>NC_139449.1:20933577-23612440 GCF_963924565.1 Ascidiella aspersa
GCAAGATTAAAAACAGGACTAAATTAGTTACCCAGAGAAACAATGTATTAAAGAACAGAAATCGAGTCAAATTCTATTTTCTCTTTTTTTTGCTCAATTTGTCAGATGATGCAGACGATCAGCGCCCTTTCACAAATGGCGTGTTACACTAATTAGCGAACTTTTAATGATGTTGATCCGTGTCAAGAAATAAACTCGAAAATGTACCAGTGATTATATTTTGAGTGAAATGTTAATGCACTTTCGCAGTGCAGCTATAATCTATTTGAAGCCTTGTGATACAGAAAAGACTAGTTAAATACCCCGATTTACAATGGGATGAAAAACAAAAAAATCATCCAAAAACGAAAATCACTCTGTTGTTTAAATGCACTGCGAAAGATATTATTAAAAAAAACATATAAGCCATACAAAAATTTGTTTAACCGTAGGCTATAGTTTGTAAAAAAATATAGTATATGTGACGCAAATGATGTTTATTGCGTGCAGGACAGTTTAGCTGTGCTCGCTACAAAGCTTTAACGCACTAAAAATACGTATTAATCCTCGATTGTTGTTTTTTCTGTCTTAAATTGTAGAGACGGTAATCTGCAGGGCGTGGATGAAACAAGTGTGTCGCCCGCCATACGAAGCATTTTGTCAGGTGAGTTTGAATATCCCATATCAACGTGTGCGTTTTTTTACTGTGTATCCTTGGGGAGTGAAGTGTATTTATGGTTCATATTTAAAGAACTGAAAGTTCTAAGTTTAGTTTATTTTCATTAACCTAAAATCGTTCGCTATAGCTAACAGTAAAGCGTTGATTGGTCAGGAATCATCGAAAAGTGTGACATTTTAATCCAAATAGGGATATTTATTATTTTTCATTTTAATTCTCTACCAGTATTCAATATTTCGAATAAAACGAACCACCATCTGATCCCATACGCATAGTAAGGACGTAATTTGGTAAATTTAAAACGTTTAAAAGGTCATTTGCTTTATTGTTAGAATGTTTAGTTATCTCCAGTCTTTAACCTATAGTAAAGGTGGAAATCACTGCGTTGGAATAAAAATCATAAATTTAATTCCCACCAATTTGATTTCGGATCGGCACCGAATTAACCGTGACATTGGCCGTGTTTCGATACTACCACTTGGCCTCACGCACCGTCTACGACTCGATATTATCAGAAGTCCCTAAATGCAACGTTAACAATCCTTTCCTCCTGTCTTAAAGGCGCCGCTCCGCCGGTGAAAGAAGCAGCTCCACCACCGGGATCTTCTCCGACTTCTTCCTCCAGCATCATCTCGTCGTCCTCTGTCGCTCCATCACCATCGCAGTCCCACACAACCTTTAAATCCACCACCCCTTCCTCGATGAACGTGAGTGATGCCTGCTTGACCTCGATTTAAAAATAGTCTTGTGTATAGTTACCACTAAAGCCCATGACCATCTGCCAAAAGCAATTAACTTTCATTGAAAGCTGACCAGCGTACAGATTCTGATTTTTCGGACTGCTTCTGAATCTTAAACAGGGCAAATATTCCTTGCCATAGCCTAGTACATTGCGCGTACGTGTTTAAAAGTGAGATACTCAACTGGAATAAATGTTTTTATTTTATTTAGTCAAAAGCATAATCGTGACATCCACTATGTCATTCGTGAATGTACGGTACCTTGATTAAATTATAATAATCGTGAGACCTAATATAACGTACGTGGATGAACAATTAAACAGTTACAAACGTATCTTACGATGTTTAAACGCACACCGACGTATGGTTAGAATCATGTTCGCATTCCCTAATATTACAGTCATACATAGCAAAGCGGTTTGACATCCTTTCAAAACATATTTTATCCTAGTTCCATATAACATCTTGCTTCCTACTAAAACCCGGAGTTCCGCAATTTAAGGATGGATGTAACCTTATTAAAACGTATGGTAACGTGGTGAATAGTATTGCCAAACCTCAGCGCATTGCACCTTATTGGGCTGTTTTCAAGCACACTTAAACTTTTGGTTGCGTAATAGTGGTCCATATGACAACACACAGTGCGTTATTTACTTTGCACATGGACGTGGTTTTGGTGATGCAGAGAAATGAGCAGTATACCAATAAACACTCGTTGAGTTTCCATTGTTCTTACTGTGCGTACTCTGTAGTGTACGCGCTTGTACCAATTCATGCATTTGTTCTTCTGCAGTCGACTGATTTTCTCGGCGACCTTTCGACCTTGACGAACTGGCCGACCGGGGTGAGTGGGTACCTGCGTCCGCGGAACAGCGCCGAAGTGGCACGGGAACTTCTGGCCAGCACCGGGGCTCATGGGAACGGCGAGGTAAGTCAAAAACGCGAACCAACCACCAAGAGCCGTTTTTTCACGCGAAGGATTTTTAATTTTTGAGCTTAATTGTTGGATGTTGTAGTTAAGTGGTTCCTGAAATGTGCGCCCCGAATTTTCCTTCAAGTGTGCCGCGGAACTTTATGTGAGTTGGGGAAATAACATATTCGTATTACATATTAGTTGCACGCTATCCGTTAGATCAGGGGTCCACAAATTGTGGATTGATGTACAGTTCGCTTTTAGTTGCAAAAATCTTAAAAATATCTGTAAAATGTGCCGTGTCTTTGTACTATTTGCTTAGTCCGCCGCACTCTTAAAATGACGAGAACCACTATTGAAGTTCGAAATTTAAAACCAATATCTTTTGTCCGCAGAGAATTACAATTTTGCAGTAAATAAATTGATTACCTATCTCTGTTTGGCCATTAGTTTCTTTTTTACGTTGTGTAAATAATATTATTTAAACCAGTACTTTCCAACCAGTGGGTCTCAAAGCTATTTCAGGATGGTTTTGAAGCGTTTTTAAATGTTAAATAGTTTTCTCTGAGTTTAGGACGTTGTTGTATTTTCGTGACGTAAAAATTCGGCAACATTAGAATTAAGCGTTGTTTACTGACAATATCAAATATGTAGCAGATTGCATTTGGACACAATGTTTCCTCTTGTGGGTCGCCTAAAAACTTGAAAGTAAAAGTTGGTCGTGAAGTTCAAACTGTTGGGAAACACTACTTTGTTTAACCTCGTTTATTTTTAGGAGATCGCTAACGGCGTGTTGTCACCACCGCCCCACCTAGACGGCCATCTGGTGCATACAGTTGGTTCCAAGTCGACGAAAGTCGGCAGCGCCCACAAGACCCATGCCTCCAGTACGCTGTCGATCACAGATAGTAAGTCGTCAACTTGTTTTCTAATGTCCGCTTTCGTTTGTTGTGCTGTGATAATTAATCGCTTTGCACGACTTATATGGGCTGAAAATTTATTTTCGAAACATATCTTGTTTTTTATTTTATTCTTTTTTGGTTGTTATGGTTTGCTATATGCTATGTTTAAGGCCGATTTTTGTCCGGAGCTTTATAGAAAAAATATACATCGTAGAACTTTCAAATTTTCAGACATGACATGGAGGGGTATGTAGATGCGTATAAGAGGATTGGGAGTCTGCACTCCTAAGGGCCTTTGACTGGGGGATAGAAAACCTAAGATATTGTGACGTCATCGTTTTAGCTCCATGTAGCTATCAACTACTATCTAGCTGACAGTTTGTTTCAGTCCCGTCACACTTTTTGACGAAACAGTAGAACTGACCACCTTGTGCTGAAACCAAGCTTTGCTCAACCCATTGTACATGAGCCCCAAAGCCAAGGAACAATTTATTAAAAAGTTACTTAATGTGGAGTCCTGGCTGTCAAGCAGTTAACTCACGCTTGCGCGCCTCGCTCTATACACCAGGCTTGCGTTCTCAATATATTCGCTCGCACAATAAAAGCTCATGGTTAAAATGTGAGCACTTTGTTTCTGTTGCCTACAATATTTCGAGATCATGTATTGTGATGCTCGATTGGTCTCCATTTAATTTGCGCGCTTCTAATGCGATTTGCCTTATTGGCGTTATCTCGCTCACTGTTTTAGTGAAATATGCGGCCAGATTACAATACTTGGGTTTTAGCCGTTTTAAATTGGCAATTATTGTTTCCAACTTGACATGCAATTTAGTGCTTACCGCAAACTTGTATTTACATTCACGAGTATTATTTTACAACCTCGATATCTCGCTCTAAGAGCTTTATTACCGTCCGAGTAAAATAAATTTTTACTCGGTAGAATGCGATAGCATGGCGGGATCCACCGATAACCTGGCAACCTTCCCCGGTCCGCCGTGTGTCGATCTCTCGTGCTTAAGCAAGGACGACCAGACTCTTCCAATTTGCACGATGACTTCGCCCATACCAAGCAGCCCGTCGCTGGTCAACTACACCTCGCCGACCGGCCTTTCCGCCCCGGGCCGCCTTTATGGTACTTCCCCGCACGCGGCGCCCACGTCATCGCCGGTGACGTCACGCGTGCGCAGCGCCTCGATGAACTCGATCCCGCTAAGCGTGAGCCTGCCCAAGCGCAGCATTTCGAACCCGCCGTTGGAAGAGGGCGACTCGTCGTCGGCTGCTGAAGCAGACGAAAAAGCAAAGAAGGGAGGGACCAATAGCAACGGCAAGGCGACCGCCTTCACCAAGCAGTCCAAGCTTCTCACGCAGCTGCTGAGTAACAAGAAGGTGCCCGTGTCCTCCCTGCTCTGGAACGGCAGCGTCGATGCGCCCACCACCGACTCGACAAAGTCGTTCCTCGCCCCGGTAGGAAAACCCGATGAGGGTTTCACGATAAAGGACTTTTTTCAAATTATGAAGAGCCAGCTGTCGTCGGCGCCGCTCACCTCGACCACCTTTTCCGGGCCGGTGACGAACGGTCTTGTATCCTCTTCCGTTCCACGTCTCGCCAGCGAGGAGAGTCTCTTCAGCCCTGGGAGCAGCGGTTTCGGCAGCTTTGTATCCACGCGACCGAGCGTCACCACCAACGTCAGTAAAGAAGAGTTGGACGAGCTGGACGACATACTTAACGACCTGGAAGACGACAGCAGCGTTTTCGCGCCATCGCTCACCCCGCACCCCCAGGGCCCCACCCTCCAGCAGTCCCCGGCGAGGTTTAACAGGACACCCCGACAGAGACCCCAGCTACCGGCTTACGGCATGCAGCAGACTCCCTTCGACATTTCGTCAGCGGCCCAGGGGCTTGATGTAAACAATAACGGCGTGAACATGTTCGAAAACCAGGTGATTTGTTTCCCAATGATCGTAATTGTTTCAACTAAAGCAGCTTTGAAGTACAACATTGATGAACTGATAGTATCATTTTCGGAAGCGTCGTGACTCTTGAAAACTATTAATGTCGTATTTTCTAGATGTAGATAATGATCGAATCAAATCTAGCGCCGAGCGACTGGGCATGGTCGGGAGGTTTTAGGTGTTGTATACTACACGTGTTCAACATTACTTAAGTTGTTGGTACATCTTTAAAATTTACATATTATACATTTCAGGTGAAAATTCTCCCAGGCGGCAACACCACGGGTGAGTACCTGTTTGACTTGCGTCCACTTATTTGTAAACCGGATGCAATCAGATACTGATGTTTTTTTTTAACTTTTAATCAATTGTATTTGTAACTCAATTTTCGAACACTTTATGCGTTAAACGCAGTATATAAAAGCTGTATGGGAATCACTTAAACTCTCAAATTCACTTGACTATAACAGTCATAACATGTTATGCACAAAAAAAATTTAAACCACTTCTCAAATATCAAGTAATCACATACGTGGCATCGCAGGCGCCGCGGCCAATCAGAACAGCGTGAACAACTTCAAACAGACCTTCGCCACACCCCAGCAAGGCTCCATGACGCCCATGTTCCACGGCGCCACCCTCGCTGCTGTCCCAACCGGCTTCGAGCCCTGCCCCAACCGGGTCGTGGGGTCCGCCGGGGTCGTGAGCCCCCGGATTTGGCCCCCCACCTCGTCGCCCATGGCCACCGCCCTGCCCCAGTACAGCGACTTTAGCTCGCCCGACATCTGGGAAGGCAAGGAGCCCCTGGTCGACCTGGGCAGGTACCCTTTGCCCCAGGGCGTCAACCCGCGCATGGCGATACCGGTCCCCAACAATTTCGGTAAGCTTGGAATCTGTACGGCATTTTTCCCACATTTCTTCGTTAAACGTTGTTTGTAGTCTTTGTAATGAACGGCTCCCTTAATATGGTTTTGATTTTTTCCTCTCTGCTTCACACCGCATTAAAACCTTCTTGTTTTGCAGACAGTACCTCGATTCGTCCCAACAAGCCCGTGCAAATAAACAACCGAATGCAGGTAAATTTACACGGGAAATGACGCTCACGCAAACAAGCCCAGTTGTCGAATGTGTTTAATGTGACGATCCTTGTCTGTGCTTTTGTATAACGTGATATTCTGAATAAATCTACAAAGGTAAAAAAATCCAACCTACCAAAATATGCGTCTAAAATTGATCGCTTGTATTGAAACAAGATTCGTAAGCATCCAGCTTACCCAAATGTGACTTTTATTATAGCAAAGGCTTTCTACGTCACACAGCAAAGACCTTACCGCTCTTTATCTTTCATAGAACGATCCACTATCGTACCAAGTGTCAAACCCTATGAACAGAGCTATTCGGAGTAACGGCGTTGTGGGAATGGCGGACCAGGTGTGTAGGCTGCAGCGCCCATTTGAACTTCGATTTGTGCTGTGTAACATCTGCACGGAGCTTTGATATTAAACGAAAGTGCACCGAGCCTAGTCGAGCTTGCAACACGAACCATTGTCACCGTTACCTGTTATACTGTTGGAATAGGTTGCTTTGTGTTGTGCGCATCAACTTCCATGCAAAAGTATTCGCAATATCGTTGTTTTAATTAAACTCAACCTAAACCTAAGCGTCACATTTTCGGCGTCATTTTTAAAACGCGTATATGTACGTTGTCACTTATCCAGCTATTTTGTGAATTCCTAAGCGAATTTGTATTCCATTTACAGACAATAATGCAATTCAACAGCACGAGAACGGCAAACCCGGGTAGTTTCCCGAGCCCCCAAATGCAGCCAACAATGCCTGGACCTGCGGAGCCGAGCATTCGCACCAACCCCGGTTTGGTCAATCAAGGGGTGAGTGTATTATAAGCCTCATATTTTGTTCAAAGTGCTTACTTTGGCAAGTGATAAGTTGTAACGTGGAAATTGTGTTTAAATGTTTGGCAAAAGCCCTGTACAACTTAACGGCGATGATTGGTTTTAGCTCAATGACTCTCTAACGTTTTTTTCAAAATACTATATTAGATAGGTATACATTCAGAAGAATAAACAATGATGCTTTAGTTCCGTTTTTTTTGCCTAAAAAAGCTCTCTAAGGCAACTATATAAAAAACTGTGCTGGTTAAAACTTCTTCGATTTGTGAAGTTTTGTATAGTGATTTTTTTTCAAGCGAAAATTCCTGTTGTGTTGGCCATTTTTTTTATTTCAGGTTTTTTTTAGGGTGAGTTTGACATGTACGACAGTTTTGCAGTTGCCACCTTTCAAACTTTTGTACGTAAGAATTTTTTACTAGCTGTGTGACGTTAAATCGTTTTTAACAAGGCTCGAGCAGCCATTTGCAGTCATTTGTGCTTTTTCCCATTAGCTTAGTTTAATAAGTTTTTGTTCGAAAAGGGCCAGAATTTCTCGTTTCAGGCTCGGGACCTGTACGAGAGCCCATCAGCCCAACACTTATTGTTTGGTTAGGCGTGGTGGTTTTTGCTTGTCATGCTTCAGCACAAAAAGCTCTGTACGTAATTTAAAACGTGACAACTCAACGTATACGATTAATAAAAAGTAAGACGGGCCGTTTAGTTTTTCCACGTTGAAATAGTCAGCACACGAGACCGTAACACAATCAACACCACATTGTGTCGCAACTTGGCTAACTGGCAAAATTATTTTTTCCCAATATTTTTTGGCTAATAAAACAAAGCATAGTGCGATAAACATTATGATGTTACAAACCATATTGTGTATACACTGATTTGTTTTATTTGGTGTTTAGATCGCTGCTTTGTTTCACCCGGTTTCTGTCGCGCTCTGTACAAATTTATTTAAATATGTATATTGTTTATATAAAACCGCGTCCATAGGCTACGTTTTGTGAAACATGGGTGTTCACTGTTCACTATAGAGCTGCGTTTAAACAGACCGTGCGTCATGCAGGACCGATATTGTTGTTTACGGTGACGTAGCGTTGTATTGTCGAGATATTTTTGACGTGTCACACGCCTCTTTTGTTGTGGTACGCGTAGCCTCTCCAACGTACAGATGTTTTAATTTTGTTAAAACTGTATCGTTCCGTTATTATTCACGGCTCGACTGTGGATATGAATCTATGTTTTGTTTTCTGTTTTTCATTAGCTAACAAAATAACGCCGAACGCCAGTGTTGTAAACAGCTTATTAAAAAAGTCCCAGTCAAGTCATAATTAAAGCAAATGAACTTCAAGTCAAGTCCTTGTTATAAAAATAAAACGGTAAACTATTTAAATTCGGTGAACTCGTCAAATTTATAAACAATAACTCACCTACAAATAATAGAAACGCAACATATACCAAGTAAATTGGTTTATGTGAAAAAAATAAGATAAATAACCCATTTTTTAAATCCCTAATGAAGCCTTATTTCACCTAAGTCATTTGTCCAAAAGACTTAAGTCAAGTCAATTCATTTGTCCAAATCTCCGAAGTCAAGTTAGGTCATTTTACCCTAAAGACTTTGGCCGAGTCAAGTCATTTAAAACCAGTGACTTAAGTGCAAGTAAGTTAAGTCATTACAACATTGCCCAAACCAGTAAGTTATCACGCCACAGCTTTTGGTCCATAATAACCTATCATTTTCTCGGAATTGTAATTTTGGCATTTTGGTTTATTGCTTTTGTAACCGACAGGGCACTGACTTCTTTTTTTTAATGACGCACTTTCCTGTGACGCGGCAGTGACAGTGTGACTAAGCACTATCACCAGCTTTTTCGTGTTGCTCGATTGCTATTTTACGACATTCGTTCGCAAACTGTTGGCGCAAAAATGGCGATGTACAGTTGTACACGCAACCCAACTTAGCTAAACAAAAATAGCAAATATTTCTGTTACCGTGACGCACCCTAACCGTTTAGGCCGTTTTGACGAAATTTTAGTGAGTGGCTACAATTACTTATTTGGTTGTTTAATTGTTCTTTCTAATAAAATTAGCTAATTCTAATATCCTCTTTACATACTTTAAATATAGCACATCAAATAGATTTTTACCAAGGTCCCAAGGGAAAAAGCAGTCCTAAAACGTTTACTTTGATTAATTTATTGCTATCAAATCGTATCACTGTTACAGTGAAAGCAGTAACGTTTGACAGATTCTTATCTTTCGGCTAAAAGTTTTTTTTACTTCAACGTTAGTATAAAGCATTATTTTCTCAACGTTGGCGGTTTCGCCCCCCGCCCTGTTTGCGTTAAAAAGGTACAAGGAGGCGTTATGAGTCTTTTCTTCATTTGGGGGGTAATTATCGTATCCAAAATTATACTATGTAAAGCACATAACTGGCCACAGTTTTTTGTCTACACCAGTAAGAGGCCAAGATTCTTATTTCACCCTTAAACGTACTTTGTTAAATGCCAAGAGCTACAGAACAAATTGACAAGTGACCACTACATAAAAAGCTACATGTGGCTCGCGAGCGACGGCTGTCAAAGCCTGTAGCCCTGTAAAGTGTTTTTTTATCACGATTGCTCACTAGTGTTGTTGTGTGGCCACGGCAAAAACTACTTTATAAACGTGTAAAATTGCTTACTGCAGCTCATTGTATCCAAGGGTTGGATTGCGCGCATAAGACGTGTGGCTACAAGTAAAACTTGATATTATTGTGCCCAAAACAAATTATCTGACCGTAGATTAGATGAAACTAACAGCTGTATGTAATAAAATACTGAATTACAAAAGGTGAACTATAATATTTTAATTAGATATTTCTTGGCTGACTTGTAATTTAGATAAATTTTTATTAAAATCGACGTGTTTGTTCACTCTTTTAAATTGTGCTTTTTGTTTATTGCAGCAACAAGGCAACATGATTCAAGGACTCGGCTCGCCTCTTAGACGACAGGTAATTTACTTCTAAAGCTTCCAACTAGAAACAAAAACAATATTTTAAAACGAAAAATAAAATAAAATTTGTACAATTATCGTTTTGTACAATCCGAACGTTTCGATAGACGTTGAACACCATATTGTTAGATGTATTACAGCAAAATGTAGCTTTTAAAGTTTTGACAGATTTATGGTTATTATGTTATAACCAATGGCGATTTTTTATTTTTTTGCACCCTTACCTTTTTCAGGATACGCTAAACTTTTATTTGTGTTTCTCGTTCGTCTACTGCTTGATGGCCGCAAGGAGGCAGTATTTAGCGCTAACTTGAAGTCTTTATTCTTGCTTTGGATTTGTTCGTCTTAGTTCTAATGAGATCTGTTAGAACGCTATAGTCGCTTCCTTGTAAAATCGGTTCTCCTTTTTTCCCGGCGATTATGTCGCAACACCGTTTGGCTGCGTAACTGACTGATTTGGTTCCGGCGAAAGAAGGTGTCTTTTGGATGCCAATTAGAGTGCGTCAAGCGACCGATATATGCAAACCCTTTCAATTGGCAAAACTGGTCACACAGGCGCGGGTTGCGCAGCAAGTGCCGACATGAGAATCGTGACCCTGCCTCGTGACAAGGCCTGGCTGATTGGATCGTTTGACCTGGCACGTTTTCTGTGTTATGTGCGACTGTGTGTTTTGGTCTCTGAGATGCCAATGGTTAAGAAGCCCGATAACACCAGAAAACAATCGACTCCCAATATGCCACTGTCGGTTGTAATAATGTCACATCCCCAAGTCACGTCGTGTTCTTACAGTGATATTTGATATTTGTTAACGATGATGAATATTGCATGCACTTCTGTGAGGCGCGGTGACAATTATTTCGATGTTACTTGATTTATAATTTCTTATTATGAATCCATGATTGTTGTTAGACTGTTTAGCAAAAACATGTATAAAAGCATCAGATAACTTCGTAGAATTTACTTAAGCATATATTATTTGAATCTTACTTTTACATTTTACTGTTTCCGGGCGATTCCTTATTGACGAAAGTGCGCATGATTTAAAATAAATCGATGAAATAAGGACAAGGTAGCATCTAACATTGTTCACAAGTCGTCCGACGAAAACCGTTTTTCTCCAATTCGTTACAGATAGAATGCAGTTGCGCATGGTTTTGTCATTTCTGTGTTAGCTAAGTGGAGCTTTCGTTTATTCCCACGCTGGTAATAGGCTAAAGCGCATTGTCAACAGAGTCTTTTATATATGTAGTTTACTCCTTTTTTGTTTCAAGTTTTTTTTTGTAGATCCCCATATCATTGTAGTAAATTCAGATTTGTGTCCTCAGTTACAACTGCGGTTGAATCATCCAAGCAACAGCAACAACGGCTTCGACAGCAGTGAGGTTTCAATGGGGATTAAACAGCAAGGGATTCTTCCCCAGTACCCCCAACAGAGGTTACCCCTGAATGCCGACGTTGTTTCCGCGCAAAAGAAGAACCAATACTTTCTCAATCAGCAAAGGTTCGTTGTTAATCCGCATTTTTTTTGTTGTCTCAAAACCTTTTGCATTACTTGTGTTGCTGGCCTATTTCGTGCTATGTTATGTATATTAGCTACCGAAAACAAAACAAGAATTTTATAAAAAAAGGCTCACAGTGTCCAATTTAAATCTATATTTTCTTTAATAAAAAAATGTATTTACTGACCCAGAACAGGCGATATTTTATTATAACACTAAACCGGCAAGGCGCAATACAATGCACTGTATTCCTATTTGTACTATCGTATTATTGAATAGAAGTCGTTGATCGTAATGTTCACCTATCATAGATTGATACATGGCTAATTATTTAATTTATTTTTTATTCTAACGCGTTAATAAGTTACACGGCGGAAGAAAAAGACGCACGAGAGATAAAAGATAGATAGCATTTAATAAGAAGCGACAGATATACGTTTACAGACTGGCCGATTTAACTCGAAATGCTGCGAGATTCTTATTTCTAGCGCAATATGGTATTCTGAATTTTTTGCTGTTTTCACCGTTCTTTTGAACATCATTAAGGAAGGCGAAGTTTTGGCGTGTTTACATCAAGACATCACAAAGCGAGCAAAAATCAGTAAACTGTTTAGCAAGTCATTCTCACATACCAAACCGAACAGTTACTTGTAGAAATATAAAAAGTTCGGACGAAATCCAAGCTGTGACTTCTTTCCAAAACTGTTTATTTCGTTGCAGGATCCAGTCGCAAAGTCAGCCCGACCTCCAGCGGTACATTTCACCCAATGGGCATATGTCGACTGGGATGCGGCACATTAACACCTCCAGGTTTATGACATCTGGTAAGTACCTTACTCACAATATCATCCCCTTGCCCCCATCCCAACTGCACTTCACCCGCCAACCTTACTTAACTTTAAATCTTTAGTCAACACGTGGCTTGATGGTGAAAACATTTGAAAGCGCCGGGTGATAGTTTTTTTATTTTTTTATAAAACTTGGATAATTGATCGACAGATTTGGTTAGTCTGCGATTGCTTCCGGCGTATTATTTTTTTAATCTATCTTATTTATTTATAATATTTTTATACCATTCATCAATTTTGCTAATGTAAATAGAAAACTTTACGTAGTAATGTTTGTAGGTCAACCTAACGCCACGCAACCGCCCAGCTACCACAGAATGCCCCCTTACAGCAACACTCTAAATTCACCCAGCTTTCCACCCAAGACGGGGGTGTTGCCTAGCAACGGGGACATTACATATGTACGACCGGGGATGTCCCTTAATCCTTCACCCAACAATAGCAACCAGCCATACGTGATGACGTCAGTGCCCCCCGGCCAGGCCCCCGGCGGCGGCCTGTATATGGGTGGACCTTATCATCAAGTAGGTATGACGTCACCGGGCTCGATGAGCGGCGACATGTCGTCACCCATGACATCACAGTCGCCGAAATCAAGCAAGAAGTCGCGGCAGCGCAAGACGAGAAAAAACTCAAACACGAAATCCAAGCCCGACCTAAAGCGAAAACAGTCGATGGATGAACTTTCTTGGAATGACGCCCCTTCAACCGGGTCCATTAGTCTCCAAGTTGGCGTCAACAACATTAGTCCGCCTTTGGATATAAAAAAGTCGAGAAAGAAAGCGCTAAGAAGGCCGATGCTGCAAATGACGATCGGAAATATGCACCAGCGACCCCTGGCGACGTACAGCGATGGTATGACACCGCCACTGGAGGACGCTCCCACCTCAATGTTGCCGATGTCGGTATCCACGCCACAGAATCACTATGCACCGAATCGGCCACAGAAGTATAATCTGAACACGCTTTTGACGCAGTACAAGCAAAAGCAGGACTGTCAAGATCAAAACAATCATGTAAGAGAATTTTCGATAGTAGGTTTGATAATGAATATTTTGCTGTAAAAGATAATTTCTTTACTATAGATTAACTACTTCAATTCCTCCAAAAATGCAATTTTTAGCTTAAACTAACAACAGTTTTGTTAATGGTAGTTTTACCATCTATGATTTGTGTACACTGTACATTACAAGCAGTGGTTTTCAAACTGTGCACCACGGCACCGTAGTGCAGTGGTCTCCAACTATCGGTCGTGACCCCAAGTGAAGTCACGAAAAAACCTTTTGTGGGGACCATTTCCTGCAGTTTGAGTTTTATTTTTCGCGGTTTAAACGAGCGCAATGAATATAATAAAAATGTTGAAACAAACTAAAAATTCGTGTTTGACTCCTAATTTGATACACATAAAAAAGAAGCATAATAATCAATCGCTCGTGCTTCGTGCTATTTAGTATAAACATTACTTATCGAAAAACAAACTGGGGTCGCACATAAATGGCGATTTTATTTCATTTAAATTGGGGTCAGTTACCAAAAAGGTTGGAGACCACTGTCGTAATGTGCCTCGAGAGATTGTTAAATGTGCCGTGAAACTTTTTGTAATTTTAGGAAATAAGTTATTTGTATTAGAAATAGGCGTACCGTGCCATGCACTCAACAATTTGCGACTTGAATACTCACTATGAAAAACAAAATTGGTACTATTAAGTATTATAGCATTTACATATCGTTTGTCGTGTAATAAGGGAAATCGTAAAGTTACTATATTGTTGTTAGGTAAAATGCGTGACGCGAAATATTTAAGATTTTTTCAGTGTGCCCAAGCCAAAAAAGTTTAAGAACCACTGGTGTACAAGCATCTAAGTGTGCCAAAACAGTGACAAAACCGTAAACTTTTTATTTTTAGCAAACTTATGGCCAACCCTCCTTGACATCTCCACCGCTTGTCGCCAACAACTATGACGTCACGTCTCAGTCTTCATTGGCGTCATCGAACACCCGTCAGTGGCCGATAAGCAGCAATAACCAAATGGTTGGTACATTCGTTATGAAATAAAAACGGACTTTCCGACTATCTCCCAATTATTGAATATTTTCCTTTGCGACTGTTATGCATTTCCTTCATAAAGAATATCGCATCATCCTCATCATTCTAAAACCTCAATATTATATTTCATTAAATTACTAAGGAGAAACAAACTGACGGAACTTCCCAATATTTTTGTTCAAACATTACTAACTTCGAAAGCGTGTAGTTTATTCCTTATTAGGGTATAGTCCAAATTGTGGACCAGGTATATGTGGCCCGTGTTCGTGCTTACTTCGATATCTGCAACATTACAGTTTTGGGTCCCTTGCTGGAATTCTTATTATAACCTATCAGTTTATAAAACACCAAACACAAAATCCGTTAACAAATTAAAAGAAGACATTACTACCTGCAACCGCCTTTTACATCATGTTGCTGGATTAACGGAACTAATGTTTCCGAGCAGAAACCTTGAATTGGTAACGGCCGTTTAATCCAACATATGTATCGAAATACTTTTGAAACCGAAAACCAGATGTTTTTATTCGGTGACATTGTGCATCACCGCTGTTAAATATGTTTATTTTGACCTTTTTAAATGAACAATTTGGAAAAATAATATATTTTGTCGTGCCAGGCAACCTCTGTCCACGCCAACTCTTTGCTGCCGTGTAGCGACAAGCAACCGCTCCAGCAGAAACTTTCATTTTCTCACACAAACTTAAATTCGAACCACGGCGACGGCAATATGCTCTTTCTGGGCGGCAACGAGCTACCGATAAATTCAAACGTAAACAACAACAACAATCCTCCCACACCTCGCCACATCACTGCCTCGGTTACCTCGGCCGCTCTTCACTCCCCGCCCCCTGACGTCACGCCTCTGGGCGGTTTGACGTCACAGCTGGACGTGCCCCAGCGGCGGTCCGGCGAACGCAAGGCAAGCCTGCTCGAGACCCTTTTGCTAAAGAAAGACACCGATTGAGGTTTCTGTCGGTGTGCTTGGTCCATGTTCAGGCGCTTTATACTACACCAGTTGCTGGGTGGTTGTCAATATATTTCTTCTTGGGGGTCGTGTATAACGTGTTTCTATCGCCGACTTGTTTTTGTTCCCAAAACTGGAATTTGCATCTGTATTAACCGACCATTTAAGCGGCATGGAAAACAGTAGACGCCATATAGCAAAAGGTGAACGTCATTTTGGAATTGCAGCAAAGTAAGTTATGAATGGCTGCAATATGCGTCATTGATTAAATCAACCGGTTAACGGTTAACTGTAGTCCCATGAAACATTAGTCTGTTTTTAACTTTATACTGCTACTACGCCCAGTATACGTATGAGCAACTTTTCCTGCCCGTTTTCTGCCTGTCTATCCGACTGTATCCATTTTGCCGCGAACTAGTTTCAGTTGAGCATAAAAGTTTCTCCACAAAGTTTTCCGTAAGGCTGGTTTAAACCCGGCGACCGTGTTTTTGTGTTTTTTCTACTGATCGTTTTTCTCTTTGCGGTCGTACTTTTCCAGGGCAATTCAAAGGTTTCGTGTGCGAAAATTGCCAACGCACGTTTGAAGGTGTAGTAACACCCGCGTTTTTTTTGAGTTGTGTATTTATTATCGAGGGTAAAAAGCCTTCTCTGCGAATTTCTGCAGACTCTCACGTCAATGCCTTCGTCAAGCATGTTCCTTTCAATCTAACGCCACTTGTGTACGTTGTTTTGCATCCGCGACCTTATTATTTATTTTCTGTTTTTCCTGTTTATTGTTAGATGGCGGTGCTATAAGTGCCGAAACGCGGGTGTGGCCTTAATTTGTCAATTGTTTTTACTATTGCATTGTATCCATTCAATCGTCGCGCAATAACACGAGATTATTTTATTATTACTGTGACGCGAGCGTTCTTGTATTTATATATACACATACATAATTATATATATATATATATATATATATATTATGTCCCTCGCGTCACTTGTTGCTTCGATAATTTTTCCTAATTTCTTTGATAATTTATTCGGATTGAACTCTTTCTTTTTTTTTGCTGTGTGTCGATTTTAGTGGTTACGTCACTGTCCTCGATTAGGTTACCAGACAACCGTTCTTGCGACACCCACAAAGTCATAAAAAATGACGCAATTTTTGGCATATATAGCTATATATAATATATCTCAGAATACATAACAGCTCGGATTGTTTACTTAAGGTCAGCGTTCCGTCCGATAATAGAGCTCTCAATTGAGATAACATCCTTTTCCCGCCACCCTGTACCCTTCTCTCCTATTTCTATAATCGCAAAGTTTTTCTTTCAATCGCCACCATGTCGACGTAATTTGTTTTCTGCTGTAACATACACACCTGGTCGGTTTGCGCAAACGATAAACACATCTGTAGCTGTTTTTTTGGTAGATAATAATCAACGACGTCAGCAACCTTGTCTGCTGCACCCTTTCACGCTCGGCTGCGGCGTTTTTAGAAACAAATGTTCTACTTGTTCTATGTTCCGTTCTGAAATAAAAAAAAACGTACGACGAGTGTCTGTTGCACGCTGAACAAACATATTAACCCAGGGTTTCTCAACCGTGGCCCTCGGCCCCCCAGGGGGGCCACGGGCATAACTCTCTAGCTAGGTAGTGGTCCTCAAAATGCCAGGTAGGCCTACATATATTCCTTAAAGGGCTTTAAGTTACAAAACAAACATTCCATCGTAAAATGCGCTAGGTTAGCTATACAGGAATACTCACGGTCAAGTTTAGGCCAATATTAAATTGTCTAGTAAATAGGAACGCATTAATGGTAGTAATTACTTTGTATTCTTTACAGCATGTTATTTAACTTCCTATATAGTTAACATATCACATTTGTAATGAAGTATAACCAAAACCCAACATTGTTTTCATTGCACTCATTATGGGCAAAAACATTAGTTTTGGCGATAACCTTGTGTTTCCATTATGTTTTATGGTCTTGTTTATTTTTTCGTGTAGTTATGCAAACTAATTTAAAAACTTTTTTAATTGACAGTTATTTAGAAAGTTATTCATTTGTGGACTTCGTTTAATGGCTGATTTTGTTACTAACACGTTGAAGTAAAACAAGTAGAAACACGTAGGCTAAGTACAGTGCTAGGTATTTGTATAAGCAGGGGGGCCACAAGGGCTGAGAGCAGGGGCGGATTAAGGCGTGGGCTGAGGGAGCTACAGCCCCACCGACAAAATAGGCCCACCGCTAACAATTTAATAAGACTAACCGATGTTATCTTTGTATAAAAAGTTATATTGTAGAGCAGCGGTTCCCAAACTGGGGTCCGTACAGCAGTTTCAGAGGGTCCGCAAGTAGAATTAGCCTTAAGTTTTTAAACCTTAGTCATCATTATTATCTTTAATTATACTTTATTATTCGATCATATAGCGTGTTTCATGATGTCTTTTGTAACATCACAAATCATCTATTATGTTGTAAGCGAATCGTTCGCCTTAGTTAAAAAGTTGTTACTTTAGAAAGAATCGTGACTGCACTAGTGTACTACAAGAAAAATAGGTCAACTGACCCTTAAATTTTTATGGGGCCGCGAAATATCAAAATAATTGCAGCGGGTCGACCAACCAAAATTTTGAGAAAAGTTTGGGAACCGCTGTTCTAGAGATATCACTACGGACTCCAGCCATGAGACCAAAACAGCACTAATACCTTATAGTAGTATTACCGTCTGTATTGCAATAAGACCTATAGGTCAGAATCCGGTCTATAAACAACACTTTAACTAACCCCAAACCCCACCCCTAAGTAGGCTACATAACTAACTTCCCTAATAACCCTAAAACATTTTATATTCCCAGCATTACCCGGCATTAACCCAAAATCCAAAATCCGGTGCTAAAACAGCGACGCCATAAAGGCACCGGTCAAACTATAGGGCGTCCAAAGCAAAACGGCGGATGCCTGGCCGACGGCCCCCGATCGTCCCATACCCTATACCTACAGTTTCAGGAACTATTTTAGATATTTAGGCCTATTTGAATAAATTCAGGACGTATTCCGGCAGATTTACGTCTTATTTAGAAGATTTCGATTTTCTTCTGTAGCCTACGCGATTTTCTGTGCAATTCACCTTCATCAAAAATTTGTAACGGAACGGTCTCATAGCCTAGAACTAGTCCGGCACTGTAGTAGCAAAATGACTTTAAAAAAGGCGACAAATTTGCTTCCGGATCTATTGATTTTGTTTAGACATAGATATTTAGAATTTGATAAAGAGGTACAATTTTAAGTGTCTGTCATTACTCAGGAAATTTCAAGAAATAACCTTGCTTCAGTATTACCCAGATGATCAGGAAGAATCACTGCCTAAAATGTTGATTCATTTTTCTGCACTGCTAAAAGAACTCCAATTTTATGTCGAAAGTAGCAAAGGAGCTCAAATGTTTAGATTTATTAATAAAAATAAGTTCATGTATGCGTTTTCTAACGTATCTGTGGTTTTATGGATGCATCTTTGTCTGATGATTAGTAATTGTTCAGGCGAATGCTCTTTCAGTCCTTGAAAGAGTAAGGAACCAAATGCGTTCGTGTATGGACCAAAATAGCTTGCATTCCTTAGCTCTTCTCGAGATTATGGAAAAAAATGGACAGCAATAAAGTTTTTAACGGCCTCGCTTTATATAAAGTGAGAAAACAAGTTAAATGAATCTGTTTGACAAGTGAATCAAAAATCGTATTTCATATTTTCACGCACTTTTGGTGTAATTTAAGGGTGCCCAATGCTACTCGTTCGTTCTTGTTTCATTAAACTTTTTTAGGAAGCCTAGTGTCGAATTCGTTTGCTAAAGTCAGTGTTTAAACCCTTTCAAGTCACGGATCCATAAATTAGGCAAACTAGAATGAAAAAAAGCTATTTAAAATATCTATTGGATCATACCAGCAGTGATCTTCGCCCGGTGATGCTTTCCAGGGAACATTTTTAAAATTAATAAATTTTTCACGTAAAACCAAGCGATCTTACACGGAACAACGATCCCTGGCTTAAGTCAACGATTGTTGCCTGTTCGAGTGTTCGGATCTATAACTTTTGGTAGAATCAAGTCACGAGATTTTGAATATTAAACATTGTGTTGGTTTTTGTTGAACAAATTTCCAGGTATGAGTCGTCCAGTGAATTCGTGTAATGTAGCATACACAATAATGAAATAAGCTATTGTTGCCAGGCATAATATATACTATATAACCCTGGTGAAGATGTTCTGTATAGCACATCGAAACGTCGATCTATTATATATTCTGCTGGAAGAGCAACACTCCGTTATATACCCAATAATGTTGGTGTGCACCGTTTTAAACAAATAACTTAAGCTTTTTGCTGTTAACAAATAAGGAAATGCGACCTTGGTCTGATTGGCTGGCAATCTCTGCTGTAGGCCTAACTGCAGTTTTTAAAGAGATAGAATTAAAATGATTTAATAAGTCAGTCTTTTGTTTACAAACTCGCTTTTGTTAGCTTATAATGCTTTCTTACAGTTATTGGACAAAAATAATTCATTTTACAAGCCATTAATTTTATTGTTTCACGTACGAAAATTGGAAACATGAACATAATTACTATAGGAAATTTTAACATAATGGCTGAAGGTTCACTCTTGGTTGAAAACAATTCTTTTTGATGATGAGTCATTATTCTTGCAATTTGTGACGTAATCCACTCCCTATAAGTAAAAGCGTCCTAGTTTTTCGCATTATTACCGTGTTCAGCATCAGGGCTGCGGAGTCGGTTAAAAATAACCCGAGTCCGACCCGGCAAAAACAATAAACCCAAATCCGACTCCGTCAAATGTGCGATTTCGTCGAGTCCCGAGTCCGACCCAGACTCTACCTGTGTTCCGCCAATTTAAGTAACGTGGATATTCAGCACTATACTTATAGGGGTGTCGTTTTTACTGTATAATTCATTCACTCACAATATATGGTTGGAAAAAATTTCTCCATATGCTATTCCACCTTAACAATTTCTAGTTGGCGACTATATCAGCTTTGAAATTTGGTACTGCGCATGCGCATGTCGGACTCAGGACTCGGATAGTTTTACGTGTTCTTACTCAAGTCCCGATCCCGACTCCAGCAAAACCAACCGACTTCTTGAGTCCCGAGTCGGACTCCGCAGCCCAGTTCAGCATTGACCCAATGTTTGATCGGAAAATACCGTTGAAAACCAGTAACTACGATGAAAACATTCAAGTGGGCTGAACTTTTTTACTAACTTAAAGAAAGTAAAATATAACCTAAAAGGTAAATATGCAGGGGCTGTATTCTTCCCATTATCCAAAAACTAGACCGGGTATATCTGAAGTGCCAGTAAATGTTCGGACCCAGTCGTCGGAGAAGCAGTTTCCATTTGAGGAGCTGGTGCCGCCAATTGTAGGAAGGGCCATAGTTGAACTGCGCACCGGCAGAAAGTTAACATTTTTAACTTCCCGGGTGTAAGTATTAATGTCAATTTAAATGTCAATGCAGTTTTAGTGTTTACTGCTCTCCAAAAAATCGGGTGTTACCCAGGAAAATATGTAGTGTTTAGTGAAGAGCATAAGACAGTAAACTATGAATGACTTAAATATCCAAACTCCAAAAATGGAAGCAACTCTAGGCGTACGGGCTTATAGGCGCTTGCGCAATGTGCCCGTAATTTGCAATGGGAATGTCCTCCATAGTGAGGTACACCCACCAGTAGATGGCGTTGAAGCACGCGAAAGCTGCAGGGAAGAGTATGCGCGAGTACTGGTCGATCTTTTCCATCTTTGTGGCGCGATGGTTTAGGCCCGCGATCTTGTTGAGAACACGAAGCGATTCGCAGTGTCCGCAGTCTTCCGTTCGTTTTCGCTCGCCGAAATGATACTGGCTGGACGCTCCTGACTCTTCGTCCCTGATAGTTCTTATTCCCCCAGGCCGCCCGTTACAAGATGAACTCGACTTCTGTTTGGTCTCGTTGAGGACGGATGCCATCGAAATGCGCCGCAACAAACTTTCCGCCACTGTTAAAGAAGGTAATTTCGAAGGTCTCGGTTTTGCCAGAGTAAATGATGACCTCTACTTTCTCATATTTCTAGGACGTAGGCGATATGCCAGAATTAAGTTTGTTGATAAGAATGTATACAACATTTGAGGTATGCGACCTGAATTAAACTCTAACAATACAATAGTTTTATCACACTTACCTCCGTGAGATCTTTCCTTTTCGCTGTTAAATTGAATTTTCGGAATCTAAAAAACAAACAAGTTGATAAGCATGATAAAATGGTAATTCAATCGCTTTCCCGCTATCTGTATTGTCTACATTGTAAATAAACAACTAAAATTGCTAGTTGTAGATAAAAAAGTATTCAAGATTTTTCCGGAAACTTTATTAAAAATAAATGATATTTTATATATGATATATAGTTGATAAAGACATACAATTTTATCTGACATGAATTTGTGTAGGCATACGTTTGCTCTGCGATGAAAAGTGTAGATATTTTCTCTTCGGTCGTGTTCTGGAATTTCTGACTCTTCCTTTTGATGTGATGGGGTACATGACGCTACACAGCTGCAGTTTAACAACATTTAAAATCTTTATCTTTACTTTTATTTTTTATAAATTTTGAACTAAAAATTGTTAAAAATGTGACTGCTTTACATCAAATAACAGGTTCAAATCAGGAAGTCTTAAGTTATGTGTAGCCAGAATGTTGTTTTCTTGGTTTAGAGTTTAATGGGGATCAATCTAATGAACTTTTGATAAATTGCACAACCTAAAAGGAGAGTAGACACATAAGAAATACGTTTCAGGATTATTTTTTTTCGTTCAAGTTTTATTGGTTTTAGGTATTATTCTCCCATCATAAAAAAATAAATTTACAGATTCGAGAGATGGAAGTCAATTTATAGCGATTTAATATCCGACGATTTGTTCGGTGTGTTTGGGCCACTAGCAAAAGGCCCTGCTTATTTTTTTTGACAACTTACGTCTTCGACAGTTGCGAAGCCATTCTCCCGTAGACGCGGCTCAAGAAATGAGCTCCTGCGTATTCCATAAGCGCGGCGAACACGAATCCGTAGCACACGCAAACGTAAAAGTCAACCGCTGCAAGTGGAGAAAATCAATCATCGATTCAGTTTTCGTCTATTTTCTCGTCGTTTTTATCGATTTCCGGGTTTTGCGTGAAATGCAGCTGACCTTATCCTCTTAATGCGCTAAGAAACTAAAAACTAAATTTTTGCACGAGAAAACTATGTACTTTGCACGATTATTAAATTTAAACCGATGTTTTTTTATCAGTTGGAATTCCATATATTGCGCTGTTTTTTTAATAAACGTTTGGTGGCTTTACAATAACAAGTTTTTTCCTATTTCTTAAAGTTGGAAAAATTGTAAGTTTTAAATATCGCTGTTTAACGTTGTAATTTCTCTCTTAAAACAATTGCACTCTGTCTCGTTTGTTACGTATGTAAATTAGGCGATAGCCATGACCTGACGTCCTTTATTTTTATCTTAATTTGAGTGGCGCATGCTCTGTGACCTGTGTTCGCGATGTTATTGTTTCTGAAATAATGATAAAAGATCGATGAAGCGGCATCCAGTAATATTCATATGCAATTATGCATTGTTCCCATATATACAACAATTGCTTTGCGTCTTGCCACAACAAAGGTTCTTGTTAAAAAAACAATGCAGTCAATAGGATCGCCACAACGAACTAATTACTAATATAGCCTACCCTTAGGGAAGATCCATAATGGGGATGGTTTTCAAAGGGGGTTCGCGTGGGTTCATCTGTTTGATTACTGGTAAATCCAAGTGCGGTATTTCAAATTATTTCTGATGGTAATAACAAATTGCACGACCGCAAGCCCAAATGGATTTATAAATTATTTTTTAGATAGCCTATGTCAGTAGTAGTTTAGGCTATTACGCATTTAAAAGAAAAAACCCTAAGAAAAAAACTATATTTAAAAATCCTATATTTGCTATTGCAAACACACCGAAAAACGTGTCAGCCTCTTTATCTTTGTATGAGAGGTATAGTTAAAAACACGGAAAGTTTAAAACAATAAAAAAATTTTCATTGAATTGTGGCTTATGCAGTAAGGTTTGCTTTTAAAAGTTGATCACCAAAGCTTACAAAGCAAGATATTCACTCTTCTGAGATTTGTGGGATACAAGCAAAGATACTGAAGTTTTTTGTTATACGCTGCAGTAGCCTACATGCTATTGAAACTTGGAAACACTGTACGGAGCAGTTAGTACGCCAAACAACGACCAGGACCCAGCAAGTGTAGGACTAAGTGCATTTTTATGTTGTATTTTATATTTAAACATTTATTTTTTAATATTTGTCAGGAATCACAATATCGACGCGGCTCTGAATGGTTTAGTAAACCTGCAGGTGAGCGGCCGAATGGATAACCTTAAGCCCTTTTTTCTTTATATTACTTGTGAAATTTTGACATATGTCAATCCAGGACATAGCCAGAAATCAATAGAAATCGTTCAATGGATTAAAGTTAGGTATGCCACAATTTAACACGCCGTCTAACTTAAGTACATGACGAGTAAATGTGATTTTCTTTCTTGAGAATTCATTCATTCCTCACGAGGATTTATATTGCGCTAATTAATATAAAGTATTTATTACTGAACTAAGCCTTTTCTACAAGGGTGAAATGTCAATTAAGCCCTTCATGACTTTGCCTGCATTATTAATCAGCGAATGGAAATTGATTCCGTATGCGTTTCAATCAACATTTCATGTGACATGTTTACTTCAGAGCCCATTGAAACGACTTAAATTGCAGAATGTTATAAACTTTTCCCTGGTTAATTATTTAATTGAAAGCCAGTTTGTGCGCTAGGGCTAAATTTATTTGACTTTATATTTCCGGGCTACCACACTAATTGCTTTAATAGATTTCTAGCAGTCGTAACGTTAAATCCAGGTAACAACCGGATTGCTCACTGGCGCGAATCTATAGGATTTTGGTTTGGTGGAGGATTAATTTTTTTTTAGAAAACTGAAGGCGCTTCTTGTAAATACTTATGCTACAGCTTTCATGTTTTGTGCCGTGGATTTTTCAACATGCAGTGTCGGCAACATAATGGGATTCATGCAACTATAAAGTATTTATAATACCGGTATGACCTTTTTAACGCAAGTAAGACTTTTTAACTCAAACCAAGAATTTTAACAAGATAGACGCACTATTTTTTGTGCTATACTACAACTTTTTACAGGATTTCTCTGCAACAATAAATCTTTTGGCGAATTAAAATCACAATCTTTTTTAATGCATATTTTTACGCTTCGCTCGAACGCCTTGCCTTCGTTTTTTAGAATATAAATAGACTCTTTTAAATTGCGTAAAATTCTGGGTTACTCACTATATGAAAGATTTATCATACGTATCATACTGTATAACATACTGTAAAAAATATCATGTTTTGACAACAAACTTTTGGGTTGAACTTTATTGCTGTAAAACCCTTTTTTGTTTTGGCCGGACACTGGGAAAAAGTTGCCCAGTAATTGATGCAACATGCACGCTTTTGATGTAACTGCAAGCATTCTCCTAAAATTTATTCATTCAGTAATGATTGAACGTACTTTATGCGTGCAAGTCAACTAAAAAAATGGTGGACCTCATGTTTAATAATTTCGTTACAGGGCCTGAACTCACAAATTTACGGCCGAAAGAGAAAGAAAAAAAATCAGCCTTTAATATGGTAAAGTATGAAAACACACAGTAGGTTAGTCAGAGCTGAAAATCCCTGTTCGCAAACGACAGAATAAAATAAAAAATCGGCTGAATAAGACCAAACATGTCGCAATAAGTCATAAATTAATCGAAATGAAACCTAACTGAACGCAATAACGCCTAAAACTGTAGGTAGAGGATATGGGACGATTTGGGGACACCTGGCTGACATTGGCTGTTTTGCTGTCGACGTTTAAACGCCGCTGTTTTTGCACAGTATTTTTTGCCCCTGTTTGGGGCTAGCAGCGTGTAATTGTGAGGTTGGCAATTGGGTTAGGGTTAATAAATTAAGGGAATTAGTGATAGTTATGGGTAGGGTTTAGGGCTACATAAAGGGTTGTATAGGCCTTTACTTAGGTCTTATTCCGATGGGTTTAGGTCTTTATTCGATTTAGTCGTTATTACGACTATTATAGGTATTAGTCCTATTTACGCCCTATTTTTTAACTGCCTTTGATCCGAGGTTGATGTTGCTTTAATTTCGGTCCTAAGGCTATTTCAAGTTTATATGTAGAAAAATTGCAAGCAATTGAAGACAAATACCGGTATACCAGAAAAATTTCGCGCTAGCTACGCTCACCGGGTGCACCGCCTCGTTTTTAAATGTCTCTAGATGCGCCCTCTAGTAAAAAAGGTTAAGAAACACTGGTCTAAGCTTTTCGGCGCCACGTTTACGCAACTGTGGCTGATCCATGTACTGTACACGAAAACGAACTTGGTGTAATAATCGCACTGAACATGTAACTTAAAGTTTTTTGTGATTAACGATCGATGCTTCTGGAAATCACCATGTGTTGTCAAGTGCAATCGCAAATATGACATACGACATACCCGAAGCAAATTATGACATACTGCTTTGAGAAAAGTGGTACTCAAACTGCTTTCTTGCGACGCTTTCGATAGCGTTTGCTGGACAGGAATTTAAAAGTTTTTTTGGCCAATTGTGTTTTGAAAATACAGTAGAATGAAATCACATGCTGTATTTCGTGAAAACATAGCTAGAATTCAAAATTACCCATAATCACGAAAAAAAGTTCTATTGTAGGACATCCTATGTGTTATGCCGACTACTAATTGTACTATTAACTTGTTTATATGGCTGCAGGGTTGGCTTTATCATTTATCGATACATCTGACGGCTCAGGCCCGTGTTTGTATTGCGCCGAAGTCAATCAGAATGTAGTTGGTTAGCAGTTAGCACTGTAATGACAATTGTGTTAAAATCTTGACAAACTTCACACAACCGTGCTTCATAAGGTTCAAGCAGAAAATACCCGATGAAGCACCGTTGTGCGAATGCTTGTCAAGATTTCAATACTATTTGTCGTTAAACAAATATTGATAGCACAAAAATTTATAGAATTTGGTTATTAAATAATTAATGAATTGTTTTATTCCCTTAATGATGTACATAAATTCACAGTACCGAAGGTGTCGCACCGGGCACTTTTAGAACCTCTGTTAGAGTTAAAAATTGACTTCGAAGATTCAAAAAAAGTTTGAAGATTTGTTGGAATAGATAAAAGAAGGGTCGAAGGAAAATTGGGAGGAAGAGTGGGAGGCAGATTTGGAGGAAAATTTGGAATAAGACTTGGAAGAAGACCTGGAAGAAGAAGTATCAGAGAAGGTTAGAGAAGAAGAGCTAGCGGTGAAGAGTCAGAGGAGATGAGTTAAAGGCGAAGATTTAAAGATGAACAGTGAGAGAACAATTTTCTGGCACATTGTGTATAAAGCCTTGACCAGTTTAATTTAACGGTTATAACTCGTGTTCGTTTTTTTTTTCGAGAAATAAAACCAATAAAATTAACGCTTTTTTTCAGTTGGCTCACTTGAAACACAAAACGCAATAATAATAGAGTATAAGCACTAGAAACTTTTTATAGAAGAAATGGCAATTTGTGTATATTACCTTTAACGTACGACGTGGACCGTGGACCGTGGACCGCTGTTGTAAACTCCTATCATAAGGGTTGTCATAGCGAGAACGGTGGTAGCCCCAAGTCCAACACGAGAAGGCACCGATTCCATATTAATCCAGAATGAGATCCAAGAAAGAATAACGAGGAGTACAGAGGGAAGATAAGTTTGCATGAGAAAGAAGAGCATGTTCCTCTTCAAATAAAATTGCAGGACAAGCTGTGAATGGTTACCTACAAAGAAAATCATGTAGGCTAGAACAACATATTAATTACACTTGTGGTAGTACAGAACAAAAAACTTATTACTTTATCATAAGTTATACTTTCAACACAAAGTGATTTGACAAAGATAAACCACTAAACTAAGTGTCATTTTAATTTTAATGTACAATATACAATTATAAAGTTGTTCATCCGACAAATACTTTATTAAATGTACCAACATTTGTGGGCTATACGATCACGTTAATACAATGAACATTAATCACGGCGCATATCTTACACCTGCTTATCATTTTTGGTGCACTAGCGGCCTATAGAAAGCTGCAGCCTTCTTATCGCATTTATCTTGTTCATTTGCCTTGTTTCGTAAGCCATGTTTCATTGTGTTTTTAATTGTTTAACTGCTATATATCGTTTTCGCTAAGTCGCAAGTTTATTGCCCTGATGAAGATTTCTTGAATCATCGAAACGTTGGTATATATAATACAAATATTTGTCGGATGAACAATTTTATAATTGATACAATGCCTTGCAACAACAGTGTAGTCGTAAAATATACAATTAGCTTCAAACACAGTGCCAATTGGTATATCCAAATCGTAATTTTACACCAGAAGGATTCCTTACCCAGTATGTTGTTATGGGTTGCATGATATATTTGACACTTTGTAAGGTTGAATTGCGAAAGGACGACATACTCCATTCCCGTGACAGAACCGTCTGGTCCGCATTTCTCCGCCCTACTCCATTTGTATGATAGATCCTTGTCCGAGAAAGACCCTTTTCGGAAAAAAAATTACATTGATGATATAGGAGTTCAAAATGACGTTGTGCGTCCACCATATAACTCCATACCGATCCCATTTGAGAACCACTGGTATAAACACTATACATATAGGCTACCTAATGTCATAGACACCTACAATATCTGAATTACTTATAAACACTTTACCTTTAATATAAACACCTTACCTTAAAGTATTCCTTACCCAAAAAAACTTTAGATCTTTCGAAAATAATATTTGTGGCAGTTTGCTTAATAATCATGTTTTGTAACTATTTGCTATAACAACGTACATACTACTTTATAACCTATTATGGTATATAATATCCTATTGATAAATGAAGTGTTTTGTGTACGTATTTTCCGTCATTCCTATACTTACAGCTTTCCAGTGTAAGTCTACAGACTTGTTCGTCCATTGGATATTTGTGAAGGTTCATTGGACACGACACCTGAAAAGAAATAATACTTACATCTTCTTGAAAAGACATGAATTATAATACAGAAGTATAATAACAAAATATAGTTCGACAAACACGTGAACAAGAATTTCAAAATTATTAGTTATTTTTTTTAATATATCGACGCAAGTTGTGCAGGCGCAACAAAATCGATACGCACGCACCCGACTTGTAATGCGCAGAACGTAGAGCACGGTGCCGTTTGGGTAAAGTCGAATAAGACCGTTCCTGGTCGTGACTTCATGTATGAAAGACGTGTGTGAGTTTACGATGTAGGTGTCTGGCACCCAGATTCGGCTTCCCAACGACCCGTCCATCGTGAGTGTCTGCAAAGTAGTTGCGAACTCTTTGTGTCAATATAAAAAGAAAAAGAAAAATCTCAAGTTTCTTGTTTGTTTAGCCCTTGAAATTAAAGACCCCTTTTATATTGACTGTTGGCTGGTCACAATAAATTTAAAAATGTTAATTGTAGTTGGACAGTAAGGGGCAAACTATATGTCTATGCTACCTGTTTGTATCCGCGCATACTTTTTGTCCCGTCCAGTCTTGAATCTCTCCAAATCTGTTGCAGGTTAAAGGTAATTGTGTACTCCTGTAAAGATATAATTTAGTCCCGTGTATGATGAAATGACTAACCGACCGCTTCTACACGGTTGAGCTTCTACACAAATATCACGAAGTAATAACTGCTTTAAAACGATTTAATCGTTTTTATTAGTATTTCAGCAGCTTCAAATGTTTCCGGTGTTGCGCTGTCCTTGTGTTATTCTTTATGTTATTTTGTTTTTCAATGTTTGCAAAGATCCACAAAAATAAATTGAATCTGAATCTGAATCTGTTGCGATGTTAGTACAAATTTTGGCTGGTGACTTACCCAGGAAATAAACTTACCATATCGTTGTCGGAGATGCGATCCAAACTGGTGACGGCCAGGGATATATTCACATCGACTGGTTTGCCTGGGCAAAGCACGGTATTAATTTACTTTTCCAAAGAAAAATCGCCACTCAGGTTTACAGAAGCCAAATCGGACACGGAAATGTATGAATGTATATTCAGAAGGTTTTACAAACTGGATTACTCTCTCCCTTAAGCCCATTTTTTAATTTTAATAGAAGCCTCGGATTTAATTTTACGTAGTTTTAAAGCCCAACACCCTCTTTGTGTACGTCGCATGTAAACATTATAATTAGATCCTATGTCGTATAAATTTGCGTACATTGGTAATAAACATTTAATCGCAAACTTGCAAAGCAATTCGGTGGCATATCGCGTATCGAATAAACCAAACTCGTCTGGCATCCATAATTCATTTGATTGTAACGTGCTCAGACAGCCATGTTGACCAATGACAGCGCACTGCGTTTTTTTCACTGTATTATGCCTATTATTTCTAGCTTATACCCCTTATTGTTTTTGGTTAAACAAAGCTCCAGTAACGCCAAACTGCGGGTGGAATTAATTCATTTGCACCCACAGTTTTCCAGTAATGCAACCCAATATGATCAGGGCGGATCCAGGGGGTCACGTGGCTATGTCCCCCCAAAAAACCGTATTTTGTGGCCTATTTTACCTACGTAAATGCAAAACAAGGAATCTGGATTATGTTTCCGGTATGTCCCCCTTTTCACAAAATTCGTTTTAGCCTAAAGGCGTCGTGCTTTTATCGCACCATCGAAATGAAAGTTCTGGCAACTTAAACTATCTTAAGGCGTTTTTTCGCATTGCGCAAATCGATGACATCTTTGTAATATGGACTTTGTATTAAAAGTCACCTCCTTTTTCCAAAAACTTTAACATAATAAACGAACTGGGTATAGTGTTAAGACTAAGATCACTTCTTTTTGACGTCACGTGTAGATGTAACTTTGTGATGTCACGTTTTGACTTAACTTTTGTCCCGTTATCTCTAAAAAAAATTGTCATGACTCCCCTAAACAAAATTCTAGATCCGCGCTTGGATATGAAGTATTATATATATAACCTATTGCAAGCAGATTTTAATTATCTGAAACAAATAAACCTGTCTATCATTTGTTTCGAATGTCGTTTGTTAATTAAAAAAGGCGACGATGCACGATGTGAATTGCTAATGTATTCAACGACTGGTGTGATTTTGCCAATTATTCCCGTGCGAGCAAATGTTATTTCAGCCGATCACAGGGGAAATGTGCTGTTTCGTAAGGTCGCCGAATGCCTCACGGTGTGGTTCGGGTAATTAACTCGACTCGCTCCTGGAATCCGGGGTAATTGGTTACCCATCTTGTGAGTCAAAATCATCTATTATCAAACCACAATTTACAAACGTGAATCTGATACGAATATAAAAGTAATCGCCTATTTTACAAATTTTTTTTTAAAACCTTAAGTGTATTGTGACTTGCATTCACAATATAATATATAGAATGTAATCCAACAAATAAATTGACTTAACGCATTTAGTTTAAGTCTTAAATACAAGCGAATTGTTTTCGCCTTTAACACACACGAATAATTGCTTACAGAGAAATTTATTCAATGAAACATATGTGCACACATATGCGTGTTAACAACTGAAATCTAGCCCTTCTAAAGCTGCTTTTTGACTAACGATTATACGGCTTACATATCATTAGTGCACTGAAAGCCATTGCAAACTCACCGAATCTCTCGATCAATGAGAAATGTATGTAAGGATTAACTGCTTGGCTTAGACAAAATTAATAAAATGTTGTCTAACAAGTTACCGAGGTTTATATCGGGACGGATGTACTTGTGGTAGTGATCGGGGTCGAGCAAAGTTTCCACCACCACTCCGTATCGCATCTCCGCCTTGGGGTTTCTCCAGTAGCTCGATTGGGGGCCCCTGTCGTTAAAAACCTGTCAATCTACACGCAGTGTTAAAATAAAAACGTTGATTCCAAAGGGACTTTAGTATAGTCGTCTAAATTTTGATTATCTACTCAGAAACGTCCCGCTTTTTTGCGAAAAACCGTTCAATTTGAGCAAAACCCATTTTTACCCTTTAATTTACGGGCAAAGCTTTGACCTTTATTATTTAAATAACATTCATTATTTTGCTGTTTCCTAATTTGGTTGGTCCTGATTAATCGCTTAATATATCCCAACTGCGATTCATTTTCTCGTGTTCAGTTTATTCAAGGGCATAAAAATTAGGAATCATTATTTTTTTATTTTACATAAATCATAGGTTGGTTAACAAATTACACCAAAACACAGCTGGACTAAGATGTTTTATATGCTATAGTTGCAACTATTTTCTTAACGATATTTTATTTAGTTGGAGTTTCGGCGTCGATAGGATTTGGAACTAATTAGAAAATTTTAGGCTGTTTAGTGAGCACGATTATTAAAATATATAACCTTCCAAAGTTCAATCAAAGGATGTGTTATAGTAGGGACCGGGAGGCCCTATTTCACTGTGTGTAAAATTAAACTGGCAACGAAACACATTACCGGTATAGTAATTATTTTAGAACAAAATACCTGGATGCAGATGTTGCCTTTAAACCCAGAAGCAACCAGATAATTCTTGTGGCATAAAATGAGACTGTCGGCGCCATGACGAACGGTAATGATTAGCGCTGCAGTTGTTTTGTCGACACGTATACTTGCAAAAGAACCTAGACAAAAGTATATTGCGATTTGCATGTAGCCCCTTTCTGCATTTTATAAACACTATGTCTAGTAATTTAGTACTCGTTTTTTATTTTTAAAAACATTTTAAACAACTTTTCCGACATGTCCTGACTAAAGCAATATCGAGTCTTGAAAACACTTGTCACACACAGAGATCTTCTGTTGTTTAACTTAATTGTCTGGACTTTCTTATTGCGCCAACGTTTTACCGCTCTGTAAAAAAGTAGTATTGCGTCTATAGTTTTAACCTAATTTGCTTTATACAGCTTCGATAAAAATTTAATGAACAAATTTGAACCCAGCTATGTAGCGCTGTCATTACTCTCTATATCTTCTCCATCTGTTGCATGCTGTTGATTTCAAGTAGTAAAATATGAACTGAAACTCACCGCTTCTTATACCCGTGGGATTAATGAGGTTACTGTTGGCCGAAATGAAATCGATGAGTATTTTTTATCGATCCAATTAAATTGATTGTGACTCAAATTTCCAACAAACTTTTAAACTAGGCTAATTTAACCCAGCTTATGCAAAAAGTTGGTTGGTAAAAAAAAGAAGAAAGGATCAAACTGATTTTTTATTTATGGCGGTCTTCAGGATATTGTTTAAAAATTGACATCCAGGTAAGGCTGCTAGGTTTCTAGGGGTATACTTTAACAATTTAAAAGTGCCCTAAACCTTATGGAATACACAGCACCACTTTCCATTCTATTCCTCGATTTTGCTTAAACTGTTACTTTTTAATATATAAATCTATGTCACAAAACATCCATTGGTTTAACAAAACATTTGACGTAAATAATGAAGTAAGTACTGTACTTCTTTTTAAGTAAAATGTAGAGGTGAGCCAAATAATGACAAAGTAAAGAAATACACTATTGATAGATAACATTTAATGCTGTTAAGCCATGCGAACTAAGCGCAACTAATTTCGTGTTTAACATAACAAAAGGGAAATATAAAAAATGACTTTTATCCAGGTTATATTTGGCAAACATTTCTTGTTGCGATGGCAATTGTTTAGAACAGGGTTTCTTAACCTATGGGTCTCGACTCAAAATTAGGCCGTTTGGATTGTTTGTGACGTCGACTATACAATACTATAAAATTTTGGAAAAATTTGAAAGCAATACAAAGGCTTGTGAAGAGTTCATGTTAAGAAGACAGGGTCGCCTAAGCTTTGCTGTTATACTTACGATTAGTATTTGAATAATCGATAAAAAGTTAAGAGACAGACACTGGTTTGGAAAATCATTGTATTGCACAAAAACTACGATATATCCCTCAGCCTATGAATGATACTATGGAATGATAGCGTTTTGTTATGACTTGTATAATCCAGCAAAGCGCCAAAAAATTATAAAATGTCCTGCGACCCAATGTCTCTATTGACTTTATCCACATAAAAGTCAAAGTAAGACATACCGTAAAATATAAAGTTTATCAATTTTGGCTTTGACAGAAGTCTTATCGGTCACGAAACTCACAACGTAAGAAACTTCTATAGTTTGTATAGCTTTCGTAATAAACAGTGCAGTGGTACAACGGCGCTTTCATCACAAAAAGGGGGTAAAAATATATTGCAATAGATTACCGAGCTAGTATTTTTTAGATTCTTTATAAGTTTGGGTTTAGTGCAGGTTAGCAGGTAAAAATTATACCAGCCTTAGTTCGTCAATCAACAAATACACCAAAGTCAAAAAGGGGAGCTTGAAGGGTTTACAAGGCGGTTCGTGAAAGACTCTTTATTTTATTAAGTTTTGCTTAATCGAATGTCTCTTTTTAACGTTTATTGTTACTTGTTTTGTTACAAAACGTTTATTGTTACTTAAAAGATTTTACGACCTAAAATTGACTGTGGGTGAAAAAAAGAACCGCGGAATGCGTGACGTTGATAACTTGCAAGTAATATAGCTTTCAACAAACTGTAGGTTTAAACACCTCCCTCAATCGGTAATAGCTTTATGTTTATCTCACCAGGAGACTAAAAAGTAGGCCTGAAGAAATGAGCTTTTATTTAGTTATTTCGAAAGCAAGCCAGGCTTTAAATATTTTCTAATGGGTGCACCTTAGGTATACATCTATACTACGTTCCAGTAGTATGAAGTTAGTAAAAATTCAAACCAGTTTTACTTTTGCCATTTGCCTATTTTTAAATGATATGAATTGTAGAAGACCCAGCGTCTGTATTTGTTATTTAATGTGTTCGTTGTGCGTGTGCTAAGGGTCTGTAAACGTTCTAGCCGTAGCGTATTTCGTTTCCCATGCACCCTGCTCGTTAACTGGCGAGTTAATCCCCAACGCATTCGCTTTTACTGCAATGTTAGTCATATCCGAATTCTACTGAAAGCCAGTCAAAAAAAGATGTACTCCTTACTGGCAACACATGTTTTTACTGCGCTGCAAGCTATTTTATTGACAGCGAACTATGCTGAATTATGTGAATATAAATCTATAAGCGACCTGACAGTATGTGTAATAAAACTTATGTTGAAATTTGCGCGGCTGTAAAAACATGATTTCTTAAATATACCTAAAACCGTTCGCGCGACGGAAGTTCTGCGTGTTTGTTTGGGCGACTTTTCGCGGCTGAGCACATTTTGCGGCGATTTTAAACGAAATGCCGGGCTTCTGAAAACTTATAATAAACAGTTACCTTGCGGAAAGAATTTGTGTGTTTCGGGTTGCTCAAAACATTTTGTGTACATTTAAAATGTTAGTAAATCATAGCAATTCTCATTAATTTATTTTGGGACGATGAAAACTTGCAAAGTTCGTTAACCAGTGGTTGATCTTGAGACCGTAATGTTACGGTTAATAAAAATGGTACACAATATCAACCAGTAAGTTAAAAAAGCAAATTGGCGCAACGAAAAGCATTTTAAAATTGTATTACTACGAAATGCTAGTTCCTCACTGTCGCAGACTAGGTCGGGACACAATCCCCAAAGTAGCTGCTAAGGATAGGAATGACTTTACTTTCTCGAGCAAGACGTTTATTGGACAGACCGACAATCAGTATACGGCAAATAACCATGCACACCAAGTGCTCGCATAATGCTACAGCTTGTCTCTAACCAACGAGTTTGCAAACTGTGCTCAAAATGCGTCCGATTCTCTCGGTATCCACCCGACGAATAATCATCAAAACGACACCACGCAATAGCAAACGAAATCGACACAAAGATATCACGCAGCGCTGAGAAAAGGGAGGCTACGAAACTCACACAAAGTTATATTCCTGAGGGGAAACCGTCGCGGCGGGTAGCCGACCCGGGACGGCAGTTCCCGCGGCCTAACACATTAGTTATGCTTCAAAGGGTTACAATAATTCAATTTGTGACATTTACCCCCTCTTAAAGACAATCCTTGCGATTGGCTAATTTAACGAAACGCAAATTTAAAGCGAAGTAAAAATAAAGTACAATACACACTTTAACCCAAGTTACCTTCGCGATGGCACACAATAAATTTACAACACAAATTTCGAGAAAAAATCAAACAAACTACAGTCCACACTTTACACCAACTTAAGACGACTTTGCAATGTATACATTTTAGCGAGGCACAAATCTGAGAAAAACAGCAAAATCAAGACAAACATACTAGCAAATTCGCATATATGAGACATATGTATCGAAATACTTTTGAAACCGAAAACCATAATTGCCAGATGTTTTTATTCGGTGACATTGTGCATCACCGCTGTTAAATATGTTTATTTTGACCTTTTTAAATGAACAATTTGGAAAAAGAATATATTTTGTCGTGCCAGGCAACCTCTGTCCACGCCAACTCTTTGCTGCCATGTAGCGACAAGCAACCGCTCCAGCAGAAACTTTCATTTTCTCACACAAACTTAAATTCGAACCACGGCGACGGCAATATGCTCTTTCTGGGCGGCAACGAGCTACCGATAAATTCAAACGTAAACAACAACAACAATCCTCCCACACCTCGCCACATCACTGCCTCGGTTACCTCGGCCGCTCTTCACTCCCCGCCCCCTGACGTCACGCCTCTGGGCGGTTTGACGTCACAGCTGGACGTGCCCCAGCGGCGGTCCGGCGAACGCAAGGCAAGCCTGCTCGAGACCCTTTTGCTAAAGAAAGACACCGATTGAGGTTTCTGTCGGTGTGCTTGGTCCATGTTCAGGCGCTTTATACTACACCAGTTGCTGGGTGGTTGTCAATATATTTCTTCTTGGGGGTTGTGTATAACGTGTTTCTATCGCCGACTTGTTTTTGTTCCCAAAACTGGAATTTGCATCTGTATTAACCGACCATATTAAAGCGGCATGGAAAACAGTAGACGCCATATAGCAAAGGTGAACGTCATTTTTGAATTGCAGCAAAGTAAGTTATGAATGGCTGCAATATGCGTCATTGATTAAATCAACCGGTTAACGGTTAACTGTAGTCCCATGAAACATTAGTCTGTTTTTAACTTTATACTGCTACTACGCCCAGTATACGTATGAGCAACTTTTCCTGCCCGTTTTCTGCCTGTCTATCCGACTGTATCCATTTTGCCGCAAACTAGTTTCAGTTGAGCATAAAAGTTTCTCCACAAAGTTTCCCGTAAGGCTGGTTTAAACCCGGCAACCGTGTTTTTGTGTTTTTCTACTGATCGTTTTTCTCTTTGCGGTCGTACTTTTCCAGGGCAATTCAAAGGTTTCGTGTGCGAAAATTGCCAACGCACGTTTGAAGGTGTAGTAACACCCGCGTTTTTTTTGAGTTGTGTATTTATTATCGAGGGTAAAAAGCCTTCTCTGCGAATTTCTGCAGACTCTCACGTCAATGCCTTCGTCAAGCATGTTCCTTTCAATCTAACGCCACTTGTGTACGTTGTTTTGCATCCGCGACCTTATTATTTATTTTCTGTTTTTCCTGTTTATTGTTAGATGGCGGTGCTATAAGTGCCGAAACGCGGGTGTGGCCTTAATTTGTCAATTGTTTTTACTATTGCATTGTATCCATTCAATCGTCGCGCAATAACACGAGATTATTTTATTATTACTGTGACGCGAGCGTTCTTGTATTTATATATACACATACATAATTATATATATATATATATTATGTCCCTCGCGTCACTTGTTGCTTCGATAATTTTTCCTAATTTCTTTGATAATTTATTCGGATTGAACTCTTTCTTTTTTTTTGCTGTGTGTCGATTTTAGTTGTTACGCCACTGTCCTCGATTAGGTTACCAGACAACCGTTCTTGCGACACCCACAAAGTCGTAAAAAATGACGCAATTTTTGGCATATATAGGTATATATATATAATATATCTCGAGATACATAACAGCTCGGATTGTTTACTTAAGGTCAGCGTTCCGTCCGATAATAGAGCTCTCAATTGAGATAACATCCTTTCCCCGCCACCCTGTACCCTTCTCTCCTATTTCTATAATCGCAAAGTTTTTCTTTCAATCGCCACCATGTCGACGTAATTTGTTTTCTGCTGTAACATACACACCTGGTCGGTTTGCGCAAACGATAAACACATCTGTAGCTGTTTTTTTGGTAGATAATAATCAACGACGTCAGCAACCTTGTCTGCTGCACCCTTTCACGCTCGGCTGCGGCGTTTTTAGAAACAAATGTTCTACTTATGTTCCGTTCTGAAATAAAAAAACGTACGATGAGTGTCTGTTGCACGCTGAACAAACATATTAACCCAGGGTTTGTCAACCGTGGCCCTCGGCCCCCCAGGGGGGCCACGGGCATAACTCTCTAGCTAGGTAGTGGTCCTCAAAATGCCAGGTAGGCCTACATATATTCCTTAAAGGGCTTTAAGTTACAAAACAAACATTCCATCGTAAAATGCGCTAGGTTAGCTATACAGGAATACTCAAGGTCAAGTTTAGGCCAATATTCAGCGAGGTTATGTACAGCATAATTGTCTAGTAATAGGAACGCATTAATGGTAGTAATTACTTTGTATTCTTTACAGCATGTTATTTAACTGCCTATATAGTTAACATATCACATTTGTAATGAAGTATAACCAAAACCCAGCATTGTTTTCATTGCACTCATTATGGGCAAAAACATAAGTTTTGGCGATAACCTTGTGTTTCCATTATGTTTTATGGTCTTGTTTATTTTTTCGTGTAGTTATGCAAACTAATTTAAAAACTTTTTTAATTGACAGTTATTTAGAAAGTTATTCATTTGTGGACTTCGTTTAATGGGTGATTTTGTTACTAACGCGGTGAAGTAAAACAAGTAGAAACACGTAGGCTAAGTACAGTGCTAGGTATTTGTATAAGCAGGGGGCCACAAGGGCTGAAAGCAGTGGCGGATTAAGGCGGGGGCTGAGGGGGCTGCAGCCCCAGGCCCACCAACAAAATAGGCCCACCGCTAACAATTTAATAAGACTAACCGATGTTATCTTTGTATAAAAAAATATATTCTAGAGCAGCGGTTCCCAAACTGGGATCCGTACAGCAGTTTCAGAGGGTCCGCAAGTAGAATTAGCCATAATTTTTAAACATTAGTCATCATTATTGTCTTTAGTTATACTTTATTATTCGATCATATAGCGTGTTTCATGATGTCTTTTGTAACATCACAAATCATCTATTATGTTGTAAGCGAATCGTTCGCCTTAGTTAAAAAGTTGTTACTTTAGAAATAATCGTGACTGCACTAGTGTACTACAAGAAAAATAGGTCAACTGACCCTTAATTTTTTATGGGGCCGCGAAATATCAAAATAAATGCAACGGGTCGACCAAGCAAAATTTTTAGAAAAGTTTGGGAACCGCTGTTCTAGAGATATCACTACGGACTCCAGCCATAAGACCAAAATAGGACTAATACCTTATAGTAGCATTACCGTCTGTATTGTAATGAGACCTATAGGTCAGAATCCGGTCTATAAACAACACTTTAACTAACCCCAAACCCCACCCCTAAGTAGGCTACATCACTAACTTCCCTAATAACCCTAAAACATTTTATATTCCCAGCCTTACCCACCATTAACCCAAAACAAAATCCAAAATCCGGTGCTAAAACAGCGAAGCCATAAAGGCACCGGTCAAACTATAGGGCGTCCAAAGCAAAACGGCGGATGCCTGACCGACGACACCCGATCGTCCCATACCCTATACCTACAGTTTCAGGAACTATTTTAGATATTTAGGCCTATTTGAATAAATTCAGGACGTATTCCGGCAGATTTACGTCTTATTTAGAAGATTTCGATTTTCTTCTGTAGCCTACGCGATTTTCTGTGCAATTCACCTTCATCAAAAATTTGTAACGGAACGGTCTCATAGCCTAGAACTAGTCCGGCACTGTAGTAGCAAAATGATTTTAAATAAGGCGACAAATTTGCTTCGGGATCTATTGATTTTGTTTAGACATTAAAGACCCGATATCAAGAATTTGATAAAGAGGAAGGCTACAATTTTAAGTGTCTGTCATTACTCAGGAAATTTCAAGAAATAACCTTGCTTCAGTATTACCCAGATGATCAGGAAGAATCACTGCCTAAAATGTTGATTCATTTTTCTGCACTGCTAAAAGAACTCCAATTTTACGTCGAAAGTAGCAAAGGAGCTCAAATGTCTAGATTTATTAATAAAAATAAGTTCATGTATGCGTTTTCTAACGTATCTGTGGTTTTAAGGATGCATCTTTGTCTGATGATTACTAATTGTTCAGGCGAATGCTCTTTCAGTCCTTAAAAGAGTAAGGAACCAAATGCGTTCGTCTATGGACCAAAATAGGTTGCATTCCTTAGCTCTTCTCGAAATTATGGAAAAAAATGGACAGCAATAAAGTTTTTAACGGCCTCGCTTTATATACAGTTAGAAAACAAGTTAAATGAATCTGTTTGACAAGTGAATCAAAAATCGTATTTCATATTTTCACGCACTTTTGGTGTAATTTAAGGGTGCCCAATGCTACTCTTTCGTTCTTGTTTCATTAAACTTTTTTAGGAAGCCTAGTGTCGAATTCGTTTGCTAAAGTCAGTGTTTTAACCCTTTCAAGTCACGAATCCCTTTTCCCTTTTATACAACAAAATTTGTTCATTTTTGTATTTAAACTGCTATATTTGATTCTTATTTTACATATATAAATTAGGCAAACTAGAATGAAAAAAAGCTATTTAAAATATCTATTGGATCATACCAGCAGTGATCTTCGCCCGGTGATGCTTTCCAGGGAAGAATTAATAAATTTTTCACGTAAAACCAAGCGATCTTACACGGAACAACGATTACTGGCTTAAGTCAACGATTGTTGCCAGTGTTCGGTCTCCGATCTATAACTTTTGGTAGAATCAAGTCACGAGATTTTGAATATTAAACATTGTGTTGGTTTTTGTCGAACAAATTTCCAGGTATGAGTCGTCCAGTGAATTCGTGTAATGTAGCATACCCAATAATGAAATAAGCTATTGTTGCCAGGCATAATATATACTATATAACCCTGATGAAGATGTTCTGTATAGCACGTCGAAACGTCGATCTATTATATATTCTGCTGGAAGAGCAACACTCCGTTATATACCAAATAATGTTGATGTGCATCGTTTTAAACAAATAACTTAAGCTTTTTGCTGTTAACAAATAAGGAAATGCGACCTTGGTCTGATTGGCTGGCAATCTCTGCTGTAGGCCTAACTGCAGTTTTTAAAGAGGTAGAATTAAAATGATTTAATAAGTCAGTCTTTTGTTTACAAACTCGCTTTTGTTAGCTTATAATGCTTTCTTACAGTTATTGGACAAAAATAATTCATTTTACAAGCCATTGATTTTTTGTTTCACGTACGAAAATTGGAAACATGAACATAATTACTATAGGAAATTTTAACATAATGGCTGAAGGTTCACTCTTGGTTGAAAACAATTCTTTTTGATGATGAGTCATTATTCTTGCAATTTCTGACTTAATCCATTCCCTTTAAGTAAAAGCGTCCTAGTTTTTCGCATTATTACCGTCCGACCCAGACTCTACCTGTGTTCCGCCAATTTAAGTAACGTGGATATTCAGCACTCTACTTATAGGGGTGTCGTTTTCACAGTATAATACATTCACTCACAATATATGGTTGGAAAAATTTCTCCATATGCTATTCCACCTTAACAATTTCTAGTTGGCGACTATATCAGCTTTGAAATTTGGTACTGCGCATGCGCATGTCGGACTCAGGACTCGGATAGTTTTACATGGTCTTACTCGAGTCCCGAGCCCGACTCCAGCAAAACCAACCGACTTCTTGAGTCCCGAGTCGGACTCCGCAGCCCAGTTCAGCATTGACCCAATGCTTGATCGGAAAATACCGTTGAAAACCAGTAACTACGATGAAAGCATTCAAGTGGGCTGAACTTTTTTACTAACTTAAAGAAAGTAAAATGTAACGTAAAAGGTAAATATGCAGGGGCTGTATTCTTCCCATTATCCAAAAACTAGACCGGGTATATCTGAAGTGTCAGTAAATGTTCGGACCCAGTCGTCGGAGAAGCAGTTTCCATTTGAGGAGCTGGTGCCGCCAATTGTAGGAAGGGCCATAGTTGAACTGCGCACCGGCAGAAAGTTAACATTTTTAACTTCCCGGGTGTAAGTATTAATGTCAATTTAAATGTCAATGCAGTTTTAGTGTTTACTGCTCTCCAAAAAATCGGGTGTTACCCAGGAAAATATGTAGTGTTTAGTGAAGAGCATAGAGACAGTAAATTATGAATGACTTAAATATCCAAACTCCGAAAATGGAAGCAACTCTAGGCGTACGGGCTTATAGGCGCTTACGCAATGTGCCCGTAATTTGCAATGGGAATGTCCTCCATAGTGAGGTACACCCACCAGTAGATGGCGTTGAAGCACGCGAAAGCTGCAGGGAAGAGTATGCGCGAGTACTGGTCGATCTTTTCCATCTTTGTGGCGCGATGGTTTAGGCCCGCGATCTTGTTGAGAACACGAAGCGATTCGCAGTGTCCGCAGTCTTCCGTTCGTTTTCGCTCGCCGAAATGATACTGGCTGGACGCTCCTGACTCTTCGTCCCTGATAGTTCTTATTCCCCCAGGCCGCCAGTTACAAGATGAACTCGACTTCTGTTTGGTCTCGTTGAGGACGGATGCCATCGAAATGCGCCGCAACAAACTTTCCGCCACTGTTAAAGAAGGTAATTTCGAAGGTCTCGGTTTTGCCAGAGTAAATGATAACCTCTACTTTCTCATATTTCTAGGACGTAGGCGATATGCCAGAATTAAGTTTGTTGATAAGAATGTATACAACATTTGAGGTATGCGACCTGAATTAAACTCTAACAATACAATAGTTTTATCACACTTACCTCCGTGAGATCTTTCCTTTTCGCTGTTAAATTGAATTTTCGGAATCTAAAAAAAATAAACAAGTTGCTAAGTATGATAAAATGGGAATTCAATCGCTTTCCCACTATCTGCATTGTCTACATTGTAAAAAACAACTAAAATTGCTAGTTGTAGATAAAAAAGTATACAAGATTTTTCCGGAAACTTTATTGAAAATAAATGATATTTTATATATGATATATAGTTGATAAAGACCCACAATTTTATCTGACATGAATTTGTGTAGGCATACGTTTTCTCTGCGATGAAAAGTGTAGATATTTTCTCTTCGGTCGTGTTCTGCAATTTCTGACTCTTTCTTCTGATGTGATGGGGAACATGACGCTACACAGCTGCAGTTTAACAACATTTAAAATCTTTATCTTTACTTTTATTTTTATAAATTTTGAACTAAAAATTGTTACAAACGTGACTGCTTTACATCAAATAACAGGTTCAAATCAGGAAGTCTTAAGTTATGTGTAGCCAGAATGTTGTTTTCTTTGTTTAGAGTTTAATGGGGATCAATCTAATAAACTTTTGATAAATTGCACAACTTAAAAGGAGAGTAGACACATAAGAGATACGTTTCAGGATTATTTTTTTTCGTTCAAGTTTTATTGGTTTTAGGTATTATTCTCCCATCATAAAAAAATAAATTTACAGATTCGAGAGATGGAAGTCAATTTATAGCGATTTAATATCCGACGATTTGTTCGGTGTGTTTGGGCCACTAGCAAAATGCCCTGCTTATTTTTTTTGACAACTTACGTCTTTGACAGTTGCGAAGCCATTCTCCCGTAGACGCGGCTCAAGAAATGAGCTCCTGCGTATTCCATAAGCGCGGCGAACACGAATCCGTAGCACACGCAAACGTAAAAGTCAACCGCTGCAAGTGGAGAAAATCAATCATCGATTCAGTTTTCGTCTATTTTCTCGTCGTGTTTATCGATTTCCGGGTTTTGCGTGAAATGCAGCTGACCTAATCCTCTTAAGGCGCTAAGAAACTAAAAACTAAATTTTTGCACGAGAAAACTATGTACTTTGCACGATTATTAAATTTAAACCGATGTTTTTTTATCAGTTGGAATTCCATATATTGCGCTGTTTTTTTAATAAACGTTTGGTGGCTTTGCAATAACAAGTTTTTTCCTATTTCTTATAGTTGGAAAAATTGTAAGTTTTAAATATCGCTGTTTAACGTTGTAATTTCTCTCTTAAAACAATTGCACTCTGTCTCGTTTGTTACGTATGTAAATTAGGCTATAGCCATGACCTGACGTCCTTTATTTTTATCTTAATTTGAGTGGCGTATGCCCTGTGACCTGTGTTCGCGATGTTATTGTTTCTGAAATAATGATAAAAGATCGATGAAGCGGCATCCAGTAATATTCATATGCAATTATGCATTGTTCCCTTTTATACAACTATTGCTTTGCGTCTTGCCACAACAAAGGTTCTTGTTAAAAAACAATGCAGTCAATAGGATCGCCACAACGAACTAATTACTATTATAGCCTACCCTTAGGGAAGATCCATAATGGGGATGGTTTTCAAAGGGGGTTCGCGTGGGTTCATCTGTTTGATTACTGGTAAATCCAAGTGCGGTATTTCAAATTATTTCTGATGGTAATAACAAATTGCACGACCGCAAGCCCAAATGGATTTATAAATTATTTTTTAGATAGCCTATGTCAGTAGTAGTTTAGGCTATTACGCATTTAAAAGAAAAAACCCTAAGAAAAAAACTATATTTAAAAATCCTATATTTGCTATTGCAAACACACCGAAAAACGTGTCAGCCTCTTTATCTTTGTATGAGAGGTATAGTTAAAAACACGGAAAGTTTAAAACAATAAAAAAAATTTCATTGAATTGTGGCTTATGCAGTAAGGTTTGGTTTGAAAAGTTGATCACCAAAGCTTACAAAGCAAGATATTCACTCTTCTGAGATTTGTGGGATACAAGCAAAGATACTGAAGTTTTTTGTTATACGCTGCAGTAGCCTACATGCTATTGAAACTTGGAAACACTGTACGGAGCAGTTAGTACGCCAAACAACGACCAGGACCCAGCAAGTGTAGGACTAAGTGCATTTTTATGTTGTATTTTATATTTATACATTTATTTTTTAATATTTGTCAGGAATCACAATATCGACGCGGCTCTGAATGGTTTAGTAAACCTGCAGGTGAGCGGCCGAATGGATAACCTTAAGCCCTTTTTTCTTTATATTACTTGTGAAATTTTGACATATGTCAATCCAGGACATAGCCAGAAATCAATAGAAATCGTCCAATGGATTAAAGTTAGGTATGCCACAATTTAACACGCCGTCCAACTTAAGTATATGACGAGTAAATGTGATTTTCTTTCTTGAGAATTCATTCATTCCTCACGAGGATTTATATTGCGCTAATTAATATAAAGTATTTATTACTGAACTAAGCCTTTTCTACAAGGGTGAAATGTCAATTAAGCCCTTCATGACTTTGCCTGCATTATTAATCAGCGAATGGAAATTGATTCCGTATGCGTTTCAATCAAAATTTCATGTGACATGTTTACTTCAGAGCCCATTGAAACGAATTAAATGGCAGAATGTTATAAACTTTTCCCTTGTTAATTATTTAATTGAAAGCCAGTTGGTGCGCTAGTGCTAAATTTATTTGACTTTATATGTCCGGGCTACCACACTAATTGCTTTAATAGATTTCTAGCAGTCGTAACGTTAAATCCAGGTAACAACCGGATTGCTCACTGGCGCGAATCTATAGGATTTTGGTTTGGTGGAGGATTAATTTTTTTTTAGAAAACTGAAGGCGCTTCTTGTAAATACTTATGCTACAGCTTTCATGTTTTGTGCCGTGGATTTTTCAACATGCAGTGTCGGCAACATAATGGGATTCATGCAACTATAAAGTATTTATAATACCGGTATGACCTTTTTAACGCAAGTAAGACTTTTTAACTCAAACCAAGAATTTTAACAAGATAGACGCACTGTTTTTTGTGCTATACTACAACTTTTTACAGGATTTCTCTGCAACAATAAATCTTTTGGCGAATTAAACTCACAATCTTTTTTAATGCATATTTTTACGCTTCGCTCGAACGCCTTGCCTTCGTTTTTTAGAATATAAATAGACTCTTTTGAATTGCGTAAAATTCTGGATTACTCACTTAAACGTAACACTCACTATATGAAAGATTTATCATACGTATCATACTGTATAACATACTGTAAAAAATATCATGTTTTGACAACAAACTTTTGGGTTGAACTTTATTGCGGTAAAACCCTTTTTTGTTTTGGCCGGACACTGGGAAAAAGTTGCCCAGTAATTGATGCAACTTGCACGCTTTTGATGTAACTGCAAGCATTCTCCTGAAATTTATTCATTCAGTAATGATTGAACGTACTTTATGCGTGCAAGTCAACTAAAAAAATGGTGGACCTCATGTTTAATAATTTCGTTACAGGGCCTGAACTCACAAATTTACGGCCAAAAGAGAAAGAAAAAAAATCAGCCTTTAATATGGTAAAGTATGAAAACACACAGTAGGTTAGTCAGAGCTTAATATCCCTGTTCACAAACGACAGAATAAAATAAAAAATCGGCTGAATAAGACCAAACATGTCGCAATAAGTCCTAAATTAATCGAAATGAAACCTAACTGAACGCAATAACGCCTAAAACTCTAGGTAGAGGATATGGGACGATTTGGGGACACCTGGCTGACATTGGCTGTTTTGCTGTCGACGTTTAAACGCCGCTGTTTTTGCACAGGATTTTTTGCCCCTGTTTGGGGCTAGCAGCGTGTAATTGTGAGGTTGAATTAGGGTTAATAAATTAAGGGAATTAGTGATAGTTATGGGTAGGGTTTGGGGCTACATAAAGGGTTGTATAGGCCTTTATTTAGGTCTTATTCCGATGGGTTTAGGTCTTTATTCGATTTAGTCGTTATTACGACTATTATAGGTATTAGTCCTATTCACGCCCTATTTTTAACTGCCTTTGATCCGAGGTTGATGTTGCTTTAATTTCGGTCCTAAGGCTATTTCAAGTTTATATGTAAAAAAATTGCAAGCAATTGAAGACAAATATCGGTATACCAGAAAAATTTAGCGCTAGCTACGCTCACCAGGTGCACCGCCTCGTTTTCAAATGTCTCTAGATGCGCCCTCTAGTAAAAAAGGTTAAGAAACACTGGTCTAAGCTCTACGGCGCCACGTTTACGCAACTGTGGCTGATCCATGTACTGTACACGAACACGAACGTGGTGTAATAATCGCACTGAACATGTATCTTAAAGTTTTTTGTGATTAACGATCGATGCTTCTGGAAATCACCATGTGTTGTCAAGTGTAATCGCAAATATGACATACGACATACCCGATGTAAATTATGACATACTGCTTTGAGAAAAGTGGTACTCAAACTGCTTTCTTGCGACGCTTTCGTTTGCTGGACAGGAATTTAAAAGTTTTTTTGGCCAATTGTGTTTTGAAAATACAATAGAATGAAATCACATGCTGTATTTCGTGAAAACATAGCTAGAATTCAAAATTACCCATAATCACGAAAACAAGCTCTATTGTAGGACATCCTATGTGTTTTGCCGACTACTAATTGTACTGTTAACTTGTTTATATGGCTGCAGGGTTGGCTTTATCATTTATCGATACATCTGACGGCTCAGGCCCGTGTTTGTATTGCGCCGAAGTCAATCAGAATGTAATTGGTTAGCACTGTAATGACAATTGTGTTAAAATCTTGACAAACTTCACACAACCGTGCTTCATAAGGTTCAAGCAGAGAATACCCGATGAAGCACCGTTGTGCGAATGCTTGTCAAGATTTCAATACAATTTGTCGTTAAACAAATATTGATAGCACAAAAATTTATAGAATGTGGTTATTAAATAATTAATGAATTGTTTTATTCCCTTAATGATGTAAATAAATTCACAGCAACGAAGGCGTCGCACCGGGCACTTTTAGAACCTCTGTTAGAGTTAAAAATTGACTTCGAAGAGTTAAAAGAGTTTGAAGATTTGTTGGAATAGATAGAAGAAGGGTCGAAAGAAAAGTGGGAGGAAGAGTGGGAGGCAGATTTGGAGAAAAATTTGGAATAAGACTTGGAAGAAGACCTGGAAGAAGAAGTATCAGAGAAGGTTAGAGAAGAAGAGCTAGCGGTGAAGAGTCAGAGGAGATGAGTTAAAGGCGAAGAGTTAAAGATGAACAGTGAGAGAACAATTTTCTGGCACATTGTGTATAAAGCCTTGACCAGTTTAATTTAACGGTTATAACTCGTGTTCGTTTTTTTTCGAGAAATAAAACCAATAAAATTAACGCTTTTTTTCAGTTGGCTCACTTGAAACACAAAACGCATTAATAATAGAGTATAAGCACTAGAAACGTTTTATAGAAGAAATGACAATTTGTGTATATTACCTTTAACGTACGACGTGGACCGTGGACCGCTGTTGTAAACTCCTATCATAAGGGTTGTCATAGCGAGAACGGTGGTAGCCCCAAGTCCAACACGAGAAGGCACCGATTCCATATTAATCCAGAATGAGATCCAAGAAAGAATAACGAGGAGTACAGAGGGAAGATAAGTTTGCATGAGGAAGAAGAGCATGTTCCTCTTCAAATAAAATTGCAGGACAATCTGTGAATGGTTACCTACAAAGAAAATCATGTAGGCTAGAACAACATATTAATTACACTTGTGGTAGTACAGAACAAAAAACTTATTACTTTATCATAAGTTATACTTTCAACACAAAGTGATTTGACAAAGATAAACCACTAAACTAAGTGTCATTTTAATTTTAATGTACAATATACAATTATAAAGTTGTTCATCCGACAAATACTTTATTAAATGTACCAACATTTGTGGGCTATACGATCACGTTAATACAATGAGCATTAATCACGGCGCATATCTTACACCTGCTTATCATTTTTGGTGCACTAGCGGCCTATAGAAAGCTGCAGCCTTCTTATCGCATTTATCTTGTTCATTTGCCTTGTTTCGTAAGCCATGTTTCATTGTGTTTTTAATTGTTTAACTGCTATGTATCGTTTTCGCTAAGTCGCAAGTTTATTGCCCTGATGAAGATTTCTTGAATCATCGAAACGTTGGTATATATAATACAAATATTTGTCGGATGAACAATTTTATATTTGATACAATGCCTTGCAACAACAGTGTAATCGTAAAATATACAATTAGCTTCAAACACAGTGCCAATTGGTATATCCAAATCGTAATTTTACACCAGAAGTTTTCCTTACCCAGTATGTTGTTATGGGTTGCATGATATATTTGACACTTTGTAAGGTTGAATTGCGAAAGGACGACATACTCCATTCCCGTGACAGAACCGTCTGGTCCGCATTTCTCCGCCCTACTCCATTTGTATGATAGATCCTTGTCCGAGAAAGACCCTTTTCGGAAACAATTTACATTGATGATATAGGAGTTCAAAATGACGTTGTGCGTCCACCATATAACTCCATACCGATCCCATTTGAGAACCACTGGTATAAACACTATACATATAGGCTACCTAATGTCATAGACACCTACAATATCTGAAATACGTATAAACATCTTACCTTTAATATAAACACCTTACCTTAAAGTATTCCTTACCCAAAAAAACTTTAGATCTTTCGAAAATAATATTTGTGGCAGTTTGCTTAATAATCATGTTTTGTAACTATTTGCTATAACTACGTACATACTACTTTATAATCTATTATGGTATATAATATCCTATTGATAAATGAAGTGTTTTGTGTACGTATTTTCCGTCATTCCTATACTTACAGCTTTCCAGCGTAAGTCTACAGACTTGTTTGTCCATTGGATATTTGTGAAGGTTCATTGGACACGACACCTGAAAAGAAATAATACTTACATCTTCTTGAAAAGACATCAATTATAATACAGAAGTATAATAACAAAATATAGTTCGACAAACACGTGAACAAGAATTTGAAAATTATTTAGTAATTTTTTTTAATATATCGACGCATAGTTGTGCAGGCGCAACAAAATCGATACGCACCCGACTTGTTATGCGCAGAACGTAGAGCACGGTGCCGTTTGGGTAAAGTCGAATAAGACCGTTCCTGGTCGTGACGTCATGTATGAAAGACGTGTGTGAGTTTACGATGTAGGTGTCTGGCACCCAGATTCGGCTTCCCAACGACCCGTCCATCGTGAGTGTCTGTAAAGTAGTTGCGAACTCTTTGTGTCAATATAAAAATAAAAATCTCAAGTTTCTTGTTTGTTTAGCCCTTGAAATTAAAGACCCCTTTTATCTTGACTGTTGGCTGGTCACAATAAATTTAAAAATGTTAATTGTAGTTGGACAGTAAGGGGCAAACTATATGTCTATGCTACCTGTTTGTATCCGCGCACACTTTTTGTCCCGTCCAGTCTTGAATCTCTCCAAATCTGTTGCAGGTTAAAGGTAATTGTGTACTCCTGTAAAGATATAATTTAGTCCCGTGTATGATGAAATGACTAACCGACCGCTTCTACACGGTTGAGCTTCTACACAAATTTCACGAAGTAATAACTGCTTTAAAACGATTTAATCGTTTTTATTAGTATTTCAGCAGCTTCAAATGTTTCCGGTGTTGCGCTGTCCTTGTGTTATTCTTTATGTTATTTTGTTTTTCAATGTTTGCAAAGATCCACAAAAATAAATTGAATCTGAATCTGAATCTGAATCTGTTGCGATGTTAGTACAAATTTTGGCTGGTGACTTACCCAGGAAATAAACTTACCATATCGTTGTCGGAGATGCGATCCAAACTGGTGACGGCCAGGAATATATTCACATCGACTGGTTTGCCTGGGCAAAGCACGGTATTAATTTACTTTTCCAAAGAAAAATCGCCACTCAGGTTTACAGAAGCCAAATCGCACACGGAAATGTATGAATGTATATTCAGAAGGTTTTACAAACTGGATTACTCTCTCCCTTAAGCCCATTTTTTAATTTTAATAGAAGCCTCGGATTTAATTTTACGTAGTTTTAAAGCCCAACACCCTCTGTGTGTACGTCGCATGTAAACATTATAATAAGATCCTATGTCGTATAAATTTGCGTACATTGGTAATAAACATTTAATCGCAAACTTGCAAAGCAATTCGGTGGCATATCGCGTATCGAATAAACCAAACTCGTCTGGCATCCATAATTCATTTGATTGTAACGTGCTCAGACAGCCATGTTGACCAATGACAGCGCACTGCGTTTTTTTCACTGTATTATGCCTATTATTTCTAGCTTATACCCCTTATTGTTTTTGGTTAAACAAAGCTCCAGTAACGCCAAACTGCGGGTGGAATTAATTCATTTGCACCCACAGTTTTCCAGTAATGCAACCCAATATGATCAGGGCGGATCCAGGGGTCACGTGGCTATGTCCTCCCAAAAAAACGTATTTTGTGGCCTATTTTAACTACGTAAATGCAAAACACGGAATCTGGATTATGTTTCCGTTATGTCCCCCTTTTCACAAAATTCGTTTTAGCCTAAAGGCGTCGTGCTTTTATCGCACCATCGAAATGAAAGTTCTGGCAACTTAAACTATCTTAAGGCGTTTTTTCGCATTGCGCAAATCGATGACATCTTTGTAATATGGACTTTGTATTAAAAGTCACCTCCTTTTTCCAAAAACTTTAACATAATAAACGAACTGGGTATAGTGTTAAGACTAAGATCACTTCTTTTTGACGTCACGTTTTGACTTAACTTTTGTCCTGTTATCTCTGAAAAAATTGTCATGACTCCCCTAAACAAAATTCTAGATCCGCGCTTGGATATGAAGTATTATCAATATAACCTATTGCAAGCAGATTTTAATTATCTGAAACAAATAAACCTGTCTGATCATTTGTTTCGAAGGTTGTCTGTTAATTAAAAAAGGCGACGAGGCACGATGTGAATTGCTAATGTATTCAACGACTGGTGTGACTTTGCCAATTATTCCCGTGCGAGCAAATGTTATTTCAGCCGATCACAGGGGAAATGTGCTGTTTCGTAAGGTCGCCGAATGCCTCACGGTGTGGTTCGGGTAATTAACTCGACTCGCTCCTGGAATCCGGGGTAATTGGTTACCCATCTTGTGAGTCAAAATCATCTATTATCAAACCACAATTTACAAACGTGAATCTGATACGAATTTAAAAGTAATCGCCTATTTTACAAAAAAATTTTTAAAACCTTAAGTGTATTGTGACTTACATTCACAATATAATTTATAGAATGTAATCCAACAAATAAATTGACTTAACGCATTTAGTTTAAGTCTTAAATACAAGCGAATTGTTTTCGCCTTTAACACACACGAATAATTGCTTACAGAGAAATTTATTCAATGAAACATATGTGCACACATATGCGTGTTAACAACTGAAATCTAGCCCTTCTAAAGCTGCTTTTTGACTAACGATTACGGCTTACATATCATTAGTGCACTGAAAGCCATTGCAAACTCACCGAATCTCTCGATCAATGAGAAATGTATGTAAGGATTAACTGCTTGGCTTAGACAAAATTAATAAAATGTTGTCTGACAAGTTACCGAGGTTTATATCGGGACGGATGTACTTGTGATAGTGATCGGGGTCGAGCAAAGTTTCCACCACCACTCCGTATCGCATCTCCGCCTTGGGGTTTCTCCAGTAGCTCGATTGGGGGCCCCTGTCGTTAAAAACCTGTCAATCTACACGCAGTGTTGTAATAACTTAAGTCAATGACCTGACTAAAGTACACTTAGGTCACTGTTTTCAAATGACTTGACTTAACTTAAGTCATTTGGGCAAAATGAAATATTTTTTTTAGAAAATTGAGCTATTTGTCCATTGCTTGCTATATGTTGCGTTTTTCTTATTTTTTAGTTCGGTTAATGTTCATATTCGTACGAGTTTAAAAATTCTAAAGTTAAACGTTTTATTTTTATGACAAGAACGTGACTTGAACTTGACATGCTGTAATTATGACTTGACTGGGACTTGACTTGGTCAACTAATGACTTGGACTGGGACTTGACTTGTTATTTATTCAAAAAGACTTGACTTGGACTTAAGTTGTTCTACAAATGACAATTCTGGGACTTAAGTCCTTTTGAGTTGTTTACAACACTGTCTTTACGTACTCAAAACTACCACGATCAGAAAACCGGAAACGAGTAGCCGTTCACCCCCAAATTATTCTTTACACCTATCGGTCTTAATTGAAGTCATTCATTTTAAAAAATGATAAAAGGAACATATTTCACCATAAGCGCAACTACGGTCTCTAAATTCGAATAAAAACGTTGATTCCAAAGGGACTTTAGTATAGTCGTCTAAATTTTGATTATCTACTCAGAAACGTCCCGCTTTTTTGCGAAAAACCGTTCAATTTGAGAAAAACCCATTTTTACCCTTTAATTTACGGGCAAAGCTTTGACCTTTATTATTTAAATAACATTCATTATTTTGCTGTTTCCTAATTTGGTTGGTCCTGATTAATCGCTTAATATATCCCAACTGCGATTCATTTTCTCTTGTTCAGTTTATTCAAGGGCATAAAAATTAGGAATCATTATTTTTTTATTTTACATAAATCATAGGTTGGTTAACAAATTACACCAAAACACAGCTGGACTAAGATGTTTTATATGCTATAGTTGCAACTATTTTCTTAACGATATTTTATTTAGTTGGAGTTTCGGCGTTGATAGGATTTGGAACTAATTAGAAAATTTTAGGCTGTTTAATGAGCACGATTATTAAAATATATAACCTTCCAAAGTTCAATCAAAGGATGTGTTATAGCAGGGACCGGAAGGCCCTATTTCACTGTGTGTAAAATTAAACTGGCAACGAAACACATTACCGGTATAGTAATTATTTTAGAACAAAATACCTGGATGCAGATGTTGCCCTTAAACCCAGAAGCAACCAGATAATTCTTGTGGCATAAAATGAGACTGCCGGCGCCATGACGAACGCTAATGAATAGCGCTGCAGTTGTTTTGTCGACACGTATACTTGCAAAAAAACCTAGACAAAAGTATATTGCGATATGCATGTAGCCCCTTTCTGCATTTTATAAACACTATATCTAGTAATTTAGTACTCGTTTTTTATTTTTAAAAACATTTTAAACAACTTTTCCGACATGTCCTGACTAAAGCAATATCGAGTCTTGAAAACACTTGTCACACACAGAGATCTTCTGTTGTTTAATTAAATTGTCTGGACTTTCTTATTGCGCCAATGTTTTACCGCTCTGTAGAAAAGTAGTATTGCGTATATAGTTTTAACCTAATTTGCTTTATACAGCTTCGATAAAAATTTAATGAACAAATTTTAACCCAGCTATGTAGCGCTGTCATTACTCTCTATATCTTCTCCATCTGTTGCATGCTGTTGGTTTCAACTTTCAAGTAGTAAAATATGAACTGAAACTCACCGCTTCTTATACCCGTGGGATTAATGAGGTTACTGTTGGCCGACATGAAATCGATGAGTATTTTTTATCGATCCAATTAAATTGATTGTGACTCAAATTTCCAATAAACTTTTAAACTAGGCTAATTTAACCCAACTTATGCGAAAAGTTGGTTGGTAAAAAAAAGAAGAAAGGATCAAACTGATTTTTTATTTATGCCGGTCTTCAGGATATTGTTTAAAAATTGACATCCAGGTAAGGCTGCTAGGTTTCTAGGGGTATACTTTAACAATTTAAAAGTGCCCTAAACCTTATGGAATATACAGAACCACTTTCCATTCAATACCTCGATTTTGCTTAAACTATTACTTTTTAATATATAAATCTATGTCACAAAACATCCATTGGTTTTAACAAAACATTTGACGTAAATAGTGGAGTATGTACAGTACTTCTTTTTAAGTAAAATGTCGAGGTGGGCCAAATAATGACAAAGTAAAGAAATACACTATTGATAGATAACATTTAATGCTGTTAAGCCATGCGAACTAAGCGCAACTAGTTTCGTGTTTACATAACAAAAGGGAAATATAAAAATGACTTTTATCCAGGTTATATTTGGCAAACATTTCTTGTTGCGATGGCAATTGTTTAGAACAGTGTTTCTTAACCTATGGGTCTCGACTCAAAATTAGGCCGTTTGGATTGTTTGGGACGTCGACTATACAATACTATAAAATTTTGGAAAAATGTGAAAGCAATACAAAGGCTTGTGAAGAGTTCATGTTAAGAAGACATGGTCGCCTAAGCTTTGCTGTTATATTTACGATTAGTATTTGGATAATCGATAAAAAGTTAAGAGACAGACACTTGTTTGGAAAATCATTGTATTGCACAACAACTACGATATATTCCTCAGCCTATGAATGATACTATGGAATGTATAGCGTTTTGTTATGACTTGTATAATCCAGCAAAGCGCCAAAAAATTATAAAATGTCCTGCTACCCAATGTCTCTATTGACTTTATCCACATAAAAGTCAAAGTAAGACATGCCGTAAAATATAAAGTTTATGAATTTTGGCTTTGACAGAAGTCTTATCGGTCACGAAACTCACAACGTGGTACAACGGCGCTTTCATCACAAAAAGGGGGTAAAATATATTGCAATAGATTACCGAGCTAGTATTTTTTAGATTCTTTATAAGTTTGGGTTTAGTGCAGGTTAGCAGGTAAAAATGATACCAGCCTTAGTTCGTCAATCAAAAAATACACGAAAGTCAAAAAGGGGAGCTTGAAGGGTTTACAAGGCGGTTCGTGAAGGACTCTTTGCTTTATCAAGTTTTGCTTACTCGAATGTCTCTTTTTAACGTTTATTGTTACTTGTTTTGTTACAAAACGTTTATTGTTACTCAAAAGATTTTACGACCTAAAATTGACTGCGGGTGAAAAAAAGAACCGCGGAATGCGTGACGTTGATAACTTGCAAGTAATATAGCTTTCAACAAACTGTAGGTTTAAACACCTCGCTCAATCGGTAATAGCTTTATGTTTATCTCACCAGGAGACTAAAAAGTAGGCCTGAAGAAATGAGCTTTTCTTTAGTTATTTCGAAAGCAAGCCAGGCTTTAAATATTTTCTAATGGGTGCAGGTATACATCTATACTACGTTCCAGTAGTATGAAGTTAGTAAAAATTCAAACCAGTTTTACTTTTGCCATTTGCCTATTTTTAAATGATATGAATTGTAGAAGACCCAGCGTCTGTATTTGTTATTTAATGTGTTCGTTGTGCGTGTGCTAAGGGTCTGTAAACGTTCTAGCCGTAGCGTATTTCGTTTCCCATGCACCCTGCTCGTTAACTGGCGAGTTAATCCCCAACGCATTCGCTTTTACTGCAATGTTAGTCATATCCGAATTCTACTGAAAGCCAGTCAAAAAAAGATGTACTCCTTACTGGCAACACATGTTTTTACTGCGCTGCAAGCTATTTTATTGACAGCGAACTATGCTGAATTATGTGAATGTACAATAAATCTATAAGCGACCTGACAGTATGTGTAATAAAACTTATGTTGAAATTTGCGCGGCTGTAAAAACATGATTTCTTAAATATACCTAAAACCGTTCGCGCGACGGAAGTTCTGCGTGTTTGTTTGGGCGACTTTCCGCGGCTGAGCACATTTTGCGGCGATTTTAAACGAAATGCCGGGCTTCTGAAAGCATATAATAAACAGTTACCGTGCGGAAAGAATTTGTGTGTTTCGGGTTTCTCAAAACATTTTGTGTACATTTAAAATATTAGTAAATCATAGCAATTCTCATTAATTTATTTTGGGACGATGAAAACTTGCAAAGTTCGTTAACCAGTGGTTGATCTTGAGACCGGAATGTTACGGTTAATAAAAATGGTACACAATATCAACCAGTAAGTTAAAAAAGCAAATTGGCGCAACGAAAAGCATTTTAAAATTGTGTTACTACGAAATGCTAGTTCCTCACTGTCGCAGACTAGGTCGGGACACAATCCCCAAAGTAGCTGCTAAGGATAGGAATGACTTTACTTTCTCGAGCAAGACGTTTATTGGACAGACCGACAATCAGTATACGGCAAATAACCATGCACACCAAGTGCTCGCATAAGGCTACAGCTTGTCTCTAACCAACGAGTTTGCAAACTGTGCTCAAAATGCGTCCGATTCTCTCGGTATCCACCCGACGAATAATCATCAAAACGACACCACGCAATAGCAAACGAAATCGACACAAAGATATCACGCAGCGCTGAGAAAAGGGAGGCTACGAAACTCACACAAAGTTATATTCCTGAGGGGAAACCGTGGCGGCGGGTAGCCGACCCGGGACGGCAGTTCCCGCGGCCTAACACATTAGTTATGCTTCAAAGGGTTACAATAATTCAATTTGTGACATTTACCCCCTCTTAAAGACAATCCTTGCAATTGGCTAATTTAACGAAACACAAATTTAAAGCGAACTAAAAATAAAATACAATACACACTTTAACCCAAGTTAACTTCGCGATGGCACACAATAAATTTACAACACAAATTTCGAGCAAAAATCAAACAAACTACAGTCCACACTTTACCCCAACTTAAGACGACTTTGCAATGTATACATTTTAGCGAGGCACAAATCTGAGAAAAAACAGCAAAATCAAGACAAACATACTAGCAAATTCGCATATTTGAGACATATGTATCGAAATACTTTTGAAACCGAAAACCATAATTCCCAGATGTTTTTATTCGGTGACATTGTGCATCACCGCTGTTAAATATGTTTATTTTGACCTTTTTAAATGAACAATTTGGAAAAATAATATATTTTGTCGTGCCAGGCAACCTCTGTCCACGCCAACTCTTTGCTGCCATGTAGCGACAAGCAACCGCTCCAGCAGAAACTTTCATTTTCTCACACAAACTTAAATTCGAACCACGGCGACGGCAATATGCTCTTTCTGGGCGGCAACGAGCTACCGATAAATTCAAACGTAAACAACAACAACAATCCTCCCACACCTCGCCACATCACTGCCTCGGTTACCTCGGCCGCTCTTCACTCCCCGCCCCCTGACGTCACGCCTCTGGGCGGTTTGACGTCACAGCTGGACGTGCCCCAGCGGCGGTCCGGCGAACGCAAGGCAAGCCTGCTCGAGACCCTTTTGCTAAAGAAAGACACCGATTGAGGTTTCTGTCGGTGTGCTTGGTCCATGTTCAGGTGCTTTATACTACACCAGTTGCTGGGTGGTTGTAAATATATTTCTTCTTGGGGGTTGTGTATAACGTGTTTCTATCGCCGACTTGTTTTTGTTCCCAAAACTGGAATTTGCATCTGTATTAACCGACCATATTTAAGCGGCATGGAAAACAGTAGACGCCATATAGCAAAGGTGAACGTCATTTTTGAATTGCAGCAAAGTAAGTTATGAATGGCTGCAATATGCGTCATTGATTAAATCAACCGGTTAACGGTTAACTGTAGTCCCATGAAACATTAGTCTGTTTTTAACTTTATACTGCTACTACGCCCAGTATACGTATGAGCAACTTTTCCTGCCCGTTTTCTGCCTGTCTATCCGACTGTATCCATTTTGCCGCGAACTAGTTTCAGTTGAGCATAAAAGTTTCTCCACAAAGTTTCCTGTAAGGCTGGTTTAAACCCGGCGACCGTGTTTTTGTGTTTTTCTACTGATCGTTTTTCTCTTTGCGGTCGTACTTTTCCAGGGCAATTCAAAGGTTTCGTGTGCGAAAATTGCCAACGCACGTTTGAAGGTGTAGTAACACCCGCGTTTTTTTTGAGTTGTGTATTTATTATCGAGGGTAAAAAGCCTTCTCTGCGAATTTCTGCAGACTCTCACGTCAATGCCTTCGTCAAGCATGTTCCTTTCAATCTAACGCCACTTGTGTACGTTGTTTTGCATCCGCGACCTTATTATTTATTTTCTGTTTTTCCTGTTTATTGTTAGATGGCGGTGCTATAAGTGCCGAAACGCGGGTGTGGCCTTAATTTGTCAATTGTTTTTACTATTGCATTGTATCCATTCAATCGTCGCGCAATAACACGAGATTATTTTATTATTACTGTGACGCGAGCGTTCTTGTATTTATATATACACATACATAATTACATATATATATATATTATGTCCCTCGCGTCACTTGTTGCTTCGATAATTTTTCCTAATTTCTTTGATAATTTATTCGGATTGAACTCTTTCTTTTTTTTTTGCTGTGTGTCGATTTTAGTTGTTACGTCACTGTCCTCGATTAGGTTACCAGACAACCGTTCTTGCGACACCCACAAAGTCGTAAAAAATGACGCAATTTTTGGCATATATAGGTATATATATATAATATATCTCGAGATACATAACAGCTCGGATTGTTTACTTAAGGTCAGCGTTCTGTCCGATAATAGACCTCTCAATTGAGATAACATCCTTTTCCCGCCACCCTGTACCCTTCTCTCCTATTTCTATAATCGCAAAGTTTTTCTTTCAATCGCCACCATGTCGACGTAATTTGTTTTCTGCTGTAACATACACACCTGGTCGGTTTGCGCAAACGATAAACACATCTGTAGCTGTTTTTTTGGTAGATAATAATCAACGACGTCAGCAACCTTGTCTGCTGCACCCTTTCACGCTCGGCTGCGGCGTTTTTAGAAACAAATGTTCTACTTATGTTCCGTTCTGAAATAAAAAAACGTACGATGAGTGTCTGTTGCACGCTGAACAAACATATTAACCCAGGGTTTGTCAACCGTGGCCCTCGGCCCCCCAGGGGGGCCACGGGCATAACTCTCTAGCTAGGTAGTGGTCCTCAAAATGCCAGGTAGGCCTACATATATTCCTTAAAGGGCTTTAAGTTACAAAACAAACATTCCATCGTAAAATGCGCTAGGTTAGCTATACAGGAATACTCAAGGTCAAGTTTAGGCCAATATTCAGCGAGGTTATGTACAGCATAATTGTCTAGTAATAGGAACGCATTAATGGTAGTAATTACTTTGTATTCTTTACAGCATGTTATTTAACTGCCTATATAGTTAACATATCACATTTGTAATGAAGTATAACCAAAACCCAGCATTGTTTTCATTGCACTCATTATGGGCAAAAACATAAGTTTTGGCGATAACCTTGTGTTTCCATTATGTTTTATGGTCTTGTTTATTTTTTCGTGTAGTTATGCAAACTAATTTAAAAACTTTTTTAATTGACAGTTATTTAGAAAGTTCTTCATTTGTGGACTTCGTTTAATGGGTGATTTTGTTACTAACGCGGTGAAGTAAAACAAGTAGAAACACGTAGGCTAAGTACAGTGCTAGGTATTTGTATAAGCAGGGGGCCACAAGGGCTGAAAGCAGGGGCGGATTAAGGCGGGGGCTGAGGGGGCTGCAGCCCCAGGCCCACCAACAAAATAGGCCCACCGCTAACAATTTAATAAGACTAACCGATGTTATCTTTGTATAAAAAAATATATTCTAGAGCAGCGGTTCCCAAACTGGGATCCGTACAGCAGTTTCAGAGGGTCCGCAAGTAGAATTAGCCATAAGTTTTTAAACATTAGTCATCATTATTGTCTTTAGTTATACTTTATTGTTCGATCATATAGCGTGTTTCATGATGTCTTTTGTAACATCACAAATCATCTATTATGTTGTAAGCGAATCGTTCGCCTTAGTTAAAAAGTTGTTACTTTAGAAATAATCGTGACTGCACTAGTGTACTACAAGAAAAATAGGTCAACTGACCCTTAATTTTTTATGGGGCCGCGAAATATCAAAATAAATGCAACGGGTCGACCAAGCAAAATTTTTAGAAAAGTTTGGGAACCGCTGTTCTAGAGATATCACTACGGACTCCAGCCATAAGACCAAAATAGGACTAATACCTTATAGTAGTATTACCGTCTGTATTGCAATAAGACGTATAGGTCAGAATCCGGCCTATAAACAACACTTTAACTAACCCCAAACCCCACCCCTAAGTAGGCTACATCACTAACTTCCCTAATAACCCTAAAACATTTTATATTCCCAGCCTTACCCACCATTAACCCAAAACAAAATCCAAAATCCGGTGCTAAAACAGCGAAGCCATAAAGGCACCGGTCAAACTATAGGGCGTCCAAAGCAAAACGGCGGATGCCTGACCGACGACACCCGATCGTCCCATACTCTATACCTACAGTTTCAGGAACTATTTTAGATATTTAGGCCTATTTGAATAAATTCAGGACGTATTCCGGCAGATTTCCGTCTTATTTAGAAGATTTCGATTTTCTTCTGTAGCCTACGCGATTTTCTGTGCAATTCACCTTCATCAAAAATTTGTAACGGAACGGTCTCATAGCCTAGAACTAGTCCGGCACTGTAGTAGCAAAATGATTTTAAATAAGGCGACAAATTTGCTTCGGGATCTATTGATTTTGTTTAGACATTAAAGACCCGATATCAAGAATTTGATAAAGAGGTAGGCTACAATTTTAAGTGTCTGTCATTACTCAGGAAATTTCAAGAAATAACCTTGCTTCAGTATTACCCAGATGATCAGGAAGAATCACTGCCTAAAATGTTGATTCATTTTTCTGCACTGCTAAAAGAACGCCAATTTTATGTCGAAAGTAGCAAAGGAGCTCAAATGTTTAGATTTATTAATAAAAATAAGTTCATGTATGCGTTTTCTAACGTATCTGTGGTTTTAAGGATGCATCTTTGTCTGATGATTACTAATTGTTCAGGCGAATGCTCTTTCAGTCCTTAAAAGTGTAAGGAACCAAATGCGTTCGTCTATGGACCAAAATATGTTGCATTCCTTAGCTCTTCTCGAGATTATGGAAAAAAAATGGACAGCAATAAAGTTTTTAACGGCCTCGCTTTATATACAGTTAGAAAACAAGTTAAATGAATCTGTTTGACAAGTGAATCAAAAATCGTATTTCATATTTTCACGCACTTTTGGTGTAATTTAAGGGTGCCCAATGCTACTCTTTCGTTCTTGTTTCATTAAACTTTTTTAGGAAGCCTAGTGTCGAATTCGTTTGCTAAAGTCAGTGTTTTAACCCTTTCAAGTCACGAATCCCTTTTCCCTTTTGTACAACAAAATTTGTTCATTTTTGTATTTAAACTGCTATATTTGATTCTTATTTTACATATATAAATTAGGCAAACTAGAATGAAAAAAAACTATTTAAAATATCTATTGGATCATTCCAGCAGTGATATTTGCCCGGTGATGCTTTCCACGGAACATTTTTAGAATTACGACGTAATAAGAATATCAAAGCCCATACAGAAGTAGGTATCATTTTTGAAGATGTTGAAAATGAATAAAGAGTTATTCGAAACGTTCAAAATGATACCTACTTCTGTATGGGCTTTGATATTCTTATTACGTCTTACTACAACCTCCAACCATTATGCTCCAAAATTTTTAGAATTAATAAAGTTTTCACGTAAAACCAAGCGATCTTACACGGAACAACGATCACTGGCTTAAGTCAACGATTGTTGCCAGTGTTCGGTCTCCGATCTATAACTTTTGGTAGAATCAAGTCACGAGATTTTGAATATTAAACATTGTGTTGGTTTTTGTCGAACAAATTTCCAGGTATGAGTCGTCCAGTGAATTTGTGTAATGTAGCATACCCAATAATGAAATAAGCTATTGTTGCCAGGCATAATATATAATATATAACCCTGATGAAGATGTTCTGTATAGCACGTCGAAACGTCGATTTATTATATATTCTGCTGGAAGAGCAACACTCCGTTATATACCCAATAATGTTGGTGTGCACCGTTTTAAACAAATAACTTAAGCTTTTTGCTGTTAACAAATAAGGAAATGCGACCTTGGTCTGATTGGCTGGCAATCTTATAATGCTTTCTTACAGTTATTGGACAAAAATAATTCATTTTACAAGCCATTAATTTTATTGTTTCACGTACGAAAATTGGAAACATGAACATAATTACTATAAGAAATTTTAACATAATGGCTGAAGGTTCACTCTTGGTTGAAAACAATTCTTTTTGATGATGAGTCATTATTCTTGCAATTTCTGACTTAATCCACTCCCTTTAAGTAAAAGCGTCCTAGTTTTTCGCATTATTACCGTGTTCAGCATCAGGGCTGCGGAGTCGGCTAAAAATAACCCGAGTCCGACCCGGCAAAAACAATAAACCCAAATCCGACTCCGTCAAATGTGCGATTTCGTCGAGTCCCGAGTCCGACCCAGACTCTACCTGTGTTCCGCCAATTTAAGTAACGTGGATATTCAGCACTCTACTTATAGGGGTGTCGTTTTCACAGTATAATTCATTCACTCACAATATATGGTTGGAAAAAATTTCTCCATATGCTATTCCACCTTAACAATTTCTAGTTGGCGACTATATCAGCTTTGAAATTTGGTACTGCGCATGCGCATGTCGGACTCAGGACTCGGATAGTTTTACGTGGTCTTACTCAAGTCCCGATCCCGACTCCAGCAAAACCAACCGACTTTTTGAGTCCCGAGTGCCGAGTCCGCAGCCCTGTTCAGCATTGACCCAATGCTTGAACGGAAAATACCGTTGAAAACCAGTAACTACGATGAAAACATTCAAGTGGGCTGAACTTTTTTACTAACTTAAAGAAAGTAAAATGTAACGTAAAAGGTAAATATGCAGGGGCTGTATTCTTGCCATTATCCAAAAACTAGACCGGGTATATCTGAAGTGTCAGTAAATGTTCGGACCCAGTCGTCGGAGAAGCAGTTTCCATTTGAGGAGCTGGTGCCGCCAATTGTAGGAAGGGCCATAGTTGAACTGCGCACCGGCAGAAAGTTAACATTTTTAACTTCCCGGGTGTAAGTATTAATGTCAATGTACATGTCAATGCAGTTTTAGTGTTTACTGCTCTCCAAAAAATCGGGTGTTACCCAGGAAAATATGTAGTGTTTAGTGAAGAGCATAGAGACAGTAAACTATGAATGACTTAAATATCCAAACTCCGAAAATGCAAGCAACTCTAGGCGTACGGGCTTATAGGCGCTTGCGCAATGTGCCCGTAATTTGCAATGGGAATGTCCTCCATAGTGAGGTACACCCACCAGTAGATGGCGTTGAAGCAGGCGAAAGCTGTAGGGAAGAGTATGCGCGAGTACTGGTCGATCTTTTCCATCTTTGTGGCGCGATGGTTTAGGCCCGCGATCTTGTTGAGAACACGAAGCGATTCGCAGTGTCCGCAGTCTTCCGTTCGTTTTCGCTCGCCGAAATGATACTGGCTGGACGCTCCTGACTCTTCGTCCCTGATAGTTCTTATTCCTCCAGGCCGCCCGTTACAAGATGAACTCGACTTCTGTTTGGTCTCGTTGAGGACGGATGCCATCGAAATGCGCCGCAACAAACTTTCCGCAACTGTTAAATAAGGTAATTTCGAAGGTCTCGGTTTTGCCAGAGTAAATGATGACCTCTACTTTCTCATATTTCTAGGACGTAGGCGATATGCCAGAATTAAGTTTGTTGATAAGAATGTATACAACATTTGAGGTATGCACCCTGAATTAAACTCTAACAATACAATAGTTCTATCACACTTACCTCCGTGAGATCTTTCCTTTTCGCTGTTAAATTGAATTTTCGGAATCTAAAAAAAATAAACAAGTTGCTAAGTATGATAAAATGGGAATTCAATCGCTTTCCCACTATCTGCATTGTCTACATTGTAAAAAACAACTAAAATTGCTAGTTGTAGATAAAAAAGTATACAAGATTTTTCCGGAAACTTTATTGAAAATAAATGATATTTTATATATGATATATAGTTGATAAAGACATACAATTTTATCTGACATGAATTTGTGTAGGCATACGTTTTCTCTGCGATGAAAAGTGTAGATATTTTCTCTTCGGTCGTGTTCTGCAATTTCTGACTCTTCCTTCTGATGTGATGGGGAACATGACGCTACACAGCTGCAGTTTAACAACATTTAAAATCTTTATCTTTACTTTTATTTTTATAAATTTTGAACTAAAAATTGTTACAAACGTGACTGCTTTACATCAAATAACAGGTTCAAATTAGGAAGTCTTAAGTTATGTGTAGCCAGAATGTTGTTTTCTTGGTTTAGAGTTTAATGGGGATCAATCTAATAAACTTTTGATAAATTGCACAACTTAAAAGGAGAGTAGACACATAAGAGATACGTTTCAGGATTATTTTTTTTCGTTCAAGTTTTATTGGTTTTAGGTATTATTCTCCCATCATAAAAAAATAAATTTACAGATTCGAGAGATGGAAGTCAATTTATAGCGATTTAATATCCGACGATTTGTTCGGTGTGTTTGGGCCACTAGCAAAATGCCCTTCTTATTTTTTTTGACAACTTACGTCTTTGACAGTTGCGAAGCCATTCTCCCGTAGACGCGGCTTAAGAAATGAGCTCCTGCGTATTCCATAAGCGCGGCGAACACGAATCCGTAGCACACGCAAACGTAAAAGTCAACCGCTGCAAGTGGAGAAAATCAATCATCGATTCAGTTTTCGTCTATTTTCTCGTCGTGTTTATCGATTTCCGGGTTTTGCGTGAAATGCAGCTGACCTAATCCTCTTAAGGCGCTAAGAAACTAAAAACTAAATTTTTGCACGAGAAAACTATGTACTTTGCACGATTATTAAATTTAAACCGATGTTTTTTTATCAGTTGGAATTCCATATATTGCGCTGTTTTTTTAATAAACGTTTGGTGGCTTTACAATAACAAGTTTTTTCCTATTTCTTATAGTTGGAAAAATTGTAAGTTTTAAATATCGCTGTTTAACGTTGTAATTTCTCTCTTAAAACAATTGCACTCTGTCTCGTTTGTTACGTATGTAAATTAGGCTATAGCCATGACCTGACGTCCTTTATTTTTATCTTAATTTGAGTGGCGTATGCCCTGTGACCTGTGTTCGCGATGTTATTGTTTCTGAAATAATGATAAAAGGTCGATGAAGCGGCATCCAGCAATATTCATATGCAATTATGCATTGTTTCCATATATACAACAATTGCTTTGCGTCTTGCCACAACAAAGGTTCTTGTTAAAAAACAATGCAGTCAATAGGATCGCCACAACGAACTAATTACTATTATAGCCTACCCTTAGGGAAGATCCATAATGGGGTGGTTTTCAAAGGGGGTTCGCGTGGGTTCATCTGTTTGATTACTGGTAAATCCAAGTGCGGCATTTCAAATTATTTCTGATGGTAATAACAAATTGCACGACCGCAAGCCCAAATGGATTTATAAATTATTTTTTAGATAGCCTATGTCAGTAGTAGTTTAGGCTATTACGCATTTAAAAGAAAAAACCCTAAGAAAAAAAAACTATATTTAAAAATCCTATATTTGCTATTGCAAAAACACCGAAAAACGTGTCAACCTCTTTATCTTTGTATGAGAGGTATAGTTAAAAACAGGGAGTCGAACCGGAACCGAACCGGAACTTTATGAACCGGTTTTGGGACAATTTTATCCGAACCGTAACCGAACCTGAACCGGGTTTTATAAGATTTTAAGAAGCCGAACCGGAACTGAACCGAATAATTTGAAAGTACCTGAACCTTAACCGAACCCGAACCTGTAAATAAAAGCGGTTCACTCCAGCATGACGTCAACTTGTATTTTACAGAGTCAAGTTACGCCATGGTCGAAATTTTATGAAAAAAATATAAATATTGAATGAAAAAATTGTTGATTATGTATGTTTTAGATATTTCAATAATGAGTTGCTGTTTTTTTTAATAAGTCACGTAACTTAGATTTATTCTCTACATTTATCGACCCACATTTTGAGATTTAACGCAAATTATATTGTATCTGAACCGGAACTTTATGAACCGGTTTTGAAATAACAATGGTTGAACCGGAGCTGAACCGGAACTTTTAAATTCTTCCGAACCGAAACCGGAACTGAACCGGATTCCAAAAAAATCCTTGAACCCGAACCGAACCTGAACCGGAAAAGTCAAATGGTTCGACTCCCTGGTTAAAAACACGGAAAGTTTAAAACAATAAAAAATTTTTCATTGAATTGTGGCTTATGCAGTAAGGTTTGGTTTTAAAAGTTGATCACCAAAGCTTACAAAGCAATATATTCACTCTTCTGAGATTTGTGGGATACAAGCAAAGATACTGAAGTTTTTTGTTATACGCTGTAGTAGCCTACATGCTATTGAAACTTGGAAACACTGTACGGAGCAGTTGTACGCCAAACAACGACCAGGACCCAGCAAGTGTAGGACTAAGTGCATTTTTATGTTGTATTTTATATTTATACATTTATTTTTTAATATTTGTCAGGAATCACAATATCGACGCGGCTCTGAATGGTTTAGTAAACCTGCAGGTGAGCGGCCGAATGGATAACCTTAAGCCCTTTTTTCTTTATATTACTTGTGAAATTTTGACATATGTCGATCCAGGACATAGCCAGAAATCAATAGAAATCGTCCAATGGATTAAAGTTAGGTATGCCACAATTTAACACGCCGTCTAACTTAAGTATATGACGAGTAAATGTGATTTTCTTTCTTGAGAATTCATTCATTCCTCACGAGGATTTATATTGCGCTAATTAATATAAAGTATTTATTACTGAACTAAGCCTTTTCTACAAGGGTGAAATGTCAATTAAGCCCTTCATGACTTTGCCTGCATTATTAATCAGCGAATGGAAATTGATTCCGTATGCGTTTCAATCAAAATTTCATGTGACATGTTTACTTCAGAGCCCATTGAAACGACTTAAATTGCAAAATGTTATAAACTTTTCCCTGGTTAATTATTTAATTGAAAGCCAGTTGATGCGCTAGGGCTAAATTTATTTGACTTTATATTTCCGGGCTACCACACTAATTGCTTTAATAGATTTCTAGCAGTCGTAACGTTAAATCCAGGTAACAACCGGATTGCTCACTGGCGCGAATCTATAGGATTTTGGTTTGGTGGAGGATTAATTTTTAGAAAACTGAAGGCGCTTCTTGTAAATACTTATGCTACAGCTTTCATGTTTTGTGCCGTGGATTTTTCAACATGCAGTGTCGGCAACATAATGGGATTCATGCAACTATAAAGTATTTATAATACCGGTATGACCTTTTTAACGCAAGTAAGACTTTTTAACTCAAACCAAGAATTTTAACAAGATAGACGCACTGTTTTTTGTGCTATACTACAACTTTTTAGAGGATTTCTCTGCAACAATAAATCTTTTGGCGAATTAAACTCACAATCTTTTTTAATGCATATTTTTACGCTTCGCTCGAACGCCTTGCCTTCGTTTTTTAGAATATAAATAGACTCTTTTAAATTGCGTAAAATTCTGGGTTACTCACTATATGAAAGATTTATCATACGTATCATACTGTATAACATACTGTAAAAAATATCATGTTTTGACAACAAACTTTTGGGTTGAACTTTATTGCTGTAAAACCCTTTTTTGTTTTGGCCGGACACTGGGAAAAAGTTGCCCAGTAATTGATGCAACATGCACGCTTTTGATGTAACTGCAAGCATTCTCCTGAAATTTATTCATTCAGTAATGATTGAACGTACTTTATGCGTGCAAGTCAACTAAAAAAATGGTGGACCTCATGTTTAATAATTTCGTTACAGGGCCTGAACTCACAAATTTACGGCCGAAAGAGAAAGAAAAAAAATCAGCCTTTAATATGGTAAAGTATGAAAACACACAGTAGGTTAGTCAGAGCTGAAAATCCCTGTTCACAAACGACAGAATAAAATAAAAAATCGGCTGAATAAGACCAAACATGTCGCAATAAGTCCTAAATTAATCGAAATGAAACCTAACTGAACGCACTAACGCCTAAAACTCTAGGTAGAGGATATGGGACGATTTGGGGACACCTGGCTGACATTGGCTGTTTTGCTGTCGACGTTTAAACGCCGCTGTTTTTGCACAGGATTTTTTGCCCCTGTTTGGGGCTAGCAGCGTGTAATTGTGAGGTTGAATTAGGGTTAATAAATTAAGGGAATTAGTGATAGTTATGGGTAGGGTTTGGGGCTACATAAAGGGTTGTATAGGCCTTTATTTAGGTCTTATTCCGATGGGTTTAGGTCTTTATTCGATTTAGTCGTTATTACGACTATTATAGGTATTAGTCCTATTCACGCCCTATTTTTAACTGCCTTTGATCCGAGGTTGATGTTGCTTTAATTTCGGTCCTAAGGCTATTTCAAGTTTATATGTAAAAAAATTGCAAGCAATTGAAGACAAATATCGGTATACCAGAAAAATTTAGCGCTAGCTACGCTCACCAGGTGCACCGCCTCGTTTTCAAATGTCTCTAGATGCGCCCTCTAGTAAAAAAGGTTAAGAAACACTGGTCTAAGCTCTACGGCGCCACGTTTACGCAACTGTGGCTGATCCATGTACTGTACACGAACACGAACGTGGTGTAATAATCGCACTGAACATGTATCTTAAAGTTTTTTGTGATTAACGATCGATGCTTCTGGAAATCACCATGTGTTGTCAAGTGCAATCGCAAATATGACATACGACATACCCGATGTAAATTATGACATACTGCTTTGAGAAAAGTGGTACTCAAACTGCTTTCTTGCGACGCTTTCGTTTGCTGGACAGGAATTTAAAAGTTTTTTTGGCCCATTGTGTTTTGAAAATACAGTAGAATGAAATCACATGCTGTATTTCGTGAAAACATAGCTAAAATTCAAAATTACCCATAATCACGAAAAAAAGTTCTATTGTAGGACATCCTATGTGTTTTGCCGACTACTAATTGTACTGTTAACTTGTTTATATGGCTGCAGGGTTGGCTTTATCATTTATCGATACATCTGACGGCTCAGGCCCGTGTTTGTATTGCGCCGAAGTCAATCAGAATGTAATTGGTTAGCAGTTAGCACTGTAATGACAATTGTGTTAAAATCTTGACAAACTTCACACAAACGTGCTTCATAAGGTTCAAGCAGAGAATACCCGATGAAGCACCGTTGTGCGAATGCTTTTCAAGATTTCAATACAATTTGTCGTTAAACAAATATTGATAGCACAAAAATTTATAGAATGTGGTTATTAAATAATTAATGAATTGTTTTATTCCCTTAATGATGTAAATAAATTCACAGCAACGAAGGCATCGCACCGGGCACTTTTAGAACCTCTGTTAGAGTTAAAAATTGACTTCGAAGAGTTAAAAGAGTTTGAAGATTTGTTGGAATAGATAGAAGAAGGGTCGAAGGAAAAGTGGGAGGCAGAGTTGGAGGAAAATTTGGAATAAGACTTGGAAGAAGACCTGGAAGAAGAAGTATCAGAGAAGGTTAGAGAAGAAGAGTTAGCGGTGAAGAGTCAGAGGAGATGAGTTAAAGGCGAAGAGTTAAAGATGAACAGTGAGAGAACAATTTTCTGCCACATTGTGTATAAAGCCTTGACCAATAAAAAGCCTTGACCAGTTTAATTTAACGGTTATAACTCGTGTTCGTTTTTTTTTCGAGAAATAAAACCAATAAAATTAACGCTTTTTTTCAGTTGGCTCACTTGAAACACAAAACGCATTAATAATAGAGTATAAGCACTAGAAACTTTTTATAGAAGAAATGGCAATTTGTGTATATTACCTTTAACGTACGACGTGGACCGTGGACCGCTGTTGTAAACTCCTATCATAAGGGTTGTCATAGCGAGAACGGTGGTAGCCCCAAGTCCAACACGAGAAGGCACCGATTCCATATTAATCCAGAATGAGATCCAAGAAAGAATAACGAGGAGTACAGAGGGAAGATAAGTTTGCATGAGGAAGAAGAGCATGTTCCTCTTCAAATAAAATTGCAGGACAATCTGTGAATGGTTACCTACAAAGAAAATCATGTAGGCTAGAACAACATATTAATTACACTCGTCGTGGTAGTACAGAACAAAAAACTTATTGCTTTACCATAAGTTATACTTTCAACACAAAGTGATTTGACAAAGATAAACCACTAAACTAAGTCTCATTTTTAATTTCAATGTACAATATACAATTATAAAGTTGTTCATCCGACAAATACTTTATTAAATGTACCAACATTTGTGGGCTATACGATCACGTTAATACAATGAACATTAAGCACGGCGCATATCTTACACCTGCTTATCATTTTTAGTGCACTAGCGGCCTATAGAAAGCTGCAGCCTTCTTATCGCGTTTATCTTTTTTTTTTTTTTTGTTCATTTGCCTTGTTTCGTAAGCCATGTTTCATTATGTTTTTATTGTTTAACTGCTATGTATATTTTTGGCTAAGTCGCAAGTTTATTGCCCTGATGAAGATTTCTTGAACCATTGAAACGTTGGTATATATAATACAAATATTTGTCGGATGAATAATTTTATAATTGATACAATGCCTTGCAACAACAGTGTAATCGTAAAATATACAATTAGCTTCAAACACAGTGCCAATTGGTATATCCAAATCGTAATTTTACACCAGAAGTTTTCCTTACCCAGTATGTTGTTATGGGTTGCATGATATATTTGACACTTTGTAAGGTTGAATTGCGAAAGGACCACATACTCCATTCCCGTGACAGAACCGTCTGGTCCGCATTTCTCCGCCCTACTCCATTTGTATGATAGATCCTTGTCCGAGAAAGACCCTTTTCGGAAAAAAAATTACATTGATGATAAAAGGGTTCAAAATGCCGTTGTGCGTCCATCATATAACTCCACACCGATCCCATTTGAGAACCACTGGTATAAACACTATACATATAGGCTACCTAATGTCATAGACACCTACAATATCTGAAATACGTATAAACACCTTACCTTTAATATAAACACCTTTCCTTAAAGTATTCCTTACCCAAAAAAACTTTAGATCTTTCGAAAATAATATGGGTGGCAGTTCGCTTTATGATCATGTTTTGTAACTATTTGCTATAACTACGTACATACTATTTTATAACCTATTATGGTATATAATATCCTATTGATAAATGAAGTGTTTTGTGTACGTATTTTCCGTCATTCCTATACTTACAGCTTTCCAGCGTAAGTCTGCAGACTTGTTCGTCCATTGGGTATTTGTGAAGGTTCATTGGACACGACACCTGAAAAGAAATAATACTTACATCTCCTTGAAAAGACATGAATTATAATACAGAAGTATAATAACAAAATATAGGTGGACAAACACGTGAACAAGAATTTGAAAATTATTTTGTAATTTTTTTTAATATATCGACGCATAGTTGTGCAGGCGCAACAAAATCGATACGCACCCGACTTGTAATGCGCAGAACGTAGAGCACGGTGCCGTTTGGGTAAAGTCGAATAAGGCCGTTCCTGGTCGTGACGTCATGTATGAAAGACGTGTGTGAGTTTACGATGTAGGTGTCTGGCACCCAGATTCGGCTTCCCAACGACCCGTCCATCGTGAGTGTCTGCAAAGTAGTTGCGAACTCTTTGTGTCAATATAAAAATAAAAATAAAAATCTCAAGTTTCTTGTTTGTTTAGCCCTTGAAATTAAAGACCCCTTTTATATTGACTGTTGGCTGGTCACAATAAATTTAAAAATGTTAATTGTAGTTGGACAGTAAGGGGCAAACTATATGTCTATGCTACCTGTTTGTATCCGCGCACACTTTTTGTCCCGTCCAGTCTTGAATCTCTCCAAATCTGTTGCAGGTTAAAGGTAATTGTGTACTCCTGTAAAGATATAATTTAGTCCAGTGTATGATGAAATGACTAACCGACCGCTTCTACACGGTTGAGCTTCTACACAAATTTCACGAAGTAATAACTGCTTTAAAACGATTTAGTCGTTTTTATTAGTATTTCAGCAGCTTCAAATGTTTCCGGTGTTGCGCTGTCCTTGTGTTATTCTTTATGTTATTTTGTTTTTCAATGTTTGCAAAGATCCACAAAAATAAATTGAATCTGAATCTGAATCTGAATCTGTTGCGATGTTAGTACAAATTTTGGCTGGTGACTTACCCAGGAAATAAACTTACCATATCGTTGTCGGAGATGCGATCCAAACTGGTGACGGCCAGGGATATATTCACATCGACTGGTTTGCCTGGGAAAAGCACGGTATTAATTTACTTTTCCAAAGAAAAATCGCCACTCAGGTTTACAGAAGCCAAATCGCACACGGAAATGTATGAATGTATATTCAGAAGGTTTTACAAACTGGATTACTCTCTCCTTTAAGCCCATTTTTTAATTTTGATAGACGCCTCGGATTTAATTTTACGTAGTTTTAAAGCCCAACACCCTCTTTGTGTACGTCGCATGTAAACATTATAATAAGATCCTATGTCGTATAAATTTGCGTACATTGGTAATAAACATTTAATCGCAAACTTGCAAAGCAATTCGGTGGCATATCGCGTATCGAATAACCCAAACTCGTTTGGCATCCATAATTCATTTGATTGTAACGTGTTCAGACAGCCATGTTGACCAATGACAGCGCACTGCGGTTTTTTCACTGTATTATGCCTATTATTTCTAGCTTATACCCCTTATTGTTTTTGGTTAAACAAAGCTCCAGTAATGCCAAACTGCGGGTGGAATTAATTCATTTGCACCCACAGTTTTCCAGTAATGCAACCCAATATGATCAGGGCGGATCCAGGGGTCACGTGGCTATGTCCCCTCAAAAAACTGTATTTTGTGGCCTATTTTAACTACGTAAATGCAAAACAAGGAATCTGGATTATGTTTCCGGTATGTCCCCCTTTTCACAAAATTCGTTTTAGCCTAAAGGCGTCGTGCTTTTATCGCACCATCGAAATGAAAGTTCTGGCAACTTAAACTATCTTAAGGCGTTTTTTCGCATTGCGCAAATCGATGACATCTTTGTAATATGGACTTTGTATTCAAAGTCACCTCCTTTTTCCAAAAACTTTAACATAATAAACGAACTGGGTACAGTGTTAAGACTAAGATCACTTCTTTTTGACGTCACGTGTAGATGTAACTTTGTGATGTCACGTTTTGACTTAACTTTTGTCCCGTTATCTCTGAAAAAATTGTCATGACTCCCCTAAACAAAATTCTAGATCCGCGCTTGGATATGAAGTATTATATATATAACCTATTGCAAGCAGATTTTAATTATCTGAAACAAATAAACCTGTCTATCATTGGTTTCGAATGTCGTTTGTTAATTAAAAAAGGCGACGAGGCACGATGTGAATTGCTAATGTATTCAACGACTGGTGTGACTTTGCCAATTATTCCCGTGCGAGCAAATGTTATTTCAGCCGATCATAGGGGAAATGTGCTGTTTCGTAAGGTCGCCGAATGCCTCACGGTGTGGTTCGGGTAATTAACTCGACTCGCTCCTGGAATCCGGGGTAATTGGTTACCCATCTTGTGAGTCAAAATCATCTATTATCAAACCACAATTTACAAACGTGAATCTGATACGAATTTAAAAGTAATCGCCTATTTTACAAATTTTTTTTTTAAACCTTAAGTGTATTGTGACTTACATTCACAATATAATTTATAGAATGTAATCCAACAAATAAATTGACTTAACGCATTTAGTTTAAGTCTTAAATACAAGCGAATTGTTTTCGCCTTTAACACACACGAATAATTGCTTACAGAGAAATTTATTCAATGAAACATATGTGCACACATATGCGTGTTAACAACTGAAATCTAGCCCTTCTAAAGCTGCTTTTTGACTAACGATTACGGCTTACATATCATTAGTGCACTGAAAGCCATTGCAAACTCACCGAATCTCTCGATCAATGAGAAATGTATGTAAGGATTAACTGCTTGGCTTAGACAAAATTAATAAAATAAATGTTATCTAACAAGTTACCGAGGTTTATATCGGGACGGATGTACTTGTGATAGTGATCGGGGTCGAGCAAAGTTTCCACCACCACTCCGTATCGCATCTCCGCCTTGGGGTTTCTCCAGTAGCTCGATTGGGGGCCCCTGTCGTTAAAAACCTGTCAATCTACACGCAGTGTTGTAATAACTTAAGTCAATGACCTGACTAAAGTACACTTAGGTCACTGTTTTCAAATGACTTGACTTAACTTAAGTCATTTGGGCAAAATGAAATATTTTTTGTTAGAAAATTGAGCTATTTGTCCATTGCTTGCTATATGTTGCGTTTTTCTTATTTTGTAGTTAGGTTAATGTTCATAATCGTACGAGTTTAAAAATTCTAAAGTTAAACGTTTTATTTTTATGACAAGAACGTGACTTGAACTTGACATGCTGTAATTATGACTTGACTGGGACTTGACTTGGTCAACTAATGACTTGGACTGGGACTTGACTTGTTATTTATTCAAAAAGACTTGACTTGGACTTAAGTTGTTCTACAAATGACAATTCTGGGACTTAAGTCCTTTTGAGTTGTTTACAACACTGTCTTCACGTACCCAAAGCTACCACGATCAGAAAATCGGAAACGAGTAGCGGTTCACCCCAAAATTATTCTTTACAGTTTACACCTTTCGGTCCTAATTGAAGTCAGTCATTTTATAAAATGATAAGAGGAACATATTTCACCATAAGCGCAACTTCGGTCTCTGAATTCGAATAAAAACGTTGATCCCAAACCGACTTTAGTATGGCTGCCGAGTCGTTCGTTATTTGATTTTCGAGGTTAATTGTTACCCGTCTGAATTTTAATTATCTACTCAAAAACGTCCCGCTTTTTTGCGAAAAACCGTTCAATTTGAGCAAAACCCATTTTTACCCTTTAATTTACGGGCAAAGCTTTGGCCTTTATTATTTAAATAACATTCATTATTTTGCTGTTTCCTAATTTGGTTGGTCCTGATTAATCGCTTAATATATCCCAACTGCGATTCATTTTCTCGTGTTCAGTTTATTCAAGGGCATAAAAATTAGGAATCATTATTTTTTTATTTTACATAAATCATAGGTTGGTTAACTAATTACACCAAAACACAGCTGGACTAAGATGTTTTATATGCTATAGTTGCAACTTTTTTCTTCACGATATTTTATTCAGTTGGAGTTTCGGCGTCGATAGGATTTGGAACTAATTAGAAAATTTTAGGCTGTTAGTGAGCACGATTATTAAAATATATAACCTTCCAAAGTTCAATCAAAGGATGTGTTATAGTAGGGACCGGGAGGCCCTATTTCACTGTGTGTAAAATTAAACTGGCAACGAAACACATTATAGTAAATATTTTAGAAACAAAATACCTGGATGCAGATGTTGCCCTTAAACCCAGAAGCAACCAGATAATTCTTGTGGCATAAAATGAGACTGTCGGCGCCATGACGAACGCTAATGAATAGCGCTGCAGTTGTTTTGTCGACACGTATACTTGCAAAAGAATCTAGACAAAAGTATTTTGCGATCTGCATGTAGCCCCTTTCTGCATTTTATAAACACTATATTTAATACTGGTTTTTTATGTTTAAGAACATTTTAAACTACTTTTCCGATATTTCCTGACTAGAGCAATATCGAATCTTGAAAACACTTGTCACACACAGAGATCTGTTGTTTAACTTAATTGTCTGGACTTTCTTATTGCGCCAACGTTTTACCGCTCTGTAAAAAAGTAGTATTGCGTCTATAGTTTTAACCTAATTTGCTTTATACAGCTTCGATAAAAATTTAATGAACAAATTTTAACCCAGCTATGTAGCGCTGTCATTACTCTCTATATCTTCTCCATCTGTTGCATGCTGTTGATTTCAACTTTCAAGTAGTAAAATATGAACTGAAACTCACCGCTTCTTATACCCGTGGGATTAATGAGGTTACTGTTGGCCGAAATGAAATCGATGAGTATTTTTTATCGATCCAATTAAATAGATTGTGACTCAAATTTCCAACAAACTTTTAAACTAGGCTAATTTAACCCAGCTTATGCAAAAAGTTGGTTGGTAAAAAAAAGAAGAAAGGATCAAACTGATTTTTTATTTATGGCGGTCTTCAGGATATTGTTTAAAAATTGACATCCAGGTAAGGCTGCTAGGTTTCTAGGGGTATACTTTAACAATTTAAAAGTGCCCTAAACCTTATGGAATATACAGCACCACTTTCCATTCAATACCTCGATTTTCCTTAAACTGTTACTTTTTAATATGTAAATCTACGTCACAAAACATCCATCGGTTTAACAAAACATTTGACGTAAATAATGAAGTAAGTACAGTACTTCTTTTTAAGTAAAATGTAGAGGGGAACCAAATAATCACAAAGTAAAGAAATACACTATTGATAGATAACATTTAATGCTGTTAAGCCATGCGAACTAAGCGAAACTAGTTTCGTGTTTAACATAACAAAAGGGAAATATAAAAATGACTTTTATCTTATATTTGGCAAACATTTCTTGTTGCGATGGCAATTGTTTAGAACAGTGTTTCTTAACCTATGGGTCTCGACTCAAAATTAGGCCGTTTGGATTGTTTGTGACGTCGACTATACAATACTATGAAATTTTGGAAAAATTTGAAAGCAATACAAAGGCTTGTGAAGAGTTCATGTTAAGAAGACATGGTCGCCTAAGCTTTGCTGTTATACTTACGATTAGTATTTGGATAATCGATAAAAGGTTAAGAGACAGACACTTGTTTGGAAAATCATTGTATTGCACAACAATTACGATATATTCCTCAGCCTATGAATGATATTATGGAATACATAGCGTTTTGTTATGACTTGTATAATCCAGCAAAGCGCCAACAAATTATAAAATATCCTGCGACCCAATGTCTCTATTGACTTTATCCACATAAAAGTCAAAGTAAGACATACCGTAAAATATAAAGTTTATGAATTTTGGCTTTGACAGAAGTCTTATCGGTCACGAAACTCACAACGTAAGAAACTTCTATAGTTTGTATAGCTTTCGTAATAAACAGTGCAGTGGTACAACGGCGCTTTCATCACAAAAAGGGGGTGAAAATATATTGCAATAGATTACCGAGCTAGTATTTTTTAGATTCTTTATAAGTTTGGGTTTAGTGCAGGTTAGCAGGTAAAAATGATACCAGCCTTAGTTCGTCAATCAACAAATACACCAAAGTCAAAAAGGGGAGCTTGAAGGGTTTACAAGGCGGTTCGTAAAGGACTCTTTGTTTTATTAAGTTTTGCTTACTCGAATGTCTCTTTTTAACGTTTATTATGTGGCCCGATAAAAAAAATTTTTTTTTTGGACACATGTTGTTTTTATCCGAATTATTGTGTGGCTCGAAAAAAAAAATTTTTTTTTGGACACATGTTGTTTTTGTCCGAATTATTATGTGGCCCGAAAAAAAAAAAATTTTTTTTGGACACATATTGTTTTTGTCCGAATTATGTGGCCCGAAAAAAAAAATTTTTTTTTGGACACATGTTGTTTTTGTCCGAATTATTTTTTCTTTTTTTATTTTTTTCAGTCAATTTTTTGTGGCTCACTTTTGACAAGGAAAAAAACATAGTTTGAACATGAAATTTTCACAACTGTTAAATACCCTCCCAAAGTTGTTTTAAAAAAATTGCCTAGGTTGTAAGGGGTGGTTTTTAGGGGGGTAAAACTGTCATTTTTTGTTAATTTTGGTTTTCGGCACTTTTCAGAAATGAAAAAATGTAAAAAAAATCTGATATATTTATGGATGATGGATACATGACATATACAATGCTAAGTAACAAAATTGTAAACTTTACCCCTGAACTGTTCATCCGGGGGGGTCAAAATGTAAAACACTTTAGGAAATTTCAATGATATATTTACACTAGAAGGAAATGACATAAACATCTGAAAATTTCACAAATGTTAGAGAACCATTTGAAGCTGATGTTAAAATAAACATTTTACCTCTTAAAAAAAGGGGAGTAATTTAGGGGGGCAAAATTCAAATTCGGCCGTTTTTGTGTTTAGAGGTATCTAAAAAACTAAAGAAAAGATTGTTAAATAGTTTTCAATTATAAAGACAAATTATAGGTTGCTCCTCACGCCAATTTTGAACTTCAAATTAAAATAATTAACCTATGGGGGAAAATAACTAAACAAACATATAGCAATTAAAGTGATTTTATTCATAGCATAAAAACTGGAAACAGAGTGGTGTACACTGCCTGGCAGATTTTTTCATTTAAACTTGCGGCGGTAAAATATGTTGTTTTGTAAAAGCAATAAGTTAATTTTACTAAGAGAAGCCTCTTTCTAAAAGGCAAGTCGCACGCGCTTAGTTTTACTAAGACAAGACACTTTGCACAATGAATGTTGCACGCGCTGGACAAAAAAGCACAGCAGGGAGTCAGCCTTTTCGCGGCCAGAATAAGGCAAGCGATATGAACGAATTCTATATTGAAGGTTTTCTGCCGCTAGATTGGAGTAGATAGCTGTAAACAACTAAATCGAATACGTCACAATATTGAATTTTGTTTTCAATCAGAGGCGTATAGGGGTGCAAGAAAAATTTGTCAAATATTTTTTAATTATAAAAGTTATAGGTTTGCTTCGCAGCAAAACTTATATTAAGACCACTGGCAATCAATCTTGTAAAAGTGCACCATGTCCAACCTATAACACGCAACTTCGGGCCACATCCGCTTTTGCCTGCTAAAGCACCGAAACTGGAAGCACAACATTGGGAGTATATGGACACTGACAAATAAGACCCGTTGAAAGAATATAGAATAACTAAGGAATAACACCCTGGTAAAGTATAGTGGAACTGCGCTATACCCCCCTGGCATAATATAGTAGAATCGCGCTATAACCCCTAGCAAAATATACAAAAACCGCACACCCTGTCTAGTTTTTTTTTTTTTTTTTTTTTTTCAGTCAATTTTTTATGGCTCACTTTTGACAAGGAAAAAAACATAGTTGGAACATGAAATTTTCACAACTGTTAAATACCCTCCCAAAGTTGTTTCTAATATAAAAAAAAATTGCCTAGGTTGTAAGGGGTGGTTTTTAGGGGGGCAAAACTGTCATTTTTTGTTAAGTTTGGTTTTAGGTACTTTTCAGAGATGAAAAAATGTAAAAAAAATCTTATAGATTTATGGATGATGGATACATGACATATACAATGCTAAGTAACAAAATTTTAAACATTAGACCTGAACTGTTTATCCGGGGGGTCAAAATGCACAACACTTTAGGAAATTTCAATGATATGTTTACACTAGAAGGAAATGACATAAAAATCTGAAAATATCACAAATGTTAGAGAACCATTTAAAGCTGATGTTAAAATAAACATTTTACCTCTTGAAAATAGGGGAGTATTTTAGGGGGGCAAAATTAAAATTCGGCCGTTTTTGTGTTTAGAGGTGTCTAAAAAACTAAAGAAAACATTGTTAAATAGTTTTCAATTATAAAGACAAATTATAGGTTGCTTCACAGCAAAATTTTGATCTTTGACTCAAAATAATTAGCCCATGGGGGAAAATAATTAACCAAAAATATAGAAATTAAAGTGATTTTATGATGGAAAAAAAATTGCAAACAAAGTGGTGTACACTGCCTGGCAGACTTTTCATTTAAACTTGCGGCGGTAAAATATGTTGCTTTGTAAGAGCAATAAGTTAATTTACTAAGAGAAGCCTCTTTCTAAAAGGCAAGTCGCACGCGCTTAGTTTCACTAAGACGAGACACTTTGCACAATGGATGTTGCACGCGCTGGACAAAAAAAGCACAACAGGGAGCCAGCCGCTTCGCGGCCAGAATAAGGCAAGCGATATGAACAAATTCTGTATTGAAGGTTTTATGCCGCTAGATTAGAGTAGATAGCTGTAAAGAACTAAATCGAATACATCACACTATTGATTTTTGTCCCCAATTAGAGGCGTATAGGGGTGCAAGAAAAAATTGTCAAATATTTTTTAATTATAAAGACAAGTTATAGGTTTGCTTCGCAGCCAAATTTATATTAAGACCACGGGTAATCTATCTTGTAAAAGTGCACCATGTCCAACCTATAACACGCAACTTCGGGCCACATCCGCTTTTGCCTGCTAAAGCACCGAAACTGGAAGCACAACATTGGGAGTATATGGACACTGACAAATAAGACCCGTTGAAAGAATATAGAATAACTAAGGAATAACACCCTGGTAAAGTATAGTGGAACTGCGCTATACCCCCCTGGCATAATATAGTAGAATCGCGCTATAACCCCCTAGCAAAATATACAAAAACCGCACACCCTGTCTAGTTTTTTTTTTTTTTTTTTTTTTTTCAGTCAATTTTTTATGGCTCACTTTTGACAAGGAAAAAAACATAGTTGGAACATGAAATTTTCACAACTGTTAAATACCCTCCCAAAGTTGTTTCTAATATAAAAAAAAATTGCCTAGGTTGTAAGGGGTGGTTTTTAGGGGGGCAAAACTGTCATTTTTTGTTAAGTTTGGTTTTAGGGACTTTTCAGAGATGAAAAAATGTAAAAAAAATCTTATAGATTTATGGATGATGGATACATGACATATACAATGCTAAGTAACAAAATTTTAAACATTAGACCTGAACTGTTTATCCGGGGGGTCAAAATGCACAACACTTTAGGAAATTTCAATGATATGTTTACACTAGAAGGAAATGACATAAAAATCTGAAAATTTCACAAATGTTAGAGAACCATTTAAAGCTGATGTTCAAATAAACATTTTACCTCTTGAAAATAGGGGAGTATTTTAGGGGGGCAAAATTAAAATTCGGCCGTTTTTGTGTTTAGAGGTGTCTAAAAAACTAAAGAAAACATTGTTAAATAGTTTTCAATTATAAAGACAAATTATAGGTTGCTTCATAGCAAAATTTTGACCTTTGACTCAAAATAATTAGCCCATGGGGGAAAATAATTAACCAAAAATATAGAAATTAAAGTGATTTTATGATGGAAAAAAAATTGCAAACAAAGTGGTGTACACTGCCTGGCAGACTTTTCATTTAAACTTGCGGCGGTAAAATATGTTGCTTTGTAAGAGCAATAAGTTAATTTACTAAGAGAAGCCTCTTTCTAAAAGGCAAGTCGCACGCGCTTAGTTTCACTAAGACGAGACACTTTGCACAATGGATGTTGCACGCGCTGGACAAAAAAAGCACAACAGGGAGCCAGCCGCTTCGCGGCCAGAATAAGGCAAGCGATATGAACAAATTCTGTATTGAAGGTTTTATGCCGCTAGATTAGAGCAGATAGCTGTAAAGAACTAAATCGAATACATCACACTATTGATTTTTGTCCCCAATTAGAGGCGTATAGGGGTGCAAGAAAAAATTATCAAATATTTTTTAATTATAAAGACAAGTTGTAGGTTTGCTTCGCAGCCAAATTTATATTAAGACCACGGGTAATCTATCTTGTAAAAGTGCACCATGTCCAACCTATAACACGCAACTTCGGGCCACATCCGCTTTTGCCTGCTAAAGCACCGAAACTGGAAGCACAACATTGGGAGTATATGGACACTGACAAATAAGACCCGTTGAAAGAATATAGAATAACCAAGGAATAACACCCTGGTAAAGTATCGTGGAACTGCGCTATACCCCCCCTGGTATAATATAGTAGAACCGCGCTATAACCCCCTAGCAAAATATACAAAAACCGCACACCCTGTCTAGTTATTATTTTTTTTTTCAGTCAATTTTTTATGGCTCACTTTTGACAAGGAAAAAAACATAGTTGGAACATGAAATTTTCACAACTGTTAAATACCCTCCCAAAGTTGTTTCTAATATAAAAAAAAATTGCCTAGGTTCTAAGGGGTGGTTTTTGGGGGGGTAAAACTGTCATTTTTTGTTAATTTTGGTTTTCGGCACTTTTCAGAGATGAAAAAATGTAAAAAAAATCTGATATATTTATGGATGATGGATACATGACATATACAATGCTAAGTAACAAAATTTTAAACATTAGCCCTGAACTGTTTATCCGGGGGGTCAAAATGCACAACACTTTAGGAAATTTCAATGATATATTTACACTAGAAGGAAATGACATAAAAATCTGAAAATTTCACAAATGTTAGAGAACCATTTAAAGCTGATGTTCAAATAAACATTTTACCTCTTGAAAATGGGGGAGTATTTTAGGGGGGCAAAATTAAAATTCGGCCATTTTTGTGTTTAGAGGTGTCTAAAAAACTAAAGAAAACATTGTTAAATAGTTTTCAATTATAAAGACAAATTATAGGTTGCTTCACAGCAAAATTTTGGCCTTCAACTCAAAATAATTAACCCATGGGGGAAAATAATTAACCAAAAATATAGAAATTAAAGTGATTTTTTGATGGAAAAAAAATTGCAAACAAAGTGGTGTATACTGCCTGGCAGATTTTTTATTTAAACTTGCGGCGGTAAAATATGTTGTTTTGTAAGAGCAATAAGTTAATTCACTAAGACGAGACACTTTGCACAATGGATGTTGCACGCGCTGGACAAAAAAAGCACAGCAGGGAGCAGCCGCTTCGCGGCCAGAATAAGGCAAGCGATATGAACAAATTCTGTATTGAAGGTTTTCTGCCGCTAGATTAGAGCAGATAGCTGTAAAGAACTAAATCGAATACATCACACTATTGATTTTTGTCCCCAATTAGAGGCGTATAGGGGTGCAAGAAAAAATTATCAAATATTTTTTAATTATAAAGACAAGTTATAGGTTTGCTTCGCAGCCAAATTTATATTAAGACCACGGGTAATCTATCTTGTAAAAGTGCACCATGTCCAACCTATAACACGCAACTTCGGGCCACATCCGCTTTTGCCTGCTAAAGCACCGAAACTGGAAGCACAACATTGGGAGTATATGGACACTGACAAATAAGACCCGTTGAAAGAATATAGAATAACCAAGGAATAACACCCTGGTAAAGTATCGTGGAACTGCGCTATACCCCCCCTGGTATAATATAGTAGAACCGCGCTATAACCCCCTAGCAAAATATACAAAAACCGCACACCCTGTCTAGTTATTATTTTTTTTTTCAGTCAATTTTTTATGGCTCACTTTTGACAAGGAAAAAAACATAGTTGGAACATGAAATTTTCACAACTGTTAAATACCCTCCCAAAGTTGTTTCTAATATAAAAAAAAATTGCCTAGGTTCTAAGGGGTGGTTTTTGGGGGGGTAAAACTGTCATTTTTTGTTAATTTTGGTTTTCGGCACTTTTCAGAGATGAAAAAATGTAAAAAAAATCTGATATATTTATGGATGATGGATACATGACATATACAATGCTAAGTAACAAAATTTTAAACATTAGCCCTGAACTGTTTATCCGGGGGGTCAAAATGCACAACACTTTAGGAAATTTCAATGATATATTTACACTAGAAGGAAATGACATAAAAATCTGAAAATTTCACAAATGTTAGAGAACCATTTAAAGCTGATGTTCAAATAAACATTTTACCTCTTGAAAATAGGGGAGTATTTTAGGGGGGCAAAATTAAAATTCGGCCATTTTTGTGTTTAGAGGTGTCTAAAAAACTAAAGAAAACATTGTTAAATAGTTTTCAATTATAAAGACAAATTATAGGTTGCTTCACAGCAAAATTTTGGCCTTCAACTCAAAATAATTAACCCATGGGGGAAAATAATTAACCAAAAATATAGAAATTAAAGTGATTTTTTGATGGAAAAAAAATTGCAAACAAAGTGGTGTATACTGCCTGGCAGATTTTTTATTTAAACTTGCGGCGGTAAAATATGTTGTTTTGTAAGAGCAATAAGTTAATTCACTAAGACGAGACACTTTGCACAATGGATGTTGCACGCGCTGGACAAAAAAAGCACAGCAGGGAGCAGCCGCTTCGCGGCCAGAATAAGGCAAGCGATATGAACAAATTCTGTATTGAAGGTTTTCTGCCGCTAGATTAGAGTAGATAGCTGTAAAGAACTAAATCGAACACATCACACTATTGATTTTTGTCCCCAATTAGAGGCGTATAGGGGTGCAAGAAAAATTTGTCAAATATTTTTCAATTATAAAGACAAGTTATAGGTTTGCTTCGCAGCCAAATTTATATTAAGACCACTGGCAATCAATCTTGTAAAAGTGCACCATGTCCAACCTATAACACGCAACTTCGGGCCACATCCGCTTTTGCCTGCTAAAGCACCGAAACTGGAAGCACAACATTGGGAGTATATGGACACTGACAAATAAGACCCGTTGAAAGAATATAGAATAACTAAGGAATAACACCCTGGTAAAGTATAGTGGAACTGCGCTATACCCCCTCCTGGTATAATATAGTAGAATCGCGCTATAACCCCCTAGCAAAATATACAAAAACCGCACACCCTGTCTAGTTATGTGGCCCGAAAAAAAAAATTTTTTTTTGGACACATGTTGTTTTTGTCCGAATTATTTTTTTTTTTTTTTTTTTTTTTTTTCAGTCAATTTTTATGGCTCACTGTTGACAAGGAAAAAAACATAGTTGGAACATGAAATTTTCACAACTGTTAAATAACCTCCCAAAGTTGTTTCTAATAAAAAAAAAATTGCCTAGGTTGTAGGGGGTGTTTTTTAGGGGGGTAAAACTGTCATTTTTTGTTAATTTTGGTTTTCGGCACTTTTCAGAGGTGAAAAAATGTAAAAAAAATCTGATATATTTGTGGATGATGGATACATAACATATACAATGCTAAGTAACAAAATTTTAAACATTAGACCTGAACTGTTTATCCGGGGGGATAAAATGCACAACACTTTAGGAAATTTCAATGATATATTTACATTAGAAGGAAATGACATAAAAATCTGAAAATTTCACAAATGTTAGAGACCCATTTAAAGCTGATGTTAAAATAAACATTTTACCTTTTGAAAATAGGGGAGTATTTTAGGGGGGCAAAATTAAAATTCGGCCGTTTTTGTGTTTAGAGGTGTCTAAAAAACTAAAGAAAACATTGTTAAATAGTTTTCAATTATAAAGACAAATTATAGGTTGCTTCACAGCAAAATTTTGACCTTCAACTCAAAATAATTAACCCATGGGGGAAAATAATTAACCAAAAATATAGAAATTAAAGTGATTTTTTAATGGAAAAAAAATTGCAAACAAAGTGGTGTACACTGCCTGGCAGATTTTTTATTTAGACTTGCGGCGGTAAAATATGTTGTTTTGTAAGAGCAATAAGTTAATTCACTAAGACGAGACACTTTGCACAATGGATGTTGCACGCGCTGGACAAAAAAAGCACAGCAGGGAGCCAGCCGCTTCGCGGCCAGAATAAGGCAAGCGATATGAACAAATTCTGTATTGAAGGTTTTCTGCCGCTAGATTAGAGTAGATAGCTGTAAAGAACTAAATCGAACACATCACACTATTGATTTTTGTCCCCAATTAGAGGCGTATAGGGGTGCAAGAAAAAATTGTCAAATATTTTTCAATTTAAAGACAAGTTATAGGTTTGCTTCGCAGCCAAATTTATATTAAGACCACTGGCAATCAATCTTGTAAAAGTGCACCATGTCCAACCTATAACACGCAACTTCGGGCCACATCCGCTTTTGCCTGCTAAAGCACCGAAACTGGAAGCACAACATTGGGAGTATATGGACACTGCTGACAAATAAGACCCGTTGAAAGAATATAGAACAACTAAGGAATAACACCCTGGTAAAGTAAAGTGGAACTGCGCTATACCCCCCTGGTATAATATAGTAGAACCGCGCTATACCCCCCTAGCAAAATATACAAAAACCGCACACCCTGTCTAGTTTTTTTTTTTTTTTTTTATTTATTTATTTTTTCAGTCAATTTTTTATGGCTCACTTTTGACAAGGAAAAAAACATAGTTGGAACATGAAATTTTCACAACTGTTAAATACCCTCCCAAAGTTGTTTCTAATATAAAAAAATTGCCTAGGTTCTAAGGGGTGGTTTTTAGGGGGTTAAAACTGTCATTTTTTGTTAATTTTGGTTTTCGGCACTTTTCAGAGATGAAAAAATGTAAAAAAAATCTGATATATTTATGGATGATGGATACATGACATATACAATGCTAAGTAACAAAATTGTAAACTTTACCCCTGAACTGTTCATCCGGCGGGATCAAAATGTAAAACACTTTAGGAAATTTCAATGATATATTTACACTAGAAGGAAATGACATAAAATTCTGAAAATTTCACAAATGTTAGAGAACCATTTAAAGCTGATGTTAAAATAAACATTTTACCTCTTGAAAAAAAGGGGTGTAATTTAGGGGGGCAAAATTAAAATTCGGCCGTTTTTGTGTTTAGAGGTATCTGAAAAACTAAAGAAAACATTGTTAAATAGTTTTCAATTGTAAAGACAAATTATAGGTTGCTCCTCAGGACAATTTTGAACTTCAATTTAAAATAATTAACCCATGGGGGAAAATAACTAAACAAACATATAGAAATTAAAGTGATTTCATTCATAGCATAAAAACTGGAAACAGAGTGGTGTACACTGCCTGGCAGATTTGTTCATTTAAACTTACGGCGGTAAAATATGTTGTTTTGTAAAAGCAATAAGTAAATTTACTAAGAAAAGCCTCTTTTTAAAAGGCAAGTCGCACGCACGCGCTTAGTTTAACTGAGATAAGCCACTTCGCACAATGAATGTTGCACGCGCTGGACAAAAAAAGCACAGTAGGCAGCCAGACGCTTCGCGGCCAGAATAAAGCAAGCGATATGAACGAATTCTGTATTGAAGGTTTTCTGCCGCTAGGTTCGAGTATATAGCTGTAAAGAACTAAATCGATTACGTCACACTATTGAGTTTTGTCCCCAATGAGAGGCGTACAGAGGGGTGCAAGAAAAAATTGTTAAATATTTTTTAATTATAAAGACAAGTTATAGGTTTGCTTCGCAGCAATATTTATATTAAGACCACTGGCAATCAATCTTGTTGTTACTTGTTTTGTTACAAATGTTTATTGTTACTTAAAAGATTTTACGACCTAAAATTGACTGCGGGTGAAAAAAAGAACCGCGGAATGCGTGACGTTGATAACTTGCAAGTAATATAGCTTTCAACAAACTGTAGGTTTAAACACCTCCCTCAATCGGTAATAGCTTTATGTTTATCTCACCAGGAGACTAAAAAGTAGGCCTGAAGAAATGAGCTTTTCTTTAGTTATTTCGAAAGCAAGCCAGGCTTTAAATATTTTCTAATGGGTGCACCTTAGGTATACATCTATACTACGTTCCAATAGTATGAAGTTAGTAAAAATTCGAACCAGTTTTACTTTTGCCATTTGCCTATTTTTAAATGATATGAATTGTAGAGGACCCAGCGTCTGTATTTGTTATTTAATGTGTTCGTTGTGCGTGCTAAGGGTCTGTAAACGTTCTAGCCGTAGCGTATTTCCTTTCCCATGCACCCTGCTCGTTAACTGGCGAGTTAATCCCCAACGCATTCGCTTTTACTGCAATGTTAGTCATATCCGAATTCTATTGAAAGCCAGTCAAAAAAAGATGTACTCCTTACTGGCAACACATGTTTTTACTGCGCTGCAAGCTATTTTATTGACAGCGAACTATGCTGAATTATGTGAATGTACAATAAATCTATAAGCGACCTGACAGTATGTGTAATAAAACTTATGTTGAAATTTGCGCGGCTGTAAAAACATGATTTCTTAAATATACCTAAAACCGTTCGCGCGACGGAAGTTCTGCGTGTTTGTTTGGGCGACTTTCCGCGGCTGAGCACATTTTGCGGCGATTTTAAACGAAATGCCGGGCTTCTGAAAACATATAATAAACAGTTACCGTGCGGAAAGAATTTGTGTGTTTTGGGTTGCTCAAAACATTTTGTGTACATTTAAAATATTAGTAAATCATAGCAATTCTCATTAATTTATTTTGGGACGATGAAAACTTGCAAAGTTCGTTAACCAGTGGTTGATCTTGAGACCGTAATGTTACGGTTAATAAAAATGGTACACAATATCAACCAGTAAGTTAAAAAAGCAAATTAGCGCAACGAAAAGCATTTTAAAACTAGACGGGGGTGCGGTTGTTGTATATTTTGTCAGGGGGTATTTTTCAGGGCTTAGCGTCCTACTTACTCAAATTGCCAAATTTGTCCACAAATATTATCAGAATGATTTGCCCAGGACATTCAACAATAATTTCAACGTAATAACTCATACTCACCAAACTAGATTTGCCACTGGTAACAACTATTGTTTACCAAAGGCAAAAAGCATGAGATCGCAACAATCACTACGGTTCAAAGGAGTTAAAACCTGGAATGAATTACCTGATGAAATTAAAACTTGTAATACGTGGAGCTTCAAACGTAAATTGAAAAAATATTACCTTGAAAAATATGCCATGAGTTCATAAATGGAAGTTTAAGAGGTGGTCAATATTCGCACGTGTTATATTTGTTTGTAAACATCAGCTGATTTAATTACTCTCTCCGTTTACTGCCGGTCTACTTTTCTTGATGCGTCCACTTTTTTTATATGACAAGACTAATCATTATTGTTGCCTGTAAGACAACTGATAAGCCGCCACTGATTTCTTGTCTTTTTTCCTGCTTATGATAGCCATTGATTGCTTCGATTTATTGTTATGCTTCTGGACCTTGTCTCTCAAACCTCGTGTTGCTGAGTTGTTATGTTCACAACGTTCGTTGTTATTTTCATACGTATAAACGCATGTACTGTTTTCACATTTTTATGTGCTCTATTTATATATTTGTTAAAAAGTTTTGCCTTATTTTAAGTTAATTTAATTTTACCTTTACCTTTACCGTGCAGCTGACTGGAAGGTCCGTTGGACCCTTCGCTGCTCCGGCCGTATCGCGCGTGAATTTGTTTTTTGTTATAGCTTACTTGAGTATTTTAATTTAAGCGCTAACGGAAAAATAAACATTACTTACTTACTTACTAGTGTTTATTTTCAATTTTTACTTTAATTTTTTATTTTTTTTTATTTATTTTTTTTTTTTAATATTTTGTATTGTGTACTTTATATTATATATTTTGTTTTTTATTTTCCTTAAGATGTGGGTCGAAAACTTCCCCACTTAACTTATGCCTTTGATGCGAAAGGGGTTCAAATATGGCGTAGAATTTGGGGAATGATCGAAACATATATTTGATAAATAGAATTTACGTAGATAATACGTATGGTCATTTTATTAAATTTTGACCAGCTTACGTGTTTGAAAAGCAAATATTATTATTCTCTTAAAGACTAAAAATGGTTTAACGCCTATGGTTTGCTATACTTTTGCAAACTTTTACTCGGTAATTTTTTACCATGGCTTGGGTCGAGCAATCACTGTTAAAACAGGCTTTAAATCTGTAGTTTTAAACAATATGAAAAACACTATTATGTTCTCAATACGCAAACTATTAAATCGAAAGTTTTGCTAGATGTTTAGGCCTGATGTTGGTAGTATGCTGGTTGGAGCAAGATGCACGACAGGTGCTAACAGAGAGGCGTAGACTGCCTTAAGACTTCGCATTTAAACTTGCGGCCGTAAATACACCCTACTGACACTTAATTATTAGGCGAAGATTATCGCGAAGTAATTGGTCGCCCGAAAAAAAAAACTAACGCCGCATTGAAAGCAAGCATTATAAATGAGTCGCCGATATTCTGCTTTGAACATCTCTACTCACAATGCTTCCCTCCGTTAATTGTACGGTGGGTGAAACTTTATTCACGGCCTTACCTCTTTGTGTATTACCGCGACAATACGATGAAATACGATTTGGAGAATATTGGAAAAATCGTATTTGGAGAATATTTGCTATTTGCACCTGTATAGTATGTTACTCCAATCCAACATATCAACACACAATTTTAAGTTGTGTAGGCCTGGTGTTGATATGTTGGATTAGAGTTGCCACCAGATTTCGCATTTAAATTTGCGGCGGTAAAATAAGTTGTTTCTTAACAGCATTAAGTAATTTTACTAAAGAGAAGCCTCGTTTTAAAATGCAAGTCGCACGAGCCCAGTTTAGGACGTGCCACTTCGCACAATGAAAGTCTCACGCGCGGGACAATAAAGCGCAGCAGGCGGTGAGTCGCTTCGTCACTTCACAAGCTGGACAAAGCAAGCGAATATGAACGAATTCTGTATGAAAGTTTTTCTTGGCAGTCGTTAACTACAAAGTGCTGAAACGCAATATTTCAGGTTTGTACCCCCCCAAGCAAAGGCCCCTGGGGGTGCAGCTTCATAAACTTTTACAAAGCACCTACATACCACTTTACGCCAAAAAAAAAAAAAAAAAAAAATAGTCTGAAAATTTGAAGGTTCTACGATGTCTACTTTTTCTATAAAGCTTCGGACAAAAATCGGTCTGAAACATACCATAGGAAACCATAGGAAACCAAAGGAAACCAATAAAGAACTAGACGGGGGTGCGGTTGTTGTATATTTTGTCAGGGGGTATATTTTCAGGGCTTGGTGTTTATTTTCAATTTTTACTTTATTTTAATTTTTTTTTTAATATTTGTATTGTGTACTTTATATTATATATTTTGTGTTTCATTTTCCTTAACTTGTTTCTGCATGCAAAAACAGATATGGGCCGAAAACTTTCCCACTTAACTTATGCCTTTGATGCGAAAGGGGTTCAAATATGGCGTAGATTTTGGGGAATGATCGAAACATATATTTGACAAATAGAATTTACGTAGATAATGCGTATGGCCATTTTATTACATTTTGACCAGCTTACGTGTTTGAAAATCAAATATTATCATTCTCTTAAAGACTAAAAATGGTTTAACGCCTATGGTTTGCTATACTTTTGCAAACTTTTGCTCCGTAATTTTTTACCATGGCTTGGTCCGAGCAATCACTGTTAAAACAGGCTTTAAATCTGTAGTTTCAAACAATATGAAAAACACTATTATGTGCTCAATACGCAAACTATTAAATCGAAAGTTTTGCTAGATGTTTAGGCTTGATGTTGGAATGCACGAGCCCAGTTTTGGACGTGCCACTTCGCACAATGAAAGTCTCACGCGCTGGACAATAAAGTGCAGCAGGCGGTAAGTCGCTTCGTCACTTCACAAGCTGGACAAAGCATGCGAATATGAACGAATTCTGTATGAAAGTTTTTCTGCTGCTAGGTAGCAGTCGTTAGCTACAAAGTGCTAAAACGCAATATTTCCGGTTTTTACCCCCAAGCAAAGGCCCCTGGGGGTGCAGCCTCATAAACTTTTACAAAGCACCTACATACCACTCTACGCCATGTCTGAAAATTTGAAGGTTCTGCGATGTCTACTTTTTCTATAAAGCTTCGGACAAAAATCGGTCTGAAACATACCAGGAAACCATAGGAAACCATAGGAAACCATAGGAAACCATAGGAAACCATAGGAAACCATAGGAAACCATAGGAAACCAAAAAAGAACTAGAACAAATTTATGGTCAATTTACTGTTACAAAATCGCCTTTATCGTTCTTAGAAAAAAATGTTGTACGGCACTGTTGTGTCAATTTATTACGGCCGGATGCTGTTGCCCTTGTGTTTCCAGCGTTATGATTGACTACCCTCATATATTACCTACATTTATCAAGTCTATATACGGCCTATCTACTGGTTTTATTATGTACCACTCCAGGATATTTTCTGGATTTCCATCGTGATAAGCTGTAACTTTTACTGTAAGTAGTATACCGGCTATTTCAGTTAACGTCAAATTTCACGGGTGTCGGTTTATGACTGGAAAATATTTTTTGTCCATTAAACTAACATGGATCAAATTTCCTAACTTACCATACCATTCTTTTGTCGGTTTATTGAAACAGCTTTGCTTGAATTTTAGCCTACTTTTTTTTACAGAACGGTGCACTTTGATGCAATTCGTTTAGTGCAGAGTTCACCGTCAGGGCAAGTTAGGCAGGATTATAGGCCCACCTAAGGAATAACATCAATAGTGCTAACACAGTTTACTGTTAATATGCAGTGCCAAATAATAAAGTCGTTAGCCTAATAGATCCGCTTAATAACTAATTTCACACTGTAAATACATTTTTAAGTACGGTACCGGTAGTAACATAGGCCTATTATTCATTCTTGAAAATCAAGGCTATTCTAATTATTATTTAAAGAAATATAGATTACTCTACTGTAAAATATTTTTCAGAAAAACAAACCCAAGTTAAATCAATGACATAATATATAGCCCACATATATTGTTTTGTTTATATGTCGCTGGTTAAATCAAAACAGAAAATCATTTTAGGGATTTTTTTCAAAAACTCCCTAGATTTTAAAAAGACGATTTTTCAATGTATGAGCAACGGCTTATAACTGTTTTTATGTCGTTGGTATGAGTAAAGTCTGTTTTTATTGCGATTAAATTGTAGTGGTACGGTACGATTGTTTTTCCTACGCTTTCATTCTGTGAAAACGACTAATCGCTTAAATAAAATGATAGTAAATTTCGTTGCACTTTGAACGGTCTGAGGTCTGAGCTCTATTGTTTGCCGAAGACGGTTAGCTGATTGCTGCAGCCCTAATTAAACATTCGCTGTGCAACCTGTCTGTAAAGTTGAATTTCGACTATGCGAGCTGCTTTATGCAGAGTAGTCTGGTCAGTTAACTAGCAAAACTATAAGATGTTGCAATACAGAACGTTTGCACTGTTGTACATATTTTTCAAAAAAGGTTGTCAGCATTCGGCATTTCGGCGTTATGTCTCGAGAAAGAACCTTTTGTTACGATGAAACTTTGCCACCTTTGAAGGTCCCTGAATTGAAGAACACTATTGATAAGTACTTGGATTCGGTTTATGCTGGTAAGTAATTAATATTTATTGAAATAGTTTTTGTTGTTGTCAATACTGTACAGTTTCTGAGTTTTATAGTAAAATACCATCACGTGAACTCAAATATACTTTGCTAGCATTCTAAAGTGGTTTTAATTGTATTATGTAGTGGACATATAATGACAAGTTTTTAGTTTCTTACATTCACACTATTTTCATTTAGGGAAGTTGTTTCATATATACCACTGTGGAAAGTATGGCAAGTGCACCCGCGAGTTTTTTTGGCGCTCTTTCACTATTGTACGTGAAAAGTGATGCAATAAAAAATAATAATAATACCGCATACCACAACGCATATTTTTTGGGTTAGGGTGCGGGTTAGCGTTTGGGTGAGGGTGGTTCAAGTAATATTATGTTTATTATTAATAATAACTTGACCCACCCTCAACCAAACGCTAACCCGCACCCTAACCCAAACAATTTGTGTTATGGTATGCGGCATTTGAAGACAATTTTTTTTTTTTAATTTTTACGTACAATAGTGAAAGAGCGCCGTTTTTTTCAACCTTTAAAGTGCACCCCGAAAAATATCTAAATATTATCTTAAAAGTGCACCCCGAAAAATATCTAAACTGCAACCCCATTATGTAAAAAGCTTGTGCGGCATACATTTACAGTGCAATGTATGCTATACGCAGTGCATTGGAAAATCATAAAGTGCACCCGAGGTGCACTTTTTTACCTTTGTTGCACCCGGTCACCCAGATTTTTTCGGCCGTGCACCCGCGAGATCTTGTCGAAATCTGCCATACTTTTCAGACTTGCATATATAGATGTTTGAATAATATATTTTTTAAAGTTTGAATAATATATTTTTATTTAAAGTTTTAGGTAGCATGACTAAAGAGTTATATGAACCATATTTCTACAGGAACTTGATACGACTCATTTAATTGTCATTTTTTAGTTGCCAGTGAAGCTGAATATGAAAACACTAAAGCATTGTGTAAGCAATTTCTTGAAAATGAGGCTCCTAAGCTTCAAAACTACTTAAAAGTTTGGGAAAAGGGTAAGTAGCCTATCTGTAGTGGTATTATTTATTTCTTGTGAAGCCAGCATAGATAAGGCAAAAAGTATGCATATTTCTTTCTGACTAATATAGAAAAATAAGTTATTGAAACCATTGCTAACAAAACTGCTCATTAACCACAAAGTTTTTAAGATTTCTGGTCTTTTAGTACATACTAGTAATACAATGACATGAAAAAATACTGATTAACTATCAGATTTGTGTGGAATTATGTCAATGACTTAAGTCACTGTTTTTTTTAAATTACTCGACTTACATAAGTATTTTGACCAAATTGACTTTACTTGACTTCAGTCTTTTAGACAAAATACTTCACTTGAACTTAAGGTATTTTGCAAATCACTTGAATGGGTCGTAAATACTTTAAAATTGACTTTATAACAATGCATTAACTATAGACAGTATGCACACATAGAAATAACAGCAAAGCCTAAAAAAATACTTAAGTCTATTACAGACAATTTGCACATAAGGGAATAGAAACAGATTCTAATGACTTAATAAAATTCTAAACTTCTATCTGTTGAAAGTATATATATTCTTTATGATTTCCCTAAATATTTGTATAGAATAAATTTTGTGTAAATATAACATCTAGCTATAAGGAAAATTATACCTTTTTCATGTTGCAATTTTGGAACAAAATATACATTTATGTTTATATAACTGTGTTTTATAGAACATAAAAACTGGATAGAAAAATGGTGGCTGGACAGAGGTTATTTAGACCTGCGAATGCCTCTTCCTTATTTGAATTTTACTGGAACTTCATCTTTTCCTGACCAGTTTTGGCCACCGCAAGATAATACACAGGCAATGATTATTAGCTGCTGTAGTTTATTAGATAGATGTCCTAACAGATCGTTCTTGAAAGTAGTTATTAATGTGATGTATAGTAAAATTGGTAGATAGTGGCATCTTGCCATAGAATTAAACTCAGATTGCCATTATTAGTTTGGTTTATATTTTATTTTATGCCAACATTCAAGCATTGAAATTACGATGTTGCTATTTCACTCGAGTTTGCAGCTTGTTCACAATTTTTAAACGTTACCACAAAAATTATCCATGACATATTCAAAATTACAACGAGTTTAAATAAAAAACATGGAGTTTTATTACAGAAAATCCAATGGGTACCATAAAATACATCAGCGATTTTTTTATAAAGAATCTTTGCACAATCATAAAAACAGTTTATTTTCTATTTATTGGATTAATCCTTGATAAATCTGTAAATTGCTTAATGTTTTTGATTAAACCATATATATATTATATATATATTTGGACATGTGATATAATTACAATACCTTTAATTTTTTATTTTAGGTTGAGAGAATGGCAATGAGCATGTACAACCTTGCTCAATTCTACTATCTTCTGAGAAACGAGAAAATAGAAGTTAACAAAAGTAACAGTGGTGTAACTTTTGCTATGGATCAATTTAGGTAACATTTTAAATTTATGATTTTGTTGTTAATTTACCAGAATGTATTTTGTTGGGTTAAAACATATATGTATATACACCTAAAAAAAGCATACTTCTATATAATTATTCAAATCTATATAATTATTAAAGTTTCTAGAAATAAATGTACAACGCTATGCGTTTTGAGTCATCACCAGTTGTTCAGAATATCAGCATATGTCCTATATCATTATATTCTAGTATCAAAAGGTAATATATACTGCTGTTGGATACTTATCAGCAAAACCTTCTAACCAGTTCTTCAACGTTTTTTCTTTCAGTATTTCTTCTTCAACTAGCCTAATAATTTAATTACTGTGCCACATGTAAACGTTCTTTTGATGCACTGTTAATTCATTCTTATTTGTGAATTAATTTACAAATTCTTAATATTTGATACATTTTCTCAATGTTAAGACTTTATTAGGTTAATCAAACGTTTCAGTTGAAAAGCATGTACTATTTTAAGCTAACTTTTTTCGTTTAACAAAAATCGCTTATATAAGCAATACATGCTCTATTAAGATGGCCTTCTGGAAGTATGTAAATGAATCAAAATTTGTGTATTCAATATAAAATGTTTTTCAGAATTTGCTGCTGAAAGGGTATCCGAATCTGAATAAGTTTTCTTTTAAATTGTAATGTGCCAATTCTTTTATGGTCAAAATCTTCACTGTACTGCTCAGTCTTCAACTGCCTTGAATGCTATTTGATGAAAACTTGAATGTTATTTGCAGGACAGCATTCAGTTCCTGTCAAACCCCTCACAAAGGCAGAGATCAGTTGGACTGTTATTTTAAAACCGTCAGTGAGGGTTCTGTTCCTCTGCACGTCATTTTACTTTATAAGGGCCGCCTTTTCAAACTGGACATCTACAGTCCTAAGCATGGCAAGTGAACAAATTGTTTGTTAACTACAGTACCCAAATTTATTATTTAGGAAAATAAAAATATAACATCAATTATGGCGACCTTCTGCAACTTTCTCTATTGATTATGTTGGCTGATCAGAATCTTATACAGTAAAATCTTTTTCCCTACTACACTTGCCGAGTAATCATTATATGGAAAGCATTTTTTGCCCACAGTTTACGTATAGTGAACCTGTATTGTTTGCAAAATTTATTGGCGTTTCAAAAGTTTTAAAAATGAGAAGTAAATTTACTCATTGGTTCACCTTGTGTAATAGTTAAACAACAATAATTGTCTAGTAAAGTTATAGGTAAAAATAACATATATTATGGTTTGAAAAACGTACGACTTTGTCATACTGCCTTGTCACCAAAAAATCCAAACTTAATATTTTGCTTTTCCCTGAAGGTCGACCTTACACCCCACCGCAAAACGAAAAGGCTCTGAGGTCGGTAATCAAGTTTTGCGACGCCGAGAATAAAAAAGCCCCGGGAATCGCAGCCCTGACTTCGCTGGATCGCGATTCGTGGGCCGACGCCAGAAATCACTTGACGCTCATCAGCGAATCGAACGCTGAGAATTTGAAAGCCGCCGAGAGTGCGATCGGAGTTTTTTCGTTGGATGACACCAGAGCAGATGTGGGTAGAAAGCACGACTGCTGAGTCGGTTAAAAATATTCTTTTAGGCTTTGCTGTGCGATTTTGTCGAGTGCCGAGTCTGCCTTAGTTTGAACAGCCTGTACTGTGGATATTCAGTAATCCACACTTAGGGGCCCCATATAATTCATTTACTCACACATGGTTGGAAAATATCCACCATATGCTATTTTACATTTGGCTGCCATATCAGTTTCAAAATTTGGTAATGTAAATACGCACGTCGGACTCGGGACTCTGGTAGTTTTACGTGGTCTTACTCCAGTATAATAAACCGAATCGACTCCGCAGCCCTGATACAAAGCACGGGGTTACACTTGGGATGCATAGCTTCAGTAGGATTTTTTCGCAGGTTTGGCGCAGCAGAGTTTACGAAACGGCCATACATTGTCTTAGGGGTGGCCGACTGCACTACTTTTTTATATTTGTAAGGAATTGTCCAATATTTGAAACATAACGGAAACAATGCGACGAGATGGCTTGTGTCAATTAAATTCGAACTTGTTTATGCTGATGTCATATTTTTAGTTCGCTTGCAAAAAGTTCAGATAAGAGAATTGGGTCACCAAGGCTTAGCAGTAAGTCCGCGAAAAAAAACATAGCACGAAAACTTTATGGGTGCTATGTGATCGAAAACCAAAAACAATGTTTTTGCGTTTAACGGGAAAAGCTAATATACAGAATATGATGCATGCGTTATTTGGTGTTTGTAAGACGCTATCAGACGTTTTTATTTGTATAAAGTGAACTAATAGTTAAAAAATTGTAAGCCCATTTGCAAATAGATCGATTTCAAGCCAGTGTGCGACTTGTAACTTAAAAGAAAACAACAATAATAATATTTTCTCCCGGATAATACACGAAAAGTTGTTGATTTTTACATCTCAAGAAAACATTCTGGTTACATACAAGACCCTGTATGATTTCATTCTAATTACAACACAACATATTCTATTTAAAACTAAATTTACAAAGTCGCTTCTAAAGGTTCAAGTCGAAACACTGAAATGTCGAGTGAAGTTAAACTATTAAACCCTTTATCTCCCTAGCCCCGTACCCAGGTGTTGATGCGGAGAACAAGGTAAACCATCATTTCGCAGTCTTGGATTTTCTGTATAGCTTCAATTTCGATTCGCAGACGAGCGCCGAACTCCTTTTTCACGTTGTGACCGGCGACCCGGCGCAGCGCTGGCGGGACAAGTCGTTCAACGAGGTGATTTCGCGCAACGGAGTGATGGGCGCCTGCTGCGCGCACTCGGCCATGGACGGCATGGTGATGGTCATGTACATGGAATTCGCCACCTTCGTGATGAAGAAATGCAAGGGAAAGTGGACGGGATCGAAAGACGCCGGTGAGTTGTTTCGCACATAAGACTAAAATAGATCGAAATCGCTCTAAGCATAAAACCGACGTTTCGGCAGCAGATACCATCTGACCTTATAAGGGTTAAATCAGTGGTTCTCAACCGGGTTGCCGCGGCACCCTGGGGTGTTATTTGTAATCCCCAAGGGTGCCGAGAGATATTTAAGAATCTTTCAGAATGTGATTTTTGCCTTACAACTTTTTGTGTAAGATTAAAGTGGAATAAATCCAATTAAAACTTCCTATGTTGTGCAGGTTGATGTGTGTTGTTCCAGTTCCGTTTATTGTGACGTTCTAGTGATTTACCTACGGAAAAAACTTGTAGGGGTGTCGCAAAAATCTTGTTGGGTTGTCGCAAAATCTATTTATTATTTCTGAGGGGTGCCGCAAGCCATGAAAGGTTGGGAACCACTGGGTTAAATTATGGTTTATACTACGTTTACATCAGAAGAGCGATTTCTATCTATTGATATGTTGCCTGGCAGATTTCTATTTTTGAAGGCCGAAATGTTGATGTTTTGACTGGAACGGTGGTCGCTAAAGCAGTGTTTCTAACGTGGAGGTTGCAACATAAAGTAGGGCCTCCTGATAATATTCTGGATCGCTGGTTTGGCATGTGCGATGTAATAAAATTATACTAGAAACACGCACTTTAAATTATTGACAACAGAGCAGATAATTAATCAATTAATTAATTGATTCTAATGAATATCCGGAAGTCTTTTGCTGGGCATTTCTACCTCAGAGTTGTACTTCGTTAAAAAGATTTCATTACGATAATTTCAAAAATGTGGTCACTGCAAAGTAATTTCATGTGAGTCCAAAACTCAGCTAATTCAGACCCGTACACTCCATTGGTTCAAATTATGTTTCAGACGAAATCAGCAAAATCGAAGAGATGGAATTCGTTGTCGATGAGAAAATCGCCGCATCGATCGAAGAGGGAAAAAAAGTGACTGCGAAGTTTACTGACGACCTGTGGTTAACCCACTTCGATTTACCCAAGTTTGGCAAAAAAGAGATGAAACGACTTAAGGTAATTTTTTCGCTAATTACCATTTTAAGCCAATGTTTGTGAACTATGCATGGGATGTCCTAAACATGCCCATTTATCTAAGTATAAAAGTCCCTTATAGACATGGCCAGGGCACAGGGCAGAAATAGATTGTCGTGTTTAAACGAAACTTGTTAAATTCGCTTTCGAACTGTATTGGCTTACGTAATTTTGCCTTTTAAATCCTTTCACATCTAACCATTTGCTTTGCGCTAATGCTGCTGCGCATTCATTCTATTAAAAAATGCTTTGCTTTGTTTATCTTTTCAAATTAAAATATCTGCTCTAGAGCAGTACATTGGATTTTTTTTAAAACAAGTTAGCATGTTTTTTAACGGGGCCCCCCCCTGATGAGTCACAAACAGTTTGTTTTCGTCACTCGAATCTGCGCTTTTCATAAGGACTTCAGAGACATTCCTTGGGCGTATTTTTTAAGAAACGTGAGAAGTAAGGGCACCATGATATAAAGGTTCCCCCGAATTAAACGGAGCGAAGCCTACACTTCCGGTTGTGCGACAATTTTAAACTTACTTTGCATCCACAGATATACCCCGACGCCATTATGCAAATCAGTTTCCAGCTGGCGTACATGACGATGCACGGAAAACCAGCTCCGACATACGAAACCGCCACCACCAGGCAGTAAGTGTAATTTTCTTCATTAGAACCGCGTGCGCTCTTAAAAAGGTGTTTTTTCGTTTTTTGGCCAAAGTTGTCCTTTCATTGATGTTTGTTTGCAGAAACCGAATTTTAGTTCTCGCAAATATGTTTTAATCACCAATTCTCTCCTAAACAAGCTAAATCGCTTTAATGCTGTATTTCACCGCGATTTTTTACCTTAGGTGCAATCATATTTACCGAAACTGAAAATGTACTGAAAAAAGAAAACATATATACAAAGACTTTCGGAACTAGTTGCTTCCTGCATTATTGAAAGAAGTAAATATTGATGCTATCTCTGTTGTTTATGTTTAATCTCAGACTGTTTATTAAATAGAAGGCAGGTTAAAACATAAACGATACTATAATTACAAGATAAAAATACATTCGATCCTATTACCAGATTTGGCTTGAAAAAAATTGAACGCCTGCACGAAATATTTTTGTACCATTTCTCACGAGCAAAAAAAAACAGTGTTGTAAACAAGTTATTTTAAAACGAATTCCCAGTCAAGTCATTTGTAAAATAAAGTCAAAGTCAATTCTTTTTGAATAAATCCCAGTCAAAGTCATCAATTGCCCAAGTCAAGTGAAGTCATAATTTAAGCAAGTCATTTTCGAGTCACGTCCTTGTCATAAAAAAGAAACGTTGAACAATTTGAATTGTTAAATGTTGTACGATAATTAACAAAAACCTAATTAAAAATAAGAAAAACGCAACCTATAGCAAGCAAAGTATTTTATGCAATAAAATTAGGATAAATAGCTCAATTGTATAAAAAAGTGGAAAACACTTCATTTTAACCAAAGTCATTTGTCCAAAGAGTCAATTCAAGTAAGTAGTTGGAAGACTTAGTCAAGTCAAGTCATTAGTTGGAAAGGCTTAAGTCAAGTAAAGTCATTCTTTCTAACCCAAGTCATTTGTTCAAAACAGTTAAGTCAAGTCAAGTCAAGTCATTTGTTGGAAGACTTAAGTCAAGTTTAGTCATTCTTTTCAACCCAAGTCATTTTGCCCAAAAGACTCAAGTCAAGTCAAGTCATTTGAAAACAGTAATTTAAGTGCACTTAGGTCAAATCATTAGTTGGAAAGACTTAAGTCAAGTCAAGTCATTTTGCCCAAACGAATTTAAGTAAAGTCAAGTCATTTGAAAACACTGACTTAAGTTTGTAATTGACTTAAGTCATTACAACACTGCAAAACTCTAACAGAAACGTAACTTCTTCTTTCTAGATTTTACCACGGCCGTACCGAGACCTGCCGGACTTGCACGCCCGAGACGGTGGCCTTCTGTAGGGCGGCCATTGACGCCGGTGGCAAGCCTGACTCCAACACTTGCTCGCTGCTCAAAGCGGCCTCTGACAAGTTTGCCTACCTCATGGACGAGTGTAGGAACAATCGGGGATGCGATCGGCATCTCTTCGGCCTATCTATTGCCGCCGAGGTGAGACCGTCTGCTAATTTTAAGCAGGGTTGACAGTAGGCTGAAATAAAAAAGCCAAATTTACCTCAAAAAAACAAAAAAACTACAAACTCTAACAAGCCTATGTTTTTACCTAAAATAAATAAAAAAATGCAGTAAGTGGGTATGCTGGTACAATAAATTAATCTTTTTGCGGCAATTTTTCTCTTTTTGTGATTTTTTTTGGCAATTTGTCAACTAACCGCAAATCTAGACGTACCTTTATTGTCAATAGAATGAATATTGAAAACTTAATACACTTTTATAAAAAGTCACCTTAAGATTATTATGATAAGGGCCTCACGATAGGGCAAAAGTTTAAAAGCCTGACCAGATACATTACCAGAACGATCGTGTTTGGGAGAACTTGTTAATCTCTGTTTTGGAGAACTTGTTCAATATAACTTAATACAACCCACATTTACGGCATACTGTAAAACAGAACAGCCTTTTTCCAGCAATTCTGCGTCATCGCGCTTTCCTTAAGCGGTGTCTAGAAACAACATCTTAGACTATAGCCCAGTTTTTTACACCAAGACCCCGACACTAAATCTTATAGTTCAGGAAAGACATTTTAAATTTGCATTTGTTTTCAGGCTTAAACAGGCGTTAGTTTTGGGGTACTACCGTCATGTCGATTTTAGCTGATTTGCATCTGGTCTTAACACTCAAGAAATAAAATCTAGTTTTGTTTTAAACGACGATTAAACATGGTGGATTGTTCGTTGTGGCGGCTTCAATTCGAAAACACTGTTTTAAAACCTTTTTCAGGAGGTTTACGTCAATTTCAGGAGGTTTACGTCAACGTGCTTTACTTAAATAGTGTCTAATTGGCCAGAGCCAACATCTTAGACTTGGGCCTAGTCTTTTAGATAGCTCGGGAAAGACATTTTAAATCCGCGTCTCTTTTCAGACTTAAAAACAGGCTTTTGTTTTGGGAGTCAAGTCGAGTTTTGCTGATTTGCCAAAATAAAATCCGAAACAAGAGTTTTTTTTTATGTTTAACGAGAATTAAACATGGTGGATTTTGGGTTTTCACGGCTGCGATTCGAAAAACCTGTTTTCAAAAGTGCCTTCCTTATTTAACAGAAAACCGGAACCCCTCTTCCAGAGCTGTTCAGGGATCCGATGTACACCAAGAGCGGTGGCGGCGGGAACTTCGTGCTTTCAACCAGCTTTGTCGGATTTTTCAACGTGAGTAAGCGAGTGAATCTTTTACGAGTTTTATTAGGCGTAATACTTGCTTTTTAAAAAAGGAGATATCCTTTGCTATTTGATGTTTTTTTATATTGTAATAAACCGATGAATGGCATGTTAACAGTTACTGGAGAATTACTTAGGTCTCTGAACCATAGAAGTCATTATAAAGCAAGTAGATCTGGGAAACCTTCTGTTTTCGGTTAAAAAGGGATATTTATATTAAACTTTTTTTTTATAAAATTTATCCGTTTTTAAACAATACATTGATATTTTAATTAGGACTTCATGGACCCCCATTAAACTAGTTTACGTACCCCAAGGGTTTCATCTGCCTCAGTTAAAGAACCCTTGAACTCTATTCTGTGCCAGTCACATTGACAACCCTGTTAAATGCGAACTGCAAACGAATTCATTACAAGTTATGCTCTTAAAACAATTAATTTTAAAAACACCTGTTTTTTGGGGGTCGGTTTTCGTGAAAAGTTGTCCTATTTTTCATCCTCGACAATAATTCTTTTAAGAACAAATCTCAATGCCAATGCTTGTGCTTGTCACACAAACTTTCTCCACTTCTATTACAAATTCGTTTATTTCGCGGTTCGATTCATGCAGAATTAGATATCAACAAAGTACTTGCTAAAACCGACCGGTTCAATCAAAAGTGAAATTTCAATGCCCAATGTTGGCGTTTACTCCACAATTTGTTATTTAAACTATATAGGCGTAATTTATTTCATTCCCTTCGTTCACTCCAGCATATGTCCGTCACATTGACACCCTGTTAAACACGCATTGACTACAAACAAATTCATTACAAGTTTTGCTCTTGCAGTCTAGCGGAGTCGTTGCACCGATGCTGGCCGACGGCTACGGCGTCTTCTATCGCATCGCGGACGAAAGCATCATACTGACAATGACCTCTTGGCGCCACTCGAAAGAGACCAACCTCCACGTTTTCGCCGACCACGTGAAAAGGGCGCTGTGCGACGTTCTGGAAATGTTTCGCCACATAAACGAAAGCAAGCTCTAAAGAACTCGGTGGCTTTTTTTTTCAGATTTTTGGCAGTCGAATGATGGTTAATTACGATATATTCGAGTCCTAAACGTGTTTTTATCCGTTGTTGTTGTAATTGTATGATATTCGAGGGGTGACTAATTTATAATTTACAGCTGAAATTATGCTGCTGCTGGTATCAATTATTATAAACGTGTTTGCTCGACAACTGTCAGATGGACGAGGAAGTTTATAATTTGGGTACATTATGCAGTTTGCACGAATCTTTTGCTTGCTAATGAATTGCAAAGCCATAAAAGGTCGAGTAGATCGACATAATCTTGATTCGATTAGAGCTTGTATCAGCTTCAATTGATTTGTATCATATTCACTATACAGCTTGTATCATCTTCGGTTAGAGTCTTAATCAAGATGATGTCGATCTACTCGACCTCTTTGGCTTTGCAATTCATTATAAAGTTTATAATTGTTCCAGCTAAATATGGCTTTGAATAATGAATGACTTTCTGTCACAAGTTCAGCGAGCGTATTTCGTTTGGACCTCAACAATAATGTCATTGATTAGTATTGCTGCGTTGGATGACTTTTACAGGCCGGGGTCGGACCGAAATTACAAAAAAATCAACGTCAAATTAGGACCAAATTCAGTACAACGTCGGAATAAGACCTTAACCCTTCAGATAACCTTTTACCTATCCCCGTACATTAAGGCAAGCTCTAAAGATTATGACGTCCTCCATTTTTTTCTTTTTTGATGCAGTTTTGAAACAAAGGTTAATTGCGTTCCTTAACGTGTTTTTTATCCGTCGTTATAATTTTGTAATTTTTAAAATGCGTTTAGTTTCCTAATTACGCCCTTATTGCTTTTAATCGGCGCTTCTGTGTTTAGGAATGCCCAATATTTGTTTTTATACAGTTATATATACCCGTTACTTACATTCGTCCGATATTATGCCAACGACGTCATTACTATAGTCAAACGATGAAAATTAAAGAAAAACTAGACGGGGTTGCGGTTGTTGTATATTTTGTCAGGGGGTATATTTTCAGGGCTTAGTGTTTCTTTTTATTTTGGTTTAATTTTTTTTTTCAATTGATTTTATTGATTATTTTTTTTTTTTTCAATTTTTTTTTTCATATTTATTTTTTAATTTTAATTTTTAATTTTTTTTTATTTTATACTTTTTATTTTTTAATATTTTGTATTTTGTATTTTGTATTTTGTATTTTGTATTTTGTATTTTGTATTTTGTATTTTGTATTGTGTATTTTATATTATGTATTTCATATTTCGTTTTTCATTTTCCTTAACTTGTTTCTGCAAGCAAAAACAGATATGGGCCGAAAACCTCCCCACTTTGATGCGAAAGGGGTTCAAATATGGCGTAGTATTTGGGGAATGATCGAAACATATATTTGATAAATAGAATTTACGTAGATAATGTCTATGGCCATTTTATTGCATTTTTGGCCAGCTTACGTGTTTGAAAAGCAAATATTACCATTCTCCTAAAGACTTAAAATGGTTTAACGCCTATGGTTTGCAATACTTTTGCAAACTTTTACTCGGTAAATTTTTACCATGGCTTGGTCCGAGCAATCACTGTTAAAACAGGCTTTAAATCTGTAGTTTTGAGCAATATGAAAACACGTTTATGTGCCTAATAAGCCACGTTTTATATTGAAAGTTTTGCCAATTTAAATCCAATAAACGCAAGATTTATTTATTTATGACGCCATGTTATGACGAAGCTTTGCAACGTCGTCGTTAAGAATGCGTTAAACTTAAGCTTTTTGTTGTTGCGGCCCTTGTATAATTATATTTGCTTAGACCTGGTGTTGATATGTTTGAATGGTGCAACAATTACAACATGTGCTAACAGAGATGTGTACACTGCCTGTAGGATTCGCATTTAAATTTGCGGTGGTAAAATATTTTGTGTTGTAAGAGCAATAGGTTTTTTTACTTAGAGAGGCCTCTTTATGAAAGGCAAGTCGCATGTGCATAGTTTTACTAGGCAAGCCACTTCCAACACAAATGTTGCACGCGCGGGACAATAGGGCGCAGCAGGGATGCCAGCAGCCGCCTCGTCGCGACGCGAGCTGGACAAAGCAAGCGAATATGAACGAATTCTGTATGAAAGTTTTTCTGCTGCTAGATGGCTGTCGTTAGCTACAAAGTGCTAAAACGCAATATTTCAGGTTTTTACCCCCCAAGCAAAGGCCCCTGGGGGTGCAGCCTCATAAACTTTTACAAAGCACCTACATACCACTCTACGCCATGTCTGAAAATTTGAAGGTTCTACGATGTCTACTTTTTCTATAAAGCTTCGGACAAAACTCGGTCTGAAACATACCATAGGAAACCATAGGAAACCATAGGAAACCATAGGAAACCATAGGAAACCATAGGAAACCATAGGAAACCAAAAAAGAATAACGGCAAAAACAAGATATGTCCCGAAAATAAATTTTCGGCCCATATAATAACGGCAAAAACAAGATATGTCCCGAAAATAAATTTTCGGCCCATATAATAACGGCAAAAACAAGATATGGGCCGAAAATAAATTTTCGGCCCATATAATTGTATTACTACGAAATGCTAGTTCCTCACTGTCGCAGACTAGGTCGGGACACAATCCCCAAAGTAGCTGCTAAGGATAGGAATGACTTTACTTTCTCGAGCAAGACGTTTATTGGACAGAACGACAATCAGTATACGACAAATAACCATGCACACCAAGTGCTCGCATAAGGCTACAGCTTGTCTCTAACCAACGAGTTTGCAAACTGTGCTCAAAATGCGTCCGATTCTCTCGGTATCCACCCGACGAATAATCATCAAAACGACACCACGCAATAGCAAACGAAATCGACACAAAGATATCACACAGCGCTGAGAAAAGGGAGGCTACGAAACTCACACAAAGTTATATTCCTGAGGGGAAACCGTGGCGGCGGGTAGCCGACCCGGGACTGCAGTTCCCGCGGCCTAACACATTAGTTATGCTTCAAAGGGTTACAATAATTCAATTTGTGACATTTACCCCTCTTAAACACAATCCTTGCGATTGGCTAATTTAACGAAACACAAATTTAAAGCGAAGTAAAAATAAAGTACAATACACACTTTAAAGTTAACTTCGCGATGGCACACAATAAATTTACAACACAAATTTCGAGCAAAACTCAAACAAACTACAATCCACACTTTACCCCAACTTAAGACGACTTTGCAATGTATACATTTTAGCGAGGCACAAATCTGAGAAAAACAGCAAAATCAAGACAAACATACTAGCCAATTCGCATATATGAGACGAAATTTACCTCTCTTTAAAGCTATCTCATGATACATATATTTCAAAGCACAAATTTTAAAGATCACGAAATGAAGCACCAACAAACAAGAAACATCGCATGCACATGTACAGTCGTTTAAACTTTAAACAACTCTGGTCATCGCCATGACCCATTTAAGGGCACGCCGCTCAATTTTGTCTCTGTCCGGTGAGGGTCGCACATAGTGCGCAACCGGTGACATGTCAAACATCCTGTCGATGTTGTTCGTCGTAATGACCTTGCTTTCAACCGGAACCACCTTCGAAAGCGCCCGTGGACCATTCGCAATGCACACGACCTCCAGCTCCACGTCATCCTCAGAGTAAGAGGTGCAAAGCGCGACCGGGTTTCCTGCCTTTCGAACATCATCTGCTTCTACGTACTCCAATACCTTCGAATTGTCGACCGCCTGCAATGAAAGCGTGGCCCAACTGAACGTCTTCAACCAATCGTTCGTTTGTCGCTTCAAAACCTCGCTGTAGAACTGGGCGTCATCACAACCCCTTTCGTTTGTCGCTTCCAAAGCCTCGTTGTACAACTGATGTTCCTCACTTGAACTCTTTTCAGTCACTTTCTGGTCAACCAAGCTTCCCGAGCTGTCCTTGTCCGGCGCGGCAATTTCTTTGTTGTTCATCACATTTGTCGCGACAAGCGGCGGATGCAAAGCTTATGTGTATTGCATCTTTGTGACACATATTCCTGTGGTAGGCACCTCTTCAAACCCTTCTGCTTGCGTGTCTACTCTGACTTGTCGATCTTCGGACCTTTGGTTCGTAGTCTTTTCTTGACTATGCACGAAAGTATTCTGGTTCTTCTTTTTGTTCTCTAATTCAACCAGCTTTGATAAGATTGATCTCCGATGCTGAACTTCAGCCAATTGAACTTCAAACCGATTCTTTTTCAGCTGAAACTCTTTTTCTCTTTGAGCTTCTTTGGCCACTGCTTGAGCCAGACTTTGTTCTGCGGCTGCCTCTGCTTCAAGATATCTTTGAACTTCCTCCACCCGCCTTTCCTCGGCGGTTACCGCTGCTTTGTGGTCTTATCGAGCTGCTTCGAGCCGCTTTTCTTTGGCGGCTACCGTTATCTTACGGACAAAGCAACGTTCTTCATCTCGTTCCTCGAGTTGTGCTGCCTGCTCCTGCAACACGAACTTCAGAAAGACATCACCTGTGAGTCCCATGCTCTTTCCTGCCTCGATTATCTTGTCCATTTCTACCACGTCTTGAAGAGGTCTCTAAGTCAAACCGTTTTAAATCCCGGACGAGACCCCAATTGTCGCAGACTAGGTCGGGACACAATCCCCAAAGTAGGTGCTAAGGATAGGAATGACTTTACTTTCTCGAGCAAGACGTTTATTGAACAGAACGACAATCAGTATACGGCAAATAACCATGCACACCAAGTGCTCGCATAAGGCTACAGCTTGTCTCTTACCAACGAGATTGCAAACTGTGCTCAAAATGCGTCCGATTCTCTCGGTATCCACTAGGGTTCCTCTTTTTCCCGGATTTTTTTAATCCCGGGAAACGGTATTGAAAAATGAAACTTCCCGGGAATCCCGGGATCCCGACAAAAAAATTATACATAAAAGTACGTCACTATGACGTTTGAATTTTTTTTATTTTAGCTCCAAACATTTAATTATGCTCATTTATGGGCGTTCTTTCACTTATGTACGTGGAAAGTTATGCAAAAAACAAAACAAAAAAATACCGCATACCACAACTCATATTGTTTGGGTTAGTGTTTGGGCGAGGGTTGGTCAAGTATTATTATGTTTATTATTAATAATAACGCTTGACCAACCCTCACCCAAACGCTAACCCGCGCCCTAACCAAAATAATATGCCTTGTGGTATGCGGTATTTGAGGACCTATTGTTTTATTAATTTATACGTTCATAACTGAAGAAGCTCCCATTTATTTTCTGTAGTATTGCTTCTGCAATCGTACAAGACCTTCTCGTATTAAATTCAGGACCCTTATTTGTTTTTATTTAAAAAAAAAAGCGCTTGCATTTTTGTTAGTAGAATAAATTTAATCAAGTTTTTCCGCTGTTAAGCGCGAATAAAGCAACTCAAGCAACTGGTTCTACTTTTTTCTTTATATTACTCAAAAACGACAATATTTTTTTAAGTTTTGCTATGTTGCCGAATACCCGGGATTATAAAAAAAATTTCCCGGGATTCGGGATCGTTAATTCGCGGGAAATCCCAAGAATTTCCCGTCGAAACATTCCCGGAGAGGAACCCTAGTATCCACCCGAAGAATAACGATGCGACACAACGCAATCCAAAACGAAATCGCACACAAAGATATCACGCAGCGCCGGGAAAACTGAGGCTGCAAAATTCACACAAAGTTCCATCCCTGAGGGAAACCGTGGCGACGGGTAGCCGACCGGGACGGCAGTTCCCGCGGGCTAACACATTAGTTATGCTTCAAAGGGTTACAATAATTAAATTTGTGACACTCACATATGCATAAATTTAAAGTTTTGAAAATAAATTGTCTTCTATTGAAAAAGAGATATACCGGCGGCCAAAAGGCCGCAATCTCCTTGTTTCATTAGACAAGACATATAGTTCACACACAAAAAAGAGAAATGTGACGAGGAGGTTAGAAACACGTTTGCATCATGACTAAACACCATAAATAGAACGGCTAACCGCTGCATGCCTCTATTTTACTTTTAATAAATTTAATCTTGGGTACTCTATGCACGGATCTGTAATGTAGCTTAATAATAAATTTCGAATCCAAAAAGGTCGAGTAGATCGACAGCATCCTGATTAAGACGTTTCGATACGAACTTGTATCATCTTCAATTAGTGTGACTGAAAAGCAAATCAAAGCTTCACTTATAAAAGGCAGGACGCAATTGTTATCATCAGAGTTTTTACAGTTGGAGCCTTTAGGTGTTGAATAGGTAGAGCGGTGTAGATAAGGTGTCGACGTTCAGTTCAGGGCTGCAGTCTTGAATAGATAGCGACTCGAGTAGCCGCAATCTAAAGACGTCTGAAGCCCCTCCGAGCACTTCCGGCTTGCAAAAATCAACCTTATGGTCCGAATGCTGCAGAAGATGTCTGCTGAAGATGATACAAGTTCGTATCGAAACGTTTTAATCAAGATGCTGTCGATCTACTCGACCTTTTTGGCTTTGAAATTTATTATTAAGCTAAATTTAATCTTTTATGCGAACTCCTCTCAACACTCACCAATCATTTAACGAACCACTTGTTAAGCCGAATGCAAATATGTCCACAACAACTGACATTAAAGTAAGTAAAAAATAGAATAAAAACGATTACAGCCAGAAAAAGTATTGTAACACACATGACACTAAATGCCAATCATTTATTTTATTGTTGGTGTGTAACATTAATAAATCTGTTTTGGGAAAAGATATATAGCATATGTGCATGTCAGTAAAAACGTCGTTTTATTATACCTATTTCTACCATTTGTAAGGTGTGGCTCTTTGGGGTTAGCATACCAAAAATGTGGCTTTTGATCGCATAAGCCCTACAGGTTGATCGGTGGACAATAGTACATCACACTGGTCTACATGACTTTTTAATTAATTTTGCTGTAGCTTCTAAATATATAAAATACCCATAGCAATCTCCACTGTTGCACTAATGTGCAGAATCTTCAATAAGAGTGTCCTCCATAGTGAGGTACACCCACCAGTAGATGGCGTTAAAGCAGGCAAAAGCTGCAGGAAAGAGTATGCGCGAGTACTGGTCGATCTTTTCCATCTTGGTGGCCCGACGATTGAGGCCTTCCATCTTGTTAAGGACACGGAGAGATTCGCAATGTCGGCAGTCTTCCACTCTTTCCGTCACACCTTCCACTCTTTCCGTCACAAAAAATGTCCTTTCGTGTCTGCTGTCTTCAATCATTGGAATACCGGTAGACATCGGTTTGATCGGCCTTCGCAAGTATGCGTGTGGATGGAGTTTCATTCGACTTTCTTGGGCTGCGAGATAAAAAAAAGACTACAGGAAGCGATAGTTAATGCTGCCTTTATTTAATGGCATATATTCTATAACCTTTAGAATTACTAAGATATAAACGCTTTGTCAACAAGTCTAGCAGTTTCTAGTTGTCAAATCTAACGGACATGAACGTAATTTCGAGCTGAGTTTGTGGTCTTAAGGTGTTTTTCTGTCCCTCAGTCGAAACAACTCCTTTCCCAAGAATTTTTAATTTGCAGCGGTAGCAAATGACAACTTTGTGTATGAACCTTAAACATTTACATTTTTGAAAACAAATTGTGATTTTAACCAAATTAAGTGTAAATTAAATTTTAGTTGTTTTAGTTTATACAAATTCGACTAAAACAATAGTAATTGATTTGGGAAAACTGAAAGAAAACTGAAAAATGTTAATGTAATGGAACTTAACCAAGTTTGGTTTGATATATAGCCACTAAATTAAAAACGTTTTATTACAGAAGATTTCTGTTACTTTTCCCGTCGATCGTAAGCAAGATGACCAAGTTTGTCATTTATTTTGTTTTACATATTAGTGTTATTCCGTCTTTACTCTAGTGTTATTCTGTCTTTTTCTCTAGTATGTTTGTATTTATTTTGGTCTCTAACCCAGCGACACTTAAAGTACTTTGCCTGGCGAACACCTTTCGCTTTTTTGTGATTGGGCACCTTTCGTTAAAACAACCTATTTTTGTTAAATGTCTTTGTACAAATATTTCTTTAACGTACAAATAATGAAAAGGATGTGATCTAGGTAATAAAGTTTGTTAGCTAATAATTTAAAGTTAGAACGGTGTACAATGGACATCGTAAAACTATATTAAGAACGCCTGCGGTCTACAAAAGCTGACTGTGCCTTTCAGGTTCATTTTTTCTCAGTGCCGTTTTTAATTTTCAAAGTTTTTCCATATATTTATGCCCTTACCATATAACATCTTTTTCATTTTGAAGGGAATTTCCGAAAACTGAAAACCAAAGTAATAATTACTCGTTTAATATATAAACAAGCCAATTAATACTGATTTTTGATAGACAATCCCGGAATAAAACACAAGACATGTATTATGTATTTTTTAGGCAAAATAATCACAAAGTGGTCAAAAATAACAAATTATCACCTGATTTTCTTTGCTATGAAACTTATTAATATTTCCATTTTGCTCGTGATTTTGAACACTTGGACTTTCCGCTATTTGGTAAGAGTCGCATGCTATCAGTGGTCTGAAATAAAATCATCAAAATAAGTATTTATACTTGGAAACTTGTATACATAAAATAACACCAGGTAGGCTAACGTAAACATTAACGTGAAAAAACGGAACCTGTTTACCAACCCCACGCATTACGCACCACTAACCTCAAACAGAGGTAAACAATTCCATGTCATTAAGTGTGGTGCCCTAACAGCGCCGATCAAACTATAGGCGCCCAAACGTGACACACCGATGGCCCCCAATCGACCAATACCCTATCCCTACAGTTTTAGTCGTTATTTAGTCCATTTAGGCTGAATTCCGGATTGAGGGCTTATTTCGACAGGATTATGTTCTATTCAGACGATTTTAAATTTGATTTTGTCGTGATATGATTGAGTATTTAGCCGTAATATGCCTTTGGTCGTATTACTGTGGTATTATAGATTATCCTGATTTAGATATTGTTGCTTTGGAGGTCTTAATGTGTGTTCCCATCAGTAATATATAAAAATACATATAAGAAATTTGAGTTGTTACAGTACTTACACGTCATATGGTAGCACAGATTAAATTCGTTTGCTAAGTTAACGGTTGCATTTTTGTTTTAGCTTTCCAAAGAAAACTTTTTTTACTCTACAAAGACAACGCACGTATCCGCCAGTTGCGAAGCCATTCTCTCGTAGACGCGGCTTAAGAAATGAGCTCCTGCGTATTCCATAAGCGCGGCGAACACGAAGCCGTAGCACAAGCACACGTATAAGTCAACAGCTGCAGGTGGAGAAAACAAACTGTGTTTTAGGGTGTGATTTTATTTCTATACATCACAAACAAATCGAACTCTTAGATTTAAAAATGTCTTTTGTATGAATTTAACATCACACAAAAATCAGTCTTTTCTAATTTTTAAGATAAACGTGGTTCACACATAGCATTGCCAATATGTTTAAGCACAACAAAACGAAAGAAGCACGCGGATAGAGAGTAAAAACATACTTCCTTTCTTTTGGAAGCAATTATAAAACGACTCTGGGCAGAAGGTGCGTAAATTGTGGTTTCTGCTGCCACTTTATAAATACATATGATTTTGGCATAGTTAACTAAGTCATTTATGGGAGTACAGGGAGTCACCCGTCAGACGTGGGATACCTTTAACGTAAGACGTGGACCGTGGTCCGCTGTTGTAAACACCGACCATTAGCGTTGTCATGGCGAGAACGGTTGTGGCTCCGAGTCCAACACGTGCAGGAACCGCGTTCATGTTAATCCAGAACGAGATCCAAGAAAGAACAACGAGGAGTACAGAGGGAAGATAAGTTTGCATGAGAAAGAATAACATGTTCCTCTTTAGGTGAAACTGCAGGACAAGTTGCGTATGGTTGCCTGAGAATAAGTTTACGTTTGTATTTATCAATCATGTGGACCACGATTCCAATGAGACTACGTATTAATCAGCGCTTGCCAACCTTTGGGTTAATTAGAGAAAAATGCTGTTACACAGAATTTAACTGTGCTATAATGTCGACAAATGTTCATCGTTGCCGATTCTAATGGACAATACAACTGTTAAACATGATTGGTTCCCTACTTAAAATTTATTTGAGTATTACGTTTTTACTTGTTGATTTCTTTTAAACAAACGAAACAATACACGGCGACGTTTATCTAAATTCTTAACGATCTTGGAGGGAAACCTATTTTCTATGCACAACATCTACTCATTATTAAACAAAAAAATGCTGTACCTTTTCTTGAATAACACAACATACGCCAGTGACTCGCATCGAATGCTTGTAAACACATTGGCTGTATTACAATTTACAACCCACCCAATATACTGTGGTGCGATTCACGATAGACCTCGCACTGCGTGATGTTGAATTGCGAAAGGACGACGTATTCCATTCCGCTTACGGAGCTGTCTGCAGCCGACCCGCACGTTTCCGCTTTGCCCCAGTTGTATGAGAGATCTTCGTCCTGAAAAGACCCTATTTAAAAAAAACAATTGGCAGGGTCTCTGAATTCACAGTAGTGTGGCATATGACTTACAGCTTTCCAGCGTGAGTTTGCAGATTTGCTTGTCCATTGGATACTTGTGCAGGTTCATTGGACATGAAACCTAGAAGAAAAGAAAACCATTTTCGAAAAAAAGCACAGCAAATTTATGCGTTTATAGCTCAACATCTCATATACATGGTAAGATCCAGTATAGGGGGCATAAAGTGTCTGAGCTGACGTCAAATAATTTTGTCAAAACAACAAGTTGTAAAACGAATACAAAAACGCCTCCTGTTCTCAAGCGAACTCTTACGCATATATGTAGATGTTAGGTTAAAAATTGCGTTTAATTAGTTTAAATTGGCAAAACATTTATTTTAGAAAGAAGAGTATTGAACACATGTAAGAGATTAATATATTTTAATATAGTGGTATTTAAATATCGAAGTGACAGAAATTGCACTTGTAAAGTTTAGAACACACGACGCAACCTGATATAGTATGCACATTGCCTTGGGTAGAAAATAATTCTATAAAACATGCAACAAACATGGTGCCCCCACCCACCTCTATGTCCACCTCTGCTCAGATATCATTAAAATTATAAATATCGACATATATCTACAACAAGAATTCATACGCACCCGACTTGTAATGCGCAGAACGTAGAGCACGGTGCCGTTTGGGTAAAGTCGAATAAGACCATTTCTGGTCGTGACGTCATGTATGAAAGACGTGTGTGAGTTGACGATGTAGGTGTCTGGCACCCAGATTCGACTTCCCAGCGACCCGTCCATCGTAAGTGTCTGCAGAGTGAAGTTAGTGATAAAATGAGTGCTGATTTCAGCCCAAACCTCCTTACTTTGAAATTTTCAAAGCTTGAAGGGCTAAATAAGTGCAGCAATAAATTGCACACTCGTAAAAATAGTTAAAATGCCATTTTCAGCTGTCCTACGTTTAAGTTATGTTAAAAATTACGATCTATTCGTTCGCTTAATTTGGTGTTCGCTTTAAAGTCAAGACCCGTCGACTAACTCTATAGCGGCAAGCTTTCTCAGTATTGACTAATGTTGTATGTATTCAACACCGTACTTCTTAAACGGTGCGCCATGCATGCAAACGTAAAAAATATTCAAAAATTCAAAAAATATATATATATTTTCAAAATTTTAAACACTTATTCATTAATTGTACTGGTAAAACGATCTATTGAAATATTTAAATTATTATTATAATTTTTTTGTTTTACGCCTTTTTTTTTTTGCTTTTTGGTAGTGTGAATTCAACATGTCTGTGGGCGTACAATTTTTGTTCTGATATAGTAAGCTCGTGGGGAAATAAATGTATCTTTTTAAATTCCCTTAAGATGTAACCCAATCGTACCAAGTATTTCGGCAGTTTGGTAGACCTAAATAACATTCCGCGACTGATGTCAAGAAACACATTTAATTGAAACAGGCCAAAAACAAACAAATTAGCGTTTATAGGCCTTAATATGTTAACGTGAAAATGTTATTTGTATTTTAAATACAAATTTGTTGTACAAGACTTAAAAAACTTTTAACCCTTATACATATTTGTTGTTTGTAGCTTTGTAAACAGCATTTTTTTTAAATAGTGTCACAAACTATGCTATAACGTGAGTTATATCACGAGCAACCTTATTATACCTTATAGGCCTTACTGTACCATTGTGCGTGATTGTGCAACCTAAATCGAGTTTAGACGCATTCAATTCGTGCGCAGTGCAAACTGAACAATGTCATTTCTTACTTAAATTGGCAAGCACCAATTTAGAAGAGGGAATGACATATTCGACGCACCAATTTTCTTTATAACCCCAAAACTGTTTGATAGCATTGAAAGCATATAAAATATCTTCCAAAGCACTGTGGAGAGTTGTGTTTGTATGTAAGGATGCAGCCAATATGCTACAGCAGCTACAATGACAATATTACGAGGACGTTGTTTATTTACGCAAAAAGTTGGAAAATTGCATTAACAAGGCAAGGTTGTAGGCAATGAAGGTAAAATGACTTGACTTAAGTCTTTTTTGTAAAGAGCGCAAGTTCCTAAGTGCTGGTCGATGTCCACATAATAAGTTGTTAAAAAAACCAGGGAGTCGAGCCGTTTGACTTTTCCGGTTCATGTTCGGTTCGGGTTCAAGGATTTTTTCGGAATTCGGTTCAGTTCCGGTTTCGGTGTCGAGCATTTTCCGGTTCAGCTCCGGTTTGACTAAATTTATTTTCAAAACCGGTTTATAAAGTTCCTGTTTGGATGCAATATGAGATGAAAATGTGGGTCAATAAATGTAGAGTTACCTGACTTAAACAAGCAGCTCATTATTAAAATATCTGACAAATAAAAACCCAACGTTTTATTCAATCAGTATTCATTTTTTTCATGAAATTTCTAACATGGCATAACTTGACTGTGTAAAATAGAAGTTGTGACGTCATGCTGGAGTGAACGGCTTTTGTTGACAGGGTGGGGTTCGGTTAAGGTTCAGGTTCGTTCAAATAATTCGGTTCAGTTCCGGTTCGGCTCCTTAAAATCTTACAAAAAACGGTTTAGGTTCGATTACGGTTCGGGAAAATTTGGACCAAAACCGGTTCATAAAGTTCTGGTTCGGTTCCGGTTCGACTTCCTGATAAAAAAACATTTCAAAATACAAGTTTATTCTTTTTAATAAACACATTTCACCCGTGCAAACTTGCATAATTTTTTAGAAGGTTTCATAGTTCTTAAAGACAAAATATTGTTTCTCAGCAGATATATATTTGGACATCAAATAAATGAAAATATCCCCTCATGACCCTATGAATACCTGCTGATATCCGCGCATCTTCTTGGTCCCATCCAGCCTCGAATCTCTCCAAATCTGTTGCAACTTGAAGGTGATAGTATAATCCTACAATTTTATCAATACTGTGTTTAACATTATACGAAGAAAGCGAGAAACTAAACACAAATACAGACAGCATTTCCTTGTGATAGCACTTTAGTGCGGCTGGGCAGCAAATACCTGATAACAAGGGCGATTCTTTTTTGAAACAAAAACGGAGAAAAAAAAATCTGACCTATCAATTTTAAATTTTGACAAATTCGACATAAAAGTTTTTTTAACAAATTTGTCACCTGTTAGGAAACAATAATTTAAACAACATTTTGTTGTATAAAAAGTGCTTCTTTAGTGGCTTAGCGTTTTTAGTCACGTGTTTTTGATGCTTTACTGACGACAAAAGCACTTATTTTCCGGGTTTAAGCAAAATCTTGCAAATCGTTAATTGATATTTTTTGCATATTTAAATAACAAACAACAAGCAATTGGGTTGAAACACAAGGTAAAAAGAATTGCAAATAATAAAAAAACATTTTGTGGATATGGGATAATTGTAAATCACCACCTAAAAAGAGGCAGCAAATATTGTTCAACACATTTGTTTGTAAACCAGAGATACATCTCGCGTACACAGTATATAGTACTCCAATGAAGATATAAAACAGATGTTGTTGAATGTAATTAAAAACTAAATTTGATAAAATATTAAAGTGAAATACAATTTGTTGTCGAATGTAGTTAAATACTAAATTTGATAAAATATTAAATTGGAATACAATTTCAAACAGCTTACTGCAGTTTTTGTTAGTTTTGTAAACGATTTTTGTACAATTTGTAAATTATTTGACTTTTGACCTTACTGTAAATTTTGACAAAATTTGACTTTTTGCTAAGTCAAAAAATAAACGCCACAATTTACTGTTTATTTGTCGCTACAAATTCGAAGAATCTTACCATGTCGTTGTCTGAGATCCGATCAAGGCTTATAACCGTTAATGAGACATTCACATCCAAAGGCTTGCCTGCGTAAATCGTACAATTTAACATATTTCTGCACCGACATACGGGATAGTTAGTCAAGTAAGCTACTGGTTTGATTCCATTCCATTACTGCGTGTGCTATTTTTAGACTTTAATTAACAAGTATATATCTGTTTACATTTATATTTTGCAAAAAAATCGTAAATGATTTTAACGAACGTGATAAAGTTTGCTATTTTATTGAAATTAAAAATTATAACGTGATAAGCCGTACATGCTTTTACCATTACATGTCTAAAAATTCCATTATAAAACGGAAACCTACAATTTTTATTTCAGTTCAACAAATAGAGGCTACAGTAGTACACCGAAAAGCCATCGCAGACTCGCCGAATCTGTCGATCTATGATACAAGCAGAGCAAGCCAGAAAAACAAGTGGCCTGCAGTGAGGTTCGAACTCACGACCTCCGGTCAAGCCGGGACCGTCGCTCTACCAACTGAGCTATGCAGGCTCAGAGAGGAGCGAGTCGAGAAACAACCATGCGCCAATACTTGCACATTTTGTTAGTAAAAGCAACTTCACACTGGGGGATCATCAGTCCGTATCAATCAATGAAAGACACACACAAACATATGTGTTTAATAACATCTGTGATCTAGCCCCTCGGAAGTTGCTTTATGACCAACGATTACGGCTTCCGTATCAATAGTACACCGAAAAGCCATCGCAGGCTACAGTAGGTTATATACCACTCACAGCTAGAAAAAGTCAAAAATTGTGGTTTGGCGCGTTTCATCAAAAAGTTGATTTTAATGTTATCTATACATTTGTTTTATTTCGTAAGCCCCGATTTGCGAAAAAACGATACGACATATTTTCATCACAAGTTTCCTTGGGTAATATGGTACCGGGATTACGCATTTTAAGTTTTACGTTTGTGAGTGGTTCCAAAATTACTTTTTGGTCACCAGTTTGTTGCATTGTATAAATAACTGTGTAAAAATGGTAATTTAATTTAACAAGACGAAGAATTGAAATTGTTTCTTTAAAAATTGCTTTTTGGTTACATCTTTTGTTGCATATAAAAAACTTGGCGCAATTACCTGCGTGGAAATCAAAATCAAATTACATATATTGCCTTTAATAAAATCAATTTTAATGTCTCCAACTTAGTACTTTTATGTTTAAGAACTTCTCGAAGTATGTTACCGCGCAAAACTATAGGTAGAGTTCGCAAAATATCGCATTTAATGCGGCGGTTTTAATAGTTACCAATTTCAGTTTCAAACGAGATTTTACTTACGTTGGACGCAGTTTTAGTTTACGAAGACGAACAATTATATGTTTCACAGTCACGCAGATAAATGCGTTAATTTATAATACGTCATCCGATTAAATGTCGCTTCCACACAGGCTAAAAGTGTGACTCCGAATGATAAGAAAGCGTTTAGGTAAGGCATTTCAGGCACAATCAGCAAAAAATAGTCAAAGGAGCATATAGGCTGTTAATGATTAACGATTAGGGAATTTAAAATGTTTTATTTAGGGAAAATTAGAATGTTTACCGCTTTACACATACTATTTAGCACTCCAGTCAGGATATTACGCTGTCCGTAACATTACTTTTTAGTAACATGGTAAGTTGCCTTTTTTAAATCATCGGCAATAACATGCTTGTTTAACCTATACTCGAAAATGATTCAGCGAATACGAATTTGTTATGGACACAGCCCTTTCCCAATATGTAAATTGTATAGGGCCTAATATTGTTGCTGCTTTCACGAGGGCCGCATTCTACTTTAAATGTGGTAAGTATCTACCCGACCCGTATACAGATCATTATTTTCGTTTAGAATTACACGTTCATTTACACTTACATGGAAATGGTACACCATAATATGCGAGCGTGATCAACAATCAACTGCTTAATAGCTTTATACATTTTTAACCACGCAAAATCGGGGCATTGCCCGAAAGCACAGAATATATCGCGCTTATTGCAAAAGGCTGAAACCTGCGGGCAACGCCGGGTTTTTCGTCTAGTAATTTATAAAATGTTGCCTACAAGTTACCGAGGTTTATATCGGGACGGATGTACTTGTGATAGCGATCGGGGTCGAGCAAGGTTTCCACCACCACTCCGTATCGCATCTCCGACCTTGAATTTCCTCTTTGTGATGATGGATAACTCCTGTTGTTTTAAGTTTAAATTTAATAGCGAAATCGCCAACTATATCCGTAGAATGGGTAATTAAAAAATATTAAACGCAAATTCTAGCAGAACGTTAGGAACGTAAGCATAGTTATAGGACTAACTTCACCTGAAGATAAAAGCTCGTATCGAAACGTCTTAATCAAGATGATGTCGATTTACTCGACCTTTTCGGCTTTGCAATTAACTATCAAGGTAATATCAAGGTGGTATTAAAATACAATCTGTAATACCAAACCATCTATAGCGATTCGTATTTATCCGAACTAAAAATCGAAAATTTGGTAATTTTAAGAGTTAAATTAAACTTACCTCATTGCAAATGTTGCGCCTAACGCTGCCGACAGACAAATTACCACAAAAACAAACGATGAAACTGTTTCCATGGCTGTTTTGTGTATACGAGAGCATGTGATACAACTAATTGGTATTTAAGCTGTTTGACTCAAATCCTGTCATTTCACAGTCTAAAACTACTAACCAACCGTGGTTGTTTTCTATTTTTGCGATGTTCGATTGCAACGAATATGTGATGGTTAAAAATCTCAAATATTTAAAGTTTATTAAACATTGCAAAGTGTTAGGCTCTATTTTTTCTCTCTCATGCTTCTACCGTTACTTAGATACAATCAGGAATAAATACTTTCTACATCTACCTAAGACATACGGCGTTGTCGATATTGATCGAAATTAGTTTTTTGTCGGTCGGTCAATCAATAAAAAAGAAAATTGGCCACCAAACTCGCCATGGATTTTATCGACCTTAAATTATATTTTGTTTTAACTGCAATAAGTTGTTAAACTAGAATATGGCCTTTCGAGATGCTGACACATGTAAGTTATACAGCCAGTAGTGAAAGTAGAATGATTTTCTGCGCGGATCACAAAGTTCCTTCATAACAGAATGTTTAAAATAAAGAATCTTAGGACACATGGGAATGAAATTGATTGACAACTAAATTTATGTACGTAGGTTATCCTCAAATACTAAACTAAGGCTAAGTTTCAACTTTTCCTGAGTCTGAATATTTAAAAGTACTTAATTTTAAGGCACAGTTAGATTGGCAAATGCGATATACCGCGCATTTTTTTACCATGTGAAGGTAATCGTCATGGAGAGTTTGTTTGTAATTATAGTTTTTATGTTGTGCGTTAGTTGTATCTTAATGGAAATCACGCGAACAAATGCTAATAAATGGGATTGTATTACAATGTGTCGCATACAGCAATAAAACCCGGAACTATAGTCCTTTTTTGACGTGTTAAGACATTAAAAATCAAAACAGATGAGGCACACTTTTACTACAAAAAAACTGCTTTATTACTTGACAATCGCCCTTAACACAAGGGTTAATAATTCCAGTTTTATACTCGGTAGTGTACATTCAAGTCTTGCATGCTTGCTTGCATGTCTTATAGTAGCCATGCCCCCCAAACACGATATGTTATTATGCCTATTTAAACAATAAAATGCAATTTTTTTAATGTGAATTACGTTTTGAGTATAACCAATTTTATTTTTGTGTACCCAATTTTATTTTGTTTAAGCCATCGTGCGTTTAAAACCAAAGTTTTGCCAATTAAAACAACATAGAGGCATTATTACTTTGAGCGAATCAATAGCATATTTGTAATACAGCACTGCAACTATAGCGGCAACATCTACCTATAATAGTTTACGAAACTTTCTCAGTACATGTTTTTGTTGTCGATAATAATGGACTGTTTTTGAGTGACAAAGGTATTGTCTGTAACTTCGCCGTCAATACGTTGCATAATTTTGAGTTTGTCATACAATTGCAATTAGACGCGAGCTCTCATGAGAAATTAAAGGTCGATTAGGATGGGGGTACCAGGCGATAGCATCTCAAACTAAATGTTTTGCCAACCTGTACCGTGTAACTCAAAAACTTTATCTGGATTTATTTTTTTGACCTTATGTTATTTTCTATTATGTTTTGGACCGTTTTAAGGTAAGGTTTCCAGCCCAAAGGTGCCGTGAATTCCACGGCATGTTGCACCGGGTGAACTTAAACCCTACCAAGCGTAACTTCGGGCAAACAATTTTATAAATACCATGTCGAAATCTTTTATATGTGCCTAAGCGTCACGTTTTCTTTTAAATAAAAAGGATACAAATGTTTTCACCAATGATTTACCTTGCCCTTTTAGTTGTGTTTACATATAGTTCTCGTATGACCGGTCTAGATGGTTTTCCGTGTTTAAAAGCATAAGACAATTTTGCCATGCGAAAATTGCTTATTAAATGGGCCGAAAATTTCTTTTCGGGGCATATCTTGTTTTTGTCGCTATTTTTTTTTTTCGGTTTGCTTTGGTTGGTTTTGGTATGTTTCAGACCGATTTTTGTCCGAAGCTTTACAGAATAAGTAGACATGGTAGAATGTTAAAGCCTTTAGACATGGCGTAGAATGGTATGTAGGTGCTTATAAGAGGTTCACCCCCAGGGGCCTTAAATTGGGGACAAAAAACAAATAGTTTGACGTCATCGTTTTAGTTTTACAGCTATCTACTCTCATCTAGCGGTAGCCAAGTTTTCACTGCGAGATTCGTTCATATTTGCTTGTTTGTTCTGCTGGCGAAGCCACAAGGCGACTGACACCATGCTGTGTGCTTTAAGCCTCGCGTGCGACTCGCCTTTTAGAAAGAGGCTTCTCTTAGTATAATAACTTATTGCTCTTGCAAAATAACATGTTTTACTTCCGCGAATTTGAATGCGAAATTTGGTGGTAGAGTAAACCTCTCTGTTAGCAGCGGTTTTGCATGTTGTTCCTACAAAACGTATTAACACCTGCACAACTTAAAACTGTACAAGATAGGCAGCAAGCAAAAAAACAACTTAGCGGGTCGCATACTGAACTCGAACTTGTAAGAATAAAACTAAACCCTGTTAGATCAAGGCAGTTTAGGTCTTATTTGCATGTAGGGTTTTCACGACTTGATTAGTCTATTTTAGCCCTAATTCGAAGCTTTTATTGTCACATTGATGTTAACCCAATTTCGGTAGTATCGCCGGAGTGCAATAAAAAAGAAAAATCCAAAAATTAAGTGGCACTATCAGATGCCAAATTGAATTGTAACTATGCCAAGCTTTCGCACAACTGTGCTTAATCAGATCGAAGTGACAGTAAAATATACAAAAAACATAATAAAGGCGGTAAAGTGTAGCGAGCCCCCACATTTCTGCAAGCACAGCTGATGACGGTCTGACACAATCGTGCAATACACAAGGAATTCGGTTTGTCGAACAAAGCTACCGCTAGGTAGAGGTAAAGTAAATACACAGACTTGCAAGTTTAGTTAAGGAGTAGATTGCTATAATATGAAACCCGAACCGGTCCTTCCGATCCGCTTTAAATAAAATACCCAAGGCTACCGGCAGCGGCGCTCGCAGAAAATTTTTCAGGGGGTGGCACAATACAGCATATATATATATATATATATATAGGAAAGGCAGGGCAAAACGGATCCCTCACTGCTCTCGTTAACATTGCCTGCGTTAATATTTTTTTCACACACAGTTTATTGAACAGTGAAAAAGTCAAAAAAAAAATCAGGCTGATTCGACTTTAGACAGACCAGGGATGGGTGTTGGGGGATGTTGATATAAGAATGAGGCTAGAAAATGATGTGTTTGGTACTAAAGTTCAAGTAAAGGTAAACTTATTTTTTTGCTAAATAATTTGTAGATATAAGAGCCTGTTTATTATTTCGAGACAGTTGAACTTTTTAAGATTAGAGATTTTAAAAAAATCAGGTTTTTGTGCGATGCATAGAGTTGGGGCAAAACGGACCCCTACAAGGTAGTCCGTTATTACTAGTGTATCTCAGCCCAAAACTTTCTTGTTGTTTTTCATTAGATTTTCAGTGAGACATTTTGGAACAGGATTAAAATTATTTAATAGCCTATATCTTTATTTTATGTCTCATGTAGAGTCATATTTTGGTTTTCTTGTATGTTTTATCCTCCTTTGTAAGGTATTTTGAACTTATAAAGCGCCATTATACCATTACTTGAATGATGACGTCACGTTCTGACGCAACTTGTGAAAATATCTCTGAAAATTGTTAGCGCTCCTTAAACAAAAATCCTTGATTCGGCATTTTCACACAACAAAGCAATTAAATTGTCTTTTATTGGTGGGGTCCGTTTTGCCCGTGCAAAAATCGACCAAACGTTTATTTTTTTCAGAAGATATGCTTCTTTCATCTTTTTTGTGGCATAGGAGTAATTAACTTACAAGACCTTTCGGTTGCTAACCTACTGATCAAAAAATATTTTGTATAAGGAAAATAACATTTATCTCTTAAAGGGTCCGTTTTGCCCCGGCTCGCCCTACCATAGTCTTTAAACAGGCTAAAAACTGAGTTAGCGGTACCGGTACATAGATGTGTCCTTGGAAAGAATGTAGCAAATATATATATACAACCAATCACGTAGAAAGTCCCTGGTTTGCATTTTAAGGAAAGTTAGTCGCGGGCTGGATTAAGTTGCATGGCGGCCAGATCCGGCCCGTGGACCGAATTTTGCCCAGGTCTGCCTTAAGGGGTCCGTTTTGCCTCGCCTTTACCTACACATAAATTAACCTAAATATTACACCTCTATAAACAATAAAAATAATCGCATTTTCAAATTCCAGGGGGGCAAGAAGGCTGCCGCATCTTTTGAACCACCATAAACGAATTCTGATCAATTGGAGCCCGAACCGATCTTGAACAAGAAGTATTAAACAGTTGGACTTCCTTCTTAGGTTTTATGGTACATTTAATTATCCAATTGAAGCTAAACCGAAAATTTAAATGTTAACAAACGAACAAAATCTAACAAAAAAATATTGAAATAATAACACATAACCTGAAGCAAAAAAAAAAGAAAAAGGGTACCGGTAATAACTTTTTGTAGCAATTGCCTTATAACAAATACAAAATGCGTGTTAAGTCTGATGTGATATTCGTATACAAAACCTTACTAGAAAGTGCCTCCATTGAAAGTATTTACTATTACAAGATTGTGTCAAGCTGATTATTTTCTGGACACGTACTTTGCTAGTCAACATAGTTTTAATCCGTACCATTTAAAACCGATTGCTAGGCAAATTCAACCTAATATAATTCGTAAAATTGTATTTTTAAACAAAACTTTTGATAAATTCGTACTAAGATTTAACTAGAGTTTATACTTAACTAAAAGCACTTAATGTTCTACAAATTTAAAACAAATATGAACAACTCATCGTTTATTACGCTCTGCAGGCACGGGTAATATGCGGCTGTATGGATAACTCACAGAGACAATTTACATTTCAGCAGTCAGCACTTATCAGGTGTTCAGTTAAAAGGAAAAAAATGAGAGACATTGTAGAGTGTATCAACGTTCGGGGTGCTTGGTTCCGTTGAAACAAAGATTTTTGATTTGTCTTTTCATAAATTTCGTCATTATAAATATAATTTCTATTGTTTGAATAATATAAGCCGCCGATTTCATGATGTTAATAGTCTTTATTTTATGTAAAATTTTGGAGCTGGAGGCCCCTAGAGTCGTACTACATTTGTGTCCGGCGGTTTATGTTGATAAAATTATATGGGTTAGGGTGTCAGTTAGCGTTTGGGTGGGTCAAGTAATACTATTAAGAATACTTGGGGAAAATGCATATAATATTAACTTTCATCTTAGTATCTTACCACCAAAACAACGAAAAACTGCACTGATCTAGAATCCTACCAATTTAACACTAACGAAACGAGTTGTCTAAGTTGAAATTACATGGAAGGCATAAATATGTAATAATACTTTATAATAATATGACTTGACACCCAAACGCTAACTCTCACCCTATGTTGTTGGACTACAAACCACCAGATTAGACTAGCGCCAAAAAACATTTATGTTTCACTCTACCAAATACATTTATAGCCAAGTAACCAAGTACATTTATAGCAAAGTTGAAAACTTTTAAATATAAAATTGGTTTTCTGTTTGATATTTATAATAACTTAATATTGCAATGTTTACTTCATTCAAATAAGGTATTGTTCTTTGTAAGGTTTTAGTTTGCAATATAACAGTGCTTAAGTTTAGAGTATAGTATAGTTTTTTTACCTTTGCAACTTAAGCAGTTATTTACAATTTTTTAACACTAGAATGTATTTATTATTTATTCTTTTAGGCTGATCACATAAATAAGGTCCTATATTACAACAGTAGGGTTTAAATGTATCAAAAATATTGATATAAATTGCTTAAAAGCTGTTAATAAACTTTTTATGTAATTTTTTTGCAGCATTTTTAAAACATATAACCTGTTTCGCTAGGTTTTCTATTTCGCTAGGTTTACATACTTTATGTATGAGTTGCCTAGATAGTGGGTCTACTATTACATGCATAGGACTGTTTACCATGTACCAACCATGCTGCGCTTGTAAAAATGCAAAACCTCAGACATGGTTATTAGAACTTCTATATTGTGCAACAAATATTATCAAATAAAGGATTACTTTTACAAATAAAACAATTCTTTGATTTGGGTTTGGTTTCAATAATAATTGACCTTAGTTAAGCATTGTTTGACTGAAACTTCACAGCTAATATTTCTGTAATCTATTTAGATGTGATAATGATTTGTTTTGTCTCACAGAAACGTTAAGAATATCTGAAACTCTGATTGTAAAACGACTATGGAAGGTTTATTGGAGCCATCATTATACACCATCAAAGCTATTATTGTGCTGGACAATGATGGTGAAAGACTTCTGGCCAAGTATTATGATGACACCTATGCAAGTACCCGTGAACAGAGAGCATTTGAGAAGAATGTCTTTAACAAAACCCACAAATCGGATTCAGAAATAGCACTCCTTGATGGTCTCACTGTGGTTTACAAAGGAAATGTGGATTTGTTTTTCTATGTGGTTGGCAGTACTCAAGAGAATGAACTGATGTTGATGACAGTGCTAAACTGCTTCTATGACTCAGTTAGTATGCTGCTGCGAAAGAATGTGGAAAAGAGAATTTTACTGAGGAACATCGACAGTGTTTTTCTTATAGTGGATGAAATTGTTGACGGTGGGGTCATAATGCAGGTTGATGGTGGTTCTGTATTAGAACAGATTGTAACAAGAGGCGATGATATTCCCATTACTGAACAAACAATATCCCAGGTTTTTCAGTCAGCAAGAGAGCAGATAAAATGGTCATTGCTAAAGTAGATGTTGATTATTCACTGAAAACTTTTGTCTTTGAAGAAGCACTTTTGGCATACATTTACTTGTGTATTGTTAAGTGCAATTTTAGTTCTTATTTTTGAACCCTGGAGTGCTTTACCGCTATTGAATTCTAAAGTTTTGACATACTTGATAAATTTACTATTTTACGCCTTTTTTCTTAAATGCCATTCCTAAAAATCGATTTTAAGACCAGCTAAGTAGTATTACTTCATTTGTTCTCATTTACAATTTTTGTGATTAACACGTTCCAAATGACCCAATATTTAATGTGTTGTATATAAACAGGATTAATGAAAATGTAGTCCAAACCAAGGAATGGATAAAAATGAAGTTGTGTTGTCTGACGTGCACCTTGACAAAATACCTAAAAATGAGTATGGCAGTGAACAACATACCCGTTTCAAGTTTATCTGCAATGTTTTTACTCGCTCTTGTGCTAACGTAACGCCACAAAGTGATTTGGATTTAAATAAACCACAACGCGATGAAGATGGTGACTTGATCCTTGTCACAAATGCAACAAGTGACTTAGAGTATGATGTTGTAGTCTTGAGACACAAAATGGCTACCAAATTGACAGAGGTTGGTGCTCAGTTGTGGAGAGGCGCGTTACTGATGTGCGACTTCGTGCAGCACAGTAGAGAACTCTTCCGAAACAAAATCGTATTGGAACTAGGCGCCGGACTGGGTCTGTGTAGCATTGTTGTAAGCCAATACGCAGGTCAAACCTTCTGTTCCGACACTGGTGACAAGATACTTGAGCTTTCACGACAAAACGTCAGCAGGAATGAGCGATTAACCAGAAAGGACTCGACCCTTATCGTTGTTGATCTTGACTGGTTTTCCATCGTCGATTCCGACTCCGCTAAATCATTCCTTGCTCGCAACTTCGAGGACTGTCCTGAAGTAATTCTGGCTTGTGACTGTGTTTACGACAACTCAATTACCGACGCCCTGTTTCGAGCGCTCTATTACTTAATGGTTTCGTCATGGAAGGAAAGCGCACGTAACTCAATCACCGCTTACGTATCGCTCGAGAAGCGCCTTAACTTCACCATGCAAGAACTGGCAGTCACGTGTAAAGAGTATCAGCATTTTAGGCTTTGTCTAGAAGACCTTGAATCCACGCGGCCGGGTTACGTGGTGCGACAAGTCGAGCTGGACGATTTGCCCGAGTACTTTGACTACGAACGAGTTGAACAGCTAGAACTTTGGGAAATAAAATTTTTCGGACCCTAACGTGCTTAGTTTGTGTTGCTAGTTTACGTCTTGAACGATTAGCCTCTCCCACTTAAGTAGCTAAATAACAGTCTTTAGTGTGTCGCGGCTTCTACTATTTTACTATTTCTTGGTTAAACACTATTTAACTATTTCTTGGTTAAACTTAAATTTTCTAAAATGTTAGCGAGGGGCAAGTTGTTAGACAGTCTTTGGAAGGGGTCAATGACTAATGATAGGTTGAAACAAATCGGTTTGACCTTGCTGCAATAAAAAAATGAATGGAAAAACAGATGACACTGTGCAAATCATTTGAGATGTAGTTACAATCGTCTTGAAAATTCGCTAGCATATTTAAGGCCGGTAGATTATGGGCATAAAATTTCAGTTTTTTTTTTAATCTTAAAACACCTGTCGTTATCTAATTCCAATGTACTCACGCGCAAGTATTCAACTGCAATCCAGTTCCAAAGATTTGACTTTCAATTTACAAGCATATTTGACGCTTTAGTCACGTAAACATATTGCTCAAGTAACGTTATTTATAGTCTAACTCTAATCCAACAGAAATTGTGCTTTATAGAGTTTATGAGTCACACATAAAGCATGCCATAGTAGGCTAATAATAGTGTCTAATGTCTATGGGCCAATGAATTTCTTTAAATGTACAAAAACGTATAGCATAAGAAATTAGTTAGCTAAAACTGCGAACAAAATTTGTGTTTACATGGCAAAAGTTAGCAAAACATATAACTTTGTATGGCCTATAGTGCCCCCTCTGGATGCGACCTTGGACCAGCTAGGATGAGGTATAAAAGTAGCACTTTTGCCAATATGTTAATCATGGTCAAGCTTAGGTAGCTCTGGGGTTCTTAAATTCTTCTTAACGTAAACCCCTAAATAAATATTTGGACCCCAGGGGTTCGGCTTTAAATTATTTTAAAATGACCTAAAAAACTTATAGCCTAACAAAGGTGCTGTGAAAATGCGTTTGTTTGTAATTACACTATTTTATTTTGTAAATATCATTCCATTTCTAAAACTTTAGGCTATACTAAAATATTTCAATTGGTATTCATGGACGCCCTAAAACCAGTCCAAGTAGCCTACTCCTAAGGGTTTAAGAACTGTTTTTAATTGTATAGGCAGTGCTGCAAACAAACATTGAAAATGACTTTGGTCCTATAGCTTAGTCATTTGCAAAACAACTCATTCAAAATAATGTCGTCTCTACCAAAAAGCCAGTCAAAATCACTGGCAATAATAAAAGTAGCTTAATTTTAAACTTATGTACCGTAATAGGAAAACTTGTTCTGATCCTTGCAATATTTGGAACATAAAATCAAAAAACAAAATGGAATCACGCAAACACTTTTACATCATTTTGGCACCCCATCCGTTAGAAATTAGTGCATTTCTAAGCAAAAAGGTCTACGACAATTAGGGCATCCAATGGCAGAAAAGTCTAGACTTTTAGACCTTGAGGTCCTGGCAATGCACTTAATTTGGACCTTTAGGTAAACTTCCGGCGTAGATAAATTGAAAATATTCGTTGAACATTCACAAAATATTACAAAAAGTGTGAGATGGCATTAATAACACTTCACCCACCCTAACCCAAACGCTAACCCGAACCCTAACCCCAATAATGTGCGTTAATGTAATAATTATTTGAATGCTGGTGAAAAAGCCCAAACTCGGATGGGCATAGGATATAGTTTCTCGTCAATGGTACCATAGGATTGTTACGTCATAAATTGAGGTATTGGAGCCTAAAGCGTTTATGTAATTATTAATTCAATGCACATTATTTGGGTTAGGGTGCTGGTTAGCGTTTGGGTTTATAGGTAGGTCAAGTATTATTAAACTTAATCTTTTGAAGCATTGTTAAGTCAAATTAGTGCATTGTCCGAGACCTCAAAGTCTAAAAGTCGGACTTTTTGATCCTTTGGAATTCAGTGGTTCTCAACCTTTTTTTCACCGCGTACCACCTCGAGCTTCTATGATCTTGTTGCGTACCAACAAATCAACTTTACTCAAATGTATATAGGATTATTAACAGGGGTGGATTAGACAATTAGTTAGCCCGGAAATCTCAAAACAAATGCGGCCCACTACTAGGGATGTTCAAAGTAGAATCCCAAGGTATTCTAGAATAATAGGTTTCGAATCTAGAATAACGAATCCAGAATAGCAAATCCTAGTATATTTTATTAAATTATTTAACCTCGATTTTCCTTGGGGGGGGGGATTAATCTTAATATACCCTACTTGAAGCAGTTGTGTAAACTGTAATACATGTCCAGGTTGTTGAAAACTTTATATTATGCCAAATGCCAATAAGTACAATGCAAAACTGTCACTGCACAATGAACTATTTAGCAATTCGGTCCTGTTTTTTAAACATTGTTGGGTCTTGGTGCTTCTTTTTTGACTAACATCATCTGTTATGGAGTTAAATAATGTACTGCAAAGAATACAAAGTTACTATTGACATAACGAATACTTGACAATTACACAGTGCATAACTGCATAATCTCGCTGAATATTGGCCTAAAGTTGACCTTAAGTAACCCGATAGTGCATTTTGTGAACGGCCAGCACGTTTTACAATGCAATATATTTCTTTTCCAACTTAACGCATTGAGGGAAATTGCGAACTCTGCTCCTGCCATTACACTTTAGTCGCTCGCCCAATAACGCTTGATTGACACTTAATTATTAGACGAAGGTTATCGCGAGACGCGTAGGCTAATTGGTCGCCCGAAAAAACGCTGACTCTGCACTACACGGCTGCATTTAAAGCAAGCGCGTGTCGCCGCAGCGACATGCCTTCATCGAAACTTGCCACTCGCGTGTGTGCAATTAGGCGCAATCATCGGTAAAACATCAAAAATATATCGGTTCCAATTACCCGAAATAAACGGCAGAATTGGATTCGAATCCCATCTGGATACGAATCCAAGGATTCGATATTCTACTTAGAACATCCCTACCCACTACTCTCAAAAAAGTTTCTATTTTTTAACTTGCAAGATACTGATAGTCAAGTTTTGTGATTCTTTGTTGTTTTGCTATGATGTCAAAAAAAAAATGCTTAACATTTTGGTAAAACTGTAATTTTACTTAAAAACATATACTGCGTACAGCGTACCACCCAAAATGACTTCGCGTACCACTAGTGGTACGCGTACCACAGGTTGAGAACCACTGCTTTGGATGCACTAATTGTCGTAGCACTTTTTGCTTAGAAACGCACTAATTTCTGACGGATCGGGTGATTTTGGCTTCTATTTCCTAATTTTACCAAAATGTAGGCTATTTAGTTTGAATATTCGCTACAGCTATGGTTTTTTGTATGATTGGCGTTGAAAAAATCTGTCCAGTCAAAAACTAGGGGGCGCTAGTATAAAAAAGGTTGGGAAACACTGCAATAGACCTTCTCCAAGTCAGGTCATATTTCCTCGAAAAATTGTCTTTAAAAAATCAAGTTTTAGTTTTTAGGGGGCACGGTGCGGTGGAAAATTCGCTAAATAGAGATAGACAGTGAATATACATGTTTGGCCTATTAAACTCCCAGTAGCACATGTTCTGCCTATTAAACTCACAGTAGCCTACACTAAATGCTGGTTAGGCCCAGGCCTTGTGAAGGCCCTAATGTTCCTGACGGTAACCAACGTTGGATAATCGCCATTCGATTTGTTTATAGCCTATATTTTATTTTTTAGAAATGAAGAATGTAGGAAATATATAAACATTTAAAAAATTTAAAATATAAATTTACGTAAAACCACAACGAGAATATACAATATAAATCTTTTCGTGCATTTATTTCAAAAAATGTAACAATTACGTCATCGTAATTTGACTTAATGTCGCGGTGTATAGATAAAAAGACACAGTAATTTAATCGAGGTTCACCCAAAGTAGAACACAGGTAATTTGTGATTTATTTTAATGTAGCATATCTAAATAAACGCTCACTTGCGGTTGTGAACTGGAAAAGTCGCTAATATATTTAGCCGATTCAAAACGCAGGGAAACAACTGCATTCCACTTTCAGCTTCCAAGACATCCATCACGTTTAACTTCTACTGTATCTTTCGGTTCTGGTTGAAAGCAACCCAACGCTTCAACAGCACCATCGATACGCCCGAATGTTTTTTTACATAGAACTGCGGAAGAAGCAACTGCACGGACAGTGAATTTGCAGAGTGTTTATTTAATAAACCATTCATGATGCTGTGATATGGTCAGGGCTGGATTAACCATTAGGCAAAAATCACTTGCTTATAGGGCACCGAGCACTTCAATGGTGCCTCCGTGTTTAATAACATAACTTGTGTTGGTCGACTCAGGCTAAAATAAATTTTTGCTTGTTTATCCTACTCAAGTATATTTTTAAACCTCCCTATATTTTCGATAGATAGTAGGTCTATATTGTGTGGTTTAGTATGTTATATTTTGAATGACACATATAAAGGCATGATCCTACCCTGGATATGACAGTATCAATAAATTGGTTAAAAACGTTTCGCTTGTATAATGCGATTCTGGAGAATCAGCCGATGCGTTTCCTTTGTAAACTATTGGCGTCTAATAATTCAGGGCAGGAGTGTAGAACCGCTATGGCGTGCCTCGGTCTTCAAAAGTTATATTTAGAAGGTTTCTTGTTAAACCATTTACTCAAAGGCATCGACGTGGTTATTTAAATATGATGCAGCCTTATATAAATCCTATAGTATACGAGACAGTTTGGATGAACATTGCAAACTGTTAAGTAAATTGCAATTCTGCTGTATAACCTTAAGAGCAACTAAAAATATTTGCTTACAAATATCACTTATAAACATTAGCACTTTGCTTCCGCTGCAAACACAACGAAGTCAATTAAATGTTTCAACAACAGCAGGGTAAAACCCTTTGAATCCCGAAACAAAAGTATATTTTTCGACAAATCGTGTCTGACGGTTTTGCTGCAGTCTTGTGTGAGCGCTTCCTGGACAAGCATGTTTTGTAGTTATAAACAAGTAAAACTCATAGTTAAAAACATGAGTAAAAAACCTGCCGCCGATGGTTTTCGATTCTATAAAGATACACCCTATTGTTGTAGTTATAAACCACCGTTTTACAAAAAAATGCCAGGCCCGCTAGAAATACTACATGTCATAAGAATGCGTTTGTTTTGTCATTACAAAAACTTACATGCCCTACCTAATTTTGGCCAAGTACCACCGCTGGGACGCACGTCACACTTTGATTTTTTAACCACTGGTATAAACGAATGTAGAGAAGCCACCCTTTTGTTAGAATCAGAATGGAGTAGGAAAAAGAATTTGGATATAATGTCTCGGAAATCATTGTGCAAGGCAATGTTACTCAGTTATAGCTGCTCGGCCGTCATAACCCTAGGCCACTATAAATAAAAGGTATACCGGTATACTTTAAGTGTAGAAATATCCTAATAGTAGGCCTATGTTTTGTCAAACGTTTTTTTCCGTTAAAACTAGTGCCACAGTAAAATACAAAGTCGTTAACACAGCAAAAAAAAATTTAGTTCCTGCTTTGGTGGTTTTGACCGCTAGAGTTGCGAAAAATGGACTTGCGTACCTCCCAAACCACAATTTTACGCGTTATAGCATTTATTGTTTTAATCAGCTCATTTTAAAGAATTGAAAAAATAGACCGAGCATTATGAGAAGCTTCGTTTATATAGCGTTGGAAAACCTCGATCTGTGATTTTCTTTCGCTGCGTTTTAAAACCGGAATTCGCTTGTTGGAAAAGTTGCCAATCTTATTTTTATGAGCAGGCGTAGTTCTATTGCTTGTCTTATATACAATCACTGTAAAAGCCATGCGAATGTGACGTCAAGTAACCACCTTTTTCAGTTAAATATGTTTATTTAACAAAAGAGTTTTGACTTCATATTTTTTTCATGATCTCCTTATACAAAATGCCCAGATAAGTCGTTCTCAAACTTTTTCACCTTGCGGGCACCTTGTGCATCCTTGAAATATTACGAACTCTATAAATTTTGAAAGCAGACAAGATTGAAGTTTTACCCACAACAATTACTCTAACATTCGGTCATACTATAACTATACTTACTGTACACAAGCTGTCAAAAGATTGATTAATTATAATTTCTATTAATAAAATTCTATATGAAAAATATTCTCCAGACTGATATAACTTATCACAAGTTATCAGCCTATATATAAGAGATGTTTTTTGTGAGGCCCTTCAGCTTACTGACCCCCGGTGGTTCTCGAACTCTAGTTTGAGAACCACTGGCCTACAGATCTTCCACTGGCTGACACATATAAAGTATTGAGGTAAAATTCAATTGGATTTGTTAGGCTTTTAGTTTATATTTTAATATTAGGTTAAACACATTTACCGTGCACTTAATTTGGTTGGGCGGCAAATAATTAATCTATAGGCCTAACTTTGTAGAGAGTCGAACCGTTTGACTTTACCGGTTCAGATTCGGTTCGGGTTCAAGGATTTTTTCGGAATCCGGTTCAGTTCCGGTTTCGGTTCACGAGCAATTTGAAAGTTCCGGCTCGACCATCGTTATTTCAAAACCGGTTCATAGAGTTTCGGTTCAAAAACAATAAAAGTTGCATTAAATCTAAAATAGTGAGTCACTAAACGTAGAGAACAATATTTGAATTGTAAGTCATTTAATATAAGTTTCGTAACGTAATAGACAAACAGCATAAACTAAATATTTGAAAAATGTAAAAGCAAAACTTTATTTAATCAATATTCATATTTTTTTTATTTCGAGGATGACGTAACTTTACTCTGTAAAATACTTTTACAGGTTCGGGTTCGGTTAAGGTTCACATTCTTTTAAATTATTCGGTTCAGTTTCGGTTACGGTTCGGAGAAAATGGACCCAAAACCGGTTCATCCGGTTCGGTTCCAGTGCGACTCCCTGAACTTTGTCACTGTTGTGGTAAACACCGTAAATATTTTTTAACACACATGTTAAATCGTATGGTCCATGCTCACCAGCCACATCGGGGATCATAATGGATTCACCATTATCACTCGGTGGTGCGAAAAGCTTAAGAGGCAGCAATTTTTACGGTAACTAATTAGGCCACTATATGCAAGTAACAAGGTTCACTGTACATGCTCTATAAAGTGTAAACCTGGTGTCCGCTTGTTGTTTACTTTTCTCTGCGGATAACGGCATCAGATTGTTCCACGTTGATTGTCTATTGCCCGCTGAGTTAAATCACCCCGCCAATCTATTAGGAGCGTGATCACTAATCAGTCAAGAACGGTTTTATTTGCTCAGTGCAGAGCAGCGTCCAGGCTTTTAAAGCAAAAGGTAAACAGGTAATGGCCCCGACGATTTATAAGATTAATTGAATTGGGTTAAATGGCCAATATAACCTGGTGTAACAGTTAAAAAATCACGCAACATCTTTGTGGTTGCAGAAAGATTGTGGTTAGAAATAAACTGTTTTAAAGATTAACTGTACCGACATCATTAGAAAAGAGTAAAAGTATGAAATACAGCAGCTATAAGAAAAGTTGGATCAAGTTAATATAGAATTTACGTTTCCCTTTTAATTCGTAGGCCATGTTTTTTGTGTTTAGAATATAAAATGTGAAAGGTCAAATAAAACTATGTGCGAATCAAACTTAATTTGCTAATTTTTGATTTTTTTATGATAGGCATTTCGTAAGGTTCAGAAACGTTAATTCATAATAAAGCTTTTTTCAACCTTTTGTAATAGTGCAATGAAAGGAGATGTTCTTGTTTTCTTTGGATAGTTTTATTGTATACAAATTATGTAAAACAATAAGTTTTGGTGTATATAATCATTTTAAATTACAATTTGTTTAATTTATTTTTGATTTCTTCCTAGGTTTTTAATAAGTTTTTTATTTGTGTTTACAATTTTACTTAAAAAAATTATATGTCTTACTGTGACGAAACTACGCTATTGATTGATCGACGTGCATCAAGCACGAGTTACACCGATGCAGCAGACAAGCAAAATATAAGGTTGCAATTTCCCCTTTGGCTTACATATTTGCGTAAGAATACAACGAAATAAATTTCCTATAGTTTGTGCCTTAAAGCAGATATCACCGGTAAAAGTAGTTAATCTGGCGAACGCTTGAATTTCGTTTGTGTATAAAAATGTCAGGAAGAACGTGCTTCGCCAAATATCATTCGGTAAATAATAACAGTGATATAAGTCCAAGTTCGTAAAACTTTATTTATTGTTTAAGCAGGACGAAAGATGACATCGCCATTGTGGAGTTGGCAACAGAGCAAACTTCAGCAAACCCTCCAAAATTGCAGAGCAGCCTTGTCACTATGCAAGTTTGATGCGTAAACTTACCTTCGCTAATTTAAGATGACAGATTTGACCATTGTGTTTTTGTTCATTTTGTACGGATATGTTTTCTCTAAAAACAAAACAGTATTTAAGTTATGACGCTAATTTGTTTTACCTTGATGGATTTGTTCAGATTTGTTTTATAAAATATTTTCACAGAAGTTTGAATATGAGAATCAATGTGTACCTGACCTTTATTTTTCTTAAAGAGCGACCCAGGGTAGCTACGTTGCTTTACAAAAAGATTAATGTTTTTTATTAATCGCCAGATTTTCGTTTTGGAACATGCTGATGGGAACTTCACTTCTTTCCATGCCCTGGGCGTTCAAGGAGGCTGGGCTCGCACAGGGTATCGCTGTTCAAATCATCATGTGCACCATTGCTGTCTACACCGCTTACCTTTTGCTGAGCGCATCCCAAAAAATGGGTAAGCAGGGATCACCCACCATTTTAATATTTTTTGGCCAGACTACGGAATCGCTTTAGATTAGGGGTCGGCAATTTTTTTTAGTTGCTGGCCATAATCAAACTCACACAGGTCTCGGCGGGCCGTAACAAATTTGAACTAACAAATTTATTGCTAAGACGTGTATTTTTTTTTTAAAGATTTTATTATAAAAATTGTTGAAACGATTAGGACCTAGGATTTTTAGCAATTGGAAATTGGTCCAATTACATCTAAGAAGAAGGCGGTAACACGTTCTCGCGAAGCGCAATAAGATCATGCTTGTTTTGTATAAAGTTTGAGTCAACACTCTGCCGCCATCCATCACCACAATGAAATGTGTGATAAAATCACTTTGGGGAATAACGATAAATGTCATTGTTATTCTAGTTTGTGGTGTAATTTGAAGAGGCCTGTAAAACTCTCGATGTTATGTTCATGTTCGTACTTAAAATACACGATGGATTTCGTGTGAGGTATTTAGATATACTAAGCTATGTTGACCAGAAACTCCCTTTGCTTATAGTTCCATGGTATATACGGCGCCTTTAGGCTGAAATGTTTCCCCACAAAACGTAAATATGTTATCTAGATAAATTAACAAGATTTAAAAAATATATATTTACGGCCTAGTGCAAGTTTGCAACAGAGGTGTTGACTCTTTTGATTTACATTGGCGGCCCCAGCCTAGGTTGTCGACACCTGCTTTAGATGTAAAGCTCGGTTTACTCTGCTGTTGGACAGAATTGATTCTAGGGATGTACGATACTATTGGATCAGATCCGATACCCGATGCCAAACAACAGTATCGATATCGTACGACACAATAAGGTGGAATCTATGCCGATTTAACCCCAGTTTGATTTTTGCTTACAGCCATGTTTTGCTATCCAACATATAGAATTTACTACATTTGATATATTCTGTAGTAAATACCGGTACTGTATTAAATTTGAAGACAAACAGCCTTCCTAACGCAAAATAAATTTTCAGCCTAATACCCTGATATTTATTAACATTACCCTTTTCAATTTGACAAATATTGCTTGTACCGTATGGCAATTTGAATAACGGCATTTGTTATCGTATCGAATCGCGGTACTTTTTGCCTTGAATATCATGTATCGATATTGCAATAAAATGTTAAGTTTCGGAAATCCCTAATCGATACAAAGATTTTAATACCAGGCCATTTTAGTTAAAACTATATCTCCATCGTTTGATAACAAAAATTCATATTAATTGATTTTGTTGGCGCCGATTTTTTAGCTGATCCAGTTTCAAAGCAAATGCCCGAACTTCTGGATATTTGTCGCGTTCTGATTGGACCGTGGGCAGGTTGGATGGCGATTGCAGGTTCGATCGTGATCTTGGGAGGTGCGTTGATCGTATACTGGATACTGATGGCACAACTTCTATATGATTCTGTGTGCTCTATTTACTGTGAGTATAGCCTATATCCGAAATGTTAGGTTGATTTATCGTGAAGGTTAAATACGATATGCCCGTGAATCATTTTAGTTATTCGTTAAATCAACGTTTTATCACACCTATGCTTCGGAAAATCCATGAGAGATGGTCTTTCTCGCAGTTTCTTTCTCTTTTTTCGGATTTAACGTAGTTGTTTGTTTTCATTGGCAAATAGTTTACTTGGAAGTAAGCGTTTATTTTTTGCTTAAACCAGAAGTTGTACATTTCTGCACAAATCCAAAATTAGCATAGGCCTACACCCAGAAAAAAAATATTTTTAAATTATCGTTGAATTTTGTGTAGTTAAACATTGCTCAAAAGTTTTGTATGCTTTATGTTTTAGATTTCGTTGTACAGTCCCACGACGGAGAGGGTAACTTCATTCACAACCAAACCACCGTGCAATGCGCCTTAAACTCAAGTAGGTGTCGTTACTATAAAAGCGGATAGATTATTGTTACATAATACAAAGCGGATTTCTATAAAATTTCAGTATTGCTGGTATTTCGAGTTTTTTACGGTATTAGATATTGTAACAAACATAGTCGCAAAAATAGTTCAAGAGTCAACTAATATGCTTCATAATCTGCCAATGACAAACCAACGAATGACAAAAAAAGACATTGTTGGCACAATGCATCTATAGATATTAACTATGTGTACAGTTTGGGTCCAAACTTAGACACGGCACATTTCCTTTGTAATAAAAGTGATTAATCTACTTAGTCTAAAGAGACAAATTTCAGTTTTAAACTTCTGACCTGTGTGAAAAAGCCAATATTTTATAAATTAAAAATGTTAACAAACTTTCTTTTTTTGAAATCTCCCTCCAGCAAACTTGAACTCAACTGGTATTCTTACTCTCCCGGGTTGGTCAAAAGATGTCACTGTTCCTTTGTTTCTTATTCCTGTCTTCCTACCCATAATGCAATTCAAACAAATGACTATTTTCTCGAAACTTGGAGCATTCGGAACAATGACCGTTGTCTTTCTTTTGGCCGTGGTCTTTGCGAAGGCCTGGACGTGGGGTTGGAATGTGGACTTCGTAACCCACAACAGTATACACTTTGTGCCAGGTAAGTCTTTTGAAGTTCATTACAATTGTCGATGATAACAAATAAAATTTTTAATGACAGACTTGATAAATCAAAGATTTTAGGTTTATTATTGATATAGTAGTTCGATTGTTTTATATGAATCAACCATATTCATTTTTCATGTAAATTAGAAGACAATGCATTTAACGCTTGTTTTGTGAAAAAAAAACAAGACGCAAAGCAAAAGGTCATCTTGTCAAGTGTCCGGATGTTTACTTAGGGTGTCGGTTATTTACGAGTTAAATGCTAAAATAACCGAACCAACGTTAATTTTTACCTGCTAGTGATTTTTACGCTGGTTAATGATTCGCAAATCAAGTAAGATCAGTGATGAAAGTAAGCCGGAAAGTCGTTCCGGGAAGAGATAATTTTCGTGGGTACGCCCCACCGGTAAAAAAATTGTTTTTTATCAGACAATTTTATTTTTTACCAGGATATCCCTTCATCTGCTTAAATAAATTAAAATTAAGATTCAGTTGCATATTTGCGAACTACATCGAAAAAATATCCCAGATTGCCTTAGATCAGTGCTTTTCAACCTTTACAATTTCCATCCGCACTTTTATGTTTCGGAAAATTTCCATCCGCACGAAACACGCTCAGTAAGTTTGCAACCTTCAGTTTTATTTGTGAAATAACAATGAAAGGGTTTGTGTATTAAAACCGTGGGACTAAGCCTTGACCGATATAAGATAGATAGCTTAATCTGCAATGAACCTCTATACGAGACTATATTACTGTAAATGTAACGCATAAGTGGACGCACCAGCTTATTTGATTACTGTATTACACATAATAAAAAATAATACCATGCACCATTTTCATCCGCACGACGTTTGTCATCCGCATTACAATGTTTTTCATCCGCACAAGTGCGCACCATCCTACGGGTTGAAAAGCACTGCCTTAGATTACTTGTTTTAGACTTCTGTTATGACGTAACCATGCGAAGTCATTTCTGAAAATTTTCATGCATTGTTTACCGATTCGCTTAAAAAATTATTCTACTTTCATTTCTGTGTAAGATGTAGCTACGGCAAATGAAACCAAATATTTTAATTGCAGAGTCGCTCTCCAGTTTTCCAGCGCTCTCCGGTGTGCTGGGCATGGGATACTTCATACATAATTCTATCACAACCATGTTTAGAAACAATCGCAATCCTGAAAATAACGTATGTATTTGGTATATGGCATAAATTAAATTATAAGCCATGTGTGTGGCCCTTTATGGATTTAAAATTAATCAAACTTCGTGCGAATGTTTTAATAATTATTAAAGAAAAATATGAACAAAAGCATTAAGTTTTTACAAAAGATTAGGCCTACTCCAAACTTTTTTTTTCTAAACATATATAGTTAATTCCAAAAATTAGCCTTCTTCTTGATATTGATTGGTCTTTTAGAATATGGCCAACGGTTTAACGCAATTGAAATTCTTTCTTCAAAAACAGATGTCTTCCGACTTAAACTGCACTTAATGTATTTTTTTGGTAAATGTTTACATTCTTTGGATTTTTCTAATTATTTCGAAAGGATATCTGTAAAATCCGGTATGAAATGTTGCACACATAATATGTTACATGACGCTTGTGCAGCGGTACAATTGCTGGGTCAATGCTCCTACTATAGCTTAAACGCTTTGATAATAGAATTTATTAGGTCCAATGCAACTATAACGAGCAATGTGTGAATGTTTGATTTAGGCTACCCACTTTAGACAATATAAACTAAATTAAACGGGACTTGTCTCGCTTAACTCAAATGCCTGACTGAATGTTTTTTTACTTTATGTTAGTTTCACATAAGTTCCACGAAACAAAGTTTCACGTTTGTTTCAGTTTAGTTGTTTTATGACGTCATTTTGTTATGTTAACTTGTGACGTCATCATGCAAACATTTATGCCAAAAAGCTTAGGAGTTGTTACTCATATTTAACTGAGATTACTAATAATTATTCTTCTTCCTTCTACCTTTCCTTCAATAATATAGTAATTAATATTTCTGATATTACAATCTGTTGTTGTTTTTTAGGTGCGCGATCTCACTATTGGCTATATCCTTGTTTTCTTCACTTACGTTTTAGTTGGCCTCGGCATATACTTGTCATTTCCCGAAAACAAGAGCTGTATTCATCAGGTAAAATTTTGTAAAGTCTTTCGTTTTTTGTTTTATTTTGACATCAATTTAACGTATAATAAGCACAATGTCATATCGCGTTTTTGCCTTCCTTTACCTCGACCATCAACATTATTTTTGTTGTTAAATGGTATTTCTTTTAATTTAAATCTTCGTGTCCACTAAAAACGTCAACCAAGTAGACAAATATATTCAACAAAGATAAAAACATTTACACTTTCTTAAGTTAAATGCGTTACGCGTAAATACGAACTTGTGACTTGTCAATTTTTTTTGGTTTTATAGCGTGTTGTCTGTAAACTTATACTGGAGTGTCGCGACAGACATGGATATGTCGAGCCTTGCTTTGGAGCTTGGTAGCTTTTTTGGTTTTAAATGAACTCTCAATGCAGAATTTTCTCGAGAACTTTGCAAGCGGCGACTGGATGTCATTGGCAACGCAGCTCGCCATATTTCTGCGCATGTTCACTGTATATCCAATCGTTTCATACATACTTCGAGTTCAGATCTTCATAGCATTTTTTGGCAAAGATTATCCTGGGTTTGTTCAATTCAATATATAGTTTTTAGCAAACAACCGCCATAGAATGTATACACAATAACACATATACCGAAGTACGCGGTATACTTAGTTTAAAACATCATTGTTTATTATTACTTATAACGTTGCGATTGGGCCTTCAAATTCCTTTAATTCTTATTTATTGGATTTGCAGGAAATTGGAGGTTTTTCTGCTTAACGTGATGATCGTCTCGGCATGTGTTCTGTGCGCGATATTTTATCCAAAAGTAGGCGATATTATAAGGTGAGAACAGTAAAAAACACGCCTGATATTGAAAATAAACAGTCGGCTACCAGGTTTATTGATAAGATCTTATACGAAAGCAAAATCCATTTTGAAGTGTGATGTAATACGTAGGTTCTCATTACCAATCCATTAAGTTACGTTATGTATTTATCTATATTCAGCAGGGTTTAAAACTATTTTATGAATACGAAATATATCTCATGTTTTACCAGGTTATTTTTTGCAAATGTTGTTGTTATGTAAGAACATTGACCGCTAAAGGCGTAGACATATCGCGTATAAACTTTCCATGGTCTATGCCAGTGGATCTCAACCTTTCCTCTTTCGTGGCCCATTTTCGTTGCACAAAAATTATGTGGCCCAATAAATGTCTATGAAAAAAACAACTATGAAATAGGTTTAGTACAAAAAACAGCAGAACATGTTTTAAAACAGATTATTTCTTTAACTGTGCATTAGTAAAATACTATAGCTGCTGAACAATATATTTACCTTCCTTCCAAATTCCTTCCCAAGCCATTATTTTTGTTAAATTAAGTGTAGTGACACAAATAAAACTTAATTCTTCATAAAATCTAGCTTTGTAAATTGATCTGTGGCCCACCCAAAATGTTCCCATGGCCCACTAGTGAGCCATGGCCCACTGGTAGAGAACCGCTGTTCTTGCAATCTTTCTAGGCGCTTATGGGTCGCGACACAAAATTCGGTGGCCTTTTGACTTAGGATTAGTTTTATATGAATGGATTTACTGACATTGGTTCTGAGCAAGATTTCATCCATAATTTGAGAAAGTTGCGTAAGCATTGGGTCTCCATACCTTATCTGTTATACTTACGCTTAGATACGGGTCAAATGGCTACCCTTTTTAGCTTATGTTTTCATGTATGAAGCTCGTTGTATCTTATAACTTGATTACAGGTACGCTGGGGCGTTCTGCGGCATGCTGATTATGTTCTTTCTTCCCTGTGCAATTCACATGATCCTCAAAGGACGGGATGCCCCGATAAGCGTCGCTTCCGCGGCCATTCACTTGTTCCTGGTGTTGTTGGGAATATTCAATTTTTTGGGGCAGTTTTTTGTTCCCGGCTAAAGACATTTGTTTTTGTTTTATCCGGTTTTATTAACGACTGTTTTAGGCGCGTTGATTTCGCCCATGTGTTATTGGATATTGAATCGTCCTATTAAACATTGAAAATGTACTGCTCGTTATTTATCGTTTATGTTGATTTGGATTAACTAATAGGAAATTGCCTCATATCCTCATAACCTAGGTCGCGTATAAAGAGTTGCTTCAACTCAGTAACTTGCATGATTAACCCAATTGAAATATTTTAGAACATTGCTGAATAAATGTTTCGGTATACTATTTTGGTGTGATTGGTGAAACTGAATTTTTTTCTTTATAATATCAGCGTGACTTGTTTGGTAACTAAAATCTTACACCAGTCTTAGCAGCTACTGTAGTTGGCTATGGCTATACCAGGGGTGTCCAACATGAGGCACGCGTGCCAAATGTGGCACACGACCTAACAAAAAATGGCACGAAAGCCCCCCAAAATTACAGCCAATTGTCAAAAAAGCCAAATTTGTTATACAGCCAATGAGCCAATTGTCATTGCTTATTCGCAATACAAAACAATCCCAGCTTACGACCACAAACAATTACTTCCGATATTTTAACATAATACTGTTTTTACTTTTTGTATAAAAGCGCTTTTAATATTAAAAAAAAATAGTAGGCCTACTAGACAGTGGCACGGAAAGAAGTTATAAGATAAAAATTGGTTTTTCACAGTTGAGAAAATTTGTTACTTCAAAGACTGCATTGTTCGGTTTAACGTACATGTGTGAACATTTTTTTCTAAACTGGGGTTCACGATATCTCCTCATCTCAGAACTAACTAAAGTCACCTGGAGAATAGACCTCCGGTTGCCAGCACTTAAATTCAAGTGAACCTGGATAGGGATGTTTGTGGTTGGGAAAGCAAGCCATTCAAAACTCTCGTTAAAGTGATTTTAAAGCTTTTTCGTTGAATCTTAACAAACTAAAAACGAAACTGTTTTCTTTTAGTGGTAGTCACTAAAACGGGTAGTCGACGAGATATATGCAAGTGGCGCGTGGTCTAATCCGAATTCACATATTTGGCCCGGCTGTATAAAAGGTTGCACACCCCTGATCTAAACGTTTATAAAACCACTTATGATGCAATAATCCAGGTTACAGATTTGAAGCAACATGAAAAGCTTATGATGCAATAATTCAGTTATAATTGAATTGAAAATATTTGAAAAATAAAATAGAAAAAGTTCGTTTGCGCAGGATTAAATCACCATAGAGCGACATGGGTCGCGACCCATACTTTGAGAACCACTGGTATAATGCGTTAGGTCAAGGACATTATTCGCAAATGGGCGCTGGAACTATCACTAAATGGGGCATGGGTGACAAAAGCATTGTTTCTTTCACATGTTTGGTTCATAATAATATTGTTTGCTCACCTATTTCCAATTGTTTGTATTGTTAGAATAGGATTTAAAATATAGGTTATGCACAGCCTGTAACAATAGAATATAGCATGTTTGTGATTAAACAAAGCTAATTTTCTGAAGAAGCTCGCTGTCTCAGTCAGCTTCGGAACCGCAGGTTGGCGACTATTTCATAGAGGTAGCCAACCTGCGTCTCACGAGCCGCATGCTGCTCCTAATCAAGTTTTATGCGATAAAATTCATGTTGCATCCTAAGGATTAAACCATATAAACGCAATGTTTTTCGCGCTTTACCCCAACGCAAATAGTCAACTGGAATATTAGTGTCAATATACTTTCAAGAATATTGCCTAATGGCGTGGCATTCAAATATAATGTTTTTTACTTATAAAGCGTAAAAACACCTGCATAAAATTATTTCACCGAAACGCCGTTCGGTCTGGCTTACTTTCACCACTAATCTATATACGGGTACATTTGTATAATAAAACAGGTTATTATTTTGTTTAGCCTGGCCTATGTGTGAGGTATGTTGTCTAGTTATAGAATATATAAGGCGAATTGATCCTAAGTGATATTTCGAACTCGGAATATTTTTACTATTCCTAACTGTGCCCATATAATACGGCTCGCTATTGGGTCTACCGTCTACAAACTATTCTTCAGGTATAAGTTTTTTCCCTTATGTCTCCTGAGGTTTGAGGTATCTTTTTAATTTTTTACAAGGCAAAGCGCATCGTGTAGGCCTACTGATGTACAGGATAAAGGTATGATTTTTTTTCAAATGGTATTTTCTTATGTTGCTAGAAAATTTTGTAGCACCCGGCGAATTTTTTTTTCAATTTTTATTGACTAAACGGTTTTTAATTTTTATTGACTAAAGTATAACTTCGCTGTTCTCAGCAATATGGAATCGCAAGATTTTACAAAGTGTGCTACGTTTCATTATCGTCCACATTTACCCACCCCTACTGGTCATTAAATAATGCAGTTAACGCACGCTGCACAAAAGATACTCCGTAGGCCTATTACAGAAACATAAAGACAATAAATTATAATGGGAGACATTTATGGACGACCGGCTGTTCATTATATTGTCCGATTTGATTAATGGATTACCTTGTTCTATTATTTGGCACTATCAGTCTATGAAAGATTAATCAGTAGCGGGAATTGTTGTATGCGCGCGATTTCATTGTGTTTTGTTACTTTTGTTAAAGTGACGAGAAAGGCCACGGCTTTTCGTGATGGACATCTTAATGCATTTTCTTTTATGTAAATTCGTTACATCTAGCGCTAATGCGAAATGTGGATTTAAATTTAAACAATGTGCATTAACATTTGGCTAAGTCAGTTGTCAGTACAAAAGGAATGAAAGTTGTTTGTGAGTGGGTCTGTAAAGCCATATATATATATATATGGGTGTCTACAGCTTGTATTTAATCGCAAAGCTATATATGAACAAATATCGGCTGTTTTATTTTAACTTTTACTGGTCGTATTTAAGTATAGGTTGTAGTCAAAAACCTATATACTGTCCCTAAAAGGGTTAATTTCTCATTAAAATATTTCGCGACAGGGTTTAAACATTTACGTTAGTTTTGTCGAGAAGTTTTTTGGAGACGCAACATTTTATTGATTTTCTGTGCCGGTATTGAACGTAAATATTTTACTAAATATTTATTATTTTGAACGTAATATTTGCTGATTTTCATTTGACAGTGGGTTACCGAAAATACAATATTTTGTTAGTTTAGGATTTGCGATATTTAGCGATATTTTATAAATTTAGGTCAGCACAGTCGAATAATTGAACGAGTTTTTCCTAAGATATACACTGCCACACGTAAGAACCAGCATATTAATGAAAAAAAAAAGGCCGGATCGCTACACTTAAGCCTTTTTTGTTTTTGTAAAAGTGAAAAACATCGAATTTAATCGTTCAATCTTTTAACGCAATGAGGCCAGACATTGTCCATGACGCGACCCTATCTTCGGTCTCAGTTACTTTAAAATTACAAAGTGTTTAACGTGTTGTTTTTCATATATGCATAGTACTATTCACCACTCTCTATACCCGATACTTACCCTGGACACAGACACAGTGCAAAACTATTTCTGTCAAAACTATATCAAAGTAGTTGATTGCTTTTCCAAGATGTAATTGCTTTGAACCAAAAATTACCTCTAAACTGCAATACTTTTCATACTACATGAAATTACTGCAAATATTTTTGTTTTATGCCTCTTTCTGTTTTACTTGTCCTCGTGTTATTTGTGTGTTTTTTAATTAATTGACCCATTGGGTTTTGGAAGCCAGTGCACCACTAGTTTATTTTACGTTTGGCACACAACGTAAACGTTAATGGGCATTTTGTTTACTCCTTGTGAAGGTTTATGTCATGTTTATCGGTAGGATAAATTAGAAAATAATAGTTTACGTATATATGTTATCCTTGAACAACCAATAAGTTCAAGTTTTTCTACTTTTAGTCAAATCAGTTTCAAACGACAACTTCACCGTAGCGCATGCTTTAAAAAAACAAGCGTCTTTGCAAAACGTTTATTGCCTCTCACTTCGTCAATATCTTAAAACTACCCATCGCATTAATATTTTATCTGCTTCGTTTGGTAGCGGAAGCGTTTCTTTACGTTACGATATGTTTTTCCCCTTACACGTCCTCTATTTGTAAAAGGTATACAGTAATCCAATTTCAGACGCTTATTGCTTTGGATGTGTTAAAACCATACCGCATAGGTGCTTGCTTCATCACAAAACTAATTTTCGGTTTGTTTCTAATTTCGCCATGCGGGAATGCATTGTGCAGAATGGGAATTGGGAATATGGTCGTTCACGGACGTTTGATGTACGCGCCATAAATAAGTTATATTTTTAATAATACATAAGTCGTAAACTGTTTAACATCTCCGGTAATGCTTTAAACAAAAATAAGGATGACAAAATCGTGACTTTCGCCGCTTATTTATTTAGTGAAAACCAATTTACTGTATTTGGTTTTGTGTATTGGTTTTCGATAAATTTTACAAAGTGTTAATTATAGTTGTTAGCTTTTGGTTATGTTTTTAAATCATACAAGTGAGAGTTTGTGTAAAAAATGTTAGTGAGACAAAGTTAATTCATATATAGGTTGGTGCGCAATTTACACATATTCCGTTTTTGTTGCAATCGTTTTGTATCATGGATATAATTGATAACAGTTATCTGTTCTTAAAATAAATAATTGCACGCCACCACGGGTTATATAACATTTACAAACCTTTTAAATTATTTGCTGGTCTGAATAATTTACGTGTCAAAGCGAAAGTTTTAAATATGGCTCAAAGCGAAAGGCCACAAATTATTTGAGAATTGAAGGACGGATTGACTTTCATCCCTTCTGTTAAATTTTTAAAATGCGGTTATTGTTTGCGGCCCAATCATACAAGCGTATATAAATTGCACGCGCACAGAGTTATTCAAGTTTGGTTCAACTGCAATTTAATGAGAGCAGATAGCTAATACGCATTTATTTAGTGAACGCTATAGGACAAACTTATTTACACAGGTATTTTAAGACTTTAATTAACGTTGTTGTTTTTGTTCAGTAATTAATGTATAAACTTCAATATTTTACAGTTTTAAACCAACACAACTGAAATGTAGGTCAGTGCTTCCCAACCAGTGCGAAGCAATTCTAAATGTTACAGTTTTATATTAGATCGGGAAAATATTTCATTACCAATAACCATTACGTAACATTTATGCAACAATATCACAAATATGTAGCAATTAGATGTGTTGTGTCGCATTACCTATTTCAGTACGTACGCCAGTAATAAAGATGCAGGTTTTATCTTATTGTAAGTCGCACAATAAAACTTGCATTAAAACTGGATCGCGAACTGAAAAGGGTTATGAAGCCCTGTTGTTGGATATAATGTTAAAGTACGGGAAAATATAATAGATGAAAAGGGTATACTGCCGACATATTTAGTTCTAAACGAAGTTTCTACCCACACATCATGTTTGCCAGAAAGAACTGACAACGTGAACCGCCAAAAGTTAAAAAAAATGTCCCTTGATTGTCTTGGGCCCATCAGCGTATACCTTTTGCAACATTTATTGACCATCAATGGAGGAAAAAGAGATTTTCAATATGTTACATAACTAAATAAAATATAAAAAAACGCCGTTAATAAAGTATTGTTATGACACATTGGCGTTTTTGGTTAAAAAATAAATTTCGACTTAGGGTAATTTAAGTACAAAACCTTTTAAAACTATAAGTATACGGTATGCTTGGGATGAATTCGCACACATACTGAAAAAATTAAAAGAATTGAAGAAAGAGCGATACTCGAACCAGGTTAATAGTGCTCGGGCAAACTTGTAGCATCCTCAGCGCAGGCCAAACGTATCCAAAAAAAATATGAGTTTGTATTCTTATGATTTGTTCCTATTCACGTTGGCGTGTAATACAGTGAGGTAAACGTAATAGAAGTGGCGGTTCCTCCTTAGTTCAACACCTTCTCGGTAAAAGCCATTCGAACGTGATTTACCAATTGTTACGCTATTTACAATAATTAGGCGACAGCGATTACGTTTTTGAATATTCATGAGGCGTCGGTGTTATGGCTATTAGCGCCAACATATTGCGCTTGTACACACTCGCACTTTATCCCACGGCTTTCAAAGACCAAACAAGTTATTCGATGCAATAGTAAGACCGTGGCGCGAAGATTCCACGGCTGTCAATTAATTTTTTTGTGAGTTACTTTCGCTTCGTTCGGTTCGCGTTTATAAGGAATTGCGAAAAGACGGTAGTAAGCATGCGGTTCGTCTCGTGCATAAAGATGTTTTCCTTAAATTTAAGCAGCGCCCGAGAAGGAGCAAAACGGTAAACTACAGGTATACGGTAACAGGCAGCAGATAGAATAGACCAACTATTTACAATAAAGTTGTTTGCTATTTTTTACCGATGTTTTAACAGCAGTTCATTTAGGACGTGATTTAAAAAAATATTATCGTTTGATTAACATCCCGCATAATGCAAGCATCTACGGCTAAGCCATTTGGATAAGCTGGATCGATGCCTTGTTTGGCTATTGTCATTGTATTAATTGTTATTCGCTGATTAAATTCAAATACAACGTTGTAATCTCGAATGTTGTGTGTCACCGTAATTGTCATACGCTAGTGTATATAGACTGTCGCAAAAAGGCTTGCTGTCACTTTTACCCGTATTGGTGTTCAGACTATACGACAGCTTTGGTTTTAAATATGTGTCCTAACACATATGTGTAATTAGAAGCGAAATGACTTAAAAAAAACAGAATTTAAAAGAACTGACGCAGCCAACATTGGTTAAGATTAAATTGCCAACCGTTAAAAATAATATTACGTCGCATTCGGAGAGTCTAAAAGTTGAACGTTAAATAGATTAACAGCCCTGGTTATTTCGTTTTTGAATGCAGTTCCCGTTTAAGTTTGTTCAGTGAGTGTGACTAGATATAATAAAAAATACTATGTCAACGTTAGAATACATATAGGTTTACAAATTACATTTTTATGAATTATATTTAAGAACAGTTAATAGAATATGTTTTCACCAACTAATTTGCAGATCAAGAAAATTGCCGTAGTCTTTATCGAATTAGAAGTTCTCGCACTATGTCAAAGTTAAGTAACTTGGCTTTCCTGTTTCACTGCATTTGCATCTGCCTATGTTCCGTTGACGGCGTACCAATTGGCGGGGGTAACACCAGAGGAAGTTTCGCACAATTCATAAGAAGAGTAATGGAAAGGGACCAGAGGAAAGCTGGAGAACGGGTCATGGTCTTAGCCGGTCAGCCAGGGGACGGACCAAACCGAATGCACGGTTCAATTCCATCGAAAAGAGGGGGTGACGACGACTTCCAAACCACGCCTAAAAGCTGCGAAGCTTCGGAGTGGTTCGCTCTGGTGGCTGGCATACCTGCTTGTGGTAAGAGTTGCCGATCTTCTTCTGTTTTGCACGTTATGCAAAGATCTTCTGAATACTTTTTGACGCAGAATTATCACAACTTTAAGCAATGGCATATTTAAGATTCGTAATGCTCGGTATTGCTTTCACTGTAATTCATATTTATTTGATATTCCCAAGACAAACTTATCTTAGTGAAGAAGGTACCAACGCTATAAATAACATCAACACACGCTGGCCTATTGATTTTGGTTAAAATCGGGTTCTTGCGCTGATATGATTTTTTCTTTCATTTATCTGGGTTTAACTACACCGATAAAAAATAAACCAATGGAACTCAATAAAAATCGTGTAGATGCAACGAAATCCAAATACATAAAGAAGTCAAAATGAGATTGCAGGAATCTGTTTTTTAATTTCCCTATTAGTCGAACCGCTCTGGCACATCGGATATGACCCGACGTTTTGCACTAAAATGAAGAACGGGTGGGTTTATTGCGGATGCGACGACGACAAAACACCAGGAATGGCTGAAGGAATCGATACGTGCGTCGATAGAGGTACTGCAAATTATTCTTTAAATGTTTTGCGCAAATTATACATTTGCACTAACCACAAGATGGCTGAAATTTATTTGAAATATTTTTTCAACATCAATACAAAGATTTTACATTTTGACTTTAGCGGAGTTTCAACATTTGTAAGCAAATTAAACTTAGGCATACAAAAATTTACTGGACGTAATATTTTAAAATATGCCTACCAAATCAGTGTTTTTTGTAAATTATTTTATATTATTGTATTCTTTATTTTCTGCATAGAAAAATCGAGAAAAGGCAGATGCGGTTTGACACCTTGTCCGAGCCAGTACACGTGTTTGGATACCAATCCGGGCGTTCGTTTCGACTGCGTTAAAGGAGATATCGTTGTTCCTTCCTACGTAAGTACAAATTAAAAAAAATGAACAATATATGCCACTTGGCGATCGTGTTTGAGCTAAGCTATTGCTAACATCTGTGGTTATAATGGCTGAATGTCGCTCAAATGGCTTGCAAGTTTTGTTTTTGTATTTTTTACAGTATGGGTTGGAATGACGAGACTCTCGATGAACTCAGTTTCGGGGATATTGTATGTAACGTGTATTTGCTCGTAACGACATGTAAAAAAGTATTCTGTTGTAGTTACTTTGTAAATTCTAAATAAAATTTATTGGTCTGGTGCTCAAAACTCCATAGCGTCACAGGACAATAATATGTTCAGATTAAGGTTTCGCCTTCGAACCCTTCGGTTGCTTTGCAAAGTTCTGAAATCAGTTGTAACATATTGTTATCGCCAAATTAAACAAATATGCTTTAAAAATTGTTGATTACATTAGACGCCCCCCACTACCCTTCGGTGACAGTTGCTTTGTCATTGCAAACGTGCTATACGATTTCATTATTTTCAAGATCTTTCTGGCATTTACATAATCAGTAAGTGGTCCAACCGCTCAAACTTCCGCAGTCCTAAACTCATTCAAATTTTTAAAACGGTACAAAAGTTTACAAACAACGCGTTACTGTTTATTACGATTGTGTTTCACATTTCCTTGTTGTCGCTTAAGGCAAGCCTGGTTGGGCTTATTCATGACCTACCCCGCTAAAAACCTTCTATCAACTTGGTTACACACAACCTTTGGCCAGTTTATTGGCACAAGAGTGAAGACAACGATTAAGAGCGAACGGCAAATACAAAGCATAACAAAAAAAGTTAACAAGAAAACATTGAAGGAAAAGTTTGAGTGGCGTGAAATTCAGTTAAGTGGTGGAGGTTAAAAAATAAAAAAGGGTGGCAAAGCAAACAAAAACTTAGTTGGACGACACTTTTAAAAAACGCATAAAAATAATTATATTCGAATAATTTAACGGAGACGATATAAACCGAACACAAATGGCATGTTAGTAATATTTTTTTTAAACTATGTATTTGATTGGTTTTCAAGAGAAACATTGTGTAAATATAGTTGTTTTTATTAGCCATGGTCGCTAGATGTCTGTTGATTATATTTACCGACTACAAGGTAGATTTTAGACTAAAATTATTCAGATGAGGTAAGATATACATCAGGACCCGCCTGATTCTTCATGGTTTTATTCCATGAAAGTTCATGGTTTGATTCCATGGAGTATAATGAAATAATCAACAGCTGGCAGTGACTGTACAATTCGTACACAAAACATATTACTCTTTATGGTAATAACGAGAGGAGTGACAATAAACAAGTTATGATGACACAGGTTGTGATGTTCTGAATAAAGTATAGAAAATGAATTAAATACTTTTAAAAACTTCAGTCGAGATAATGAACGCTTTATTTTTAACGCTTTATCATAATTTGGAACTTAATATACTAATTTCTGCATAACGATGCGAAACAACTGCACGAGATGCAACCTGATTTATTTTTATAGTACACTGAAGTAAAAATACAACTTGTAGCGAATAGAACCGTGTACAAACCTATAACGTGGAACTGGAGAGTGAAAACTCGTTTTGGCTTGCGCATCAAATCTTGTTAGTTGTCGCCTTTGATCAGAAAGGCATTCTTAAAATCGCAGGCGAATGTGGAACTCGCCAAAAATATGAATGAAATAAATGAACTAACCGCAAAACAATTAACAGGGCAAAGTAGTATCACAGTAGAAGAACAGTAGTAGGGAGTTAAGAAGAAAAAGCAACGAATGACATTTTTGTGGACATGGCAGACCATAAAAGAGATTTTTCAAACGCACACGGAATCCAGCGAATCGAATCCTTTAAGTTGGAATCGATTGTTGCCGTTCTGACTTGTATCACGGGCTTGCAATGCGCGCGCTTTGCCGTTCAGCAGCGAGGTCGTTTCGTTCGCACTCGAGTCATTTAGTTTGTTTGACGCCTCGTCGGACAAAGTAACTCGGATCGTCGGCGGTTGGCAAACGACGATGCTTGGCACCTTGTCTTTGCCCTTAACGTCTCCGCAATCTACGCAGAGCTTGTCGGACCCCTCTGTTGGCGGCTCGAAGACGAAAACGTCATCTTCGCGGGACTGCAGAGGTGCTCGTGCGGCGGATGAGCAGGAAGCCTCGGGTTCGATCGACGGCGTCACCGACAGCCGTGTGCTTCCGGTTCGCAACTTGCTTTGAGTTCGCGGCGGCGACGAGGATCGAACAGCGCAGCTGTCCGACAGCAGGCGAGTGGTCGCAAAACTCGTCCGGCCGGCGTTGAACGACGTATCTGCATTGCGACAATGTTTTTTTTAATTGTTTTATTTATATAACGATACAAAAAAAAACGAGTGCGAAAGAAAAAAAAGCGGGATAAAACACATGTCAGAAAGCGACGACTCAGCAGTAAAATACAGTTAGGGTTACGGGGTTACTTCTATACTGAGCTTGAAAATAGCCCTGTCCACTTCCAGAGAAAGTGATTAATTTTATTATTCTTAGTGGGCGACAGGATGTTCCGATATCTGGACCGATTTGACCATACTGAGGAACATATTGATATTCGGCACGAATTCGGCGTACTTACAACGGTAAACAACAAAACGCGCGCATAACATCAAACAATTCAAAAGGGTTTCAGATTAAAGCTACAGTATCAAACAATTATTGCGACAAGGGTTTTGCGACGGAGCGCTTTGGTCAACGACAATATTGCCAGCACGCGGTTAATATCTGTTTTTCATATTCGAAGTGGTTTGTGTTCTTTTATCCATAAAATTGTACTAGCCATATATTCTTTAAAAGCAAAAACGCAACAAAAATCGTAGTATAGAGATAATTATGAAGTATCTGTGGAACTGAAATAAGAAAATGTATCTCCAAACATCTATATGCATCCGACTATAGCCAAATACGCAAAGTGCTATTTAACAACAAACATCGATACTTATTTACCTGAAACCTTGCGCGAGATGTAAAATGTGCTTGTGTTTTGGGATTTGCGCCTCTTGACCTTCTTTATCTGATGCTGCTCTCTGCGGCTCAGCTCCCAGCTCGTCTTTAGTCCTCTCCAAATCTTTCCGCACTCCTCTTGCACCTGCATGAATAAAATAAATACAGCTTAGTCGATTTCCAACCAATTCAAGTAAGAGCATCAGAAATCTTTCGCAATTAAAATTTAATTTCAACTTCTGAAAAAAATGGCATTATTTTTGGTTAAAATAATAAATAGATAACATTCGACAAAATTGACATATTGTAATGTTTTTAGATGTTTCGGCAATATGTAATGCTATCATCCATTTAAAAATAAGGTGAAGATAGAATCATTACGTTTTTGCTTTTTTGGGCTTTAATATTTTTTTAAATTATGTTTTTTTTCGAGGTTTATGTATTTTGAAAAAAAGTATAACATTTTCCCCACCTCACGCGTGAAGAAGCAGTAAATTAGGGCGACGAACAATCCCTGAAATAAGAAAAAAATGAGTCAAAAAATTATGGCAAAGGAAAAAAATAATTTCTAACTGCAATATCCATGCGTTTTATACCTGTATTGAGGAGAATGAAGCCTCGTAAGCTTTCTTGGCAAAGAGGGCGTCTGGATTCTTCACATTTGCCACATCGAGGAACGCTGTGATGGTATATTGGATGCCCAGCAATGGAATAAGAGTCACCGTCGATTTGGCTAACCTAAAATTAAAGTAGGTCATAGTGCCTTCCAATGTTAGGTCAAATGGTACAAGCAGAGCACGTTTTCAGAAACATCCCGATTTTTATTGCATTAAGTATCATATGCCGACAAAAAGAATATTACAAGCCTATATTTGTTAGTCAGTCGGGATTTAATTTTTATTTTTAAGGATCAATAAATATTTTTTAAGAGATGTTGGTTGATTATGAAAGACATAGGGCAATAAAGTGGCATCGTAAACGCATGGCATATGTTTTATGTCGTCGTAAAAACATTTCTGCACAGTGACATAAGGCATAGATGAGTCTCTAGGCCATTTCTTGTAAAACATGTGGCTCCCCAAAAATTACAAAGTACTGAAAAATACTCAATAAATATGGGCGACAAATTGAAAAGCATATTTGTGCAACAATTTGTGAGGTTATATTAGCGATTTATGTAATACCCATTGCTTTGTTGCTATTAACGTTATTCAGGTGACTAATTTTTAATAAACAGTGTGCATTAATAATAATGTGGGGTTTACAACAACAAATAGTTTGTTGCTTATGATGCATCACCTGCAAACGGATAACTTTGTGTCTTCTGTACATCCATCAGAGTTGGATTAATTAAATAATTCAGATCAATTAAAATTACAAATACAATTACTCCCTTAAGTGGTTCAATTACATTACAATTACAATTACATTAAAAATTGTAATTAATTAGGCCTTCATCAATCACAATTTGCGGCATCAAAACTTCAATTTTCTCAATATCAATGCATTCAGCCAAAATTTTAGCAAATTACAATAACAATTAGAATTACAGAGAATGAAAATGCCTCAATTAAATTACAATTACAATTACATTAAAACCTGTAATTAATTACATCAAATACAATTACAATTGATCCAACTCTGATACCCATATTTGGTACCTTGTTTTAAAACACCTGGACAAAATACAGCTACAAAACAAAGTGTTTTTGGATCTTAATTCAACGATTAAAACACTCCGCTAACCTCCATCTGTAATCTTCTCTCCCGTCTACCGCGCGGTGTCGCTGATTCATCCGTAGTTTCAATCCGACCTCACGCACAACCAACACGAAAATGGCAAAGTTGATCTGGTAAAAATATTAGACAAGTTGATAATTTGCGTTAAGTAGTATTTTCAGACGAATATATAGCTTGATCGTTGCTAATAAATATTGATGATTTTTTGTGAAGAACATCATTGCTCACGCAATCTTGTTAATTTTCCTAAGATTACACCAAAATTTTAAGTAAAATCACTATAAAAGTGCCCGAACATACGGTGAGTGAAAGAAGGATTGGGATCTTGATGATCCACTTGTACGACGTTTTGCTGTCTTCGAACCAACACCTGCAAAAGTTTTCACACTTTGATGCTGGCGTGTTATAAACATAAAATTAATCATAATAGTTTAACGCAGTACGCCGCAAGCCAATTACGGAGTATAATTAACGACATCTGCTCTGTTGGAGGATATGCTTTTGTTCTACCCGAACCTTGTGACAAGAACAACTATATAACTCGAGTATTGTTGGATTAAAATTGTTGGGTTTAACTTTTCTACAAATTGTTTTACGTGAAATTTACAACGATAGAAGAATTAGCATTTTAATAAAGATTATATTTGAATAAGAATATTAGCAGAACTGACGATGCTTTTCGCGTAACTATAGTATTCTGCTTTTGTTGAATAAAGTTGTTTTGGATCTTTTTTACAACCTTTGTGTTTTTGCTTGGATCATTTTAATAACGTATGTACTCTCACTCAATGTATAGAGTTTACTAGATTGTGCATAAAGTGGACCTCTTAATAGACGCACGATTAAAGCTCAATTTCGTTTCGTATATGCCTCGCGATTTTTAGGAATTCGGCTGTTCTATTTCTGGAAAGCAAACGTCAACGCGTTTACGACCTTCGTACAAAATGCCCAAGCAATGCGCCGGCACGTTACGCACGTACACCAACTGTTTTGCTACAGGTCATTAGCTTTGCATCTACTTTTCTTATTTGTTTTATCGGATCACAAAGTGCGATTTTTGCCGTGCCGGCTTTTACGTCATACTTGCAAGGTTCGCTTAAGAAAATCTAAACGGACCTGAACTTTTAATCGTGTCCTCTCTAAACAAATACATGTAGCCAAAACAATAGAAAAGAGATACAAGGTAATTTTGGTTAAAAATGCTATCGTTTGAATTTTTTTTTGTAATTTTGCGACTTAGAAAACTTTTCCCGATTTTTTAACGAATGCTCTAATTTATTAAAGATTAATATAATATTTTTTAATAAAGACACGTAGCTTTACTGCCAAACTTTAAAAGGATCGGCGGCGAAAATTGAGTAAACAAGCATATATGCATTAGTCACAAATTATTGTCAGAAAATAATAAATTAACCTACGCTGTATTTTCTTCCGGATCTAGACTCTTTGCCAGGACAGATCCGAGAACCGAAATCCAAGGACAAACTGAAACAAAACGATTCGTCGTTGGTTAGAATTACAAGAACGGATTAAAAGCGCAAACAAATGCAGAGCATTTTGTCCCAACGCGCAGTTCATTTATTGGAATGTCTCTTTTGTTTTGTATGTCGGCTATGTCGGCCCAGAACATTTCCAGTCTCACAGGGATTTTTTAAATAATAACCGAACCATTGGTAAATGTCTGATATTCCATCGGGTACCGATCAGTGATTGTAAATACTCGTATACTACCTTGTGACAAATTTAGGTCGAAATATTTTTTAAGTCTTGATCGCATATCGTGTAGGACTTATTGACACAAAAGAAGTAAACTTGAACAACTTTATTGCAGCGCATACATTTCGTTCGAAGCGCGCCGAGCAAATGACTGCGCTATTTATAGCTAAAAGGACTTTATTTGAAGACCACACAGCCGTTATAAATTATTCAATTTCACAGGTGACAAAATTAGGGCGACCTTTGTGCGTGAAAATTGAGATTTTTTGGGTCGCTTTGCCGGTAATCTTAGTTTGCGATTCATTCAGTTACTTAAAATATTTTTTCGAAGCGATACCGGAAGCTCCAATAAAATTTGTGCATTAAATGAAAATCATATTTGGCGTGTCATTTTTTGGGTTGTCTGACTGGCACTGGCAAAACGACTAATGAGCTTCCTTGTAAAAGTGACATATAGCGAACCACGCGTTCAAAATAAACCCAGCGTCTCATATTGAATTATTTATTATGTGGGGTGAAGACCTTAATGAGTCATTAAATGGCAGTGCGTTGTTGTGTAAACTGAAATGATAATAATCAAAGCGCTAAAAATTCAGGCAGGGTAATTTTATAGACTATCGGTATTCGGGATAAAGTTGTAGTTATTGAAAGATCAGCCCTTTACCATAAAATATGGTCAATTCTATAACAATTTATTATAATATTTGTATAAAGATTACAAACCTAACAAGCCCTTAAATAATATACCCCATACCATCTAAAATGCTTCTTAGAAAAGTTTTGTCATTGGTAACTGAAAATAGTTTATTTTATTTTCGTTTTATTAGTATTGCACTTCGGATAATACTTTTAAGAAGCCTTCGTTTCATATGTGACAAAAAGACGATATGCCACACTGTCGACAGGTGGTCTAACCCTATAATTTGTTTCGCGGAGAGCTTATGTAATCATCGCGGATTAACCATGCTGTTCGACTTTTTCCGAATGATCTTTAAGAATAAGGTATTGTGAAAACCAGGATGACAGTATCGCTTACACCATCCGAGAAAGACAAAGAACTTCATGTAGGTCTTGTGCGAAAAGCGGACCGCTCGGAGCAGGATCCTCAGGTAGAGTCCTTCAACCAGTAGCCAGTAGTAATTGGCCGTCACCAGGTAATTGAGAAACACGTAATAGAGCCGGCACCACACCTGCCACAGATCAATGGGGCCCATTTAATATTCATACCTCGTTGGGCCATTCGTTTGCTGAGAACGGAAAAGTGGCCATTGTGCCAAGTTGCTAAAAATAGCTTTTTCCGATCTAAATAACCGCATGTGCGGTTTCTATGACAAGGCAAGGAGCGGGGTTTGTGAAAGTGGCAAATACCGCGCGAAAGAATGGACTGCTGACGATGTAACAAAAATGCTCTAGTCCAAAGCTACCGTTTTTCGTCATATCTCAGTCTCTATCATATCCATGCCCTCCCCATCAGCTGAACATTTTGTCTATTTTTAGTATGGCAATGCATTTTTTTCACGCTTCGCGCAAATCTTAATTATGTTTCCAATTTGTTTTAGCCCTTTTTGGTAAAATCAGATTAGCCGTCTTATCGCATCCTGGAGAAAAACAAATTTAAACTATACAAAGGAATTTTTCCCGGTTTATCCAAGTGTTTTCGTCTTACCAACATAAAAAAAACAGGTCACGTTTTGACATAACTTTGTAACGATTTCTCTGATTTTTACAAGACCCCAAAACAAAATCCCAAAACCGCCCTTGGTACATGCACGGGTTTATGGAAGTGTTCACATTAAACGCTTTTAGAAAAAACAGGCCTGATTTGTCCAGTTTATAAAACCAAGCAATTTGACTTTCCACAACTAGGTCTCCGATTCAAAACACCCCGATTACTAGTAATTAATTAAACGAATACGACGGGACGACCGCGGCAAGGCCGTAAAATATTGTGATGCGTTGTTTGGTCAGCACACAACCCGAAATAGGCTGGAACAAGCCGAACGTAGCCAACATTCGCTGATGTACAACCTAAACAATTGGGTACCCTATTCTGAGTCTTTCTATTAAAAAACAACACAAGGCCTAAAACAAAAACGCATGACATGGCTTAAAAGAAAACTGCAATAAAGTAACAACTTTACCGTTTAAAAAAAGGAAAAAAGAATTACCGGTAATGTAGCTTTGCCTTCAAATATAAATGTCGCCGGAAATGGCGAGTCGCTTGTACCAACATGCGTGTGACTGTAAGTTTGTAGAAAATTCAGACCCTAACGCAACTACCATGTGACGCTCTAACTGTGGTATTCGTGACGAAGGCCAATGTAGTACGACACTAAACCGTGCGCGCCTCGCTCGGTGAACTCGAGTTACGGACCTAAAATTCCTTCATTACACAAATGAAATTGGCAAACTACTCGCCTATCGGCCAAGGCGCAGTTTTCTTTATTAGTATTCCTAAGGTGAAGCCGGTATGGTGTATTTTTGTGTGCTGCTTGGACCCGGATCCACTTTTAAGTAAAAGTGAAAAAAATCTGGTCATAAAACATTAAACAGGCATCGTTTTACAGCATGGTTAAACCAGCTTTTGGTGGGAACGGATTTGCGCTTATACCTTATATACTATACATTACTATGTTTCGACTATGAATTGTAGTTTTTCTGGCAAACATAATAACGTGCTATATCCGTTCTCAGTTAACTGTATTGGTACAATCGATTCAAAGCGACTACTAGGGGCCCAAGTCTACGTACCTACCATGCCTTATTAAGAAGTACGGCCAGACGTTATGTAGTAACCCCGACTTTTTCTGCGAGTTGTTAGCATCAAATTTGACAGTTTGACTTCACGTGTAGTGGGTTTCTATATGCAGTCATGCAGTTATTCGAATTCTTATAGGTGCAAAAACAATTGATTTAAACAATTCTTCACATTACTGGCCAAAATGGCGTTTGTAGTCCTGATGTTTAGTCAGGGTTTTAGACTCGTCACGTACGAAGGGTTGTAAATTTGTTCTGGCGAGACAATAGCTTTCTCGTGCTGCCGCAATGGGATTAAACGGGATGGCAAACGAATTTCAACTGGGGTCCACAAAACTACCAAAGTAGAACTGAGTTGGGTATGTGTCAAAAATTGTCAACATTTTGTAACTTCAAAGCCGTTGTTACACCTTACTTAATAAAATAACACTTACATTCGTACCCCCTAGGTAATATTAACATGGTCCTGAATGTAATTAAAAAAATAAAACTTGGATTTATTTTGAAAGTGTTGCAAAAGAAACTTGATATGATATAACACATTTTCAACAGTTTGCTTATATAAAGAACAACGTGTTTATAGCAAGTATCCTTATTGGCTGTCATAACTTTTGCAATAAACTAGAAAGGCTGTATCAATAGAAACTAATGTTCGCACGAAACGTACATAGTTGGTGGGGTCAACCGACGTGACGCAAAACTCCTTTTTAAATGAAAGCAAGACCGGCAAGTCGCTCGCACTGTACGTATCCATGATCTTGGAAGAAAGCTCCATCGACTTGCGTTCCACTATTTCTTCAACAAGGTTTGGGTCTAAAAAAAGAGCTACCGTCATAGATTTTAGTTCGGTAATAAAAAAAAACAAAAAAAAAAACGAAACACCTAAATTTAAATTAGTGATTAGTGATCGCATGATCAATTAAGCATGGAAAACAAGCGGCAAGGAATATTTGGATATTTGAATAGAGTTTAACCTGAATTTGTTGGGTCCATGAACATCTTATATTTAGGTATCTTTATATTTAGTGGAAAATTACGCTTAATATGCTGCTAATTCACTATTGCATGTTTACCGTTTATTTTAATTTTGCGACGAAGTTAACAAAAATAATAGCAATGTTTAGTCAAATAAAAAATGCTGAAAAAGGATGTAAATGTTTAAAAATTGTTTTTATCAAAAAAACAAAGAAAGATTCAACAAGCTGCAGTTAGAATGTTAAAAACCACTGGCTTAAAACATAAATGTCATAAATATGATGGTTGTATAGGTCTAAAACTACTGACACAGTAGGGAAGCAAATTTTTTATAACTATTATGAAGTTTTTTTAGTCGTCGCGAAAAATATGTATCTATATATAATAAATATATATATAAAAACAGTTAAAACCTTGAAATGCCGCGTGGTGAAGTATCCAGATGAGTCCTCTGAGCATGAAAGTTGCCATCAGGTTCATATGAATGAAAATGCGTGGACAGTGAAGGCGTCTGCAAAAAAAACCAGAAAACCAATAGCACATCGAACAAGGATAACAAAGTTCTAAGAAATATATCGCTAAAAAGCTTTAACGCAAATCCTTCAAACGTATGTTTATAGATTAGGGGATTTACAGTCGTTTGGAAAGCACCTTCTATAAGATGTTTTAAATCGATGTACCAAAAGCAACCGCCAATACTTTGTAATTTAATTTTACTCTATATATGGAACACCAAAGGTCGATAAAGTACGATGGGGCGCTTAACAAGCTTTTTATACAATTTGTTGGATTTTCCCGGCACAATACTAGTAAAATTCCTGAAAAATTAACTTCTTGTAGTTTAATAAAAAAAAAATTATATTACAGAAAATGCATTTTTATAAATATATGCTGAGCCCTCGGGCTGGGCCAGGAAAAACACAAAATGTTAAAGCAAAAAAATATAGTTTCTTCCAACCTGCGAAATGCAGTATTATATTACGGACTTCAGAATACATCATTTAAAACAAATAATTTTGAAATAAAAGTTGAAACTTCGGTATAGCTTAAAATATCCACATATCGACAAACAGCCAAAAAACGACAAGTTCTTACGGCTGTAAGCTTGATTAAAATCTTCTTTTGTTGGCCTTTAAGCCGAGCAAAGGATGGTTGCTCCTCTATACTGGTACCGGTAGCTAATATTGTGACCTAATTCGATCAGGTCACAGACAAAGTTAAACCTATAACGACTATGTCATGGCACACTGGGTCAATAAAAAAGTTCAGGAACCGTTTATAGTACCTTATAATATAAAACTTTGGAAAACCTCTCTAAAGATCAAATTCGTTGCCCTGGTTGTGTCAACATTTAGTTTGGCGATCAATCATAAAATATACAAAACTGGGGTAACAAGTTTAATAATACTTCACATCAACCCAAACGCCAACTTCATCCCTAACCCACAATTAAAAAAAACAATTATGAACGCTGGGCAAAAGGTCGACCGTAATGCCATTCGAAGAGATGGCCCCTTTTCTTTTAATAAACTTTTATAAAAGGGTCTTCTAAATACAACATATAATCAAAACCCTGCAGGCGCTACTTGTTCAAAGCTTTTCATTGTCGAGTATCGAACTTCGCACTTCTGTTCACGAGTGAGCAAAGTTACCTTATTTGCCCAACTATAAGTTCGAATAGAATGACATGACCACATTACGCCATATAGGCCTAATACTATTTACCATCAGAACGACAGATGCCTACTGTTCGGATTAGAGGCTAACGATGGAAGATTTCAATCCCGCTGAAAGCCATTGTCACCCAAAATTGACGGATCGGGTGAGGCCCGATTTCCCATGTAGACACGAACTATAGTAAGAATAGAACAAAGACTCACTTGAGAAAGGCAAGTAACACCAGCGCGAATAAAAGCGAAAAGATTGACAGCGAGTGTCCGACAGTGACGACCTTCATTAGCGTCGTGTGTCGCACGAAGTCGTCCTGCAGAAAAAGCAGAGCAAATTATCGTCGGGCGAATTTCTCTTCTAGTGAGCGGGCTCAGAGGACTGTACAGTAACGCGGCTGACTCCTCCAGATCTATACACCCCGACCAAATATAATGTTCTCAGACGTGAAGCTGGTGTGTAAATACTAATATTTTCCCCTAAACATCCATTTGTAGGCCTGTGGATCACATGCATTTTTTTAACCTTGATTTGCGGTCCCTTGCAATAAAAATATCTTGAAACTAAATAAAGACCTGTATGTAAAGCAAAAAAAGCATGATGAGCCCAATTTATTGAGATGAGTTTAAAATTCACATGCTTATAAGTTTACTTACATTTTCTAAACTTAAGTATTTACATTTACCTATATAGTTCGGATTTACGAATAAACAGCTTTCATTCGTGCACATCCAAAATTACTTGATTTTGTTCGCGGAACCCGCTTTGGAACTTACGTCCAATGACTCTTGGACAGGTCCCTCGTTGACATAGTAGAGCATTTCGTCGAGCGATGTCCCGCCCTCAGTGCCGTACTCGTTGCTCGAGTTGAATCCGAGGCCAACGCCCGCAGCGTCGTCGTATTCGCCCAGCTGGTCCCGGATGCCCTGGAAGCAGTCGTGCTGGCTGAGCTTAACGTTCCAACCGTGACTGGTGGCGTTGCAGTGACGTGCCATCTGCAGCACGCCGCTATCGCTCGTCGAGTTGTGGTCGCCTGCTAATGGCATGGACGGCTTGCCAGTTTTTATTAATTGTTTGTTGGTTTACCACTTAATTGCGCAATTCTCGATTCTATAACTTGTCCAAAACTTTATTTTGTGGTGTAAGGTTAAGAATCGACGTTGGTACCACAGCCATAAAACCTTGAATTTAACGGTTTTGAAACCTACCGTTAAATTCTTCTTAAGTTACATTATCAAAACTATCATTATAAAAAAAATGTTAAGGCGACATTAAAACATGTATAGTGTTACGGCTGAACTATTTCGCCTTGCAGTTTTACCAGTATATTCATTCGAGCTTTATTTATTACTGCTTTCTTGATCGTAGCTTTGATATCGAACAAGTCAGTAGAAGGAGTCTTTGTGTCTTGTCAGCGGTTGGCAGCAAACGATTTATCATCAAACCACACACGTAGGCAAGAAATACAAATTACCCTAAGCCGGCTGCGGAAAGGGATTTTTGCTTGGCGCCCCACGAAATGTCTCTCGTTTACTCTTGTTAATGGAGGACAACAGAGCGAACGTTAATCTGGCTGCACCTTGTCCTGGCACAGGCTCGCACATAATTGCACTATTTTTACTGTTTCGCGTTTTACTCCGGCCTTTGTGCATTGCAGGGGTGCATTCGGGTCGCCCGGCTTACATTTTTGCCTGTGTTTCTACACGTAATCACCCTATACTGAACAGGGCAATTTAGCACGACCCACAAGGGCTCCATTTATTCGAGCTGTTTGCTCACGTTTCATTGGCGTTGAAGTAAAGCATTAAAGCACACACCTACACCTCAGTTGGGGTCTATTTTGGGCAACAGCCGTAATATTCGACTCAAACAATCTGATAGCACAACAGGTTTAAACACTATTGCACAAAACTTGACTTAGATTATGTAGCACTAAACTGTTTTACGATTGCGTATCATATATATTCTTGCGAAATAGATTTACGAAAACATGGTACTATTAAAAAAAACGGTTACGGGATGTATTAATTAAAATATAAGGTGGTGGTTTTATATTGCTGATGTGGCTGCTGGTGGCTTATCGTTTGTTTAATATTATGTAAAACAAAGGGAAACAACTTTATAAGCTCCAATTCATTACTGAATCACGTTAACAAAACCGTTTTCACAAACTTATACAGCTAAATACCACTGATTTCAACGCATTAACTTCTATATTTTCTTCAGTAATAACAAAAATAAGCAAGAAGTGTAGCCTATACTTACTCTGGTTTGAGCTTGTTCCAGAGCAGGGAAGCCAGACAGTAGTGTTAAAATCCGATGATGGCCAGCAGGTAGCACCGGTCCACATCCGGGAACATCCCGAAACTGAACAAAAGTATTTAAAGAATTTAAGGTCGGGTAAAAAGCGATGCTATTTTATGCGTTGTTTGTTTCTGTAGTGTGGTTCTTAAACTATTTCTGCATTACCCCGAGTTTTCAAAAATGTTGTTTTAAATGACATCCAAAACATTTTAACGGCATTATCACTTTTTGAGCAACATATGGTATACGCGAGTCGGCAGAATGCAGACTGGCGACCCCATAATGTAGCACTTCGTCCAACAATATGGTGAATAGGTCAATGTATTCCTAATAGGTTATTTTTTTTCAAAATATACATATTTTTGGTCAAAATCTTTCTTATAGGTAAACATTTATAATGTTTTGGGTTAAAAATGATCGCCCTTTAGTGATGACAAATAAAGTTTTTAAAAACTGAATCAGTAGGTCTATAGAGGCAGCTTTTAGCAATAGATGAACGACACCCAAGCATAATATTTAGGGTAAATCAAAGTTATTGGAATACTTTTACGTGTAAGCAACCCAAACGGCAAAAGGAGGCTCTATTTACGATAAGAACTGTCGAAGGGAACATAAGCGATGGTGATAGACGTTTTTGATAGGTCAGTATTAGAACAAACTGCTGATTTGACTGCAGTGTATAGTTGCTTAAAAACGCACTGAGGTGCCTCACAAAGCAAATGAAATATATCAAAGTTATTTGAAAGACAAATTTAACCTGGGATAAATAATAAATGATATCGCAAATCGGATGAGTGTAAAGTTGCAGCACAGGCGCAAATGGTGTAGCTTTCTAGGTGTTTAGTGACCTATTCTCCCTAATATTTACCAATGCATCGCATTTCAACAGGATTGAGATTGACTTATTTTCAAATACATTGGTAATTCAATATTTTTTTGACAGAGCCATAATTCTGTAAAACAATTTCATATAGCTTTATAACTAGATTTGCATATATATTTAAAGTCGAAATAAGGGAACCCATTTTTGCTATATCAAACCCTTTGATTTTTTGCTATGTTAAACCCTTTGATTGTTTTGCTGTATTAAACCCTTTGATGCCGCGCAGGTAAGAATGTTTATGTCGCAATGTGTAACTGAAATCGAATCAGAAAATAACAAAACTAATTATTCTACTTCTTAAAATAAAAAAAAATGGTATATTCCTCGTAAAACATTAGGAAGCCATAAACTACTGTTTGTAAAGCTTGCGAATAAAACAGCGATAAATTTCCCTTTAAGGTGACGTTTGTTTGTCAGTACTTGCTTTAATGAATCAATTCGTGTCGTATAACACATGGGTGTTCACGTTTTTACAATGGTCGTAGAAAAAACAAAGACAAGGGATAACGACATTCCGTGTAACGCACCAATTTATGTCCTCGTAACGACGACAAACAAAAAAGAACATTATATGGGAACATCTGTCTGCCTCGTCTATTCAATCGATGTCACTTGTTTATTAATGGCCAGTTATTTAACACCAAATGTGCATCGTATAAGTTGTTTCATCCTATCGTTCCTAGTTTAAAAACGTCAAGGAAATCGATATGCACCCCTTTGCGTGGCCACGTGCAGCCCGCAAAATCCTGTCGAGGCCTCAGAGGAAATTTAAAGCCCTGCTCTATCTTTCTATTAAATGGAGTGTGGGGACTATCGGATCAATACCTGATATCTGTTATGGAAGCACTCGTTGGATATCAAGATACTATCGGTCCCCAAACGACACCTAATAGATGCACGCATTTTTCCTTTGGCCATCAACCACGCGAAGTTGTCAACATGAAAAGTTACTTATGTCAGATTTTGGAATTGCTGCATTAGTGTTGAACTCCAACGCACAATATCGTATATCGCGATTTTTTTCCAGGCAAAATACGAAGTACTGGATCCGCACCTCGCAACGCAAAATTATTTAAATCACAAAATATTGATGTACGCCGGTAACTGGAATCCAATTAAAATGGGTATTGTTCGCTCAATCTTTGCTGTTAACTTGGCCCTGAATCGGTTTTATGTTGCTACATATAAAAGCCTGTCGCCTTGCGTCACACAAGTAGAAAGAACCCATACCACACATTTCGTTTTAGCTATAGCGTCAAAAACATGTGAATATACAACACCGAAACTTTGTGGCTCACATAGGGCGCCATAGCTGGTGGTCGAGTCCTGGCTCTTTTTGAAGAATTGGCTCGTAGGTATCACCCTATAAGTGAGTCACTTTGGCAAGTTTAAACTTTAAGGCCGAATATGACTGGAAATTGATATTCATCAATATGAATACTAAATTTGCTTGATAATAAATTGCAAAGTCAAAAAGGTCGAGTAGGTCGACATCACCTTGATTAAGACGTTTCGATACGAGCTTGTTTCATCTTCAGTGAAAATGATACAAGCTGAAGACACTGAAGATGATACAAGTTCGTATCGAAACGTCTTAATCAAGGTGATGTCGATCTACTCGACCTTTTTGACTTTGCAATTTATTATCAAGCAAAATTAGTATTCATATTGATGAATATTAATTTCCAGTCATATTCGGCCTTAAAGTTTAAAATTTATTTATTATCAAAGCTACATTACAGATCCGTGCATAGTGTACCCAAGTATATTGGAATACTAATTTTTTTTTATAAAAGTCTGATTGCTTGTTAAGTTAGGTTGCTTTGAATAAAGTGTAAAAATTTCTGATCGATATTTTGTTAACTTCCGAAGAGACAGAATTAGGAAATAACTTATAAACGGCCAATAGCGTTGCAGGTGCTGGCGGACGTGGGTGAGCAGGGGTCGTCACGTGACCGAGACTCATTAATACCAGTCGGCAATCTTTGCGCTTCATTTCGTCGCTCAAACAAGACGAATTAATTTACAATCGATTACCCAGGCCCTTTAGGATGTTTGCCTTTGCTTGTTCGCCACCGAATAAACCGCGGCGGTCGCCTTATTTATTTGCCTAAGTTGTTGCTGTCTGTTGCTGCCGCCGCATGTTATCGCAATTTCGTCTAATGGCTATAACGCGCACCTTTTGCGGACACATGTCCGTTTATTTGTCGGGTTGCTATTTTTCACCCGCTACAGTTCAATGCTACGTGTAAGATCATTAGTATTCTGAACAGTCAAGGGGTTGTGGTATTACGAAAACAAGCCTTGCAGCTTTGCTCATCAGGATTGGCATTATATAAATTCCTCACCCTTTATTATTTTTGCAAATACAAATATTAAGGTTTTCTTGGTTTGAAACCGGATACAAGGATTTTCACATTTTATTTGATGTAATAATAATTAGAACATGTAAAAGTCTTTACTTTCTTGATAGTGGTTCTCAAATTTATTCGGTCTTATGTTATGTTAGTACATGGAACAAGATGGCCTCCCAGAGATTTTAACTATAAAAAGGATTAAATAACGAGAGCAAACTAGAACAACAATTGTCGCAAACGGCAACGGGATTATGCAAAGCTGTCCTATAGCTACAGAATATATAAACTATCGAGAAATGTAAAGGTGTTTATAAAATAAAATTCCTAACTTTTACACAATTTGCTTCCACAAATATAAACCCATTATACGGATCAAAATGTTCGAATACCTGCTATAATATAGGTTAGACAGGTTTACAAAATGCGCAACACTTTTTATAGATAATTTTAGCGAAACGTTTTTTTAAAACATTCTTTTTGCCAGATATTCATAATTACAAATGGGCGAATTTTTGACTGCTCAGCTATGACGGCATCACACTGATATGACAAACCTCAGATGTTAAACATTCAACAACAAAAAATTTAAACAGTGAAAAAGCATGTTTAAAAATATCATCTTCACTAAAATTCTTTATAAAAAGTGTTGCACATTTTGTTCATTTTAGATTCATTGCCTTAATTACGGTATCATCGCATGTCCGACTGTTTGGGAATGAAACGCTTTTTTTACAAAGGGCGATATTGTTTAAATTGTAGACCTTTGTCCTACATTTTCTCTCTTTAGATTTTTTTTTGTCTCAAAAGAAAGTTTTCGAATAATTGTTAATTTATCATTTCTTTAAATTGTTTGGCTGTATTGGATTTTGCTAAAATATTTTTTTATTTCCAAAATATTTCAAAACTATTATGTGTAAATGTACAAAATCGGGATTATATGTCAGCATGTTTATCGCCCTGCTATATGGTTTAAATTTGACTTTTACAATCAGTTTTTATATAACACTAAATAGGGTAATCAGTTTGCACAACATGGTTCATATGAAAGCTGTGATTGATTTTCTCCACCTAGGACCCATGTCAATTAACCTAACGCCGTCTAACAGTTTCTTTGCCCATCCCTAAACGGGGTTTGACAAAAATTAAAAAAAAGTCGGCGATAAGCTGCAACGCGCGGAAAAGTATAGTTAATTTTGTAAACTTAATCAGTAAAATATGACGTAAAAATAGGTTTCGAACACGGAAAATGTTGTGGCAAAACTATAGCGAACTAATTCCAATTATATTCATATAAGGTATCTGGGCAAATGATGTTTATCTAACAAACTATTCGCTCATCGGCATTTTGCTGAAGCGATTACAGTAAACACTTTGAAGACGTACATAAAAACCGGAAGCGGAAACTTCAGAGCGGCAAATTAATCCGCATTTTTTGCGGGGAAATTTGCCGATCGGCAGCGATGAAGAAATAATGAAGGCGCAGTTGTCCATTTATCGCTGTTAGAGAGGCTCAGATACGAGCCGCGTTTCTCCTAGCAAGTTTATCGGTAGCTATCTGCAGAGCGCAAAATTGGGGATTATAACTTCAGGGCCAGGCGCCGCGAAGGCAAGCCGTCAGCGGATACCGGAGAAGGCCAACAGTCCGCCGCTGCAGTGCATTCCAACAAATTATAAAAAAAATTGCCCAAAAAGGACCGCGGGCTTACTTACGGTGCTGACCGGTTTGTTGTTATCAAAAACACACCTCAGAAAAACGATTTCACGTAAAAAAATACGACATGTTATGTAATTAAGACAGCCCCAGTTACAAAAGTATTTGGGGGAAAAATTACTCTGCACAAACAAATCGACTAATATTAGAGTTTTGCGTTTGGTTTTAAATATATATGGCAAATTTTTTTAAAATGTGTTCGGTGACATTATTTTTTACACCATTCCGTATCCTTAAGTTACGTCTATAAAACGGACACATTAAAATAGTCAATAAAAAGGGGTCACCCAGTTTGCACCACGAAGTCTGTGTTGTTAACAGCATGTAACAGTGCAGTCAAATTGGTCCTGACCAGGGCTTTTCCGGTTTAATCCAAATTAGCTAATGGACCCCCGAAAGATGAATAATACATAAGGTGCGCATACCTTTTCTAAGGCCCGAAGAGGGCACTTTATTTTATTCAAAAGTTTTAATCAATAAAGGCAAATTCGTTTATGGTTTCAAGCGATGGGTACTTTTGAGAATGCAATTGCAGGAATCTGATATAGCACACAAAATTCGGCGAATGCACTGATATTTATAATTTGAAAGTACCTAAGCTCGCTGTAGCTCTGGTAATTGACATAGGTATGTAAATATGTTAAAGGATTTTTATTGGTGTATTAGTTACGCAAACAAACCGAAATATAATAAAATTGTCGTTAGAGTTTCGTGTGGCCATATATTATTCACACAACTATAAATAAGGTCAAGAAGGAGATGTCCAATAAAAGAGAGAACTTCATTCATTGAATTCAGGACCATGACGGGCTATTGAACGACGTCAAGATTATTGGGACAATGCAGATGTATATCAAAACAATGATATTGGTCCCTCGTGATGGAATGCCGTTGGTTATTGTATTTTCTATATTATGGCCAACAGTATATATATCGGTTTCACGAAATCGTGTCCTCAAAAAGTGATTAACATTTACATATTGTTTTACCTAGCACATTTAAGGAAAATGTTTGGCCCGTTCCAGCAACTCAGTATAAAATGAATACTATATGTCCAAGTTGTGAACCAAGACACTAACTGACTAACTCAATAGTTGGTGTCATGTATAGCTTGTCACTGATCTAACTATATGTTTAACTTTTGGATAGGTTGTTCATTAAAACAGACCTGTAACTACGAAAGTTGCGAACAACTGTTCGAAGATAATTTTTATCTTGGTAGGCAACTGGAAGATTTTAGCAAAGCCTTCAAATCATGTACAAAATAAATTATGTTATCTTTTGAGGTTTGTTGGGTCAGACTTTCCCAATGGGGAATTGTTTTACCAACCCGTACAAGCGCAATTATTATATGCCCTTTGTTAATTGCTGGCCAGAAAAGCAATTAACATCAAGCTTTCAAAACTTATAAAAGACTACAGTCTTATTTTTGTTTGAACTAATAAGTCCACTAATATGCTCAAGTCTCACCGCTCGAGTAAGCGCTAGTTGTGGCCATGACGCCATTCTCTTCTTTCAGGCATCCAATTGATTCATCAAGAACTCCACAAAGATACTTGTTGAACTTCACGGAGTCATACTGCGAAGAAAAAAGAGCTGGAATAATTCCATAAACACAGTCAATTGGACATAATCCCAGCGGAAAATACTCCGAAAACAATGGTTCGAAACTTGCATATTTCATGTCTTTTTTAGTTAAAAATTTAGTGACTTGGTTTAACTAAGCAATTAAAAAAAACAATCTATATTCAAATGCAAAAACTTTTCTTCTGCAAAGGCTATTTAACAATAACAGTTTAGTTTACAACCAGGTTACAACAAAAAATAACAGTGCTGGTGGGAACAATATGTTGATCGAGTGTTGTAACCCGACACTATAGCTGCTGACGAATTTTCTATGCCCGTGGTGACAAACCCGTTCAACTTACAGTTTTAGACAACAAAGCTATGACAAGCCCATCCCAATAGCCAATGAAAAAGTACAGAAACGAAATTTAGGGGCGGCATTGGCGTTGCACGACCATCATAGGTCGAAATCTTATATCTTTGTAAAAATAGTGAGTTTTCTTGAAATCTAAACACGCTTGTGACGCTTTATCAAAAACAAGAACAGTATATTTATTTCCCAAGCCGTCCTGCGAATACAATACTGGCCTGTACTGTGGGTATAAATGTTTGATATAACCTTATCTACTATTATTCCACAATATTTTATACAAATTAAAAGTAAAACGGTAGAAAAGGTTCGTTAAAATCCGTCATAATCATTAATAAAATAACTTGCGTATATTAGAATTACAAGTATAAGTAAATAACCTAAAATAATTAGACAACCAAATAACCTACATTATATTTACATGAGTAAATTGTTCGAAAACTTTTATAATATTGCCTTTTCGCTGGGTGCAATCAAACTAATGCCGAAAGACTCCTAACAACTTACGTTTGTCTTTATTTGCATCAAGAGCTCCAACATGGTGATTTTCGTTGGCAACTCTGAAATAAAATATCAACCATGAGATCAGTTATGCACAATTCAGATAAACCACAAACGTAAGTTATCTGCCACAAAAAATTAATCATGAATACCAGCGTGTTATGCTTTTTAGATTTTTGCGTGTATGTTCAGAAAAATATTTTCCAATTGACAATGTGTGATTGAAACTTCCCAAAAAGCATGCTGCTGCAACGAAAACAAAATACAGCCGCATTGCGTAAAGCGCAAAGTGTATCGTCGAACTATATAGTAGGATAAAAGTCACATAAAGATTTAGGTGGAAACGCGATGCTGCAAAGTATTAAAGTATTCTACTGAATCGAAAGCACGAAGGAAATTTGTATTGAATTCTTGTCAAAGTAGTCGATTTTATCTAACGGGAGATATTAGTCACTGTAGGCAAGTAAAGATTTTTTTTTCGAAACCGTGAAATCGCAAACACGCGCAAAATCATTTTTAAATGCAAGTCGCAAGTTGAAGTCAAAACTTACTTGCTCAGGAAAGGTCGTGTTAGATAACGCTCAAGTGCGATGGGTAGAATGATAAGCCGTGACACAGGACCGCCAAATGACAACGTATTACATGTTTTAGCGCAAGCGAACGTCAAATCATAATGCCACAATAATGCTATCTGACTCAATAGATTATGAAAAAATTCTATTGGCAACGGTAATTCATAGTCAGACGGGCAATAGCGCCCAGCGCCAAATCGATTGTTTAGAATTTTTTAATTTATTATCCTTTGGTCCGTAAATTGACATGTTGACACCTTAGGGCGAGCTTCTTTGCGATCGATAGAATTATCCATGTTAACGTCAATAGATACAACCTGACAGACTAATTTAATTTATGAACATCTTTACGTTGGGTCGCCAGGTGATAGCAGTAAAATGATTTTATCGCAAGCAAGGAAGAGTGTCCGATTCTAAGTAAATAATAGCAACATGCTGTGTATATTAGTTTAAAGATGAATATCTTTTTCGCCTATGTTGGTTCATTGGTCCGTTTGGAATTAAATTATTAAAGCTTGCCAAAAAAAAAAAACAACGATTGGCATATTTTCTGCATGTATTTTAGCCACTTTTGTATAAGATGTAATCGCGCGCATGCTAATGAGAAGCATCTATATGCACTTCAAAAAAAAAACGTAATATTTCTCATTGTTATCGATGCAACATTAATAGTAATTTTGTGTATCATGTTACTGTGGCGTTCTACCAGATGACCGATAGACGCGTTTCAACCGTGAATTACATCAAATTATTCACCCTCAAATTGGCATCCTTTTATTCGAAATGTCGTTGTTCAGCGTATCCCAACCACGTGCAGTAACTTTAATGCAGTTCAGATAGTTTGGAAGGAGAGCGTTTTACAATCAAAATGCTAGCAAACTGCAAACGAGCAATGCAGTGTATCATCGTGTCCGTATACAAACAGCTGTCAAAACTCAATCGCCGAAACAAATCAATTACTTAGGCCTAAGGTGTTAATGGCAAATCCACTCGAGAAAATTCTGTGTAATGAACAACGATAAAGGTGTGCTAAATCTGATGGTATGTCATGCGACGTTGGCAGGAAAATCAAAGTTTCGAATCTAAAGCTTCTGCGAACATAAAGCAAACAACGTTTTTATAAATTAAACTGCAAATACTTAAAATACGTCAGAATTGTCAAAATGTGCTTTTATCCTGCTCTACAGCTTGTGGGCCTTTGCTAATACTGCCTTTACTTTCAAGTCTGAAAAATAACGTGATTGCTTTAGTGTCGTCAGAGGTTTTCATTTACGTACCCTGGTTCTGGAATTTGTCTGTTAGTTTTACCAAGTGGTGCGGAGTCAATGCAAATATACATAAAAACGCGTTAACGTGTTGCACCAAAAATATTTTGATTACAAATATTACATTGAAACATGTCAACATACATACATACTAGTATGCATTACGTCAACGAAGGCCGGAATGCTTGCTCACAACTATCCAATACCTTAACATTTATTTGCTTGACCATGTGCTTATGAAAGCGTTAATTGGAAAACCAAACTTCGATTGACTTTACTAAACGATCTGAAGCATAAAAGATAAGTTAATTAAGTTACAGGGTTCACAAACCCAAGCTAGGAAACAGCGACGTAAATTTGCGTACATTTGTTGCCCGCTCGGTGAAAGGTGTAAACTATCTAGCGAACTTATTTATTTATTCAAGTCTGAAATGTCGCAGGAGAAAGCTTTGCCACCGCCGGGACTTGCACTAACAATGCAGCTAATTTATTTTCGACGGCGCTTGAACATCAATTGTGACGTTTCACTTTCCTGTCGATGTCAATCAGCGACCTTCAGTTACATTTTAGGGTCGGCGTTGTAGTTAGCCTGCGCATATTGATTGACCTTTTTCACTGCGCTGAACGACAAAATCCTACTAATCATCTCATGCCATTGTCCGGCAAACGCGCCAAGCTGTAGCAAGTAATTGTCGTGGCATCTTTTCACGCCCCCAGAAGACACAGCGTTGAACAAATACATACCAGACGCAGAAAACCGAACTCAGTGGACGACTCGCCTCGAAAAATACTCCAAAACAAACCTTGGGGCCGCGCGTCAATTGACGACGCGTCGCGGCGAGACAAGGTATTTTGTTTCCAATTCGCCTTTTTCTAACCCCGCTTGGCCTTGGCGAAGGAACAGTAGAATTTACGAAGTCAATAAATTGTTTTGGTTTAGGGAGGGGCGTGTACGCCGTTTACTGTACCCATAAAAGCTTACACGACCTTCATTTTTTGCATGTGGAAAAACACTCTAACGATGGCATAGACTGCTGGCTTTTAACAGATGTTGTAGGATGTTATAAAGGCGAACGCCAAAGTCGGACTTTTCATATTTTTGCTCAAATCATTGGACTTAAAAACAATATAGTCCGCAAAATTTTATGTTATTTTTTAGCGTTTGAATTTGGACGATCATAGCCTCACTGGTATATTAAACGGTGAGCATATAGATTTATTTAAATGGACAATATTAGTGCCTATTTAAGTTAAGAGTTTATAAATTGATATTTATCGATATATGAAGCACAAAAAAAGAATGCAAGACCATTGTATTAGACAAGGAAGCAACGCTGTTTCAAAACGATGCCGACCGATAAATAATGAGACAATTTTGCACATGACAAAGCAGCAGACACAAACCGCACCATCAACGTATATACTGGCCTCATACTCACACATCATCACTTCAAGCGAAACCTGGCCCATAAATAGACTCCCCCTCTTTCAGCAAACTTTCACACCTAATCTTACCCGCCAGTTTTTTTACGATTTTGTTTCTTGCGTTATTGTGCCTGTTTTTTGTGTGTGACTTTTCAAACAAAAGCTAATAACAGCACCTTATCAACATGCAACTTGTTAGGGTGGTAATACGGTCCAGCTCCTACCTAAACGAATTTATCTGAAAGAATTATACAAATGCCAGATGCTGATTAAATCTACCATTCAAAATGGATGGTTTATGGGATAAATGATATTCCCACTAAACAAGATTTGCAAAAAGGGATGTTAAAAACCGTTTGTGTTGGCTATAGATTCAAAATGAAATAATACACTTGGCTTAGGTAAAATTACCGGCTTACGTCTTTTACGTTCTTTATGGCGGCAGATAAGCCAAAAATAGCGCCATCTAATAGGGTCAGCCGCCCTCGTCGCCAAAACCTGGGTAAGTGGGGTGTAATTTTATCGTGGAAGCGAATAGCATCAAACCTGGTTGGAAGACTGAGGGCAAATGCCCATAGCTATTAGACAAGCCTCTGGAATCCGGCCGCACTATGATATAGTCGCACGATATTGCCGCGCAGAATCGCAAACAGATAACCTTGGTATCACGCGGAATGCGGTAACTGCCTTGTAGACTATTCCATGCAAGGACCACCCTCGCGCAATTTTACCGGTAACCGGAGTGGCATTGTAAATTAGAGGTTTGGAAAGTGATTCGTAAATACATACGGTAGACAAGAGTGCAGAGGCGGACCCAGGGTTTATTTTTAGGAAGGGGAATATTTCAGATATGACGTCACAAGTTACATCATAATTACAGTAATCTTGTTAAGAGTTCTGTTCTCAAACGAACTATAGTATGCAATGATGTAACTAAATATAATTAAATCGCACAAAGCGTGTAAAAATTGTGTTCATTTGGTTTTAGTTGTCAAAACGTCCCTTGCAGTGAGACTTACCACGTAGAGAACATAAAAAGATTCGCACGTTGCTCGATGTATATAGGGGCCATTTGTTCTACAGTTGGCTGAACTGAGTTGACGTAAAAAGTTCACAAGAAGCGCAAAAAATAATATATTGTGTATATTTTGCTTTAAAAGTTAGGTAGCTGTTACTTAAGATAAATGTCCTTTTATAAAGACGGTATAGATTTACATAAACGGGAAACAATATATTTACTAGATAAATTGCCATACATTACATTACGTATAGAGTCTGAGTTCACTCAGCGGTAGGAAAAGGTGACATATTACACAGCGGCATAATGCTAAAAATATTTCCCTAATATGGAAAGAAATCATCTTGTAAAATTAAAAAAGAAAATGTTTGTATTTGCATAATTAAAGTTAGCAAAAATATATAGGCCTAATTATGGTGGGGGAAGCATGTCCTTGTGCCCCCTCCCATCTACCGCTCCTGCGAAGTCAGCATTTTTTTTTAGCGAAGTCAGCATTTTCCTACATGGAATTCAAAACCTTCGAAACGATTCCATTCAATGGCGGAAATACTTATTCGAGTTATGGGGTTATTTCCCAAGCGTAAAATGGAGTGGAAGTTGTAAACCCTACTTTTAAGGACAATTTAAAATCCTTTATTATTTTCATCACATAATTATACTGATAGGCTTTGCCTTTATGTGATTTGGTAAACCAGAGTGTTGCCCCAAAGGACGCTTCTAGACAGTAACCTGTTCCAGCATATTTTGGTGGTTATTAAAACATCACAAAAACACACTATACCGTGTAATCACAACATGTAACTAAAGAGGCTTGTTGTTGCCTGCTAATTAAACCCTAGAGCGAATGTACAATTACAAATATGACAGATAAAACTTGTATAGCTTAAAACTAGCACAACACAACAGCCTTGTATAAAACATTTGAATGACATAGTTTGTGAAGATTTTATTTACTTCATTGTTTCGCTCGGCACTCGCTATACAGTCCAACAAAATACTTTAGGGGGAACACTCTCATGTTATTATTATGTTCATGATATTTTTTATGTATGATATATATTTTAGGTAATTTTATTTTATGGCAAAATACTTATGTTAGGAATTTTAATTTGCAAATGATTACGGATTCCGAATACTCAATATGAGTTAGCCTATTGGCGTTTAAACAAATGGAATACGCGTTGTCCTGCTAAGGCAAACGCTCGTATTAAGGTTTAAAGTAGTAACCTACAACTTTTTTTAATACTGGCCCCACTCTTGGTTAAAAAAAATGCGAGGAAGTTCTACATGCCATAAGAGTGTCTTTTCAAAATCACCCATGCATTAACCAATTTTTTTCCAGGACACTGCGGTGGGGCGCACGCCCTAACTTTGACAAAAAATGGTTTAAGGTTGTGAAATGTCGGTGCTTGTTGTGATAATTAAGGAAAGTTAAATCGGTTTAGGCTTGTGTATTTTTAAAACCTATCGACATCCTTTCGAAAACTATAAGGAATAAGCAGTAGAGTGAACAGCAATAGTTCCATCGTGACATAAATGGTCTGCAGCCATAACGCGTAAAACAGGTAAGTATTTTTGCTTTTATGTTGATACAGCCTAAACAGGGCTTCAAATGGCCTTAACTAAGCACAGCCCACTCGTGTTTACATTTCTCGGCAATTGTTTGACTAAGGGCGGCCATTACCATGCACAACAAAGACTCGTTGAATAGAGTAAAGCGAAGTACAAGCATGCCACAACGCCTAAATAAACCGTTGGAACGCATTACAATCTAGTGGCAAGTAACAGGCTACCAACGTTTTATTGCAGTGTGAGTGAATTTTTCTTTTTTCTGGGTGATTTTCATACCATGCTTTTTCCGTCCCCAAATAATTCTAACTTAATGTGGGATTAAGTTATTTTTTCTTTTTGCTTGGTTTTGTTTTATTTTTAAGCTTCTGTAGTAACAATCCTACTTCAATGCAATGGACATGTTAGTTCGCCAATTAAAGGCTGTTACTTTAAATGTATTACAAACCTGGCGTTGTACAACTTAAATCTGTGAAGTTGCAGAACACATTTCCCCTTCCAACTTTGCTGCTTCGGTTTATCACCAAACCGTTGGCAGTTGAAAACCGGCTTGAAACAATTGTACAACTAAACCCTGAACACATTCGGCCAATGCAGTGACAGTTAATATTCAGTCAGTTCATATAAACAAGCAGGCAAAAAGCGGATTGTCTAAACTAACTCCTTCCGTGCCAAAAACAATCCTGAAACCGGTATAGTTTTGTAGCAAACAAAGCGATTAGCTGCAACGATGGCTATAGTATTATCCCATTAGTTCCTTCGACAACACTGACCTGTCCAACATGTATCCGGACACACCCACTGTTACTATACTGTTGGCACTCTAGTCCTCTAAACGTCCACACATCGGCTGACCTTTCTTCGTCGGCGTACCGCACAAGCTCTTGCCTAGTTCCCGGTCCACGTACAGCACGTTTTATTTACCGCCGGTTTTATTTTGGAGTTTTATGGACGCACACCCTGGCTTATTGTGGCTCGTTATCGAAACTTATGTTTGGTTGTGATTCGGCGACTGTGTGCACAAAGGGCCGAGCGCTAGGTGATCAAGGCGACTCTCAGGCCGCGCGAGCGCAGAACCAACACACAGCACGCTTCGCGCTAGTAGCAGAGACGATGACGGGCAGCTTATGAGCAGGAGTGTCCGACCGTTTGCATTGGCCTCGTACGATTTACGATCGCGTTTCGGCCCATTTCTCGTCATTTGGAGCTAAAAAAAGCCGAAGTACTTCTTTTAAATAGTTTCGCTGCACACACAAGGCAATGTTGTGGCGCTTAAATAGCTGTTCGAAAAAAGCGTTACAGTTTAATATACATTCAAATGGAAAGGTACAATTTTTTTAGAATAAACGAAGAACGTCCTTTTAGTTACTTAATAATATAAAGTTTTTTGCTATTAAACAGCCAAATTTATTGTTGAAGTGCTTATTTTGATAGTAATATGGAGAGGTTGAAGTAAGTTACCTGAACAAAACAGTCCCGAATGATTATAATGGATTAACAATTTGTAGGTATATGAAAATGCGAAGGCCCAATCAGGCTTTTTATAAAGGCTTTAAATCTTTTTACGTGGCCCAAGCCATGGGCTTAAAAAATTGAAAAGGTTTGTTGGCAAAAAAAAATAAAATTATGACGTTCCAAATAATATCTGTTACTTTCAATAATTTATAAAATCTTATGCCCACACATGGTTTAATAATTAAGTTTTGTTCCAATATCAAATAACCTGCACAATGCACACCGTTTCTTGACAACCTGTAAAATGAAAAAAAAAAACAGCGACAAATTGTTTTAGAATCTAGACATTTTTTGTTGTAACCGATCATTTATTCGCAAAGGTTTTCATCCGTCATAGGTAAATCGGACATAACTTTACACTTAGTACACAGAGGGTTCGTATTTCTTTCCGATATTTCTGCGTTGGGGATGAGAACCGAAGTACCTCATATCGATTACTCGAAAGGGTCATAAAAAACGTAGCGACGGCATTTTTGCGTTGCACGTTGCCAGAACAGTAGCCAATAGTGATAAACACCGCCTTGAGTGCTTACCGGCTGTTTTTAATTTGCACAGCGACACCTCGCTAATTAAAACAAAGCTCGTGTGTTGGCTTTGGGTCGCAAGCGCGCTCACTGGGTAGACAGACGCGAACGATTGCGTTTGCTCGTTGCTGACTCAAACCTGCCACTCTGCACACAGTAACCGAATGATAAACGAGCCAAAGATTCGCTCAGCAGGCTGTCGACCAATCCGTTCACGATCCGCGATCGGCAAGCATAGGCTGGGTGTGTTGTCTGGCTGCACCGCCTTGTTGGTTATCATTTGATGGTCGAACGGCTTATTTGCGTGACCCTAGGTTTTCGCTTTGGCGCAAGCAACCCTCCTCAAAACACACTTTTTCATCAAATGTGTCCGAGGTCTGGCTAAACTTACAAGTTGAAGTAACCATTGACTTAAAAAGTATCCAACGTTTATTTCAACAAGTGATCTCAACGAAAGATAAATTGAGTTAAAGGATGTTTACATTTTGAATTGCTAGACATTATATATATATATATATATATTAGTTCAGCGGTTGGAAATATTTTTAGCATTAATGAGTGTAAAGAGCACCATAAAATGTAATAAAGTTGTTTGGTGTAATTTCATATTGTGAGATTGGGCTCTGAATTTTTGATACGTGGTAACAAATGGTGAATAGCCTATTTTAAATAGAAAACGCGGCTCGCGCGCCGAAGTTTGCCCAACTCTGTATTAGGTAATTAGGTTCCTGTTGTCGAACACACAAACAATACTCAACTGAATGCGAGCCGAGTATAAGCGAAGCGCAAAAATACGTTTTTTCGGGTTAATATTCGGGTTAACGGGCTACCAAACTTTTTATTTAGAATAAGATGTTAAGCATTAAGCATACAAAACATATTTGCATTTTGTTCAATATAAAGTCATTTATTAAGGTGATTTTGCAGAAAAGTTGTTAGGGCCATTAATAGTTGACCTAAACTCCGTATAGATTGCACAAATATCCCATTTTGAAATCACCCATAGCCAAAGTCACATCTGCCACTTTTCCCTCTTAAGTTAGGCCTAAATCAAATAAACTGAAGCCAGGGAAACTGTTTGTTTTTTGCCTAAAACGTTGCGGGAAATGACTTATCTTTTCAAATATAATTCAGGAAAGTGATTTGCCTAGTTGACTAAGTCAATGTTCTTTCATGCCCGATCATGTAATATCCTTTAGAGCTAGTTTTTGAATTGTAATAAATACGTTTATTGGCAAACTAAGCCACGCACCAGGAAAACTTATCTTTACTCTTTTGCATTTATTTTGCACAAGTAAAGCTCATAGCAATTTTTTAATTTCCACTCTAGACAATATACACATGCTATCAAATTTGGAATCATTAAACTCAAAAATAGAGATGTACTTAACCCAATTTAATTTGTATGTTAAAGAAAATATTCCGGGGCCCTAGAACGTTCTTTAAGATTTCCAGGTTATAATCACTGGTTTATGTGAAGATATATAGCCACTCGACTGCGCCACCGTTCTGTAGTCGATTATAGCAACGTGACGATTGCTCAAATAAATAAAGTTTTGTCCCTACCTGTGCTTTTGCAATACAGATCCTCAGGCAGTCAGTAGGTTGAAAACGCCTAACTATCCAAGAAAGTCTTTTAAACCACTCGAACAGCTTAGTGTTGTCTTAGGTTAATTCCAAAGAAAACAAAAATTGAATATCTGGACATCCGCCTAAAATAACTTGGGTTAGGTAATTGTTCGTTTTGAAGATACCAAAAATGTGTGTGGCTGAATGTTTTAGAACTCTTTCTGTTCCATGCGCAAATCCAGTTAAACTTGCAAAGTATTTGATTTCGAATACATATAGCACTTACTTACTCGTCAACTAACACCTGTGTTTGCTCGCGTTTAGTCTCGTTTTATAAAGCTGCCGGGTCGTTGGGCCTGAAAAAACGAAAAACCCGAATAAATGAAAGTTGCCACACGGTGAATGGCGATTTCGATGGCTTTAGCCCGCTAATCCTCTATTCGCCAAACAAAACAAACTCGCGCGCCTGTCTTTGCCACATGTTGGGTTTGATTTGATTTTCTGCTTGAGATACCGTTTCAAAAACACCGCCTTTGCAAAAAGCACAAAAAGCGATCGCCGAACTTGGGGTTTTGTTTGAACGAAACAGTATCCACACAAGTTTATTTATTACATAGCGAACATAGTGATTGCATCACAGATTAACGGAGTAGGAACATTAGTTAAAATAACATGAACTGCATTTTAAAGCTTTTCGGCCTTCATTTTGCACAGACAGTAGCGCCGTCCTCCTTTTTTATTTTTGATGACATTTTATTGCAGCTCAAAAATATTTTAACATTTTGCCAAAACCATTACAAGTTTGACAAATTTTGGACGCTTCGATACCACTTTCAGTTCAACATAGAATTTTAATAAACAAATGCACCTGGACCTCGCGGCAAAAGTTTCGCCAATGGCAAAATAAATCTACCTAAAAGGATGACAAGCACGTCTCGAAATCGAAATAGTTGCAGCCACAATGATATTTACCAGAGCAGACTAAACGTCATTCTTGTTTTCTTTGCAAAGGGACAAATTTCCAAACGCACTGACGAAGAAAGTTTATTTTCCGAGTCACAAAGGATCTGTGATAACAGCACGAGCGGGGTTAGTCGGTCGCTGCTAGCACAGGGTTGCAGCGGTCGACTGTTTGGTCTTGCCCGGCATACCCACGAAACGACTTCGAACCTTCACCTGTGATGGCGGCGATTTCTTCATTTTTAGCGGCTTCAATCTGAAAGAGAAAATCGCTCGCTGAGAAAGTTTACTCAAAAGGTTTCCTATTACGGAAAACTATACAGCGTCGTGTTTTAATGTCTGACGACGGCTGTAATTTACAACCCATCGTTGTTTGTTGGTTGCTAAACCTTTGGCCATCACCTCGGTATTTTATTTTTTCTGACCAGGACAAAACACAAATCAACTTCATATGTTTTGTATGTGCTTTAAGTATACAATGAAAGATGCGCACACATATGTGTGTTAACAACTGTGATCTAGCCCTTCACTGCGATAGCTTTTCGGTGTACTTAAATTATATTGATAAATCTATAATGACGACTTCAAACAACAATACGGTGTGTCTGTTGAAATCCACTCGATCACCTGGTCTCAAAATTGTTGGATTTCGTTGGTTGCTGAGTCGCCCGTCTTTTTCCTGATGACCCATTCACGCCCGCCTGCTCGGCTTCGGGTTCGTTCGCGTCCGGTTCGCTGGCGATCGGCGGGAGTCGGAGTTGGTCGCGGCGCTGGTAACCGGCCCTCCTGTAAACCGGACACGGGGAGGCGCTGTTCTCGGCGACCGGGTAACCGAGCTCAGAAAACTTTACACGCAGGTTGAAGTTGAATCGAGTTTTTCCGTCCTTTCTGCTGTTCTTGGCTCTTCGTGGAAGGCGCACCGGTTTTCTTCCGATAATGTCCCTCATCATCTTCGTAGATGAACATTACATAGAAAAAACAACACAGGTCGTTGCTGGGAAATCATGTCTGTCTTTTAAGGAAAGCGTTTTTTGTTTTATACCTTTTTCTTGTAGTTTTTCCATCTCAGATTGGTCATCCACTTCTCGAACGATTCTTCCTCCGAAAGAAGCCTCGTATTAGCGGTATAGAGCATTTCCTTTATAGTGATGGGTTTGGTGGCATCGTTGCGCCCCATTGAAACTGGGTATTAATTAAAAAAAGAGTACTATAAATGGTAAAACATAAATGAATTGATTTTACAATAGATTATAAACGTTGAAGATATCCTGTAATAAGTGCCAATTTTTGTATTTTCGTGGTCTACGATTTTTAATTAGAGTAACAAATCAATAGATCAATATGTGTGATTTCAATGTTCCATTTTTTATTGTTATGTAGGGCGTAACGGAAACAACGGCATATGTTAACCTGGTGATGCCTTCGAGATTTCTGGTCATATTTCGGCCAATCAGGCAGAAAAACAAGTTTTGGTTATTTTTTTTGACATACTCACAAATGCGCTCCAGTGCTACCATTGCATGTCGTGGTATGACCAAACATTCGACCCTCGTTGTCGCCACGATGTAAGTTGACTCTAAGTTCTCGCCGATGCCAAAGTAGTCGCCCCTTTCAAGGTAACCTTAAATACAAGATTTAATCTAATTATAGGCATTGAGTATGAGCTCCGATCCTATGATACCGGACCTTTTTAATGTAAAGCTATTCTAGTTCATGTTATGTCTGAAGCATTACATAGAGGATGGAGTTCCCGAGACCTTTTTCCCTTCACCCGGGTTCAGCTTGAAGTTTATTCTCATTGATATGCGAGGTGGGCAATTGGAAGCGTTCCTTGTGGTGTTATATGTGTGATTCTGTGTGTATAGCCCGTTGTAACACTGCAGCTAGATTTTATGACTGTTTAAAACGCTGTTAAACGAGAAAGCTCCGACGTTTGGGCGCCAAAAGGGCGGCGCTCATTCTCGCCAAACCCTGTCCAATAGGTGGGTAAACACCCACGGGCGCCCGCACGGGGGAGCAAAGGGGGGCACTCCCCCCCCCTGCAATTTCAAAATGCGATTATTAGTATTATTTATAAGTGTAATATGTATTACCTTTGAAGGTTAAAACTATTATACATTATCCATTGCCCCCAGTGGCGCATCCAGTGGGCGGGAGTTCTTACCCCCTTTTTGTAAGTGATATTATCGTTTTTTGTTTGTTTTTGTCATGGTTTAATAAACTGTTAGAAGCAGCGTGCTTTTTAAGTAATTGGGTCACGCGTCTTAATCTAATGCGAAACCAAAATCGAGTGCAAAACGCCGTTTTTCTTCTTTTGTTTGGTCGACCGTAAACGCTGGAAGTTTTTCTTTTTCGTTATTTGTTTAGGTTGACTGATTAGCTAGTGTGTTCGACAATTGACAACGCTAAGTCAAACCTTCTTTCTTTTTTTCTCGCTGAAAAACGTAGAGTTATACGCAATATGTTCCTCGCTGTTCGGTCTCTGCGCTAATATCCGATGTTGGTGTAACATCGACATTTGTTTAACTGAAGCAAGATTTTAAAAGGAGGTATAATGGTGACTGTCGTGCGCGTTTCAAAGTCTTCATTTTTAAGTAATGATGGTTAACGCAAAATTATGCTCTTTAAGCATACTCTAAGACCATGTGCTAAGTGTGTAATGGACACAACTTATTCTCCTCAACCGCAGCTTGTAATTTAGCTGACTTGGCACACAGCTCGGCGCAGATGTTGCGCTAATCGTGGCATAATAACACCCGGAAAAAACGATCTTCGTTTAGTATTGCAGGTGGTGAAAGACGTGCTTGTAATTTAGCGCTCGTTCCGTTCAAGGAACTTGAAATATGCGCTGCTGATAGTCGAATTATGTGTGATTCTACCACAATTAATCACACATATTTCACGGTCATGGTTTGTTTTTTTTTGCCTGAAGTTAACGATTGCACACCGTGATTTCGCAGCTGGCGCCTGACAGGATTGTCGACGACGCACGTGGTCGCTTTTGCTGGACGTATTTGGCTGTTTCTAATTAGTTATTTTATCACGTCTTGCAATCACCATTCTATGACGTCATACTGTCACTGTTTTATGACGTCATTATTCATTAACTTTAGACGAAAAAATAGGGAAATTCCCTAAGTTGAAAATTCAGGACCCCCCATTTTTGATTTTCTGGTTAGGCCCCTGGTTTCCCCCCCTGGAAAGTTTTTTGCGGGCGCCCCTGTAAACACCCATAAAATTGGCTTTCGTTTGGCCCAAACTTTTACGAATAAAAGGCTGCATTCTGTTTGTCTAATACTAGATACAAAACTTATGAAGATAATAATCAAAGGTATCAATTTCCAATAGAAAAATTCTCAACTCGTGTACCGATTACTAGCAGTCGTTTGCTGAGCTGCTTGCTTTTACTTTGCACTGAACGCAAAGCGTCGCCTGGAGGTGGCAAGGAAAGCATTGTCTGGCCTTTTCCCAGATGCGACATAGTTTCCATGATGGTGATTTTCTGCCAAATAAAATGATTTATTTGTTTAAATTGGCTAAGCTTTAGACTTCGATAGAATGGCACTCGGCTCGACCATTTTGGAAAAAAATTGTGTTATTTACCAAACATCTAAATGGCTTTCAAGTATTGCATTGTCTTTACAGATTCAGTCGATTTTTAATTACGGGGGATATGTAGAAAATGTGATTTGAAATAATGTTACAAAGTGAGATAATTTTTTTGGTTTATCTATAGTTTAAGTTTGCCAAAATTATTAAAATAATGTGGTTCACTCGCGATATAATATTCATAAGGTAAAGATGTGAAACATAGAATAATGCAAATTTTAAGATTATTTGATCTTAAACTTTAGAAATAGACAAGGGTTTAAAGTTTAAACGAACTCTTTAGTATGTACTATAGATCGTCTCAGAATTTATTTGTTTTATTACGTAAACAGTATTATGTATGACCCATCGTCTCTGCGATCCGCCCCAGTCGTAAATACTAATCAGACTGTCCCCCTAAAGCGAATATACAAGATCATGACTAACAAAGTTCCGAAAGGTCGTTTTAGTCCAAATAGCACCACAAAGCGTAACACCCGTTTCGCTTTTGAACTCGAATAACTGTTGTTTTACATTCACAAAGGAGGTTTTGCGTCAAATAGCATGACGTAAACGCAAACTCTCTCCTTTCCAGTAATAGCAAACTTGCTAGGGATGGGACGGTATTATACATAAAATGAAAAAAAAAAGTTCGTGGCTTGGGGTATATACTCAGCCTGTAAGTAAGTTAAACCACGCAAAAAAACAAAATAAAACAGTAACACGTTTTTTTAATTGTGTCCCTAAATATCGTATTTAACCTACTTACATCATAAAAAGGAATACTAAGGTCGCGTCGTATACAATTATGACTTACAAACGGAAATCTGATACGAAATGAAGGGGAGACCCATTAAAAAAAACATTAAAACAATTCAATAATAATTTCGTTTAGCTGTGATTTTGGTTTAGACGGGACTGTACGAGTTAGGCACAAAAAAGTCCTGTTAAGAAAAAGATGTTATTTTTTATGGTTTCAACTTGTATGTTGTAAACGTGTCTCGCTGTATGTCGTAAAAGTGATGTGATACTTTCGAAGCTACGCGATACCTGAGTTATCTGCCGATCCCCTGACCGCTATTCGTAAACAGTTACAGTCAAATACCCGAAGAGAATAGTGCTGTATACTTATACACGTCTTTTCTCTCCTAAATCCCAAACCGTGTTTGCAAAAAACGTTGTCTCGACAGTTTGCGCGCCGCGTTCGCACCCGGGCGACAGCTGACCCGAATAATCTTGCATAAGCCAGATACGATAAAGTGGAAGTGTTCTGGTGTTTCGCTGGTGTCGCCCACAATGGTTGAGTCCACCAGAAACTCCACAACTTTGCAGTTGAGGTTGATGTGACGCAAATCGAACTCGTCCCATTTCCTAAAAGCGCGAAAAGAAAGTGTTGCGCGTGATATCTTCCGAAGGTCGTGTCGGTTTGCTAAGTGGTCGTGGGCAGCAGCTTTGTGTAAACGGACTGGTAACCCTTATTCGAAATATTTGACTAAATTCTTTTCAACCTTTCTAAGTAAAATAAATATACATTGAAAATTGATTGTCAGTCGCTAGCAAAACAGCGATAATAATTATTTAAAATCGTTGTACATTCAGGCTACAATTAGTGTACGAACGTCATACGTTTGTTTTAATTCGTATAACGTGGCATTGCAAAAAAGTATTAATATGGATGTTCTTTACTTCTTTATTATTCGCCTTTTTCTTGTGAGTTGGCTTCCTTAAGGCACCCGGTGGAATAGTAATACACGTACCGTTATGGTTGTCCGCAGAACAACAAATGATCGTAATGATTCACACGCTTAAAATATTTATTCACACGTACGCTTAAAATAGTTATTCATATGTATAAAAAATAGTTTAGTTTTGTGCCGTTTGGAGTTATTCGTTAATGAAGTCAGTAACTTAAAATATAAACCAAATGTCTTACGCAAAGAACGGAAGCGATTTAAGCATTTTTAGTCGATCCTGCCATTCCTGCTCATAACTCCTCCTCAATACCATGTCAAAGTCAGGCTTGTCCACCCGGAGAAACTGAGATGTCCCTTTTCAAGCATATTTTAAGCTATACATTATCTTAAAACACATAACTTTTCCAAAGTTCGTCAGTTGGGTCGCGGTGCGAAATTTATTTTGCGATGTCCATTTTTCAGAGCATAGGATTTAGTTAAGATACTTTTCTCGGCACAAAAAATGTTTTAGAGTAAGACGCGATACTAATTACAAAGTATTGTCGAAAAATAACTGCGAAGCCTGAAATGTGTATACTAATTTCAGTTTCAAATAATAAAATTCCGATATGTGCAAAAATGTTTGAAGCCGGACCCTTGAAAGGTTACGATATAAACTGCATAAAAGGCTTAGCATACAGTAGATCTTTGTTTGCAGGGATCGCAAAACAGTATAAGTATACCAGTATGTTTACCTTTACAAACAATGGTTGCTGTGCGTTTGCAATCTTGAATGAGAGCGAGCTCGCCAAACGAGGAACCGGCCGGGACTTCCCCGACCACGTGACTCTTTCTCTCCCCCGTACGAGTGTCGGTCTGGCTGACCTTGAAATATAAAAACAAGGTTAGAAAAGGGGACTCTTTGAAAATAGCTAAAAATTAAATTTAGTCGTTCCGATCAAACACTTATTGTATAATATAAGCCTTTTTAAGTGTTTTAACTTTGACATTGCCTTAAAAACTATATTTGGTCAATATTGCAAGAACACCATGTAGTCAAGTTTCTATGTACCATATTTGTAAAAAATCACCATCAATAGGCATATGTTAGGTTACCAAACGACAATGTTTACCTAACTAGAAAAAGCCTTTATTCTGCGTTCGAAGTAGCAAATTTTAAACGAGTTTGCTCTAAATTCTTAAACAACCAACGGTTAAACCTGCACAATCACACTCCCAGACACGATAAAGTACATCGAGAAACCGAAGTGTCCTTCTTGGATGATCACGCGACCGTCTTCGAAGGTCTCAAAATTCAAGGCACGAGCCAGTTCCTTTCGCACCATGCTCGAATACTTGGCGAAGCACTGGAGAATTGTTTGAACAAAAAATATGTTTCAAGTATACACTTTTGTTACAGCTTATATTGTAAATATAAAAGACAAAAGTACGTATTCCAATGCCTTTTTTTAGTTTTAAGTACGTTTTTTAACTTATAAATTATTTGAAAACAGTAATGCTGTTGTTATTTAAGACTGACATAGAAATCCGCCAAATGTTAATATAATATAGGAAAAAAGGTATGCTATCCTCAGATTACCAGAAAATTCTATCTAAAACCGCGAAGACTGTATTTATTCGCAAGACGTTCCCTATCGATTTTATGTTACACAACGATGCTGAAGTTTAAGGTTTTCTTAATATCGCCACACCTTCATTTGGTTGACAACGGTGTGAATGAGTTCTAGCTCTTCCTCCGTTCGCTCCCAGGCGTTCTTCATGAGAATAAAGCGAGCCCGCTTCGACAGGCCCGCGTTTCCGGAGCTTCCCGCCTTGAAAGCATTCACGTTGAAGTGGAGTGTGTCCTGGTCCTCGTACCTTGACGCAGCAAGTGTTTTGTCTCTTGTATAATCGGCCATAAAGTTAACAAAGTGCACACTTTTCACGCACTAATTAAAACATGGAGTCGCAATTCAAAGCATATAGAGCAGTGGCTTATAACCTGTGAGTAATTGACTCAAATGGCGTAGTTTAAGAATTTTATGGGGTCATGTTTACAACGATATAAGATTTAAGTGTCCGCCAACAATCAAAAAGTAGAATCCATACGACGAAATGTTAAACTTTTTATTATTTAATTTAAGTACTACTAGTCATTTTAGTACTGTATGTTTCAATCAATGCTGGCAGGTCATAAGAAATCCATAAAGTTTTTCTATGTTGAGAAAACATTGCCGTATAGAGGAAGAGACGTAACTCTATTACCAGGTTTTATTGAGGTCCTCGGTGCTGTGTTCCTCTTTTACAGTAACGAGCGGAATTTGCCATCTTCTCGCTCGAATGATCGCCCGAACCACGTTCTTGAAGCTCATCTTAGTGTTCGGGCCACGCAAATTGGACATGAACGGATTTTTCTGACAAATACACCGTTGATTTTAACACTTCGCCGCAAAGGTGTGTAATTTGTGTATGTAGAGCGACGTTACGCTTTGTGCCTCTTTAAACGACGAGGAACAGTCGTTCAATAAAAAATAGCCATAGGCTCGCTCGTATTATGCTTTAATGATTTTATTATAAGGTTCTTATTGCCTTAGTGACGTATATAGATGTACTTCACATGTGGTGTTATAGAAACAAACAACATTTCACACAAATAAACAACATTTATTTGCACTTCACGGCTTTTAAACTGTCTCATTCGATTACTGAAGCAAGACGAATCACGTTTACGATGATTTATTCTTTAAAGGCGAATATTAATCAAAATTACTTGGTCCAAAAAGCTGGCGGCCACTTTGCAGGTTATGCCTATGTTGAACGCTTAGCGGTATATTAGACTGTATTATACCCACGTTTGGTGGAGGTTGGTCATATTGGTCGTCCTCGTCATCTGGTGTTTCGCCAGAGCCCTTGTTTATTTCGCCGGCTGATGGCACTGGAGCGTAGTCTGTATGTATATGTAATAAGGTTCGCATAACTATAACTAACATCTTAGTATAGGTAACACTTTTAAAATACGAAAGTCAATTCCATGGTTTTCATATCGAGTTTCGAAGAATGGCTGCAAACGAAACGTTTCAATGCACATTTTAAATCGTTTTTAATATTCTCCAATAAGCTAAAATACTGTTTTAAACAGACCATTTAATTTAATCGTACTTTCTTTGCATATGATACACTTTATCTTACCTGGCTTAAATTGTAACCTCTTGATTACAACACTGTTCGAAACGTCGACGTTGCTAATGTCCGGCAAAACAATATCACATTGACTTCGCTTAGTCGTCAGACGCTTGTGGTCATCAAAAACCATGTAATTCTCGTCGACCGTGGTCAACGCTGCCTTTAGCTTCATGGCCCTTCTGTTCAGTCACTACCCATGTCGTTTAAAAGGTACAGAGCATTTTAACTACACACTAAGCCATTTTATTACCTCACAATATTGCCTTTGTGACGTCGGTGGCTTAGGCATATAAAGTGACAGAAATTTACGAGCTTTGGAAATATGTGGACGAAACTAAAGCTTCATTGTACTGGACAGTAACGTTTGAATATTGAGCTTTGAACAATCACCGTATTCCATTTCGTTTAATTTTTCAAATTTCATGCATTTTGTGTTGTTTGCCCGTCTTTAATTGATGGTGCTATTGGTCTTCGTGTATATACTTTGTATAGAGCAGAACTATATAGCTGAACCCCAAATTCAATGCAGTCTTTAGGGCGCATTTCATCGGCCTCACTTGGAAGTGTATAACAGATTAGGCTACTATACATTTATACAAGCAATTTTTGGCCGCACCTGCCTAACTTCAGGAGACTAACCTTAGTTAACTTTATTTTTAACGTAAATTTTATCGTTTTAAAAAATTAAAATTGACAAGACTGGCTTAGATGTCCAGAATCAAACCAAAGAGTTTTTATTCAAACTCTTTCAGTTTGAGAGTCAAAACAATAACTTTTATGACGTCATATTAAGTATCAAGAGGTGCATTTGGCAAAAATGTTAAATGGTTAATCAAACCTAATCTGATTGGTAATAATCAAACCGAATTATACAACAACACTAAAATAATTAGGTTTGCGTCAAATTTCGTTATTCATCGAGAAATTCAGTGTTATTTCTAAGAATTTAGAAGAAGTTATTTTTCACAGTGTCGCTATAAACCGGAAAAAAGTATAGGTTATTTTAAGTGTAGCTATTTTGTTACTAGTAAATCATTACATACCTCTTTTATATTTGCAGTTTACAAGTGGCTCCACTTTTGTCTTCTAGACCAGTGCTCTTCAACCGGTGTGCACGGTCCAAAATATGCAGGGGGTGCACCACTACGAAAAGGTATACAAGGGTGTATCACAAACATTTAATGAACCATTAATATTTGACTTCTCAAGTTTGTTTGCAAAAAAGGTTGAAGAGCACTGTTCTAGACTAACATGATGAATAAAAACTATATGTTGCATCGTGCCTAACTAAGATGTGGTTAGAAAACAAAAACTATTTTTTTTATGGCAAAAGCACTTGCCGAAACGTTTGCTAATAAAAGAATGTATTTTTATCTTTAGTGATAAAACACGGATCTTTCGCACCAGAAATATTCACATCAAAATATTCGCGTTTTATCTAAATACATTATGGGCTTGTTTTTTCACTCCGCATTCCGTTCGTATAGCAAGAGAGGGGAAAATGAGAAGGGGTGGCCCTAGTGCAGAGGTGGGCAAATTGCGGCTCGAGAGCCAGATGCGGCTCTTTGATACAATTTTTTGGCAATTCTGTTAGAAAAGTAAATTTAAAAAATCGTAAGAGACATTTAGGCCTAACTCCTATTTGAACTAAGTTTGTTTTCCTACGTTTTTTTTTTTTATAATAGTTTCAATAAAAATATTAAAGCCATTATATTCGATAAAATCTACATAGATGTTTCAGCAATACCTCATGCCATAATCAGTGCAAAAAACAAGTCAATTACAGTTTCATTAAACAATAACAGTTTCATTTCTGACATCACAGTGTTATCAACTAGATTTCCCTGTGATTTAACATTGCGGCTTTGTTGCTTCAAAGAACCAAACCAGCATGCAAAAATTCCATAATACCATGTTTAAAAAAAATCTGTTGTGGCTTACAGAGCCCACTCTCACGCGATGGTATTCATTTTATTAGCTCTTTAAACTTATACATTTAAACAGCGGTTTCCGTTGTTAAAAAATTGCCCACTCCTGCATAAATGTCTCGTGCAAACGGTCGCAATACTTTAACAAAAAGATTCCAGGTACCTGCTAACACACGGACAGTTTTAGGTTTGTTTGTGATTCTCGACCGATAGATATCACGGGGTTTCGTTAATTTGGAGGGCGTTTGCGTTAGCGGCTCTTTGTTAGTACCCGATAACGATTTGGCACAAAACATAAGTATTTTTTAGAAACGACAAGCGCCGTTATTCAGTTGTTAGTGTTACTTGTTAACACACTATAGACGTATATCCTGATAAGGGTTTTTGTGTTTTTAGACACAACACCGAACATTTATTTTCGGATACACGTTGAATATCCACAATCATTCTGTAAATCACCGGCAATAACGTGTCCATGCTTCCCCAAAAATCTGTATTTGTGGCCTATTTTAAGTAAACTTGCTAACTTTTTCGCGCTCCGCGAGAATCTAATTATATTGATGGAATGTATTACCTAATATGTATAAAATTATTTTAGCTCAAAGGCGTCATACGTCCTATTGCAACATCGAAAATAGTTTGGGCAACTTAAACGATTTAAAGACGTTTTGCGCTTTGCGCGGATGAATCATCGTTATAGTTTTTGCATTTAAAGTAACACCTGTCCAAACTAAAACTTAACACTATTTAAAGCGTCCCAAAATACCTTTTTCAATAATCTGTTAAATTTATAGGTTTTAGTTATCTTTCTAACTTTCTTATATGTAATTGTCAAAACTAATACAAAGCTCCCCCACTTGTAAGAAATGCGTGCCTAAGCAGACCACAAGAAATATTCTGTTTAATATTGTCAAAAGAGCGCGGGTAAAAATGCTACAAGGATTTTGCAGTTTTGTCAAATATTTTGAGTCTAAATGGACACATGGAAAACATTAAGTCGTAAAGGTACCGGTATGCATTTTGTCAAAAAATAACGGAAAGTTTTATAATAACGCTAAACTATGCAACTTAGTAAAGATTTCAGGCCACATGCAATGTACATAAAAAACGGAGAGTACAACAATATTCGATCGGAACCGGTACCCGGTGCCCAGTAGAAGCATCGGTACTCGATCGTCGAATACTAAGGTGTTATCGGTGCCGAATTTCGGCCAACCTTGAACGGAATAAAATTTCAAGAACCAGATATAAACCCTTTCAAAAAATGCTTTTGAAAATACTGTACATATTTATTCAGCGATTTAAGCTTCCTTGACAATCCTTGTGCTTAAGCTGAAAAAAGAAAAATAATAAAAAAACATTATAATTTTTAATATAGTTGGATTTTAACTTATCGTAGGGTTTTGGCTATATTTTATTTTCCATGTAACAAGTTCATAAAAATATTAGTGTATGTATATATAAAAATATTAGTGTATGTAAATATTAGTGTATGTATAGGTAGTTCAAGATCTCCAAAGTGGTACACAGTGCAAAATATTGTAGGTACATCTGACATATTGTTATGAAAAAACAGTTCATAATGTCTGTATATTACACCATGATGTTTATAAACTCAAGCGAATTTTAACATCTTCGTCGTGAAAACTCACCGGTTCCCATGCATCGAAGTTCGCCAAGGGTGTGCCAACCTCTTTCAGTTCTATCGCCAGTGTCACCGAACATGAGTTTAGTCACCGGAAGTTTTGCTTTGTCGTCAAGAAAACCCTCATCAGATGTTTCAGGTCCACCATTTTTATCACAGTTGCACTTTAGCTGACTCACGTCACATGTGTCTGGAATGATAAGACAACAAAACACCAAATTAAGTTCTCAAAAACTCCTCCAGTTACATTTTCTGGCGTAACGTCCCATGTTTGGAATACAGGGATATGTGGTAGGAGCCGGACACGGGTTATTTCAAACCAACTGTACGCAAGCCTGGTAACTTATCACAATATATCATAGTTTGATAACACACGACTGGAATACTCTGAATATACCCGCTTTTTAAAGCGTTTCCGTATATCTCAATCGACGAACGCAAATGTTACATCGCAAATTGTGACTGCCATATTGCAAAATGCAAATAACCGTTAAACGCTTAAGCAAAACACAGCGTTCCAATTAGCCCTACTGTGTAAACACATGTTTCTAACAAGACTATTCGGAGGATGCGTTTTCCATCATAGCTAACAAATTATTGTTCCGCTTGAATAAATTCGCATCTTATGCTGAAAACATTAAACTAAATAACTAGTGCAATTAAATAAACAACAAATTTTACTGTAACTTCCAACGTACATGCCTTGGTGTCTCTTTACAACTTAATTGAACTTCACTGGAAGCCATGTCACAGCTTCAATGAGTACAAAACCTTGCGAAACGGCAATATATCCGGATAAAGGATTTAAGGAAAATAAATTAATCGCTTTTTTTAAAAGACTTGTTCTACGCAATTTAATAACAATTTTGAGCATCTAAAACCATTTGTTGTATGGCATGGTGATTTGACATATGACCATGCGTGGCGGCCATTTAAAAAATCTGACGCCTTACCCTATGCAATATGGCTGTAACGTTTTTTCGGTTGATATACAAATATCACAAGTCAATTGAAAAACACTTGTTTCTAATATTTCAAAAAGAATGTGAAAAATACGGATATTATAAAGTCAGTTAAAAATAAAGCAAAAGTATAAGCACGAATAATCTTTTTTAAATTTAACCTAAAATATGCTGACCCCCCCCTGGTTCTTCGGCACAGCTTACATTCCTGGTACTGTATATCCGTCGGACAAGCGTCGTGCCAAAAAATATAATGACGGCAATATATTTGGCTTTTTAGGCCAATAAATATGGGAAATGTGTGAAGGCTACAACGGTCAACATCATTTCAGACCTATAATATTCGGCCCAATACGATTATTTCAAGGAAACCAACGATAGTTATATTTATTTAACTTACTTGTTTCTCCACATGCACAAAACCGATCTCGTTTTGATGTTGCCCCACCCCAGTAACGCATTACCTCTCCGTCACTTGACACCCAGGCCGCAAATTGGGGATGGCCACTGTAGAGCAGCACGCTATTCATGCATCTGTACTAAATAATTGAATAAGGTATATTGTAAAAAGTCGCAAAAATTCACTTCAACTGTACCCGTTGATTCAAGCGGGCGTTTTTTTACAACAAACTCCTAACGAAAAGGTATTAAAATTTTCATAAGTTAAAGTTTTACCAAAGGAAGTTTATATCAGGGCTGCGGAGTCGGTTATAAATAACTCGAGTCCGACTCCCGAGTCCGACTACGGCCAAAAAAATAAACCCGAGTCCGACTCCGATCAAATGTGCGATTTTGTCGAGTCCCGAGACCGGCCCTGACTCTACAGCCTGTGTTCCGCCAATTTACGTAACTAAAACAACGTGGATATTCAGCAATCGAATTATAGGGGTGTCGTATAATACATTCACTCACAATGCATGGTTGGAAATTGTTCCACCATGTGCTATTCCGCCTTTACAATTTACACAGTTGGCGGCCATATCACTTTTAAAATTTGCTACTGCGCATGCGCATGTCGGACTCGGGACTCGGGTAGTTTTACGTGGTCTTACTCGAGTCCCGAGTCCCGAGGCCGACTTCGACTCCGCAGCCCTGGTTTATATAGGTGCAAACTTCTTCTGTCTGTATCTAAAACAAATATACCGATAACCAAAGGCCTATTTTAGCTGAACCTTATAATTATGCAAGCCAATTAACAATTTTAGGGAAGGTCGCTACAAAACATATGGGCCTATTTTATACTTTAATAAATTGACTTACTTTAATAAATTGTACGCATGTAGCCGATACATCGACGAGTGCTTGTATTTGGGTCATTTCAGCATTGTATTTAATAGTTCGTTTGTAACTGAGTTCACCCTCATGGCCATTTACTTCAGTTTCATTAAGAGTGTCATGCATTACCTGTGTCACACCTAAAAACGATATACAGTAGGCCCATATATTCAGTTGGACTCCAGCCTTAAGACCAAAATTAGAACACTATTAACGTCGGAATAAAACACAGTTCGGAGTAAGGCAAATATGACTAATACAATAACAACATTTAAATCGAAATAAGACCTAAAACCGTCGAAATAAGACATAAATGGCCAGAATAGTGCCTAAATAACCTCCTATACATTACCCCAAACCCCACCCCAAACTTTATCACTAACACCTCCTAGATAATTTCAACCCTTACCCATTTTTACCCCCACCCATTAACCGCCCGTACCTCTAAACGTGTCTAACACTTTGGTGCCAAAACAGCGTCGCCCCAGAGGCGCCGTTCAAACTAGGCCACCGAAAAACGTCGACAGCAAAGGTATTTAGACATTATACCGAAAAATCCATGACTTTTTCCGATGTTTAGGTCTTGTTCAGACGATTTGGACCTTATTTTATTGTTGTTATCCGTTGGTCTTATTGCTAGTATATCTTGGATTAACTTGGTTGCCGTTTTTAGTGCACCATCCTGCTAATTGATATTTTGCATTCTTTGAAATTTGTTGCGCCAATCGTAAGCCTATTAATATACAACTACTTGTGTAACATCAACGATTTAACGTGCAGTTTATCATCAAATGTTTGTGCACTGCTTTTGCCGTGCTGTACTTACTTCCATTTTCGGTAAATTCGCATTTGACGTAAAAAGGTTGGACTAAATCAAAGTTGGGCGAAATCAAGTAAACTCCGCTACTATTACCGTCAATGTCGTCACACGTCCGCGGAATATCTGAAAAATAAGAATAAAAGTTGATAAACTTTTATGGACAGCAACCTTAACCAGCAACATATCGGTCGAATCATTAAAGTTTTTCGCAAATTACAAAAGCAACACAATTTTCTGTGGATTTAAAAAGGCTTAAAACGCTAATATAACATGAGTATGAGGGTTTAATAAGTCACTGCAAAATATTCAATAAGACACTGCATAAATCAAGCTTGATTACCTATAGTGCAAAATATTGTAAGGGCTCCTTATTTTGGGGGTTCAAACTTGGGCGCTTCTCAGCTTATAGTAGATCTAGATATTTTGGGGTAGATGTTTAAAAATAACGTCACAAAAACTGCTGGTTAACTAAAAATCCTATATTGCTGCCAGTCAAATCCTTCTCACATGTGGATTTAACACATAAAGCTCGTCAATATACTGAAAAAGTTCTTCCGGTAGTTATTTGTTTTATCTGGAGTTTCGGCTAACTATCCAGGATGTCTTTATCAGAAAATGTAACAACACCACGTAAAATGAAACGTATCCAGGTGAAAATAAAACCGTTTTCACGTTTTTGTCATCCGACTGCTGCTGGTGGCTATGTCAGGAGTCACTAATAATATGTTTACGATAGTCACTTTCTTACGAAATAATAGAGCCACCAGAAAAATTTAATATCGTGATGAAATTTGCACGGTAGCTGCGCCAAAGCTGACCTCTTAGCGTCGTTGTTCTTCACGTCGCTAATGTGTTTCTTCCACTGTGTGTCACATGGCCTTCCTGTTTTGACAATATAAACCATAGGACAATCGCCACACGGAATGGTATAAACCACACCCTATTTTGACGCTGATTGGGTCATTATAGGATGCGACAAGTTGCATAACGTGGTAATAGGCGTTGTATCAACTGAAACGCCGGAGTCCCGCGTGATGCGCCGCAGAACGTTGCCTTATATCCAGGGTTGTGCTGCGGCGCATGTTGGGCGTGATTTATACCAATCGCGCATTTTATCTCCTTTCCTAGTGTCGTTTTATTTTGCGAGGTTTTGGGCGCGGTGTTGCTCCATTCCCTGATGAAGGCATCCAGCGGTTACCATTTTTTCATAAAGGGCAGACTTCAGCTAACCTAACTATTAATAACTCAAGAGTATAATAAACACGGGCGATTGCTGGATGAACTATATGCCTCACCGTTGTCGCAGAGCTCTGCTTGACCGCAAAGTACGCACTTCTGATAATGCGGAGAGTCGCACGCACATCCTCCATTCTTGCAACAAGCGCAGTCTGTTCGACTTCGGTTAAAGGAACAACGGCAACCGGTCAGACTTTGAGTCCACTTGTTTAACACTGCTCATCACGTAAAAGCGATACTTAGTAAAATGAATTTAGTGATCTGCTAAATGACGTCTGCTACAAAACCACAAGTATGTATAGTTTACCTGTTTTATGCAATATAGCATTCAAGTTGTTATGGAAAGTCTGCAGTTGGTTTGCATCGTTTTCTCCTGGAGGACCAATGTCTCCTTTTGAACCCTAAGATTTACAATGTTACCGCTACCGAATACTGTGCACTATACTGTCGACTGTAAATATCCACTATAGCTTTAGGCCTAGAATAATTTTGAAGTTTCAATTTAGAAAATTTTTAATAATAAATCGTTTTTTAATAATAGTGAAAAACTTAGATTGTTCGTCTACAAAATGGTCATATACAAGTATCTATATTGTTAGGCTACTTATCTTATTCGTCTCATGCAAGTTTTATTAACCTTAATTCCTACTCCGGGCAGTCCTGCTGGGCCTAATTTACCCGGGGATCCAGGTTCACCTTTGGTAAAAGAGTTGGAAACACGTTGAGAGTCTGGCCCGTCAGAGCCATATATGTGGTTGATTGTGTAAGTTGCACACTTTTCTGGATTTGCAAACACACTGACTTGGACGAACATTACGATCGCAAGCAGAATGTAACAGAAATGGATTTTCCTTAAGGTTAACATTTTACACCACAAGGCTTATTCGAAATTAGCAAACGTAAATTTGAACTGCGAAATTCAAGCGATTAAGTGAACTGCGAAAATGCAAGCGATTATTTAAGCTCTAAATCAGGGGTTCTTAAACTTCTTGGGTCTGCGCCCCTTTTTATATCGGTATATTTGTTTTAGATACAGACAGAAGAAGTTTGCACCTATAAACCAGGGCTGCGGAGTCGGAGTCGGTCTCGCGACTCGGGACTCGAGAAGACCACGTAAAACTACCCGAGTCCCGAGTCCGACATGCGCATGCGCAGTAGCAAATTTTAAAAGTGATATGGCCGCCAACTGTGTAAATTGTAAAGGCGGAATAGCACATGGTGGAACAATTTCCAACCATGTATTGTGAGTGAATGTATTATACGACACCCCTATAATTCGATTGCTGAATATCCACGTTGTTTTAGTTACGTAAATTGGCGCCCCACAATTTATCGAAATAGAAAGTGGGATAATTACAAATCAAAATCGAAAAAAGAAACAGCAAGCAGTGTTCGATACATTTATCATTATTTTCATTTTTTGGTCGTTGAAAGATGAAAATCGCCTCATAAATGTTATAGGGTTTGTCTACAACTCGAGATTTATCTCTGGGAAACGCTAAATTAGACCTACAAAGCAACAATAGTCTTTTGCTTAAGTCCATATTTCTGGTCGCAGAAGATGCTTATGGCGGCTTCTCAAGTCACAAATATGCTTCGCTCACCTTACAATTTCTTCGGTTACCTATATATACAATGCATTAATATTATCTCTTTTTTTTAACTTTGCTGCCTATTGGTTTTGCAATATTTATGTTGCCTTGCAGCTAATGTATGTTCCTTTTGGCCTATGAATGTACTTTAGCAGCGGTGCACAAAATTACAAAGTTAATAAATTTGGCGTGTAAATGTGTACCTGCCACAGACTTCATAAGTTTGTATTATAGACATGCAGCCTACAACTCAGAGGAAAGCGCTATCGCTCGGGGATGTTAACAACATTGTTGAACAACATCCAACACGGAATTGCCGAATCATATGGCGAAACATGTTTTCCGTCTGTGATTCGAACCCAACTTCCAAGCAGTGGCCAATCGCGATTTAACTCTCACTCTGTGGTTTCTTACAATGACAAAGAGCGCATCTTCACTTGAGCTTCTGTCCTACACGGTTAAGCATTTTCGACAAAGGCAAACCGCTTAGTTTGAATTCAATAGCGTTCCGTGCTATTTAGGTTAATTTTAAACAAGACTACCACGTTCTAATACCAAAAAGCAAAGCAAATAAGTGTCGTTTTAGCCAGAACTAAACATATAGCAAATCCCTTTTATATGGTAAAATTAAAAAAAATTACTGCAGCATAAAATAATGAGTAGAAACACATGGAATGATACATTTAACATAAAGTTAATATTATGTTTTGTCTCCTGAAAAAAAAAATACTGTTTTTAGGTTTCCAGAGATGAGAAAACGTGCGATAAGGAACTTAGCCCACCATAGTTCTACAGTCTGTTTTCGACTTCACTTTTGCTCATTTGATTCGTAAAACGTTTGGGCAGGTGCACCAAAGGACTGTATACGGAAGCAATGAAGCCTCAAAAATATATTAGAGTAAACAACGTGTCTTTACAAACCACCTTAAATATACTACAACGCTAGTAGCAGTATATTTTAGCCGTTAGCTAGCTTTGTTTGCAAATGTTTTATCCAATGAAGTTTCTTAAAACACCTCACTATAAATAGCTTTGTTGTAAATCATTGATAGGTTTAAAAGTTATCTTAAACCGTTCGGGGGTGGCTTTCGCGCACTGTTTACGATGTTAGTTTTGTACTGGATGTTGCACATTTACAGCGACATTAAGGTAAAGTATACATTACAAACTAACTTTTAGTTGCAGCGATTTTTTTATTTTTCTGTGCAGCGAAGGACCTTAAGAGAAACTAAGCAATTATATGATTTTATTATTTTAACTGAAAGTTTTACTTTTCCCTGTACCTTTACAAATGTCGGGTCAAATTAGTTAATGAAAGGAGTGTGGTCCGAAATCCGCCAACTGCATGTATATATACATCTGGTAAACAATGTCCACACCTTACTATGCATAATCATAGTCGATCATACATTTATATTTTAGAATTCAGAATTCCTTACTAAGTTATCGTATAAGATCATCAATGAACCAAGCAACATGGCATGATTGTTTCTCCAATTGCCTCCTCTGAGCCTAAGTTGCTAAGTCGGTAGCCTATAGCTGCCGACGGCCTCAAAAACGTCAAGGTCCCAAGATTTCTGATTTTATTTAGTTTTTAAATTAACTGATTTGATTTCGGTATTAACGTTAACTTCCAAATATGTTTATAGGAGATATTATGAATTCTAAAGACGTGTATGGCTGCAACAATTTATATCAGTGATGATTTGGCTACACCAAACTTTATGCAATATATATACATTATGTTTTGACAAACATATATGGAATAATTTGGGTATATATTTACAAACATATATATGCGACAATAAATTTAACAAAATGATTAAAATGTGTCGAGAAAGGTGGTTTTCTTTGTGGATCCATTTTGCATTCTTATGCTGAAAAAACAATAGCATTAATTACGTGTTTTATAGACTTACGTCTTACGCCGACCACTGTAATTAAGTTTGGTTAATTTTAATTTTATTATAGTACTCATTTAGGGAGAACACCCTAACTTTGCTGATTTACGATTTTTGTTTTGGGTATATCTTTAAGTATAATATTGCTTTACGAAACAAACGAGTTTACCAGATACACAGAACATAATTATATGCTTTAAATTTATATCAAAAATAAATTTATAGCAATATATGATCAACAATGTTGAGTTTACGCTGGCCATTGGTTAAAAAGCGGCAAGAACTTACTGAATACTTGCAGCATGAATGAGGCATTTAACGTTTTACCTTATCATTCAAGTGGAATCACAAAAAATAACTCCGCAAGTAAGAAATAATGAAAATCTCGCACAATCCGGAGAACGTAAGTTCCTGTGTCATACTGTGTCATACACAAAACGTAAGCCATTTCCAAACTGTCATGTTTCATGGACAATTTCCATCTGGGACGTCCTTTTTTTAGGCAGCCAGTTAATGCGCGTCAACGATTTTTTATTGGTATTCTGTTGAATCGATGTGATGGAAAAAGCGCTGTATCGCTTTATTTTGGCATGTTTCGTTTTTTTGCTTTTAACAGGCAAACACTTTTTAAAGTATATTCGGTATTACTGTAGAAAGTACGTTACATTAATAAAACTAGCTTACCATTTCTAATTGTTTGACATAAAAACACAAAACCCAAAGAAACATTAAAAAAAATGTGGTGATCTTAAGACACCCCCCCCAGCCATTTTCTTGACTTAGAAGTATTTGGTTATATACGTGGCATAATAGGATTGCCATAAAGACGAGCAGCGCGGTGCCCCGATCTTCGGGCGCTTTGGGTAAAACTCTGTACAATATTTTTTGTTTTTTTCCAAGCGCGTTATCCTAATTCTACGTTGACTATGTTTAGACTTACAGAAGGAAACAAAAGCAAGCCACTAAGGATTTCGTCGCCTGATTGTCTTGGTGAAAAAAGACAGAAAAATACGAAAATACCGTCCAATTTCCAAACTCACCGGTTCCCATGCATCGAAGTTCACCCAGGGTGTGCCAACCTCTTTCGCCTCCGCCGCCAGTGTCACCGAACATGAGTTTAGTCACCGGGAGCTTTGCTTTGTCGTCCAGAAATCCCTCGTCGACAGTTTCGGGGCCGCTATTTTTGTCACAGTTACACTTATTGGTTTTGACCACGCACGTGTCTAAAGAAAAACATAATAAAAATGTAAAAATAAAACCGTTGCAATAGAATAATTGAGATTCATCTAGATTCTAGATCAGTGGTTCTTATTATTTTTTCTTGCTAAACCCCTTTGAAATCACCAACCGATTCTCGCAACCACTTCTAGAATTGCTTAAATAACAAAATCGTTGTAATTTTAATTTTATACAAGTAACTGATAACACAGTAAAACAATGCCAAAGTGTGAGTTGAGTTTTACATTTAAATGAGAAAAGAAATAAATTACAGTAATACATTTTATGTGTCTGATTCAGCCCCGCTGCACCCCTTGGAGCAGTTCTTGCAACCCTGGTTAAGAAACCCTGATCTATAGATTCGAAACCAAGGTTATTCAAACTAGAGTAAACTTACTTTATTTTTCAAAGGCGCAAGCTTATGACTTATTGCAACATTAATAAATCGTTCAACCGTGACCAACGTTTTGCTTTGACGCTATTTTCTCGCATTAAAGTTTTTTATTATTTTCTGTTTTGTAACAATGTGACATTACTGACCACAACTATACTATAGCTTTAGTGATTTTTAGTTTATCTACTACAGTGCAGATAATGTTAGAAAGGGTTCTTTAGCAAAACGTTTTATCACGAATACATAACGCAACTTCTTTAATTTAGCTTTAGAAAAATAAAAATTGATGTCGGCCTCAATGGCGAAATTAAATTTCGAAACATTAAAACTAAATGCTAAATTGCCAATTTCTTTATAAAAAACAATTGTCAACTTAATTTTGCAATCAAGCTTTTTTCAATGTGCTTTGGCACCTATCGTGCAATAACTAGGGCGATTATTTTTTGACCAAAAATTAAGAAATTTTGATCTAATTTGTCCTGTTAGAAATGCATTGATTTAAAGAACCTATAGGCGTCGTTATTCACACCTTTTATTCACGTTTTGTAAACGATTTATGTGCATTTTTATTCGATTTTTGAAATTTGACAAATTTTGACCTAACGTGTAAATTTTGACAAAATGTTAACTTTTTTTGACAAGTCAAAAAATAATCGCCCTGGTAAGAACATAAACACAAGTTTTTGACATAACATGTAGGCTTATATGCGCTGAAAAAATCTAGAAGGTATCAGCCGTAAAGCCTTATCTATCTAAAATCATAGGTCTACAGTCTTACACGATTGCTTCTTACAATTTCTGATGTTAAGTGATATGAATATACTGTTGCTGCAATATATAAATAATTGTCGGAAGAACCCTCTTTATGGTTAAGTGATATGTTGTCAGGCTTTCCACGCAGATATATAGTAAAACTCTTGTCGAATCAAGTATATTATAAGTTTTGACAATCACTATTCTAAATTCGAATAAAGACGTTCTTGTAAATCATTTCATGACCGCGTCAATATTATCACACCATTTTTCTAACTTAACTATATATACCCCTAACACACCTACAATTTAACAGACAGTATTATTCCGGCGTATAGATCTTACTTGTTTCGCCACATGCGCAGAAATAATCTCGTTTTGACGTTGCCCCTCCCCAGTAACGCATTACTTCTCCATCACGTGACACCCAAGCTGCATAGGGGCTTCCGTTGTAAAGTAGCACACTTCCGACGCATCTATACTACATACCAGAATAAAATATTTGTTTCTTTAACAGTAAAACAAAACTTTTTTTGCATGATCGATGCCGTAAAAAGAAAAAAAATAATTTCTCCAGTGTTTGAAGATTTAAGTCAATACAGACCAAACCAAAACAACGCTACCATTGGAAGTAAGCATTTATAAAAAAAAACAGTAGGCCTATTTAGCTAAGTTAAAAAAAATCAAATTTAAACAAAGGAATAAAAATACGACGAAATATGTTACAACTAATTTCTGTATAAACTAAAAAAGAACTTAAATAAACTAACAAACACAACTGTACTAACTTTAATAAACTGCTTGCACGAGGCTGAGGCATCAATAAGCTCTCGTATTTGAATCATATCGGCATTGTATCTAACGGTTCGATTGTAGCTGAGAGGAGGGTCCATATTACTAACTTCAAATTCATCGAGAGTGTCATGTAACACCTGTGTCACAGCTATAAACATGATAGATAAAATAACAATCACGAATTTTTTATTAATTAAAATTATAACTTGCGATTCCAATTGATGTAAAAGTCTGAATAAAACTCACCTTTAAATTTAGTTAACAAAACTAGTTAACAACAGTAGGCCTATTATCCGTTTTGGGTTAATCCCGCGTTATACCTCCACTTCCGGTAAATTGACATTTAACGTAAAAGGGTTGCACCAGATTAAAATTGGGCGAAATCAGGTAAATTCCATTCCTGTTACCGCCTATGTCGTCGCAAGTCCTCGGCAGTTCTGTGAAAGAATACTTCATAAGCAATTACTGCCCAACTTTTTTAAATTAATCGAATATTTAAGTCCATCAAATGTTTCAAAAGTACAAAAAGTATCTTATTTTTTGAAGTTATTATAAAGTTTTGTATTGCATTGATAATTCCTGGTGAAACGTAACTATGTGCAGCAATTTAGCTTGAAGCACGTGTTTTTCTGTAACATGGATGGAATGTCGCTTACCGTTACCACATAATTCTGCGTGGCCACAAGGAACACACTCCTCATGATTTAAAACGCCGCACGCACATCCACCATTCTTGCAACAAGCGCAGTCTGTTCGACTTCGGTTAAAGTAACAGCGGCATCCGGTCAGACTTTGAGTCCACTTGTTTGTAACTAGAACAGTTTAATCAGTTATGCAATGTAATACAACATCCATCCATCAAACGTTTTTTTTTAAAGAAACACTAGCTTAAAGTCATGTCAAATTTTTAAGGATTTTCTAACTTAAAGATGATAAAAACTAAAACAGGAATTTGAGAAAATCCCTAAAATATAATATACCTGTTCTTTGCAATATTGCATTAAGCCTTTTGTTAATATTCCTGAGTGCATTTGCGTCATTTATTCCTGGTGGGCCAACATCTCCTTTGGACCCCTAAAATTTGTAATCGTTTAACGTATTACGTTCCTAACTGTTTATAATTTATAATTTAATTAAGGCAGTTTAACGTTATTTAGTTTATTTTAAACTACCTTTATTCCTACTCCAGGAGGTCCCGCCGGGCCCACCTTGCCTGGAAAACCACGTTCACCCCTTGTAGACGAGTTCGATATGTGTTGAGTTGCTGGCCCATCGGAACCATAAATATGGTTGATTGTGTACGATGAACATTCAGTTTGACTTGCAAAACATTCGCTGCCCAACAGAATCACGAAGCCCAATATATACAAACACGTGTTTGCAATCATATTGGTGTTACAGTTTTTACTTTACTACAGTTTTACTGATTATTATTCGTACCGCATCTAATCGATTTAGCCCTGGAGAAAAATAACGGCATTTTATCAATAGTTTAACGGCAGCGGGGCAATATGTAAGGACTTGTTTTGAAGTAAAAAAAATCTAGAATAAATTTACCTCAAGTTTGTACGTTTGTCTTTATAAAATCCTGTAACTCGATCTTCACCATCCAATCAAAAACTCAACATAAACACGAAGTAGTGTTAAGCCACACAAAGATTAAACATATACGGTAGTCTTTAAAGCCTAAAATTCAATAATACTTTTCAAAATAGTTGAACAAACACATCATAACATCCTCAGTTTAATAAAATTTTAAGTAAAATTCCATAGGGCAAAAATACTTGTCTACACAAAATGTTGAAAATTAATTCATTACATGTAATTTTTCTGTATTTTGTATTCTCAAACAATAATTAATTCCCCAAATAAAAATTGCAGTAAACATTGCGTGCTGAATGTTTAATGTTTATACTCCAAACCTAATTGTGTGAGAGTATGCCGAACCGAGCACTGTTTGTAACGCAATTCGGAAAACGAGTTGTCACTTGACTAATGGCAATTTATCATTCTCTCAATTTTTTGCACGATTTTTTATCTAATCTTTGTGCAAATTTTACGTCAATCTTTGGACATTTTCAGCTGCCTTATTAAATACTGTAGTTTGGTTTTTGTTATTAAGCTTTGTTATTCGGTTTAGTACAAAGTACTTCATACTTTTACAAATTTATTAGCCTCTTCATGTTAAATTGACTTACCCTATATTATTTGATTGTAAAATAATAACAAAACTATTAATTCAACCTTGCCCAACGGCTAAATACATATAGCTAATTTTCAGTTCAATATATGAATGGCGTTTAGCCAACTCGCAATCAGCCTACTGGCGTTATCCCTGTGGTGTAAAGCACCGCGATATCTTGCAACTCCCACATTATGCTTGGTTAAACAAAATGTACGTGTGAGGCCTTCTTGCACCTTCTTAAAATATTTATTGTGGCTGCTTAACATAGGACACTAAATGTACTGTTGTGTCCAGTGATTCATCTTTGCTACAAAAAATAGTCTTGATACGTTGGGAGGTATGCCGTACGGTGTAAAAGTTTGCTGTATGCACAGAAGCAAAAATATAGTTGAAAACATTATTGCCTTTCCCTAAACCAGTGGTTCTCAACCTTTTATGCTTCGTGGCCCCCTTTGAAAGGCTCTCGACCCACGTGGCCCTCCTGCTTAAAAAAATATCAAGCATTTTGTTTAACGTATTTACTTGTTTAACTTCTTCACGTTTATGACAAATACAGCTAATAATCAACGATTAAATGCACTTAATTTTAAAACTTGTACATATAAGCATTTTAATTTAAATTAACTTAGTTAGTCATTACAAATCTTGGTATTCGACGCCGCCAAGGTATTTTTATATTCGGCTCTGTTTTGTACTGAGCCAAGCGATGTCACTACATTCGTCGAGATGATTTCTCGATTTTAATTTTGTTAATCCGTCACTATTAGCCTACTCGACAAATAAGTTGTGCATGAACTGCTGAATGTTGGCCTAAAAATGACCTTGAATATTTGAATAACCCCTGTACCGCACTGCATGGCTACGTATGAAGAAGAACAGTAATTGTTACAGGCCTTTAACCGAACTTGCCACTCGTGAACGACCATTTAGGTGTAACTTTCCGCGATAAAACGAATAAAAATGATCCAATATTATTCTAATTTAAACATCACTATACTGACGAGTCAGACACGTGTCAGTAAAATGGGTTACAAAACGTTAAAAGAAAGGTTTACAGTCATAATAAAAACCAAAAATTAAGTTAACTGGTAAATTTTGAAAATAGTGACACTTTAGTTTTTGCAATATCTAGCCAGAGAGTTATGCCCGTGGCCCCTCAATGACCGCTCCAGGGGAGCCGAGGGCCACGGTTGAGAAACCCTGCCGTAAACGTTTATGGGAGCAATGTGATTGTTTGGTTTTAAGATAATTACAAATTTGTTTTATTTAAGATTAAATTTAGATTGTTGAATAAAAGCACGTATAATGGCGTGAAATAGTTTCTTAAAATTTACAGAAATACATATTTCGCTGTATAAAATAGATAGAGTAGGTTTATGCGCAAAAAGAAAACATGTAAAAAATATCGAAATGCAGCCAATAGGTAAAATGTATGAGACCACCTTTCACCTACAATCAGGGCAAAAAAAGAAGAACATATATAGTGAATAACAATGAGAAAAAAACATTTCACCCTTGATATTATTGATCTATTTATCTTCAAAGATATCCAAAAGACCAACTCGCGGCTTTTGAACTAAAGCAACCTAAAAAACTGGCAAAATCGCGGTTTACGTTGAAGTATATAGCAATATAGTGCCGCAAAAGCGCAGCTCGATCGTTGTTTGCCGTGTATTAAACGTTTTTTTCCAAGTTACGCATTACATTTCAACGTGTGGAAAACTTGGCTTCAGTTTGGCCGACTACGTTGCCCCTTTTATGGCAGGTGGCTACATAAATTTCTACATATTAATTTTAGCATAGCTGCACACTACCTGAAGGTGTACAGAACACCGTGGTTTATGTTTGCCAAAAGGGCCATAAAGAACGCATTTGCCACATGACCTTAAAGAGCCATTGCCCATGATATTGCCTGTCTTTGATGCAGATATTTATTTAAAATCAGTGAGAAAATGTGCAATGTCGGCGTTTTTTTTGCATGTAATGCAAGTAAAAGGTTATTTCGCTAAATATATATATATATATATATATATAGATGTCCTGATTTAGCACGAAAGTAACTTGCGAATCACACAGCTTAATCTAAATATTCCAAGATATTCAAACATATTTTTACGCATAAAATAGAAAAATATTTTTTTGTGGCAAACTCCTTTCAACCCGGCTTATATACTTCGTTTAACAGACAAAAGAAAACTAGACTGGTATATGAAACCTGTTATCTAAAGGTATTGACACCATTTTTAAAATATAAGTTTACTATACGAGTAAGAAAGTGTAAAACCAAGGCAACAACGCGTAAAATAGTTGATTGACACCGGTTGATGCAGATCACTTTTAAACACAAAAATCACTGGTCGCAGAAGCAAGGTAAAGCAAATCCACTGACAGTTAGTTAGTATCAGTAAAAGGTCCATGTTACAGCGCTATATTAGGTAAATAGATAAACGTCATAAAACAACCTTAAAACAAAAGCGTTGCAGATAAAAAACACTCCGGTCCATCATTCAAGTTTTTGGGGCTTCCGAAACGCAATTGACACCCAAGGAATGATCATCACTTAAATCGGTTAGTGATTGGTTTGCGTCAGAAACAGCGTGGCTGGTGGATGTACTTGGTATGTCGGTGATCTGCTCGCAAGAGGGCGTACTACAACCAGGGTTGGTGACAGGAATCGGGTAAAGTTTGTAATACGGTGGCGGCTCCTCCGTCACCGATATTTTTAAGGTCGAGTAATCCGGTGGAAGGTCGCCATCCGTGCGACGCGTCTGACCTGCACAAGTTAAGTTGTTTCTTTAAAACATGGTTTTATTGGGGCGTGATTAATCCAAAAAAACGACGCCTATACCTACACAAAATAGTTTTCAGCGGTAGATGGAGTTTTGTTCAATTACCGAAATCAGTTGGCCTAACCAGAATCGTGTTCCAAAGGAGGTTAGGCTGGAAAAATCTATTGTGTGGTGAGGCATAAACAACAGACATTGCGGAATGTGACATAAAGTTGGGTAAATTGGTCGGGTGGTGCCGCATAAAAAGTTAGGAGTACGGGTGCACAACCTGCCGCCTTTGACAGTTGCTTATGCGGCCGTGAAGGTGTTTGAAAAAACACAATAGTTGGCGACCGTAGGGTAATGCAAACATTCTGTCCACAAGAAAATTTGATATCAAAAATGTGTTGTAGTTGTGGGCTGCGTGATAGCCCTAAATTTATTGAACTGTATTTTCAAAATTAGTGTGACTAATGACTATAGTACTGGTGCTATACAGTACTGACTTTATGACTTTGGGACTTGTCATATTAAAGTGACTTGTTTACAACACTGTGACGATAGGAGTTTTGTTTTCGCTCATTGCTCAATTACAGGGTAAGGCAATAGCCACCCCAAACTACACTTTTAGCCAAGTTTATAACTATGTGACTACAATTGTATTAACTTTTATCCGTTTTATTTAATTTATTCAGCCCAAAGCATTATGTACACTATACATAGCATGTTGCGCTGTGTGACTCATAAACTCTACAAAGTTTTATTTCTGTTAAATTAGACTATATGTTCCATTATTTCAAGCAGTATTCGAATTATTTTATGTACTCCATGCGCCACCTATTCTTTTTATTAAAGTTTTACTGAATTAAAACAAATAAACGTATGATTTTTTCGCGATTAGACTGGATTTCAGCTGCCGATATTTGCGCAAGTGTTCGCTCAAAAACAACAGGTAAGGTGAATTTAAGGGTAATTGTTTTATAACGTCACGTTATGGCGTCACTTTGTGACATCCTGAATTCGCCCCGATTGTCGCAGTGGTTTTACGTAGCGGGCCTTCAAAAGGTCTTGTATGAGAACTTTGGGCCGCGTCAAAAAAGTGTGCCGATCACTAGTGTATACAAACAGTGTCTAAAACAAGTTACTATAGTCCGCATAATCTGCATTGTGTTGCAAACTGCAGAAACATACCTCTCGATCGCTTGAACTTTCTGTAGCATTTACAAAGGGCGACGGCGAGTAAGAGCAATACAGTCAACGCAACTGCAATCCCAGTGCCTCTTAAAGCCCTAACAAAATTAAAAATTGAAATAATAACGGGGAGAAAATTAAAGGTTTATAGGCAAATACAAAACTGTCTATTTACAGTTATTACATTTCAACTTATACTAATGAAAATAGGTTTCAAAATAGGTAAACAATAAATCAAGCAAAAGTTATAGACATAAGATATACATTAGTTACAAGTTGTGTGCATTCGGACAATTAAATGTTTTGTTAATAGCTGTCCACGGGAAATAAACAAATAAGCTGAGCTTTACACAAGTCAACGTTTGACATTATTAGCCAGTTAAACTAGAATTTGAGTTTATTATGATTTCAAGGATCACCTTTGTCACGTTTCACAACGTGAGCAAGGAAGCAACAAAGTGTAAAACAACGTGAGCAAGGAGGCAACAAAGTGTGAAAGCCCTTGAAACTGACGGGGGTTACCACTTAAAAGGTTGACAACCACTGACGCAACCCTTACCAGTCCGAATGTATCGATGCGCAACAAATCTTATTCGTTGAATACAAAGGCGACGAAATGCAGCAGTAGTCTAGATGTGACGGGCAAGTTCGTTGACCACATCGCAGGCCTAAAATTTTACACAAAATACATGACTAGTATATATAATTATAAAGATAAACCCAGGCACCTTGGCTAGTACAAATTAAAGCGCTTTGTGTTGTAAGAAACATTTTAAACGCATTAAGACACATAGAGCATCGTGCCTTGTGCGTTGTTTTTTTTTTCGCCTTAAATTTCTTCATGCCAAGCTGATCGCGCAACCACTATTTACAAAAAATAAAATAACAATTTGACGAAATACCTCGCGCAACGCCTAAACTGGCGCAGTACAGAAGTACATGGAAAAGCACAAGTGCCTGGAGGGCCATCCAGTTTATAGAAAGTTTCACAAAACTTGATCCACTTATTACGTCATTCCACGTTATCAAACTACAGTTCAGATTTATTCAAATATATATATAACCTGCTATCTTAATAAAAATGCAGTAGACTAACAATTATTTAGCAGAAAATAAAGATAATTTACTCTAAAGCTGTAAGCCACAGCGGGATCTGCAGATGATTTTGGTGATTTAAACATATAAATAATTCAATACACACCTTTAACAAACGCTCTGCTCTAAACAGCATAACCTTTCAATGCTATCTGTTGTTCATGGTAAACAGGCTAACATAGAACATCATTCAATTTTGTTAAATAAGAATTTACAAATAAGTCAGAAACTTAACTAACAGTTAGAAAAGTTGCCTTAAGTTGGTCTAACTTAGTAGTTTTGAAACTTTTTTTCTTTGCGAAGGCTTTAGAAAAGTTTGCTGGAATTGCAACGGGCCAATTTTATATAACTTGCAAAACTTTTATTTTGTCTATTTATGTAGCAAAAACACATGACAGCTAAGCAAGCAATACGCAACTGTGCATCACACGACATGAACAATGCAAACAATTGATTCTATTTAGTCGTTGGCTGCAACATTCACTTTCTCGTTTCCCAACATATCTGACTGCTACAGTGCTACAAGTACAGGCCTTATTTGCCTCGCACCAAACTTAATCAGAATTAAGAAATATGATTGTTAAATCATAATTAGTTGTCACAGTTTCATAATAATCAATTTAAATGCACATATTAGTAATTGTGGCGCATGCAAACTTGGAAACAAATAAAAGTTCACCAGGGGGTCGCGTGGCTCAGTAACCTCTGAAGCTCAAGTTTTTCTATGTTTTTAGTATCCCTGCTATATTTTTTTTGTTTTACAACTACCTGCCATGGGTGTCTGCTTCTACTTAGAATGTCATTGCCTTAACTTTAGCAGCGATGTTACATCATCAGTTGATTTCATTTGTATGACATATTTTAATGTTTTTATTATTAATGACGGTTGTATTTAGTAGTTGGTAAACTGAAACAGAAAACAGTATTATTAATAAAAACGTCAGAACGTCTTGAAATTACTACATAGCAAAATAAAGCAAAAAACAAAACGCACTTGTGTTAGCGAATCTAAAGAGAACGGCTGCGGTTGCTCAGTACAACAGACAAGGCAAAATGAACAGCAGAACTCAAGCACCTACGAAGTGTGGCTGGTTTTCCACATAGCTTTTCGCCACAACGATATGCTATTGCCTACGTGACGCAAAGTTGTACTGCTGCCTACATGAAATATTCAGTTGACAGATAGTAAATACATTCACATTTTTCAAATAACTGTCGATGTTTTTACACACATAATATGACTATTTAGATGGCGTTATTTTGTTAATGCGGTGGATGGCATGATTATCGGTATATAGACATTTTTACTTATTTGTAATGATTAAAAATAATTGCAATTTGCAAAAGGTAAAATAAAACTTTTCGCGTAAAACTAGGTAAAACAAATTCTTGCATTAACCCACAGCTCGAATATACCCTAATTTCAAACTTTTAACTAAATAATAATCACACACTGCTGTGGTTGACAGTTCATTCGGCAAACGTATCAGCGCAGACGTAAGGCGGCATTCAAACCTGTCATGAAATAATCATTACAATCAGCTAACGCCTGGGGCACAGTTCATCGCCTGTGGTTGGAACAAAATATGCTGCTCTCCCTCCAACAGTAATTACAACTTATTTAAGTCTATTTAGCCTACCTAACATCAATGCTACGAGAAACAATAATGTTGTGGTGGAATACTGTGGAGCATATCTTCCCCTAAAATAACTTTCAGCCATAGCGTACTTGGCGGCCCGAAACAACAAACGCGCTTAAAGTGGCTTTTTATCTAGTCCAGTCATGTTTCACTCAATTATATAGCACATATTGTGGCGTAAATAGGGTTTAGGCTTGCTAAGTTGTGTTTTCCAATGAAGAGAAACAATGGGCGATAAACATCCAAGTCCCACCAATGATTATATCCATGCCAGAAAATTGCCAGTGCTTCTAAACCTAATTGTTAGTACCAGAGCTAAATTTAGACGCTAATCTCTAAAATAAAACAATTAAATATTGCAATATTGCGGTGTCTATTTGCACACAATCAGTGTTAACTTTCAATTTTATATAATACCGTAGGCCTACTCTTAAAGAATTGCCACCAGGCAAGCACCAGGCTATCCACTCATCTAACTTGAGTGTATTTGGACTGAGACTGCAGTTTTAAATTTTGCACGAAATCGAAAGGTAACCTCGTGTTTCGTAAGGTTATTTGTTTTAGACGTCCTGTTATGAGATAACTTTGTGACGTCTTCTCTGAGGCTACATAAGTTTTGGTAATACCCTTTTTCGTAATAAAACGAAGTGCTGACTTATACTAACAAGTGTTTAGGCTTGGTTTAACATTTCTGCATTAAGTAAACTTATTTATTTAGCCTATGCTTAATGTTTGTGGAAAATACAACGGCAACAATTCGCAATATTTTTTAAACAGAATAAAATACGATTGCTACAAACTTACGCCGCATTTGTGTTGCGAATTGTTTTTGACAAAACACTGTAAAATAAACCAACAGTCACAATAACTTAAGGCGAGTCGTCAACAACTTCGACAACTGCATCTTCGTCATAAACTTCCGGATCCTGTTTCCCAGACAAAGGTGCGGCACCACTTTCTTTTGGTGGCGGCTTGTCGGATAGGTGCCCAAGCAAATCTGCGACCTCCATCTTATCCAGCTGTTCTGCTAGTTTATTTTTCTTCTCCTCATAGTCGGGCGCCTCGTTGGGAAGACAAGGGGGCTCCCAGCCGATTTCTTTGCTCGGGTCCCGAAGTGGCTTATTGTCTTGCTCCAAAAGTTTAGACTCGGCGCCAAGGTACAACTGCTCTCCGGATACCTTATTTTTCACTTCAAATCCACCGTAGCGAGGAACCTTGACGATCGTTTTTCCGTGAAAAACGATACACAGTGTGGCTCCCACTATTAGCACCAGTACGAGGTTAGACGGGTCAGAAAACAGCTTTACTACCAGCGACATAACTTCTTGGTTGTTCAAGATGCTACCAGGAGCTTAATGTTACGTATAACCCTGTCTAATAGAGAGAATATGCATGTTAAGCGCATTAACCGCAACTTATCAAAAAACAATCAAAAGTGTTACGAAACCGCATTAAGCGAAGTCTTAATAACGGAAAGCTGAGTAAGTACAGAAAACCCTAGCGTTTTGATTTACAGAGCATTGCCAATTTAAAAAACATAAAATTAATTATCCACATGCCTTGCCACTTGTTTTCAAAAACAAAATATTTTCAAATTATCCAAATAGTTTACCTTTTTTGTTAAAACAAAACTGTACTTCCTATACCTACTGCGATGTGGTATTTTCTGTGTTGAACGACAATGTGAAAATAAATTCAATTTATTGATTGCAATATACTTGAAACATATTTCTGAAATAGTCACGTTTTATTTGTAGTACTACTAGCTAATAATATTTGGGCGTTACTTATATCAGAACGCTCACAACTGTTTTAAATTCATGTCGCAATACAAAACAAACCGTGCTTTAGGGCACTGGAAATTTCAAGAGATACTTTAAAAAGCATCTGTGCAAATAATAAACCTATAGCGCTATTGATAGCGCAAAAAACACATGGCAGTTAATGTTTTGTTTAACGCATTAAAGTTTTCACTTCAATAAAAATAATTTTGGTTCACTTAAGAACGAAAATACGTGATTTTGTTCACGTTTCATCTCGGACACTTGTTTATCGCTTGCATACATTTGATTTGATACTTTTTATAGAAATATATATTTTTAGCTTTATATAGAATATTTCTGTCTTCATAAGAGGGCTAAAAAATGCCGTAATCAATGGGACTTAAATGTTGCATATCACAACCCAAACAGACACACAACAGACGCTGACATGCGAATCACGTTTATTGCACGGACAAAAATCGTTCTCGGTGCTCGCAATAAGATTAGCTACAGCGAGAAACGACAACACGGACAGACATACACGCACTATACCGAGAAACTACGAGAAAGTGAAATTGGGGATATGTACCACGCAATTTTGGTCACCATGCAAACAAAACGCACAAAGGTCAGGTTTTTAAGAGCTGGAATTGTTTTTTTTTTTCACGAATATTGGCGCTCAAACGAAATACAAGTTGTAAAAGAACGAAACACCTCTTTGATTTCATCGAGACATAAACGAAATTACTGTAACTAGGTGACACCTCAAAGTGGACAATGTCGTGATTTTGGAAACTTTAGAATTTGAAAAATATTACGGCGCCGACGAACGTATCTTTGGTTTAAGTTTACAATATGTTACACGGTAAACAAAAGGAACGTCGGAAAGTAGAAAAGTGCTTTAATGGAGAAAGAAAAGAGCAACCAAAGGGACATAACGCTAAGTAACTGAATCAAGTGACAATACACCATCTGAAAATTTGTTTTAATTCATAAAAAACAATTGTCTGCATATGTGACCATGTATTAAGAGTTTTCTTGACATGGCTTTCAATTTTTATTAACCTTGTACACAGTAACTACACATGATAAATGACAAAAATGCAATCAAGGATGTTAATCGATATACATTAAGTTAAGACAAAATTTAGACTAATTTTTGTAAGTCTATTGTTTTCTTTTCCTAGAGGAAGCGAGCAGGATTAGCAGCCGATGAATAAGCTACGGTTTACGTTCAGGGAATCACGAATATGATACTTCTGGTATAATCACAATTACAACGCTAAATACTAAACGCATTGAACAACAGTTTTAAATTGCGAGCTGTTTGTTGTTCACGCAGTAAACAAACTAATAAAAAAATCACACGCATCCGAACAGCGTTTAACGGCCTTCGCGACATTAAAGCGCATACGTTTTGATACAAGATGGGCGAAATAAATACTTTGCTAGCTGGGAATATGAAATGCGGCGAATGGTTAAATTACACTATTAACAGAGCTGGGGACAATAGTTGCTACCTGACCAAACCGAGTCAATTGACTGTGGTGCAAATTTCGCGCAGCAATGAAGTAAACAGTGTGACGTAAAAGCAGACAAAAGCGACCAACCGATACCTCTTTATGACGTAAATCGAAATGTCTCCTTTGACCAAAAGTGGAAAGCCATGGGTGATATATGCAATTATGCACCAATAATGTCTTCGTTCGAGTTAGACTAGCACGAAATTTGTGATGTATCGCATAGCGATGTAAACAAAATTACTCGGGAGTACCGTGTGTACGAAGTTCTATTTCGAACCATGGAAATAGGAAAATAAATGAGTTGCTACAGCGAAAATTAAGTGAACGTTCAGCAGCCTATCACATTACGTATTCTTTCCTAGAAATAAAACTAGCAATGCGGAAAAAAATACAGCGGAACCTTTAACATGAAGAAACACCTACGAGCGAAGTCAGGATGGAAAGCAGAAACTTGCGAGTCATATATGTCATTTCAATGTGTACGCACCGCTTGAATTATTTTAACTTAAAAGTGCAACGTGATGGTAATCTCGCTAAGACTTAATTTATCGAATTAAACGACCCGAAAGGGAATATACACGTTGTCGTGGTTAGATACCATCAAACACCAGAAAGGAACCAAAACGTTGAGAATAAAACTTTATCTTCGCTCAACATGTTTGTTTAATTACCGCACCGCGAAAAGCTTTTATGTATTCTAATTTGAGGCATCTTCTTTGGACCCGAGCAAAGAAAAGCGATCAAGTGGACGAAAGACGAGAATTAAAATCGCGGAAAGTAAATTGTACGAAAACGAGGACAACGTCACAGCGGGAACGTCGGAATCTGCGGAAGTCGAACGCACGACCGTCGGAACTGCGAGCAGACTAAACGGACTTTATAAGCGCGGCGCATCGCAGGTTGTCGGGCACAGCAATCTGGTCGAGTCCAAGCGGCGACGGCGAATAGGGGAAGGTGACACCGTACATAAATCCGTTGTCCATTAACAGGCTCTCGCCGTTTCCAGGCCCGGGCCGCGCTTCGCGCAACTTGGACTGCACGGTCTTGACGAACTTGACCGAGACGCGTTCCTCGTAGTCGTTGGTGGGCGTCATCATCTGCAGGAGCTTCACGATCTGCACGAGAGACTTAAGTTACTGCTGCCTTTGTGTCTCGCCCGCAGTGATCTAAATGTTAGGACGCGTCGAACGATATTTCGATCACTGCGTCTGACAAGAAAGCAAAATGTTGTTTCACGCTTCGGGACTCTGGATACAAAGTGCTATCACTTCCTTTTGCCAATACCCCTTATAAGTAATATTTACAAGCCAATAGGGTGTTTTTTTCGAAGTTGTCCTTGCTTAGGCGATTTACATATTAAACGACAGGCGTAACCAAAAAAAATCGGTGTTAAAAACAAAACGAGGCCAAGTAGCAAAGTGAGAAGTGGCAAACAGAAACCATTTTCTTGGGGTTCGTATATATAAGTTTTTGCGCTAAGCACGTGCGTATTTAAAGAAATAAATATTGATATTGACTCCTATTGTCCTACATCTATAAAATTTGCTGGAGTAGCAGTATCCAGATTCATAAAAGGTAACACCAGGAGTTCAGCGCTTTTCGCCGTTTTCGAAAATGCAGTAAACCGCGCCGAGCCCACATTATCCACCCAACCTTGTGTTAATTCAGCACCGTGACCGTTTCTTTCAAACCACCCATACCTGCTGCGCGTTGAGGCTGGTGCACATCTTGCATATCTCTTCGGCGTCGCCTTCCGACTGCTTCTTCACTTGCAGCAGCTGCGACGAGTGGACCAGGGGTTCCAGGGTGTCGCGGACCATGCTGTCGGCCAGGTTGGTCTTACGCAGCCACTCCTCCAACTGCGACACGTTGTACCTGAAAAAAATGATTTTGAGGTAATAAAATTTCCCGGATTCGAATAGGTTGTTGAGGTTTCGGATTCCAGGTACTTAATCGTGATCAAGTGGGAAAGGTAAAGTGGGCGCTCGAGACTTTCTTAAAACTGACTGGCACGATAATGTAGTTTGAAGAAGGGTTAACTTAATGTGCTCACCGAACTTTGCTGGGTTCCTTAAAAAGCACTAGGTCAGTGCTTTTTAGCCCGTGGAATGGTACGCACTTGTGCGGATGAAAATGGTGCATGGTATTATTTTTTATTGTGGTAATATAGTAATCAAATAAGCTGGTACGCCCACTTATACGTTACAGGTACAGTAATATAGTCTCGTATAGTGGTTCATTGCAGCTTAAGCTATCTATTTCATATCGGTCAAGGCTTAGGCCCACGGTTACACAAACCCTTTTTAAGGTTGCAAACTTACTGAGGTTGTTTCGCGCGGATGGAAATTTTCCAAAATAAAAAAGTGCGGGTGGAAATAAGGTTGAAAAGCACCGCACTAGGTAAAAGCCAAAGCAGACAAGCATTTTGCTACCTATAATAATACAAAATATTGCCAATAATAAGACTTCGCTGGTAAGATTTCTAATTCATAATAGATTGAGTTTTAACTTCGTAATGCACATTATGGAATCTGGATGTTTAGCTTAAGATAACGACATACAAAACACCACCAGGAGGTGGTAAAAGAAGCCGGGATAAAGGTAAAACAAGTCTCTTTCTTGGCGCTTACAACGAAATTGCCTGTATCACAATTTCGTTAACAGACCAACATTAGCGAAAATGGTTAAACATAGCCATTTTTTCAAATTCCATCACATACATACATACATGCGCAGCATGGTGGGCTGGTGTACAAACCGACCTGATCTGCATTGCCTTGGACCAATTGCAGAGCTCCTTGCGAACGAGCTGGTTGTTGAGCGTGTGGGCTGTGATGGCGTAGAACACCTGTCTGAAGATCTGCTTGATGAGCGCGTGCTCAGTACCGTGCTGTACCATCGTGTTGTGGTAAACCGTCAGCTGAATTGCAAAACAGAAACCGATATAGAGTACAGAATGTTTGTTCGGCCAAGGCCTATTTGTACAGTCTGTCGTATTTTTTGAAATAATTTTTGTAGCCATTCGTTTCAAATTAGGTTAGTCAAGATAAATATCCGGGGTAGCCGAATTGCATTGCTTTTACCAGGATTTAAATGGGGGCTAGAAATATGTTATTATCGTTACATGTAGAAAACACTTTACATTAAGTGTTAATTGAAATCGGCCTTTAAAGTTGGGTATATGCACAAGAACAAAACAATATAGTAAAGGAAATATCTTATGTTATTTGCTCGTTTTTTACTTTCACCGACAAAACAAGGTGATATTTTCTACTGGTTTAGAGGGTATATTCATGGTGATAGTTCGTTCGGATCGCACGCCAAACTTTACGAAACCAAATCTTCAACAGAACAGTACACCGCAGCTAAGTGATAAAAATGAGATGATATTGCGAATAATTTTTGTCGGTGGGCCACGACGAAGCAAACAGCCTACCCCCAGACAAAAACTTCAGGAATCTAGAGTGTTTCATGGTTCGTTCTTGCGGCGTAAAACGATCCACCCGTTAAATGTTACGGATTCCTTCGTGTCTTACGAATAAGCTAGTACACGGTCCATTTACCAAGTGTACTCCCATAACTCCTAAGTTAGAAACGTGATTCTTGTTGTTCAAGCCTTTGCACAATTGCTCACGTACAATAGCTATACTCAGTTGTCTGTTACACCATGACGGCAAACCAAGGAGGAATCAAGATATAGTTCTCCAAATATTAAAAAAATATTTTTTAAATTTATTTACAGTACTATTTATAGTTGCACTAACTGCTAACCATTCGCTACACGAGGCGGTTATCGGAAGCAATCCTTAATCAAAAATATTTGCAAGTATTTATTAATACAAATACAGTTACTCTGACCAATTTCGAATCAGTATAGCGTTTCTGTTTATTCTGACGGCTGTTTAATTTGCATTGAAAAAAGTTTTGACATATTACAGGCTCCTAGGCCAACCTGCTTGAGCAGCATCTCGACGGTGAAGTCGGAGCTTGGATCGGACTCCCGACTGGAGCTTCTTCCTCGCATCCCGGACGGCTTGACGGAGGAGGAGAGTCCTTGTATCGTGTCATGCTCCAACATCGCTTGGACTATAGAACATGGGCGGAATCAGTGAGGGAAATAGATAGTATGCTATTAAAGTTTATTATAGTGATGTTAGGAATAATGCGCAAATCTTGAAAAATAATCATAATTTTTTTGTTGTTTCGCAATTCACCTTTCATTTAATTTGTTTTAACAGATTGTTTCAACGCTTAATATAATAATATGAATACTACTCTAGTCCGTGAACCACAATGGCCATTCAGTTCCGTGGAGCCCAAAACATAGGACAAAACGGCATTATTTTTCGACTACATGTAAAACGGGAAAAGCAAAAATACCCTACCGGCTGTTAACACAGTCGATATGTACTGTATAGGGTTCTACAAACAATATAAACTTTCTCGTAGCTCAAGCTTGTGAATCTAATTTGGTAATCCCTAAGTTCCCTAACTCAGTTAAGGAGGCCTTTACCAATGTTTTAAAAATATCGCTATCACCTTGCAACTGGTGCCAAACGCACGATATATAATAACATTATCTTAAAACATTCGGCAATATACCTATCATTGGTTTGATCTTTTTGACGATGGTCAGCACGAGCCGTTGAAAGAGTGAAATCGAGATGTCGCTGAACACCGGGCGGTACTCGGCAAGGTCAAAGTTGCGCAGACAATGACGTCGTTGAAGGTCAGTGCTGTTTCGCATGAATTCCTGTAGACGGAAAAGTTTTGTACCTGTGAGTTTGAGTTTCGATACTCTGGTCGCTGCATTTAAATTAAGATGCGTACTGGGTATTTTGCTAATGTACGTTGGCTGAAAAAAATGATAAAAAGAACAGCTGACTCCCGAAGCCTTCGACAGACGAACCGAATCAGTCGGCATTAAAGCAAGGCGCGCTTAAAAACAACTATATATACTAGCTTGTGGTGAGGTTCGAACCCAATGACCCATGGCCATACCAGGATCGTCGCTCTACCAACTCTGCTACACGTTCAGAAAGGACACGTTCAGAGAGGATCGAGTCGAGAAGTAACCATGACAGAAACGCCATTGCCTGCTGCATCAAAACACAACTTTTGCACGTTATTATTCGTAATACACTTACCTCTTCCCCGCTATACTGCTTCATGTTGTGGAGGAAACGACAGGTGTTTGCAAGCCAGAAGGAAATGTACTCGAAGTCGCCGTCGTGTTTCTGCGCATTTCAAGAGTGGAAGGTTTATCTTAGCCGACATTATTTTTGGTTCGTTTTATTATGAACACAACAACGGTATATGGGCTTTTGACCATACGTAAATTCATCATTTTTAACAGGCCTAATATGCATTCTAAAGTATAACATTTTCAGGAAGGCCACGTTTTTTAAAGAAACAGTTTATCCCTGCTGCTGCTAATAGAGTATCTATAAAATGATTACTTAAAATCTTTTTACAGACCTAGATAATGAAACACACATAATAAAAATGCCAACCTTTTCCACTTTCTTGATTGCGTTGATGACCTGATGCAGGAGATGTTTAATCATTTTATCGTCGTTGCTGTAGTCAGCGAAGCGCAGTAATTTGAACAGCAGGTAGGCCGGAAGTCCTGGAATCATGTTGACCGCCACCCCTCGTGGCTTGAAGTCTGCGAGTTTTAGCGGCATTTTAAATAAGTTTTTTTACGTTTATCAGTGAACTTTTTAAACACACATTGGAAGTTAGTCATTTATTTTTTACAACACTAATCGCCGCGTGTCGATGTGAGTAGGATTTGTTAAACTTGAGAACGAACATTTTCGTTTGAAGAGCAGTGGTTCTTAACCTTTTTCCTTGCTGCACCGCTTTGAAATCACCTACCAATTATCGCTATAGAATGGCTTAAATATCAAAACCATTTTAATTTTATATTTACACAATGAACTGATAACACAGTAACACAATACCAAAATATGAGTTAGTTTCACATTTAACTGACCAAATAAATAAAATACAGTAATACATTTTCTGTGTCTGATTCACCATTCCGGCACACCCTTGGAACATTTCTCGAGCACCCCTTGTTAAGAAACCCTGCTATAGAGAGTCCCAATTTAGCATCCGCATTCCAAACCCGAACACAAACTGACCAATGACAATGGCCTGTACGATCTTGATGGTGTCTTCCTGCTTGAATTGGATCATCGCGAGTCCACCCTCGGTCGAATCCTTGTGTCGGAGGACTGGATGTCCGTGGATCGACTGTGCGTCCTCATCCTGGTTACCGGACATCGCAGATGAGGAAAGCGTCGACATCGTATCGGAGCGAGGAGCGCCTGGAAGAAAGATAACTCTGGTCAACAGCAAATTTTAAACGGAGATATGAATTTGATTGATTGATTCCTAAAGTGTTTTCGGCGCTGATTCTGAAAATGTCCTCATTTTTCCCTAGGACATCAGGTTTTTTAAATATTCGCATTTCAATTTTTCAATGAATTGCTGTAAATTATAATTAGTTTTTGATGTTGGCCACATTCAAAACTGAACGTTTCTCTGGGACTTAGTCATTTGGTACTGCCTTGGCCTTTGCAAATAAATTCCTTATCCTCCTTGAAGGAGGATTGTGCAGATATTAAATCCTCAGACATTTTGTACTTAACTATTGACTACAATTTTTTAGACAGTACAATACAATCATTTGGATTAATGTAGGAGGATCCTGAAGTTGATTTTTGTACTAATTAAATATTTAAAAATCCCTTAGAACAATAATTTTACATTATTTAGGATCCTTATCTATTTAGCAAGTAATAAATCAATTTTGTGTTTAGGAAAGTGCCTTGTGTGCTTTAGGATAAGGATTATGTTAGAAAAAATTGTTAACCCATTATAATTGCAAAAAACATGTTTATAGCTAAAACACAATCAACATCATTAGCTATATGCTCTATTTAGCTTTTAAACGATAAACATGTTAGAAGGACTTTATGGTCCATCAAACCCCAAAACGGCCAGATGTCGGGGGTTAATTAAGCGTTGACTAAATTAAAAAAATTAGATGCTCATTTTAAAGGTATACGCAGATATTTAGATACCACCCTAAAAAAAACACCCATAAAGAACCCTAATGATCATTTGCTCTGTTTGACCTAATATTTGTTTACATCGAATATTTTCCTTGACGTTTTCAAACGTACAATATTCTAGTTAAAAAAAATACATGCCACAATAGGGCGTCTCCTACCCTCGGTGCTGTTGAGTCTCCTGCTGTAGAGCTTCAGTTGGCGCTTCAGCTTTCGGTTCTGTTTGTCCATCGATTCTATCCTGGCGAGCAGCTCCAGGTTTTCGCTCGACAGCCTGGTTATCTCGTGCTGGATATTTCCGTCGAACGGCGACGCGACGTCAAAGGAACCATTCTGAGAACGAGGCAAGCAATCAAGCGATGTCGTGCATGCCTGTTTCCAATGTTGAAAAAAAAATGGCATTGGATATCGGCGCCACCTTTGTGACCAACGTAAAACAAACAGCTAGTTAATCAGCGTAAAACAGGTTAGCGCTGATCATTGAATAGTAGAGTCGAACAACAATCGTGCCAATGCTTTAGTGACCTTAATATTCCAAGTGAAGTCGGTTTTCGGAAAAAGTGCAACGAACACTACTACTCCGAAATCATTCGTACAGGTTTATAACAGTGGGAGGCTGCAAACATCGAGAAAAAATTGGCGAATGGCTCTTACCATCTTCATCTTCTGGGTGAGATGCTGGATGCTCTCGCGCAGTTCGCCGCTCTCGAACTCGTGATTGCGTCGTTCAGCCTCGAGTTCCGCTTCCAGCATCCTGGAACAAACATGATCGGGATGTTAGGAGATCAGAACCTTTCTTTACGCTTTCTACCGAAGCGTGTATAAACGGCAGTCGTAAGCCGTATTCCGTTTCTAATTCTTATGGTAGCCGAGGGACATTTTTGTTTTTTTGAGTTTCTAATTCTACTTTATTGGCAAGCCTCTTGCTACAATTACTTATGGTAAAGTGCAACAAATCAAGAAACGTTTACTACATTTTACACAGTTGATGTATGCTGTTTGAACTCCGTTTAATGTGACGTTCAGTAAACCACTAATTGAAAATGCTAGTAAGGGGACTGAAATCTATTTTACCTTTCTTTGTATAATGTCATAAGCTAAATATTGGACACAGCTGTATTATGGCTAAGGATGTTCAACGTTAAAGGTATTTTAGAATAATAGGTTTTGAATATAGAATAACAAATTCTTGTATATTTTAATTTTTACTTTCTTATTTTGGGGTAGTTTAATCATTTATACCATTTAGTGACAAAGGAGCAATTAATCGCAAAACTAACATATCTATATTGTAATCAGAAATTAAATTACAAATGATTAACATTCTTAGCAACTATCATTCAAAGCAGTTGTGTTGCACAACTAACTACACAAAAAACAAGATAGAAAGACCAGGTTGTTTCCAAAAGCTATTTTTTGCCCGAGTGCAAGTGAGTGCAATGTAAAACAAAGAATCCTTTACAAATTCACTCAGTTTTATAAGACATTGAATTATGTTTTAGTTTTACTTTACTATAAACGTGATCTGTTAAATACAAAATTAACATTGCCAGTGAAGCGTAACTATTACTTGACAATCACGCTGTGGACTAACCTCGCTGTACGTTGGCCTAAAGTTGCTCTCCTGTTTCTTTAGGGGCTATAGTTTAAGACGTTTATCGACCTAAACACCTATTTACTGTACTAAACACATTTACTCAGTCAAATGTAAGAAAGTCAGTTTAAACCCAGTTCTTTGCCAGTCATGAGTGAAGATTATTTTTTTTGAAATGTGACAAACCTGTTGTGGTCATAGACCTTGATGAGGACCGCCTTTAGATCGCTCTTGTCCAGTTTGTCCAGGTTAATGTCTTCCATTCTATTCCGACTGCCCAGAAGCTCGGTGCCCGTCATTGTACCCTAAACAAACATAAATTCTGGTTTATTGAAAAAATTGCGGTGTGCATATAAGGCAGAATAAGTTAGGTTAAAGCGAGCAAAAGAATAGACGCATTTGTTTGTCACATAAAGTGCAAGTTTAATCATTTAATTTTAAGAAAAAGGTGGTTTTGTTTAAACTCAAAAAAATCAAAACACGTTAAATTGAAGTTGTACTTTTTACAAATCGATGTTATGTATCACGCACCTTATCGGATACATCGAGGTTAGGAGGTGGTTGTTGTGCAACGTATGACTTAAGTTGCACGACCTCAGACCTTCTCACTTCCAACTCCTCTTCCATGGCCTTCATCTGGTTGTAGAGTTCCTTGGAAGAACAAAATTAGGGAGTTCTTAGCTTTATTTTGTAAACACGCTAAAATAAATCAGTTCAAATGATAATGTAATGTCCATAGCCTTGGTAAGTTTCGATTTTTAGTGTTGTTTTAATACAGTCTACTAGCCGCCTTTGAGATTAAAGGACATGCTGTTCACACTTTTGGGTGTTGGTAACACCTAGCTTCATTGTCCAATGTCTATTGTTTATTATTGGTATAAATTATTAAGTTTTAATTAATATAAAACATCCCTGACATAACTGCATAATACAAATTTTAAATATTTTTTTCTCTTTCACCCCCCACTTATGTTAAACAAACGTTAAGAGGTTGCGTTACTAAATACATTGATCTCTTAAATGCATCACAAGCTTAAAAAAAATAAACACACCTTAAACACAGTTCCGTCTTTCGATAAAGAATCCTCCGCGTTTTCAGCAATCGATTTCCGCAAGCTGCTCAATTCTTCGCGAAGTTGCTGGTTCGTCAGCAGTGTTTCCTTTAACTGAGTAGAGAGGTAAAAGTTGAAGGCAGGACTAGCTACTAAATGTTAATTGTATTTTTTTCAGAGGGCTTTTTGTATATATGTTTTTGCTTCATAATTCTGTTTTAAGCGCAACAGTGGTACATTAGGACATTCGTTATAAAAGACAATCGATTGTTGTACCTAAATACTTACAACTTAAATAATTGTAAAATGACAGTACACGTTCAAATAAAAGATAAGGGAGTGATACATCCTCCTACAAATTTCGCGACAAACTTTTAAACTGCCCCAACGTACAACAATTTAGGAGTGGTAAATAAAAATAAAGATTGACGAAAAAAGTAAACACAAAATTATCACACCCAAAACAAGAATTTAACACGCCCAGAAAACAAAAAATATCACGCCCAATCTCAGTTTCGGTAGAGCTACCCGTATATATGTTATACGCCAAGGCTATTTATTTGTTTCTTACTTTAATCTGATCAGACACGTCTGACGACTTCTCCTGAGCTTTATGGTAGATCTTCTCCTTGAGATCTTTCTTCTCTTCTTCCAGTTCGGAGATCTTGCTCCGGAGCAACGCGAGTTCATCGCTCATGTTTGACATTTCCGAGTCACCCTGAAATGGCCATAGAAATCTCAAAGTTGAATTTACAGCAGTGGTTCTCAGCCTTTTATGCCTTGCGGCAGCCCTCGGAATTAATAAATAGATTGCGGCACTCCTACAGGATTTTTCCGTAGGTAAATCATTAAAATGTCACAATAAAAGGAGCTGGAACAACGCACATCAACTCTGCACAACAGGAAGTTTTATTTGGATTTATTCCACTCTAATCTTACACAAAAAGTTGTAAGAGGAAGCAAAAATCAGATTCTTAAAAGATTCTCAAATATCTCTCCGCACCCTTGGGTATTAGAAATGGCACAGCGGGTGAGAACCACTGAATGCTCGTGCCAGGCAAATCTACTAGATGAGCAATCGCTTTGTTGGAAAAGCAAACTTTGGACGAAAATAAATCGCACTAAAGTTAAAACGAGGTTGAAAGCTGAGTGCAAATAAAGCGATATTAAAAAAAAATTATAAACATTTAGTGTGCGAAGAGGCACGCTGATTAAATAAAGTCCGGGTAGAGTCACATTAACCCTCGTACCAAGTACATAAAATACTTCCAAGGGTTAAAAATGGGCGGATTTAAGCATCAATTCATATTTATTCAACCGGCACTTCAACTTAGTCTGATAAATTTAATGGTAAGTAAGTAGAAACCGAGAGTTTAAATCCGCAACGCTCACGTTCATTTCGTGTTGCATGACAGCAACGCTTCTGGGCCTCGAGAGGTTTATTTCCACTGAAACTTCTTCATCCGCCGCTTCCTTCTCACTTTCCTCCTTGGTCCGCAACATCTCAAGCTCATCCTGGAAGAGCAAGAAGTTCATTGCAATTGACTTTTAAGCATATTTTTAGGATTTGAAGTTTGGATGTAGACAAGTTAACCTAATTGCTAACTATCAACGGCGTCAATGTACAATTTACTTTTAAAAGTACAGTGTTGTCCCGTGGTAAGGACCAGGGGTCACCAAACTACGGCCCGCTGGCCAGAAGCAATTCAAAACTATTTTTTTTATGAAACTTTAAACTGTACAATGTTAAGGCCCACTACAGTTGTTATTGCGTAGTTGCTTATATTTTATTCGTATAACAATAATTTAAGTTAACAAAGTTCGACATTTTTTTTATCCGGCCCGCGATTGTCAGGCCTTACAGTTACACGCCTTTTTTATGAGAAAACTTTTGCGACCCCTGGTTTAAGTATCCAAAATAATCAGTCTGACGGTGGTATAGAGCATTATATGATAACTGTTTTATAACATGGCCTAACACCATAACTGTATACTGACCATAAAACAAATTAACAAACGCAGTGAACAGCTGTAAATAACTGCAAGTTATTTTACAGCAAAGTTAAGTATTCTATATTTCCTATGAGGGTTTTGGTGTAACAGCAATGACAGGAAAACCCTATACCTTTAGGTTGTCGTATCTGGTCTCCAGTCTGTTGTATTCCTTTACGTGGTTCTGATGCTGAAGTCGTTCTTCTTCCAACTCGTGCTCAAGGCTTGCACATGATGACGCAATCGTTTCGTCACAGGACTCTGCGTATTTGAAGTCAAAGTAAAAATGAAATTTTGATGTGTTAAATTAAGTAAATGGAATTGGACACCCTGTTGGTTATGGTAGTCAATTTAAAAAAAAATTCTCATTTGGTTTAAATACAAGTTTTACAAGTTACGAGAAAATATTGAAATTATAGAAGCCAAGTTCTTTTATATTCTATAAAAATAAATTTACTATTTTTCTTTATTCCTGCAACTACCATTAAAACATGTTTACATTCACACTCACTTCGTATTTCCGCTTCTTTTATTTCCATGTCTTGCTCAATTTTTTTGTTGTCTTCCTTCAGCTGATCACGCTCGGTTGTTAAAACGAGTACAATCTAAAAATGAAACAAATAATACAAACTTAGGTCCTAATATTGGTTTCATACAGCACATAAGCCAACAGAGTTATTATGCTTAAAGCTTAAACTACTATCGCAGTTGTGAAAAACGCTTATAGACCCACGACCTACTAAACACACAATAAAAATTGTCCATTACGTGTGTTGACTACTTTCCTAATAAAACGAGTCTTTAGAAGAAAATAAACAATCTTTACGACGAAACTATAAAGTGAACTTTTGGGCTGCAGCTTGCTACAGTTACGAGTTTGTTCAAAATTTTACAAATTTATAAAAAAGAGTTTGTAAATTTTTATAACATTTACGCTTATTATCATGCCCTTTTTGATATTAGAGTTTCTTAAAAAAAAATAAAATTACCTCGTCCTTGTCAGTTCTCTCCTTCTCCAACGACTCAAGCGCAATCTTCGTTTCGGCTTGCGAGTCGGCCAGCAGGTGGCGCACGTCGACGACCTCCGCCTCCAGCTCGGAGATCCGGCTCCGGAGTTTATCCACCACACTCCGACTCTTCTCGGCCTCCGCCAGCTTGGACTTAAGGTCGTCCATGGCAACCACCTGGACCGCCAGCTTCTTGCTGTCGTTCAACTGCGGACATGGGGCCGATGAAGTTATTTACGCTTGTTTTTTATTTACATTTTTTTTGTGGAACCGAAATTAAAAAAACAATTAGTATGGAAAAAGATTCCGACAAAAGGTAATTTTAATTTAATTTTATTTATTATGTCCATGGTGGTTGGGAATAAGTAAGTCGTCTGGCAACCTGTCTCCACTAGGGAGCAGGTGCCGCCATGGAGGTAGGGCCTAACTTCAAAAACCGCAAAGGGAGAAGGTAAAAAAATTTGTTTGTTTGTGACAATGGGGACGTAGTAGTTAAGTAGTAAATAGCATTATATTTATTTTATTTTTAGTTATGCTTCCCTCGGAAAAAGGAAGAATATGCTTTCTTAGCAAAGGGAAGGATTCTACTGAACTCGGTACAATGCATCCTCAGGGACCAGTTACCTGTACGCGACTTCCTTGTTTGCATTGTTTACGAGCTATATATGAAGGCCCCCATAGGTATACATTAGTTTTGGTTTTAGGCGGTTGCAAGTGGACACGTAAATCGTAGTTCGCTTAATAACACGATCCCGCCCCGAGGCGTAAAATGTTAGGGCGTTAGCAAGCATTGCACCAACAGCGGATTCGGAGACACGTATAAACGCCCAAAAAAGTTGAGTCCTATAGGCGAGCTACCAATTTAAGGTCTATAAAAGTGGCCAGGAAAAACATCGTGGGTATGGGGCGTCGTGGGTAGGTTACTTTGGCAGATTAGATATATTATTCAAGGAATTTCGACATGCGTGAAATAGCTCACAAACGTTGAATGGCAAACTCACAGAATGATCGAGTTTTCTCTGAAGCTCCATGATCTTGTTTTCCATTCCCTTGTTAAGCTTCTTGAAGTGCGAAACTGACCTGGCCTCAATCTGCGTAAAAAACGTAAATTAAGGCTTGGATCACGATGTTTGGGAGTCACAGAGTTTAGAAAAAGGCATGGCTAAAATATAAACAGTTTCTGTAATAAACAATGTTTTTTTTTAACATCTGTATGGGTAATTAAGTATACGGATAATTTTCCATTCTTTGCTGAAAAAAATATCGTATTCATCAAATACACATGAGGTGCGTAAAACGCGTGGCAATTACGTCTATTTAAAATACGACGTGAACCTAAAATCGCGCATACCTTGAGGACTTTAAGTTGTCGCCTGGCAATTTTCCTTCGCATGCAGCACTGCAGGTAGATGATTCCACGTAGCCTGGCGCGGTAATCGCTGCGAGCCAACCAACCTCGTACGTGGCGCTATAGAATGGAGTTTTGATTATTTCAGTCGATGCTCATTTCAAATGAAAGGTTTATAGAAACTGCGATATTTTCAATTGTTTCGGATTTTTTTCACTGTCTTCATTCGAAAAACAATTTTCTGTACAACCAGTGACATTTTTTGTGTTTTACATAAATCATCCTGCTTTATGTGTATATATGAGGAGAATGAGAATAGAAGTTTGTTCATTTTAGAAAATGTTCCTCCCCTTTAATTGCCTGTTTAAACTGGAAAACCCGGGAAATGTTGATGGAAAGGCTGTAATGCATAGTGGTAAAGCAAAAATGTAAAATATTAAGAAAAACTCCAACAATGGGCGAAAGTATAGACAACAATGGGCGAAGTGTCAATCCCTTACAAATGCCTTACATATCCTGCCTTGACTTATTGTTCAACTATTTTTTTAATATTTTTTATTTTACTATCGTTTTCTTTGTTGCGGTACGCAACAGTCAATCGCCAAACGTTGACAGGAAAAAACAAAGTACAACATGATTCTTTTTAATTTACCTAAATAAAAACTAGTTGCTTACCCCGTTGTTGTGAAAGTAATATTGCATACGGATATAGCAAACCGTAATATGTACATAGGAAACTAAGACTGGTCAGTCGGGTAACTATAAATTGGTTATCCCGTCTATACCTGGATGACAATGGCTTTGGCGTTCCGTAGAATGACGCGGTAGATGCGACGCGCGAAGAGCCCTCGTGCATAGGATTGAATAGTTACCACGGCGCCACGGATTCGCAGATAACGCACTCGCTCGACAAAGCATCGCCACATCGCTTGGATCTTGATGGCAGATCGGGTGCGGCGCATAAATCGCGCAAGCCTGTCAATTAACGCGGCATTGCATTATCGGGAGACGGCAAAAAGGAGGTTAGAACTAAGAGCAATACTGATTTTAAAAAAAGTAGTTGAAAATCAAATTTTCAATATTGATAGTTAGAAATTTTTCGTTCGTTTAAATTTGGAGCGCAAAAAAATATTTTTTTTAAATAATAAGGCACGCAAAATCTGTTGGGATTTTCCTTAAATCTCACAAGGCCGTCACATCCACATATAGCCTTTCGCAATAAAATAAAGGTAACCCCGTTCCCGTCCATCAAACCCACGTTCTCGCTTGATGTCCGCGCACGTGCCGCTGGATGGCGATAGCGGCTTTGCGCATGCGCAGAAACTTGCGCTCCTGCAACCAACAGCGGACGTTCTTCTGAATCATTACCGCACAAGCTCGAAGCCTGTCCGCCCGCAGCTTCTCCAGGTAGGCCACCTAAAATATAATGACCAATATTGGTAAGCGTTCACGTTTGATTAGACCAGTGCTTTTCAACCTTTTTGTTGGAGTGGAACCCTATGGAAACATTTTACTGGCTCGAGGAACCCCAGTGCAATAATTCCACTGGCTCGAGGAGCTCCAGTGTAACAAACCTACCTCAATTAGTTACAATTGCGGAACCCCTGGCCTGTACTAGCGGAACCCTGGTTGAAAACCACTGGATTAGACCAAAGCTATTACGAGTTTCTAGTAACGCAGCTTACATCAAGAACCACACAGTATATCAGTAAAGTTGATTACTTAAAAGCGACAAACGTGAGCCGTACACTATGTGCAAATAGAAGGCAAATATACTATAACCTTATGAAATCTTGGCAGCGGGTTTATGGTTGACCAAGGTGTAACAACATTATAAAACAGAAGTAAATTTATTCACTAAATGCGAATGGGTAGCAACATCATTTCCAGATTTCAATTTATCATAAATTCCTTTAAATAAATCGTGTGATTTACTCTCTTGAATCGTGTGATTTACTCTTGTATTTAACTTCTCGTTTTACCTGTTTACACTTATAGTGTTATTGGCAAATGGTGTCTGTCTGTCACTAAGGCAAACTTTGTTTTATAAGCGAAAGTAAACTACTTCTTAAAGCAACAAACAACCGTATTTTATAAGTGTCTTCCTAGTTTGGAAATAAAAGTTTTAGAACAACTATAGTTTAACACTATTTTTAACAAATGAACTCAGATCATGTGAGAGAATATTTTTACAAGAGAACAGTATATTTACAAGCCTTTAGGATATTCATTGGGTAAGGGTCGTACCTGCCCAGCACGGAAGAATATCTTGTTCTTTCCCGGCTGGTATTTGTCGGGTTGAGTGATGAGTCGCGCCAACACGGCCTCGCACGTCTTACGATAGTTCTTGCCGATTTCTTTACTGCTCATCAGCACTCGGTACCTGAGCAACACATGCCAAGCAAAAACGCATTAAACAGAATCGAATAAAAAATATAAACGTCATTTCAAATTGAAATATTGTCGTCCAAGGATGGTTCTTTTATCTATCGATGGAATTCAAATAACTTATTACACATCGTATCCAATCGAAAAATAAATATACGCAAGTTTAAGATGAAAAATGATTGAAATTGAAAAAAGCAAACAAAAAGGGACAGCGCAGTTTGCAGTGTCTGCTGTTCTATCACTTATCCTAACGCACAAGTACAGTGCTATTCTTAAGAATATGTCTGCTTTTCATTACTAGTTGTGAGAGTGAGACAATGCGTTTGGCGGCAGTATGCTTCGTTTACGTTCGATCGCAAGAGACTCAACTGCCACTTTATTCCGGATGTTAACCGACAGGCTAATTTCGTCTCAAAACTCGGATTAACTAACAAAATATTTGCCTTGAAAAACATAGGCTTTGGAGCAATTTATTTGGGGACAGTAGAACGTCACCTTCAGTACAAAACACTTCATAGGTAATATTACGACCAGAAGAGTTTTGGATAAATAAGATACTGCTACTGACCTTCCAACGAACTCGGAGTAGGTCCACCTTGAAGGGTAGCCGGCCGCGCTGATGCGAATTGTCTCTAAAACGCCACAAGCCCGCAACTGCTGCACCGCCCGTTTGGCGTCGAACCTGTCAGATTGTAAACATGAAAGCTTAAAACTTCAGACAACAAAACGATACTTAATAATAGACTAGCATAACCTCGTGTAACTTCTGTCGGAAAGGATTTTAAGATTTTTTTATTTGTTAACACCACATAGAATTTTGTAGGCTTGTCATAAGCAGCATTACAAGGTCTGGCCCGAAAATACATTTCCTTTTTGACAAATACCGACACCTTTAGTTGTGAGAAACGAATGGCAGCGCAAAAGTGTGGTTTCTGGTGGTAGGCACTAAAACATTTACAGCATTCTGGAGTAAAAAAGTCTAAGTGCAATATAAGCCTGGGCTTAAAAACCCACAAAGGTCGCCTTACTACTTTGGGATAAGGGCGGTTCCAATTTTAACATTCAGTCAAGCGCTTTACGAGTGTCGCTAAATTCTATTTTACTACCAGTAACGCAAGGATCTGCGCAAAATCCGAGAGAGATTTTGGCTGAGCATTAACCATTTGTAAAAAAAAGAGACTGACGTGAATCCAAGCTTGTAGTCGTTTGGCTTGACGCATCTCACGTAGTGGGGAGTGGTCGAGTTGAGAGTGGACATCAGCATACCAAGGGATTCTTGAAACTAAAACAGGCAATTTATTGTCTTTTGTTGAATTAGAAAGAAAAAAACGCACTCCCACAAGAGTTGTATCTTCAAGTGAGGTCATATCAATGAACAAACCTGGCTTGCCACAGTTTTTCGCATCTCTCTTTTTCCTCTTCCGCCCGAGGCGGGCTTCATAGTTGAGTGGGTGACCTTGGCCATTCTGGTACCCTGTCTTCCCACACCCGCCTTCACCTCTTTGGCACCGTCGTCCACATGTTCGGTGAAGAGTTCACTGACCAGTTCATACTGCATTGGAAAAGAGTAATAAAAAAGTTTACGTATATTTCTTAGTTTTATCATGGCGGTGGCCTGTGAATGCTTTATCGGTAGATAATTTCTTTCGTTTTTGCCTTCGGACATAACTCACAGAAAATATTTAAATTGCCATGAGGACTACTTTCCGCACGGTGAAGTGAAAATGACACAAAAAACATGAAGGTCCACAGCAGTGGTGAAAATATGCATGAATTTGTGTAGTTCAAAGTGGAACATTTCCGTAAAATGTGCATGAACGTCATGCAATGTGTAGCATACAAGTATTAAATGCGCAATATAAACAAATGTTAAGTACTAAGTAAACATGTTGCACAACATTCTGCATCACAAAAACATAGCTAAAATGCTGCCAAGTGCATGGAAAGTAACAACAAATCTAGTTTGGAGCATGTCAGTAGCAAATAAATCGATTAATTTGCGTTGGATAAATTGAATGAAACAGTGGTTGTTATATTTCAAGGAAAAACTTTACCAATAGGGTTAGTAAATTGATAACATAAAAGTGTACTTGTTTTACCAACATGGTAGCACCATATAAAGCAGGGGTTCTTATCAATTTTCATACCACTTTCCCGCGAAAATAAAATTGGTTCCAATTAAATCTTTAAAATTAAAAACTTAACCATCAGTAAAATTGCCATCAGTGAATTGATAAAAAGTACTAGAATGACCTAATAATATGTATTTCAATTAACATAAAACTTTTGGATAATTTGAACTGAAGGCTGGATTTTACTTTTTGCTTTTCAGAGTTAAAATATAGCATTTAAAATCCCTTAAAGGGCAATTACCAACATGTTAAGAACCACTGAAACACAGAGGAAACAAAACGGTCAAATAAATAGTAATGCCAGGCACAGTTATAAAACAGCAATGTTTTATTTTTTTACAATAAATTCAAGTAATACAAGTGGTATGTATGATGAACATAAAGTTTCCTAATGTTTGGTTTGGGGTAAGATTTCAAGGTAAACATGTTATCCAGGCTATAACAAAATAGGAGTTAGCACTGCAGCAAAAACAAGAAGTAAAAACACATGCAAGTGCTAAGACCAAATTTGCAAGTGCTACATGCCAAGTTACCTTCTGTTGAGTTCCATTGCATCAGGAAGCAAAAAGTAAATACAATCACAGATAATCTTTCGATTTTGATAAACCATATGTTACAAAGAGAATAAATTAAACATATATATAAATATGTAAAGTGGATATTTTTTAACAATTTGGACATAGGTTAATAGTTTTATCCGCAGTAAAAAAAGAAATGGTTTTGCACATAAATCCTAGAAAGCAATCTACATAGTGACACTGACCAGCTAAATTATCTCTTTGAAGTTAGTAGGCGCTTTATTTCTAGATAAACAGGAAACCGCCAGCTATTGATGTTCAATAAGTTACCAAATAATGCTTGGAACCATACAATAATGCTTTACAAAAATAATATTTTGTGTCACGCTGGACTTCATGTCACTGGCATTTAACAACTAACTGGAAATCTCACTATGGCATGGGACAGCTTGAATGGCCAATCGATTATTTAAAGAAGCCAAAGAGTTAGAAGCAGGAATTTGCCTTTTAATTTTGAGTAACATTTTTATGACTGACAATTTAGGTGGTTTTGTCAAAATTATTGTTGACATAAAAAATTAGACAAAACCTCTTGCATCTCAGTTTGAAAAAAAAAGTTTACAATACCTGGCTTGCTTTCAGGATGTTTATCTGTTCCTCTTGAACAGTGTCACGATTCTTTTCCAAAAAACTCTCAATTTCATATCTAGTTAAAACATAATGTGCATATGAGTCAATCAAAGACATGTTATTCATATAAAGAGCAGCATCCCAAACAGGTTGCTAAATTAATATAAAAATATATAAAAGTCTGTACCTGACTTTGTCAGCAAAGTGAACAACAAAAAATGATGTGTTAGATAATTTCGACTTGTCAAAGTGTTTAGATGTCTTGAGATGCTTGGTGTAAAGTTTTTGGGCCCAAGACTGGTCGCTACCTTTGGGCATCTGCATATTTGGAACAAAAATTTCGTACATGAAACCCTCTATTCTTATTATGTTAGCTTTTTTACTTAAAGCATGTTTTTATAAAATCTGTAACATGTCGGTTTTACCCTGCATTCATCGTTTAATAAATCCAGAATTCCAAGTTTACTTTCGATTAAATCAATGCAAGGTTGATTATCATAGAAATCAATAAACTTCCACTCAATTTCTTCTCTGACATATTCTTCCTGCTCCAGTTTGAAAACATGCTGTTGGAAGAAGTTGAACAAAATAATGTCAGAAAAAAGCACTTCAATAAATACGCTGTACATTTAGTCATTTGTTTACCAATTAATTTCCTGCTAACAGATATAAGAGCAGACAATAAACACTGTTATGTTCATCAATATAATGCCCATTTCAACATAGCAACCAGAAAAATTGGCGGAAATCCAAAGAATAGTCAAAAAATTTAACTTTTATAATGATTATGACCTTTAAATTTGTTTTGTCTGAACCAAACTGTGCATACATGGGTAACGCACTTACAACATATAATTTGTTGTATTACAACTTACAACATATTTATTGTATTATGTTTTTAAAGCATGTGAAATAAGTAATTAGATTGTTTATAAAAAAAAGTGATAACACATGTATAGAATGGTGTAAATGATATGATAAACAGTAGTTTGTGCTTATTTTTAAGTACATACACATATGGATAAAACATCTGCAACCACGCTATTTTCCAAGTAAATGTGGGCTATGGTTATGAACCTTTAGTTGAGCAAGCAAAATAAAAAATAGAATTAAAGTAGCTTAATGGTGAAATAATGACCAGTTTGTTAAATATAAAACGATACTCGACAAGCCCTGGGATAGCAGGCAAAAACGAATGTGAACAAAAGGCGTGCTTAACATGGGTAAGTGCATCACAATAGAGGAGCTTATTTTCGAAACTTTACCCTAAAGAGGTGGTTGGCTAAAATTTGTTGCATGTGAACAATTGAGAAACACTCTACTGGGAATTCAGTTTGAGTTTAATCTAGGAATAATAAAAATTCAAGGGTTGTGAACATTAGATCTAACACATAAAAGATAATAAATGTGAAAGCAAAGTATAGGCTTTAAGATGTTATTTTAAAGTTTTAAATTTATTGCAAAAAATACCAAAGAACATCAATTTACACAGAAAACACCACATAAAACAAATTAGTTGTTAAATATTTTTTAAAGGTTACTAGTCCATACATTGTTATGTTGTTAAGAAAAGTTAAGGTAAATAAAATATAAATAAGTTAATGCAGAAAATCACAAATCACAACTTTTTTTTAGATTTCTTTACCTGGCAAAATTGCTGTTGCAGTTTTTCGTTCGCATAGTTTATGCAAAACTGTTCGAAGCTGTTCACTTCAAATGTTTCGAACCTGGCATTTTGAGTAGAAAGTGCAAAACCATGTGAGCAGTGTGAGTGCATGCAAAAATGGCCCCATTAGTTAGGTGGGTAATAATGGCAAATATACAATGTAACAAGCAATTAAATGTTAAACAGTAGTTAACATATCTAAGTTTAACATTATACGGCAATTGACATCAATAAATTTAATTTGAAATTAATTACAGCATCCAGGCATTTAGTGTTAAAACGCAGTCCAGCATTTTTAGATGAACACCAAATTGTGAGTTATAATTTCCAGCCACCAGACAGTGATTTAACAAAAAAATGTTTAATAGGTATTATGACAAAGGACCTTTCTTCAGTCGCACATCCATATGATTATTAATAAATTTATCTCAGAAAATATAAAAAATAAACATGATTATACATATACATACCCATAAATATCCAGTACACCGATAAAAGAATGTTCTTTGGTTGGGCTGACCAGTGCCACATTAACTTTGTTGACAATCCATTCGAACAGCTTGGAGTACATGTGCTTAGCAAGAGCATCTCTACAGACTAGGGCCTAAAAAAGCGACATAAGTAAGCTATGCTGTTGATAATGCCATATTCAATTAAAAGCATTTATCACTTAAAATACATATGGACAATTATAATAGTATAACCTGGTCTAACGTCAGGGGAGTCACCAACACTTCAGCCATGGTAGTAATTTTCTTATTGCACAACCACTGTGCCATTTGCTTGGCTTCAATTCCCAACAAGTCGCACATTGTATTAAGATGCTCATCCTCCAACTGAAATAATTTTTCAAACAAAAAATAAGATCAACGCTTAAAAGGCAAAAGTTTTGCATTTTTATAGTTGTTCACTGAATTGTTTTGATTGTAAAATTGCAAAAGGTTATAAAATTAAAACTCAAAAAAGTAAAATTCTGTATTTTTAAAAGAGCGTTTTTTGTCGCCCTAAATTTTTGACAGGGCTTGCCAATGTAATTATTAACCTTTTTATCACGAGGCTGTTCCCCACATGGGCATTTCAACTACATACATGTATTTCTTTTGCCCTTTGCGCGAATATTTGTGTATCCAGTAAGTATCGTTTTGAGGATTATTTTCACCCTAGTGCCTTTTTTTAGCCTAAATAACGCCCTTGAATTTTGAAAGTTTGGTGCCCAGACCAGTGCTCTTCAATCGGTGTGCACGGTGAACCATAGGTTGCACCAAAATAAGCATGGGGTGCACCACTACGAAAATGTATACAAGGGTGCATCACAAACTTTCAATGAACCATTAATTTATTGACAAAACAGTCCTTAAATAGTCTCTTTGCTATTTTCTAAAGTTTGTTTGAAAGCTGTTTTATGACATACAATAGTACTCGCAAGCAGCTTGCAGCCACAATCAAACTCTCACCGACAGTGTGTAAAGCTGCCACAGATTCGCTCGGTTAAATTGACATTATGATATTGATATGCATAATGATTTTTCATACCGTTTTTTACCTCAGTTTACCTTTTTAAGCAAACAGGGTGCATGAGTTCGTCACAACAACTTTAAGGGTTCACCAAACCAAAAAAGGTCGAAGAGCACTGGCCTAACTATGATTATAAACATACATTAAGTTTATACTAAAATGAATTTTGTCCAGTCACAAATAAGTGACACAACAGACAATATGTGGATGTCGCAGTTTCACATACTTTGTGTATATCAAAACATAGGCAAAGGTTTTTATCTTTTATAAAGAAAATAGGTAACACACAAACCTGTACAACACATGTATCATCTCCTTTTGCACCTTCCAAGATGTCTATGTTTCCCATGTGAAGAATGGCTGAGATGATTCGGAACAACAGTGACTGGTATTTGCTGCTTACACCTAAAATGTACAATTTCTAACGTGTTAATTGCAAGCAAAAAAATATCAAGTACAAATAGAATACCTAACAGTGTCAGGGCATGCACAGTCTCCTGAAACTCATTCCTATCATTGACTCCATCAATGCTGATGCAGTTTCCATTACGAAGATACTCGAAGCTATCAGCTGGCACTAAAAATGAAAATGTTTAATTAAACTTGTAAAGAGCATAAAATAAAAAAATAAATGTTCTATTTTCTGGTTTAAATGATTTTCTCACACACAAGGTGTGCCAACTGAATGTGAAACTTAAGGAATACTTCTTACATTAAAATGAAATATAACAGCAACAAAAACACATGAACAAAAGGTTTAAAATTTGCTGTTTTGAAATTAAAGAACTAAATTTGATCAAATTCAACCTCAAATACATTATTTTTACTCGTAATGGGATTTACTATGTTTATAAAAGGGTTTGGTGACAGTGGCGTATCACAGTGGCGTATCCTTTTTCGTTTCTTGTTTGGTCGACCGTAAACGCAGGATATTTTTTTGTCTTTCGACTTTCGTTATTCGTTCGGGTTGGCTGATGAACAAGTGGGTGTTCGACAATTAATAACAGTCAATCAAGCGGTCGCTGTAATTCATCGGGCCCGCTGCCTCTTTAACAAACTATACACGAGTCCATTTTAAATACTTTTTGATTATTTTAACTACGTAAGTGCGAAAATTTTTCGCGCAAAACGTTTTGATGCTGTCTATTGAACTAGATTAGGCTGCCAAGTGCCTCGCGGCCAAACGGAAAACGTATTCAAAAATATTTGACATATATTTTTCAACATTTCCTTTGTTTTTATTTTCGGCAATGTAATAAAAACTTGCAAGAAATTTTAAACAATGCCATTTTCCCCCCCAAAAAATATCGCGCTTGCTTCGCTCGCCAGGTCTGAACTCAGTTAAAAAGGTTAAAAACACTGAACTAGATTAACTATTGAAGTGCCGTTTTTGCAGATGTTGCGCTAATGAAATAACACCGGGGAAAAGCGATCTTCGTTTGGTATTGCAGGTGGCGAAAGACGTGCTTTAACTTAACGTAGTCCCGTAAATGGATTTACCAAAATCGATCACATATATTTCATGGACTTGTTTTCGTTTTTCTCCTGAAGTTAACGATTGTACACTAAGCGGTTTCGCAGCTGGCGCCTGGCAGGAGTGTCAGCGATGTACGTGTGACGTTGTGTTTTGCGTCTAAAAGTTTGCTTTTGCTGGACGTTAATTGGCTGTTTCTTATAATTTTTTTTATTATTTATGACGTCATTACAATCGCTGTTTTATGACGTCATATCTGTCAATATTTTATGACGTCATTTACGTGAGACGGAAAAACGGGGAATTCCCGAAGTTGAAAATTCGGGACCCCCCCTTTTTGGATTTCTGGATACGCCCCTGTTTGGTGAACTGTTATTAGTTAAAAACAAGCATTAGAAGATGCAAATGCAACTAGCTACTGTTATTAAAGTATTTAATTTGTTTCTAATATGTTTTTTTAAATCTTTTTTATCCAACTGCAGAACCCAAGTAGTTTGATAAATATATTATAATTGGGTAAAATTTAAGCTTAAAGAAATCTATACAGACATATTTATATTAATATTAAATTATTGACATACAAAGTTTAAGTGGTTTGAACTGTGGCAAATCAGAGCAAGAACAAAGTTGATAAAATATGTGGTAATTTCTTTCTTCTGGTGCCTGTGAAACATAATAATTTCAGTTTAAATTGTGCAAATATCTGATGAAAGCAAACATGATTTCTATAATGTAACTGCACGCCTTGAAACAACATTAGCATTATGTACAATTAAACACTGGCCCAAATACAAAGTATGACAATAATGAGGTTTTAACTTTTGGATATTTCACCACACCTGTGAAACGACTCTGGATTTTTCAAGTAAATATGTCCTCATGTTGGCTCCAATTATGTGATACCTTCTGTTAAATCCAATTTGAATATATTTTCCAAAGCGGCTACTGTTGTCATTTCGTGTCGTCTTTGCATTGCCAATAGCCTAAAAAGCCCAGTATTTACATAGTAGTTACTCCTCCAATCTATCATTTGATAACGTTTGCCAAAAAAAGTTATGTGGCTTCAGTTAACAAAGCAGCTTTGTTGCTCATAATTGTTACAAAAACGAATTTTGAAACGAAAGATCTGCATTATTGTAAATGACTTGGAGATTTTCTATTTTGTACTATTAATGTGCAAAAGAACTTGGGTACACTCAGTCTTAACTGTTTGTCATACATATTTTATAAGACAATGTCTGACAACAGATGTCCAAGATTGTTTGCATAGAGTACTGGTTTGCCAGCTTGTACAGAATTTCAGAAAATAAAGAACTTTGATTTTTTAATTACATAAAATGCTTTACATACAAGGCGGGCAGACTCAATTGTCATTAATTCGAGATAAGGAAAGTGCTTTTTAAATGGGTCGACGAGAATTTAGGATGGTATAACTTATGTACCAACTTTCTGTGGTTTATATTATAGGGAATAACCAGAATACCATAAATCTATATTTTAAATAAAAAATAGGGTATTGCAACAAACTTTGCCTAATTAATTGATTTTTGCCATAACTCCATGTTCACGTGTAATTAAATTTGTTGGTTATACATATTTTTCAAAGTGGCGCAAGAACAAATAGGTATTAATTATCTTTTCAAACATTCAATTAGGCTAACTTGGTCAACAACAAAATCCCACAGAGGCTAAGACAAAGCTCTGGCTACAGTCTGAAGGTTAAGAGAGAAGGTCACTTTATTACCTCCATAATAGGATTAGATGCAAGTACTTTTTGTTCAATGGTAGACTCTTCACTTGATCCACCAACTGAGGCAAAGTAACGCATTGCATATTTGGCTGATACAGTTTTGCCAGCACCAGACTCTCCAGTTACAATAATAGACTGGTTTTTCTCTTCCCTGTGGGAGTTGAAAAATCAATAGAATTAACCATTTGATTACTGTTGCTGCAAAAGCCATTAAAGTGTGAATATTATTGCAAATAAAATAAAAAATATTCAAAATGATTTTAGAAATAAATTCCTGTAACAAAATGGTATAATATTAGAAACACTTGACTGATAGTTTAAGACAACATTTATCCTTGGGCTGTTTATTGGTATTAATGATTTTAAAAACCTAAAAAATATGGCACCCTCATACTGTGGGGGCCTATAGGAATACATTATTCTGGGGTGCTTCTTTCAAGTGTAAATGCTTGGCACATGTTTTAACTATAGCAGTAAGTTTACTAAAAAGTTATATATTTCTCATTCTTAAACTTTTATTAGTTAAAGAGTATTAGTTTTAGTAATGCGTTTAATGTCACCTAAGTGCTAACATAATAAAATGTTGAAAAGCATGACATGTGTAACTAATTGGATAAACAGTTAATTTGTTTGAGTCATGACATAGCTTTTAAGTTAGGTTAAGAACAAAAGCCTTTAAAATCACCTTGACATCTGCTTAAATGCTTCTTCAGCAATCGCAAATATGTGAGGATCCATTTCACCCATATTTCGGCCCGAATAAAGTTGTATAAAATCATTGGAGTAGATGGCTAGGTCTTCATAAGGGTTAATTGCGACCAAAACAATCCCTAAGCACACATGTTATTAAATAAAAGAATAGTTGTTACAATAAAATCAATATGATAAAAAAATATTTTTTTTAACTCTTGAACTGTAAAACCATGAAACAAACAACTTAAGTTTTTCACATTTAAAAAGGTGTATATAAATTTAAAACAAATGATTGGTAACGAAAAAAGAACGTTTACTTACCACAATAGGTATAAATTGCATTTCGTTCTACAAAACGAATTTGGAGGTTGTATAAAACAGCCGGCTCATGAAGATAACTGAGTGAGGTAAGGTCATTTTCACCAACCAGTATTTCCGGATTCCTCAAGGGTGGTAAGCCTTCTTTAGTGATTTTTACTACTTTTGTTTCAGACTAAACAGGAATGTGAAAATTTATTTTTGTGAAAAAAACATACTATTTTTGTCAAGTATGATGTACAAAGTATTATTACCTCAGACAACATTGTTTTAAAACAACTAGCAAAAACAATACACATTGTTCAATCCAAGTAAAACTATACAAAATATAGTTAAAAATAATTATGGAATATATACAGAAAACACCATTCAAAAAAATTCCTTTATAAATATAATATAATCCCCACTTACAATATCTTCTCCTTCGAGTGGCTCAAGGAGTACTTTGATTTCCTTATCGCCCTCATTGTAATTGCCCTGAAGTGAGGCTGCCCTCCAAACATTTTCCTTATCTGGAATCCATACCCTTGCATCCTTAAAACATATTTGATATGTTAGTACCTTTAAAGGAGTGGCTTCCAGTATGTTGTGTGCAAAGGTCCTGTTTTTCTCACAAATAAAAGAGTGCTCACATTGTAACTTGTTTTGAGGTTCAACTTATTAGTTCAATATATAGTAAGAAATGGTAATTGATTAAATAGAGATTCTTAACTTTAGACAAATTACCGCTTTTTGTGGAACAAGGTGGTATGTAGTCACATTAAAAATCCTCAAAGCACACTTTAAAATAGTAAAACCTTATCAAGCACTACATTCTAATATATATAATTCAATATTACCTTTGTATATAATTCAATTGTGCTCATGATGATAGCAGGTAACAGTGCAACTTTGACAGGTCAAAATTGAGCATTATTTTTTGTTATAAGATAACACCATCTTTCTTTTAGTTTAGCAACTAGTCATGGAAATTATATATTTAAACATATTAAATTGCTAATCTAAATATTAAAACAATATAGCATAAAACAAGAGAAGCACTGGACGGTATGGAATGGTTCCCTAAAGTACAGATGTTATATTTGTGCGCCAATATTCATGTGAATCAAAAGAATAGATGTGATAGGGCGTGGTACAAACGATTATGCTTCTTGTGAGGTCAAAGTGCAGTTTAGTATCACATACCGAGTGGCAAATCCATAGAGGCAGCTGGCCAGGCACGCCAAAGTATATTTTTGCAAATACCTTCTAGCTTATACTGATATTAGATTGGAAACTTTAGATTTTGCGCGATGGAAACGATTTTGCAGCTTGAACTTGCGCGGCTCTAATGACATTTTCGCCCAAATTTGCGCGGCTGTAATAACGTTATTTGTAAAATTTGAACAGCTGAAAATAGAGTACTATACTGAAAACCGTTAGCGAATGTTTCGACGGAAAATTCCCGGGATTTCCCGCCAATTAACAATCCCGAATCCCGAGATAATCCCGGGTAATGAAAGACACACACAAACATATGTGTTTAATAACATCTGTGATCTAGCCCCTCGGAAGTTGCTTTATGACCAACGATTACGGCTTCCGTATCAATAGTACACCGAAAAGCCATCGCAGACTCGCCGAATCTGTCGATCTATAATGCAAGCAGAGCAAGCCAGAAAAACAGGTGTACTATTGATACGGAAGCCGTAATCGTTGGTCATAAAGCAACTTCCGAGGGGCTAGATCACAGATGTTATTAAACACATATGTTTGTGTGTGTCTTTCATTGATTGATACGGACTGATGATCCCCCAGTGTGAAGTTGCTTGTACTAACAAAATGTGCAAGTATTGGCGCATGGTTGTTTCTCGACTCGCTCCTCTCTGAGCCTGCATAGCTCAGTTGGTAGAGTGACGGTCCCGGCTTGACCGTAGGTCGTGAGTTCGAACCTCACTGCAGGCCAGTTGTTTTTCTGGCTTGCTCTGCTTGCATCATAGATCGACAGATTCGGCGAGTCTGCGATGGCTTTTCGGTGTACCATAATCCCGGGTATTCGGCAACCTAGCAAAACTTTAAAAATATTGCCGTTTTTGACTAATATAAAGAAAAAAATATTACCAACCATGCTAATGTCGTAGCCTCATTTGTTTTATTTGCGCTTACCAGCAGAAAAACCTAATTAAATATATTCCAACCAAAAAAATGCGTCATGCATGCGCTTTTTTTTAAATAAAAACAAATAAGGGTCCTGACTCGTATTAGAGAAGGTCTGGCTCTCTTTCAGTTATGAACGTATAAATTAATAAAAAAAAAACGGTCTTTAAATACGGCTTACCACAACGCAAATTATTTAGGTTAGAATGCGGGACTGCGTGTTAGCATTGGAGTGAGGGTGGGTCAAGCGTTATTATTAACAATAAACATAATAATACTTATGTGACCCACCCTCACCCAAACGCGAGCCCGCACCCTAACCCAAACAATATGCGTTATGGTATGCGGTATTTCTTTGTTTTGATTTTTTGCATAACTTTTCACGTACATAAGTGAAAGAACGCCCATAAATGAGCCTAACTAAATGTTTGGAGCTAAAATAAAATACAAACGTCAAAATGACGTAATTTTATGCATAGTTTTTTTGTTGGGATTCCCGGGAATCCCGGGAAGTTTCATTTTTCAATCCCGTTTCCCGGAAGTGAAAAAATCCGGGAAAAAGAGGAATCCTAGTACTGATCAATTATGTGAATCTCTTTTATGTGCCCAATGCATCACAGCCTTAATTGTAAAAGTTCCCATTTAAACCAAATAAACACAGCTTTTCGAGCTACACCAATTTAACTGGGTTTCATCTGCATTTTACACTTTAGGTCGTTGGAGAACAGCTGGTATTTTTAGACTAATTGTTTTGTGACATATTGTTTTTAAGTTACCCTAAAAACTTGCATGCCCTTTAAAACAAGAATCCTACATTTCCCTTGCATAACATATCACACAGTCAAAACAACTTCAAATTAAGGGAAAAGGGGAATCCTTGGTTTAAAGCGTTCTATTGTAATGGGTGGTAGTCTAAACTTTTTTCAGAAAGAATAACAAACTTGCTATTCCTAAAATATTCATTAATGCATCTTTATCTTTAAATAAGCTATGAATTAATCACTAAACAAATTTAAATTAACGTGAACTGTGGCAACTGGTAGACATCTTTTCATCAAACAAAGCGTACACGAAGTTGCGGACCACCTAACAGTGACATCACTTCTGGTCGCATTTTGTTGCGAAAATGAACTTGCGTCATGCTTTAATGAACAACACGATACTACATAATATTACATATTTTTCGTTATCTATTTTGTATTTATTGTTTTGGTATTTCACCCAAAATAAAATTAATTAGGAAAAAGATGTAATACTTATCCACTAATAGATTTTTTTCGTTATCATCTCTCTAATTAGGTGGCGACATCTTGCGTTGTAGTTCAATGTTTACCTCGCATTCAGTGAAGCAAATCATGTGACAGAAAGTTGAAATAGTCGCGTTTTGTTAATTGGTTTGAAAAATGGCTTTTAACATCACAGGCTCGGAAGATTGTATCGAACTTGCCACAAGCTTGATGACGTGTTATAAAGAAGTATGTTACCGTATTTTAATAAGTTGTTAAATTATATTAAGTTTACAGGATACTACTCACCCCAGTCTGCATTCTGTGGCATGGTTTACATCAAAGATGTTTTAAAGCAAGGTCTTGCAAATAAACTTCGCAAAAGATACACTTAGTATGTATCTGGTAAGAGGTAGGATGTCCAATGGTTGGTATAACACCTTTGATTGCACACATGAAATTTTGTTTCTTAAAGAAAAGTGTCAAATACCACTGACAGACACCCACAATTCACAAATACCAGATTTTTTAGGGAGTGCAATTTTGAAAAGTAGAAAAAAACTCACGGGTGCACTTTCCATCGTTTCCAAAGTGGCACACAAAGCGTTTTGATATCAAGTTCAACAGAAGAATGTCTAAAGCTAGATAATTTATAATCCTCTTTGTTGGTCCAATCATAAAAACATACTTTAACAAGGATTGATTGTTGGGAGTTTTACATGTCAAGGTAATAAAGTTACCAATAATAATCTCATTAAAGACTTTTATAATTATGCACAATAATAAATTTACTGTGATTAAAGAATTGGAGAAAGCACTTAACACCTTAAAAGAAAGTTTTTTTACTATATCAACAAAAAGGTAGCTGCATTTTTAAAGAAATTGATTTTTTTTTGTCACAATAGTCTAATCAGGTTTTTTTGACTCATGAAACTATCAGAAATTATTAATCAGAGCAATGTGTTTTATTTTATAAAAATATAGCCAAGTGCTAATTATAAAACCTATATTTTAAATCAAGTTTGTTATTTTTAAATAAGCAAGAAGGCTCAATTAGCAATTTGTTTATTGTACTATGTCTGAACAAGTGGCAAATCACTATAGGTTATAAATATACTCCACAAGAGTTTTTATTTAAAAAAAATTAAAAGTACATATATAATTAATTTTTGCAGAATCCATTTAGAAAGTTTTTGGGAGCTTGTACAGAATTAGATATACAAACAGCTGCTTGTCTAAAAAAAGAGGTTAGTAGCAATTATTTAGAGGGGCATTGTATTTATTTATGTGTTAAATCTTTTAAAATCCATTTTAGCGACTAAAAAGGAGAAAGGCAAATCAAGATATGGCAAAACAAGTAAAAGGATCAAGAAGTGAAAAAATTAAGCAATTTGAAAGTTTTAAGAAGGTTTATGAATCAAAAATCCAAAGATAACATCAGTGTAAAAACATTTTTTTGGTTCACTTTAGTATAAACATGGTCTCATACGTATTGCTTTTATTTGTTCAACCTAAAAGCATTGCAATTAACTAAAAATAACTAAGTTGTTGTGTAACAATATATAACTAATATTTTGGATTTTTTATTTAAAAGCGAATTCAATGAAATATATGTAGTTTTTTCCTTTGTGTTTTATGATTTTTGTTTCATTATGTTTCAATTTATTTGTGCTGGTACTTGCAATTTATAAAAACGTTTTAAACTGCTTGAAAAGAAAAAAATACAACAAAGCTAAATGCAATTTTGGTAAAATTATTACTACTTTTTATCAGATAAGTTAAACAATATCAATATGGAATGGAGTTTTTCGTACTTCTTCATTAGTTATGTTTTATTTATTTAAATAAGAACAATTTTATTTTTATTGATGTATATATCAAAGAATGAAATATCCAAAACATTTATAGCAAGACCTAAAATTGCACATTAGGTAAGTGGTTTCCAACGCATGGGTCGAGACCCAAAGTTGGGTCGCCTGATTATTTTTGAGGCATATTGTATCTTAGGCGAAAAATAACCATAAAAAATTTAAAACTTGAAGATATCAAAAAACTGGAAATCATAAACACAAAATATGAAAACTAAACAGCGGAACCGGCCGGAAGTTGAAGCTGACATGCATCTATATGCTCAAGCAAAATAACGCCTTGATTTCTTAAACTCACTGAGAACAAGCGAGCACAGCTATCTCATTAGTGATTTGATAAACATATCATTTTCAGAAAAAGTAACTGCTTTTGTAGTGCAGTTTGTTTACAACGCAATCTTGTATTTGCTTGGGTCGCAAGATTATATCAATTAAAAAATTTTTTTTTTAAACTGGGTTGCCTTAAAAACGTGTTCGCACTGCATTAGGTTACCAGAGGTAAAATTTTAATTTATGGATTGACATTAAATAAGCTAATCATCAGTATTATTGACATTTGCTTTAAAGTTATAGGTAATTCAACTTCTGGTTACCTTAAGGCTGTTAGTATATTTTATTCTAAATACCTATACTTTTGTGAGTTAAATCAATTGACTTTGCTGGGAATGAAGTTGTTTTACTTACCGAATAGCATATATTTTTTATACAAGGTACTAAACTTAAAATTGCTATTATTTTGACTTGTACTGTAATCATAAAAGTTTCTTCGACTTGCTATACGTTATAAACAACAAAGTAGGCAATTCTGTATTTAAAATTTAGAAAAACTTTTAATAAACTTTTCAATAAAATTATTGAAAATATGTTGATAAAACAAAGGCAGTGTGCCACTATCTGTGAATGTGCACTAAAAACGTAGTTCAACAAAACAAACACACAGATAACTTGTATCCAAATGTTTCTGTTCAATATAAAAATATTAACAGTGAAGTGCCGCGATTACGAAAAAGTGTGTTATATATGGTCACTTGTTTTTTTCATAAAATCTTTTAAAATGTCTCCAATGTTTTGTGAGCTCCATATAGACGTCAGCTGACTGCATTCGACTTCGTTCACGTGTTTTAAATCGGCCACCATGGCACCACGTAAAAACGATTTCGTGAGCTTCATTGCCTGCATAATGACATTTAATTGTTTTGGGTTTTATTGATGAATCACTTGATTATGTACATCAGGACCTAAATTCCAATATGTTTAAATCATCTCACCTCTGAGTTTTGTGCTGCAATATTTTGGATCCTTGCCAGCGCGTTTTGTTTCAAGCTATCGTGGGCAAAAACTTCGGTCACGAGACCTACCTCTCTTGCCTCAAGGGCGGTCAGACATTCGCCGTTCACTAACAAGTTGTTCGCCTAAGCATTGACATTGTTTCGAAAATGCCGAAAAACGGCAAAACATTGAGAAATATGATACAAACAACCTACTTTGGTCAACCCCATCAGCTTCGGGAACATGTAAGAAGCACACCCATCAGGCGTTTGTCCCATAGCTGCATACGGTGTTCTAAAACTAGCTCGATCCGACGCATAAACAGTATCAAAATGTGCAAGCATGGAACATCCAAGACCGTAAGATTGTCCTTGGACCACTGCGAATAGAGGTTTTGGAAACTCAATCAGCTTATCTACGAATGCTCTGAAATAAACAAGTAACGTTGTAACGAAATTTAAACACAAAATTTGGAAAACTACGACGCGTTCTACCTAATTAAACGTGAAATATTCTTAGGCGTGTTTTTGCCAGGATCAGAGTAGGTGACTGCTTTGTGCAACAGTTCCAGATCAAAGCCGCGACAGAAGCTGTCACCAAGGGTTGTTAGAACTGCAAGTGAACAGTTGCTGATTGATATCGCATCAAAGGCATTGACAAATTCATTCAGAAACTGTAGATGAAAAAGTTTATTTAATATTTGTTTTATTTGATATTTCCACGAGTACAGCGTAATCTTCTTTAATATACCTTTGGACTTAATGCATTCCCCTTCTTTCGATTTGCAAAAATAATTTCAACCATGTTTTCACGCCACTGTAAATATAACAAGCGTTCCGTTTGCAGCCCTGCATTGCGCAAAACTGATTTGCGTTCCGATATTTGCTTTCTTTCAGTTTCCGACAATTGTCGATATTCGGTGTTAAACAAGAATTTGTTAGGGCCACTACTGATGTAATCGTGGTCCCTCGTCGGTTTGAACTTTTGCGAGTAAGACACCTCGACCTTGTCGATTAAGTCCTTCTGATCACCAACCAAGAAAATTTTAGGTGGTTTTGTAGAAATCGGCTTTAGTTTATTTGGGAACGGTTTTGTTGGTTTCGAAATGTTAGAACAGCTGGATTGAAATAAGGAATTCCTTAACAGTCCACAATCCTGAAATGTATATGATTGGTTAAGTCGATGGAGAATTAGATTGGTAGAATATAACATACTGGCAAAAAAGGTGAAAGACCAAGACGGATTCAGGCGGACCCCGAAATAATATTTTTTAGCCAACAAAATATAGGCATATGGAATATGAAATTATCATTTTTGTTACATTATTGGGTTTTAGTTGCAAGAAAAAAATATGAACTAAGATCAAAGTTAGATTCGCTATACTAACTTTGATAAAAATGTCATTTGGCAAGTCTACACAACCACATCTATAGGCAATAAATTAATTTAATCGAAGGACCTGTCACCAAAAATAGTTTAGCGTTTAGATATGAAATTTTTTAGCCATTTTAAAAGGCGGATACAAAAGATGCGTCTGACTTGGACTCAAGTCATTGTGTCAAATAACTTCGGTTATTAATTGTTTTCGTTCAACAATTTTAATAAAATTGGGTTACTTATCTCAATTTTTGAACGTAAAACAATTGACTTTATTTGTATTTTTTATTATTATTTACAATTAATCGGACGAGTTTTAATAACATTTCTTTTTGTCAATGACTGGACTTGAAGTTAACTTGCTGGCTCGGACTTGAACTTGAGTTACTTTTCAAATTACTTGACTAATACTTATAACTTGATAACAACAATGCCAAAATGTCAGTGTGTTGTGTCGAACTCGTTAAATAAAGGTAAACTGCATGTAGTACACGTAAAACCTTGTAATATTAATAAACACAGATACCGCTCAACATGCTTAGTTTTAATAAATTTTGCATACATTTGTATCGTTTAGATCTGTGTTGTCCTTTTACCCCAGGGCGTGCCTGGATAGTACAAAATTTTCTGGCAAACCGGTATTTAAATTGCTTGCAAGTTTATACGACATAGGCCTGCACTGTGGCATCAATACGCCAAACCAAAAGCCAAACTAAGAAAAACATGATTTCCATTTGCCTACGGCGCATCTGGCAACCTTCCTTGATGCATTGATAAAGAAGTGCTGGTTGAAATTCTAAAACAATTTAATTTGGGAGGAATCGCAATCACTTGGTAGGCTGCGACATCCGGCAAAATTACATATCTCTCCAATGGAAACTTCACTAACCTTGGCGACAAAGGTCTTATGTGTTTCGGGATTCAGAATAACATGAAATGTTTTTGCCGAGTTTTGGAGGTTGTTTCTTTTAGGATCAGATTGAATTGGCGCCTCTGCAATCAAACGACAAAATGTCCGGCTGTTTTATTTTTTAAGCTAGTTATCCTAAGTGCGGACATAAGAGTACACAACCTGAAGATATTGTTTTCTTTGACGGGATCAAAACACTCGTGGCTGTAGTTTTTTTCGGAGGAAGGCATCGTTTTTTTGGCACAACGTACGGGTGCTGGTGATGTCTATAGAACTGTCGACTTGGCACAGTAGGAGACGAAACTTGTTTGGTGTTAATCCTTCGCCGATTTTGTAATTCTTCTGTATGTTGATCGTACTTTGTCTTACGTAAATTTAAATTTTTGTAACGCAAAAAAATAAATAACTTACTGGCATTAAATTGGTCTATAATTTCCTTGCATCCGATTAAGTTAGAAAGTGGTTCCCAAGAATCGTTCTTGCTTGAATAGCCTTTCCAGCGTATCAAATATTCTACACGGCGACGACGTTTTCGCTTTGCTAACACTTTTTCAACCTACGGACAGTTTATTAAATTGAAAACCGTAGTATTTAGGCCATCTAACAACAAACTGATTTGCCTTACCTCGTATATTTCGTCGGTGTCCACTGGGGACATTCTTGTCGTTTGTTTGGCTTATTTACGATAAAACGATAAATAGTTTACTTAAACTTCCATTAAACTTAGTTTTGATTGATTGTTAGTATCTTAAAGTCCAGTTATTAAATTAAAGCTAACTACAAATACGCCTTGGTGAAATAGAGTACATAGTGTTAAAAAAACATATATCTACAGATGCTTTCCTATATTTAAAGCTATAAATAACAAGGTAATTACCGTTTTACCTGTTTATTAAAATATGCACAAGTTTTCTGGATCGCATTAACTTTATTGAATAAAACAGCTCATCTGGTAGGCTAATTATTTTTGTTCTCCAACGTTTCGATGACCAATACAAATCACCTCGTACACTTATACATCAATTTTATTTAGAGCATTTAATTAGTCCACTAATGTTTTTTATTTTGGGTTAGGTGCATTTTTAAGTAGGATTTCAAGGGTTAGATTAAAGAAATCATTGTTAAATCCTAAATAAGCGATCAGCAGCCTTAGCCTTCTGTACCCTGACAACTGGTAGTTGTACCGCATAGCTCAAGGTAGCCTTGTATGACAAACTAGGAAGTCAATGAAATCATTGTGGCTGAATATCATTATTTACTTGAATGTAAGCAATAAATTACCGTTAAACAATATCTTAAACGCCCAAAATAATATATTTTGGAACTTCGCTAAACACTATGTCACATAAAAATCATACTACTAAGAAGAACTACAAAATATATTATTTAATCTTAACCAGTCTGGTTTAATTTATACTACGCTGCCATTAATACAAATTCTATTTAAATCTAAACCATCAAATTAAATTTTGCACGTAATAGAGATTACTCAATTGATACTAAACAGCGCACAGCTTAAAAAGCGTAGAACTTTAAGGCGAATCCATTTGTAGTTGTAAATAAACTACAATCGTGAGTATTACAGAAATGGCGGAAAGTAGTTTAATTTACATTCACTGCGTTTCAGTAAAAAGAAAACATATTATTTGTCTCGATTATTTTTTTTAATGTTTAACTTAAGGAACACATACATACCTATTTTATATCAATTTAGTTAAATCACGCTTTTTCTGAAAGCAATCTCATGAATTGCAAGCAAAAAACAAGGGTTGCCAGCCGGTTCTGTCCTGTCAATTGTGACTGGTGGTTGGGACGTTCAAAATAATGCATTGTGGTACAAGTTCTACGTTAAATGCCAAATTACTGTTTCCTATGTATTCTACATGTGACATAATATGATATGGAGTGGACGAACTTATCAGCTCGAGTCGCGTTTCAGGTACAGTAGCCTAATAAAGTGTCGTACGTGTGATAAAGTTTTGCCACGCCACAGCACGCTGGAATAGTGTGCTGCAGAGGCCGTAACAGAGAGAGTTTTTAAAAACAGTGCCGTAAATTATGGTAACATTGTTTTAATGACGCAAGTCACTCTTTTTTAAATGACTTGATTACGCTCTTTTGGACAAATCACTTGACTTGGACTTAACTCGTTAAGTTGAATGACTGAGGTTAAAATGCATTATTTTTATTTAAATAAGATTCCTAATTGGGTCATTATCTTGAATTCAATTATTATCTCAGTTTTGCACGGAAATAGTGTGCTTATCATAGGTTGAGTTACTGCTCATGATTCAGCCAGTTTAGCAAGTTTAATGTTACATTTTTAGATCAAGTACTCGACTTGTAGTTAACAGTATTTTAATTTTTGAATGACTTAAATCTTAGTCAGACCTTTTGCAATACAACTTAGCTTGTCCAAGTCAAGTCTTATGGTATAAAGCCCTAGTTATCTGTTGCCGAAGTAAAGTCATAACTAGAGCAAGTCAACCCCAGTTTATAAAAAGGTCTATTCAAATTGGTAAACTCTTCCGATAGTAAGCAATAAATCAAATAAAAAATAATAGAAAAATGTACAATTAAGGATAAATAGCCTTATAAAGAAATGCTTATTCAAATCACTCCATTCGAACCCAAATTAATTATCCAACAGATTAATTAAAGTCAAGTCATTTGTCCAAAAATCCTTCAAATCATTTTACCCAAAAGTCTTAAATTACATTAAGTTGTTACAAAATAGGTGGTTAACTCGCTGTTATCATGACTTGACTGGGACTTCGATTCAGACCAGGGTTCACCAAACCTTTTTCATAACAGGCCCGATAAATTTGCAGTGCGCCGGGTTGATTGAAATAAAAGAGTAAATGGCACTACATATTTTTATCTAATAATTAAATCACATTGTTCCATTACGCTGAGAGGGTTTGTAATCAAGACAAAAATGAAACGTAAAACACGAATTGATAACGCAATATGATGTTTTATATAACAATTACTATATATACTGTATAATTATTTCAAATATTGCAGGACAGCAGTAAAGTAGCAAATAAACAATTACTACGATATAGACATTTATTTCCAATCACTTCGAGAGATACTACAAATTAAGGCACTTCGAACAATATTAATGCAAACAATGGTTTATTGCACATGGCAACGGTATTTAAAATATGACATCCATAGTGTAACATTTTGTAAATATTTAGGTTAATACACACAAATTCACGTTCTTAGGACGTACATTCTTTGATTGTCAAATTTATTCTGACACACAAATATAAAATAAATGCGTTTATATTAATTGTGGTTAAATTATGTTATATTGAATATGACAAATTAAAATGCAGTATCCTACAATATTTCAATTCAGTAATTTGTGTTGCTTGGCACTAACTCGTGTTGGCAGCAGGACGCCACACAATACGAAGCTGGAATCACGTAAAGCTGATAGTCAAACGATGGAAGAAACATTTTACTGAATTACACACCGCGATGAAAATACAGGTCCATATTTGTTTGTTAAAAGAAAGATTTTACATCCTACACTTCATGCAATGTATAGAATATGCACCTCAGTCCATGTAGGAGTAAACTATATATATATATATATAATTAACAATGAATGAAAATATATACTATATGAAATATATATACTATAAACGATAGAGCGAAGGTTCTCGACTTTGCGTCCGCTCTTTGCTTCCTGGTATACGCAGTCAGGTTTTTACACGCGTTTTTACCATGGCACACGGAGTCTCAGTGAGTTTCACGTTTATATTAAACATATTGTCAAAAAAATCGTTGAAAGATTGGTTGAGGGTCAAACAAATTTGAAGGGAACAAAGGGGGACAAAAAATCAAGAACATGTGATGGAGAATATGCTTGACTTGCTTCAGTGTGGACTGGATGGTGATGCTGGACTTGATGCGCCGTTTTTTTGTTTCTCTGGTGATGGCAACAGGTTACTAACCCTCGGCGCTAGATCCTCCCACAATTTGGACAGCTAAAATGTTTTTGTGCACTTTATATACATTGTTAAAAAGCAAAACCTTGTACTATTATACATCACAGAACACGATAATAAAGTTTTATGACAAACTGGGAGACAACTGAAAAAAGGTCATGCAGGAAGTATGTTTAGGACTTTAGCAAGTGGAATTAATTTCAAACAGTTTAACCGGTTTAATGCATGCATTAGGGATTCACAAAACAAATATTATTTACTAAATAAAATATAGGCGCCAGGCTGTGTTATGCTTGACCAGGAAGGGCTGAATAACTCAAAAAGTGACAGCACTAGTACAGTAGGACCGAACTAATCAATCTACTACAACGAGTATTTTTTTTTTTTGGGGGGGGGGGGGGTAGCAAGCCGCAAAAGGACCAGTTCAAAATTCAGCATATTACTTACCTCTTGGTGTCCCTTAATTTGTGTTGCTACTAAAGTTGCAATAACCTCTGATAATATTTGCATATTGGAGTAGACCAACTGCGTTTCCAGATGAATGCAATGCAAGGAAAAGTAGTTGCGGTTCTCCCTCGTAACGATTTCGTTTTCTTGCTATAATAAAGAGCACTTCGCTTTAATGCGGCCAAACCACTACGGATTATAGCGGCAAAGAAAATGTTATAATAATTAATTAATTAACATAGACAAATAGCTACCTTCTCTAGGATACACAAATCATTTCACATGGTGTTGCAACATAACATAGAATGTATTGCATAAGGTAGTCATTTAGGTGTATATTTCGTATTTTATTGTTTATAACACTTACGGCAAGAATTCTGGATTCAATTTTGTCCACTCCACCCTGTAATTAATATAAAACCAATAAAATTTTGGATATATTTTTGTTATTTTTAACCAAAAAATAGTGTTTTTTTTAAAGATAAAAATTTCCATAACATAAATTCACTTTACAAAGCTCGAAAATCATTAATGACCAAACAGTTACAAAAAATATCACTATAATCACACATGCCTGTTCCATGTTGTTTACAGTGGCGGCCATCCTTTTATTTTTCATTGCTCCATACTTTTTTAATGCTGAATGGTGCTCTCGCAAAACGCCACGTTCGTGTCTCTCACAGAGATCCTATGGGAAAAAATAGCGAAAATTTGTTGGGTTCTACTTAAAATCTTTCTACATAAGGTACATATTTTAGCAAACACACACACGTTTTAAGTTCTTTTTTATATGAAGATTTTGAAAACATATGGTTTTAAGGGACTTTTAATTAACGCGCAGAATACAAATAAAATCGATTTCAACTACTGTTCTAAAAAAGTAAATGCATAAAAATGTCAACACTTTTTTTTTGATAATAGGTTATGATCAGGGTTGAAGTTTTCTTTGTCATGAACGAAAAAAGACTGCAAACCAAAAAGAGACCACTACTTACGTGATAGCCTACAAGTAGATCATAAAGCATATTTAGCTGGTCAACAACACCTTCTTCTTCACGAATACCCTAAAACACAGAAATTTAATTAATACAGAAAAATATAACCATACCAAGTTATCAGAACTGGTGCAGCACAAAATTTCATATATTTTACATTTGGATTATAAACTGATTTGCTGTGATTATTTTCTTATACTATAAATTTCTTTTGTGACAGCTTTATTTTTAGTCATATACGCAATATTAGAAGATTAAAAATACAAAAATACTAGTTGTCTAAGGGTATATTTTCTTACTGAGAGATAAATCTTCACTAACGTACTTGTAAAGAATGTTTTTCAGAAATTGAAGAAAACTCGACGGAAAGACTTCGAAAAGATTGTTTTAACAAACTAAGGCCATTGTTTCCACCGGTTGCCCATCTCGATGCAACGGCGCTGTCATTCGACAAAGCTCTGTAAAAGTTTATTTACAAAATATAGTGTTTTAGGCAATGTAATTTTTGGGTTAGTTTTTAAGGTAACATTATTAGCAATATGGCAAATCTATTTTACACAATAGATCACTCCATGGATGATGTTTTACAGCAATATATGTGACCTGGGAGATACACAAGACATTTATAAATAATTAGAGAATACCTATATCTTTCTAAAAGCTTTTTAAAACAGGTGCCAAGATATGCACTTTACCAAAACTTTCATTGTAAATTAATCAAAAAAATGTTTTATCCAATACTACTAAAGAGAATTTTTTTGTTTTGTTTTAAACTGTGCACTTTTTATATTAGAATTCACAGAAAAAAAAAGAAATGCAGGAACCTAACGACTGCAACCGTTTCCATATTGAAAGTGAAGGGTTAAGAGTGAAAGTGTTTTGGAAGCACAATGTTGAAAAAATTACTCATTAAAAGAGTTGACTAACAACAATGGTTGGTTATCTGTACATTCTATAAATAACACAGTAAATTTGCATGGCCACTAGCCTTATAAATATATACTGTAAGTATAGGTTAGCCAATTTTTAGGCAAATCGATTCATCTTCTACTATTACCTCAAGCAAGTAATTCTTTATGATGTCATAAAAACAATTGTTAAACAAACACCTTTTAAAAAAACTTGCTGACCCTTGCTAATTTAACAAATATGCTTTTCTCAAGTAAAGTAAAGAAGTTAGACATTAGAAAAAAGGAAATAGATCAACAAAAGCAGAAAAACATTATCGGTCTGGCAAAAAACGCTGAAAAATATTTCAAGGTAATCGTATTAAAATAAATAAATAAATGTTTAATGTTTGGTTTTTAGCTACTGTTTTTTGTATGGCATAGATATGAATTGCATTAAGATGCAATATATAGTTTCTAGACATTCAGTTGGTTCAAATGTAGAGCAAACAAATGTAGTCAACCAAGTAAAAAGCAACGTTTTGGGCGTGACAGAATACTAGATATTATTTGAGCAGTAATTTGTTATGAATAACTTATATTCGTGTTTTAAATATTTTTCTAATGCAAATTGAAACAGTAACTTTTATGGATAACTTATTTATATTTTTATTGTCAAATTGAAAGAGTAATTTTTATGCATATTTAACAGACAGACAAAGAAAAGGCAGAGTATGTGAAAAACACCCTTGATGAACAAGACGGTGGGCCTTGGAATGTTATTGTGGGCAAAAAGTTTGGTGGTGTCATTACATACTTACCAGGTGAACATATTGCTAATCGAAAAAGCACAACAAGAAAACTTATTTCAATGCAGTGACGTATCCAGGGGGGGGGGGCATTTGTTTCTAATGTAATTGGGCCACGAGTCTTAAGCTAATGCGAAACCAAAATCAAAAGCAAAACGGCGTTTTTCGTCTCTTATTTGGTCGACCGTAAACGCAGGATGTTTCTTATTTTTCCCCTTTCGTTATTCGTTCAGATTGGCCTATTCGTTCAGATTGACTATTCATTCAGATTGACTGAGTTTCTCCCAACCGCATCTTGTATTTTAGCTGACTTGGCACACTGCTCAGCGCAGATGTTGCACTAATCGTGGCATAATATCACGTTAAAAAAACGATCTTCGTTTAATATTGCAGGTGGCGAAATGCGTGTAATTTAGCGTGGTCCCGCAGATGAAACTTAGGAAAATGTGCTGCTGATAGTCTAAACATAATTCTACCAAAATCAATTACGCATTTTTCATGGCCTCGATGTAGTTTTGCGCACGAAGTAAACGATTGCACACTAAGCGGTTTCGACGCACGTGTTCACTTTGCGTGTTAAAGATTCGCTTTTCCTGGACGTTAATTGGCTGGGTCTGATTATTTTATGACGTCATGACGGCATTATTCATTTACGTCAGACTGAAAATAGGGAAATTCCCTAAATTGAAAATTTGAGAACCCCTTTTTTAGTTTCTGGATACGCCCTGTTTAATAAAACGGTTTTAGGGATGTTTGTAACGACCATAAATCTATAACTGGGTTACAAGGATTGATAAATAGATTCAATATCGTTATATTTAGTCAACTTGTTTACTTGTGGACGTGAGGATAATTTGGTAGGATGAAAATTCACAGACAGAGGTCTGTATTTATAACCACTAGCAAGTGCAAATTTTAATTGGAAGACCAACCCTGTAATTATTGTGTGGGTAGCAGTAAATTGCTTTTATTGAGGGCAAATTTTTAAATAGTTTACAAGACGGATAAATGTAATATTAAAAATAAATAAATTGTTTACTTTGTTTAGAACACTTTATTTACTTTGGAGTTAAGGGAACTTACTACCTCACCTACAGTGTCAGGAACATGGTAGGACCACGAAAATGAAAATTCAGTTCAAATTTTGTTTTCAGAGTTATTTGCATGAATTCAAATAAATCATTGCAGTGAATATTGACCCTGACTTAGTCACAAAGCATTAACTAAATGTCTGGAATGCATTTTATAGGTAGCTTACATTAATTCTGTTCCAAAACCTTGCATATCAAGCGCATTTCCCTTTGAACGTTCGGCAACTCGGGTGGCCATGTCTCTCAGCTTTCGGACATGATTGGTAACTTGCCTGATCTGTTCTTTGCTGGAAGCAAATTCCATTTGTGTATCAGTGGGTACCAGTTCCTAAAATTTTGTTGGATTTACAAGCATGCATGTATTTTTACACTAAAAAAATGTGTGAGGAACATAAAAGTAATCTAGGGGTTATATTAGGTGGAACACTCAGAGTCACATTTATCAACAACCTAGTTGGGTCAAATGAAAGTTAAAATGTAACTAATTAAAACCAAATTAGCCAAATTTATTTGTAAAAGATGAATATATATATATATATATATATATATATATATATATATATGAATATATATATGACGAATTAGGCATTCATTTGCATAAACTTGAACAAAAAGTCCTACCCTGGCTTGAGAAGCAAGTGGACTTGTCATATATTCATCGGGAGAGCCTCGAAACTGTTCCTTTAGCTTGTGGGACACTTCCTGTAAAAGGAAATGGGTTTCATATTGTTGTAGGAAGGAGATCACATTAGCCATGCAAACTGACTCCAGTTAATCAAAGCATATATATATTGGAAAATGTTTGCCTTAGTGCAACTTATTTATTATAAAGGAAGAATGCCTTCTAGAAATTGGTTACAATAAAAATACAATAATAAAGAAAAAGTAATTTATATTAAACTTGAATTCAACCATTATTAGAAAATAAATCATCTGTGAATTCTAATATAAAAAAGTGCACAGTTTAACATTGGTGAATTGGTATTTAATCTCTTTAGTAGTATTGGATAAACTGAGAAAATATAGTTAAAATTAGCAGCTATATATTGACTACCAAATTATACTTTATGTAATACCAGGCAAAGGCTTTGGGAAATCGACAAATAACTGAAAGATAAATGCATATACAAAAAATAATATAAGTTATATAATACTAACATATTTTATACCAACATAAGAGGTAGGTGTGTTTACTGGTACAGATGAAATGTACATAGGTTAATTACATAGATAGATCACATAAATAAAGTGCTAAATTGCTTCAACATTAACAAGGGCTATTTTCAGTTAACAAACACAAGTGGGTCAATTACTCTTGTTAAGTTCAAGTTGCTTTGGCATAGGTTCAATAGCCTATTGCTGGGTAGTCCTAGGCACACTAAATGTTACATTGAAAGCAAAAAAATATTCAGGATTTGAATAGAGTCCAAACTTTAACTTTCATGTTAGACATGCACATTTCTAGACTATGATAAATCATGACATTTTAAGTCTAAATAAAGGAAACATCATATCAAATATGTATTTTGCATTAATACAAAAAAGGATTTGCATTAAGTTCAACTAGTGTATTTGATAATAATTTCTGCATCAGTTATAGAAAGGTAAAGATAATAATAACTAAATGAAGACCTACACAAATATGTTTTAAATATAAATGTAGTTATAGTATTTCTAACTTTGTTTCAAGAGTAATGCATCTGCATTGATGATTGATTAATATCGTAACTGTGCTCTCAAAAACAGGTTGCAGCACTGCTCTATATGCCAGCAGATTTAATGATTTACAAAAAACAAACATTAAAGGCTAACACCACTCGAGGCTTGCAAAAGCTCACAAATACAGACATAAAAAATGCAGCAGCAAATTAAACAGCAACACCATACTCACCAACTCACAAATCAAACTATATAACATGTCAGTCATGCAGTTTTTAGAATAAAGAATTTCTTACATGTCCTGTAAATGTCAAGAAAAACCTCAGAACTCCACAGTCATACATTGCTGGATGCCGGCCAATAATTTGCAGAAAGCGACGCAGTGCTTTGCGCCTTGCCTCAATAAACTCACGATCAGCTGAAAAAAATAACGCATTTCAAATCACCATATTATATCAAAGAAAAATGTGATCAAAGTGGTATTGCATTAAGTTTGTTGATTAAATTGTAGGTTACTTGTTCTGTCATTAACTAAAATAAAAGTCTTAGTTATAAAATAAAACGGTAAAGGATAAAGATAGAGCAGTGGTATTTAACACTGGCTGTAATGATAAGAATTCAGTCTAAGTTATAAGTTTTTTAATATTTTGATACAGCTTCTGGTGTAATAACATTATGAGGTTTATCACTTTGATAGCAAATCAATAGGCTACCAGTAGTACATTTATTTGACATTTAAGCAGTTCATTTATTTTTCTCCCAACTCAGTAATACAACTTTTTCAACTGGGAAAATTTTTACAAACTTAAATTCACACTGAATTGCAGCTACTTGTAAAAAAGGCTAAGTTACTGTATTATAAAACACATATTTATTTACCAATAAGTTTTTGTCAGTAAATTTACAGAAATGCTTCAAATTGTGAATACACCTTTAACAGCAATAAACCATTTGAAGCCACACCGTAAGTAGTGACACACATTACTATCTAAACACCTTCAATAACTACATAATTAAATAACTAAGTATATATCCTCTGTGAACTATCAGTCGTCAAAACTATCAGAGCAGTAAATAGAATTAAATTGAAAAAACAACCTTATCAAAAGTAAATCATATGTTCTGCCTCTCGTGTCTAGATGTCAACATAAGACAGGTTGTTATTTAATAATAATAATAATAATAAATAATGTTGGAAAGTTTCCACAAAAACTGAGGAAGCTTTGCATTTTTTAATTGTTTTTAATAAATTTTCACTAAAAATAATCATCTTAAATGACCTTTTGTATGGATTTTCTCTTACTCTTACACACAGATAATTATTCAAACCAATGGAGATACCAAAAAAATTAGAAGTTGAAGAATATTATAGATATAATGACATACAAGACATCAATTTCTTTGGAGGGAGTTTGGGAACCACTCGGTATGGAAAGATTTGCTGCATTAGTTCATAGAAAGCAACAAAGTCGTTGTATCTTCTTTTGACTGTACTATTGTTGCGCTAAAAAAACATGCAAGTTTTAGCTATACAGATTAAGTACAAGAATATTTAAACCCCAGTAGGCTTAAAATGCTTTAGGCTGGCAGTGTTTTAGAGAGTCTCTTCTAAATGATTTTAATTCACAAATGATTTTACTGTTGAAATTATAAACACATCCAGAAATGCTTCACAAAGCAAAAAAAATTAATATACAGAAACTGTTTAACACAATAAAACAGAACTCATTTGCCAAATACAAAAAATAAAAATATTACAATTTTCAACATTATCTAACTTAATAACCTAAAAGTTGTATCTTACCAATTACCATTAATTATTCTTAATTGTTTTAAAAGTAGTACAGTTTAAAAACAGACCAGAATTAATAACAAACACATGTTCTAATTTTAAACATCAAGTAGGTTATAAAAAAGGTTATTCTAATCAAACTGCCAAAATAAAACAACAAACTTACCAATTTTAATTTTTTTAAATTTCTATTATATTTTCGTTCACATAAATCAATTGACGACAGCTTACAGTTATATAGATTTTTATTGTTTGCATTCCAGTTATTTAAATCTTAACATATTTATATAATTTTGTTAAGGTGTCCGGAAGTCACTAATATCTTACCTTACTAAAAACTTCATACTCAACGTGCTTCAGGAATATTCCTTTCTTTTCTGGGACCAAGGTAACTTGAATGGTTTCATAGCCACAATAATCTGCATATGTGGTGTGTAGTTCTGTAGGAGACTTCTTGTTGCTGTTGCTTAATAAGCGAATGTTACTTACATCTCCCAAGTTTGGACGAGGTAATTCTAAAACAAAAATAAGAAAGAGGGTAATGCACTTAATAATTCAACCTAAATTTAATTCGGGATCACATTATAAACATGCCAAATCTTAAAATATTAGAGGCATTCTTATTTCTCAGGGTCATCTAGTAAGTCATTTAGTATGCTGCCCCTGGCCTTGATTCAATTTATATACTTATTACCTAAACACAGTTAAATTTTATTACAATTGGGTAGAAAAACTTTTTTTTTTTAATAAAATATGCATAACTTATTATGTATTCATTTGTTTGGAATAGGTTTACAAAAATATTACTAACACACCTTGTCCAGAGAAGTTATCCAAAAGCTTTTCGCTAATGCTTTTTCCTTGCTGTGCAAAAGCAACAAGAGCAAGTGCTTTGTAAAGATTACTTCTACTGATTGTTCCATTTTTGCATTCTACAAAGTTCCAAATCTAGAAGAAAAAAATATAAAAACCTACTTTGTAAGAAATAGTTTATTAAAATTATTATGATATAATGGTAATAGTACTTGTAGTAAATGTCGATATACTATATAGACCGAGTCAGCCTCGCTTAAAAAATAAACTTTGGTCTGACTCGGGCCAATTTGACAATTCTGCAGAGTCCAGAGTCTGGATCAGGCTCTAAAACAGGGGTGGTAACCTAAGGCCCGCGGGCCGGATCCGGCCCGCCGATGAAATTGATCCGGCCGCCGCCTCTTTGATAAATTAGAAAGGAGTCTATTTCACATACTTTTTGACTATTTTAACTACGTAAGAGCAAAAAATTTTCGCGCTTCACGCGAATGACCATTTTACGGCCGGTTTGTTTACGTTTTGATGCTGTCTTTTGAACTAGATTAGTTCTTTATTATCGTTGCGCCGTGGAAGGTTGCCAAGTTCGTCGCGGAAAAACGAAAAAAACGTACTTATTCTAAAATATTGGACATATATTTTTTAACGTTTTATTTATTTTTCATTTTCGGCAATGTATGAAAACTTGCAAGAAATTTAAAAGAAATGCCCCTATACAACAAAAAAAATCGCGCTCGCTTTGCTCGCCAGGTCTACTTTGACCCAAAAGGTTAACAAACACTGAGCTATAGATGAAGTGTTATCGCGTTCCATCAAAGTAGTTTTATTACACTTTTCATTCGTTGCACGGATGACGACGTGTGAACTCTAATTTTAAACCAAACAAACGCTTTTTTTCGCGCTTTGCGTCAACGCTTTACTGCCTCCTTAAATGTAATTAAACACGTTTTTAAGTGCAAAAACGATCCGAGGCCTGCCTGATTCACATTTCTAACATGTTAAAAACACAATTATTAGTTAACATTTTGTGCGGCCCGCAGAGACCTTTCTGAGTTTGGTTTTGGCCCGCGACTAGAAAAAGGTTGCCGACCCCTGCTCTAAAACATGCACTTAATTGACACAGAGTGCATAATACAACAATTCACTAAAAGGGTTCTGTCAAATTATCCGCGCACAAATTGTGGTGGGGAATATTCCACTATATGCTAGTGCTAATTCACCTATACAATTTAGAAGTCTGCCTTATTGGTTTAAAATTTGGTCCTGTGCAATGCGCATGTGCATGTCTCGCTCAGGACTCTACACATAGTCTTCTTACTTGAATTGAGCTGTGCAGCCCTGGTCTAAACATCCCAAAAGTGTCTAGTCTACATGTGTACTGTTTTCCATATATGTTAAACAAAGTAGAGTCGTCAATCATCGGATTTGCTGTAATAACAACCTAAATGTACTTTAACTTACCTGGCTTAAAATCGATCTTTCAAGACCAGATTTGGCCAAAACCTGTGTCATAAGAGACTGTGTAATTTGGTCATCTGGATTGGGACACAGGGAGTCATACACATCCCTGTAATATGGTGGAACGCTTGCTGTGAAAACAAAGATATGTCTTAAACATACTGTGAGGCATAATTCTTACATTTAAAAGTTTTTGTAATGCATTTGAAAGTTTACTAAAACTTATAAAACTTATAATAGGCCTACAACACTTATAATAGGCCTACAGCCAACTCAAATCATTGGCTTAAGGAAAACCAACCCAAATTAAATTCCAGTCCCTTTCTGTCAAAAACTTTAAAAAGGCAATTAACAATATTTGAAACATAGTATCTCCTAGTATTGTAATGACTTAAGGGTACTTAACTCATCGATTTCAAATGCATAATTGACTTGATTCACGTGTTTGTTTAAAATGATTTGACTTGAACTTAAGTTATTTGAGCAAATGACTTGACTTATGTTTAAGTGCTTTAATTGAATACATTTCAGTAAAATTAAGTTATTTTAGCCTGCCTGAAGATATATGGCAGAATTTTGACACATGATTTACAAAAAACAAATTTTCAAGTGCTGAATCTTTAGCAGCAAAAATTATGAAATGCAGTATAGAGTATAAAAAATGATCCAAACATTTGTAATGAATATTTTCTCTATAAATACAGGATCTTATATACACATTGTAAGCAATTTTATAAATAAACTTGATTATTTTTTAATAATAGTCTTACCTGTAAGGTCATTCATAACTTGCTGTAAAATTTTAGCCTTTTTAAACAAAATTGTATGTCTTCAATTCAATTAATCAGTTTTTATCCATTGCAAGCCATTTTAAATATGGCATACTGTAAAACACATATTTTTGTTACTAGGGGTTGGCCAGTCAACATTCCATGGCACTTCACGCTGAGAATTGTGAGGTGTGCAATCAAGGTTTTATGCAAGCCTGAAGTTCGGAAAACTAGCACAAATCAAGTTTTAATAAGGTGTCCAAATCATTAATTCAAGCGTGCAAAAAAATTGGCGCTGGTCTAGAATCCTACCACAGCGTTCCGGGCTGGTCTAGAATCCTACCTTAATGAACATTATTTTAGTTAGGGTGCGGGCTAGCGTTTGGGTTTAGGTAGGTTAAGCAATATTATTAAATACATGGGATTCTAGACTAGCACCCTGTTTTGTAGTAAAATACTACAATGATGCAATAATTGGGAACTTATATACCTAGCATTAAATACGACTTACCTACAAGCTGTTTGTTAAACATTGCAAATGAGAACTTATCACATCTTAAACTTGCAGTTACAAGGTTTAATTATGATATATAGTTACGCAAATTGGCGTCATTTTATGTCAGCGCTATCATAGAAATGATAAATGTAATATCATATTATGTAAAGCAGGGAGTCGAACCGGAACCAAACCGGAACTTTATGAACCGGTTTTGGGCAAATTTTTTCCGAACCGTAAGCGAACCTGAACCGTTTTTTGTAAGATTCTAAGAAGTCGAACCAGAACTGAACCGAAAAATTTAAAACAACGTGAACCTTAACCGAATCCGAACCTGTAAACAAAACCAGTTCACTCCAGCATGACGTAACAACTTGTATTTTAAAGAGTCAAGTTACGCCATCCTCGAAATTTTATGAGAAAAATATGAATATTGATTAAATAAAGCGTTAATTTGTTTTATTTTTCAGATATTTCAATAATGAGTGCTATTGTTTTAATAAGTTACGTAACTTAGATTAAATGACTTCCAATTCAAAAATTATTCTCCACATTTATTGACCCACATTTTTAGATTTAACGCAACTTATATTGTATACAAACCGGAACGTTATAAACCGGTTTTGAAATGACGATGGTCGAACCGGAGCTAAACTGGAACTTTTAAATTGCTAGAAACCGAAACCGGGACTGAACCAAAGCTGAGAAAATCCTTGAACCCGAACCGAACCTGAACCGAAAAAGTCAAACAGTTTGACTCCCTGTGTAAAACTAAAGTAACACCTATTCAATTGTACAGCAAGATAAGCGCAATATATACTTTTGCTGTGGTTTCGGTCCAGTCATTTAGCTGTCGAGTCAATAGGGTACGGGTAGGACTACATACATTAATGTGCTTAATGCGTCTAAAAAAATAAAAACAAATAAACGCAATTCTTTCGCGAATAAGTAACTTCAGTTGCATAATTGCGCATCAATTTTAGTTCGAGAACAGCACGTGAATTTATACGTCACGTTATGACATAACGTGTGACCTTATACCGAAAAAGCTGTTGTGGGCGTATACAAACAAAAATCCTCATTCCGTCCCTAATGCCCTTGGCGTGTTTGCCAAAATCAGTTTGGTAAATTCCACATAGAGCAACGAGCTATTTTTATACGCCTTATGACAAACTTCGTCTATTTTATGTTTTACCTATTTAACCCAGCGCTCATTCCTATAAGGACTCGTAACACAAGTCTCAAGGATTGAGGTCTTTTGGGGCCCTGATCCACGTCATTTATAAAGAAAAAAATTAGAGGGAAAGAGCCTCAAGTTAAACCAAAACTGGACAAAACTACGGTGATAGCACCACATATGGGCCTAACAGGCTTCATTTCTGACACTTGAATGTAATTTTAAATAAAATAAAAAATAAAAACATAGCCAAATATATATGGTTTTTCACTGTTCAAGCAAAGTTTGTAAATGGTTATTTGCATGAGAAAGTTATCGTTTTGCAACATGCCATAGAGCCTACTGTACTTCGGGCTTTTCATTATTATTGACTAAATTTATTTGATGAAAAAGTGTGACCAACTCTGGATTATTTTTTTATCTTAAGACCAAACTGTTTACGGTTTTTATTCCATTGGGTGATACGGGACAGTACAAAGGATGTCATTTAAAAGTTGCTGTAACGTCTGAAACGATATATGAAAAAAAAACAAAAAAAAACATCGTGATGTGTTCAAACTTCATAAATGATGCTTAAATGGTGAGAAGGTGGAAGTGATTATAATATGCATGTTTGATCATTTAACGCATAAGTTTCGTGCAAAATACAATTGATGTTGTCATATACATTAATATCTGGTATAGTACTAAAGCGACAACCTAACAAGAGGGAATGAAACATGATAAACTAAGTACACCAGTAAAATTAGGTGCAGGACTAGGTAATTCATTACAGGCCCACTATCGAACTATATACTGTACATTTCTACTTATTTAAATCTACAGAAAACGGAAACAAACAGAAGACGGAAAGACGAGGTACGTAAAAATCCCTATAATACACGTTTCATTTGAGTGCTCGTGGTGTCATAGTAGAGAATGCGCGATGGAAGATATCGACACAAAAGCAATAAATACGAAGCAGACACAGTTGTGGTGAAAATTTACAAAAGAGCAGGACAAGATGACGAATGGAATAACACAAAGGCACTATTTTTATATCATCGAACGTATATACAAAACATCAACGTCAGATAAAGGCTAATCATCATGTCAATAAAAGCAGACAAAAATTGCGTTTAAAAAAATATTTGCAAGCGATACATACCATATCGACAATATTCAAACACGTATTTGCCAAAATTTACATCAATATCAGTATACAATAAAGCAGGGGTTCCTAAACTGGGGTCCATGAACCCCTTGGGGGTCCGTGAACTAGTTTTAGGGGGTCCGTGAAGGCCTAAGTGAAATATTAGTGTATATTTTAAAAGTTACAAATTTCTCGAAGAAAACAGTTTAATTAATAATAAAACGGTTTTGCACTGTATGTAGTTAGACTCCGTTTCACTTTCACATTTTTGGACCAAAATCAGCAGATTTATAAAGTTTATTTGTATTGTGACGCCTATTTATAACGTCATTTTTGAAATTTTTCCCCCTACCGTGGTCCACGCAAGGCCCCCAAAAAATTTTAGGGGTCCGCGGTAAAAAAAGTTTAAGAACCCCTGCAATAAAGAATTAAACTATTCCATCAAAAATTATAGTTGGCGAACACTGCTGGTGTTTTGAGAAGTTGTTTAGGAGAAATACTTTTATTGAATCTATTTGTAGACAAAACTGCCAGGTTTACTGATAAAAACAAACACTGCTATGTTTTAAAATGCACTGTTAAACTTTGACGTATGTTAATGTACGTAAATACGATCGATCAATTCTCAGTCTACTGGGTTAGCTTTTCGCGGAACCTGGTAGATTTCAGGAATTTCGGTTTCTTTGGCTGGAAAGAACAGGTGGCCGTGCTCGGGAAATATCGACCTCGGCGACTGGTACCTTTCGCCCGACTCACCGGCCTCCGAAAATACCTTAGTGTTTGCAGTTTCCACGCCTGAATCGACGCTGTCTAGCGCACCAAAGCTGCTCGCCTTCGCTTCGGAATCGGCAGCGGAGACACCGGAAGACGACGCTGTGCTGTTTCGATCTGGAGAGGCGACGGGGGACGATTTTGCAGGAATAGCGATGGGGGAGCCTTTTCGCGACAATCGACCACTTCCAGGTTTAGCGATCTCATTGTAGCCGTGTCTGGGACTTAGGCTTGGGGAACCACGCATAGGAGAGACGTCGCCCGCAACGCTGTAAAGGCTTTTCGGGTCGAGCTGCATCGGATCTTTTGGTTTGGCCGTCGCGCCTGGGTCTTGGGCCATATCATATGGGGAGTCAAGGATTACGTCGTAGGGGTCGGTTCGTCCCAGGGTGGCCGTTTTGCTTGGCGAATCTTCTGATCTGTCGAGAGTAACGGCGCCGTAAGGTACGGTGTCGCCTTGGGCGTAAATCTCTTCAGGGCTCCTGGCTGAAAATGTAAAAAATAAGAATTAAAAAAATACGTAATATTGTTGGCAGATTGCTATGTCGCTTTTATTGGCAAATAATTGTGTAATAATAGAAGTTTTTGAAACTTTGAAATTTGTACTCTAATTTCGGTTTTCCTGGCGAACCAAAAAAAAGGCTCTACCTTATTCGTAAACCAGCAACACCTAAAAATAAACAGTATACCTGAAAATGTGGGTGAACTCTGGACGCTGTATGTAATAGTCGACTGTTCTACCGTTTTTAGCGGATTTTCGTTTGTAATTTTTTCCCGAGAAGGAGAACCCGAACTTTCGTATGGATTACTCTGGATACTTGGTCGCGATGATAAATCTAAATTCGAGAATTTATTAAAATACCTTGATGCATAGCGATACCAAACCTGGGTATTGATCCTACAACTTACGAGATGTTTCAGCAAAAACTGGATTGTCGAAACATTTAGCTTCCTTCGACTTCTGTTTGTTCTTTTTAGCAGTAAATTTGGACCACATTGCTTGATTCTCGGTAACCTGTAATCAAAAAACTACATAATTCTGACGCTAACAAATCGGAGATAATATAATAACACACCTATTCAAATAAGGAATACTAAACACGGATCTGTTCACAATCTTCAGTTAAAAGAGTGGCCCAAATAAATGATGCTTATGCCATCTTCAGTGCGGTAAAATTAAAAAAAAATTAAAATTTTACCGTACTGAAGATGGCAAAAGCCCTTGCCGAAACGCATGCAAATAAAATAATGGATCTTTTATCATTTATTTGGGCCACTCTTTTTCCACTGAAGATTACTCAAATAACTTTTAAACAAAGCTTTATCATGCGGCCCTTTTTGTCATCTGTAATACTACTTTTCCAAGCTTCCAACAAGGCTTACCGCGATCCTGTCCTGTGACGTTGTGTCTCCAGCGATAACATCATTGACGAACTCTGGGTCGGTGACCAAGTTGATCTGCACCAATTTCTTCTGGCGCCGGCGCCGCACGAACAATAGCAACAAAAGCATCAGGAAAAACAGACAGATCAATACGATCGGCACTCCGATGATGACCGGATCTTGCTGGTTTGGTCCGGTCAATGATGCGGATGGGTTGTCTGCTGAAGCAGCGCTACGCTCAGGATCGTCCACCATTTTGTCGACGTGGCGCTGCAGGTGGCCCAGGTGCCTGCCGAAGCGAATTGCCACAAGAGTACGAGCGAAGAAGGGATCGATTTCGTCGCCAAGAATTCGAACAGCTGCATTGCAAATAAAGTAAAGTTGCTCGGAGAGTGTCGCTTAACCGCAGACTATGGGTTATACGTTTGTAACACCATTAGTAATACAGTATTTGGCGTTTTCACTATGTGTTAAAATGAAACAGGTATGAAATAGATAATTTTTTAATACTGTACAATTCATGGGTAGCACAGAAGCAGTTGACAAAAGCAACGGGAGTGTAGCACCTATGCCATTTCTAGTACCTACCAAACATCATATATAAATAAATTGCGAGTGATGCCGTTATCAAGCAGCTTAATGATGCAAAATTACACAACTGTTCAGTTCAATTATGTCTATTATGTGTTAACCAATGATACTAAAACGTTGGTGTGACGAACACCGAAGTCAAAACTGTCAATGACCCCGTTAGAAACAACAACATACGATATAATACCTAAATTTACTACTGATCGAAGGTTGCTCCAAAAATAAGTGCCGCTAATCGGACTCTGTGCTATGATTCACGCCTCATTTCAAACAGTTGAAATGCACACAAGTATAAGTTTGTAACTAGAAGCACATACCGATGTCCTTTCCAATTTCTTCCTCCAAACGCTGGAAAGTGTCAACAGCCATGACGAAAGCATCCACTTCCGACGTGATGCTGATCTGTATTACCAAACACAGTATATTGCATTTACATATTAATTATCGTTTTGCCAGTGCTCGTGACAAGTGATTAGGGTTGTTTAAAAACGCTTTTGTTGTCATCTGCATTTAAAACTAAAATTGCCAAAAATCTTGTTGCAGAAACATTACATACATCTGTGGAAGTTCAACCAATACACTTACCAATATATCATAATCAAATATTATCGCCAAATATTCGCAGTCATCCGTTTATGTTATTAAACTTACGAATTGTACAGCAACTATTGCGTTGGCTTCATTTCGGAAAGAACTTTTGCATTGGATAATGACTGCATCATGGAAACGATGTGTGGTTGGTAAACGGCGCACTTTATCGCATAGCAAACCAACCGTGGTGCCCTGAAATAGTTACAACATTTCGTTTGTGATATGCAATGGGGGAAAGCCTGGCTTACGAAGTTTTACGCTACCTGTTTCAATCGAGTCGCGTTCAGAACCAGTTCTAGAATAGGACAGGATGCCTGTTCTTCATCTAAATAAAATAGTCGCCAAAATTGAATAACCGAAATATTACAAATCATATATAGAATGCAAACAATTTTTTTTCATAGTTTAGATTAGTGGTTCTTAATCTTTTTTGAGCCGCGCCCCCCTTTGGTAATTTTCCTACGAAAAGCAGTTCGACATTTTCAATGAAATATCACTGAGCAAACTTGAAAATAGTGAAGTTAGCTGTCGGTCGCGCGAATCGCGAAAAAAATTGGGTTTAATTGGTTGAATTGGCGCTAAACTGTAAATTCACAAGGCTTTTCACATTGGACACACAACAAATTGCTCGTGCTCGACACATTGATTTTTATCGAGCTGGTATTGACAAACGTATTGTGAGGGTATTTACTGGACCACAGTTGTAGGGCGGTGATGTCGAGCGCAAATTAAAATGTCAAGCGCAAAAATTTAAAATTAAGTTATCGTGTTTCAATAGATGTGACGGCACACAATACAACGGCAATATTGCAAAAACGTTATAGTTTTGCGCAAAAAAGTTCAAGTCCCCCTGTTGCTAGCCTCTTACTCTATATAAAATATTGATAAAAAATAGTTCGAATAGGGGATCACTTCTAACGTTTATCAATAAGTTATCAAAATTGTTATTAATTAGAGGGGCCGTTATACCTTCGATGTTATGTAAACATGCAATGGCACTTTGGGATAGAACGTAGGAAATAAAAGAATAACAGACGCTTCGCGCGGAGCGCGAAAATTTTTTGCAGTTTCAATCGTAAAGTTGGCAAAACAGAGCTTGTACAGCGCTGTAGGAGTGGTGTACAACCCTAACGAAACCATTAGAATCATTGCAAAAAAATTTGATATTGGCTTAGAGCTCGCGCCCCACTAGAAATTGCTTGGCGTCCCCCTAGGGGGGGGGGGGCACCCCCTACGCCCCCACCCCCACCCCGGTTAAGAACCGCTGGTTTAGATGTTATAAAGACAAATTGTAACTTTGATTCAGACCTGACATCTTGCTAACTGCGTATTTGTCGAGGCAGTTTGATTTCCATGAACAGAAAAGATTCGACTCGTTACACGGCGGAATAAGGCACACCGGAGTTTCGCAGATTCCTTCGCCATAGTGAGCATACTGACACGACAGTGACGTCACGTTGTGTTCTAAATCGTACATAAACATATAAATTGGGGTTAAACAGGAACTAAAACTGTGCTAACGATAGAACGCTTTTTTCAGGTTGGCGTGTGCTTTTTATACTGGGCTACTTCAAAGTCATAAACTGTTCGAACATAAAATTGAACCATTTGGCTAATTGTTGCATTCCGTACAGCGAGGTACTTTTAGCGTTAAAGATATACCCGTCACGCATTACGATTTGTGCTTTTTGTTAATTAGATTTTGCTTTTTTTGTTAAAGCAGGATGAAAGTTAAAATGGGGTGCTCGTGAAAAAATAGGTGTTTAAAGTGGTACACAGTTGGTAAAATGCACATCGACGAAAAATGGATTGGCAAGCGCTGAACCACAGTAATTCGCTTTTGTTAAATTAATAGTTACTCATACAACATTATTATATAGCACTTACCGGTTCGCAATTCCTCTAAGAGTCGAGAAGGGCACTGGCACTTTTCGGTAGTACAGTTTACCACAGGTGGTTCAAACGCTAGAAACAAAACAAAATGCGCTAAAGATGTCTAACTGTAAATTATTTTTTTTTAAATAAAACCACTCGGTGCGTTGAGTTAGCCTTTAGCCTAGTTGTTCTCAAGCGGGGTGTCCCGGCAAAGTTCCAAATATTAAAAAGGTTTTTTTCAACCGTGTTGCACAGTTAATGTGGTGTGTCAATCACGTTTATGGTAACGTTACAGTAATATCCAGCGCAAAAACAAGCAAGAGTTCAGCGAACTATTTATAAGTTCTGTAGGGTCCCGCAATCCAAAAAAGGTTGGAAACCACTGATTTAACCTGTCGAAAAATGTTTTTATATTGTTTGTACTATTCCAAAAGAAACAATTAATTAGGTTTTATTTCCGTTTAAAAATAAAAATGATTTGGAGGTTTTTTGGCATCGATAAAACGACACGGAGATTTAGTCAAGTGTCGAAGTCATAACGCAGAAACAGAAAAAAAAATGTTAATTCATAAGAACAATTTTGGGTGTGAAAAAACTGTATCCCCGAAGCTAGAAATATCCATCTCACCTGTTTGGCATCTGTCTCCCACCCAGCCTGGGTAACAGTCGCACCGAAAGCCACTTCTATCGTTCACACAATCGCCCTGCTCACCACAGTCGGTCCGGGGCACCAGCACCGGGACCATCTCCCCTGTTACGTCATCCAATCTGGTCTCGTTGCCACGGACAACACAAAAATCCATTTCTGCGTAATTAATTACAATCGGATGGTAAGTAGCGATACAATACACACCGCGTTTTAAAAAATGAGATTGCGTTTCCGGTGGTTAACAGCATAAATATATAGGTAACAAAATAAAGAGGTTCATCAAGGTAATAATATTTTTAAGCGGTTCACAATTTCCACGCCATTTTGTTTCAAATCATCCAGGCTTGATTTTTATCTCGGTTCTGCAGCGTTACCCACATAACGCGTAATCGTATGAAATGTTTAGTAAATCCTATACCTCACTCACTGCATTATCCATTGTAAGTTTGTTTTGTTTTACTTGACGCAAGTAGTTGGTTGTGTGGCGACATACCTTATAACAGCGACGTTGTTATTAATGACACTGGGTGATGCTATCAGTTACCGTACTCAATCATCCTATAAATATAAATAACGAGTTGGTTTATTCCAACAACAAGTGTCGCCCAGACAAAATCCATTTTAACCTGATGTAATCAGCAACCAGTAGGCCATATACCACATCTCATATAGGTGCTTATTCGGTTGGATACAGCTATTTAAATTTTCACCTAATAAATTAATTTCGAAAATGAGAAAAATTGAATAGTTATATTACTTTTCTGGCAGAAACGGCCGAAGAATCCCACTGTGCAGTTACAGTTAGCCTGTCTCGGGTCATCTTCTCTCGGCGTGCATGTCGCGTCGTTCTCACACCGATTGGTAATATCTTCACAAGGTTTGATCACATCCTGACATGTAGTGTTTCCATAACCTACGAAAAACAAATAACGTAAAAAAGAAAGTATATAAACGACGAGGTGGAAAGGCAATGATTTAATATTTTGCATCGATATAAGGAAAATACTCCTGGTGCTTTCAAGAGCAAAAAATCTGTCAGGGTCGTTTGTTGTCACCAAACGGAGGTAAAGGGCAGATTACCCTTCAAAACATCTAGCGCATAGAAATCTCGCATAGTCGTCAAATTAACTTGATGTTGACATTTATTTTATCGCTGTTATTCAGAAAACATCCAACTAAGATGAACTGATCAACTGTCATTAACTTAAGATACGGTAAAATGACCTCATAGCGCATAACATATCTTATAGCGCATAAAATATATTTCTGTATCAAGAGCTATATTTTATTATGTCTGTTAAGTGTAAATCAGTTTGTGTTGTTCTTTGACATATCAAAGATTGTTTGATTTATCAACGCTTTACATAAATTTGAGCGTGCGAAACAGTCTCGATTCTGAGTCTTACATGGCGTGCTTTCTTAACATGACAGAGTCGTTGGTTCCGTAATTAGAAAAAAGGTCTACAAAAAGAATCTAACTGAAGTAGATCGCGATAACTTACCGATGACGCATTGACACTCGAAACCATCAACTCCATGAACACACTTCCCGCCATGTTGACATGGTTCCGAAACGCATGGATCAAATGCGGTTTCACATAATCTTTGAAGGAAAAAGACGATTTACATATTATGTTTATGCTGATTGAAACGAAAATAAGGCTTAAGAAACGGTTCAGCAAATAATCGTTTTTTTTACAACGCATAAGGAACACAACGTATAAGGTATGTTACAATATATGAGCTTCTTATCACATTTATTCTTGTAGTTTAAGGCAATCCATGAAATTTATGACTGTATTCACAAAAACGTACCATTCAGTTATGTACATAAACGAGTGGACTACATGCCACAGATAGAAGTCGTCAAACTTTAAACAACGTTATTTTTAGTTTGAGTTCTAATAACTTCGCAGTTCGACATATTAAAAAGTTGTTAAATAAACCCACCTTCCAATATGGTACGGTCCGCACAGGCACTGGAATGAGCCAATAATGTTGTTGCAAGTTGCGTTGTTGTGGCATATTGGAACCGGATATGAACACTCGTCGACGTCCAACTCGCAATATCTTCCCTCGAAACCCTACCAAAAAAATACACGTCTTTACTTGTGAGTGATTCGCTAAACCTAATATAATATAGCGAATTTTTATTTTCTTACGATTAATACGTTATTTTAACCTTAAAAACACTTAAAAATGAATGAAACACTAAATCCTATCTGGCGTACAAACTAATAAGAAATAGAATTATTTTAGAGCTACGGGTGAACAATTCTCACAAGTATTCAGACTTAGACTTCATGGAATTCAGAACCTTGACAACAAGGCCATGCTATCGATGGCGGCGATCTTGTTGCAATAATCAGTAATGTAAACTTTAGATTAGGCTGATAAAATTCGTTAACAAGTGTGGTGTATATGGCCCATTGTTGGCGATAAAATCGCTAAGTGTGGTCGTTGTATATTTGTGGAAGCCTCTCCTAGAAAGGATTTTGGCTGGTGGCACGCGAGGTCAATTAAGCTGTCCTGGAAAGTGGGATAAAAACAAGTGATATTGTTGGTAAACTGAGAAACAGGCATCCTAGGAACATGCCATAGTCCTGTTGCTAAAAGCTAAACTATATTTCATGATAGCCTTTTTTGTATTCGGTTTGCTGTAAAAATAGAAAATTTGTTTGTGGAATATCTTGACATGACAATAACCATTAGCTACAATTCATTGTGTAATGTGTATGGTATTTTGAAAAAAAAACAGCTCCAAAGTTATTATTGCCGTTAGACACATATCATACCTAATATAACATAAGTACAACAAACATATAGCATCCACATTGAACCAAAAAAAGTGCAAAGGATGTATCAAGCAGAATATGGTCACCAACTCTACTAAATCCGTTTCTAGTTTTGCAAGTTGTTTTACCAATAATATTAAAAAATTCATACAACATCTGGATTAAACTTAGTGGACGCGGCAACACTATATACTCGCAATACTATCCCAGTGTAACGACGTTCATGGAAAATCATTTAAAATCATTGTTAATTTCGTGTAAGTTTTTAAATCCTTTATGAGCGCAATTTGCTTCGAGCAAAATATTTGCGAAAATTCCCCCAAAATATAAACTTTAACAAGATTAGTTAGCAAACAGTTTTAGAAGGGGTCTCGTGGATCCACCTGGATTGAAAGAAAGGGTATTTTAGAAAGCACTAACACCTTTACAAAATGTGGAAATGAATAACTATAAAAAAGCTAATCATTCAAAGGTTATCTATCAGGTCGTACCTTGGCACAATTGCACATGAATGTACCGGGGCTGGGAAGGCAAGATCCACCGTTAATACAAGGATCGCTGTTGCAGTAGTTGATCTCGTTCTCGCAATGTGTCCCATTAAAACCAAGGCTGCCAAATCAACAAAATACATCAACCGCACATCATATTTACTTGTTTACATTATAGGCCTACAACAATAAAGGAAATCTGCATGGCTGTAATTTAATTATCTTTCCAAATTGCAGTAATATAGCGGTAATGATCTGCACATTTATACACACTTTCCTTTATAATTCCAACATGATTTTCGAGAAAGCAAATAATCATCTTTACTCATTCTAAATAACGCATAACGCTTACCGGCAGACACAGGTAGTTTTGTTTTGATTGTGAATGCACCGCGCCCCGTTTTGGCAAGGATTGTTCTCACAGAAAATCCTCTCCAGTGCCTCGCTGTCGTTTCCCGATACGCTGCAAAACTCGCCCGTAAATCCAAGTGGACACACGCATCTGCAAGGCGATAAGATGATAAAATGTTTTTTAAAGATACCCCGTCTGTAGTGTTTTTTAAAGATATCCCGTCTGATACTAAAGCTAATTTAAAATACAATGAAACAATATAATGGCGAATACCAGCTTGCGTTGTATGACCTGTGTTCTAAGCCTGGCTAATTAGAAGAAACAGATTGTTTGTTGCGCACGTACAAGAACATCAATATTTCGACAAACTCTTACAAATACTGCATTTCCAGGTCGACGCAGGTGGCGTTCTTGGGACAGGGGTGTCCCGAAAACTCGCACGCTCCAATCGCAACGTCACACGTTTTTCCGCCATAACCGAAGTTACAGGTACACATGAAGTCGTTCTCTGTGACGTTGTTGTTGATGACGTAACAGCTGGCGCCATTCTGGCACGGCTCATATGCGCATGGGCTGCCGACTTCGTGTTCGCATAGCACCCCCGTGTGATCAGGGGTGCACGAACAAACAAAAGAGAAGTCTGGTTGCATGATGCAAGCTCCGCCTGAAAGAAAAAATTGTATAAATTAAATTTATACTTGTGAAATTGCTCATAAAGGACTGATTTCCACAACTTTTTGATCAATCGGAAAACACCAACCCTGACCTTTTAATTTTAACCTCGAACATTTATTATTTCTATAAAAAAATTAAGTGTTGATCATGTAAATCGGAAAAGTTGTGAAGAAAGCACACCACCACGTTTGAAAAATGGGATCTTAACAATGGCCATGTTAACCGTGGTCTACTATAATGTAACAGCTGGTATATTTTGCATGTGTTAAACTAACCTCTGACAAAAATGTAACCTTATTTTAACAGTTTACAAGTTTGAAGTTTGTTTGGTATGTTTTCCAATTATTAGACAAATTCGTTTTGATTAAAATACATTCGGCAACTATCGAACAACTAGAACTGAACGTTAAGACAGTTTAAATAAATATCTGACAGCTGTAAATTGTTTAACTTCTATGCTCTTTTCTGCTGATAAATTGTACACTAAAATTTACTAAAATATAAAACAACAAAAACACAGTGGGACAAAAACAACTGGTAATTTTAGTTTGTTCGGGGCATGTAATAAAAAAACTAAACAAGATATGTCCCAAAAATAAATTTTCGGCACGTATCATTAGAAACACGTTCAACAGTTACAAGAAGTCTAGTGTATAGTGCCTGTCAAGTTTGAATAGCAAATTAATAAATATTACCAGGATAAAATAAATCTATGGAATATGCAAATTCACAAAGTATTATCAATTCATAAGTTATTTTTATTTACCGTTACTACAAGGATCGCTACGGCAAGGGCTGTGGCGATTCTCGCAGTCAACTCCGTAGTAATCGCCGGTGCAGTTGCAGGTACGGTAGCCAACGTGGTCGCTACAATTCGCACCATTTAGGCAAGGTGACGTCACACACTCGTCGATGTCAGTTTCGCATCGTGGCCCTGAGTGTTATTGTATATTTGTAGCTTTGTCGCAAACCATGTTGTATTTACGTGATATATTTAAAAATTCAAGGTTAATTAACGTGTAATCATTTGTATCTTATAATAAGGTCTGCAGGCAAAAAAATGATTTTTACAACTGTTTTTATCCAAGAAGTAAGGTATAACTCTGTTACTCTGATGCATCCAAGTCTGTTGTTTAATAGTATTAATGAAGTCTTTTTTTAAATCAAGCATGTTATACAATGTATTGCGTTTTTTTCATATAAACTAATTTGTTACAGTAATAAACTCATTAAACAATATAGCAAAGGTGGTAAAATAAAGGCAATATGGAATGACCGACACAGATCTTGCAAGTTAAATAATATATCTTAACGATTGCACAACATAAAACCTGAAATTTAAACCAGGTCTAACTCCTTCAGGTTGGACAACGCTTTACTCACCGGTAAATCCCGAGTCACACTGGCAGCTGTACGAGTTTACTCCGTCAACACAAGTTCCGCTCTCACCGCAACTCGACTCCACACAATCATCGATGTTCACGTCACAAACGTGACCACGGTAACCGCTCGCGCATGCGCATGAGAATGAGGTCCCGCTAATCCGCTGCAACATCAATATACAAATCTTTACCGTGTTGACAGCTGAAACGCATAGCGATCCACGTATTCTCAGGAATGCAATAAATCATGTAGTTAAAAACTTCCCAAACTTTTGACATCATTTAATTTTTTTTGAAGTTTTCGCGAACCTCTAGGTTTGAAAATTAAAAAATAGTATTTTGGTTGTCATGCATTTATTGATTTTAGGTGTTTTGCATCATATTTGACGTGAGCAAACAGCACATATCAAATCGCAAATGATTAAAATTTATAGAAATATAGCAGTTAGTGTAAAATTTATGTAACCATGCTTATTGTCCCTAGAAAATGCTCGATGCCCAGTTTGGGAAGCTCTGGTACTAATTAGTATACCATGTACAAAACAATTACACGGCTAGAAACTCATTTCAAAGGTTTTTTGGATAAATTTCACAGCCTATAACGTTTCCATCCCGGAAATATATTCAGACAGCAGTGTCTAGCGTTTTGAAGTGCCAATCAAAAATCTCTAAAGGGTGGCGCCATTTACTTACGGTGCAAGGGGCTCCGTGCTGGCAAGGCTGGCTCTGGCAAACGTCAATCACTGTAAGAAAAAAAAGAAACGGAAATTAGAATGGGTCGCGAAACATGTGGCTTGTTTTACCGAGTACGTGCTGTGACGACATACACGTTTACATTGTCAAAAAAGTGGCGTGATTATGTCGCCATAAGTAACTTTGGCATAAATATTGCAGAAAGTTTGGAGAATAACTTTGGAGATATTGCAAGAAGTATAAAAGACTTTAAAAAATACACAACTGTAATAAACACGTTAATTGAAACACACCTATATTTGAATAAAAACACAAAGTGTATATTTCAAAATAAATGTTGGGGGAAAAATAGATGGCGATGACCCTTGTCAGGTTCAGCCTATGCCGACAGGCGACACAAGGTGGTAAATCAAAATGCTAGCCACAATTATTGAGCTGCCAAAATCTTACAATAACACACAGTCGCCATTTACGAGCGCTGCGTGTGACAATCTCGTGCGAATGTGCGGTCAATCTTTATCAGGACTCTATGAGCATTCGTTCTGCGCGTTACGAATTCTCGCCCGAGGAAAGCGGTGCAAATCGTGAGTACATGCACGTTAACGTTAGAAGACAATCCATTTGCGGGCAAAGCAAAATGCGATTATGACGCGAAGGTAAACGTCTTAAGATCGCGTCCGTCACATGCGGGTGGCTCGAAGTCCGATCGCAATGGACAAGCATTGGTCGGTCATCTGTTTACGATACGTGTTTTAATTCAGCGCCCGTAAAATCACAAAGCGACAAGGAGAAAACGTTCTCCAGATAGGGTGGGCGGAAATTGACGGCGAGGTCGCGTCGGACCAGATTAGAGGAAATTCGTGCAGAATTCGTGGCGATAATGATTCGTCACGACAGCCAGCTATTACGACAAAGGGCGGTAAAGCGCATTCGCCGCCGCCACTACACACGATGAGAATAACCGGAATTCGAAATCGATCTTACAATTTTGGCGCGAGAGCCTTTAGGAAAAACGAACAGTATGAACTTGCAGTTATTCCATGCTAAAAGAGTTCATTAGAATTTTCAACTAATAACTGATCAATATATTGTTAAAGTTAAGGCTCAAATAGTGTTTTGGTTGTGTGGCCGAGAAGTCATTGAAACGCTATGAATGAAACTGATATATGACTAATTTCAACATTTGCAGTAAAATCTTTGCAGTTTCATCACTTTCGCACCCAGCACAATTTAATAGTTAGAGTCACTCAGTTGAAAATATTTCTAATACCCCTTCCTTCTTGGTCGCAAATTACTACATAACAACTTACTGTGGTCGCAGTTCTTTCCTTCAAAGCCAGGTTTACAGTGACAGGTGTAGTTGGCAAGCCTATCCTCACAACGTACCGTGTTGACCATATAGCAGGGGTTGGGATCGCATTGGTTTGGATCTGAAATGCAGTGCAACGTACGGTTGATGGTTATCCCAGCTTATCCCAGCGCTTCTTAACGATGCGCCATGGAAATTTGCCAGGTGCGCCGCGCGCAAAAAACAAAAAATATATTTTAATCTATAAAACACATATTTTTTCACTCTTTTATTCGCCTTAGACCATTGATCTCACAGTACTTTCAAGATATGACACTATGAAGCCTATGTTAGAAAAATTGCAAACAATTAGAAAAGAACACAGTTTACAGGTATAACAAAAAAGTTCGCGCTTGCTTCGCTCCCCAGCTGCGCCGCCACGTACGTTTTTAAATGGAATATGAACAATAAATGCATTGTAACATATTTTCCATATAGTTGTCAAATAAATACGCGAACTTTAGATTTTACTACATGCGTGACATTGTTCTGTTTACTTATGCATTAAGTAAAGTCGTTGTGTCTTTCGCAACTAGTAAAAAGACTACAAGCTGCATGTTGATTAAAGAGGAGACAAGACTAGAGCCACGTCAGACAGTGTCGGTCATTATCGTATTCATAAATAAAAGCGTTTTTTTATCTCAGATTGCGGAAAGACAAATGCAGAACGCGCCACATCAGGACAGGGCAAACTGCAAAGACGAGACACGTGGCAACCAGCAAGTCACTCAAAAGGCAATACCACGTACGCAAAATTGTAATAATTTACAGTAGTTACGTCGGGCAGTATACTCAGCCTCGACCGTGTAACATGTTTTCAATTAAAGCATATTCTGTTAATAAAAATCGAGTCGTTTGTTTTGAATAGCATTTAACATGATAGCGAGTCGCTACTGTTTTGACTGGGGTGTGAAATTCTTTTCTCAGAATCGCTAATGAGTAAAACATTTCCGGTAGTAAAGCTGGCAACGAATATTGATTTAAAAGCGTCGTCTCCAAGAGGCTTGATTTTTAATAGCCATCCTAAATGCACAGATTTCTTCTTTGCCTTTAAATATAATTGGCATGATAAGTTATAATCTTACCTATGTACCGTCTCCAATATTCGTCCTGAAAATAAAAAACATAATCAATTGATTAAATCATTATGAATTTGAGTTAATATAACATATATATAGTGAACCTGTATTATATGACACACGACTATCATGGAATCGTTGTATTCTAATACAATTAAAAACATCATTTGTTCCGTCAAAACCATTGCGGTTAATTGAAAAAACATATCATGCATAGGTTTTGCAGTCTATAAACACGTAAAAAAGTGTGTAAAACCATAAAAAATAGCCAAGAAAATTATTGTAAATAAGGCTATTCAAGCCGAACGTTCTCCTTATCGTCAATGCGAAAACAAACAACAAGGTCGTACAAAAACTTAAAATATCGCTTTTCTGAAAAAAAAAAAATATATATTTTTACAGTTCAGTAGTTTCCTTGCATTATGTTTAAATTGTCTACTCTTACCGTCAAAGCGTCATCTTCGAAGGCCTCTCTTGCCTCCTCCCTGGAGCAGCTCTCCTCCTCACATTCTCGCTCTATATCTCCTCCCCAAACCTCCTCGGCTCTGTGCCAGCTGTTGGCCCGCTTCGGACGTCGTTTGATGAATTGCGAGGCAACATGGCGGGGCAGGAACACTGGAATAAAATGGGCTAGGTTGAAGGCACTCATTTTTAGAAGCCCTCTTTTTGGTTTAACGTTGTTAGCTCTCCTAGTTAAATTTGCAGTGCGGGCAGTTTAAGGTAACGAGTAAAATAACGTGTTTCTCAAGGCCTAAACAAGACAAAACATTCTTGGGAAAGGTGCAATATAGCATACACTAAACCGCTGGCGCTTGCTGAGACGTGACTATAGTGTTAATACAAATTCAAATTGGGAGACTTGACTGCATCGGTAGTAACAATCAGTAAGCCCTCTCACCTTTTAATATTCCAAAAAATGAAAAAGGGGATAAGCGTAAACTTGATACAAACAATGCACTATTGCGACTTCCGCAAAGTTTATTATATTCCGTTACTTGAACTTCGGTTAAACGGACAAATCGTGATAAAAAATCTATTACGCACAAACAAACCGTGGCCGGTAGTACCGTTATATCAAATTCCGATGTCTATCGTAAAACCGCGAGAATAAACGACCCAAATTATTTCGCATCTCTCTAGAAAAAAAAGGATGATTGTGATGATGACAGCCTATAGCCGTTGCGGATCGTTGGGAAACCAGACTTGGACGGAAATCTCCTTTCTGTATTCGATCAGTTAACGAACTGGGTGACATTTAAATAATCATTTTAGTCTTCCTTCACATTCATGGGCAAGTGTATTGAGGTTTTACTAAACAATACAATACTTCAGATTACGATATTTAGGTGCTATATCAGGGGTTCTTAAACTTTTTTCACCGCGGACCCCCCAAATTTTTTTGCTTCACGTGGACCACGGTAAGCAAGAAATTTAATAAAATGACGTCATGAATTGACGTCACAATACAAACAGACTTTAAAATCCGCAGTTTTCGGTCCACAAAATGTGAAAAGGAAAATAGAAATAGAGACATTCAGTGCAAAAACGTTTTATTTTTAATTAAACTCTTTCCCCCTAAGGGGTCCATGGACCCCAGTTTAAGGACCCCTGTGCTATATAAAGCCTATACGTTTCTGTATGAGCAAGTATGGATTATAGTTATATTAATGTCTTGCATAACGTAGAGTCACTCAGTAAACATGACCTTCCATCACAGGATAGGCCACGTTAATGCTTGAAAATTTTAAAAGTTGACAAAACAAATCAAAAACATGCCCAATGTCGGTTTACGTTTTTTCAATCAAAATAAAATAAAGGCAAGGTTTAAATGGGATGTAAAATGTCACAACCCGATGCGTGATGCGGTGAACCGCAGATGAGCCTTTGTTTACCAGAATTAAAACCATAGGCACGGTTCAGCTAAGAGTCACTGCCTGACTCCCACTCACACCTATAAATTTCCGCATTAGAAACATTACAGCCACGAAGCCGCACTGGTCGTTGTGAGTGGTAGAGTGAAATTGCCTTTCGCATTCCGAGCGGGATTTTGCGACGGAGATTAAAGCTTAAAAGAACGGTTAATCCCAAGTTGAGTGTAGCATCGGCCGACGAAATGCGATTGGCAATCAAAGGTGCGTTTGTTTATGCTCAAACTTGAATTTGTGACGAAACAGTGGGTGACCGAAAAGCGTAGTTCTCCAAAGGACAGATGAATCGGTGTTTTATGCGAACCCGCTTTAGGTTCGCTACAGGGCAAATAAAGCAATAAACAAACGGGAAAACTTCAAAAGGGAATTATTGCGAGCATGAACGGAGAAACGGCATTGCAAAAGCAGTGGCTTTTCTCTTTTGTGATAGAAGAATTGTTTCTATTGTATGGAATTTTGTGAATTACAAAAAGAGAAACGCGTAGGCTACTGTCCTTCCAACCCCGTGTAGGCGATAAAATGTGCAAACTATTTACCTAGCAAAAAAACTCAAGATATTTTTCCACATGTACAACTATAGTGTACTGCAAAATATTTCCATCTATACCTTTACCTTACCTAATGTTGATTATTAGGTCAAACATTTTCCAAATAATATTAAAGAAGGTCGATTACGATTAAAGCGGAAAATCGAAGACTCGACTTATCCCAAGTCGACGCCAAAAGACGACAATCAAAGAAAAAATGCACTGTCACTGTATAGTTCGTTCGTATTATGCGTCGTTGTTTGAGTTCGCGTTTGAACTTTTGGTTAATTTTAGGAAGTGTTTATAAAGATGTTTACGTTGTAAAACATCATAAGTTTGTTGTTTAGATACAAATTGAAACTACATGTCATAGATCTGTTAGACTGCCTAATGTAGCGCAGCTCCGCATTTTTACATGCTGCACCGATAAGTTGTTTCCTAAGTTTAGCGACACGCCTTTTAAATATTACTTCAGCCAACACTATTTTTATCCATCAAAACGTAATGTTAACATTATGTAGTTCCCTCAATGTTTTCAACGAGAAGCATTACGAAAAATTATTAGTTCGTTTAACAATACTCCACTTATTGTTTTCGGTTTATAAGTTTTGGATTTTATTGCAACATGTGTTTGTGGAACATATCTATTAAAAATGTAGGATAAACTTGTGTATATTGTATTTATAAAACACACATGTAATCTTTTTGAAAGCTTTTTCGTTTATTAAATTTTATTTGTCCTAACATTATGAGAGGCCCGTTTTACACACTTTTACACATGTTGACTTCAAACTCAAATGATATGCATGTTGTTTACCCTGGGTCATTCATCATTTTGAGTTTTTGTTTTAGTCTTAAATACCACTTTTTGACGAAAAAGCTGCAATAAAAAAAGTAATTAATTGCAATCATCTGCATTTTTAGAAAAAAATGTTAACAATAGAAACCCTGTTTTTTGATCTGAGAAAATCATATGAAACACGAGTTCCCCAAGGGAGCTTGCCACATCCCCCTAACAACTTTCTTTCATTTTCGCGCTTCGCGAGAATCTCGCTTTTGCTTCTAGTGTTTTATCTTAGATTAAAAAAAAACATAATAGCACAAAAACGTGAAATTATAATATTCTGACAACTTAAAACGATATAAAGACCTTTAGTCCATGCATTACCTTTGCGATTCGATTTATATCAAGGCAGTGTGTGGTGTTATAAAGAGTACTTCATTAGGACGTCACGTTTCGATGTAACCTTGCAACGTCGCGTTATGGCGTAAATTTGTGACATCATCTCTAATTTTTTCCCCAAAGATACATCCCCAAAATAAATAAAAAACTGGATTTACCCCTTCGGCGGCCCATAATAGAATATGCGTGTGTGTCATTATCGTTCGTCAGACTTAAAACAATGCGTATTGTAATGGTTTAGTTTCTAAGAGATCATTTACAGAAAAAAAGGCGCGTAGTCCCATTCACTTCTGTAAATAAGAACGCAAAACAGCAACATTTTTAGTTATAAAACAATTACCACCTGTGTCTAAGCACGAATGCCCAGTTCTTCCGCGAACGCATCTCATCGCCCCCGTGATAGGGTCGCACTCGTGCTGTTCACTGACTGGCTGACAGAACATTGTACAAGTTGGTCCGAACCAGTCACGATTGCACACCAGCTTGACAAAGGCCGCAACGATGGTATTTCCTGTTAACCGATGGTTAAAGGTTAAACTAATGTCAAACGGCACCTCTCCCTAAGTGTTTAAGGGTGCACAGAAGAAAACAGGCCTAACTTTTCAAACTTGCGTTAGTGTTCCACAAATTTCATGCCATTCATAAACCAGTTAATCTAGTTTTGCAAAAACGACGTAAAAACAGCAGAAATCTGGATATGGTCCGCACCCCAATCCTGCGAAACGTTTTTCTGCAGGCGAACGCTTCGTTAGAAATTACCCGAAAAACAAACACAAATAAACTTCTGCAAAAGGACGCTCAGCATCCGAGGTAGTGCGGGCTATTTGTTTTTTTATCCAATGGAAACGCGCGGTTTTGGTGGATTACAAAGTCGTGACGAAGATATCGAGACTATATGTGATAAGCGGACAACAAAGTGAGGTCAACTTTGCACACAGTTATCTTATCGAAAGTCAGGCTTTAATTGAGACTAGAAAATGTGAATTGCGCATCAAGAATCGCATCAACACTTTTGCCTAAATATAGAGTGTAAAAGCTTGAAGCTTGCACTGCGTATAAAGGTTGTTCGGGTATAGTTCGGGTATACTGATAAGGATAGTGATTTACCTTCGGATGATTTCATCTGCAACACTTGTGATGTGGACGAAATCTGTTCGGTTATTTCGGATGACAATAGGACCTTCGGCCGTTTTGTTGACAACCGAAATGCAACACCCAGCAGAAACCAAGCTTTCTACATTGAAAAAAAAAACATTTACCAAGTGAAATGTGTGACGCAAAAATTGTACAAGTTACAATCACGACTTTATAATTCGTACGGAAATAGGTCTTGTTGGGAATTTCCTAATTTTGTTAATTACCATACAACAGCCATTAGGCAGGCAATTTACTTTGCAGCGGCTCAAAAATCTTACTTTGTCATGTCGAACTGGCAGTCGTACAATATTGTGTGAGAAGGGGTGGTCGATCTGCAGTAAAAAATGGGTTCATAAAGGTATTTGCGAGGGGCAACACAAACTGACGCACAAATGCGAGACAATAAATATTATTTAACATAAAGCGACTTTAATACAATTAGACCAAACCACACATCAAAATACTAGCAATTGCAAGAACTATAGTAAAATGAAACAAAAACAAAGATCTTCTTAATAAGCCATGTGCAAGAATAACAGGAACACCCGAGCGTTTTGCACATTGATAAGTAATTAAGGAATGACTTTTAATTTAATTTTCAACTTAATGCAGCAAATTACGAGTTACGGTAATCGCCCCGGCTGGGCAATTTCTGCCTAAATTGCAATTTATTAGCTAGCGTGGAAACGTGGGATCAAACTATTTAAGTTTTAAAATACTATTTAACAATCCAATTTATTCCGGTTGGATAATGTGACGACAGACTGTAAAACATATTTTAAAGGCCTTCAAAACTTAGCTGATCCGCGACGTTTTGAACCGTTCCAAAACCTTAAAACGCGACTTGAAAATAAACTTTGGAGCATAATGGTTGGAGGTTGTAGTAAGACGTAATAAGAATATCAAAGCCCATACATAAGAAGGTATCATTTTGAACGTTTCGAATAACTCTTTATTCATTTTCAACATCGATGTTGAAAATGAATAAAGAGTTATTCGAAACGTTCAAAATAATACCTACTTCTGTAAGGGCTTTGATATTCTTATTGCGACTTGAAAAGCTTTTATGTTTACTGCGTGGATGGACACACTCGTGATTAATGCGAAAAATGAATGCGATTTAATACAATTATGTCTTATAATATTTGTTTCACCGATACAATAAAAATTTGATAGTAGTATACCTTGCGTGCATGGAGCTTGGAACAAGTTATTACATCCCACTGATCAAGATAGCTATCAGCACGATTGCCACGCGACAGGGCCAAGCAAAACGAGTCAACTTTAATGGTTTCCAGTGACGGATCTGCATCGAAACTTAGCTTTTCCTCCAAATCCTTAACTTCCGAAGACTTGCCTTTTCTAACAAAACCGATCTCTACGAAGCCTTGTGGCGTATTAGAGTCTACTTTTGCTGCAACGGCGATGCAAGCTTGCAATAGTAAGCACAACGTAATATCAACGATGGCCTGCATGTCGCTTCCCTGTGGTCTGTTGTTTTAAAGTTCTATTTTTGCAAATCAAGCATAATATATTGAAATATTAGGTAAATTATTCCTCTAACGCGCAAGTGACCTGCAAGTGAATGCAATTTAAGACATATGCAGAAAATTGACAAAAAAATTGATCAAGGATTAATTCACCAGTGCGAACAGTCGATTTATTGAACAAAACTGGATTAAATTGTAAATATGATTTAAAACTATTATCCGTAACTTACAAATACAGAGAGTCAGAAATTACTGTAACACCTTGCCGCAATCACTAAACTAAACGAACATATTCCTTGCGATAAAGCTGCCCAAAACAGAAACAAAAACAATTTGCTGCGTTTTGCAAATTCGTTTGTCAGCTTTGCACCGCACCGCACCGCCCCGCCCAAGTTAGCTTTTCATTTTTTCAAACTAAAAACTGTTCCGGAACCAAAGATGGCAATGCCAAGAAACGGACAAAAAGGCCAAACACGTTTACTACGCGATGTAATTATTCATACGCCGCCTGTCATATTTCAGCATTCATTTACACACCCAGAGGCACGTAACGACAGTTCAAACATTTTTTTCCCTGATCCGCTTAATGCTTAAACAAAAGAAACGCGATATTTTCAAACTTACAAATTAATGGTTGTTCGTAAATTGTTGCCTGCAATGTTATATAACGTAACAACCTTTAGTCTTCGTAGTATAGGGCGCATACGCTGCAGTAACTAGTTTTGGATCCACCAATCTCAGCAGCGGTATATATGCGGCCTTGTTTTATAGCGTTCTTCCCTTTTCTCTATGGCGAAAAGACTTTTTTACTTGAAACAAGAATTCTCGGATACCGCTGCTTTTCTCGCAAAACGCCGCAAACCACATACGAAAACACTTACATTGTGACTTCGCAAAACGCGATGTCACTGCAATTTCTTTACGTCATTGTGCAGCGCAGCACGCACTTTTGCCTCATTACAACGGTTTTCCTCCAGCCGCGGCCTGTCTGCTGTCATAAAAGTGTGCATCTATGATTGGCAGTTATAGTCTGGTGTTGAGCCTGTCTTCACAAGAGCCAGAGCTGACTTTTTTACTGTGGACAGTGGCGCGCTGTTCTTCGCAACTTATAGCCTGGGTGGGTTAGCTGCGTAACAACATCGAAACGTCATCCGATCTACTTAACCTATATTTTGCTTGTGCAAACACGCTTCTTTTTACAGTGGCTTAACTTATCGTCTTTTATACACCGATGTTTTTGTAACTTCAGTCAATTTATTGCTGTTGCTGTTGCTACGGTTGTACCAAAATTACTCTTTCCTTGCCCTCAACAATACTGTCATGCGGGGTATTCATACCACACAAAGATTCTATCAATTTCCCAGTTAGCTTGACATACCTTTGGACTAACTTCAGTAACAGAGATAAGTCCAGGGTATATGCATAGAGGGCCTTTCCGTTAGGTCCGTACAAATCATTTAATGGATTAAATATATAGAAAAAATGTGAATGATTTTTATCATCTATGTGTTTTCATCATTGTTTAAAACTTACCAACAATCGGGTACCGATTTCATTTAATTTCTGTTTGTTCACCGCGTCATAATATTAAACTATAATGATGACATGATTTGACATTAACGCTTCTTATGGCGACCCTGTTTGAACTTGCTCATTTCTTTCTCTTTCTCCTATGCTCTTAATTCTGCCTCTGCCTCTCTTTGCACCAGTTAGGTGCAAGTGCTATTATGGAATCTCAATTAACCGCAGAAGAAAGACATCAATAGCTTTCACCCAAACAAACGGCTATTGTCACAAGAAAGCCTAGGTGTACCACGGAGTCCATTGCGCGTGTGATCACAAGAAATGCTGCGATTTACCAGTAATCCTCGAGCAACAAGATTGAGTCGAAGGTTCACAACGGATTGTAATTAGGCTGCTAGGCGTAATTTAATTTTGGAGCTCTTGCTTGGAAAACAACTTGTTTGTGACGAAGTCCAGAAAAGCGCAACAACTTCTTAAAACTTTTCCTCCAACATCTGTTTACGCTTGTTTACTGACAGCGCCAATTCTGTTTTTTCCGCCATTTTACTTTTATCTTGCCTGTGCAACATTCGGACATAGGTCATCGCATCGTTTCAACGCTATACTTTTTTCGTTAGGTGCATTGCAAAGCGCTTAAACCGCACTCGTCCTTACAGTTTACACCTTGTATTGGCAGAATATGTGACGCAAAGCAAAGATAGCAAATAACCGAGATGCCCCACATACCTCAAAATAGTAACCACGGTTGGCGATAAATTATATGTGACCGACCCTGAGCCTGACCGTGGGCATATTGTAAAAACGGATAGCGCAACGGGCATGACGCTTCATAGCTTGTTTGTTTGTTGGTATACGCCCCAAAACCTTACGCGCTTCAGATTACGTCAGAAGCACAAATTTTGATCCTCTGCGATAAATATTACCGACGCGAAAATTTTAATGAAAGAAAGACAACTAAAGTTCGCCCATGCTTGCTTTTGTCATTTTTACTACGAAGCGGAACACCATACAGACTGAAGAGTTATCTTTTAGCAAATGGTAACACATATTTATTGCACCACTTCGTTGAAGCCACTATTACGGGGCTACTCAACTGTTTTTAGCAAAGGTCCAGTTACAAAGATTTATAATTTTCTTAGGCCCATTATAACTCTCATGAAATAATTTACAGACGCACAAAATGGAATTGTGTATATAATTTACATAATGTCCTTCGCTTAAACTGAGAATTCTGTAATGTCCGTTACAAGAAAGGGTTTTCAATGAACAGCAGCAATTGTTTGCCAAACCAAAACTCATCAAATCGCATTGCTATGTAAATACTGAGACAAATAAGGTTCGGATTCAACACTGAAAAGGGCAGGACCGCGGTCCGCTAGTTGAGTAGCCCTGCACTATTGTAAATCAGTCGCGCCATAATCCTCCGTGGAATGATGGCATAACAACTCATCGATACGAAAAAACAACAACGTTGACAAAAAAAAATAGGATACAAAAAACACCGTAATGAAAAGACGTGTTTGACTTTTTGAATTATTTATGTATGCAGAACAAGTTCGGCGCGAAGATCGAACTCTCTTACGAGTTTACGGCGGGCAAAATTTCCACACGTGGGTACGACGTGCTAAAAATTGCAATGTTGACGGATAAGTATGTAACGGATATATGAGATTTTTGCGCACCAGCTGCGTAAAATTTTTCCTTTCGTGGGTGACAAATAAATACTGAAAGTATATAAACTGTTGCTACACCAGGCATAATATTATTCAAAAACAGATCATAAATTACAATTACCAAAGGAACTGTTTTTGATTAAATACTAAAAGCATTGGTTGTGTTTTCTGAAAAGGGAACAGTTGTACGACAATTTTGTTTATTTTATTTACAACTAGTCATGAAAACGGTAAATCGAAATCATTAAAGCTAATTAGTTACCAAATAATAGAATGCAAGGCAAGCACATCGTGTAGGTTGGAAAGAATTCGCAAGGCAGATGCTGTTTATACGTGCCTGGCAAAGTGCCCGGCAACTCAGTGACTGTTGCAAATCGCATTAAACAGTCGTTTAGCCTCGAGATCTGGGTTGGTTTGCTTAAGTCATCAGGCGCAAATACACCACCCAAAAGCGATCTACATCAGTAAGAAAATCAAGGAGAAACAGCTTCCATTTGTCGTTAGCGGTAGCCAATTTCCACGCCTTGTCGCAGCTACAAACACTTAATCACATTTGAAATGCCTTCATAGCACAAACTAGATGCCGTTAACCTTTATATGATGCTTGTTTTTCACTTTCGATGTTAAGTAACTGTTCCAAATAACTTTTGCCTTAGAATGAACACTGTATTTCAAGTTTTAGTGGTCCAACTTTCATTTATCGTTTCTTTGTGTGTTCTTACCACCTTATTTTTACCAGTGCTTTTCTCACTTACTTAACTTTGCTACATCTCACTTTTCATTTGTTTTAATCCTTAATTTTTCACGCATTTCGTTGACGCCCTTTAATCAATATAGTTCCGTTTAAAACTCGCACCTTTTTCTCCTCCACTGTCGTTCTGGCAAACAAATATATAAAGATTTGGCAGCCTATTTTATTTTAGACAATGCCGAACGAGCCTAATAAAATTGTTCGAACTATGCAAAGCGTTTTAGCCGCCTTTTAAGCGTTGGCCTCTAATTTGGTTTTAAGCCTATTACTGTTCTACAGTTTGCCTTTCGCAATACATTTTAAAGACGCCTCTTGTAACGCAGATATCTGACAGACCGTAAATACGGGACCTCATTGTTTGGCGTAAGAGAAAAAGGTTTGTTTTCCCCTCAACCAAAATTAGCAAATGGATATTAAACTTGATTTAAAATGTCAAAATATGATTTTTAAATTTATTTTTTAATGACTTTTCAAACGATATTTAGGACGTTGTGCGTATTTTTTTACTATAAGCGCATGGGTTTATAAACCTGATTTTTTGGGCTTACCCGCACCCTTTTCTACTTCACAGATCGTCATGGAAGGCTATCACTTCATGCGGAAGTTTCTGCCACTTTTAACAATTTTCATTCACACCAAACTGAGTGCAAATCTATCTTACTCCTGTAGCGGAAATACATACTTATCCATTTCCACCGTAGGCTAGTTTTCTATACTTATATTGCTTGTACTTTAAAAACATCATGCCCCTCTATATACAAAAAACGACATTCGTAGCATTAAAAATCAACAATGTTTTGTTCGAAAGGATTTTGCTAAACACTTGCTGTTCCGCTTAAGTGTTTTGCCACAATTTATCATTGAATGGAAGCATCACGCAACGTTTAACGTGCAATGCAAAGTGTAAGACAAACAAACCCACGTTTGAAGCTTAAAATCGTCATGCTATTTAAATATTTAAACGACCTAAAGTTTATTTCTAAAACAGATATCAGGTACGTTTTGCTCTATTTGCATTGTGCAATTCGCAATCGCAGTATCTTAGCGAGAAATCTTATAAAACTCTCGCATTAAGAAACACTTCTCAGACGTTAGCGATAACATCTTCCTTTTTGACAAATAACGTTCGAATTGTTTACATTTGATGTGACTCTAAAAGTCATAAGGTTACTTCTCTGGGACGTAGGGGATACTAAGTATTAACAATGGGTCTTAATATCTATTTTTCTATCTTAAGTGTTTTATTTACCCTCCCTAACTTTAGGCACCAAATGTTTGCATAAAATTCTCTTTAATCTCGAACTTCTCTCATTTAAATAAACTCATTATAGCCCTTTTTGAAACTGCAAGCCAGTTTTTTAATCAAAGACTTGTATGTTTTAGTGACGAGGTGGCATGAACATTATCAGTCCATAACTGTAAAAGCCATGCAAACCCCATACCTTGGTTTAAAACCTACTGCAAACGCCGGGTCCAAAATTTACGTAGGCCAAGCTCCAAACTGGTCAGCGCACCAACGAACAGTATTGCAAAGACTTGCCTTAAGGAAACTTAAGTAACTGTTTTTACATGGATTGAATTAACTTATTTAGGTCAAAATGATTCGACAGGGAGATAAGTCGTTTACGCAAATGACTGATTTCATATTTAAGTGTTATATTTAAAACATTTCAGTTAAATTTGGTGATTTAAGACTAAGTCAACTTAAAACAATGTCATTGCTCTTTCTTTTCTGGTACTTTCTCGGCAGAGTATTGCTAGGAAATCGATAAACAAAGCTACAACGTTGGTCAAACCTGGAAAATGCATACAACGTTGAACTGTGCCTTATCATGCTTTTCGCTATAAATGACTTAACTTGGACTTGTGTCATTTCAAAATGGCTTGTTAGATCACTGTCTTTGGCTAAGGACATGCAGTCCTCTAAATCACAATTGAAACGCTTACTAAGTGAGAAATTGTCATTAAAACTATAGTTACATTTTTTACATTGATAGACAGGATTGCAAGTGTTGTCAGACCTAAATTAAGTCCACCGAGTTTAGTAGAAAGGCTGGTTGACTTTGTTTCTGACAACAAGTCGCAAATATCAAGCCAAATCACCTGTCAACCCATCAAAATATTTGTCAAATAATTGTTTTTTTGAGCTTTCAGATTTTATAACAATGCAGTAAGAAATAACAGGGCAAGTTTGGAAGAAAACCTGTTTAGGAGACGGTACCATACTTTGATGAACCTGTGGATTTCATTGTTTCTGCAAGGTACGAATCTAGCTTCTATACACTGGAGCCTTTCTTTGCATTTCGCAAATATATGCTGATGGTATTGCTAAAACTATAAACCACTGCTCAGCCTTACTGGTAGCGTCCAACTTTTGACAAACACACGGACGATTTTCAGAAATTGTTCAACCGCCATGTTTTGCACCGACACAAACAGCATTACCTTCGCCCAAAGCGCTCATAATTGAATGCGCAATTACGTTACAAAGGGTCGAAGTGTCAGGGCAGGTAATCAAAATATACTCTGTCGTTTTAGAGGTGTCCTTAACGCTATTTCTAAACGGCACTGGAAGCCGGGAAAATCAGGTTTCGATTGCATGACTGCCGGCATACAATAAAAAATCAACGTTATGCGTTATACAAGTTGCACATTTGAATAAGTAAGGCAAGCTCGGTCAAATTCGCGGTGCAAGATGATTTGGTTGATTTCTAACCGACAGCACAGTGTTCTCTTTGTACGACTATTGTAATGTACGAAAGGTCTTCATTTGAAGTCGGAATATTTTTTAGGCAACTGAGGCGATAGAAATCCAGATAGAATCTATATTGCGCGCAACGCAATGCAAGAAGATGCCAAAGGGACGCAAAATATTGCCAACCAGATTATAACGACAAGATACCTGATTTAAGGGAGAAAGTTCGTCGATTGACGAGATAGTGGGCTACTTTGTCAGGCAAATTTCGTCACTTGTCAACCTGATCCCGAATTCTACGACATTTGTTTATCGTTGACGCGATTTAAATTTGCCCAGGCTGTTTGACATCAGGCGACAACCGAGATAACGCTAAAACTATGAAAGGAAAACACTAGCAAATTTAGCCCGCGGGGGACACGTGGTATTTATCGTCGGAAAAAGACGCAGAAAATTTAAAAATTTAGTGCACGCATTCATAATCGCTGATATGGTGATGTCACAACATGACGCGTTAGATTAACGCTAAGCATCTCTTGTGGGACATACAACTGTATATAAAAGTCTGATCGCGCGTTAAACTAGTTTAACGCACAACTATGAGGGTTTTAGCGGATCCAACATTAGGGTGTATCTTTATAGAATCCAAAACCATCGGCGGCAGGTTTTAGCCAGTCGATCAATGCTTCGCTGACTCGTATATTATCAAGTAAAACTCATAGTACAAAACATGAGTAAAAACAGGATCAGACGTTTTGTTTAGAAGCAAACAAAGTTTGTTGATGGCTGCGCTCTGATTTTATTTATATATTTGTACTCTTGCAGGAATTGACGATGTCACTTGGTGAAATATATTTTCCTTCTAAACTAAAGCCTGATCCTGTTTTTACTCATGTTTTTAACTATGAGTTTTACGTGTTCGGATCCAAGGTGCGAAGCACTGGCCCTAAAACCCCTACACCTTACTGCCAAGTCGGGATACGATTTTATAATTTGTAGCTGTAAGACTGTTTTTATCTTATTTGGTCCAAATAAAATTTCTACAATTGAATTAGAATTTTGCCGCCATACGTAATTTACTTATTGTGTAAAACTGTCAATAACGTTGCGCACGCCAAAATACAGCTTTCGTAACGGTTCAATACTGCCATCTACCGGTAGTAATTTAAGGAATAGCTCATCCACTTTGAAATAGTCCGACTCACTTTTAGTCGCAATATGCAGCTGTTAAGGCAAGGTAGCTCGTTATTCGCAATATTTTGACAATAGAACAACGCTGTGCTTTGCAGCTGTCGTATATGGTGTAAGTAAGAGTAATAAAGAATTCAGTGCTTTGTTACTTTGTTGACCGTGTTGAAAGGCAAATATAAACAGGACAGGATTTTAATTACTATTTAGAAATCAGTTTAGGTGGCGAAAAATCAGTATAGAAAAAGGTAGATAAATGCCCTATGTTTTTTCTACTACCATAAGAAATATTTGTTATTTATAGGATCGTCGTTTTCACGACCAAGTATTTTGTATGATTACTTTGTTTTACCTTAACAGTAGGGCTACCATATTTTCAGCACACAAAAAGAAGACATTTTTTGCCGGCAAGTAAAACGAGAGTAAAATTGTTACGTTTGAGGAAAACGTGCCATATCCACAAGTAATGGATTCAGCTTCGAAAACGTCCTTTCAGTAAACAGAGTTTTTCTCTTCGGCATTATAATTTATAGCTTATCTTGCTTCATGGTTGTCTAAATTTAAAGAGTAATAAAGCATCTGCTGTGAACCACCAAACATTTTTTGCAGTTTTAATGTTAAAGTTGGCAAAAACAGCATTTGTATAGCGATGTAAGAGTGGTGTAAACCCAAACAAAACCATTAGGATCATTGCAAAAAATTGAAATATTAACTTAGAGCTCGCGCCCCCCTAGGAATAGCTTGGAGCCCCCTAGGGGGGCGCGCCCCCGGTTAAGAACCGCTGCTATAGACTTACTATAGATAAGCTTCTGTAAGAAATATAAACAAAGCCTACCATACAGCAACACCGCTAGTAAGCTAGGCCTACAAAACTCATACCTTTGCTTTACTATTGAGCCTTTTTGGATGTGAGGTTCTGTTGACATTTTTCGGCGCAATGTTTGCAATATTAATCAAGAAGGTAGGGATGGTAGGGCAATTTGTTGGAAAACCTGTTTTAAACCAGTAGTATGGCATGTTTCATGGCTACAGTAATTTTTTGGAAATAAATACAACGTCTTGCCTAAAAGTATTGTTAAAAGTATAAGCAACTAACTCGAAATGCGGAAAAAGAGGACATTTGCACATTTTTGAGCGTCCTCGGAGACCATTCAGTTTTCTTGAAATAAGAGGACAAATCCTCCTAAAAGAGGACATATGGTAGGCCTACTTAACAGGAAGTTTGTTAAACGTTGTTTAAGGTAAATTTCGACGATGCTTGTGTTTTAAAATAGGCGATTACGCTTAAAAGCTATCAAATAAATGTGTTTCGCTTTTACATCCTTGGGAATAGTCGACGCCTCCAACGACTCTATCTTACCGAATAGAACGGTTGAAACAGGATACCTTCTGCGGTTGCAATCATGTGCAATTCGATTTCGCATCGGTTGCATTGTGCTAGGCATCCTCGCCTCGTACCTTTTATTAGTCGTGATGATTTATGAGTGGCGACGAGGCACAAGAAAATGGCTGGTGAACAGGCTGTATTTTCTCTCCGTCGCAATCAGCTGGGTTTTTTGCGCTTCCTCGATTCTGGCCAAGTATCGCAGCAGTTTCGCAATCTGCCTGACGCACAAAATCCTAACGATAGCTGGCTACGCGACCAGCAGCTTAACAATATACACGTTGCTCTGGATTAGGCAGCGTCGCATGTACAGCGACCAGATTTTCACTAACCTATCGACTTGCGCCGAAAAAAAACTAAGCAGCGTCGTCATAGTGGGTATTTACGCAACCTTATTCGGCCTGGCCGTCGTCTATTACGGAACGTTTTGCTACTACATCAAAGCGAACATGTGCGTGGCAGTGTACGATCGAGAGGCGGTGTCGCAGATCGTTTTCCCAGCTATCCTGGTCTTTGGATCGACTAGCATCGTCTTCAAGGGCGGCCTGCTGCTTCTCGTTATGCGTCCGCTTCGCAAGAGCATGCATTCGGCCGCACGTCTCAGCGAGGTCGTGATCATGTTTAAGCGCCTTTACGTATCCACCTTGGTCTGCGTTGTTTCGTCGTTTGCCTTCGCGTTAACACTTGCTATATCGATGCGTACGACATCGCGTGCGTCAATTGGGAAGTGCCAGCGGGAATCGATCTTGTGTTTAGCAACGTTGCCCTCATTTGTACGTTCAAGGACGGTATTTATCGATTGATCCCACTTAGCATGCGAATAGTCCCCCCAGGAACATGGAGGCGACCGAGCCGACGCGAGCCTGTTCGTGGCAATCGCTGATGCTCCGAAAATATCATTGATATAGACTTGAAGCAAACTGCAATGCTTTCTTTGTGTTCGTTACCTCCTACATAACGCGATGTTAATTCTACTTCAAATGCGTGATTGTGTTCAACTTTTGTGAAACTTCTTATCGTGTTTTTCGGCAGAATAGTTTCCAAAGGGATATATTTAAATGAGGACTAAATCAAATACTCATTTAAGTAATACTTACGCACATTTTGATATTCCTTTGTATTATGTTAAGTTCAACAGTTACGTTATCCTCTTTCAAGAAGCGTGAATTTGTTGAATTGCATTAGTTTTTCTTACTTAGATTGCCATAAACGTATAAAACTCAAAAACGTTCCAAAGCAAGATGGATAATACAAGTGTTGCGGTTCAAACATGTTGTTGGGTAACTTTGCCATGTTTTTTAAATACATGTATAAATCGCAAACATGATCGAAGCGTGTTGTGCCGCATCGATATGCATTGTGCAATAAATCATGAGCGTATAAATTATAAACCCTAATTTCGATTTTCGTGATCCTTTTCAGTGTTCAGTTATTTTTAACCTATGAAAGATTTTAAATAAAAAATAAAGAATTTATCTACGGGTTAAAAACATTTTTTCGTATAAAAATAAAATTTTGGAAAAATAAGTAAGTAATAATCCTGAATCATAGTTTAAAATTACATCTTTCACCATGCAAAAAATAAAATATTATTTGTGTTGCCACATCCGGTAGTCTCCAACTATAATTTGCCAAACTGAAAAGATGAAATGTCGTTAATACATCCTACATAAGATCCAAGTACATAACATAATGCCACAGTGTGTAACGTGGATCTTTGTATGCGTTTCTTTGGCAGTTGTCTTTCCTCTGTCATTAATTCGTGGCACGATGGCCTTGTCAAGTGTTAAGAGCATTCCCGACATCAAACAGTTATTTCACATCAAAATTTCATGACCGCTTTTGTGATGCTTGGCAATTGTAGGTACGACGTTTTGGAACGCAAATAAAGTAAACTTAAATATGTGTCATTACTTCATATCTAATTGGAGAAAGTGACCTGAGCTTATTGAGTGCAGTTAAACATATATCAGCCAAGTATTCTTTGTTGAGTTTTACTTAGGCCAAACGTATATTTATTCAGTTTCGATATTGGAAACAAAATCCTACTTTAACTGAAATGTTTACTTAACAATTCTGTAAAAACAATTAATCACTAATTAATAAAAAAAAAGGCTAATTTTTTATTTGATATATTACTATTGGTTAAATACACATAAAACACCTGGTAAACAAGCAACACAAAATCAACAAAAAGCACGGATTTCTTTTTCATTTTGTTTAATTCTCAGAGTTTACAAGTCTCGATCAATTCGGCGACGCAAATATTTGCTCTGTAAACAACATGACAATGTACATAACAGGTTTTAAAATACTTTTACCTTAAAAGTGCACACATAATACATTAATACATGGTATCATTCGAATGTTTATACAGGCGTGATGTTTGTTGTTTGGTCCTTTTTTTGGTGAGGTCTGCGGTTAGGGAGCGATTGGTGATTATATTTAGGCATAATAGGTGATGTAAAAAGTAGCAGTACTATTTGGCAGTGTGAGCTATATCCTTTCCATTATAGTATATTGTTCTAAGTGATAATTATTTCCAGTATTCGTCAGATACTGTGTTTTAAGCGCGATGTAATTGTTTTATATTTTTAGACAAAGATAGTAATATTTCTGGACATAATGCAAAATGAAACAAAGGTTTGAGGCAGATTAGAACACGAACGGAATAATTTCGAAAAAAAGAACCCGTTCTTATCGGTGCAAGAAATAGGCTCCGAAAAACGAGTTGGTGCCGTTCATGGAAAAATTCTGTTGTTGCACTTCCGGAAACGCGGGCTGTACGCCTATTTTGTCTCCTTTGCGCAGCTTGCATATCCTGCCGCTGAATCCCGAGTCAGTGGTTCGAAGCAGATAAGCGCTGCCTCTGGCCGAGCCCCTATAAATCAATGAAAATCGGCTCTGATTATTATAGAACCCAAAACAATATAGTCCGCCAGCAAAAAAACAACATAACAAAATGAAACACTAAATACTTTTAGAAAGACGTCAAAATATTTTTTTAGAAATTTAGAAAGACATTAAAATATTATCGAAGGGCGGAAATTGTGTTTTATTTTAAAGAATATCTTTTAAACATAGTGTAGGACAAGGGGGGCATTTTTACAGGGTGTGGAGAAACCAAAAACATAGTAATAAAATACCCTTAAATTAAAAAAAATAGCTTTAAACCGTTTTTTGGGAAAAACGCCACAGGCCGCATTAAATTATTTCGCGAAGCGACCCTGGTCCGCCTGGATTTGCCAAGTTCGTGTCTGGAAATGCCATGAGTCCTAAAAATCGACTTACATTTTTTGTGTGTTGGCGTACCACATCAAAACTTCGTTTCGCCTTGCCTGTGAAATCTTTACCAACTGATGTCCGGTTGTGAACAGTCCATGGGTATGATATGTCACCTGGTAAGCATAAATAAAGTTAACTCATTTTAAGTGTTATTTGGCAGAGCTTTTATATAAAGACCAGTTAAAAAAGGAGAAATTGTATTCAAACATACTGTATATCTTTTTCTATAGATATATTGGACCAAATAGACTCGTTGTACTACGATTTTGGGTTGTATTTCATCTAGAATTCCTTGTTTTATTTTAAAACATTTTATCAAGGCTTTGCACACTAACCTGCGCGTAAACGTAATAGTAGCCGGAATGTCGAATGGCGATAAATGTGCCGGAATCTTCCGTATCAACGCGGATACGCAACCTGGTGACACCTCCCTGTTCTTGCCATTGGAAATAGTCACCTTCACCAAGAAAAAAACAGTTTTGACTTCGCAATCCCTTATTTGTCATTATTTCGTGCATTTTGTACCACTAATTTTGGACTAGTGCAAAGACTTATATATTGTCAGAAAAAAACGTATTAACTACATCTCTTTTGAAACCTGCTACAAAAATGGTTTTAAGTTAGATTTGATCAAATGACTTCATATTTGTTTAATACGACTTTAAAACATAACTTGTTTATAGCACTGTACCACCTGTACATACTTATATTCGAATCAAATATATCTATTAAAATGCAATTTCGCCACTTAGACACATAACTGAACAATGCCACTGTATAACCTCGAAAAACTGCGGTTTTAGCGTTTTATATTAAATATAACCAATAGATTTGTAAGGTAACATATGCTGCGGTTTTGTCTGTGGTTCAATCCGCTTATTTGGCTGCTACGGTTGTCTATTGTGCTGTGCCTAATAGTTACAACCGAAAGGCTAAAATTTACAAATAACGCTTACCCATAAATGGCGATTGTGCGAAATGTGGTTCCTCGTTAAAAAACTTCCCCACCAAGTGGACTCCAATAAAAGCTTCTAAAAACGAATTACCGCAGTAAAGCATTAAGGTGTAGTTGGATATATATTTATAAAGATTCATTTCTTATACAAGGTAATTAAAAATATACAGAGGACGAAAATTTTTTTTATTCTTTTAAAAATCTTCAAATGTGTTTACATTGACATTATTTTTCTTTCGGTGTAAATCTTTTTTAATATCAATCAGATCTTTTTTAAATAAAACCCAAATCCACTAATGTAGCACATACCTTTAGCGGAAAGTGATCTGGGCAAACGCTCGAGGTTCTTTCTAGTCTAAATTAGAACAGAAATTTGTAATTTTGTGCAAGAATACTAAACTATGCTAAATATATGTTGGTTTAAAAACATATTTTTTCGTTTTACTTATCCGACTTTAGCGATAACTAATGTTTAAATGCTCTTCCAGGTTATAAATAAAATGTTGAATTTGGCTCATCCAATTTTGCCAAGTAAAAATTATTATAGAAATTAACTTTTAAACACAAAAGTCGAGAAAAATAATGCTGCACCTCCTGGCTAGCTGTGTTGACTTTTTCTTCCAGCATTTTGCATTTGTTTTCGAGCGAAAGGAAGACTTTTCGGTTGTTTAGTAATTCCACCTTTAGCACCGCCAACTTTGCAAAGCATAAAATGCGTGTTGTTTTAGCATGACTCAGCATTATATTGTTTTAGGCTGTTTTTGGCTCATCAATAGGGTTAGACAATATTGATACTGCTATGAAAACACGAGTAAGAAAAACTGAAAAAGGTGTTTTTTTACAAATTCCGTGCAATATCCATCAAGATAAAACGCTTTATAGTGGTTCTTGTAACACGAATCATCGCAAAAATATTAAACACATTTAGGAATACCTAACTTAATTTGTTTAGTTTGAACAAAAATGTGTTTACCTCTTCCGACTGGGATCGTAACTGCCAACCATACACAGATCCGACTAGCACAACACATGCCGCCAACACCATAGGAAAGAGTTGGAGCCGCGCGGCACTGGGTGACGTCGATTTGACGTCATTACCAACGCTGACCGATTCAGGCTTGCTCGATAAAGTCGTTACAGTCATGTTTCAATTTTTGCTTCGCACGGACACGGCACAGAAACTTAAAAACTACAAACTATAGCTCTCAAAATTGCAACTATAGCAAATTGGCGTTTGAATTGCCTAGTAAGATCATAATAAAGCTTTGGATAAATAGTAATTCAAGCATATACTTTGGATGAATTTTACTTTCGCAACTGTTGTGGCGCAATAGGTTATAATACATTCATCTACGAAACCAGCTATGTAAATGCAAGTTATATCCCTTCACAAAACGTTTACTACTTTAACATGTGGTAGAGAATGTTGCAATATTAATTGCCGTTATAAGAAAACTACACCTTGTACTACTTTATTGTTTTACTAACTTCCTGCAACGCGAGGTTTTGTTATCACCTGCCAATATTTGAACACATCTGCGGTATGTTTTCAGACACTCTGTGAGTCAGACCTCACTAAGCGTGCGATTAATGCTCGGTCCATCTCATATTGCGTAAGTTTTGCACGCATCACTGCGACAACAACAGCCCCGCAGGAGGCGAAACTTGTGAGGTGCAAAGACGCGTATAGCTAGTAATCGAAAAAGATCAAATAACAAGCCATGCGCAGCGAGCACCAGTCGCGGATCAAAATAGCGTGCGGAACTTGTATAAAAGTTTCAAATCGTCGCTAACATTTCAAGCTGCAGTCACCCAGAAACAACAAACGTTTGTCGCCGATACCCGATTGCTATATTGGTTGCCGATTTTCAACAGCACGATTTGGTAAAGCCAAAATTAGGGGTTTAAAAGTGGCAGCATAGTTAGGTAGGCTGAAATTACTGTCCTCAATCGTTCGACTCAAACTTCATTAGTCGATTTTGTTTACAACTCACCTTACTCTTTACCTAGCTTTTTTACATAGGCTACCTTATTAGATGGCACACATTAGCAACTCGAAAATTAACACCTATTTTGGTACGTCTAAAACGGTTATGAAAGCTAGCCAACCGTACCTCAACAAGATACATATTTGTGTGGCAGGGAAATGTGCTACGAGGTAATGTATCAACTGTCCACAGAAAACCTCAGACCAGAAAGGGTAAATGGCGAGCAGTGATTCAACTTGGAGGTGCTTAAAAGCATTTCTGATTTCACTTTATTTAATGTTTTTTTTCAAATAGGTTATTATTTAAATAAAAAAAATTATTTGTGAAGTATCTTCCGATACGCTCTCATCTAAAGACTACTTAGTTTGTAAGTCAGTCTTAAGGAGATTTAACTTTAAAACGTTCGACGCAAGCCGTAGCATCGTGTATAGAGAAGTTTGTTTTTATTATGTTCATCCACACACAATAAATACAACAAATCTAAAATTTAAACATTATCCCAGTTTTAAAAAAGGCAAACTGAAATACGAGCTTATGTATAAAATACGAGTCTGTATGATTGTTTTCTATTTTAATCCTAGGTACAATATGTTTAATGCGTTTTACTGTCTACAAACGAAAAAATTGTCACGACTAAACGAATTAAAAAAAAATCAGCGAGGTAACTTGTAATACCAAGTATTTTTTTGCACCGCATAAATGTGCGTTTTTTCTCGCCATGCAAGATCCGACGAAATGGTACATCACGCCCGTCTTTGTGCTGTATCGTTGGTCAGGCATCATGACCGATTTCAAAACCAACGTTGCGTTTAAATCAGACAAACACACTAATACAACAAACATTCAACAATGCGATTTTTATCTTTGCTACTTTTGGTGCTTTCGCAACTTTTAAACGCATTTTAGGCTTTTCGGTGATCTAAACTTTAGATCAGATTCTAAAGGAATTAAATCGATTAAACTATTTCAACCGATTGTCGATTGTTTTTGAGTGAGCGATATTTCAGGTTATTTCTCGAGTCTTTAGCCTCGACCACATCCTCCGCACATCGCACACAGTTCTGACAGAGTCCGCATTTTACGGCACACACAATTAGAGAAACGATAAACGCTGCTGCCAAGATCACAATGATAAGAGGCAGTATCCGGCTGCTGTGAGTGTGGCAAGTCGCTATTTCGTGGTAGTAGTAGTCGACGCCGTGATGTACAGGCGATTCGGTGCCATCGTCGTAACCGTTGACGCCTGATTGGTTAACAGCATTTTCCGCACCTACCGGGAAATCGAAGTCGACATCTTCGAGTGTAAACGCCGATGCTGCGGAAGGGAAATTTTGAGACCGTTGTGACGTGAGTTTCAGTTTGTGGCATCAAATAATTTAAAATACTCGAAATCGTGGAAACGACGAAAATTTTATGAAAGTTCCATGCTACCAGGTTGGGATTGACTACCACGTTGGGATTGACAATTTAGGTTGGTCGATCGTTTGTTTGGTATCAATTATATACTTTCTTCAAAATATAAGTTAATGCGTCACATAAGCCTCGGGAAGATGTATTACTTTAAAGAAAAGTAAATGTTTATTTCACTTTATAACGCCCCACAAACGGCCTATACAACTTATATATACTTACTCGCGTCACTTGTAGAAGTTGCACTGCCGAAGAACACACACACCAAGCTAACAAGAAACATAGTTGGCAAGACGCAACGAGTCATTTTAATCATTATCTAAATAGGAAAAGTATTATTCAGCGAACAACTTTTCTCTGAAGGACTTTGTTTTAGCGGTAGTCTTATGTAAACAAAAATTTTCACGTTATTGAAGCTTAGGGATTTTCAAATACCTAAGAGCAGATTAAAGTTTGCTTGAAACGACTGACATAAATTAAACCTAAACATACAGCTCAAGTTCATCTGATTTAATGTACGTGACGCCTCATTTCCCACAAAAAACGCAACCTGTATTTGTAGTTGTATGTAAATGAATTTGACAAGCCTTGTTTTGCCTCGAGGTATAGCAGAGACTATGCGAGAGAATCTTAATTAGCTAACTTTATTTACCGGCAAAATAAGTACAAAACATTCTACTTCAACCTAATCACAAAATCTTAACTGATCTGTTGCAGAAATCAATACAACGAAGTAAGCAAATTGGTAGACAACGGATCCATAGGGTGGCCAAGTAAAGTTTTCTAAATGAACTACCTGTCACGCTTTAAAAAAGTTACTTTCAGTTATTTTTTTCGTTTAAGCTGACGACAGCGTAGCTAAATAAATCGTAAAGCAAAACACATTAGCAACAAGGTGTCCCAATTTTGTGTTAATACAAGCATGTTTTAAGCAAAATATGGCCACTTACAGTCAAACAGTGTCTGTTATAACAGCACGGTTTTAAAATCTAACCTGTAAACCTATAGTGACAACCCCTAGCTCGATAACAAGTTTCACAGATGTGAAATACATCAGGGAATTACCTCGTCCAGCTTACAATAGGTAAGTGTTGTCTTTAAATTATACCTAAAGCCACTTCGTTGTTGGAAACCCCGGCATTCTTTTATTTTCGATTTTACTTGACTTAAGTCTGTGTTTAATTACAAACAAAACATCATTTCAAACGTTTTGAAAACTGACACCTCGGTTTAGCTTGCATACATCTTATGCTGCATACCATATAATTGGTTGATTTTCTCATAACACAATAAAAAATCCCTTTGGGCAATAACTTAGAAAAGTTCTCGCAATAAAACTAGTATTTTATAGGTTATAATATAGTATTATATTAAATTTACTTGTAATTGTTTTCTCCTTGGCTCACAACACGAATGTCATATGGCCACCTTATTACAAGTAATACAAGCTAAATAAAAAGTTACAAAAGTTTCAAGAGCTCATATCAACGTTTGTATCGATTCGCCTGTAATTTGAAATTTAGTACGATGGAATGAAATATCTTACGACCCGTAGGCGCTATTTTACAATTCCTATCGGCCGTTGCCTAAAGTTGTATGCAAATATATGATACCGAATGTCTTTCGGTATGAAACCTTAATATTACGTGATTCCTGTCAGATGGCTAGCGATTTGCCTTTTGGCTTATATCTCACTGATCTAGATTGCTATCTCTCTTTTCGTGTTTTATATGAGAAATCCCAGAAGAATTTTTTGTATTTGAAATATCCGGGGTCTTTTTATGACTGTTTTTCCTAATGCTACAGTCATAATGTTTAGTTTATACTAAAATGAAAGTGCAAATATGAGCTCGGTTTAGTATAATTGGTCGACAGGATTATCCGATTCGCAATTTCTATTTGCACCACGCAGACATCTGGCCGGCAAATGTTGCTAAAATACCCACCAGGAACTTTATATGTTGTAGAAGTCCAAATTAATAGGTTACATAAAAAGCCTAGATGTAAAGAGGTTAAAAATTTTACAAAATATTAAACTATTTTAAATTGACAAACATTTAACCGGGCGACAAAGGCGCGGCCCAGGCGACTTTGAACCAGTGACGGTTGCGGCCTCCAGCATAATTATTTACAGACTGGAGTTAAATTTTAATAAAATTTTGCAGTATTTTTTCATCGATTGTGAGAAATTTACCTATAGTAGCCTATACGCAACTACCAGTAATATTTCAGCAAATATTTGCCTTTAAAGTTTTTACTAATTCTTTGCGGTTTTAAAATAGAACATGAAATTTTTCGCGTTTATACCGGTACCTCAAGTTTAAGTTTTTTTATTACACTATCTTTGTAAACATCAGGGCGAACTTACTTTTGTAAACATCAGGGCGAACTTACTTTTCCAAAGCAAGCTGATTAGTTGCTCATTCACGTTATCACGTTACACTTTGAGTTGAATTGTCCATTGTGACGTCACAGTATTGCATTGTGCTAATGAGAGTTACGTTTTTACAGCTTGCTGCGCTGTCACTGCGAGCTGTACGGTCATGGTTTTAAAATTTAAAACTGTTCGTGATTGCTTCACACAAAAAAGTGATTCGTTAGAGGTTAACATAGCCGAGCTGATAGCAAAGAAGCAAGTGCACCCCTCCAATTGATACCATTAAAAACAAATGTTATTTTGTGTATATTTTTAAGGGACCGTGAGCAATTTAAAAAGTTGCTGAGGGACCGCTGCGTAATTTTTCTAAAAAAGTTTGAGAACCACTGTGTTAGACGAAACTGTTCATTTACTAGCTTGTGTGACGGCGTTAATGCTCCAGACCCAATCGACGATAATAATGAGAGCTATTAGAGAAGGGGTCGGCAACCTACCGCCGGATCTGGCCCGCAAATGTAATTCATCCGTCCCGCCGGCTATTTGACAAACTAGAGACGAGTCAATTTTATTTTTTGACTATTTTAACTATTCGTAAGTGCATAAAAGAGTCGCGCTTCGCGCGAATGATCTTTGTGTATTCGGTTGGTTTATGCTTTGATGCTGTGTTTTAAACTACACAACACAGCGCTTCTTTACCGTTGCGACGTGGAAGGTTAACACTTGCGTTGCGAACAAACGGAAAACGGATTCAAAAATATCAACATTTTAGTATTTTTGGCGATGTAATAAAAAACTTATAAGAAATTTATAAAAAATACCGGTATCCCTAAAAAACAAAATCAAGCTCGCTTCGCTATAGGTAAAGTTATCGCGTTTCTTCGAGTAGGTTTATTACACGTTTCTTCGAGTAGGTTTATTATACTCTTAATTAGTAGTATGGATGACGAGAAGTGGACTCAAAAAAACAATTTACTGCCTCCTTGAATGTAATCAAACACGTCTTTAAGTGCAAAAAAATCGAGGCCCGCCTGATGAACAGTTGTTCTAACATTTTAATACCACGCTTCTTCGTTAACTTTGTGTGCGGCCCGCGACTAGAAAAAAGGTTGCCAAAACCTGTGTTAGAGCTTCAATACACATGGATGCAAACCACAAAGTCCGCCACAGTCTCTTATATTTCAGCTTTTTTAATCTTGTTTTTTTTTTCAATTCTTCGGATTTTTAGACATGAAACCTTGGGATAAATTGAAAATCAGAGTGGCAGCCCTGATTCTACTTCCAGTGCCTTGATTTCCAGCGAACGATCCTATCATCTTTTTGTATCGTTTTTTCATTCCTCTCAAAAATTGAATGACCAAAAAGTTCGAGTTTAGGTAAAAAATTAAGAAAAACTTAGATGAAAACAAACAATTCGAAGCTGTTTTTACACGAGCTAGGGACTTGCCTTGGGGTCAAACTAAAACGTCATTTTCGTCACGTGCAGCACGTGAGCACTGCGGCCCTCGTTAATATTTGATTACGCCATCGTTACGCTCAGACAGTCGCCAGGGAAAATCGCGGCGCTGCTTTAGCGCAGTTGTATTGTTAAAAACGTCTGCCGTTTCGTCTGTGGGCACCTGCACCAAACCTACAAATTTCTACTTTTTTATTTTTGTGATTTCTAATATTGCTGAATATAGACTTATAAGTTTAGTAAAATTTTATTTACGTTTAAAGTTAGATATGCGCATTTGGCTGTTTATATTGTAGGAGACAAATTACAGACCAATAGTTGAGGTCTTAGGGTGGGGCAAACAAACTGCTCAAATGTTTGTTATTAACGACGATTCATTTATTTCAAACAATAGCCAACAACACTAAATTTAATAGGATAAAAGTAAAATATATTTTTAGTACAATTTATCCTTTCTCACAAAACTGCCGAAAACGTTTTTTCTAGCATTTAATGCTTTTCTAGCAAAGTTTGTTTACATCAAAAATAAACAAAACTAAATGCGCATGTGGCTGTTTATATTGTATGAGACAAATTTGTATACAAACTGCTCAAAGAAAGTATAAATTTTGATCAATATGTTAACAGTATTGTTGTAGCTTAACCATATTTTTTAGTATGACGTTACATAAGTGCAATAGACAAACAGAAGAGCATGGTTTACACATAAAATGCTTTGCATTGCACGGAAATGGATGACTGTTTTTGACAAAGTTTCAAGTTGACCAAACAAAATTGATGTTAGTCATATTTTGTAAATTTATTTTGTTACTTGCAGGGCATTGGTATATTTAAATTATATATACATTAAAATCTTGCTTGACAAAATGCAACAAGGAGTTGCACCACCCCCAACATCATGTCACTCAAAAGTTGAACTGCGAATTTCATGTACTAATCTTCTTGACAAAGATCTGTTATCCAAATCTGATCCAATCTGTGTACTATTTATGTTTGAAAATGGAAGATGGTATGAGGTAATCATATATGTTAAGTTTAAAAGTACCTTCTGGAAGAGTTGACTTTAACTTATATCTTATTTTGACTTTACTTTATATCTTAAATTGTTCGTATTTATTTTGCAGCAAGGCAGGACAGAAATGGTTCTCAACAATCTAAATCCTAATTTTGCCAAAACTTTTACTGTGGATTATTACTTTGAGGAAGTACAAAAGTTGAAATTCGGATTATATGACATTGACAATGCAGCACAACAGCTACAGGCTCATGACTTTCTTGGAGAATTGGAATGCACACTTGGACATGTAAATATGAAAGTTTATTCATTTTGTTGAATATGGTATAATAATTAAAACCTGAATATCGTAAATTAATTAAAATTGAAAGGATGTTTTGAGTTAACTAACTTTTAGAGTAAAACTTGAAAAACAAAATAAGAAAATATGTATATTTTTTTACTTCAAATTAATCTGAAGCATACTTGTATATATTGAGATTGAAAATGCAAAACATGTAGAATTACTTAAAATGTAATTTGTTATTTAAAACCCATAACCAAAAGCTGTAAAAAAATAAGTTTTATTTCTGGGACTAGTTATATCCTTTGTAGATTGTATCTCATGGAGTTTTAAGTGAACCTCTAGTCATGCCAGATAAAAGACCAGCTGGTAAAGGAAGAATAAAGGTAACTATAAATCGTCTCTAATAACAAAAACTGTTGTAAGTCCCTTTTTCATGGTTGTGAGAACAACAGATTTTAATGTTATTTTAAAAAAGTTTTCGTTTGAAGAAGATACAACACTTTCCAGCTGCTCACTATAACTACTTTTTTTAATCGGTGCAGTTTGAACTTCTGAAATACTTAACACAAACAGAATACCATGTGATAATGCACACCGCTTCTCCTCTTTTCAACAGATTCACACTTTGTTACGCTGCTAAGCCTGTCTTAAGTTGTTAATTTGGAAATTTCATAAAATGGCGTAAAGTTATATAATGGACACATACAACACTTTCAAGAAACATTTAAAGAAACAATTTCATTTATTACATTTTAAAAATTCCTATTTTAAGAACTGAAGAACCTAGAGAATAGAGATACAACACTATTCACAAAAAACATGGAAAATATTATTTGTCCCAAAATCAAAAACAAACAGCGATTTTGGCATTGTTGAACTTATGACAGTGTTTGTTATTAACGACGATTTATATATTTCAAACAGTAGCCAACAACACTAAATTTAATAGGATAAAAGTAAAATATATTTTTAGTACAATTTATCCTTTAACAAAACTGCCGAAAACGTTTTTTCTAGCATTTGATGCTTTTCTAGTAAACAAAGTTTGTTTATATCAAAAATAAACAAAACTAAAGCTTTGGCGAAAAGTGTGAACTTGATAACAATAACTTTCAAATTGATCAAATTTTTAAATGCTGCTCTAGATATCTGCTGAAGAATTAGGAGGAAGTAATGAAGTCGCAATTTGCTCTTTTCGAGGAACAGGTTTGGACAAAAAGGTATTTTATTTGATAAAAATAAACTGATTTTTGTTATAACACTTGGACAGCTTTAAAATGAAGATAATACGTCATTCATTATAAAACTGTTTTTTTATAACAAATATTTGCCGGACAAAAATTTTATATATAAATCAAAAACAGCTCCTCTGGTAATTTTAATTCTAAACCAACGTTTCGGCAACCTATGCAAGCTGCCTTCGTCAGGGTGAATGACACTGAACGCTTGTACAATAAATGGAAAGCACAAAAAAAAACTAAATTTTTTTTATATAATTGATGCATGGCAGCAACAGTATATTTATTTATATATATGTTTTTGGAATAGAAAAAAATAGATTTTGTTGTGATGTATGTAATTGTGATGTGGTGAGATTTGCAAAGTATATTTTTGAAATACAACAGTAATTTATTATTTTTTGTTAGGACTGGTTTGGAAAGTCTGATCCATACTTAGAGATTCATCGAGAAGGGATAGATGGCAAATGGATGATGGTTCACCGTACAGAAGTCATTAAAAACACTTTAAATCCTACATGGAAACCTTTTAAAATTTCGACTAAAACTTTATGCGGTGGAAATCATGACACTTTACTGTTGGTAATTTCATTTCGATTAAGTTTTATATATTTATATCAACTCTTACTAGATTTATGTATAATACATGTAATTTTGTTTTGGATAAACAAAAAATTTGATATATGTCAAAAATGTTTCATTGTTTAAAATAAACTCTTGTGTCATTGTATTAGATTTAAATGATTCCTCCGCTGAAAAATATTGTTTATTATTTATCTAACAAATTATGTTGTCTTCAGATCAAGTGCTATGATTGGGATAATGATGGTTCATCTGACTTTATTGGAGAATTTCAAACAACATATCGGTCCTTTTTGGAGGCTGAGAGTTCTGCTGTAGGTTCAGAAGTCTTGTTAAAGTTGAACTTATTTTCCACGTATTTCATTTGAAGTTTAGGATCAATCCAACAGTTGCCAAAGACTCCCTTGTTGTTGTTTTAACTAGTTTGACATTTTCTAGGTCAAATGGGATTGTATTAATCCAGAAAAAAAGAAGAAAAAGGGCAGTAAATACAAAAATTCTGGTCTCATTCATTTAGCATCTTGCAAGGTGTGTTTTGCTGATTTATTTTATTTTGTCAAAGTAATTGAACTTTTTCAATGTTTTTTGCACTTTGGATGATACATTATTTCTAAACAGTTTTGCTAAGAATATTTTCAAGAGGGATCAGTAAAAATATTTTGTGGACATTTTTGGACACGATGCCATGGATCAGTGTTTCTTAAACTGGTTAATGGTTCACCCCAGGGTGAATGAAATTTTTGCAGGGGTGAACCAACTAAAAGGGGTGAATAAGGGTGAGCGAACGTTCAAGAGCATCCTATAATCACTAATAAACAAATTTCTGAAGTAAATCGACTACAACTGTTGTTTTTTGGGTTTTTCTTTTTGCTTATTGTAATAGTTAAGTTGGTTTGCACTGAGTATATAAGTTAGGCCTACCATATGTCCTCTTTTTTCAAGAAAACTGAATGGTCCCCCGAGGTCGCTCAAAAATGTTTAAATGTCCTCTTTTTCGCATTTTGAATTAGTGGCTTATACTTTTAACAAAACGTTTAAGCTAGGGGGGCTCCAAGCAATTCGTAGGGGGGGGGTGAGCTCTAAGTTAATATTTACTTCTTTTGTAATGATTTTAATAGTTCCGTTTTGATTGTACAACGCTCAGCGCTGTACAAACTCTGTTTTACCAACTTTAACATTACAATAGCCCCCCAAAAATTGCGAATCTTCTGTTATCTAATTTTGTTTTCTTTGTTGAGCACAAAGTCTCTTTGAGTGCCATTGTATGTTTTCATTTCATCGACCGATTTTTAATTATATTTTTTCTAACTTATAGATAAACGATAAAAGTCACCCACCGTTTGAACTATTTTTTATCCATGTTTTATATAATTGGATAACAGGATAGCAACAGGGGAATGAAATGTTTTACGAAAAGCTGATTTAACAGTTTAGCGCCTATTCAACCAATTAAATCAAATTTTTGTTCGCGCTTCGTGCGACCGACAACAGATTTCACTATTTTCATGTTGTCTCAGTGATATTTCATTGAAAATGCCGAATTACTTTTCAAAAAAAGAGTGTGTGGATAAAAAGGTCTGGATATGGCATGTATTTCTCAAACGTATCAATTCTATTTTCGTTTTACTTGCAGGCAAAAAAATGTCCTCTTTTTGGGTGCTAAAAATATGATAGCCCTAGTATAAGTACAAAAATTCGGTGACTTTGTTTGGTGCTTTTGTTGCTTTATATTTCTGGACTCGAAAAAACGTAGATTTGCAATGGTAAAACTTAGCTTGAGTTGATCCTAACAAAAATCGAAACAATCTTTATCATTTTGTGCTGTTATATATAGACGAGATAGTTTTATCATATCATGAGACAAGGGTGAATGAAATCTGGAGATAGATGCTAGGGGTGAACAAAACTAAAAAAGTTTAAGAAGCACTGCCATAGATCCCCAAACTATGTTTTTTATGTTTTATGCATTTTCTTTTCAAATTATGGTATATTTAGTCAAATTATTGTCTAAATAGCGCCCTGGAATTTTTTAAATTAGGGGCATGTTTAAAGGTATATATAAATAATATAACATCAGAATTTCTTATGTAGTTACATTTAAAACATACTGGTCTTACCACATGAAAGTTTTGTGTCTTTTGTATTTCAGATCGAAATTGAATACACGTTTTTAGATTTCATCCTTGGGGGGTGTCAAATTAATTTTACAGTAAGTATTAATTTTGTGTTGGGTTTTTAAAGTTACAGCTCTGTGTCATCACTAATTACTGTTTTTGTGCAAGTTTTAATCAAAAGAACGTTAATCAAATTAATATTTGTGTTAGGGGTGAATAGATTGCTTTGGAACACAACTGAACTTGACAATACTCAATAACAATTTTTTTTTAAATACACCCTTTGAAAAACTTAAGGCTTACACCAGTAGAGTCACAATGTTGTTTTATCTGTTTAAACCTTTTAATGTATTGCTTCGCAGCTAGGGATGTTCAAAGTAATCTAAAATAACGAATCCACAATGGCGAATCCTAGTATATTTTTATTAAATTATTTAACCTCGATTTTGTTTTGGGAAGGGAATAATCTTGATCTACCCTACAGAACCCACAATCACAGCAATAAATCGCCCAAACAATTTGCTAACATGTGTACATTATGATAAAAAAATCTCGCATATGTTTAACATTCTTAACTACTGTCATTTGAAGCAGTTCTGTAAACTGTAATATGTCAACTGTCCAGGTTGTTGCCAAAACTTATATTTTTGCCAATAGTGAGTACAATGCAACACTGCACACAGAAATCTTTAGCAATTCGGTCCTGTTTTTTAAAGCATTGTTGGGTCTTGGTGCTTCTTTTTTGACTAACATGATCTGTTATACAGTCAAGTGATGTAGTGCAAAGAATATAAAGTAACTATTGACCTAACGAATACTTGTGCATAACTTCATAACCTCGTTGAATATTGGCCTAAGGTTGACCTTAAGTTACCCTATAGCGCAGTTTGTGGACGGCCAACATTTTTACAATGTAATGTTACTTTTGCAACTCCGCATTTAGGGAAACTGCGAACTCCGCACCTGAGATTACACGTTAGTCGCTCGCCGAATAACGCTTGATTGACACTTAATTTATTAGATGAACGTTATCGCTAGACGCGAAATAATTGGTCGCCCGAAAAAACGCTGACACTGCACTACCCCCCTACCTGGTCACATTTAAAGCAAGCACTACAAATTGGTCACCGCAGGGACAAGCCAACTTACCACACGCGTTTGTACAATTAGGCGCAACAATCTGCGGTAAAACATTAAATTATATAGGTTCCAATTGCCGAAATAAACGGCAGAATTGGATTCGAAATCCAGATGGGATTCAAGGATTTGATATTCTACTTTGAACATCCCTATTCACAGCATAACGTTTGCCTCTATTTTAATAATTTTTGGTTATTATATTGCACCTGATGTCAACAAATGACAATAGTCCTATGAAAGTGCTGGTTTCTGACGAAGATGTTCTGCGATATTTCTCGCTGACAATTAGTGTATAGATTTGACTGTTGCTGTTAAAGCGGCGATTGCCACACAACCTCTTAACACAAAATTACATCAGGGTTTTGTTTTGGTATAATTGTGACTTTCTGGGGTAAGGGCTTGCCAAACCTTTTCAGCCAGTTATATGCGGCTCTTACAGTCGCTTGTATAGTTTTTACGCTGTCCAGTGCCAATTCTGATGTGCTTAATTTGCCTATTTTAACAGCTTAATGCAAAAAGTTATTTTGCGACTTGCGTGAAACTCATTTAACTTTCCCATAATATGGGCGTAGCCAGGGGGGCCTGAGGGGCCATGCCCCCCCCCCCCAAAAAAAAATTCGGCTGGCTACGCCACTGTCCCATATGTCTACTCTAAATGGTGGAAATTTCTTGTCAGCATAAACACAACTTTGGGTAAATCTAGGATTCTAGGGCGCCTTGTTCTGGGGCCTTGATTCACTGGTGATAGGTGCAGCTTTCACCTGTAATGGGTGAAGTTTAGGAAGTCTGATAGATTGATTGCATTTTTTTGTAGAAGTTCTGCTTTAATTTCATAAATGTAGTTTATACGCAATTTGTTGGTATGCAGCGTCTATAATAGCTAAGCTAAGTCCTGTGTTTAAGTGAGGAAAAAAGGGAGATGTTCATTTTTGCCCATCTGTAAGATGTGGTCTTTTGAAACAAGTTACGAATTCAACTCGTGCTCTCTGACTTGGCCACCCCTGTCCTATTCCTAGGTCCTAGAAAATCAAATCCAAACCATGTGTAGCTGGCAGTTATTAAACTTTTTCGTGTAAAGCTAAGTGTTGACAGCACTTACTTTTGAAGGTTACCTGAATCCAGTGGTGGGATTCAGCCGGTTCTCACCGGTTCTATAGAACCGTCTCGCGCAATTTTATGAGATTAGCGAAGCGGTTAGCATTACTGGTTACTATCAATAGATTTTTGCATCTTACATTTGCTTTTTATACATTTGCTTTTTATACATTGCTTTTTGAGATCCAATTACCTCACGTTATGTTTTTTTTTTAATGTGAAATGGTCAAGGTCGCATGTAACAGCCATGCATTGTGTTAATTTTAAAATTGTAGTAATTTTTTTGTGATTGTTTGTATGAAAATTTAATTGTTGCGTCATAAGTACAAGTTATGAGACGACTGCTGCTTTTAAGTGTGTCAGCCGGTTCGCAGTTCGCAACATTCGCTTAAACCTGGGGTTGCATCCTGTCTTTGCAAGTACTTTAACTATCTCCCGGAAAATATGACTTTTTGTAACAGAACCGGCTAAAATATATGACTTTTGTGATAGAACCGGCTGACAAAAAAAAATTGAATCCCACCACTGCCTGAATCCATCCCGAATTATAATCTCACTGATTCCTTAAACTTGGTGCAACGTTTTTGTGAGTAAAATGACCAACGCTGTGCAACAGGTGGCGGTTGATTTCACCGGCTCGAATGGCGACCCACGAAGCCCCCAGTCACTCCACTACATGGATCCCAATCACCCTAACGAGTACCTACGCGCCCTTCGTTCTGTTGGCGAGGTGTGTCAGGACTATGACACCGACAAGCTCTTCCCTGCTTTGGGCTTTGGCGCAAAAGTGCCGCCAAATTACCAAGTGTCTTTCGAGTTCCCGCTCAACTTTAACCACCAGAACCCGTTTTGCACAGGTAAGTACAATTTTCTGTGGGCATGAGTGCTTGAAGTATAGTTGTATTCTATAATTGCCAAATTTTTGGCTTCGAATTGTAGGACCAACGTATGAGCTTTATAAACTGTTAAAATTATGGTCAAATTTAGCGTTCACATTGGACCAAAAATTCCCACTTTGAAGGAAACTATTGGTACCACTGTTACAGCAAAAGATTTTACACTTAAATGTTCTGATTTAAAATAAGCGGGTTTTGCTTTTGTTATTTTCCCATAAATTATATGAACAGTAACTATGTTCTTTTGATTTAGGCATATCTGGGATCGAAACGGCTTACCGAACCTGCTTGCCTCAAATCCAACTCTATGGTCCAACTAACTTTGCACCGATCATTAATCACGTGACGCGGTTCGCACAAGAGGAGGCACAGAAAGGAACGGCTTCGGTAATTTAATGTTATCCCACCCTTGAACACAAAGTTTCGTGGCTCATTGCATCATATTTTATATCGTGCAATTAACAAACGATTTTTGTCCCTGTTCCACAATTGATATGTTTGGGTTCAAGTTTCATATTTGTTATATTGTTTTAGTGATCCAATCCTAATTATACGGCTTATTGAAAAAAACATTGTATTTAAATATTATACCTTGTTCCTTTCAAAAGGGATACCAAAATCAGTTGGGGAAGCAAGCTTATCAGTGGAAGCTGGTTGACATAACACTGTTGTCTATTGCAACCTTTTTAAATTGAATTAAATTGTGAATGAGGCATATATTATATATATATATATATATATATATATAATAGCATATACACCCGTCTAAAATGTCGTTTGGTGTTTAATTGTACTAGTTTTCTGAAAGCAAACCATTTTAGAACTACTACATTCTGTTGATTTTGACCGACGGCGTAATATCTGACTTTCATCAAACAAAAGATGCGATTGTGGCCGCCTCACATCTTCCTATGTCCATTATTATCGTCGGTGTTGGTAAGTTCAACATTTGTACGGTCAGTATTGAGAAGGATTGTGTTGTTTATTGGTTAATGCTGTATTCCAGACAAAACTGCATGTACAATAATTTGTTCATAAGATAAGAAGAGTTGACCTGCCCCGGACCTTGATATTTAGTTGTAGCCTACAGAGCACTTAATTGATTTTGAATCAATTTAACAAATTGCGGCATGTAGAGGCTTCCTCTAACGAGTGCTAACCTTTAAAACCTATATTTTTGTTAATGGAAAGGGACTAAGCATGTTGAAGATCTCCAAGGGCCGTCAAAAGCCAGTAACCACTGTCATTTTTAACTCCTCGAATGTCGTTAAGGTGGCGCCGACTTTGCCGAGATGAACGTTCTGGATGGCGATGACGTCAGACTGACAGATCGAAGCGGGCGACCGTGCATGCGAGACATCGTACAATTCGTTCCCTTTCGAGACTTCAAAAACGTGAGTCGCTATAAGAAACGTACTACTCAACTGAATAATTCGTGTATCCAAACGATAAAACTATTTTACCATACGTTTAAATATTATCATAAGAATATGTTGTTTAAGAAACTTCATGTCGCTAAATTCATTAAATACTTTCCCATGTTATTTTTCGGAAGCATTTTGCTCTGTTTTAAAACCGCAACAGCCACCATGGCAAGTCTTTGTTGTCGCCTCCTAACCTTGTAAATGCAAAATGAGTGAAGTCTGAATCCAAAGCGTATTCCACACCTGATTAGTGTTCAGTTGTGGATGACTGAATACACCGCGCTGCCGGTACAATGCAGAACAGTGTTTGAGTTGCTCGAAATACAATCCTAGAGCAAAACATGCCCCTTTTGTGTTGTTAAATAAAATTCTGCCTTTATTTTCTAATTAAGGATTCATTTCTCCATCGGTTTAAACTTATGTTTTCTCATTGGGAATAACGGAATGATTCTTAGTATTCGCAGCTTTTTGCATAATATGCAGAATGCACGGAAATGTGTTAATGGCCCAGCGAACCTTTTCTCTGCAAAAGGTCGATATTTAATTTGACTTCTGTTTTATCCAAGATTTTTTGCAATTTTCCGTCTTTTGAAAAGGCTGTTGTTTAATACTAACTTTCTTCCACCAAAAGCTTAAAGGTGTGAGCAACAATAAGAAACCCACAGAAGGTGTCTCACCAATAAGAATCCCAAAACTATTGCCTAATAGTTATTTTAAACACCAAAACTGTAACGGAAGGGTTTGCAAGTCACAACATTGGCGCTAAACGCCTTCCTTATCGTAAAATGTTAAAACAAGAGACAAACCTCTGTTGTTACGACATAGGCGCCTCGTCACGTGCTCGCCAAAAACGTGCTGGCCGAACTTCCCGACCAAGTGGTGTCCTACTTTCGCTCGCGCCACTTGAAACCAATCAAGGACCCGAAACTGGCCCAACAAAGTCCCTTTGGTACTTCTGGCGCCCCTCCACCCTATGCTACGTAGTGTTTTTCATTGGGTTCTTGACGTTTAATCTGGATAAATTTGGGTAAGCTTGGATCGCTTTAACTAAGTTTGGGTTTTTTTACACAACAATGTAGTTTCGGCACAGTCCCAGGTTTCCATATCGAGTTCAAAAGTTGTTTGAGAAGAATATTCTGATACTGCCAAGGTTTTAAATATGAAACTACAAAAAACAATTTAATCAGAAGAATAATATTTGCATGTATTGTTTTAGTTGGGGCAGCATCAAAGTTTTGTTTCACAGATTTTATTTGATTGAGGTTTTGCAATGTTTTGATTAACAGTTTTCATACTTTCTAATAAACGCTTTTGATCCAAAAACACTAATCATGATTTTTTGTACACAGAATTTTGTACCTTTTATTTATACTTATCCAACTAAATTGCTATCTGTAAATTTCTAGTTTTGTTATTTATTTTGTGTGTACTGTGATTATTTTGGTTTTAAGTTATTATGTGTTCTTTAAAGAAAATATAATGGTGTATTACCAGAATTTTACAATGAAGACAAACTAGTTCCAGCACTGGACACCTAAGACAAAAACAGACACCTGAGACGAATTTCAAAAACATTTCTATTTGTTTATTTTCTTATTCAGGTTTACCCAGCGGAACTGGCCAAAAATGTGTTGGCGGAAGTCCCAGAACAAGTTACTTCCTATTTTAAAGCAAGAGGCATAGGCCCAATGAAACGGCCTCTTGCAACCCCCCAATTCGGCGTCACAGGAGGTCCTGATGCAGCTCCACTTGCACCGCCTTACACTGCGTCTTGAGTAAATGACAAACTGTATCCTAAGTTTCTTGTTTGCATTTTTAACTTGTATGTTTTTATTCCCCATCGTTTGCATTGCCTTTAAGATTTTGCCATCACAGTTTCTCGGGAATTTTAGAGTTTGACTATGCGTGTTTTTTATATCATCGGACGCTTTATTTGTTTCATTATGGTTTCATATCGCTGCCTTAAAGTTGTGTTCGCCGTTTATCTGCACTACAATGTGTTTTGTGCAAGCAAGAACCACGACTTCAGCTCTTACAAACAGTGACTTTTGTTATTTCCACTCGCCTGCTTTTCGTTAGGCAGTAAACTTTGTCCACCTCTTTTGTTATGTTTGTCATTTCTTCATTATGTTTCGCCCCAAAAAAGTTTTATCGCCGTTAGGTTTTTAAGTATTGAACATATTTGGATGTTTTTGAAGTTTCACGTACTAGTACATTTCACGTCGCATAATTAATGGTCCAAAGTTTGATCGCTTTTTCATAGCTGTGTAGTTGTGTACCCATTTTTACTATGGTGTTTCCGACCTGTATTATAATGCTTCTTTAAGCGCCATTGCAGCGGTTACGCAGTAAAGTGGTTCATTCCCTTTCAACCTATGGCCACAAAAATAACGTTTAGCGTGTATGATGCAAACAAAAAAGGGCAAACTGTGGTCTACCCACTGTTTGTGGCTTCAAGGTATCCACCCCGGCAGGTCGTAATGGCTTATTATTAACAAGTACGACAATAGTGTTGTATTAATGTTTAACAGTTGCGCACGTGACTTATTATACTTACTTCTTCGCAATAGATTGTATGATTCCATTACCAACATTCTTTATGTCACACCAAAGTAGCCTATCTTCGTTTTAGCGCGACTTTGTCACCGAGTTTGCAACCGCAGATAACCTTCATCTTAAACGTTTTTTCAACAATAAAAAAAATATTATGACATTGTGATGTGCACACACACAAATTCACGACTTCAATAATAATAAATACACAAATCCGTTGTGGTACGCAAAATCACAAATCTATTTTACGGGCAATTGAGGGAAGCGAGGCAATGGCTCAAACCGATGTTATATCTCGATTACTAAATGTTTTATTCCGTTTTGGAGAATCTTTAGCTTTTTTTGTGGTCGTTTCGTGGAAATGTTTAACACTTAAACACGCCGTTTACGCCATGTAACTTTAGTTTCGCCAACTTAATATATCTGAATACACCCAAAGTCACACAGGAAGTTTCGCCCAGGTAGCATATCTGAATACGTTTTATGCGCTTCACACGATATTTTTAAGTTTAACCGTAAACAAATGCAATTAAACAAAGAGTTGGCATGTTGTTTTTAAAATACCAAATGGAATAGTTTCAATTCACCACCGAAAAAACACACTGCAAATGTCCAAATCAGAGATACATATGACTATCTGAAGCAAAAACAAGGTTCGATCTTAATTTAATGCTATGAACCACACCTGCGTGGCAAAGGCGTAACTTTTACATGCAGGGGTAAAGCTTGCTCTGGCTGGTTTAATTATTAAATTCCTACAACGCACCAATTAAGAAGCTAGTACTCGAAATTCAAGTACTGAATTTGTTAATTATTAGGCTTTTTTGGTTTATTATTTAAAGTTGCCGTTATTTGTCGTGCAGCCAAGGTAACTCCCAGACCGTGTGGTAAAATAAACATTAGCTGAAGCCGGATCCGTGCAAGTTTATGCAATTGTCGACAAACCTACCGTCCACCATATATTTGTTTTCGATTGTGTTTATTAACGGTCATTTGTCCTTCTTGTTTTGATCTACGTTTGTTGTGTTCAAAGGTGGTGACTAGTCGACTGTTACTGCCAATTTAGAAACTGAATTGTACAGTCCAGGTTTAAAGATGGGGACAATTAGGTTGTTGGAACAGTGCGCAGACAGTGCCAAATGGCGTTTAACTATAAAACTGGCGAAATCTGCTTTTTATCAGCTAAACGCCAGTTTAAAGACTTGACTATTTTACAGGAAGATTTGTCTGTGATGTCACAGTTAAGTCCAGGGTCACGTGACCATGGCCCACATGGGCCACACACGGACTGTAGTTTTGGCCTATTTGAATTCCGTAAATGCAAAATTTTCTCGCGCATTGGGCGAATTTGTAATATGCGTTAGCCTGTTTGCGGTGTTTTTTAACAACGTGTGTGTAACATTTTATGCCAGCGATTCAAAATGTATTGGTCACACAGAAACGATAAAATCTGCCCCATAATGGACTGTTTGATTCATTGCATTCAAGTTTGTTTTATCCCAACATCCTCTTAAATATTGTATCATGTGCATTTATTTGGCTTAATCTTTTTGAAGTGATTATTGCATCGTTATCAGTTTTGGTGAACTCTTTTAAAGTGACTTTCTTCAATGAAATACGTATAAGTTCGCAGGTCAAGTTATGCTGAATACGAAGCTATATTGAAGCTTAATACGTGCTACTAAATAGGTCAGTGGACAGTGGACAGGGTTTAACAAGTTTCAAAAATATTAAAAACGATTCCTACATACTTCTATATAATTTTCCTTTATGTACATGGCCGTAAATTTGTTTAGACTTAAGGGTCCTGAACTTTTTAGGCCGTGCCCCATCCCTAAAATACTCCATCTCCTGTCAGTGAGTAATACAACTTTAAACCTTTTAAACTCATTTGCTGAGAATTGACTAAATTCACTAAAAACTCACACATTGCATGTATAATATAGTTGGCTGTGTAATAAATAAAACTAATAAATTAATTGATTGATTTATTTATTTTACCAAGGCACTTTGCAATAATAAAAGTAAAGCCAAATTAATCGTTACAAGTGCATTATTTTAGCGTATGCTAGAACGGCTTCCGTATGATATGGTTATAGTATCGGCGAAAATCGGTCATAGTCATATTACAATTTTTGCTAACTTTAACTGAACGAACGATCAAAATCACTGACCGTAATTATTATTGCACATTTTTGGTTATCTATACGTGACCATAATCTACTGCGCATGGCAAAGTCGACTCTCATCTTAAGTTTATATAGTATGTCTGGAATATGTAAAATAGTCGTTTTTTAAATATAATGTTTTGACTTTTTAAGTGAAATTAAATATTGCACAAACGCCACGTAGACAAACCACCAACGTAAAATGTAGGCTATAATGTTTTTTCATAGTAATTTTGCGCTTGGAAGCAAAACTTATTTGCCTAAAGCTTTTGCCGTATATTTTTTTATGAAAAATATTATTTAACATTAAGGTTTTGCAAAGCATGTATAGCAGCCTACCTTTATTAAATATCAGTTTTTTAAAACACCTTATTTTATTAGTAAAATTGTTGCTTGCTGTCATAAAATACTATTCAGTGTAAATAACTGCCAAAAACTTTTATTTCAACCTAGACAAATCATATTTATGAAGAAAGAAAGTTAACCGATAAAGAAAAATGTCGCAAAGTGACGTTTGCAACCCAGCCAGGGGTCAGTCGAAGGTTCAACTTCGGATTTCATGCACTAATCTGCTAGATAAAGATGTGTTTTCCAAATCGGATCCCATGTGCGTACTGTTTAGGTTGGCTAACAAAAAGTGGATCGAGGTACGCTGTGATTGTGTTTTATTTAATTGTATATACGTAAACTGCATTTAGTTTAATAATTAGAGGGCTACGTTTATCACAACCTGCAAAATACCCATACAAAATACACCAAAAAAGGTAGTTTAGACCTATTTTAACGTAAATGTCAAAAACAGTTCGCGCTCCTGGCGAATCAAATTTTTTTGCTACAATGTCATAACCCATGTTTGTACAATGTCTTAACCTATAAATTGTTTCTGCCCAAAGGCTTCGTACGTTCTATCGCAACATCGAAGATAAAAGTTTGGGCAACTTAAACGATAAAAAGGTGTCTTGCGCTTTACGCTAATCGATTACGTTGTTGCAGCTTTTGTATTAAAAGTAACACCTGTCCAATCTACAACTTTAACCAAATAAAGAAACTGTGTTGTGTTCATAAGGTTGTGCTTTATAAGACGTCACGTTTAGATGTAACTTTTTGACGTCACTTTTTGACCTTAGCATTGCGACGTCATGGTATGACGTAACTATATGTAACGTCGCGTTACGATGAAACTTTGTGACGCCATCTATGAAAAATTGTCATGCCCCACTTTAAAATATTCCTGGATCCGCACCTGACAATAACCTCCCATTATAAGTTACGTTTTTCACCGTCATTACAATAACTTTATTTATATAACTTAAAATCGTGTTTCAACTTTGTTTTGATTATGCATGAGGCTGCCTTAAATTGCTAACTTGGTTACCTGTTACTTTGTGTATGATGCTGATCGAAACGTTCGATTTCCTTTAAGTGTTTGTTTTGCAGTTGGACAGGTCGGAAAAGATTCTTAACAACTTAAACCCGGAATTTGGAAAGACCTTTACCGTTAACTACTTCTTCGAGGAAATTCAGAAACTCAAATTCGAACTTTACGACATCGACAGTGATAAAAAAAATCTAGAAGCTCACGACTTTCTTGGAGAACTGCAATGTACACTCGGAAAAGTATGTATATAATATATAACATACTCACAGTGGTACAGTGTTTGGACAAGGAGCTCACAAATGGGTCAATCGCTCGATGAGTAAGACTGTGTACCAAGCCTTTTTATTTAATTGTAGATTTTAAATCAATATGAAATATATGACTATAGATAATTAAAATTCCAGTATATTTTGGTACATTTTTATACTGATACTTCATTTTTACCGAGAAATTGAATTTGTCAAGAAATTGTTTAAGAACAAACAACAATTTGACATGATTTGGGTCAATTTTAGACCTATAAAATTTGGTGTAAATATTTCTTTGTGGTAAACATTGTAATCGGTTAAAACAGCTTTTCATGCTATTATATTTTGGTCTCCAACGTTTGAACCAGGGTTAAGCAACCTTTTTCTTGGCGCGTGCCAAAACTAACTCAGAAAGGTCTTTAGCCGTACAGGCATTTTTTTGATCAGGCAAAATCCTGAAGACTTAAATGCCAAATTAGATAGCGACCTATTTGGGCACCAATAATGAATTTGGAAGTATGTTTATCTGGATAGATGAACGTAAAACTTTCCTTCCGGACTCAAATTACACACTTAATTCGGGCAACCTTATATACGAACGGCACGATGAACAAAAAACGGAAATGCCAGACAAAAACGCAAGAAAATACGGCAATATTTTATTTCTGGCATCTTCACCAGGAGGGCAACACTCTGGCGTCACAGAGGTCTTGCTTTCGCCGTGCTAGCCTACAGGCACGGCTTAAAAATAACGCATTCGTGTTTATCATGCAACCCGAAAACAATGTAAACGTAAATAAAGCTAGAAGAGCGGTTTTAACTGATGTTATATCTGGCAGCGGCATTTTTTAGCTACCATTTTATTTTATATTTTCATATAGATTGTGTCTCATGGAGTACTAGAAGAAAATCTGCTAATGCGCAACAAAAAACCTGCAGGAAACGGAAAAATTAAGGTATGGGTCTTAAGCAGAAGCCTATAACAAACTGCCCGCGAACCAGGCCACAGAACGCGATACACATTCATTTATGTTGCAAAAAAAGAATACTTCAGGTATCGACCAGTAAACAAGGGGTATGAACAAACAAATTTCAACAAACGGCTTTTAGTTAATTAATGACGAGATAGGTTCCAGGAACTCCAAAAAAATGAAAAAAAAACTGTTTCTAAGACGTTATAGGATTGTTCATCAAAAGTTACGTTTTTAATGTAATTGTGACATCATTTCATGGTAAAATTATTTCTACATAATGGAGTTTTTGTCCCAACAAATTTTATTTTTTATGTGAAACCAAACCCAGGTCATAAGGAATTTTTGCCCATATTGTAAAAGTAAGAATAGTTATTTCAGTACGATTTGAATAATTAAAATCTTCGACATCTTAGCCACGTAATACATTGTATGATCAAATTATTATTTGCGCTCATGGGCTTTAGCTTCAACATATTTGGCAACTCCTATAATAAGACCCTGTCCTACATTGCACAATTAACGTAGAACATAGCAGTTTTGGTTAAACCGTATTTCGACCGAAGAAAGGTTCAATATATCATTTTGCCATAGTCTGTGTTCATATGCCATACAATCTAGTTTTATCGTTCATTTGCTTCATTGTGGGCTAATTAACAGTTTTTTTCCTCATTTCAGATATCTGCAATAGAACTGAAAGGAGGTAATGAAGTCGCAAACTTTTGTTTTCGCGCAATAGATTTGGACAAAAAAAAGGTAACCAAATTATAACTTTTGACAAAAGTTGAACCAAAAAAGGAATAACTTTTTTGATTGATACAATATGTGCTCAATTGCGCACATGTTTCAACATTTATTTTTACAATTACGCTCTAATCTTCTATATAGCCTCTCTACAGTGCCTCTTATATTCTGTAAACAAGCATGTTATGCACTTGAGCCGTCCAAAATTGTTTGTTTAGTTAACGGCTCTCAAAACGGAGGTCAGAATTTGGATTGCTGAAGAACAAATTTTTAATTTTAGGTAGAATTTTCTTCATTGAAGGAATGGGATGAAAAGCTATGAATAAAAACCTGAAGTTTGCTAATAAGTTTTTTTAACGCCAAGCTTCTTTAACTTTAGTGTTTGTTGGGTTCTCAATCGCCAGTTGTTCTTCAGAGTAACAACCGTTTACCTGAACAGTCCTCTGGAAAACCCCGCTATAGGTATGCAGCAAATGTACCCCAAGGTTTTTTAATATAGATTCACTATTGGCTATGCACAACTAGATGGTATCACGATTCCGGGAAAAAATTAACCGGAATCACATTACCGAGTCTCGAGTCCGGCTCCGACACTACAGCCCCATTTACGTAACTAAAATAAGGTTGATCATCAGCAATACAATTGTTAAGTAAGAGTGACACAAAATTTTATATTCGGCCCTTGATCGTCAATTCGTACAGTTATCCGGTCCGCGATCGCCAGGCCCAACAGTTATATCCGGTTCTTTATGAAAAAAGGTTGGCGATCCCTGATTTAATACATGTCAATAGAGTATATTACTACACATGGTTACCAGTTAATCTGGAAATATTAGTATAAAATCCGGACAATTTAGGGGTCTATGATAATCCTAGTGCTAAGCACCACAAATAGGGATATTTTCTGGTGGGCGGCCTAATTTCTTGCAAGTTGTGGATTAATCTTATACAGCAATGCAACAATAAAGATTTCTGCCAACTTTATTTGTGTGATTTATAAACAGACAAACACTAGAAATAGTTTGCTATGCACACTCAGTTATGTCAACTTGTAGCCGTAACTAGAAGGGAACAGAACATTACCTAACACTGCAAGTTGTAAGTTAGCCTAACTAGTTTCACTACTTCTTCGCTTTTGTGCTTAACAAACTCTCGTGCTTAACAAACTCTCTAAACGGCAAATAAAACTAAAAAAGGCAAAAATAGTTTGCATTTAAGTAGCAAAGTTGGCAAAAAAACATGGTTTACCAAATTCACAAAAATATCGAGGACCCGCGGTTAACAAGCACTGGAATAGTTAATTGCTTAGTGTTTTAAACGTTTGATTTTGAAATAACTTACAGTAAGCCCCAGTCAACTCATTTGTAAAACACCTTGAGTCAAGTCTTAGTTTAAATCCTCAAATGATCACGTCCAGTCCAAGTCGTTATTAGAGCAATTCAACTCCAAGTAAAGACAATAACTAAAACGTTAAACCATTAAGACTGGTAAAATTGTCCGATTATGAACACGAAACGTTCAAAAAATGATACCTACTTCTGTATGGGCTTTGATATTTACGTCTTACTACAGTAACTACAACCTCTAACCGTTATGCTGCAAAACCTAAAATATATACTTGTTTGACGTGCCAAATTGAGATAAACAACTCAATTCAAAAAAAATGTTAAAAAAACACACAATTTCAACACAATGCATTGACTCAAAGACTTAATTTCAAGTCAAATAGTTCGTCCAAAAGACTTAATTTAAGACAAGTTATTTTACGAAAGCGACTTAAATCAATTCAATTTGTTTAAAAACATTGATTTAAGTGCACTTAAGTCATGTCCATACAACACTGGTAGTGCAAACCATGTTTTCTATACGTACATTTTACAGGAATCAGAGTCTGAATTAAGCTTCGTCGTATAACGGCATGAAGGTTTAGTGCCGACGTGGTTGTAAATCATTTGACTAAAATGACTTGACTTTTGGACTTGTCATGGGGTCAAATAACTCTTTAAATGAACTGTTTTCATTAAACATAATTTAAATGAATTGTTTTCATTAAACATTTTGAATAAAAAAAATATTTTTTTATTTGAAATATTTTTTTGATTATTTGAAATAATCTGACGAGTTCACCGAAAACTATTGCAGACTCACCGAATCTGTTGATCTATGATACAAGCAGGGCAGGCCAGAAAAACAACTAGCCTGTACTGAGGTTCGAACTCACGACCTTCGGTCAAGCAGGGACAGTCGCTCTACCAACTGAGCTATGCAGGCTCAGAGTGGAGCGAGTCGAGAAACAACCATACGCCAATGCTTGCTCAATCTGTTAGTACAAGCAATTCAATTGAAGGGGATCCACAGTACCATATCATTTATTCAATGAAACATGCGCACATATGTGTTAACAACTGAGATCTAGCCCTTCTGACGTATAATTAGTACACCGAAAGCCATTGCAGACTCACCGAATCTGTTCATCTATGATGCAAGCAGGGCAGGCCAGAAAAACAACTAGCCTGCAGTGAGGTTTCGAGGCTAGTTGTTTTTCTGGTAGGATTTGACTTGTTATTTTTGCAGGATAGGCCTACTTGACTTGGATTTAACTTACTTTTCGAATGACTTGTTTACAACCCTGCCTTGAAGTAACTGCAGTAATTCCTATTTTAGGTGTGTTCCGTGACTACAAAATCACCTAGTGCTTCAATGTTATGGTCAATTAACTTCATCTGAAACTCAATGGAAAACGATTCAAGCAGATATTTACCATATGATAAATTTACATTCTTCTCAAAACTGAAATTTTCTTATTACTTACAATAAAATCTAAGTTAGTGGTCCATCGAGTCTACCAGAAACGGCAACTTCAAGTAACATCGATATCGACCAAACAACATTGATTTCACGACATACTGGTAAACAATGAATGGGCCTAAGTCAGTTTGGTAGTATCAAGAATAACAAAAAAAAACACTTTAACAGACACTGGATGAATATTTCAGAAAATATTAAAGTTGTTTGTATTTCTAACGACGCAAACACACTATGCTCTAGGTTTGTCTTGTTGCACGCCGTAAATAATATAATTGTTTATAAACACAGGTTAGAGCCCTGGATATGTACCTCTATTCTTAAATCTAGCGTCACCTTTCATTTATACAAACAGTCTTAAATGATAGAAATTAATATTGGATCGTTGCCTTTTTTAAGACACTTTTTGGAAAGCCTGATCCATATTTGGAAATCTACCGGGAGGGAATGGATGGCAAATGGCTGATGGTTCATCGTACAAAGGTCGTTAAAAACAACCTCAATCCAACTTGGGAACCTTTCAAAGTTTCCGTTCAAACATTATGCAGTGGAAACCATGATTTACCATTGCTGGTCAGTTTAACCTACAGTCATGGGCGCCCCCACGAGGGGGCAAGGGGTGGTACTTGCCCCCCCCCTGGAATTTTAAAATACGATTATTAGTATTATTTGTGTAGGGGGGGGGGGTTGGGAGGGTTCTTATCCCCTTTTTGTAAATCAAATTATCGTTTTTTGTTACGGTTTAACAAACTGTTCGAAGCGGCGTGCATTTTAATTACTTGGGTCACCTGTCTTAATCTAATGCCAAACGAAAATCGAGCGTAAAACGTCGTTTTTCGCCTTTTGTTTGGTCGACCGTAAACGCTGGAAGTTTTTCTCTTTCGGTATTTGTTTAAGTTGCCTGATTAGCAAGGTGTATTCGACAATTGACAAGGCTAAGTCAAACCTTCTTTCTTTTTTCTTGCAAAAACGTCGAGTTTGGCGCAGTTAAAGTAATGTTCCTCGCTATTCACTCTCTGCGCTAATATCCGATGTTGGTGTAACATCGGCATTTCAGATTCTTAAAAGGAGGCATAATGATGACTGTCGTGCGCGTTTTAAAGTCTCCATTTTTATACATAGATAGTTAACGCAAAATTATGCTCTTTATTTTTAAGACCACGTGATAAGTGTGCAATTGACACAACTTATTTTTCCTCAACCGCAGCTTGTAATTAAGCTGACTTGGCACACAGCTCGGCGCAGATGTTGCCCTAATCGTGGCATAATAACAACCATGAAAAACGATCTTCGATTGGTATTGCAAGTGGCGAAAGACGTGCTTGTAATTTAGCGCTAGTCCTGAACATTGAACTTAGGAAACTACGTTGATGATAGTCATATTATAATTCTTTCAAAATCAATCACACATACTTCAACGTCTTGGTTTATTTTTCGTCTGAAGTTAACGATTACACACTCAGCGATTTTGCAGCTGGCGCCTGGCAGGAGTGTTGACGACTCACGTGTTTGCTTTGCGCCTAAAAGTTCACTTTTGCTTGGACGTTAATTGGCTGTTTCTGAGTAGTTTTTTTTATGACCTTGCAATCACTATTTTATGACGTCATAGGGTAAATATTTTATGACGTCATTATTCATTTACGTCAGACGAAATATAGGGGAATTCCCTAAGTTGAACATGCAGAACATCCCTTTTTGATTTTTAGATACGCCCCTAATTGCCCCCCCCCTGGAAAATTTTCTGCGGGCGCCTCTGCCTACAGTGTTTTTGTTAGGAAAGAAGTAAAATAAAAGTACCGTATGAAATACAATTTTTAATAATAAAATTGGAGGTCAAAAATAAAATATTTTTGATAAATACCGTACACGAAAAAAAATTAATTTAAAATCATATCAGGATTAGGTTTTTAAATCTTTTAAGCATTTAAACGTAGTAGTTATAAGCACTATCTTCTCTTTATATGTTTAGTGTTTTTCTTTGAAAATAAGCATACATGTTATTTTAGATTAAATGCAGTTTATGGAACAACAACGGTTCATCACAGTTCATTGGAGAATTTCAAACATCGTATCGGTCATTTATGCTTGCTCCCGTAAGTTTTTTTGATAACATTGCATGGTTGAAACTTACAATTTTTAATAACATATGGGGGGTTAGAAAAATGTTTTACTGAACTACCTTTAAATACGTTTTACTGTTTTATTAGCTTATAGTTTTAGTAAGAACCTGTAAACATATAGGGAAAAATACGAATGGTGTCTTTGAATGGATATAAGTTCCAATTAATAATATATAACTCGACGTATTTCTGTAAATCACGCAGTACCGTGATTCATGGGGTTCTCGTATTTCTAAATAATCTCTGGGACTCGAATGAAAGTATAACAGCCAAACTAAAAAGTATAACATCAAAAATAGTATCCTTAATTATTCTTTCTTTTTAATTAAATGTTTGTGTCTTTTTGCAACAACTATATGCAACATCTGTAAAATCAGATGTCTGACAGTTTTAATTTATTTCAGAATAAATGGGAATGCCGAATAAGAGGCATTAAGTCTGGTACCATTCATTTAGATAGCTGCAAAGTAAGTGTATATATAGGCTACACATCTTAGTTGTTTACCTCAATATGCGTTAAGTAAACGTAAAAAATATAAAGAGTTCAGTTAGGCACTTTTAGGAGAGTAATTTATCGTGTATTGTTCATTTATTTTGCTCTGGAAAATAGAAAAACATGTAAAAATAAGATCTAACTTAATATAAGTGACTTGTGTTTTTCGAGTATAAAGTTAAAAAAAGTTGTTTATCATTTTTTTAAAGTTGTTTATCATTTTATCAGCCAGCCTTTATCGACTTGTTTTTCATGTGGTTTTTATATGTCAGGTAGAAACAGAACATTCGTTCCTGGACTTCTTCCTCGGAGGATGTCAAATCGATTTCACCGTAAGTGAAAATTGGCAACATGAAAATGCAAATTTACTTTAGGTTTAGGTGGTACAAACTCTACATTAAATTAAAAGACGTCTGAGTTTTTGTTTGAGTGAAACTTATCATGCCAGTGGTAATCAGCTCATTCAATGTCAAATCAAATTAAATAAATATTCACATGAGAAAATATGGCAATAGCAATCCGTTATATTCAATTGCAAACAACAAAACTCAAAATCCATATTGCAAGTGTTTGACCCACTCCTAATCCACCCAGTTTGAAAAATCAGTAATGCGTTAAATAAAACACTATTCCGATTTTGTCTCAAAATTTCTCAATTGAATTGAAAAATATACTTATACCAAATTATAAAAAAATTAATTCTGTTGTTTTATGTAAATTTATTTTAATTAAAAACGTCAAAAATAATGCCCTTACGAACTTAAACAATTTTGATAACAATTTTGTCTGACAATTAAACACTCATATATCATGTAACTCTTCAGGTGGCAATAGACTTCACGGGCTCCAACGGAGACCCCAAAACCCCCAAGTCACTCCACTACATGGATCCCTATAAACCGAACGAGTACCAACGCGCCCTTCGATCTGTTGGCGAGGTGTGTCAGCAATATGACGCCGACAACCTCTTCCCTGCTTTCGGCTTTGGTGCAAAAGTACCGCCAGATCATCAGGTGTCCTTCGCTTTTCCGCTCAACTTCAACGATGAAAACCCGTCTTGCAATGGTATTGTTACTTTATTATGACATTGAGGTTATGTTTGAATATACTTGCTCTTGTGTTGACGAGTGCTCTTAAAAAATCAAAATTGTAGGAAGGAATAAGTAATTCCTTTTGTGCACTGGCACAAACGACGTAATGCGTTGTATATTATTTCGCATATACATTGCATCGCTTCATTCAAATATTTGCAAACATACGCCAAACAAATTTCAAGTGCATTAAATTTAGAGCTTTTTGAAATCTGGACTTACACTGAACCTGTAGAACTCTTTAATTATAGCTTTAAGTTACCTCTTTAATTAGGCATAGTCGGAATTGAAGAGGCTTACCATAGCTGCTTGTCAAAAATCCAACTCTATGGCCCAACTAACTTTGCACCGATCATCAATAAAGTGTCGCGGCTCGCACAAGAGGAGGCACAGAAAGGAACGGCCTCGGTAAAGATCACGTTTCTTTCTGTTGTAAGAAATGGTTGCAACTATTCTTTGCACTAAATATTGGCGATAGTGTATGATTTTCCTATTTCGTAAGGCCGTCTCTCTAAGAATCTAAACGGCTAAGAGGTAATTTTGCAAGACAATCTTTGAATCTTTATAATTAAACATTACAAATATCCTGCTTTAACCTTGTAGAACTACTACGTTCTGTTGATTCTCACTGACGGCGTGATTTCGGACTTTCGTCAAACTAGAGAAGCGATTGTGGCCGCCTCACATCTTCCAATGTCCATTATTATCGTCGGTGTTGGTAAATTCACCGTTAAATAATATAATTAATTGGTTTGATTTCATGGTTAAACCTGAGGCAACATAGTGTCATCATATAAAAACGCCATAATAATGTATTTGTGATGTCATTAAAATTGATGCTGTCTTCTTTCTCTTTAGCCCATATCGTAAAAACGCCCGCGTTCGCAATTTTCTAGCTATCACCCAAATTAATTCTTGCAAACCACTTAGACTTGTCCATATATTCAATTTATTGATTTTATTTGTTGGAAGGTTATAGGCCTAGGCCACTGAAGCGCCAGTCCTACAGAGTGAAGCTAACTGCCTTTTACTAATCGTCTGGCTAAAATTTATTCAATTTTGGGCGTGACGTATGTCACTCGCTCATGTCTGTTTTGCGTCTTCTGCTTATTCTTTTTTATTTAGCAGGACATTTTCTGACCGTGCGAGCGACGGACAAAGTACTTAATTTTAAAAGTTGGGTTGCTGGCTAAGAGGTTTTATTTTGGCTCACTGTTGCATCACAGGGCTACTTGGCCATACACCACCGTAAATACATTTTTTGATTAAATTTGTTTATTCAAAAGGCGCTATACATACAATTGCATGTTGCGTGTGAATCATTAACTCGACAAAGTCTAAATACCATAAATGCCGCAATTAGACTGGTTTCAGCTGCATATTTGCGCACGGTTCGTCGAGAACAACAGGGGTTTTAAGATTAATTGCACTAGGAAGTAAATTGATGACGTCACTGTAAAACGTTTCATGTCCTCAAATAATAGTACTCGGTCTGCTCCTGTTGTATAGTATTGGTCACCGTATGGGGCTTTAATTGCTCTTGAAATAGTATTTTGCGCCGCGACAAAAAGTGCGTTTTTCAGGCGAAGCCGACTTTACCGACATGAACGTTCTTGATGGCGATGACAAAAAATTAACTGATCATACCGGGCGAGAGTGCACGCAAGACATCGTGCAATTCGTTCCCTATAGGAAATTCAAAAACGTGAGTCGTCTTTTATCTTTTAAAACGAGTAAAATAACCTATAGCCCTCCTATTATGTGTAATTTTGCATTTCTTGTGTCATTACTTAACTTTTCACTTGAAAGAGTATACTTTGCTTTTGTTGACGATATAGACAATGACATCGCGTTAATACTAGATGCACAGCATTTTCATATGTTTAATTAAACATACCAAAATGTTAAACATTTTTTAACGATTATGGTTTAATGAAATTATTTTTAAATCATTTCCAGAACATAAGAATCTTTCATAATTTGATAAATAAAGTCTGTTGGTTTTTGTTTATATTGGTTAAACTCTATACGCTTTGCAAAACCCCGCAAAGAACACATTTTGTAGCCTACCTCCTCCTAATTTTTTTATACCCCCTATGGCTGTGCTATAAACACAACCGATAGTATTTTGTTACGATATAGGCGCCTGAGGAACTTGCTAAACAAGTCCTGGAGGAATTTCCTGGCCAAGTGGTGACCTACTTTCGCAACAATAATTTACACCCAATTAATAACCCGACAGTGCCCCGACAAAGACCCTTTGCTGCCGCCAGCGCCCCTCCAACTCATTCTGCTGGTAGTGGGTAGCGCTTTTCTACACTGAGTAACTATGGTGTTTTTAAGTCCGGGGCAGCCATCAAATTTGTAAAGTTTTGAACATTAAAATTTTTAAGTTTAAGAAAGCCAGATGATTTTTATTGAGTTTCTTTGGGACTAAAGCAGTGCTTCTCAACCTATGGGTCGCGACCCAAAATTGGGTCGCTGTTTGATTTGGTTGGGTCGCCGACCGCAGTAGTCACATGTTTATAATAATTGAGATTGATTCTGATCAAAATTTATCAATTAAGAAAATTAAGGAAGTAATACAAATAATGTCTTAGAATGATTATTAAAATTCGAAATTCTTAATGCTAATGCCTATTTTTTGTTCGCTTACAAGAAGCTAGTTAGGGTCGCCAAAGTTTGGGTCGCCAAAGCTCAGTCGCCATACTTACGCTTAATATTTGGGTCGCCGCGAAAAAGGTTGAGAAGCACTGGAATAAAGCAAAGATGCACATGTGTTCGATGTCCAACTACTTCAATTGAAACCTAACCCTGTTTGATTGTTTGGTTTGCTTTTGATCATTTCAAAGGCATTTGGATAATGGTTTGCTTAATATCATTTACCCTAAAGAGCAACAAAATTTAGGCCAGTTAATTAATGTAATAGGTTTAGCAAGACATCAATCATTTAGGCTTCACTGTACTGTGACATCATCGTTTTTGCAAATAAGTCTGTGAAAAAATTATATGTCGTGCTTGACCGTTGTTGCATCTGACCCAGATTATTCGATTTGGTAAAACGACTCATTTGGTACTCCCTTTTAGTCCATTCTAGTTGATTAGTGCGTGATATCGCATTTCTAATGCAATTGCCTTACTCAATTAATCTTATTTAACAATATTTTGAAATTTCCCCCAAATTTCAAATCGTATTGGGCCACTACCGCAATAGTTTTAATCCTTCTTTAATCGATAATTATGTTACTGCATTTATACGCTTACCACTGTATATTGGCAATATTTCGACTTTTCAGTTGTAAATACAGACCTCAAATTATTTAACGACTATATTCTTGGGAAAAACTTTACATTGTTAACGCAAATACTATTTATATTAACAGTACAAAATAAATATTTAATTGCCACTAATTTAGAAATGTTTTGTGATACAATAAAACAGTAAAAGTAAAAAAAGGTTGGTTATGGACAGAAATCGCTGGTAACTTTTGAACAGTTTACTTAATATCCATTTTAATAACGTACTGTGTGCCTGCAAATTGACGACATCCGATACGTTATGTTATCTTTGGATACAAATTACCCGATGTTTGATGAAAAACGTATACAGCCTATCAATCCGATGCCATGACGTCGTTGTCGTTGCCGTAAAAAATGAACAAAAAAAGTCAAAACGTGTAAATTTATTGTTTTTAATATATAAGCTATTGCTGCCAGGCATAATATCAGGTTTGTAGAGCTCTTCTGGCAAATGTAATTTATTGTTTTTAAGTTCTCAAAGTTACTTAACTGTTAACTCACGAATTCTAATTTTGTTGGTTTATAAACCATTACTGAAATTATTTTTGTCAGTTTGGTGTATAATGGGCACCGATACCACCAGTATTGGACAAGTACCTAAACGGTCAATTTGATATGGGTTATCGGCTACGATCCGGTATTACAGTACATGCCTACTGCAAATCGGCTTAAATGATATTAGGTTTTACGATTAAATTGCCGGATGAAGCATTTTTTGTAAATTGTGGAGTAAATGAAATGTTATTGCAAATTGTAGGGTAAAAGTGTTATGAATAGACTATGCCTATAAACATTTTTGTGATGCGCTAAATTTCGATACGCTTCAACCGGGAATTAATTTCGCTATGAACAGTTTCGATTCACTTAACATATACATATTGCTATACTTGCATGACCGAGTGCATTACAAATTGATGCCCAAGGGCTTAGAGAGAAAATAAAGTTATGGCAACTAAACCAGATATGACGTGTAATTTTTTGCATCAACGCATGATTATAATCAATACGTTCAATTATGCGAAGTTGTAATAACGTATGAATCAATCAAGCGTTAAATTGAAGCAGTGCGCGTTATGAGCAAGTGTGTATATGTACTGTATAATTGTAGCCGCTTTGCGTGTGGTATGAATAAACTGTATTACAAAAAACAACGAGACGCAACAACACGATACAATCCGAACCCTAAACATTTGTACCTTAAAAAAATTTACAGTTTAATAAAGCAAATATTGCATGTCGCAGTGAAAACAGTATAAATAAATGGTCACAAATAAACATACCACAGTGTTTTCTGTTCGATAGAAACCTATAGCCTTTTGTTAAGATAGAGGGTCCTTTTCCTGAGTGTTTTTTGTGTAACTGGATGGCGGACCTCCCTCTAATGAAGTTTTGACTACCAAATATATATCAACGCTTCTCAAATCCTTTTTTATGGAGATCACTTACTCGTACAGATTTTTGGGCGCCAAGCATATGCGTATTTCTAAAGCTGCGTTTACATGGGAACATGCTCTATTAAGTATAGCAAGAAAGTGGATTTATGTGGATATTTTACCGAAGTATCACCTTACGATATCAAGTGGCTTAAAATTGTTACAGCATTAATGTTGTTACAACAGTGTTGCGATCACCCAGAGTGTTAGCTTTATCCTTATCAAGTTTTGACAATCATATACTTAATAAATTATTTAGACTTTTGAATAAATTTACCCTTAACAAAGAAACTTAGGCTTAATATTAAATTTGGCACAATAACTAGTAGTGGGGATACAGTTTTATTTTTACTTTACTTATATTCAATTCTTGTCGTATCTAAATAAGTAATTGGTTAATAAACTTATGTTATAGCGCAATTTTTAATGCCCCATAACAAAAACTTTGATCCCTGTGATTAAATACATAAACAATAGTGGCCGACACGGTTTTGTTTTTGGTAATGTCCCGTGTTTTGAATCTCATTTTAACTGAACAAAAACTGCATTTAAAAACAAAGAAATACACAGGTGCATAGATTGCTAGATGTTGCCCATCCTAAATAGAAGTTGATACGGTTCTCGGAGCTAGCTTCGGTACCTCTTTCCGAAAAAGTAAAACGGGACATAAACGTCGCGGTCCATCTGACAGTGAACAAATCATCGTTATATTGACAATACACAGGTCCATTCCACACACTACGTCCCAAGCTAAACACAGAACTCTTTCTGCGGCAAGGTAAAGAACTAGGCCGAGCAAAACCGACGACAATATGCAGCAAAGCGTTGAAATGGCGAGGCGATTTATCAGGCGTGTTATTTCGTCACCGCGAACCATGAAAATGTTTCTAAAGAAATCCATGCATGTTTGTGTTTTACCGTGCATCAGTGGATGCACGATAAGCGCCAAAAGCAGGAGTTTCGCGACCAAGGTCGTAAACGTGAATGCTAAAACGCAAGTCAACACAAACCTGCGCTCATTGGCATTGCTCAACCAGGTCGGAATGCAACCGCCTGAGGTCTTTACCATGCAGTAGGTGAAATTAAACCCAACCACAACACCGATGATGCTAAAATAGATCACTGCGATCACGCAGCGACTAAGCATCCGGACAGCCCTCGTTTCGGCGTGGCGCAAACGCGGGTCTTCGTAGAACTTTCGCTGGCGCTTCCACAGAATTGTATAGATGACCAATGTGCAGCAAGCATACATTCCTGTTAGGCCGTTGCTGTGCACGATACACTGGTCGAAAGGCCAGGTTTGATTAACGTTGAGCGACGCAACGATGGCGTAAAGCAGGGCGACGAACAGCGATATCAGCAGCAGTCGGCTAATTGACGTGGCTTGCTTTTTCGCCTTGTTTTTCAGCTCGTACGCCGCTACTGTGCAAAATATAGATCCCGAAATCACGCACACCACCATAGAGAAGATCCTCAACGTTTGCCTGCACCTAAATATTTCCAGGACGTTGTGGCAGTCACGTTTGCCATATTTCAACGCGCTGCAGTTAACCTCGTCAAAGTCCACAGTAGTGTTGGGCCACGAACACCAATTCATGCTTTTTGTGTGCAACCTATAATATCTTTATATAAAGGCTCAACTATTGCCACAATATCGACGCCACTTGGTAAGAATTTAACAAATAGGTTAAGGTTCAAAAATGCGAAAACGGCGTCGAAATTGCGAGAAAATATATTACAGAGATTAAATATTAGTTAAATCGTTGCAAGCAGCCTATTAATGCGAAAATAATGGTCGTCGGAATTCACCACTTAAATCTGTATTTCGTTTAGCGTGATTAAAATAACCCAATTGTATAGTTTTTACAAACATCTACTGGACGGCCTATATGATGAAGAGTAAGTCAAACAGCACTTGTAAAATTATAGAAATCTGCATTTACAATAATAAGCATCATAAACTTATTTTAGTGCCTGCTTCGCCATAAAGTAAAAATACAAATACTGTTTTCCTCGGATATCATCTAGTTTTCATACGACTTTCAGAAATACTAGATATGATTTACTCGGCTCTGTAGTAACAGTCATTCTTCGTTATGCGTCCATTCACAATTTTTTTAACATTTCGCAAAATATTCACCTGTCTTTAGCTGTTGCAGTATATACTTATAAAAAAACCTTCGTTTGTTTTGCGATTACACTGATGAGCCGAATCGCACTGCGTATCTGGCTTGGCAAATTAGCTGATAAGAAAGAACGCAACTTTGCCTGACTGTCGACTGGTTGATAGCTCTAGTGCGCTTGCCACATAGACGTGGGGACCGGTATATACAGTTTGGCAGCAGAAAGGGATGTCATAAACACAGGTTCCACGAGAACCCAAACAGAACACGTTGTTGCATTTATCGCTGTTGACCGAATAGGCTTAATACACTCTATGCTCATTAAATTCGCAACTGTTATGCTTTTAATATATCAGTAAAATTAATTTCCATTTTGGGTGATAAACTTAGGCTACAAGATAATTTTATTGATTTTGATTTTAGTTTTTAGTCGGGTGGTACATATAAAAGAAGTATATTTTTCGTCAATCTTCCAAGTGGGAAAAACGTTAACCAATTTAAGTCTATTCAATTGATGCAACAAAAGTTTTTCGTGGTTTAAAGTAAGGTTTTTCGAAGATAAATCAATATTCAAAATACTAAATAGTTCGTTATGGATTAATTTAACCAAGAAAGAATTTTTTATGTTTTGTGAAATGATTGCCAAATATTCATTATTTGCAACATGGGATACGGTACACGTTAAATTTGTTAAGGATGTTTTTATGTTGTGCTTGTAGTCAATTTTGTAACGTCGAATATATAAATAGGTTATACTTCAGCGTTACGTGTTTTGTTGTAGGCCTATGTGATTACAAACAGGACGTATATGTGATTACGCATAGGCCTACTCGTAATTAATTGTTACAGGAAAAAATAAGAACGTTGCTGCTTCCTTTACAGCAGTGATTCCCAAACTTTTTTTCTCGCGTACCATTTTGAGCTTTTGTACAGTGTTCATGTACCACTTTAGTTAAGCCTACATCTGACTAGAATATCTCAAACTATAGCTATTTTAGCATATAAGAAAATGAGCATGTAGCTGTATTAAAGTTTGACATATGTCATTCCAAGAAGACATAAAAGCCATAAATTAAACAAAACACAGCAAATAGTTTTAATGCGATTTATGTAGTTGTTTTTTCTCCACCAGGCACCAGCTGCTAACAATTAACGTTTTATTTTCTTGAACAACATAAGTGTTACGTCATAAACATGCGAAAGCTCAAATTAAAGGTAACTAAAACGCAAGATTGCAAATTACCCAATCTGAAAGTTTTAAAAGTTGAAAGTTTTCGGAAATGTATACAGATGATTTGAAAATGTTATACGTAGTCGCGTACCACCTGAAAGACTCTCGCGTACCACCGGTGGTACGCGTACCACAGTTTGGGAACCACTGCTTTACAGCGTATTTTCTTCTAGCTGTGTTACCTTTGGTGATTTTTAGCAAAATCACTAAAAAGCATTTCGACCTGCGCCGACTTAGCTAAAACAATAATAAGAGCTTATTGTACTCGCCTATCTTCCATTTTCAGTTAAAACATATCGATGCTACTAAACACACTGCTTTAACTCACAAAAACACAGACACTGAATGTATCATAGGGAACATTTACAGTTGCACAAAACAGTAGCCTCCCCTCGCTTATTGGCCCGTATTCAACTATTCTCTGTTTTCAACAGTACCACGCTGCACGCCGACATTCAGTATAAAACGTTAAAACTTCTGAAAAAGAAAATGACACGGCAGCTTCACAACGGTAATGATTCGCTCCAGGAAATGAGTCGTTATGAAACATAGTTTGCTGTGTAGGCCTAATAACTTTAAAATGATCTGAAATCGACATAGCCTATTGTCGCTTATCTAACCCTGAAAGGCAATATGTGCAACAGACAAATTAGGTAAATCAAGCTGAAATATGAGCTGATTGACTCGACTGGCAGACTGTAACCGCTATCATTAGAAATTCATAATACAAATTATATATCTGTGTTGTGCAATTCAAACTGCACTAAATGGGGTAAAAATACGAACGGAAGCATAGTATATTTTCAAGTGGAAGCATAGTACATTTTAGAAGCGACTACGGTGTGCAATTATTATGGCAACTGAAGACAAGTTTGCACAAGCGCGAAAAAAAATCATTTGATTGATTGGGCACATGAACCGATTTGCAATATTAACCTTACATCATAAAATATTCCACCAACCGCAAAAAATATCTTTTGCGTTTATCTTGCTTAAAAATGGAAGTAGGATAGGTGTTACTCACGATAGATTAGCAATATTGTACAGGCCATATACATTTGCGCAAACATGAACAAAGCAACATAAACTAAATAATTTTGTAGAACTTTCATTTGTAAAAATTCTCAATCTGCGTAGCGGCGACGCTATATGCTGTGGACTGGCTGAGCTCGGCAAACTTTTTCCGACAAATAAAACTCAAAAAGGTTTCGACGGGCTGCAAAAGCTGTGTTTGACAATTTTGTTTTTAAAAGTTTCCTTATAAGGCATCTTGTTTTAAGGGTTGTGGCCATGGGGCCGACCTATAGCAGCTATTCATTATCACAATCAAATATAGTGTAGTAAAATACTTTCTAGTTTATAAATTAATTTAAGAGGGCCAATAAACTCTCGATGTAACATATAGCTGTTCTTGTTTAAAACGACGCAATGCACTCATGGGAATCGCAATGAAATGCATTAACGTATATTAAGATGGCGCCACTTTAATTGTTGATTGTGGTAGGACTAGAAAATACACGGCGCTTGTAGGCTAAAAAGATTTTCTCAAAGCACAAACATACCAGAGGTATAAATAAGCATGCGAGATTTATTTTTACGTTGTCGTGTTGAAGTACCAAAAAAATTGGAATAGCCCCCTGCCAATTTATAAAAGAGGTACGCTGCTGTTGATTTTCGCTTAAAACTATTATTTAAACAATTTAACCAATAAAGAGTAAGAACGCCGAAAGTATGAATAAAAAAACACAATACCATTTGTTTTCAATTCATTATTATGAAACTCGATTTTTGTAAAAAATTATTTCCATAAAAAAACACCAAAATGATATATTGAATACTATTCTATGTTGTTAAAGTTTTTTTTTATGGGGTGATTTGGCGCGAAACTTGTTTGGTGGATTTTTTGTTGCTGTTTTCCTACTGCTATCATTTTTGGTGCGTAGGACGCTCAGGTATAGTTAGTGTAGAAGACGCTTTTTAGAAAGATTCAGCATTACATATTATAAAACAGTGAATTTATAAATTCTAGCGCTTTATTTTTAAAAGTGCCTACTATCGACTAATACGCATACACTAGGGTTCCTCTTTTACCCGGATTTTTTCACTCCCGGGAAACGGGATTAACAAATAAAACTTCCCGGGAATCCTGACGAAATTTTCGTGGCCTAATTACGTCATTATGATGTTTAAAATTACTTTATGTTAGCTCTAAACGTTTAATTAAGCTGATTTATGTTCTGTAGTATTGCTTCTGCAATCTTACAAGACGTTCTCGTAATAAAGTCAGCACCCTTATTTGTTTTTTTTAGAAAACACTCGCATACTAGGCGCATTTTTATTGGTAAAATCAATTTAATTATGTTTTTCCGCTGGTAAGCACAAAAAAAGCAACACAAGCAACAACTTTAATAGGTTTGGTAACATTTTTTTTTCTTTATATTAGTCAAAAATGACATTTTTTTGCTATGTTGCCGAATAACCGGGATTATAAAACAAAATTTCCTATCGATTTATTGGTGGTTATACAGTGGTTTGGGTTTGGGTGGTGGTTTTATTAAATTGATTTCCAACGTTTTGCCTTAATTCCATGACTTAATCCATTTAAGGTGCGCTCTTCACATAGAAAATAACATAGGCGCTGTGCGGTAGGACAACCCAATTTTTTTCTGAAGCGAGTCAATGCAGTTAAGTGGACACAAACCCAGTATCGTCTGTAGAGAAGGCTATCTTTCAAAAATAAACTTACAGGGCTGACCAGCTGTGGAAATTATGGCAATTTCACCCACGAGATCACGTTGAGATCTGCCATACTTTCCAGACTGGGGGCTGATAGGGACGAATCCAGGGGAAAGAAGTAAATATTCTTAAATCTTGATTACATTTTTAGTATGTCTGGACCTGTTTTTGTTTTACAGTAACGAAACAAGTTCTTAAAAATGAAATAAATTTGTTCTGTGGAACCCACACTTACCTAAATAAATTTCGCAATATAAACCCTGGACGAAAATGACCAATGTCCCAATTCCTACCAACACCACAACACAATGATTTACAAACATTTTTTTACAGATGCTTTATTGAATGTTTGCAGGGGCTTATTCTGGTGGACGTCTTCTGTTTAGGAAGAACCTTGTAAATTCTGTCAATAAGTCCAAACGTTTTAGATCTGTTTTCTTAAACGTGTGCTCTGGGCCATATGGACACAAATCTTGGCTAAACAGAAGATTTTTAACTAATACAAACAAGTTAGTCAAAACAATGCCACAAAAATCAATTGCGTAAGTGTTTTGTTTTTGTCGCATGCATATATTGAGTTTTTTTAGAAATATTTTATGGACTTAAATCTTAACAGTAAAATAAACTAATTTTGTTTCTTTGTTTTGTATACCCTTTCATGAAATATTTTTTGTAGATCATTTTTCTCCAGCAAAAGTTCCTCAAATAAACTTACAGAAACTGTAAAACCTTTAACGGATTATGTGAAATCACTTAAAGAGGAAGTTCCTAATAGTGAGAAGCCTACTAAAGTTTTAGAACCCACTTTAAATGTAAGTCCACTAAAGAATGGAAAGCGCAAACGAAGAGCGGTACTTAGTGACTCATCTGACGATGAAGTAAGTGGGCCAGAGGTGAAAGATGAAAATGGAAAACTACCAGTTAAGGAAGAAAGTGATGTACGTAAAACTAATTTTGTCTCAGTGATAAATTTCTCACAAGCACAAATTGTACATACGGGCCATTCCATGTCAATTCACACAGTCAAGAAATTCAACCTCTCCGATTTTCCTTAAATTTTACACACCTTTTCACTATCCTATATAATGAACACCTGCAAAATTTGAGCGTAATTTGTTGAGAAATGCCAGAGTTATGAAGCTTTTAGTTTGGGGGGTTCTGCCGAGGGGGCGCAATTTTTCCATTTTGAACCATGTTTGCCGCCTTATTACTGCTAAACTAAATAAAGTAACAACCCAATATTTTTACATGTGATAGTACTTCTAACAAATATTTAAAAAAAAAACATAGTTTACATTGTCACTCTAAAAGGTCAAAGGTCATAGACATCCAAAGTTGGCCTTTCCCAACACTCGGCTGAAATTTTCCCTAATTTTGAAATTTCGTCAAGACCCCATTTTTAAGTGCAATTGGCTAAAAATGGGTATAAATGTTGTTTATAGGATTCTCTCTGAACTGCGAAAATTTCAGCACAAAATATTAAAGGGGTTGGGAGATATTTATTGTGAAACATGGGTTGAAATGAAAAAAAGCAAAAAGTGGGGTCCTTTTAATATACCGGTTACCCATGACCCCAGTGAAAATTTGCACTGAAATTTTGTCCACATATTTACTAAGATATGACAAGTCTACCATGCAAAATTAATTCATGGTTCTCAATGATTTCTGATAGAAATTCTGTGTCAAATTCGGACAAAAACGCGAAAAATTACAAATAAAAAAAATTAAAATGTATTTGTAATTGTGTTTTTAATTGTGTAGTTTTTAATTATTGTTACCTCACAAAACACAAGCACAAAACACAACTCTTGCGCGTCTAGTTTTGGCAATATAATTGTGTCAGCATATATATCACAATCAAGTTGTTTAATATTTCACAATTTTGAAAAGCTATAAAAGTGAGTTTTAGTTTGCTAGTGTAAATTCTTTGTCATTACAGAAAACAAGGTTTTACATAGCACACCAAATGTGGCAGCGTGCCTGGCGAGAAATGCATGAATTTTTTTAAATTATACAGTAATATGGCAAATAATAGAAAAATATTCCAGTTATTAAGTTGTACACTTGTACATTACAGTTATCAAGTATTTTTTGTGAGGTAACAATAGTTAAAAACACGATTACAAATACATTTTAATTTTTGTTTTATTTGTAAATTTTCGCGTTTTTGTCCAAATTCGACACAGAATTTCTATCAGAAAACATTGAGAACCATGAATTAATTTTGCATGGTAGACTTGTCATATCTTAGTAAATATGTGGACAAAATTTCAGTGCAAATTTTCACTGGGGTTATGGGTAACCGGGATATTAAAGGAACCCCACTTTTTGCTTTTTTTCATTTCAACCCATGTTTAACAATAAATATCTCCCAACCCCTTTAATATTTTGTGCTGAAAATTTCGCAGTTCAGAGAGAATCCTATAAACAACATTTCAACCCATTTTTAGCCAATTGCAATTAAAAATGGGGTCTTGACGAAATTTCAAAATTAGGGAAAATTTTAGCCGAGTGCTGGGAAAGGCCAACTTTGGATGTCTATGACCTTTGACCTTTTAGAGTGACAATGCAAACTATGTTTTTTTTTAAATATTTGGTAGAAATACTATCACATGTAAAAATATTGGGTTGTTACTTTATTTAATTTAGCAGTAATAAGGCGTCAAACATGGTCCAAAATGGAAAAATTGCGCCCCCTCGCGAAACCCCCAAACTAAAAGCTTCATAACTCTGGCATTTCTCAACAAATTACGCTCAAATTTTGCAGGTGTTCATTATATAGGATAGGGAAAAGGTGTGTAAAATTTAAGGAAAATCGGAGAGGTTGAATTTCTCGACTGTGTGAATTGACACGGAATGGCCCATACCCTGTATTTTCATTTTCACTTTTTCACAACCAAACAACCACACTTAAAGTAACACAAAAAAGACTCTGAACTGAGATATACATATGTCACAGTCAGTTGGGTGTTGGTCAGTTGCCAGTCGGGCGAGTGCCAAATCCACACTCGCCTGAAATATCAGCCCTTTTTACCATGTTAGATGAACTCTTTCGATGTTGTATTTGCACCAGCATGTATTGTTAACATTTACCTATAATTAACCTATATTCATTGAAGTTAAGTTAAACATAATTTGCCACATTTTATATATATATATATATATATATTTACAGGCAAGTTCAGACTGCTCTTTAAATCCACCCAGAGATGTTAATCTAACTCCAAATGGAACTGTAAAAAGAAAAACAGGTAATAGTTGTGTTAAATAATTGTCCCTAAAGCTTAAAGCACTTGGACTAAAAGTAAATATAAAAAATATATAGCCAGTACAGTACTTTCTATTCAACCTCATGCTTGCTGTCCTAACTCATACAATTTTAACAGCGAGAAAAACTGCTCCAGCTGCTAAGAAAAAGAAGCTTTTTAATAGCAAGCCATCTGAAGTAGAAGCAGTCCAACAGGAGAAAAAGACCAAAGTATTTCTTTTTTCTTTTTTCAAAATGACCTTAATGAAAGCCCTCTCGAGGAAGCTAAAAAATATTATGCTTAAAAAGGTTAGGCTTTTAAAAAATTCTTATAAAAGCAATTTGTTGTGTTTTGCGGATTGAAGAATGGTTGTACAGTTTTTCTTAACCGACTCTTGTATGGTTTGTGAATTTACGATGTTTTTATTTTTAGATAGATGAGAAAAATGAACCAATGCCCAAAGAGGAAGATGTTACAAATGATACAAAGAAAGAAGTTACTGGAGATAAATCTCCTAAAAAAGTAACTAAATCAATATCAACCAGTGATTCTGAAACAAACAAAGATACTACTTCACCAAGTAGTATTAAATCCAAGAAACAGTCATCCAAAGTCAAAAAGTCAGCTGAAAAGACAAAGAAGTCTATTAAAAAAACAGCAAGCAAATCTTCCTTGTCAAATAAAAGCAGTGATTCGGGGTCTGATAGTGGAGACAAGGAAATAAAGCCCGAAAAAAAATCACCATCAAAAGCGTAATAAGTTTACTTTTCTTTGGATTTGAGTGTTGGTCCAACAAATTATTTTATATAGTACAGTACACATTTAACTAGTACTGTTTTTTCTAATTACTTATCAACTTAAATTATATAGTTGCAGCTTTGTTGACTGAATGATAACATACAATACAAGTTATTTTTATAAGACCTTTATTGGAACTGCATACCCAGCCTGATTGGGCAATTACCTAATATTACATGTTTTATCCAATTAGAGCAAACAGCTTTTTTCAACCAAAAAGCCAAAGCAAGAATACATCTAAAAAGGAGGAAGCAAAAGTTTCTACAAAAACAGGATATAATCCTGGAGCAAAGAACTATCACCCAATTGATGATGCATGCTGGAAACAAGGACAAAAGTGTGTTTTACTGTTGATTAACACTATTTTTCACTACATTTTACTTTTTTAACATATTTCAATAGAATCCCCTACATGGCACTTGCAACTACATTTAGTCTTATTGAAGAAATATCTGGAAGGTATTTACATATTAGTTGTTTTTGATATATTTTTAGAAAATGGTATTGTCCTTCTAACTTTACAAAAAAGTTTACAAAAGTTTAAACTGTTTCTAGGTTGCGAACCATTGAAATTTTGTCCAATTTTCTTCGAAGCGTGATTGCTTTGTCACCAAATGAGCTATCAACCTGTGTTTACCTAAGTTTAAATAAACTTGGCCCTGCTTATGAAGGTGTGGAACTTGGAATCGGTGAGTTAATTAAATATATATATATATATCTAGACATAATTGGTTTTGTATAAAAACAATGATATTAACTTATTATAATAGGTAAAGCTTAGCTGTATTTAAAAGAAAAATCAGCATTTTATTTTTAAGGTAACTTTAATGTTTGTATTCACAAAAATTTAAACTTGTTGCAGGAGAGAGTTTGTTGGTAAAAGCAGTTGCTGAAACAACAGGGCGAAATGTAGCCAAGATCAAAGCAGATGTTGCTAACACTGGGGACCTTGGTATTGTGGCAGAGGTGAAGATTTTAAGTCTATACAATTGGAAACATTTTTTAGACCAGTAGCCGGACTATTATAACTGTCATTTACTACACTACATGACAAAAATATAACTTATCAAAATACTTTATTATTTACTAAAACTAGGCTGTATCTATGTACGACGTTTGTCCTGCCCCATTTAGACCACGCAAATACAAAACAAGGAAGTGTGAACTTGGGAAGATATATTTAAAGCAGTTTCAACTTTTTTTCCCTCGCCTAACGCACCTGCCTCGTTTTGTCCCCCAGAACAGTCGCAGCAACCAACGTATGATGTTTACTCCCGCGCCGCTCACGTTAGACGGAGTGTTTAAAAAGCTCAAGCAAATATCAGCCATTACCGGCGGATCAGTAAGTGGGATTTTTTTTATTGCAGACAAAACAATAGAACTTTTGGCAACCTTGCGTTTTGTTAAAAAAATGTTTTGTCATTATGGGTACTAATTGACAATGTGTTTTTACAAAATTTTGAGACCTTGTCAATAATTTATTATTTATATTACCATTAAGCAAAATATTTCTTTGTGCAGTCGATGAGCCAGAAGGTCGAACTGGTGAAAAGTCTTCTGGTTGCATGTCAAAAATGCGAGGCAAGATACCTTATCAGGTAAGCAGTCTGTTTATATTATTATTATTATGTGAAAAATAGTTACACAAATGTACTTTATATAAAATCGACATCTATCGTAACACCAAACTCACCGTGATGTTCCATAGTTGCAGTGGCCACTTAAAAAGTTTTGAAAACTAGTCCCAACTTTTTTAGGTCGCTTGGAGGAAAGCTAAGGATAGGACTGGCCGAGCAATCCGTGCTTGTTGCTATTGGCAACGCCGCCTTCCTAACTCCTCCTGGGCAAGGTAATATTGTATTTGCTGTTTGGCAAAAAAATGAAACAGGGTGCCCCGAAATAACACGCTTTGTAAAAGAAGATAGTATAGAATTTTAATCTGCGTGGAAACGCTTCATAGGATCATATCACCTGAACTCTAGCACAGATCAATTACAATTTTCTAGTGTAATAGGCCATAACACCCTTCAAGATAAATACTTTTTATGTAGTAGATCCTGGCAATTTGTATTAATGTTTGGTCATTTTAAATTAAAAAAGGCTTTTTTTTTCAGAATATTGTTGCTTCATTAGTCTTATATTTGGTATGGTGCATTGCAGTGTAACGAAAACCTAAAAAAAAAAAATTTTCGCAGACTTTCCACCAAACATTTTAAACGCCGGCCAAGGCATGTCTGCTGACAGTCTAAAGGCAAAAATGGACGAAAAGGCCCTTATAGTGAAAACGACGTATTGGTAAGCAATTAGATTGGAGAATTTTCTATAGGTTGTGATGTGTTGCTCCTAAACGCGAAATAACACTTTATCTAATAGTAATATTTATGTACGATGTTCTGACGTTTTAACTTGATACCTGTTTTCACATATAAAATGAAATAGTTACAAAACATATTTGCAATTTTAAACCACTTTATGATGTTATAGACTGGAGTTTTTCAGAATGCAGCATACGTCAAGAACTCAATTTGAAAGCTGTTTTAAGGCGCTTTCTCAACTACTGTAGGTCGGCAATATATGCCTTGCTTACATAGGCGCCGAACTTTCGAAATCCCAGGGCGTTTTTTGAAACAGCCTTCAAAAAGGGGAGTCCCGAAATTTCAACTTAGGGCGTTCCCCTAATTTTTTGTCTGCCTAATCAAAAATGACGTCGTGTGATTGCAATATGTTATTCGGCGTTTACAATTTAGGAAATAGGTTAACACTTGTATATTCTAGCCTCAGTAATTGGCTTCACGCATCTTTTATCACAGAAGATTTTTCACTAAACATAAATTTCGCATCAGCTTAAGCTTGACCTACGTTAGCGCGACCTGGTCATAAAGTAGTGACGGGAATGACGTTACAAAATAGTAAAGAGAATGACGTCATAAAAAATACAACCAGACACAGCCAATAAACGTCCAGCAAAAGCGAACCTTTAAGACGTAAAGCGAACTCGTGCTTTGAAACCGCTCAGTGTGCAATCGTTTACATCAGGCGAGGAACTAGACCAAGACGCTAAGTACGTGTGATTGATTTTGGAAGAATCATAATTCGACTATTAGCAGTGCAGTTTCCCAAGTTTCATGTAAGGGACCACGCTAAATTACAAGCTAGTCTTTCGCCACCTGCAAAACGATATCATTTTTCCGGGTTGAATTATGCCACATCTGCGCCGAGTAGTATGTCAAGTTAGCTAAAATACAAGCTGCGGTTTAGAGAAAATAAGTTGTGTCAATTGCACACCAAACACGTGGTCTTTGGATATGAAAATAATTTTGCGGCAACTATCATTACATAAAAAAGGCGACTTTGAAAAAAACATCCCGCGTTTACGGTCGACCACACAAGACACGAAAAACAGCGTTTTGTGGTTGATTTTGGTTTTGCATTAGATAAGACGTGTGCCCAATTACATTAAAAACATTGCCGCTTTGGACGGTGAGTTAAACCCTGACAAAAACAAACAAAAAACGATAATATCACTTGCGAAAATGAGGGGGGTGCCGAACCCCCAACCAGGCCGTCAATACGCCACCGCTCATTACCAACAAAACGTAGCAGGTCTCCCTAACCGATTTTGCGATTCCGTATATATATGTTTAAAACATCCGTTAAGTCTCATGTAATTTTGTCAGAATTAATTGTACTTCAAGATAATGCGTGCTTTGTTCTGTATTAAAATGATGAAGGACGAAGGTTAGTAGCAATCTGCTTTGAGCAGTGTTCTTAACTTATTATCCGCCATAGCAAACGTGCAGAAGGAGCGAGCGAAGCGAGGGCAAATTTTTTGGGCTATACCGATATTAAAGATTAAAGAGACTTGTTCGAGAGGAGTCGGCGTTATTGAACGAGGATTTTTGTATATATTTGGCGTTTAAAAGCTTATGTTCGGAATATTACGTCTATTTATCGATTTGAGTGACCAAACGTCTTAGCATTTTAAACACTAGGAATTATGACTCTAGACCAGTGGTTCTTAACCTTTTTTCTTTCGTGGCCCATTTTCGTTTCACATAAATTTTGTGGCCCAATAATTTTTTATGAAAAAACAAACTATAAAAAAGGTTTAGAACAAAAAATAGTGGAGCATATATCAAAACAGATTATTATTTATTCAACCGTGCATTAGTGAGGTACTTGCTTCTGAACAATAAATTTACGTTTCATTTACATCCCTAGCCATTATTCCTGTAAAATTAGGTATAGTGACACAAATGAAACTAAATTCTTCAATAAATCTAGCTTTTTTTAATTTTTCTGTGGTCCACCTAAAAAGCTTCCATGGCCCACCAGTGAGCCATGGCCCACTGGTTGAGAACCGCTGCTCTAGACAAAGCAATATGTTATTCGGCGTTTACAATTTAGGAAATAGGTTAACACTTGTATATTTTAGCCTCAGTAATTGGCTTCACGCATCTTTTATCACAGAAGATTTTTCGCTAAACATAAATTTCGCATCAGCTTAAGCTTGACCTACGTTAACGCGACCTGGTATTTCGTATTTTCAGCGCCGCTTCGGTTTATTAGGTGCGAAAACGAACACTTTCGCATATGGTGTTTCTCCCCATGTAATTCAGGAAAGTCGCGCATACTGTTAGTGAACCACGATTGTGCTTCTAGCAGTGTCCATTGCGCTAGCTTTGATATATGGTTCACATAAGTGGAGTTGCACACTAATTGCGCCTGAAACCAGGTCGAATTTCAGGGCGTTTTGACGCCCTGCAAGAAATCCAGGGCGTCAAAAAACGCTCTGCACACCCACGTTCGGCGCCTATACTTGCTTACCATGTTTCGCGTATTTTAGCGAACTACCAAACTACGATGTAATCATCAGTAAAATGACCGAGCATGGAATCGACGCACTTCCCCAGCATTGCAAACTCACTCCAGGTGACCCACTTTCTAATTTCGTTTAAAAAATAAAAATACATTGAGCTTTGATTGTTTTCAAACGTACTCTTTTTTTTGGCGAAAAAACAAACACCACACTTCGAAGTAAGGTCCCGGTCTGAGTGTTACTTAGCTGGTGTTCACTGTTCTCTGATGACATTATTACTTTGTGTCATGTTGCTTATATTTCGGCACTCAAGTCAAAATAATGGCCTAAACCCACTAGCATTGATACTAAAGAAACTTAGCATCTAAAAATTAAGAAACAATCCTTTTTCATATATAAAGATATAGATAGCAGAAAAGTGTCATTTTTATCAAAACGACAGGAATTCCTCTCAAACCAATGCTGGCTCACCCGACCAAGGGGGTGTCCGAGGTGCTGAGCAGATTCGAGAAAAGCGCATTCACGTGCGAATACAAGTACGACGGCGAGAGAGCGCAAATCCACGTCCTGGAAAGTGGCGAGGTAGTGTACTTGTATTTAAGGAATTTGAAGTTCTAGTGGTTCAACTCATTACTAGTCCTACACTAGGTGGGTGCCACCGATCCGACGGATTTTACCCACGGAAGGCGATTAAACGCAACGTATACGCTAAGTCAGTCGTTCTTTGACGTTTTTTTATATTTCTCCCTTACAAATCCAAATACTGTCAATTCCTCTGCAGTAAAATACACAAAACTATTCCACTTTTCTTTAGTTTCGATGAACCCTGCTGACAGAAAACCAAACCTACAAACCTACAGTGAAACAGACACCAATTTTTTTTTTAATTTTGAAAATATTGCATGTAAAACGACAAGAAACACATATGCGCCAAATAAAGACTGACCCAAGTGAAGAAAAAAGTTAAACGAGATTTTTTTATGCATTTAAATGCCCAGTTTTATCTCCTTATCTTAGTATAAAGTGGTTTTACAGTCTTAACAAATGTGTTAACCGCATTGAAGCAGTACTTCGATAAATTTTTTACTTGCTGTACATTAACGGGTCTTTTTTTAACAATTTTTAGCAGGACACTTATAAATTTAAACGTTTTTTGTTTCCTTATTACCAAATTTTGCGGTTTTACGGTCTTTGTGAAAAGTCTAAAGACGCTTCAAATTCTGGGTGTTTTGCGTTGGTTACCCAAACCATGGCGGATCAGATGACATTGCGTGTTTTAACGAAATGGCATTTAGAAAATGAAATCCGAAAGTGTTATCTTGTACTTTATGCAAAATGAAAAAATGTATCAAAAATATGTAAGGTTTCGAAAAGTAAAAAAGTATTTGTGAAAGTTAAGGTTTACTTGAGCACTGAGCAGGCATTAGGACCAGAAAACATTTAAAGCTGTGCGCCATTCAAAAGGTAACCCAAAGAATAAATCAGGTTGATCCCTGTCAGGTAATTATTACTCGGTATTGGGACTGCACATCATTTAATAATGTTTTTCTACAAAAAACGAAAACGCTTGGTGCTACTTAAATTCTTCAAAAGTTTATCGATTATTTTTTTTACTTTTGATGCTTTAGTTTAGCTCTTAATGCGTTACTATGACGTGCTTGCTCTTTATACTAAATACAGGTGAAAATATACAGTCGAAACCAGGAGGATAACACAACCAAGTATCCAGATATCGTGGCTCGCATTCCTTCAGTAAGTTATATTTTATCGTCACTCTTGCGTACAAACTTCGACACTCAAGAAGTTACATAAAATGCTATTTTGCTTTCTAAATCTAACCTCTAAACTTTGTTGATTATGATTTACGTTTTGATTTCTTTTTTGTTGATTAATTGCAAACTTTTTGCGTCAGGCTCTTGGCGATGATGTCAAATCTTGCGTCATCGATTCGGAAGCAGTCGCCTGGGACCCGGAAAAGAAGCGAATCCTCCCATTTCAGGTATTCGACGAATGGAAACTGAAATCCATGTTATCGCTTAACGTGAAACTCCACTCTGTTACTGGGGTTGCTTATGGTTAATTAAATATAAGTAACGCAGTAGAATGTTTCCATAATTTTAATCAAAAGCAACAAATCTTTTTCATATGTTTATCAAATCTTATGCAAGACCGCGTTTTAAAACTTGAAAGCACTGAAAATGACTGTTAGCAATGCTGCAAGTAATATTCTACAGAGTTATAAATTATTAAATTCTCGTTGAACATATGTAAATTGAGCGACAAAAAAAATGTTTTTAGGTTCTCACAACGCGAAAGAGAAAGGACGCCGATGTGTCATCTATAAAAGTCCATGTTTGCATCTACGCCTTTGATCTTTTATATCTGAATGGAGAGGCGAGTAAAGCAAGATCTCTGCAAAATCGATCAACATATCTTCTCAACACAAACCATGCTGTCCGCCACTTTAAAATTTATTGCTTAACTAATTTGTATTTTTAGATTTTATTTTGTCAAGTCGAGTAACTTAAGAATATTGCCTTTCCTTCACAACAAAAATAAAAGTTCGTAAAAACAAACAATTCAGGTTTATAAGGCGTTTCATAACATTTGTTAATTCGTTTTAATGGTCACCGGGTGTCATGAGCGAGGACTGAATAGTTTAAGCACTAAGCAGTTAAACAAAACTTTTAATACATAACCTACATTTTATTAACATCAGAACTTATATACATATTACCATAAAAAATATTGCTTGTCCCCCTAAGTGGCGTTGACTATTTTACTTGTACCTCAAGTAGCCATAGAATTAACGACATGATTACGATTGCAGTCCCTGGTCCGCCAGCCGTTTAGGAAGCGACGCCAACTGCTGTTGGACAACCTTAAAGAAGTCGAAGGACAGCTCGTGTTCGCCAAACACCGCGACACCAACGATACAGAAGAGATCGCCGAGTTTCTCGAAGATTCTGTACAGGGTTAGTTTTCATAGAGTGGTGTTGAATAGTAACAAACATTGGCAAACATTGGTATTTGATAAGTAGGGTAGTAACGACTTATACTCGCCTCGGCTTCGGGGACTTGTTTAGGGGATCTTGTTTAGTGTTAGAGAAATCAGGTGGCACTGTATAAAGATAAAGAAGATTGTATTTGATTCTTCATCAGGTCAAAGTATAAATGAAAACAATTAAAATGAACGTAAAAGCACAGGCGCAAGTAAAAGGCGATAAGAATGTGCGAAGGCTTGTCGAGAATCAAATACAATTTGTCTTTATACAGTGCCACCTGATTTCTCTATTTAGAATTAGGACAAATACGGCCATATACAATGTTTAGTATTAGTAATCTCTTTAAATGTCGATTTTCGCTTTTATTTTTTTTTTTAATTTTGCTTTTACTAAAACTAAAATTAAATAAGGTATCACACGTTTACTTTTTTATTGGTCAACAATCCCATATTTTCTCGCTGTAATGCAGCTAAACTAAAAAAATACCACACCTCTAGAAAGAATTGTCTCCTCGACAAGAGTAAAGTAAAACTTGTGTTTCATTTTTTTGTGTTATCTCCAGGAAATTGCGAAGGTCTGATGGTCAAAACCCTGGACATAGATGCAACTTACGAAATAGCCAAACGGTCGCACAACTGGCTAAAAGTCAAAAAGGTATCGCTTGAACAAGAAATGTATTTATTGGAGAATTGCGACACACAGGCTGTGTTGCTCATAACGACGCTTAAAAGGACTGCGACTGTAACAAGTATCAACCTACTGTCTTCTAAAATAAGAAAACTTTTTTTACTGATAAATGGTTGGAGTGAACTGCCTTCACCATGATTCGCTCCACACTGTGTTTCGCCATTTTTGGACATACAGCATTTTTTAAACAAACTGCATCACCGAGGCAATTAACGCAATAGCCCTGGAAAAGAACGCAGCGGCAATCAGACTTAAAAAACAAGATAATTCTAGTTGCCTAGTTCAACGAATGAGAGTGACATGCTGGTAATTTTTACTAGTTTGTGCTGATGTACCCCAACTCAGTTCTAATCTAATTTTTGACGGTCTTGCTTCACGCTTACAGTACTGCTTAACAGCACTTTCCCTTGTGGAAATAAAATACAACATGTTACCACAGGACTACCTGGAGGGCATGGGTGACACTCTTGATCTTGTGGTAATTGGAGGTTACCGGGGCAAGGGCAAGAGGGTCGGCACCTACGGAGGATTTCTTCTCGCCTGTTACGACGAAGAGAGCGAGGAATACCAGAGCATTTGCAAGGTGAATTTACCAAACTTTTTTTTGTTTAATTAGAGCCTATATTAAAAAACGAATTCAATTAGGTAGCAAACATAGTTCCCTTCGTAATACTAAACTTTGACGCCACGTCTATAAACTTAAATCTTGTCTAAAAACTTTTTTTTTTGGTAATAAATATAAACTACCAAGCCATGTCAACTAGTTCGATATATATCTTTCTAGATTCATTTTGGCGAAAGAAACGTTAGTTTCTTAGTTTCTATTCACGTTTTGCAGATTTATGTAATTAATTATATAATTTAATATATTTCGGAAAAGTGCCTTAACGAAACTCGTGCTAATTATCAATTTGAAAGCGTGTTTTACTTTAATACTTTGATGTAAAAGTGTAAAGAAAATTGGGCCCACCTAAATGTATAAATAAATGGCCTTGTCGATCGTCCTATTTAAAATTTTTAAGAACTGAATTTACATTTACGTCACACGACCTATTTTGAGAGCATGCAGAGCGTTAAAACGCGTGAATAAACATAACGAACAAAGTTATTTGCTAAGCGGTTCGCCTAAAGGGCACCACGTTGTGTATAATTTCACGTTTGCCTTTGCTTACAACCATGCAATGTTAAATCCATTTGTAGATTTGTTTATTATGTTTATGTTTCGCAAACATTTTTTGTCTAAATAACCTAATTTAACTTGCAGATTGGAACAGGATTCACAGACCAAAGTCTAGCCGAGCATGCGACTTTCTTCAAAGAACATTTGATCGATCAACCAAAATCGTATTACAGGTCTCGTAGATTTTATAAAAGAAAAATTTCAGTTTTATAAATATATAAATATTATAAAATTTCTTGACAAATTGGAAGTGCAAAATATTAAACACAAAGAATATTTAGCACCATGTTTAAACCTTCAAATACAGTTTGACTTGTGTAAGCTATAAACTAGTCGCAATTCAACAGGATTTAAAGTGGGACAGATTGAACTTTTGTCTATGACGCAACAATTTAAGACTTATATTTTTACGTCTCCCTAATTCGGGTTACATCTTGAACTTATTAAAGACAGTTTTTGTTTTAATGCCTTTGAATTTTCTGCGGTGTTTCTGACATGATGTTTAATATGAATTACCGCAGGCTAAATGACAGCCAAGCTGACCAGTGGTTCGAGCCAGTTCAAGTGTGGGAAGTTAAAGCGGCCGATTTGTCGGTATCTCCGGTTTACGCGGCAGCAAACGGCATCGTAAGTGGCAGCTCCCTGCCAAAACCACACGTTGCTTGTGACCTAATTAACTTTGGTGGTTTGTCGATTCCTGGCAATGTTGTCTGACGCGTTTCTCATCTTGGTGGTTAATTTTAATCAATCGATTTCAAGCAGTATCGGATTCTCTAATATAAGCCGTAGGGGATAGTAATGAAATTGTCAAATTAATGGTGTCATAAAGATAGCCGAGTATAAAACTGGCCTAGAACTTATGGGTTTTTTTGCCAGAACTCTTAAATCGGTTTGAAGTACATTTACATAATTCGGGAGAAACTTACCCGACAAAACAACTTAAAAACTATAACTGTAAATCTACTTGCCAAATGTTTACATTGGGAGTAAAAATGCTGTTTGCTGGCTTTATTGTAGGTTGACCCACAAAAGGGTATTTCTCTGCGCTTTCCGCGATTCATTCGAATAAGGGATGACAAGAAAACCGAACAAGCAACCAGCAGCATTCAGGTAAAGAGTGGAACTTTAAAAACTCCGTGATTTGCTTCTCTTTCATTGCTATTAGGGTGTGACATCCAACGACTAGAAGGCACTTTTGTTTTACAATTAAAAGGCAATGCCATTAAAATTTATATTTGTCATAATAACCTGTCATGTTATTCAGTTACCTATCTTTCCATATATATATATATTAAACAATGTAACAAATAAAACGATGTACAATTAAGTGAAGGATTTTTTTGTATTACATTAGGTGGCAGAGATGTATCAAACACAACAACAAATACAGAACCAACTGAAAGACAAGGAATCAAACAAAGATACTGATTTTTATTGAGTGTTTGCCAAACACAGTTTAATCAATTGCACAATTGGTAACATAAATAAGCTTACTCATGTTGATGTCTTTTTGACAAAAGTATTTTGTGGCAAATCATAAGATGTGAATATAAATATATTTACAGTTGTATTGCCAAACTTTTGACATGTTTTTATCAAAGTAAAACAAACTTGGCATTTATTGAAACTGCAGGTTTCTGATTACCTCTATCATGGTTTGGTCTATTTATTATAAAGACCATTCAACATAAAAATGCAAACAGAGCTTATACTGTTACTGTATTAAACAGTTTATTTATATCAGGGGTTGGGAACTTTTTTACCTAAGGGAGCCGTAAAAGCCAAATATTCTTGGTTGTATTTCCAAGAGAGCCATATAATTTTTTTATCTAGTTAAAATGTTGGAAGAAATAGCAATCTGAACAGCGCCCTTTATAATAAAGACCAATCAACATAAAAATGCAAACAGAGCTTCTACTGTTACTGTATTAAACAGTTTATGTATAAAAGTAAGGGAGCCGTAAAAGCCAAATATTCTTGGTTGTATTTTCAAGAGAGCCATATAATTTTTTTCATCTAGTTAAAATGTTGGAAGAAATAGCAATCTGAACAGGGACCTTTATTTTGTTCTGATTTAAAGACATCCCATACAAAGCACGAAAAAATCAATTAGCAATGTTTGCACAACTTTCATTACGGAGCCCCGACGGAAGAGGAATGCCTTTTGGATATAAAGAGATTCCATCAAACGGGATAAAAGTCCCGAAAATACAAATAGAATTGGTGCGAATTGTCAAAAATGTACTACTATGTGTGTTAAAAAAGGAAAAATAGAGTTAGAAAAGCGTACATGGCTAGGTGGTAAATGAAAGCTTGGATTTATCTGCAGACAATATATTCTGTCATCAAAAAATCCATATATGGCTCCTGTGTAGGTTCCCGACCCCTGATTTAAATAGTGGAACACAAAACAGTGGAACGAAGCGGACCCTTTATGAATGTTGATAATCTGGATCAAGTAACAGTATAGTGGTTTTGAGGTAATATAAAAAGTAAAAGCGAATAAAGAATTTTGTCTAAATGGTACATAAAATTTAAAAAGTGTGAATACCAAATGCTTTACGAATTTCCTCATTCATTATCCAAAAAATAACTGACCATGGTGCAATGCGGGACCAGATAGGCACAAATCCCTTGTAAAGGCTCAAAACACCTTCTTGCTTTAGGGTCTTTGTTAGACAATCAAAGGAGGAAGTATAAAACACACCTTTACCTTGTTTGTCTCTCGCTTGGTTCATCATGCGAGTCTTTATAACGTCAGCCGGTGTTCCTAACACTGCTGCAGCAAATCCACTACATGTGCTGGCAAGCATGTGGCAAACCCAATTGTCTTTTAAAGTGGACAACCTGAGAATATTTTGTTTTGCAACATCATAAGTTGTTAAATTGCCAATGTTTACTAATGCAGCTCGTTGTACATTTGGCACCCAACCTGCCCATAAACCTTTAAGTCCACCACTCTTGTATGCTAAACATAGGGCATGGTTGACAGAATTTGTTGTATTATGAGTTACCAATTTCGCACAATTGGAATTTTCAAGTTGCATTCTTACTTTTAATAAGTCCATTGGGCTGGCAATTAGCTGCCCTACTGCACCTGAAATTGCCCCAACCAGAGCAGCTTTCCAAACTGGAAAAGATCCGTCCTTTCTTCGTCCAAAGACGTCATCCCGCAACTTTTCATAAAGTACTGTCCTTATGCTTGTGTAAATAATATGCCTGTAAACGGCAGGCTGTACCCCACTCCACAACTTTGTAATTCCCTCTTTTGTCACAACGCTGTAGGCTGTTCTTATCATTCCGTGTTTTTGCAAAAAAGCTCCATGCCCGTTGGATGCAACCTCGCCTTGAACCTGAAGTCTGGTTTTGGTTAAATCCAGTGGAAAAGTCGCACATTCTGCAATGGCGGAAGCGCCACCAGAAGCACAGAGCTTCAGCAGTATAGTTCTTACTTCATCTGACATCCTACTGAAAAAAATGTTTTGACCATCTATTTAATTCCAGGGTAATTAGACGGCCTGATTCTGCAAGTAATTTACAATAAAGTATTACATCTCCAACATAAAAACGCAAATAAACGGGTAAACGTAACTTGAACTCCCTTTGGCACAACACAAGGAATACCAGCGCCCAACAAACGTTTGACAGACATGCAGAGCTTATGCCCCAGTCTCACGCTTACTACATTCTGTTGTCCACGCATGGATGATTATAGCCTTTGTAGACTAGATCATATAATACTAAATATATTATATAATATGCCAAAGTCTCCACAGAAATGCATTTAAACCAAGGCCAACAACGGCTATAGTTGTTAAAGCCGTAACCTTTTTTGATACAAATTTATAAAACAATAAACTTAATTTGCCAAAGTGTATTATAGTTATACCTAACCAATGGGGCCAGGTTGCAGGCCAAAACCGAACTCAAAAAAGGTCACTGAGTTTGGAAAGCCAAAGCCGCGAAAAACACTTGATAGATTTTAATGAGAGCTGGTAATTATTAGGCAAACGCGCATTATAACGGTATAACGACCAGGGCTGCGGAGTCGGACTCGGGACTCGAGTAAGACCACGTAAAACTACCCGAGTCCCGAGTCCGACATGCGCATGCGCAGTACCAAATTTTAAAACTAATATGGCGGCCAAGTGGAATTGTAAAGGTGGAATATTTTCCAACCATGTATTGTGAGTGAGTGAATTTTACAACGCCTCTATAAGTGGATTGCTGAATATCCACGTTATTTTAGTTACGTAAATTGGCGGAATACAGGCTGTAGAGTCAGGGCCGGACTCGGGACTCGACGAAATCGCACATTTGGCCGGAGTCGGACTCGGGTTATTTTTAACCGACTCCGCAGGCCTGATAACGCGGCAACGTTGATTCAATCAAAATCTTAAATGAATGATTTGATTTAAACATTTGGCGATGTACTTCTCCACTTTCTATTTTACACGAAGCTTTGTGATTGTAATGACTACCGGTTCTACGGTATGCAATCCAGTAGTCCACTTTGTAATTCACATCGTCGCTAACAAAAATACTGTCGTAAGTCCAAATTTATGGTTTTGAGCATTTTAATGTTTGTGTTGACAAAACAGAATAAGTTTAATATATAGGCTAATATTAAGTAATACACACTAAAAGTAGTCATACCATTTAAATTTCTTAGTTACGACAGTTTTTCATAATTGAATTATTCTGTTTAGAAGAAGTTTCGACACTTTCCAACCACTCACTATAACTCCTTTGTTTTATCGGGGTGGTTTAACTTCCGAAATGGCCAACACGAACAGAATCCCATGATATTCCACACCCCTTTGTTCTGTTTTCGACAGTTTTCCCATCGTTGCGCTACTAAACTCGGCGTAAGTCGTTAATATGGTTATTTTATTAAACGGTGGTAACTTTATAAAAAAGGCACACAAAATCCTAGAACTGTCGTAAATGGACACATACAACACTGTTATGCAATTTTATAAGAAACAATTGCATCTACTAGACTTTTAAGAAATTCGTCATATCTCGAGAACTAAAGAAGCTAAAAATACGACACTTTTCGCAAAAAACGTACAAAAATCGAAAAAAAAAAGTACAAAAATCGAAAATTTTTTGGACAGGTTTTGTTATTAGCGACGACATACATTATTTGTGACTATACGTAAACAAAATTTATTTCCAACTTCAGACCTGTAATAGCAAAATAGCTTTCGAAACTGCAACTATTAATTAAGACGGCAACTTTAACTTTACAACGTACCACAGCAGGTGATTTTAACGTGACAATGCCACAATTGTTTTAAATTTGCGTATAGCGGCATAATAGCGCGTACAAATCAAGGGTTGCCAGTTTGGATTTTTTAAAGCCAAATTTGAAAATTTAGGCTTTTTTGAACCTCTTGGGATTTTTTATTGTCAAAAAAAAATCCAAATGAAATTTGGCTTTTTAGGCTTTTTTTGTTTCATTCCAAAATTTCATGAGTTTTATGTTAAGAAGAGATCAAACTATCACAAAAAGAGAAAAATTGCCCCAAAAAATGTACAAAAAGAGATAAAATGCCAATAAATTTTACAAAGCGACAAAAAATTGAGAAAAATTGCCACAAAAAGACAAATTCAATGTACAAGCATGATTGTTTATTTTATTTTCATTAATTTAAGGAAAAACATAAGCTTGTTAAAGTTTGTAGTAGATTTGGCTTTTTTTGGCTTTTTTTTAGGTGAGTTTGGCTTTTTTATTTTTTCCATCTGGCAACCCTGAAATCAAACCCAAACAGCATAACGTCCGAACGTCGAATAACATCTTTGGGTTTTTCACAGCATGTTGATTTGAAGAACAACTTGGCGAATGACTTAACAACATGGTAGGCCCTACATGGCTTAGCATAATAAGAATTTTATTATGTCAAATAAGACGCATATATAACGGATGGAATAGCTACTTGCAGATTTTAACAACATGTCGAATGTAACGTCCACTAACCATTTTAATCGTATATAAGTAGAGCATGTTATATGAAACTCTAGATTGTAATGGCTATTTTTAACTTAAATGACAAGGCGATGAAGGCCAATACTAAAACATCTTTTAGAATTTAGCAATTTTCAGTAAATTAGAGTGGCAATATACAAAAAAAATATTGGCTGCTTTTAAAATGGCAACATTGTAGGCTACAAAAGGGTATTTTAAAAATATCAGTATTGTTTTAAGTTTGGTGTGTATTGTATAAAATCAAACCGTCGTGTATCATATTTTGCGCTTCAAGAAAAAAAATTAAAGAAATAGCAACATTCTGGACGGGGTATAGCTTTTTGATTTTGACAACATGTCGAATTTAGAACGTAACTAGTGGATCGTGTCTATAAGTTAACTGTTTTATTGGCAGTTTTTAGAATGAAATGACAAATTTGACAATTGAATGTCAGCATAACTAAAGGAGCAGAATTTTTAAGATTTTCGAGAGATGTTTCCCAACTAACTCAAAACAGGGACAACCAATCCGCTGCAAAACAGGAGCGCCCCAAAAGGCGCCGTCGAAACTAGGGCGGCCGATGAAACCGCCGATGCCAGCCCGACGGCCCCGATCGTGCCATGCCCCTCCATTAATTTTTGTCGTTATTTTCACCCTTAAGGTCTTATTCCGATGAATTTAATACGTATTCCAACGGGTCTTATTCAGACGATTTAGATCTTATTCTGTCGTGGATATTACAAAAAAAATAATCGCCCTAGTCATTTTACAACACTAAAATGTGCAACTGAAAATAAGAAGGCGGCAAACGTAAAATATTGCGTTTCGTTCCTATTGTTATCTACGAAACTAACGGTTTTATTGTAAAGCACGGCGTCTTCCGTCAAGAGAAATTTTCCCAGCATTGGGTGAAATAAGTTGACCTTATGCAGTTAAACTGGGCACACGTAAGTTAGGAGTGGGGCTTATACGCTTTGCCTCAATTCTGCGATTATAATTTTAGCTTACTTCCCTTTGGTTATAAAGGAAAAATCTGCGAAAAAATGGTGACTCCATACCGACGTTAAACGAATTACTAGGCAATATGCCAGATGCTTTCTCGCTCGAATCAGAACTAACGAGTAGGCTAGAGTGTCCATCGGAACTGTTTTAATATCACGGCTAACATCAAATGAATCTGTTGATCATACAATTATTACCAACTCAAACAACTTCATCCATTATCGCGATTCGTGTTCTTTCAGTTTTGTTTGCAAGTCAAAATCCCAACATTGCTTTCGCAGCTTCGGAAATGCCTATTTGATTAATCGACATGATTGAATGAATTTTCAATGGACATAATCGGCTACAAAAGTCATATAAATGTGTGTTGAAAAAAATTAGATAACGAAAGATTTTTGTCTTGGAACCTTTATAAAATTACCATATTAATGAATATTTTATGTGGACAAAGACAATAAGTTAATTGAAAAGTATAAATCCTTCTGCAAATATAACATTTTATTTAAATGTTATATTATTTTCTATCCGGAATACAACTATTTTATTGCATTAATAACGGGAGTAACAAAATAGATTTAGCCATACATGTAAAGCATGTCTAAAGCGTTTAAACACTAAAACAAAGTACATTTGACCACATTTCTGCCACAGTTTTTTTTTTTTGGAAAGTAGTTGACTTTAAACACTAGGTTTGTTTTTTGCTTTAAAACCTACACAACACCGAAAGTAATCCATTTAATTTTACAGTTTAAAATATTGCACTGCACATGCCTGCCAGTCAATTTGTTAAAAGAGGTAATCATTATTGTAATAATTGTAAAGTAATAACATGAAGCACGACAATAACTCAAAAGAACAAAGACAAAGAGTATAGCACCACTGCATAAGTAAACATACATACATCTGACTCGATGTCACATTAGCTGTCAGGCCTGCGGTGCCAGCCTCTCACAAGCGTTGCCTGATTGTCTTAAGTGTGACATTTGCTTGCTTAAAAGCAAGTTCAGAAACCAATAAGGCCACACACAGTAAATTGTAAAGGTGGAATAGCAAATGCTTTGAATATTTTTTACCACTAATATGTGGGTGGGTGAGCTGTTTGACACCCCAATGAGTGTATTACTATTTATTTACCATTTTGGTTGGGAATGAAGTCTGTTAATTTGGCTGGGGTTGAACTCAACTTTTTATCGAATAGAATTAAACTTTAGTCATTTTAAATTGCTCCGCAGCTCTGTTCAACAACGGCAAACGGGATTGAAAGGGTATAACCATATAACACAAACATTTTTGGTTATCAAAGGCACTTGAAGCAGTATAAGCAAAAACAGTTGAGAATGTATATAGCTTTTTATGGGATCAATATATATTAAGGTGACAATTGAAGTCAACATAAAATCACAATTTTTAAGAAAGCAAATAACATACATTTAAAAACAAATCTCCTGCTACAATGGAACTTATTGATCTTGAGTGATGAAGGTAGGCAGCACAAGATAATTTGGTAGATTTGTCAGTTCTAGGTTAAATAGTTAAATAAATGAATTTAAATTTTGAGATAGAATTTACACAAAAAAGTATTATTTCCAATACATACATTTAATGCAAAATAAGTTAAAATTAATTGCCATCTATTTTTTGCCTGGTTACTTAGTTTGGCCCCCATTACCGCAATCATCTCACTTCTACAGCACAAGCACATTTTTGTATGTTCCCCCCAAAATTATTGAAAAACTAATATTTTTACACCCAAAATTTCTTGGAATTTATTTTTCTGTGTAATCCCGAAATAGGTTAAGTCTACTAAACTAAGTATATCCCACTAACTAGTAAAATACAACACAATCACATTCCAAAGTAAACAGTGCTTTACCTAACAAACCTATTGAAGGAATGCCTTTCCAACTGCAGTACCCTATCATGTCAACTTAATTTAAATATGTTAGGTTGTAATTAAAAACTAAAAGGTTGCCGTACCAGTAACCTTTCGAATTTCTTCCCATGACAACCAAAAAGTTAGCGACCAAGGTGCCATTCTAGACCAAATTGGAACAAAGCCTTTGTATAGGCTGAAAAATCCTTCTTTTTTTATTGTCTTCATTAGACAATCCAATGAAGACTTGTAATAAAGGCCTTTTCCATGTTTATCTCTGGCTTGATTCATAATCCTTGTTTTGACAACATCAGCAGGTGTTCCCAATGTAGCGGCTACTAATCCACTACAACCACTTGATAATCCATGACAGATCCAATTATCTTTCAACGATGTGTTCCGTAACAATGATTGCTTGACAGTATCATAAGTTGCCAAGTCACCCATGTTAACAAGAGCCGCTCTTTGAACATTAGGCACCCATCCAGCCCACAAGGCTCGGATTCCTCCAGCTCTAACTGTAGTTTGCAAAGCATGAGAGACTCCCAGGACCCTTGGTTGTTTGCCCTCCATGATTCGCTTTCCATCCATTTGCATTTGCACCTTTACCAGATCCATAGGACTTGCGACAAATTGGCCGACTGACCCAGCTAACAATCCGCCCACTACAGCTTTCCACAAAGGAAAAGAGTCATCAGTATTACGGCCAAGTATATTGTCTCTCATTTGTTCATAAACACCCATTCGAACACCTGTGTAAATAATGTGCCTATATACTGCTGGGGGCAAACCTTGCCAAAGTTTTCTAAATCCCTCCTGTTGGACAACATTTACTGCTGTTCCTACCATTCCCCGCTTAACAATAGCTGTAGGGTTGCCATAAGAAGCTACTTCACCTTGAATTTGCAAACGCGTTTTAGTAAGATCAAGTGGAAAAGTGACAGATTCTGCCACCGTCGCAGCAGCTGCAGAAGTTGCATAGTTAATTGAGATTGCTTTTAATTTATCAGGCATTTTGAAGCTTTAGCGTCCCATGCTGGAAATACTATTAGCCATACTCCTATACAAAACAAGGTAAAGTTTCATGAATATTTTAGCATCGTTAATAAACAAATACCAAAGTTATTGTTTTTATTTTAAAATCTGTGGTAAAGTCTACTAAACATTCAGAAAATAATTACTTGCATTTTTAAACTTTTGGAAAGCTACTATTTGACCAGCCTTAGCGAACCATATGTTAGTAAAACAACAGAGGTTGCACTATCAGTTAATACAAGGCAATGCCTCAGTAGATATCCTAACTTAACCACATTTTTTTACTTTGTGTAGTCCCCTTTTACCTGCAAAAATACTTCGAATCAATTACCCTCCTTCAGTTGCCTAAAAGCTGTATTAAATCAACAAGTACATAGGGAAACGCCCACTAACTTGGCCAGTAGAATTCAGCGTTCCTACATACTCGGCTTTAGGTTATTGATTTACATCTGTTTTCAATATTTAAAAATTATATTACACGGATGCGTTGTTTAACAAATTCCTTTATAACAAGATAATTTTTTTTTTTCTTGTTAGCTGATTTGCTGCAGCGTGCAGCCTGTAGATATAGAAACATACAACACTCGCGGAACATTTTTTCCAAAACAATAATTAACAATCTCCCTAATATACGGCACTGCAATAATCTCGTGACGTATGCTCTGATATTATCAATTATTTTATGAATACTGTTTGAGTCTCGATACATGTGTATTTTTAAGACTACAAAATAATTTTACAAAATAAGTAAGTGCAATTTTTTTCGCTCTTCAAGCGAACATCTTGCGCTTGCCCCCCCGCGCCATGCCCCCCCCCCCCCTCTCCGGCGTCCCTGGCTATGTGGCATATTGCGCCGTGTGACTTATAAAAGCGCTACAAAGGTATTTGTTTATTAAATGAGACTAAAGCTTTTTTCGATTTCTAAGATTATGTGTTTTATGACGTAATTTTGTGACTTCATTCGTTTCACGTAGTTGGCCAGTAGTTTTGTAAGAGCACTTTGGGCCGCGACAAAAAAGTCTCCCGACCACTGCCATACAGGATGGAATTTCTGTTAAATTCGACTATATATTTTATTAAATCAAGCAATATGGGAATCTCTTTACATTTATATCGAAAATGTTAATAGTTTAAACCGATTTTTTTCGGGCTTCGCGATATTAGATGGCATTTCACCTACATATTAGCTCATAAGTTCGCTCGAGAACAACTGCTGATTTAAAGACAAATTTTGTTATGACGACACCCCCAAACAAAAATCCTTGATGCACCCTTGCACGCTATGGTCATTAAGTGTCGCGCCATTTGCTGTAATGTCTGTTGGGACGCGCACCGATCTTAAAGAACCTTATCAGTAGGCCTTTATAAACATTCGTGTTTGTTTTTATCAGTACATATTCTTAGTAAAACATCATGAGCAAACATGTAAGAATAGGCTATATGCCATCTTATTGTGTCTTATTATGATATCAAGCGTAAAAGAACCTTATCAATATTTTGGATACAATCCTGTTTGTTTATTCTTGTAAAATTTTGTTTTATCAGAACACGTACATTCTGTGTATTACAGTGCGCATAAGCAAACCTTATCAATTTTAAATTAGGCTGCTATTTTTTAACCTTACAAAAATTTTTTTTTTGGCTTTGTGAAGGTTTTTTTTTTAATAACTTCTTTTACTGGCACAAAACACCGAAATACGTAAAAATATTTAAACATAAAGGAACTATGATTTAGGGGAAACGGAAGGTTATAGTCTAGGTCTGGCTTTTACTTTGCAGATCCCTACTCGCTATTTAAACTTTATAGATTTATTGCTAGAAGTATTATTATGGGTAGCTTATCGCGGAAAAGTACAAACAAGCTGGCCATATGATAACAAACGTGATGGCTCCAGTTTTTTGTGTCTATTCGAGGATTGTACTTACTACTCAACAAGAAGGTCGTCGTAACGCAACTATAACTATCTTTGCGAAGTTAGATTCTTGGATCTTGCGTGTATAAAACAAATCCACAAATCGTCTTGACGTATGTACCCTAATGACATTCGCTTGGCTCAATACAAAACAGAGCCGAAAAAACAAAATACCTTGGCGGAATACTAGAAAAAGCTTTTTAAGGAATACTATAACCAAGTAAATTAAAAGTAAATATTTGTTACTTTATTAGAAAGTAAGTAAGTGCAGTTATCTTTGGACTTCGTTTAATGGCTATAGGCCTATTTGTTAATAAGGTGGAAAAATAAAACATGCGAAAACACGTAAATGCAATGCTAGGTATTTTTATAAGCAGGGGGCCACGAGGGTTCAAATCCTATCAAAGGGGCCACGAAGCATAAAAGGTTGAGAACCACTGGTCTAGGATATAGGCAATTCTAAAACTTTTCCATCAATGATTATTGTAAGAATATATAGGCCTACACCATATTGTTGTGATAGGATTGGATGCATTGTTTGAATTTGAACAGTGCCCCTTTTACACAATCAGAGTCCGACTCCGGCCCCCAAAATTAACCCGAGTCCGACTGCGGTCTAACGTGCGATTTTGTTGTGTCCCGAGTCCGGCCTTGACTCTACAGCAGGGGTCGGCAACCTACGGCCCGCCAATGTAATTCATCCGGCCCGCCGCCTCTTTAACAAATAAGACACAAGTCCATTTCAAATACTCGTTAACTATTTTAAGTATAGCCTACGTAAATGCGAAAAATTTTCGCGCTTCGCGCGATTGATCTTTCTACATCCACTTTGTTTACGTTTTGAAGCTGTTTTTGAACAGGATCAGCGCTTCTTTTACACTTCTACAATTTCCAGTTGGCGGCCATATCAGTTTAAAATTTGGTACTGCGCATGCGCATGTCGGACTCTGGACTCGGGTAGTTTTATGTGGTCTTATTAGAGTACCGAGTCCGACTGCAGTAAAACAAAACCGAATCCTCGAGTCCCGAGTCGGACTCCGACTCCGCAGCACAGATTTTCAATATGTTGACGCAAAATAAAGTGGTTATATTTGAATCCTAACTCAATTTTCCTAAACGCCGTGAAAATGATTCATTAAATGGTTATATACGAAAATCCACTGCCTACAAATGACCCCTTGGAAATATTCTCACGAACACCTAAAGGAATTCGAGATCCTTAGGTTTAAAACACTGCTATTCCTTGAAGGAGTAACATATAAATCATTAGATAAAAAAACATATATCACAAAAACTAGTTTACAGTAGATGGGGACACCCTGTTCTATTTTACGCAGCCTTTATCACCGTATAAAGAAGGGTATGCTGACTGCCTAACTAGCTTCTAGATAAATTAATGAAAATGTTGTATAACTATAAGTCTGGTAGGTCGTAGTAAGAATATTAAAGCCCATACCGACGAAGGTATTATTTTGAACGCTTCAGATAACTCTTCGACCGCCCACTGATAAGGTGTTTTGCTAAAACGATGGCTACCATGATGGAGTACTTCAAATAATAAGCATGACTTCGCGCTTGGTACGTCGATGTAATTGCGATGTCCCGACTCAGGCAACGTACGTTCCATTTGAAACAACCTGAATTTCCCTATACGCAGTAAGCACATAAATAGATAACAATGCGTTCGAACAATGCGCAAAAATGCATACATTACGTTTATCTTGTTTAAAAAGTTGCACTGGTGTTACTCACGCTACAGTGACCATTTAGCTAAGATGTATAGAAGTTGCAATAACTTAATAATTTCGCAAAAAATGCATTTTGGTGAGAGTTTGAGTCCACATATCCCTGTAGGCTGTGGATATATAGAAAAGCTAAATATATTACGAAAACAATAAACATACCATGAAGCAGGCCCGATCAAATTACGGCCCGCGCGCCAAGCCATTTAATGCGGCTTGCGGTTCATTTTCCCGAAAACAAAATTAACTTGAAAATAAATCAGTCTTTTCCGCGCTCACAACGCAAAAAATATTTTTTTGCGCTTGACAACACTTCTTCAAGTCTATCCTAACACCTGTTTTTATAAAAACGCTCATTATTATGAAGTTGGGAACGCTCAAAAGTATAAGCTGGTCTTTTATGTTTAGTTATAACTGTGGGGGGATTATTATTTTTATTAGAGGAAACAAATCAGAACTTTTTCGTAAAACAGAGTTATTTTGCAGCGTTTTATGCACTAAGTATTATATTACGGATTTTAAATTTGAAACCACTTTAGATTACTTCATTCTTCACTTAACACGCGGAAAATTTCACAAGTTACGAATCACGATAATTAAAGCTTGACGGCTTTCAAAAAATCGATATACCGGTACAGTCCTCAAATATTTAAATCAATAAATTCAAGTGATTGTAAGTTGAGGGTTAAAAGTACAAGACAAACAATTTTTTTACTTTGTACTACCCTCCTCATCTCATATATATAATAAACTTTTAAAGTATCTACAACAGGGGTGGGCAATTATTTTTAACCGCGGGCCACATGAGAAACTTAAAATGTTGTCGCGGGCCGGGTCAAAAAAGAGAAATCTCAAAATGCATGTAATATGACGTCATACTACGACGCTGAAAAAAAAATAAGCTAACGAACTTGTTATTACGTTAGGAGTTGTGCGCAAATGTTCAATTTACGTCGAATTTAACACAAAGGAAAAAATGTGACTATAGGCTATTTCAGTGTTTCTTAACCTTTTTTACTTGTGGCGCACCGAGAGACATATGCAAACAGGGCGGCGCACCTTGCGAGCGAAGCGAGCGCGAATTTTTTTAGGTGTACCGGTATTTCTCTTGAATTGCCTGCATTTTTTTGTTATATAGGTTTATAGTTGCATATCTTTAAAGGGACTCCAGCCTTTAAGACTAAAAACCTTATTTTGTCCATTTAAGTCTTGTTCCGATTAATTTTGGACTTCTTTCGTGTTCAGGTCTTATATAGACTATTTTAGATTTTATCCGGTCGTGGTTATTACTGCGAGTATGGCGTTATTATGTCGTCGGACTTAGTACTATGGTATTATAGATTATCTGATTTAGGTATTGTTGCTTTGTAGGTCCTATTGCGTTTTCTACTTAAAAGGCTTGTGGAATTAATGAGTAAAGCTTAATAGGAAAGTAAAAAATACATGTTTTATATAATAGTATAATAGGACCTACATTGTTTTTTCCTTTTGCTCGCGGCCCACCTGGCAGCCTTCTGCGCCGCGGCGCACCGGTTGAGAAACGCTGGGCTATTTGTTTTAAAACGAAAATTTTAATTTAGACATAGAGGGGAACGTCAAGCATTGAGCACAGATAACTAATGTACATTGCTTGATATATTGGCGTTTATCAAGTTGTGGGTCGAGTTGACTACAACATTAAGGTTAAATACGTAAAAATGCCCCACAAAAAACTTACAATGTTTTTTGGCTTGTGAGGCTTTAGTTACCGGTATGTTATACTTTGGTACAATGGCCATATTGCAAAGAAGGCATAAATCGGGAGAAATACACAACATGGCATTAACTAAATTAGGCTGACAAACGTGAATCTGTATGTTTCAGAGTTTAGAAAACGGCCTGTATTTCGTTCATATTTTAAAGTCGGAATACATTCAAAAGCAGCGCAATATATCTGTATATATTAGGGCTAAGTTTGTTAAACTTTTGTTGTAGAGAGTGCCACAGTGCAGAGGACGCTTTTAATCTGTAAATATGGCCAAATAATTTGTGGAAGATACAAAAAAGACAGAAAAGATTCGCGCGAAGCGCGAAAAAAATCATTTTAGTATTTAAAACAGGCTTAAAATAGAGTTTGGATCCGTCCCTAGAAATAGTGTTAGCGATACAACCAAACGTAGAAATTCCCTTGTTTTTTTTGCTTGGCTGATGTATTTTAAGATTTAAATTGCCTGGCGGGCCGGATCCGGCCCGCGGGCCGTATGTTGCCCAGGTCTGTTCTACAGGCTTCTGCTTGTCAAGTTACGTTTCTTTAGGTGGGGCGAAATAATTTAATTGCAATGAATGCACAAAACTTGCTTGTGTGTGTTTTTGTACTGCGAGCGATAGCCTTCTGAGTCCTGAAACGACCCGGCAACAAATAGCCCTTATTTCGTTGAAAAAGTCTTTTGTCGAATGAAATTACAAGCGTGACATTAACAAGTGGTCACTGGCGTATCCAGGGGGGTGTCCGGACCCCTCCTTTTCGTTAGTGATATAATCATTTTTTGTCAGGGTTCAACTTACCGTCCGAAGCGGCAATGTTTTTAATGTAATTAGGTCACGAAAGCTAATGCGAAACCGAAACCAAACGCAAACGCTGTTTTTCGTCTCCTGTTTGGTCGTCCGTAAACGCAGGATATTTTTTCTCTTTCGCCTTTCGTTATTCATATTTTGTTTTCTCTTTTTGCCTTTCGTTATTCGTTCAGGTTGGCTGATAAGAAGTATGTATTCGACCAAAAACAACGCAAAGTAAAGCCTTATAACTTTTTTATCGTTGAAAACGTCGAGTTAGGCGCAGCTAATGTCCCTCGCTGTTCGTGCTGATATCTAATGTTGGTGTAACAACGGCATTTTTTAACTGAATCAGATACTCTTAAAAGATGGTTAACTGTGACTTTCAAAGGGGCCTTTTTTATTTATTTTAGCTGACTTGGCACGCTGCTCAGCGCAGATGTTGCTCTAATTGTGGCATACTGACCGCCGGAAAAACGATCTTCGTTTAGTATTGCAGGTGGCGAGAGATGTGCTTGCAATTTAGCGTGGTCCCGTACAAGGAACTTACGAAAATGCGCTGCTGATAGTCGAAATACGATTCTACCAAAATCAGTCACACATACTTCATCGTCTTGGTTTAGTTTTTTCGCCTTAAGTTAACGATTGCACACTAAGCGATTTCGACGGTTTGCGTCTTAAAGGTTCGCTTTTGCTGGACGTAAATTGGCCGTGTCTTTTTTACATGACGTTACTACTTACTACAATCACTATTTTATGACGTCGTTATTTATGAACGTCAGACAAAAATAGGGGAATTCCCTAAGTTAGAAATTCGGTACCCCCTCCTGTTTGATTTTCTGGATACACCCTTTCTAGCGGTTGTGGTACCTTGGTAAATTTAGTTTTAAAAGTTTTGTCATTTTATTATATTGAAATGTCTATAGGTAAAGGATTGCTAGAAGTGAACTATTATATACGTGTTGCATTCATTTTTTAAACACTAATCACAATACACCTCTGCAAAGTTGGCGGCATTAATCACGACAAGCCTGTACAATGAATTCGTTTTTATTTTTACGTAAAAGAGGGGATACGGCGCAAGTTTGTACATCGCTGAAATTGAAATAAAACAGGGCAAACGAGCGACCTGCGGGCGTCGTTCAGACAACACAAGAAGGGAACTTGCAAAAGTAATCAAAAAACACGAACGTGTATGAAACTACAGTGGACACGGCCTTGTCAACGCTGGTGGCGTTAAGGAGCGTACATCACAAAACTGATTTTATTTAACAAGCTGTCGTACAAGTTTTTTTGGTAAACGCATTGGGAGATCTAATTCGACTAATAAGTCATTATGAAGCTTGCTGTGGTAACAACGTCAAGTAACAGTTGTTAAGTTCAAATACCAGATTGGCGATAACTTGAAACAGTTTATACCACACGTCAAAATTGAAAGAATCGCGCTACAAATAGTTGGCAACTTTATATATAAAAAAAACTTAGGCCCAGCACAGAAAGAATTTGCAAATAAACAGGTAAAAACGGGGGTGGGACGAAGCACAGCGACGCGCGAAGCAACAACGGAATAGTTACATAATAGACGCACCGACGTAACATGGAGACAGTCGCGAATGCGTGTGGATAACAAGATACATAGTGTGTGGTAACATCGCGCGTTAGTTCATTTCAGAGCAAGGCCGGTCGCCTACCAATTATCAACTACTTACTGGTAATACTGCTGGCATAAACCTAGGGCGGCTTTCAAAGTGTCTGCTAACCTGTGACCGTGACGCGATGAAAAAATGACCTCCTCTTCAACAAGTAATATAATGGACGCATTGCTTTATCAGTGTTATCAACAAAGCGGTAACGTGGCTATTTGCTTATACGGCGATTTTTAGAAAACGGCAAATAAAGTGTTATTAGGGGGTATTCCTTATAACGACACTAATTCCGTATGCATGTGACGTGCGACGTGACTAGTAAGGTACGGGTGCGACCAAATGCAATATGAGAAGCGAAAAATCGCGTTAAAGGAGCGACGTGGGAGACAAAATATACACACGCTTGCATTGTAGTGTAACGTATATACTAACACATAGAACGATCTCTACTTAAGAATTATTGCGAGAGAAACTGTTAAGCTGTGGCGAAGCGGTTTTGATTTTTGGTATGTTCTATTCAGCGTAAATGGTTTCTTTGTTTTTCAGGGGTCGGTATCACATCAACTTATGCACCACCACACAGTGCGCAATATTTACATGGCGCACGACAACCTGACTATTATGGTAAGCATTACAAACGTTCGAAAAAGCAATATGCCATATACTAGCATTAAAACATTTCTAAAACGAGCGGCCTAGTTTTAAAACTGAAAACAAGGGAAACTCAACATTGATAAATTACAGAACACAGTGGAACAACCACAGGTTAAAGTATCGGCACAGGAGTAATTATTTAAGCTTAACATCATCGAATACAGGAAGTCTAAAGTCTTTTGATGCGAAGTTATGCGGACAGAATACCAAGCTTACTACTAGCGTCTAAGTTGTTTGATTTTTCTAAATACGGTTCCAGAATTTTTTTTGATCGTTGGTCAATGCGTTGTTGCCATTCGCCATCTTCTAAACTGTTAATTTAATGTGTAATAAAAGGAAAAGTTTTTAAACAAAGCGATATAAATAAAAAATTACTATGTTACAGAAATTTTCTGTTTTGATAAAAAACAGCGTTGGCGAACGAATACGCCGAAAATGCAATTTGTGGACTTAAAGATTAACACTTCAGACGTAAATAAAGTGACGACTGATGATTTCACACACAGATTTTTGGCACAATGTACATTTTTGCAATGACGACAGACCTAGACGACGACAGTTGTAAGAAATTTTACTTTCAGTAAATTAGTGTTTCAATCTAATATTCCAGGTCATTTCGACGATACTTTTTGTTAAGAATGATATAGAATTCCTGTCACAAAAAAGTGCATCACGAAGTGGCTAGAAAACAGTTATCATATTGGGTTTAAAAATGAAATCGCAGCGGCGAAGGTTTGCATACGAACAGTTTATCGCTAGAAAGGTCGTGGCCGTGATAACATGAGAGCCTATATATCCGGTTAGAACGGGCAATCGCATTTATTACAGTTGCAAACGTTTGTGTTTTAATGTGTAAACTCGATTAAGAAACACGTTTCTAGCAGAACGGTCAATTTTTTAATGTCCTTCGTTGTGGTATTTGCTTGAAACTTGCTCAAAACTGTGATTTAGACAGGTCCGGTGTTTCAGTGGATGGGAAGCGAAACGCGAGCATGTTCTGGTTCTGATGATGTCATCACTTCCTCATTCGCCTATGAATAAGCACTCACATTAGTTCGTCAGATAGTTTTTGCAATTTTATATCGTCCAGTTGTATAGTCATTTGCCAGAGTCCCATTTTAACGAGGCTTTTGTACCGTTTTCTATCCTAAAGCCTTTTTTAAATCTTTTTCGCCCCATTTTGTTACAAGTTTGAAAAAGTGACGTCGTTAATATTAGATACGGACGACTGGACGTGTTGCTTATTGCGAGTACAATTTTGTAACATTGTCCATAAAATGCAACTCAGTGATCTTACCATATCACAAAATAATAAAACAGGATCTGTGATTGTTGCACTGAAATATTTTATATGTTTAGTGGTGACGATCCTTTACTAATTTTATTATCAGTCTAGCCGTCAGTTAACGTCGAACCGCAATGAGATAAAAATACGCTGATTTAGTGATAACATTTCCGTGTTGCCAAACCAGGATCCAGCATACTATATACTAGCATGTCAAAATGTGTTCCGCCACATGCTATACAGTGAAGTGGCTCACTTTCCTGACCGCAATTTTACTACTGCCATTTTACAATTGGATAAAAACGCAATTAGGTCTGGCTTTTGTTAAATGAATTTTCGAATATGTTTGGCTTAACAAAATCTCGTATAAAACAAGTAGTGTGGTAATAAAATATATTTAAATATTATTAGTATACCGACGTGCATGGCAATCGTCACTGCTGCTGGGGTATTGAAGTCGCCTCTGGTGTAACGGTGGGTTGCTGGGTAGGCTCACTATAGGCGACAGGGAACGGCTGCAAAAAAACATATCACGTGTTGTTCAACGCTCATCGCTGACAAGACATACCAAACGTCTGGAGTGTAATGCGGCACTATGTTAGGCCATTGTTTGGCTGCCGTTTAAAAAGTGGCTGTTAGATGGCAATAAATGAATTGAAATACTAATAAGATGCAAAAACTTTCGAAAGATAAACCATATTGTACACGGTTAAGTGTCAGTAATATACAAATCACAAATGCGGAGTTTCGGTATAGATACTGTATATTTACTTGAGAAAACAGCTAAACCAAAAAACACAGAGTTAAGTCACTTTTAGTAAATGAACAGTAGGCGAAAAAAGGCTGTGTGAGTGTGGTATGCGACGGCGCGACCTAGTAAAACAAATATCGGTCACATTCCTTCACGCTTTAGTGTTTTAAAGTCAACTGCGACTTTCATAGACGCTACGCTACTACAAGAGAAAAAGGAACTGCCGTGGTTCGTCCATTGTCTGGCTTTCCAGTCAAACGCCTTCCAGTTAAAAGCCAATGGCGAAAGTTTTTTTTTTTCGGCTAGATATCATTATTCGGCCATACAAGGGTTTAATATTCATGTGAAGAATAACATTAGTTTCCTAACAGGCCCATGGGAAAAGTAAGACTTGACATCAACGTTGTGCGCAAATTAGGTGGCCGGATGAACGGTTGTTCTTATCATTTGTGATATGTTTACGGTTCTTAAGGGAGTTAGCAGTTTCCATTAGGTCTTAATTGGGTGCTTTTATGTAAACACTCGGAAAACATAACGTAAACTAGTTCAACCCCACTCTAGCCGTTTATTTACCCTTTCAGCTTGATGATCCTACTTAATAGCTATAGAGTCTGCCAAACAACATGTACATTTACTCAGGGTGAAACAATAAACTTGTGGGTCGATATAAATAACAGGATAAACTTAGCTCTGGAACATATTCCGGCTAAATAAGTTACAAATGCTTTATATAGATTTTAAGTTGTCATTAGGCAAGAAGTACGAAAAACATTGGGACTGATTGTAAAACGTTATTCAGTTTGCAGTCATGTACGTGCCGTTGGCCTTGTGAGTTGTGATATATATATGAGAATAATCAAGGGGCTGAAAATTCCTAATAAACCGAAACGCCACAGCAACAAACTACTGTTTAATAACATAAATGTAAATGAAAAGTACTTTGCTAATGGAAAGATCGGTTAACAAAAAGGTTTCTGACGAACATTAGGTTAAATGCAGCTTGTAGTAAAAACAACCGACGTATTGTGTTTTGTCAGCAAAAGCGACATTGATTGAACGAATGAACGAGAATAGAAAGGCATTATGTAAACTAAATCCCTGACACCGCCTTAATGTACTATACGTCAAACGGGTAATTAGTACGCAGCCAAATTCGAAAAACTTAATTTTACCTTATGGGAATTTCAACTAAAAATTAGGTAATTAATTCGAAAGGGGGTGGAAAATCACCATCAGGGCCTCGTATGCCTTCCATTTCGTGAGCTGCACACTTAAAAGCGAAAACGTGGCGGGGGGTGAATTAACAAGTCTCGCGCGCTGCACTTCATTTGCAATGGCGGATTGCCAAACGATCGATATACGGCCAAATACGACGAAAACCGTTACATTTGATAAATGACGGAAAACGCGTGGCCACTACTTTTACGCAACTAAAGACCAATGTTTTTTCGCACGTTCGGTCGCAGATGCAGCACGACTGCGCATTTGACATTTTAGAACCTAATGTTTTCATCATGTGCAGCTCTGACAGGGTCGGTGAAGGACACTTGACAGCCCCAGCAATCACGTACGGGAAATTACCGAGCAGACTAAAAAGTGACATTAAAGTAATAGATAACTGTGTTTTTTTAACATTAACATTTTATGTAATACTTCTGTTGACCAACAGTGTATAGAATTGTATCACGCAAGCTTGGTAAATGGTAATGGTAGGCACCTTAAACGGGAACAAAAATTGGTTAAAAACGCAAAAAAACACCCAGAAAAACATCACGTGAGAGCCATCTCTTCAAATTTGCAATTCCCTTTCGAGCTTCTGGTTTTTGTTCCTAAAATAAATCAGGGAATCGGATTTTTAATGTCGTTGCACGACGAAACAACTGGGGAATCCTGGTGCAAAATGCACCGTAGGGGACATTTCCAAATAATCGAAACTGAGCTTTGCGCAGACATGGCAGCTTGTGAGTGTGTGTGTGTGTGTGCGGAGGGTGTGTGCTTGCGTACGTGCGGGCAGGCTCGTGTGGTTCTCCGAAATGCTTCGGCGTAGCAGCGACTGGTGCAAAACACGCTTTACGCGAAAACGTGTTGCGACGACCAATTAGGAGCCAATTTTTCGCGGTTCAGTGGCAACCTCGCGGACTGTTGCAACATAACGACGATATTACGCTGTATAAACTAATTTAAGATTATTATGTCGAGTCTTTCATCAACACTTGACGCAAAGCCAGAGGTCCCGCGAACATTAAGTTGTTATTAGGCACGAACACAGTGTTACAAAAACAAGGATACTAAGAAACAAACGTCCTCAACAACTATAAAAATCGCTAAAGGCATTGCTGATCTAAGTTAAAATGTTTTGTGCTAATGTATGTTTCTTCGAACCGATGCGCACAAGCAATTTACAATCAATACAAGTTTATAGGCAAAGACCAAAGTCAAACACAACATTTGCTTGTGAAAGATAGTAAACTGAGTCAGCAAGATGTTGAATATTTCGCAACACCTATACTCCCGCATGTACTGTTGCGCAACATTTATCATTATGTGAACTTTTGTGCACATAAAGCCAGAACTTCGTTTATGTCACAATTTTAAATGATTTAAATTTATGATATTGTTTACTGCTGAAACTCACTCCTACTAGTACTTTTCTTGGAAAGGCAAAGTAAACATTTTGTATCTTACATTGACTAAGAATATTAATGCCAGTTTGTCAAGATTATTAAATGGCTAGTATAAGAGTGGCTTAACTATCCTACAGGGAGTACATTTTAGTTTATTTTTGAAAAGCAATTTTTAAAGAATTTGGAACACTATACAAAATACAAGTTGAGCATATTAGTGTGCCAAACAATTTTATGATATATATAGTTAGTGCATTAACCAAAAACAAAATATATTTAAAATTTGATTTTATATTTGATACCTTACACAGCCACTGATACAGCTCTATGTACTATTAAACAATTGAATGAGATTACATTTAAAACCAGCAACCTAAGAAATCAAGCAACACAATATGCTTTTTATTGAACATGATACCATGGAATCCATAGATAAGTCTCTCATTACACAAAAACACCTTTAAAACAAAACTGTACCTAACTGTCACACAACATGTGTTCTCATACTTTACAACATATTATTTGCGAATTTTTTACTTTAATAAAAATATAAACTTATTTATTTTAATGTGATAAGGAATGGGGTGAAATGATTTGCAAATAACAAAAAAATTGTTTAGTCTAAATGTTAAATTAAACCAGCTATTTGTATCTTATTAATTATTCATCAGAATAAGGCAAAAGGCTTGCAATGGGTATTAGCTTTACTGCAGTTGAATCTAAAGTTCCTAAAACTTTCAAGCTTTAAACTGATTAGTGTTATCTATACTTTCTGTCATATATATATTCAAATCAATTAGACTTATAGTAATCACAATGCTTAACAAAAAAATGTTCTTTTTGATCTATCAGATTGCTAACTATTGTGGAACATATGTTTTCAGCATCAAAAGTATTTTTGGCCTTTAAAAACACATTCTACATAAGCACATTTGAAAATCGGTTATAAGGTTTATTTACCTCTTGGGCAGTTTGTGGTGCGCTGAAGTTTAGTTCTTGCCTTGCTGGAGGTTGTACTTCATTTGGGTTGACAAGAAATATGTTGGTGTCCTGTAAATGACAAACATGTCTAACTTGGAATTGCTACTTACACCTGCATGTAACATGCAATTTTTCATATACATTGCTGTTAAAGAATATTTTTGAAATTTTTATAAACCTTGACATGTTGAATGGTATGGCATGCTAAATGAAAATTAGTTTACAAATTGTTGGGATTTAGTTTTGGGTGTATGATATGTATTTAAAAGGATACAAAGTAAAGCATTTTTAAAATAATAACTTTTACCATAATAAGGTTATCTAGGTCCTCAATGGTTAGTTCCTTGTGCCCATTGGTAACAATCCCTTGCGGCGTTTCACTTGGCCTGGAATTCTGTGGCTCAGAAGTCCTGTTAGCCATCATGTCTTGGGTGCTTGGGTTATAGGCAGTTGAAGTGATCGGCTGAACAGCAGAACAGTCAGAAAGAATGACTTGCAACACATCGGCTGGCACTACAGAGGATTCAATCGTCTTGTTAGGTGACATCACAGTGGCATCATTGATCGTAAATTTGTTATCGAATCCAACAGAAAGGCCTGTTTCACCAGAAAGTGGACTGTGCAGAATCTCGCCAGAGTCTCCATTTCCTTGGATAATTGCCGATGTATTTTGCACTACAATATGGTTTTGGGAAACATTTGCATTCTGCTGTGGTTGTTGCATGCCTACACCCATTGAAACCGGTGTGGCCCGGTCAAGTATTTGCATCGACTCAGTGATGGTGAATAACTGCTGGTCGGCATTGAAAGGCATTTCCTGACTTGCTTCAGGGTTTATTGGTTCTTGTTTTGTCCACAATGAAGGCTGGACAGTTTGTGACTGGTCAGTTCCACTACTGTTGCTTTGTGTTGAAGTAAATGCAATTTGGGCAGAGGTTGGCCATACAAAATTCTCTGGAGCACTGGCATTAGCGTTATCCTGGGGCGAGATTACATTGTTGGGCATCTGTGGCAAGGAAATATTTGGCATGAAACCAATGCCCTGGCTGTTGTTAAATGTGGACGTGGCAATATTTAGCTGTGTAGGTGCAACCCAGGTAGATGTGCTTGTGAAGGCAGAAGCTTGTTGGGCATTGTTTTCAGAAGGTAACATATTTGTATTAACATTTCCACTTTGCTGTGATATGATAGTCATTGCCTCACCAGCTGAGTTGCTGCAAGTGATCTGATTTCCAAACACAAAACTCGGGTCCCCTTTTAAAACCTCTTGGGGCCACATAGTGGTTTGTAGTGTTGGAAATAGACTTGGTTGTGCGGCAGAGGTGTCACTAACTGGCGTACTTGATTGCATGGGTTGCTGGTTACCAACATCAGTCATCTGAATTGGATTCACAGCTGCTGATTCTTGTACCACAGGAAGGGAAAAATTAGTCTGTCTGGGGACAGCTGCCACTTGTGGATTGTTGACAGAAAACACAACAGTGCCTGAATTGTTTAAGGCAGTTTGGCCCTGGTTATGCCCAGGCATGGCACTTGGAAACCCCATAGCCAGACCTGCTCCGAGTTGTGACTCTGTTTTCACCATCATGCCTGCCATTGAAGCATTGACTTGAGAATTGCCACAGTTGTTGTGATTTGGAGTGCTTCCCTGCAGTTGAAAGGCAGATGGTGACTGGGTCACACTGTTCTGATTGAAAAAACCTGGTTGTGAAACAGCACAATTTAAGTTCTGAAAGTTAGAAACAGAACTGAAAGCCCCAGGCTGCTTGGCCGACATAGTGCTCTGAGAAAGCACAGCAGCAGGTTTAAAAACAAACTGGGCGCTTGCTGGTATGTTGTGAGTGGCTAGTGGTCTTTCAATTGTTGGTGGTAGCATATTCTTTTCAACACCGAATTGAACTAGCTGTGTGGGTTGTGGTGGAAACGAAATGGAATGAGCGTTGCTGTCATTGGTAAACTCATTGCTTTTCTGTGGTTGCTGCTGTGCTGCTAACGACATAAATTGTTGTTTAGTGTATAACACTTCTTCAGTTTATAAACTTTGGCAAACAAAATAACAGTTTTTTAAAAGTTGACTAACCTAGTACAGTTGGTTTGACATCACTTGATTCCGGCTTTAGCAATTTCATTAGGGCTTCCAGAACGTTTCGGTCAATATTTTCACTCAACAGTGCTTTGACTGGATTTTCTGAAATAGTCAAGGAGTGTTAAACATATTGTGCACAGTCAAACTAAATGAATTTCCTAAAAACACTACTTTAAAAATCATCTATATATGAAGCAACACAAAAATGAAAAATGCTAACTAAATGAAACATAAAGGCTGTACATCTTTAAAAAGCCCTAAAATATAAAAATAAATAAACTCCACATACCCTCCTGCTTAACAGTTATTTTTTCAGATTCAGTAGTCTCATTAGTTTGGCTCCTGAGTTGTTTGATTGGGTCATATGTAAAACTGTGAGGGTCACATCTTTTGCCATTGTGCTCCACCAAAACCTGCACATTGACAGGCTTCACGATGTTTAGGTCATGGTATGGAGGGACCATTACCACCATGTGAGTCTACAAAGCGAAAAAGAAACTATTTACATATCAGAGGAGAAATCATTATTTGTTTGATACATTTACTTTTTGTTATAAATTGACTATTAGAGCCTAGTTTGCAATCTATACACTATTCTTTTTTGCTTTATTCTGATACAATTTTGGCTTACTATAACAAAACTGATGTTATTCTAACACTCAGTTAAGGCATATTACAAACAAAGGCGTATGATGAAAAATGACACCAACACAATATGATCTATGTAGGAAACTAGCCCAGCACAGTTTGTCCTTGTTTGCTGCATTTTTAATGCAACTAGTTTGGAACCTATGAAAAAAGCACCAAAAAATATTTAAAGGTTTGATAAAGCGATTTGTAATCAAGTGTATATGTACTTTACATATACTTCAAATAAAACATTTATTTGTGAAACTGACATATTTATCTAGAAAATGATATTATGCACCTTAAAGTTGAACATGCCAGCAAAGGAAGTAAACTAAAAGGTTAACCAACAATAACAAAAAGTTCTTTTGACAAACAGGCAAGCAATGCCAGGTGAATTGGGTCTTTTTAACACAAGTTCAACTACAGTCATGTATCTTACTATAGTTTGTGGTGCTCCACCATAGTAAACAGGTTTTAGTAAACAGGTTTTACAAGCTCATATTGTACCAAGCCATACAGGAAATTAATGACAGTAACCAAATTTGTTAGCACATATAAAACTACACAATTATTTTAACCATCAAAAACTAAAAATCTAGTTTAACCAAAAAATATTAGTAACAATATTAGTATAAGTTCCTACATGGAGTGAATAGAGAGAATACATACTGAACCTGTTTATTGAGTGAATTTTATATCTCCCACCATTTTAAACCAAGCTGCTAAAATCATTTCAGTCAGTTCTGTTTAGGATTGGGAGTGAAACCACAGCCTTCAGCATGGTTGCAGTATTTTAAATGCTGTGGTGGCAAATCTGATACATTGGCTATGTTAGCTAGCTTCCGCCTATAACTGTTAACTGCCTATGATAGATAGTGGGTTAAAGAGGATATGAAGTTTTTTAGCAGGGCTTTTTAATGTTAGCGATTTTAACATCTTATATTATGGGATCAGTATTTATTCATTGAAAAATGTTAAATTTGTACACAAAAATATTGAGGCTTAAACAAATTTGAATAAACAGGTCACTGCCAAAACAGGTCACTGCCATGGTATAAATAATATGCTTTTATTAGGTTTTTAACGCTAAATTATTTTATTAAACTGGAGTTGTGATTAGATCAAATAATATTGTAACAGAAGATTTGATATAATAAACATATATCGCTGTTAAAGTGTTTATGTAAGGAATTCAATACATCTACTCTTTGGAAATTACTCGCTAGGGTAGTAAACCAAAGCACTTAAGCAAACATGGGCCGGTAGTGAATAAACCCTAGTGTTTAACAGTGATCCCAATGTTTACTTTCTCTTTTTAAAAGACAATATAGAAATCTTCAAAATATGTACACACAAGCATTAATGATGGTGCAAAGCATATCATGACTATTAATGATAAACATGTTGAAGAGCAAAAAAACCTCAAGTGTGAACCGAATAAACTACCACCAGGTTTTACTACAACCAACTAAGGCACCCTATGAGAAGAACACAGCTTAAAAAGTTACGATCTCTAGATGGTAAACACAATCAACTAGATGTCATGACAAGCCAACAATGCACCACAGGTTGAATTTTTTTCTTGAGTTGCATGTATTTAAATTATAATTATATACTTTTTAACATTGTTAAATTTTAGAATGACCATTAAGGTTTGTTAATTAGGTTTTGGATTTGTGTTTTATAAAATGCGAATGTTAATGTCAAATCACTACACAAGCTGCAATTTTTACATAACAGTTATACGGTAAAGTGGTGTTATACCAATGTTGTGAATTCAATACACAAGCCAACAAAGATCAACCTCAAATTTTGTCACAATAAAGCAACTGTAATATATTTTCATAGCTATGTTAGAATTAGAACAAGCAAGTTCTACATCAAATTTTACAAAAACTATTACCTGATGAAAGTTGTCTTTGTCCAACTGTCCTACCATGTGCCAATGTGAATCTGCAAATAATTTTAGCCAGATAACATAAGAACTGATTCCTTGGATTAAGTATTATATAAAAAGCTGTCAAGGTATCAAATATTTAAAAAAAATTGTCCAGGGATCTGTAGCTAGTGATTATAACTTACCGTCAGCTTCTTTTGGATCTTGAAAAATGACTTTGGTGCCCCTGTGAAAATTCCTTCCAATGATGAACATTTCAACATTGCCTTTTGCCGAACAGCGTTCCAAGCTCTTTTTCGTGATCTCAGGTTGCCCAGGTGGTTGAGCTGTATATTAACACATTTATATTTGCATTTATGGTTAATATGCGCAAATTACTACAAATCTCTGGTGTGACTTGAACTTTTTAGTAAATTACAACAGGCAACTTCGAAGGTTTGATGTACTGTCAAACCTAAAGCAGCAACATACAAATTGCATTAAAAGAAAAACAAGAAAAAATGTTTTTAATGAATTGTGCCTAAAATTAACTGGACTTTAAGATTTATTTGGTTTGACTTATCTCTTCATTGCAACAGATATACTCTGTAGTATAAAGAAACTAGTAAAACAAATATATTTCTCGAGATAAGTTTAAACTACTTTGTTGGAATAGCATGTATTCTCTTGTGTCACAAGTTTTAGTTATAATTACACAAGGTATTATGTGTAAGGAACAAAATCACAACTTCAAAACCAACCATTTACACATGGTTTATTTATTTAAACAGCCAAAGTACTAAAAACCTGTCAACATAAAACTGACCCACAATAAATGCAGCACATTTATTTATGTGAAATACAAAATGTTAAAGTGGCTATTTAAAATGATAAAGAAGTTGAAGGACATATCTGCAAACTCTAATGGTTTTGTGAGTGAAATGTAGTGATAAAAAATAAACATCTTGACAGTTCATTTTTTAAATTAGATTCTAATGGAGTGTCACATTTATTATGGCCAATCTTCTACATTTCATAACGATAAAACTTACTACAGCTGATACGATTGGAAGCAACTTGCAGAATGACTGGGTTTGGTGCATTGGGGACATCTTCAAGAACAACACGAAAGACAAGTTTAACAGTTTGATTTCTCTTCTTTGCCCTCGTTACCCCGATTCTGGCTTCAACATCTGCATTTCTTAGCTTAAGTATTCCAACACAGTCAACACTGCATAAAACACAATCTTATGATTAGTGTCAGATCTTACTGTTACTGAATATTAAACAATTATTTGTAACAAAACATAACTTGGCAAATTTAGGTGTGAGACAGTGCTGATAAACAAACGAGTGTTAAAACATAAATTCTTTGTTTACCTCACATCTTCTTTTGGGTCAAATGGAATTTTTATAACCTTTGTACCATTTATGTCAACCTCATCACAAGGTGTTGTGTTTCTTCCAGTCACTTTACACGCTTGGTAAAATCCGTGGGGACGAATTTTGTCCTCTGACTCCACTCCTACGTAAACTTGTAAAGTGGTCTTGTTGGTATAGCCCTTCAACTACAGAAATAAAATGTATTTAATCACAAAACCCCTAACAGGAAAAACATTTAAATATTGCAAAACACAATCAAGACTGAAGTTAAATGATTGATTCCTGAGAAAGACAACGATTCTGATTTAAAAATATATTTTAATGAGAAAAATTATAATTGCTCTGGTTAATATTCACAACTGTGCAGCTTTTTGCCTAGTTTGACACTACTAGACTACTTGAAAAATCAACAATAGTTTTACTCACACAGCAGGAAGCAACAGAATTAAATATATTTTTAAACCTTTAACCACTTGACAAATTTGAGATCTGACACATAGCATAGGGAAAAAAGCAGGGATAAATAAAACAGCGGCTAGCCTCCGTTAGTAAAGACATGCATAAAAATGTACAAGGCTTTCAATTTAATAGTTCTATAAAGTTTGACAGAAACTTGTTTCTATTTAAATTTAAAGGCCAGTGCCACTTACCGCTTAGAAGGGCCTTGCAAGGGCAGCAGTGATTAAACAGGCTGTCCATGGCCACTACGGTTACAACTTAGGAACCAATCAATAACAAATTGATCGCTTGCTGATATTTTAAACCCCATGAAGTGAGTGCAAAATGAAATTGCGACACACCAAAGCAGTCTGAAATATTGAAATCTCACAAGTGTTTTACTCAGGGTTAGTACCTGAACTAAACAATGACACTCTTAAAACATTCCCAAACACATTTTACTTCAACAACCTAATAACAAACTAGATTGTGTTACCAACATAGTGATCCACATAAACTTTTTTTATCAAAAAAGGTTTTCCTCAATAACCTCATATGTATTGGAAAAGATCACCTTTTTTTCTTATGGTGGTATATAGAATTTTGCCCTAACTTTTGTGACAAACGAGCTTTATTTGGGATATATATTGCAATTTGTTTTTTAATTGTTCAAAGATCTATTTTTACAACTGTTTTAACCCATGGCCCATCTACATCTTAAGTCACAACAAACAATGCACTATTCTAAACATAGACACTAAAATGTTTTTTTATCAACTTTCAAGTTAATGTATTAAAACTCCATTACTAAGGTTAATACGTTACTAATTACGTAAATATAAAAATTGGGCCTTTGGAGTGTGGCTATTTTAGCAAAATCACTCAAAGTGTATTTGATGTTAACATATTTAGTTGTCTAAAACGGCAAATGTCAAAGCATATTGTGATTTTGAAAAACAAGCAAACCGCTAATCATGAACTTGTTCTGCTAGGTTTTTCATAGTATTATTTTTTTACTATGTCATAATTTTTGGGAGAAAATAAATTTATGGGAGAAAATAAATTTATACTTATATATACTTGCAAAATAGTGGCCATATTGGCTCTAGAACACAACTTGCATTTAAAACTTGAAAAAAACTTTTACTTTTAAATTTGTTTTGCTCATGCATTTCTGTGAAAAACATGTACAAATGCCAAAAATGTTACGGATTTCAAGAATATTATAAAATAGTACTCCTTAACTATTTGGAAAAGTTACATCCTGAATTAAACAACCTAATTTAACAAACAGAAAAAGTAAACTCTAATCACCTCTAGTTTTGGAAAACCTTGCTGGGAAGAATCTTTCACAGGACCGCGGCTTCCTTCAGTAAGATATCTTGCACGATGTTGTTCCTCTGGTTGAGCCACTATAGTTAAAGTACATCCATGCATTGTAGAGGGATGTTGTACATTAAGTGCCATAGCTGAATTGGGATTTGCTGCCCTGTGGTGGTGAGTAACCCTACGACGCCCGCTTGTGGGTCTCGCTTGGACTCTGCACACTGGGAAGGTTTGGTCGCTTGGGGCAACATTAGAATCGATGCCTTGAGCATTCGAGTCCCTAGTAAATAAATGAAAAAATAAACAAAGGCAATTGAAATCATGGCACAATAACACATTTATAAATTATCATTTTCTTGTGTTGAACATATTAGCCTTAAACTTAAACTAACTATGATCTACCTGGTCATGGAAGTATTTTGACTGCTTTCTGATGCGTTTGAACATCTGCGTGTCATTAAAGCATTTAGGCTTGAATCAGAATTGTTAAATGTTGCACTGTAAGACAGACTATGTCTGGACCTTTGATTTAAACTTGTAACAGGTGCACTTGAATCCTCAGTTTCGTTAGCTCCAGCCTCATAGCTGGGCGAAGGTGAAGGTATTTGTGAACTCTGCGGAGACTGAAATGGAAACTTAGTGGACTCAACATAAAAAGGATGCATTTCCCTCCTTGTCTTTCTGCGCTTTTTCCGGTTACTGTTGGAGGAGTATGGGTCGTCATCTGATGAACCTCCAGGTGTTGTGGTGCTTAGCATAAGCATTCCCCAGTCAGGGGGCAAGCGCTTTCCACCAGCAAGAATCTGTGACTCTGACTCCATGCCAGTGTCATCCGACTCCATTGTTTCAAAGGGGCTACTAACATCGCCAGGCATACCCATGTCACCAGGACTCGTAACACAGCTACCAATCATTGAGCTGTTGTCATAATGCATACGGGTCTCCTCATCTGGGTCCAGAGGATCAAGCATAGCAAACATTGGCATGTTTGTGATGCCGGAAGTACTGGCTACTACGTCCCTATCCACTGTAGTTTCAGCAATGTTTGACATAGCAGCACAACCCTCAGCGTCTGAGACAGAAAGGGTGCATTCCTGCTTGAGCTGTCCAAAGGAGGCGCTGCTCTGAGGGACTTGGCTACTTTCATCTACAAGCAGTACAAATATGTCAAAGTGCATTTATACGTACACTACATAATGATTAGTAAACAAGATATATAACGAAGTTTACACCAAGGAGTGGAAACTGTTAATTAAATATATGTAGCTTTGTGGTTTAAGGTAATTTTTTTATATATGGAATAAACAGTATATTATTGATCTATATTAATTGGGCTACTCAAGCCCATTTGACAAACAATATACCTCATAAAGCTATTTGAAACGTCACACTTTGGTGTCCAATTAGTAATTACTATTTTTTTTTTAATAGTTTTAGCTAGTGCATACCATAATTATACAGAGTTTCTTGGGAAGACCTCGTCCCACCACTAGTATCGTCTGGTTGATGATTATTCCACTGTTCTTGATCAGACATAATTTGCTAAAAAATTTAAAGACACAAACAAAAAAAACTGATGTTTGAGTTGCATTTTTTGCAATATAAGTAGTTAAAATTGTACTGGTCATAAATGCAATCATTAACGTTATGAACAATATGGGATGCCAAAATGATTAGATACAGATATTTTACGCAGTCTATAGACATCCATTTTTTGTATATTAGTTTTATTCACTAATTTCAAACATATACAGGTCATAAAATTAATTTTTTTCATCAATAAACTTAGCATTAGAGTAATGCCAAAGGCATAATTAAATGATATAAAACTAGAAATAAAAACAAGTTTTTGTGTTTTTTAATAAAAAGCATATGTTCTAACCTTGAAACATTAGCAAAGAAAGGCCTATTAAAAATCCCTGTGTGTTATTTTTACTGGACTCTATGACTGCCAAAATATTCTATATTTAGAAGTTAGTGTTTAGTGCAGTAACCTGTGGCACACAAACATACCACTGATGGGATGTGAGAGCTTTCGCTGGTATGTAAGCAAACAGAGTTTGCAAAAGGTAATGGGAATGAAATATTATTTTTGCAATCTTTAATTACATTTCTTGCACCAATAAATACAATCAAGAAATATGAGGCTGGTAATAGAAGTGGGTTTTAGTATTTAGGTTAACAAACAGAAATAAAGGTAAACATGTTTTTGTGAAACTAGGTGGTACACAGTGACCATAAAACGCCACTAGGTGGTAAGCGCCAAGAAAAATTGGAACAGCAATATTTTAGGATGGTCGATCACCTTTTGCAGTTTGCACACAGTAAGAACAATGAAAAATACTGGCAAAGTTTGTGCGGTGCCCTACTCTCTCCAATTTATGGCACTTTTCACCAAGGGCAACCCAAGTTTTATGCACATATGGGGTGTTTGATGCTAACAGGGCAGAACAATTTAGGTGTACAATTATATTATAATAGAGGGACTGCACACAAATATCATATAAAATCTTGGTTGTGTACTTGTCATAGAATGTAGAGTGGGCAAACCAACAATGAAATAATATTATTATATTGTCTGGTATTTTAATAGATAGTGTGCAACCAATTCTGGCATGCTTGCCTACATGCCTGTTTGCTGCTGTGAAACATGTTAACTGCACCTGTGAATTAAATGTATTTTGTCGTGTTGATTTATAACAATTAGAAAATGGGCGCTGGTCTAGAATCCTACCACAATTATTAAATCAATGCACAACATTTGGGTTAGGGTGCGAGTTAACGTTTGGGGTGGGTCAAGTATTGTTATATTCAGTATTTATTAATAATACTTGACCCACCCTAACCCAAAACGCTAACCTACCCGCTACCCCTAACCCAAATAATATGCATTGTCGTAGGATTCTAGACCAGGGCCGAAAAACGTTTGGGAAAAATATAAAAACTTGCATCTGGCAGAAGTATGACAATCTAAAAACTTGGATAAGGGTAAAATCTTAACCCCAACTTGAATAAAGAACAAAATGTCGGAATAGAAAAACGATTTGAGTTGATGTCACAATCGGTGCTAGTGGAAGTAGGTAAAAATAAGAAAATAACAAAATTAGAACAAAATAAAAAAGTAGATGCATCAACAGGAAAAACAACTACAAAGCGGTCAAGCCAGGTATAGAGTGGCTAGGCTACTAGTACCCACTATCTCACAGTACAAAATAACAGTAACACACAACATATTATATAATTTTGTTATTGAGGCTTAAACGTATGTTTCACATTATGCACAGCAACTTTAAAATCGCTTAACATTCGTTACGCAAATGCGGGCGAACGTTGTTCTGTTCTGTTGTTCACATTTTGTAATAAAGCTTGCTAAAACATAGAAGTCCCCAACGGAATGGATTTGCGGAGTAGGATATTTAAAAGAAATGGTAAATAGTCGATTATTATATTTCGGGAAAACAAAAAACATTAAAAGAAAACGAATAAATTCGTGCTATCCTAAAATCGCGTCGGTTATGTTTTTCTAAGTCAGGGTTAGCCAACACGTCGATCGCAATCGACCGATCGATTGTTGCATTTCACCTGGTCGATCGCGTCGCACACATGCAGAACATTAAAATGACCAATTGTTGACTGACAAGTCTCACTGACGTAACAAATTGACATTTATCGCTAGCTTGGAATGTAATTAACCGACAAAATGTTTATTAAGTGTTCTAATTCTTGTGACTTTTTTACCGAACCAGACGATCGGGAGTCTCTAAAAAATATTTCAGTCGATCGCAATCAAACATAAGTTGGCTACACCAGATTTATGTTATCTATAAGAATAAAAAAGTCATTCTGGGAGTGACGTGACTACTAGATATTCAAACTAAAAAAAAATAAAAATAAAACATTTATAGGTAAAATTTTTATTAGGCGACAGAATCGCTTTAGTATCACTATTATAAGTGTTAATGGGGCTCCAGGCATAGACATGGCCAGGAAGAGAATATAAAGGGACCATATGCCCCCAAAACGATTTACATATTATAGGCTACCGGTAGGCTACCTACCCTTTGTAATTATTTTTAAAGTATTTATGAATAGTACGGAGCAAAATAGTTGATCCGAGGTATAACAAACCCTTCAGCTATTGCACTGTTACGCCCCACACGACGTATAGTTATTATTACGTTTGCTACACTTACTAATGTAGTTTTACTTCTTCTAGTCATTTTGTTTTTGTTCTTTCAATAGATATTACGCTGTTTGAAACAGTTTGCTAGCATATTAATTCGTGTTGGATACGGCAGCCAATAGCAAAACCTAAACCAGCAAGATTGGACTTATTTTTGTCATGCTAAGAGTTGCAGCCGTATATATACGCCTGTTGTTGAAAACACTAATTACACCTAGTGTTAGTGTTACTGTTCCTGAGAGTCAACAAACGTACGCAATGGGGTAAAATAAACAAAAGGCTAAATATAGTTTGTCCTTAAATTAAACACCAGCATTCACAATTTACCGATGCTGAGATATGTAGACTTATAAAAACGTGTTCCGAAAAACGTAGGGCTTTTCTTGATACCGTTAGACAAAGTCAATCGGTTTCCTCTTGGTGAGTTTACACTCAAGTATCTGGTGTAGACGGTTTGTGCAAGATATGCATTGTGATGCAAGCGAGGCAAAATTTGCCGTAAAAAGAAAGAAAATCGAAACATAATGACGGTCTCCAGCCATAAGACCGAAATGAGAACAACAACAACAACACATAGGCCGCCAAGGTATTTTTTTGTATTTAGCTCTGATTTGTACTGAGCCAAGCAATGTCATTACATTCGTCAAGATGATTTCTCGATTTTCGTTTTATTAATGTGTTACTATTAGTCTACTTGACAAATAAGCTGATGTGCATAAACCGTTGAATGTTGGCCTAAAAATGACCTTGAATAACCATGTAGCGTACTTTATGCGTTTACGATTAAATGTTTCGTTTGGAACTGAATGCCCTTAAAGGAAATTGTGAAACTGTTGCACCAGGCATTATTACACACTAAAGTTGCTCGTCTAACAATATTTGTCGGACACTTAATGATTCAATGCCGCTCAAAGAAACGCTGACGCCACACTGCATAGCTACGTATGAAGAGGCACAGTAATTGTTTCGCCATAGCGACAGGCCTTAAACCAAACTTGCCACTCGCGAGCGACCAATTAGGCGCAACTTTTCGCGAAAAATCATGCAATATTCTACTTTAAACATCCCCACTGACGAGTCAAAGCAGGTGTCAGAAAAATGTGTTATAAAACGTTACACTTTGTTTTTCGCAATACCTAGCTATGCCCGTGGTCCCCCAGGGGGCAGAGGGCCACGGCTGAGAAACCCTGGAATATAGGCTATGTTGGTGTACCAAGAATAGCAGGTTAAGCAAAACGTATTTACGATGAGTACACACGCGCAATATTTGTGAATTGTTTTTCTCGTTGGTTTAACTTGGTCATCAATGACCTCATCAGAAGTAGGCTGCCTGTGAATGTGTTATACTATTAGGGAGACCATTGGTTTCTTCATTAAGAGAAAACCCATAAAGGCGCACAAGAAATGCTAACCCTACAACTACCTTCAAATAATTAATGTAGATTGCTGAAAAACAAACTTCAAATGTTGTCACTTATTTTTTTTCATGTTGCATAATCAGTACAAAATGTTGCATAATCAGTACAAAAGAGAAAGTAACTGAGAAAAATGAACTTCGTTTACTATCACATTCTTTAAAACCTATCTAACAACATATTCTTGAGATTAAAGTAGTTGCAAGAACAGGATGTAACCCAAAATAACAGCGAATGGTGCGAACCGGCTGAATCCTATCACTGCTGCTAACAGTCACCCTAAAAGCAGCAGTCGCCTGATTCAATTTTTAGACAAACAATCACAAAAGAAAAATTGATAGGCTACAATTATAAAATTAACTCAATGTATGACTGTTACGTGCAAACTTGACCACTGCACATTAAAAAAAACACGTGAGCTACTTGGATCTCAAAAATTGGTGTATGAAATAAGGTGCAAAAATCCCTTGACAGTAACCAGTAGGCATAAAGCCAACCGGTTCGCAGATCTCCTAAAATTTCGTGAGACGGTTCTATAGAACTGGCTGAATCCCACCACTGGTTATAGCTGTAATGACATTGTTTGTTGACAAACCAAAACAAAACGTCATATAAGTTGAAAATACGTAGAATTCAATTTTAGCCATTTCTATCCAGCGATGATGACTCAGGATTTTCGATCTCCAACATTTAATGCCAATTGGTAGTTTGTGTCATGCAGGACTGCGGGGTCGGTTAAAAATGAGGCCAAATTTGGGATTTTGTCGACTTCGACTCTACAGCCTGTATTTCACCTATACATAACTAAATTAAGGCGGGTTTTCAGCAAACCAAGTTACCATTCGTACGAGTGTCATACAATTCATCCACCCATAATAGTCTACATGTTTGGAAAATATTCCACCATATACTATTCAACCTTACAAGTTACACTTTGCAGCCTTATCAGTTTCAAAGTTGGTAGGCTGCTAATGCTACACATGCGCAAGTCGGAACTCGGGTCCCGGGTATTATGTCGTCTTGCTGGAGTACCGAACCGGACTCCATCAAAGCAAACCAACTCCGACTCCGCAGCCCTTGTTTGTGTATAAAACTTCTGCTTCTAAGGTGGTTTGGGGCCGATACGATATTAAATGGTCTTATAGCCATTTCAGCCATGATTTGCGCTTCGTATATTAACGGTCGAATATAGCTCTAAGACTCGTAACGCTAAAGCTAATTTTCGCCTAAACATGGAAAAAATTATGCCTGTGGTCTATTTTTTTTTCAAAGGTGCCATTTAGGTAACTTATGACAATACCGTTGTTTAATATCGGATCAAACTATCGCAGTTTTTGAAACAGGTCACGATAGGAGTTGTGAGACATAAGCATTTTGTAGAACATTGCCCTGCGACCGGTGTGCCACGACGAGGCCTTGGGTGTTCCGAAAATTCATTTGTTTGAAAGGAAATTGTAGTGTGTAATAATACGGGGCAAGTTTTATTAACTTTTTTATATATTTAATATAAAGCACTTTAATCCTAATTTGTTAAAAGAAAGGGTTCGAACAAAAAAAAAAAAAATTAAAAAAAAGGTTTAGACAAATTCAACTTCGAGTCCTTTCGTTTGTATGAACACACAATACCCACATAGTGTAGGATGTACACAGTATGAATTTTACTTGACACAGTATAAGGTTTATCGAATAATAATAATTTTAGCTCAAAACTAAAATACCTATTGTAAGGTGTTTCAAAAGAAGATTGTAAAACAGAAAGGTGATAAAAATCGTAATTTTTTAAACGTTGCTTAGATATTGGCTGGCTGATATATGTTAAATTATGTGTATTAATTGTGGTTAAATACCTTTTCAGGTGTAAGCTTTTTAACACCAAGCATAGAAAAAAAGCATAGAAAAAAAAAAAAAACTAAGAAAAGTGAGATTTGTTGCATTGTTAATTAAATCACATTATTGTTGCAATAGTTTACTGTAGCCTATCTATGTCATGCCTACCACTTAACGATAAAATATTTCACAAAATTCGGTGTTTGGTCATGCGAGGATTTGCTATTATTTATTTTACATGTGACAGTATGAGCAGGCTATGACGTGGTATAAGAATTTATAAAGACACATAAACGCAAAAACACAATAATTAAACCTTTAAAAAGTGATACTGAACGTAAACTATATATAATGTGTATCCTCTTTCTTCAAGAGGAACTGCGACCGGCGATATGGGGTGAATTTATACAAGTAAAACTACACTTCTCTTTTAATTATTTTCGGTAGACCAACTGAAGGAAAAATAGCTATTGGTAGAATTTTTAACAACACGAAACAATATTTTCCGAGAATAATACTCAATCAATTTTTGGTCTTTTCGCCTCCTTGTACTGCATTTCGCAGTTTTTCTGCCTTGTATCTTGTATTAAGCGAACCATTACATCGAAACCTCGGAGCTTTTTCTGAAAGCAAAACAAGTACCGGTATACAATTTTGTAAAGCGACAAAATTATGCTATCCACCCTTGCTTAGATTCTATTCCTTTTTGTAAATTTAACAGATTTTGAAACCTTCCACAGTGTGATGCATTATTTGAAAAATCCTGCATATGGTACCGGAAATTTTTTTTGCATAAATGCAGTCTACGCAATGTTGTTAGTGTACAACGTTTATAATAAATCTAGCTGATCAAAGGTGGGTATGTGACTTATGTGTAAAGAAGAAACAGGGTTTATTTTTACCCTCGTCTAAGGTTTAGTTCTTCGCGGTTAGCCAAGTATAAAATGAGGCTCTTGGCCTCTCATTGCCTAACCATTTGTTTTTTCATTCACAAATAACTGAAGGTAAAAGTTGTGGACCCTATGGTCAGCCCCTGGTCGTAAAACTGATAGAATTAAAAAAATTCCCACACAGGTGAAAAAAGACACTGTTACAAAAATTAAAGACACTGTTACCTAATAAGTAATTTGTAAACCCTTTGTATATACTTTGTCCAATGTATACCCTAGTTTTGATCCGGTATGCACTTGTGTATACAGTAGCCTACACCGGGTTGAACAGAACTGCCCAATGGGTACAATACTGTTTTTCTTTTATAGACATACCTTTAAGGTTTTGAGCGTTGTTGGATCCAATTTTCGACTTCGCGACATGATCCACGAAAATTCAACTTTAACATTTAGAGTTGTAATATCTATTAATAAAGCAACATGTAAGTAACAACCTGTCTAACGAAGTATAAATTAATATATAAAAGGGTGTACTTTTATTGAATCCGAAACCATTTTTTTGCTTGTCGATTGATATAAAAAAAACAAAAAAAACTTAGTTTAAAAAGCCATGTCGAGGAAGTATAGGCCAAATTTCGCCTACACTGGCGTCATCAGTTCCTGTGATGAAAGTAAAATACATCATACATGTAGGCTATGTATTTTACTTTACTTACAAACCTGACGATGCCAGTGTAGGCGAAATATATATTTACTTAACAAAAGTCTGATCCGGTTTTTCACTCGGGTTTCTAAACTAGTTTTATTGTTTATCAAATAACATAAACAGCCTGCAGAAACCAAGATGTTTAAGCTGTAATTCGTGCCATTCGATTCCATGCACACAATCATCAACATTTATAGATATTCTTGGTAGATTTACGGCATATCATTTTTTAAACAAAAGAAGAATATCTAAGCAACGTTTAAAACGTAATCTGGCATTTCAAGCTATAAAAACATGTGTGAAGTATTTTGGGTTTTCGCCCATGATTTTAAGGGTTTTTTCCCACGATTCTTTAAACATTTATTTCTAGATGAAATAGACATAAAGTTTATACTTTAAATTTAAACGATACTCAATATTAGAGGCGGGCAATTATTTCTAACAGCGAGCGGCATAAGAAAATAAATGCTGTGGAATGCCGGGTCAAAGAAATAACCTCAAATACACACAATAAGACGTCATCAGCCTAAAATGCTGTTTTTACGCCAGGAGTTGTGGAAATATGCAACTGAAAGACCAATATGAATAAAAAGTCGCCGCGCGAGAATATCCTTTTAAACTAAAACGCAGCCTGTCCTACTGATAGGTAAGTTGAAGCAAAACAAAAGAAAGCAAAAAAGAATTAATATACTGGGCAAATCAGCTTTAGCCTACCTGTGTAAACAAACTGCGAGTAAAACGCACCTTCACACGTTTGCCTAATACAGTGCTTCCCAAACGGGATGTAGTTTATATTGGTTAAGTGTATCGAAATTCATTTTGAATTCTTTAAAAAAGTCATTTTTGTTTTTCATACAACTGTTTAAGCGCAAGAAATATTTTCCTATGCATGGTTGGCGAGCCTTGTTTACATTTCATTTATTGAGATAATATATATATGTTTTCTATAGGGTGCTGTTAGCAAAATGTTTTCGATTTTGGGTTTGTGACAGATATTTGAATATACAGTATTGGGGTATGTAGGATAAGGGAAAATAAAGAAACAAACTATTTTGTTTGTGCTCTTTTTAGTTCGCTATTTTAATTTGAGGTCAGCCAAATATGGCTAGTTAATTATACATGCAATTAAGTTTTAATGTGATTTGTTATAGGAATCAACTTTTCACCAAAGCCTTTACGAAAAAGCATGCTATTTCTCATAGAAGTGGCCCTGAAATAACATTCCTTAGTAATTTAAGCAAACAATAAAAAAGTGGGCCCCAAATTAGGGATTTTCTTTCTTCAAATTTTATCCCGTACCGATACCCTATATTTTAACAAAAGTATCATGATTCGATCCGATACATAATAACGGAATTACTATGCTCAAACAAGCAAAATATGTTAAATCGAAACGTTCGAAGGTAGTTGTTTTTCAGGTTGTTGGGATAAACTTTTGCGTTTGAAAGTTTTGTTACGTTGAGTTGTTCCAACTTTGTTAAATATTTACCTTTATTATAGAATAGCAACAGTTGATCGCAAAAAGGTTGAATTTCTTAAATTAATTTGGTACGGTATCATCATCGATACAACCCTAATATCGGACGATTATGGATAATATGCTAGTCGGTGTGCGCCCGTCCGGCATCGATATTATCGGACATCCCTATAGTGGCAATGCAAATAATGGGTAGCAGCACTGTGCTGTGAAGTGCACAGTCCGTTTTACAAACCACTAAAGTAAAATAAAAAAGTTAAGAAAATTCGAAGAAATATCTTTACTTACGACTCAAACGCTGGTCACGGAAAACTGATGTAAAACATGCGTACGCAATGTAGTAATTGTCGTAGTCGGTATCTAATATCCAAAATGGTGTGGGATAGGGATTTCCTTAAGCAAACAAAATAGCATTAGTTCAAAAAATATCTAGTGTAAATTCTATTTGCATTTGTCAACATTTGCATGTCATAGCCGCACGCCCAATCAAGACATTTTATTTTAAACATATTTAGTTTTTACCCATAACTTGAAATTTAAGTTCCATTCAAATCCGGTGACAAATCACTTAATCACGACACTACCACGCTGTAGATTTTTAATATTTTTACATTGAGAATTTTACTTTTTATTTCTATTCTATGTTTGTAATATGTATGTGTTTTAAACAAATTGTTTAATGAGCGATAACTACTGACTGAATAATATTTTAAATTACTTACTTGGTTGAGTGAAGTTGATATTCAGCTTTGAAGGCATTTTACCGTTGGGTGCGTAGCCAACGCTTTTCGCCTCTTCATAGTTCATATTTTTGTTAGTTTTATTATACCTTGAAGATAAATGAACAAAACTGGCCATACCCTTCATTACGAATTATAAGGACTTTAATAGTTAGGCTCCAGACGACTACAAGTTGGCAAGCAGTGTCATTTTTATCAATTTATATTTATTTCAGCAACTAAGCAACTTTGTGATGCTAAACTTAAAAAGATAAACAGGGCTGCCATTTTATGTTTTTTTTTATAATATTTGTGCTTATTTTTTTTAAATACAGCGTCTTCGAAAATGTTTATAAATAACGTGCTTATTTTACAGTTTTGTGCTTAGTTTTATTTCTAAGGATGTACTTTTTTTTCATCAATTCAGACACTTTGACTGAGAAGTAAAAAAATAATACCAAGTTCTTTCACTGGCGAACGTAGACAGTTGAAATTTGAAGTATGGTTTCGAATGGGCGTCTTACTTTAATTGTTCCCAGTGCATGTCCAGGGTTCCGTTTTCGGTGAACTGCTGATTTAGCTGAACGCATGTGCTGTTGTCCTCCCATGGATTAGGGTGTCGCGCCATCTCGTACCACTTTCCTTCCAGCTAAACGTAAATTTATCAAATTTATACAAGCCAAGGGATTGTTTTCCGTGAGCAGACAGCTAAATACCGGAATAACAACAACATTTAAACCGGGACGTTATCACAATAATTGTTAATTAGTTTTAAAACTATGCTAATCGTAGCTGCCTGCCGTTTGCTGCTATGAATCACACAATTGGACAGTAATTGTAATTTCGATTTGTATAAAGCTGGTAAACCACTCAGCTCTAAAACAATACAAAAGCGACAACCAAAGACCATGACTTCCCAAACAAATAAATGGACTATAATATTTAAATATACGTTTAGGACATTAAAAGTTTGTATTGTCATATTTAATAAAAAAAGTTATAATATTATTAGATCATTTTGGTTCGCCGGTAAAAATGTAAATAAATATATCTTGAGGACATAGGCGGATTCAGTTGGCGGGTCATTAGACACTTTTCCAATTTTAACTATGTAATACCGATATTTTTCCAACTTTTATCTATTTTTTAAATTATTCTAACTGCCCAAAGAAATCTATTTAGTCCGAAGGCGCTATGCATAAGCTAACGCTACTAGCCATTTGCGCCGTGTGACTTATGAACTCTACAAATTGCAATTCCTGTTAATAAGACTATTTATCCCAAACAATGCACAAATCTCATTTGTGTGTCTGTACGTGACACGTGTTCTTCACAATATAAAAAATTCTGCCAATTTAAACCAAATAAACGCATTTTTTCGCGGCCCAGAAGTTTTTGCAAATTATTTGTTTAATGAAGTCATAATACGACTTATCCTTTTTTCTTTTAAATTCCACATAAAATCGTGGCACCTCACAAAAAAATCCCGGAGCCGCCCCTGCTTGAGGATACCGTTTTTGTACAGATACTTACAAGACTCAAATTAAATTTGTTCATTTTTTGATGAGATATTTCCGGGCATTTCCAGCGATAGACCACTGCTGCCGGCTGTTGAAAGAGGGTCATTGCAGTAAATAAGCCTAACAACAGACAAATGAGTTCTCCCATTTTTGACGTATGATATTGTTAATATACAACTTGAGATTAAACACACCTGCATAAACATTGCATAGAGTTTTAAGTAACATACAGCTTGGCCGTTTTAACTGTGTGTACCTTGTTTAATGTATTTTAAATTTTTAAACAAACGAACAGTTATATAAGCTATAATCCTTCTTAGAATATTGAGACTTGCCATATAAAACTAAGTGAAACCTCGTCTCCAGCAAACACTTCTCTGCTTCTGTGTTTAATGTATAGTCATGTATTTTCGTTTTATACCCGGACAAAACTCCTCAGGAAAAAAAGTCTCGTAGTTCGACAACATTTAAATCGACTTCCTTGAAATGGCGAATGCGTGGCAGCTTTATTGCCGGAGTCAATGCCAGCTTTTGCGTAAGTTTATATTTTTAAATACGCGTTAGGTCAACTGACATCAAAAGATTCTATCAATTTTCGGACCTTTAAAACAAGCCAGCGTTACATTTTTTCCTATCTTTTTCTCGAGTTCATCTAAAACTGCGTTAAATAGGTTTCTGACGCGTTTTGAAGCGGCCGTCACTAATACATAGGGTCAAAAAAGCGCAAAATCATTACAGAGAAAGCCTGACGCTTTTTCTTGTATCGTGAAAGATGAACTACTATAAACGTTTGGCAAGCCATCTCTCTTTTCTTAAAAAAATTACGTGTCACAGCAGCTTTTTTCATTTGTTTTTTGCTAATTCGACTTAAGCTTCGTTATTTTTATTGTTCATCGGATAGGAAATGGATAAAAAACCTCAATGTCATGTTTGAGAAATGTCATTTGGCAGTTGTCGTAAAAACATGACCTATCGGGTCCGTCTGTTGGGTGACGTCCATTTTCTCAATCGAACTAACGTGACCGAGCAGGCTTTTTTTGGTTTCGTTTTTGTGTGACGTGATTCGCCAATTCCTATTATCTCAAAAAACCGTTCGTGCATCTTGGGAAACGCTAATGTCGTGACATTTAATTGGTATAGCTTTAATGAAGATTTCATGATAAATCGTCGGAAATGTGAGCTTGCATGTTGTGAGTGTGTCGCAGTAGGTTCACTAGCCTCTTATGGTTGTTTGTCACACAAAACTGAGTGAACTTATCCAACGGAAGCGCGTAACGAAGTATATGGAACACATTATTTCTATCATTTCTCTTGTCGTAAAATAGAGTTTAGGCAACCCAACTTTAGAGACGGGGATGCAAGCATTTTTGCACAATATGCGCAAAAATGTGCGCACATTTTAAAATGCCTTAAAAAATGTGCGCTCATCATATAAAAATGTGCGCTCATTGTTAGATAGGTAATGCGGGCACAATGTTATGTCTCTTTTTATAACTGTCTTACTATTTATCCTTTAACTCTACTCTTCTAGCCATCTTTTCCTCTCTTCTTCCTTTAATGTTAGTTCTTCCCCTAAGCTCTTGTTTAATCTTCTTCCAATTATACTTTAAACTCTTTCACCAACTTAATTGTCTGTCTCTTCCTCCAAAACAAGTGCACACTTTTTAAAGCTATTTTTAAATGTGCCCACATTCTGAAAGAAAGTGCTGTCTTTTTTAAGGCCATTTTAAATTGTGTGCATATTTTTGCGCGCATTGTGTAAAACAACGCCACGTACCCTTTGGCCCCTTAAGTTTAATAAAATAGGTGGCAAAATAGTTTATACCTAACTATGCATATTCGGCAGTTATTTTGAATTTATTTTTGTGTATACAGTACATATTACCGACACATTTTAACGCAACACTTAAAGCAGAGTATTATACATTTCAGTTAATTCATCGGATTATCATTCACCGGACGTAACAACGACAAAGAATGAATTCGAGAAAATTTTTGATTTATAATATACCGTTAGAAAGCAAACATAAATAATGAAAGACCTCCATTGTTTAACAAGTAAGTATTTCATACGTCCGTACGTCCAAATCGTCCAAATCAGCAGCGTTTTATTATCGACTGGATGCAATCGTGGACTTCCCCGCTTCGTGCAATGTCAGTCAACCCACCGCCCGCTTCGCGTTTCGTCAGATAATATAAGATCAGCATGACTTGGTGGCGATACCGTTTGTACTATATCTCTCACAGCATCGCAGCGATTTGTCATTTGACAGACAGCTTCGCTAAAACCAAATAAGCAATCTCCGTGAGTTTGGTTCAAACCTGCAATCCGCAGCTTTTTGGAACATGACCGTGTCTGTCTGATGTGCTGCTGCTTATCTAAACAGCACCCTGTTCGTATCCCGACCGGTGTAAAGCTTGTTTTGTCTGAAATGCGTCCGGGCTTCTTGAAGCACGACTAAAATATCCACTTTCACTAAAATATGGTTATCACTGAAATCACAAAATTGGGTGGATCTCTTTTGTACGTGGTCGGCACAAGATTTACACCACGATAAAAAGCAACCGACGTCTGTTTTGAGCAACATACAATGCTAATAAGTTTCCATGGACGTTGGTTAATGTCATTTCAAGCTTTGCAGACTGTACTGCTGAATATGGCGTTTTCTCCCCCTGCCATCCGATATGTCTATTTGTAAACTTTAGTCAACAACATCTGTCCAGTTTTACAAACAAAACGCGCTATACCAAGCAAATGGTGTGATAACATTAATGGGGATGGTCTTTTATGGGAATTTGCATTGTAGACGTTCGGTCGAATAACTAAGTCCAGAGCTGAAGTGGGAAAATGTGAGATAGCCTATTTGCCTATTTTTAAATTAGCATAAAAATCTTAGATTAGTCCCTGCATAAGAGTTTTTCTAATTAAAATTCTTATAAATCACACGTTTTAACAATATTAATTAGTGAAAATCGACCCACCGAGACCTTGCTGAGTTTAGTTTTGGCCAAGACTGGCAAAAAAGGTTTCCTACCCCCGCCTTAAAAATACAAAGAACATATTAGAAGGTTTGAACGGTCAACTTAGGTTTCCTTTGTTTTAATTTCCAGCAAATAACATATGAGGAGAAAACCGAGTATCGTCGGAAAACACCAAATGTCACATTTCACATTGGCGTTTACATGCCCACCAATTATGCAGCCATGCTATGAAAAGTCTGCGTTAAAAAGCGACAAGCAAATTGGCTGTTTCTGTAGATAATCCGATGGAATAGATATGCGTCAGACAGTGCCATCTATTCTGAGTCAAGGAGCTATTTTGATCCACTAAGTATCAAAATAACAACTCGGTTGGTCATACAAGAATAGTGCTGTGCGTGACAACCAAAGGTTCTCGTTACTCAATGCACCACAGAAAATTTAAACCGTTATTTCTAACCGTATATTTGAGTATTTATATGGCCGTGCCAATGCATTAGTTAGGGATAACACCAGTAATGACTTAAGTTGCTGTTTTTCAATCGATTTGACTAGTCTGTAGGGCAAATTACTTAGGTTGAAATAAAATGTTTAAATTAGGCGATTTTTTATAAACTTTATTCATGTTAAATTTTGCACATAAAACAATTTACTTGCTATGTACGTTTCGTTCTTTTTATTTTTAGTGCAGTTATTGCTCATGTAATCGGACGGGGCCATTTGACTTGATTTGAAATTGACTTGCTCTTATTATTACTTGACTGGAACTTGCGTGTTATTTATTCAAAAAGACGTGATTTTGACTAAAGTTATTTTACAAGTGACTTGACTTGGACTCAAGTTATTTTACAAATGACTTGATTGGTAGTTTTCATTTATAACATTGGGTAATAGGCCTACCTGTTGTTCTAACTGTTTTTTAGTTTAAAATCTACGGTATAATACCAGAACTGAAGGGAAACAACTGCGATGAGTTTGCATTGGGTAAGATTAGCCGATGCTGGTTTATGCCACGCGATGGCACAAAGATGCCAATCTACCTACTTGTTAAAGTAATTTTGCAGGTGCCTTACAGCTTGAACACTTTATTTTGTTAAGCCGGTCTTTTGTGTGGGCGAACCGTAATAAAAACAGCGACCGAGTGGGTTTGACGCATATATGACTAAGCGTGTTTGACTGAAAGTTAATCACGGCACCGTTCACATCGAACCACAAAACACGTTTCATTGAAGACAGGCAACAATAACATTAGTCGAACGAGTTTTATTAAACACAAACTGCTAAAAATGTTCTGACTTACTTAAATTTGGTTTCCTTATATTTTATAAATGGCCTATAGTCGCTTTGTGCGTACATCTCTCTTTCTTATTAATTTTTAACCAGAGTCTTTAAAAGATTAACGTATTCTTGGCCAATATATTTTAGCAAAATCATATTGTAATGAATCAAATGTTTTATAGGATTTGATTGGAAAAATGTGCGTGTTTCGGAACATTGACAGGATCTAATACTAACGTTCTCGAGGAATCGAGATGAATAATAACATATATCACGGAATAATTTGTGTTATTCCGAGCACGGAAGTTTGAAACAAATGTTTCAACTGCTCATAGTTATCCATATATTTTGCACAAAGGTTATAAACAGAGTTATCAGTTTTTGTGTGTAGCTGTGCGTCTGCAAAAAACTATATATTAGGTTTTGTTTAGAGGTCGACTGAAACCACTATTTTGGACCGATACCGATAACCGATATTTTTTTATGTAACATACAGCTGTAGTAAATTAATATAATCAAGCATATTACGCAAATTACTTTCATTACGCAATTAAAAAGCAAAGGCAAAAGTTAGCTCACCGACGGACACCTAGATGCAGTAAAGCGCATTTGCTATTACACTTAGGGCAATATTCAGAGTTTGGCTGAAAATAAACGCTTGTAAAGAAGCATTTTTGGTCAATTATGGATGATTTGCTTGGTTAAATAAACAACTGTTTTTCATGTGTAAACGTTTTTATTTTTGTAAAAAGGCGCTTTGAATATAAGAAAGAATTACTTAGCAAACTTCGTTACGGGAAGAAGTTCAAATGTAAAAACGTAGCCATGCTTGGGTTGGACACCCCTGAGTTACAGTATTGAAAAGTTAGAGAAATGTTTTAAGTTCAAGGAAAAAAAGAAGAGTTAAAGGTGTAGCGTTAGAAAGTTATTTCCCTATCTACCTTATCCAACTGCGTCGCCCAACTTGACGTCACAATACACGTGACCAGTGTCCATTGACGTGTGACCAACACCCGAACCGAGCGTTAACGGGGTTTGGTGATTTATTCTACTTTATGCTTTAAGATTAACGTGTGTACTAGATTTGTGAATATACACAATCAACAATATCAACTTTCGGCACAATATTTTAGACACTTTACAATCAAGCGCACATTGTGCAGAAAACGTCACGTCCCCTGTTGCAACCACTGGACCAATTATACACGCTGTAGTGGTGTAGCAATCACATACACATTTAACGCAAGATAATCAAAACACAGGTCAGGTGACTTTCTTCATTAAGTTGGCAGAACGGGCCAATCACAGCAAACTTATATCTGTGCAATGTATGAAAACTGTTGGCTAAAGTGGAGCATTTTGGTTGACTAATCCGGACAGTGGGACAAAACCCTAAAATCGGGACGGTCCCGCCTAAATCGGGAGTCGGGACGTTTGGTAAGGCTAGTCTTACGAAAGAACTTCCAACGTGCCAGTCGTTTGAAAGTTTTTTCGTATGAACGGTGGACACAAAATATATTCTATTTAACATAATTGGAAGCGGAGCGCAATGGCAAAACAGTATGCATAGATTATGCAATCAATTTTCAAACTTTGCGTTCATTAAGTTACGACAACGTATACCTGCTATCTACTGATGTATTCAATTGTAACATATAAGTCGTCCGCATGCTCAAATGATTTTTACGTTTTGTTTCGATCACCGTTAGCAATATTTAGAGATCGCAACTATTTCATAAATAAGTAAAAATAAATAATTGTGAAAATAACTAATTCTCTGTAGTTACAGAAGTAGGATAATTTGTTTTTAATTTTTGGAGAAATTTAAGAGATCGTTCCGGTTCCTCAAAATCCCTTTTAAAAACAACGCATGCTTGTGTTCAAAGTTATAATGACAGGATCTTTTATTTTGATTGTCACGATTGTTGAACAGATTACTGGTATCGATGAATACCAAAGATCCAATTGATGTAAATTGTGGCACATGAATACTTAAAAAGTCTATATTGGTGGAAACGCTTATTTTCAAGAAAGGCGAGCGCAAAAAAAAATGCTGGGCGACAATTTTGCAAGGTTTCAAATTAGGGCGCCTTGATCTTAAAAACCCACAAAAACATTTAAAAGATCATTGCGAAACGACTAATTATGTTTTTAAAATTACTTATGATTTGCAAAGCAAAACAACAAAACGCATTTGCTTCAGCTATACTATAGGCTTTAGGGTTAGTCTTAACTGAAGATAAAACGAATCAGAATCGCCAATAAAATAGCATAAAAAGGGTCCGATGAGACAAGCTTTTGTTTTTTCTGCACAAGTTTTTACTCCTTGAAAAGAAACTATACCGGTACTAGGTTTCAAAGGTTTTAGCAAATGCTTACTTTTGGACTTCGGTACAATCAATGTACCGGTAGTCCGGTACGCGTTGAATTTTGTGAGTTAGCTGCTGTTTTCCGTTTCATGGCTTTAGAAAGAGGAATTCAGCGCAATGAGCATAATAAAAACGAAAAATCGTAATCGCTTGGAAGTAGAGCATGGCATGCGTATGCTTTCGCAAAGTGGAGCCGCGTTTGAAAAACTAGTGGATATGGGATGCAACGGCGCAACTGTCGCACTAAGTACTATTTATTGTTACAACAAATTGTTTTTTTTGTGTTCGTTCGTGTGAAATTCAAATCCATATGTTAAATAATTGGGTCGCCTATTAAAAAGAATTGGGACCACTGATCTAGCTGTTCGATAAGGCCCTGAACATTTTTTGTCATGTTTTTCTGAACAAACACAGACCATACAAACGAGGAATTTGTTTTAACTCGGGCACAGTTATCGCATGTCAATATTATTAGGGGGCGCGAGATCTACAACAATATTTAACTTTTAGTATAGTGATTTGATGGTTACATGCTACGCTTGTTGTTCATTCTGCTCTTATGTAGCCCTATAAGGGCCTATAATGCTTTGCATTAAAATAACCCACACGTAGGTAATGAACCACAAAATATGGTTCATGTTTTTTTGCGATTTGTAAGTTTTTGACTCGCATTTGTAAGGGCAAAACAACAAACTCATTGACTAGGCAGTAGGGTTAGTCTTAACTGAAGATAAAACGATTTACAAGTTTAGAACCACGTAGCCTACCGTACAATCGCCATTCTTTCGGCTTTTTATTGTTTTTACGTTAACATATTTGTAAACAGCACAAGCTTCTTTTAGTGTCGTTTATGATAGCAATAATGTCCAAAGTTTTGCTACGTAATGATTTCCGCTGGTCGCAAACCAAAATTGCGCAGTTTCCGTTTCAAGAACGTACGTTGTTGTCTGTTGTCTACCAAATGTCGATAGGCCTAATAAGGACATTTTTTGTCACGAATTTCTGAACAAAACACCAACCGTTCTAACGAGAAATTTATTTTGACTCGGGCACAGTTGTTGTTTGTAAACATTATGAGGGGGCGCGAGCTCCACAACAAATAGCCTTTAACTTTTAGAAAACTGATTAAATGGTTCGATGCTTCGCTTGCTGTTCATTCAGCTCTTACATCAAAATCACACACATGTAGTAATAACTGCAAATTATGGTTCATGATTTTTCGATTTGCATTTTTTTCTGTTATTTTTTTTTGAACCAGCCTATACTAATTTGTACCTATAGGCCTATTAGTATTTTACTATTTGGGCCTAATTTTTATATTTACTACTTTTTACGACTGATTTGTGGTTTGTTTTGTCAAGACAATCTGCTATAATTGATGTTTTATACAGCTCTAGGTTGTGCCCAGGGCTTGAACACCAAATTGTACACCAAATATTATAGTTTTCGCCTTTAACAAATGTACTTTTTGGGGTGGGGTGGATATGATCATGTCAAATAAAGCACACACGATATCCAAAGTTTATCGGGTCTAAATAAAAGTTAAGTTTAGTCAACTAAGATAAACGATAAAAGTTATCCCGTTAAGATGAAGTATTTTTTTCATGTTTTCTGTGTGATATAACACGCTAGCGACGGGGATATTTTTTTTTTTTTTTTTTTTTTTTTTTGGTATACCGGCATTTCTTTTAAATTTCTTGCAAGTTTTTATTACATTCCTGAAAATAAAAAATAAAATAATGTTATAAAATATTAGTCCGATATTTTTAATACGTTTTCCGTTTTTCCGCGACGCACTTAGCAACCTTCCATGGCGCAACGGTAAAGAAGCACTGATCTTGTTGAAAAAACAGCATCAAAACGTAAACAAACCGGACGTAGGAAAAAAGATCATACGCGCGAAGCGCGAACAATTTTCGCACTTATACCTAGTTAAAATGCTCAAAAAGTATTTGAAATGGACTCGTGTCTATAGTTTGTCAAAGAGGCGGCGGGCCGGATGAATTACTTCGGCAGGCCGGATCCAGCCCGCGGGCCGTAGGTTGCCGTCCCCTGTTCTAAGACAATATTTGTATTGCTTCCTTAATTTTCTTAATTGAACAATTTTGCTCAGAACCAATCTCAATTAGTATAAACATATGAACTACTGCGGTCGGCGAACCAACCAAATCCAACAGCGACCCAATTTTGGGTCGCGACCCATAGGTTGAGAAGCACTGTAGTAAGGAAACACATAATAGACTCAAGACCTGCTAAGCAACAACACTAAAAGTCTGACATACCTAAACCTGTCGGAGTAAGTACTAAATTCATTGGAATAAAGCCTATGAACCAAATAGCTATGGGACGAGAGTGTGATAGATCGGGGACCATCAGCACCCTAGTTTGAACGACGCCTTTGGGGCTCCGCTGTTTTGACACTGGATTGTTTGGTCCTATATGTAGTACAAATAGCAGTGCGAAAATCGTTCTTGTGCGGTTGAGAAGAAACAAATAACCAGATAAGCTGTTTAGCTTAAATAAATGATAAGTTCATTCGACAAAAAATATGTTTGTATAGTTAAGGTACCAAATGACGGCAAATATATTCCCAGTGATCGTTGGGAGAGCGTCATGATGACCATATGCCAAACTGATAAACACGGGTGAAGAGACGCTGTAATTGTGTGTGTACCAGAAAAAATGGCATAATACAGGTTTATTTGCAAGTTCTGTGACGCATAAAAAATTAAAGAGGAATCCATAATGAGCAAATGCTGAGCATTACATAACCTCGAATACCATTGTCCAATGTTGGTAGTAAAATTTTATTAGGTATACTAACAACAACTAAATTCAATTTAAAAGAATTGCAATTTCATTAGTTCAATACAAAAATATACAGGAAATGATACATAATTAATTTTAGATGTTTGTAAAATTAAGGCCCATGACAACAACAAATCAAAAACATGGGTATTTTAACTTGTTACATTAGTTCAAATGTACTTTTACCACAACAGTGCCAATCTGTTAATTTGTATAATTAGAAACAAATAAAAACAACATGTTAAGTCGCAAAACTTAAAAACAGGTAAAATGTTTTTTCGTAAAAAAAAAATTTTCAATTCAAATTTAACAGAGCAGTTTGTGATGGCTAAATATTGCAATGTAATAATATCTGATTCTGCTAATTTGTCTTTTTATGCAAAAGTAAAAACGGACACTGCACAAATATTTACACAGTTGTACTAAACCAATACTGGAAAAATATAATTAATTTTATGTAAAATTTAAAGAAACAACACAAACTAAATTGCAACATAATGTAAATAGCTGCATTATAACATAATTTTTCTCCAGGGGGATACAACAAAAAGTATATCTAAATTGAGGTACACTAAATAGATCAGGACTTTTTGACAGGTAAAAAGCTAAGTGCCCTTTTACATATTATTTACTACCCTAAAGGCGAGTCTTTTATTTCTGTAAATGTCTTTCCAAAACGGATAAATACCCCTTACCTTAACGCATTGGTGCAAACAATTTTTTTAAGACACCCAAGAAGCACCAAAATGCAACCAGAAAAATGAATATTATCACATAGTTGATCAAGCATGCTTCACTATCATTTAAGAATAAATATCCCGAATTTGTGGATTGAAAATACACATAATTAAATGCATTCCCATCCTGGTGCATGCCTTCATACCCAACTACAACACCCCGTGTTGGTGAGAGTAAAAAATTGTTTGCTGCCTTAACTTGAAAAATATCACAATAAAAACAAACCCATAATATATAACCCAAAAATTATATGTTATTCAAAATAACATACGGTGACATAAATCACAGAAGAAAATGCAAAGATATGAAATAAACCAATCTTGCATATCACAATATTTTTTAGCATTACTACACCTATCAGGACAGCCAAAAAACAAAAAAGTTATTGTGTTTTCTATTTTCGGATTCTATATTACGATATGGTGTTATTAATTAAACACAAAAGGTTTTCTTAACCTTAAATGTTTAAATCTTTGGGTTGCTTAACTACACCCAGTGGGGCAGATACTCGCCGCAAAGTTAATTGTGCCAGCCAGCAGCATATTTTCTAATAAAGAAGTACAATTGATATATTTTTCTAAATGCAATTCTTACAATTTTCGTGAAATTTTACATTCAATGACAATTTATTAAATTTTAGCTAACAACCCTTTTTTGTTGCATAGTTTTTTACATTTTCCTCATTTACCGATAATAAATTTAATATAGTTCAACACAAAAAGTTATATCTGGTCCATTATCGTCAATCATTACAGTTAACTGGCCCACAACCGTTAGGTCATGAAAAAAAGTTTGGTGACCCCTTGTCCATGAAAATTAAACAATAATAACATGAAATAATTTATAAAAATTACTGCATTTACATTCCTACTATCGCATAATGCATTTGGACCCTATTCAAACATGATTGTGGTATATTAAAGCTTAATTTCAATATGCACATACATAAAGGCTAATAAACATGAAAAAATAGTGAAATGTTATTTTTTATGAAATAAAAAAACAAAAAAACATCTAATGGATGTTGTCTTAGAGTAAAAAGCCACCGTTGGAAAGGTTTTGACTCTTGTTAGTGCTAATAGTTCAATGAAAACAAACAACTGTTATAAACAAAATGTTAGATGTAAAACTAAACTTAAATTCCATCTGGGCTAATAAATCAGATAGACTACATTATTAATCATTCGGAATGACAATTTCCATTTCCATTTTCTTTGGTATAAGAGTCCACAGCTTCATCTTCTGAACTAAGTTCCTCCACATCACTACGTTCATCCTTTTCCACTTTGCCTACTATCAACATTTTGACTGCCATTTTAATTATAATCGCAGCCCAAAAGATGTGTAGAAACTGAAGGACTAACAACAGAGCATTGAAAAAGTAGTAGCCAGTGTAAGGTTTGTAAAGCCACATACTTTTAACCATTGTTGTATGAAGAACACAATAGGGATAAACAACTAGTCTGGAAATGATGAACACAACTGCAAATAGGGTAAAGAGGTTGTCAGCCACAGCAGCTTTTTCTGCATAAACAAACAACTTAGCTCCTTCCAAGATGATGTCAGACACGTCATGTATTGCCATAACCAGACTGCCAACACGAACAAAATTAGCAACATATGAAAATATGATTAGAAACAAAGTTGCCACATGATGTATAAGCTGTTCAGTGAAGTCTTTGCGTTTTACATCTTTCATGACAGTGAACAACAATGACATGTAAAATCCACCTTCAATCATGTAGTAATAGTACACAGATTTCCACATGGTTTGCCTTGGATAATCAACCCAGCATTCCAAGTTATCCCAAAACCAAGGCGTTTGAACCAACGTCACCATTCCAAAGGTGAAAGCACACAAGTAAAAAAAGCATCTCCAGCTTGCCTCAGCAAATTTATCTCTTAGATATGGCCTGGCTAGGTTTCTCCGTCGCCGAAACCATCTTTGTATATCTTTCGGACTCATGTCTAGTTGTTTAGCAGCACCCTGTACCTTTTCTTCATTCGGAAACTTTGAAGATTTAAACAAAATCTCCAATTTTGCGTTAGGTTTCGGTTTGGACCTTGTTTTGTTTTTGACATTCATCAGGGTGGCTAAAGGATTAGATATAACCCTTTCAAATATCATTCGCATGCAGAAGAAAAAGATTGCATACACTGGCATCCAAAACAAATCCTGTGGTTTGGGAAAATGAAATCCAGGCTTGTCAGTGAGGTCTTTGAAGTAAACTCCTGGTGGAAGCCAAAATCGATCATTCCAAAACCACTTGCCAACATTTTCTATCAAGTTATTCATGATTTTACATTAATATTATACTGTTGATTGTGACCAATAATTAACTTTGGTTAGGCATATAGTGAAACAAATATTAGTAACAATCTATATGAAGAGAAATGTAATAATTATCAAATCAGTATTTAACTTTGCAATTGTTTTTTACTAATTATTTTTACATTACCAATAAAATAAAATGGTAACATACAAAAAATCTTATATTGTAAGTGTGTGGGACCATAGATCAGGGGCCACGAACACAGTTCCACTTTTTACCATGCGCCTATTTAACTAGAATTTTGTAGTAAGGCATTAGCCAGTCATTCTAATGGGCATCAACTCTCAACCCTGATAATACATGTCAAAACTGTCAAACTGGGTGGCCTTTGTGTTAGGTTCAAAAGGCTTGGCCCTAGCTATGTAATTAGATTATGTTATATTTACTTCGTTATGTGGCGCACCAACAGTAAGCACCAATATACATCTTTTATTTGTATACTTTTCAGCGTTATAAAATGTATAGTCCTGGAGTTATTCTACCAAATAATAAAAAGTAAGATTAAATAGTACATTTTTTGACAGGCAAGCAAATTAGTAAAAAAATGGTAGCATAGTGTAACTTTAAGGTTGGACTTGTGGTGAGCAGTTAGAAATTTAAGGAAATCGCAATTGCCTGCTTACAAAGACTAACTGCTACCTTCTGCTATTGATACAGGAGAAGCCTATATTTTAAATTACTGATAAATTTAAGACAGTTTTGGCCCCTTAAAATACTTTAAAACACTGATAGAAACAATAAAAAAAATATACATTTAGGGCGTTAACTATTAATAGTGGTATTACGAAAGTGGTGCCAATTCCGAAGATCCTATGCTTCCTATTAACGGTGCTGGACAAGCCTAGACCTCACCTCAGCCTAAAAATGTGCTTAGTATTTTAAACCCCAAGTTGTTGTCTTTGCAATAGGCAAAACATCTCTTTCGTGCTGTAGAAAGTCTCAATAAGGAGTCTATTTAACAATATGCAAGCTACTTTATGCTGCGACTCTATTTTCTGTACCTGTGTGTTTTGAGTTGAATTTTTTTTCTATATAAATTTTACCACTATAATAAAACAGGTCAAATGTAAAATAAAAAATAAAGAGAACATTTAAAAACAATAAAGTAAACCTTAAACTTACAAAGCTGGGTTAAATGCAAGGAACACCTATCTAATCGCAGCAACTTACGAAAGGAGTAGCTTTCCCCTCTTTTCTCTCAGAGTTTGTCATTTAACTAATTTCTTTGTACACAAAATGTTTTAAAAATTTACAGGTGTGCTGCTCAAGATTGCAGACTGGTTAGTGGCTAATTTGGTCAACATTTTTTATTGAAGAAAAAATATAACTTTTTAGTCTAATTTTTACTAAATAATCTCCAAAAAAAGTATTTTCCTTTATTATAATAGGGGTTAAATGTTTAACAAAAAAGCTATTTACTGGGCCAATTGGTATAAACTACAGCTAATCGCTTCTGTTATGCACCCAAAATTCATTTGTTGCCACTGCTAACTAAGAAAAACTTTGTAATGATAAATGTTTAAAGTCATATATTTCTGAAAATAATACATTGACTTTGATGATTAAATTCAATAATTATAATCAACCTTTATACCAAGCTGCAAACAACAACCCAAACCTAATGTTGTTTTAAAAATATAAACACTGGACAAAATATAAATCGTAATAAAATCGCCAGAATGCTTAATTGAAAAAGGTTCACCAGTAGTCTCGAACAATGTGTGGCCGCCACAGTTTGTCTAATTTTTTTTTTGTTAAAATCTCATGGCAAAATTCTGCGATAATTCTGCGGCAAATAAAACTTTGGATTGGTTTGGGTCAAGCATTTTCAAAGGCACTGCAATGAAATCAGGACTTGAGCACCAAATCTCACCTACAAGTGCATCCACTTGTTTAACATAATTTGGAAAAGCAGGGTGTACGATCGATCTTCCAAAATACTCACAACTACACTTGCCAAGCTTCTCCTCAGCAGAAAAATAGATTCTTTAAATGAAGTTTTATTATACGGGACAAGTATAACCACAATTTGGGTTTATGTGTCACCTGTTTTAAGGTATTTTTTACCCTTTACAAAACTTTTTTGCAGTACTGTCCAATGAATGACCACTTTTTCAGCACGGTCTTCAAAATAACAATACAATTTATGGTCAAAACCGTTTACAGTCGAAAATGCAGATTTGTACACTGTGCTCCGCAACCCATTTACAGTTGCGGCACACTGTTGTATATTTCAGACACCCTAATAACCTGGTAGTTTAGTGTGTTAAAACACTATTTCAAAATACGACATTTGCATATTAAACGGATACCGTACGTTTTTATTTTGTAATTTTTTGTGTGGCTTTATACATGCAAAAATTGAAGACCACCAAAATTTTCTCTACTGTAAACAGCTTTAGCATTAAATCACAGGAAATCCGGTTACAGTAGTATGAATTTCGAACTTCGAGCTGGCCAAATAGCGCCAAAGTTTTTCCACATGTTTATCGAACTTCAAAATTTGCACTACTGTAACCTGATCTGCAAAATTACAGAACGATTTATTGCTAAAGCCATATACAGTACTTCGAAAATTATAGTTCGATAACAAATCCGTACTACTGTAAAGTAAACGGGCGCTGGTCTAGAATCCTACCACAATGCACATTATTTGGGTTAGGGTGCGGGTTTGGGTTAGGGTGGGTCAAATATTATTATTAAATAATGAATATAATAACACTTCACCCACCCTAACCCAAATATTGTGCGTTTATTTTATAACTGTGGTGGGATTCTAGACCAGCGCCAGTAAACGGCTCTAGAAGTGTGAATTTCGAAGTTAGGCAAACGGGTGGAAAAAAACGTCGGCGCTGCTCAAAATTCTTCCACAACAAACATTATTTAAAGCTAGGCTATTTGGCCAGCCCGAACATTTACCGAAGTCACCGAACGAAATTCACACTACTATACAAATAAGACAGCCTCTATCAAAAATAAAAGTCGTGGGAAAAGTTGACTTTGTATTTAGTACGAGCTTTTTACGACTGTGAATGCAATTTTAGTTCTAAAGAAATATTTAAAATGTTGTCTCTAGATTCTGTCCTTTTATATCTAATATTCTATTTGTTCTTAACAAGAAACGATTGTAAAACATCTAGTTAAAAAAATCGAATATTCTTATTTAAAAAAAAACTAAATACCCAGATGAACTCGGTAAACACTAGATCTAGGTTGAAAAACCTACCACGGAAGTGACGAAGAAAAAGTTTTTTACCCCCGCTTGTTATTTGTTAGAGTAAATGTTTTTTTGCTTTTTAAAACCGCATACCACACTTTACTAATTTAATATTTTAATCGGGGGGTCGCAAAGACATGGCCAATTGTTCCAATCGAAGGAAATCACATGCATATTTTTTAAAGCTATAGTTTTTTATGTAGCAGCCAGAACCTGTTTAGCTTTAGAAATTGAGATGTAACTCTAGGCATGAGAGCTCTGGTCTAGGTTATGCATTTTACACGTTTCTGCTACGAAATTAAAGGGGCTTTTTGCAATAGGCTATTATGCGAAAAGCATAGACAAAAGTGGAATACTATCTTTATCGTAAAACAACATCTTGTATAAAATGTACCAGTGCGTCCGCCAACCGATACGTTACGTTTACGCGCCTCTGATGAGGGTTGCACTAATTAACTTGATAAGGACAACTTCACCTGTATTTGTACACGAATTGATGTGTTTTCTGTTATTCTATCATTAATAGTAATAAGTGAGACGATTGCTTTTTGACTTTTTGAAAAAAGTCAAAATTTTGCACCCGATCCGTTAGAAATTAGTGCATTTCTAAGCAAAAAAGTCCACGACAATTAGTGCTTGCTGTTTTACTGACTACCGGTGAAACAAAATTCAGTCACTTTTTCGGGTTTATACAATCACCCCATCCGCCAGAAATCAGTGCAGTTCTAAGCAAAAAGGTCTGCAACAATCAGTGCATTCAAAGGATCAAAAAGTCCGACTTTTAGACTTTGAGGTCTTGGACAATGCACCAATTTGCATTAACAAATGTGCATAAGAAGATTAAGTTTAACAATACTTGACCCAACCAAACCCAAACGCTAACCAGCGCCCTAACCCCAATAATGTGCGATAATTTAATAATTATAACGCTTCAGGCCCCAATACATCAATTTGTGACGTAATAATCTTAAATACAATGGACGAGAAACCATCCGAGTTTGGGCTTTTTTCCCCAGCATTTAAAGACTTTTCTGCCATTGGTTATGCGTAGTTGATATTTAGATGATTTTGACCTGAAAAAAAATTGACAAATTTTGATCCAACGAGTAAATTTTGACAAAATTTCACCCGATCCGTTAGAAATTAGTGCATTTCTAAGCAAAAAGGTCCACGACAATAAGTGCATCCAAAGGATTAATTTCTAACGGATCGGGTGAAATTTTGTCAAAACTTACTCGTTGGATCAAAATTTGTCAAATTTTTTTCAAGTCAAAATCATCTAAATATCAACTACGCAGTTCCAAGAGTATTGCATAAACCCGAAAAAGTGACTGAATTTTGTTTCACCGGTAGTCAGTAAAACAGCAAATCGAGTGGTTGACGACTTTAGGGCACTAATGCAGAACTTAAAACAAAAATATGTTGTTTAAATCAATTTATTTCTTATAGGTCAAAATTTTGTCAAAATTAATTTTAGGTCAAAATTTCAATTTTTCTAGTCAAAATTTCTAATTTTTTAAAAAGTAATCGCCCGAGTGATAAACATTATCCTTTGGACTATAAACGTTTGCTTTTGCTGGACGTTAATTGGCTGTTTGAAATTTTTTAATATACCCGTGACTATTTTATGACGTCATTATTATTTGTTACCGTCAGACGTAAAATAGGGCAATTCCCTAACTTGAAAATCCGGGATCCCCTCTTTGATTTTTTGGATACGCCCCTGCATAAAGTTATAGTGTATCTTTAAAAAAATGTTTTATCTTATACGTATATGAAGTGAAACAACATGTGTCCCCTGCTCTGTTTTTAGAAAGTATGCTACTGATCTGTACAACAGAGGTCTCTGAAGTCTGAAGTCTTAATGAAAATCAAAAATTTAAGTTTAAATGACGATTCACTATACAATTTAGGGCAAGCAGTAACACTTCTAAAAACATGATATTGCCAACTTTATGTCCACAAAAACAGATAAGTGTTGTGCGGGCCAATAAAATTTGCAGTTAAAGACATAATGTTTTTACAACTTTGACTTATGGTTTGACAATGGCATAACACATTTTTCTGAACAACAGATTTGTAAAGCCATGTTGTAAATTTAAATATATTTTAAACCTATTTTGCAGGATTGTCACTTTTAGTAGAGACTGTGAACAAATGTTTGATGTATTCACCAAGCAAGAAAGAAACACCTCAAGAAGGTCCAACCAAAGAGAATCTTGTGACACAAGAATGCAATTTAAAAGCATCCAATGATGATCATGTGCACAATACTGCGGTTAATAGCTTAGCAAACTCTATAATTTCGTCTTTTGAGCCACAACTGACAAATACTCCTGACAAAATTAAAGATGTGATAAAAAACCAAACAGTGCTTACTGAAAGTTTAAAGCAAGAACATCAGCAAATACAATACACTGATATTAATGAAATTCAAATAGCAATAACTTTGGTTAACCATTACCGACTAAAGCTTCAAAAAATCAGAAAGGATATGAACAGTATAAAGGAAACTTCACACAGGTTATATTATAATGTGTAATATTGACTTACATTCAAGTTTGCATAGATTAAGTAAAATTACCTAATTAAGTATTGCAGGTTGTTTAAATAGTATTTAAGTACTAAGCCTACTAATTATTAATATGGTCATATGTTGGGCTTTGGATGTGTAATAAGCTATTTATTTGAATTAACATCAAAAGCTAAATATTTTATCAGCATATTTTAAATTATTTTGCTTTGCTCAAGGCTCCGCAAAGAATCTTTTCAATTGCAACAAGCAAAACAAAGAGAAGATCTTAAGAAAGATGAGATACATGAAAAACAGATGGAAGAAGAAAGAAAACTTGTTGCCACATATCACCATGGAAATTAACTCTTTTCCGATTGAATTCTTACAGTTTTATTTTTAATTATTTTGTTAATTGTTTTATCCTAGATACATTCCATGTTCAAAATTGATAGTTTTTTTGAAAATGTTGTAGCGATGTAACACTTAATCACTTGCTCACCTATATTGATTCTTACATGTGCTACATGGCTTTTTATTAGGTCTTCATATTTATTCAAGGTAGTATGAAGCGCATTGTTTGTATCTTGATTTTAAACAAGTTGTTTTATAATTTATTTACCTATTTCATCTTAGTGCAATCTGTAAAATAATACTTTTGCTAAATGAATGAATGCATTAGATAATAGCCCACATTGATCTTCTGTGCCTGCTTTTTGTTTTTTACCCTTTTCTTTGGTAAGTGCCTTTCTTCTTGTCTGATCCTTGCATTTTTGTCACCCTTTGCGTGATTGGTTTTCATACATATAAATCATCAATATATTTTTGCGGCTCTAGTAACGTTTGTTGCTTTACTTTTTGTCTACTCAAGAACGGTCAATTTATAGAACCTTGTTAACGTCTCTTAAGCATAAATATAGTTTTGTTATTTTGATATAATTTAATTTGATTAGACTAAAATGTTAAGTGGTAGCTAAAACAGATTCATTCCAGTTTAAGAAATATAGTGTAGATGCCGACTCTCGTCTGGGCATGCGAATATAGCGACAGTGTGTTTTGGTTATGAAGATAAAGCAAGGGTGTGCAACCTTTTCATCTCTATTTTTCTAAATGTGTTTTTCATTGACCATATTCATTATATACCGTAGCTTAATGATGGAAAACTAAAGCCAATTATTCATGTGCCCATTAGTGATTGCTGACCGAGGGAAATATTTGAATGCTAGGTTATAAATAAATGCTCAAATCGCCAACCGTCAATTTAACAGCAACGGAAGTTGCGGCTCCATGTACTGCAGCAACAACAAAGTGAGTCACGGAAACATATCAAAATATTAGTGATTTTATTAGCGGTATATTTAAAGATATAATTCTTGACAATGAACTGTGGGATTATCGATTGGCGGACAACTCTCCACAAATAGCCTATATAAATAGAAGCGAAAATACTATAATTCTCTGACTGCCGCGTTTGCCTAAAACTAAAGCCTGCCACGGACATGGGCGCCCCTATAAAAAATCGTTAAATTATGTGTATATATTTGTATTGCCCCCTCCCCTGGAAAATTTTCTGCGGGCCCTCTAGCCAGCGACAGTACATTTTTTTCGCTTTGAGCCGTAACTGCACACCACTCGAAAAAAAATTCCTTGTTTAAAATCGTACTTCAATAGTTCCGTTTTTCTTGTAAGTGTATTTGCTGCAGTGGTCAATATTGTAACCACCTAATCCCTAACGCAGTCGTTTTTATTTAACACAACTTTCCACCATCCGATCGCTACAAATAACATGATTTAGCTGCGCTGTAAGCTAAATTAATTGAAATCGTTGTTATGTAAAATTTATATATAGGGCCTAATGTAAACTAATTTCCAAAACGTGACAATATGCACGTTAAAATGTCAGGGACGTTTGTTCAGTTTCAACTCAATGAATGGTGGTCGATGAGCTTTTGTGAATATACCGCGAACTTTTCAGTTGCCCTCTTAGCACGAGTTTGACCGTCAGCAGGAGCTATGATGCAATATTAAGGTTAGGACTACCTAATAACGGCAAGTTATGACGACGTCATCAATATTTTTTTTTATTTGACGTCACCTTTTATGACATCATCTTTAAAATTTTATGCTATTCCCCAAAATGAAAATCCTGTATGCTCCAATCATCTTTGTCCCTGCTTGCTCTGTTCGGACTGCGACCCAAATTCGAATGTTATTAAGGCCCAATAGATGGCAAACTTAGACCGCCTTGACATAGGCTATAGCGAATTTGTTTCATTTTAGCACGCTTGTTCGTAAACAAGAATGCAGAGATAGAACAGACCCAAACAAGCATTCACTTAAATTCGTACAATTCCATATGATTGTATTAAATCTTGTGGGTAAGTTTGTGTAAAATAGTACCAATTAAATAATTACGTCGCGAGCAGACTTTCAATTTTCTTATTCAATTACCTTTAGAAAAAAATCATGTTTTGTCACAAACATTGAAATTCTAGAGCTATAAGTGAATTGTGATTAAAATGCGTTCACATGTGAAATAACCAAATGATGGAATTGTATAACATGTTAAAAATCACGAGGCATACGACATTCACCACAGCAAGTAAAATGGAATATGACCTTCGGAATTATTCTGATGGACTTAACGTGTTGTGAAAATATAAAATTCCTAAAAGTACAAGTAAGTCGTTCATAAAAAATGAATAACATGATTCGTTTTATTTAATTATGGAACATAACAAGTAACAACCTATGATTCATACGCTTATTTATTTTGTGTTTGGATATTGTTTTTGCTGTGTTTCGCATTTTTAAGCTGGCGGAAATCACAGTACGCGATCGGTTAAAAGGAAGCTAATCTCCCGAGTTCTTAAGACATTGCTAACCGGGGAGAAAACTAAACGTTGCCTAAACTGAAACAGAGGTTGCAACGTAGATCAGTCATCGCAGGAGCTTTCCTCATCCTCCTCGCTTCTCGCGTCTTTCTCGACCGTGCCTTGTCGGTGCATCTTGACCGCCATGCGGATAATGATCGACGCCCAGAAGACGTGCAGCAGTTGTAGCACCAGCAGCAAGGCGTTAAACACGTAGTAAAGTGGAAATGCGCCCAGCACAAGCGCCGTTTTCACCCAGGTGGTGTGTAGCAGATATACGGGCATCACGTAAAGGCGCGACACTATGAAGATCGCGGCGAAGATCACGAAGCCCTTGTCGGCCAGTTCGCGTCGATTCGAGTACGAGATGCACTTGGAACCTTCCAGGACGATGTCAGAAATGTCGTGCAGCGCCATGACGAGTGTACCGACCCGTACGAATCTTATCGTGTAGGAGAAACCGATTAGAAACAAGGTAGCGGCGTGGTGAATCAGTTGTTCAGCGAAGTCTTTCCTCCGAACGTCCTGCAAGACGGTGAACAGAAGCGATAGGTAAAACCCGCCCTCGAGCATGTAGTAATAGTGCACGGACGGCCACATGATTTGATTAGGATATCCAACCCAGCAGTGCATGTTGTCCCACAGCCAGTCAGAGCTATACAAAGTGATCGAACCGAAAGTGAAAGCAAAAGTGTAAAAGCAGCAGCGCCAGCTGGCCTCAGCGAATTTTTTTCTCACGTTTGGCCGGTCGATGTTCCGTCGCCGCCTCAGCCAGTTCTGAACTTGTTTCACGCTCATGTCGTTACGTTTCGCCGCTGCGTCGACTTCCCGCTTTCCTGGAAATTTGGATGCGTTGTACAGTTTTTCCAACTGCGTGCTGGGAATGGGCGGCTTCCTGTCGCGATTTATCACGCCTACTCTCGCGGCCAGTGGGTTTGCCAATATGTGCTCGAAAAGCTTACGCAGAGCTAAGAGTGCAATCCCATACAGTGGCATGTAAAGCAGGTCTTTGGCGCTGGCATTGTTGGGCCCAGTTTGATTTTCCAGGTCCTTAAACGAAACGTTGGCTGGTAACCAAAACTCCTCGTTCCAAAACCACTGCAAAGATACTTCCATGCCTCTATATTCGTCAACTTATTTAGCCTGTATAAAATACGTAAAAATGTTCCCACAAAAGTTGTTGTACATTTTAACCAATAAAACTATGTCATGCTCTGTGTAGGCCTACTGTTATCTAAATATGAAATAAACAAACATTTACAATTGTGCTACACCTGTCTTACACAGTGATCAACACATTAATTGACCCAGATATTTAGCTCAACACGCTGGAGCCCAACTCTGCGCCACAACATTTCGGAGTAAAAAAGGCGTTGGAACTAACATAGGAAAAGCTTTTGGAAGAAAAAAAGCATTTGTTGGTGCAGGTTAGTGCAAGTCCATAAGTTGTACATTAGTAGGATTAATTACAAAAATGAACATTCATCATTGTTGTTATTACTTAATACTTTGTATTAGATTCCTTGACTTGACTTATGTGTTATGTACAAATTACCTGACTTTGATAAAGTGTTTTAATTAAAAAATCTAAAATTGCTGTATTACTTCATTTCTTGCGTAAGGCAGTTGCTATTTGTATCGTTTTGGTGGTGGCGATTAGTTGTAACGCAGTATTATGCTTGTTTTCTAAAAATAGTATTGTCTTTCATTGCGCTGTTTTGGTTTAGGCTCCGGAACGGATTTGCACCCTAGACCCAGAGTAATGCTTAGGTTAGACCCTTCTAAAAAAGTTCAGTCAATTGAGAATCGTTAATTCATACTAACATTCCAGGTCTTTCATTTAAAGATGTCACATTTTTTTCTTAATTATTCTTACTAAATGCTTTACGTTTTGGACCCTTTCACCCGATAAATAATATTACATAATTAAAGATGATATAGAGATCTAGCATTGTAATAATAGTGTATACATCGGATCTTATCAGTATTTTAAGCCAAGTCATATTAAGTAACTTCAGTCTAAGTCGAGTAAGTTGTGAAATAACTCACGACCAAGTCACGTTTTTTTAATAAATAACAAGTCAAGTCCCAGCCAAGTCATAATTAGAGCAAGTTAATTTCAAATCAAGTCCTATTGTCATACAAATTAAACTATTAAAATTAGTAAACTCGTCCGATTAGCAAATAACCCAACGATAAAAATAACAAAAACGCAACATTTAGCATGGAATTAGTTTTATGTGCGAAAATAAGACAAATAACGCATGTAAAAAAAATGAAAACATTTAATTTCAACCAAAACCATTAGTTCAAAAAACTTAAGTCAAGCAAAATCATTCACTGGGTCTTAATAAGGCCTAAACCCGTTGAAAGTAAAACTTGAGTGGTCAGAATCAGGCCTACAACATTACCACCTAACCCCGAACCCCACCCCTAAGTACATCACTAAATCCCCTAATAATTATAACCCTGACCCATTTTCCAACCTCTGTCATTACTCTTTAATAACCCCAAACAGGGCCAAAATTCCGGTTCCAGCGGAGCCCCAACGACGCCGGTCAAATTATGGCCTTCAAATGTCGACACCTAAAGGGACGAAACCAGAGGCCTATGTTTGCCTCGCATTTGCGCACCTCCCAGTAACATTATATGACTTATTTTTGTTTAACAAATGTATTATTTACATCCATTTGCCGACATACACAACACATTTTAATACAACTTGTCACAAATAAAAAGGCATCAAAGTGAGAAATAAAGTTTATCATTAACCAGTCTTCTGATTTTAATATCTGCAGGCAATACAGCAGCAATTCATGTTTAGATGAATTGACTGTTATCTTCAGCCAATTTGGTTCTAGAAGCCTTTCTAATACAGCAACAAAAGGTTTTAAACACAAACTGGTAAGCCTAAAAACAGCCACATTTATGCGCCTGCAAATAAACTGGTCGCTCACTGCAAACAACTTTATGAGTTGTTTGATGTAAACTGTAGCACTTAGTTCCAGCTTAAATATTATCAGATAAACCAGTAAGTTCCGCGCTGTAGTTACATCAAATCGTTGGATTTTAGTGAATGCCATTGCTATACTCTGCCCTGGACAGAATTTAGCGCCTTTACTACATTTGCCCTTCACTACATTTTGGCGTGTTTACAACAATGTCAATCTGTCATCATGAGCGCCAAAACTGTAATTAATCAACAATGTTTAAACAAGACATATATTTTTGTAAAACTTGTAAAATTGTTGAATCGATCACCTAAATCAAAAAAAAAAGTAAATTTAGCTTGGGAATAGATTTTATGAGATACTTAAAAAGCAACTATGGGAAGTAAGTGTATTGTCGTCTTATAAAAACCGGACAGGTCGTTTCAATATAATAATTTTAAGCAGTTACATCTCGTTAAAGCGTAACAACCCGATGTATATATTTTTTACTGCGTCTAAAGAATCGTTACATTTCTAATTGTTCGTGTTACAGACAAGTTTTAGTCAACTTGCACCAATACAAACAATTGTTGAAGTATAATAATGATACGGCCTGTGTCCACAAACTTGCCACACATCTGTGTGCTTTTTTGTTTAATTTTTCGCAAAAAAACACCACTAACGTTAGCTGCATATCCTATCCAGCTTCTGTATACAAAATTAATTAACACAGACACAAACCTTTGTCGGCGTCTAGTTATGGTCTGCTTACGTTGTCTGGCCGGCGATTACAAACGAAAATATCATAACTAGCACTTTGTCATAAATAATAAATTAACCGTAAAACTATTGTGTACAACAGATTGTAGAAAGTGGTCCTTTTGAGTTGGTCAACAGTATTTGAAGTGATATCCTTTTTTGAGTCAAGGGAACTAATTGATAGACTTTGGAAAAGTTTAAACTACCCAAACTCATTGGTCGATTTCGTTTGTGCAGACGCGGCCTCCAACATTCTTAATAATGACAAACAACAACAACAACAACAGTAAGGGTTAATACTACACCAAATAGTTCCTTTTAAGATCACTTTTTTACAGCTAGGGCTGTTCCAAACTATACATTGAATATTGTTTTACTAACGAATGATACCAGAACCAGCAATTGGTTCTGCCGTTCTAACTTGTAATTAACACGATCTCACGCTCCAATATGTCTTTCAACTGGCAATTTAGATTTTTTCTCGCAAATCGTGTTACATACATGTTTCTCCTGGCATACCGCTATGTGTTTCGGCAAACATTCAGGGAAACAATCCTGACCAGAACTGACTTGCCGTACGATGTATGTGTAGTAAGCTAACTAACTCTGCAGCCGCGAGAGGTATAGTGCACTTTAATTGTTTACAACAAGTTTGAAAGCGTTTAACAATTTTTACTTACTGCTACCTTGTTTTTTTTACTTAATGCTACCTTGCGTGCAGGCGAACAAAACCTGCTATAAAGACGGGGATCGTAGGCACAAATCTGACTTCTGGAACTATTTCCTGCAGATCGAATTGCTTCGAAATTAACTTCCGCTGTAAGCTGCACGCCACAAGTAAAACGAACTATGAAGTCTGGCTAATCAGCGCACGCCTGCAAGTGAGATGCGCAGGGCCCTAACAACAAGCATGTTTCCGTTTTTAGTGTAATGCTATGGCATAGCAAATATTTGTAAAGCTTGTCGAATAAACGCACGTGCTGTAAATACACGCTTCGTGTAATCTGCTGGTCACAACACAGTCGTTAGAATAACGATAAAATGTAAAACGTATTTCTACAATGATTTCAGCTTATGATTGACTAGTTTACTGAAACAATGTTGGAAAATAGCCCGCGGTGAAATTTAACCTCATGGCCACGGCCAACCCGGGACTGTCACTCACCAACGGACATATGTGACTTTTATGGTAAGCAGCTTAAGAACCAATCATAGCACGCGGCCTGCTTGCCCCCTGTTCGTACGCACAAAGTCCGAATTAGGCAACTGAACCAATTATGCATGTTTGTAACTGCGATCTGACTTTTGAAGTGTATCGTCATATTGTTATAGGCTACTGTGTTAAGCTTTCTCGAAACCCCGGTGAAGGCTACTGATGAATGTTGATCTATAGTCATATTTAATCCGATATTAAAACGCTCGTCGCTCAGCAGTTGTAACAAAATGTACTATCAATCAAGTTAGCTAAAAAAAATACTCTTTTGCATTAAATCAGCGTTAGGTTACTGTTTTGCATTAAATAACTTGCGAAAAAATCTTGTTAAACTCGGTAGGTAGTTTCTATTCCAATAGACCTAACACTGTTTCGTGGCACATCGGCTGGAAAACCCTGATACATTTCAAACCAAATGTCACTTTAATCATTTATTGCTGTTAGGCTTCAAGTCGCAATCTAAAGTTCAGTGCGCTTTTATACTTAAATAGTATTACAACTTTAAAGTAAGCGCTGGATATGGAACATTTCTTATAAAAATGAAGCCTAAAAGTTAGCGTGATTGTGATTCCGATGTATTACGTCGCAAAAAAGTTTAACTTTATATTTCGTGGGATTCTGTGAGAGCAAAACTACTCCATAACAATATAATAAATCTATATATAAATGCATAAGTTTATATACAGAGGCAATAAATAATGAAGACAGTAGGACTCTCCTGAAACGCGGCGTACCTAAGCGCAATGTATTATTGTGCTGGTGTACTTATAACTATCGGCGTAGAAGTGGCAAGTAAGACCCCACATCAGCAAACGTAAAGCAATTTGGAAGGGAAAATCAAAGGAAATTGTTTCAACTTGAATATTGTAAAACGGAATTTCTTGTCAAACACCATTAAACAGAAGGAGATAGAAATCAGACTTCGTCTTCTTGCAAAGAAAATAAAGGTAATTTTAAAATATGCACTTTCATAAAGGGTTGTATTATAGTAGATAACCTCTGCTTCATAGTAAAAAAAACGTTTTAGCTTTGTGCAATATTAATACATGACTTCGTGCTGCTCGCAATGCTGCATTAAAGTTTGGACTGCATAGCTCATTTCGACCAACTAAAGACTTTCAAGATGTGATGTCATCGTCCGACTTGAACTCGGCGACGCCATTTTCCGCCGTTGTCTCTTCCACGTGAATTTCTGATTTTGAATCCTGGGCTTCGCTTACCGGCATTACGTTTGTTGAGCTGCTGGCATCCTCATCTTTGGTAACGTCAACTTTGGTAGAAGATTCAGTTTCGTCATTTTTCGTCTTTAAATTTGTGACGCTGTTGTCTGATCGGACTCGCTTTGCATAAACGTGTAGAATTTCGCAGCAGAGCCGAAACTGTGCCTGTAACGCAATGACGCTTGGATTTAGAGCAGTAGTTTTTAAGCGCGGTATACGTGGGTAGTAGTACGCTGTAGAGGTGACAAAACACATAAATGGTTCGTGGTTCGCTATAAAAGTTTGGGACGCACCGATTTAGAAGAGCACAGGGTTAAACTGGATAATAGATATATTAACAAATTTATTTTGCTTGAGATAAAAACTAATTAAACTTACAGCGGTCCGGACCATCAGGGGCCGATAATCCCGCGCGTCCTTGACACTCCTGAACACATCGACTTTCTTTTCTCGCTTAATGCGCTCGATGCAGTTGTGAATAGAGATGAAAACCCCGCTTCTCCCGGCGCCATCCCTTCAAATAGTTTTATGATTAACCTAACGAGACAGCTTCAGCTCTTGTCAATGGGTATGATAGATAGATTTTATTTTTTTCGAACCGAAACAACCAGAACGCAGTACAAAGTTACAAAGAAAATTACAGTTGTTTGTTCCAGGATGCAGAGAAAGACCGTAAGGTACATCGTATGGGGTTACAATGTTGCATAATTATGACAAATTTTACAAATGGTATTTTTGTTTTTGATATTTGAGAAACGGATAAATTGTTAGATGAGTCATATGCGACATTTTTTCATCAACATATGTTCACATTAAATGGTTTGTGAGAGCTGAGAGAGTTAGTTATCAAGTGACTTGGTTCTACATCTTGTAAATAGTTTTATTACATTATATAGTTTATCAGCTAGATTTAATATATATAGAAGGGGTAACCAACTTCCTACGTTGTGTAGAATTGATGTGTGTGGTTCCTTACGGTTATTGTAACATTCTAGTAAATTACCTACAAAAAGATCTTGTTGGGGTGCCTCAATCTATTTATCATTTCTGAGGGGTACCGCTAGCAATGAAAGGCTGAGTAACACTGCGCTAGAGTAATAACAAAGCACATAAACAGAAAAACGGACGACTACTTACGGACAGTGTACGAGCATACGGGGCTTGCTTCCCTCGGACTGGGACATTTTCACGTGATCGACCGCGAATGCAATAACCTCAAGAAGTCCGTCGCGGGATTCGGCATCAAGTCTATCTGCGTCATCCCAACCGGCCAAGTGTAAGTGGGCGATTGTCTGAGGCCTCTGTAACACGCGAAGTTAATTCAATCAAGGACCATACAAGATTAAACTTCGCAAAAACAACAGCGCCATCACAAGTTTTATGGCGAGTGTGGCTTCTAACAAATGCGTATTTTCATAAGCCTGCTATAGTTTTCTTTGTCGCTGTCTGTTAATGTTTGTCATCGCACATCGCACGAACATTACTGGAATAATAAAGAGCAGCACACTGTACAGCAAATTAAGTTTTTAAACATTTGTATTCTAATATTGAAAATAGGGTTTACAATCACATCAGCGAAATTAACCTAATTCGGAGAAAACGAACAATCCTATATCCAAATAGATTTTTGAGCACGAGAAAAGTTAAAAAAATTACCGAAATAAGGTCTAAATGGCCAAAATCATGGCTGAAACTGTGGGGAGAGGGTATGGGACAAACAGGGACCATCGATTGATTAATTTGGTGTCGACGTTTGGGCGACCCTATTTTAACCGGATTGCTTGCCCCTGTTTGGGATTAGTATGAGGCTAGAAATTGAGTTAGGGTTGAGACTACTGGGGGAGTTAGTGATGTACTTATAGGGGTGGGATTTTGGGTTTAGGTCTTATTCCGACGGGTTTAGGGAGTTTTAAGACGTTATTACGACTATTAGGTGTTAGACCTATTTTGGTCTTGTTCCAAAATGTGCTTTATTCCGACGTTGATGTTTGTTCGTTTTTAATAAATGTTTAATAACGAAAGCCAACAGTTTGAGCAAACAGGTTTACATCCACATGCTATACGTGAAATAGATCCCTGAAAACAGTCCAATGACATAGGAACTGCGTGATTCTCTTTACTTACCGAGTCCCGCTCTTTGCCCTTGACTGTCAGTGTCGACTCTTCGAACGCGTCGTGATCGCGTGTCGCGTCAAGCTGCACGTTTATGTCGCCGTACTCTGTCGCTCCGGATTCGGGGAAATAGCGAAAGCAGAGTTCCTCCTGGTTGCACAGAAAAAAACGCACGACTTTTTAAGTTTAAAGTTAAACGTGCGACTAAGGACATAGACAACGTTGACGCCACATACAATAAACCAGTTGAAATATACATCTACTAGAATATATCGTGTGTACCAAACATACCGTTTTCAAGGCGCGCTTTTCAAATAAGGGAAAACGATCTAAGTTGGGTAGCAACAATTACGATTTTTAAAAGGCACTGGTCATATAGAAAAATGCAATTCGTTTGAATGTAAAAAAGGTACAAAATTTTGTCGACCTATAATAGAATAAGGGTGATTTTTGCTTTAAAGCGTCAAGGATTACCTCTTCCACCTGAAACGGCGTTAGCATGATGACACAAGTGACGTTGTTGTCGATGGCGGCCCGCCAAAATTCTTCTACGGTATCTTTCATCGGAGATTGGGTGACCACCATTTGCTGCTTGACGTCATAACCCTAAGATTTAAAAAAAATCAATTTTAGGTTCTTTACCAATGTTAAGCGAATATTAAAAAATGAAAAATGGTCAAAGTTAAGTAAATTGAACACACAGTACACACATTACGGAACAATTATATAATCTGTTCCTACCAGGCATAGTCATATAAATCAAAAAATAGCTCCTCTTGTAGCGGCCTCACCAAAAGAGCTGTTTTTTTATTCATGGTAAGGAACAGAATTGAAACTTTCGCACAAACCTGCAACATGGAAGCGTTAACATAAGGAGGAAGTTGCTCCGTGGGTCGCATACGAACAAATACTTTGCTGTGGTCATCTGTGAAAATTCAGTGGTTGTCAAAACGTTTAGCATTACCGTTGAAGTGTATATAAGTCAGCGGTGTTGTAATTTGGTAATTCTGGGGTGGATTTTGACAATGTTATGGGATGCTACTACTTAAAAACATAAAGTAAAGTCCATTGAAAATCATACAAAATATTTTAACCTAACCAATATTGATATCTCAGTCGCCTGACCAACTCGACGTATTTCATTAAACAATAAGGCACCATCGAAAATTCGGCTAATAAAATTTCTGTGGTATCCTGTTTCCTCGGTGCCCCTAGCACGTGCTTGTTTTGCTTAATGGTTATTCCAGCCCTCGCTTCGATATTCACTTTCGGTCGTAAAACTACTCCAACCATTATGCAAAAATTTATCCTTACGAATACATTTAAAAAATCATCATGATTCACTGCTCTCATAATATTCTTGTTTGACTTACAAGGCAGGACGGTGGGGTCGCGATTCTTCTTCTTATTGTTTTGCTCCGTACCACCAGCGCTCGATCGCCCGTTTATCGCGCACGTGTTGGCGAGTAGCTCAAACTGGGACTCGAACCCTGAACGTCCGGATTCCGCGTCGGTCCTGGTAAAATAGGATACAAGAAAGCTAACAAAATGCCTAACGCAAGATAAAGTTTTCTGGTCTTCAAAAGTTAAGTAATGTTACAGGTATTTTGACCGTCGTAAAAATTCCATGCTGCATCAGTTAAAATCTACCGTGTTTTAAAGTCCCTTACCACGCTTTTAGGATATTTTTGTTTACAGTTTTTCAGTTTACAATCAATGCACTAATACAACACTGTTGGTTGTGAGTAATTAATAGAAAAAAATCATAATGTTGAAAGTTTTTATATTTGATTCCTCGTATTTAAAAGTAAACCAGCACCCATGACATTGGACAGATACAAGACTTTGTCAAAAGCCAGACCGTGCGGCTGCGAATCGGCAGACGTGTCGTTCATGGCACCCAACATACAACGGCACGTTTGGCCTGTGTGAAAACGGCTAAACTTCCACTGCCAAAGCGCTGGGTTGTCGTTTTTCCTGCAAACACTGTTAGCGCTTACCTCGCCAAAGCGTCGCAGTTGAGCTGGAACTGTTCGAGGTCGAGGTCGGTGAAGCCGAAGAGCTGCTGCTCGGTGACAAGTTTGTGCAGAAGGACGTACTGATCCTGAAACGGTCGAGACACGCAAGGTAAAGATATTATAGTCGCAGTTTTGGGGGCCTCCGTTCTAATTGTTACAGTTAAGAGTTTTTAGTCGACAAAACAAGGCAAAAATAAATAAAAAAACTCGTTTGTCGCTTATTTTCTAGTATTTGTTGTTTGGCTGAAATTTCTATATATATATATAATTTATCTTTATCAATTTGCAAGTTTATTGTTCTAAAGAAGATTACCCGAATAGGTAATCGAAGTATCGACGCTTATAATAAAAAATCTCATTCGCAGTATATCAATTTAGGAAGATGTGGCTTTTTATATTTAAACCGACGCCATTTTTGTTGCACGTGTGTGAAACATAAGTTAACGTACGATTTTTACACGTTTTAATTTTGCAACCTGATTTAACTCAAGCTATATATGTAGATACAAAAGGTAGCATGAATGTTCACACGTTTGAACTTTATTCACACGCACCGTTCTTTTTAAGGCGACATCTGAGTTATTCTCTTTGGTTTACACTACCATTAAAAGGTCAACAGTGATATCAAGTAATGATGACGGCATTCATGTTGAGTCACCACGAATAAAAATGATGTATTGACTATATCCGAGGCTTGCCGCTTACCAAGCTTTGTACCATCTCGGTGCGCCTTAATCGAAGGTCGACGATGAGGTTAAAAACGTCAATGCTTCCTTCATGTGTCAGCTGGTCGAGCAGCACATCGAGTGCTATGTAGGTACCAGTGCGACCGACGCCCGCGCTAGGTAAAGTACGAAAAACATGAAAAAGCGAGAAAGTTTACCAATGTACGAAGCACAACAATGTTCTTGCGCGGATCAAACTGCCGTCAGTTTCAAAGAGTGGAAAAATAATCTGAGTGGTGCAGTGAAAAAAGGGCACCTGATTTCGAACAGAAAAAGGAATGATCTGACCCCTTCGAGTTTTAGAAACCAAATAAAAATGGACTTTCGGGACGCCTTACCATTACAACTATTTGTGAATTAATATCTAAAACATATATGAATTAATATTTTAAAACTATATATATTATGTCAGTTAACAAATGAACGCTTACCGACGCACAAAGCTGGGTGGTTAATGTTTAATTTGAAGCTAGAAATTGGAACGAACTTAGGCGATAAGTGATTTTCTGTTCAAAGGTAATCTCTATAGCGGAAGCCTAGGATAAAACTATCGCACAGATTCATTCGATCTAGATCAGGGTTTCTTAACCAGGAGTGTTCCAAGGGGATGTGGGGATGCTGAATCAGACACAGAAAAAACTATATATATGTACTGTAATTTATTCATTTGCTAAATTAAATGTAAAACTCACATTTTGGTATTGTGTTATTGTATTATCAGCAACTTGTATAAAAATAAATGTACAATGGTTTTGTTATTTAAACAATTCTAGAGGTGGTTGCGAGAATTGGTTGGTACTTTAAAGGGGTTTAGCAAGGAAAAAGGTTAAGAACCACTGGTCTAGATAATTTAAAAAAAGAAAAAAAAACTTTTATCGCACCTGCAATGCACAAGGATGGGTCCGGCGTCCTCAGTGGCCGGTTGTGCCTCAAGGGTGCGCAGGTGGAAGCGAAATATTTCCGAGGTGGTCTTGGGCGCGCCGTGGTCGGGCCAGGCGCGATACTGAAAATGCGAAATCTTGCGCGGAGCCTGTAGAGAAATAGAAGAAGAACGGCCCATTTAAGCGCGTCAACCAGCGCAGCAAAAATACGCTCAAAATAAATTGTTTGACGCTAATGGTCAAGATATTAACGATTCAGTTCCGAATGTTAAGTCATGTAAAATATATTACAAACTTTTTTTTTCTGAAAACGTGAACGAAAGTATAATATAATAGGTTTTGCGTTGGTGTAATGCTTAAATAGCCCGAAATAAAAACTTATCGTAGTGGCTCTTTTTTAGGGATTTTAGCTATTCTGTTGTTACCTGGTCGGTATGATCACAGTGCGAAAGAGAGAACGTTCTCCTGATGTAACTTCCATAGTCATCGTATGAATCCATCTCAACGTGGACTTTCCCGTAATCCGAGGCGTCCTCGACTGGCCAATATTGTTCGCACTTTTTCTACACGGAAAATCAATCGTTGCAACGCATGACACAAATCTGAATTAAAAAAATATTTATATCAAAGCGGAACTAATCCCTTACACTGTAATCCAGTGTTTCTTAACCTTTTATGGCTAGTGCCACCCCCTCAGAAATACCAAGTAGATTGTGGCACCCCTACAAGATTTAGAATATCACAATAAACGACACACATTCAACTCAACACAACGTAGGGAGTCATAATTTGGATTTATCATTTTTTTAAACTTTAACAAAAAAGTTGTAGGAGTTCAACAAAAATCAGATTTTTATTGATTCTCAAATATCTCTCGGTACCCTTGAGCATTAGAAATGGCACCCAGGGTGCCGCGGCACCCCGGTTGAGAACCACTGCTGTATTCGGTAAAGTTTCTACTTCCACAAACCCCAACTCTTTCCCCCTTGTCTACTGGTGACAGTTTTTGTCGTATTTTGCAACGATAGAAGAACAACTTGGTTGAGTTTTCACAACTTACGGAACTGAACGTATATTACATAAATCGAGAAACACAGCAGTTAAATATATTCCCACCGCAGGGATAACAAAAGGATAAGAAGGCCAAACAAAACGTCAACAATGCCGTTCAAGCAAGACAAGGCCATCACAATCAACTCAAATAAAATAAAAGCGTATTCGTCAACGAATTAAATTCATATCGAATTCAGTAGGTCAACGAAACGCCGACGTTGCAAAGACAACAACAGAGTGATGTAGACAAAAAACGTCACAGGACACTACGAACGGAAAAACACAAGATATAACGAAAGAAGACTTGAACTGATCAACACATGACAGCGAACCACAAACAAAACCACGATCACTAAATGCGAAAAAGCAGGCGCATGGTCTTGACGACGTCGACAGAACAGAAAACAAAGTAGCTACGAACTGAAATACGGAAGCAAGAAAGCAAAAGGAGCGATTTACCTGGCCTTGGTAAGGGGATGGTATGCGGTAATTGCAAAACTGTGTAAAAACATCAAAACAAGCAGTGATAATATTGTTTGACAGAGTACCTTTTAATGAGCGGAAGGAAATATTACTCTACGGTAATGCCCTTATATGGGAAGCGAATACCAGCAAAACCCTGTACGTGGCTTGTAATTTTGTTTACATAATTTAACGATAAATCACATCGACAAAACAAAATTACAGAACTGTCCTCGAAAATGCTCTATTGGCATTTTTAGAGATATTTTACAACTGGCAAAGTCCCATCGGTGAGATGTTTATAATACCCATTGTAAACCGAATACAATTTTTCTTGCGCGTATTATTACGAAATCTAAATGTACCTGGATGAACCGCGACTAATGTAAAATGTAACGTTAGCAGCGTCAGATGTTAATGTGTGGAACACCGCCGGAAAAGCCCGTTAATTAACACAATGCTACATAACAGGGTGCGGCATAAAAGGGAGGTCACGACACGCTCTGCATCCAACCACTTCTACAGCTTCGTGTCTCATATGCAAGGCAGGCGAGTACGCGAATATTTTCCACATTAAATGATGCAATCAAAACGAAAATATATAAATACTCTTTTTCAATGAATATGCTGTTGCTGCCAGGCTTTGTTTTAATTGTGCAATTGTTCTTCCGGCAAAATTTTATTAAAGTGCCAATGTTTCGACCACCTATTCGGTAAATCTTCTTCAGGGCAATATAGTTGCAACTAAAGGCGAAAACATATATATCTTTTAGTTACAACTATATTGCCATAAAGAAGACTGCCCGATTAGGTGGTCGAAACGTTGGCACTTTAATAAATTTTTGCCAGAAGAACAATTGTACAATTGATACTCTTTTTTGTTACACCCGTCTAACCAACGCAATGTGCTTGCAACTTTTACCGAAGGTGTTTGCGAGCTACGAATCCGGCCTCTAGTCAAGCCAACCCCTCCAGGTATGCGAACATACGAATATTAAAATATGATTAGTGAAACCTTATCAACAAACGACAGAAACACCGACTGTTCCAATAGGTCTGTTACACACCTACTCCCAAAAAGGGCACGAAATTGCGTTAAGGAACGTAACTCGTTTAAGCCTAAATTTATTCTGGGACTTTTGGACAAACCAGCGACAGCGCAGAATGAAGTATAGTGCAACAGATAGCACCGACAAATTTGTTTACCCACCAAATTCAACGGTTCTGCGGAACCTTTGGGCAAGGTTTGTCATTCATTGGCGCACCCGAAACTAGCATCACATGCGGCAAATAAATAAGGGTCGTATACGCTCTATCGGCACGGCGGCAAAGACTTACCCTTCCTAGTTCCCACAGTTCGGTGATCATGACTATGACGTGACAATGGCGCTCCCAGATCATACGCCAGAAGTCGTTGACCGTATTGTCCTTGGGACCCTGAGCGGCGATGAATCGGCGAGGCTGACGAAAGCCCTAAGATTGGGGAAAATTATAGCAACTTGGTCCTTTTAAAATATGCAACTGTAAAAATCAACTAAGATTTGTCAAACTTTCCTTTCGGAAACATAAAGGCCCGGTGTAACAGTGTTAGTGTCTTAAAATCATATCCTGATAAACTACCACTTGCGGTTCATTTTTGTATAACGTTTTTATGCAAAAATAAGCCTTTAGTTTTTTCCTTTAGGTTTATGATATTTTATTGAATAAATTATACTTGTAAGGGATCCTCACCTATTTCTACTCTTATCAGCTTGTCAAAACTAGGGTATTTACAACCTACTTTTAAAAGGAATTACACTTTATATTACGCGTATTTCAGATCTCATTTTTACCCCGGCTATCGGGAACATTTGCTGTTTCTCATGCGACCCTCCGTTAAAATTAATGGTCCGCCCCTGTTCTAAATTATAGTTTATAAAGTTACGAAAAATTCCCGAGGAGTGTTAACCTGATATTCATTGGGACTAATATTAAAACACCAATGAAACATACATATAACATAACCCTACTTTAGGTTTTCTCGTTTGCCTGTGGGTGCGAACAGTTAGTGTTTTGATATGACTCTTTCGCTAAATACAAAAAAAAAACAGTAAGTTCCTTATAGCTTCAATGCAAATTAGCGAAATATTGTGTGACTGTGCGTAGCCTATACGCCTAAAAAAAGCATCACAGGAAGGACCATAAAGGTCAGTCATATCTATTCTTAACCACATTCATCGACTTTTTCAACCTTTGACTGTGCAAACTAGCCTTAAAAGGACGACGTCTCACAATGTGGAGCCTATGACAATGATACAGATACTTTCATATTTCTAGACGATACAGTATGTTGTTGGGCACCACGCGTTTCGTGTTCGATTGGCAAGCTCGGTAATTGAAATGCAGCGTCACGTTTGATTGTCTAATCTCAATATGATAAAAGTACGTCGATAATATGGTAGTTGCAGCATCATTTTAAAAGTGTTGGGCTTCGTTTTTGTGACTTGGGTTAACACTGATGTGCAAAAATAACATCGAAACAGATTAGAAATTTTGTCATTTCACCTAATATTAGTATCACACAATAAAGCTTGGGCTTATAAAAAATACAAATTTTAATTTAATATTAGGGAGGTATAGTATGTAAAATCGGTGTGATAATACACAACATAATGTTCCTGAAGTTAAGCGCTGTTGGTCAGTGCAGAGACTTTCAAACTAAAAAGTTAGTCTAAAACAACCTTTAGGCAAACCTTTAGTTTCAATACACGACATATGAGAAGGTCCGGCGTCAGGTACCTATCTATGTCATTGTCTGGTCACTTACGTCGATGTAGGAGGCGTTGATGTAGTCTGAGTATTCATCATTGTCTTGTTTCGAGAGCACGACGCGACTCTCATCACCTATGTCGCAACAATATTGGTATGACGCCTTTTTCATGTACATTTAGAGCATACACCTTTCAACTTAAGAATGCAAAAAAGCAAGTTCACGCGTCCAAATTCGGCACAAATATTGGCCCGCTATCTAGCGTTGAGGGTTAAACATTTAGTAATCAGTAAATTTTCCATTCTAAGATTTTTAATGAATATTTAAACTGAGTATATCGAATTCTTTGATCGCGGCAAACAGGTGATTTTGTTATTAGGTGACCCTGGTTGAAAAAATGTCGACAGTATAAATTTTAACTAAAAGTAAATGATTAATGAACTTATACAAACTACATCACTACTCAACGAGTAATTGTACTGTATATATACTCAACACTTGGCCATCGATTTTAAGCAACCAGGAAGTAAGGGACAGATCAATAATACTATTGAAGGCAATGGAAAATTATTATGGCTTTAAAAGAAAGAAACCTTTACATAACAACTGACCATAAAACAATCCTGAAAGAACCGTTATTGTCTGCCGACCTTTTAAGCAATTAATTATTTAGCTGATTGATTGCGCAATGCCCATGCAAGGACCCGCTGACACTTACACGTGACGACGTTCCGATAGCGGTTCTTCTCTTTGAACTCAGGACGTCGCGCGTATTCACACTTGGGCTTCAGTGACATCACAATGGCCGGCATCGACTACGGAACGAAAACACACACGGTCGTTCGTTAAGTGGCAACCACGTGACTTGTGTGAAGACCGTTATCGGTTTAACGAACTTGACAGTAAAAAGCACTCCGCTCAAATCAAATGGTGCCTTCTGGGGAATTTCGTGCCGTCGCTGCGTTACGCCATTGTAGAGGCTCTATGGGTAGTTTGGAAAGCACCACACAGTAGAAACTGTTTCATGTGCAAATGGCAATGAGCGTAACATTAAATCCTATACGAAAAGACCTTTAAAAGGGGTTACACTTTCTGTCTGAAAAAGTTCCGCTTCCCTTCAAGATATGTTCATCACTATTAAACGAACGAGGTTGTAGGACAGTTTACCAGATTTTGAATACTGACAAAATCAAACTAACTGAATCTCTGCGTGGGAACATTGTGATTTCCTTGTAATATATTACCCCGACAGAAACTTTAGTTTGCAACCAGTGCGAAGTGCGGTTCCACGGATGTATTACTAATTTTCCAATCCAAACTCAAGTAACCACTCGTATTTTTATACTTCGGATGTTTTTGTGCTATTAATCATTTCCCTGATAAGGTAGTCATGTTGATAGTAAAATCACCATACATTGTAGTCGGTGCTCAAATATTTATAGGCTAATACTGCATTAAAGTTTAAAAGATAACCTATATTATATTTTGTTTAATTAGCGAAACGCAATCTTATATAAAGTCAAACTTATAGGCCGAGCTCCCACCTGGAACTCAGCTCGGAACAACCGATCTTCGTCCGCGTGCTTCGCGATAAAAGTCTCTAAAAGTGCATCGGCCTTAATCCGCGTGTTGTCCGGCCTTACTGGGTCCGATGGGGGCTCCTCGTCGGAAATTTGTTCCTCGTCGTCGGTGGGGACCGGGGTGATTTCCCGTCCGATTGCCGGGGGTTCATCGACTACGTCATCACCGCTCGGTGTGAACGACGCTTGCGAGGAATTGCGAGAATTTTCTGCACAAATTTACCGATGCGTTTGTTCGACATTCGTTGAATAATAAATAATAATCTGTCGAATTAACTTAAGAGTCGAAAGCCAAGTCAAATAAATACAGACATTGGGCAGCAGGGCTGGCAAAATTTATCAGTTTGCAGTTGACTAAAGTTGCAAATAAAAGAGACAAACGTCACCTTATAACCGGGGTTATTTTACATTTCAAGTCCTGCGCAGAACATTAATAATATTATTACATGTATGTAAGCTCATTCGTCACGGCACATTTACCCTCGAACGGATAGACGTCGCGGACCATTATGGCGGCAAGTCACCATGTATGCTCTATATAACTTTGTATTATCCATCACGCAAGCCATTCGTTCTTGGCCATAAATATTTTATAGAGCGCATTGCTTGAATTTTACGCCGAAAGCAGTCCCACGTGACAAATGGGAAACTATATCGCAGAAATTTATTATTGTTACGCATTGTTTTGGACGTCAACCGACGCCACTTATTAATTAGCCCTGATTAGGTCAATACAGACAACAGCAAACATGTTTAAAAACAAATAACTGCAGTATGTTATGTTGAGTTGACGATATCTATGTATTTGCTTCATGCTAGTTCAACACGATTACCAATTTTAGAATTAATTATCAAAATTCACTCACTAAAATTGTCTTGGGTTTCTGTTTTCAAAACTCTCACGGTAACCACGTTTTCGTTATTGTCACCAGCCACCTGTTTTTGCTTCTTCTTTCCTCTAAAAATATGCAGTAGTTGTCTGATAGTCTTGGTTTAAACAAGTGTACACACCACAGTGGGCCTTTCACGTATGCTAGTTTTTACCACAATAAAAATCTACTAGTACACAACATTGACAAAACTAACCAAGCATATATGTTGTGAGAGATCTCTTACCTTAGCCTGGCCAAGAATCCAGGCTTCTTCAGCATTTTTACTACATCTACACTCCTGCAAACAACATTTGAAAACTTATTAAAACCTTGCGGCTAACAAAGCGACTTGACATTTTAAAGCTAAGGGCGTCGCATGCTGACGAGCGTATCAAGCTTTCACAACTGTAAATAGCTACTACCCCAGCAGTTATAGTTTAATGTACAGCAGCGAGGTTTCAACCAGCGACGAACGACCGCAGCGTTTCAAATGCATTTCCGTTCGCGCACACGCGGGCTAAGCGTTGCTATGATATCATAAATAGGCGTGTGACGTCATCATACGGCTGTATTTAGTGATAGGAAGACTACCTCAGCTCAGAGTGTCATAATAAACTGTTGAGCAGCCCACTGATGGTAGATATGCACATCACTGCTTTACCGACCGACAGCGGCCGTGTCACGATATTGCTGTTTGAGACAGCAACACACTTGTTGTTATGGTTATCAACCGCCTGTCTCAATCATAATGTTAATATTTTGAAACACAGCTCACTGAAACCCCTTCGCCCAATTACGACGGAAAATGCCACACATTTTACATGCATATGAAACCATTATACTAAAATGTTTATTTCCATATGTAAATTGACCTTTGAAATCTTTGTTTTAGTGATAGTATACCCACCTTTGTTACGCTTTGCAAAATATTTAACAAACGAAACCAACAAGGATAAAATAATACCGATCACTGCTAATATAATGTCATGTGCATACTAAAATAAATCTTACGAAATTATGAAAAATTAACAGTCTGAAAACCTTTTGGCGGTTGAAATTGCCATTAGGTTGAACAATGGTTCCCAACCTTTTACGACTTAATCTAATCAGTTCAGTGGTTTGCCGCAATACTACCATAAACGTAACTGGAACAACACAACCGTCAAACATCTTCACACAACTTGACACAAGGCACGCTTATGGGAAAATATCTTTTGATTTAACTCTAATCTTACACCAAAATTTGTCCAAAAGGCATAACAATAGAGCAAAAACTGGTTCGTTAAAATTCTGAAATACCTCTCATCATCCTTCAGCATTAGAAATGGCGCCCCAGGGTGTCGCGGCACCCCGGTTTGAAACCACTGGCAGAGAAGGACATAAGTTTTGTTATTGAAAGCTAGAGACTAGAGAGGGGGTATGTAGTAATTGTGGTGCCTGGTCTACCAAATAGGGAGTGTAACTCAGTTTGCCATCCGTTTAAAAGATTTCGTTAGGACGGTTTTTAACAGATTTACCAAACAAAAAACTGAAATAAATCAGTATTTAATAAATTATCGAAATCAATAAAATAAAATTATAAGAGATGCAGGGGTGAAAGGATAATAATTTTTCTTACCGAAACGATTAATTTTTTCAGAGCACAGAACAATGTTAGGACACAATAGGACGTCTAAAATAAGTAAATCTTAGGTTAACCGAGGTTATCGTCTGATGTACAGCACAAATATACAACTGAAATCTTGCTTTAAATACTTTCAAAAAGATGGCTGAATGGCCTGGTTAAAAAAGACATGGCTTCCTAAAAAAAATATTTTTTCATTCTACGACGTACCTGCAGACTTTTATTCACAAAACGATGTTTCGGCAGCAATTTTACTGATAAATTACACTGATAGAACACCTTGGTAATCTAAAAGAAGAGTAGATAAACGGAGCTACAGAATATTTTGCTGATCCCTCTTGTTTCCTATGAAACAGCATCCAAAATAAAATACTAAGCAAAAATCCTACTTTAAATTTCTCCATTCCACCGAAGGCGCGGTATAAAGATTTATTTTGTATTAATTCGACTAACTGAAATACAATCACATGCCTTCTTAAACATCGTGGTGGGCGAGCCGAAAAGTATTTTTTTCGCACATTTTAAATATTCAAACAAACAAACGCCAAGCAAAGTGCACCCACCAAAATTGCCGAAACTAATCCAGCATTTAGCCAACTTATAAAACGGGCGAAGAAAGAAATTTAACTCTGCGCCACGAAAAGAATTCTTTCCAGATCGTGATTCTCTATAGCAGCAACGTTTCTGCTTGCCAGGCGAAAGACAAGAACCAAAATTCCCTCAAATTACGTCATCGATTTATCGCAACAATAAGCAGTGCACGAAGCATGACCTGAGTTCCCATGCTCGGCCGAACACAGGTGAAATCGTATGCCAACCAGCTGTATGGTTTGCTTCCGATTAGGCCATTCGAGGCTTCACCACAAAGCTAGCACCAGCGGCTGCTCAAGCAAACCGGTATCTCTGTTCACGTCAACGTGGTTTAATATGCTTTCAAACATTAACCAAAACATTCCGTTGGTTTGTTCAGTTCATGACATTGTGCAACTATTCAGATGACAATAGCCTATATTGCGTTGCCTAGTTTCTTGTAAGACTCAATTTTAAGTGTTTGTCACTGTGTGTGTTCAATAGTTACGGTTTTACTAATATCTTGCTCACGGTTGCAGCTATCAAGTAACTTCTGTATAACGTGCACGAACTATTTTATTTCGCACCTTGTAAATCCTTTCATTCTCACTTGTCCACACACGCCTCTGAATTCTACAGAATTGAGGTAATTACCGGTCTGCTGCTCGTCAGCAAGGTCTGTCAGACCAAGCAAAAAGACGCAACACGTCAGCAAGGTCTGTCAGGCCAACCAAAAAGACGCAACAACTCACGGGTAAAGGCGTGCTGTGATAGGTTTTTAAATTGCAAATAAAGAGTTACGATGCCATGTTTCTGGCATTTAGTGACAGTTAGTTAATAAAGTTTTTTCCACTTTGTGAACGCCCTTCAACACTCCGCTTTTTCTGAGAAACCTATTATGGCTGTAGTCCAAAAGCGATGTCGTTAATTTCATTTCGGTTATGATTGCTTATGTGACTTAACTTGTACGAACTTTAAAACAGCAAAAGTCATACATCAGCCCTGTTTCACTGCCTAACAAATAATAAACCGTATTGTACTGTTTATTGGGTAGCTGTCGGCTGCTTTTCAAACACAACAAACAAATGTTGCAAATGGCATGTTTGCGCGACTGCATCCTCATTCTCTAGGTAGCATCCTTTCTCTATAACAGAGAACATGCTATACCGCCTGCCTTGTCTCGGCCTCGCGTAAATAAACAAACCTTACAGTTTCATGCTGTTTTTAAAACACGCTGTGTGCGAAGTGTGTTCACCTTCACTTGTGGCTTTTGTATTCCAGCGAGCTTGGGTTTCTTTGCTTACAAGCACAGCGCCTTTAGCGCAACACTTTGGAAACTAAAAACACAAGAAGTCACTCAATGTATGTCACAAGGGTTTCTTTTGCCTAAGAAGTAACTGCAACCAATCGATTTGGGTAGAAACTGTTAATGTGTCCGCTTTCAAACAACTCTGCCTTTCACTGCAATATAGCCTGCTACACAAAGGTGTAATTTAAGGCTCATTATTTATTATGCAAACAAAACACAGGACAAACAATAAAAGGTGAGTGACTGAACGGATCCAGCACTTGCAGTAAACTTGCGGCTAGATGCGCCTCTGTGCAAATCGGAGTGGCATTCAATTGGCTTCGACAGTGACGTCACTCCCATCAACGCCGGTGCTGCTGTCACGTGACTCGGTTTCCTGCGAAGGAAAAATACGTTGAGTAGCTGCATAACAAATTCGAAGGCTGTAACAATGGGCACACTAGAACGCTGAAAAACGTACGGCTTGTTCAGGCACCGTTGCTTCGGCTTGGTTCTCACAATCTTCGGTTTCAGCTACAGGGTTTTCTGGCGACTGAATTTTTACTTCTTGGGCGGGTTCTGCCGTTTCCGTGTTTGTCTTGGCTGTTGTTATCTCGGCGCTTTGCAGAAGTAGTTGTTTAAAAACTGCAAAACAAACGAGTATTTCCTTGTTTAATTCGACATAAAAATACCAAGAAAAAAAGTGGATATTGTGTTTGCATACTGCCAGTTGTATATTGTTATTCAACCTCTCGAGTCAATAGATTCCCCTCTTTCCTAAGGCGCAAATTTATGGTTCAATATTTTTCAAATGAAAAGATAGCATTTATACCTATTTCATACTAATGTTTTGTTTTAATAGTCGCTGCGACGCTACACAACGTATTTTTGGTACGAACTTAATCCCTCATTCTAGAGCAGGGGTTCTTAAACTGGGATCATGAACCTCTTGGGGGTCCGTGAACTAGTTTTAGGGGATCCATGAAGGCCTAATTAAAATATTAGTGTACAATTAAGAAGTTATTAATTTTTCGAAAAAAAAACGAAATCAAACAGATTTGAGAAGTCTATTTGTAATGTGACGTAATTTTTTAAATTCTTGCCTACCGTGGTCCACGCAAAGTTAGAAAAAATCTAGGGGTTCGCAGTAAAAAAAGGTTAAGAATTCCTGTTTTAGAGGTACTTAGGTAATGGCTGCTCTTAGCGCTTTACAACTTATTTTTCCTAATTACAGTTTGCTATACTTTCATTCAGCAGTTTGTCTACTTTTTGAAAAATAATGTATGTACGCCTTGTACGGCTATTTTTCTAAATTACAGTGGATATAATAAATTCAATTTTTTACAAAAAAAAAAACTTTAATTCAAGAAATGCTTTGATAAATACCTTTTCCCGTAACATCCGCGCTCGCCTCAGCCTTTGATTGGCTGGAGGTCACTTGACAGGTGAAAGTGCCAGCGTCATCGGTACATGGTTCCTACCAAAATACAATATAGATAATTACATGCTTTAATTTAAGAGCTTTTAAGATTCCAATTGCTTCGGGCTCCCGTGTTGCATTGTATTCTAACAGTTGCAATACTTTAACCAAGGCTCACACTTAAAATATAATTTAGCCAGAAATGCAATTAGATAAAAAAAAATGGCAGTGTGTTCCATGTTTATATCGCCGATTTTCGTCCGGCAAGTTGCCACCCGAGTGTTTACCGTAATCATGAGCGTCGCAAGTGTTTCCACGTTATCAGTGACGTAGCGCTCGTCGTTCACCGTCACGCTGTCCTTTAACCATGTGACGTCACATTTCGACATCTCGGTGTTGGTCTATGAATCGTAGGAAAAGAAATCGCCCCAGCAATCAATAAAGTTAAGTCGACGAAATAAAGTCAATTTGGATTAAAAGTTTTGACTTTTGGCAAAGCGGATAGACCGAAATTTTAATCGTAAAAAAAATACTTCAAAATTGTTCAAAATAAATCACATATTTATGTTAATATTATAATTATTATTATTGTTTTACTAATTGCATCAAAACATGTTACGTTTTGGTATAAGGCATTGTTTTCCTCCAATTACACGTCTTGGTCGGAAATCATCCTTAAGGGTGATATTAATATTCTTGCAGAGTTTAACTACTCGTTTAAGACAACCGAGCAATAGAAGAGAATACTTCAAGAAATCTTGTCTATACCTGTACAGAGAATCGAATAAAACCGTCGATCGTTACGTCATGCTGCATTCCATCTTCAATAATAACTGGGTCAGCACTTTCCGGTTGCTACAGAAACCAAATTTAATTTGATTTAGATTTTTGGTAAGTTTAGGATGATTTAAGCTTTCCATGTTTTGTAAGAGTTGTCTTTCAAATCATGTAATAGACCTACTTTTTTTAGATGAGTGAAAATGGTTTTAAATATCTTGCAAAACAAGAATTGGTGGATGAAACAAAAATATTACTGAAAAATATTTTCGTGTTTAGCGAAGTTTTTGAAAAAAAAATTAAAAAATTATAATAATAAGATAGTCCAGCGTGGTGCTCTACCTCTCACAAATGGTGCCTTCTATAGGGCCCCAACAATTTGTGACCTCCTGGTAACGTTTCAAAAAAAAACACGTCACAGAACGTCACTATACGTAAGTTTCGAAAGTCATAATGAAAACCACAAATTTGAGTTTTAACTAACAAAAATTAAAATCTTATATACTCATAGCACCCTAGGTTGAGCAAACACTAACATATAGTTGTTTATTTATAAATACGGTGTTTTAAACCCACCATCTAAGAGATACTACAGACAAAAACTGTTTTAGTAAAATATATTTGCAACAGCACCCATGGGCCGGAGTTTACAAAAAAATATGTCGTTTATGACGATTTAAAAACGGCGTATTATTTTACCTTTGCTGGTGTTTCTTCAACTGCTGGCTCTGAGGTTTTGTTAAGGCGCTCGTCCTTCTTCCGTTTTCTTTCTGCCTGTCTCTCTCGTCTCTCGTCTTCTTCTTCACGCAACAGCTCAGCAGCTTTCTCGCTAATTTTCTCAAATTCTATATGATGGTAAAGTTCTGCTTTAATATTGGCAATTGGAAAGCTTTAACAACTTACATAGTTATTTGGTTCGAGACGTAACCTTTGACATCGTTCAACTCTTATCTATTCTTCATTCTAATAGTTGTAATTACCTTCCTCGTCGAACTCAAAGTTGACCTTGGTGTCAAAGGTTGATAATGGTGTTATAAACTCGCAAGTGAACTTTCCTCCGGCGTGATCACGTGATATAGGGGTGATCAGTAATGACACGAGGCCGCTCTCGGTGTCATTCAAGCACTGTTTAAAACAAACTGATTATTATCAAATTGTACAATAATCAATGCTAAATAACAGGTGAAACAGAGTATTGAACATAGGCTATACTGCGTTGAGTAAATCTTACCTTGTAGAGGTTGTTGTCGATCAGTATTTCCTCATTGTTATGGTACCAGATAATGTGCGTGTCATCCCTTAATTTCGTCACAATGCAAAACAGTCGAACCGCGCCAGCGAGGGCTTCGGCACGCAAACCTTGTTCGAAGTTGATAACTGCAACAAAACAATTTCAAGGGTTATAGTTTGTCGAAGTAACTTTTATCCTATATCGCTTATAAAACCATCCAGTCACATACGACCAGTTGGCGACGTCCATGACCAATTTTAAAAGAGTATCGCACGACCGATCGCACGACCTCGTTCAATTAATTTAGGCAAATTGAGTTGAGCCTTTCCAATAATATACAGAATAGCCGCCAGCTTAAGTTTCAATAATCACAAAAAAATATTTACGTACTGTAATCTTCTGCTTTGGCAGGCTTTGGAGGTGGAGGAGGAGGCTCTAGAAACAAAACAAATAATTTTGTTAAAGAATAGCTTTACAAAATTTCGTTTTTATGTGGAAAATGCAATCTCTCCACCCACTCTCTACGTTGATGCTACAGCTGGTTCTTCCTCCTTCTACCACGCACGTAATGATGCCGTTGTCTTCAAAAGTGGGGCTGATAATCTAAAAAGGCGCAAAAACAGTTACAATAAATGCATTCTTAAACATCTGATAAAACAGTAAATATAGAATTATGCTACGTAATAAGAGTAATAAAGCCCATACAGAGTATCATTTTTAACGTTTTGAACAACTCTTTATTCATTTTAAACATCAAAATAATACCTACTTCTGTTTGGCTTTGATATTCTTATTACGTCCTACTACAACCTTAAACCATTATGCTCCAAAGAACGGCACTAAACTGTTAAAAATTTCTGCAAAATGATTTGTTTAAATATTTTGTTTTTCGCTTTCTGCCTATATCGAAAATAGATTCGAAGTTGTCAGCTGAAAATAACAGGGTTTTCAACCTAGCCTTAAGTTATGTTGTCAATTACCTTAAGAGAGTGTGTGTTTCCAACCGACACGAGTTCGTATCTCTCGTCGCCGGAGTCTATCAGTTCATCGCCATGGTACCACTTGCAGGCTGGCAACAGGCCGTTGAACAGGGGGGAAGGATCGGCAAAGCATTCGAACAGGGCAATCCTCGTGTCGTGCGAGTATTCGGAGTCGGCGAGCTTCTGATTGAACTTAACCGGAAGAACTACATAGAAGCATGCGTTGTGTTTTTTGTAATTTTTATTTAATACTGCACCCGTCCACATTCACAGCTGTTAAAACGATTTTCTTATAACAAATACACACCGAACCAGCAGCACAAAACTTTACGAACTTTCTCGTTCTGAAATATGTATTTTAGACACTTTCACTGCCAACAAATAGGCATCTCGTAATAGCTACGGAAAATTTGAACCATTTACTTACGACCTAGGATATTATATAGTCTTGAAACTCGTCTCATTGTTTCGCTTTTAACGCAAAAGCTACCTTTGTTCAAACTCGAAGAGTGGCATGATGTATTGGAAAGATTTGCTTACAATATTCTTGGCTCTAGGCCTATTATTGAGGGAGGCGATTCAGTTCCAACTTAGTTTGTTAAAAGCGTTAAGGAATTATGCAAGAACAGTTAAGGTACCAACTAGTGTTTGGTGTCAACAATGTTGAAATCAAATAAACTGCTTAAACAAAAATGATTCATGACATGCCATTTCTAATCTATCTTCTTAAAACTATAATTATAGTTTTAACTCACTGCCGTCGACCACGAGGTTTGCGGTATGGTTTCCGCCGAGTCCGCTTAGACGATACATGGCTATGTCGTCACGAGTGACGTCATTGATGATGAGGGATCGAGCGCACCCCTGTGCGATGAATTCGTAACGAGGGTCGCTGTTGGCATCGATCGGGGCATCGTTCATGAACCATGCAACCTTGTAAAGGCAATATATCTTAGCTTCTCCATACCTTTAATTGAATCAGGTATACCTTTTAAAGCAATGTCGGCCGTTCCATCGGTTTAGGACAGGGGCTAAACTATTTTTATTACACCTTTTCATTGTGATCATGGATAACGCTCCACTGACTACAATTGTAAACCAAACAAACGCAAAAGCATTTTTTTGCAGTATCGCCTTCTTCTTAACTTAGGCTAATTAGACCCATTTTCAAATGCAAAACATCCTAATCCTATGTTTGCCACTGATTAATAGTTGTTATTATGAAACGCTAAAAACTATTTTACAAAAGTTTTAGATAAAAATTACTGCCCGAGTATGGGTCAGGGTCGCGACTAGGGAAAGGTTCCCGAGCCCTGGTTTTAAGCGATTGTTAATTACATTAATTACAACATTAACACCGCATGAATTACTAAAATCAAATACATTAGAGAGCATATTTTACGTCATGAATTATTTCCTTCAGCGCAGGTAGAAAATTGTTTTATCAACTACCTAACATGATTTTCCAGATTTAGCGAAGCGTATAAATCATTTTGTAAACGCAAAATGTTTTCAGTTCAATTGGGGTCATTCATAAATACATTCAGACAAAAAAGTACAATGTGGCGCTAAAACATTTTATATTTAAATAAGCTACCTTGACGTTTGGCTTTGAGAACAAACAATCGAAGACGGCCTTTCGCCCTTCCGTAATGTAAACGTCTCCGTGCGGTTTAAGAAAATGAAGAGGTTGCACTTAAATAGAAGAAACGCGAGTTATTTAGAAATATCTAAATATAAGCAATGTAGGGCACACCGTATACATAAGTCACCGAGAGTTCAGTACAAATAACATTCATAACTTAACGTAACGTTTTCTTTAAAAAATAAAAATAAAACTTAACCAATGTTAGAAATGTTTAGCTGTCGGCTCTTTAGTATTCGACTTAAGCTTTCATCAAGCTATAATTTAAATATTGGTAAAATATGTGAACCTTATTTATCTTAAGAAACTGTTAAGTGGACGAGAAAACTTACTTTCGCCGACGATGAGATCCGCTGTGCACGTGCAGTCATTATATAGTGCCACACAGTGTACAACCTGAACATCTTCCGCTTGGCAGTCGTTCACGATTAATGACCGTATCGTTCCCACGCTTATGACGTCATATTTTCCGGCGGGCCCAACTGGAATCTAATAGCAACAATAAAGAGTAGAATAATAAATTTATTTTTGATAAGTTCAAACATACGGGTCAATCTGCACTTTGAATATACAGGCATAATGGTAGTTGTATTTCAAAGTCATACCTCTTTTCCGTTTCCGAAAAACCACTTTACTTTCGTTTTTGAATCTTTCACCTTGCATTCAAACAAAGCTTTACCTCCGACGTCCGCATAGCAATCGGAGATTTTAAAGATATATGCTGAAATAATAAAGTTTGTTTAAAAAGCAAGATATAAAGAATAAAAACGTCCACCACATAACTGGTATAAAACACGTGTTTGGGGTTGACATATAAAGAGTTTCAAATATATCTTTATGCCTTTAGTTGTAAATTTAAATTTAATAACAGTATGATAAAATAGAATGACTCATAAATAAAATTGTAGTTACTTTTACCTTCTCTTCGTTCAGCTTCCTCCAGCAAACGCAACCTCTCCAATTCCTCTTCCCTTTTCTTTCGTGCAATCTCGCGTATCGCTTCTTGCCGGTTCATTACTTCGTCTAGAATCGCAAAGTTATATCGCTTTTGAGAAATTTTAACAAACCAAAGAAGCTTGAAAACGGAGATAACTTTCCACAGCGAAACGTAGTAAAATATATTTTTTTCACAAACCGAGTACCGTATTATTAATATAAACGAAATGTTTTAAACTCCCTTTGCCCCAATATTGTGTAGTTGTATTCTTTCTTACTCAAAACTTGTTTGAAATGAAAATTTTGTACTATACTGTAGGCCTATTATATTTTTTGTTAGTGCGATTTTTTAACTATGTTACCGAAAGGTTCTCCTGGTGTAATGTAGCACGATTGAAGAGACGGAAGTCCTGTACCAATTTGGTTGACGGCTGTCACTCGAAAGAAATATGTGTTGCCTATATTAAAACGAAAAAATACATTACGGTACAAACAACAGACAAGTGCATAACTTTAAAAATAACGTATGATGCAATATTTTTTGATAATATACCTTTAACTAATCCAGCTACTGTGTACTTCTCTTTTTGAACTTGCTCCGGTAATTTGTTGCAGGGAATCCAGTTTTCGGAATGTTCTTTTCGTCTGTGGTAACAAATATACAAAACAATCGTGATAGGTGTAATATTAAAATAAATAAATTCATTCAATTTGCTGCTATTTATATTGGTGTTAAAATTATTGAGATGGAGCTTAGCGTATTCGTAACATCATTTGTACCTTTCCACCAGGTAACCCATAAATTCGCCGTATCCCATGCGTTCGGGCTTTTTCCATGACAACTTGACGCAATCCTCAGTGAGGTCATCAATATTTACTTCTCGTGGGTCGCTCGGTCGATCTGAACAAAACGGTTGTTTGAAGTGCGAGCTTGCTTTAGGTTTTCACAGCAATGTCAGGGTAAACGTTAGTTAAACAGCAAATTAAAAAAACAGCTCGAACACCCTCGTTGTGTTGTTGTTATAAACACTGACACAAATATATAATTAAACGCAGATAAAATATCGTACGTTTCAGCCTCATCGTTAGCTATAGATTTCTATAGATTTACCTTGGTTCCACTACAAATTTTGGTAAATCGCATATCCAATAGGCACGGTATTTTATGATGAGTAGGCCTATGCCGTAATTATTTAGTTCTTTGTAGCAGATTACAGTATATACTCACGGGTATGTTAATGCTCAGTTAGATAATTGGTTAGATAAAATGAATTAAATTTTATGCGGAATGGAGTTTCTTATATTTTCTTAACTTTAGTTTATACAGCGTTAACAAATTTTTATTACGACTTCTAATCAGGATTTATCTTTGCTTTGACGTGTCATATGGATGTAGATAAACCTGAACAGTAACGATAAATATTTGCTAAAAAGGTATAGTGTGCTTTCGTAGTCCGCAAAGTTCTTGCCAACCTGGTTCTTTCGCTTGAATCACGCCGGGTAAAGTCTTCCACTCCCCGCAACCCGCGACGTTGCAAGCTCGGACCCGGAACTCAAAGAACTCTCCTGGGTTAAGGTCACCCACGGTAAAGTGACGTTGAGTCAGCGCCTTGTTGTTGACTGGTTTGAACTTGCCGCCTGCTGGACGACTGTAGGCGGAAAGTTTCAAGACGTGTTTACGATAGATCAGTTAAGAATTTTTTTTATAAAATTGTTAACTTTAAAAGCAAAATTTAAAAACCGTGTTTTGCAACATATATTTCCACAAACAACAAAGGCAAATGGGTGCCTTCTTACCCTCTCTAAATAGCTATATGAAACAAAATCCTGTTTGGTTAAAAATGATTTGTTCAGCACCGATTTGTACAAGTCCAAACGTGTCAAAATGACCAAATGTAAGATGTGATTATGATGAACTCTGCTTGTCAAAATGAATTTGGCAAAATTTTAACCGTCATTGCTATAGTCACTTACTATTCCAAGAAGTATCCAGTGACGTTTGACCCGCCATCGCTTCGCGGAGCTTCCCAGCAAACTTTGATTGACGTCGATGTCACGCATGGCTGACCTTTATCGTCAGCAACGCGGAAGATTCCCTGCACCCCGCCCCACCAGTTGGGTGGCTCTATTTATTAAAAAGCACAGAGAACAATTAATTACAAGCATAGATCAAACTGCCTGGAGGGTATCTTCACTCGTCATCAGTGACATATTAAATTACGTTTTGTATCAAGTCCGACAAGTGTCGAGCAAAGTGTAACAAAAATGTTGGTCGATTATGATACGAAGACGATTACGTGTTTTATGACTCGTTTTACATTGTTTAATATTATATGCTATTTTACGCAAATATTTCAATTATTATTATAACCTATGTCGTGGTCCGATTGATCTAAATATATTTATTCTTGGTGGTCCAGATCTTTAGAAAAGTTCGATTTTAGCTTTTGCGTATTAAAGGAATTTATGTCACCCAAAAGTGTGGGACGTGTTCCAATATTTAATATGCTTTTTGGGAAAAAAAGCTTTACAACGTCATAACAGTATATGTCGGAATTTTATCTAAGATGTTTGAACTGTCACTCTACGTTCAAGGACTATCAAGCATTTTATATCAACCGTTTGCAATAAATCTGTTGACGACGCAATCCATTACATTTAGCCCTTACTTATTCCATCACTTGCCAGCACAGCCTCGCTTGTCTCCGAGAAAGGACTAGTCCCGTTGCTGTTGACCGCTCTTACCCTGAACATGTACCTTTCACCGGGTTCCAAGCCACCCACTGGATAACGTGTGTACCTTTTAATAACAAAATACCTTTTTAATCCATTTACTGCAGCAACGGCATCTCTTCCTGCTTTTTATATCACTTTATTACGATAAAATTCCTCTTCGCTTTAAGTTTATTGTTTGATTCACAGCAATACTTGGATTATACTTTCATTTTTGGAGGCGTATCTCTGAATCCACTATGAAACTGAATCCACTATTTTTTTTAATATTTAACGATTTTGGACAACAAACTAGAAAATAGCCGTTGTATACTTTTATCAGTGTTGTAAATTTTTAAAACTAGTGTGTATTGTACATAAGCTTTAATAAAACATAATTCGTTGTCTAAAGCATATTTGCTATTTATTACCTCACTGGAGTGTGATTGGCAGCAAGCCACGTATCAGAACCCAACATCTTGTACTCGATATAATATCGGGGCTGATCGCCGCCAGAGCGCGCTGGTGGCACCCAGCCGATCTCGATGTACTCCCGCGTGCACTGAATTAGATAAAAGAGTTATTTATAATATAAATATCGTTTGAATGCAAGCGCCTAATCACAATACATGCGGCGCAATTGTATTTAAAAGGATAAAATGTAGAGAAAGTAAAACGTAAAACAATGAGTTATAATTGGTTGCGCTTGGCCTACAACTAATTACTAAAATTGGACGCTGCTATACGGCGATATGAGGTTATTGAGCGAAGAATTCGGAAAGGACGAGAATTCGATAATCGATTTATTATCCAACGTGATTTCACTGCAGCAAACTTGCGGTGTTATACCTTGATGGATCGCACTTCTCTTGGTGTTGTCGGCACCCCGCGATATCTCTCGATTGTCTTCTTGGATTTGTCCGAGCAATTGGCATCCAACTTTTGGAAATCTTCTTCCTTTTCTAGCTGCTCATTCGTGACGTCACCACACAATTTCCCTTCCACGGGGGAAACTGCCAAATGGTATGTCATTTGAGTTTTCTAATTTTGTCATTCAATATATAAACTGTTGCTACCAGGCATAGTAATATAAGTCAAAAACAGCTCCTCTGGTAATTGTAATTCTTTACCAACGTTTCAGCAACCTATGCAAGTCGCCTTAGTCCGGGTGAATGACACCGTTCGCTCGTACAATACATGGAAAACACACAAATGTCATTCGTTGTTAAATAAATAAATCTATCACTTTTGTTTTCCTCAAAATGTTTAAATAGAATGTACTTGTAAATTATTCTGTTTATTTTAATATAGATTTACTGCTACATTGCGGTATTCAGTTACCTTCAGAGACAATGGAAATGACGTCACTCGGATTACTCGGTTCACTACTTCCGGCGCCGTTTACAGCGATGACGCGAAATCTATACAAGAAATCAATCAAAGTGAAGTTGTGAACCGTTAATCCGGTTTAAACCATGACCTTCGTAAAATGCAATGGTTAAAAAGTTTGGTGTAGTTAATCAACCATTTACACAGAAACTACGTGGGAAATTACAGAGATACTTTGATATTTTTTGGACACTTATTAGCTCGTGTATTGTATAAAAATGGTATGACATTTATTTTCTTTGTGAAATCCGAAAATATGGATACTTCCCTCTAATACTTATATAAAACAGGTTCGATTTAATCTTAGATTAGATTTAGCGCATAGGTAAATAAACTGTCTCGAGGTGTGACACATTAAATACAACAAATGCCGCCTGTCACGCGTACATGTTAATTGTAACCCACCGACCCATCAGCGTACATTTACCTGTAAGACTTTTCACTTTCAAGGCCCATAACTGGATAGGGGTCGGTTGTTTGCAGAGCATCGGCGTTGACGCATCGCCATTCCTCGTGACTCTCTACGTCACAATACTCGACGAAAAAGCCAGCAACCTCGTCACTATCGGGCGCCAACCAACTCACGCTCGCACAGTTGCCGCTCGAAGATAAAGTGGCAGTCACATTGCAAGGAATGCCTGCATTTGAAGTTCATTTATTCAACTCAAAATAATTTGTAGAAGATGAATGGCGTGTACTTGGGTACAGTATGCACGGCTCTGTAATGTAGCTGGATAATGAATTGCAAAAGCCAAACAGGTCGAGTAGATCGACATCATGTTGATTAAGACGTTTTGATACGAGCTTGTATCATCTTCACATTAACTGAAGCTCGTATCGAAAACGTATTAATCAAGATAATGTCGATTTGCTCGACCTTTTTGGCTTTGCAATTCATTAATGACTATAAAGATTTTCGTTTTACCGCTATATGTACTGTGAGAACATACACTTTTTGCGCCGTCAGTTTCAAGACGTCGCGCTACGATCGGAGTAAAAATCACGAACTTTGACGTCACTCTTAGATCACAATAGACTTACCTGGTACGTCATCGGGCTCTTCTTCTTCAACAACAATGTCCTCTGCCTCGGGAGATACCAAGTCCATCAGTTCTGAAAACAGAAACAATAGGTGAATGCCCTCCCATGGCAACAGAGGCTATACACTCATGTATTGCGTGTAGTTAACACACCAAGCGAAGCACTAAAATGGTATATCCTTTTTATTACAAAGTTAGAACAGGGAATCTCTGTGTTGTTTTAATTAGGTTTTATAAACCAATCCAAAATAACCTGTGTAAAGCAATATGTTCCCCAGAAGTAAAAACCGACAAGCCCTCACCTACAACTTTAATGGTACGCTGCTTACTATAAAAATATGTTGTTAACACTTTGTAGGCCAACAAGTAAAACTTCAATATGATCGGCATTAACTGATGTAACGCATGTCCTCCATATATACCGTTTTCGAATAACTGTCACTTTCATACAATTCGTTGGACGTTTGGAAATTTGCGACACTTCAGAAAATGTTATTTTATCGCTTGCAACTCTTCGCACAAACTAGAGTTTAAAAACAGAACTAATACTAACTACAGAAACATAACTAAAAATAGTTTCCCCAAGTTCTTCAACCCAAACTCTTCCATGTAATTCGCTGGATGCTTGGTGATTTGCGACACAAACCTAAACGTTATTTTATCGCTTGCAACTCTTTGCACAAACTGAAGTCTGAAAACAGAACTATCACTAACTACTGAAACATAACTAAAAATAGTTCTTCAAGTGCTTGAACCCAAACTTACCGATATCAAGACGTGGAGTGCCAGGATCTCTCATGGCCACTGGGCCCACAGCCAATGAAGAAGGACCCTTGCCCCATCGGTTGAACGCACGGACACGAAAGAAATATCCACTTCCTTCGATCAGACCAGTGACAGGAGTGGAGGTCAATCGTACCGGTTTTGCTATTGCTTTGCGCCAAATACTTGATCCGGCTTCAGCCCTATGCGAAAGGTATTTTTGTCTGTGGGTATGATGCTTTAAAGGGAAATTTTATTGATTTGAAAGAAACTTCATAGAGTCATTATAATGACTTATGATGGGTTGTGCTTTCGACGTTTACTCGCTTAGTTTTTAAACAAGCCGACGCCCAAATAAATAACGGCACAGACAAACATGATTTTTTGTTTAGCGTCATTTGTTTGGTTTGAAAACCACGTGTGCTTGATCCACATCATCGTATCTTTTAGTTTGACACCTACTTCTCTATCCAATATCCCTGAATAGGCGCTCCGCCGAAGTGACCGAAATACCCAGGAGGCTTCCAGCTGAGCGTGACGTGGTTTCGCGTGACGTCAGCATACTGGAGGTCGGTGGGGGCTGAAGGGGGAGAACTCAAGCCCGTGACGGACAAGAAGCAGCGAGAAGTAGAGGCGCCGCACGAGTTGTACGCTCGACAAACGTATTCACCTATAGGTTTTGAGCAGTAATATTATAGGACTGTCTTGCTATTGTAGGGTAAATCGTGCCTGGGGTACTTCAAGCGTACTACGCGAAAAGTTTATAAAATATGGAATGGCATGGCATGAAAAGAATAGCATGCTATCGCGCTATATGTCAATTTTATTAAAAGCAACTCGTACTGTCATGTATATATTCTGACATCTCAAAAAACGAATTGCAGAACTACGTTTTATGCTTCACTACAAGGCTGACATGTCAACAACGCATTGTTCTACGCCACACGTGCGTTTTGCAACAAAATACCTACAATACGCAAGTATATATTATTTGGTCACGCATAACTGTCGTATACCTTCGTCGTCAGTGTAGGCCTTAAGAATTGTGAGTGACGCAGTTTTTCCGTCAAACTCCGTCTGCACGTGATTAACTTTGTTGTCCAAGTTGCGACCTGCGGGCATTATTGACGTTTAATCATTATAGTTAAACGTTTAGTTACAATGTTTTTATCAAATCGACGTTGTTAGGGCTATCACCGAAAGTTGTAAACCTGCTTTGGACTTCAGAAGGTACAATTACTTTTCTGTATAAAAAACAACTTTTTTAATTAAAAAATTGCCCGATTACAAAATCTTCTCGTAAAAGAAGGCGTTTTTCATTTTAGGCTACCTGTAATGTAAACCGTTTCATAAACAAAACAACTGTACAGTAAACTGTTCTTAAACAGATCAAATTGTATTGCGTCACTTTGAAACAGTAAGAATTGTATTTATAGATTCTCGTTTAGCTACAAAGCTTAATTTGAAATTGTGTTTACAGGTATAAGCGGTTTAGCTGGACTGGAAGCAACAATGAACTGTGGCGTGAAATACAAACCATTCAAGGTCCAGAAAACGTCAGGTGAAGGTCGTCCCTCAACCTCACACGTCATCACCACAGCTCCACCTTCTTTGACCTTTCTGTTGAAGAGCCCGGTCACAAAGCGAGGATAACCTATAGGCAAGTGTTAAAATGCATTGACCTGACCCGTCTGTTAATTTTAAAGATAAGTTATAGTAATATTACGTTATTATACATTTCATCGCACACAACTAAACAAAAAAATATCTATTGTTATTATACATACCAATGTGATATTATAAACACGGAATGTGTTGTACCGATATACTAACTGATAACCTGTTATAATTAAAATCTCGGGTAATCTAGATACTCGTTGTTTTCACGCCTCCCTCAACTGTTTCTCGCAAACTTGCCTCGCATAATACATTGTAAGACTATTTATTATATTTTTCGGGTAACATTGCCATTATTTTAGGTAACTCTGTTTGTAAAAACATAGACAAGCAAACATATTTTTTAACTGTAGGCCTACATCTTTGAAAGAACATTCTTATTGTACATTTCTAAAATAACATGTAATATTAACAGAAACAAACCAACAACAAAGCAATACAATTTCTTCCGGTTTCTCTTGAAACATTCGCAGTTACTTTAGTTACAGTTTTCGTACAAAAAAAAACACTTCAAGACGCGTCTCGCAGTAACTCATCAACATTATCAGTGACAATTTTTGGCGCCGATTTCGGAGCAACCACCTCCTCCGACACTTGGCCGCCATCCGCCGCCCTGTCCACGACAGTTTGTTTGCGCGTCGAGCTCTCGTAACTGTGATTTAAAGTCTCGGACAGGCAATTCCCGAACTCTCCGATACTTTCTTTCGCGAGACCCTCGCCCCTTCGTTTGGCTTTGCTCCTGTCTTCTCCTGCCCCCTTGGATGCCACGATGTTCTCTTCCACCATCTCGTAGGTGAGCTTGTCCGCCTTGGCCGGGATGCGGAGTTCCAAAACGCTCTCGAACTTTCCACCAGAAACCTCGGCGCTCGAACCCTTGTACGTCACGACTTTCGATGACGCGTCGGCCGCCGAGGCCTTCTGCAGCGGGCCGATCACCAGCTCTGCCCGCTCCAAATCCGGCTCGACATGATTCGACGCATTTTCCCACTCGGGTGCCATCGAAACGCTTTCTTCTGGGAAATAAGTGTAAATCTTATATATATATACTTTTTACATAGCAATTGGTAAAAACCACAAACAACTGTTATAGCCTAATTGATTTTTATGAATAATTTGGGAATGATAACATGCGTGTTACTCTTGCAAAGAATGTACCAAATAAATAGTTGGGTCCTAACAGTTATTTTTAAACTCTGTATCGCAAGAGATTGACAAGCATTTAGGGTGAATGTGAATTTATAAAGGTATAAGCAGGGCCCTCCATTAAACCGTATTTTTTGCCTATATTAACGACATAAATTTTTTTTTGTAAAGTTTTAAACGTTAATAAGGTTTAAAGTAGACTATAGGTATGACAAAATAAACCGTATATTTAGGACGTGTTACAAGATCCAAGGCAAAACATAACGAAAAATTGAAATAACTCACCAATAAACATTGAAGATGAAAGCGAGGGTGAGCAACCAAAATGAAGGTGAAAGAACAAATGAGATGTTATTATGACGAATTGAAAAAATGATTGCAAACAGCCAGAAACCATATTCAATGTACAATATGCTTTAACAAATGTTATGTAAACTGCCCTTCATCTCAAATATATCCTGGATTAGCCACTACAAAAAATAATATTTGTCTACATCTGCAATTTTTTTCCGCCTGACTGACTTCACTGAACTAGGAGTTCCCAACTATAGATAGCAAACACCTTTTGAGACTGAGGCAAGTCGCTGACTTTCTTTCGCAAATAATTTAAAACATGCAAACAGCCATTGTGACCACTTTGTCATTTGTTGTAAATGAATGTCATGACATTGGATTGTCATTGAAAGTTTTGTGAAAATACAGGCTTCGCGGTTTGTTTCGCAAAATTACCGGTCAATATCACTTACCAGGAACGTTCAGCTTTTCCACATCAGGGTAGTCAGAGGGCTTTCTCATGTTGTATCCCGACTTGATGTCGTAGTATCCCACCTTACCGTCGTCATAGCGACGTACCAGTAGTGTAGCGTAACTGGAAATCTCGCCCTTGTGATTCTGAGCAGAGATCCTATAGGTACCCGAGTCGCTCAACTCAGCCCTGTAAATAAAAAGTTAATGCTGGTAGGTCTTCGCCTACTGTTTCAACATTTGTATGTTAGCTGCAAAACGGACACAGGTGTTATTAACCATATTCAATTTACAAAAGGATACAACAGGTTTATCGAGATAATTAAAACTTTTCAAAGCTGTAATTGTAATTCTAGTTGTTTTTTTAGTTGCTGTGCCTAGTAGTGTTGTATCTTACTTGAAAATCTCTAAGGTATAGACGCCGTATTGGTTTGAGATCTTTACTTTTCCTGGATCCATTAGTATGGGTTCAATGGGAACCATATCGTGGTACCAAGTTATTTTTGGTGGCGGGGAACCGTTGATAGTGCAAGTGAACTTCACATACATCTAGAAATATATATACAATGGGTATGGCATATAAAGTATAACGTCGTACATTCAATCATCACAGTAAACGTTTTATGTACTTAAATGCAAGAAATGTGAATTTTTGGCGAGGCGCTACTAATGTTATTACCATTGTGTAACAACATCTATAGTTAATAACTAGCATTTCGTTGGCATTATATTGCTATTGCCAAAACACGAAGAAATTATAATGGTGGAAACTAACTACCTTTTCCCAGATCACGTGACTTCTCAGCTTCATCATGAACATTGGAGCATGCTGCAAGTTTTCCCGCGATTTTTTCTGGACGCTCCAGGGTTCATCGCAGTCGGTCAAAGCCGGTCCACGTGTGCGGTACCTTTTCCACAAATGTGTTGGTTTATGGCAGAATGAGAACAGTAATAAAAAATATGAGGTTTAATGTCATCAAAAGGTAAGAAATAGTATTAAGAAGACTAAGCGGCTTTATTTGCAGAGCAAACCTTGTACACTATTCCAATTAACGTTATGGATAGTTTTTTGTGCAATTAGAAATGGCAAAACAGATCCAACACGCATAATTGTCACAAATATCTTACAACTTTATAATGATCCAATTGTCACACGACGCCTATATTGTAGTTTGGATTTCCCGCAGGGGTCAAAAAAATCTTAATTAACTCACTGATATTTGCTCTTCTTCATCGTGAACCGGTCATCGTCGTCCTCTACACCATACTCCTTCCTCTTGGCGATGTAACTTGCTATTTCGCGCACGGCATCTTCTTCCTCCTCAAGCGAACTATCAGGTCGCCTGCAATTTCATTTCAAAGGCCTTACGTTTCACAAAAACTACATCGGAAAAAAGTAAAATCAAGAGCAAAATTGCATGTTCAAGTTAAAACCGTAGCTTGTTTGCGTTAGGGTGTATCAGCTAGCTCATATATCAATAAAATGAGTTTTTAAATGTGTACGGAAGCCCAATAAGTTGTATTTGATAAACAAACATTGTACTTAGATGTTGAGCAATTGATCTAGCATACCAGAGAATCAGCGTAAGCAACAAAATAAATCGTTTTAAGTGAAACAGCCCCTAATAAATGATAAAATTATAAGGAGACCATATTGCCTAACGTTCATCAACTACTTATAATCGCAAACCTCTTGGCAACTGGCATGACGTAGTGATCAACCTGTTGCCGCGCCCCCCCTCTTCTGCCTTCCTCCCTCTTCAGCTGCCCTTCCATCTTCACGTAATCGTAGGCCGGAGATTCCGCCTCGTTTTCCCTATTCAGCTCCTCGTAATAGCGCTCTCTGGTGGAACGTGGTGGCTGCGCGTAGTCCTCCTCAGCGTCCCAGTACAAGCTGCTTGCTGGTTTGCTCCTTCCTTGCTGCTGATGTTGATGGTGGCGCTGACGTGGATCTCCGCTGCTTCTCTTGGAGCGCGAGAGCTGAGGCGGTAGCGGTACGCCGAACTCCTCCGATTCGTAGTCATCCATGTAGGCCAGCGCGTGTCGGACCGGGGTGCTGAGATCCTGACGCCTGTGTCGCAATTTAAAACGGATGGGTCTAAGGCAGGGGTGGGCAACCTACGGTCTGCGGGCCAAATCCGGCCCGCCAATGTAAACATGCGGCCCGTGTATTACAAACTGAACACGAAACCATTCATATATTTAGGTTATTTCAACCTACATAAAAGCATTTTTTTACGATTTGTCTTGTTCTTCCATCGAGTATTAATTGAAAAATACCCCCTATAGTTTTATCCATGATTAGCAGTCGTTGCAGTTGTTATAGGATGCATAAAGTATACATAGTTCAAATTACGGTCCGCAGAGACCTTCTGAGTTTGTTTTTGGCCCGCGACTAGAAAAATGTTGCCCAACTCTGGTCTAAGGCGTCTAATACCTAAACAAATTTAAATGCATATATTTATTACTTGGAGAGGCAAACAGCATGTTATTAAACCTCGAAGCTTTATAAGAGGTGATTCAGAGGGTACAAATAACAGCATAAAATTTGTAACTGATTTTTGTGTGGCTTTTACAAAATGCGCGACTCGAATCTGTAACTTGCTTAGATTGAAGCGAAACTCCTCACTATAATAGTTAGGATGAGATATTTTAAAAGCATGAGATTTCTGAAAAATAAATAAATAAACAGAACTCTAACGTTGACGACAAAAGCCAGGTATAACGATCTCGTCATTAACTCGAACCGCCCTTTGCTTCTCCTCACATCTAGCTATCGTCTGCTGGAATTAGCAAGGGACGACAAATGTATTTTTGGATTGTAATCGCTTGATTACGCAAAACGGTACCAGTTCGATGAGTGACCAGTAACTATAATAGCATAATTATAAATAAGCTCATGTTCTGCAAGTAAATCGTAATGCATTAACATACCTGTAAGAAGATGGTCGCGGTTCGTACGTTGGGGAATCGCAACTGGAAGAGCTTCCCTAAAGAAATAAAAACATGGAAAGATTAAAGTTGTTGGAATGTCTTCATTTAGCACCCAGGCTGGTTTGATTACAGCAAAAGCACAACAAAAAAGTAAAGAATAAATCCCTGGCTATTTAAGATAAGAGAGTTCTATATAAGAGAGTTCTATTGGGGAAAAAGTATTAGTAAGCTATAGAAGAAACTGGATTACGACAAGTAGTTAAGTGAAATTGGTATCATAAACAAACCCCGAATGACGAAAGTCGCTTGCTTGGCGGCGGACCCAGTTGATTGACTCGAAGTGGAGAGCTCACTTGAGACAAAACCTTGTCGTAATCTTCCCGTCCAAATCTGTGACAAATTTAGATTAACGTGCAAGTAACATATGTCATTTAAAACCCACAAAGCTTGCAACTTTGCTCCATTTATTTTGATGAAATATTTCATGTTTTGAACCAAGAGTCATAAAAAACTAAGATACACTAAAAACTGGAAAGAGTATACAACGATAAGGTCAATCTTTCTGAGATTTGGTTGCTCAGAACCAATCTCAGTAAATCTGACAATGTGACCTACTGCAGTCGCCGACTCGGCATAAATAAACGGCAACCTGTTGGTTAAAAAAACACTGCCATCATCCGGGGCAAGCAGCTTATTCCAAAATTGCGTTTAGTTTGGTCTCAGACTAACTATTCATAATTACACAATAATTCTCACCTGCGCTCTTGGGCGAAATCGCGGGATGCATTTCTTCTCGATGAATAAGAATAGTCGTCTTCTTCTTCATAATTACGAGTTTTAGCTCCGGGTAGTCTGACAGGCATCGCAAATTATTTTGCTTTCGTACACGATTCGGTAACCACCAATACAGCTTATGAGACCTATGTCGTAAACTCTAACTGCCTGAACAACAAGCACGCATCTTGATGCTATTTAATTTTTGTTTGAATATATGATTTGATCTTCTGTTATTCACAAGTTCACTACACAATTTTGTTATATTCCGGTACCACTGTAGCACTGAATATGTGATAGTGGAAAACACCTTGACCCTTGAAAGATAAATGTCGACCTTAATTCCTGATCAGAAATAGTAAAATACTCTATCGCAAAACAAGTAATTTAGGTCAGACACTTTTTTATTATTTTAACATCTATGAAAAATGTCTGACCTAAATGACTTTATTCTGCTATTCCGGTACCATTTGTTTTCCTTTAAAGTTTAAACAATTCGAATAAAAACATTAATTCAAAAAAGGTGTTTTCAGTATCGATTGAACTCGCCTTTTAATCTGCACAGTTTCCTAAAAAATTATTTGCAGTGCTGCAATCATTTCGCAATGACCACTTCCAACGCACTCTAATACAAACTAAAGCGATGGCGCTACAAATTAACTTACACATGTTACTACTTTCTGGCAATTCGCTGGCATGCTAAGACGGCGGTGATGACATGATCCATCTGGTCCAAACAGCTGTGAGCCTACGTCATCGTCATTTTTTAACTTAACACCACCGTCGTCAAGATATGTTACCAGGCGTTAAGTATGCTGGCGATACTGTCATTGCATTTCGCTTATTCTTTTATAGCGACGAAATAGCATGCCATTGCTATTGCAAAATAAAACTGTCCGCCAACTTTGCTCTTTTTTCTGAGTGCATAACATTTCTATATCAGTATAAAGATGACAAATTTGTAATACAAAGACAACTTTTGTTTACCTGACACAAATTACGTTTTATTTAGGCTTCTGCATGAAATATCACACTTATAGAAATCCAATTGGAAAATCTTTTACCTTTACACGTAACCTGTGTACATAAAAAACATAAAGTGTATTTAAGTAAAGTTTCTTTGTAATATAATAGTCTCCGTAGGCGAATGATACCGTCAAACTGCAAAAAGGCGCGTTAAGAATAAGGGCTGGCGACTGATACTTGCATCTGATTACGTTGACAGTAGCAAGACCTCTATTTCAAGGGTTGAAGAGTGACAAATATGTCACCATAGAAAGAAACCAGCTGGCCGCAACTGACAACTTCGCATTTGTGTGGTCGAGGCGCTTCGCACTTGGGTTTGCAAACATCAAAAAAAAGAGGATTACGTTTGCTGGTTTTAGAAAAATAAGACGTTTACTTGCTGGATCTCGTAAACCCAACTAAGCCTTGATATACCTCCTGTTCATTTGGCATATTCGTTATTATAGGATTTATGTTGCCCTTTTCGTAAGGAAATCGTCAGAGTTAATATTATTTATTTTACCAATTGCCGTTTTTTTGAAAAACACCCTAAGTGTCCTTTATAAATTACTAAATTCGCCCTTAGTGTTATTGGATTATTGGCCAGACAAAAAACTGAATAAATTATAATCAAACAAAATCAAACTTGATCAAACAAAATTAAATAACAGAATCGCAATCACCTCAACAAAAACCGAGCAACAACGAATCGCAACTACCTTGAAGTATTTGTCTTATTTATACAAATTTATTTTAACAAAATACAAGAACAGGCGTTACGAGTTGAACGACGTGTAATCCCCATACGCGGTGACGTAATTAGCGTTGTATCGGGAATAGACCGAGACTGGAAATGTCAGCTGTCGTTCTCTTATAGCGCCTCAATCGCTAAAGCGCTAATGTATCTCAACCACAGCACGAATAGGGGAAAGCTGATTTTTCACTTTTCTTTCAATCAATAGTATACTCACAGTAGCCCTCTCTTATAGAGGTGGACGGTCCGACAGATTTTGATATACACAGACAAACCACAGTTACTTTACATTTGAGATGCCACTTTTTGAAAATTACCTATAATCTTGACCCAAAGTTAACGATAAGAAACGCTAGAAAGTAGCCTGAAATAAACGTTCGCAAATTTGATGCAAACCGGCTGGAATATGCAAAAATGTGTATTACAAAAGCAACGTGTGTGGCACGTGTAAAATTACGTATAGTATGTTCGATGGTAATGAAACGCGCTCGATGCGCACCCGTGAGGGCACACCGGTGTGACAACCGGATGTTTAATTGCTTAAAATACCACACAGCACAGGATGTGACTATATATGCGCAATACAAAATTTTACTTAGCGAAAATAGATTGAAAAGTTTAAATTAGAATGGTATGATTTGTATTTGAATTTGTGAATTACTTGTATTTTCTTTTTTCTATGTTAGAGAAGACTAAATAGCAGGGGTTGAAAACCCAATAGTTGTAAAAAATTCAGTAAAAATTAAAATAGTATTGAGTTGCAAATATTCAGTCGGTTTTGTAGGTTACTAATTCAGCCGATCCTACAAGGCTTACAATTAGCACAGTCCCGACACATCGTCACCATAATGGAAGGGGAATTACAATGAATATGGACAACTTCTTCAATAGGTGACCTGCGGATTAGCAAGTCCGGTGCTTTGTGTTCCGTCTACATGCGGAAAATACGAGCGACTGACAGCAGAATTAGTCTAAATTGAAATTTGACGGCATTTTGCCATTAAGTGTACGTTTGTATGCATTGCGTTTCCTGTTACACAGCATAAGGGTATAAGAGGAGATATTACAGTCAGCAGTGGTGGGTAATACCGAGGTAGTCGATTTTTCATGAGGCAGATTTTAGCAGGCAACGTTTTCTACAGGTAAACGTCAAGTGACAGCGATGAAAAATGCATCTTAAGGTTTTGCAGGGTTCCTTTGACCAACCAACGTATACAACAGAAAGGAAGCTTTGAGTCACGGGAAATCCCAAACGTGCTAAAGATATTTCACTTTTGATGATAAAACAGCTTAAGGTAAAGCCGAATATTGCGGGGTCTTATAGAGCCTTTATGCTATTGTTTGCCCACTTATTCGGTAGAGTTAGGCTTTGCGGTACGAAACTGCCTATAGGTGACTTGCGATTGAACTGACTCGCTTTAATAAAATAGGCGATTTAATTGCGTCCCTAACGCCGAATTAGTTTGTGGCAAAATCTTCCTCGTATTTCAAATAATGATGACATCCTGGAAAAAGTCACGAAAATACTAGTTCGACCCCTGGCATTTTGTACAGCGTGTAAAGACCATTTTTCACCAACCCTGTAATTAACGTATAAATACCCCTAAAACATGCACAGCAAATTGATGTAATGCACCCGCAGGCGTAATCAGATGTTACTTAACATTAAAGCGAGAAGAACTATTTCGAACTTCCGTGAAATTATTTTAGTAATACGCGATTCGATTATAGCGCTGCGTTATCGGTCAGAAGAACAGGCATATATGCACAAAATCGTACTTTTTGTTAAATTCCACAAAAGCTAACCATTAATGTAAAAAACTAACTCCACATATTGTTAAAGTTGCCATTTTCCAAGTTGTAAACACCCGGTTTTTATCCTTTTTCTTTTTCTGAAAAACACTTTAGGTAAAAATCCGCAAAAGCGAATCATTAGGTAAGAATAAATAGTTTTTGTAAAACTATACACCACATATTGTTAAAGTTGCCATTTTCAAGTTGTAAATACCTTTTTTTGCGTGTTTCTTTATCCATATTGCCCTTTACGTAGAAGTGTTAAGTCAATACCAGTTTTTCTTAAAATATTTGTTCAATTGCTAGTAAATTGTATCTCCTTCACCCAGTTATTTGGGAGCCTCCCCCAGTGCGAGTTTTTTTAGGGCAACTATTTAATAGTCTTACAAATTTGTGATTGGGAAACAGGGATCTAGACTTTTCTGCGTTTCAGTTCGGTCACAGCACTGAAGTAAAATATGTGAATACAACTCAGGTTAAACGGTGGAAGGAAAACGATATCTATTACCCATACTATCGGGAAAGAGATGTATTTACATTTTTCTACTTCAACGCAATAGCAGAGCGTGATCGGTTTGTCATATGGCAACCGTTTAATGACTTCTTTTAAGTTCTGTTTAACAAATGATAATGATTTGACACCCTGACATCTGCGCGTGACCTATATAGATGTCGATTACACGCGATTTAAGGTGTCAGTTTATTTCCGTCACCCTTACTACGCACGAGCGTGCCTATGTACATCTCTTGGCACGAGTCCTTCAGGGGTCACCATAAGTTGGTGATTAGCGCCAGAAATACAGAACCGCCCTGGTGGAACCCGCGCGACACCATTTGTTACGTCACGTCCCTTTGATCGGCTGCGAGCAGGCACGTTTGAGACTTGGCACTTCTAATTTAGCATGCCGGTGGTGCAATTACCCGGCGGAAGTGTCTTATAATAATCGGAAGTGACTGTATGGTAAAAAGTTAACGCGACGGTGGGTGTGTTTTAACGGGTCAGATTTGTTCGGCTCCTTTATTGCCATTCAATTAACAAAACCGCCTTGCCAGTTTCGAAATAACGCTTCCTGACATTAGATGAAATTCCACGAAGTCGTTGGTAAATCGGGAATACGCACAATTGGCATTATACGGTTTCTGCCGGATCTCCGGTCCGCGTCATAGTTGGAATAAAAATATATTGATGCATCACAACCAACCATCCAAGGTTTCTATTTTTATTCGAAATATGCAATTCAGTATTAACACCGCCAAGGCATAATTAAACAATATAGCTTTGTCTGAAAAAGTTGAACGCGATTTCAACAATACGACACAACAGATATTGTTGATTGACTTTTTTTGACACAGACAATTTAAAATCGTCATAACGCGGTAGAGGTTGTAACCGGAAATATTACGACAGGCTGGTTTTGTCGCGTGTATCAACAACGTATTAAGCGAAACATTGGTGCACTTATTTCACTTTAATTTATCGCAAAGGTCTTTGCGACCAGTGTGCCACGAATCCAACAAGCTGAAAGGTTTGTTGTATTAAATAAGGCATCCCATATTGAATATACGGTAGCCTACACATTAAGTGGCGTACATCGATTCACTGACATTACGATTCGGGGCACATCATGCAAATCTCAGAATAAAATAATTGTGTAACGTCACGAAACTAAAGCATTCGGGTGAAATTGACCAGAGGATGTTTTTTATCTGTCCCAATTATACCGAATTAATTGCGAACCCATAATTTTTTTCAAACCCATGGTGAGGATCGCTAACTGACCTAAGAGTATAGTGCGAAAAAGAACTAAGAGTATAGTGCGAAAACGGAAAAGGGCTGTCGACAGATATTATTACTTTTAATAATTCGCTGCGTTTCTTCAGAACGCTGTTGATGGCAACCAACTAATGTTTAATGAAATGCTTGCTTGCCATTGGTGCTATCAGGTTTTGCCTATAAAGGCAATAATAATATTATAACTCTGACGCAATGAACGCCCTGGAATAAGTTCTATGACGTGGCACGTGAAATCATCTTTGTGTGACAAGCAATTCGTAAGAGTTGTTGTTTTCGGCATTGCACGTTTGCCATTGCTCATCTTCCTCTTTACTTTAACTTCGTTTAAATCATTGAGCGTTAGGCCGTAATGAAAGGACGTATACGCTATTTTTATAAAGGTAAAAATACACATCTGTTAATTTCCAGGTTAACTAAATGTAGTCAAATTACCTTAACAAGGTGCTAACGTCCAACTATTCGAAAATCAACTACTCAATATGTATATGTTGCGTAAAGTGCGAAATGCGTTTAGAAAACGAACTGGCGAAATGTAAAATAACGCAAACCTTATAAAAAAAACGCATGGAAGACAAATGTAATATAACACAAAAAAACGGTAAACTGCACTAATGCAACAATGAGCTCGGTTAATTAACGTTTTTAAATGTTGACAAATGGTAAACAAGTGGTGTACGTAACTTTAAACATTTCGGTGATTTGCGATTTTAAATGACCGCGAGTTGCTATCCTATTCGAATTAAACTATTCTGTGTGACAAGAGTGACTATGCATTGCGTGTTAGGGCCCCTACAGGTTGAACTCGCATCACCAGAATCTTTCCGCCTCCCTATCGTTTGTCCGATAGGTTGGTTGACCAGCAGCAATAGCCTTATAAGGGATCTGGCCCGGTGATGTCACGTCACGCCTGCTCGGTATAAATGTCGCGCTTTTCGGAAAGCGCATTCAAACCAGTCCTCCAATCGCTACAGAAACAATTGCAAGGACAAGAAAAGCGAACCGACCTTTACCGCAGTAAATCGAAAAACAGTTTAATTGTTTTCTGTTTGTTAGCAAGCCGTAATTTTATAGGCAACTCGAAAAGGGTTATTTAGCTGATATATCTTCCGAATTGCGACGTCGGAGTAATCTCAGCAATGAACAAACTCGCGTCATTTTTTCTGGCGCTGTGCCTTTTTGGAGCATGCACATGTAAGTGACAATATCATAAGATAATATATGTTTTTTAAGATTTTATAATATTGCTATATTGGTTATCGAGTTTTTTTTACTAATTATTTATAATTCTTGTCTGCGTAACATATCATTGATCAGTTGGAAATTTATCCAATGGTTTCAACACTTCTAACAATACGCAGTAAAATTCTGGAAAACACATTTTAAATCGTAAGCATGTAGCAGGTAGACTTGCTTATTACACGATATGTTGTTGTGTTTCTAACGTAATTTAATGTAATTCCAGGCAACCCTCTTCTCGAGCCCCCGGCACCCTTTGTTGCTACGGACGAATATGAAATCAACCAGGCAGCCCGTAAGTTTCATATTATGATTAGTTTTATGTAAAACTGGATTTAACTGTGAAATTAGTGTGCAAACTGTTCTAAAAAGCTTATTCTATGTGAACCCAACTTTGTTATACTCAAATTGGCCAGTTTTCATATAAAACAGTTAACTTGCAAAGTAAAAGAAAATTATTTGTCTAATATTATATGCATTATTTTGGTATTTGAAGAAAAGCAGCGTAGTGCATCGACCACCGAATGCATGACTGCAAATGAATGTATGGCATCATGCCCGGTGGGATACAAATTTGATGGCAACTGCACTTGTGAATGCAAAACCGATGGGGTGTTCGAGGGCGACATCATTGTAGACAGTAAGTACATTTAGTAGGGTGAAAATCATTGTAAATGGCAACTATAAATGTCTTCTTTGCTATCTACATATATATCATATTTTAAATTTAATGCTTCAGACACGACTTGAATAATAGTAGACTTTGTCACTTCAAAATAACATTTTTCGCTATATGTAATGTTACAAAACCCTTTTTTTTATGTCACTTCTTAATTGATGGGTGTACTAACTGCACATGTTTGCCAATAACCAAGTCATTTTAACCAAAACTAGAGGCAACGGGAACATTCGACGCCGTGCTAACCCAGTATGGAGCAAAACAATGCGACGGAAAAGAAACTCGAGGAGCCATGAAAGACACATCAAGGGAGTGGCCCAAGACAGGAGATGTTGTTACCATTCCGATCGCCTTTGATTCACAAATAGGTAAGCGCTATATTATGTCTGGCTTTAAATAATTATTTTTTTAGGAATGTAAAACCACCGTCCGGGTATGTTTCGCACAACCAGACATTGGTAAAAAGTGGTGGCAAGTTAATTGACATGGGTATAAGTTGGGTTGTTTTGTCTAATTGGGTTGGTTAAAAGTTACCGTTGGACGGGATTACTATTTAATAAAAACACTGATTTTAATTATCTATGACCCTATAATGTAATGCTAGTCTTGTGTGGCATGTTAACGTTTTTTGGTAGGCTAATCAGACATCGTAAGCCTATACTTATGAAGGCGATGAAATTCCGATTTACCAAAAAAAAAGTAATGCTGTATACAAACTAAAATATGCATAGCTACGTTCCACCTTTAAATCTAAATCAGGTGGTTATACGTATAGCGGTGATGTCGCCTTTCGACATTTGAAAGATTCCGTGACCCGTAGCATGTTTATTGAAAAATTACTCACAATGATGATAAACTTTTAACTGTTCATTTGGCACATGCGTCACAAAACTAAATGTATCACCGAGTTTCTCACCTATCTTGTGTCTACGCCTGAGTTACGTTAGACAATGGGTCATCGGGAAATGAGGCATACTGTTGTTTAACGGTCGCACACAAATCATAAATTTCGTACAGCACTCTACATAGCGTTTATTGTAAATAAAAAAAAGTTATTTCAACTTTGCGAGTAACAACCATGAGAACCTAAAATTTCTATGACACACTTTTTCACATAATACAAAATTCATATATATTTTTCCTACTTTTAAAATTGAACCTGCCAGTAACTGAGTATACTTCAACACAGGAACCGATAAACGTGACAACATTTTGAGAGCCATCGAAAAATATCACGAAAACACGTGCATCAGGTTTGTTACCAGGCAAAGCGAAGTTGATTACATCGAGTTCCACGGTACACAAGGTTGCATGTCATACGTGGGCAAAACAGGCGGGAGGCAAAAGGTAAGTGTCGCAAATTTGCTAATGCTAATCATAACTAAATAAAGATCAAACTATTTGTAGTTAATTCACAAAAAAGAGCGACGGTCCCGATATGGCCCGAGGTCGTGAGTTCGAACCTCATCGCAAGCAATATATAGTTGTTTTTTTTATAAGCTGCCTTGCTTGCATCATTGATCGGCTGATTCGGTTAGTCTGACGAAGGCTTCCGGTGTTCTTAAAACCTTTGCATAGTTTGTCGAGTGCGCAGTGTATATTACTTGTTTCCCACCAAAAGAAATTTGTTGTAGTAGCAACAGCAATTCATTGACAGTTCACCAAACGTTTACGGCCGACTTTTTTGCAGGTGTACATCGGACCTAATTGCGACTTATCCCAAGGCACGATATTGCACGAACTCATGCACGCTCTCGGATTCTGGCATGAACAGTCACGGGGTGATCGGGACTCCTACGTCACAATCAACTGGGACAACATTATAACCAGTAAGACGCATGAGTCATTGAGTCAGGTCTTTGATTAATTATTAACCTTCATTAGTACCATGTACCATTGACATAATTTTTTCATTCTGCCTTGAGGTCGATTTGCTAAAAATGTTTTCTCAGTCCTGGTGGTTTAAAATAATGTTACCTTATTTAAAATCCCCCTTTGTATTTGTTATTTCGTCCGGATTTTTATTTCCGCCGTGAAATGGCCTAAAAAATTGCGCTAAACACAAAACTTCAACACCATACTCCAGTCTGTTAAAAATGTCGTTTTCACTTTCCAGGTGCCAAAGGAAACTTTCAAAAACAATCGGCTTCAACTTGGAACTCCTATGGCTCGCCTTATGACTATACTTCTGTCATGCACTACGGAGGTTACTTCTTTAGCATCGATCGAAACAATCTGCCAACTATCCTGCATAAGCAGTAAGTGGTTGCGACGTTTAACAAACGTTTTTCCCGTTAATAAAACATACTAATCGATTCTAAAATAATCAGCAATTTTACAATCGCTTTCTTTGATATTTTGATATATTTTTGGTTTATAATATAAAAATAAAAGATGCTGAAATGATATGCATTCGTGTTTTGTTTCAACAACAGAAAAATTGCAAAATAAATGCTATATCTTTTAGAACTGGTCAACCAGTCTCGCATCAAAGAAACGGTTTTTCCGCAGAAGACATTAAGCAGATTAACGCAAAATACAGCTGCGGAGGTAAGAAACAGTATTTATAAGCGCCTCTTTTTACTATGCATAAACATGCGGCCACGGAAGGTTATTAACTAAGAGTTTTTTTTGCATGGTTTACAGGTGGTGGTGGTGGTGGTGGTGGAGGTGCTACTACAACACCGACCGTCGCACCCATAACGACTACCACAGTGGGCGTTTGCAAAGACACGGTAACCTCGTAAGTATTTGTGCCGTAACTAATAAAACCCTTAGAACTTCTAACATAGATTTTCCGACAAATCAAAAGGCTACGGTTTGTTCGACACAACAGGCAAAGTCATAGTTGTTGTATTCAAGTAGGGATCTTTATGATGCGAGTTGTGCCAGGTATATTAAGGCAATCGATGTCTTAAAAATCTGTACATTTTCAGGCTGGTTTTTGGCATATAGGCTAACTATTTTTTTCTTGTTTTCTGAAAGGTGCGCATCCTACGTCAGTCAAGGTTTCTGTACGAAATACCAAGTTGTCCGCGACACATACTGCCCCAAATCGTGCACCGGTTGTACAGGTAAATCCTACGCGTAATCAATTAAAAATATCGACCTGCCGCTTTGTCAGTTTTTATAACTTGGTATACTCGACAGGGGTTGTGATAACGACACAGCCGATCACCACCACGACAATGGCGACAACGACGACAACACGAGCAACAACCACCACAGCTACTGGAAGCTGCCGGGACACGAACCAGTGAGCTTTATAGGAATAACCTAGGGCTATGCACGGTAGCATCAAGCTATAATTTTAACCCCTTGAGGAACTACGTGGGTTCATAAACCATAAAACTAATTCATACTATGCGATAATTTATGTACCGCCGAATTCATTCTTATTGCATTTAGAATACCTAAATACAACCCTGAATTATTATATATTATTTCTGGAGGTTTTCGTGGCTAAATGTACCTCGCCGCGCCTTGTGTGATGTCAAGCAATGCAATTACAAGCCTTTAATCACTTTTTGCAGACATTGTTCCTACTGGACAGGCAAAGGGTACTGCACTGGTCAGTACGCATCATACATGAGCAAAAACTGCAAACAAAGCTGCGGCATATGTGCAGGTACCAACGTTCGCATATATAAGAGTTCCAACTAAACTGGTTACCAGGATAAACTATAATAAACCAAGCGTTGTTACTAGGATACACCGAGCGGTAAATAGGAAAAAATCGAGCGTTTTAAATACGCCGGCTATCGTTGTTTTGTGGTACTCAGTAGAGGTAAAATTTAGTAAAAACAATTACTGGAGAAATGGGTAAGGTTTTCTTACAAAATTGTATAAACGAGTAAAACATGCTGTATGGTAATTAAGTCGCAAAAACATTTTATTTAAAACATAAAACAAGTAAGCATTTTCACTCAAAGTGTAATATAAATTAAAGCGATTTGTTCAAAGGTTTTGCACAACACGAATTAGCTGTTGTTTAAACAATAACCAGGATTTTAATTGGTACCTACATGCAAACTAAGCTCTAATTGTCGCTTTTTATGTGTTTTTGTTATCAGGAAATACGTAACAAAGTAATAGTGTGAAAATAATTTACAGTTACAGTTACCACGGTGAGACCAACTTCTTCGAATGCCTGCCTCGATAAGTTCACGTAAGTCCTTACTAATCCTGAAATTTTTACAATTATATTTTCTACAAAACTTTTTGCATCCGTAGTCTTATACAGGCACGAATTCAGGATTTTGCTTAAGTAAGGACATGGATTTTTCAAAAATAAAGTCACAAAGTTACATACAAACTTTACGCCATGATAAAGTATCCTAAAGAACATCACATCGTTCGTTTATTTTATTAAAGTTTTCGTGGGAAAGTATTGATAAAGAAGTACGCCCAACCCGACAAAATACCTTTATATATTGTTTAGGACAGGTTGCCAATAGTTCCGTTTTCGAACCTTTGAGCTAAAACGATTTTATGAAAATTGACTAAGACATACGAGAAACATTATTACGATTGAAAATTGTTTGTGTTTACGACTTACGTGTTGTTAAAATTAAAAAATATACAGTTTTTAGGGGGAGCATGTCCTGTGTCCCGCCGGACCCGCCCCTATTACAATCGGCTGTACTTTTTCGGTTGCTTATAATTTTTTATTTCCACTTCACAGAAGCTGCAAATACTGGGAGACGCAAAACTATTGCAAAGAAACGCACGTCACCTTTATGGAAAGTAACTGCAAGAAAAGCTGTGGCCTTTGCGGGGGAGCCGTGTCAACAACCCCGGCCCAATGCAAAAACAATCACAAGAGGTACACATAAAAGTTGTCTATCATGTTTGGTTTTACACAAGATTCTTCGCAAAGGGATATCTCGTCGTAAAACTTCTCCCGGGACAAATTATATAGGCCTAGGGGTTCAACCAAACTAAAAAAACGACAAGTCCTCATTGACAAACATCTTTTAATTTAGACGGTTATTGCATGATAAAAAAACTTAAAAGCGATATATTTGCTGTTGGACAAGTTGGTGCGAAACACAGTAGCCTATAAAATAATTGAAAGGCGTTAACCATAAAAAAATTGTATTCTACACATTTTGCTTAATACATAGTGCGAAACTCCTTTCACGTTTTGCATTGTTGATTCTAGCTGCGAGAGCTGGCAGTCCTTCGGATACTGTACAGAGAGGTACGTTACATACATGGCCAAAAACTGCAGGGCAGCGTGTGGATTTTGCGGCGTTACCACCACTACAACCGTGGTCCCCACTCAAGCAGCAGGGGCCGGAGGTAACGACTTGAGTTTGTTTAAATCTAACTCTAAGTGGCAGAAACGTTTGTTCAGTTATACCAGTAAGAAAATCATATTCCGACAACTTCTGAAATATGTTAGTGTGCTGCCATCAAACTTTGCGTGATAAAACAAAGGAATTGTGTGCAAAAAATAATTTCAAAAATCCTTTTTAACATTTTTTAACCTAAAACTGAAACAGAGTATTTATGCTGTAAACTTTGATTCAGAAATATAGCCTACCCTTCAATCCTTCATGCTTTTAAAAATTATTCAAACACTATAAGTAAACAATTATCTGTCCTTAACATATGCGTGACTCAAAATTATTCACACTTTAAAACTATGCTATTCACAATTGTTAGGATTGTTATTCCTTAACATATGCGTGACTCAAAATTATTCACACTTTAAAACTATGCTATTCACAATTGTTAGGATTGTTATAATTTATTAAGGTATTCCTAATGGCGATGCATAAAAAGAGTTCTTATCGATTCATGGAAAAAAATTCTTGTTACGGTACCATGTAAAACTTGTTGTTTGTTCTCTCACAGCATCGTACACTGGAGGTTGCGGCAGGCCGGCTGTTTCCCTTCTCTATCGCATTGTTGGAGGTAAGGCCATTAGTTATTTGCCTATATGCAGATGGTATTAAAATATATAGGCCTACACTTAAAAATTAACAACGTCATTGCTGTCCTATCTACATCATTTGCCTATCATTTTAGGCAAAGAAGCGGAAATGAAATCGAGTCCTTGGTTGGCCAGTCTGCGTCAAGCTAACGGCCTGGATATCTGTGGAGCAAGTTTAATTTCAGACCAATACCTGATTACCGCTGCGCACTGTTTCGGCGGGTAAGATTGGCCCAGGAAATCAGTAAAACTTCTGATTCATATTTTTTTTTAATTAATTTACGTTCGTGAATGATCGTTGTTTACACGAGTTAATTTCCAGGAAGGAATAATAATATCAACACAATATTTGTTAGTTTTTATTACAGCGTTGAGACAATAGGGTAGCCTACTTTGTACTTTTGTAACTAAATCTTTTTTACCTTGGTAACTTTTAGGTATTTTTCATACCTATAACACTATTTTTTATTACAGAACCTTTACCCCGAAAGCCGAAAATTACCACCTATACTTGGGAAAACATTATAGAAATAAAGCAACTACTGGACAGATCCGAGTCTATATTTCATCGATCAAAGTCCATCCACAGTACAATCACTATACGAGCGAAAATGATATTGCTATCCTTAAGGTACGTAAAATACTTTAAGTCCATCGGCGGCGCACTGTTAATCACTTTTAGGTGTCCTTATATTATTCTTTGGTTGCCATTTATAAAAGTGAAAGGGTAAACTGAGACATAAGGTTATAAAAGTATCGTAATAAATCAACTTGACGACGTGTATTATTGCATAGAACCTGGTTTTACTATTATATATTTAATGGTAGTCAGCGTTTGAGAAACTTAAAACCCAACAAACGATGGTATTATTCTTTTATTGGTAGTCTATAAGATTACTATTGCGCTTTAATAGGTCATGATTTGGTTGTGCGTTAATCGATTGTTTGCTCGTTCTTTTAGCTGACGAAACCTGTTGAGTTCAACGATTACGTTCGTCCGGTGTGCCTCCCGCAACCTTATTCTGAGCCCGTTACGGACACGCTAGGTCTAGTGACGGGATGGGGAGCCACAAAAAGTGGGTATTTTGCTTTCTCGACCTTTATAACTTACAACCGGATTGTTTAGTTTGCACGTTACTTAGCAGGCTTGTAGTTATCAACCTTCTCATCCCGTGGACCCCTTTAACCGATATCATCAAGCTTAATTTCACACTAACAAAAACAGAGCCTGCAAGTAAACATATAATAACTCAAAACAAAAATAAGCATAACCTCTTTCAAAGTGAAAAGCCGCTACTTTAGTACCAAATCATCAGTAATCCTAATCAATTTGCTGAAATACATTTTATTAAAACCAATTATGTTGTCGAAGTGAATAGCAAAAAACACTCATAGCGCACTGTGACGTAATAATATGTGAACTGTACCTTTAGTCTCCCTTGCAAAAATACCTGTACCCTGTTCATAACTTGCTCCAATATGCAAATGCACGCGAATTTTGCCCCAACTAAAATGTGCTTTGTTTGGTTTAAATTGGTAATATTGTATAATGTATATAATTTAGTTATAGGGTCTATATACCTTGGTGTTTTTAACATTAACTATAATACCGGTACCTATAAAAACCATAAGTAAAAAAGTATTTTCCGGTGGCATGGTTTCGGAACATTTTTGGTTCATTAATTTATTCCAGGGGTTCTTAAACTTTTTTTACCGCGGACCCCCCAAATTTTTGTTTTTGTTTCGCGTGGCCACGTAGGCAAAAAATAAAAAATGACGTCATAAATTTACGTCACACAATACAAATAGACTTCATAAATCTGCTGATTTCGGTCCAAACATGTGAAAGTGAAATGGAGTCTTAATACATTTAGTACAAAACCGTTTTATTTTTTATTAAACTGTTTTCTTTGATAAGTTTATTACTACTTAATTATACACTAATATTTCAAGTATGGCTTCATGGACCCTCCAAAACTAGTTCACGGACCCCTAAGGGGTCCATGGACCCAGTTTAAGAATCCCTGATTTATTCGTTTACTGACTTCACCTATTGGGCCAAAATATCAGCCTGTTGCTCGTTAATTTGCACCAATATTACAACCAATAAGGGATAATTTTTTTTTTCAAATTTCCTCTTTAAACTTAAAAATTCCATCCTATTGGGGGAATTCACCCCTATGCTTTAAGCCAGTGCTTTTCAACCCGTGGGATGGTACGCACTTGTGCGGATCAAAAAATTTTTAATGCGGATGACTTACGTCGTGCGAATGAATGTGCGGATAAAAATGGTGCATGTTATTATTCTTTATTGTGTGTAAAACAGTAATCAAATAAGCTGGTGTGCCCACTTATGCGTACAGGTACAGTAAATATAGTCTCGTATAGTGGTTCATTGCACCTTAAGCTATCTATTTTATATCGGTCAAGGCTAAGCACACGGTTTTAATACACAAACCCTTTCATTGTTATTTCACCAATAAAACTAAAAGTTGCCAACTTACTGTGCATGTTCCGCGCGGATGGAAATTTTTCGAAATAAAAAAGTGCGGATGAAAATTTTAAAGGTTGAAAAGCACTGCTTTAAGCCATATATAGGTGATCAACGTAAAAATTATATTTTTACATTTGTCAATTTAGCTTCCAGCTCTAGCAGCGTCTTGCTACAAGTGGATGTCAAAATCATAAACAGGGAAGTTTGCAACCAATGGCTGGGACTACGTGATAACAAATATCAAGTTACGAACGATATGTTCTGCGCTGGGCACGAAGCCGGCGCCAAAGATGCTTGCCAGGTATGTAAAGAACTTTATAAAGCGTAAATAACAATATTTAAAAAAAAAAGTGTTTGCCAACTTTAAGGAAATAAGGAATTGAGCATTGCGAGTATAGTTATTCGTAATAAAAACTAATCGATTAATCTACAATAGGGAGACAGTGGCGGTCCGCTAGTGCAGCAGTTCAACGGAGCCCACACCCTGGTTGGAGTCGTGTCATGGGGCGACGGATGTGCTGTCGCTAAGAAACCAGGTGTCTACACTAAGGTGAGTGCCGACCAAAGCTTCACAGAAACCAGTGTCAGTAAAAGCAGTGTATACTTGTATAGTCTTTATTTGTTTGGATACCGTGAATATCGTAAAACACTGATTTTCGCTTGAAAGGGCAAACAAAATGTTTTCATAGTGGTTATCCAATGCTTAGCATAAACCTAACCAAACACGTTTGCACACAGGTTTCCGGCTTGGTCAACTGGATTAACCAAAACACACCTTAAAACAGAGGGTGCTAAAGAAAGGAGCCGGAACGTTAAGCTAATTATTTTTTTCTACATCAGCCTACTGTATTACTTGCTCTTTGTATTACGCGCATTTTTATATATATTTATCTTTTAAAGCAGGTACATTCCGTTCATTCATTCCAAATGTTGTGTAAATATCGTTCGGCCAAACTCAATTTCCCACGTGCAATAGTATCTATATTCTGTGGTATTCCGAATGTGCTCGTTGTGATAACATCGGCATTTTTTACTGATTATGAAAAGAATAAAAAATATATATTAAGTATGTGTGCACTTTTGTGCAAAGGCGTCTAAGTAACTCTAAACCCAAATTTCACTAGCAAAGGTTTATTGACCAAATAAACATCGACATAACAAGTAGAAAAGTAGATTTGTCGGAACCGATGATAGTCCACACACACAAAGTGATTTCTATCTGCATAGGTTACCGGACTTATTTCAGGAAGGACGTTCTAAGTTCAATGCAGTTGTTGTCAGAATTTTACCGAGAAAATTAATTGATGGTGGATTTGCAAAAGCAGCAATTGTATATTAACAAAATTGCTCACGTCAGAAAACGCAAATAAATGCATACCATGCTCACAAATCCCTTCAAGAAAACTTGACAGTGGTGAAATTAACGCAAGCACCAAAACGAAAGGGCACAACCAAATATTAAACTTTTCGACTTTTTCACCGGAACTTGTAGGTGTGATATCATAGTCATGGCGAAATGACAGACATGAGGAAGTTGTCTATCTCCTTGCACCTAAAAAAATGTGTCGCGTCAATAGTCTGTCTAAGAAAACTACATAAAAAACCTACTATGCAAATGTGCCGAAAGAAGTGCGTCCATCGCCGCTTTGTCTCGGTCGAGATTGCTAGATCCCTTAAGCAAAATAATATTACTATATTTTTATATAGAACTGAGCGCTTTATTGTTGTTTTTCCTATCGCTTACACTTATTGCCGTAAATTGACGATACACAAAAGAAAACCAAATGATCTGTTTTGTGCATAGCTCAACAAACAGGAGTTTTTTCAATAATATTTATATAGTTTCGCCAACCGCTAACCACAACTTTTTTTTAGCTTGTCCTAAAAAATTTAGCTAGTAAAAATGTGCGATTCGCGTTAAAATTAGGAAAAATTAGGAGCGGGATCAAAAAAACAAAAACTTTCCGCGATATACACAACAACACAAGGTAAATAAATTTCAACGACAAAAGCTCACCTTGGATCCAGTCCGATGGGGTAATTGATTGAACTGCAAAAACGAATCTGTTGGTAAGAAGTTTGGTACCGAAGTTGGGGGTGTTTTGGAAGGTAGGGGAGAGGTGGGTGAGGTTCTTAGAGCGGACCCCGTTGCGAAAGGGGACCCCGGAGGATGAAACGGAAACACAGGACCAGAGAAGGGCAAGGGACTGGCCTGGCTGCTGTAGCTAGCAGCAGAGCTGGTGTGCTTTGAAGAGTACGCTGGTCCGGTGGACGGCGAAGTCGTAGGACTCTTGTAAAAGTCGTTGGGCGAGTGGTGGGTATAGGCGCCCGGGTAGACGGGCCTAGATGGCGGTTTCGGTGCCGCAAAGGTCTGCTGGGGCTTCCCGCTCCCTTCTTTTTTGCACTTGCCAGATAAAGTGGAAATTGTGGCCGGCGGCGGTTTGGCGCATTCGCCGTAGCCACGCGCCGAGGAACCGCCGTTGACAGCGGTCTGTTGCTGATGTTGATGCTGTTTATGATGCTGGGAGTTGTGTTGCGTGGCGTGCTTTATCGCTTTCACTTTGCCCGTGTTAGGAGGATCCCCGAAGTGTTGTCGGGAGGCGGGATGGTGCTTGGACGAGGATGGGGAGGAGGTTGATGGCGACGATGAGGAAGCTGTTTGTGGTGGATGCGAGGACTTTTGGTTGGAAGCTGAAGTCGTCGCGTGTTTAAACGTTTTCGACTGCTGCAGCGGAGTTGAAGTTTTGGCGAGTTTAGACGCGTACTTTTGCTGCTGGGCGAAGCTCGACGCTGGCAGAGTGTTCTGCATCGCCATCTGTTGCATGCTAATCAGGGCGGCTAACTCGTCCACGCTGGAAGACGAGGTGGACACGGGTTGTTGGGGATTCACGGGTAGCATGGACGGAAAATTCATGGAGGAAATGACGTTGAGCATTTGATTGTCGAGCGCTGCGCCGCCCGGCGCCCCAACCATCATAGCTGCGTATTTTAGAAAATCGGACCCGTATGGATCCATAATGTGGTTAGGCTGCGGCGCTTTCCCGGTAGATTGTTTGCTTGATTTTTTCGAAGGCTTTGCATTGGACATGGAAGACGAAATCACGCTTGATGGTACCGCTTTAAACAGCGACGGATTGGCGTTTTTCGTCGTCGCAACGGACGATTTCGAAAGTTCTTGACTCGCCTTGGAGCCCATTTCACTCCACATCTTAATTGTGTTGTCGACGTCGTTGCTGCTGCCGTGCTTGGTGTGCTTTATTATCTCGCTTTTGATGTGCTTCGATTCGGCGTGCTTCTGCTGCTGCGCCTTGGCGGAAGCGGTTTGATGGTGGTGCGAGTGTTGGCGATCGGCGCCATACTTTGCGCTGGTTCCGGCCGCCGAAATATTGGACACCACGCTTGCGACCGACGTGTTCGTTTCCTTTGCGGAGGTGGAGTTTGGCGGGGCGAGCTTTGTCGCATTCTGCTGTTGGCTGTGGCTCGCCTTTTTGCCGGCGGCGGCCTCCTTTTGCGCGCTCACGATGGTCTGGTGCAGGAGGTCGCTGTGTTTGGAGCCGAGCAAGTACTCGGCGTCGCAGCCCAGGTTCAGGCTGATCGAAAGGCCGCCGTCGGGCTTGCTGTGGTCCTTGAAGAGCTGCTTAGACGCTTTGCCAGTGACGGGCGAAACTATTTCGTGGTTGAAGGTGTTCTTGCCCGCTGATAATGATGAGGAAGTGGCGGCCGGAGGACTGCTAAAGCTTGTCGGCGGCGAAACACTGGCGGTGGCGCTTCGCTGCTTCTCGGCTTTGCCCAGGCCGACGGACTTTTTGCCGACGCTTAAAATTGTGGCTGAAAGAAAAACGGGGTGATACAAAAACAGATAGAATAGGCTCAGTGACGTAACCTATTTTACAAACATCACAACAGATAACAAAACACAAAAAAGCAAACCTCTGAAGAGAAGAATTAACAAAGCCTTTCGTGAAAAGCGTATAAAATTAGTGAGCCACAGGTGCATAACGTGTATTGATTTACTCGTAAAAAAAAAGATGATATTTTAATTTTCCGTTAGGCACAGTCATCACAATTGGAAAGTGTTTAGTATTTAAAAAAACAAATTAAACTAATCTTTTTAGGTAAAGCAAAACCAGCTTAAACAGATTTAAAACGACAGAATTATAGGGCGTTATGTTTACAGAAAATTTCCAAAATTTTCTTTTTTTCGAAAACTTAAAGCGGTTTACGAAGCAAAGCGATGCCAATTTAGAATGATCATCATTTAACGGTTTGAACCCTGGACTGCTACAGAAGTTACACTCTTATAAAAAATTGAAATAAATGGTTAATAAATATCCTAAAAGAGATTTTATAAATTAACCAATTTCAGCTAAAAAAGAGTAGTATATCAATAAATGTCATCCAAGCTCACCTTTCTTGGTCTTGTTTCTAAAAAAACAAAAGTTATTTTAGATGGATAAAATAAATTCCAAACGCAATATATTGATATAATATGTTAGACAGGCCGTAGTTCTTGCATTGTGCTTAAATAAGATATTTTGTAGATCAATTGAGCCGCTTAAAAATACGTAACAAGCTCTAAGCGAATGACATGCTCCCCCAATAAGATTTTTTTTTATTAGGATGACTTTGGGCAAGTGGTCCATTTCGATATATAATAAAAGTAGGTCGATGACGTTTTGACTTTCAAAAAAGTCGAGATATGTCGAAATTTTCACGTTAGGTCAAAATTTGTCAAACTTAAAGCGGCCGGCATAACTTAAGAATTGACAACGGCATGTAAGTATTTCGTTATCGTTAAACGAAGGATATTTAAATAATCATTTTATAAAAACTGTAATGAGTTTTTAAGAATGTCGTTCAGTTTAATGATATGTAAAAAAAGAATGTACAGTGTACACACAACAAATTTCAACTGCATTTATTTTTTTAAGAGCAATTTATACGAGCCAGACAAAAATAACTACGCAAGCCTGGTTTACCGCCTGAGCTTTAACTCGAACGAATTTATTGAACAGTATTTGCTGTATTTTTTCGGACTAATTATAAGACATAATGACTTTATTTACTAGGTAAAATGCCCCCTTGTAAGAGTCCAGAGGACTCATATTATGACCATTGCACAAGTAAACTAGATGGGAACGATTACAGCATAATCATAATAATATACGGAGTGCCTTCAAAAAGGCTATTAACGAAATCATGTTTCCAGCCCTGCTTTGCTTTTACTAAAATCTTGACAATAAGGAATAAGTCAAGTCATCTCGGCGGCCTTTCCAAAAGTTTCCGGTATTATAAACAAATAGATGCTGTTTATCACGAATTTCTTCCGCCCGCAGAAACAAAACATTCACTTACTGATTGTTGGCATAGTGCGAATTCTCGCGACTTTCTTTCAGTAGCATTCTGGCTTGCATCCAACCTTTCGGCCAAAGGTTCTTAACGTCGTTCTCGTAGAAATTCTGCGCAAAAAATGGATCGAAACCAGGCTATTCAACAATGCACGTTACAATCGAGAGTATTACACCAATAAATGGTAACAGATCAATCACAAGATTTGACAAATTGGAACCATAGAAATGTAAATCTTCCTAAAAAAAATAGTACAATCTTACCTTCAAGTATTCTTCTAAGGTTTGACTCGTTCGTTTTGACTCAAACTGACCCAATTTTACTTTGGTGAGTTCGCGCAAATAGCCCCTGTAAATTTGGAAACTGTTTTTAAGTAGCGAAACTTTTACCAAAACGAAGTTTTGGCATGATTCAGCAAAACAACTCGAGAATAATATTTATTTTTAGAAATTTTTTTACTTAAAGCAGGGGTTCTTCAACTGGGGTCCATGGACCCCTTGGGGGGTCGTGAACTAGTTTTCGGGGGTCCATGAAGGCCTAAGTGAAATGTTAGTGTATATTTTTAAAAGTAGTATTCAATTATTTAAAAAAAGGTTAAATTAAAAATAAAACGTTTAATCACTGAATGTATTTCGACTCCATTTAACTTCCACAATTTTTGGACCGAAGTCGGCAGATTTCTAAAGTTTATTTGTATTTTGACGTAAATTTATGACGACATCTCTGAAATTTTCTTGCCTATAGGGTCCACGCAAAGCAAAAAAATAAATTAGCGGTCCGCGGTAAAAAAAAGTTTTAGAAACAAAAAAGTTTAAGAAAAAAAGTTTTAAGAGTTCTTAACCCCTGACTCAAGGCAACTTGAAACATTCGCCTAGCAGCGACCTTAACTCGTCGTTCCACTTAAACTTTCTCCTGGGTGCGTAAGTCCGCTTCGTCTTCTCCTCTCCCTGGGACGCGGTGACGTTGCCGTCCTCATCTTCGTCGGTTGAGGCTGCGAGGATCTGACGGTCGTCCATTCTACGTAGCAATATATGATAGTACACTTGGTTGATTACCATAAACTTTAGCATTCAGGCAACAATCGCAAACAAGAAAACAGTCTTGGGAGAGCACACATGACGCTGGAGATAACGGGCTCTTCACTCCAACCACTGAGTTGCACAGGCTTAGTGGTAAAGTCAGTTGAGAATTTCAACTAGCACCGTTGCCAATCAACGACTGACACTTTTCAGCTGAGCTATTTTTTAAAACAGCAATCAAAATTTATCACCGTGACAAACACAATTAAAAGCGACAAGACGAAAATTACATGGAAATATAGGCATTCGAATGGTAGAAAATGGTTCTCCAATTTGTCCCGCGTATCACAGAACATACGAGAAGCCCGTTCAGGCTTATACTTTTTCAAAAACTTATTCTGCTACACAGAGACACTTTTGAAAGTTATCTAGTTGTGTTAAAAGTACGATTTCGTAAAAAGGGAGTTAAACGAGCGCTTGTGTGGTCTTAAAAGCTGTTTTTCGGTCAACTTAACGATTTTTATGCAAAGCGTGCACCGCATAAAAATGCACTTCTACTATCTACAATAGTATTTTCTGTTTTACAAACAAGCGTTCCACAGAGTAACAGACAGAGGAGTCATACTTTGCCATTTGTTGCGCCACACAATCGTCGTTATATTGCTTAATTTGATCTTCCATCACAGCATCAATTGCCTTCTTCAAGCGTTCCATTGGTTCTTTTATGTTTTCATCCTGTTTTAAGTGTTCAGTTGAAATTTCGAACAGGAACGATTTACAGTTACGGGTTTCAGGCCTATACTATATGGAATTAAGGGTTAGAAAAGCGGGATAATTTGCTGCAGCTCTTGTAGTATTTTTGTTACAGTTACAAGTGTTACAACAACCAATTTGCTTAAACAAAATATCAAAAAATGACCAAATCAACATAAAAAAATTGCATGAATTTATAAACTGCATGATGATTTAAATACGCTCCGACTTATTTAAGTCTATGAACGAATAAAACCTTAAATGTAAGAAATTAAAAGCAATCTGTAGCAAGTTGATACCTGTTTTGAGGAGTGAAGTTTCTTCATTCGTTTAATGAGCGTGTCTTTGGAGCAAGGTACGTGAGGTGTAAGGTGTTGGTAGATTCCTGAGCGTTCCCGATTACTGAGGTTTTGTGAGGCGCTTTCAATTCCCAGAAGCAACTTGTTGATGTCGGGAGAAAAGAATTTCATTTTTCCCTCCTTCTCGTTAGATTTCGCAATCTGCATTTTTATGTTTAAACTTCATTCGACTTTAATTAACCAGATGGTATTTCTGTTATTTTCTAATAATGTTATCAGTAGTTTTCAACATATAAAATTAAGTATAAAGTAAAATATTAAACTGGCAGTTGTCATTTTGTGGACAAACATTTCAAAAAATTCATTCAATGGAAGAGATGAGATATTTTATATGTTTTCACCTTAGTTTAAAAAATGAGTCTTTTATGACTTGTATTGGAAACAAACTAATTATGCCTTATTATGGAGTCACAGGGCTTTTTTTATTGTGAGAATGAAAAATGGCCCTTTTCATGCTTCGTAAGGTACTTCTTTCCTGCAGCCTCTTGTTAAGCTGATACACTACATACCTTTGTAAGGGAAGAGATTTTCTCTTTGACATTATTGGGAATTGATAGAGGTAAGTTGTCAATTGCATCTTCGCCCTTGGAAGGTGAGGACTTGCTGTAATCAACATGCACTGCTGTGGTACCTAAAATTAAATTTAATAACTCCTTTCAACTTTACAAAATTCGATCTGTAATTTGGAGCATATTGGTTGGAGGTTGTAGTAAGACGTAATAAGAATATCAAAGCCCATAAAGAAGTAGGTATCATTTTGAACTTTCGAAAAACTCTTTCTTCATTTTCAACATCAATGTTAAAAAGGAAGAGTTATTCGAAACGTTCAAAATGATACCTACTTCTGTATGGGCTTTGATATTCTTGTTATGATATCGGTATTGTTTTAATGAAAATAATATACACTGTAAGGTAAACATAGGCGAATGTATGGCTAAATTTAAATACCATTTCAAAAGTTTGAGAAAATAAAGCTTATACCTTAAACTATTAAAGTGTTTTGTCACAAAAACATTTTATGAAAATTTACCAGGTATCCAAAATTATTAAATGTTGCTTGTTATACTAAGCACGATTATTTTAGTTTGTTACCTGTTTTTCCAGAAAATTCAACATGCTGATCATTCAAGAAGTCCAACAAGTCACGTTCTGTGTTCTAAAAAGTGTAAAAAGCAAAAATAAGAGTATGCCATAAGACTTTTGGCATAATTTTAAAGATTTATTAATAAGTAGGTACCTTATTTTCACCATTGCTAAGGCTCTTGTGATTTTGGGAAGACAGGTGTGGCTTGGAAACACCTGATTTGTCAGAACCTATAATAAATGCATTCCGAAGGTTATTGTGAAACAGACAAAATAAAATAGCTTTTTCATCTGTAAGTTGAACCTAAAGTAACAATTAGAGATTACCCGATATATCTGTTCGGCTGTCTGCTCTCACCGATATACAGGTATTACTCGGTATTAGTAAATTTGGACTGAAACTTTTGTGGATATTTTACTATGAAAATAATATATAGTTTGCCCTAAAACAAACAAATTTCTTTTTTTTTTGAACTTGCAAATTTGTGATTTGTTTCCATTTTAATTGCTACCAGATATAACATAGTGTTTAGTTTACAGTGTTCATCATCATGCAAAGTTAATACACAATAAAAAGTTGTATTATTAAATAGTTAGATAGACTTAAAAAAACATTGGTATCGGTTATTGGGTATCGGTGGGCATAAACATAAAAAATCGGTCATGGTTTGTCCAAAGAGTTATGACTAGGGCCATTTTTATTTTAACCTAAAAAATTTTTTTTAACTTTATCAAATTTTAACTTTATTTTAACCTAACAAAATGGCTTGTTTGTAGAGGCCACAGTTCTTCCTTAAATTGATGCCAGTTACCCAAACATAATATTTTGTCGATTTCAGACCCAAACGTAATATTTTGTCGCAAAGTCAAGGTGTTTTATGGTTGTTGATCTTCAAGAAGACCACGTTTATGAAGATAAAGTGTTTTATAAGAATTATTCAAATACGTAACAATAAATAAAAAAATGGACAATTTGCGATAAAAGTTACCACTGATCCAAGTGGGCATTGTGACATTTTGCCTGCTTTTATGGGTTAATATGGTTTAATTGTGTCGCAGTTCCTGATTTACAACGCTTCCACGACGATTTTTACAAAAATTACTCTCAAGAAACACAAAAACTTTGTCTAAAGCCAAAATTTGAAAAAATTTAAATTTATTAAAAAAATGTAACTTTATTGTAAATTTTAACTTTATTCTGACCTATAAACTTCTTAAAAACAGTCCCCTAGGGGCCGAAAACAACTTAATTCTTAGATTCGAGGACAGACGAGGTTCTTAAAAAATTTTAACTTTATTAACTTTTGCGGGTGCTAGTTATGATGGTCAATCTCTAATAACAGTTGTTATTTTAATATGAAGATTGATAGAATAAAAGCTGAAGTAGAAAGCTAAGCAGTGACATGACACCAGGAGTGAAGTATTTTTACCAGATGACGAAAGGTGGTGTTGAGCCTTGGCCTTCGCAACCAGCAACTGCACTTTGGTCTGCTTTTTTTTGCTGTCAACAATAACAATTTATATTAGAAAAGAAAACATAATCACAAAAAATGCTTTTTGATTCAATGAATAACTTTTGAAAGGAAATTAGGTTTTATTAAGTAATATAACAAATGATTACCTTTTTCCCAACTTTCCCAGCTTATCTTTACCCTGTAATGAAATCTTTCTTCTTCGTTTGCTCTCCATGGTAGTGCTACTTGTTCGCTTCATTGCCTAAAATTGCAGCATATGCACAATTTTATATTAAATACTGGTTTTACAGTGGTAAATTATAGGGATATATGGTTGAAAACATATATTACCATTGTCTTTTTGCTCTTAACCAACACTTAAAAATACTTCTAACATCTGAAATATTACCTTTAAAAAGCAAAGTTAGAGCAAAACAATTTTGGGATAAACTGGAATATAAAGGGCTTTAGTGCGCATCAGGTAATATGAAGGAGTTTACTAGGTATCTGATATTTGTAAACATAATATACACATATTTAAATAAAGTAAATATACTATTTCATGTTTCACCAAGTTTGGTGGGAATCTGGAACCCGTTATTTTTTACATTTCTTATATTTTAATAAAAAATTAAAGTTGAATGTAAGGTTCACCTTTTTCTTTTTTACCAATGAATTTGTCTCTTTAAACTCATCCTCGCTTTCATCTGAAAATTGCATTTTTCTTCGCTTTTTTAGATGTGCAGAAAGTGGAAGGGAATCTTCTTCATCATCATCCACATTGGAATCTTCCGAAACATGTTTGAACTCCAGCTTTCCACTGTTGATGTAAAATCCTCCAAACTGTGTAGTCAAGCTTGTTGGTACCACTTCATCATACTGTGAACAATTTTGAAAAGTGATTACATACATAACTCAAGAGTTGTGAGGCACATGGAACACGAAAATTGGGTAACTTTAAGACAAACAGCAAATTAATGAAGACGGTACAATATTGGTTTTAGGCTTTTCTGTAACAAAAAAAGAAAAACATACACATTCAGAATTGTCAACAAATGGATCATTTTCGTCGTAACCATATCCAACATCCGCCAAGTCCTTTGCTTTATTGCGACGCTTTTTCAACTTAGATGTGCTGCTGCCTCCACCATACTTTGCCTCATAATATTTAGCCAGTGATTCAGCTTCAGATTTACTTTGATCATCCTCATCTATAGAACTGGTACCATTGGAAATCGATTTTGACTTATTTTTCTGTAAACGATAAGTTAGAATAGTAAAAAACTACAAAAGATAGAATAATTTTAGCAAAATTATGTAAATTGCACAGCATGTAAAACAAACTTTAACACAAATTATCTTTTTTGTTTTTATCTGGTAAAATGTATGAATGTAACTGATTTATTTACATCGAATTCTAACCTTGTTAGCCTCTAAAACCAAGCTTGCATATGAGAACTCTGGACATGTAGAGTCACTGGATGGTTTTAGGGTTAACTCGAAGCGCCGACTCTTTGTCTTGATTTTACCAGATGCCTTGTTGCCTTTTAATGCAGCTTTCGTTTGTGGTGAAAATAGTTCATCCATGTTACCACCTTGTTTAGCAGCATAAGCAAGACAGACAATATTCAGTACATAAAATGGAAGACAATATTTGAGTAATTCACACTTGAAACATGTTACTGCATGACTGCAATTCTAAACAATAAAAAACAATTCCAAAGTCATGTTTTTTCAATTAATAAGCCTGTCTGGAAAGAATTGCAGGTATCGATGAGATCTCGCGGGTGCACTGCTGAAACAAATAGGGGCAACCGGGTGCAATTAGGGTCAAAAGTGCACCCCACTATGTGCACATTTATATTATGAGGTTACAGTTTTAGGATTTTGAAAAAAATCGTGGTTGGACTTGCCATACTTTCCATAGTGCATAATAAGTAACATGAAATTTTTTTTATTACAGAGACTAAATTAACATTTACCACTGAAGTTGTGATTTCACCAATTACTTGGTTAATGTTAGACAAAGCTACATGAATGGACGTCGGTGAAGTTTTTTTAAACACCATCTCCAAGCCCGCAGATGGAGTCTTCCAAAGGATTCCGTCTGTAAAGCATGGCAGATCTCAAGGTCAAAAGTGAACCCAGTCCAGATTAGAAACTTTGGATTTTGCGCGGGGGAGATGATTTTGCAGCTTGAAATTGCATGGCTGTAATTGCGTTATTTGTAAAATTCGCCTGGCTGAAAGTGGAGTACCATACTGAAAACCGTTAGCTCGACGAAAGTTTTACATGTTTGAGCTTTTTTTTGCAGCTGACCGCATGCTGATTTTACATAAAATGCACGGCTATGACTGTGGCCGAGAGGGAAACTGGACAAATCTCTTGCACAGGCCTTACATAGTGGCAGAGGGGTTGGTAGCCAATGTCGCTTACAACGATTAACTTTTAGTGATTACCGTGTAATTTCAGCAAGGCAGTTTTAACTTTTTAAACACTTGTTCAGCTCAAACCCAAGGCTGCGTTGTATGGCACTCTTCATTAGGATCTCAGGTGTGCAGCACCATTTTTTTTATCGAATGCTACTTAAGCTAGGAATGTTACCACAACTCACATTTTTTTAAAAATTTAGATGTGTTATTTACTGAGTATAGGGGAGGACACAACTTTCTTAAAAAATCTCGGGTGTGTAAATGCCACATAATGCAAACAGCCAAAATATCCATATTATTTATTAATAATAAACTATTTGATACAGGATTAAATTTCCAAAGATGAGCAAAGCCGGCGGGCCCTAGTTTAAATGTCGTCCGGATCCGGATGGTGGTAACAAAAGTCTCTTAAAGTTGTCTATAGCGGAGATACTCATAAAGATTTTCGTAAATATTAAACAAAAAACAATAAATAGAAGGTTAATTTTACAAGGACAATTTAGAAGTCAAGTTATAAGTTATTATAAAATTAGGACAATAAGCAATAAAATATTCTCTATTACACCAGGTGTCACTATTGAGCAAAGCCGCTGTCGAAGAATAAATTGATTGTAAACGTCAAACGCTAAGAAGATTAAATTAAAACTTTATGTTTAAGAAGTGGATATTTAGTGTAATTACAAAGTTTTGCCTAATTTGCTTTATTCTAGTTGCGACTAATTAAAAACATCATTTTTATAGTAACAAGATTTTACAACTTACAACTCTAATCCTTCATAGGCACTGGACGTAAATTAGCATAAAACCTGTCAATCATTAGGTAAACTTCTTGCTAAAGCTAACTTGGAGTGCAGGTGCTATCTAATTTAGTCCGAAAGAGGTGCGATGGATATAGTTTCCCAATCCACGCTGGACGGTTTACGCTTATGTGGCGACACAACATTGATACCAGACCGTAGCTTCGATCTGTTAGTTGAACATGCATGTCAAACCATTTTAAGTACGGCCAGAGACAAATCGCTTACCTGCAATAAACCAGTGGCCGGGTGCCAAAACCAAGATGCTGTGAAACAAAACCACGCGTCGATTATTATCCTAATGTTGGAGGCTGCCAAAGCGGACTTACATAAAGAACAGCTGTCCTTGCTTTTAGATGATTGCCAACTGCCAACAAAGCGTAAAGACACCATCATTGCCAGTTTTGTACACTATAAGTCTGACCTAAGAAATCACCTTTCTCGTGTCGGCGTACAAGCCCCAAACTTAATTGACCTAGATTGGCGACTGGACTATCAATTAAAGAACAGCCATGTTCATAAAATAAACGAAGTTCAATACACAATAAGTTTAAAGCAGGATAGCGGTGAGACAATTGATTTTGTCTGCTCTCGAGACGAACTGCAAGATCTTGTTGGAAAACTTAAAGAAGCCTCAAAGGCCATTGAAAGAGCAAGCCAAACATAAAATTTTCCAAAACAACTTTTTCATATTTTTTCATTCTGATTTATATTTTTACAATAGAAAATTAATGCATCAGTGCCAATGTGGAAATTATTTGCCAAGTGCACTGTCAAGTTGTTTTTAACAGACCCAACCTGCACCCTTAAATTAAAGTTCGCACCCCAGATTTTTCAAAGTGTAAAACAAGTCGTGCACTTTTGACCTATGGCCCCCACAATGGATCTGCTATACTTTTGTGGTGGGCATTAGTGATAATTGATTTCTTAGGTTGTGCAATATCTATGTCCACTGTGGAAAGGATGGCAAGTCCACCAGCAAGTTTTTTCAACCTTTTAAAAGTGCACCCCTAAAAAATCTTACCTGCACCCCAAATATTAAAAACGCTTGTGCGCTACGGTAACAGTGCATTTTTTGCAATACAGAATGTATAACAAAATGATAAAGTGCACCCTGAAGTTAGAAAATGCTCTCGAGGTGCACTTTTTAACCGTTGTTGTTGCAATAGTCCAACTGGGTTTTTTTCGGCCATGCACCTGCAAAATCACATTGAGATCTGCCATACTTTCCAGACTGGATCTATGTCGAGGAATCCAAACTCTAGACTGGAGCCTACTAGTTTAAGAATGAAGTTAAATTCTACTAATTACTATTTAAACAGGCCGTGTGCCACTGTATCAGACTACTAATGGTTGTTTTATTTAATTATTTTATGATTTCATTTGTCATTTTGATTAAGAAAATATTTTATAATACCAAGCAGTGATATTGTGTATCGTTTAAAGCTTGTACAACTGTTCTGAGAAAATTATAAAACAACATATGCTAATTGTTCAGAGTGTTTAACTATGCTACCAAGTGCACACTAACTGCATAAAAGAACAGTAAAAACAAAAAGGCAGGAAAGAATAAAGGTAAAAAAACATAAAAGGATTGTAAACAAAGCACTTGCAAAGCAACAGGGGTTTGAAGATACAGTGGGAGACTAAATATCATCCAGTTAAGAAATTTAAACAATCACAGTGTAAATGGTAACTCAATGAGGAAACCTTACATTAAAATACAACTTTTCCGAGACATTTTCAGGGATTGATGAAACAGCACAGGTAAATTAGCTGAGTAATACATAGCATGTTTCCAGTGTCTCAAAATCCACTTTGCTTTTGCACTTTTCATAAACGTCTCCTATACTGAAACCCTGTTTGAATAAGGCCTTGATGCGGTTATACATGTCTTCACCAATCGTATCTGCAATTCATAGGTTATAATATGAAATCTGTATATAGTTATATATAATTGTTTGCACTACAATTAATTATATTAGTTGCGACAGTCTGCTTCATGAAACATTACTCCTACTTCAACTCGGTTATATTAAAAGATATCTAATATTCTACTACATTTAAAATATAAAAAATTAGGCAAAAGTGGAAAATAATTTAGTAATTTTTAAATAATAAAAATAAACAAGCCTTTTTAAATTAGGTATATTTTTGGGCAATTTTTTTTGGTTAAGTTAATAAAAGCTGCATAAAAAAATATTTTTTTTAATTTGTTTAAAACAGTAAACTATGAAAGAAAGCAAGCATAAAAAGCTATAAGTTTAGAAATCCATTTTTGAGAAGTGAAACTTTAATATGCCAACTTTGCAATATAAAATCTTTTTCATAAAACATTGTGGTTCAACAAAAACCTTGACACACCACATGTTTTTTCTTACCAATACAATCCTGTTGCACAAGCAGCAATGATGATACTGGTTTCATATTTGTCATGGTAGCTGTCTCATCGAAGTCACTATTGTCTGCAAAACATGAATGTTACTCTAAAACAGGGGCCGCCGGGATGGCAACCTTTTTCTAGTTGTGGGCCAAAACCAAACTTGGAAAGGTCTCTGCGGGCCGCAAAAAATGTTAACTAAGAATTGTGAAAAAAGTCTGTTGTTTGGTTTAAAATTCGAGTTCACACGCGTCAATCATGCTCCTAATGAAAAGTGTAAAAAAAATACTTTTTGGAACGCGATAACATTTAAAGGTAGTGCGCGATTTTTTTTTTGGTATACCGGCATTTCTTGTTTTTATTACATTGCCAAAAAAAAAAAAAAAAAAAGATATGTTCACTATTTTTAAAAACGTTTTCCGTTTTCCGCGACGCACTTGGCAGCCGTCCACGGCGCAACGGTAAAGAAGTGCTGATCCAGTTGAAAGACAGCACGAAAACGTAAACAAACCTGACATAGAAAGATCATTCTCGCAAAGCGCGAAAATTGTTGGCACTTATGTAGTTAAAATATTCAAAAAGTGTGTTAAATGGTGTCTAATTTGTCAAAGAGGCGGCGGGCTGGATGAATTACATCGGCGGGCCGTAGGTTGCCGACCCCTGCTGTAAAACAATATTAAATCATACTAATAGATAATTCGTTAGAAATGCTAATGAGATATGGTATTAACTGTTACAATAAGATAATCAAAGGGTTTAAATTAAGGCAGCAGCCTCTTTTTCATTATAGCTCACTTTGCACTTTTTGGGGGAGTTAATTGTTATGCTAACCATTTTGAATGTTATTATATGGCTAAAGCTTTCTTTCTGTATTTTACTAACAGCTTACCACTTGCATCAGAATCATCTTCAAAATCATCAGCATAGTCATCATCATTATTCATGTTATTATCGTCTATAAAAAACACAAAAAAGTTAAGAATTTCACACACAGGAAGCAAAGCTCGGGTTTTACTTTTCTAACTTAGTTTAATTGCGTCTTTATTCTATTTACTTTATTGGAAAGCACACTAACTTTAGCTTTGTCAGTCATAAAACTTATAATTAGATCAGACAGCATAACAACTAATCAAAGGACTTTAGTACTTTTAATAGATTTCAATTTCCCTGCTTTAATAGGGAGCTTTCATAGTATACTGGTGGTATGTTTTATACTAAAGGTATTTAAATATAGTTTCTATTTTACCCGGGTTACTGGTAATTACAGCATTGCAAAAGTTATGCATTAAGGAAAGTTATAATGAATTATGATATATACCTTGATACTCGTCAGAAACATTTTGACCTATTTTAGGATGTTCTTCAACCATACTTTTTGATGCATTGTCTGCCTTAGGTGCTGCAACAATATTAATAAATTAAAATAAATCGTGATAATTTCGTGTTCGTAGACTTTAAAATCAGTGTACAATCCTAATTGTTAAAAGTAAAATAAACACAGTTGGCTCATAATTTTTTGTGTGTGCGTTTTGCACCACAACCACATTTGAGGGGTTGCCATTACAGATGTACAAAGTAGAAAATCAGATGCTTAGGATTGAACCTGGATTCTTTTCTGACGTTTATATCGGGTTTATTGGTTGCATCTAATTCTACATAAACAATGGTAAGATAAAGACCTGCCACTGTGGTAAAATATAGTGCTTGCATAAGTATAGCAATGTTGTACCGCAGCAGCGTTTTTTAAACTACCAGTAATTTCATGATTAGATAACCTTAACCTAATCGGGACTAAATGAAAATAAACTGTTATTCAGCGAGCGACATACGTGTAATGCTGTATATGTACAGTGTTTTGTTATTTCCTTAAATAAGTCAAGTTGCAAGTAGCATTCTATTGTAAAATGCGTTTGCAGTGGACAAAAGCACTACATGGTTAGTCGACATTCTCTGTAGTAAAAGACAACTAAAACACTATGACCTATAAAACCAACTGAATTTGTGTCCATTGTGTTACATTGCACTTACTATACCAGCAAAAATTAGGTTTAGGTAACAAAATGGTATTCGGCTATTCATATAAGGTTTTTGTTTGTTTTTAGGTAGGTATGCAAAACAATTTGAATAACTTATTCAAATGGCTGTTATTTAAAGTGTTAACCATTTGAAGTGTTTTTATCGCAACAAACAATGCTTGCAAAATGTTTTGCAATAAATTGGTGTTATATTATATTAACTCCTACAAAAAGGGAAATTATTAATTAAACACATAGTAGGATTTGTTATTCAAACTCATAACCTATTACTTTGTGAGTCCACTTTGAATATCCATAGTTGCAATTTCTAGTGGTATATCAAGTGCTCCTATAAGCAAAATTATATGTTAATTACCTGTATTATCACCAAACATATGGGTATCTTTCTTGTTCAGAAGCCAGCCACTTCCTGGAAGGCGTTTTTTCTTTTCCAAACTGTTTCTCCTTAAACCAGGGTTGCCCAAAACGACTTCTTCTGGCCTTGATTCTCGCTTCAACCAGGAGCTTCCAGGGAGTCTTTCCTTTCTGTTCTTTATAGGCTGCAGAGTGGATTTGTGGGCCTTGTTGTTGTTCTGACTATCACGCCTTCTCATTTCTGGGTTTAGTGAGAGTCTACTGTCTGATGGCTGCACCCTTTGAACTGTACTGACAATGACAGGTAATGATTGCCTAACATCATCTTGCTTTCTGCGTAGCACCTACAAAAATACCTCAAGGTTACCAATGTAATTTTAGTGAATATAAAGGTGAATGAGGTCAGGTTGAAGGAACATAAAAGCAATTTCCAATACAATAAAATCTAAATATAACTAATTAACTTTATTTCAGAGCCTGTTGAAGCAATAGCCCGCACAATCAGCACTCTAAACAGTAAATAAGGTTTAAGAGTATGCTATGCGGCTTTATTTCATTTTCAAAAAGTAAGTAGTACACAGACTTTAAGTTTGAGACAAATAAAAACCTCCTCCTATTTAAATTAAGCAAACACCTTTTAGGTTAAACCGAAATCCAACCTTTGATGGTTGTAAGTACTATGTCAATGCCAAACTTATTTAAAAAAATATATATTAAAATCCTCTTGATTTGGTTCATGCTTAACTTCTAGCCTAGCCAGTATACATTGCAATATGGCAACAATATATCTATATCTGTTTCCAGTGGCGTATCCAGGGGGGGGGTTGGGGGTTACTCAAGGTTTCAGGTGAACCCCTTGACTGCAACGCGTATTGATTTCTTTTTAATATCGGAGTCATTATTAAATTACCTAAATTCCGCAAATATCACACCAGGCATTAAATCAGATCATAAAATAGTAACCCTTTCGATGACAGTCGAGTTCTCCTCGTGGCAAAGGATACTAAACACAAATCTCTTGCTCAACAACGAATACATAAAAAACACGAGGCGCACAATACGTGATTATGTGGCCAACAATCCTAAACATGAGGTGAATCCACACATTCGGTGGGATGCTCTTAAAGCAGTAATCCGTGGGGAGTCTATTAAACACAGCGCCAAAGTAAAACGAGCAAACTACAGCCAACAGCAATATTTAGAACGGGCGATAGAAGACATTGAACGAGAATTAACACGAAGTACTTTCTAAACTTAGAGAAACGCCACGTCCAAAAAAAAATCAATCAACCGCCTAAAAGTGGGTGATCAAATCCAAACAGATCCAAAGAACATTCTAAAGGAACTGCCCAATTTTTTTGAAAGTCTATACAAACGATGCTAAATATACTAAGACCCAAATTAATGTACACTTATCGACATTAAATCTGCCGAGGCTAGACGCAATGCAGAAAGAATCTACCGAGCGCCCAATCACGCTTGAGGAAATTCTAGCGGCCATTAACACTATGCTGAGGAATAAATCCCCGGGCCTTGATGGATTGCCGGTAGAATTTTATCAGACTTTTTGGCATGAGATAAAAACCTTGTTTTGCGACGCTTGGATGTATACTGAAGAAACGGGTAAATTTAGTCAAAGTCAAGCGCAAGGTGTAGTAACACTGATCCCCAAGGCACATAAAGATCCTTCGCTGATAACTGATCACTGCCCCATCTTTTTGCTTAATGTGGACTATAAAATTATGTCAAAAGTTATAAACAACAGGTTAAAATCCAATATCGAGTTCCTAATCAGTGGAGACCAAAATGGCTTTATGAAGGGTAGATATATTGGGGATAATCTTCGCCTGCTCTTTGATATTATCGATTCCTCCGATTTTTATAAAATTCCGGGTTCCATACTATCTTTGGACATTTACAAAGCGTTTGACACTGTTGGTTGGGATTTTATTTACGCAGCATTTAGAAATTTTGGCTTTGGATATAACCTAATAAACTGGATAAAATGTTGTTATGCGGAACCTACCTGTAAAATAACCAACAACAACTTTTTGTCGCGCGAATTTAAAATCGAAAGAGGTATCCGGCAAGGAGACCCATTATCTCTGACGCTTTTTTTGCTATGTATCGAATGTCTAGCAACGGCGTTGCGAAAAGACGAATTTGTAGAAATACAATTGAATAACGACGAATTTAAAGTATCTCTACTTGCTGATGATACGTTAGTTTTTTTAAGAGGCGAGCAGAAAGATTTCGAACGAATATTTGGTGTGCTAGATAAATTTGGAGACATGTCCGGATGTAAAATCAATATGCCAAAATCGCTTGCATTCCATGTAGGAGCCAATCGCTCTTCGTCAGAAAAACCTTACGCGAACAAAGGCCTCGAGTGGCCAGAACACTCATTTAAGTACTTAGGTGTAAAAATTCCACTAAAAAACCCAAAGGAACTGTTTCCGCTTAACTTTGGTGAAGTTATAAATAAAATTAGTGCAGTCTTAAACATTTGGTCCGCTCAGGGGCTAACTCTTCTGGGACGAATTTGTATCCTAAAAAGCTTAGTGATTCCCACACTAACTTTACAAAATTAGTGTTCTTCCGGTCAACTTTTCGAAGCACGGATGCGTAAACTAAACACGAAATTATTTCAGTTTATATGGGGGTCTAGATGGGAGAGAGTTAAGCGAACAAAAATATGCGCAAATACTGAACACGGAGGAGAAAATATGTTGGACGTTGACGCATACATTATGTCGCTGAATATTAAATGGGTGTCAAAACTTCTTGACGACGAGTATAATGTACCGTGGAAAACGCTTGAAAAAGGCGTTCTAACAGACAAAGAACTCGAATGCTGGCTGCGAGGAGACTTATCTGTCGCATCGAGACAATGTTCTAAACTAATACCTTTAGGCACTACTAGAAAGGCAATATCAGACTGTAGGAAGTATATGACAATAACACAATTGCAAACACTCAAGGCCCGTCCTTTATGGGTAAACAAAAACGTCTGACTCAAGACAGAAACGTTTTATGCAAAGCCACTTATCAATGCGGGAATTTTTGACCATAATGATCTACTAAACGACTCGGGACACTATATGACATATGACCAACTGGCAGTTAATTACAAATTCCACCCAAACAATATAGATTTTAAAACCTTTATTAAAATGATCGCTGCTCTCCCACCTGAGTGGAACCACTCCACAGCAGGATCTCCACCCGATACTAAACTAGTCACCACTTTAAGGCAGATACTTCAGGTACATAACTCATCAAAAACTTTATACAATGAGATAAAAACATACACTACTGATCGTCCCCATAAAGAACAACGCAAGTGGGAACGGGATTTAAATCTTGTACCGAACACAACTCCTTGGGACAGGTTATATGAAAACACTCGTAAAGCCACAATTGAAACTAAACTGCGATCCTTTTAAATTAAACTTAATCTTCGTGCGATTGTGACCAATGATGCGCTATTCTCTTTTGATATAACTGAAACCAACCGGTGTGTTTGTTGCAATTTAAACGTTGAAACAATTTCTCATGTGTTTTTCTATTGCGAACATGTCGTAAAGTTTTGGGAAGAAGTCACTGCTTGGATTTTAGCAAAACTTTTTATATCCCTACAAACCATTGCAGTAACTGTTCTGTTTGGTACTGTAAATGAGGATGATTTGCTAAACTGTTTACTGATTTGTGCTCGCTTTGTGATTTATCGATGTAAATATGCCAAAACTTTTCCTTCTTTCTTAATGTTCAAGAACATGGTAAAAACAGTAAAAAAATCAGAATACCATATTGCGCTAGGAAATAAGAATCTTGCTGCTTTTCGAGTCAAATGGTCCAGTCTGTAAACATATACCTGTCGCTTCTTATTAAGTGCTATCCATCTTTTATCTCTCGTGCGTCATTTTCTTCTGCCGTGCAACTTATTATCACGTAATAAAAAAAAAAAGTTTTGACAAAAAAAAAAAAAAAACTAACTATTAAAGTTATACCGTTTCTTCGAAGTAGTTTGATATGTCGCGCTAATCGACAAAAAAAACACCCGGGAAAGACGATCTCCGTTTAGTATTGCAGGTGGCGACAGACGTGCTTGTAATTTAGCCTAGTCCCGTACACGGATCTACCAAAATCAATCACACATATTTCACGGTCTTGGTTTAGTTTTTCGCCTGAAGTTAACGATTGCACACTAAGCGGTTTCGCAGTTGGCGCCTGGCAGGATTGTCGATAACGCATGTGTTCGCTTTGCGTCTAAATGTTCGCTTTTGCTGGCTTTAATTGGCTGTTTCGGATGATTTTTTTTCTTGTTTATGACGTCATTACCATCGCTATTTTATGACGTCATATCCGTCATTATTTTATGACGTCATTAACGTCAGACAAAAAAACAACGGGGAATTCCCTAAGTTGAAAATTCGGAACTCCTCCTTTTTGAATTTCTGGATACGCCCCGCTGTCTGTTTCAACCAACCTGGGCACGTTTTGATAGTAACCAAGCACTGCCTGGAAGATTGCGAGTTTGAACAGGAGTCACATTCGATATATCAACCATTTTACCAGGACTATTTATTGCCGAGGACAATTGGTCGTAATCTTCTGCCACTTCAATCACTTCTGGAATTTCATCATCTCCTATAAACAGGCAAAATATTTTTTGAAATTAAGTAAACAGCAGATTAAGGTCTGTATTTGAAATCAAGTTTAAATTATATCTTGATTTCACGTGAATAACAATTACCAGCTGTTGTGTTTAACTTTGACTCTTCATCAGATGACGTGGAAAAGTCATCAGATGAATAATCCCTTGATCTGATAATCACACAAAAAATATTTATGACATTCAGTCATATTTAAAAATAATGTGATTCAACCTTATTATTTTTCCTGTAATAATAGCATAATTAGATTGATTTGTAGAGCAACGCTAACCAATCGTTCACATTAAATGTATAAATTCTTAATTCTTAATGACACTTGAAAAAATATTACCGCTGGGTGTATATTTTCTCATGATCCGATTCATCACTACTGCTAGAAAGATTTAGTCGGTGGTGTTTCCCACTTGTATGATGACTACCTCTGTCCCCATAACCAGACCAAGTTGCCACTGAGTCTAATGTGGAAAGCACCACAGTCCTGGCAGAGTGTGGGCAAGTTTGTGGTCGATTATTTTCAAGGTCATCTTCAGCATCATCAACAGCTGCTTTTTCTGCGGTGTAATCCCCGTAAACAGAAAAGGAACGCTTAGTGTCAGTTCCATTGGAGCCAGAAACTGGTTTTGATGGTGGCATATCCATCAGATCGTCCACCTCAATAGAATTAAGTAGCTCATCAAGATCATCCAGTTCATTGTGATTCATTTCCTCATGAAAAACTGGTGCAGCAGCAGTAGAAGTGTCTACAAATCCAGCTGTCAATTCAGGGCTTCTGATCCTCAACTTTGTGGAATACTTTTGCAAGATTGGCAGCTTTAACAGCTCTTCAGCAGTGGGGCGTTTACCTGGATCTCTGGTTAGCACTTTCGCGATGAAGTCTTTAGCCGCAGAAGAGCAGGTGTTAGGAAGCACAGCATACTTACAGTTTACTATCTTATAAAACAAGCTGACCAGGTTTGCAGCATCGAAAGCAGGGGCCAGGGCCAACATCTCAAATACCAAACAACCCAATGCCCAAATATCTGACTTAAAGCTGTAGGGGATGTCCTGACAGAGCTCTGGACTTAGATAGCATGGTGTTCCTACACATGTGCTGGCTTTGTCTAGTGTGTGGTCGATTTCCTTGGAAATTCCAAAGTCGCCTAACTTCACATCTCCACTCCTGTTGAACAGTAATCATGCTTAACAATTAGTAAACCTAATTTAAAAAGTATCAAACAGTATTTAATGTATATTATTTTATGTTAACATGCTACTACTGAAATCAAACAGTAAAACTCAAGTGTATAATTACATATAATAATATGTAATAATTTTGTTCCGTTTAATACAAATTATATGTGGCAGTATTTACTAATAATTGGGCATTCAGCCAGGCAGCCTATATGACAACAACACAACAATAAAACTACTCTACAGGGTCTTTTAAGAAGTATTACCTTACACAATAGAATATTTGAAAGGCATTCTACCGTAAATACAATGAACTATCACTCTTTTGACACAGGGCTGTAATGTAAACACACATTGAGTCTTGTTGCAACAAGAGTCTACTCACTTAAGCAAAAATACATTTTCAGACTTCAAATCTCGATGTAGAATTCTTCTTTCGTGTATGTAACACACTGCTGATGTGATTTGTGTGGTCCATGTTAAAACTCTGTTTTCTGGAAGAGGTTGTTGTTGTAACTGGGCAGTTTTTATTCTGTCTTGTATTGTGCCTCCATCACAGTACTCTAAAACCATGCACATCATTGCATCCTAAAAAACATGGAAATTACATTGATTCAATATACAGTTGTTTTAAAAGTTTGATTTATTTACCCCTTGGTATTGTGAGTGCAAATTAATCCAAAACTATACATAGTTTTATTGTATTGTACTAACTTATTAAAGTGGCAAAAATCTAGTTTAGTTATGCTGTATAATTTTTAAAATGTCAACCTAAAAAAATTTATCCAGGTTAGATTGATTATATATATATTGTGAACAGTTTTTAACAAACATTTAAAGGTATTTTACAAACTAGAATGCATTTATTTTATTCCAACCTGGCCAGTTAAAAACCACTCTTGGCATTTGACAATGTGAAAATGGCTCAAGGTTCGTAAGATGTTAGCTTCCCTGGTGACTGATTTGCGACTTCTAGATTTGCGTGAATCATCAATCTCAATCTTTTTAATAGCAACAAGTTTGGACTGTAATATAAAATTGTTCATATGCCTCTACTCAATGGTACACAAACTTTTATTTTAGCTAAATAAGGTATCAGGCCAAACTAAAATAAAAGTAACTTTAAAAAAGGGGAAATATAGAAACCTTTTGTTTACTGTTTCTTGCAAGGAAAACTGATCCACTTGAACCCTTTCCAATTTTAGTTATGATGTCATATGCATCCATTATGTTCTATTCATACTTGCACTTTCCGGGTTAATAAATTTGATTTTTAATCAGCCTAAATCACAGTTTACCAGATTCAGAAACCAATCTATTCCGAACGAAATCGATAAAAGATCCTTTAAAAAATAAAAATATTTTTTTTTATTGAATGAAAAGCAGGTATGTTTGTTTGTGATACATATTTTTTAAATCTCATGATACACACTTACACACTAGTACTTGTTTGAAAAATAGGACTGTAATGTGGGAAATTTCAAGCCACGTTGCCAAGAGGAAACCTTTTTAAAACTTGATATTTTATGATCTGGATAAATTAGTGCAGTTATTTAAACCAGCAAGTCATTATACAACACCAGAAAACCTAGCTAGCAAAAAGATCAGAATTTGTAGTAATAATTGTTGGACCCATTTGCAACTTAGATAATTTAATTAGAAACAATTCCTTACAAAAAAATATATTAAAGTTTGTATTTAAACATTTCAAAAATCTGTTGGCATGTTTGATCTGGTATGCTCAATTCAGTATTATCAATGTTAAAATCTAGAGCAGAATGGCGAACTACTGACATGCAGTTCATACAGTGACCCATTACAGATTTCCAGTGACCCACTTGCCTTTTTAAAATAAACAAAATACAACCAAATTTTAAAAATAGAACAATTGTTTCAGGAAAAAACAAACTTTATAACCATGTGATAACACCATTCTTACTGCATGGTGCCAAATTTGTTTGACATTTGTAAAGTGACCAACACAATACAAAAGCTGGCATACCAAGCACTAGTAAATGCTCTTTTTTCTTAACTGCAATTTCTATGTTTTACAGGCAACTTAACCCAACACTGCATAATATAATGAAAAACATAACAGGCTATAATCCCACCACACACGGGTGGAAATCAACTTACTACACGACATTAGTTTGGTAGTGCAGGCCAACTGAATTAGGTTTCGTTTGGGGCTTTTATTGCTCAAATTATTCGGGTTAGGGTGCGAACTAGAGTTTAGGTGGGTCAAGTTATATTATAATATTTATTGCAATTTTGATTTTGACAACTTGTTACGTTACCGTAAAAAAGTAGTACGATTTCAGCTGAAAATGAAGTACTATATCGAAAAAGCGACTGAAGTTCGTGCAGGTAGTTTTGCGCGGTAAAACGATTTTTTCGCGGCTGACGCATTTCACGCCGATTTTCCTCAAAGAGCGCGGCAACGGCCATTGCTGAGAGAGCAACACGTTTAATTTTAGGCAAAACATTCCAGTCTGATCCCGAATCTTGTTCGATGCAGAATCCGTTAAAAAACTGCCACAGTCCGGTTATTCCATTAACAGCTGACATTTATCAAATTAATTGCTCCTAGATAGACAAAACAAGAAACAACAATTAATAACAAACACATTTTTGTAAATATTAGTTTTACAGCCGGTCACGCATCACAAAGTCAGTTTTTGACAACCATAGACATCTTATAATTCACAGCATCCACTGCGACCACTTGTGGCCTGTCTGTTTGTCATTTGTTTAAATCAGTGCTCCGCAACTTTTTCACGTGCGGCACCAAACAGTGCAAAGACAGTTTGGCGGTACACCTACAAAATAATAACGATTGACAACAGATGCAAAATATCCAAGACTGCCCAGAGAAAACAAGCGTTTTATCATAATTTAAGTAATGGGGTAGCCTATACATGGCGCCTTATAAGGAAAGTATTTTACAAAAGTAGGACAAAACATACAAGAGAACCAAATTAGGAATATACGAATAAGTAGCATTGCATCACCATTACAGTTAAATGGTTATAAATCGGCCGTACATAAACTGCCTTATTTCTCTTATGCTATATTAGGGTAACCCAAAGTTGACAGCATCGCGAGCCACATAAAGCAGTGCGTGCCAGGAGCGGACCAACGATTTTTATTAGCTCGGGACATAAAAAACTGTCTTCCTGAACAGCTAATCAAAACATACAACAACAGAAAGTCCCAAGTTGAGGTACACAAGTTACACTAACGAACTACTTAATTGTCGGGGTCCGTTTTTCCCCTGTTATTCCATTTTTTTATCGAGCGACAATTAACCAGTTAAAAAGTATTAAGTTGGTATATATAAAGCTTTTCAATAATACGGTTTTGTACTGTCTTAATAAAGATACATTATTGTTTCAACATATTGTCTACTACTCTAAACTCAACAAAATTCATTTTCCTTCCTATTAAAAGCTGCTGGTCAGTGGCCACATATTCTCACAAGATTCGTACTGAAGACACTCCCATTTTTTACTCTACTCCATTTTTTTTTCCTTTTTCAAGTTTAGCTCCAAACCACAAACCTGTCGAGAAACACCTTTTAGTTGAATTGTGGAACAGCTCTGTGACAAGATGCCAGAGCGATCATTTGCATGGTCTGTTAACACATTTGTGCGAATGTGCAGCGAGAAAGTGACGCATAAACTTAGGAAATTGTTCACAGGTCACAGGACATTAACCTAGCCTAGTGTGTTTTTCACATTTGGTCTTACCAGTTTAACCACAGCCCGCAGTGTAACCAAATGGATTTGTTCAAATATGGAAAACGATAGTTAGCCTATTAGCTGTTATGGAATCGGAAATCTGTTTTGGAATAAACTAAACAAGCTTATCGTACAATCAGTAGTCGGAAATACTTATGAGATGCCCTATACACCAGCATTTAATATAAATAAACTGACTAAACATTAAATTATTGATTCTTGTACGTTCTTGCTGGGAGAAAATGTGTTGTTCTGTCTGTAAAAGCAAAATATCTGGACACGTGGGGCTTTTGCCTACGCAAACATATAAATGTGTCATTGCTAGAGTTTTGTATTTTACTGTACGACCCCGCACAAGGAAGTATTTGACATGGATAACTTAACTAAAACGTAAACAGTGAGGTCCATTAATATTGTCTTGCAAGTCGAGTAGAGTACACAACGCCAAGGTTTGCCACTTTATGCGACGCTTCGTATTACCGTTTTTGCTCGCGATACACTTGGGTGTGGCGCAAAATATGGAAGTGTGGACATCTGGAACCAGCGTCAACGTGACTAAATATGAAAACATCAATACAATATATACCATCACAGAAGATAATGCAACGGAACAAGGCCGGTAGATGACAATTGTACCTTCCCCTGCATATCAGCCTACCACTCTGGTAACTATCAAAACAATGAATAGCACTCCGCTGCTTTTGGGATTAACTTCAGTTGGCATTGTGGTGACAGTTTTAGTGATAGTTCTCGTTTGTGTAAACCGCAAGCTGCCCGATGGCGACAGAGAAGATCTCATTAATGTCTCGGATCAGCAAACTAACCGAACAGTGCCTTTGCCAGTTTCATTAGAAACTGTGTAAAGGTCTCATTCTCTTTTTTGTACATTTTCTATTTATTGGTACTGTATGTTACAAATTAAGACGTTTTAAATCAAGGCTAGGCAATTTGGTTTATGTGGAAAACAGAGAAAGTTAAAAAAGCGTGAACTATAAATCATAAATTGCTGTTAATTCGTAAACTATATATCATATCTTTTCTGTCAATAAGTATTGTGGTTAGTTCACTTTACAAATAAAAATCTGTAAAAGCAGTTCGTTTTCCCATATTGGGTTAATTTTAGGAATCAAATATTTTTCCTGGGCATTGGTCGCTAAAGATCCGCTTTTACTCGGTTAACCACAAAGGGTCGAAAAGTAAAATAATTTTTCTCCTGAACGATGTTGAATTTTTCTCGGAAATTTATAGGAATGTAGTCCTAAAGTTACATAATATAGAACCTCAAAAAGCAAGGATAGCTAAGGCGCTGGTCGTCAAAAACAAATACGTATTCCTGGTGCCAAATTAATCTCGGTAAAGAGTAAAAGAAATGTAAGATCATTTCAAGCAGTGTCCTCTTAATAACTATTACGTTTTATGTTGTAGCCTTCGACCCCGCATCAATTTGCTTAAGCCGCGTGTTGTTGCCGATGATTTAAAAAAAATGGTTATGGCATTATAACATGGTAAATTAAAGTAATGTTACGAACAACATTATATTCTTGCTACGATGCTGAATACTAAGAAAACAGTATGTAAAATGACAAAACTTAATTTCACTACGTTTTTTTTTTTTATTATATGGGCCGAAAATTTATTTTCGGGACATATCTTGTTTTTGCCGCTATTCTTTTTTGGTTTCCTATGGTATGTTTCAGACCGATTTTTGTCCGAAGCTTTATCGAAAAAGTAGACATCGTAGAACCTTCAAATTTTCAGACATGGCGTAGAGTGGTATGTAGGTGCTTTGTAAAAGTTTATGAGGCTGCACCCCCAGGGGCCTTTGCTTGGGGGGCAAAAACCTGAAACATTGCGTTTTAGCACTTTGTAGCTAACGACTGCCTTCTAGCAGCAGAAAAACTTTCATACAGAATTCGTTCATATTCGCTTGCTTTGTCCAGCTTGTGAAGTGACGAAGCGACTTACCGCCTGCTGGGCTTTATTGTCCCGCGCGTGAGACTTTCATTGTGCGAAGTGCCACGTCCTAAACTGGGCTCGTGCGACTTGCATTTTAAAACAAGGCTTCTCTTTAGTAAAATTACTTAATGCTGTTAAGAAACAACTTATTTTACCGCCGCAAATTTAAATGCGAAATCTGGTGGCAACTCTAATCCAACATATCAACACCAGGCCTACACAACTTAAAATTGTGTGTTGATATGTTGGATTGGAGTAACATACTATACAGGTGCAAATAGCAAATAAAACTCCAAATACGATTTTTCCAATATTCTCCAAATCGTATTTCATCGAATTGTCGCGGTAATACACAAAGAGGTAAGGCCGTGAATAAAGTTTCACCCACCGTACAATTAACGGAGGGAAGCATTGCGAGTAGAGATGTTCAAAGCAGAATATCGGCGACTCATTTATAATGCTTGCTTTCAATGCGGCGTTAGTTTTTTTTCGGCGACCAATTACTTCGCGATAATCTTCGCCTAATAATTAAGTGTCAATAGGGTGTATTTACCGCCGCAAGTTTAAATGCGAAATCTTAAGGCAGTCTACGCCTCTCTGTTAGCACCTGTCTGCATCTTGCTCCAACCAGCATACTACCAACATCAGGCCTAAACATCTAGCAAAATTTTCGATTTAGTAGTTTGCGTATTGAGAACATAATAGTGTTTTTCATATTGTTTAAAACTACAGATTTAAAGCCTGTTTTAACAGTGATTGCTCGGCCCAAGCCATGGTAAAAAATTACCGAGTAAAAGTTTGCAAAAGTATAGCAAACCAAAGGCGTTAAACCATTTTTAGTCTTTAAGAGAATAATAATATTTGCTTTTCAAACACGTAAGCTGGTCTAAATTTAATAAAATCACCATACGCATTATCTACGTAAATTCTATTTATCAAATATATGTTTCGATCATTCCCCAAATTCTACGCCATATTTGAACCCCTTCCGCATCAAAGGCATATTTTAAGTGGGGAAGTTTTCGGCCCATATCTGTTTTTGCTTGCAGAAACAAGTTAAGGAAAATAAAAAACAAAATATATAATATAAAGTACACAATACAAAATATTAAAAAAAAAAAAATAAAAAAAAAAAAAATAAAGTAAAAATTGAAAATAAACACTAAGCCCTGAAAATATACCCCCTGACAAAATATACAACAACCGCACCCCCGTCTAGTTTTATTGTGTTTTCCGTCGTTGCTGCTATAAAGTTTGCTGTTATTGTTGATGCTTTTCCTTTCAATCTCTTCGAACTTTTGTCATGTGTAAGAATATTATTCTTATGTTTAAATGTTCATATATCTGTGCGTTTCCGTCATTTGTGTTTCCGCGTTAAAACGTGTGTTTTTTGCTGTTATTGTGAATGATTTTGCGTCAACCTCCTTGAACTTTTGGTATGAGTAATTGTATTATTTGTATTTAAGTTGTAAATATACCACTGTGTTCATGTTATTTCTAGCAGTAAACTTGCGTTGTCGTATGATTTTTCGTTGTTATCTTATCCTTCTTGTGTTTCCAATGTATCACATTACTTGTGTGTTAGGTAAATGTTTTGTTATTTCCAACGAGCATTTGTGCAAACAGGGTGCAGTTGATTCGATGTACCTTACGGTCTTTTGCTCCATCCTGGAACAAACCACTGTAATTTGTAACTTTGTACTGCGTTTTGGATGTTTCGGTTCCAAAAAATAAACTCTATTTATCTATCTCAAATAAATTTCATATTCTGTATGATTTTTTGTCATTTCGCGAAGCAAAACATGATAGCTTTATAGTTGTAAAACAGCAATATCTCGTCTCTATACGCTGTTAGCCACTTGTGTGAAATGGGTTGACTAAATACTTTTTCCAATAAATGAACAGTAAAACCTTATACGAATATCAATATATCGATTGAGCGTAATACTAATATAACACATGAATAAAACAAATATGTAATCCCGCTACTAAATCGTTATCGAGATGGTCATTGATCATCCTTAACAAATCCGCTTTCTCGGTGCCAAATCATTCTCCGAAAGGTTGATAATTTGGCGCTAACACAAACGGCTTCCAAATTAACGAAATTGCATCTTATATATATTTTAGAACGTTTGTGAGTCGTCAGCATGTTCGCCCGGTCTGTTGCTGACAGAGCAACGTCGTCGTTGACTACAAAAGGACCGGCAACTCCCGTCGTGTGCTCGCCACTCCCCGGGCGCACGCGCGACATATCATACATCTCTTAACGTATCCGCGCAAAACCTTTTTTCAAGCGCAATTACCTGCGTTGGCATAAAAAATCAAATTAGGTATATTGCCCTAACAAAAAATAAATTCCTTACAGCGGTTTTGATAGTAACCAATTTCCAGTTCAAGCGAGATTTTACTTACGTTCGAAGAAGTATGGTACCGGGATTACGTAAAAAGCACATCACATGTTATAATTCATGTTAACGAACGTGTGCAACATTCCAAGTAAAGACTTAAGTTTAACTTCGCAAAATATCGCGTTTGTTGTCGCAGTTTGAACAGTAAGCAATTTATATTTTTCAACGGGTTCCAGGTTTGTCTGACGTTGGACGCAGCTTAATTTGGCGTTTAGTGCAAAGGTTTAGCAATTTTCACTTTTTTGAAACATACTGAATAAACATCAGAAAACCTACACGGATATCTTACAACAGGGGTTTTCAACCTATGGGCCATGGCCCAGCAGTGGGCCACGGCAGTGTTTTCAGTGGGCCACAGAGCTTGGCATACAACGATACCAGAAATCATGTCATTATGAACACATATGAGTCCGACATATAAATAACAAACACCTCGACGTAATGCTATGTTTGTAACATCATTTGTTTTCACAATACAATGTGTTTGGTTTGTTTTTACAATGTGTTTTCTCGCCACCCAACATGTGGTACGGATGCCGGGAAGGTTTTCCAAACGTAACAATCGCCTTGCTTACGTATTATCCTTTGTTACGTTTATTTTTTGTTTGCGAGCATTAATTTTGCCTGGTTTAGGACAGTGCTCCCACTGCTCCGCAACCGGTGTGCAGCGACATTTTCGTAGGTGTGTTAATTGTGCTTCAGGGTACTTTTTGATCATTCGAATTAACACGAAAATGTATATCTCATTAAGGTAAGTGTTTTGACCTTATGTATTATTCCAGGTGTAAATTCATGAACTTCAATATTATGTAAAACATTTTTAAAAACTATACGATCGTCATAAATCGAAATATTGACTTAACCACCAGGAACTACCAGGAGTATAAAAACACAACAATTGTTTTCAAATTTTACACCAACGTGGAAAGGGAGATTAACCATGCGCTCGAAACCCATAAAATATCATAAATATATTATTGGCATTTTGTGATAAAGTATAATTAGTCTTGAGAGTTGTTTCGAAAAATGTCTGAAGCTACAAAATACAAAGCACCAATGCCCGGTTTCATTTTCCAAATTCTATTTAAAGCTCTCTGTTTTCCGTCCGCTATTGCCGGCTTCAGAAGTTTTCAGAAAGTTTGTAAAACCGCAAAATCAGAAGAAGGAATGTAATACGTAAATTTTCGGCGCATTTCATTATAAACTGCTCCTTTTTTTATTGGCTGCCCAGGATATTTGCTGCCCCGCTTTATATATTAAGCTACTCGACTGGGCTGTCCCAAAGTCACGCCATTAAGTATGGGGCGACCTAACATTATTAATTAATTTATTGTATTGTTGAAACTTGGTGTTTTTCATCGAACGTTAATAATAATGGGCCAACGCCATTTGTTTGCTAATTTAGTGGGCCATGAGCAAAAAAAGGTTGAAAACCCCTGTCTTACAACAAACAGCAGTTAACAGTAAGCATTGTTTTATTTTCAATAGGGATTTTTCTTACATTTGACGCAGTTTACCACCGGGATAACATATTTGCTTAAATATCACGCTATTAAGCAGGTCTAAACAATTGCTGCTATAACCTAAAGTTTACCGTCTGAGAGTTATTCTCAATTGACAAATGTTACTGGGTTTTCTTTACTTCAAGTCAAGTACATTGCCTTGGTAAAAATAAAATTTCAAGCGGCAAAAGTTCTACTTTTGTGTTTAATAGCGTTTGCCGTTTGTTTGCCGACGTAAATGGAGCCTAAGTTCGCAAAAAATTGCGTTTATTGCAGCGTTTTCCTTAACATTCTTTCATGAGGCATATAGGACACTTATAGTTACAGGGACAACGTACAGCAACCCTAACCGAGTATAAACTACGCAACATTTGGACTGAGTTTGCAAAATATCGCGTTTATTGCAGCGGTTTGAAAACTAAACAAATTTACTTTTTAAATGGGATTTTCTTTCGTGGGATGTAGTATGGTACCTACCGGGACATATTTGCTTGAATTTCGTGCAATTTTAACAATTGCTGCTACGACTTTTTTACGTTTTATAAATAATCGGCTATAACATGCGGCTTAAGGAAGGTTATACACAGCTGGTAACACGTGATTAGTGATTAAATAGTCACAGTGCGTTCGCGCCTTTCCTTTAGTGACCTATTTCAGACACAAAACTGTTTTTAGGTTATACGTTAATTTTTCATTTTTACGCTGTTTTAACCAAATGCAAAAATTACTAACCGTTTGTATTTTGTCACAATGCCCCAAAAGTGGCGTGACGTTTACAACGTTTAAGCATGGCATTTTACATCAGTGGTTCTCAACCGCCGGTCCGCGTCAACCTTCCTGCCGGTCCGTTAAATATATTACAATTTTATATCTCAATTGCAAAATGCAAGATGTTGAAGGCTTGTCCATCAAATTTAGAACTCTGCCAGTTTCCTAATTTGCAGCATTGTCACGTAACATAAAGTTAATGGTCTACTTTGGACTTTATCGTACCTAACAATGGTGTTGGATTTCGGGTACGCCATTCACAACAACGCGAGAAAAAACGACTCGATTTGTGTCGAGTAATTGCATTTATATTTTCACCTTTCGAGGGCATTTATATGTAAACGGAGGTGGTGATAAAAACGCGAAAGTAAATCGAGTGGGAAAAAGAACCTTTTCTTGGTGTCATTTATTTCTCAAACGACAAAAAACGAGTGTTTACTTGAAAAGCGTATGAAACGGATAAACCTTACGTGAACAAGTTTTTACTTTTAAATTTGGAGAATTTTGTTAGAATGATCGAAAACTATTTGTTAGCAGTAATCAAATTATACAGCAACCTATGCAGGCCTGTGTCAATTTACCCCGAAGTCACGTTAAACTTGGTTCATTGTATTTTATAATGGCAGAAAGTGTAAGCAATTATAGAAGCACCATGGACAGATTTATTCAAAACACAGAGAACGTGAAAAACACTTCGACCTAACGACATTTGTTTGTTGACCGCGATAACACACATATAATTAATCTATGTCATTTAAGGCACATACCAGTATAGTTCTCGAACGCGCTAATACATAATCATGTAATCATAATAGTTAGAAAAAGTAGACATTCATACACTTCCGCTAATGATGAGCATTTAGAAATGTTAAACTGGAAGGGATTTATATTCAATTGCACAGCGTAACTCCGTCGAAATTTACCGCGGTTCGTACAGTGAAAACTAAGGTTGCGGAGGTCAACAAGAAGTTTAAACTGCGAAATTGCTACACTAAAAATGATGTAGTCTATTTGCGAGATTTGAAAGCACCGGTTATCATTTCTCAGTATTAAAGTTGGCAAAACAAAACTGCACTTTAAGAGATGTAACCTTGCATCCCTTTACTGTAGAACAAAGGTTCTTAAACTGGGGTCCATGGACCCCTTAGGGGTCCGTGAACTAGTTTTAGGGGGTCCATGAAGGTCTAATTGAAATATTAGTGTATATTTAAGAAGTAGTCAATTTATTAAAGAAAACAATTAAATTAAAAATAAAACGGTTTTGCACTGAATGTATTTAACTCCATTTCACTTTCACATTTTTGGACCAAAATCAGCAAATTTATGAAGTCTATTTGTACTGTGACGTCAATTTATGACGTATTTTTAATATTTTTTTGCCTACAGTGGTCCACGCGGTAAAAAAAGTTTAAGAACCCCTGCTGTAGAAGAATTGTCGATTGTATAATAATAAAAAAAAACGGAAAAAATGTACGACCCGCTCGGGGCATCGACTCCGACGAGCTACAGCGTAGTAAAGGAGCACCAGTGTGTTCTATATACAATTGCTACGTTTTTTAGAAAAAGGATAAAGGGGCGATAACCGACCGGTTCGCGGCTTTCGAAACCAAACAACCAGTGACTTTGCGCGGATGGAAGGTGATGAAGTAGTTCGAAAGCAGCCGCGGTTACAACACGGAGAAATAGGTGGCGAGTTAATGAACTTGATCAAACGCGCAAGAAAGAAACAACAACAGTAGGGTGACGACAGTAGAAATACGCAACCGTTTGAACGCCATAGAGCGGACGCGAAAATCGAAGAGCGAATTCGTAAACAGCTTTAAAATAGAAAATTGAATAACTCGTGGTCGGACGGTGCTTAGTCGCATCGGAAGTGTATTTTCGATACAGTTTGTTTTTACAAAACAACTCCAAAATTTAACTAAATATTTTTGTTAAAAAAATTCTTCATATACAGTGAGATAATAATCTTCAAAACGATAGACGGAAAGCTCACAATGAGCAAACGCTCTATCGAAAGGAGATACTGAATGTATTTTATTCAACTATGGAAAGTTCATTTAAAAACGCTAGATTTGATTTTTTTGCCACTGCGACACTTCGGCAGCCGAAGTAGGAAACAGAACTGGGTTTTCGTTCAGCAACAAATCAGGACACAGACGATATTGGGTTATTGGGTGAGCCCATCTGTGTGAGGACTTTGTCGAGCCACTGAAGCGGTCCGTTCAGGTGAATCTCGACCCAGCACGGAGTGGAAGTCACGTCTTGCCTGTGGTACTCAGCGCCCCAACCCTGCACATGTTAATGAAACGTTATTGATTAACAACAATGGTAATAAAAACTTGCTTAAATTTATTAAAAGCTGATAGCAACTAAAAAGTAGATTCGCTTGCTTTCCAGCAGAACAAACGTACGAAAGAATAGCTTTTCTATATTTAATTTGACGATTTCAATAACAGCAGTGAAAAAAACAGAAATGTTTATTGCATGTTTTTCCTAAAGAACTTAAGAAGTCCCAATAACAACCATACACATGTCATATGTGTACTGTAAAATAACTGTTATTTAACGACATACATAATGTAATGATACAAAGGGAGCGCCTTCAAAAGGCTAACCGATATAGTCGTATGGTCGAGGTCTTGATTTTGAACCTTACCACATGCTAGATTTCGCACGGCTGACTTGCATGGAAAATTAATTGACAAAATATAATTTTCGGCATCTGGTTTTTACCTTGACAAAGCTCATCCTGATGGTGCACATCTTGGTAAGTTCGAACACCGACTCGTAGCCGTGGTTTACGGACTGAGAAAGCAGGGAGGCGAATTGCTGCAACCAAATAACAGTTATACGTTAAATTTGGCCTTTATAAATGGCCACCAATAAGCAATGATCTTCCTATAACACAGTTTTCAAAGAGGTTTCAGGTATACACAATTTAAAAGCAAATCAAAAGCACATTTGGTAAATTACTGTTTTCTTTCAAATCACCTCTTGCATAGTTTTTGACTAAGTGTTTTGTCTTGGGAGTATATAACACAAAGCAAAGTGGGACAAAGGATATTTAGAAAACTAAGTTTTTATAATGACATTTTTTTCAAAAGTTTTAGATAAGCTTTGATCAAACGTAGATAAATCGTTATCGCTCAGCCAGTTTTTAAGCACATGTTTCTGTTGGTATAGCAGGCCTATATGGTCGATTTGGAACGTTAAGGTATTGTATAAGCTATTGCTGCCAGGCATAATATGAAGGCAAATGTACATTTGCCAGAAAAGCTCAAACTTGTTAAGGTATGTATTCTTACATATAATCTTGATAAATTAAGGCTTTTGAAAGAAAATTGCATCTAATCTGATGTGAACACTAACAAACCTAATCAGCCGTATAAGCTTCTAAAGCGTATGGAGATTATAGGTACAATACACAGATATTTCAATGACACACCTTTTACAATGTGTTCGCAAGTTTTTCTACATATTTTTGCAAAGCAAGAGACCCATTGAAGCGGCAAAGCCGCAAATCCAGGTGCCCGAGCTGAACTAAACTAACGTAGCTGCAACAGTTTGTGTTCACAGAGTAAGTAAAACTAATTAGAACATGGCCACCTGGAATACAGGCGCCTGCCATTTTCACACTGCATTCGACAATCTTTCTTTCTTTCTTTTTTTTTCTTTTTTTTCTTACCTCTTGGGATTCATAAACATGAAAATTGGACATATGTCGGGCTACTTTTTGGCGAGGCCAAATCAATCAAATGCCCACATTGCTCAGCGTTTACGACATCGTTATCCCGTTGCTTACGTACCTGATTATTGAAAATCTTGAGCGAGCAGGTGGGCGGTATTTTGCAGACAGTGGTTGGGTGGAAGGTGTGGTAGTAGTTGCAGTTGCGCGACTGCACGAAGATGGAGGAGTCGGAAAGACACTCGGCGTACACTTCGCCGCCCACGTAGTACAGGTGCACCCCTGAACGATGGAAGTATATAGAGATTGGTAAGGATTGCACGTTATACAGCTCTAGCTAAGTACTTGTGGGAATTCAATATAAACTATGTATAGTGTAGATGTACAAACAAGTTGTGAAACGTGGTCAATTTGTGTTAAGTACTTCGATTGTATAGTGGCTGACATATAGAGGACTATACAAAGTTGAAATATATGGCAACATATAGCATTTACTTAAAGATCGTAGTAGGCTAATAGATTTAGGGTTTATAACAGCGGGATCAACAAGTAGCAATATTATAATTTCATCACCAGAAACGGTGGCATGTTTAATATTTTTTCATATTAACAACTCTATTAAACCTTCAGTCTTTTATACAACGAATGGGCGACGGAAAAACAATATCAGGCAACCAACGAGTTTGGCATTTGAGCTTTTTATTCCTATCTTGTTTCTTTTTTCCTGAACTTAAGGTAAAATATTCTTATTCAATACAGCACGTCATTCCGGCCGTTCCGATAGTGGGTAACTGCGGAGGGCACCCAAAAAAACAACAACAACAATGCCAGCGTCAATGGTCGGGTCACTATCACAACGCGTGAGAACTGAGCTATCGTCTTTGAGGAAGTAATGCCAGGTGCTCGGTACGGTCAACGATGCTTGTGGAGGCGGGTAACGCCAACTTATTTATTTGGGCTAGAAATGGGAATCGCGTAGCGAACTGAACAAACGCACAGAGGCAATCCCCATACAAGTAGCGTTGGTGCTTCTCGTTTGTTCGGGTGATGTTAAAAAATGAGGCAATCCAACGGCAACGAACATTTTTAAGTTCAGCGTTAACTAAAATAATTCATAAATATATTCAGACAAAATGTAAAAGAAACCTTTAGCCATTGGAAGCAGACTTGGTCAACTAGATTTATTTTAGCTTTGTAAAATTCGATTAAAAATAAAATTAGAACATTTCAATTTTATAAAATTTGATTAGAGAACGAATTATATATATAAGAAACTTGCTCTTTACTCAATCGAGTTCTTTTGAATTATGCTTCACAATGTATTACTTTTTCATTGTGCAAAAATCTTTCCCAGCACCATTTTGAAAATGCCATGCAGCATCAATATAAAGTTAATGAGTTTAGGTAAACTACTTTGTGTTGTAAAGTGGACGAATCATCATTCAAACGCATCATTATTGTTAAAGTGGAAAATAAGGATGTGTCGCCGGCAGTAAATAAAGAGATCAACGAACAATACTCGCTTTGTGTCAGGTATAAGTATGACAATGAAATGCTGTGTCAATAACCTAACTGCGTGCAAATATAAAAACTGCCTAGGGTACTGAACAAACCTTCAATAAATCGTAATGTACCATTTGAGTTTTATGACAAGAGGGGTGGCGAAACGCCCATGGGATTTACTATTGGCAGTACTTAAATACACAAGTTTTGTCTATGTCTAGCCAAAATCGCAAAAACAAGGTGCCTTTAAAAATGTTTTTCTAAAGAAACGCGATCCAACAAACTTAGTTCATTAAATATGCCATCTCTGCTAAGACCACTATGAACAATTTATTGCACGGTTTCTCATTGTGCACTCCTAAGAGTAGCCGCTCTGGAAAAAAATACACGATATTCGTAGTATCATGCTTAACCACGTGCTCACGTTTATCCAGTATTCACTTGTCACAGGAGCCAAACAAAACAAGTGGTACACAGCTTCCGTTGGGCTTTTGCAAAAAGTAAATTCGTTTGATTCTATTTTCCCAAACGAATAAAGGACCACTATGGTTCGCAAGCCCTACCATTATGATTTTCGTCACCTAGCGGTTAATATATGACATTTTTTTAAGAGGAGGCAATTGTCCGGCAGAGAACAGGGGTTTGTACATTAGTTACCCTTGAACTACAAAAAGTCGCCTTCGAGGCAGCTAAGAAACCGACAAACCAAAATACAGCCGGCATTCTTATTTATATGATAACTTATCAAAGCGACACTTTTACAACCCAGGTTTATGCTCGTTTTCCGCACCTTGTCCTCTTTACACGCTCGCTCCAAAGCAACTGTTTCGAAGTAGACGATGCCAATTGACCTGGTATAGGCTAATGCAGTAGTTCTCAACCGGGGTGTCAGTTTCAATGGTCAATGATGCCAAAATATATTTTAGAATCCCCAAAAATCTTTTTGCACAACTCTTACATCTTTTTGTGTAAAATTAAAGTTGACTAAATCCAATTATAACTTCCTACGTTGTGTACAGTTGATGTGTGCTGTTCCAGTGTTCAGTTTATTGTGACATTCTAGTGGGTACCTACCGAAAAATCATGTAGAGGTGTCGCAATATTTTCATTATTTCGAAGGGGTGCCGCAAGCCATAAAAGGTTGACAACCACTGGATATGGAAAACCTAAGAACGATATCAAACGCTACGCTTTGGTGGTATACCTTTGCCGATGTGCCGCCGCGTGTTCTCGATGGTGGAGTTGCGGTTAACGTTGGAAAGCTGGCCGAGGCAGAAGCGGTTGGTGGAGGCCGACGGGTTGGTGAAGCCGTCCACGATCACCGAGGTCGAGGTGGCCGAGAAGGCCTCGCCTACTCGGTTGTTGAGTTCGTAGTATACGATCGTGCACCAGTCGTTGGGCTCGCTGTAGTGCACCGACTGTAGGTCTGACGAATAGCGTTGTTTACAAATAACACACTTTATCGTAAGTTGCAGCGCAAAAATGCAAGACACCGAGTCCGAAATTGGCGGACTATTAACCGGATTAGGCTTTGGGTAGGTTACACTCTAGGCAAAATGAAGTGCAATGATTAGAACAAGAACTTTAAATCTTACTTTAATTTATTGATGCCTTTGTCATAATACCATATTTTTAAGCACGCCATAAAACACGAAATATTGTCGAGTACCAGGATACTCAGGATGGGCCAGTACAATAAATTGGTCCGTCTCTTTAATAAAGTACGTTGACGAAACTCATTAATTAAGTTTAAGAAAAAATATAAACCCAGCAAAATGCATTTCCCACCATAGGGACAAACGAGGAAATCGCTTAAAACACAAAAAGAGAAATACTAACCTGCGCCGATCCTCAGGTTGGCGGCGGGAGCGGGCGCGGGCCGCGACGTGTCCATGCTTTCCGAAGCGGGGGTCTTTTCGTTCTCAGGGGGCATGTAGGCGGGCGGGGGCGTATCGGCCGGCAAGCTGTACGGCGAGCTGGGTCCGGTGATCGAGCCGTCGGGCGACTGCGGCGGAGGTAGGGAGTTGGGCGAGTAGACGTCCGAGGACTGTGAGCCGCAGTAGGGAGAGCCGGGACTCGGGTGGTTTGGCAGGTTGTGGTTGGGATGGGGAGGCATGCCCGGCGCTCCGTGGTGCTGTTGCCTGTCGACACGTGTTTTAAGGCTGTTAGTTAGTGGACTGTCGTCATTGTTGTTGTTGCTAATAAAGGGGTCATGCCGCTGTGTTGGAGTAGGACATGGCTGTTACTACTTGGTGGGTTCCACTTATGTTAATTTCACACATACAACGTACTTTGAGGGCGATTTGTATTATTTGTAGCTGACGGATAGTCACACAGGAAGTTGGAGCTATATGGTTTACCTGCGTAGACAATTTTGCCTCAATGTTTATCGAGCAAAGCATTGACCTACCGGTTGTCACTAGCTTACCAAGCCGACCAGGTGCGAAAACGCGAAAGCACAACAGTGCAAGGCGGCCTACCTGAAGTTTGCGTTGTTGTGGCAGTTCTGCGACATGGGATTGGGTCCATGCAGCATGCTGTGTGAAGGCACGAATTCACTGTTACGCGGAACCAGGACAGGTGGCAACACTGAAAGGCAAGCACATGGCATGACTAAGGTTCAGGTGTTTACACTGCAACCAGCACGAAACCGGTAGTTGCTTGGGGCATTGCCGAAGTAACGCCGCGCTAGCGTAAATATTTGATAAGTTCCACGCCGGATTTCACAAATTACCACAGCGCTTTTCTGCCAGCTGGAAGGCAATGGCGCTGTCGACAAGCCCTGATAATCTAACGACTTATACAGGTATCCTACTTTTTTGGCATAAGTAGGTCGCTAAATTAAAATAGGATCACCTTAATGTCACCTTTTAATCGGTTTTGTGTTTTAGCACATTGTAAGGTGTCAAAGCAAAGATATCTGGAACTAAAACTTATTTACTCAATATCAACCGATTTGTTAAAGTTGTAGATATCTACATAGACATATACCATAGGAATGTGCCTTTTCCATCTTAATGGTTCGGGCAGAGAACGTTTCGGAAGCTACGGTGGAAGAAAAGTGGCGGCCACTTGGCTGTGTACTTAAATCCGCCAGGAGTTGGAAAGTCTCTCGAGTGCTTCTCGCCACTCTTATTACGGGGCCGGCCAACATGTGTTTACACAATTCAACCTTCAAATTAAATGCAATTCTCTGTCGAAAGGCGGCGCGAATATAGAGCGTTGGGCGCGCGCCACAACACAGGCGGGACGATGGTCGGAGGGCTATTACGGCCATTGGGCCCTGGAGCTATAAAGACGCCACTGTAATAGATGACTGTTTGACAGAGCTCAGTCCGAAGGCGAGCGGGGAGTTCGGCATGTCGGGGAATTTCGACTCGTGCCGCCTTCGCTGTTTTGCTTCAAACAAAGCACCGCACAACACAGCTGGGCAAAATAGGTCGCAAACCATAACGATCTGTTATAGCGCGTTCCTAATTGTGGTTACGCGTCGAACAAAAAACCTTTTTGGCAGCCAAGGCGCCACAATTGTGCTGGCGTAGGTAGGTGTATTTTAACACATTTACAAGTAAATGTTTTTTAGGGAATTTAAGTGCTATGCTCACCAGCACTTGTTTAGTTCAGCTTATAATTTCCCCAGTAAACAAATTAAATAGTAAGTATACACTTGAGTCGAGCTTTGAGAAAGATTACGTAAAAGCAACAAATAGCGAAAAAAAGGTGTCAAAACAGGACTTGTTTTGATAAGGATAGGACAATACTGGTTGGAATTTCTAATAAATCTAAACATAACAGCAATAAAACTTTAATTAAGAAAGTTAAACTAACACCATTTTTATGGATGTGTAACCGTGATAATGTGTCGGTGACACGTAGGCACCTAAACATTTCGAGTGTTGATACCGAGGCCTTGCAACCGAAAACGCCACGGTCGAGGCCAAGGCGACAGATTTGTGACACAGGCACGAACTGGCAAACGTGGCACACTGGGTTTTCGCCAGATGCTCAAGCCTTGTTTGAACAATGATTCGGTTCCCTAAAGGTTTTTGACACCTGGCGTCGCTGACGAAACAATGGGAGAATTATGTCGCGACGGTGCTTCGCTTTGTCCTCAAACCACAGTCGAAAGGCAGCGGTGATTCATTTCGCTTTAACGGCAGGAATTGAAACGTGGGTACTCCAAGAGCAAATATATATTATTTTTTAACCTCTGCATCAATTTATACGGCCACTTTAAAAAGAGTCGGTCTTTTTCCCTAAGCAGTGCGAAAATGGTAAAAAAATAAGCTGTTAAAAGGGAAGCGAGCCACTTATTGGAAATAGTCAGCTACTTGTTACGATTCGGTTGGGACATGGGCGCCCAAAATAGCCCATCGTGTTGGCTAACGGCTTAATTGGTATTGCTTCGCCATCCAAGTGCTGGAGGCCAATACACAGTTCCAAAAAGGAAGCAGAGTCCACTCGAGATGGATTGCGTGCAGCTGTGTCCGTTAGGGAGAATCCGACAGAGACCACACTCTGAAGGCAAAGCAACCAAAACCGACTACGGGTCACCAAGAAATCGCTACGAACGTATTTTAACTAATATATTAGTGATATTAAGCTTGTTACATTATCGTTTCATGACGAAAGAGGATGCTTTTTTAATCTTATTACAGGGTATCAGTGTTTCGCAACCTTTTTTGACGCGGCCCAAATACTAAGATGAAGTACAGCAGCGAAGCTTTAGCGACCGGATTGACTCCACTGAACTTTTTGTAAACCTGTTAAGAAAATACGAAATTACTATTGCATTAAAAAGAAATGTTGTAAGAACAGTCGCGACCCATGGGTTAAATAACACTGGTTTAAAAGAGTACGCCGTTCAGATTTGTTAAAAGGTTGAGAACAACAAAACAATTAAAATAGTTCAAAAAATGCTGCAATCAATTATTTAGGGTTATCGTTTTTTTAATTTTCCATAAACGTGGCTAAACAAAATTTACAGTCAGTCCTTCAGGAGGCCTCGCTAACGGCCGAGAACGAAAGAAGTTTATAAATAGATAACGACCTATAAATGATTGCATGCCAGATAGTAGCGATGGAGCGCAGGTCAAAATTGGGACAAGGTTTCTACAAGGCGAGGTTGCCAAACGCCGTGCCGGCCGCTTTGGCTGAGCCGCGACACGGCGTGCATTAGGCCTGAGTAATCTCGTAATGTGAAGACGCGCAGACTGTGAGGCGCTTGAAATGGGGGCAAACATGCAAACGACGTAACAAGCGCCGGTGCGCCACCCGAGCCCGCTACAAATCTACCTGCGTCGAGTGGCGGTAAGCGAATTTTTCGGCAGCGGACTGGCGCCAGGTCGCGAGCCGTAACTACCGCGTTTCGACAGACAACAAAAGTGTGACAGCGATCTAATAAAGGGCCCGGACAATCGAGACGGGGTAGCTGACGCTTATGGGTCGCGATCGGCCGGAGAGGGGTCGTAGGGGCCGCGAGGGCGACAAACGGCGCCTCGTTCACGCCGCGCGTAATTACACAACAAACAAAACAATGGCCGGTCGCGCCACAACACAATGACGAGGGTGCAGGAAAACAAGAAAAATCTGCAACAGCCAAAACAAACGGCGCGAGGAGCGCAGCTCTAGGACCTCTTGCCTCATTTAGTGTTTTCTCGCTCTTAAATCACACGAATGCCTGTTACGGCAATTCCTAAAAGGTTTACAGGCGGGATTATGGCGCTTAAGCTTTCGGCATCGTTTAACGACCACCTGAAGTGCTGGAAGCAACTTGCGTTGGTTAGTCAGTAAAACACCGAGACGTTTGGCGAGCCCCACCCGAAACGGAATCCGGCAATAATCACCAACATCAAAGCGCCCGTTTCTGAGCAATTATTAACAAAACCACACATACAGTGTTTCGTGAGCGACAAGTGGTAATAGCCTAGTTTTCATGACCACCTTCAAAAGAATATTTTAAAATCAAACAAAAGCGCCATTTCCAGCCTTCAAGTTTATAAGGTTACTTTAAAAATAGTCAGCCATGTTTCCACCCTGTACTGTTACACAAAGGCACCCGTCTGTTTTTACAGCGGCGAAGTAAACTGGCCTACAGCGAATTTGCAGAAGAAAGGAAAATTATTTGGGGTGGTCACAGACGCAAGTTGGCAAGCGTCGGCGTAAGGAAACCGTTGTTCTGTCTGAAAGCCCGCAAATCAAGTTCGCAATTTAAACGCGGTCGCGCGCTGAGGGAAAAGTGGTGGTGCAGCCCAGCCAGGAGAAATAACATCACCGGCAAAGGCAAAGCCTGGGCAAAACCTTCCCGCGGCGTAAATCAACAGCGGGTGGCACAAAACGGGCTTTTTGGGTGCGTAGGACAGCTTTTAGTGTCACGACAAGTCAAGCAAAGCAGAGAAAACAAACGAACGGCTAGCGGCCGGGCGTCGCTTCTTCGCATGATGGAAAATAACAATAACTGAACACCCGGGCACGACATATCTGCGAGGCCCATGGGAAACCAAGGCACGCGATTCGCGTCGCAGTCAAAATCATCGCGCGGATTTATTTTTCGTCATTGTTGTGAAAGGTGAGCGCGTCAACTTAATTTATCCGAGCCTTCTTTCTAAGGCAAGCGTTCAGAAACAAGGCACATTGGTGGCGTAACGTGTGAACAAGTGTTTCACAGAGTGGTTGATAAGAGGTCTGGACGAAAAAGTCGTTTTTGATCAGCCTTTCTGGTCTGTTGACAATCGGCTTGAGAGTGTGCTGTGACACAAGTACTTCACCATAGGCACTTAGCAACGCCTTGGCTAACTACACACAACTGTATATTTATATACAGTGCATGGACTAGTACAAAAGCTTATATGTATGTGTGCAAATCAAATTCTATGCAACACATGTTTCAGGGTGTTCAAAGATGTACAACGTACTGCAGACAAAAAAGTTGATGAACAGGTTTATGCAGAAAAAAGTTTATTATAACTGTCAATTTTTCATAAACCATAACAAATTTATATCATTTAATAGTAAAGAGATATTTCAACTGTAAGCTGATTTATTACAATAAACTGCATCCGAACAATTGAAGGCTGGGTTAAGAGTTCATACCGCTGACAGAGCGACAAACACAATTATGATATACAGATTTTTAGACTTTTTAGGTGTCAAATGTCCACAAAATCTTAACCTAGAACCTAAAAATCTTTATTTCAACCTTAAATAAATTATGCCTCCTTTTGCAAAGAAGAACATATTTCCAAGAAAAAATAATAATTCCTAATTTATTTAGCTGCACCTACATGTATTATATCAAATGGAACCTACCAGGGCTTTCAACACGCCTGTAATGGTAGGGATTGATACAAACATCTTTTTCTTTGGCATCAAATGAGTACTGGCATATTTCCACTGGTTTCAGCTCATGGTGACTTTGTAGATCTGGCCACCTCCACACTCTGCAGTAAATTACATGTGGCAAGCCTTTTCTGTGGGAGACCTGCATGATGCGACAACAATGCTTTAACAATGGTGGTAAAATATCTGCGTTAGGCTATGCTCCAGTAATATATGCGTTTAATAAAACTGATATAATTAAATGAGTAATTAATCTTGCACTAACATTTCATGAAAATAATGCACCGTTACTATATCTATTTTTGAGTAAGAATCATCATAATACAATAATATGATTTTAGCTTATCACATAAACAAGACAGTATTTGAATTTAACTTAATTGGTATCATGCATTTTAAACAATTTCAAAAATATTATACAAAAATAATTGTATTTAAATTTGTCGATTAGAAAAGATTTTCTACTTTGGATTACAAACAATCCTAAATCTGAGCAAAAGTGATACATAAAAAACAAAAAGTGTGTTCACATACATGTATACCCTGGAAGTCTTCCAGGTGGAAATATACAGCTGTTAAGTCAAAGGAACATAAAATTTTAACAATACTACCACATAAAACAAACCTGTAGTCTTCCATCTAAAGAGCGTGGGATTGTGACACATTTGCTGGGTTGTCCAGGGCAACTAAGCGCCTTTTCCAAGTCCTCCATCGACCCCTTCTTCTTCTTTAGTTTCTTAACAAGTGAATCTACAGCTTTCTCCGCCCACTTTTCTTCCTCATCACCTTAAAGTTTAAAGAAAAATATTAAACACATTTTTAAAATTAATTCTTAAATAACACCAAACTTGTTTCACCTGTTGTTTTTTCAGTTTATTTTATTATGATACTTTTTGGTAGGTTAATTAACAAATTGTTTTTTTTTTGTGAATAGGATAACTACATTCTAACATAATAAGTTAGGAAAACTGAAACCACTTGATTTTTAGTTTTCATTATAGATTGGTATACCTTGCTTCCATCCTAAAAGTCGTTTTACTGCTGGGCTAGTAAATCCAAACAAACTGGTCATTGCCATGGTTTTGCCAGGAACACAGCTGTAATATTTCCCAAGCGTTAAAATACACAAGTGGTGCACACCCTGACCAACTTGTTTGCTTTTCAGTTGCAGGTTTTCTGTTTAGATTTTACAAGGTAATATCCTATAACTGAAGCTTAAAACACTTAGGATACATTTAATATTTGTACAACTGTATTGTCAAAAACAAACAAATAACAAATCCATTTCAAATAACACTTGCATAGGGTTTTCATATTTTTTTAAATATATAGTTTCTCTAAGTTTATGTCGTCGCGCTGGTCTAGAATGCTATCACATTTATTTTAACACTAACGAAACGAGTTGTTAAAGCTTAAATTACAAGGAAGGCATAAATATGTAAGAATAAATATAATAATAACATATGATCCACCAAAATTCATAGTCTAACTCTCACCCTAACCCTAAAAATTGACCAAAGGGAAGTATGCAGCTCGAAGTAATATAAACCCCCAGACGAAAATGTGTTAGAATTTTAGACCAGCGCCATGGCCTCTTACAAAAACACACTTATATAAATATTTAGCCATTTCCGCAGATGACTGCATAAATTAACTGAAGATATTATACTTGTTACTTGATGTGAATTCGTTAGACATCTTTATACGGTTACTTTCTGCTGTTAGCACTGGGAACTGCCGCTATTCGTTAATGGTGGATTCTGCTGTTCAATCTGCGTTTACTACAGCCTACAGGTGTTGCGATTCAATGAAAGCTTAATTGCAATCATTGGCGTTGCCACTCATGATTGTTGAACAGTGAGAACACGCGCGAACGAGCAAAAAAGTTTCTTTACCTTTTTTCAACCGGCGACGTCATGTCTCCTGACCGTCAGCACCCCAGCGTTCTCCAGATATTCATCCGCCGTAAAAAAAAAATGAGTTTAAATGTTATCAAATCATTGCTATGAACCTATAATTACATTATTTTATTCTAAAGACAACAGAATGTTAATCAAAACTGTATAACTGAAAAAAAACATTTAACAGAAAAGAACATAAGACTCACTCGCGAACATTTGCACCGGTATACATTTTGTACTACTCGTTATTATCGTCTTAGACGAGTAGAATAATGATAAAAGCAGGTTTCTAACTTAAGTACATCAAATTGTTTGCTTTTGATTTTAAAAAGGTATTTAGTTTTGAAAGAAAGTGTCAGTTCATATAAAAGATGACTAACTCATAACTGGTTTAATGCTATATTTAAAAAATGCCACCAAAAGTTGTGCCATAAAAAAAAAATCTGAAGCAAGTAATAAACACCAACTTGAATAGAACCGCTAATCGAAAAACAACGTCTCGATTTATATAGCAGCCAACGCCTTATAAAACAAGAATACAGTTGATTTAAAAATACCCAGTGTAAGATTAGTAGGAATATGAAGCCCCATACAAAAGTAGGTACCTGTAGAATTTTGAACGTTACGAATATCTCTTTATTCATTCTTGACGTTCAAAATGCTCCCTACCTCTGTGTGCCTGGGCTTTGCTATTCTTACTACGTCTTACTGCAACCTCCAGCGATTATTCTCCGACTCCGAAGAGTGTTTTTATAAATAAATTGGATTGTCTTTCAAAGGTTAATGTCAAGACACAACGGGGAACAACATAGCTTTTACTGAGTTAAGTAGATACCTATCTACCTGTGTGGCGGGCGCTAAAACAGTGTTACTGTTTAATAAGTCCAAGGTTATGTCTTTCGCAAAAAATAACAAGTTCAAGTCATTAGTTCCCCGTGCATCACTAAAAGATAAATAAATAAATTTTACGAAAATAAAAATTGATGAAAACACTTAATTTTAAAGTGATTTTGGCAAAATAATAAAGTTAAGTAAAGGGAATTTTGTCAAAGAGACTTAATTAAGCCAAGTCAAGTCATTTAAAAACAATGACTAAAGCCAAGTCATTACAACACTGAGTGTGATGCCGCAAGACGTCGCCCTAACACCGCATGCGGATAAATAAATTTATAGAACTGTAACAAGTACGCCAAATCCGAGTTGAATCTCTAAATGTTCCACAGTATGGTCAAATCGGAACATCTTATCGCCACTAAGAATAATAAAATTAATGACTTTCTCTGCAAGTGAACAGGGCAACTGTTAAGTTCAGTACAAGTAACCCCGAATCCCCAACTGTATTTTATGCCTCCCTGCTAAATCGTTGCTTTCTGACATGTTTTATCTCGTCTCTTTTTTTCTTTTGCCTTCGTTTTGTTGTGTCGTTATATGAATAAAATATATTTTAAATGAAAAAAAAACTAACAATTGCCACGGTTATATTTATTTGTTGCACAGTGGTTCTTTTTTAATATCGACCTCAAAAATTGATTTTGTTTTTTAACCAGGGTCGGCATACAATTTTTTTAGCGACGGCGTCATAAAGCGAATAGATAGTCTATTTTAAGGGTCCAACAAATGTAAACTTGACATTGGTAAAAATCCAAGACCATCATTTATATGCGACACGCGTTTTCGCATTACAAAAGATAACAATTAGATCTAAGTATTAAAAAAAATAGCAAATGTGTTTAAATTATTGGGTACTAAATAAGTGTTATAGACGGTTACGTTTGCATAGAATTCCAATTGCTTGCGGTCAGGGGCTGATTCAGGAAGCCCTAAGTTTAGTTAAGTCTTGATTGTCTTTGTAAGGCGTTTTAGTTCAATTGAAGAAATTCATGTCCAAGACGTCACGGTCAACATAGCGGTATATAATGACCTAATCTATAAAAATGTAGTTTTACAAATGAATATATATGTTTGTAAACCTGATCACAGAAAAATATCCTGGATCCGCCCATGCTTGCTGTGTGAGGCCGGCGAACGATTTGAAAAGAAAATCGTTGGTCTGATTTTTCGCCGTCACGCTATTGCTATCGAAAAAAAAATCGCCCTTTAAAAAAATTCCGTCCTTTTGTATTGTAGGAGGGGCGGCAATGATGCATAGATTGCGAAGGGAGACCGAGCAAATAAGTTTGAGAACCACTGAATTAACCTACAAGATAATAAACTGGATAGCATCACAGTCAACTTAACATGCTCTTTGCATATATTTATAGGTTTTGCAGAAATAACTTTTTTGGAGATTGGGGAGGGGATTTTACCTTAAGGAAGATATAACAGAAATTCTGTTTGAAAAATCACTTCGAACGGCGATAGATAAAATGGGTAACATTAGAATAACAAGTAACAACTATTAAATAGATGCTAAACGTAATCTTCTTCTGCCCCTAACAGTACTTGTGCTAGAACAAAAGCTTCAAAACGAAGCGTTCGTCAGGGAATACTTGACCGTAAACAGCAACACTATTTACAACGAACAATTGCAAATTTATGGTCGTATTATGATACAACGATCAACAAAGCTCAGCATAAAATCACAACTTATTGCGACTCAAAATGAGCGCAACTGAGTTTGAGACTTTCCAACTGCGACTTCTGCATTTAACAATGTGGTGATTAAGCCTCGCATGTACTCCATGCATCAAGATTAAGTACAGTCGTCTTCCATTCTCGCCAACTAACTGCAAACGAGTAAGTGCATGCATCCAATAAATGCGATACAACAGCGAGATGTACAACACGCGCCAAGAGAACTTACGTTAAATGAAATGCAAATGCGAAAGCAATTTAATTCCCAAACGGGTGTGCCATATCGTCCAACTTTAAAAGAAACGTTAAATTAAAAGAAACACAGCTACTTTTTAAGGGCAAGCGCAAAAGAAAAGAAAATCCGTCACTGAAACCGCAAACATATAAGGGGTCGCTATTATTTAAGCTACCTGTTAATTAGTTTTGATACTGAAATTCAACATGCGGTCGCACAAACCTTCAATATCAGAACATTAATGTATATTTCATTCAAAAAAACTTAGCCGAAAGCAGGTTCTGCTGTACAAATTAAAATCCGCGCAAGCAAAGGGGGAAACAATAAAGATTTAAATATTTAACGACTTAAAGGCAGCTTCTGAATGTTCAACACGCCAATGTAACTGTATAAGAACTAGTTAAAAGCGAATATAAAACATAAGAAAAAACGTTTAAGGTTACACATTGGTTTAGCAAAAAATAAAACAACGTTTATAACTGCTTCAACAAACGGAAGTGTTTCAAAACTTTTAGTTGATACGGAAACATTAGTTTAAACGAGACGTATGGTGGTGTGCACGTGTGATTAGCTTTGCGAACTTTCCAATACGTCAATATCTGGCGCAACGGTTAGCTAAACAACACTAATTTATTCTTAAGCTATAGCTATACGAGAATGCCCACTACTAATAAAACAAAACGTGTTGATTCAGCAATTCAATAACTCTATAAAAATCTCGATTAAAAACAAAAATAGGCGGGTGGTACAGACGGTTTTATTAAAAAAAATATGTGTAGATTTTTTGGATGAATATGCTTCTTTTTTTTCTGTTCCTTAATTCTGATTTTGAACAATAGACTGGTGGACCTAATAGACGTGCGCGCTCAAAAAGGAAATCGTTGCAAATCGGGTTAAAGGATTTGCCTCATGCCCATTTGAGCTCGCTCGTTTGAAACGGCGAAGGTCCAACGTATAGCAAAGATAATAATAAGGCGACGAAAAAATAAAAAAATACGTCACAAGCGCCCTATGGACGGTAACATATGACGGGAAAAGCGACATGGAGGGCCAAACGTTCGACGATGTAGAAAGCAAACGTTCGTTGCTACGCATTCACCTTTCGTCAATCGTGCTGAAGTTTGTGTGGCTGGTTTCGCGCAGCTGGGCGTGGTTATCTACAAAACGAAAAGATTAGAAACTTAATTAATGGCGGGGCGGCATAAATTTTGAAGACATTGTATCGACATGCTTAAAAAGGTCCTGGGATCCTTTAGTTTAAGCAGCAAGATATATTGCGATATGTCAAGTCTGTGAAATACAGACCAATATGGTAAGATTTCGAGAAAAAAAGAAACATGATAACATATAACGATCCAAAGTTAAACCTCCAGTCACCAAACAACGACAAAACAACACCGCTCATATGACAGCATCTACGTCAAACGTGTCACGTTAGATCGAGCGTCACGTTTCTAAAGCTTAAAGGCGTGACTTATGAGTATTTCCCTATTACAACGTAACAATCGGGAATTAACAACTCACGTTCAAGGAAATCGACCATGATTTGAATTAGACAGGGCAGTGACAATTTGCAAACATGTGTGACCCGCTGTTTTTATAAAATATTCATTGGCATCGTCGCCCACAAATTGACGATAACCTCGCAGTTTCTACAAGTGCGGCTGGGCAGATATAGACAAATAGAGATTGGTAAAACTGTTTTTTTAAATCTCGATGTTGGCTTATTCAAATTATATCCGATTTTATCTGGCATGGGCTGTTTTAAATTAGGCCTGTGTATGTCGGTGGACCGCCTTTTTGCTACATGAACATTATATATATTTACTTTGAGAGATGTTGAACCATCGGGGAAAGTTTAAGACCGAGGCGTTTTCTATGGGCATCATTTTTTAGTTAACAAAAAGTTACGATTTACGACATACACATATTATTAAAATACAGTATCATTGGTTAAGCTAATACTACATCTACTCCAAGTTACCCTTATAGTTTCGGCATGGGGTGCATTTAGCTATTTAAAAGTGAGTTATGCTTTGCTACTTAAAAATACGAAGCTGACATGTGTGTAAAATGTAAACCAGTGGTCGGCAAACTTTTTTTGTCGCGGCCCAAAGTACTCTTTACATAACTTTTGAAGGCCCACTACGTAAAACCTGTACGAAAACAGCGGCGGATTTAAGATGTTTGTTTTAATGGTGAAGTATTACACGGTGCCTTTATTCTCAAAACATCTAGGCCTACCACGGCATAATGTAAAACATACTATAAAACGAAGCATATACGCGCGCAGCGCGAAAAGTTTTGCGTTTACATATAGTTAAAGTAGGCAAAACATATAGTTCGACACCTACTGAGGACCACATTTGGCACGTGGATCTGAACTACGCTGGGACAATATAAAAATTCTAAGCCACATGCATTTTTAAAACAAAGTACAATGAACGTACGGCTATCACGCGGCCCACAGCTAAATATAACATTAATCTATTCAAAAGTAACTCGCGGCCCACTAAAAATGGCTCTGCGGCCCACATTTGGGCCGCGGCCCACAGTTTGCCGACCACTGATGTAAACGGTGGTTCTCAAGGAATTTATTCAGATTGAGATACTCGCATCTTGCGCAGTTTATTTACTCTTAGCCAGTTAGTTGTACCCACCCGTACCGTGTAAACCCTTACACCCCTGGTTTAGTACGAAGAGTTAGAAAATTAAAATCGCTGATCATACCGGTGCCGGCTTCGTCTCTCCACACAGGCTCGTCACTGGACAGCAAGCCGTTGGAGTCATCCGGTTTCGGGCGCTGTGGAAACGTCATGCCGTTGCCCTGGCTGAAATTGAAGCGTCGTTAATATACGGTGCGAAATCGCCCGTGCACCTGTGGGTACTTTCTGTTTCTGTTACCAGTATAAAACGCTGTTTATCAGGGTCGAGCGGGTTTTCACACAGGAAGCATAACAAGAGCTACAGAGTAGCCATTTTACTTTATAACCAACTCAAACAGTTTATTTACCTTATCCAAGTTTAGTCTAATATGGCTTTATAAAAGAAGACGTGGCTAATGCAGAAATAACAGCATTCATTAACAAAAGTGTTAAACAGCCCGCAGCCAGGGAACCATGTTTAGGATAGAACTAAAAAAGAAACATTAGCCCACTAAACTTTCTTCCAGAAATTGTGAAAATTGTTTCTAATCAATCAACAGCACATGCAAGACATTTTTATGAAATTTGTCTGCTAAAGGAAACATTCAATACTAAATTACACATCCAATGCTAATTTATTAGTTAAACAAAAAAGCATGTTGACATTGTATTCCTTTCAGTCATGCAAACAAGCATAACATTTCAAAAAACCATAAACTGTAGTACATACAAGTGAAATATGTGTATAGTGTACACACCAAAGCACATGCAATGGACTTTAATTACAATAATCCAATAGTCCGAAGGTCAGTAAAGTAAGGAAATTGTTGTTAATTACAATGGTATGCATTCTTTATCACAGCAGGCAAAGTTAGTAGCCGCACCAACAAACATACCCTGCCTGAGTGGTTGTCTGTTCTACATCTGATTGAATTAGTCGCACTGGGTATGTTTGGCCATCGCCCAAACTGCAAATGAATTACAACAGCTATGCACAAGGCAGCAAATTTTAAGAACAAGCAGCTTTATAGCTATTTATTAAATTTTTATAAAAGTGCAACACAAAAAAATTAGCACCATTCCTAACAATAGGGAAACCTTTGGAGCGGTTAATATAATTTCATAACTGTATAATATCATAATTATGTTTTTTTACTGCGCTTTGTAAAATTTGCTTACTTCAAATAGTGTCAGGATGAAACTTTTTGAGCTGTTGTACCTATAACTATTTTAGGTATATAGAACTAAATACATGTATTAAAGGTGTGAATCAGGGTTTCTTAAACTTTTTTGTCGGCACCCCCTTTAAAGAATTGAAACTTTCTGCAACCTATATCATTTGATATTGATAAACAGAACATCTCCCATTGTGTGTTTTTTAAGTAATAATGTACAAGTATTTAAATTCAAAAGTGGTCAGTTAGACAAAAGTGTAACATGATGCATAAAGTTGAAATGTGCTCTACTGGTGAAGCATAACACTCTCTGTGTTTTGAAAGCTTTGGTTTAAACTAAGTTAATTTATTTATACTTGAACATATATCTTCATAATTTTACTGATATATGTTGCTATGCATAAACTATAAAAAACATATAAATAATATGTTTGGCTTGAAATAATAAATGATGATCTAATAGTAAAAAGTTTAAAAAAAGTTTTGGTTGTTCTTTAAACATTTTAATATTATCTTAGTTATCTGTTTACACTAATATTGGGTGTCGCAACTAATCAAAAAACAAAAATAATAATTACCAATAAAATAATTTATAAAGGAATCGAAAGTAAAATTTGTTTTAATCGCACAAAAAATTTGCAAAAGAGGACTGTCAGCTTGCTTTCTATGCTGTTACCTGGTGAAGACTGGAATAAACCAGTAAAGTTTGTCCTCTCCAAATACTTGTTCAAAATTGCGCTTGTATCCCAGATTAAAACCTCGCTTGTCAGGCCCATATCGGAATATTGGTGTACGAAAAGATTCTACAGAAAATTAGCCCTAATTATTTTAATGGAAATATTACTTAACAGGTACGCCACAAAAACGTTGTGTATAAAGAAGGAGTAAAAAATGGAGTTTTCTAATTAAGACTGTCAAACAATTACTGTCCTATTGGTCGTTTCAACCTACCTAGAGTGGTCCAATTGTTTAAAACCAGATAAATATGGTAGCCAAACAATCCAGCAAGACTGAAGGCAAACATTATGGCAGCAAAAAACAAAAAAAGTATATGAAATCTTGCGGTTGAAGATCCAAGGGCATTCTAGAAGTATAATTATAAAAGTGCTGTTAAAGTTACAAAAATACAATGGATACATATTTAATAAAACTGTAATATATATTTAAGTAAGTATGTAAATTTAATATTTCAAACTTACTGATTAAATATCATTAATAGACTTTATATCATTTTTTTATATTATTTAGGTTGTGTTGACTTAAAATCACAATATTATGTGTGTACCTGCCAAAATAAAATGAAGTACTGCAGGACAGTTGCAGAAACATAAAGACAGTACAGCAAGCCGTAGAAAAGAAAAAGTACGAAGAACTTGTAGTTGCTGAATCCAACACAGTTGTTAACCCTTAAAATGACACAATGTATTTATATATTTTTTAATACTCAAACCACATTACTCGATGTTATAAAATATACCATGGGCAATAATGATCCATCTTGAGAACACACTGGCCAACCACAGAACAGTAATGACATCGATCTGGTTTGATGCAGTAAGTGATAAGGCAATACCGAATCCCTGTTTGAAATAAATCTTTGCATTAATGCCACAGGCTTGTATGCACTATTTTCTGTGCAGTATCAAAGATACAAGATTATGTTATGTGAGAGGTGGCCAAACCATGGCTTGAGAGTTGCATGTGGCTCTTCATATAGTTTTAAGTGGCTAATATGTTTAGGTTGTATTTGAGTATACTTTTTTGGGATGTTCAGTATCATTTTTTGTGTGGAATTTTTGCCTATTTTAATAACTTTAATACAAAAAATTGTACAACTTTTCAATATGTCTTAACCATTTTATGTCAGCTTAAACCAGTTTTTACTTGTCAGCTTAAACCAGTGTTTCTTAAACTTTTTTATTTCAGGGCGCCCCAAGAGACATTAAAAAATGTGACGACGCACCAAGTGAGTGCAAATAATGATGAGTATAGTTCCCTTAAATTACTTGCAACTATTTATTACATAGGCTTCATAGTTACATATCCTGAAAGGGACTTCAGCCAGGACCGAATTTAGAACAACATGAATGATAAAAACATCGACAACGCCATAACAAAGTCGAAACATCGACAACAAAAGGCTGATGCCAGACAGGTATCACTTAATCGTTCAATAACATGTCCCTACAATTTTAGACGTTATTTTACCAAATTAGGCCTTATCCCGATTAATTTAAGACTTATTCCCACATGTTTAGATCTTATTTAGACGATTTTATACCTTATTCTGTCATGGTTATTACTGGGAATTAGTCTTTATAATGTTGAAACACTTTAGAAAGTAAGGATCTCCCGTGGACAATAAAATGTAAAAGAAAGATTCTTGTCTTCGTATCCAAAGATCTTAAGACTGTTTATTTATTAAAACAGATAAAACATAAAATCATTTCTTTAAATCTTAAAGAAATATATATATTACGCCTATAAGGCATCATCAGTTTCTGTACAAAAAACAAACATGTAAAAATGCCAATATGGGTGGTTAAAAAGTAAAATATATAAAATTAAAAAGAGTAGGATAGCGTATAGGTCTAAAATCATAAAACACCTGCAGATGTCAGATGCAAAAGCAACAACTAGCGAATGGCAGCAAACGACAACGTGACAAAACGGCAAGAAAGAGAAAAGCACGCAACTGATAAGCATGTTATCAAACGGTGTCGCAGAGCTATCATTAATGACAAGAAATAAAACGGGACAAAAACAAGCCCTGGGCAAAAAATTACCTTACACGTGGTAGTATCATTTTTTGGATATTTATTTCAGCTTTGGTTTTATTAAGCCATAAAAAAATATATGTTTTATATGTGAAATGCTTTTCCCTTTTGTCCACAGCGCACCTGTCAGCCTTCAATGGTGCACCGGTTTAATAGCGCTTGCTTAAACACACCGGGCCTCTTATAGCAGTTTGCCCACATCAGGGGCGAAGGCCTTTCTCGTCCTACCCTTAAATGTATTTATGCTGAATTTCTGTTGTACATTTGTGCACAAGTCTTATTTTGTGACTATTCTCTTTCATAGTGTCAAGTCATTATTATAGAAACCTTGAAAGCAGGATAGAATTTATTTGAGAAGTCTTGCAGTGTGAACAAAAATTCACTTAAATGTAGCCTATGGAATTTGGTAATGTGCAACATCTGTACTAAATCTAGCTGAGCAAACATATGTGACGTGTGTAAGAAAGGAAAAAAACAGTGTGATATTCATTATGCCCATGTTTAAGGGGTGGCTCTTTGCGATTAGCAGAGTAAGAAACGTGACTCTTGTGTGTGATTGGTTTGCCATTCTTACTTTATGCAGGCACTATATACCTCTTGGATTAGCTTGTGTGCTCTTATTAGGTTTGGAAATATAATGCAGTACACATATCTACCACAAAACTTTATTTATTTTTTTTTTTTTTAAAGAAAATCAAAAACAACAAACTAAGACATATACTGTGCACAAGGCACAACAAGCAAAAGGTTAAGTTACATTAGTGAAAACCCATGTTTTTATAATACTGGGTAATAAAAATGATATATACCCTGGTATGGGGATTTTACCATAGTAATACTGTGTTCACTATTCAGGTGAAACCATTTCTAATATATAATTAAAAAAAATTATATCTCACCACCACCAGGAGTTCGTGTTTCAACTGGAATAGTTCTGGCAAATTCCTTTAAAACCTCTTGACGCTGCTCTTCATTGGAGGCAGCAACAACTCTTTCTTTCACATTCTCAGGCATTTTGTACTACAAAATAAAAAAAAGAAAGTTCATCATTATATTTAAAAAAACATTAACAATAAAGAAGCATGTCAATAAAACACCCAATCTGAAAATGTATATTATAAACCACATTTTTTCTAATAGTAAGATAGCAGTGTTTTAACAAGTATATAATTGTTTAATTGGCCACAGAAAACGGGAATTTTAAAACTGTGTAGAAAATACATTAAAAAACACATTTCACCAAGTAACATTTTCTTTAAATGCACTTCAATTAAAACCAGAAAGCCAAACAATGACTTGGTGGGCACCACCTGGTATCTGTGTATCTCATAAAATATGTATGAAGAGCAAAAAGCTTTGGAGAAATCCAGACAGTAAGCAGTACAATTTATTTATTCATTGATTAAAAGCAGTTTCCCACTGCAGTAAAGAAGAAAGAAGTGAATATTATAATTTAAAACTGTATCTATTAAAAAATGTCAATCCCTAAAGTATTAATATGCCAAGTATTTAAAGGAAAACAATATAAACATTTTCCATTGAAGAAATCAAAACTTACCATCTCACTTGGTGTTTTAGTGTCTGTAAATATAGTTTGCCAGTAGGACCACCCAAACATTCCAAATGTTATATGGAAAAATATCAAATAAAGCACTGCAAAAAATAAACAATATACATGTTGCAGACTGATAAAATTACCAGCTTTCTGGTACATATACAAGCATTTTTGGCTAAAATTCCTTTATTTTTTGCTATTCTTAATTTAAATGCTTTGTTCTAATGAATGTGGTGATAAACAAGGGAATAACCAAGCATTTCATTCATCTAGGAGTTAAATTTTGTTTTTTGTGACATAAGCAAATACATAAGGTGGGTGCGAAAGTAAAACTTGCCGTTTCACATGTCTGTTTTTCTTGCTTTAACACTGTTAAGGAAATAAGTTGTTCTCGACCGAAGTTGTGCGCAATATGCAACTCAAATCTAGTTTCGAAAAATATAGTAATTTATTTGGTTTGGGAAAAATTTACAATATAAGATGAGTCATGGCTAATTAGGCAAACAACTTAGATTCACATTTTATTTGAAATAACAGTATTTAACGTCTAATATAATAAGATTATTTGCACCTAAATGCACTTTCAGGACTTTTTTTAAAATAGGCAACAAAATTAATTCTCGCCAATAATTAATTCAAGACTGAATGTTCACATATATTGGTGCTCCTAAAGATATGAGAGAAACTATGTGTAAAAACAAATAAGGTGAAAGGTATAAATTCAATCTATTAAAAATTAAATATTTTTTAATAAAATAATTTTTTGGGAAAAAATCTTCGATTTTGTGCCTGATTCTTTGGCAGATAGTCCAAAGTCACCAGCATTCTGCCACACTGATATGTTGGTAAGTCAATCAACACCAAAAATCTTATAAGCTCACATACCTTTTTCTGCAACAGATGTTACAGTATCTGCAAAACAAGTATTTTTATGCGATTTGAATAAAATGTTGCAAATTTATTTGAACCACGAAACTATAACCTTATCAAGAATTTTGGGGCAAAACTTCAAGATAGGTTTGATGTATATTATATTAATAAATCAATTTCATAATAACATTTATCATGACCAAGTTTAAGATACTCCAAACAAAACAAAAAACATACTTACACACACATAATTCAACAACATATGCATAGTAAGACCACAAAACAATTAAAATAATAAAAATGCAGGGAATCCATCTTGCAAACAAGGCACAAAATGTGCCAAATGACATCGACATAGTGAGGGATTGCGTGTCTTCGTTTTACTATGTAAATACTATATTTTGTTTAGAGAAAACACATTTCAGAGTTAAACTCAACTGCAATAAAAATTTATGGTTATATAAATTTACATTTTACACACATGCTTGTATTTATTATTTTACCGTACTTCTATACATAGCTTTAATTATGGTAAAAGTATATCTTTTATCAGAAAAATAAATAAAAGATTTGTCAAACTGTCTAAACCAGTGTTTCCCAACCTTTTTGACACTAGTGCCCCCTTGGGCTCAATATTATTTCATATCGCCCCCCTCATATTGCTTTACAGTAAAGTATTATAATAATCGTTGCCTAACATCATATTGTCTTCACTTTCGTTTCGATAAGCTGTCAGTCTTATTTTAGGTGGTCTAACATACATTCACTGTAGGAATTTATGGATACATTAATTCACCAGGTTATGTCATTACCAGGAAAAATTCAACTTTCTGCACCAATACTTTAAATCAGGGGTCGGCAACCTTTTTTTGTCACGGGCACCAATCAAACTCAAAAAGGTATCTGTGGGCCGCACAAAATGTTCACTAAGAATTGCGTTATTGGAATGTTAGAACAACTGTGAATCAGGCGGGCCTCGGATTTTTTTTATTCATGCTACTAATGAAAAGTGTTATAAAACTAGTTTGAGGAAACGTGATAACCTTTATTAAACTATCTATATTTTGTGTTTATAGATATTTAAGTGCTGGCGAGCGAAGCGAGCGCGATTTTTTTTTGTGTGTATACAAACATTTCTTTAAAATTCCGTGCTAGTATTCACTACATTGCCGAAAAAATAAAAAAAATGTTAAAAAATATATGTCTAATATTTTTGAATACGTTTTCCGTTTGTCCACAGCGCTAAAAAAGCGCTAATTTATTCCAAAGACAGCATCAAAACGTAAACAAACTTGACATAGTAAGATAATTTGCGCGAACCGCGAAAAATTTTTGCCCGTACTCAGTTAAAATAGTTAAAAAGTATTTAAAATGGACTCGTGTCTAATTTTCAAAGAGGCCGTAGGTTGGCAACCCCTGCTTTAAATATACAAACATTTTGCCACGTATAAAACTGTGAACGCAACAACAACCAACAACTTTGCATAAGAAAGTCAATTATTACGTAAAATGGTCGGAAAACTACTACAAGTTCGCAGTACGAAAATTGCCATTTAAGGTTAAAAGTTACCTAGAGTCCTGTTTGTTACTATTGTTGTGAACTTTTTATAAAATTTAGCCTATAAGTACTTTTAGGTAACAACCCCCTTATGTGCATTCAGCGCCCCCCAAATTAGAAACAGACCCAAAACGCCTCCCTGTAACTCGCCAATGCCCACAAGGGGGCGGTACCGCCCACGTTGGGAACCTCTGGTCTAAACCTTAAAATATCTATGATGTCATACATCTGTTAAAATATAACTAAGTGTACAATATCACCAACAACACAAAAATATATAACACTATTAAAATAATGCCAAAAGAATAGTGCAAAAGCTGAAATAAACATCTAAACACATTATGGTAGGTTACAGGACTCCAGTTTGCTGGCTTTAATAGTTTGTCTATTCCCGGCCATATTTGTGCTGTTGTTTAAAGGGCAATGCTTTTTACAATGAATGAGGTTTAAGTTTGCATTAAGGGTGGGGTTATTGGTAAAAAATGGGTAAAGTTAGGGTAGAGGTGGGTTAGATGTGTTTTTAAACCTTATTCTAGCACAGTGCTGGGATAAATTATATTATCTGAAGCACATCCTTCATCACTAGGTTTTATTGATATCAAACTATTTTAGCATTTAAACAATTAGTAGTCTGTAAAGTGCTAATTTGCATGTTGGCGAAATTATTGTTTAGGGTTATCTGGTATCAATGGCTACTTGCCTGAATCACTTATATACAATGCATACTCCTATTGGTGATTATACACTGATTTAGGTTTGTGCTGGGTTAGCGATTGGGTTCAGGTTGTTATAATATTAAATTTAATTTCTTAAATTTGCTTTATTTCCAGATTTGCTTCATATTTAATATCATTTTACTTGGTTAGTCGGGTAAATAACCTCAGCTATATTGTATAATTTTTACCTGATTTGCACAAGAATGCATACATCGAATAATGATTATATAAAGATATTTGTACTACATCAAAAAGTTCTTCAGGACACTTTGATTATGTAAGAAAATCTTTGGTGCTGGCCTAGAATCGTACCACAACAAACATTTTTTGGGTTAGGGGTGGGTTAGCGTTTGGGTAGGTTAAGCAATATTGTTAAATAATAATACTTGACCCAAAACACTAACTGACACCCTAACCCAAAAATTTTGAAATTATTTTAATGATGTGGTAGGATTCTAGACCAGCCTCTTAATTTTTTTCAAATATCTAATTTAGGAATGGCGCTGGTCTAGAATCCTACCACATTTATTTTAGCACTAACAAATCGAGTTTTCAAAATTGAAATTGCAAGGAAGGCATAAAGGCGCTCTTTCACTTATGTACGTAAAAATTATTAAAAAAAAAACTTTCTTTAAATGCCGCATACCACAACGCATATTGTTTGGGTTAGGGTTAGCGTTTGGTTGAGGGTGGGTCAAGTTATTATTAATAATGAACATAATATTACTTGACCAACCCTCAACCAAACCGCACCCTAACCCAAACAATATGCGTTGTGGTATGCGGTATTATTTTGTTTTGTTTTTTTGCATAACTTTTCACGTACATAAGTGAAAAAGCGCCGGCATAAATATATAAGAATAAATATAATAATAATTCCTGACCGACCCAAACCCAAAATCTAACTCTAGTCTATTACCCTAACTGAAATATTGTTAGCAATATAAACCCGCGGAAAAAAATGTGGTAGGATTCTAGACCAGTCTCTTGTTTTTATTTTGTTTTGTAATTAAACTCGTTTTACAATTGAGAGCTTTGGGAACGTAAAAAAACAATAAAACAGTGTTTGCGCATTTTGAATAACTTGGTTTGGCATTTTTTTTATTTTTTGATATGACTTTACTTGGTTTCTTCTGGCTACTAACTCCTGTTGCGAATTTAAATATTTCAAATAAAAAAAATGAAAGATAGCGAAAAAGGCAAAGAAGAACTATTCTCAACAAATTCTTTTAGCGAAATACGTCAAACTTTGCAGCCTAGTAAAAACACATAGAACACTGCTTGAAGTATTTTGGCCGACATGTTTTGTCAAAAATTATCTAAATAAACTTTACTTAAAAGTACCGCAACCAAACTTATACTACTAACTCTAACATCGCAAATTGGTCTAAATTTACAGTAGCCGGTAAAAGGCAACTTTAGTTGTCTTTTAAGCTCCATTTCGGGATTGGATACATTTTAAAATTCAAAAATTCAAATTTTTATTGATATTGAAGAAAACAATAAATCTATAATTTAAATTTCATCTTATTTAAAAAGGCAGAAAAAATCTACTCACAGGGCTGTGAGGCTCCCTGAAAAAAATTTCAGGCTCCTGAAAAAATCTAGTGAAAGTCTGGTACACCGTACGTGACGTATATCTTCCGGAAATAGTAATTAGTCGGCCACCGAGTTTGCAGCGCAAGACATTATTGTGGTGAGATCAGGGGCAGAGCAAGGAATTTTACTCCACCCCGTAAATTCCAGTAAACTTTTGCATCTGGTTTGCAAATCATAAAAAAATGTGGACCAAAAGTCCATGGAAAACCCAGACGTAATTCTAAAAGTAGCGAACGAGTTTTATTTACATACCACGTCACAGTTTCAACAAAAGGGCGTTTCACGGCTGGACGTTTAGGGGTCTGTTAATGTATAACAGAAAAAGTGTGCCTATAATTGAATTTAAGCCAGGTTGTTGGAGTGTCTTTTGGCGCTCCGTTTTACAGCAAGGTTATGCGGATATACACAAGTCCAAATATCACACATCGACCATCAGTCAGTCGTGCAACTAGTTCACCTGCAAGTGGTGCACCGAATTCAACTATAACTGGTGCAAATAATTCTAATCAGCGAAGTCCTGTTAGAACTATACCTCAACCAGTTAAAGTTCCTGTTGAGGAAAGTCCCTGGCCAGAGTTAAGACCGAGAAACATGGTGGAATTGCAGTTAAAGGTAAAATTACTCAAAGATGGCCAGGACGACGAAATAAGGAGATTTAAAATGGACAGAAATGTTTTGAGCTTTGCCATACTACGCAACAAAGTAAGTTAATTAGGTTTTTAATCTTTGCTTCAAAAACATTTGAAGTTTTGTTCACCCCTAACATAATGCTGTATTCTATTCACACACAAGCAATGTGAATAGAACACTACTAGACTCCAATATGACAATTGTTATATTACACTTCTGTAAAACTCGGCAGACTAGTTTGACTTACGCTTTGTTTATTTATTATTTCAGATAAGTCAACTCTTTCCCGAATGTTCGACCGGAAGTTTCAAATTATTCTGGAAAGACGATCAGGATGAATCGATAGCTTTCAGTTCGGATGACGAACTTCTATCGGCACTAGAAAATATCCGGGACAACCTATTCTACATCAATATTCGGGTAGCCTATTTATTCTTAAATTTTAAACAAGTATGATGGTAAGCAGAAAAGGAAGTAAACAATTTAGAATGAATGTGATTTTTTGAACGTTTTAACATCAGATGTTCAAAATAAATAAATATTTATTCGTAACGTTTACAAAATACTTTACCTACTCTTATATAGACTTTGTCATTTATCTTAAGTCTAGTGACAACCTTTAGCCATTATGCTCCAGAAATAAAACACTATTGTGTTGCGATACTTGAAATTTCAGGTTGAACCTTTTGGCTTTACGGGGTTCCCAATGACAGGCATGCCCGGATTTATGCCAGGCTTCGCAGAACAAATGCAGCAAGCTGGTTTTCCCACTGGATTCGACATGGGAGCGCGAATGCCCAACCCGGGTGCTTTTAGTCCGACAAGTCCAAGCATGTTTTCTCCCGGAGCTAATGCAGCCGGAGCAGGAATGTTTGGTCCCGGAGCATACTTTAACAGCACACCAAACGCGTTTGCCTGGGGTGCGTCCGATCCGACAGGAATAAGTCAGTTCCAGGTAACTTTGTCACAATTTTTATCGGTAAACAGTATAAAAAGTAATGTAACATAGACTGTTCGGTAAATATTTTTAAATTTATATTTTACTTTAATGAAAATCACTGGACTGTTCAATGGATGCAAAACGTTTATCAACACAGATCTTATTTTGCTTTTCTGCAGATGCAACAGCAGTTTTCGCAAGGTGGCGGTGGAGCGTCAAGCTCGCATCAAAAAAAGTCTTGAGACTTTGGATTTGATTGGCAAGCGCATTTTGACTCTTCTTGTACGACAAAAGTTGAAGCTGCCATAAATACGGCAGTATAAAGCTAATATTAAGCGTCTTATGTATCTTTTGTTTTTTATTTGTTTTTTACTGTTTTAAAATTAATGTGTTATTAGGCCGCAATTAACAAGGGTCATAACCTTCTAAATTCAAGAATAAATTATGAGGGATCGATCGTCACACTACTTTTATTTATGATAGGAATCATCGCGTTTACTACGATTGAATTTCAGAAACGTATGCTATTCGGAAGAATGTTTCTGTGGTTATCATTATGCCCTTTTTGCAAAATATATCATTTGTTATGTACCGTCAAAAGATACTACTTTTGAAGAGGACAAAATACAGTGTTTCATTTCATCCGGAAAAAAATATTTTTTCAACTTTTTTTAGTTTTTTAAGATCCTTTTTTCGATTTAAAGACCCTAAAAACAATTGCAAATTTCTTTTTTTCTTAACTACTTGGTGCAATTATTAAGTGAGAATCGCCTGTAAATAATCTCAAAATTCGTCAGTTTGTAAATACTTTATAGCCTATACATATTAATATTGCTAAGTTTACTTGGAAATATTAAAGCAATTTGGAGCCTTTTTAATCTTGATGATATCTCCCCAAGAAATTCGATTTTTACCTTTCTGTATTTCGTCGTATTTGACATAATCATTAAATGAATAATTGCATGCTGTACTCGTTATGCAATTTTCTAATAAAATTTGTAAATCTACTTGGTTTTGTTGTCTTGGCTTTTGCAGGCGTTAGACTTATTGCAAAGAATCTCATGTTTTTATTTAGTCTTTTATTCCTGGTGTGGTCAAAGCGAAAAGGCCCGTCAGTAACTGGAAGCAGCTATAGCAAGCAAAAAGCATACTTTGATGATTGGTGAAAAACTTCGATAGAATACACGTAATTACAGTTTTTCAACGGTAACGTACATAAAATTTTCAAATGGTCCAAAGCACAAAATAATGTAGCATGGTATGTTCATCAAAGAAAACTTGAATTTTAGTCACCAAAGTTGGCGATAACTTTTTCATACAACACACCGACCAGAAGTAATCATAATAAAGAGACGACCAGCCGTAGACGAGTAAGTCCAGCTTACCGCCCCGGAAAATATTCAAAACGAATTACTATTTACAGTTAAAATTGCGAGCAAGACATATATTAGATACACTGCGCGTAATTAAGGTGTTTGTACACAATCACACAAGTAATAAGGGAACTTCTAACGGAGCAAAATACACGGAGCATTAAGATGGGAAATGCACACGACAAGAAAAAGCTGAAGCAATACACAGCAGAACGACCTCTACAAGCATTTTAAGTTGAAACAACATCACTTTGGAAACAACCCCATTGTCCCGTTAAGGAAAATTGACGTCAACGTGGCTGTAAATAAATAAAGTCCATATTCCATTAAGAATTGTTTGTTCAACCCACTTCTCATTGGTCGAAACTAAGGCAAACTGAAACGAGCAGAAAAATGCCTTCAGTTAACTTTAATAAACAAAGGCGCGTGAACGCCAATACACAACGAGGCTCGTTTAATCAGAAGCAATGTTCAGATGGTCAGGTACGGTGATGCCAGTGTTAATGGTCAGTGACTTGTTGCCCACAGAGAAGGCTGGTTTTAGCGGAAGCTTGAACGCTCCGGCTCTGAACGCGTGGAGTCGACAGCCGCTGGCCCCATCGAAAAACGAAAGAACCCCGGAATCAAAGTCAAGCAGGACGCCAATTTTCTTCGGAAAGTTTACAGGCATTTGTACGGGAATGTCCTTGCCGTCGTGCCGAACACTCCAGTCTTGATTTGACCTGAATTATTTGCAGGACGGTTTAGAAAAGCTATTAGGACCAAAATATTGGTTTTAAATTACTTAAAAATTACTTTAACGAAGCTTTACTTGATTAGAATTGTACCTGGCTGTAACGACGCCCATTTAAATCAGCGAAGCGGGCGTGAAGAAGCGAGCACTATGTACATTGCACAATGTACATGCGTAATAAAGCGCTCAAGTTTAGTATGTTACAGTGTTACAAATGTATCTACCTGCACAGACACCACGACAAGTTGTTTCGTCCTGTCCATTCGAACCTCGGCGCGTTGGTATAAGCCACACCAAGCGTAAACGAAGTGCTTTGGCAGACCACGACCTGGATAGCAAAACAAACTTGATTTAAATACTACTTTAAACGACAGTAGTATAGCTAAAATCAGACCAGAGAGGTACACGTGATTTGAATGCTCATTTATACGTCAGTACTATATATCTAAAATCAGACCAGTGAGTACGAACAGTTTTCTACTAATGTTTTATTTTATTAAAAACTACCGCCTAAATATAACGTTGTTTCAATTTCATAGTACAGAAAATATTTTAAAGCTTAAAATCTTTTGTTTCTTTTGTTGACGCTGTTTTTTGACAGTGATCGTTAAAAGGAAACAGTGCAATTACCTCCCAGTAGTGGCGTCCACCTTCGATGGCCACATTACCAGTGACACCGCAAAGCGACGAAGGCGATCCGTTGTCTTTTCCCTTCTTTCCCGAATCGTCACGGGACACGGTGTAGCCGTGACTGGCAAGGCGCAGCTTCTTGTGCATATTGTGCGTGTCGAACGAAAACGGCATGCCTGTTAACATAGGACTGTTAGCGTACGCGTTACCAATAAATCAAGAAACGTTTAAGGTCAAATTTACCCTTTTTAAAACTTTAAAAAGACGTATGATATTGGATAAAAATTACACGCGTTTTTACTTTACAGTATGATTTATAATAGATTTCGCTGCATGCCAGACTAAGTTTCAGGGAAAAAATGTGCTGTGACTAATCAGTAAACTGTAACATGTTGTATTATATATTTTTTAGGTTCGTGTACTTTCTCGTTGTACTTACCAAGTGTTTTGATTGATACGAGTTCGCTTCGCGTAGCTCCGGCCTTATTGCGAGCTTTAACGGCGAACACGTAACGAGTGCCGGTTTGCATGCCGTGGATCGTGTAGTTGCAATCCTTGATGTTGGGTACGATCTAAAATTAACAATGAATGTTACTTTAATTTTAAGAAGGGTGCAAATTGTTTCTAACAAAATAAGTATTCACACTAGGGATGTCTGATAATATAATATCGATTTTTGGAAATGAAATGCTAAGTGAAGTGCTAAGTAATGCCGAGTGATTGCTGAAACGTTTGTCAATAGCAAAATGTGTATGGTAATGGAACGGCTTGATTTCATTAAAATAACGGTATATTTAGGAACACTAAACACGGATCTGTTGATTATCTTCAGTATAACGGTATAGTTTTGGTTAATTATAATAATGAACAGCCCATTCATTAGTAGACATAGAACTCGCAATATATAGTTGGTCGAACAAAGCGATAGGAAAATGCATGAATTACCAACTATTCACCAAGGCGAAAAAATAAATTTAACCAAGTTGTGGCGCTATAATTTAAGTTGTGGCGCTCTAATTTTATCACAAGACAGGATAAATGGTCAGTTTTTTTAGATATAGCGAAGAATAGAAGTTGTTTTGTTTTGTTCGTACCATCCATCCGTCCGGCGGCGATTCGTGCATCGACCACTTGTCGTCGATAGCGTACTGGAGTTCGTAGGATTCAGTGTGCCGATGATCGTTCGACCTCCACTGCACCGTGACCTTGTCGTGTGACTGCGTGCACAGCTCTTCGCAGATGCGTGGAGTTGCCGGCGCTGCAATTAAAGAAGAACGGTTAGACTTTCGATTACAAGACTGCGTTGTAACACTTAAGGTCTGCTTGGTGTATTTACTACCAAAGTGGCATGCGACATTTCTCCAGTTTAATATCAACTTCGAAAACACTGTAGTCAAAATTTAGTGACATTTTACAAACCTAATTTGCATGACTCATTTTGAAGTAACAATCCACATAGTGCGACTGTCAGCTTGGAAGGCATTTTCCTGACGAAAGGCTTTTTACCAAGTATGCAACAGGGATCATAAAATTAGGTTGCTTTAGGTGAAGCGGTTAGAGGTATGTTTAGAGAGTTTAACAACCTTTGTAATAGTAGTTAAATACAACGGCGATGGGTACAACGTGTTTGCCTGCAAGGAAATGCCTTTCATTAGTGGATTTAAGCATTCCCGAGCTATCCAAAAACGCAGGGCAGAATTTTTACAAGCACAAAATCCCTTGGATTGGACACTCCGCACGTGCGCCGCCAATACGAACATGAAGCCCTTTCGCGTCGTTTCAACGCCGGTTCCCATGAAGTCTACCATATAGACAAATCTGGTTTTGACGTCCTCACAAAGTGGAATCTACGAGCGAATCGCTTTGACGTGTACATGCGATTGGTTTGGGAATGCCGGGTCATCTTCGCAGGTGCGCTGCGGTGTTCCTACCGGGGCCTCGGCCTTGCGTCAATACAAAGCAAACCGCCCGTGACTGACGAAAGCCGCACATGAGAGAGACGGGCGAGTGAGCATTGCTACGAACTGTAAGGCATACCCCCAAAAGTCCCGCCTTTCGGGGAGATATTCTGTTCACTTCCACATTCCTTTTTCGCATATTTGGCGTATAACTGCAACGGCGCAGCCCAACAGGAGATTCGGGCGTGATTATGTATTCGTCAATGATAGCGCAACACCGGTTTCGTGTTTTCGAAAGGCAAACAATGCCACAGGATTTGAAAGTGATTGGGTGGATGTGTGTTAAGCCAACATAAAAAGCAGAAATAATATCATAATTGGTACGAAACGGATTGTTTTTGACCCAATTGATGCCTTTAAAGGCCGAGTTACCGTTTGGTTGCGGAAGAATTTAATTTTCGGGAGCAATTTTTATCTTAACTCATTTCAAAACCAAGGGTTTGCCGGGTGAAGGGGTGAAGTGGTCGTCGTCAACAATGCGAGGCGACGGCAAACAAAGGGTTGTATATACAAGGCTAGTGTTGGTGTGCGGAAATGCGACAGAGCCGATGAGCGTGAAAAGGCTTGCGGTCGTCGTGAGCCCAACCCCATTCAAGTGAAAAACAAACCAGGTCTTTATAAGGTAGAGGTGAAACACCGAAGGTCACTGGCGTCGCGTTACACCGAAAAGCCTCCTCGCAATTCACGACCCTAAACAATCCTTTCGAGCGCGCTGGTTGCTAGGGTCGGTACTGGGGTAAACTTTAAAATTCGGCTGCACCCTGTGACCGCATTGGCGTAAACACTAACTTTGTCGGTAACCTTGAGTTTAAAGGCAAAACCGTGACGAAAATAAAAATAAGCAAACCAGCAGGTGGATATACAACAAGATAAAAAGCTAGCCAAGAAATTGATTTTGAGAACTTTAAGGCTAAGATAGAGCGCATATATGATGTATATTTTATTATGTGAAGTACCACTTGCAAAGCAAGCTCTTATCGCTGGCTTTCTATCAAATTCTAAATTGGAGGAATTTGTTTACTAAAATACCTGAGGTTCAAATTAGACCTATAGCCTAAAAAAGGCCAAAACTGAAGTTTGTTTTCGTCAACCTTATTAGTCGTGGTCCTTGCTTGCAATACAAACACCTTGGTATGCATAGACTTTGCACAGCCGCCTGCATTGTAAGACAAGATATAACGTTGTGTGGCGGTGGCGGCTAATGACAATTATCCGAGAGAAACGACCCTCTCGCGACCAACACTTAATTCTCAGCTTTAGGTTCTGAAAAGCCACGCATGTACTGATATAAGGAAGCATGGAATCGAAGAGCGCGGTTAATACGCCATAAGCTTCGAGGCGCGCGAGTTGTTTATTTCTTTGCCCGTGCGAAGCTGTAAAGCGGATTTGGGCGCGATCGTACATGTCATAAGGCAGCGCCAAAGCGAAGGCATATAAGCCGGCCCGGAGTCACACAAATTACTAATTTGTTGCTCGCGCCAACTAATTTGCGTCGAAAACAACAACGCGTCGCTTCTTCTCTCGCTGACGCTGCCGCCGAGGATCAACATATCTGCTGAACGGAACTGAGCGAATTTTTGCAGCGCTTTCCCCCACGGCCGCGGTCGTGTCCCGTCTGAGTGATGGCCGTTACAATTAAGAGATTTAGATTAAGTGCCGCTGCGAAGGTTTATTTACCGGCACCGCTGTTTGTGCCGATCCGAGCTATTTCGGGCCGACTCGGAACTTACGGGCTCGATTCGACCGCTAGTTGACCTACCGACGACTTAAGTTCCGAGGCTGGGCGGACACAAAAATTCGATTGTGTTTGCCAAGGCTATCGTTGCCAAAATATCCAACAGCCTAAACAGAAGCATTACCTACGTGGTAAAAAGGCTAGAATTTTTTAGAAGGGTTATGTGCAAAAGGCGACATATCTTCCAGGGTGGTGTATCCCTTGAGGAATGCCGGCTTACTTAAAGAACATTCAAATACATGCATAATGAGTTTTTTAGAAAAACAACACAGTTCAACATGCTGCCACTTAACACTTGTTAAAATTTGTACTTCATAATCATTACATTGACATTAACCAGATAATTCCAAATAAACTAACATACATCTTTTGAGCTGCTGTAGAATGTTTTTGAAAAACATGACATCACCGCATTCATTCGCATTTCAAGAAACTCATTTGGAGGAAATTCCATCAGGGCCCATTGTGTAAAGGCCCCACCTCCCCTCCCTACCCCAGCGGTGCGAGCCAGACGTGCTATTTCGGCCGGGACGCTTTGAAATAATAATGGTTTTCCCTTTTCCTGCGCACTTGACCCGCGACAAGGGTAAAAGGCGGGCGAATTTCGAGCCAAAATATTTCCGCACACCCGCTCTCAAAAGGGTCGCATCCTGTCGCGGGCGAAACAGAACACGTCGCGAGTAACGCGTATCGCCTGGAACAACACCGGACCCCGGACTTCGACGCACAAAAGACCGTGTTTTAAATGCCCGCCCGATACGAGAGTACCTGTTGCATTAGTCGACAAGCGGAATTCACTGGATACACCCCATAACAATGATATACGTCATTCATACGAGGCGCGGGATTATTATAGCGGTAAGAGCAGAGTTTAGAAATGAGAACGACCCAATATTTCACTTGGTGTTTAGAAATGGTTATCGCAAAGTTAAAATTGCTTTATGGTTAAGCCAAAAAAATCGAAAAGTTGTTCACCCTAAATCAACCTAACAAACTCATACCATGATTGCGTTTGAAAGGCAATGAAATATCTAGGTTGTCAAATCATTAGTGAAACATCAAAGTCAGTGCGAAAAACTATATTTATATCAAAGCCCATGTAGAAGTAGGTATCATTTTAAAGTTTCGAATAACCCTTTATGCATTTAGGATATTGAAAATGAATAAAGAGTTATACGAAACGTTCAAAATGATACCTACTTCTATATGGGCTTTGATATTCTTATTACGTCTTACTAAACAACATCCAACTATTATTCTCAAAAGTATATTTATATCGAATAATGATAAAACGCTTGCTTTAAAGCGCCTTCGGCCTTTAATCGAATCGAGAAAAAACAGCGCGAAAATATAATAATAATATGAGTAGGGATAACGAGGGCGCGCAATTTTCGAACAAAAGACCCCAAACGGCAACTGTTGAAACGCGAGTGTTGAAACTGCTCAGTGACGGGGCGTAGGCGACACTCTGTTTGCGCACGACCCGTATCCTGTTCTGTCGTCGCGAAACAGGTGATGCCTTCGTCGACAAGAGCGCCGATACAACGGGGAACTGAGAGCTGCGGTATCTGCTGAGTGTCTCGGAATCCGCCTGCCTTTGTTCGCCCGGGATGGCCGACAGACATGACTCGACAGCGTTTCATTACAGCGGGCCGCACACCAAAAAGCTCGATGGTGCGATAATATTCAAGGGTTTACATGAGCACTTTAAAGCGCGAAGCTACTTTTTGGCTTTGATGAAACCCTTGAAAATGCAGGTTACATTGCAGCTTTAAAATTCGCTCTCTTTGCAAGTTTTGGCGCATTTTTCGCGTTGAGGGACATTTATGCTGGTTTAGAGTAGCCTAAAATTATACATGTTGCAATTTAGGCCTAGTGAGACATACTGACCTTCAAGAATGTCCAGCTTTTCCAGAAGGGCTTTTTCCTGCGCAAAGTCAAGAAAGAATCCGGGCGGATTGAGTTCAACAGCTTGAGCGCTCACCTCGTTGGCCGAGTTGCGTGCTTGGCTTATCCTGACGCAAAACATGAAAAGTTGAAGATTTTAAATATATAAACGCACACTAAACAACATAAAATTTAGACGAAACTGACGTTCTTTTCGTAAATCTTGTCAACATTTGCCATGTTTAAATGTAGCTTAAGTATTGGAACGTGAGTTTATTATACATAAAGTAAGATCGTTAAAAAATAAGATAACTTTTATTGCTTGGTACAAAAACAATGTTTGTGTATATCTACGATATAAAATTTACAACAGGAAATCAAAATGCTCACCTTTCGGATGTTGCCTTTGCATTCTGAAATAAAATATAAGGGATTATAATCCATATAATTGTAAGGCATTGCCCATATACCAGTAATGACTATGGTAAAATTGTTATAACGCGACGCTCGAAATCCGTAAACTCGTGCGTCACATTCATTGTGTCTCGGATCCATACACGTAAATAATGCGCAACCATGATCCGAAAATAACTGGACGCTCCCGGTGCGGGACAATTACAAATGTCGCTCAATCGCCTTCAGGCAGGCTCGCCAGCGATTTTAAGTGCCCCCGTTGCCTCGACGGCCTTTTCTCCCCTCGACCGGGGGAGGGGGAGGGAGGCAAAAGTAACCCAATAGCCCCAGGCCATCTGTCACGTGCTCGAGAACAGCGCATTAGCGGGCGACGGCCAAGCACTCACTGTCAATCGTCCGGAAACGTCGAAGTTTAACGCGAAAGCGAGGAAGAAGGCCCAGCGGCTGGCCCCTGGCCCCGCCCGGTTACTTGGCAAAGTCAGTCTCATCCCGCTTGCTTGTCAGTGCGCAACGCGCAATTAGTTGTATCGCTCTGCCCCTCAAAATCATGCTGCAGCAACCCCGCGGCTTTTGTGTGCAAGCGGACACGGGCCCTTGAGTGCGGTATGGCGTCGATTTGGCTCCTGCTGAAGCTACTGTGTATCCAAGGAGTTACGCGGTTCAAGGCAAAACAGATAACGTCTGCCCGTTCTTGTTTCAGAATGCAAGAGAATTTTATCTTGAACGTTTTCTACAAGCTTAGCGGCACTGCAAACGAGAGTTGACAACTTGCATTGCATTGTTTATCATCTACTTCAAAGGAAAGTCACGAGAAAATGTTTAAATCTAATTAGTAATTTCATGGTAAAAAATATAAAATTTTGACGGATTACTTTTCACAAAATCATATTTAATTAGTTTCGTTGTTTGATAGAAAATTCAAGAATTTTTTATTCGCCGTGCATCTAACGCCTCTTTAAAAAAATGCCAGGAATGCAATGCAACGCAGCCGCATTGTCTGCAGTTTCCTGCGAAGGCTAAAAACTGCCTTTTCCCGACGAGTTTGACTTACGCTAAACCTCTTAGAATTACATTATGAGGAGAAATTGGCACCACTGCTTAAAGCGTTTTTATGGAAAGAGAAACGCGGTCGCTAAAACCGATTTAAAGATTGAAAGCACAAGTCTAAAATCGCAGTAAAATCACTTTACAGCATCCAAGTTTACTAATCTATTTAGCATTGATGCCGCGAAAAGGCGATTGCGCCATTAAAATGAGGTAATGCGCGTCTTCTCCGGGCGATCTATCATCGAAATGTCGCACGTGACAATCGCGGTAAAAATCGGCGACGCCACAAATGCAATAAGAAATGACGCGCGGTCGCATTGAAAAGCGACCTGACGTTGCTCTTGGCACGCTGTTGTATCAGCCCATCGTATAATCCATCATTTGAACAATTGCGAGGTATTCGGGGTAGCAAATTTCGAACAATGTATATGCACTGCTATGCACACACAAATAGAAACACTGGAAGGCGATACAATGTTGCGTCATAAACGGAATTTATTTGTGGAAAATTGGGCAATAAAAAATACGGTAATAGTGTAAAAGTGGAAAATGTGCGACCATGCAAGTTGTCTGCATTTTTATAGTTTTTCTATCTAGACTATACTATCGCAAGAATATAGCAAAAAAATTATGCATGCCCAAAAATGGATAAAAGCTAAAGTCGGTCAAAAAAAAGATGTCGAGAGTAATAAAAGTGGCCTGTTGTAGACCTGGACGTGATACACCACACTGACGTCACGTGTTATCCGCGCGACGGTGAAACACGCCAATTTCGCATCAAAACATATTTATTCCCCTTCGCGTACACGCCTGAAGCCTAAAGTGGCCCTAATAAAGATATATTTGCTTTAAGCAAAAATGTGAAAAGTCGGAGTTTCAAAACACAGCTGTGTAATCGAATGTTTGTTTGTGGAAATTGTACCTTAAGGAAAAGAGCGGAGTTTTGGTCCAGGCGACTGGTTTCCACCGCGCCGTTGATGGCCGATTCCATGTTTTCCAGGCACTGCTTTCCCGCCTGTAAGCTCTGGGTAAACTTGCGAATTCTGTTGGACTACAAAAAACAAAACAATTCTGATAAACTAAAGACAAACCAAATGGAATATTATTTAATACTACACTAAATTTTACATAATTAGCGTCAAGTTTAGCTGTTTAATAATACGACATAAAATATTTGAGCAGCACGAACAAATCCTTAAACTTTTCTCTCAGAAGACACATTAAATAAACGTCTTATTCCTTAACGCCCTGTTCGTCTTAGGTCAACTTCGTCAAAGGGCTTAGTCTGTTTCGACACAAGACAACATTTTGTTTGCGAGATCAACCACTTGCTTTACCAGGGCCTAAAAAAAGGGGCGCACAACATGTCCTGGGAATCCCGTTCTCATTAACGGCGGGATTTCAAGCGCCAAGTGATTTAACTGGAATTGGATTGTTTGTCGTTAGTCGCCGATGATCGACTGCTTAGAGGTGATTGTGGTGTTCTGTTATGCTGGCGCAGATTAAAGGTTTCAGGCTGTTGACAGTGGCCGCGATTTTCCGGAAAGCGCTCGTCTTTATACGTATGTATACAAGTGTTGTCTCCCTCCCAATAACCGAAGAAAAACAGTTGTTAACCGCTCTTTAAACGCAGTCTGAAGGCTGGACGTTCGATGGATGAACGTAGGGAGAACGTGTCAGGTCATGCATTTTACGTCGACATAAAAACAAGGCTGACGCCACAAAGAGCCGAGATTTACTTTTTATACCACCAGGATTATTGGCTTCAGACATATGTGAGCCGATTTTCGGTTTGGGCCTGTTTCACACGTTAAGCAACAATTTATTCTTGTATATATAGTGCAACCGATGATGGATGTTGCGGTAGGAATTCAACGCTGCAGTTTATTAAGCGGCATTTCCCGACTTTAGATTAATGTGTCTTTAGCTATTTATCGTTATAACATTAATCCGATCGAGAAGTTATTTGAATAAACACTATACCTTCGTTGACATTATTTCAAGTTTCGCCTAAAATATATCCACATACTAAGGGAATAACAAAGGACATTTTTGTAACTACGGCGTCAGCAACTTTCACCAACAACAGTTAACTATAATAACAAAACTGCTCTCGAATGACGTGTCAGCCAAGGCTATAGTCTTCGGCAGATTGACGCGCGAATGTTTCTTGCGTCATGGCGGTTTTCGCGAAGGTTAAAATCGGTCGCGCGTGATTTGCGCCCAGTAGTCCATGAGGAATGCCAGGCTGATACATATCATTTCGCAGCATAAAATAACCTGCTTGGAGCTCAAAAAAGCAATTTATAAATTTAATGACCTTATGGATAAAATAATAATTAAAGGAAGGGTCTTACAAATGCTTAAACCTTCTTGCGTCTTCTAGCATTTCGCTTTGACAAGGTGCAAAACTTGGCACAAACAGAAAACTTTACACGTAAACTTTACACGCACAAACAGAAAACTTTACACGTTCTCGAACAGCTTTAATCGTGAGGAGGTTCGCTCTGTTAAACAGACTGCGCACGCAACGAGCTAAACATATAAAACCTACCGCTCGGTAATTGCCCAATCGTGGTGCTGATTCACCTGGATGCGGCTCTAAAGTAGATGCGACGGCGCGTTTTGGTACTCGTTCTCGATACGCAGCTTAGCCCGTAAATTTGCGTCCTAAAGAGTGTCGCATGCCGCTCTGCTATGTTGTTTACTTTGTTCTAACTCGACATGACCCAACGGTGTCTTGAGTTTTACGAGGGCGTATTTTTAAAACAAAAATAACCCGTTAAAATTATGTCGTATGAATGACCTGATAATAAACCAATTTAGAGTGGAGTTCCATATATTGCGCCACGAAAAGCAAGACCGTTCCGCCAACGCCAACGCGAATTCAAGCGGTAAAACAAACAGCAATGCGTAGGTAGCAGGTTGCCGTGCGGTCTTGCAGGATACGGTAAGTGCTGGTGAAAGCGAAAACAAACCCAGGCCGAGAGCATTCGTTCGGTCAAGAACGCAAAAAAGGTTGCGCCCTTGAAAACCACACACGGACAAAAAAACGAAGATTTCAGAACGTTGAAGTCATTGTCACTGATCAGCAGAAAACGAGTGTCAAATGGCGTGACCCGAAAAACACTCGCGAGACATCCACGACCCGTGCACCTGTTTCTACTGCCAAGCTATAAAGTTTCGAGTATTTTGTGTTTCGAAAGGTAAACAATTCACGGAGGCTTATAGAGAGGCAAAATAGCTTTGGTAATTAACCGTGTTAGTTTTAGCACGCACCTTTTAAATAACAGTGAACGGGATCGTTGTAAATGCTTTGACGTATGAATTGCTTTAGTGCAACTGTCAGTCGAGTCAAGGGTGAATATATTGCCAGTTACACTCGCGTCAATATTGACAGGCGATTCGGTATAGTGTTGACATGATTAGGGGTGAATCAAGTGGCTGTGTTTATATTCTCCAAACAATTGTATGCTCAAAAAAACAAAAAGAGCACGAAAACAGCTTTACTTTTCTACACGCAACGTCGAAGATATTTTATTTGCCATATCTTACCTTGGTTTCCTTTATCTTGCTGGAGATCGCCTCTTTTCGCTCCTGCACAATACGCATCAGGGACTCGCACTCGGCGACCAGTTTCGCCTCCTGGGCGGACGCGTTGTCCTGGAACACAAATTCGTCCGGTTTTAAACGCTATAAACGCGCGCTATTTACCTGTTTACATTCCGCCGCCCTTTCCTATAGAAGCCGTTGTCGGCCGGGTGCTGTATATATGTTTGCAGACAAGCGGACGAAAGCGCATCGCACCTGCTAGCCTTTTGCTGTGGAGGTAAAGTAGGTCACGACCTCGCTCTTAGGTGAGATTACATGGCCTTTTAAAAATATACAGCTTCTTGCTTTATAATTTATATTATTTAGTACCGTTTTTCTCCTGCACTTTCACTTCCAAGTAAGTTATATGTTACCAGTTAAACAGAAGAAAAAAAGCTCTAGCTTGGTCGAAGAATGGCTCGTTTTGAAGCGACCATGTAAACTGGCCTAAATGGTGTCAAAAATCTCGTCTTATCTTCCCTTCAATCGCGAGCTCGTTCCAGCTCAATATTTCACGCGATCGGTTATTTTTCGCACCCAAGCCTCGTTTTATTTCTTTTGATACCGACGAGGTTAGACTGTAAACATGACGGGAGAAGTTCGCGCCGAATAATACGATTTTCGGCGCATAACTCACGCCGTTGATTAAAAATCCCACGCCCGCGATCCGGGCGAGATAAAAGATTGCGATCGAAAGAAGCGCGACTCTCCTACAGAAACGTCTGGTTATATATGGACACGCAAGCTGTGTTTATAGGCGCATTTGCGCACACGGCACAGTCCCATTTAAAGGCAACACTGCAATCCTATCGGTTTGTACTGACCAATAGGGCCATAACAACTGTCTTTTCGCCTTGTTTGACAACATACGCAAAGGTCGTAATTTTTTGCGGAGGGTCGGAAATTGCGACAAATTCGGGACTTGAAGTGTCAGCCTCCGTCAGTGCTTGAGTCCAACTCGTACCGATCGTTGACGATAATAGCGCATCGTCATAACGTTAGCAGCAGAGTCGACGGCAATTAAACACCTGGTGCGGGCGCGCTAAGCCGCACAGCTAACGACGAAATTGGCGCGCGGCGTGGACAATTAGGCCGTTAAACGTTCGACGGGCTCGCGGAGAGGAGTGGATCGGCCTGAGTTTGAGGATGTTTTCCAGCTATACCACGAAATCGTTTCCCGACAAATAAGAGCGCACGTGTCCCGGAGATGGAGCGCTCAGATTGCAACATGTAGCACAAAAATGCGTATATATCGTTTGCTTGTTGACGGAACTTCCCTCGGATAAGTTGAAAACATCTGCCGAGCTGCAGACGCGTGTCGACACTGACAATAGCAACAAGAAGGGTATACCATAGCAAGCACGTCACAATACTCGTCACATCCAACAAAACAGGAACAAATATGGGCAACGTTTCACGAGCGCGTATGTTTAACGCATGACAGGAGCACATACAAAACACACACTCGATTTGGCTGCGCGCGGGGCAATACGGAAGAATACTGGTTACGAGGAAGACGCCACTACTGGTGAACCATCAGCGGTGCACAAGCGGGTATAAGGGGGCAGATCACTATCTCACTCACAGATGACAAGGGGCCTTAGTCATGCACGTCTGACGGTTTACCGCGACCCTACACCTTTCCTTCTTGGGTGGCATGCTTACATAGTAACCTGAAGCGCTCGGTTTGCCAGCGCAACGCGAATTTGCGCCCGTCGGTGGCGAGCAAGAACAAACGACGAGGTCGAGTGGAAAGCGCGAAGACGGAGATTTGGAGTCCTGATCCGAACCGGTGGCGACGCGATGATCCCGTGCATTAGCGAATAATCCATCAGCCGTCGGCGCGCTCGCCCGATGCAATCGCGATAAATCCCCAGCGCGTTATGCTCGCGCCGAAGATAACGCACTTGGCTGCCTCCATTGCTGTCGGCCGAATTTTCGAGGTGCGCACTTTCAGGCGAACATCTATTGTTTGCAGCGATGCGATTTCGAAGGGGACCATTTGACTAGTCTGCTTTCGAACAAAGTTTTTCGCAAATTTAAAAACTGATAGGGACTGAAAACGACGGACTGCCAAAGATTTCGTGACTTAATATACGCATGGATTTAAATTACTTGCTAAACGCAAACACATTTCTTGATAACATCGGGTTAAACGTCGGATTCAAGTATGACGAATGTGATCATCAATTCCCATTAGCGCGAGCCCATGTAATTTTGATAGACGTTGTCGAATTGTGTTTATTGCCCTTATCTCAGCACTTATCTCAACGAGTACCCCTTGGGCGTTGCCAGCAAGCCACGCACAGGTTGATGGCCGGTTGCCTTGGCGTTTATACGATTTCATGTAAACTGGCCTAATGATGTCTCGGCTAAATATCAACGCGGCTACAGCGGTAAGCTTGTGTCGGCTGATGATGGTCGCAGGCGTGTTGGCATAATACCGTAAGACCTGTTGACGACACAAGCGCAAGTCCATTGTGCAAAGCTTCGATAAAGAGAAAGTGTAGTCCCGTCTCGATGGCGACAGTGCATCGCTGCCTTTGTTGGCGGTAACTCCGCCGTGAGAAGAGGCAAAAGGTCGACTACTTCACCGTTGAGTGAACTTGCATCGGCATTTTTCGAATAACGTCCAGCGCGCGATTATCAGCCTTTCCAGGAAGGGTTTGAATGATGACACCCGTCTGCGGCGCGGGCTTAGCGAATTAGCGAGGTGCCGTTTCAACGACTGTTTGGCGCGATTACCGCTTCACTTAGCACAGCGGCCGGCGCGCCACGGCACACATAAAACGCCGCGCACGCCAAGCATGCAAAAGCGTAATTTGTCACGATTGTATCACCGGCAGCTAACTTTCCCCGGCAACTAAACGCGCACCTCTAGAAACCAGTAAAATGCACGCTTTTAATTGATTGCGTCGTCGGTGTAAAAATAATTTCCATTGCAGTTTGTTTTTATCCGCTTTCCGATCGTGAGAAAGTGCAATTTCCATTTTTTTACGCTTATTAGCGCAGGCCGCGGGTGGCTTGCACCGTGAGCGCTATCTGGAGTAATTTCGCCACGTCAATGCGGCAATTACTGAACTCAACTACCAGTTCTGCCTTCGCAAATGAGCGACACATTTGTTGGCGAACCACTGATTTTGGATTCAGATTAAGTCAGCAGTAAATTAGGTTTTGAGTTCGTTCACTTTTTCGCTGGCATTGCGTCAACTCATATAGCGCTCGTGAATGGCACGTATTGAACGCCAGGTTCGCTAAGTTTTAATGGAAAATCCACACACCTCGATTTCCCGACAGGCTTCGACGAACTTGCCGAGGTTCCTTTCGACTTCTTCCTTGCGCTTTTTCATGGCCGCCGCTTGGTTTTCAAGGTCAACCTGTAAAAGACGACTTTATTAATGTAAGTGGAGATGTGTGAAAGTCAAAAAAATGGGCCTCGCTAAATCAGACTTTTACAGGCTTTTCTATAAACACAAATGTAAAAAATAGCGAATTGTCTTCTCCCTTAAATTGAAATCGCCAAACAAAAAATTGAGAGAGGGAAGTTTACCAAATAAACGTGCGTTAAGGTATACACCCAGAGGTCAAACGGTCATTCGAGTACAAATGCAACAGTTTGTTATGATGCAACAAACGTACGAGCGTCATCGTTTGTTTTCGTCAAAGCATACTACAAGCCTGGGACAGGACGAGTGACGGAAGACGTGTGTGTACATACCACATACGAAACGGCCAGCCTTTACGAAACAAAAAGGTAACAACGCAGACACTTCAAAAGCACCAGATCCCATATACGGGTAAAACGGAAGCCTATTGATTTTAAACGTTTACATCAATCGTCTCAGGGTTGGAAAAATCGTAAGAGCTGTTTAAAAAGGAGCCTTGTATACTTTTAGAAGTGGTCGTGTAAACTTGGAGAGCACTCAAATCAAATACGTTGAACAACACTCAAATCAAAACTATAACTTTTCTAGTGGAGAAGTGCGCAGCAATTTTCTTGAGACGCCGCTTCGCATTTTTGGTTACAGCCGGGGGCTAAACGATGGAATAAATTCATAGCTGAATGTGTACTTAATATTTTGCTTAAACAAATTCTATCACATTCCAAAAGGATTAGCGGGTTGTGTTCCTTCTTTTTGCATACTGATCTTATTGTTTTGCAAAAATTGCTTTTGCTCCACACTCGTACTTTAAGCCCTACCTTTGTTAATCTACAGTACACTAACAAGACATATTTCAAATCGTAATCTCACAGCGGTATAGTTGACTTTGATGCGAAATCGCGGTTCGTTTCGCTTGGCCGAGCTGACAACGCAGATGCAAACTGCACCTCAGCTAATTAGGAAAGATTCGCTGGCGGGACCACCATCGCGGTTTCACGCGTTCTTGCAGCTAAAACCCCATATAGGTTAATTGCCGAACAGGTTATTTACTTCCCTTATCTTTAGGGATAATCGATACATCGTGACAAAGTTAAGCATCTCTACTAGGATCGCGGTTGTCTTAGTTGCCATTTAATAACGACAGGAGAAACATTTCGCTGGCGTTGAAACGTTGCCTTGCCAAAGGGCGTCGGCTATGTTTGTTGCCGCGTGAAACGCGCGTTGCCTACCCACGTGCGATATCAATATATCATCGTATGACAATGGACATATTGCGACGAAAATAGAGCGAATATTGGGTCTAATACTGGGTTTCGGACCTCAATTCAGGCGCGTATGTGCCTTTGTTAAGCCGACGCATGCTAAGTGCGCTATACTGGTACAGGGGGTGGGAGCGTTGAGTCTGCCTTGTGTCAGGGCACGCGATGCGGTCGGGTGTCTTTCACCGTTAGCGCTCAAACGCGAAAGGAAACATTGTCTGGCAGTTTAATAGGGGCTATTAATTTAACGCTTCTCAAAGCCGAGAGGCATTAGGAAATTCCGCGAGACGCTATGATGTACTTGCGTATTTATGAGTTAAGCCTCAGCAACACATATAATTCAGCAACAATGTTCTATTACAATACATTCTATGTCGATAAAACCATATCTCATACAACCAATTTTCCGTGAACGTTTCAACAAGTAGACAGGCAGAAAATATAAAATTTATCAGTTTCAATCTACCATCACAATGGAAGACGACGTGGATTATAGACTGATAAATTTGTAGTACTTATTTGGTTTTTCATATTGATTGTGCTGCCAGCCTGTAGCAGTAAAAATTCCGAATACAGCCTAAACAAACGAACCGGCGTTCGCAAACACTAGGAACCGTTACTGTTGCCACGTAGGCTTTTCTAGGAAAGACGCAACTAAACCGATTTCAGAGGAATCTTATAAGAAAGACTCGCGGGGATTTGCGACTCACCTTGGCTTGCTGGCTCCAGTCGGCGATGTTTTGAACGTTATGACTGCCGTGCTCCGGATCAAGGCTGCATATCTTGCACAGTGTTCGATCGCAGTTGACGCAATACAGGTCTGCGGTCTCCTGAAATCGTACCGTGGACGACAGTGTTACCAACAAATGTACCAAGTAACCAAGTGGCAACGGTAGCTCTAAAACAGTCGTCTAATTCACAATATGGTGGAATAAGAAAAGATGACGGTAAAAAAATTGAACCGTGCGCTTAAGTTGCACGGAAACAGGCATTTTCCACATTTTACTTTGGCTAAAAGGGAGCTATAGAACAGTGTTTCTCAACTTATTGATTGCCATTTGATTTGGTTAGGTCACCAACAAGTAGTTTTATGTGGTTGGACTTATTAAAAGTGGTTCTCAGTAAGATTTTTTCAAAATTTACAAAAATTGCGGAAACTATACGAACACGTGACCCATATTTATAAAAACAATATTTTAATCATGCTACTGTATTATTTCTCTGTTCACTTCAAGCTTGCAAAAAATTAGTGAAGATAATCGCGTTTCGCTGTTATTCACGCTTCGCTGTTATACGCTTAGCATTTGGGTCGCCGTGAAAACAGATTGAGAAACACTGCTTTAGAAGGACGATTTTTTCGAGTCTCCCGAATCGCGAGTACGTGTGGAAATTAAGGCGTAAGTGGGAGAGGCTAGTATCAAAGACTTTTAAACCGCGAGACAAATCGGCGTCGTGGGCGACGGACCCGTTGCCTCGCGCTGGTCGTCTAAACAAGGCGTAGGCTTGAATGTAATCAATGAATGTCTTATGGAATCTCCCAAGTTCATGCGGTATTAAATATATATATGCAGCAATGCTGCTTGGAGCAACACGTGTTTATTTGATGATAAGTGCGCGAGACTCAGCGTAAATCTTTGCGTACATTTCTTGGCGCCACCCCTGCTTATAGAATTTGCTTTCGTAGCTGACAAAATATTTACCTTGGTTTACTGTCACAGCTATTAACGGGGACACATCGTGTTTTGAACTCCAACATGCATACAATTTATTTTGTCAAATATACTCCTTAAGGGGTGGCTCACATGGTTACTGAATTGGTTTACCAATGTCTGTGCATAATCACAAATTAATTGATCTTCCAAGGCATAGTTTGGTGGTCAAAACAATATTGGCGTCTAGATGTCTGGAGTTATACGATTATACCGTATCATGATTGGATTAATACTAAGCTAAGCATGATTTAGTCAGCCAAATGAACAATACTATAAAGTGCATGCGATAGATTTGTTCCCTCTACGAAAAAAATCTTAATAGCAAAAAGCAGCTGGTTAAAAATCAACGTTTCCCCGTTTAGACAAAGTCCAACAACCACTGATATCATTCGCACTTACCTGTGAATGATTGTAGCAGGACGGATGGCTCCGCCTAGCCGCCACCATCTTGTTGGTGCTGGGGGCGCTCAGGGTACCGGCGCTCCCAGGCGTTGCCGGAACGAGCTTGTGATTGACAAAGGGCTTCTTGCGAGGGTGGGTGACGCGCAGGCAGCGCTCGCAATAGTAGGCGCGACAGGTCAGGCACGTCTTTACTGCGACCCGGGGCGGCTCCATGTCGCAGAACTGGCAGAAGACGGCCTCTTCCTCAAGCAGGTGGTGGTGTCTGGGCGCGTTGCTGGTCGTGTTGGACAGATGGACGTAGTCCTTCCCCGCGGCGCCGTGGCCATGGTCTTGCCCCTCCACTCCGGGTCGGGAGCGTCGATGGCTGCGACTGGGGCCGAGGCTGCCGTCGCTTTGCGTCGACAGATTTGAAGCGCTGAAATGGAAGGAAAGAGTCAGTCGCTGCCGCACAACCACGTACATGAGCAAAGCAGTTGCCATAAATCGATTCAATGAAGCGGCGTTCGGTTAACTTCAATCGCTAACTAAAAACACAGTGATTTGAGTTAAGTTAATAAATTATAATTATAAGGTAATTTACAAATGTTGGCATTTATTACTGTGGAATTATTTTAAGTGTAGCGTTTTCACCCTTTGTACTGTTCAGCAATTTATTGGCATTTATTGTTAGTTGTTAACAACGTTTAAATATGAAAGCACGCTAAAACGTTTCAGCATCTTTTACATTTTTTAAACTGAATTCCTCCCGGTTGAATGAAATTGCAGCTGTATAGTCTATTGCGTGTATTAGTCCACGTAGCACTAGTTGTTTTCCTGGGTGTGACACAAAGCATTCCTCGGAACAACGAGCGAGCACTAAAGATGACGAAGCTCTCAAACGGCAAGCTGTCTGATGAGAGACGGGCTAAATCCCTTTCGCGCTCCATTGGCATGTTGCTATAGCGTTGGCGGGTCAACATGACACACAAAATCACGCCCAGCGCCCCGGTCTTTGTCGCCGAAATGCGGAACCGTAAGATATTTTGCTTCGCTCAACCGGTGAGTTTTGACCATAAACATTGGCCTCCCATATGAGATTGTGCGAGTTGATAAAGTCATCGTTGAGAGGCGCGTGACAATAGCGCGGCGGCCAATTTGCCTTTGTAGTCGCGGCCACGGCCGTCGCCATGAACACTGTTTCCGTACACGCGCAGTTGCGCGCGCACAAAGGCCCGTTCTCGCTCGGCGATGCGCAGCATTCCGGCGGTTTTGTGTTTTTCGATGTTGCAAGTGATCCGAGCCCAAAATACGGCAGATCGTTTTTTGTTTAGGAAGTTTAAGTTGTACCGTTGCGTCGTTCCATCTTTGTAAGTCGAGGGCCCAGCGCAGCGCACGCGTTAAGTGGCTTTAATACCTGCCTGGATCGCGAGGCTGACGGGTTCGAAAACGATTTTGTCTAATGGAGGAGCTTTAAACAGCTTAGGATTTCGGCCAGCCTCGGATAACGAAAACACAAATGCTTTTATTAACACTTCGCTTGTCACAAGAGGAGGCCTTATTTTGTAAAGTCTGCGCGTAGATCAAGTACCACATAACTGGTTGGTGTGGATTAAAAACGTTCTAATTGAAACCTTCATAAATATACGCTTTTTAAAATAAAACGCTTTTGCATTTAAAAACTTAACCCGGGGTTTATAATCTTCTAAGAATGAGCGAGTTTGGTAGATAATATGGCCGATTATGATATATATAGCTTCTCTAAAGAATACGAACAACACATAGGAATGAAAGTTTTATGTGAGATAGTTTAGGCATTTTCTGCCGCCGAACCTTTGTTTACGAATTTCTCCCGCACAAAGCGATATCAGATGCCGAAGGAAAATGGATCGCTTGCTTATCGTCTGCATCTATCAAAATTTTGCCAGCGGCGGCCATCGCTCGTTCGCGAAAGAGAGGCGCGCATTTTTGACGAGTTTTCTCATCTTAAAGGGGCGAGCTGTCGAGAGATCGTAAGGTGGCAGCCCATAAACGTGTAAATTTGTTTGCGGTGCCTGCAAATTGGTTTAACGCCGTCGGCCAGTGGCAGACACGCACATACCCCCCTAACTGTTTTTTTAGGGAAAACGATAGCCCTGTGTAACCTTGCTTGAGAACGCTTAACCCGTGGGAGCCTAACTGGACCCTCGCCCCGTTTTCTTGGTGACTGACAAGCCATGACGAGGGTGAAACCGATCGAAGCTGATGGTGTGTGGTGGCTATTTGGTATCGAGAACTATGCTAAGCTGTTTGGATTAGAAACGAACAAAACACCGCCCAGTGCACCAGCGGCAATCCTATAAATGATGAATAACGACACATTGTTTTAAGTTATAATAAAACGCAGTTTCTTAAATTTTATAACTTAATTGTAAACCATCCACAAAATTAAAATGGAAAATATATCAACTCGCGCTTTGGCAAATAAACGTCGACATTTAATGATGGCGTACACAATCCAATAAGACTGAACTGAACCCAAAGTACTTTTATAAATGTAATAGGTTAAGAAAGAATGCAAAAAATAGACATAACGTGTCGAAATCTACAAAAATATTTCACCGACCGTCTAAACAACTACCTCAGCAAATAACGAAAACACCCACCTCGACTCTTCCCCGCTGCTGTCCCCGAATTCACTGCCCGCTCCAACGACCCGCGGCACGGAAGATACGGCGGCCCGTCTGTATCCGTCCACTATGTTCTGCAGTGTGAGGTTGCGTCGCAGCGCAGCGATGCCTCGGTCATCAAGGGCGACAATCTCGCGACAGGTTGGACAGTGGAAGACCGCACGACTTCCCGGCGACTCGGTAGGCCCGGCGCTTCCATGGGTGGCGAAGAACTGGTCGACGCAGGCGAAGCACAGGTTGTGTGCGCAGGGCAGGAGCACCGGCTCGTGGAAGAGATCCAGGCAGATCGGGCAGGTGAGCTCATTCTCCAGCGAGTCCATGCTTTGGGCACGCTGTGGCGCCGAACAGTCGGACTTGATCGATGAATTCGGCTCGCTGGTGCCCTGATGCTGTCGGATGTTGTCGTCGTCGTCGTAATAATCCGCTCGCTCTGAGCTCCGGTGCGTCACGTCCGTGACGGTCAGCTCAGGGGTGCCGGCCTGGATGCGGCTGTTGATGCTGTCGCGCGACATGTTGCTGCCTACCAAAGTGACGGCGTTTGAATGGAAAGTGAGTCGGCTGCTGCCTGTACCGCTGCTGCAGCAACTAGCCCTTCTGCTGCTATCCGCACTGCTCCCGCTCAAGCCGATGCCGCTCGACGAGGCGCCTCCTCCACCTTCACGCCCGCTCTCGTCGGCCGACGAACTCTGGCAACTCTGACTGCTACCGCGGCTCAGGCTACGCGGCAAAGGGCTGGGCGTGTTGGTAAAGCGCGAGACGGGCGACAGGGCCCTTGGATATCGGTCGCAGCTACGGCTACGGTCGTTGCCGCGTCGCGTGCTCTCCATGTCGAGGTCCCGCTCCTCCGGGATCGTGAATCGCTCGTAGTCGTGGCGTGCCGGCGAGTAGTCGAGCCGCCGAACATAGGACTGCGGCTGATCGCGGGTATCGGTGTAGACGTACTGTTGTTGCTGTAACTGCTGTTGCTGCTGCATTTGCTGCTGTTGGATACTTGGCGAGATCTGATCTCTGATGCTCATGTGAGCCGTGTGTTGATAGTAGGTACACTGCTTGAGCAAGGAAAGCCGCTGCGCCTGAAAGGAGTCGGTGTTGTGGGGCAGCGTGTGATGACGAGCGCTGCTGCTGCCGACACCGATTGCCTGTTGGCTACTAACGGCGCTCACGGGCTCTGGGGTCCTGGACAAAGCTGCAAACCGTAAAAAGACGAAATTGAAATTTCAAGTATTAAAATCAGATTGCCTATAAATTAAATCCAAATAACAAAGATGCAATGCATATCGATTTGAACCAACCAAAACCGAGCAAACACCTAATTTGCTGTAATTATTGTATGTGGGCCACGGGATTTGTAACTAAGCAATGTCTAGATTTATACCCGACTTGTTTTAGGGTTAACATGGTGCAAGTGACTCGCCCTGCTAATTCAGCGTGTAGATGTAAAGACGCCAGATAAATCCCGAACGCGGATGCGGTTTCTTTGTTGCTCTGAGTTCGGTAAACGTCAGGCTAGATATCGCGAAACGATATTAAACGTCACGGCGAGGTCAACTGCGGCAACACGCCGCTCTAGACGTCTCGCGTGTCGAACGGCGCACTTGTCACGGAATCGCGATCGCCTACAAAAGAATTCGAGCGAGCGAGAGTGAATAATTAAAAACTTGTTGACGGCTTCTCGTCAGATTAGGACAATTACACGCCGCGAATGTGTCCGACCGCAGAAGCACAGTGGAGCTTGTTGATACGACAAAGGAACTAAATCGCGGTTGTTGTTCGCGTTTTGAATCGAGACACGCCGTCGATTGCGAAATATACGGTATTTACATTTGTTTTAACATTTAGCGCCGTTGGCTACTTTTTATGGCCTCTTACCAATCAGTGGCTTCCAACTGTTCATACATTGCACGGTAACACTGTGAAATTTGGATTGGTTTAGAAACTAGGTACCAGTCCTTTCATCTGCTACGGGGTTTTGCCCTTTCATCGCAAACCTTTTTATCTCTTCTGCACGGCAAGCGAGGCGCGGCGTTAGAGCAGCCACATCGCCGTGGCCAGCGAAGCGTAAATGACTTTGGCATTAGACTTTACCGAAGGAAACCGAACGCAATTTGCAGTCAACTTTCGACAGGCAACAAAGCACACAAACAAAAATTAGCGTGTTGACGACCGACACAGAGACCGCGCATTCCTCTTCGGCTTTTACTCTCCGCTTGCTTACCGGTCGCAAGTGTATTTGCTAAAAATAGAGAACATCCAATGAGATTTGTGCACTGTTGCTTACCCATTGCTTCGTGTGTAAAGACTGGAGTGAAACAGTCTTCTTTAGATCGCTGCGTGCTTGCTTGCAGAAGTATTTTATTTCACGAATTTACACAACGCTATGTGTATACTTTCACCTAAACGACAGGCAAAATGATTTTATTGGCGATCCCAAAAACGCATAGTGTTTATTTAGGCACTCGCAATTGCTCTACTTTCTCTCCTTAAAACAGGCTTAAACTGCTGTGTTCCTGTTTTAGCTCCTTTGAGTTTAAGTTAACTGTTTGGCTTGCTCATAACCACTTTAACTAGTTAGATCAAACAGAATGGCTAAGGCAAAAGTTAACGCCCAAAGCACTGCACCTGTTCAGCCTTTGAAAATGTTACACAGTAACGCCGATGCTTACAGCATACAAACAGATCGGTTTATATCTTGGCGATCGATCAATGGAAAATAGTCACCATATGTCCACAGCGGGCGTGTTTTATATTGAGATTAAAATATTAAAAAAAATATTTCGACATGGTTTGGCCTACACTCAATCTGTCCTTTAACATTGATTCTTAGTGTAAACTTTCCTGTTTCGAATAAAGAAGTTGTATAATTAAAGTTTGATAACATCTGGGTATGAACATTCTGAAATCCTAAACAAGCCTAGTAAATAAACATTTTCGTATGTACGGAACAACAACCCTTCAGTATGTACTCAACAATCTTCTAGTCTCAGCAATGAACCTGGTAAAGCTGTTTTTCAACAATGAACCTGGTATGCCTTTCGCAGTGAATGGCCCGTTCTCCTTTGATGAGCCTGTTGTTCTGACAACTTCACCCTTGTGCCGCGTATATCAACGAAAAAACATGCTCGAAGCGAATCTATTTTAGTGCTTATCTTTCAACCGACCACGCGATGCCAAAAACAATCTACTACTAAAACCTGCAGTTGGTTCTTGCCATTCAGAAGCAGAGAACGCGCCCTACTGGGCAAACGGTCCGGCCCAGGCGGACCCACTACTCCTTTGCCGTGTTTACACCAGACAGAGAGGAATCACAGTGGGCGACAAAAGATTTTCCCCCTGGCCGATGACAGGCTGACTCACCGTCTCACCTGTCTCGACTTGGCCTTTTTTTCTCGCGTCTCAGCAACCTGCTGTTGCTGCTGATTCGAAGGCTGCGTGTTTTCGGGCAAAATCGCTCCCAATACGCGCACCGCGCAAAGCGCCGATCTCGTCTGATGGGGCCCCGGGTAAGTCAGCACGCTTCCCTTCTCTTTACGACCGTTTTTGGAGAACGGCTTCGAGCGGGTTCCTCTCCGCCGAACGGGATCCGATAATTGCCGGTTTGCCACTGGCGCTTTATCGCCACGCCGGGCGATCGTGCCACATTGCATCCTTTATTACATAGGTTTTTTGGCTCGTTAATAAACGTCCAATTTCCGCTGTTTTTGAAAATATTGCGACTGTCGCAGATCAAACAAAGCTGATTTTTCACATTTCGAAGTAGTTAAACAACCTCGAGCATCGTTGACTTATAAATATATAAAAAATGATTAAATATATCATGTCTCAACTTCTAATTAATCTTGCAACGTAATATTTACAGTGCAACTTTTTGATAATAATAAAAGACAAAAAGAATAGTTTAAGAACCATCGTATGTTCAATAATACTTGCAACACTACATCCAGTCTAAATGAACGTAGGTAATCGTCAAACTCAGAGGTGTTATTACGACCCTTCTTAAGATATAAAAATTAATAATTAACTTATTGGCAGATGTTCAAACATCGCGGGAACTCGCTGTTCAGTAACGGGTGGATGGTAGTGAACTTTTGTGTAGTAGTGTTAAAGTGCATAAGAATCAGCAAGGGCAATTTACTCACGTTTTAGTGTGCTTACCTAATGCTCATTAAATATGCTCAATTCACACACACTTTTGAAGTCACGGGCACGAAAATAAACGTGACTGGGCCCGAATTTTGTGGTTTTGATCTTACCTCGGTCTAGTATGGCCAAAAGGAATAAGATTACGTACATAACAGACGTATAAACACATTGGTAGGTTTGATTGATTCATGAGGGCTTGTTCGAATAGAGGGTGGGGCCGTAACGTCACAATTACGAGAGTCATTGTTCCCAGGGGTCAAATAAACGGTAGTTTGCCTCGCAGGAAACACGATGAAGCAGGTGTGCTGACATTAACGGACGGTACACCGTCCAAGGCAAAAATAAAACACTGTTACGTAGCTTTGTGACGCGCTTCCAATTTCCAATGCGACACTTATCCCGGATCGAGTTTAATAGAAAATTTTACCTGTTGGGAAGTTTAATCACGCTAAAGATAACGAGTTAAAACGACCCATTACTTACACAGGATATTACATTTACGTTCAGTAGTTTGGTGTTCGTTTTACTTGCTAAATATTGAAATTTTTATTTGACTTAAATAAATAATAAAATATTCTCCAGTTAAATATTATTCTACTCAAATAGGCATCAGAACGTTATACCTAGTTTTATAACTTATTCTTCATTTACTTGGATTTAGAGTTCAAAAAATAACTATAGGACATATGTTAAGTAACAATTATACTTAATCATTTTTTGTAAGAAGCTTACAAAACTGCTAGTCGATAAATGACAAAACGCAAACTGTATACTTACTGATGGGTAGACTTTGTCTTCTGCCAAGATTTGGCTGTTGGCCAACGGTGACGTAAAACTTATTCATTTGAGGGTATGTGAAGTTAACTATAACTAACAAAAAACTGAAAATACAAATGAAATGTAAATGCTTTTGGATTTGTCGTATCTCCATGCATGGTGAGAATAGCAAATTTTGACACATTGCTTCATACTGTACAAATTGTATTTACGGATTACATTCGGTACTTGAAGCTAACATTATATAACATATAATGTTTGTGGTTATAAACCGACATTTCACTATCAAAGCTGTTTTCATTTACTGAATATGGTTTCTCCCAACCTGAATCATAAACGCAATTATAGAAAAATAAACTATATCTTTTAGGTTCTAAATAGCAAAAGTTTTTTTGCTTTATTATCTTCACGTTACCCATTAAACTAATACTTTCTTTTTTCCCGTTTACGCTGTTTTACCTACAATCCAAAGAGATGTAAAGGGAAAATGTTTACTACTAGAAAATGCAATAAAAAATTGTTTCAATTGATAAACCTGCTCTTTGTAACTTATTTCATTCTACGGGAACGCATTGCATTTTATAGTATTGCAACTGTGCTTACATCTAACGCTAATTTCTATCTGGCTAACATAAGAAGGTATTCTTAGATTATCAGTTTATTTACCTACAGCGCCTTACGACAAGCGCCCCAGGAGCAGCTTTTAATATTCTGCGAGCGACTTTAGGTACCGCTTTCTTCGACACAAACACAAAGCCATCGGCGCGGAGGAAATTATGGCTACACTTTTTGCGCTGCACCCTCCGTTAAATACATTCAATACTCCCAACACAGCTCAGTAGACTCAAAAGGCAGACATTATAAATGACAAGTTCCCGCGACTTTTCACAATAGCTTTGTGTTGCGATAGCGAGTCACGGCGGTAACGACAAATGGACGGCAATATACGAATGTTTTCCATTTGCCTTCACGTGCCTAAAATTAGTCAAAATCTAAAACGGGAGTTTTTTGTTTTGTGGTCCATTTAATCCTTGCAAATCCGTTGTAATATGTTTTGTTAACTAACACGTGGTTGCCAGCCAGTTGCTAATACGTTATGGTAACGGTTTTACTGGCCAGCAATGTCCGCAATATCTACACAAACAAAAAGCGTTCTGTTTATAAAAGATAATTTTTAATTTTTAAATCATCAATCCCTAAGCTGGCTCGCCGAATACTCCATCGGCGGCGCTGATATTCTTTGTCGCCCAGGATTGAAACATCCGACCTGCAGACTCACGCCACCCAAATGAAGACGAGAAGACGCGACAGCAAGCCTTGATCATCGCTGCCTTGCCCCGTCGCCCGCTCGTTTGTTTGTTGTTTGCTCCTCCAGATAATCTGCACGAAAGCAGAAACTATACGAAATTCTCAAAGGAGCTAATCCGTCGCCAGCAACATGAAACGCGGGATTTGCCCAAAATAAGCGGCCTCCATATAAAGGTCATTACGTTGACTGTGGTTTGCGGCCGAACGTTGTTTTTGCTTAATAAATCCCTGAACAATGTTAATAAAACTTTTGCGGTCTATTTTTAAGAGACTATTCGCAGGTTTGTTTCCAGGGTAATATAAAAAAGGAATAGAATTATTTAACCTTTCATGCTTCCTTGATAGCATAATTTACCTCTTAAAAAATATTTGCTTTTTATGTTACGTGCGTGAGGTACTTTTTGGGTAATTTTATACAAAAAATAAATACTATAAAACAGTATTAATATTCTAACAAAATAAAACCTTTAATAGTTAAAATATATGTCTCAGAGTTCACATGACATTTCAAGTATGTATGTTCAAAATGATAAACAACGACGCACCCGACGGTTGTAATTACCAAATAGAGACCCACTATAAAAGCCGCAATTCTGTCTTGGTATAGGCTACTTCCATGCGGCGAATCTTGGTAATAATTAAAAAGGGCCCGATTCTTACCGAATGTAGTGGAAGGCGGGGAAAACGGACCCCGTAAGGAATAAATGCTATTTCTCGAGTTTTACAAAATAGTTTTTGATGAGTCGGGTGGCAATCGAAAGGTCTTACTGAAATTAAGTTATTCCTATGCATGCTAAAAAAACAACTGAAAGAAGCATAGCTTTTAAATAAATTAACTGCTTTTGCCGATTTTTGCACGGGGCAAAACGGACCACTGGGTGGCTAAACGGACTCCACAAATAAAAGATAGTTTAATAGCCTTTGTTGTATGGAAATGCTGGATCAAGACTTTTTGTTTAAGGGGTACATAAAAATTATTGTCACAAGTTACGCCACGAAGTGACGTCATGGGTTGAAAATACATACAAGAAAACAAAAATAGCAGTATGCGTAAATAGCATTGCAATTATACATAAGTTACATGGTAATAAATAGGCGGGAACACACAATAGGACCTAAAATGCAACAATACCCAAAGCCGAAAAATCTATAAAACCATAGTATTAAGACCAACGACATAATACAGCCAAATACGCAGTAATAAGCTATCCAGTACAGCATATCAACATCGTCTGAATAAGACCTAAATCGGTCGGAATAAGGCCTACATTCATCGAAATAAGGCCTAAATTCATCGGAATAAGGCCTAAATTCATCGGAATAAGCCCTAAATTCATCGGAATAAGTCCGAAATTCATCGGAATAAGTCCTAAACTCATCGGAACAAGGCCTAAATGGCCAAATAACGCCCGAACCTGTGGGTAGGGTATAGGACAATCGTGGACCATCGGTCTGGCAATGGCATCGGCCGTTTTGGTGACCACGTTTGGAGGCCCTAGTCTGACCGGCGCCGTCAGGGCGCCGCTGGCACCGGATATTTGGTCCTGTTTGGGGTTATTGGTGGGTAATGAGTGGTGTTAGAAAATGCTAGTGTTGAAATTATTAGGGGAGTTAGTGATGTCCTTAGGGGTGGGGTTGGGGTTATTTAAAGTGTTATTTAGGCCTGATTCTGACCTTTAACGCCTTATTTCGACGGATTTAGGACTTTTTCCGACGGATTTATTTTTATTGTTTTGTCGCTGTTATTAGACGTTTTTTTACTTGGTTGATGTTTTTCCTGGTCATCGCTTTTAAATAAAATATTTGGCGTTCATATTATACAACAATGACCTCGCTGAGGATATTTGGTTTAGGGAAAATACCCATGTATGAATCTGATAGTACGTTGTGTATGTATTAACCTAGATATAGCATGAAAGCGTTACAATGTTTTGAGTTTTGACACTGGATTTCAAATTGAAAACATAATTTAATCAATTGGTTGCGTTAGTGCCGGCTTTACCCAAGAGAAACAAAACATTCTGCGCGACTTTCTTATATAAAAACTCAGACTCAATGTAGCTGAGTGAAGCGAAATAAAATAAATAAGTTTTTTTTCAGGATTTTAAGGTCTCTTATCTCTCTGAACTATTGTAGTTTATTTATGAAACAATAGTAGAGGTAGTGCTAAACAAGTAGTTTTTTTATTTATTGCGAATGTTAAACAATGTAGCAAATTTTTAGAATTGTAAAACTAATTTGGTTGATTACTTAAAAGCAAAGAGATTGATGATTTTCTGCAATGGAACTCAAGTTTCATTGTGTTTGGTTATTCTTATCTACCATTTATTTTAAAATCATTATTAGAAAACATTTTGGAAAATGTGGAAATTCATCTGCAAGTTTTTTAACAAACCCAACCCAAATCACTGAAAATACTAAAAACACCCGAGTTAAGTAAAAACCTTCAAATGAACCCGCAAGATCTAGCTAAAGTCTGCCCTACTTTTTGGACCTATCTGATCCTTAGGTCATATATTTTATGTTTTATTTGTAAAAAACCTAAGTAGATTTTAAACAATATAAAACTATGTCTGATACGGATTCCTCGATATCAGATGAAGAAAGCTCTGAAGAGGGTATTGTAAAGCGTCCAAGAACAATTCATGGAAAGTCTGATTTTGTCGACATTAACTTTCATCCTACTGATTCATCAACCTTGGCAACAGCTAACATGAATGGCTACGTTGCCATGTAATGAACAATTAAGTTTGCATTTATGGAAAGATTGAATAACTAAAATATTCAAATTTTTTAAGGTACAAGTGTGAACCAGAATTGGAATCAAGTATTCAGTTCAAAACGCGGGTGGCGAAAGCACCATGTAGATGCATTTCCTTTTCCTCTACAGGAAATGGTACGTTTTTTAAAAATGATATATTTAAGGTAATTTTAAAAATACCATTTTAGCATCTATTTTAAATATGTCAATATGTTCAAAGTAACACTAATTAAATCACAGTCAGGGGGCAGCTGATTCTATGACTTAACAGTCTTTTGCCCCCCCCCCCTCGGAACTACGGATCTATCTATCTAAAGTGGGACTATGTACTGTAGGCATACAAAAAATGTTTTTCATCCCCTGAGTAAATTTAGAGTTCTACTGTTGGTATTTGGTTGATATTATGTGTAATAAAATATTTTTTTATTGTTAAATAAACCACTATTCCACACTAAAAATAATATTTAAATAGTAATTGTTGTATAATAATACCAGTTAAAATTCTTCACCAAACAATCATTATATAAATACTTTTCAACAACTACAAAACTGTAAAAATGAAATAGGTAAAGCTAAACAAAATGCTGATCTGGAAAATGATTTAAAGGGGTTTAAGCCATCAATGTATTTAGGATTCTTAAATAACAAATATAATAGAGAAGTATTTTTCTAGCGATGTTTTTATACTACATTGTGTGTTTATCAGAAATATATGTTCTAACAAAAGACAACAACTTTCAAACGATATGTTGCTCAACTGGTCAAGTTTCTTCAAAATACCTAAATGTACACAGGTACAAAATTTATGGTTTAGTAAGGGTATGACTTATTGCATACATATGTATTTTTTATGTGATTGTCAGTTCTTCTCCACACTGCCTAGCCGTAATTGACCAAAATATTGTTGCCTCTGGGGATGATGATGGACAGTTAAAGGTTTGTGCAAACAATGTTTATATCTTTTTTTATTTTTACTGTAACAAAGCAATTTTAAGATTTTAAACACCAAATATTATTGTCGCAATTTTTTGGTCTAAAAATGCAATAGTTTTGTGTAAAGTACACCTATATTTAAAAGTTTCTTCAAATAAATGTTCATAGATAAAAGGTGTTTAATTTCTTTTTATTTAATCTAACTTTAGATTGTACTTAATATTTAAGTTATACTAGGATAGTAGTGTCCAAAGAGGTTCTAAAAATATATATGCCATTTTTTTATATGCCAATCAATAAAACAGTGAAATGTTACCTGTAAGTGTAATTATTATTTCAAAAGGTATGGGATCTAAGAAAGGGTGACACAGCAGTCATGGAAGAAAAAATGTTTGAAGATTACATTAGCGGAATTGCAGTGGACAACAAACGGAGGCTGATATTTGCTGTCAGTGGAGATGGTACCATGGCAACATTCAATGCACGACAGAGGAAATTTATCATTCAATCTGAAAATGAGGAATGTGATTTGTTGTGTGCAACAGTTATGAAGGTTAAGGTTTTTAAATTATCACACATTTTTCATATATTAAAGTAAACCTAGGAATAAACGATTGCATGGAGATTTAGTGATTTTATCAAATACTAATACAAAATACTTTTTTATAGACATACATATGCAACTAATTTTGCTGTTATGGCTGGAAAATGTCAAATGTTTAAGTTAGACATGAAAAGTATTTAACATTTCTTACACTTATATTAAACTTTAATATAAACTTTTAAATTACATTGTTTTAGATTAGGGTACAGTCGATATCATATGTGTTTCAATTTTATTTTCTTGGAGCTACAGGCAAATAACATATGTTTAAACTTACTAATATTCAAATTGCTCATAAACTAAGTTCAATAAGTTTTATACATTTGCTGGTCGTTGAAAATTCTTATTATAAGAGCTGCATATGTAAATGTTTGTTGTCATTAATGCAATCAAACTAATATCCATCTGCTTGATAAGGGTTAATGGTTTTTATCTCCATTTGGCAGGGCAGTTTGATAATATTTCAAAAAATGGCCACATTAAAAATTATGAGAATATTCGCTTACAGGACAATAAAAAGCTAGTTGTGGGGACTGGAAATGGCCCCTTACTGTTTTACAATTGGAATGAATTTGCTGCTATTTCTGACCGTTTTCCTGGTCACCCTGGTTCTGTTGACCATATGGCAAGAGTGACAGATGACATTCTTTGCACTGCTTCAAGTGATGGATTGATTCGGTAAGTACTTTTTAGAAGACCTGATGAAATCCATTTTGATCATTTTCTCTTGGCGTTAGTAGGTTGTTTCTTTAATACCGTCTATTTTTATTGCTAAACTGTGTTCGAAAATGAACTTTTTACTACAAATACATTTAATGCAGAGCTGTTCACATATTGCCCAATCGTTTCCTTGGGGTTGTTGGAGAGCACAAAGGAATGCCAGTTGAAAAGATCTGTTGTACCCATGATGGATCCTTTTTAGCAAGTTGCTCCCATGACAGTTCAGTAAGGTAAAAAAATGTCCAATGTTAAAAATAAATAAAATATGTTGAAAATCAATAAAGAGACATTCAAAACGTTTAAAATGCTACCGACTTCTGTATGGGCTTCGGTAGTCTTACTACATTTTAAATATTTTCAGGCCAAATATAATAAATCATTAAACAATATATTTATATAAACTGTTGCTACCAGGCATGGTAATATAAATCAAAAACAGCTCCTCTGGTAATTGTAATTGTTAACCAACGTTTCGGCAACCTATACAAGCCGCCTTCGTCAGGGTGATTGACACTGAACGCTCGTACAATAAATGGAAAGCAAAAAAGGAAAAAAGCAGAAATAAACGCGAGCAACTAAACGATAAGAAAGTAATTAGCGACTGCCTCTAGTCCTTCAGCAGGTGCTTGTAGCATGCAGAAATCATCACGTCAGTTTTGACGTTCATGGTGTTACCCTTCTTATGAATATTCCACGATTCCAAAAATAATCTTTTCCTGTAATCTGATTCTTGTGCTATTATTGAAGCGCCACCAAAATCAATTTGGTGGTTTCGGGAAACAGCATGGTATGAGAGTGCAGACTTCTTTGTACAATATAAACAATATATTGTTTTTGTAAAAAAAATGTTTTTATTGCAAAATGTAGAAATACAGATAATTTTTTTGCTAGAAAAATTTGAACCAAAAATTATAAAAACTTAAAAAACAATTTAACCTTTACCTCAAATTAATTAACCTTAAAGGAAAATCAACAGATTTAGGTGGCAATTTTTAATATAGTAAACTTAATAAAAGTTTAATTAGGTTTTCTGATAGATAGATAGGGAGAAAAGTATGATTGAACCCTGACACTAATCTAATTCATACCCTAAAGATAGCATTTTTTAAACAAAATACGTAAAATCACAAGCGAAAAATTTAAAGTGTAATGTTTTCAAGTTGTTTAGCCCAAATTTGTCTGGCGAATCTATATATATATTTTTTTTCAATATGGCCGTAGCATTGTTATTAACACCTTTTTAAACAACACAAATGCGATGTATAACTTTTCCCTTCACATGAATGTTTTACATGGTTTATATAGAGCAGTGGTTCTCAACCTGGGGGTCACGACCCCCAAGGGGTTGTCTAGGGGGGGTAGCCATGTGGAATTCAATAAAGAAAATAATTAAGAATTAGGCAATATGAACTAAAAGTTTAGCACTGTAAACGAAGCAAAAGCAATTATCTTTGTGTGATTTTTGCTGCAGTGAACCTGTCGCGTTTATGACGTCACAATTACACTTTTTAATTAATGAATCAAACGTAGTTTCAGTCTAACAATGTCTAATAAAAATGAATGAACGCTTAAAGTTTAATTGAATGGCCTAAAAAGAGAACGATAAACTGCTATAAATTGAATTAAAACGATAAATTGTCCTAATTTTAACTGCTGTGCCCGACGGTTTGTAAATCATTAGGACAATTAAGCTATCTATCCTAATTTATTTGAAATATTGTTGGATGAAGTAAAACCACGGGCTCACAAGGCCTCCAAACTTTGTTTATACTAACTTTAACAACATAAATACGATTTTAATGCGTATTTCTACACTAACTCTGGGCAGCACAAAAGCGTCAGGTCAGGTGTAGTATAGGGCGCTCTAGTTCCAAATTGAAATCTAGGTCAAGTTACATTACATTTTTGCTAGTTTTACAATAGGTTACAGGCAAAGTATTTCTATTTTTCAGCGGCATCATACATTTTTACATAGCCTTTTCCAAAACATTCACAGAATTTCAGTAATAAATTTTGGTTCTGCAATTTTGGCAAAAGGAAATAGAATTTACAGACAGCTTTACTATTGCACTGCTGTTAACGACTATCCGCTCACCAAGAAGAGTTACCATCATTAATTCCCTTTGGTCTCGCACTATAGGTGCATGCTAAATATTATTTGACCATACCAACAATGTCCAAATCCTAAACCAAGCATCTGGCAACCTGGGCTCAAACCATAACTTTGGCTAGTTGTACATAGCACATTTTAGCCAAATTTTGAGACAATCCTAGACTATATTTTTTCATTATTTGAATTGTGCCAATTTTAAAATGTTTTTTTTTTATTTACTCAGGTTTATGTATCATACACTGTAATTGGGGGGTCGTGCAAGTTATCAAAAACTTAAAAGGGGTCCTGAGAACAAAAAGGTTGAAAACCACTGATATAGAGCCTTCTAACTGTGGATTCAATGGCCTTCACAATATGTTTGTCAAAATCTACTTTTATAAAATATATCGAGAAGTACAAATTTTTGTGTGCCCAATGCATTGTGTCTCCTAAATTAAAGTTTATCTGTTTAAACCAGATAAATGCATGTTTTGCGCTTTGTGCGATTAACATTTAGCGCTTGGCATGATAAAGAAGTGTATTTTCATTTTAAAATAATGAGATATAATTGAAAAATCCGGAATTGCTTTTGTATAGCACTTATTTAACCCTTAAATGTTTAAGTTGGCCCAAACTTACCCAAGTAATACTTTTTTGCCAGCAAATTGGCCTGAGCTATACTTTCTTGCTTGGCAAGAGGTGTGACTTCTAGTTGTCTCAAAGCATTTAATGTTCTTCCAATACAAATTTTTAATTTTTAAAAGAGTGACTGAGGCTTTAAATAAAATACCTATAAAGACCAAACTAAAGCACTTGTTTTTGTGCAAAATTTGTTAGTTTTCTTCTTACTGAAGAACCAAACTTTTGGCAACATGGTGATTTCTTTTGAAACCAAGTTAAATAAAACAGTGTGCTATGTCAGACTGGGTCATTTGAAATGTAGATAGGTAATAATGTTTGGTGAACCACTGGACAATTACAAAAGTGGAGTGATAGAAAAAACATTAAGAACCACAGTTTCCTCTGTATTTTCGGAGGCCTTTCTTTTCAAAGTATAACTTGTGGCGCAGGTTAATTTGGACTCCAGCCATAAGACTAAAATCAGAACAACATTAACTTCGGAATAAGACCAAAATAGGACTAATTACCAAATAGTCGTGGATATTATTGCATATTTGGCATTATTATGTTGTTGGTTTTAATATTATGGTTTTATAGATTATTCTGCTCTAGGTGTTATCGCTTTTTAGGTCCTATTGTGTGTTCCAGTTAATTTGATATTTGGCACTGATACCACCCTAATGTCAGATGAATATTGAGTAGCAAGTAGCAAGGCTTTTCTGGCAAAAAACTGCACATTTTTCGCACAGCGAAATATAGCAGCACTAAACTTTAATGGTATGACTAACACGCAAGAAGATAAAGTAAAAAATTTGAAAATGTCACAAATGTTAGAGAAACATATAAACTTTTTATTTGAAGTTTATGTTTATTTTGTTTAAGGTTACTTTTTGATGTATTTAACTTATGTGATTGTGTATTGTAGTCATTGCCTATCCCCCTGGCAGGGTATAGCAGTAACCGCAGAACACACCCCTAGAGTTATGTGGCACAACTGCTCTATACAAAACTGACAAAAATAAACAACTATCCATTAAGTTGTATTTGTATTTACCATTCAGATTTTGGAGTATGGACCATCTTAAGAACACAAACGTTAGTTCAAGAGCTAAAAAGCCAAGACAAAAGAAAAATGAAAAAATGACTAAAAGTGGTGTTTCCAGTGGAAAGCAAGATTTTTTTAATGATTTTAATAGAGACTTACAATTACCTACTCTGGATCACCAAAGTTCAAGTGAAGATTCTGGCAGTGTCTCTGATGACTGCAAGGACTTTTCAACCAATAATAAAAGATAGTAAAAAGTAACAACCTGTGGTTTGGTTAAAACTGTTTGCCTGGTAACAGTCATAAATATAGGTTATAATCAAGTGAATACAGGGTTATAATCGTGATAATAGGCCACGTCCTTTTTTCAAGATTTTTGATTTTGTTCAACGTTTACCTACTGCCCCGGAACCGTGATTGTTTTATGGTTGGCGCACTATAAAATGTTTATGGTCTTTTTTTTTATACAGTTTGCTAAATATTGATTGTTTACTTATACCATTACATAAAGTATTCAAAGCACTAAGTTGATCTACGACTAACTCAATTAGATTAGAAACCTAAGTGTATTGGTAATGTGTTCAATTTCAGGCATTTAATAAAATAATTAGTTTACCCATATTCAAAAATCTACTTCATGAGCCCGGAGCCTACATTCATTGAATTTATTTTTTTGTATTTTCCAGGAAATGGCCTACAATTAAGTAGTCGCTAGTAAAGTACAAAAGTCTCTACACAATTTAACTTTTATAAGGATTGGTCAATATGAGCCATTAAAAATATCTTAACTTCAATTCTGTGTAAACGCATTATGATATTTCATTTTTCTTTAAACATTTACATTTTCAGTGAAATGTCATCTTTCAAAATATGTAACAATTTTATGAAGATTTATTCATTTTTGTATATATTAACTATTTTAAATGCTCTAACGTAAATCATTCCAAATATTTTAGGTTTCCTATCTAATTTAGTAAAACTTGGTTAAATTCTTAAGGTCGAAATAAAAAGTTTATAGTCAAAAATGATTCAAATAAATACTTATATGTCCTACTTAGCCTAAAGCCCTAAATAACAACACAGTTTAAAAGTATTTTATTGTACTAAAACCTCAAAAGAAATTCAGTGGTTGGGCGCAGTAGGTAAAGGATGCTTGCAATCAAAAATCACCTCAGAAGGGGGCACTCTTAGGTTAACACGATAAAAAAAAATTAACATTTGATAATCTCACATTTTAGTACAATCGTTTGATAGATGTATAGTTTTAATATTCTTGTTTTAAAGAAATAAAATTGTAAACAATTAAGTTTAGCAACTAGATTAATTGACAAAAATTAACTGTTTACCAACTTAACAAGCAGAGTCATTTCCACAAATTTAGGACTACAACTTTACTTTTATAATAGACAGTTGAACAAAAGTGATGCAAACAAAATGTATGCATTATTGTTCAGAATGGTTAAGTTTTGTTTCAGTTTATGATAACAGGGAGAGTTCTTCGCTGACACTTTTTGTCTTATATTCTGCAAGACCCTTGGGATAAACTGTTTCAAAAAACGACTGGAGTGTATGGCACAAATGTTGTATTTAAAAGCAGGCGCTTTTGCAACATGCAATTGAGAAAGCAGGAATTGGAACAAGCGAGCCTAAAGCCCTAAATAACAACACAGTTTAAAAGTATTTTATTGTACTAAAACCTCAAAAGAAATTCAGTGGTTGGGCGCAGTAGGTAAAGGATGCTTGCAATCAAAAATCACCTCAGAAGGGGGCACTCTTAGGTTAACACGATAAAAAAAAATTAACATTTGATAATCTCACATTTTAGTACAATCGTTTGATAGATGTATAGTTTTAATATTCTTGTTTTAAAGAAATAAAATTGTAAACAATTAAGTTTAGCAACTAGATTAATTGACAAAAATTAACTGTTTACCAACTTAACAAGCAGAGTTATTTCCACAAATTTAGGACTACAACTTTACTTTTATAATAGACAGTTGAACAAAAGTGATGCAAACAAAATGTATGCATTATTGTTCAGAATGGTTAAGTTTTGTTTCAGTTTATGATAACAGGGAGAGTTCTTCGCTGACACTTTTTGTATTATATTCTGCAAGACCCTTGGGATAAACTGTTTCAAAAAACGACTGGAGTGTATGGCACAAATGTTGTATTTAAAAGCAGGCGCTTTTGCAACATGCAATTGAGAAAGCAGGAATTGGAACAAGCGATTGAAAATTGTGAAAACACACATCAAAAAGTGTAGCATACTATAAATGGATGACGGAAGAGAGCCAAATGCATAAAATTAGTTGCAATAAAAATAAAATAAATGGTACAGTTTATTTTTTAATTGGGAAAATGTAGAATCAACACATCATTCTAAATTCCATATACAAGCCTAATTAAGTAAATGTATGCAAATTAAACAAAAATATATAGTGTGAAAAATATATTTTTTCATTTCAATATTTGCTCTACACTGACATTGGTTAAAACTACAAATAGACACCAAGACAAAAGAACTTTGCAAATAAAAAGCACAAGATTTCAGAAAGATAATAACAAATGGTTCACTTGGCTGTAGTGTGATTTAGCAAAATTGAGTGAAACATAGTTTAGAAGACCACTACATACAGATGAAAACTTATATTAAACACTACAGAGGTAGGGCCAGAAGTAAGTATTTACAATATTGCAAACAAATCGGTAGTGATGCCAAACTAGAGTTAGAGCCTAACAAAACATTTATTATGTTGGTTGGCCTCGAAACAATATGCGTGTGTTACCAACACAGAAATATTGCATGCAAATTTAATGTGTTTAATCAACAGTGTAGTTTATGTACAGTGTTTTTGCAGAATTCAGAAAACAAAACCTTTGGAACACACAAACACATACTTTTTAGGCTCATAAAAGGCTGCATGTTTGACACCACTACAATACAATAATTATGGCTGGCCGTTCAGAAGGTAAAAAAGTTGTTGAATATTTGATGACCCCTAGGTAAAATAAAGTAAAAAAACCAAGTATTGACTATTGTTAATGAAAAGTTCAGACACAAAATGTTGTGTGTTTACAAATATTATTGTGTTTTATGTGTCTTTTAATATGTTTATGTTGTGGTACCATGAGTATGCAATGAATTGCATAGAAAAATAGATTTAACATATGGATGTGTAACCAACACATGCACTTATAAGATATTATTTACAAATAGGCCTATTGCAAAACAGTCTATACGAATATTCTTGCCACGTGTAGAATTATAGCCAAATAATGCAATGTAATTATGCCTCAAAATAGAAAAAAGGATTAGAAGCTTTATACTCATTTGCAAACACAGCTAGTACGCTTGCTTAAATGCATATTCGTTTAGTACACATATTGACAATAATAACATATGTAAAACACAATTATGTTTTTTTAATAATATTTTGCAAAATATTAATTTTATAGGTGAAACCTTAAGGACTTTACACTTTTTAGTCGACTAGTGTTCAGAAATATAACTCCAATTTTCTTCATTACATGAGTGCTTTTATATTACAAGAAGTTTGCTTTTAATAATATTATATTTTTTCTAAAGAACCATATTTTGAATATAATAAAACGGACTGTTTTCATGATACAGACATATTAAGTTAAGTGTTGTTAATGATATTTTTTTAAAAGGCATTTGTTGACAAAAAGGGTAGTTCTACAAGTTTAAAAATACAATATAACATTGCTTGACACTCTGGGATCAAAAAATGAACCTAAGAAATTTTAAACAATATATACAAATAAATTACAATTTTTACATTATTATTATTTTTTGTTGAAAAGATTTTGATTGTACCTTTTTACAAAGAATTTACAAATCTACCTTCCAGAGTTGAGGCATGTAGAAGGGTAACAGTACAGCAGCAGTGTATTTTTTAAATAAAACTTTTTATTATTTAAATGTGGATTTGAATAATTACTTTTTGGTCTGGCAGTTATTTATCGTTACTTATTGCCATTATTTATCTTCAGATAGTTAACCACTGAATAAAAAATTAGTTTAAAAATACAGTGTTTTTCAAGCACATATTTTTGTTCAGATCTGACCTGACATCCGTAAAGTTGCAAGCTATACTCGGTTAAAAAACAAAGTGACATTCACTAATTTATGTAGCTGAATGGGGTAAATAATATAAGACTGTTTTGAATATTATTAATTATAACATGAGACATGTAGAATTACATTGCAAGCCTAAAAAAATGCATTGATTAAACTTAACGCAGTTCCACAAAAACAGAGGCCTTTTTAGCTGCAAAGTCTCTGAATACCTTAATCAATATTTTTTATGCTATAAAAATGGTGTTAAAAAATCTACTTTTGGTGCCTAGTAAAAAGTAGTTAAAATTTTAATAAAGAGAACATTTCCACACAATATGTCCATTTGCTAGTTAAACAAAACATGTTGATGAAAATCTTTGGGGAAAAGGCACAATTTTCTAAACAAAATTCAGAGAAAACGGCGCCAACAACTACCACTAAAGGACAGACACTACTTTGATTCGTGTTAGATTTGAATTAAATAATGAATATATGCCACAATATTTCTCAAACTATTGCATAAGGGTTTATGGTGGTTGTCAGTCATTTTGTGCAGTGTTGCCAAGTTAGCAGTAAGTTTAATCAATGTGATTGATAGGTGAACCAAAAACTTTCATACATACAGTGTACCATTTCACTAGAGTTTCATTTGCAGGGAACCATTGAGTTTGGGAGTGTCATCATCTTCAGCCTCATCATCATCATCATATTGCATGAACGACATTTCTGCCATGCGATCCTCTCCATGTGGAGTGACCACAGGCTTCGACCGAATTATGGAACTGGGAAACTGCACTGGAATTCCCTGGTGCCTAAACGCGTTGGGTCGCCACTTGCGATAGGCACAGCATGCAATCCCAACTAAAATTTAAAAGGATTTTATTAATTGATAAAGTCAGATCTAAAGAATATAATGAAAAAGGGTTTAATAATGCTCAGGAAGGACAAATTGTAGGAAATGATTTATAAGCCAATAGTCACATCTATCAAAGGAAGTCTTAGATAGGAAGAAGCAAAACTACTATTTCAAGTTTTACCACAAGCTGCTATGATGATTAAAATGGCAATGATCAAACTGGCAACTGTTCCGTGAACTTGCAAGGGCGGGGTTTCCGATGGTGGAATATAAGGTGGGAGTGGAACAAAGTCGGCTGCAAAATAAAATAAATTGTTTAAATTCAGGTTAATAATTATTTAAATTAAAGTGCACAAATTGTTAGATTTGTTCGTTATGAAATTGCAGTCCTGACAAATCTTGAAAAGCAGTTTTTGTTATTCAACATAATATGCTAAGGCAAGGCCCATAAAACAAACAAGCTAGGGATCCACCATCAACAAAAACTGGTCTTATTACACATTAAAATTCCAATTTTATAAAACTGTGTAGATCAAAGAAAACCCAAAATATCGGTATAGAGAAGTACACTTACTTGATCCATTGGAATTTTGAATTTTTGTTGTTGTTGTTTCAGCAGCTTTTCTAGCATAATATTCAGCAACCTGTTAAAATTTAACTATCTTTAGGTGTATTTATGTATAAACTAAAATCACATTAATACTGAAACCCATCAGTGCAAATAGATTTAGTTATTTATTATGTACACGGTAAAAAACATGTTCATATGTAAAAATTCTGTTTTCTAAAAATAGTTATTTACAACATTTAAAACAGATCAATTATGTCCAAGTCCAATGCTATATACTACATCAAGCTGTACATTGAATGTTAAGGCCCTACATAAATATAGTTTTCACTATTAAATAACAAAACATGTTTTATAAAGTATTCAGAGGTGTGTAATACTTTATTAGGATTTATTATTATAAAACTACAGTTTGTTTATAGTTTCGAATTTTTATTCAAAACATTTTACATGATATGCTAGATCAAAGCCAAGACAGCACTGGTAATGATTACCAAAGTAGAAGAAACAGTGTAATGCCTAATGACCACAAGGCAAAAATACTAACCTTAACATTCATACTTTGTTTAGTGAAGCGTATATGAATGCACATCGTGTCCTCAACAACCTTATAATCATAGGGTCCATACACATTTTCACAGAAATAAGTAGCATTGTGAAAAATTTCAACAAACGATTTACAAGGCTTATCAGGTGGACAGATATTACCTAAAATAAGTTTAAATGTATGATGCATGGTTACCTGCAAACTACAAACAATAAATCGTTCATCATCAGGAATATTTATAGCTAAACAAACATTTTTTGAAAACTACATACAACACATTTAAAAGGAATATATATATAAGTGCAGTGAAGGGATGCAAAAATGTTATTCACCTGTCCCAGATCAGTGTATATAAGAGAGTTTTAAGGGCTCATAAAACATATTAGCCTAAACACATCTATTAACGTTAAGATTTGCTGATAGTTAATCTTTTCACAGCTTGTATAAAGTGTAGTAGTTTGTGTGAGTATTTATTAAACTGTATCAGTTAATATTGCACTGTTATACATTTTTTGAAATTTTATTTGTTTTAAAAATTGCCACGGCTTTCATCATTAAAGGAAACAAAATGATCCACGAAATGAAAAGGTTTGGAAACTACTGTGCAGAATCAGTTTTTAAACTTGTACAACTTCTATACCAGTGTTGGTGGGTTTGTAATCTGTTTAAGTGTAGTTAAGGGGTGGACTACAATGCTTTGGTAATAAAAATCGCCTTCTGCTAATCTGGTTTAAACTAACATTTTATGATGAAACAAAGTGGTTTGGATTATTGAGGTATGAAATGAGTGCATGTTGATTAAAAAATATATTATACAATAGGTGACTACAAGAGTATTTCGTTCCATACCAGCTATTTCCTGGAAAAAAAGGCAGCAGGCACACACAAGCGTTTGTTATCAGGACATTGGTTGCACCAACTGAACACGGAACACTGGAACAGCAACCACAAACAAAGCAACGTTTGATGAGAACTTAACCCACCTCTGGGATTATTTGTCCACTTAAAGTTAATGTTCCAGTGCTCGACACAAGTGCTTTCATTCCTGCAAGCTGACCACCAGCTATTGCATTGACTCGCACACAATGGAACATTTTCAATCTTTTCGTTGCGATACCGACTTTTTACCTGAAACCAGATAGATAGATAGGATATTTATCAGACTGTAAGAAAATACTAAATAATAGAGCTTTAATATTGCTGTATACAAGCAACCTATAAAGAGATGAAACAAATTTAAGATGCTTGGAAAACACTGGGAACATTTTTCAAGAATTTTTTTTACCATCATTAATAACACTTTAATTCATTTACACATAGTGAAATAACAAACATTTACTAATTACAGGTAAAACTTATTAGTCTTACTGGTCTTGTCCAGGGTCCAACATTGGGTGAACATTCATAGAAACAATTGTTATCATAAAACCAATTTTTGCACTCCTCAGACATAGAACCACAATGGCTCAAATTAAAACCGTATAGTGGGGCATCTTCCGTTGTTGAGTGGAATGCAGTGACATTGTGACAGCAGGAGTTGTTATTCCATGCGCTGCACTAATTTAAGTAAAATACCAAGTAATTTAGCATTGTGACTTGCCAAACTTTAATTAACAAACTACTGTTTATTGTGTTGCAAACAAGTCATGGTGAAATTACTCAACTAGTCAAGTCAATTGAGTAATAAGTTGAGTCCAAGTTAAGTCTTTGGCAAAAATAAGCAAAAAATATATGGCCAAAAAAAGTCAAGTCCAAGTCATGAGTTGCCCAAGTCAAGTCATTATGAGAACAAGTCAACTTCAAGTCATTAAAACAAAAATAAACAGTTTAAGTATTAAAATTGGTAAACTCAAATTATGAGCAATAAAGTAATCAACAACAATTAAAACGCAACACACATTCAGGCAAATGGCTTTACTTGCAAAAATCAAGAATAACACAATTTTATCTAAAAATATATTTATTGAAAACACTTAATTTAAACCCAAGTTACTAGACACAATGATTTAAGTAATTCGAGTAAAAGGACTCGCCAAGGCAAGCCATTGTAAAACAGTGACTTATGTCATTACAATAACTGTTGTTTATAAAAGGAAATATGACTGCAATATTCAATAAATGTTGAAATAATTCTCAACCAACTAAAATGTATAGAATTACTTAATACACATACCCCATGAAGATTGTTTTCAGGTCCAGGTGAGGTTTTGTGGTGCTTTCCATCCAAGCAGACATTTAGAGAATCTTTGTGACCATTAGGTAGATTTGATGCAGAAATGACACAGAGCAAAAATGTTGCACAAACTACACCAGAAAGCAGCATCCTTATATTTAATGACAAATGGAGCTGTACAACCATTCTTAATATGTAAATTAAAGGTTTAATGATTGCTGTGGCTTTGCAATCAGCTTTCACAACTTTATAAAAACAAAGGACAAAAATGCTTAAACCTGAAATATAGTCAAGAAGACTGAACTTTGACTAATCACTCTGCAATCAACCTGATTAGGTGTATCTACAAATCATCCTTCTCCAGTTGTTCAAACCTGACAGGAAACTGACAACTAAACGATTACTTTGAAGTTTTCTTTGACCACTGGCACACGATGAAATGTTTACAATCCTAGCAGAAACAAGTCAACAAACAGACACATGTTATTAAATCCACCAGGGGCGCTTTAGCGCAACCTTGCTGTGCAAACCTTATGCGTCTAAAGGCCCGTTTACACTACAGCTGCACTAAGCTGCGCTGGGCGTAATTTGCATTTAAATTCTATTGTTGCGAGCGTTTCACGCTTTGCTAAACTCAAGCCCCGTGCAGCTGGAAAAAAATACGCTTTGGAGCGATTTCCACGCCCAGCGCAGCTCACTGCAGCTGTAGTGAAAACAATTCCACGCCCAGTGCAGCTCAGCTCCGCTCAGTGTAGCTGTAGTGTAAACGGGCCTTAAAGGTGTTCTCGTCTATAGCCTACTAAGTGAGATGCCTAGAAAAAAAGAAGGGATTTAAACTTGTCTCGGTTCATCGTTGAATCGGCTAAAGGCGCTGACCTTCAGCAGACGATTGCCGCTCGAGCTGCGTTCTAACAAGCTTCATATTTGTTGCATGTCGGCGACGTCGCAATTCGCAAACATTTGCTTTTCAGCGTTGTCGTTCATCCTTTATCGACCGCCTTGACTACCCACTGACAACTGTTGGCGCTACGTGTTGGTATATAAGTTACGAATTTTATCGTATTTATGAGAACGTTCGTTACGGAGTAATCCACACTAATTAACTTAGTAGGCTATTAAGTGACCAATAACGGAATAACATCAATGGGTATGATAAAGCCAGGGTTGCTTGTGTTTTTACTGGAATTCATGATTTCTACAGAAAATTTTCCATAAAAATAACATGACTTTCGTGTAATGTCTTTGTGGTGGAGCTGGTAAAGGGATGTGAATACTTATACTAAGAGAAGCATATTTCGTATTTTATGCAGGGATTTATGAAACTGTAGTTTTCACTTGTTTCAAAAAATAACGTGGTCGGGGATATGTCGGGCATGACGACCGATGTACCCCGATAAAATTTATTGCATTTCAAAAGTGTGCCTGTTAGATTCAGGAAATAAAAACATGGTTAAGCTAGGCTCGGATCTTGGAGTTTTGCTTGGAGACATGGAATTTTTTTAAAAGATTGCGTCGTAAGTTTTAATACACGTAAGCTACGGTAGGTAGGCTACATTATATCGCACGAAAAAAAAGCTTTTATTTTTAGAGGGTGCAATGAAACGCATGGTCCCTTAAGGTCAAAATTTGTTCATCAAAATGGGATAAGATAAATTACAAACATAGTTTAGATTCCAAGAAACCTATAGAAATCAAATTGTCACATATAAACGGTTAGGTCACTGTGTTCAGTTGGATTGAAAGGATATATCCCACATTTTTTGAAAATCTTTAAAAATTTCATTTTTGTGTAGGATTAGAGTATGACTTCCTACGTTGTGTAGAGTTGATGTGTGTTGTTCCAGTTCCGTTTGTTGTGACATTCTAGTGAATTACCCATGAAAAATATTTTATGGGGTGCCGCAATCTATTTATTATTGTTGAGGGGTGTTTAAGCCATAAAAGGTTGAGAACCACTGCTCTATACTGTTGCTTAAAGTCTGAAAACCTGCCTCCTTACCCCTTGTAATGGTGGACTAAAGGATTACCGGATTTCAAAATCGCATTAAGAAAATAAAACCAAACTTTATTTTTACTTCTATAAGTTAAAAATGTACAAAAACCTTTCTATTCCCAACTATTTAAAAAAAAATTCACTGCGGGTTTGCAGTCTCTATAGAGGCGTAAGGCCATGTACTTCTCGCCTATTTAAACTACAGAAATGTAAATTTGAAGAGCTGTCGTTTTTTGTTATTTCGGTGTTGGTTTTACTTTTCGCCAAATATAGGACTTATTTCTTGCACGTGCACCCAGCTAGCACTAATATACACGTTGTTCATCAGAAATTCAGGTTTTAACCTAAAATCTGTTTTCGACCAAAGCTTTGCAAGCATTTGCGTCAACGCACGTTTGTTCTCCTATAGACATGCTTAAATATGGCCTATCTGCGATTGCCATCTGATAAAACAGCGGGCACAAGTTCGTGCACTTTTCCATGTATACCAAACAAACTATATGGGTAATAGGCAACACACAATGATATTTCCAACTACCCGTAGGCTCTCAAATACAGAAATGTTCAAAAGAAACGTAGGTTTACTCATCATTTTTAAACCACAAAACTTTAGACGTTTACCTATACCTGTGTCACTTATGTTATTTGAAACAAAGACGCAAATAGTGTGAAAAACAATATAAATGTTTATTCTGCATTAGAACGCAACAATATTTTTCCACGCCTGATGAGAATCACTACACATGCGGGCTGCCAGGGAGTAAAACGACAAAAACTCACAAAATCACTGCAAACGGAAATGCGCAAGTTTCCCGCCGAGCTTCTTGTAACAAACAGAATTCGGTTTCTCTTGCATATTGCTTTGTAGTTATGGTTCAACCTATGCGGAGATCATACGTAATACATTCATTGCAGATTGCGACCTATCTTACGTATTCCGATTTAACAATTCAACTTTTGAAACGACAACCACATATCAACTACAATATCATTTTGACGAAGTTATGTACAGTCAACTGGATTTTAGCATCGTCTAGTTTGCTGTACGAAATATGTAGAAAACATCGCCAAGAACAAGGTACTATATGTAACGCTGGAAGACTTGAGCGGGTAGCATTCCAGTAGTACTACAAAAGCAGTTTAAACTTTTAATCCAGCAATTGATAAAATGAAATCTTGGGACGTTTCAATGAAAGTGAAAAAACAAATAACTCGAGCAAATATAATAGGAAATACAACGTAATAATAAAACTACAACATAAACAGATGAAACTCGCAAAAAAGGTTACAATGTACTTTGGTTGGGCGGGTAAGTCAATCGGTAGGGGTGCTGATCACGCACCCGCCATTGTTGGGAAATAATTCACGTGCGACTTAAATTCGTCTCGCGCGGAGATCAACAAATAAATTATCTTGCGTCGTCCATAAACGAGACCCGGCTGGGGCTACCGGAACGGGGGCGTCCCGTGGGCGAGTGGGGCCGACTTAGGCGTGAAAGTCCCGGTGACGGGAGGCCATGGCGCCGAAGTTCCTGTACCGCTCGTTCCCTAAAATGTATTTAAAAACACAACGTCAAAATTTCGCATTGCAAGTCGTTTTATGCATGTTACTAACAAATCTCATATGAAAGTAACAAACACCAAACTAAAAGATCATCGGAATTAAACATAAAAACATACTTTTATCATACACTGCGGTTATTTACCAAATTCATTTAGGCTTTGAAGTCAGCGTTTCTTGGTCAATGCCTAATTTAAACTGAGTCATCTGCAAAGGGTTACTTAAGTGCACTCAAGTTAGGAGTTTAAAGTAATTACAACCTTTTTGTAAACTAATAAACACTATTTCAGATACGCGGTTAAAAGTATCCAACTGGCTTTGAAAACCACATAAAACATTCACAAAAATGTTGAGGTCACCTTTCGTATCTTTCGTTGGTTAGGTGTCGTTTGGCCACCTCCAATTCAGCGTCCAACTGCGACGCGCGATCGCGCAGTGAGGTCACTTCGCGGTTCATGCTTTGTCTGCGAACAATGGCGTGAATAAATAAGGAAAAAAATGCCTACGTGGCAGGTTTAAAAGTAGCTTAGCGCCAGAAGAGAAAAAGGGAGATTTAACGAGCACGGTCTTATAAAAGTGCCATGTAGGCAGTTACCCCCTGTTGGGCAATTATCCCTGCAAACCTTAACCTTCAGTCTATAAGTCGTGACCTTTGTTCGTGGAAAGGTATTAGGGCATTGCTAAAACCAGTTTAGATTTTACTTGTTTTTTGTTTTGTTTTTGTCCTTCTGCAAACAATGCAACACTACTGCTGCCACTTACGGGTTACTATTGCTTAACAATGCTTTGTGAAACGTCGCTGAATATTGGGTTTTGGTAGTGCTTTATAAGGAATCTGTTTTACATGATATGTCAGTATCCTGATGAAGACGTTCTGTATAGGACGTCGAAACTTCTTCGATTTTATATATTATACTGCTGGATGAGCAACACTCTGTTATATATTATGCCTGGCAGCAATATCTTATTTCATGAGTAGGACTTTGTTCCGAATTCAGCGATTTAATAAACTTTGTTAAAATTGCAGTGTATGCAACATTTGCAACACGAGCACATCTGCATTCAGTATTACAAGGAGCCGCTCGCACGCAACGAAGTTTAAATGACACTTAAAAATAACTAGACAAAGGGTATTGTCAGGTAATAGGTGACCCCCAAACCGAGGTGGTCTTTTTTAGCACTCCTTTTCAATCAAGACATTTTATAGGGCGATACACGCCGATCCAGTCATAATGCTGTGTATCCAAACTTCTTATATTGATCAAAGATATATTATTAATTTCAACTTAATACATATAAAACTAGTTTTTTCCAGCTAATCAATGAATTATTTGATGTGTAAAGTGACTTTGCAGAACAACGGCTAATCTTATATTGATAGATACATGACTTTCTCGAGCCATCAAGACGTGCCAGCACTATAAAGTTGGAAGTGTTTTAGGGCATTTAAGTTCAATTATAAAATTAGGTAAAGTTGGTGTGTCGAAGAAATAGTTTGTTTATATCTATATAATGAGTTATATATTTTCCCCACATGAAAAGGTAGAAAGGCACGCGAGATGGTAAGTAGGCCGCCTGTATCCACAGAAAATCTCGACTCTGTTTGGACTAAATCGGGATGCGCATGCACGAAACAGGACAATTAGAGAAAGTTGGTTAGCGAATGTCCGCTCCGACTTACAACTTGCTCTCGTTCAGGGCGAGCTTGTCTCGTAGCAACTGGCCTTCCGACTTCTGTTCCTGGGCATCCAGCTGAGCCTGAAACTCCTTTTCACGCGCGCCCGCAACCAGGTCTTCGAGATTCTTGTTTCCGACCCGTTCACTCTCCAGGTGCTTGTGGACGATCTCAAGCTCGCGACTCAGGTCCTCCAAACGCGACTGGAGCTGAATGAAGAAGAGGAGGGGATGATAAAGTGTCATTGTTCCCTCTAAGGTCGGCAAGTGCTTCTCGTGAAGCACCATTAGACAATTTGCGCAGAAAAGTTGCGTCCCGCGCGCTTGAATTTCACAAAATTCGAAAATGAAAAAGTCAATCTTTAGAGACAAATATAGCAATAAAGTGTTTAAATATAGCAAAGCATCAAAACAAGAAAAATATATGTGAAATGTGTATTTCTATTTTGCTAAAATTTCGTACTTATTCTACCAACTTAAAAAGACTAACTTAGTCAGAACTCTGATTACTTGGGATTGTCAGTATACTGCTCACTAAAACAATTCGTTACACAGATTAAAATTTTCAAGAAGAACACTGAGTAAACCCGAGGTCTGTGATCAGTCACAACGTTGTACTTGGGTCACGAACCAGAATAATCAGAAAAAAATCAGTGAAAAAACAGTTCCCAAAGTGCACTTAAGTCCAATTGGCAGCAAAAAAAAAGAATTACAACTTTCAACAGTCGATATAAGTGGCGCAATTTCGTTTGACCGGACCCTACATTTTACGTGCACATTTTATTACACGAACCAGAATACTAAGTTCAAGTCGTTAAAGGTAACAGCAAAGAAAAAAACATTAAAAAACAACGCGACTCCTTTTCAACAGGCGAATCGGTGTACTTATTTATGTCATACCGTTTCTTTAACATGTATATTGATTATTCACACGCACCTGTTCAAACTCGACGTTCTTGGAGGCGAGTTGGCGGGCTACCTGCTCCTTGCCCGAGTCCAGCTTGGCGTTGAGTTCCCGCACTGATCCGAGGTCTCCCTGCAGCGAGAATCGTTCGCTCCTCATTCGCTCCAGGTCCGACTCCAGGTTGGCGACGGCCGAGGTGAGGCTTGATATCTGGGCCTCGTACGACTGCTGAGCCTATGTGAGTCATTTTGTGTTTATAACCTTTGCGAGGAAACACAACGAAATTCAATTTACATTAAATGTAAAAAACGTTATAAAATCGCAGGTTTAGACTGTTCGCGTCAATACATTACATATATTAGCACGAATTGACTTTTTCCTGTGACACCCTTCAAATAAACATCTCATTACCGATTTAAGAACGTATAGTTTCGGAAAATATGACAATGATAAAAGCACAGGGTGTTTTTTTCAATGTGAGCAGTAAGTATGTAACTTAAACGATAAGACATTTTCAGCCAATTACAGGTAACTTAAAAGATAAGACATTTTATAGGTCACCATTTATTAGAATAAAGGTCTTATATTGAGTCGACGATACTGCGGGAAACATCTTGCGGAGAGGTGTCGATTTCGGGTAGACCTATATATCTCGGTCGGTGCTAATCAGTCTTTTTTTAAATTAGTTGCAACATCTTAACGAAACTAAACATTTGGCCGTTAAGACAATATGTACAAAATCAGTAAAACTTTAGTCAGTTAACCTTAAACATTAACTGCTTAATGGGGTACGTCTGTGAGTTCATAACGTGAAAGTGTAATTGAGAATGTATGTGTTCGAGGTTAGAAACCAGTTTAATCAAATTATCTAACGATATGGGGTAGATCTTATTTAACGCGTTAACTTTGGCAAATAGCTTTGTTTATAAAATAAATAGTTGCGCCGTGGCAAACTCAACATCGTCATGCGACGACCTAAACGCGCAGTATTTATCTACATAGTAATTCCCTTCGAAGAATAATTTTCTTGACAAGACTCAATTTTTGAGTTTGTAAATTTTGAATAGCTTCGCTAAATACCAGTGTGTATATGATAAAGTCATTAAGCGGTCATGAAATCCTAACTAAATTAACAAAAAAATAGGTTTACTTATAGAAAATTTACAACTTCCCAGATGTACTTGACTTTTGGAATGATAAATTACTTTTTAACAAGGTTGTTTTTTCAGTAGTCAGTATGCTTAGTTGCTTACATAACAGACAAAACGCCGCCTTACGTGCAAATGGTCGGATATTTCGCGCTCCATGGTCGTCAGTCTGTCGGCGAGCCGCTTCCGGTCGTTGTCAGTGGCAACCAGCTCGGAACGCAGCGTTTGTGACTCATCACTCGTGACGCGGTACCTGCTTTCCGCTGAGTCACGCTCTGACGACACCTTGCGATATTGCTCCAGAACGTCCTGCAGTTCACGCTCCTGCGAAAATATAGCGGATGTTGAGCTGTGTAAATCAATAGGGAAGCTCGGAGGTAAAATAATACACGGGACATTAAATCCCGGTAATTGTAGAATTTAAGCATTAAAATTTTTTTTTTATCTTGGTTAAAATAAGTGATGACATATCGGAGTATGAATGACGTCACACATCACATGCGAGTCAGTCAAAGGGTGTAAGATTAAGAATAGAAAAAAATACCAGGTTCGTCAACAGTCTGATGGCGCATTATAGAAAACAGTTTAGTCGAAACGCCTCAAAGCAAAACAAAAAAACATAGTTTCACAAATAACCGTTTAGGTCGGGCAGCAACATGGATATTGAACATGGACAAGAGGCGGCAAAATCGTGATGGCTTTACTTGCAAATTTACCGGACCAATTAGAGCTGGTGTAGCACTTATATTTGCCAAACGTTACACACGGAACAAAAAGTGCCCAAATTTGTTTTATTTGAGCTATGTACGACCACAAAAGTGCCCTAAATAGTTTGCTTTAAGCTATGTGCGAAAAAAGTATTCAAGTTATTGTTATACGAGCATTGTTCTTTTCTTGTATGTGTTTATTTTGTTCTGGTCGTCCATTTGTAGTTTGCCGCCGACAATATAAGTAACACTTTATAACAGTAGTTCTTAACCTTTTTTACCGGATCAATTCGGACTGGTTGCACCATCATAGCCAAATGTTACCTTGGACGACAGCGAGCTGTCCATGGCCGATATTCTGGCAAGTTGGTCCTGGACTTGGTTCTTGAGGTCGTCCTTGTCGCGCATCGCCTCGTCCAACTCGATGTTAAGATCCTGGTTCTCGCGGGTCAAGGTCGAAAGGTCATCCTGTATTCTGCAAACACACGATGTGTGGATAAAATCATAGGCTGGGGTTTTGGAGTAAATCTGTTTTGTTGGCAAATGGCAATAGCTGTTTACTACAAAATACTGATAGTATTGGCATTTTTACCTCGTAGTATCCGGTAATTACATTTAGGACTTTCTTAGTTTTCAAGCAAACAAATCTATACGTAATAGTCACATTTAAGATTGTTTTCTATAAATTTGGCGGCAAATTCAGTGAACTTTGGGCGATTATCGCAATATTGACCATACTTCATCGGGAACACAAAATTAGACCGACAAGGCATCAATATCTAAAGTATAAGAAATAGCCAAATATACAGTAATATCTACAACAGAATAATATATAAATCTGTTGGAATACGTCCTAAATTCATGTTTTGGGGTTAAGTCAAAGGTTGTATAGGTCCGATTCTGACCAATTAGGTCTTATTCCGACAGATTTAGGACTTGATTTAGACGTTATTACGACTATTAGGTAGTAGTCCTATTTTGGCCTTACTCTGAAGTCCGAACTGTGTTTAACTTAGTTGAAGTTTTTCTTATTTAGGTCTTGGGACTGGAGTCCATTTCATCATAGAAGTTATAAAAAATAATTGGCGATTATACCTCCTGTTCTCCCTCCCTGACGATTCCTTTGCCCTCGTAACTTCGGAAAGGTCGCTCTGGGTCGATTCGAGCTGACGTCGAAGACTTCGAACTTCCCGCTCCGAGCTCGCCAAGTCGTCTCCAGCGCGATCCAGCTTCGCCTGAAGCAAGGTTTACTCTCGGTAAAATTCCAAGCAGGGGCAATAGCACAGACACCGGAATTAAAACTAGAGTCCAATGGCGTAAAATGGGCTGCCGGTAGGAAAACTTCGAAAGCTACACTAATTGGTCTATTGTTTTTGCCTAAACCCGCTAAATAGTATTTCTATTTATCGCATAACACGGTTAAAGCTAGGGCTTAGGAAATATGTAATACTTGCTAACAATCAATAGTTTCAGAACAAGCAGCACTTTGAGAAAAAATACATACACGCCTAAACGAACACATGTCCAACCGCATATTTAAATGCAATTAAGTTTGTCTAAAGCATGCTGTCGTTATACATTACTGTTTGAACAAAAACGCTGCGAAACATTCCAAAACCTTCTTTATTTGTAACCTGGTTGGTCTACCGCACAATAAACACCGACACCCATCGACTATAAAACCGTAGCGCTTCTCGTTTTTAAATTAACACTTCCGATTCTTTGGCAGCCACAGCAACCCACCTCCAGGTCTCCTAGGGTGATCCTCATGTCGGAGAGATCGCGCTCCCTCCTGCTCAGTTGCTCCTCCAGGGCGGCAGCTCGCTCCGTCCTCTCGTCGAGCGCGGCCTGGAGGCAGTCCTTCTCCCGATCCAGGGCGGTTGTGGTGGCCCTCAGTGCCGCCGAGTCCTCCGTCTGCTTTTGGGACACATCCACCAGCTCGCTCACTCGGCTCTAGTAAAAGAGGAATCGCAAAAAAAATTGTGTATTTATTTTAAGCTTGTTAGCAAACTTTTTACCTAATCTGAACTGATTTCGTGTGTTTTTGTCTTTTTAATGGATTTTATTATTACTTTGTTATGTACACCGAAAGCCATCGCAGACTCACCGAATCTGTCGATCAACGATGTAAGATTTGTTATGTATACGGCAATATAGGCGAAATATATAATATGTTCCTTTACAAAAAATGTCTGATCCTGGTATCACTCGGGTTTTTAAACTTTTTTTTATTTTTTTGAGCAAGGGTGTTGATTGTTTACTTAACTTGATCTTAAATAAGTGCTCTATTTGTTTCTTGCTCTTATGTGGTTCAGTTTACGTGTTGGTTAACAGAAAAAACGCTATTTATGTCTGAAAATCATTTAAGCTCACTTATCCGATAAAAAATGACGACAAGATGAACTTAAAACAGTCAAAGGGTATTTTTTCCAAGTTATTAGGCACAATTTGCTTTTGCGGTAAGTAGTTAAATAGTTTTTATAAATTGGATCGCCAAAACGGCTGCAATTCCTATATTAATTTGGCATCAGATTGGCACTGAAACCACTTGTATCGGATGAGTACCGATAATATCACTTGGTCGGCTATCCGCTCTATTTCAATATCGGACATTCCTAGATTGATTGGGATAAGGATTACGGCTGTATCATAAAACCTTGGCATAAAACAAACCTCTAGCTGTCTGACTCGATCCTCGGCCAGGGCGAGGTCGGTCGATTTCCTTGTCAAGTTCCGTTGCGTGTTGTCGAGAGACGCCTCGACCTGCGACTTCAGCACCCTGCAAAACGACAAGGAGAGAGTTTGAGTTTCAACAGCTGTATGCGTTGTTGGCAAAACGAGGGAGCCGCACAAGTCTTGGCGAACGCTCAAAGCTTAGGCAAGCACATATTTAAATAAGATTAGACTTTGTGCGTAAAATATGGGGCAAGAATTAGTGTCGCACCTTAGATAGGGGTTCCTTGCTGCGGTTGCTGTTAAGCTTACTGACAAAAGTATATTATTTTAGCCGTTTTATATAGGGGTTTTTACATGGCCAAACAAACAGTCTATGGAAACGCATGACTGGAATTAAGTGTGAGCGCCAGGTCTTGAATGGCAGTGTTTGCGGGGTAATATTTTTAGTTTGAATAACTATTTCGTATTCTCTATTGTTTACGCTGCTCACTTGACGTCATCCAGCTCCGTCCTGGTTGCATCATAGTCATCTTCGGCCTGTTGGATTTTTAACCTCAGCACTTTGATGTCGTCTTCTTGCGACAAGTTGATGTCCTTCAGTGTGTCAACGCGGCTCTGTACAGTGTACAAGTCAGGAAAATCAATAAGCCGGGGTGATTTTATGACTCCACCTTTCAGCTTAAGCGTGAAGCCCGTTCTTTGTATGACTGTCATAACAAGTGTGTTGGACAAAAAAGGAGAGTGACTGACTTACTAACTGTGACCACGTAAAGCAGAGGTTGGAAAAAGCGCAAAGTAAACGTTCTAAGTTTGGTATTTTTTTTAGCATAAATGTTATCAATAAAGTGACAACAATTAAACTAACGTTTACATCCCTGACTCAGGTATTTTCAGATCAAAAATACTGATGTCAGTGTGGATGGGTTTACCTGTAAATCGACCTTCTCCTGACCAAGCGCGTGCGCTCTGTTCTCCAGGTCCTCCGCCCGCTGCTCAAGACGGGATCGCTCCGATATGGATTGCTCTTGCTGGATCTGAGGAGTTTTGCATTCGCATGAAACAATGGTCTATTTTTTCATCAAATTTATTTGATGAAAACGGGTAATCGTTGGCCTTAGAATAGGGAACGCATCACGAAAGACTTCGAAGTTTCATATTATACTCCTTTATAACTGTAAAATCTAGACATTGTGAGAGCAATAAACATGGGTAACAGTTAAAAAAAAAACGATGACATGGTGACAGTGCAATTTATTTCACACAGTTTCACTAAATAAAACCAAGTTTCAAGAAACCTAACGCCCTCTGTAGGCCTGTAGTTTTAGCCGTCCAAACCGAAAAGTTATTGCAGACTTTGGTTTAGATTACTAACTATGAGGCACAACCAAACACAAGGTCTTCATCCCTGAATATGTCAAACAAGCGTGTTCCTTCTACCTTCAGCCTTTCGCGCAAGCTGTCCCGTTCAGTTGTCATGCGGCGCAGGTCGGCAATGGCGGTGTCACGTTCGTTCTCGACGCGTCGCAGGATCGCTTGCGCGGTGAGCGACGCCTTTGGCGACTTGGGTGAGCGTACGTACTCGCGCCGCATGCGCTGCAGCTCCTCGTTGCTCTGCGAAAAACGGCGCGTTTTACGTTATAGAGGTTATAGCAGTGGTTCTCAACCGGAGTGGGGTGCCCTTTATAATGCTCAAGGGTGCCGCGAAATATTTGAGAATTTTTAAGAATCTGATTTTTGCTCAACTGTTACAACTTTTTGTATAAGATTAGAGTGAAATAAAACCAATTATAACTTCCTACGTTGTGAGTTGATGTGTGTTTTTCCAGTTCCGTTTATTGTGACATTCTAGTGATTTACCTACCAAAAAATATTGCATGGGTGCCGCAATCTATTTATTATTTCTGAGGGGTGCCGCAAGCCATAAACGGTTAAGTACCACTGGGTTATAGACATGTTGCAAACTTGTGCGAAATTACGAGCATAATTACATAAAGCCGAATGGTGCAAAATGTTTCCAATAAATTTTATTATATGGGGCTTTTTTTAGAAATAGGAAACAGGGAAATTAGAAGCGACAAGTTATCCGCTGCAATCGCAAACTGAAATATTCGTTATGAATTACGATACATATCAATAATAAATGGTATTTTCAAGTTATTTGTAAGCCTAGAATTGGTGCTAAAACATGATAACAGGTGGAAAAGCGAGTAGACAGTGCTTTCAAAGCAGCTGTGTAAATTGACGACGGGGGAAACTATTGTTAAGAGTTCAGGGCAAATACTTTTAATGATAATGTAAACTACGTAAAGATTCCAGTCGTTCGACATTTGCGTTTAAATACCTTGAAAGCCAATAGTAACAAATGTTAGAACAAATTTAAAAGCCTGCCTAATAAAGTAAATAGTCAAATGAGTAGCATTTTATTGAAAATTGTCGTCTATAACCAGCATCGGTTTTCACAGTATTAATATATGTGTAAGCAGTTTCGCAACTAGCGTACCGGATTTTTCTACAAGCTCCAAATCCCGGATACGAACCAGGACTTTCAAGTGTCCCAGATTAAATCAAAAAGTTTGTTTGATAACCTATGCGCCAGAAAACCAAGCCGATTGCTGCGGTGAGAAAAGGAGTATTAAGTAGATAGACAAGCGTGTCTGCTCTCTCGAACCAACCTGTTCGTACAGCACGTTGGTCTTGTCCCGCTCCTGTGTGAGCACCTTCACGTTGGCCTGGATCTCGGCCATGTGGCGCTCGAACTTGCCCAGCATGGTTTGCAGCTCATCGCGTTCGCGCATCAAGCGCTGGTACGAATCCTGGCTCACGTCGCCGCCCTGTCCAATTGAGAATAGGACATTTTTATTGAAGTTTTTTAGGTTATGTAAACTCTTCGAATAAACTGTTGCTACCCGGTAATGTATTTGTTATAAAATTGTTGGTCCGATGATTTTATAATTGTAAGCTCTTCATCATTTTTGTAGGCGGCGAGAGAGGCAGGCTATACATTCAACATCAAAATATTCATTTTGGTTAATTCCTAGTTCTTAACTAAAAAAGCACACTCTTGGTCTGGTTACATATTTTACTTAAGAAAACAAAATTGGCTCCGAAATGCAACGTCTCAAACGAACGCACTATGCTCCTTTGCAGGTGTTGCATAATTCGACTGAACTTGTAAAGATATATAAACAAATCCGAGCAAAGCGTTAATTTGAGCGGTGTTGCTTTTTTTTCTGGTTTTAAAAAGTTTCCTCGACCAGACGCTGGCTATTTACTCAATACGCGGTTAAATGCGGATGTTGAGCTTGCAGCCCAATGCGAACTGTAAGTGTGATAAGTATTGTGATATCAGCTTTTCAAATCCAACCGGCTAAATCAAATGAAACCTATATCGTGTACAAATAGTATATCCCAGGTTGGCTGCGCAAATAGCTACGTTCATAAGGTCCTCACTTAGGAATCCCAGCAACTTATGGCTAACTTAAATTAATTTAAACATCAACTATATATATTATACAAGTTTCAACATTACGATAATCGAATAAGATTAGTGGTGCCAAACAAGTCAAATAAATAATGACTTGATCACGTGAGTAAACAGACTGAGCTTAATTTTATTTGAATTAAAGCTCGGGAAAATGATAGATTGCTGTTGCTGATTGTGTTAAATTACAAGACTTTGATGTTAGTAATTAACCTTCAAAATAAGTTGAAATAGAGAAATTTAAATTTGTCAATAGGTGAAATAAGAAAAAAAAGGAAAATGACATAGATGACAACAGACATACATACAAATACAGGCAACAGATTGCAAACGTTAAACAAATAGTGCATTTGATGCAAAACACACTCACGTCATGCACATGACAAATCAACGCGTCACACAAGAGTGGATGCCAAATAACCAAGAAAAGATGACGTCACAATTACGAAAACGTCACGTCGACTGCGTGAGAAAAGTCATCGCAAAATGAAGGTATGATTGGACGGCCACAGCAGAAAGCGCAACAAGGCGCCTCTCGCATGCCCTACCCCACCGATCGCGTGGCCGCCAAGTGGCTGGTGCCGAGCGCTCGTTTCCCCCGCGTGATGGCACTCAAGAGCCTGTGTTCCCGCTTGAAGTGATCGCGTTCGTTTTCAGCTTCGCGCAAGCGGACCATCACCTGTTTTTGCTTTTGCTGGTCGTCGTCGGACTGCTGGGTTCGCGCCAGACAAACGATGAGTTAGTTTTAGTGACCTCGTTTAGAGCTATACGAACGGCCTTTCCCAACAATTTAAAAAAAACATCGTCATGCTCATAACCAAATTGCTTTAAGACAATTTTTCCTGATTTTCAAAGTTTTTGCTTAAGTCACTTGTTGACCATCCCCATCTAAGAAAAAATGCTTAGGTTTAGGCCATTTTCCATGCGCATGTGCAAAAAATGACTAGGCACTTTTTCATGAATGGGGATGGTAACAAGGAGTGATTTAAGCAAAAACTTTGAAAAAAATGGCAATTTGGTTATGAGCGTGACGCCCTTTTATGTTGTTTACAAAGAGTATAATGCCAAAAAAAATTATTCCTATGTATTTTTATGAAAAAATATAAGGTTAGTGGACGTAAAACAAAATCCAACCAATTACCAAAATTTCATTTCGGCCCTAGCCACTATTGAAAACTGGAAGCGAACGTTACCTTCTTTGTGGGCGTGGTTCGGGCGGGACTCCTAGACCTGGGACTGCTCGTTCTGCTTGCTCGCGCTTTGTTTTCCTGCGAGCGAACAACAGTTGAACAGCGTGTGAGTATTTTCTCAAGCAGCAAAAAACAATTAAGATATCGCGTGACAAATGAGAGTCGTTGTTCCAACACGCCGCCTTCCCATGACTAACACATCGAAATATGTTGTATCTTGATGGAATGCTATCAATGTTCGTGATTAAGTCATTATATCAGCGTTACGTAATATTGAAGGAGAAGTGTACGATGCATGGAATTAGGATCATGTTTTACCAATTATATCTTATTTCATTTCAACTGTTTGAAATTCCTAATCAGATCAAACATGTCACTTTACTCAAGGGCCCAGAAATTTTTACTTAAAATATGTACAAAATTCAAAAGATTGGCAAAAAAATAAACGGTGCGTAAAAACAGAAGCCGACTACTTTAGAAAAGATCAGAAAAATTGGCTAAGAAGTTAAAACAAATTACTGGAAAAAAACACTGGCAGTCAATGTAACCTGATGGGTAAAACCAAGGATTTCAATTACAACGAAGGGTCAGATTATTAGCTTTGGAATAACTTTATAAGACTGTCCCCAATGGCAAAATCAAACTATCCAACAAACTGACCCTGATCATGTTCTGCAGGTTGTCGCACTCGCTTCTGTAATAGTCGCGTTCCTGCTCCAGAGTTCGCACGAAGGAATCGAGCTTGCTGGGAGACTTGTCACGTTTGCGGGCTCGCGAAGGGCTCGTGCGATATTGCTCCAACTCGAGAACAAGGCTCTTTTCTACAAGAGACGTTAAAACGTTAAAAAATGGAACAGTCCGCCAGCTGGAGATTTTGCGTATGTGCTTCACAATCGCTGTATGCTGTATTGAAAATTTGCGGACGTCCGAGTAAGATAATTTATATTTTAAAGTGCATACCTCTTTGACACGCAAAATTAGTTCGGTTCGTAGTCAATTTTAAACCGTTCGCAATGATGCGCTTAAAATTAGGTTTAAAGTAACAGATTTTTTGTTTTAAGTGGCAATTTGGCAACGTCCAAACATATAGTTCATGTCTAATACAATTATTTTTATACCCAGTAAACAACTACGATATTAATATTGTTAGAAGTTTACCAAACGTAAGTCATTTTTAGTTTCTTTTGTAACTTGTTTACCCGTCAGTACTTTTGGCATAACTGCCTATGTAAAATACTGACAAAAAAAAGTAATAAGTAATCAACACTTCCAATAATTTCGTTATTGTTTTTACGCTTGTCTACCTATTTTGAAAAAAAACTTATTCCGAAAACGAAGGCAAACCGAAAGCAATCGCCAGCCATGCAATCACCTTTGGCTGAGAGCGACTGAACTCTGTCGCCGAGCAGTCGCTTGTCGGCTTGTACTTTGTCGAGAAGGTCGTTAAGTCGCTGGATGTCGAGCTTGCTTCCCTCCAGCTCGCCTCGCAACTCGCTGTTCTCCGCCATCAGACGATCCCGAGCCTGCAACACCAACGAATTTTTACTGAACAGCGGAATAAGAGATGGCCCGGGAAGATTTATTTGGCTTCCGCGTACTTGAGGCGACGATACGAGTTTTTGGTATTTTATGGTAACTGTACGGAAAAAGGTTATAAACACCCAACTTACAAAAAGCGATTTTTACATATTGCTCGGTCATCTTGTGTATTAGGGACGCTGCAAGAGCACAGGCTTGCCTTTTTTACGTTTATAAAAGTATTTGTCAGGGTTGCAACACATTTTATGAAATCAGTTGAAAGACTTTTATAGGAAAAATTATAGGTTTTTAAAGACCTAAAATTGGATCGTTAAGACAATGACAAATAGCTAAAAAAGTTCTCTATTCTAGCACTTTCAAAGCACATAAATTAGGTTGAACAAAAGATAAATTCGAAGACAGTTCCATGACTTCTCAATACGCAAATTGATTCAAATACAAAAGATTTTCCAAACACAGAGAGTTGGTGGCATTGTCCTGTTTACACACGTAGATTAAGGCGGCACATGTAGATTTTATTCGTGACTAACCAGATAATCGCGACAACTCGTCGTTTTAATACACGTCGTAAGTGATTCTTGAGCAAACGGAGTTCACAAAACAACGAAACAGTATAAACGTTGTCATTTCTGTTTGAAATATGGCATTAAAGGCTTTCACAATTTTCAACACTTCTCCATTGCATTTTTTTCATGTTAAAAGTTACATTTACGACATCAAATTCCATCTGTTAAAACACAGTTTGAGATGGGGACACAAACGTCATGAATAGTAAACGAAATATAGCTCGGTTAAAAAGTTTTCGCATAAGGGAAAATTTAGCAACTGATTTACCGTGTGAGCATCGACCAGTTTGGACTCCACACCTTCGCCTTGTCGTTGAGAATGCCTTAGCTCCAACTGGGCTTCGTGGATTTCGCGATCGGCAGCTACAACTGCGTCCTGGGTGCAAATTGAAGTTTACTTCAAGTGCCATGAATTTAAAAGGTGGTTTAACTGTTTTTAAAACAGGTCAGCTGTTTGACATTACAATTTTTGGCGATATTACAGACAAAGTTTTTATCTTAAAATCTCCACCCATATACAAACTAAAATGTAGGCCATATGCATGCATTGTTGAAAACCCAAGTTCACCATAAAGTGTAGATCTGCGATACGTACGTTTCACCTATGGTTTTATCTGACATTGTAGAATATATCGATTTTATGTGATTTAAAAAAAGGTTTTCTTACGAATAGCAACAAATTAATGATTTACCAAAATATATTACCTTACTCTTACCAAAACGAAAGGTGTTATAGGTTGAAAACATGTTACCTTCGCATTAAAATGACAACCCAAGCTTTTACAGTTAACTAGGGGTTGCCAATACCATGATAAACGCCATTCCAAACATGCACCAGTCCTAAAATTTACAATTTAATCACGATGATGATTATTTATCTCTGTTTCGATCATTACTTTTCGTTCATTCAGATTGTGCACCAAAGTTATAGTTTCGATATAGTTTTGTCAACCGACCAGTGACACCAACTGAAATTCAGTTCGGCGAAAAAATTACCCACATACTTCCTTTCGCCAATTACCTGTTTTTCCTGTTCCAGCTGCTGAGCGAGCCGATCAATGTCGCGCAGCTCGGCGTGGAGTCGGTCAACCTCCCGGTTGAGGCGCTGCGTCTCGGCCACCGCCGTGCCCTTTCCATCCTCCAACTCCCGGATGCGCTCCTCCAGTTCTTGGTTGGTCTGTTGGAGGTAGTCCACCTGGAGGACGAGTTCACGGGTTTAGGGAAGAATGAGACCAAAATAAATTATTCAGCACGGGCATAGTCAAGTTTAGGTACGGAGGTAAAGAAAGCGCAATAGTGACCACGAATAAAATATTGGATTACAGCGGTCCGTAAAATGACTAAAATGGATTTCATTGTAGAAGACGGTGGAGTGATAGCTTTTATTGTGTTCGCTTTCATTGGAAACCTTTGTCGTGTTTTACGAGTTACCAGGGGTGATACCAAAGCGAACAGATTACAATTAACCGTGGTATTTTTGTCCAATGCTCATCAACTGTATGTTCTTTTTACTACACTATTGAAGTACAGAATTAAGTTAAATATTTCTTGCAACTGGAAGCTTGTTCTAACTCTAACATCAGGTTTAATATAGTGTCTGGGGTTGTGGCATGAACATACAAAAATGCAGCTTGCGAGAAGTTTTAGTGGCTTGCGCTGGATATGCCCCGTATAAATTATATATGACCTAATATTATATTAGGCATACACAATGTTTAAAACAAAGGTAATTTGATATTCATTTCTACCGCGAAGGTCGGTCAAACCAGGCATATTTTATAGGCTATCAAGCTACTGAAATTCATCGCAAATTCAGTAATTTTGAAAAACATGAAATAAGCACATTCGGGGGTTGTTTTGGAAGTTACAAGAGACATAATATGTTAAATTTACACGAAAACAGCACCAGTCACCTGCAAGTTGAGGTGGGAAATGAGTCTTTCGTTGCTTCGGTTTTTCGCTTCCAAGGAAACGACGTCATGGGGTCTACCGCCCTCTAGCGAGCGGTTGAGTCGGTCAATTTCACGATCTCTCCCTTCCACCTGAACAACAGAAATGTCACAGACACGGGCCATTGCAGACTACAGTGAACTAGAGTTAGTTTTTAACTTAGTGATCAAGAGTTCGCTGTGACACATGCTTCCCATGTTTGAGTATTAAATAAACTTGGGGAGTAATGAAGGCGATTCAATTGGGCCCTATTGATTTTTGTTTTAAACTATTAGAATAACGATAACTAAGTAAAAATTACAAATTGAATTTGCTTTTTATATACTGTAAATCTGTAATGCATGTGAGCGAAAATCTGTATCAAGACTATAAGTTAGTATGTTTGTTTGTAATGTGCTTACTTACGTTTTGGTTCTCACAATATAATAACCGTGTTTCTATTTCAATAGTGATTTATAACATTTCTATTGAAATACACTGCTGTAATGATGTAATATCTATTGCGACTAATTACATGCGTATATTGATGCAAATAATACTTCAAACAATTAGGTATTTGCTTAAAATTAGTTTACAAACACTATTTCCAAACCTAAACTGTAAACCTACGACAAACTACAGTCATTGAATATAAAGATTTAGGCTGGTCATTTCGAATATGAAACCTCACTTAAAAATATATTTATCTACCAGATCGTTGTGGGAGGAGAAAATTTCAAAATAGATTTAGTTAACTGGCAAATACACGATCTTAAAGGCAATATTTGAAATATATCCGTTTCAATATAAGCGGGCTGATATTTTTGAGAGAAAACCAGTGATCGAACCACGCATAAGTGGAGTTTGTGTTTTTGCTTAACTCAAAGCCCCCTTAAAAAGAGTAAATCGGTATTGTCGAGGACCAAACGGCAATGGACTCCAAGGGTGCTTAGCCGCGTGACGGAGAAACAGCGCTTATTAGACGCAACAAACAATCGAGGTAAAATTTACTTGTAAAGCTATTGTTTTCAAGTTGAAATGTTAACAGTCGAAGTTATGCGATTTATCTACCTTTAAAATGAGGAATGCGCTTAAAAAATTGGCGTAAAATCGGAAATTATAAAATCTAGGGTAAGAATAAGACAACAATTTTTAGTTTGGCTGTCCTGCGTAAATCGCCACCAATCACTCCACAGCTTAAGTTTCTTTACAACTGCTAAAAAGTTGACAGCAACTAACAACATTGTCGACTTAACACTAAGTCTAAAACAAGCGCGTTGTGGGGGAGGCATATTCTTGTACTGACATGAATAACTAAACATTTGCATTTCGTCTCACCCGTGGACTGGTTGTAGAAGGCTTGTTTCGACGTCGATAAGACGACATTGTTACGTATCAGAAATCAGCCCTAGAGTATGAATTAGCTTTTCGTATCTGTATGACGAAACATGGTTTGCACAGCCACAGATTAGTTCCAAAGATGAGATACTCCGACGACGTAAGTTTGTCAAAAAAGCTTTCTAGGTTTTTAATTAAAAAAAACTTTCCCTGACCAATAATTCACTACTCTGTTCAACTTCTAGAATGTTTCGGCCGGTTTTGTCCCTTTAACAATAAACCTAACTTTGACTGACTACATCGTTAACTTGGATTAGCAATGCTTTGGTAAGAAAATAAACCAAGCTATTTACTAACTAACTATTACTGCTTGTAATATAACACTTTGAAATTACACCTAGGCGTATTGCTCAATGCCAACCAAATCATGCACACGTCTATGTGGACAAGAGGACAAAAACTGTCCTCGACAATCAAATACTCACAACGATCGTTTATTGATGCACACACGCTCGTTGACCGCTGTAAACTAGGAATTGTTCAAATTGCCAACGGAAAAAAGCCGGTTGGAAACTTGGTAAGTAGCGAGCAGGGCCGAACTAAAGACTGTGTCCTAACACGCCTGCAAGTAAGGCCATAACTATCCGCCTCCGACAACAATTGCTACACGCGTTCGCCGACGGAACATTGAATTGACGAGCCGTTTGAGCGTTGTTCCTTTATTTTCGGTCAGCGCTGGGCAAACAGACGGCGAATTTATTATCGGTGGTCGACGCTTTGAGAGAGCGAGACGCCTACTATGCGAATCAGCTGATGCGTTTTTTGAATCGGTTGCCACGGCGTCACGCTCGCTCGCCATTGGTCGGCGCTCAACCAATGGCGAGTGCGCCGTTCTCGATCGAGCGAGGAGCGCAGGGGATAATGGCGTTAAGTCGGGGTCAGAGACAAAAGCTTTGGTCGAGTAATTCGACGACATACTTAAGTGTTGTTTAGTGACGAAAGCGAACTGCCTTTCGCCTTGTGCACACACACTGGCTTTCTGGCTGGGACAAAACGGCTCCTGTGTGTTTAAGAGTGAATGTTTCACCAAAATGCGAATTTTTGGTATTCGACAAACATACCGTAACGAACCTGATAACAGAAAACAAAAAGGGACGCGTAGAAAACGAGTCATTTTTGAACATTAAAAAGAAACAAATCGACTTTCTACGACTGGGCATAAAGACACACTGTTAAATTTACATGTTTCGAATCCAATTCCGATGAAGGTAAACACAACAAATAAATGTGAAAACGTGTCGACACGTATTAGCGTTAAGTCGATAGTTAATAACAATGCAATCTTGCAGGCTGTTCCACTTGATGTGTAGCCAAGTAAAAAAATAATAAAAAGTTAGATGATGTGCACTAACAAGAAAGAGATTCGAATAGGAGTGAAGACAAATTTTACTTTAAACATTTTTTTTTACCTAATGTGCTGGTCAATAAATATTTTACTTGGTACACAATAGGCAAAGTAGTGCTAGGATAAATATTGTCATGCATCAGGGCGAATTATTTCGACCCGAAAACTAGTTGGCAACTGCACTGAATAAACATATTTATACAAAAAAATCCCAGACCAGGCTTTCATAATGGGAAATTTTGTGTTCTAATTCTTAACATAAATAAAACAGTCGGAAGTTCAATTAAAAAAAGTTTTTTAAAAAAAACTTAATTGTAATAAAATGCCGCCAACCATAGCAAATTTCATAAGCCACACAGCAAATGATTCTATATGGATTTGGTCACAAGAAATTTAAAAATGAAAGAAATATATGTATCTTAGTGTTAAATTCTGCGTAAGCTAAATATTGCACAAATTACAGAATAAAGTCTGCTTTGTAAGCCATCTCTCTCCGAAGTCTTTCAAAAACAAATCAACCATGCGAATAGCAATCCAAAGGTATTTACAGCGAAAACATAAACACGATGGAAAAACAATGGTTTTACAAACAAAACAAAACAACGGTACCGATGTCGCATAGAAGAGCATTTGAATACGATATCCTAGCACGGTTAAAGACGTTGCGGTCCAAAGAACATCGAAAAAAATTCGGACGCGACAGCTGTCACCTTTCGTTGTTGCGAGAAAAACAGTAGGCACGCCTTTGTTGGGGCGGGGAGGCAGAGTAAACCGGGACGACGCGAGACGACGACTTGCGCATACCCGAGCCCATTCGCCGTTCGTCGTCGGAGGGCAGTGATACGGGCATGGTGTGCCACGCCTGTGTGCCAGTACCCCCTGCTCGCTCCCCCTCCTTCCACAGAAAGCGGTGACGCGAATGAGCCGCGGCGCTGCATTTACTCTTATCCGAATCAAACGACTCGCCAAAGGCGCGCCCTGCAGCCGTCGGTCTACCGCTCGCCGCACCGCTCTTCAGGTTGTTGCTGCGCCAGGTGTAGCGGCTGGCGAAAAACGGCGAACGCTGGCGTGCGTTTTGCAATTTGGGCGCAGCAGACGCCAAACCAAGTTTCGGCGCGACGTCGAGCGGTGAAAGTTCGATCACCTCGCAATCGTCTTCTATTTTCGGCGACGGCGGACGCGGCGTTTTCGACGTGCTCGAAGTCTTCCACACGTACTGGCGGGATGGGGCGTGTCGGCCGGCAGAGGAGCCGGATTCGGAACGCGGCGGGCTCACTGTAGGGACGCGATCTTCTGCAATTTCTTCCTTTTCCGCTTCCTGGCCGACCGGAGCGGAGGAGGAAGGGCGTCGTCTGCTCACTGACTTCCAGATAAACTTCCGCTTCAGTCCACTCCAGAGCCTCGACCGTCGATTTTTGTTCTCTCTGTGTTGTCGCACAGGCGTCGGCGGCTCGGAGCGGCGCATAAAACCGCGAAGCCTCAACCATCGCATCGGGCCGCCGACCGGAAGCCGTTTTCCGAGGGGAGAGTTCCAAAATCGGCCGGAAACCGATCGTTTTTCAATAGCAGAGCACATCACTCGGTTGGTTGGCAACTCCGGGAGGTCATCCGCGTTCGTTGTGGTGAACGGTCGAGTGCTGGAAAACGTACGCCCGCGACCTGGTGGCGAGCTTTTTCGGGTCGACCTTTCCTTAGGAGATCGTGCTGTTTCTGCTGAATTGTCGTTGCGCCGACGACCAACGTCGCTGTTGATTTCATCGGCCGCCTCCTCCGGCGCAACGTCCAGTAGTTGTCAGCTGTTCTTGCGGCTGTCCAGCATGCGGACGCGCTCCTTTTTGCCGTCCCTGTACACCACCATGCCGCGCACCTTGTCCTTGCCGCCGCCGCCCACCGACTTCTGGCTGTTACGGCGCGAGGAGGAGGATTTGCGGCGTTCGGCGCGCGACATCCGCGATACGTTAGACGCCGGATCGCTTGACGAATCGCAGTGCTTCGATCCAACAGCGGTCCCAACTTGGCTCGTGCATCCCGAGCAGCGCGCTTCGGCGTTTGCTTGTCGTTTCCCGCTACCGAACTTGGCAGGTGCAACGGCAGCGGTTACGTCTGTCGAACTGGTCACACAGGCTGGGACGCACTGGGGATCGAAACGTATTCTCCTGCCCTGCGCCGGGCATTGGTGGGGCGGGGAGACGCAGGGAGTGCGCCAAACTTCCTCGCGGCGATGCTGGAGCGTAGAGGACGCTTTTCGCGAGTGGGCGCACGCACAAGGCTCGCATACGTGTCCGTATGTGGCACATTTAGAAGTACGACCGCGCTCGCGACGACTAGTTCGCGTTGATGCCGAGTCGCGCCTTTGCTGACTCTGGTGCCGCGACTTCCGCCGCTGCTTCTTGTGACGCCGGGATCTGAGCGAGTCGCGCTTGCCGCGTTCCACGGATTTCTTTCCGAGCAGGTTTCCCATTAAAAAAAAAGCCGCAGTTGCTGTCCCCTACATGTCCCTAAGGAACAACTACACGGCGCAGATAAAAATATACGTTAGAGTACGAGAAATATTTCACTGCATCTGATATGCCACAACCTCACGAAGTAAGGAATGGAATATCTCTAGAACTTGAACAAACAACCGTTTTGCTTTAATCTAATCTAAAGGATAGGGGTAAATCTGTATACAGCGCTAGAAACCTAGCTGTGATCCGTCTTCTCGTAGTCGCAACTTAAAAGTAAATCAGCTCAGTAACTTTTTTCGCGAAAGTACAACTCCTCTATACAGCACTTAGTGACGCACAACCAATCTGAAGTGGTTTTACTGACAAGACCTGTCAACGTGTTAAAACAAAACTGTCTGCATTGGAACATAGATAATGACTTCACGCTCAAATTCCCCAAAAGCGTCTTGGCCTTGACTAAACCGGATAAGGTCCTTTCAACAAGGACGTTATTTTTGGATCCGGGTAGATCGCTGGCGCGGTTTGTCGAAAACAAAGCGCCGAGAATTGTCGAACCCGACCGCCGAGTGGCTTTCGGGCCGTCGCACCCGTTCAGTGCGTTCTTTGATGCCAAACTGGTCGTCGACAGCTGCTGGGAAAACTGCCGCCGAGTGGAAGATGGATAACGACCCGGACGCCACTTGAAGGACGCGCTGGAAGGCTTTAGAGGCTTTCTTGGCTGAAATCTTGCTCGATGGTCGTTGGCCTTTGTTTTCGTCGCTGCTTAAATTCCGAACAAGAAAGTGCTGGTCATGATTTATGCGCCGGTGCACGATGAATTGCCGTGATGGGTTGCTGCTGTTGTCTTCGCCGTGAGTACCAGTCCCATAGTCTTTAAACGAGTGAGTGCCAAATCAACCGTTTCTAATATTTCTATAGAAATTACGAACTGAATGCTGCACCTTACTGCTGCAGAGGTCTTTCGGTAAAACGCAAAAATCAGCAGAAAGCTGGCAGTATTTTATTTAAAGTCGGTTTAAAATACCTAACTACATTTTTTCACAGATTTTACCCGAAGAACTGCAACGAAGTTTATGCCTTTGTGCTTTTGGTTCACTGTCCGAGGTGAATCATTGATTAAGACTTTTTTACCTCTTTCACTCTATGATACATGAAATTCCACAAATTAATTACATGACGTTGCCTGCCACATCACCCATTCTACAAGTGAAGCAGGCGATATTTTTGGAAGAAAATGTCACTTGCGTCCCTGAAGCAGATCTTTCGAAAATGACAAGGGGTCCCAAATTTTTAACTTAGGAAATTCCCCGTTTTTCCGTCTGACGTAAAACAGCGATTGTAATGACGTCATAAATAATAAAAAATCATCAGAAACAGTCAATTAACGTCCAGCAAAATCAAACTTTTAGACGCAAAACGCACATGTGCGTCGCCGACACTCCTGCCAGGCGCCAGCTGCGAAACCGCTTTGTGTACAATCGTTAACTTCAGGCGAAAAACTAAACAAGACCGTAAAATAAATGTGATTGATTTTGGTAGATCCATGTACGGGACTACGTTACATTACAAGCACGTCTGTCGCCACCTGCAATACTAAACGAAGGTCGTTTTTCCCCGGTGTTATTTGAGTGAGCGCAACATCTGCAAAAACGCAACTTCAATAGTTAATCTAGTTCAGTGTTTATAACCTTTTTAACTGAGTGCATACCCGGCGAGCGAAGCAAGCGCGAATTTTTTGGGGGGATAACGGCATTTCATTTAAATTTCTTGCAAGTTTTTATCACATCGCCGAAAATAAAAAAAACGTTAAAAAATCCATGTTCAATATTTTTGTATACGTTTTCCGTTTTTCCGCGACGTACTTGGCAGCCTTCCATGGCGCAACGGTAGAGAAGCGTTGATTTAGTTCAAAAGACAGCACCAAAGCGTAAAAAAACGGACGTAGAAAGAACATTCGCGCCAAGCGCGAAAATTTTTCGCACTTACGTAGTTATAATAGTCAAAAAGTATTTAAAATGGACTCGTGTATAGTTTGTGGAAGAGGCAGCGAGCCCGACGAATTACAGAGACAGCTTGATTGGTTGTTATTAATTGTCGAACACACACTTGCTAATCTGCCAACCCAAACGAATAACAAAAGAGAAAAAAAACCTGCGTTTACGGTCGACCAAACATGAAACGAAAAAGGCGTTTTGCGTTTGATTTTGGTTTCGCATTAGTATGACGCGTGACTCAATTACACTACAAAAACACGCATTTAAAAAAAATGAAAAAAACACACAGCTTCGGACGGTGAGTTAAACCCTGACAAAAACGAACAAAAACGATAACGTCACTTACGAAAAGGGGGGGTCCGAACATAATAAATGTACAAATATGTGTACATTTACTAATTTACAACAGATAGTCAAGCATTAGCAGAATGTACCGAATTAAATTCTTTAAAAGTAATTGGAACTAAGTTCGGGAACAAAATACGTTGTATATACACCATTTTGACTCCTGCCAGGCGCCGCGCCAGTTGCGAAACCGCTTAAGTATGCAATCGTTAACTTTAGTTGGAAACTTTGACCAAGAATTACATGTGATAAAATTTTGATGCAATATTATTACCACTCTCAGCAGCGCACAATCCAAAGTTCCATGCACGGAACTACGCTAAATTACAAGCAAGCCTTTCGGCCCCTGTAATACAAAACGAAGATCTCTTTTGCCGGGTGTTTTTATGCCGCGAATATTACAACATGTGCACCGTATTTGTGAGCCAAAACAGCTGAAGTACAAGCGGCGTTTGACGGGAAAAAATAATTGCTTCAATGCACACGAACCACGTGGTATAAGAATATTGACATATACAGATAACAGTTTTAACTATCATTTCATAAAAAAGGAGACTCCAACTGGCGCACGGCAGTCAAATTTAGACAACTTTGATTTGCTTCAGTTAAAGAGGCTGTTGTTACACCAACACCAGATATTACCACAGACAGCTAACCGCACGACGTTTTTAGCAAAAGATTTTTAATTTATCTTCGTACGGAATGTATTCTATTCGCTAAAGTGTGGAATACACACTTTGCATAAACCCACCTGAAAGAATTGAGAAACGCGTTCTACGAAGAAACGATGTAGATAGCGGTCCGAACACCCAAAACGCCCCCCACCACTGCTTTAGTATTTTAGATTAGCGTCAGTATAAGCGACTTTACCACTAAGTGTGTGTATAAAATAAGAAAGATACATTCTTTACTAGATATGATTTATTTCACTTTAATCAGATTTTTGTGATTTCCCCTGAAATTCTTGTGAGAAATATTTCATTATTTTGCGGTACCTAAACAAAAGTTTGGCAAAAAGTACAATATAATTTTAACGAAAATATGAAAGCCATACTATATTTTTATTGAAATTACTAAAAAAACGTGTATTGTGTTCAAAAGGATATAATTATTCAACAAATGTTGCACAATCCGCAGAAAAATTGAAAAAAACAAGTGACCTGGCGTCGCAAATTAGCTATTTTGTTGTTATTGATCTCTTCCGACTCCTCCAACTTCTTTACTTCATCACTGAGTTGATTTATTTTAGTATCGGCCACCTGCACAATATAGATTTTAATTGATGTTTGTATTGTCCTACCTCCAAGCATTGTAATAAAATCCACATATCAAGCAGGGGCATATCCAGAAAATCAAAAGGGGCGGGAGGGTGAACTTTCAACTTAGGGAATTCCCCTAGTTTCCGTGTATGGTTGCTTAAGATTGACGTCATAAACTAGTGACAGATATGATGTCATAAACTAATGATTTGTAATGAAGTCACAAAAAATAATCAGACACAGCCAATTAACGTCCAGCAAAGCAAACACGTGCGTCGAAACCAAAACAGTGAAGTATACGATTGATTTTGGTAGAATCATGTTTATACTCATGTTGAGACTATCAGCAGCGCATTTTCCTAAGTTCCATGAACGAGATAAGTTGCAAGTATTATATTAACAAACCTGCATCAGGTCTGCAATGTAAGGATCATCTGGTTGGGAGGAAATGTAGGATGTTCTGTCTGGTTCTGGCAGCGTTGAATCTATTTGCATTCTTTGTCGGCGAAAGGGAATGGTTCGCTTTTTTCCACCTTCAAAATCATTTGAATAAATTGTAAAAGTTTAAATTTCTAAAAAAAAGTTATTGGGAATAACAAAAAAAGCCATTTGTAGACGATAATCTCTTAATATAGTTGGCTTGGTTTGTCCGCAGGTCGGTCGTCGGCATACGTTCATTACCAAGAGAGAGACGGAGCAATGTCATTTATAATCATGGGCTATCCACGAGGCTAGCATATATACGTATATATATATATATGTTACAACACAATAGGCAATAGTGATAATGAGCCCACAGCATAATGAATTGTTTCAATTTGTTTAAACACACAAAATTTCGATAGATTTTGAAAATTGTCGCGCTTATTGAAGTTGTAATTAATTCACATCGCCGGAAGAACGCCAGTGGTCGTTTACCAGTTATAACTAAACTTGCAAATATTTCGTCTGGTGTTTGACTGCCTGTCAACGCCTCTGTTCGTGATAAAGGGATCAAAGGCATTCAAAAACAACCACGTTGGACATTTTTTCGTTCAGCACTAATCCGTCTAAATAAATCACTGTCACAATATCGACACTACAGCTGCGATTTTTCGTCCTACTGAATTGATTTTCTAATGATTTAACTTTTCGGCTCATTATCGCATAAGCGTCAAATTTTCCTCAAAAAAAACCTGGTTACATCATTCGTTCGAATTAAGGAAGTGATGACGCCACTTTAATATATTTTCCTTTTAAACAAAACGTCTTATCCTGTTTTTACTCATGTTTTAACCATGAGTTTTACTTGTTGGTTACATCATGAGAACAGTAGTACGGAACTGCAATTGACTATAGTTACTATACTTCCGGCAAGTACACATATCAATGCAAACTCGTTTGTTGTGAAACAGACAATAATGACTACCAAGGGTGTTAAAACTTAAAAAAATTAAACAAAATATTTCTTTTGGTGCAGAGGTTTAAGAGCTTACAGTTTGTTTAAAAAGCATTCTAATAACAGCGATTTTTTATTTCTAGAAGCAAGTCATTCATACGCATGTACAGCATGGTGGTTTTATAGCTGAGATGCTGCATTTGGTAAACTTAAACTTTATTCTTGCTGGTCGCGTAAATGTAAACAACGATTTCTTTAAATCACTTTTGTTTGTGACACTAAATAAACTTGCTCGCATACCCACGAAATTACCCAAGTTTTAGAACCCACGCTATAAACCAGAATGGCTCAAGTTGCTTCAGCACAGCCTAAATTAGGTCACATTTGAAACACTAAACTGTTTGTAGTTTTCATTTGAGTAATTTAATTCTTTCGAGTTAGATCAGGCATAGTTTTACAGCTTCAGCTCTCAAACTTTAAAAACGGCTTTGACTTCAGCAACACAAAAATAATAAAAATGGCTCCAGCTCTGGCTCCACAAACGAAATACAAATGGCTCTGGTTCTAGTAAAAATGCTTGGCTCCGGAGCTTCGGGTTCCAGCTTTGGCTTCCCAGTTCCCTATAAACTCACGTTTTTATTGGAAATTCTTATGGATAGGTCAACAAGTTAAAAAAACAGAAAGTTAAATAGATCTATCTTGTCACATAAAAAGTTTTATTTATAGAGAGTGTGCCTTTGGCATGTTTCCCTACAAAGCACCATTATTGAGTGATTTCTTGTTATCTTTTCCACAAACCAACATCTCTTCTAGCAATTAATTTTTTTAAATGCAACTAGAAACCATATCTTTATCGCCTTTTATCATGTGCAATGAGCTTGTTTATTTCATTGTTGTATTGCGCAAGCATATATTGTACGCCATTTAACGATATTATTGATGGGTAGTTAAACATAATTTATCACATATCAATAATTGTCTGAAAAAACAACAACATATTTTTGCAAAGGCATTCGCCAGCCTGGCGAGAGCATGTTAAATCGCACTAGCCAGGAGTGAAGTACACTCGCAATTCAGGAGCAGCGAGTAAAAATTTTAACCATGTGCTATTATAGTTTAGTTTAACAATATACATTGTACACTTTACCTGGAGTCTGAATAACTGCTTGAAGGTTCTTTTCTTGCAGTTTTTGAATAGTCTCGGTCTTGGTGGCACTTTCCCTTTCCACTGCCTTTACTTTGTGAATGTACTGCGAGTTTAAAAATCGCAGATCTGCATTTTCATGTTCAAGTTTCCGAATAGAAGACTTCAGCTCTGTTTCAAACAGTAAATAATTACTATGTGGGATTCTATTAGGCCATATAAGTAAAAACAAAAACATCCCAAAATTGATAGATTGAGGTAGACCAGGGGTCGGCAACCTTTTGTACGCAGTGTGCCAGTTTATGAATAATGTCAAAATATTAACAACTGGCGTGCCAAACATTTTTCTATTTTTGGTTTCGCACTGGCAATCAAGGCTGCAGAGTTGGTTAAAAACAATCAGAGTCCGATTCGGGCCGAATATGAGGTTTCATCGCATTTCATCGCGTCTCAGCCTCTGTATTTCACCAATTTACGTAACTAAATTAAGGTGGATATTCCGCAATCCACTCATAGGGTCATGGAAAATATGCAACAAGCATATCCTATTTCACCTTAACAATTTACAGTTTGCTGGCTTACCAGTTTCGAAATTTGGTACTGCGCATGCGCACACGTCGGACTCGGGTAGTTTTACATAGTCTTACTCGAGTCCCGAGTCCGACTCAGCAGCCCTGCTGTGATCTGACATCTAATTTGCGTATGTGTTTTGAAATATACTTCGATGCTTTTAAGCTGATACCTAGAGGTGTTAACTATCAGATTTGCGTTTTGTTGATTTCTCAGTCGCACAAAAACACACGTGCTTGCTTTTAATGTGGAACAGAGTTTCTCAACGTTTTTGCGGACCGGTGGCCTTTAAAAATTAAACTGAACCCAAAATGTAATTATGACAAAAGCATGCTTAAAAGCAAATAACGAAAACTTCCAAGTAATGAGAAATTGCCACAAGTGGCACGCGTGCCAGGGGTTGCCGACCCCTGAGGTAGACTATTTTCAATTATTTTTTCATGCATAGAATATAAGTGTGTTTTAAATAATACTTTTATTGCTTGCTTCAAGTTCTTCCTTTGTCTTCACTAAATCCAAATGCAGGGAGTTGTTTTCCTGTACAAGTCTAGCATTGTCCAACCGATAGGGTTCTATTGCATCTTCTAGGGCTTGATCAACATCAACATTGGTGGTTTTGGTTTTTTTAGGACCAAGTTTTGCCTTTTTTAAGCTGTCAGTGGTGTGCAGCAAATCACTGAATAACCTCTCAGCCTAAACAAAGGAAAGAAAACGTTTTTTAGATTAAAAAAAAACATTCAAGGATATTTACATGGTAAGTTAATTATATATATTAAATATTGGGGTAAATAATATTAGGTGGAATTATGATATACATAGATATAAATTTATTAATATGCTTAATTTAAATTTTATTTGTGACTTTATAAACAACTAAACTAATTAAATTTGTTTTATTCTTAAACATTAATATATCAAAAGTCTATTTACCAGAGGAAGGGATTCAATCCCTAGTGGTTGGCGATATCCAAGTTGGTCTAACTTTTTACGCAGAGCAACATATTTCTTCTCAGTAACAGAGGTCATGTTTGCCTAACTTACACTTCACCTCCCGCCAAGTAGAGGTGTATTTAACATCAGTTAAGCTAAAAATTAATATTGAAACACACCAAAGGAATATAAATTCTAACGTTTGTTGTGTTTGTATTTCAAAGCAAAATTTGGCACCGCACACACAAGGTATCCACAAAAATAGTTATGAAATGCACACTGGAACCAAGCTTGGTATGACAATGTCATACACATAGGCCCTGAATTTAAAAAATTCCAGGGCGTTATTTTCTCGACAGTGCAAAATTGCTTATTAATTAGATGTAACAATTATTTGACAAAGCGTAACAATAATTTTAAAAAAATGCCTTCAACATAAAATGTCTTTATGGTAATTCAGGAAAGCTTTAAACATTTTTGGTTTACTAAGACTAAATTATTTTGCACATTTATTGATAACTTGGTTGAATTTCCAAATTTAAATGACAAAGTCAAGTGTCAAAAACAGGATCCATAGATTTAAAGAGGCCTAGGCACAATATTAAACCTAATGATTGCTACATGGAAGTGAGTAGTTTTAAATTTTGATGACCATAACATTTTTTTTTTTTAAATATACATAGCAACATCCACCAAAACACTATAGCAGGGGTGTCCAACTCAAACATGTCGGCGTGCCAATTTTTATCTTATAACTTCTTCCAATACACTATTTTATCGGTGTGCACTTTTGACCTTTGATACATTCAGTCAACCTGATTTTTTGTCTTGCACTTGCAATATCTTGTCAAGATCTGCCATACAATCCAGCCTTGCCTTCCCTGACTAAATTTTTTGGCAAAATCTTTTTGGCTTGACTAAATCATTGAGGCAAAATTACTAGACTTCCAAATGAGATAAACTTAAGTCATTTTTGGTAAATGACTTAAACATCATTAAGTGCTTTAAAAATATAAAATTAGGTTATTCATCTCGTATTCAAGACGAAAACAAATATGCTGGCTATTTGAGTATTTGTTTCACACATTTTTCGCTATGCAAAAACTAACTTGCTTTGGAATAAATTTGCAAATTTTAAAATTTAACGTTTATTTTTCATGCCAATGTCTTGATTAAGGAAGCCAATAACTTGACTTGCATATAACTATATGACTTGAATTCAACTTGGCTTGGTTAACTGATGAAATGGAATTGGACTTGGCATCGGTAATTAATAAAATGACCGAGACTTGAACTAAACTCATTTGGAAATGTCTTGTTTACAACAGTGACTTTAGCTATCATGAACCTTATGTTCATTTGCTTATCTTATCTCGTTTATAAACTAGCGCTTCTGAAATTTCATTTTTATATTTACTGCGTGTTGTTAATACAAAGTTACAATTATGGCGAATGCCGAAATTAAAATTCCCGCCAGACAACGCACGTTACTGTTTATTTAATTTATTAAGATCCACACCGTTAAGTTCAGTCAACCATAGCAGCAGTATCGACCGTTCGAAATCATAAAATACTAATGCATATTTCGAATGTTAACACAGATATCTTAAATATTTATGTTGTCATCACTTATCAAACAGCAACTATTTCAATTTATAGAGTCACTAACAAAGGAATAAGCAGAGATGCTAATCCCAATGGCAATTTTAGAACTAATTTGCTGTATAATATTTATTGAAAAAGGGTTTGACTACGAAAAACTCACTTTAGGAATAAACAAGCCTCTAACAAATGTGCTTTTGGGTCACAATAATGCTTATTTCAAACTGTCGAAAGCATATCTGTTTATAACCAGGGACGGATCCAGGATTCTTATTTGAGCATTTGGTTAAATTTTAGATATGACGTCACAAGTAACGTCATAACGGGTCGTCATGCAATCTAAAGCAGGGAGTCGAACCGGAACCGAACCGGAACTTTATGAACCGGTTTTGGGTCAATTTTTTCTGAACCGTAACCCAACCTGAACCGTTTTATTTAAGATTTTAAGGAGCCGAACCGGAACTGAACCGAATAATTTGAAAGTACCTGAACCTTAACCGAACCCGAACCTGTAAACAAAAGCGGTTCGCTCCAGCATGACGTCACAACTTCTATTTTACAGAGTCAAGTTACGTCATGTTCGAAATTTTATGAAAAAAATATGAATATTGAATAAAAAAATCGTTCATTTTTTATTTTTTAGATATTTCAATATCGAGTTGCTGTTTTTTGAATTAAGTCACGGAACTTAGATTAAATGACTTACAATTCAAAGTTTATTCTCTACATTTATTGACCCACATTTTGAGATTTAACGCAAATTATATTGTATCTGAACCGGAACTTTATGAACCGGTTTTGAAATAACGATGTTCGAACCGGAGCTGAACCGGAACTTTTAAATTGCTTGAAACCGAAACCGGAACTGAACCGGATTTCAAAAAAATATTTGAACCCGAACCGAACCTGAACCGGAAAAGTCAAACGGTTCGACTCCCTGATCTAAAGCAGTGTTTTACATATTTAACAGTTAGATCGACAAAAATGGCAAAATCTATTTAAGGACTGGTAACCAGAATTTCGAAGAACGATTCTGTAGTAATGGTCTGTAGGCAGTGTCCCATCTAAGAAAATTTTCTACTGCACAAATGTTTTTTGTTGTGCGCAAGAATATTTTAATGCTGATTGGCTGGGTCCCGCGGCAGATCAGTGTTTTTTGTATGTCGGCGAGTCGTGAAAATTTTCAAGATGACGTCACAAAGCGTGACGTCATGAAACACAAGTTCTCAAAAAACGAAAATGTGCAACTGCAATGGAGTTTGATACGTTCAAGGATATGGCAACAAAGCGGTCGCGCGAAAAACTGTCCGATTGTTTGGGTTAAATTGGCAAAACGTCCAATTTTAAGATAGGATATGAGATGCCTTTAGCACACAATCAAGATTCGTGAACTACTCGCTCATTTGCATACAATCAAAGATGATTTTGTTTATCAAGATGATTTTGTCAATTTGTCAGGGCTGTTGACCCCACAGCTAAATCTGTCCAGAAATCACGTAAAATTGCGGTTGTGTTTAAAGTAAGTCCCTAAAAACAATTTCGGTTTCATGATCCCTAATTATTGTCAAACACTCGGCTGCTGTGTTCGGACTCTTTCATTTTTTTTCATTTTTTATTTTTTTTTGTTTATGCTTGGTTTTCCATGTGGACATTAAATTCTATGTGAGATAATATACATACACAGCATGGATGATAAAAACCGATTCGGCAGAGTAATTTACAGCAAAACAAGTATTACATGACAATCGTCAATGCGAATTTGATTTGTTACTTGCTTTTAGCTAAAAACATCAACAAAAAATGGCGAATGCGAAATAACTGTTGTGGCAAAAATTGAAGATTTTTTAGCTTTAATTTGAAAGTGATGTAAGTGCGCAAAAGGAAAATTTTACTGCGCATTTGTGCAGTTGCGCAGCTACATGACACAATTTGCGCAGTAAAATTTGCTTTTGCGCACTTAAATCATTCCCAGTTAAAAAGTAAAAAATTTTAACAATTTTCTCGGCCCAACCGTTTTTAGCATTTCGCACCTTTCATTTTGATTAAAACTTGTACTAGATTGAAGTCCACAATCGTTCGGCAATTTCGTTTGTGACGTAGGCTACTACATGTGTCAGCTGTAAGTTACTTGCTGTTGCTAGACTGCTAGATAAGGCCTATCTTAAATCGGGGCTCTTTCTATTTGGTACGAAAAAAGTAACACAAAAAAGGCCTACAAATGCGGCATACCGCAACGCACATTATTAGGGTGTTGGTAGCGTTTGGGTGGGGGTGGGTAAATTATTATTATATTGATTAAAAGTAATAATGCTTGACCCACCCAAACCAAAACGCATATTTATCATTAATAAAAGGTCTTAACTGTAATTTGCATATTTTAACAACAGCTGCAAATATTTTCTTACTGAGCTGTTTTACGTTTTACACCCTTTTTAGGTATGTTTTTAGCACAACTGCACTTTTTCACCGTTGAGCACAACATCGAGAGCATAACGACCCTTTTTAAGTTATAACTTTAACAAACTTAAACTAAATAATAATAAAAATTAGGGAATTTTTAAACGGTTTTTAGTGATTTTTTTATGTGTGTCCATTGGATAGCACCGCGTAGACTCAAAAGATTCAGAAATAAGCGCACTGTATTTTTTGCGTTCGCAGACCTTTTTAAGTTTATTTCCTGTGCAGCCATATAGTTGTGGACTTATAGCCTGCAGCCAGTTTGATAAATTCAATATTTATATTTTTCGGTGCGCTTGGTAGCCTATACGATACCCTTAAATGATCTTAAACTCAATTTGAGTTTCCGCACCAATTAAACCTGGAACAAAATATTTCTTAAGCTTGCTTGTTTGATGACGTCACCTCTCAATTTTTTCACGACTTAGCCATAAAATACACCTGCGCACTAAAAAAAATATTTGACAGAAGAAAAATTTCTTAGAGGGAACACTGCTCGGGGTTACCTAAAATTTTTGGGCCGCGCCATCCTTGACAACCATTTATCGAAGCTCGCACACGGGCAGTGTTTTTAGATAAATAGAAACATTTGCACAAAGCGCAAAGAGGCGTTTAAATGTAAAACTTGGCGCCTGACCGCAATCCATAATTTTTGGCCGCCAAAGATTAACGCCAATTTTTTTTTTAGCTGAAATCCTACGCCAAAATAAAACGATATATATGCCAAAAACGACAATTTATTTTGATAAATGCACTAGGTCGGTGATGTTCCACGCCAAATAACGTCACTGGCGTGATTTTGGGCAAGCATTTCCAAGATCCCTGGCGGTTTATAGGCACTAGAATGCAATCGAGACTGGAAGTTATGCAAAGTTTTTTAATATCTGTGGTTATATTTAGCTCAGTAAAATAACATTTATTTGCCATTCCAGGCTTTTTTGTCTACGTTAAAAAACAAAACTTCACCCGAATTGTATTTATTTATTCATGCAGTATGTTTGCGTTTTGGGAATAACTTATTCCAAAGGAGCCGCGTGCATATACCATCTAGAACTCTCAACAAATGAAATTTCGCGAACTATTTTCTTACCGTCTTCTTCTTCCGATTTCAAAATGCAAAAAAACACCAGATGCGCCCTGATGATCACTGCATGGTTGCCGGGAAAATTTATAGAAAAACTTATAAAATTCAAAATACCGTAGGGGAAGTGCGGGACCCATGGAACATGGGGACCAATGGAACACTGGCATATTGCGCCCCCTGTTGGCAGAACTAAATAAAATTTTTGATGTGGGAATAAGATTTTGTGTACGGAACTTTGTCCAAAAAGTTCTACAGCGTGCTTTTGGAAATGATTGATTTATTCCAAATTTTCACTTTTCCAGGTGAAAAATGTACTTTTTTTAGCTTGATAAGATGTTTTGATAGTCTTTAGGTAATTGTAAAGCAGTGAATATTTTTTCTGGCGAGAGGGGATATCTAGGTACATGTTGAAAGTAAGTTTGATTAATTGTATTCAGAGTACTGGCTAGCCATGAGTGTTTTTATTAAAAATGGCGATTAGAGGACCTTTGGAACAGTCTGTTCCATTGGTCTATTGATCATTTTGTGGTCATATTCTTAGATTTTAAGGATAGTAGCTATGCCAATTTTTAAGACAAGAACATCTAAAAAGGGGTTGTTCACTGAGGACCAGGGCTGTGGAGTCGGACTCGGGACTCGAAGGAGTCGGACTCGTGACTCGAGTAAGACCACGTAAAACTACCAGAGTCCCGAGTCCGACGTGCGCATGCGCAGTACCAAAAACTTATATTGCCGTTTTGCAGTTTGAAATAGCATATTGTAGGTATATTTTCGAACCAATTATATTTTGATGAATTATTTGACATCCCTATGAGTGGATTGCTAAATATCCACCGTATTTAGTTACGTAAATTGGCGGAATATAGACTGTAAAGTCACAGTCGGACTCGGGACTCTACAAAATCGCACATTTGACTATTATTATATTTGAAAATGTGTTCTCCTAAAAAAGAAAAACAATTGATATAATAAACCCGGGTTGCAAATTCTACCAGAAATAAAAAAAATATCATTTCAGAATTTTGTGCTTGTTTCCATGTGTTTTTAGTTTATATCTTAAAATAAATTTTCTTGTGCCACCATTTCTACACCATTAACTGAGTAGTTATGCACTTCAGAAAGCGCAGTGTTTTTCGATGCAGTCATGCTCTGTTCCATAGGTCAATAAAAAGTTACGTTTTTTATATTAAAAAAAAAACTTAGAAGGATATGTCAGACTTCAATTATTTTTTCAATTTAGGTATCCATAGATGTGAGCTTTCAAAAGAAAATAATTGCGAGTGTTTCTAAGTTGTATTTCGAAAGATATTACCGAAAAAACAAATCCGTTCCATGGGTCCCGCACTTCCCCTAGGCCTACCTAGATTTTGTAGAATAAACCTAGAATACAAACCTATTATTTTAATCTTAATTGTTTTATACTTGACACTTTCCTAATGTAAACTTTGAAATATTTGCATCATTTATTTGACATCACATAACTAGCCAAATTGTTAAATAATTCACCATAAAAACATCTATAAAATAGCCTACTGCTGGATTATAAAAAGTGTCGCTAAAGGAAATAAAAGTCGTTGAGAAAAGGTTGACTTTATTCCTGAATTGGCAACCCTGCAACCACATTGAAAAATATAATTAAAAGCATTGTCACTAACTTTTTTACATGTCCATTTTTTAATAAAATTTTGAACATTTTTTTGACAAATTGGTGTTAAGTTAAAAGGCAATATAGTTTCTCTTTTTTGTTACGACGCCTTTGTCAGCTTTTTTAAAACTTGCGACGCAAACGGCGATTGGAATTTTTTTATGTAGGCCTATCTATTTGTTAGTAGTAAAATCATTCGCTCTGTTTTTATGTTACATTTAATTTTCGAATGCACCTGTATGGGGATAATTGTGCGACGCCCTCGAAAAATTGAAAGGACGCAACAGGGCTTCGCAGTTTGAGAACCTCCGAGTTAAGGTTTAGGTTCTTTCAAAATATTCGGTTCGGTTCTGTTTGGACTGCCTAAAATCTTATTAAAATCGGTTAAGGTTTAAGAAACCCGTTTTATGACATTCCGGATTCGGTTCGACTGCGGTTTTTATCATACCGGTATTTAAAAGGCCACCTAAATCGCGCAAAGTGTGAAAAAGTATTGTTTTTACGCAGATAAACTCGGCAAAACCATAGTTTGCAAACCGCACAAATGAAGCTAACTTATATGCCTAAACACAGAAACGTACTGTTCTCGAACGGAACCACGTCAAGGGGCGCAGAGAAGCACGGACAACGGTTTACCGGTTAAAGTGCCTTTTAATCGTAGGCTCAACCGAAACACTCCCAACAGGAAACAGCTTGGCTGATGGTCAGCGTTCCCTCTAAGAAAATTTTCTACTGCGCAAGAATACTTAAGAGTTAGCAGGTGCCTGCGTCAGATTGAGTCGTGAAATTTTTAGAGATAACGTCACGAAGAATTTTACTGGGCACCTTAGAGCAGTGGTCGGCAACCACCGGTCCGCGAAGAGTTTGTCACCGGTCCGTAGCAGGGTTGCCAGATTAAAATTTTGTTTTTAAACACGGACTGTAGGTAAAATCTTGGAAAATGTCACAAAGAATTAAATGAAATACATTCACTTTCGTTTAAATATACTCCCATGTTTAATTGGTATGATAAAAATCAGAAATAGTATCACGCCCTCGTGAGGTTGAAAACAACTTGTTTGCTGTGGCCTTATGAGTTACATAGCACGTTCACAACATGCAAAAATGCATACTATTATAACAAAAACTCCTAGCACTTACAAAATAACGAAAGATTGGCTAAAATATGATGTTTGTTTTAATTTAAACGTCCCCATCGTGTAAAGTGCAATAGAATACATTCATGCAACCAATGTAAGCAATGTCCCCCAATAAAATGATTTAATATTTGTGATATTTAAGCAGGAAAGGTTACGAAAAAACGTATGCATTTTAATTACTTTTAGGAAGCCTTTTAGTTTGACTCTATAAAAATGAAAGAAAAACTCAAAAAGTCTAATGATTTTTCTGACATCAATCACGTTGATAAAAGGCAATCTTTTTGAAATTTGTTATCAAAAACGTTATTGTGGCAAGCCTTGTACGTAAGCTATATCTATTCTATACTTTTTAGGTGTCGGTCTGTGGTTCGTACTTTTTATATTGCCATTATTTTTTTAGTTTTTATATTACGTAACTACAGAAAGTGTCGTGTAGGGCCTGTCAAAAATGGGATCTGAAATACATTATTATATGTTATACAAAATTTAACTTCTTTTGAAAGAATGCTTTGAATATCCTTATTTTGACAAGCTAGTAGGAGTAGGAATTGGTAATAATGGTATACAAGTGTAATTTAAGAAAAACGTTAAGGTCTATAAAGGTTTTATTAAAATGAGCTGGGGGCTTGGTGGGCCGGATGCCGCCCGCGGGTTTCAGTCAAGAATTCCTATATGGGAGCATCTCTTAAAAAAACAAGCATAAATTTCGCATTAACAAATTTGTAACATATTTCAAAAAGGCCTGTCCGCGACAAAATTTCAGTTTTAAACCGGTCCGCAGAGCAAAAAAGGTTGTCGACCCCTGCCTTAAGAGGGAACAATGCTTATGGTTCATTGTTTAAGATCGATATAAGCTGCTGTCAAATCGCAAATGAAGTTATTTTTGAAAAGGCATTTTCTGGTCGACACGTTTTATTTCTATATTATGGACGCTATTAGTGTTTCACAATACCTAGACCTAGACGAAGAAAGAAAACACATCCCTCCACTTTCATTTGCTTCGCATTTCGCCTTTCAAACATAAGAACGACGAAAAAAAATTGTAATCCAATTAATATAAAATGTAATTTGTAAGTCAAGAAGACCATTATTATATTAACTTTTTGTACATTACCAAATAGTCTCTGAAATCACGTCAACGAAAGATAAAAAAGCTTCTAGAAGTAAACACATAGTTTTAATGAATAATTTTATTTTCTTTAAATGTAGCCAATGTTTACCAGTGTACCACACTTCTACAATATTACATCACTAACTTTTTACTTGTGTAGCTGTGATGTCAAGCAAAGGTTGCATGGAATGGCTATACAAACACTGACAATGCAATACACTACTAAATAAAGGCTTTTTTGTTAAAACATATCAACATAATGCACAATTTAGTTACAGTAAGCCCACACATTTTCCAAAATGTCCTACACCAGAAGAAACCAAATCACTCTTTGGTGCCTTTATTACACTTAAAACAAGAAAAGAAATAACAAGTGAAAGTTAACTCCGTGAGGCACCATAAGACTCTGGAAATTCAAAAGTGTAGTTGCCATTTCCTTTTACTCTCCAAAGATATCCAGAATTGGGAATCACATTCCAGTGCAGTGAGAGTGTTACTTTTTTCCCTCTAAATATGTAACACAAAATATTTATGTGTTAATGTTATTTACAACTGACTAGCAGAAGAAAGATGCATGATCCTCTACAAAGCAAGATTTATGACAAGATTTTGCTTTACTGCGTGTCTCACATGATGAGGTACCGCTTTATGCCTACCACAAACCTTCACAACTAAGCTTAATAACTGAGGAAATTTAACACAAAAATAAAAAATATCACTTTTTTTAAATATAAGCCAATATATGACATTAATTTTCAATATTAAAGTTGTGCTAATCTATCCAATTACCAACGCATGCAAGGTTTATATGTATTTTAAACATCTAAATAAAAACAAAACTATTTTTTACCTAAAAATCATTACAAAAATTTAAATTTCCCTAAATTACTAAGCATTTTTCAAGTCTGCTTTTGTGTCATATATACAATAATTGCTCATCCAAAATTCTGTTTGAGTAAAGCATTGATTTTAAAAGTGAAATGATCGCTGCTAGAAATGAATAAATAAATAAAATCTATTAATTTGTGATGCCGAAGCTACCAATAGGTCGTAAAAGATATCAGCACTGGCTGACAACAGAAACTATAACTGTGATCTGTCTGACTGTATGAGCTGACGTACTACAAGTACTTATAATAGTAAGACACCGCATTGCATGTTGCAAAACCATGATCAAGATGATGTCACAATAAAAATTAACATCACTCAAAAAAACGCGTTTAGGCAATAGAAAAGAATAAAAAAAAATAAAATAAAAAACATCATAGTTTCTCAATGTTATTGGTTTAAAAACTTTCTGTATCACCAAATAAATATGGCTTTAACTGGCCCTACTTACTAATTACCCGTTCTTTCAACCAAACATTTTTTTATAATATATTCCAAATATAAACATTGAAAAAACCTTTATACCATAATTTACCCAAAAAGACGACTAACCTTAAATTTGAACCATCATCAAAGAAATAGTATTTGGTATTCATTTTTTTGATGTTGATATAAGCATCCTGGCCACGTTGAATGATCTTATCCCACAAAACAACCTGATTTACTGCATTGTCTGGTGTTTCATATTCAGCCATCATGTAAAGAAACAACTGCTTACAGTTCCAATTAAATGCTGGTGTCATATCTATAATCATATAATAAGATTAAAATAGAGTTCAATTTCCCTATAGTAAAAGTTAATAGTTAATGTAAAGCTTTTAAACAAATATATTACATTAATTAATAATTATCGACAAAGAGATAAAGTTAGTTGCTTACTAGCTTTTAAACTGAACTGAATATGTCCGAGGTCGTGTTTCTCTCCAACATAAAACTCTTCTATATTTTTGCTGAAGTATAAAAATAGCATTATTTCGTACCCATAATTTTAGTACTTTTTTCTTTAAAGAAATTTTATTACATATTATAAATTATTACCTTCGAGTTTAAAACAACTGCATAAAAAAAGTACTTACACGATCATCCTATTAAGTTCAATTCCGACATCCTGGGTATAATCGGTAAAGTGTGTTGTTAAAAAACAGGCAAATGTGACGCCGGCCGTCACACTTAAACTAAAGGCAAACATTGCATTTAAGCGGGCCAAAAACGTATTCATTTTACTTTTTTTAATATTTTGTAATAAATTTTACTACAATAAAAACTATGTCACAACAAATATATTTATTTTATATTTTAGATCAGGAATTGCAGTCAACGTGAACGTAATAGTACGTAAAATTTCTGGTATATACGGTATTAATATCTTCAAAAATAACATTAAAATAAGTGTTTTTGAGATTTTAAAACTTACAATATCGTAGATATTTATGTGAAAAAATACAAAATAGAATCAGATAAAATCACATCACTACAGTTTTACGTTCAACTGAAGATCACGGTTTGCTGCTTACCAAATTTACCTATTAACTTGACGTATCATAATGTGAAAGCCAGCATTGCACAAAGTCGTATTCAAGCACTTGGAGTGCACTTGAGTAAACGTTTACGGTTTAGGGGTTTTGCGTTTGTTTTGTAAAACGCTGGGCCAAATCTGGTATATATCATTAAAATATGTTTGTCTTGTAAACTTAAGGGCTTATTTTTCATCCAAATTTAGGGCTTATTTTACATCAAAATATCAGACCCTCGTTACGTCGCTGTTTTAGGTAAAATTAAGTGTATTTAAAGATAAAAAAAAAGCAAAAGGCATTTGTTTTTTTTTTAAATAAAAAAAAGTCATGTTAGGTTTCAAAAAAGGGTACAAACATGTCTTTGTTGTATTAACATTTTAAAAATTTATCAGCCAAACTTTTTAAAACAATAATATAAAAAAATGTTACAGCACAAAAGGTATCATCAGTATCTTATTAGGACCACTGTGTCATGCAATTCTGCTTCTATTTTACAGTTTTGATTAGACTTACAAGCAATTTACTCAATATTAAAATGGCTTCAAATGATATACAACTTCCCCCATTTCGGAGTATTGATGACTTTCTTCTTGGAAATGCACGTTTTGGACCTCCCAGCTATAATGATAAAGAAAGAATGAACAATCGGATTTTACAAAACTTGTTATACTACCAAACAAACTATCTTGTAGTTGCAACTGTAGTCTTCAGTTTGGTTATGTGAGAGTTGTTTACCTGTTCTTATGTCATGTTATTACGAGTAATAAACTGTTATTTTGATTGTTTAGGTACTTTCGGCCTTTGGAAACTCTCATTGGGGGGGTTCTTGTTTTGGGAAGTTCTATACTGTTTTTTTATTTTACTGAAAACAGGTAAGGTTTTGTTTGTTTAGCTTCCTATGTTTAATATAACATATATTTATATATTTTCAGACATAGTGTACAACTTTTCAAAAGAAACCACCCAACATTAGTAGTGTTTTTGATTATTATGAGTTCTACTATGGTGATGTATTCTATGGGATCTATAATGGTCTTTGCTCTCAGTATTGCCTTGCCAATGTTGTGTAAGTTTTTTATGTAATGCGATATACCTCTTGCAACAAGCTGAAATTGCTATATATATATATAAATATATATATATATACATTTTTAGTTTATTAGAGTTTGGTATTATATCCAGTTAAAAAGTCAGTTAAAAGTAAAAGTAACTGTCAATTTCATTTATATTGTAACATTTGGAAATAATTCACAGTGTGTTAAAACTTACTGGCATTTACTAACAGTCAAGATGCTCATTGGCCTCACAATTTTAATATTCTATATGTATTGCAGTGGTTCTTCTTCATGCTTCATTTAGAATGCGCAACTTTAAAAACAAGATACAAAACAAAGTGGAAGCTGTTGGGTTAAAAAAGACACCAATTGGAGTTTTGTTGAAAGCCCTAAATCAAGATATGTATGTTTCTTTATAAACTGATCTCTTAATTGGTGCACAAAATTTAAGTAATGCTGGTTCATAAAGATGGTTGGTTGCTGTAAGTTTACATTCTTTGCCTGTAATGAACATTTTTTTTTATCAAATTTCATAAAAAATCATTTAATTCTTCAAGGGTACGCAGTGTAATTGCTAGTGTATTTGTGCTGTTTCTTTTGAAATATATAGCTATTTTGTTTGTTTCTCACAGTATTCTGTAATACAATGTGCAATGACCATCTTATGTGCAGAAAAGTTTCACATGTAGAAGCTAAAACTCTTATGTACCGCCATGCACTTGTTTCAATACTTAATCATATTTCGCAACATTTACACGCAAATTTATTTCTTTATATGGTGTATAAAAGCATTGCTGAAAACCATGTTTTGCACATACAACTGTACTAGTGTAACAAATACAAGTGATGGCTGACAAGCGCTCAGCTATTGAGAGCGAAGATAAGCGTCATTCGGGAAAGAAATGAGCTAAATATGGTCGTGATCAAAATATAAAACAAACCAGGTGTAGCGTAAAGACCGGTCTTACGGTTAAAACCATATTTATTTTGGTATTATTCTGCCCCAGTGGCGTATCCAGGGAGGGGGGTTAGGTGTCCGAACCCCCTCTTTTCGTTAGTGATATTTATCGTGTTTTTGTCCTACGCGGCAATGTCTTTAATGTAATTAAGTCACGCGTCTTAAGCTTACGCCAAACTAAAATCAAAAGCAAACGCAATTTTTCGTCTGCTGTTTGGTCGACCGTAAACGCAGGATACTTTCGTTATTCGTGCAGGTTGGCTGATTAGCAAGGGTGTATTCCACAATTGACAACGCAAAGTACAGCCTTGTTATTTTTTTATTGTTAAAAACGCGCAGCTAATGTCCCTTGCGGTTCGCGCGAATATCTGATGAAGCAGATTATCAAAGTGGCCTTTTTTATTTTATGATTATTACCGCAAAATTATTTTCTATAAGCATATCCTAATACCACGTGTTTAGTATGTAATTGAGACAACTTATTTTCCCTCCGCCGCAGCTTGTATTTTAGCTGATTCGGCACACTGCGTGGCGCAGATGTTGCGCTAATCGTGGCATAATGACACCCGGGAAAACGACCTTCGTTTAGTATTGCAGGTGGCGAGAGACGTGCTTGCAATTTAGCGTGGTCCCGTAAATGGAACTTAGGAAAATGTGCTGCTGATAGTCTAAACAGGACAGAGGCGTAGCCAGGGTATTTTGGACCCCGCCTCTTCCTTCATGATTAATCACATTTTCTATTACATTAACATAATATACCTCACTTTATACGGAAAAACAATTTAAATTTTGAAAAAAACATTGTATTTAAAGAAGAAGCAGCCTCATTTTGGTATTTGTAGGCCTCATTTTGGCGCCCTTGTTCCTGGGCGCCCGTGCCAGGGTGCCACGAAGTTTCCGGAGATGCACTTTTAAATGATTTCGAATTAATGCTAAAAATGTATATGTCATCAAGGCACCTAGTTTGAACTTATGCAATAATCCAGGTGCAATTTCATGAACTCTCCATAATATTTAAGCTTTTCTGAAACATATGTTGCTATCTATCACCGGAAATCAAATATTAAAATATTATGTTTACTGACTCAACTGCCAGGAACCACCAGGAGAAGAAATATTCAACAAATGTTTTTAAACTTTACACCAAAGTGAAAAGGAAAAACATCATTGTAAATATATTATTATACGTTATGAGATCGTATAATTAGCCTAGTCTTGGCAGCTGGTTCGAAAAATAAATTAAAGAAAATCGTACAAAGCACCAAGGTCAGGTTGGATTTGTTAAATGCTATAAAAGCCCTCTGGGAAATTTTAGTAAATCTACAAAACCGCAAAATAAGAAGATAAAAGTAAATATTTCGTGAAATATTTGGCGACGGCGCGTTTTATCATACATACCTCCTTTTTCTACCTGCTGTCTAAGATATTTGCTGATGTTGTCTATTGTCGATCGACATAATTTTCGTAGGGGAAGTGCGGGCCCCACGGAACATGGGGACCAATGGAACACTGGCATATTGCGCCCCCTGTTGGCAGAACTAAATAAAATTTTGGTTGTGGGAATGAGATTTTGTGTACGGAACTTTGTCCAAAAAGTTCTACAGCGTGCTTTTGGAAATGATTGATTTATTCCACATTTTCACTTTTCTAGGTGAAAAATGTACTTTTTAGCTTGATATTCGTTAGATGTTTTGATAGCCTTTAGGTAATTGTAAAGCAGTGAATATTTTTTCTGGAGAGAGGGGATATCTAGGTACATGTTGAAAGTAAGTTTGATTAATTGTATTCGGAGTAGGCTACTGACTAGCCATGAGTGTTTTTATTAAAAATAGCGATTAGAGGACCTTTGGAACAGTCTGTTCCATTGGTTTCTCGATCATTTTGTGGTCATATTCTTAGATTTTAACAATAGTAGATTACCCAACTTTTAAGACAAGAACATCAAATAAGGGGTTGTTCACTGAGGACCAGGGCTGTGGAGTCGGACTAGGGACTCGAAGTAGTCGGACTCGGGACTCGAGCAAGACCACGTAAAACAACCGGAGTCCCGAGTCCGACGTGCGCATGCGCAGTACCAAAAACTGATATTGCCGTCAATTGCAGTTTGTTACAAGCGGAATAGCATATTGTGTATATTTTCGAACCATTTATTGTGAGTGAATTAATTATATGACATCCCTATGAGTGGATTGCTAAATATCCGCCGTATTTAATTACGTAAATTGGCGAAATATAGGCTGTATAGTCAGAGTCGGACTCGGGACTCGACAAAATCGCACATTTGACTATTATTATATTTGCAAATATGTTTTCCTAAAAAAGAAAAACAATTGATATAATAAACCCGGGTTGCAAATTCTACCAGAAATAAAAAAAAAAACATCATTTCAGAATTTTGTGCTTGTTTCCACGTGTTTTTATTTTATTTCTTAAAATAAATTTTCTTGTGCCACTATTTCTACACCATTAACTTTAGTAGTTATGCACTTCAAAAATACTCAGCGCAGTGTTTTTAGATGCAGTCATGCTCTGTTCCATAGGTCCCATGGGGTGTTCCATATCCTGTGGGGTGGGACCAATGGAACAAAAAGTTACGGTTTTTATATTTAAAAAAAACTTAGAAGGATATGTCAGATTTCAATTATTTTTTCCATGTAGGTACCCATAGATGTAAGCTTTCCAAAGAAAATAATCGCGAGTGTTTCTAAGTTGTATTTCGAAAGATATTACCGAAAAAACAAATCCGTTCCATGGGCCCGGCACTTCCCCTAGGTTTTTTTTAATATTACGCTGAAACAACAAAATAGAAACAACAATAAAATAGACTTGGTCATCAAAACAAACTCGTCGGTCATGTCTTTGCATACTTACAACGGTATATAACGAAGCGCGCACATAACAATAAGCAATACAACAAATCTTTGTCAACACCAAGTCCCGCTCCCAGTTTTTTGTTGCTTTTCCGGGGGAACCGATACAAAATGCTTAATTTTATTGTAAAGAGCCTTTGGAGTATCATATATTTAAAAAAATTTTGTACATTTTGTGCAAACGTTTCGGCAAGTGCTTATGCCATCATCAGTGCGGTAAGTGAGGCTAAGATAAAAACGAAACATTATATAGACGCTCGGGCGTTTAAGAACGCTATATAAACAAAAAAAAAGGAAGTCGCGAAGTAACGGTGATAAGAATACTGCAACGGAAAAGTACACCCGCAAGGCGAAAGTATGGCAAAGATAAAACAATGAGGTCAATGGGAAGCAACAGATACACTATAAGAGGGAATTAATACAAAAAATAAAATAAGAACTCGACGATAGGAATGCGCGAATTTATGTAATATTTTTATGTAATAAACAAATACAAGGGGACTGAGACCGTGTCAACATTGAGAGCGGGTTAGTGCTGCTGTATAAGCAGCGACTCCAACAGAAGGAGGCGGTAGCGATTTCGTGCCGAGCCCAAAATCTCTGGGGTAGTGAAGTCCACTCGGTGGTTAGGATTGTTCTGCAAATGTTTGCAGACTTCGGAGGACGCCGAACGCCGGTGTTCATGCATACGGGTTCGAAGGTTACGTCGCGTCTGGCCGATGTAAGAGTCGCTGCTTATACATCTCAATAAGTTCCTCTTATCTCAATAAGATGGATACCTTACTTAACGACGAGACCAAGTTTCAACTCACCTCCTGCGATGACAACATCAAGAACTTAAAGAGATTACAAGGTTGCCTCCGATACTTAAAAAACAAGAAGGCTCTTTCACCCGAGGATTACACGCTAATGCACCCAACCTCCGCCAGAACACCAACGCTATTTGGCTTTTCCAAAATACACAAAGCAGGCGTTCCTCTCCGCCCAATCCTTGATTCGTCGGGAAGTTTCAATTACGACTGTGCTAAATGGCTGTCCAAATCGTTATCTTCAGTCATGATAACTCTGTCAAGGACACATTCCTCACCAAGATCAAAACATGACTCCTATGCCAATACATTCATGGCAACATTCGACGCACGCAGCCTGTTTACGAACGTGTCAGTCATGTTTTACGATTGAACTAATCCTATCGCAGATCTTTCGGGATGGGAATGACTCTTTTCATGGGCTAGATCGCCGTGGGCTAAATAAATTGCTTCATTGGACCGCTGAGACCACAACATTTCAGTTCGATGACCGAATATACAAGCAGGTAGACGGGGTTGCGATGGGCTCGCCATTAGCACCCTTGATGGCCGACGTCAACAACATTCACCGCAACATCGAATTTACTAAGGAGAGAGGAGAACCAACCCATTACCTTCCTTGACGTCCTAGTGGAACATTCTGGTGACAGATCGAGTACAGCAACCTACAGGAAACCGACGTTTAGCGGGCTTTACACCAAGTGGTCCAGCTTCGTACCACGCCACCAAAACGAGCAACTTGTGCGTACACTTATATCACGCGCATACAAGCCAAGATGCACAACGAGTTCCGGAATATCACGAATATCCTACTGAAGAATGGCTACCCTATCAATTTAATTGATGCCAACATCAGGTCCATCCTCCATCGTTTACACTGTGACACAACGGTGAAAGAACCCCTGGACAATGCTATGCGATATATTCCCATAAAACTTGTTTATCTAGGCAATATCAACCACCGCATCAAGAAGGAATTGTCGCGGTTCGTTCTCCGTATATCGCCTGAATTGTTCATGCGGCCATTCTTACATCGGCCAGACTCGACGTAACCTTCGAACCCGTATGCATGAACATCAGCGTTCGGCGTCCTCCGAAGTCTGCAACAATCCTAACCACCGAGTGGACTTCACTACCCCAGAGATTATGGGCTCGGCACGAGATCGCTACCGCCTCCTTCTGTTGGAGTCGCTGCTTATACAGCAGCACAAGCCCGCTCTCAATGTTGACACGGTATTAGTCCCCTTGTATTTGTTTAATACATAAATGGTATATTCGCACATTTCTATCGTCGAGTTCTTAATTTATTTTTATTGTTAATTCCCTCTTACGTGTATCTGTTGCTTCCCATTGACCTCATTGTTTTATCTTTGCCATACTTTCGCCTTGCGGGTGTACTTTTCCGTGCAGTTCTTATCACCGTTACTTCGCGACTTCCTTTTTTCTGTTTATATTGCGTTCTTAAACGCCCGAGCGTCTATATAATGTTTCGTTTTTATCTTGCGTCACTTACCGCACTGATGATGGCATAAGCACTTGCCGAAACGTTTGCTAATAAAATAATGAATCTTTTATCTATTATTTGGGCCACTCTCTTTCTACTGAAGATTATGAAGAGATCCCTGTTTAGTGTTCCTAAACACACTTTATTTTTCGAAATGTCGTCAGTATGGTCCCATTCGGGTGGTAAGGCGGCAATCATTTTAATGAACGATTTAAAGTCTTCGTTATTCTGTTCAAGTCGTATTCTTTTGCCAATTTGTCATACTTTAAGATATTTGTAGTGTTTACAAACTATACAGTATTACTTGATTTCTATGTAAACAGTGTATCACGTGACTATTGACCACACCCAGTATGATTATGTATCACGTATCAATAGCGAAAGCAATTAAGTAAACCACCTTGTGTTATGTCTAGTCTTTGACACAGAACTAGGCAGAGGAACACTATAATATTCTCCCTCAGAATCGAGTAAGTCTGTGTGTTCGAGTATTCCCGAATCGATGATAGGCTTCAAAGTAAAATGTCTGGCTTTTAAATTTAATGCTCTTTGAGACCCACAGTGACCTGCTGTGTGTTTTACTCGAATGGACAATTTGGATTATAACAAGTGTAAATGGACGTCATAAACACAAATACATCAATGGAGGCAAACGGGATTAAAACAATTGTGGCACTGGTTTTCCTCCTTATAGTGCTAAATTTTTACTTTATATTGTTTTTCGTCTAGTTATTTGACAAATATCCTCTTGCGACCCTCAGGTTTAGACTGTTCTATAACAATAAGCTTAAGAAAAATAAATAGGTCGCAACTTCTGGTAACGTGATAATTAGTAGGCCTATTGCACAAGTTTGTAACGCTCCGTGTCATGTTTTGCCCCTCTTTAATCCTAGAATTCGCCCTGCATTACTAACTTAAAATTGTGTATTTTACCAAACGAAAGTACGCGACACAAAGGTTGTCCGATGTCCTATGTACCTATACTGGTACCCGATATATCGGACGACAAGCAGTATTCCTATAAACAGAATATTAAATAGCGTTATTTACTTATTATTTACCACTAATTTTATTACTATTACTAATAATTGCCAGCCGTAGGCGCAGTCGCACAGACACGTGCGAAGGCACAGATTTAAAATAAATCCTGCAGTACGTAACCGTTGTATAGTACCTTCTGACCTTATCGTTTTTTGCTAGTTTTACATTGCTTTTTCGTATCTATTTCTTATTTCAAACATTTATATAAAACCGTTAAAATCTACATACTTTTTATCTACGCACTTTTTGTTTCCAATTATTGTAACTTTCAATATTGCCACTAAATTTATTTATTTTTGAGGGGCAGCTCGACTCGATGACCGAATGGTCCTTTCGCTGTCCTTGTGTTATTATTTATGTTATTTTGTTTTTTCGATGTTTGCAAACATGCACAAAAATAAATTGAATCTGAATCTGTTATAATTTGTTGTAAAAAAGCTGAGTGTGTGGTTTAAAACTTTTAAGCAGAGATCGACCCTAACCGGAACTTTATTAACCGATTTTGGGCCAAGTTTTCGTTTTTCTACAAGATTTTACGATACCGAACCGAATATTTTGAAAGAAACGGAATCGAACGCGAATCGGAACCTGTCAAAAATGTGGTTTATTACAGCATGCCGTCACAACTTGTATTTTTCAGCTCCAAGTTATGCCATTTTGGAAATTTTACAGGGAGTCGAACCGGAACCGAACCGGAACTTTATGAACCGGTTTTGGGTCAATTTTATCCGAACCGTAACCGAACCTGAACCGGTTTTTATAAGATTTTAAGGAGCCGAACCGGAACTGAACCGAATAATTTGAAAGTACCTGACACTTAACCGAACCCGAACCTGTAAATAAAAGCGGTTCGCTCCTGCATGACGTCACAACTTCTATTTTACAGAGTCAAGTTACGCCATATTCGAAATTTGATGAAAAAAATATGAATATTGAATGAAAAAATCGCTGATTTTGATTGTTTAGACATTTCAATATTGAGTTGCTGTTTTTTTAATAAGTCACGTAACTTAGATTAAATGACTTACAATTCAAACATTATTGTCTACATTTATCATCCCACATTTTGAGATTTAACGCAAATTCTATTGTATCTTAACCGGAACTTTATGAACTGGTTTTGAAATAGCGAGGGTCGAACCGGAGCTGAACCGGAACTTTTAAATTGCTCGAAACCGAAACCGGAACTGAACCCGATTTCGAAAAAATCCTTGAACCCGAACCGAACCTGAACCGGAAAAGTCAAACGGTTCGACTCCCTGAAATTTTATAACAATTTTTTTTTTAATAAATAATTTTTTTACATTTTTGGTACGTCACAAAACTAGATTTAAATCAGGGAGTCGAACCGTTTGACTTTTCCGGCTCAGATTCGGTTGGGGTTCAAGGAATTTTTCGAAATCTCAGTAATTTAAAAGATTTTGAGCAATTTGAATGTTCCGGTTTAACTCTAGTCCGACTAAATCAATATCCCTACATTTATTGGCACACATTTTTAGCTTTAACGCAACTCATGTCGTATCGGTTTTGAATTTTAATTTTTTGAACCGAGATTGCGCCTGAATTTTTAAATTCATCCGAATTGAACCCGGAGCTCACCACCTTGCTAAGCGTTCACTTGGTTACGCCAATAGGCTAGGCTAGGTATGCCACATGACTTGTCTTTAACTAACACACTGTACAAAAAATCGTTTTCAAACCCTTATCTAAATAAAAATGTATGTGAAACTGTGACCTTTTCTCCGCATGAATAATTGTAATTACACTTCGCAAAATCTAGATAAAATTAGAACGTCAAATTTAAAAAAGTAGCCCTACCACAGAAAGCATAAAAAATACGTTTTCTTGAAATTTAAAGTTGATTAAAATATGAAAGTTATCACTGCGATTAACGTTTTGATCATGAACTATTAATTTAGAAAAATATTACTAAGATTTTACTATAATAATCACATATTTTGTGCACCATTATGTGACCGACTGTGCTTTCTATGAACATTACTGTTTTAAAGAAAATAAAGCTGTAACATTTACCAATGCTACGTGAATCGAGAAGTTTTGCATTTTTACTAAAAAAATATGCATTCGATTTTAACTCAGTGTTAGTCGAGAAAACTGCACCGTTTGATTATGAATTTCTGGTTGATATATAAATAACTGATTAAAAATAAGGCGCTGGTCTAGAATCTTACCACATTTATTTAAACACCAACGAAGCGACTTGTCAAAGTTGAAATTGCAAGAAAGGCATAAATACATAAAAATAAATATAATAAAAATAATCGACCCACCCTAACCCAAACCCAAATATTGGTAACAATATAAACCCGCGGACGAAAATGTGGTATGATTCCAGAAAATAACAAGTGTTAAATAGTGAAAAGGATTTTCGGCGCTGGTCTAGAATCCTACCACAATGCAAATTATTTGGGTTAGGGTGCGGGGTTAGCGTTTGGGTTAGGGTAGGTCAAGTATTATTATTAAATAATGAATATATTAATACTTGACCCACCCTTACCCAAACACTAACCGACACCCTAACTCAAATATTGTGTGTTGTTTTAATAATGTGGTAGGATTCTAGACCAGCGCCGGATTTTCTTATCTTACAAGATTGACAAAAAAACGGTAACGCTAAGTTAAGTAATGATTTATGTCTTGGTGGCCAATTGGACAGATACGTTTATATAATGCATTAGGGTTTCGTACAAATAACATTTAACTAAACTTCAGAGAAATTGATAGCTTGTTTAAATTTTAACTTTATTTTTTTAGAGCATAATAAAAGTTAGAATACTTTTCAAGTGCTCTTTTCTGACATAATGCTTTCAAGGTTATTGACATTTGTTGGTGGTAAGTTAACACTATTATGTTTGATTACAATTCATCATATCAACAAAATGTGCTTGTGTTTTATTTATAGTTCGCCATACACAAATCCGAAATGCATCAAACTTCAATAAATTCCCACCCTTGAAGCTGAAGCCTATGGGCGTCGGTGGTAATGCTATGCTATTAATTGGCGGGACAGTCTTTACTGCAACTACAGTAATGGTAAGGTTCAGATTCAGACATAAATAAATAGAATATTATTAAAATTTAAGTTCAATTTTATGTTACAGATGTACAGGGCAGGATACATAGTACCTTTGCAGCCAGGTGCTTTCTGGTCACCTGTTGGAATGGAAATGGATTTGACTCCTGAAAATAAACCTAATTAAATATTTATTTTGAGAAAATTTTTGCTTTATATTTTGTTCTCCAGTTGGCTGAATGGACTGACAAATAAAATCACCTTTGACATGTATTATAAACTTCTAAGTTAAATTAAAGATTTGCAAAAGGTTTTGTGGAGGGGGGCTGATACTGGAAAGTTGCTTAAGTTATGCAAAAAAATGCCAGATGCCAAATAAACTAACCTTAACAGTCATTCAAAACTATTTCTACAATCCTTGTGGTTTCTATGTTTTATTACTGTTAATGTATCATCCAACCCTGCTTATGTAGAAAGAAATCAAGTGAGATAGTTCCTGCATTTCTTAAACGTTGAGAACACAGTAGAAATACTCCAGTCAAAAGCACCAGTGATTTCCAACATTTTTGTTTTCGTGATCTGTTGCCCCCCAATTATGGTGTTTTCACAAAGTGTTTACATTTTTAGAACGATTTGTTCGAAATTGGCTTAAATGTCTGGATTCAAGTTACAGTTAAGCAATTTTTACTAGATGAATGTTTATGCTTTAAAACTGATATTAAGGTGGCATCATAAACAACACTGGTCCAATCAACTTTACTGCAGCAAAAGCAACAAACACACATTTTTGCAATTTAGTTTATATTGTTTTTTCTTTCTTTATAAATACTACATGGTGACACCCCATGGTGTGTAATGACCCCCAGGTTGAGACCACTGCAGTAAACTATATTAAAAATTTAGCGGCAGCAAGCAACTAGCTGCAATTACAATACATGTTAAGTATGCCCATAAATAAAGCATGTTTCATTAAAATGGGAAATACCAACAAAGCTCAATATATTATACTCATGTTTCATAAGAGGTACAACAAAAAATTTCATTTGCAAATCACCATATTACCCCGAATGGTACAATCAGAATTAATTTGAAATATTACCGTCCAAATATAAGCACCACTTTAATAAAAAATTGTTAAGCATCCCATTGTTCAATTTGTTTACGTTTGGTTTAAACATGAATACTCTGCATATTATATTAAACATTCTAAATCCTAGTAGAAATAAAGTTAAAAATACACTGAAAGCAATAAACGTAAGTTGGTGAGCCTCGAAACAAGAAAAAGCAGACATTTGCACTTTATAGAATGCACCACACTGATGGTTTTGGCTGAAAGTGGTTGATTGTACAAGTTGTCACAAAAAAGTTCAATCAAGTTGTCATATGCTGTATTGCGTTTTCTAAATTCCAAGAATGATAGGACAAGGCGTCAAGAGATAGGTCCTGAAAGTACAACACCAGCAAATTAAACTATATGAAGTATTCTATAATAGTTTTGTAACACATTTTGTACCTGGTAAAAACCCATCTCTACTGCCCTTTTTAGCTTATCTGTGCAATCTCGATCAATAGGTCCCGGTGCTAAAATTAAAACAGGGCAATGTTTTTAGCCAGAAACAATTACAATTAAAAGTAATGCCACAGATATTACCGTTTGCATAATGTTGGGACCAAAATTTTGCTGTTTTAAGAAAAACCTTTTTGTTTTCCTTGTACTGACGGGCTACAACAGCATCTTGTGGATCGTCAGGTTCAGCAGCGGAAAGTAAAGCTTGAAGTGACAAAAGAACAGTGCGTAATGTTAGAGCAGCAGCCCTGTGTAAATGTAAGAAAGTTGTTTGTGTGTTGCAACTACTAACCGATGTCATCTTACCATTGATCTTTAAGAATGTCTAGACAAATTGCCCCAGTAACTGAACTGATGTTTGGATGCCATATTCTGGTTTCAAAATTCACTTTTGGTGGATTAAAAGGATATGATTCTGGTATCTTGATAGTTAGTTTGAAAACACCACCTAAACCAAATACAAATGCTGTTACCATATTTTTAGTAGATTAACTTAACTTCTGCAGAAAATTCAGTGTAACAAAGCATTATAATTGTGAACAAGAACATTTGACTCTTGGCATTGGAATTTGTTGTTTTGCAAGAATGATAGGATTTACCCCTTTAAAGTTTGAGCCAAAATTTGTAGTTTTAAATGTTATAAGTCAATAAAAACAAAAATGCTGCAGTGACTTGTCTTCCATTTAACTCTTAAGTATATACAAATTTAGAGCACCTTACATTTACATTTAAAAAAAGTATAGCGGTTCGTATTACCTGATATATATATTTATCGCAGATATACCTATAGATTTAAATCCTAAGGATCTGATATTCTAATTTAAACATATCTGGTGAAGTATGACCTTGTGCCACTTAAAAATTAGAATTCATGATATTTTATCATTAAAAGAGTATGGGTATTATAGTTGACTAACCATGATATGGAGTACCAGGGGGGCCAATTATTTCACCAATCAAGTTGTTGAATTCCTCATTGCGCAATTCTATCTTGATATTCTGCCCTGAACACTTAAAAATAACAAGCTAATTATTTTATTAATACTTTTAGTTATTAAAGTTTACATTTGCCCTAAAGCTACTGTTTAACCAATGTAATTAGATTAAAAGTATAGTTAAAAAATGACTTGACTGTTTTTGTTTACTAAATTTGTACAAATACGTTTTAAATGCCAGACAGTAGTAACCTAGTAAGATTTTTTAAAACAAAATTCTTGCACGGCAAACTATAGTTCAAGTCGGCGTACATGCCAAATCTGGCCCACCACTGTAAATCATTCAGCCAGAAACCTATTGCAAACTGCTCCAAATTTTTGGGCACCCAAGCCTAGCACATAAAAACTTTTCAAGGTGGTTCTTTTTGCAGCTGCAATTGGCCATTCATAATAAACATAGGCCGATAACAGATGTCAGTATGACCCACCACAGATTTTTAATGACCCATTTGTCTCTTTAGAAATACGAAATGTTATCAATCATTTTCAGGAAAGGATAAAAGTAAAAAACTAATTCTTCGTTAGATAAGCACTATACTGTTTAAATCAGGGCTGCCCAATCTGTGGGTCGTGCAAAAGTATTTCAGGGGTGACGAATAGGCCTACATTAACTGCAGTTCAAAAAATGTGAAAAGGTTGCGACCCCTGCTATAGTTGGTAGTATTCCCTAGGCTATAAATAGAATTACCTCTGCTTTAATGTCTTTGAGTTCTCTTTGAATGCGTGTTGTTGCTATACTGCTCATTGCGGATGAAATCGTGGCATCAGTTGCAGTCAGAAAATAAGTTTTTGTTTTCTTATTTCATACTAAAGTTTTTCAAAGCTAAACATAGCTTAAAAATACTTTAAAAAACGTTAAAGGTAAATATATAAAATCTTGCTTATTTACAAGCTTTGCTTTACTAAAAAACTGTATAGTTGATGCCAATTGTTATCATCTTTTGGGTTGTGAGAAAAAATGGGTAAAAAGAAAGGTAAAAGAGAAACCATATATAAAGCAAAATTGATTACCAACTTCCAAAGAGTGTAACTTTAAGGTAATTATATATAGACCTTGAATCAGTTCTGTTTGCATAAGAACACCTTTTCTCCTAAAATTTTACAGTTGAATATTCCGATTCTCTAAATAAATTCAAACATACAAACAAAATATGCTTAATTAAGTATACAGTGTTAAATTATACTTAGGGATAATTGTTTTGCAGTAAAACCTAATTATCTATTACATACTCCCCAGATAGCATCTGACAATTATATTCTGTTGACATAGCAGCAATGGCTTCTGCTAAAGGACAGAATAAATTTTGAAAATTATTGTTTTTTTCAAGAACTTTCTGATCAATCTTTTTCTGTCTGTAATCAGCCTTCTGTGTGGACCCGTTTGAAGAATCTTCATCTGATGTATAAACTTTATGATTTTCTAATTGTTTACCAATATCATGTAACATAATCTTGATTGCATTGTTAGCAGTATGCTTTTCAGTAGCGGTATCATCATTGTATGCAGGTTCTTTACAGGAGTCATTAACTGGTGAAGCAGTTTCAATGTCTAGGGATGTGTTAGAATTTGTATGTGAAACTGAAATATCTCTTTCCAGAGAAATGCAGATTTCCTTGTCTTGACAAAATTTATTTAATATTAAATCATTTGGGCCAGGTGAATCTGGATAAATTGTTGAGTAAGTTTGCTGTTGTGAATCCAAGTGTATACTACCAAAGTCTTTGAGGGTTCTCTTTTGTTGGTTTGTTGGTTGCAACTCGACTGATGAACCCCATACTTTTATTACCCTATCTGGTGTACTAGATACCAACTTTTTTTGGAAAAACATGTCATCACCGGGGTCAATCCCACTTACTTTATCTGTGTTAGTTGCAGTGGTGACTTGGCTGTTAGAGTCATCAACAACTTTGTTTGAGCTTATCCCAACACTGCTATTTTGTTTACATTGAGGTGTGCTAGAGGTAGCCATTGATGTAGACAAATTAGGTTCTTTCGCGCAGTTAACAGTGAAACTACTGTCTTCACAGTTTAAATTAACCATTTCATCTGATTCACCATTATTTTGATTTTTAGATGTAAAGTTGTGATAACCATTGTTTGGACATGCTGACTCCTTATGACGATACCACATATTGCACAGTATTGTTTTTTGGCATTCTATTGCCATGGTATATACTGCACGTTCATTGGGGTGTATATCCAAATCTCCATGCTCTGGAAGATAACCAAATCCAATACAAGTTGATGCCATTTTTTAAAAAACTCTAAAAGAAATTCTAAAAAGTTAAATGCATATTTATTATTTAAAAAAAGCAGCTGCAGAAATAAAAATGCAGTTGTCAAAATTCATCAATAAAGTCAAACAACAACTCAAACCGAATATTTTCATACATGTCACTCTTACTTAGAATTAAACCATTTTTGTAGGTTATGTAAATATTTTATTTTAATTAAAAATATTGTTAGTGTGCATTTCATGGGCCTTCTTGGGCGTGCAATCATATTTTGCATACCGGAGGTCCGTTGCCCAAGTCAAGTCATTGACAAAAAAATAAAGCATAAAACTATTAAAATTCATACACTCTTCTGATTAAAAAAAAAGATATACAGCAGTCAAATGGTTTATGTGCAACAGTTGAGATTTATATCCTCGTTTTATTAACAAAAAATTGACCAACAGTTAATTTTTACCCAAGTTATTTTGACGACTCAATTAATTACAACACTGAAATTCAAACCTTTTTTTCCACATATGGGTGTGCAATATATTAATTCAGGTGTGCACACAAATTTCTTTGAATCAAGATCTGGTGTTTATCGCCAAGTTATTTGACTAATGTTTTTTTAATTATGAATAACTGTTTTCAGTTTAACATGCCTACTAATTAACGAATTACTTGTAAATTTTAATTTGTTGCTAAAAATGTTTTTACAGTAAATGTTTTTGAATGGATATTTTAATTTGTTTACTGCTACACCAGGAATGTAGAAATCGATAACTTACCAGTAAATAATATTAATAAGAATATCATATTCTCTTAAACTAGTCACTTACTATGAAGGAATCGGCTCTGATCCAATGGCAAACATCCCTAGGCTTAATATTGCCGTTTGGTTATAATATCAGCAAGTAGTTCTTTTTTATCATCCTTGTTATACCGTGACGAAGGAGTTCGTTATACAGGAGTTTGTTACACATCGTCGCATTCTGTTAAGTTAAGGTATGTGGAAGTTTTCTATTTCAAAGCACTGGAAAAAATGTTTCACTACTATGTATTGAAGGGATATAAAAAAATCTTGATAACATTCTTTTTTACCCGTTTGTAGATATATATTTGCGAGATCCGATCCGATACCTAATGACGTCATTCCTATTCCCCAACCAAGGAGATTATAATCTCTTTGCTCCCAACCCATTTTTAGGTCTACTCTACAAAATTTAACTTTGTGTATATTGATTATAACAGGTCCATATTACGCTTGGTGGTAATTATGCTTTTATGCAGTCATATATGTAGGCTTGCCATTTTTTAGAAACGTAAATCCGGGACGCATACTGAAAACTGCTAACAAACTTAATGTACACCTACTCCAAAAAAATTTAACGCAACTAATAACTTAACGGGGTTGCGGTTGTTTTATATTTTGTCAGGGGGTATTTTTCAGAGTGGTTTGTCCAAGTAATTTAAATTGTAACCGAAAGTAATGTTCTGTTTTGTGAATAAAATGAGTCGGGTAAATACTTTTTACAATTGCGGCCCTCGTAAAAGCAGCAACAACATTAGGCCGTACATTTGGCAAAGGCGATAAAAAAATGTCCATAAAAAATTCGTATTTCCGGGACCAAATCATTCTCAAGCATAGGTTAAACAAATGTAAGATTCCATCAAGCTGATGGTCTCTTAAAAAAATTACATATTATTATACTCTGCGTCATTTGCTTGAGTCGCATTATTGCCGACGATTTAAAAAGGTAATTTACCATGTTACTGAAAAGTAATGTAACAGAAAGCGTAATATCCTGGCTTGAGTGCTAAATAGTACGTGTAAAGTGGTAAACATTTTAAATTTTTCATAATCAAACATTTTAATTTCTCTAATCGTTAACTGTTGTGCAGCATGACGGTCGTCCCTTGACTATTTTTTTGCTTATTGTGCCTGAAAATGGTTAACTAAATGCTTCCACACAAATGGAGTCACATTATTTAGCCTGTGTGGAAGCAGCATTTAATCGGATGGCGTGTTATAAATTATCGCATTCATCTGCGTGACTGTGAAACATCTAATTTTCGTCTTCGCAAACTTAATTTTTACAGTTTATTGTTGAAACAAAATTCCAAATAATGTGTGCTTATTTGAAATGAAACAACTAAATCCCGAACGGCTAAGCACGTCAAACATATTTTACGTAACGAAAACGAGAGACATATATGTCAATAGGGAACCACTCACTTACGTAAAACCTTAAGTTGTAGCAACCATTGTTCGCATTGCGTGATATTCAGCAAAGGGTACGGCTAAACTAATCCTGGTACCATACGTAGGCCTAATCGTGGTAGGCTACCATACTGCGTCCAACATAGATAAAATCTCGTTTGAAACTGAAAATTGGTTACGATTAAAACCACCGCATTAAATGCGAAATTTTAAATGCGAAAGTTGGAAACATTAAAACTTATTTCTCTTAAGGCAATCAGTATGTTATGACTTCAATTTGATTTATAATGCTGAAACATTTAACGATCCAAAATTACTAACAAACGTTAAACTTTAAATTGTAACAGCAATTGTTTAGACTTACGTAATATTCAAGCAAATAATACCGGCACCAAACTGCGTCATACGTAAAAAAAACCTTGAAAATAAAAATTGCTTAACGTTGACCGGTTTGCGACGGCGCTCGCTTACCTTTCTCAAAAAGATATCTCCAAGCACCCGCCGGATAATATCCATTTACATTTTTTTACTCACCTCACACAAAAAAAACTAGCCCTCCCCGCAACCTCACTCCAGAAAAATATTTCTTAACACCCGCTGGAAAAATAATCAATTTATGTTAAAAAAATTTGCTTGACAGCCTCACCAACCAAAAATGAAAAGTAAAAAGTATTACTTAGTTTTCAGAAAGAATTGCTATATGGCTAACTAGAGTTTTTACATTTTTTAATTTTTTTTTGTAAATCTCAAACTGAAAAATCCGGGACAAATTGGTTAACCGGCCGGGACACCGGGACAAGGCCTTGAAACCGGGACTGTCCCGGCTAAACCGGGACGTATGGCAAGCCTACATATATGCTTTAGCCCAATTTAAATTTTCACCCGTCTAGTTTGTTGCCAAATATGATTTATAGTTTTGCGATTTGTCAATGTTTTAACTAGCATTTTTTATTCGTTTCTAGGTGGGCTTTTAAATTAAAAGCGCGTTAATTGGGACCGTTTTGTAAAGCGCAAGCAATATGCTTTTTGTGGGTGCGGAATGTGTTATGTCTAATGTAGTAAGTTTCGCTATTTTAAAACAATATTTTCGCGCTTTATTGTGCGATTAAGGTTCAACTTGAAATTTTTCTTGTTACCGCAATCAACAAATCCCGACTTGCTTTCGGGTATGACACTCAAATTTATGACGGGGGTGTGTGGGAGGAGAGAATAACTTGTTTTTTTAATGTTAAACGGGACGATGTCACACAGGGGGGATCCAGGAATTTCTGAATTAAACTCCGAACAACAAAGAAGATACAAACAGCTTAACTTTGCAAGTTAGCCTACGCCCATCAGCTTTACACAAGTTTTTATGCAACAAGAACTTGCAACTTGATATGAATTGCATAGCCAAAAAGGTCGAGTAAGTCGACATCATCTAGATCAGGGTTTCTCAACCGTGGCCCTCGGCCCCCCTGGGGGGCCACGGAGCTGTCATTGGGGGGCCACCGGCATAACTCTCCAGCTATAGATATTGCAAAAAACAAAGTGTCACTATTTTCAAAGTTTACCAGTTGTATCGTGCAGCGTCAGCGTTTTTTTTCGAGCGGCCAATTATTACTTGGCGATACCCTTCGCCTAATCGTTAGGCCTAAGTGTCCGACAAATGCTGTTAGGCGAACAACTAGTGTGTATTACCAGGTGCAACGGTTCGCAATTTCCTTTAAGGGCGTTAAGTTGCAAAAGAAACATTTCACCGTAAAACGCATAAGGTAGCCTACGCTACCGGGTTATTCAAAAGGTCATTTTAGGCCAACATTTAGCGGTTTATGCAGCTTATTTGTCAAGTATAGGCTAATAGTAACGCATTGATAAAACGAAAATCGAGTAATCATCTCGACGAATGTAGTGACATCGCTTGGATCAGTACAAAACAGGGCCGAATATAAAAAAAAAACTTTGGTGGCATCGAAGAAAAAAAATTGTAACGACTCACTAATAAGTTAGTTTGAACTAAAATGACTTATTTGTTAAATTTTTAGAAAATAAGTGCATTTATTCGTTGATTAATGGCTGTATTGTTATTAACGTGAAGAATTTTATACTGAACAATGTGAAATGCTGCACTGCGCGAATCAACCAAATCAAAAGCGATGCATAGGTTGAGAAGAACTGCATTAGGCCTAAAAAATGTTTCACTACGTTGTTTAAATAAAAATATTTATTTGGTTTACTTGGATATATTTAGATTTACCTGCGACCCAGACGCCGTCTTTAAAAGAGCCCACGTGGCTCGCGAGCCATAGGTTTACGACCGTTGCGATAGCACAATAAAGACATAGACACGGTCACCGTCGTGTCAGTTTGCTCATTTAGTTTGGAAGGTTTTGCGGCATTTAGCGCTGTTGTCAATTATTATTAATCCATAAACCTGGGACTTATATACCTGTTTATCGAATTATTAAAAAAAAATAAACATGAGCATATATATCACGTAAAGTAGCAACGTCAAAGTCAAGCCACACATCGCCAGGCACGCCGACGATGTTTACTGTAATATAGAAAGCATTGCGTTGTCTTGTCGTTTGAAGCTTATTTGCCGTTGATAACTTAAAAAAAAAAAAAAAAAAAAAAAGTGGAAAATATGGCAAACACTATTTGACAAAGTAATCACTTCTAACAGCGGGTTGCTCGCTGTGGGGATTCGTTCTTGGTTTATTTGACTGACATAAAGGACCAGAGTTGTTTCAGATCGAGTCCGCAGCCCTGATGCACACTTGCAATGTTGTGCAGCCCAGAAAAAATCTTGTTAACATGCCGAACGTAAAAAGAGTGGCGAATTAAGTAGTTTAGTATAGGGGAAAATAAAATCGACAGCAAGTCTACATTACACTATTAGATTAGAGCAGGGGTTTCCAACCTGTGGTACGCGAGTAGTTTCCGTTTTTTTTTTTCACAAAACCTGGTTTCACAACTTTATATTTTGTTTATCTGGTTTTGTTTACGTAAAAAAAATCCCCCCCCCCCCCCGAAGCCCATTCTTATTGTTACGTAACTATTTCTGTTGTTTCAAAACAATGCGATCTTCAACATACAGGTCATGTCAATTGTCAACAAGGAGCACAGTTACTTTGTAAAGCGTACAACGCTGTGGGACAGTGGGCGTTAATCATGTCAAAAAATTGCTCTAGATAGATATCATCTACAGTTTTATAGTTTAAGTTACGAATAGCATTGAATAATGCTGGTTGTAAGCTAAAAATAGATAAAAATATGATTCGATCAAATTAGTTGTTCTGCAAGTGGTACGCGTGACACTACAGAGCGTCCAAGTGCATGGTACGAGATCGTAAAAAGGTTGGGAATTCCTGGATTAGAGCTTTAACGTAGCAAGCATGACTCGGAAGAGTGGCCTGTGCTTTATTCTGTGAAAGCAGCTCAAAACAAACAAAAAGCGGACAATGTTCTTCATCATCTCATCTAGCAGACAAAACACAAAAGTCGCCACTTTAAATTATAGTGGCTTCAAACCAAGTTTGTGTTCCATCATTAGATGTGGGTCACCCATTACTTCACTGTCTTCGCAGCCTAAACAAAAAATTATAATATTGCATAATCCGAAAAACCTTAAGAAAGATAATAGAATCGGTTCTTAACAAAATCAATAATTCAAATAAAACCTTTTTTTATCATATATTGCTATCAAACATACTGCACTGCGATTGTTACCAATACTGGTAAAAAAAATCAGCAAACAAACTACACAGGCCTGGTTTACAAGTTTGGCTTACCAAGTATGTGTTCAGGACTAATTATGTCATCTGTACCATTTAAAATCTCCAGTGCAAAGTTTGATGAGGGTAAACAAGGAAGTCGTGTAATGGCTTTGTTAACAGCATTTATCTCCATTTGAAGTCTCAGTGGAGCATGTATGCCCTATAAAACACATTTGCAATGTTACACCGACTAGCAAATTACCTAAACCAAACTTTACAGATGTACATTTAAACACAAAATTAGTGATCCACAGGGGTTAATTAAAGAGTTATGAAAAAAAAATAGAGAAAAAGTAATTTTTAATGTAAATTTGCTTGTGGAATCATAAGAGTCACACATAAATTTACCTGATTATTACGAAGCATGGTTGTATCCATTTGACTACTAAATGATTTTGCTGTAGACTCGAGAGGATGCCCAATTTTCACATCTTTTTGGACTGTCCTTAAGCTTTAAGGTGATATTAAATTGTTAAAATTGTAATTCAACTAGTACCAGACCAGTCAACAAGTGAAGCCTAACAAAGTTTTTAAACAATATATAAATTAAGTAACTATAACAGGGTTGGAATATTAAGTACTGATGGACACCCAAAAACATAAAAATTCAGCAACAAATGTTTTACCTACCAAGTGGTCTCTAATATGGCATTTTATAAAAACTTGTTGATTACTGTTTACAAAAACAATTGATGATAATTCCCTATAACTCATTCTTAAATGTATATATATAATGTTAGTAATATATACCGGACTTCATAGATTTAATAATAAATTAAAAGCTGTTAATTTCGCAAGATAAGCAATAACTTCTTACTTGGTATGTAGAGAACTTTGTATACCATATTCACTACCATCATTGTAAGAGAAACTTTTTTCTGATGAATTCATTGTATAAGTAAACTATTTTACAAAAGTGAATAAATATTTGGAAAGCTAAAAAAGGGTTTATGTGTGTTAGAATTTTAAGATTTCAATAACAAATAAACTTAAAAGTGATTTAAAAATATTGACAGTAATTTGAAACTCCTTATGTGACATTATCTGTCATCACATTCCATTAGTGTTTTAATCTAACAATAAACAATGTTCCCTGCTGTAAAATGTGTTTTGCATAAACTTAATATACTGTTTTAGGCAAAGGTAGAAAAGGTTATATAAAGTTTACTGCATTCTACAAAATTTAGCTTTTAAGAAAGTTTACTCATGGCCTTTATGAAATTTATTAGTTTATAGCGCTCTACAAAGGAAGAAAATCGAATCTTTAATATTTTTTTCTTTAATGATCAACAAAATTTATTTACTTTTTGTCCTGCTGCAACACAAATTCAAATAAACTTATTCAAATTAAATTTTGTTATGTTTTAAGGAAGATAACTACTTTCAATGCAAGAAAAAATGGCGCTGGTCTAGAATCACCTGGTCGAACTTGGTGCGCTGAGATTTTTTTGGGCAATATCTTTGAAAGTTGTGCAGTTATTAAGCTAAACTTTGTATACAGTCCTTGTATTGGCTTTAGCTATCCAGCAAACACACTTTTAGCAAAAAATATTTAAAAAAACTAATATATATTTAAACTAAAACGCCACCCGATCCATTAGAAATTAGTGCATTCCTAAGCAAAAAGGTCGACAACAATTAATGCATTTAAAGGCAGAAAGGTCTGACTTTTAGACCTTGAGGTTGTGACAATGCACTGGACCTTTCCTCCTGGCATAGATAAATTAAGAATATTCGCTGAAAATTCACATGAAAACAAATAATGTGAGATAGAGGATTAGAGGTAATAAATACTTGACCCACCCGAACCCAAACGCAAATAATGTATCTTAAATAAGTAACTATTTAAGTATTTAAACGCTCGGGGAAAGGCCAAACTCGAGTAGGCAGAAGATAATTCCTTGTCCAGGGTATATAGGATTGTTACGTCACAAATTGAGGTATTGGGACCTGAAGCGTTTATTAAATCAACGCACATTAATAGGGTTAGTGTGCTGGTTAGCGTTTGGGTTGGGTTGGGTTGGGTCAAGTATTATTAAACTTAATCTTCTTATGCAGATTTGTTAAGTCATTAGTGCTTTGTCCAAGAACTCGAGGTCTAAAAGTCAGGCATTTTGATCCTTTGGATGCACTAATTGTCGTTTAGCTTCTTGCTTAGAACTGCACTAATTTCTGACGGGTCGGGTGAAAAGGACGCTTGTAGTTAAAATAAATAGTATAGAAGGACTATATAAAAATTACAGCTTGTGAGGGGCACAAAGCAGTTTGCATTCCTATTCTCGCAGGATTTTTTGTTTTAATATACTTTTTTTAAACTGCGGATACCACATCCAGTGTTAACACTTTTTTTATAGCTTTTTTAGTTAAGTAAATTTTAACTGCAATCTTGCATGTATTATTTTTTAACTACTGTCTTGTTTAAAAATCGTTACATAACAAAAGTATTATGGACAATGCAAAATGTTCAAGTATAAATATTTTACCGAGCGTAAAAAGTTATTGCATGTAAATAAATATAGAAATAAACACTTTTTCATCGCCCAATGTTTATTGCTGCGAGAGAAATTACTAAGATTTCGGATTTCTAAGTTAAACACAACTTATTCTTCAAACAAAACAAACATCAAAACAAAATAAACATATAAATTGGTTTGTAGTAATTGAAAGTAAAATAATTTTTGCTTCCATTTGAAGTCATGTAATCGTTTACCTGTAAGTTCTAAAAGATTTAAAGTTTTACACATTTAGTTTGCCATTAAACACCTCACTTAATGACTTTAATAATTCTTGTTTCGATTTCTTGCCAAATGTAGAAGGCTCATCGCTTCTCGTTTCCGACGTACATATTCCGTTGGGCAGCACGCGGCTAAACACAACTCGCATTACGAGGCCTGTATATTCGTATGCGTGTCAGTTAGGCTAAAGAAAATTAAGATTATTAAGGTTGATTCGCAATTGGCTTTCTGTTTAATTCTGTATATTTTGCTTTTGTTTCCTTTTAAAGCGGAATAAAATGGCTATGTTTAATAAAGTAATGCAATAGATCGTCAACAAATTTAGGCTTTATAAAGAGAAATAGTTCGCTTATTTACGTTGCAGCATTATTAATTAATTTCCACGAAGAACCTGCGGAAGTACAGAGCTTGACAAAAATTCTTTATTTGATTGACTAATTTCGGTTAGCACTTTTCCCGGTGTACCAAGTGTGTCGTTATTGTTTGCCAAATATACTTTGGGTAAGATGGCAAAGGTTGTAGGCTACAAGTTTAAGAATTAATATTTGTACCAGCTTAAGTGGGATGACTTTTTTCAGGAAGAATATATAGGTTTATTAGGCGAAACTTTCAAATTTGTCACATTTCTAAAGAGAGTTTTAAAAAATAATTATTTATTTGACTCTATCGCGTGGTTGCTGAACTTTTCTTCGAGTAAGCCAAAAGTTCGAAAAAAATGTTAAACCTCAAAATAACGTAAAGAATCGCTACAAACTATGCTAAAAATTAAAAAAATACATAAGGTATATATCGTTTAGAAATATCCATTATTATTTGTATGTTACACCTGTAGACCTGGATTACACGTAAAATTATGCAAAAGTTTTATTGCATAATTATTAAATATCAAAACAAAACATTTAGAAACATTTTTATATGGTTTTATAAAAATACAAAATTGGAAAAATTCTGTCAGCATGACTAAGTCCATCGATAACCTATTTTGCAAATCAAACGTCAGTTATATACGTAGTTTACACGCATGAGTAGTAGTTTGTTTGACATTAGCTGATGAAATTATTAGGTCGCTTTAATTATTATATCGCATTGAAAACGAATAACTACACAAATTGAATAACTCTAACTAAACTTGAAGCTAACATAAAAATGTTATTGGGCTTATTCGAATTAATGGCATGAAACTGCTCAGATATTAAGCGTTTTGAATAGCACAGTTAAGGCCATGCAGTATTCACACTGATCGGAATTCAAAGCAATAAGCAAAGAATCTCTTTGCGGTAAGTAAATAAATTACAGGGATCTTTATCGGTTTTAAGATGGTGCAAATGATTTATTGGTTATACGTTCAATCACGAGTTGTTTGACATAAATTAAACAGATCACAGGGAAGGGTACAGAGGGGCGTTCGGGTTACGGCTTACGAGACAATGGACCACCAAACTATTTCTACCTACTTTAACTTCGTAAATTCAACCGTTGGCCAAACATAGTATTTTAATCCACTTATGGGAGCAGAGGACTCATCCATCCCCAACACATGGTTGGAAAATGGTCCCTATTCTTCCTTTAATATGTAGTATTGTGACCTTGCCGGTTGCGAATTTGGCAGTACGCATGCGAAAGTCAAACTCGGGACTGGGGTAGTTTTAACTTACCCGAGGGGTTATGTCCATTTTAATTGCCCCTTCATCATTATATGGCTGTATATGATTGAAATTTTTTTCCAGATTTAGTTTCATATACTGTAAGAAGAAAAATACCTCAATTTCGATAAAAACGTAGCCTATCTAGTAAAAAAATCAAAGATGAATTAACTTTATACTTAAACCAAATTCTAAACCTAGTCAATAACCCCTAACCCTAACCAATGCAGAACTTTTAACTAGAACTTAACTACGCTGCCAACTTTAACTAAACTAAACGTTAACGTTAAAAAATCGTCCTATTCAAAAATAAAATTTTGCTAACCGTATATAGATTAACGTCAAATTTTTTACTGGTTCCAGAAGAGAATTTTCTTTCATTATTGATGAGAACGCATATTCTCTAAAAATGCGATTTAAACGAAGTACAGTTAATTTTTAAATATTTTTTGCCGTTTGCGGGAATATATATCGTCAAGGGTATAAAACGATTCGGGACATATTTCGAGAATTTTTTTATGTATCCTTGTGCACCTTTTGTACTGGTGCGCTCATGGATATTTTAGTGCACTCTGGGGTGCGCCTTTCACACCGGTTGAACAACACTGATATAAACACGATATATGCCGCGTTCTTAATATTTGTTTAATACACACTTTGCAAGGAATCATATAAAGCAGTTGTTTACAACCTGGTGTCGCGACCCCCGCTTGGAAAACCACTGGCCTACGAGTTCGACCGAAAACGGCAAGTTTTTTTAGATATACTTCTTTAATGACGTAACTATATGTAACTCCATCTCTTTAAAAAATGTCATGTCCCCCTCTTAAACAAAAACGAATGTTTGATACTTGCTATATTATTACGATACTAATAATCGACATTTTAAGTAACGTTTCTTGGTCCGATCCGATATTAGATGACATCATAATGTTCAAATAAGCAAACTTGGTCACACTTAATAAATGCAGGAAAGATTTCCAGGGTGTTTGGCTGACATTTGCTTTTACATTTCATAGTGGAAAGTTCCACTCTGATTGTAAAACATGGCTGTATAATGCACAAATTATTATGGAATTACAACGGTAAACATTCCAACCCGGTCTCTGATAAGTTTCGATACCATAACCGCGTATCGGTTAATAGCTTCGATCCAATATTATCGGACATTTCTATTCAGGTTTAACGATAGTTTCGTTTTTTGTTCGTAGCAAATAAAAACATCCAGTTGTGGTTCAGTTTTTACCTGAAAAAGAACAATACAACGTTTTGTTTAATGAACACGTACTGTATTTTCATCGGCACTGTCGAAGCTTGTATCACTTCTTAATCAGTTTAAGGGCGGTTCAGTTTATAACTCGATTACCCTTTTTAAGATCATCTTTCATTACGTAGGCTACCTTGATGGCTTCATAATGATTTAAAGTTATCAACATGATAGCCTAAAATTACGTCCACAAATGATAGTTATCCTATGCGCTCTTTCAAATATTGACAGCCAAACATTGTTTTTTTTTTTAATTTCAGTTTACTAAAATAATTTGGTTTAGTTCCATTTCGGAAAAAAATCAACACAAAACCGGTTAATAGAAATTCGGTTAGGATTCGGTTGGACTTCTTTACGCTACAGTATGTTGATATAGATTTATGAGGTTGCTTCAAACAAGCTCATAAAACGGTTTTAGTTATACTTTGGTAGGAGGACTGGGAAATTTTAAAACATTTTAAGTATTCCATATTGGAAATACGTTTGCAGATGGCAGGCTTAGCGGATACCTATTAAACATTTTAGCAGGTTTTTGTTTCATTTTAAGACTTTTCGACAAATTTCAAACGTGGCTGTGAGCTGTTTAAAAAGTGCCGCAGGGTAAAATGCAAGCACAGATTGTTTCATTCTGGCTCAAGTTAAAGGCTAACAAATAATGCAATACACAGGGAGAAACTTGTTCAATGGAGTATGAAGTACAGTGCTCGCGTTGAAATTTAATATCAAACAGATCTAGGCAGATTCAATGAGATTTTTTATCAATCTAGAGCTATTATCGAGGTTTAATTTTAATTCTCGTCTGAAATACCTTTGGTGGTTTCATTTATTTATACTCTTTGCGAGGAAAGTCACATGGATTTTAGGACGAAAAATAGGTTTTGTAAACACTGCATATAACTAACAACTCATACCGTAGTAGCCTATTAACAACTGATGTCACGACTTAAGTGGTAGGTACAGTTATCAAACCAACATCCCAACCTGTTACTCGAAATGTAATGTCTTGACATTTTATAATAAAAAAATTGCTGAACAATGAAATATAGCGTATATAATAAATAAATAAAAATGCTATCTCGCTGACATGATCAATCACGCATGTGGGAAGTCGTGGTTGGGCATGGTTTATTGCTTACACTGTAGCATCGTTAGATGGACAAACTTTTGTAAACGCTTTTTTATTAATAGCAACTTCCTTGAGAACTAAACAAATCGATTGGTTTCCCGCTATACCATTTTTTGTAGGCTGTCGGGCTTCGTTTGAATACAAATGTTTCTTTAAACACATTGCTATGATGTTTATGCGACGTCAATGATAAAACTTAAAATTTATTCCTCTTTGCGATGTTTACTTGCTATGCCGCTCAGATTATTTAAGTTTATTATCGCTCTAGTTTTGCCAGTCTATTCCAAGTACGTTTTACTAAACCAATAAAAGTGTATTTTAGCACAAGCTCAATTAATTTTTCTTAATTTGTGATAAAACTACACCTTGATGTTGGCCAATTTCACAGCGCTGTAATTTTAGTTAGGATCTTTATTATAATTTATGAATATAAACCCTTAGTAGCCTATGGTTTAAGATAGTGTAGTGTCACGTTTATAAATGCGCCAAACTTTCTGGCTGAAACTAAATTCGAGCATGGATTGTTGACAAACCTAACGAGGAATCCGTTTGTTTACAGGGAAAAATAGATTGGAAGTATGATTTCGCTTTTAGTGGTTTACTTGGTGGTAATTTCTCACTGCCTATCGCTGGAATGCAACGAAACGACTCAATTCGATTGCGGAAAACGAGAGGGGACTCGTCAGTGCATCGACTTGCGACAGAAGTGCGACGGGCGAGTCGACTGCTACAACATTGACGAAGAAGCAAACTGCTTGAGTTGTTCAGAAAACGGTCTGCTATGCGGATGCCTAAACAAGTCCGAGTGTAACGCAAGGGGTCGGTGCATTACAACTGAATATCTTTGCAACGGACATCCGGATTGTCATGACGGCAGCGATGAGATGAACTGTGCGGAGTGCAGAGGTAGAGCACTTATGTGTGTATGCACCAAAGCGCCATCGTGCACAATTGCTCGCCGGTGCCTTCCCGTCTATCGGTTCTGCGACGGCCGCGAGGACTGCGATGACGGGATAGACGAGAAAAATTGTACCTACTGTAATGCTGGAGCGTTTATGTGTGGCTGTATTAATAGGCGGAGCTGCGTTCCGACTGGGCGTTGCATTAACTATAAACAAAGGTGCGACGGTACAAAGCAATGCAAGGATGGCCAAGACGAGTACAACTGCCAAGGCTGTTCTGTTGGTGCGAAGTTGTGCGGTTGTGTGGAGGGCGATTGCTCACAAAAAAATGAGTGTGTCAAAGAGAGTAATATCTGCGATGGAAAACTAGACTGTCAAAATGGCGGGGACGAGTTAAACTGTACCAGTTGCGCCAAAGGTTCCACCATGTGCGGATGCTTCAACTCAAGCCAATGTAAACCGAGCGGAAAGTGCGTTCGACCTCCACAGAGGTGTAACGGGATCAGTGATTGTTCTGACGGAAGCGACGAGCGCGACTGCTTTTCGTGCAATCACGATGCCCTGATGTGCGGTTGTCTTGGCGGCCCACCTTGCAATGCTACAGGAAAGTGCGTCAACAATAAGAAATTTGGCGACGACACAAAAGACTGTCCCGGTGGTGAGGACGAGCTCTGCTCAAAGTTAAGCCGAAGGACTTTCAGGGAGCTCAACGACGAATGTGCGAGTCCGTATGTTTGCCTCACCAAAGGCGCAAAGGAATTTCTCGAGAACAACTTCTGGGCGACGTTCCACTGCGACAAGATGATGGGACCGTGTGGTGACCGCAAAGATAAGGCCTGTTTTACTGGCAAGTGGATCTGCTATTCCGCGAGTTGTCCAGCGGTATATCTGTGCGAAAACAACCATTTTGTTCCCAAAAATGAATTTTGCGATGGTAATTATGGATGTGAAGTAGATGAAATTTCTACCGGTGTTGGATTCAAATGCTCTGGGCCGACTGGCCATTTCGGCAAGTGCGTTTTGTCGCAAACGAATTTGTACGATAACCAGCCACAATGCGCTGACAAATCGGATTTATGCTTTGTAAACGGGTCTTTTAAGTGCTTTCTTTGCATGGACAAAAAACTTGTCATATCGCGAAGTCAAGTTTGCGACGGAATTACGGATTGTTTTGATCTTTCAGACGAGTGTTTCTGTGAGAACCAAACGGTGTGTCAGGCCGTTGTAGGAAACGCTATAGAAAGGTGCGGGCCGAAACAAATGTACTGCAACAACGAAACAGCTTGTGTCAACTTAGACGTTGCCTTGTGTAACAAAAGCATAAACTGCACCAGAAATCTTGAGTATTGCATTGACCCGAAGTTTGCCAACAGCGGTAACACAAAAACGTGTACCAGATTTGGCCAGGTAGGCCTACAAGCGGCAATGTGTGATGGACGCCCGGATTGTAGCGATTATTCTGACGAGTGCCAATGTAAAGACCCACCTCCATTTTGTAATGATCGCTGTACCCGACAACTTTCACGTTATGGCATCAGTGTTTGCATGGGATTCATTACCTTGGGTAGTGATGCGTGCGATGAAAATGCAAGGCACCTTTGCCCCAAACGATACGCGTGCAGAAACGGCAATCTGTCCAGCATCGATGTCAGTCAGCTTTGTGACGGGATTATTAACTGCGACGACGGATCGGACGAAACCAGAGCTCGGTGCAACTCAACTCGGTTCTATTGCGTTACAGGAGACACACTTTCGGTGGATAAAAGCTTCGTTGAAGATGGAACTGCTCAGTGCTCGGACGGAAGTGATGAATGCCCTCCTGTTAGCAGCAAAGACACAATTTTCTCTAACCAAAAGGAAATGATCGCGAATCCAATTTTTCGAGGACTATTTTGGGTTATGGGGTTTATAGCGTTGGTTGGTAATTTTCTAGTCTTTACGACGACTGCCAAACAAATGCTTACCGAAAAAGTGAGCATGCCGAACGTTAAAATTGCCACTAGGATGTTCATTTTAAGTTTGTCTTTTGCCGATTTTTTAATGAGCATTTATTTGCTAGGAATTGCAGCAAAGGGTGCAATTTTATCTGGCAGATACTGTTACGAGGATGCCAAGTGGAGAACCAGCAGCACATGTTCGGCTCTAGGCGTATTAAGTATTCTTGCAATACAGGCATCGGCAAACTCGATGGCAATCATGACAGCTTTCAGACTATATTCAATTTATTATCCTTTTGCCAGTAGATCTTTGAAGCTGAAATGGATTAATCTTGCATGTTTTTGCGCCTGGTTGGCGGCGTTGGTAGTTGCTGTTATTCCAGTATTTTATTTTGAATCCGGTTACTTTGTATCTGAAGTCTGGTATGTTAGCAATTTTTTTAAGACCAATGAGGTATCGAAAGCCAATATTTTGATACTTGCCGAACGAATATATTTATATTCTAATAATGTGTCATTACAAGCAAATCCACCATCGTGGGATAAGATATTAAATTCGGTTCGAGTGTCGTTTCCAAGTTTCCCTATCAAAGGTCAATTTAAATATTACGGCACTTCAAGCGTTTGTTTGCCAAGGTTATTTGCCACAGTTCACGATGCTTCGTGGAGATATTCTGCTTTGATTATTAGCATCGATTTGATCCTGTTTCTCTTTATGTTTGTATCGTATGTATTGATGTACACCCGTAGTACTGCGATGACTAAAGTCAAAAGCAAGGGCATGGCCAACAGTTCATTGCAAAAACGCATTACTTTTCTCTTGTTTACCGATTTTTGTTGCTGGGTTCCGATTTGTATCCTGGGTTTTTTAACAATAGCAGGGGTACCGATTTCGAAAACAGTGTACATTGTCAGCGCCGGAATTTTACTTCCGATCAACAGCGCCCTAAACCCATTGATTTATTCTAACGTAGTTAACATTGCCTTTAAAAAGCTAAGAAAAATGTGTTGCCCATTTCTAGCACACAATGTTTCACAAGGTGCGGCAAATAAAGAGACACACAACAAGGTATTCGCTGAAACAAAACTGACCAATGTGGATGCCGTTCCGTAAGATAAAACTCAACCTTTAGTTTAGTTAAACCAATTGCTCCCTCCCTTGGTTTAAAAAACAAACAAACAATAAGCACTCGTAAATGCTTAAAATATAATGTAAATTATGAATATTTTAACTATATACATCGTAATGATTTATTTCGTTTAGATGTTGTAAATAAAAGCGTAAACGCAATGTTGTTCGAAATCACATTGATATGGTTATATAAACAAACTTGGTTTTAAGGTAACTTATTTTCGATATGCAGTACTTTAGTCCTTGCTTTACAATGAATATTATTTATAACTAAAACATTAATTGGTATTTTTTGTTGTTGGCCATTGGGTATTATTAACCATTTTATTGTGAAATAGATTTTCATTGCTATATAAATAAAGCCAATGAAACCATATATCCACCCTCAAGACGTTCTAAATCTGACCGATATGCTGTTAACTTCGTGACTAAAACTGAATGATATTAGTACGAATAGTCGTATAGGTCTATTGAAAAATATTTAGTGTCCAATCTGACCTAATTAAAACGCTCATATACATAAGTGTAAAATGTTGTTCTAACCTTGACGCCAGAAAATCTAGCAAAAGCTGAAATATCTTGTAAATAAGGTGCGAATAAGAAGCTGCAATTGAACGTTGTGTTCAAGGCGTGGCATTACCAGTGTCGTCGTAGCTGAACTGGGCGAAACGTCGTTTTCAATCTAAAATCGTTCTTCAGTATATTCTTGCAGAAAACGTTTTAAAGTAACTAGACTAGAGTATACTATTTTTTAAGTGCTAAAATTTATGTGGCGAGTGCTAAAATGTATGTGGCGAGTCAGCGGGGAAAGGGTTCTAAGCAGTGTTAATCACTTGGAATGCATTTAAACTGGATTTTAGTTGCATATTGACAAACTACATTGAACGAACAGTTTTAGATTTCGTATATAGGGTTACTTGTTTAGACACCTCGTTAGGACGTATAGCCCTATAAAGTCATCTATGAAAACTTTCATGCGTAAGACAATTCTATTAGTTTCACCCCTGGCTTTACATCATTTTTTAACAAGTTTCTTTAAGTCAATTTATGCGAACACAACTCAAGATCACATGAGCCGTAAAACTAAAAATTATAAATAACGATTACACCTTTCTTTAACGGCCAGTTCTTCACGATACAAACGAACGAACAATCGACCACCCAAATCTTAATTAAATAAACCTCGATTTAATTAAAACTAATTGATAAAAAACAATCCTAATTATTTTAATTTTCTGTCCAAGCCGGATAAATACATTTAGTTCTCCTTTTCGTTCTTGCTCGGAAATTGTTCAGTTATTGGAGACAATTTATAAAACGTGATATGCCTTTTAAATTGGATAGATTGCTTGAACTGCACGTCAGTTTTGTGGAACCAATCCAAAAGTCCGTTGGTACCGAAACATTCGTTGAATCTGTAGATCAATTGAAATTTTTTAGGTATAAATTAGCTGTATTAACTTTTGACACGGCACGCTTCTTTGGCTTTTGGAAATTCGTTGCTAAATTTTGGTAGCCTATTAAAAACCTCTAATGTTAAAGTACAGAGACCTCGTTAATCCGGACAACTTTGTTTGCCAAAAATGTCGATTAGGGAATTTCCAGGAATCGAAATCGAAAAACCAATTATCCTTGAAAATATCGAAAAAACATCTTTGAAAAAAAACTTTGAAAACTTATCTCAAAACGATTGTTGGGTAAGTGAATACATTGCAACTTTATTTTGCCAATAAGCAGAGCTGCGTGTCGGAGTCGAACTCTTAGGACTCGAGGGAAACGGTTAATTTTGCTGGATTCGGACTTGGAACTCGGGACTCCAGTAATGTAAGACGGAGTCGGACGTGCGCATGCGCATTACCACATTTCGAAACCGGTAAGGCCGCAAAATGTAAATTGTAACCTAAAGAAGGACTAGCATATTGTAGAAGATATTCCTATCTTGTGTTGTGGGCAGATGAAATATATGACACCACTATGAGTGGATTGCTAAATGTTCACCTTATTTAAGTAACGAAAATGTGTTAAATACAGGCTTTAGAGCCGGAGTCGGACTAGGGCTATTTTCAACCGATTCCGCAGCCCTGTGTATAAATAGTCGGGTAGGCTCATGGGCGCCCCCACCGGTGCCCCTTTTGGAATTTCAAAATGCGATTATTATTATTGTTTATAAGTGTAAAATGTATTCTTTATAAAGGTTGTGGAGTAATATTGATTTGTATATACATTTATACTGATAAAAAATCGTATGTACATATTAATATCATAGGTAATAAAGTTAAATTAAGTGAAAATATTAATAATGCACCCCCTGAAAAATTTTCTGCGGGCGCCGCTGGGTAGGCCACTTTTTGGCACGTCGGCATGTTGGAGTTGAACACCTAGCTGTTTCGTAATATCCTACAAGTTATTTTATTCAATTGTATGGTATTTGTTTGTTTTTCATTTTATCTTACTTAAGATGGTGATAGTCGTGAAACTGAGGCGAAGACATGATGGGGAAGTGGTAGTTGCAGTGATGAAGGCAAGTCTCGAACTGGCCGATAACAAGCCACAACCAGGTAATTGATAGATGCGAGCCCATCAGTATCGGCCCGGCTAACAGTGGAATGGCGTTTGAAATCTGAAAAGTATACCGCACGCAGTTTTTTGTTTGTTTTCGTGCAGCCATTCAGTTAAGGAGTAAATACATTGCTAATCTGTTTATGCGTCCAATATGTTAATATGTCAAGTCTCCTGCTTAAAAACCTTTTGCCAAGTGAATGCAAAAAACGCAATTTTAGACCGGCTAAAAATGCGACACTTTGATTGCGTAACAAACCTTTTGTTAAAAGCATCGAATCGCCGTGTATTTGGCGTTGGTTGGCCCTAATAGCTTGGTCTCATGTTAGCTTTTGTGACGTAACAAATATAAAGTCGTTTTTCTACTTTGCTATCTCACGACTTGGATTAAAACAATTTATAATTATTTCTGAAAACGAATGAACAAGTTATTTTGTAAATAACGCGAGGACTTATTTATCATAATAAAATAGTTGTATTACGAGGCGCATGACTAAAGGCCCGTTTACACTACAGCTGCACTGAGCTGAGCAAAGCGTAATTTGCATTTAAATTCTATTGTGGCGAGGGTTTCAAGCTTTGCTAAACTCAAGCCCTGTGCAGCAGCTGCAGCTAGCTTAAAAATACGCTTTGGAGCGATTTTCACGCTTTGCTAAACTCAAGCCCAGTGCAGCTATAGAAACACGTTACGTTTGGAGCGATGTTTACGCCCAGCGCAGCTCAGTGCAGCTGTAGTGTAAACGGGCCTTAATACGGCAACCTATTAACAAAGCACAAAAGAGCGGATTTTTAACCTAAAAATTAATTAAAAAAACTTAAAAACTTACTAAGTGTTCGATGGGATGCGCATAAGAGGCAGCGATGCTGATTGGAGCGATCCACTCGTGATGCATTTTGTGGATGTGCTTATACAAAGAGGGCCAATGAAACATCCTTCAGGCAGGAAAATAATTTTATATGCTACGTTCAAACAACATAATAAAAAATCATTTGTTGAAAAACGTTTTTAGTAAATGGATCAACAAATTGTAGACGATTTTCTTAACTTATTTTTCTGTTTACAGTGTTTGGCTATAGCAAACAGATCAGTTGCGAGGTTTGCAACGTTGGAGTTGTATCAGGTAGAATATTTATTGTTTTATAAAGACACGCAAAAGTGTTTTAAATTCGAATGTAAATCAAATTCGAATGTAAAATGAAGAAGTCCGCAGTGGACCTAATGAAATTACAGTGCGATAAAATACAAAGTCAAAATTGTCTAAGATCCCGTTAGAAACATCAACATCCTGCAAAAAAGAGTTGAATGTGCTTTAGTCTGTACGGGCTTTTTAAATATATTGCGCCTTAGTCATCTGGCCCACGGGCCGTGTGTAGTCAACTCCGGCATCACGAGATTAAAATAAAGTTTGTATTTTCGATTCAATATTACAAAAGAAATCCCATCTCTTCCGTTTAACTGCGAAAAGAGCCAGTAACAACACGTTTAAACACGAACCCGACAGAATTAAAAAAACAATTACACGCAACAAACCTGTGCGAGTAGTAGAAGATAAACTCGTCAACTAGGACAAACACTACAAAGTCAAATAGGGCTCGCCAAACCGGTGGTAACGGGGTTTGACAGGACATACCCGACCACCTCATTAGCGGGTAAGACAACAGAACGACCCCGCACGACAGTAGCTCGTTTCGGAAGACGACGCGACAGCAGTGTATAAATCGAGGGGTGTCCACCTACACAAACATAGCCTGATGAGAGGTCGGTTTACTTATCAAATAGATAAAACTATAGACAAAATTTGAAATTGGGTAAATTTGAATATAAAAAAGTGACACGGCTAGTCGTTTTCGCATTTCTCAGTGTGTTAAAAAATACTTTAACTATCTGTAAACATATTATATTTTTAATGTGTGATCGAGTACTTTTCTCTAGCTGCCACTTTTAAATTTTACTTAGGCTTCAGCGGCAATTGGACAACTATATAGCCATGTCGTCAACGTAGAAATAAACTGCATAGCCTTTGGGATAAATTAAATTAAAATCTTGTTGTTTACTACAGTGTTCAATTGTTTTTATCATAAACACAAAATCGTGAAACATTGTTTAATGATTCCCACGAATCGTTACAAATTGCTTCGTTATGATTTCATATAAAGTGAAGATTACTCTTTTTAAAGGACTCTACTTGTCCTAATTGGGTAAAAAATGACTTTTGATTAGAGCAAAGACTTTATTGTTTTTATTGAATATATTTTGAGTGTCTCGTTTACACTTACATTGCACACGTAGGCTAAATTAATTTACCCGCTTAAAAGAGTATTTTTCTTGCCAAATATTAATCGGAAGTTAAGTAGTTTTCAGATCTTAGAATATGTTTTCAGTACAAATGATATTTAAATAGACTTAACATTCAATGGCAACGGCTCAATAGAAAAGTTTTTATTTAGTATTGAATCCACTCAACTGTTTTACGAATAACTTGACTTGGATTAGGTATTTTTTTATAATGACTTGGCAACAACACGTATATGTTTTTTGTGATACCTAATAAAAGGATATATTGCATTCTGACCGGCATGTTCTTGTCCTTTTGTATTTTGTACTTGTGAAGAAAACTAGGTTTCCCTGTCGAGTCCAATATCATAAAGAATAGGTTCACGGCACAGAACGAAAAGAAGAGAATCATTGACGTTCCTTTAAATATAATAAAACCAAGATAACGAAACTACACGTGGTATAGTTTGCCTTTAGTTTGTCATAGAGTTATCATTTTAGATAGCTACTTTTACTTTAGGTACCTATAGGCAGGTTAGTTTAGCTATGCTCTCAGAATATTTTACGTAGTACTTCATGTAAAATTATTGAAGTAATCCTAAAAGATTGATTTCCCAAATTATCATTAGGCCTACATCTGTTTTTATATAAGTTTAACTTTTAAATTAAACTAGTTATACGCAATAAGTGGCCTACATAGAAGCTTGACACAATTATTCTCGTAACATTACAACAATTGTAACATACATCGCGTCTTGATGACTTACCTAATACAAAAACGACTTTTTCATCATTTCCGAAGAATCCTAACACACTATTCCAGTAATGCTCCAAAACTTCTCGAATTGGTGCAAAAATTTCAGCCATTGTTGCATAAAGTGGTTTAACTTTTATATGTAGCTATCAACACCAGTTGACTGATAAAGACTCCGATCTTTGCGCAAACACTAAACATATGGTCGCCTCATCAAACATTGCTGTACAAAATTAAAACGTTCATACCAACTATTCAGCAGAAAATTGCAATTCAAATACAGGCTAGTCTATGTTAGTGATCACGACCACTCACAGTAGTTGTTCACAAGCCTGGCTTGTTAGCGCACAGCTTGGTTAATGAATAACCTAAAAATAGCACACTTAGGCAACAAACATGGCTGCTGCTAAGATGCAATGATTGCAATGTTCAAGAAACGCCCAAACCTTGTACCAAATTAATACAACACGCTACAATTTAGTCTGCAGTAGTAGGCCTATCTGGTAAATCGTGCAAGTTCCAGTGTCGTAACTAAGGACTTTGCAAGTCTATGACTTGAAATGAAGTGTTTTCATCGAGCATTACTTTATCAAATTTGTAATTTTATAATTTTTGCACATAAGACAACTTGCTTGCTACATGTTGCGTTGCTGTTAAATTTTAGTTGAGGGCTATCCGTAATTAAGATAAATCCCCTAACAGACGGCACTAAGGTAGTGAAACACTTAGCCCATCCTCATGTTAACTTATGTCAGTGCGACTAGTCCAGCAGCAGTTGTTTGTGCGGGGTATGCAAATATTTAAATTTGGCGTCACAAAGTTACCTCAAAACGCAACCAAATAAGCTCAAGGATGCTTATAGCTATATGCTGTCATCGTCGAACTTGCGTAAAATATGAAATCGAGTGTGACAGAGAAGTGTTCCCGCTAAGCGCGTAAGATAATATAATTAATGCGTTTATTTGGTCAGTGGCAGCGCAGCAAAAGACCCAATTGCCATTAGCACGACGAGATACTATATGACGTCACTATGCACAATTCAACTCCCCAAAAAACGAGGAAGGGATGCAACGAAGTAATACCAAAGGTTTGGTCAACAATAGTTCAAACTGTAAATAAATTACGAATTCAGTTTAACTAAGTCACTCACGTGGTAAGCAAGAATTACCGGTAATAAAAAGGCAACGTTTCTTACCGAATTATCGACAGTTTCAGGCATTAACAGATCATCACTGCACTTACAACCCTCCACAAATTACGGCGCTGGTCTAGAATCCTATCACAACAAACATTATTAGGGTTAGGGTGCATGGTTAGCGTTTGGGTATGTTAAGCAATATTATAAAATAATACTTGACCCACCATCACCCAAACAATAACAGACACCCTAACTAACCCAAAGATTAGCGCTCCATATATTTGGTACATAGAAAGTTAGGCAAAAAACGGTCTACAAATACCGCATACCGCAACGCATATTATTTGGGTTAGGATGCGGGTTAGCGTTTGGCTGGGTCAAGCATTAATATTAAATATAGCAATACTTGACCCACCCACACTCAAAGGCAGGATCTAGGATTTTAGTTTGGGGAGGGCCATACAATTTTTGAGATATGACGTCACAATTTTTCAGATATGACGTCACAAAAGTATGTCATTGCGTGACGTCATAATTCAGGTAAAAATAACATCGGCTGTCCGAACAAATGAAAGTGCAAAATAACATGATTCAGGTTGTTAAACAAATCATTCCGCGTAGCGCGAAAAACAGACCTTTTGAAAGCACGAAAAAGTACAAAGACAGGAGACAGGAAGAAATTTCTAAAAACAGAGCAATTAAAACCTATTATTGTTACGATACTTACATGTGTCAGGCAAAATATCGCAATGCGTATAGTCATTAGGACGTTGACCCAATAGATTGTAATGGAACAGAACCATAACAAAATGACGGAAACTTTAGACTTAGAGCATTATTGTGCTTCAGGCTGAGAGGAGGGGATAGCGAATTGTAAAATCCTGTAAATAATTGCACAAGTAACTCTATCTTAGTAAGCAAAACAACACAAAATGATTTAATTACGTGTGCAGGAGAAATTGTCCAAACAAAATCGTGAGTGATGTAAAACAAGCGAAATTCTGAACAATTATGGCGGACGAAACACAGGATGATGCCAAAAAAGAACAGCTTGGTATTGTCATCCGCTATGTTGAAACAAGTTCTGCTACAACAATTAATAAAGAAGACCCAGTTGCCATTTTGGATTTGATGCGTGATATCGCAATCAACGATGATATGTGTTAATCACAACGAAATAAAACTCAATGGAAAGGCAATAGGAGAGGCTATAGTTTACAATGTACACAAGCTTGGGCTAGAACTACGATATCTTATCGAACAATGTCCAGTGAGTGAGTTGGCGTCTGTTCTGTAATTAAAAATATCGCTCCTCTTGCCGATTACTTTCATTACTGTATGCATGTTCTTAATCTGAGTCTTTGCAAAGCCACCAAGGTAACTGCGATCCGAAACTGCGTGGATGATATAAAAGACCTTTAATTATTTTTCTGCTAAGAGAAACATCAGTCACCTAAAACGAATAAAAAAGAATCCCCTAACAGTATGCAATGCAAGCAATTAGTCGGGCTTTGTGAATCTCGGTTCGTAGAAAGGCTCAAATCTCTACTTGTTATAAGAGATCTGTTACCACATATCGTTCCTTGTCTCTCTGAAATGCTCACCTGGTACTCAACTGAAACAAGAAAATGTGCTAGAAAATTGTTAAAAAATGTGCAGGACCCACAATTTATAATTTCTCTTATTACAGCCGAAAGGGTGTCTGCTATCCTACAGCCATCTCTCGTTCTTTGCAGGATGTCGGGAGTGATCTTGTCAATGCGATTTCAACTATTGGAACAACACAGTCAACCATTGAAATGAAATGCAATGACGATGACCACGCATTTAAATCATTTTTTAAAGAAGCGGAAGTTCTTGCAGAAAAACTTGGCGTAAGTGAGGATGAAATGGATATAGGCTACGACATACGTCCACGCGCTGCTGGCAGATCAAAGTTCCGACAAATGCTGGCGAAATCAAGTCAGAGTGCTGCAGATTATTATCGCGTAAACGTATAGGCCTACTTTTTATTTTTGGATAAAATACTGCAGGATATGCGAGCAAGGTTTGGCTCACACCAAAAAAGATGATCACTCTTTCACGGTTAGGCTAATGCCGTGTTTTGTATCAGGGTCCACTGGGGCTGATGTTTTACCTGCGGCAACTAAATAGGCCTAACCAAGTTTTCTAGATCCAGTAATTATTGTCGAGGGAGAGTATATCCTTGTTGTTGCTACAAACACACCGCGATAGAGTTTCGAAGCCGGAAGAAATGATTAATGCATTTGCGAATAAGTCGTCAAGAAGAAAGAATATTTTCTTGTGAAAGGCGACTTCTCTTTTTGGGCATTGCTTCTCATTGTATAGGCCTACACCTAAATATGCTTATTTCCTATTATTTGCATACGTTTCGTATACCTATTGTTTTTCGTTCATCAATTTATTTAAAAGCATTTATTATCCAATGTTTTGGTGTTAACCTAGTTCTGATCAGGGAGTCGGACCGGAACCGAACCGGAACTTTATGAACCGGTTATGGGTCAATTTTTTCCGAACCGTAACCGAACCTGAACCGGTTTTTATAAGATTTTAAAGAGCCGAACCGGAACTGAACCGAATAATTTAAAAGTACCTGAACCTTAACCGAACCCGAACCTGTAAACAAAAGCGGTTCGCTCCAGCATGACGTTACAACTATTTTACAGAGTCAAGTTACGCCATGTTATGAAAAAAATATGAATATTGAAATAAAAAAATCGTTCATTTTTTATTTTTTAGATATTTCAATATTGAGTTGCTGTTTTTTTAATAAGTCATGGAACTTAGATTAAATGACTTACAATTCAAAAATTATTCTCTACATCTATCGACCCACATTTTGAGATTTAACGCAAATTATATTGTATCTGATCCGGAACTTTATGAACCGGTTTTAAAATAACGATGTTCGAACCGGAGCTGAACCGGAACTTTTAAATTACTCCGAACCGAAACCGGAACTGAACCGGATTCCGAAAAAATAATTGAACCCGAACCGAACTTGAACCGGAAAAGTCAAACGGTTCGACTCCCTGGTTCTGATATAGATTTGCATTAACAACAAAAAAGCTTTTAATTGACATTGGATTAAGTTCGTTTTTTGCATAGTCGAGGTCAGCGTATACGGCCACTTAAGCCGTCGCTGCAAAATCTCAAAAACGCCGCTTTGCGCGAGTGCGCGAAACGAATTTTACCATTTTTTTGAAAAACGTACTTGGCGCGGGCAGGGGGGCATTTGTCCTCTCTGGAAAATTGTATGTACATATAAATATCAAGGGTATTGAAGTTAAATTATGTGTATATAGTAACATTGCCACCCCCCTGGAAAATTTTCTGCGGGTCTCTGCTTTACTGCTTTAGCGTACGAAGTGGATGGCATGCTTAATCAGGGTTGCCAGTTAGGATTTTTTAAAGCCAAATTTGAAAATTTAGGCTTTTTTTGAACCTCTTTGGATTTTATTTTTTCAAAAAAAAATCCTATGAAATTTGGCTTTTTTTGCTTTGTTTAAAAATGTCATGAGTGTTATGTTAAGAAAATATCAAACTAACGCAAAAAGAGAAAAAATTTCCAAAAACATTACAAAAAGAGAAAAATTGCCAAGAAAAATATACAAAAAGAGAAAAAAATTGTCAAGAAAAATTTACAAAAGAAGAAAAAAATTAAGAAAATTTGCCACAAAAAGAGAAATTCAATGTACCAGTATGGCCATTTATTGCATTTTTTATTTATTTAAGGAAAAACATGCTTGTTAGAGTTTGTAGTAGATTTGGCTTTTATTATTTTTTCTATCTGGCAACCCTGTGCTTAATGCACGCACGCTTCAGTGCATGCTAAGAGGAACTAAACATTAGAAGAAGATGGACTAAATTTCGTGCTTTTGTTGTGAAACTCATCTAATTGTTGTGAGGTCAATTATAACGACAATCAGTTCCTCTATTGGCGTACCACATAGCTCGGTGTATTATTAGGCTACTTCACTGGGTAGCTTGGGTAAGACTAATTTATTAAATCGGATATAGTTTTGGAGGTTACTCATTTCTAAATTAACATCTCATTTAATAATACTCGGATTCAAATGTTTGTCAGGAGTTAACTAGTACAGCAAAACAATTAACTAATCAATCAGCAGCCATTACTAGGTATTACTGTAAAAAACATTTATATTCAAAAGTTTCCATTCTGCAAGTTATGGTAAAGTTTAGTTTTTCTAAAAGAAATAAAACAATGTACAGAACATTAAAATTCCCAATCCTTTTTTTATTTAACCGGATTGTGTCATTTATAGAATTCTGAGTATAAATACTTGAGTTACCCCAATGACACGGTTTTGTCGAAGTGCAACACATATTGTTTAAGGACTTTTTTTAAAGTCTTAAGTAATTTGGTTTATTTTTTTCATAACAGCACAAAAACCTGCATAATGACCCCGCTGCCTCCACAATACAATGAAAATGAAATATTGACAAGCCCATTGAGGCAGGATGTAATTGGAACTGGGAGCTATGGTGTTGTACGAAGGGTATTCCACAGAGAGAAGCTTGGAATTGCTGCAGTTAAAGTTTTTCAGGTTACAGGGTCGAGGGATAGGCAAACTCAAGTAATAAAGAAGTAAGTTTAGTAGATAGTAATACTGGTATGTTTTTAGTAGATAGTAATACTGTTTGTCAATACTGTTTACAATAAAACACGTGATTTGGAAAATATTTTTTTGTTTTGTAGGGTAAAAGAAGAAGCGGAAATATTGGTGCTACTAAACCATGAGAATATTGTTCGGTGTCATGGAATTCTATTGTGGTCCAATTTCTTTGTCATAATTATGGATTACCTTCCTGGTGGGGACCTCAATTGTTTCCTACATTCTCTACCGTTACAGGACATTCCATATACTCTGAGATTTAGAATTTTGCACGAAATATCAAAAGCTCTTAAATATCTTCACAAAACTGTCTCTGGTCTTGACCAAAGGTTTGTTGGATGACTAGCTTTTTTTTATTGTGTTAAATATGGTATATAACTGTTTTACTGTCTCTCCTTTATGGTTTTATGAAAAGAAATTGTTTTTTTTTTCTCCTTAGTTTTATAAAGATAAAAAAATAAAATTAAACTGTTTAAACTACTGTTTCAGGGAACCCAAACTCACCCTGATCTTAACAGCAAAATACTATAGCAAAGCTAGCAATTCAGGTCAGACACTACCAAAAGATCATAATATATATATATATATCTTCTTAGTTGGAATGAATTATTTTGTATGATTCAAAATAAGATATACTGACGATGCCTTTACTGTCGAAATATGTATAGATCTTTTAATAGTGTCTAATCTGAATTGCTAGGTTTGCTAGAGTATTCTGCTGTCACTGATCAGGAGTTAAGGTCGACATCAAGGTGATTTTTATTATCACATATCCAGTTCTAAATTTACCCTGATCATGTATACTATAATTCCTAGGCGTGAAGCCTTTCTAAATAAAGTGTCTCTTTAAAATTAATTAAAGTGGTTTCAGGTGCATCCATAATGATTTGAAGCCAAAGAACATTTTGCTGACTTCTGATCTTCATGCCTTAATTGGAGATTTTGGTGCTGCTAGCATTGGAACCAAAACTTCCGAACAAACTCAGGGTCGAGGAGGGGAGAGAAAAAGCATCCAGTATACCTTGAGATATGTGTCACCTGAAGTCCTGCAGACCAACAGCAGTAGCACTGCTTCAGACATATACAGGTGTTAATTTTATTTTGGCAGTTATGCACTGCAGTTCACATTTTTTTCTGGGGAAAATTAAAGGAAAATGTAAAATATATTATATATATATATATGTATAATATATATGGAAATATAATATATATATATGGTTAAATAATTAATTCAATGTTGGCTAAATTTGCACAAAACCATCCTAATGAATGCTGACACTGTTTTTAGTCTCGGAATCATTCTGTTTGAGGTCATCTCACGAAAGCAACCTTATGAGGGTGTTGATGAAAACCAACTTTTCCATCAGATTGCTGAAGGTTTGAGACCCAACGTTGAGCTCTGTCGCCCAGATAATGAAATGTCTCAACCTGAACAGGGCCATATCAATTTGATGATCGATCTGATGCAGAACTGCTGGCAATCTGATAATAATAGACCAACTGCAATCACTGGTATGTCTTCTTTGTGAACCAATAACCAAACTGTTTGCGTATCTTATTCATTAGGAATCTGCCAAACCACAGAAACTAAATATTTTGTTGTTATTTTTATCAAACCCTAGCATTCTATGTTGTCCTTGTCAGTTTTCAAAAGGCTATAAAATGTGTTATTTCAGTCAGACACATCACGGCCACTCCTGTCCGTCAAGCGCCACTTACAATAATTAAGTGTTTAAGTAGGATAGTGCACTTTTTTGCAGGCTAATTGTTTGTACATTTACAGTTGAAAGAAGCCTGTCGGAAGTAATGAGCAGCTATACTGCTCTTCAACTGACCGAGGCTGTGTTTTCTGTCCACCAGCATACAACAATTGGACAATATATTAGGCCAACTTACGAAATGCAGCCAATAAATGAGGTGCTCAGGTTTTGAGTAGATAAGTTTAATGCTTTTTAAATCGCTACATAATTCACCAAATTTGTATCATGTCAAAGAACTTTTTTCAATTTTAAATCGATCTGTGTTGCGCTGTATACGCTCTCTCTCTATCTATATGCACTTCTTGAATTGTTAGCCTGTCTTTTTACCCAATTTAACCAGGGAGTCGAACCGTTTGACTTTTCGGCGTTTTTGAGATTTTACAGCGACGGCTTAAGTGGCCGTATACGCTGTCCTCGACTATACAATAAACGAACTTAAATCCAATGTCAATTAAAAGCTTTTTTGTTGTTAATGCAAATCTGTATCAGAACCAGGGAGTCGAACCGTTTGACTTTTCCGGTTCAAGTTCGGTTCGGGTTCAAGGATTTTTTCGGAATCCGGTTCAGTTCCGGTTCAGCTCCGGTTCAACCATCGTTATTTCAAAACCGGTTCATAAAGTTCCGGTTCAGTCCAGATACAATATAATTTGCGTTAAATCTCAAAATCTGGGTCGATAAATGTAGAGAATAATCTTTGAATTGTAAGTCATTTAATCTAAGTTACCTGACTTAAAAAAACAGCAACTCATTATTGAAATTTCTAAAAAATTAAAAATCAACGATTTTGTCATTCAATATTCATATTTTTTCATGGAATTTCGAACATGGCGTAACTTGACTCTGTAAAATAGATTATTTACAGGTTCGGTTTCGGTTAAGGTTCAGGTACTTTTAAATTGTTCGGTTCAGTTCCGGTTCGGCTCCTTAAAATCTTATAAAAACCGGTTCAGGTTCGGTTACGGTTCGGAAAAAATTGACCCAAAACCGGTTCATAAAGTTCCGGTTCGACTCCCTGAATTTAGCCCATTTTATGTAAATAATTTATATCTTTTTAAATGAATTGTGGTCTTTATATCACGGTCAGCGATTTTTAATAGCGTTATCAAGTCTGTACATGTTTCTGTATTTGTTATTTTTTGCTTTGATGTAATGTAGGGATGTACGATAACATCCGATCCGATGCCCGATGCCAAGTAGTAGTATTACTAGTTGCTACTCATCCGATACTAGGGTCGTATCACTGCACGATGTTCAATACAATGCAGCAATTTCACATTAAAAAAGGCAATTTATAAAAAAATACTAGGTTAACATTTTTTTTTATTTGATCAAAGTAATGACGTCATTGGTATAGAATCGGGTTGCGATACTTGGTTTCCAAAATATCGGGTATCCGTTTCGGATCAAAATGTTAATTATTATCGGTTATCCCTAACTGCAAGCAAACAACATTTAATACACGTGTTATCCAACCAATTGTAGTACTGTAGTACGAAAAAATATATTTGTACGCAACGGATGTTTGTTTCGTAAGGATTTGTTTATGGCATTCCATAAAATGTAGGTAAACTTAATGGTGAACCCCCAGGCAAGTACCTCTAAACAGGAGTTTGTGCGCACATATATAAACCAAATGGGATCGAAACCATTTCGGTCGTATGCGTTAAAGAAGAAGTAAACGTTTTGGTGATAAAACTAATTAACAGCAGGCTTTAGTCACAATGTAATGACGAAGGGATTTATCTAGAGTGTATTGTGTTAAATGGGCTCTATCTTTTCTGTGTATACCCTTCTTGACTTGACTTGTTAGACCTGTTAGGTTACTCGTCAGATACTGGAGTCGTTTCACAGTTTAATTTTGGCTTTTTCAGAAAACTAAGCTCATTCGGAGATGAACAGTCTATAATAATTTTACACCGTTTTGTGGCTGGTTTTATAAATTCACAGGATAAAATCACCTGCATTATTAATATTTCAATACTAATAATTCTATTAAAGAAAATTTAAAGATAACCGGGTACACACAATAAGACCGAAAGAGCAACAATACCTAAAGCAGAAATATCTATAAAACCATAGTATTAAGACCAACGACATAATACAGCCAAATACGCAGTAATATCCAGTACAGCATAAGATCAAAATCGCCTGAATAAGACCCAAATCTGTCGGGATAAGGCCTAAATTCATTGAAATAAGGCATAAATTCATCGGAATTAGTTCTAAATTCATCGGATTTAGTCCTAAATTCTTCGGAATAAGGCCTAAATTCATCGCAATAAGGCCTAAATTTATCGGAATAAGGCCTAAATTCATCAGAATAGGTCCTAAATTCAAGGTATAAGGCCCAAGTTCATAGGAATAAGTCCTAAATTCAAAGAAGGGTTAAATAACGCCCAAACCTATGGGTAGAGGGTATGGGACGATCGGGGGCCGTTGGTCTGGCATTGGCCGTTTTGGTGACTACGTTTGGACGCCCTAGTCTGACCGGCACCGTCAGGGCGCCGCTGATTTGGCACCGGATTTTTGGTCCTGTTTGTTGTTATTGGTGGGTAATGGGTGGAGTTAGTGATGTACTTCGGGGTGGGGTTTGTGGTTCGTTAAAGTTTAGTCCTGATTCTGACCTTTTAGGTATTATTCCGGGTCCGCCGGATTAAGGACTTATTCCGATTTAGACGGTACTAATACCATTAGGTATACCATACCATTAGGTATTAGTCCTATTTTGACCTTATTCCGAATTGTGTTTTATTCTGACGTTGGTGCTGTTCTTATCTCGGTCTTATGGCTGGAGTTCAGATAGCCATATCATCCTCCACATAAAACACTAATGGGTTTTTAAGTTAAATAGTGTTTGATGACTGCCTTCCTGAATAAGCTATTAAGCAATAAAAGAGATGTTTTATTAGACTTGCTATTTAAATTGCATTATTGCATTTTATTTTTGTTAATTTTTATTTTGTGTCATTATTTATATAATAAAATTGTTGCCGCGCCTTGTAGGGTCTCTATGGCATTGCTAATTCCTTCAGGATTGCGCGTAAGTTAATGTCTAATTCCCGAGCGTTCTAGTGTTTTATAAAATTCCAATTTAACTGTTAAGAGTTCAAAAATAAGTTCAGAGATAAAAAGTTTATGTTCTGTAAAGTTTTAGTGCCTTTGCTTGTTTTATTTTCAGAACCCTTTCTTTGTGATGCAAAAGTAGTGGCTTAAGTTACGTCACATTGTCTACTCTAATATGTTGCATGACATGACCTCCCAAAACAAAAAGTAGACCGTCTTTGCTTCAAAGCACATTGGTAAATATTTAACGAACGAAAGGCCTTCGGCTTTTCGAAGGCCATTCGTGCGAGACATTTTGCAAAGTATTTGGAAAAGTATATGCAACAGGGAGACAAGGTTTTTTACTTCAGCAATTTAAATGCCAGTAAGTTCAGGTAGCGAAACGTTTCCTTGGACTTTATTTATGATTGCACTTCTTTCAAGGCTGTTAACTCAGCCTTGAAGTATTGAGCTTAGTTTGCGCAGTAATTAATTTAGAAAACACTGTTTTTATACATTTTAACAAATGGTAAGAGTTTAGCATTTTTTAAATGATAATTAACTTTACAAGATGATCAAGTTGAACTTGATTTTTGTTTTAAACCATTTGCCTTAAACCTAATAAATATGCCAGGCGCAGATCTAGGATTTTAGTTTGCCGGGGGCATGACTTCTGGGATAAGAAGCACAACATTACGTCAAAACGTTATACCTAAGTGAGACGTCATTAGGTTAGGAAGTAATCTTAAGCGCACCATACAGTTCATTTATTTTGTTAACGTTTTAGGTTTAAAAGTTAATTTCAATATATAGGCTTTCAAGGATGTTATAGATTCGCGTTCGTTCAAGTTGCCAAACATTGATTTTCGAGGATGCGATGAGACGCACGATACCGTACAGGCTTAACCCAGTAGTGGGATTCAAATTTTTGTCAGCCGGTTCTGTTACAAAAAGTCATAGTTTGCGGGAAATAGTTAAACTAGTTGGAAAAACAGGATGTACTGATGACGCAACAATTAAATTTTCAGACAAACACTCATAAAAAAAATTACTACAATTTAAAAAATTAACACAATGTATGACTGTTACATGCGACCTTGACCATTGCACGTTTAAAAAAACATAACGTGAGCTAATTGGATCTCAAAAAGCAATGTAAGAGATATGCAAAAATCTATTGAAAGTAACCAGTAATGCTAACCGCAAACCGAATATTTGAAAAAGAAGATATCTCCTCGCCCTAATGCACGTTAGTGACGACAATGACTTCGAATGGTAGCAAAACAGTATAGACTTTCTTGTCTCAGTCAAAATTAGTCACTATAGGTTCTAGTTTATAAAAGAGAAATATATTTCGCCAATCACGGCATCATCAGTCTCTTAATTCGAATGAAGGATTCATTTTTATAAACTAGAACCTATAGTGACTGATTTTGACTGAGACAAGAAAGTCTATACTGTTTTGTTTAATGCTAACCGGTTCGCTAATTTCATAAAATTACGCGAGACGGTTCTATGGAACCGGTGCGAACCGGCTGAATCCCACCACTGGCTAAACCTATTTTATACCAGTGGGCTACGAGCCACTAAAAACATAATTCAGGTTCGAGAAAACATAATTTGTGTGCAAACTTTTTGCATTCACACAGTTAAAATGGGAAAAAGTACAGTTTTTTTCATTTTTTAGGAGGGGGAATGACTTTACATTACTTAAGATAATTGCATATATACAGCCATGCAGGTTTTTTTAAGGTTTGGTTTGGGTGACCGCTAAGTAGTTTTAAGAGACCGCAAGTGTTTCATTTAAATACCAAAAAGTTGCAAGTCCAAAATTTGGGAAACCGCTGGAGAAATTTGGGACACCGTTTCGGTTCCCCAAAACACCTTAAAAAAACACTGCAGCCATGTATGTTGGTAACATGAATTTATTATAGCTGTTACGGAACGATAGCTTTTTTGTCCTAAATGTGTTATTCGTAAACCCGAGGTGAATCTTTCACGCATTTTGACGGTTGGAATGTCAGCTTGCAATTAGCAATCCTGTAATTACTGTTCGTAGCCTACAATATTTAGTATTTTGACAAATGTATTCTGTTTTATACAGGGAGTTTGTGAAACTTAGTCAAAATATGATAAGTAATATTTGGGAATCGATATTGGACTGCTTTGGTCACAGCCATTTTCTCCTATTTACGATTGGTAAGACAACATTATAGTCACATTTTTGGATATTTAGTTAAATTAACGTGAATCTAAAAGGCTTTTTTAAATAGGCCTATAACTTTATTCTAACAGGCTTCTTAATTTTTTTTTGTGTAGTTCTACAGTTTTATTTTATTTTGCTATTTTCTGTCATTGTTCACAAGCTTAAAGTCACGCTACTTTAAATAAATGAAACGCAGTTTAGTAAGCAAGCAGTTGCTTAGTAATACTCCTCTACTGTTTATGTACGGTATTATTAAGTGGTCTAATGTTTCAGCTTTAAACGAAATGTTTCCTATCTTCAGAATCTTGGTTTAAAAGATAAGACCGTGCTATTGCAATGTAAACCTTTACTTTGTACAAAAACTAAATTATTTTTAATCTTTTCAGACTTGGTATATTTGCAGGAAGTATGATTGCTTTGGGTTTGACGTTCTGGCTGACCAACGCCTTTTTTATTTTTATTGATGTCACAGGCAAACCCGGATTCTTGCGTGCTTACAAAATTCAAGAAAATCAAAACGTGCCGGTAAACGCAGCCAACTAGCTCTCGTATTTTAAAGCGGGGTCCATGCATTTAAAAGCCAATAAATACACCTAGTTTATTAGGAATTAGTTAAACATAAAAGGCGTTAAATCTATAAATTCCTGGAGTGAAGTAGATTTTTGTAAAACTGCATGTACTACATAAATACTGAATATTAGGACTTTTATGACAATATGAAACTATCTTAATTCAGGAGTAGCCCCTTTGAGCAGAAAACCCCATACATAATTACTTTGAAACGCCCCTATAAAGTCTACAAAAGCACGTTAGCCTACGTCGCTTGAACGCGCGTTAATGTTTGATTGGTGATTGGAATTGCTGATTGTTTCAAGGTCGACTGGAAGCTTTTTAAAAAATGCGTTCGAGTCGTAAATCGAAACCAGGGAATCGCAACCATTATGATACTGGCGATATATCCATTAACATTGTGGAGAGATCAACCTTACAAGAGCGAGGACTTGCCCAGCATTTGGCGCTTGTTAATGGTGATGGTGATGCTCGGCATATTCCACGAGATTTCCTTTTACTACTTGCACAGGTTTACGACCGTTATTGTTCCGCTAAGTTTCTCCTTAGCGTTATATAAAGCTTTTTGTATAAAGTAAAACAAGACAGCTTTGGACAACAATTTAAAAACATTCGCTATATAGCTATTGCCAAAATAGTGTACAAATTGTATATTGATTAATTTATACGGTTTATTGTTTTATATTAAAATGGTGGTAGTTCATAGGTCAAACCATTTCTCTTTTCAACTTCAGGTTGATGCACCATCACTATTTGTACAAGCGAATTCACAAAGTGCATCACGAATGGACAGCGCCCATTAGTTTGGCCGTTGTTTACGTTCACCCTTTCGAACACGTGGTGAGTTTCGATCAGGGTATATCTTTACAAACATCAAAAAATGTTTCACTTGATTTTTTAAGTACAAGTAAACATCTGTCAATGTTATTTAGACGGTGAGTTAAAATATGCTTAAGGCTTTAAATTTAGTACGGTACATCAGATGGTTAGACTAGCATAACTGGGAGTCAGACTTGACTTGACTTAGGTCATTTGGGCAAAATGACTTGACTTGACTTAAGTCTTTTGAAAAAATAACTTTGGGTAGTTTTCATTTAATGCTTTTCATTATTAATTAAAATTTATGTTTTTAATTGCGTTATTGCTCATAATCATACCGGTTTAAAACCTCTAATAGTTTAATTTTCGTGAAGGACGTGACTTGAAGTTGACTTGCTCTAATTATGACTTGACTGGGACTTGACTTGTTATTTATTCAAAAATAATCTTGGATTAAATTTATTTTATAATGACTTTATTACGGCAATGCCGAAAGTAAACAACTCTTATTAGCCTGGGCGTATTTTCCGAGTTATCCCGCACATATAACAAGCAGTAAAACACTCGCGATTCACAAAAAGTTGAAATAAATTCAAACATTCTTGGTAAAGCAACAACGAAAAGATAAATATTTTACTTGTTGCTTTAGATTGTTAATATGATGCCAACACTCGCGTTTCCGATTATCTTTCGTCTTCACCTTGCAACGTCTTGGTTTTGCTTCTTCACCATAACGGTGATATCTACTTTGCATCACAGTGGTTATCACTTTCCCTTCATGCCATCACCCGAGTTTCACGATTATCACCACCTAAAGTAAATTAAATGACTACTGAAATAACAATAATGAAGCTTGACGTTTGTTTTAATATCGTTTGTTGACCTAATAATACAGTGTATGACATATATCTACTTTACCTATATATAACAGCTAGCTCATAGTGGGGTAATTCGATATATACAAGGATATAACTTTGTTTAAACCAGTAAAAGACCTAAATTATATATATATGTGCGACCTGAAAAATTTATTAGTAGAAGTATTTTGAAGAAAATCTGTTAAGCGTTTACGTTTTTTTAAATAATCTTTATGTAGATAACCGTTAAACAAGTCACCGTTTAACTGTTTCCCCTGTTAAGGTCTATTTAATTGATATCCGCTGGATTAATGTCAGTTTATAATCGTGCTTTACACCAGAAGGCAAGATTTTTGATCAAAAACAACATTGATTAGCATTTTGTATTGTACAGGTTGAATTGTCTACTTTTTTTTAACTGTTTGTTTAATTTTGACTTTGTATTTATATTTTTTTCTGTTTTAGATTTAATCAGTGCTTTGGAGTTTTGGGAATTCTTGATCGTCTTCACAATACGGACGCAGTGTATCGCAAAACCAAGCAAGCCAAAGTGGATCACATGTATTTTTCGTTAAAGCCAATTTCGTAACATAATGATGCCACAAGACTTTTGTAAAATTTATTTTCTTCATTTTTAATTTATTTTGATTAAAGTGCAATGTGTTTTACTATATACGACAATATACAACACTAATCATGGCGCCTGTTAAAGTGTATTGTATAGTTTCCCATGTCTGTTCTAATTTGTGCCAAAGTCCTTGGTTCTTTAACGGTCAGCATAATTATAACCTTTGTCTCTTATATTGAACCTATACCTGGTAGTTCAGTGAGTTGTGATGGTTGTCCAGTCAAGAGTCATTGGCTTTTTGCCAACCCTTTTGTACACTATAGGTATACAATATTTTAGCAGAGGAATGTTAACGGGAGGTAAATAACATCTCCGTGTTACTTCGCGCGGTCAATGTTTTACGGTGACGAGGGCTGCATTGGGTCACGTCATAAAGTTTGGGTATAGAACTTAGTTTTGAATATTAGCATCAAATAATAAAATGTCACATATCACACCTTTTTTAGACAGTCATAAAATTGTTTTACGACGCACCGTACAATTAGAGCTGCATAATGTTTTTTTTAACACGACTTGTCCTCTTTATTAAAGAAAAATAAATGGACACTAAAAATGCCCAAGTGTATTTTTTGTTAAAAAAATTGTTTTCTTGTTTGATTTTCAACAGAATAATATTTTTAAAGGACTTATCGGCATTTTACCGCAGTTAAGTCAACTGACTTTTCGACAGGGAGTCGAACCGGAACTTTATGAACCGGTTTTGGTCAAAATTTTCCCGAACCGTAACAGAACCTGAACCGCTTTACGTAAAATTCTAACAAGCTGAACCGGAACTGAACACAATATTTTGAAAGTACCTGAACCTGAACCGAACCCGAACCTGTCAACAAATGCGGTTCACTCCAGCATGACGTCACAACCTCTATTTTACAGAGCGTAGTTATCCCATGTTCAAAATTTTATGAAAAAAATGAATACTGATTAAATAAAACGATTTTTTTTTAAATATTTCAATAACGAGCTGCTTGTTTACTTCATGTAACTGAAAAGTCAAACGGTTCGTTTCAGTGTTCCAAACAAGTCATATTATAATCGTACCTTGCGATCCTTGTGTACTTAAAAAATATGTTAGGCCCACGTACAATATTGCCTACGTCAAATGGTTATCGAAATTAAAACTGGTAAACACAATTTACACAAGTACATCATCATTGTACCTTCATTCGCTAAATTACTAAATATATTTAAACGTATTGAAAGGCTTACCTGCATGGTGTAATAAAAATGCTAACACTAAAAACGCTAATCCATTTAGGGAAAGTCCGCAGGTTACTACCCTATTATGTTTAATTCGTCATGCATAACTGACCATGGAACAACTTTGGTGCTTGGCTTTTTACCCTTTGACTAAATATTTAGTCCAAAACTGGATCACGTATGACGCAATGCCTAATGCAACCATAGAATGATAATAACACTTGACCCAACCCAGTGCCCACCCCCACCCAAACCCTTAACCCACTGTTGAAAGTATGGCAAGTGCACCCGCGAGTTTTTTTCTACCTTTCAAAAGTGTGCACCCCGAAAAAAATCTGAACTGCACCCTAAATATGTAAACGCTTGGCAGCATACGTTTACAGTGGAATGCATGCAATACAGAGTGCATCTAAAAATCCTAAAGTTCACCCGGAATTTTGAACGTCACCCGAGGTGCATTTTTTTACCTTTGTTGCACCTATAGCTGAAGACTGCAGTAAACAGCTGCAGTACGCATTCACCATACCTTATCCTGCCTGAGATGTACCTAACATTCAATAAAAATATTTTCCCTTTTTACAGCCCCGTTGTAACATAATAGTGTTTATCAATTTAAAACTCTTTATCAGCATTATTATTCAACTTATTATGCTATCTCCTTTGCGAGAATTGCTATCAAGTTACAATCTAGTTTTGGCGAGTTCGTCACCGCAAAGAAAAGCAATTTTGGAGCAAATAGTAAGATATACAATTATAACAGTATAAATGTGTTCATTACCTTACCTGTTTGATAAAATCAAACAAATATCCAACACTAAACCTAGCAAGCAAATTGTTCTATGTTTACAAAAGTATGGTTGTGTTCACCTTAATGTTATTAAACAGAAAAAAACTATTAGGTTCTGCCAAGTATGTTGTCCAAACAACTCAAGTGAATTCATTTTACCCCAAAACTGTAGTTAAGGTAAATACCCAAACAATCAAGTAGTTTTAACAATCTAAACTTGAGATTTGGCTTTATTAAGTGTGTCTATGTGACTACTGAAGGCCCTAGTGTATGTTTCAAAGTGTATGATTACTTTTATCTGACAACACACAGTGTAAATTTTTATTTGTCAAAATGATTCAGCTCACGAATCCTTCTACACACAAAATAGAGTATGTCATAAATTATGGCACAAAAATAAGCATATATAAAATTTTACCATCTACCTATTGCTTCAAGGGACTTGAATTCTCTGTGATAGCTTCCAACTTTGATGAGGATTCGATAAAGAAAGATGCTTCTAACCCAAGAAACTTTGTAAAATGTTTAGCACACAAAAAGGCACTCTGTGTTGCTGAACAACTGAAGAAAAATGACAAAAAATACCTTGTGATTGGAGCTGACACTGTGATAGTAAGGATGTTGGAAAACAACCCATTATTTTAAATACAGAAAATTCTATACAACTATGTTAACCTTTTATATAAAAACTCATAAATAGTGTCATATCAGTCTTAGTTTAAAGTGCAAATTTTCATGGTTTACACCCAATTAATGTACTCATTTTAGCCTTGTACAACACCGGCCTTCAAAATATTGTCTCTTGCACTGCTGCACCCAAAGTTTGTTGTTTTAGGTTTTCAAAGATGAAATTATTGGAAAACCCCATGTGCCTGAGGTTGCAAGGGAAACTCTCCAAAAACTTAGTGGTCAAACTCACTCTGTATGTACCGGTGTGTCAATAGTGGAGGTTGAACCAAATGACGACTTTGGGGTTGCCATTTTTTGTGAATCTACAGAGGTCAAATTCGCTAACCTCACAAATGAAATGATTCAAAGCTATGTCAACAGTGGTGAACCCTTGTAAGTTGATGTTTAAGTTTATAGTTAATTTAAATCCATGCAGTTTTTACAATTCAATTATTAGTATTAATTTTAGTAATTTAATTCAACAAATAAGTTTACCTTTTAGGTGATTCGGATATTTTTTTAATATGTTATAACCTTTTAAAATAAGAGGTTTCCTAAAAGTAAATATGTAAATCTGTAAAGCTTAGCTGAAAAAAGCAATTGCAAAAAAATTTTAATAATGTATAGCTGGCCAGAATTTTCAAAAATAAGTTAACACAGTGGTTCCCAAGTCCTAACCATGTCGCCCGGTACACTTTGGTGCCAAGCTGAAAGCCCAAGAGTGCGCGTATGGATATTTTCAATTATTTAGGATTTCAATTTTTGATTTATTTATGAGTTTATTTATTCAACTACTTGTGTATTGTATTGGTTATACTACAATAAATTGAGAAATATTTCGTAGCACAGGTGCCAAAAATTGAGCCGAAAACCAGACTTGCCATTCAACAGAGCATCTTGTCTTTTATTTACGTCATGGTCATTTTCTGTAAATTCTATTAAACCATATGCCGTACGTAACCCGGACAAAACTGTATTATTATGCCACTCCTAAAAAATGCCCTTTTTAAAAACAAACTACGAATGAGTGCATTATGCAAGTCTATTTTGTGTGCCTAATGCGTTACTTACTCTTTGTGTTGCAAGTTTTGCCAATTTAAACCAAATAAAGCCAAGCAAAAACAGTTGGGAACCACTGAGTTAACAGAACGGCTCTGCTTTGATTACAACTATAGCCTAACAATATAATTATTTTACTAAATAGGCCTATTATTTCCTATTAGTCAATATAACTTCAACGTACAATTGTCTGTAGAAATAAGGCTGGTGCTTATGGAATACAAAGTCTGGGTGCACTTTTAGTGGAGAAAATTGATGGAGATTATACAAATGTTGTCGGATTTCCTGCTCACAAATTTTTAGTAGAAGCGACAAAGTTTCTTTCAAGACTGCAACATACCTAAACGAACAATTCATTTTGGTATATTAGTACAGTTTGTTAATCAATATATGTCGGTTCATTGTTTACCTAACGCGTATATCAGTGCTCCGCAGCCTTTTATTAGTTGTGACACACCAACGAAATATATGACGATCGACAGTATACAGCATTTTATTCTTTTATTTTCCTATTTTATGGTCTTCCTTAAATATCTTAAGACACCCATCAACGTCGAAATAAAACACATTTCGGAATAAGACCAAAAGAGAACTAGCCAATTAATAGTCGTAATAACGTCCAAAGTCCTAAACCCATCGGAATATAACCCCATTTTTATTTTTATAGCCTACTCTTGCATTGTTAAGTTAGTTAAAAGTTGTTTTAAATATCAAGGAAAGTTCATAAAGTAACACTTGGATTATTGCAGCCTAAAGTCACAATATATGCCTTGATGTACCATTTTCGTGTTTATTTTACTCAATGGCCCTTTTGCTATTGCGCCCCCATTTGGCAATCGCCCTGTGCCTTGCGCCCCCTCCGCCCCGCTCTTAGATTTTAAATATTTATCATACCAAAAGCATTTTCGGTATTTTTGGATTACATATCAGTGAGACACCATGACAATACAAAGGTTGACTCCTGATAAAAAAAAATGTGTTTATTTGGTTTTGATTGAGCAAACTTAAATATAGGAAACCTGTAGCATTGGGCACACAAAAATTGCTCGTGCATTATATAGTAATTTTTATCGAGCTGATTTTGACAAACATTTTTTGAGGGCATTGACTTCACAGGTGACAGCTGCATAGAAACCACGTAAAAAATCTCGCGTACTGCGCAAAAATGGAACATTGCGTCAAACGTGTTTTCAAAGGTGTGATGACACACAATACACTTGCCATATTGGAAATAACACAAAAGAAGTGCAAATAGCCTGGCTTCCTCGGTGCTTACCAATTGTGATAAATAGGGCAATTAATTTTTGACTTGTCAAAAAAGTCAAAAAAATTTTTTTTTCAAATTTATTGGTTAGGTCAGAATTTGTCAAAATTGGTTAAACTCAAAATCGATCAAAAATGCACCTAAATCGTTTACAAACTAAAAAAATTAACTATAGTCAGCTTTTTTTTTAATTGTCGTTAAGTTAAATTTTTATCAAAAAAAAATAGCTTTGAGTTAAATTCAACAACATTTAAAAAGTATTGGTATACGCGAGCTGGCAGAATTCAACAAACAGGTCAAATTTATCGCATTAGATTCTGCTCGAACTTCGTTTTTGTATTATATTGTTTTTATCTCTGATCTGGACAAATTTATTGTCCTTCGTTGCTTTTTTTGCATTCATTTTCAGCAATTATTTTCAACTGTGTACACAACATTATAAAATAACTAGCGTTTTTTTTTGGCATTTTAATAGTTGTTTGTCTTTTTAAAATGACAAAAATACCAACTAAGCATTTTCATGAGTTTTGCATAAACCCGAAAAAATAAATGATTTGTGTTCGACCGGTAGTCAGTAAAATATCAAAAACGTGTCGTTGACGACGCCGAGACGCTTAACAACAATATGCTGTTTAAATCAATGATTTTGTAATAGGTTAAAATTTTATCAAAAGAATATTTGTTTAGGTCAAAATTTCTCATTTTTAGGTCAAAAAATAATCGCCCTAGTGATAAATCAAAGAGATTATGTTACTAAACACAGCCCCAATGAAACACAGCTCAAAATGGCGGTATTAAGTAGCAAATATTGTAATTGTGAGCATATTCAGCATTAAAGTAGAATTAACAAAATCAAACGCAACATGGAACCACTAAAATCATTATAAAAAGTTAAATATTGGAGTAAAGCTAGCGCCCCCCTACGAATTGTTACGACCCCGTACCAGCTTAAGATATTGCATTATTTTTATTTATTTTATTCTTTCTTTTTATAAGATATTGCATTCTTAGGCCAATTTTGACAAAAATACTCTCGTTTAGTGGAAGAACGATCTTATTTGTAAACAAAATGCTTGATATGCAAAAGTACCGAAGTATTGTATAAAATTATATTAAGATTGTGTTTTGTATTAAGAATAAAAATAAAGTTAGCTTCGTTCGAAGGATATTACCTGGAACGTTTATCCATTATTGTATTAGATCGCTAGGTGGCGCTTAAGAGGTACAGTGGTAAGGACTTTTAAATCTATCATCTACACCCCTTTGCACTGCCAAATCTACAACAGACTGATGCAAAGCATTGGACATCGTTTTATTTTATTCTAAGAGGAAAAATCCAACAAAAATTTACACGAACGATTTGTGATGCAGTTACATGAATGAGGATGGTGGCGATTAACACGAGCCGCCAGCTGTGCACTAAAACATGAATAACTTGGTGCAATGCAGAAACCGCGCACGGCTATCCAATTGTTAATTTTGTGGCTTATATAGCTGCAAAGTATATCTCTAAATTTACATTATTTAAAACAAAACAATATTTCTTAGCTGTCACGTAACATTGCATTGTGACAACCAGAACAATATTCGTACGAAGGTTTGAAAGATAACCGTTTAATGAAAATCAATAATACTAGTTATTTGTCGCCATGTTCTAAAAACTGTGTTATGGCCACGCAATATTTTGATCCCGCGTACTTCGTCGCGGTTGAACAAATATTAACAATACGTTAATCTTTAATCCACTCCAGGAGTCTGATTTTTAAATTTTAACTTGACGACAGAAAGTTTGACCAACGCCGCTGAATGGTTTCAGAAAACAGACATTAAGCTTAATATATAAAAGGTATACTTTGAATTACCTTTGATGTTTACTCGAGCCATACAAAGTCCTGTCTGATTCTAGGCGCTTTTCGTTGTTACTTGTTATCATGCTTTTCATGAATTTGAAAGACAGATACATCTAGTCTTATTGAATAATTATTACGTTTTAGTTTTTACACGTGGCTCTAAAGCCTTTTTATCAATATAACTTCCTCTTATATTTAAAAGAGGTTCGAATAAAAATGTACATAAAAATAGCACATGACCAGGGGCGGATCCAGGATTTTTGTGAAGGGGTGCATGAAAAAACAATTCAGATATGACGTCACAAAGTTACGTAAACAGGTGACACCACACAGCTATGTCTAAACGTGTAGTCATAAAGAAGTAAGAACACCACACAGTGCGTTTATTTTGCTATTTTTTTGATTGGAGAGTGTTTTTTGAAACAATACAAAAGTCACATTACACGGTGTACAAATGTTAGCCATTCAATGAAAGCGATAACAAATCGCCTCAACCAGATAAATTTAGCGGAAATTAAATTTTGGAAACAGTCATTTTATTAGGCTACGGCAGGGGTCGGGAACCTTTTCAGCTAAGGGAGCCATAAAAGTCAAATATTACGTTTATTTTGTTCTCATTTAAAGGACAGAACATGAACATGCTATACACCAAAAATGAATTAGCTAAGTTTGCACAACTTTGTTACGGAGTTCCGTTGAAAGAATAGAACCTTTTGGATCCAATAAGATTCCTTTAAAAATTTAACGGGATATTAGTTCCGAACAACAAATAGGATTCGCGCGAAGTGCCGAAAATTTGCTACTATGTCTAACAAAAAAGGAAAGAAGTTAGGAAAGCGGCCGTGTACAGTTTTATTTGAGATCATGAAATGATAGCTTGGATTTTTCTGCAAGCAACGCTCTTTCATCAAAAGAGCCATATGGCGTCACAAAAAGAGACATATGTTGCTCGCGGGCCATAGGTTTCCGACCCCTGGGCTACGCAAGGTCACATGAAAAGTAAACCAAAATACTTGCAGAAGGCGCCCTGGAATTTATCGATACTCTAGTTTCATATCCCTCCGAAAAACTACAGGCTACAAAAAATTGCATTAAATTTTTTTCCTTCATAGTATACCGCACGGCATTAAAGGAGGTTAAACAACACAATTAAGAACAGGTAGCCAGAAACGTTACGTAGGATTTGGCTCGTCGCTTTTGGACCTTGCGAGTCTGTGGCGAGTTAAAAATGCAGAAATGGCTTGGGCCACCTTGTCCGGAAGATCTTCATGAATGGCATGACCGCTTTTCGGCAGCACCTTAAAATTAAACAACACAAATTAAACGCAATATATGACTATAGGCCAACGTCTAAATGCCTCATTGGTTTCGTATTAGCAAAACATTATTTTTAATAATTTTTGTAAGTTTTTCATGAAAACTAGATCTTGGTATTTTTCAGAATTTTTTAACCTTATATGTAGTTTTGTTAGGTCAATATTTTGTATATTTTCAGGGGTGTGGTAATGACCTAATTAAAGTCATGTATCTGCATTCCAGTCAATTTAATTAGTTATTTAAATAGGGAATTTTCTTTGTCTTGAATCACTGTTAAAAATGCAGTTAAATATTTGAAAAAAAAACTTTAAACTATTAAAACTGGTAAACTCGTACGATTATGAGCAATGACTCAAGTAAAAAATAAATTGTTTTATGTGCAAATACTAAGATAAATAACCCAATGGTATAAATAATTGCTTAATAAAACGCTTTACTTTGATCCAAGTCATAGTCAAGTCAAAGTTATTTGAAGACAGTGACTTAAGTGTATTTTGATCGTAAAAAAGCATTGGGAGTCAAGTCATTAATTTAAGTCATTACAAAACTGGCATTTGGTTTATCAAAATAACCATGCCCGTCACTTCAGTGTGGCAGTTTAACACAGCGAGATGGTGGCGCCGCAACAAACCTGAAGTTGGAACTTTCCCTGCATTTGACCGATGGTTAGCTCCCGGTCGAGATTGTTGATCCCTGTAAAATGTAATGATGTAATTACGCAACGAATGCGCACTATTATTTGGCATATATTGTAGCAAAGTTAGAACGCTGACATAATGCAAAAGCCTACTACTGGTTTCCGCATGAGCCGTGCTGAAACAGTCCTTCTTAATCCTAACTCTTTCAAATAAAACTTTTTAATCTTTATTAAACACATGGTGTTATCTTTTAAAAGCGTTGTTTAGATGATTTTTTTGGACATCAACATTGTCTTGTGCTAATAGATTTATTTGTTGTTATTCCCTGTTTACACCGACATTACGGTAAAACTAGTGTTTAACGGAGACAGTAAGGTTGTCCTTTGCACTTTTTACCGGTGACACTTTTACCACAGTGATTAAGTATATGCTCGAGCGTGGGTGGATTTCCATTCACAAATTCGTACCCATAACGAGAACCGCGCGCCAACTCTGGCTGTTTTACCGGCAGCTCGCAAAGGGAGAAACGCCAGCAACCGTGGAAATGTTAAATGACGGACAAATTGTGTCGTTCACGCAAAGGAAATCATATACACAGAACACCCAGCGCCCGTTCACATTACTTCAACCCCTCACAAAGCGGCGATTTCGATATAAAAATTCGAAAAATAAATCGGACGCTCTAATCTGACACGGTCTGCGACCGACACCAAACAAGAGTTTTATTAAATAAATGTTGATTTCAATCTCGCCATTTCGGGCATTAAACGCAATCCAGCTAAAAATATTCTAAGCTTGCCTCAGGTTTGTTTTAATTCGTACACTGTTTATTAGAAAACAAATTATCAATATCCGCGCGTTTAATAGACAGGCTTTTAGTAAACACATTAGTACATTATTTTTGCTTTAGCTACGCCACTAACTTTTATTGAAATATAGTAACGTTAACACATTTGATACTCGCTGGTAAACAATAAAAATAATATATTCGTATCATCCATTTCTCATTAATTCTCGCAGTCCTGGCAAAAACAGATTTCACATGATAGTTCCAACTTCAAATAATTGTTAAAAAAATGATGCATTGTTTATTAGAGAGAAATGCAACTTAAACTTGCATTAAAACAAAAACTCCCGAATTTACTGTTTAGGGCTAACCCAAAAAGTGCAAGAGCAATCAGCAATCAGGCCACGATAGTCTGAGACGCATTTTTAAAAGGAATTTCGAAAAAAATTCAAGTACGTTATTACAAGGGCACTCACCGGCTAACATAAGCATTTTCGGGACCGGGATTGAAAGGAAGGAGGCGGAAAGGTTGGTGAACCATCCTCGCCAGAACTTCTCCGTCTTGGTCAGGTCGATCCTCCATACGTAGGCCTGCTGACCGGGAGTGGCGGCGTTGTTTGCACTACATGAGAGCGAAAAATAAAAAGCTATTAATAGATGGGGATTTCCGATAATATCGGATCGGAACCGATACCCGATGCCAAGTAGTGGTGTCGGTACTTGTCCGATACTAGCGTGGCATCGGTACCGTATCGATACAAATCACTTGATTTGCGATAGCTATTTCAATTAAAAGATAAACTTATCAAAAAAAAAATAGATTCGCAACTGAAGATAACTTCTCTTCTAAAACTAAAGAGAATTTTGGCCTAATATTCTAAAAAAAGAGACGTTTCAACGTTTCATTTACACCTATTTTGCTTGTTTGAATGACGTCATTTGGTACCGAATCGGATGAAAAACTTTTTGCTTAAAATATCGGTATCGGAATAAAAAAGAATCGTATATCCCTATCACCGACACAATCAACAAAGCGTTGGACATTACGAAACTACTGTTTATAAATAGCACTAAACGTTCTTTGAAAACTTCATCGGAAAAGCACATGAAATGACTGAAATTGATTCAGTTTAGGTTTCGGTATCGTGTCTTGCCACTGAAATGAGTTAACATTTTTATTTTTACTCCAACAAAAAACATCATAAAATGTAGCGTAAAAAAGTCACTTCAAAACACATTTGACGCTATATATTTTAACCTGCTGAAAGTATTTTGATTAAATGTTTCCAGATGGCGTACTAACAGGCCTGCGATTATCTTAATTTGTGCAACCTCATAATTTTTTCCACAATTGTTTTTTAAGTGTCTGTTCCATAGAGAAAGTTGATGGGCAACAACACCAATAGCCTTTGTATCGTTAAACCTAACACCGATGCAAACGCTTCTAAATTTGTTTCTCTTACACTTAGTTGCATGGCAGAAACTTTCTTCACCTTCGTTACTATACCAAATGACTAACGTAAAATTATGAAAACCGTAATATGAACAAACATAAGCAAAGTTAAGATTTAGTGAACTAACTAAGATTGGTGATCTGCTTCGCCTTTGATTTAATTATTCTATTTTGGTTTAAGTTTGGCCAGACAAAGAGCATGTCATTCGACGACCCCCTAAATCACTTTACGGACCCACTTTGTTAGCCACTGGCCTAGGGTTATAGCAGACCTTTACAATATTTTTTAGAATCTGTATTATACGAAAAGTGGTTGAACGACATAAAACTAAATGTGGCTCACTTGAAATTTTATCATCCAAAGTTGCTTTACCCGGCTTTTGCCATTAGGGTAAACCCGGCTTTGCCATTAGGGTAAAGTTCTAATAAATATATATATATTTTTAGGCCGAAGTAGTCGGAGACCCAATTATGGGCAGAACAATTACAAAATTAGGCGTGATTTTAAAAGTTTGTTTTGTATTATGATTTGAGTAACCCACATATTATACGATTTCTAATGACGGGCAAAATGCTGTTTTTGTGATGATAATTACACACTGCACAGCAATTGGCAAAATTAAAAATACATTTTCAAATGATTCAATTATTTACCATTATTTGAATCGAAAATTTATTTCGATTCGCGTACAAAACATATGAAATCACTGTTTCGAATTAGCCAAGGCAAAAATTTGAACGAAAACTAAAGAAAGATTGTGCAGCAGATTGTGCAACAAACAATTAGCGTAAATCTGAATCGAACACACAACGACAAATGTCCGTTGGCGTCGTATACGGCTACTGATTAAGTAAGCTGGCATATGATACGTTTATTCCGGAACGATTCAAAATTTGCTGGTAACTTCGGTTTGGGTGACGTCACCCATCATCGGTCCTGTAATTCGAGGTTATTGTGTATACATAATGACTGCAGTGCCATTAGTTGCATAATCATATTTGCCACAAAAGCGATAATACTTTGTCAAGAGCAGTTGAGCTGCGTGAAGATTAGGTTAAAATGTATGTTGGTTTACAATGATTTTGTAATAATTTTGCTAATATTTTTTTTCTGCAAAATGGCATAAATCAAGAAAAATAGAAAATAATTAACAACCCTCATTTAAACGATTATTATAGCAAATGTTAGTTCGGGAATCAATGATAAAATGCACAAAATCTTGTTAAACAGGGACGACTAAATAGCGCTTTTATAATTTGTTATATAATGTAGCTTCAAAGCAAAAGTCATAAGTTGGAAATATTATTTATCTAATTTGCCAGATAACAAATCGATTCACACAAGGGAGCATGTTTAATTTGAACAATGGTTCTTAAATAACTTAATAGCTTTACGAATTTAGATTAGTCTACCATTTAAGCAGAAATGTCGTTCGCAAGTTATTTGCCGGGTCGTTCAACGCCGGTTTTCGTGGTAATGTTACAGCAGACAAGACATTTGAAGCGGCTGATAACGTATATACACTTTTTTTCGCTTGTTGAAGTTTTATTCAGACAAAGAATACAAACTGCGCTTTACCTATTAAGTTATGTGTATACGTGAGTAAATAGAATTATTTGATTTAACAAATGGTATACTAATAATATGTAAAACTTGCAACTACAGATCCCTACTAAACAAATTATTAATTTTCGTTTCCACGACTAATTTAAACCGCGTTTTATTTATTTTTCTGTCATGTGTGGAATATCGAAAGTGCAATGTTCTATTTTTCTTTTCCATATGGAAATTGCTATTGCAATTAAAACTAGGGATGTACCAATATTTCGGTTTACTGATAATATTGGCCGATATTTCGTTCCTACCGACATATCGGCACCGGTAAATTTTAGCCGATATTTTTTACGAAAATATAGTAGACCTCTTTCTGAAAAACATATGGATTTCTAATTTTTTTGGCCCAAAAAAAATCGTTTAGCATCATTCAGTGCTAATACGCAAAATAGGGGTTACATAAATATAGGAAGGCTAGATGAACTAAAATGCTATTTGAATTTTATTAATTCAATTTATTACCATATCCCAGGTATATTTAAAATCGGTATCGGTATCGGGTATCGGTTAGCAAAAATATAACAAAATCGGTGAAAAGTGATATTGGTCTATCTCTAATTTAAATGCGACTCTCAATAATAAACAGCGACCGCTATTGTTATGACCCACCGTCACGTTTTACAGTTTAACAACGGACGGTATGCTCTTCGGAATTATTAAGGAAGAGGGTGGTCCATGCTTTCCTGCTTCTTTATTTTGGATCCCAAAAAATATCAGTGTGCGATAGATTATAGTTTGACTCACGCTGCCTACTTTAAAAGTCAGCAATATATTTAAGAACACCAACCTGCTTTAAAACGTCAAACTTATCAACGAAGGTAGAAAATGCGCAAAGGGAAAAACTAAGGTCAGTTACGGACTTACGTTGACCAGGTTTTACTGTGCAATTCTAATATTGACGTGTCACAACGTACGTGCGTTGACAAATCATCGAGGTGCGTGACCTCTGGCGTGCTACAAAGATGCAGTGGTTTGCGCGCATGCCTAATACGGTCCACGAGCGTGAGAATTTGCGAGTCCGGGGGCGTGTTATACGCCAGTTTACATAAGAGATTGAAAAGCGGTATAGGCTCCCTTTTTAATGTTTTGCGGTCTTTGGGAAACTAAACTGGTTGATTATAAGGATTATCCGCTTACGTTAAGATCCGCAATGCAAACCAATACGGTGAGTGACAAAAATACAAAAAAGAACAATTAAACAAGACGCTGGCGCTTTTCGAAGTTGCCAACCAATCCGCCCTCGAAAAGAAATTACCGGCCCACGCTTTGCTGCTGCAATACAAACAAGGTTGTGAATGCGATCAGCTGATTGCACCGACGCAACCTGGCATGTGCGTCTGTGATGCAGGCGTGACCCGGCAATTTTGGTCAAGAATCACAACGTTTGGCGAGTTCAGAGTTAGGTGGCATTGGGTCGTGATGTCGCAAGCGAACCGGCATCTTATAGGGGGATTGTTTCACTGCAACGCGTTGTAGATAGAGCACAGATACTTTGCGTTTATACCCCGAGTGACAAACCGTTTTCGCTTGATAAGGTTTTAGCCAGAAATAAATATAAAAAACACGTTCAACTTGTTAGGTGATGCGTAGATGTGCGACTGAAAATCGTACTTTGATTTAACAGCTGATATACTAATAAAAAACTGGATTTAACAGTTGGTATACTAAAAAACTAAAATCACCATTTTAAAAGAAATTTGACACTTGTCCAGTTGTTTTTTGCATTGTTTTGTGTTTGAGTACCGGGCCTGCATTTTTTCCATTTCCAATATGGGAAACTATAAAAAGGTTCGCTTTGGCAAGGTAAAATGCGACTCTATAAAAAATAGGGACCTTTATTGTCGTGACTCGACCTCACGATTTACAGTTTAACAACGGACGGTATGCTCTTCAGAATAATTAAGGGAGCGGGTGATCCATGCTTTCCTACTTCTTTATTATTGGATCCCCAAAAAATATTAATATCGCTGCTTACTTTAATAGTCATAGTACGCGAAAAAGGCAGCAAAAGATTTAAAAGCACCAACGTGCTTTAAAACGTCAAACGTATTAACGAAGGTAGAAAATGCGCATCGTGGAAAGTTACGTCAGTTACGGTGACCTGGTCGTACTGTGCAATTGGAATATTGACGTTACTCAACGTACATGAATACAGGACAATTGATAGTTGACAAATCATAAAGGTTCGTGACCTCTGGCGTGCTAAAAGATGTAGTGGTTTGCGCGCATGCCTTATACGGTCCACGAGCGTGAGAATTTGCGAGTCCGGGGGCGTGTCATAGGCCAGTTTACATGAGAGATTCGAAAGCGGTAGGCTACCTTTTTAATGCTTTGCGGTCTTTGGGTAGCTGGACTGATTGATTATAAGGATCATCCGCTTACGTTAAGATTCGCAAAGCAAACCAATACGATGAGTGACAAAAATACAAAAAAGAACAATTAAACAATACCCTGGCGCTTTTCGAAGTGGCCAACCAATCCGCCCTCGAAAAGAAATTACCGGCCCACGCTTTGTTGCAACACAAACAAGGTTGTGAATGCGATCAGCTGATTGCACCGACGCAACCTGGCATGTGCGTCTGTGATGCAGACGTGACCCGGAATTTTTGGTCAAGGAACACAATGGTTGGCGAGTTCCGGGTTAGGTGGCATTCAGTCGTAATGTTGCAAGCAAACCGGCATCTTATGGGGTTGTTTCACTGCGACGTGCTGTAGATAGAGCACAGATACTTTTGCGTTTATACCCCGAATGACAAACAGTTTTCGCTTGATAAGGTTTTAGCCAGAAATAAATATAAGAAAACTCATTTTTGAAAATATTGGGTTATGTGTATAAATGCGACTAAAAATTGTGCTTTAAATTTAACAGTTGATATACTAATAAAAAACTGGCCACTTAAGATTCGTAATAAACAGATTACTAATTTTTCGTTTGCTAGGCAACTTTAAACCTTTTAAATCACCATTTTAAAAGAATTTTAACACTTGCCCAACTGTTCGAGTACCGAAACTGCATTTTTTCCATTCCGAATATGGGAAACTATGAAAAGGTTCGCTTTGGCAAGTTAAAATGCGACTCTATAAAAAATAGGGAACTTTATTGTCATGACCCGACCTCACGTTTTACAGTTTAACAACGGACAGTATGCTCTTCGGAATTATTAAGGAAGCGGGTGATCCATGCTTTCCTGCTTCTTTATTATTGGATCCCAAAAAATATCAGTATCGCTGCTTACTTTAATAGTCATAGTACGCGAAAAAGGCAGCAAAAGATTTTAAAGCACCAACGTGCTTTAAAACGTCAAACGTATTAACGAAGGTAGAAAATGCGCATCGTGGAAAGCTAAGGTCACTTACGATAACAAGGTTTTACTGTGCAATTGGAACATTGACGTGACACGACGTACGTGTATACAGGTCAATTGATAGTTGACAAATCATCAAGGTTCGTGACCTCTGGCGTGCTACAAAGATGCAGTGGTTTGCGCGCATACCTAATACGGTCCACGAGCGTGAGAATTTGCGAGTCCGGGGGCGTGTCATAGGCCAGTTTACATGACTGTATCAAAAGCGGTAGGCTCATTTTCTACTTTTTGCGGTATTCTGGCAACTGGGCTGGTTGATTACAAGGATCTGTTTGATATTAGATTGCCAATGCAAAGCGATACGGTGGGCAAAATAAACGCAGAGTAGAATAGTTTAAAACCTGGTGCTTTTCGATGAATCTAATCAGGCCCCGCGGAACAAATACCAGCCCACGCTTTGTTGCAATATAAAATTGAGGTTTTGAATGCGATCAGGTGACTGTACTTACGCAACCTGACATGTGCGACTGCTTATGCAGACGTGATTATGGGCAAGGTTCAGACGTTTTGGCGAGGTTAGTCCTAAGTTGCATTCAGTCGTAATGTCGCAAACGAACCGGCATTTAAGGGGATTTGTTTTACTGCATCGTGCTGTATAGTAGAGCACTATTATTTTTGCGCTCCTAGAATTAGAATTCGACATTCTGAAAGTGTAGTAGTGGCATTATGACGCGTTAACTTGTGACAACAACCGCGTATACGCCATATAAAGTGTTTGGAAAACTTAGTAAGATCTACATTTAGCTATAAGCGTGCTTGGGGCGCAACCGAGTTTAAAATAAGAACGATGACGCGAGCAAAACCAGTGGCATGCACAAGCACCAAGAGCTCAATCAAACAATGAGAAATGCGTGTCACAAGGGGAACTAAACATTCGGGTATTACTAATCCTAGCAGCTCGCCTTTAGGTTGATAAGAAAGGGGTTGGCTGTGCAAGCAGGCTGGACTTAAAATCCGAGATCATGCGATCAGACACCAATGCCCATAAAAGAGTGAGAAGGTAGTAGCGGGATTTGGAGAACACGGGCTGGATACTCAAGTTACACAGAAAAAGAAAAGTAGCACGTAAAGAGCACAAGTGATGTCAGAAAATAGTAATAAAAGAGTTTGACACTAACTTTATCAATATCTTTATTAAAACTACAGTGAGCAAAAACTTTGCTAGAAAGTGTCTTAAATTTACCGTATTGCTGGTTACATTTTTGCTAATAAATGCGTTTTTAAGCGATGTAGCAAGAAAGTGTCACGGCCTAATTAATTTCTGCGTAGTATTTCGCCCTAAAATTAAATCCTTAACTTGCAAACGTTCTACTTTGTTGTAACTGCACTTGTAATTTGAATGCAAAAAGACTCGGATGCAAAGGCTAGACAAATCGCTAATTAGATTTAGAAATGCTGACAAGAAAACTGCCCTCGGGCCAGATTTCTGTACACACGGCACTCTGTTAAACGTTAGTGCAAAACACAACGCACCTATCAGCTATTCGCTTTATCAACCATTCAGTGAAGGAAAGTGTTGGTGAGGGACTGGAAAAATGACGGCTACTTTTTTGGGGGTTCGCAACCCCCTAAGATAATTCATCGAAACTATATTGCTCCTTTACGAATAATTTGTTTCACAGCGACATGTGCTTTTAGTGCTACTTTAAATTTAGAACGTTCTGCGTTTACCAAAGGTAGTACAATTAAGGCATTTAAAATGTACTAGAAAACAGGTTTCAAGCCCCACTTTCTCAGTAGGAAAGTGTTTTTTCATTGAGATTGCCGAAACAATCATATAATAGTTCCTTAATTCTAAAACGTTAGTACGTAGCACCTTTGATTTCATTGAAAGCGTAGGAGTAAAGTACAGCATATACCTTGTGCCATATTAAACAGGTGCGGACTGCATCAAAAGCATATAAGGTGGGTGTAGATTGCCGTTTTCGTTTTGCAGTTTTAGGTTACTAAACTAATTACGAGAGAAACTTAGTATACAAGCAGTTTAAACGTCATAATTGTGTGTCTGCTGAACAAACCACTTGTTATATTAATTAAAGATGTGCTCCCTTATGATGTATTTTGACGATGTTCAGACAAATCAATTTAAATAGCACAGTTTCTCCCCAATTTGGCCGAGTTCCGACTACTGCATACGAATTAATTAAGTTAAATATACCACATAATCGCGTGACGCAGCACAATGACTTGGTCGTCGTCATAGCTTGGTTGAAGTCAGTTGGGTGTGCTATTACAGTTAAAGGGTTATATTACTCATCAGGGGCGATACATTGTAAATTTGAATGGACAATTGTTGTACAGTAAAAAAACATTTCCTGACACTGACCAAGGTTGAGTCAAGCTAGAAAGATATGGCTTGCTTTTACAGCAGTTATTGTGCATGAAGTCTTTCAGGTGCATGCGAACCTTTTCTATTTGATTTTTCATTGGCACCGCACATGTGTTTAACATCACATAAATAATTAATTTATCCGCAGCAAAGTGCATATTATATATAGCCAAAATAGGTCCATTCAAAACCAGAGACAATGGGTTTAAATAGTCCTCTTGTAAATCGTCTGTGTAGAGTTTACTGATTATTGGATGAACACCCGCTCAAATTCGCGGTAGCGGCAGGGAAGTTAAAAAAGAATGGATATATTAAGACTTGGTTGATTGCTATAAGGGTTTTAGCGACACATCTGGCGACGCAAGGCACACTTAGCCGACGCACGCAATACGTTAGCTGTTGCTATTTAAGATTCCAGTTGCGCAGTTAAAAAACATTAGTGAAGCAACAAATTCAGCGCCTTGACAGCTCCTAAATGCGCAGTTTGTTTTGTTAGTTTTGAAAAAAGTCTTTCTTACAGTACTGGATTGAGAAGAATTTTACAATTCTGATTACATTACCGAAAAAACATTAGTGAAGCAACAAATTCAGCGCCTTGACAGCTCCTAAATGCGCAGTTTGTTTTGTTAGTTTAGAAAAAGTCTTTCTTACAGTACTGGATTGAGAAGAGTTTTACAATTCTGATTACATTACCGAAAATGCTTTTAACTGGTTCTCTGTCCAATGACATTGATCGGATCAGTTTTTTCTGATACAGGAAAACAAATATCGGTATAAAACAAAGGAAGATGGTTGACGTCATAAGAACAGCTTGGAGGCAGACGCGGTTTCTGGAAAATGTCACGGCAAACCGTTCTTGACGTAAGCCGTGTCGACAAAATAATAAAATCGATATTTATAGCCTTGCTTTGACGCCGAGATACGAAATATAGTCTAACAAAAAAATTCTCGAGCCACGAACTGGTTTAGTTGCGGCCGTCTGTCGTTTGGACCCCATTCATAGGGTGCATTGGTTAAATCTTATTTGTTGCCTCCTGTTGGAAACCGCATCGACGAAAGGTCACATTGCGTTCACATATTTCGCAGACCGACGTGTCTATTGTTTCGCGTTTGTGCGAGCATATACGGCATACAGCAAGACTGCCAGCACTTTTCACCAGGATGTATATTTGAGTGTTTGAAATAAAGTACTAACATTTAATGGTAAAATATGGTATAGGTTTGTGACATCAGCACAGTGAATCGGCAAACTTTCACGCGGTCGAACCAGTTTCTTAAGAGTTGGTTGTCTCGCGCGAGTAAGAGCACAAAGAACCGAAAGGCTAGGGAAATTTGCAGGCTGCAGAGGTTCCTCGTACAGTAGCGTCCGGGGTCGGAAATTATAAAATAAGGGGCATTAAAGATGGCGTCGCGCAGAGCAGATAAAGGATACAGATAGTTTGGAGGATGTTATGGTTAGCGTAACTTTGGCGCGATCGTTTGAAGGTCGTGCTGGCTTAAAGTGCCCTACATTACCGAAACGTTTTTTAAACTCGAAGCTTTCAAGAACACCTTAACACGGCGTTCGCGCTGTTCCCTAGCCTGTTTAGCACCTTTACTAGTGGTTAGGCCAAATTCAAGTTCAATTTCGTGGTGACTTAAGAGTCACTTTGCAGGTTAATCAATTAACCGACCAGGTTCAGACGAGTTTAATGCACTTAATCGAATCGCGGTTAACGTAAGCATCTTAAAATGTTAGCAGCCAAGTGCGCCAGGCAATTATATGGGACTGCGCATGACAGTTTATAAATGGGCCTTAAGCTATAGTCTTACGTCAAGTGATGTGTAAAAATCTAAAAAATACAGCGCGTAAATTAGACGTAAACTTCCGGATAAACATTTGTAAACTATAGCGTAACATTGTTTTTAAATTCCCGGAAAAGTTACTGTGAAAATTTCCCCTAACTTTATAGTCATTGTTATTGCGTTATTAAGAGATGCCAAGTAAATGCTTTCGAGCGGTCGAACTTGCGTGGTTTGCATCGATAGGTGAGGTTGTAAGAAAATTCCACAAATAATTTATTACTTTAATTGACGTTGCGTGCTGCTGGTGACGCTTTCTTCTGCTTCCTCGTTCTCATTGATCACGTCCATTGCTGTCAGATGACTTTCGCTGGTGAGCGGAAGGTGGCGGTCGGAGAGAGTTTGCCTTTGTGCAGAAAACAGATCATTATCAACTTGAAGGTTAACAATCATTTTAATATAGCATTTGCGATTCTGTGAAATTTTTCAGACCGTACCTTTTAGGGTACTGCGGGTAGTGTACAAAGTTTGTTTTTTGTAGGAGAGTTAATTCACAAAAAGCATGCCTTGCTTCGATAAAGATTGTCTTATATTCTTACTCAGCTTTCAGACAAGGGCGAAATTGATTCAATAGCCGTGTTCGGCAGAGTAAGCTTCGGTGGGTGTGATAGGTCGCCATTTATGACTTTAGAATTAGATTTAAAAACACGTGTTGGACCTTTTCAGTGTTAGTCTTGTAGTAAAAAGACGGCGCTTGACAACTGCGTGGAACCTGCATCAGCACAACATCAGTTTTGTTCAAACTTTGAAGTTTATCGCATATAGCAATCCAAGGGCAGATGATTCTCTGAATAGTGCGGCCTACCAAAAAATAGGTAGTAATAAGACAAACTCAATGTATCTAACGGTTGTCCAACGCCAAATGGAATTTAGATCAAAAAAGGGCAAGGTCCCAAACGTGTATACGCATAGATCTAAAGCTCGGGAGAATATTGTTCGACCGTCGGTCATACCCACCAAAATCACGATACGGGAGCGTGATTTTGCGCAAAGGTGTCGCAATAACTATAGGCAGTGATGCAACCGCTTCCACCCAGCCCCCATAACCGCCCCTTTTAGCAGTCGAGAGGGAGGGCACGGCGTCCAATCACAGTAGCGCCTCGCGCTTGATGGACGATCGTTTAGAGTAGAGAGCGCGTCGATGCTACTGATGGATGGTTCGTTTCGCAGCATCAGCGGTAGTGGCACGAGTGCGACGTGCGCCGGGACGTGTTTACCCAGACTGTGACATCCGAAAGTATATCAGTCCGCTTTTATAACTGGCACTCGCAAGCTAGCTAGAGAAGGTTTTGGGCGTTCTGGCTGCGATCAGGGTGAGATCGACAAGGGGAAAAAGGTACGGTATTGGGTGAGAAACGAGAAAAACGGCCCAAAACGAAATGAGCTAAAATAAAGGCCGGCTGTCGGTCGGGATGCGATATACAGTTTTTCGAGAGAAGTCGTTAGTTTAAGCCGACACGTCGATGTGCGTCTGTATGTAACCGTCAGGGTGGGGGCATAGAACAAAGTACATTTTAGACAAAAAGAGAAAAAGGCGCAAATTGCAAGCCGATTTGGCAGCGAACTGCGCTTTTGGCTCATTATGGCCTTTCAGAGTGCGAAGTAATGAGTGTCAAGCGTGCAAACCAACTGCAATCTTACACAATTTTACCGAATCGGTTTAATGTTGGTAATTGATTGAAAGTAAGTTATTCCGCTAAAACTCCCACATGGACGCTTTAACAGTTTTTGTTTTTAATTTCGACACAAACCATATTTTAGGCAGTTTTTTTAAACATTATCTCTGTTTAGTTAGGAAGCAGGCGTATCTACGAATCGTTTGAAAAAACACAATATAGGAATAAAGCAATTGATGCTATTTATCTGACTGTGGCTATGTTTATTGTATTAACAGCGGTTAGCTAGAAAACGTAAAAAAATGCTGCCCGACACTACAATGGCGATCGACCTCTCCCACGTTGAAGATTGGGAAAAACTACACATTCTTCAGGTTGGTTCAATGTAAATTGTGTTTTAAATAGTTCAGTGCCATTCGCAAAGCCAGAGCCCTCGTGAGCTTAAACTGATTCTAAATGATTTTGTTTGCAATCAAGAGTGCACAGACTCAATTTGCGTTCATCAAACGATACTGCTTGTGACTTTATTTTTCGAATGTTTTTTCGAGTGTGAAAAGTCGTTGTTGCATTACAAGAGCGTAAACCAACTACAAAGAAAGAGGGAAACCCTTTGTCTTATTTGAAAAAATACACAATGAAAATTTCAAACTTAACAAATTAACAAACGCGTCATTACTTTTGTTAAACAGAAGACTTTCTATAAATTAGCCTAGAAATGAAAAAAAAAACTAGATTGAGAACAAAAATGATTTAAAGCGTATATATATATAAATACGCCGGGTACTACACCATTAAAGTATAAAACTGCTCCAAGTAGTCGCACATCAAACCAAACACATGATAAGTCGTTTTCCAAGTTGTTTAAAATATGACTAGTCACGCCAGGGCATGGCGAGGAAATGATTTCGCGACAAAATTTCGCTGGAAGACCCGCGTGACACGTCATAAGAAAACGTGCACAAGAGGACTTTGGTTTCTGAAAACCCAAACTCGGAAAGGTCACTCTCTTCGTAATGCTTTTATTTTTTTAAACGCTTTTCACAATAACCGTACGACAGGCATTGCATTTTAAGAATTCAAAAAAAACAACAAATTACCGCAGTATTTTTTTGCTGCATAAGATCCAGTAGATTTCGGAATTCTAATTAGGGTAAAGAGGCATCGCTTCAACCTTTTTACACCAAATCATGTCTCGGCAGGTGCTGCGTCGAAACGAAAGAATCAAGCAGCGCGAAGATCGACGAATTCAGCAACTCGCAGTTCGCATCCAACTCGAGCGAATGAACGACAAGCGAAGCCCGCAATTAGAATCGTAAGTTTTGGCTCTTTGTTAACCTACTTTCGCTCTTGGCTACAGTGGTGTGCACAAAGATGTTTCGAAATCGGGGTTGTCGTCTTGTATAGGGATATAACAGATCTTGAAACAGATTCTATTCAAGCAGGAAACGGCGTTGTCTGTAAATTGCGTAAGACAAATTTCGCAACAAGCGCTTTTCCTGACACGTTTTTCACTGACTGTCGTGCGCAGCTACAAAAAAAAACGTTTTTACTCTTTCGCGGCAGGCAAATCAAGACCATCACCGGGCACTGGCACAAGGACCTGGCGCAAAGGCGTAGCTCCGAGGTCGACCTGACCGCAACGCTGTACAGAAAGATCTCCAGCGACCTGACGAGCAGCACCAGCAGGAAAAGCTCCGGTTCATCACCGTCCTCGAGCAAAGCAAACGACGAGGTGTTCGATCGGGCTCACGAGCATAGCGCAGCTGTGGCGGCGACCAACTTCGGCCCCGAGAAGCTGGTGGCGGTGCGCCAGTGGGTGAACAGCCAGCAGCTGTACGTCGACGGCCAGTCGGAACACAGCGGCTCGCAGGGCAGCAGCTTCGACCGCGTTAATAACAACGAGGCCAAGAAGCGCTAGTCGAGTGATCGTCGCCGAGAGTAGCGGTCCGTTGTTTCAGGGGAGTTTTCCCGGGCGGGGAGTTCTTCAATGCCGCAACAACCTCTCTTTTGTAATGTCGCGCGCGACCCCTGGATACAAAGAGCTTTGCGTCCAGGTGCTTTTCCCTTTCTTCTCATTTTTTCTTTTGCCGCCTTAAATTCGAATCCCCGTCGCAGTACAGTATTAGCGCCGCACAACAAAGTATTACCATTATTATTACGTGCTAACAATTTTTATCTCGTTCGAAAAACGCCATTGAAGGGATAATAAACTAGGAAATTGTTACGATCCAATCCCGACTTATTACCGCTGGGCGTATAAACGAAGAAAACCTACTGAAAGAAGCACGTTTTGTTTGCCTTCAAAGCGGAGCACGCATCTGACATCGTTCGCCACAGCAGTGTTTTATTTTTGCTTTAGTTGTTTGTGGACGGCGTCAGGGAGATTGCCTTTTATAACGTTTCCAGGCCGAGTCGCTAATTACTCAGCCTACCCATGGTGCAGGCGCGTATATGTGTATAATATATAAATGCTTGTAAACTATATACATATGTCCATGATGGTGTAAGATATTACCCTTAAAATGCGATGCATTAACGAACTTCAACAACTTTTCTTGTTTTTTTTTCTTGTTCACCTTTTATTTTTTCAGTTTTAGCTCCTATACGCCACACTTTATGCTATGCGCCATCGATTGAAATGTATATTTATTCTAATAAAAACCAAATGTGGTGCACTGCCACACAAACAAATGCAGTTTCAATTATAGGCAGGATTGGTGGTATACTTATAACGTTTGAATTACTAATTCAGGAAAATGCAGTATTAATTAATGTTGTCGTTAACAAGAAAATCCGCAACAAGACTAAATCTGAAAAAAGCGGCATTTTAATATCTACCTTACCTGACCAGTTGACCAACCATGGAGACTCGGGCGGAAGTAAGGTTTCGTATGTATCCGGACTTGACGCTGTGGAAAACAAAATAAAAACTCCAACTTAGCACTTTCTCATATTCACCTAAAACGAAGAGCAATGAAAAGTAATGCTACCACAAACTGAAGGTAAACAGAACCGTTTTAAATATAAATTAAACAAACACATAAACGTGAAAAAAGGTTTATGTGTTTGTTTGAACCGTGAAAAGGTAGCGATTGTAAGTTTTAAATGGAAAAATATCATATTGAACAATTCATATGAATTAAAACAACACAATGTCGCTGGTTTACCTAATAGAGAAATTTGATCAATCATGACAAAATCTAAACTACCAATTGGAGAATATCGCCAAAACGCGGATAGCCTTTTTGCTGAATATGATAAAATATCTTCGTATAAACTACCGTTTGAAAATGATGTCCTAATATAGGGATGACCAACCTTTTAGTAGAATGTGCCGCATTGCCACTTTAAAAATTTCGATGGGCCTGCAAAACCTATTAAATTAAAGGGGTGGCGTCATATGTTAGTCATATCGTGACGTCATAATTTATAAAACAACTTAACTTATAAACAAGGAGGTTATGTTACAAGTCGAGCGGTGACGCGACCAAAGCAGCTTGGAATAAACGTTGCTTAAGGGGAAAGGGGAAGTTACAGGCCCTGGGCGTACAAATTGCTGAACTAGTGGTTTTTAAAAATAAATCGTTCGAAGATGTTAAAGCTAAGAGTGCCACCATTGAACTGATTAGCGAGAACAATAGGCTAAATAAGATATTATTTCACTACAAAATAAAACATAGAGATTAGTTGTATGTGTGTGCATAATAAACAAATTGGTTTATGTTATATCAAAACTACACAAAGATATTTAAAACCCTTAGTTTAATGTGTGACACCTAGTTTGTCCGTTTCCTTGGTTTTATTGCTATGCAAAATAGGAGCGTCATAGAGAGACAACTCAAACGTTTTGTAATAACCACTCATGTTTAGGTTGATCTAACACAAATCAAGGGCAAAAAAGCGATTTAGTAGGTTATATAACTAAATCACGTTAGCACACTAGCAGCAGCACACAATGCTACAAACAAAATGCGGAAATAACCTAAAATCGTGAAAGACTTACTATATAGTGTTAGTATTTACCAGCAAAATGGTTTAAAGTTTAAACTTCAAATATTATATTGATTTTAACTTTATTACCGACAAATTTCTTAGTCAAGTCAATAAACAAAACAAATTCACGTAATTGCGATAAAGTTCGATGTTCAACAGCGAAAGGGATCAAATATCAGAATGAGTTTATTTTGATTAGCAAAATATCTTCTTTTCGCACGAAGTCATTTGAATGACCAAAACTGCGGAAACTCATTGAAAACTAATATTTGGTACACAACGTGCCACTGTGTCGTTTCCGTGGCAAATCACGAAACAATGGATCGACGTCATTGCAAAACCCTTCAGTTTGTGGGCAATCTATGACTACGTCATAAAAAGCGTTGAACACAGTTTCACATAATTCTATGCAGAAATCGTTTAACCGGAAATAAAACAATACATTTACAAACCGGAAGGGCGATGGCTGGCCGCGTATTTTATGCACTGATTTCTATGGATTAGTGTTTTTTAAAAGATTCACTGAAGAGAGCGAACAATGTATCCTAAAAACATAGTTTACGTGTCTGTTTCTTAATAAGCCCCTTTTTAAGAAGCTATACTTCTTTTTAAGAAGCTATGCTTGTAACAAAGGGTAGTATAAGGAAGCATGAAGGGGTGGTTCAGGAGGGAGTCGGAAGTATTCGAAGTGGACTCGTGAACTAACCACGTCATACGTGACTTTTTAAGCGTGTCGTGACTGTTAAAAACTGGGGCAAACCTAAGGGTCAGTTGCGGTTTGGTTCCGCGATGTAGGCTTTATGGCTACCGCAATCGCCACGAGACGATATCAGTTTAATTCACAAAAAAATGCTGGAATGAAGCCCAATTAGTCCGACATGAAGCGTTTTGCGAAGTACTGTACATAATAAATTTAAATAAGAAAAACTACCGCCTATACTTGTGCATATTTGCTCCAGCCTTGAAAAAACATTCTTGTCAATCTTCTTCCCGAAATAAATTATCCATTTTAGAGCATAATGGTTGGATGCTGTAGTAAGACGTAATAAAATTATCAAAGCCCATACAGAATTAGGTATCATTTTGAACGTTGATATTAAAAAATGAATAAAGATTTATTTAAAACGTTTAAAATGATACCTAGTTTTGTATGGGCTTTAATATTCTCATTAAATTGTCCATTCATTTCAGTTTTTGCGATTTTTTAGCGAAAACTTTAGTTTTTTTACGAACTAACCAACGTTTTTTGTGAACTAACCACGTCATACGTGACTTTCTACACGTGTCTTGACTGTCAAAAACTGGGGCAAACCTAAGGGTCGATTGCGGATAAAATACGTAAATCACGGAGCAGTGCTTGACCGTTTAAATAGCGTGTAAATGTTACCAGTAAACTGTGTCAGGAAGAATTGGCCCCAAGAAAAAAAAAAAGTGGCCAAGCTGACAGTTGTCTAACCCAGGGGTCCGCAAATACTTTTTGGCGCGACCCAACATTGCTAGTACCGAGGTCTCGCGACCCAAATACTTCGAGTTGTTTTTATTGCAATAGCTTTGCTAAAAAAACACAGTAATTTATTGTGTTTCTATTCATTAAGACAGATCTATATGTTAAGCGCTTTTAAAGAGAAAGGGGTCTGTAACTCAAATGAAAAGAAGCCTTGAGTTTGACTACTTTTGATGTCTCATTCGGATGACAAATATGATTTAGCAACCAATATGGGTGGCAGGCTTGCAGCCCCACCAATTCCCCGCCATAACCCCTTCAACCCGCGTCCGCTGTTGCGCTTTCTTAGTGCAATAATTACTGGCAAGGTGTGTAATGATTTTTTTGCGCGAATCACTAAAATTTCCCGACGTCTCATCGCAATCGATTTAGGAAACTCAACATTATAAGGATCGCATCTAAGGATTTTGGGACACGATGTAACGAAGAGAACTTACGACGCTTTGGTTACAGAAGCGGGATAAAAAATGAAAGAGAGTTTTTTCTAAAACATATACCAAGAAGTAAACCCAGATTGCGGTAAGCAGATCAGTTTGTTGTGGTAATGGCCAACATAGTGTTGGATTGCAAGCGCTCTTTGCCATCACCTGGATCGAACGAACACTCATGACTTTTTACGGGGCTTAGTGTATATATTTTGCGTGACAATTTTAGTCGCGCTCAAAGTAAGACGGCTATCTTGTATACAATTCAGTGTAGGCCTACTGGAAACAATTAGAAAACTTAAAATATAGGCCTCTCTATTAACAAGCACAAAATATAGGCCTCTATTACCCAAACTGAATGATCCCGCGACCCAAATTGGGGTCGCGACCCCGTATTTGCGGACCCCTGGTCTAACCCAGGTTTCAAACCGGAGCGAAATATTTTGAGAAAGGGTGTAACGATGACGGCATTGCCCTTAGCAAAGGTGCGAAGGTCGGCGTGCGCGTCGACGACGGAGGCGGCGAATTTGTAAACACGTTTTCGTCGAACAGGTAGATCGGCGTGCGGAACCAACGGCCGCGCATCCAGGAATAAACGACAGGCGGCGTCGGTAATAACGAATTGTCAACATCGTGTTGCTGCCGAAACGATCGCGCGGAAGCCGTGCTTTATTTAGCAGAAACTGAAGGGCAATGGCCGCCGACGGCAGTCCATTTTCCGTCTGTTTTGCTTTTCTCCGCCCGTGCCGGAAACGACTAGGTTTACAAGGTCACTTCGCAAGCAGGACCTCTCTAGAGACTTTTTGTAAACTTGGCAAAGGTACTAAGACATTATTTCACAAACATACACAGACACACGCACAGCTACTGAGATAATAAAACAAACAGATAACACAGAAATACAACTGAACACAAACAAATTCCTACTAACACTTATACGCAGACCATGGCTTTTTTCAAAGTAAAATAATGACGGGCCCAAATGTTAGAAGCACGCTTCTTTTACAATGGACTATATAAACCGTCCAAAGATAAGAAAAATAAGTTGTACACTTTTTGTAGTGATCACATAAACTGTCCTAAGATTTCGACAACGGCTTGTTGTTTTCTCGTTTCAGATGCAAAATTTGCATCAAAGCATGATCGAACACGAAAGGTGTACACGGGTTTGTTCCGTATACTACTACCAAGGTTTAGCACGGCAACCTAATGTCTACCTTATTTCTACCAAAATTTAAATGACAGACCGTCCATACAATAACGTAATATCGATCACTATGAGTAAGCGTCTGTCTTGTAATAAAATTGAAAAAAACAGTCCAAACAAAACATTGACAAAATGATAAATTGTTGCAAATATAGATTATGTTATTTCGTCTACCGATCCGAATGTACATACCAAATGTATTGATTTTATGTTGCATCGAATTCTACGGAAACAACGCAACTGGTGCCAACCTCGTCACTAAAATAAACTATTTTTTTATCAGGCTGTAAAAGTTGGCATATTTGTTTACGATTTATTACGTTTAATGTACAAAGGTTGTAATTCTCAACAATCAGAGATTTAGATATAATTGCAAAGGTTTGGGCCAAATCAGTAACGTTGTGGTTCTGCCTATGTTAAAAGATTTGTCACACGTACGAATGACAACAAAGCGTTGTCCAATGGATAGAACATGGATGTGACGAATTGCCTATCCGGCGGCTGCTATCCAGCTTTCGTAAAAAGCATGGGCTTTAAAATTTAAAAGTCAGCGCAGACAACATTAATTAAACAGTCAGTATTGTGCTGAACATCCGTCGAAAGGTGCTGATCAACAGCGACATCTTGGGGGCGCTAAATTTAGTATTAAATACTGCAAAAACAAATATTAAGCTGAACTCGTGCATTGTATTACCGACATTATCACTAAAGGTAACCGTCTGACTAAAAATGGTAAACTTTTTTGGCTGTGGTTGTTTATACGGGAAAACATTACACTTACCACCACTGATTTGCCTTTTCAAGGGTTTGAAACATCGTTGGGCGATTGGCAAGCACAAGATGCATAGCAGGTAATGAGTCCATAGCAGAGCCTAAAAAGTAAGTCGTATTTTACAGCTAATGACTGTTCAATTTTAAATGGTCACAGATTGATATTTTACTCAAAACTAAATGTAACTGATTAATACCTTCCACAACATCAATAACAATTAGCCCAGCCAAAGTTGGGATAAGATTTGTTTTTGCTGCATGAACAGCAATTGCACCTCCCATGCTGTGTCCAACTAAAATGACTGGTCTTTGGTTCCCCAGCATTGCCAAGACATTGCAAACATCCCTGTATAAAAAAATATAAACAGTGTTCTTAACTTTTCTGTATTGAATGTCACCAGTGAAAATTATATTAAAGGATTTTTCATCCCACATTTGTAACAACATATGTAGGCATAACAAAAAATACCAACTAAAATACAAACAACCTTGCTAAAGTGTCAGCCGATAAATCCTCATCATTTTGCGTTGCTGTGTTTCCATGTCCTCTCATGTCAATTGCAATGCTAGAACATTCGAGTTCATCAGACAGACATTTCTAAACAATATGCAACTAAAAAAGTTAGGTAAAGAAAACTATTGGTTGTTTAATGATAAAAAGAACTATCTACTCAGTGGATAGAAGTTCGAAATATTATTTAAAAATGCAATTACCAACATTTGTACAGAATACTTTTTTTGACAATTTTATCATACAAAAACGTGTAAAATTGCACATTTATTCAATTAGTATAAATGTAAACTAGTACGAATTTGGTTAAAGTATAATATATATTTGTACTGTTTATTAGGGTCCAAAAATAAAACACACACAAGGTTTAAAAGATCTAAAACAACTTTAATTAAAACAGTAAATATGGTATGTCAAAAAGACACCATCATTGTTGCCTAAAAGCTACAAACCCAAGGAATAAAAGCTACAAACCTCAAGTAAAAAAATAAGAATTACTCTATGGTTCACATGAAAATTCAAAACTTAAGCAAATTCTTTGCTCATAGTTGAAGTAATTTTTTTCAATCATATAGGCATTGTTTCATCCCTTATAGTAATGCGAACCCCTTGCAAATTTTTCATAGAATTGAAAAAACAAAAAATATCTAAAATATGTTAAAAATAGTTAAAAGTTACATTCAAGAGGGCCCAACTTAAACCAGAGAAACCACCACCATGGAGATAGCATATTAATGGGCCAGAAGCTCCACTTTTGTAAATGTGAAAGGAGTTTTCATTTACAACAATATTTTCATCACAATCAAAGTATTCCCTCCATGTTTTCGTTGAGAAATCTTTTCTGTTTGCTGCCCTGTTAAAAATAAAATAAATGAATTACAAACGGTGTGTATGAAATATTGTGGGTACACTGTGGGTGTACAGCAATTTTTAAATGCTATACAAGCTATTTCATAAATCTATGCTACATTGTGTGCAGTTAAATTTGAAAAGTGAAAAGCATTTTTTAGAAATGACTATAAAACTATCATACCATATCATTAAAGTTACCTTTGTCGCAAATTAGGAATACGCTGTGATGGAGGGGGAAAAGGTGGCAAATTCGAAGTTATAACCTTCTTATGTAGATTTGACATTTTTTCCAATTACATTTTCAAAACACTGACTTTATCCTTATTCACCTTCTATTTTTTTAAACGTAAATGTGTTGATTTTGTGAATATTTATTACTTACATTGAACTAAAAAAGTTTCTTTTATATAAAGATTCAAATTAGACCTAATTAACGTTGCTACGAATATATTATAATGATAGCCAGTTGTTATATTATAGTTTGTAACGCTATTAATTAGGAAATTTGACGACTTTGATTTAGTTCATTAAATTTGTTTTCCTTTTCAAAAAGCTAGAAGCATCAGTTTAGGGGTTTTACCAATTCTAATACAGATTTGATTTGATTTGATTTTGTGTAAAAATGTTTTACGCGTGGTTACATTTTATTAACAGATACTTGTAAATAATATTATATATATATATATTGTAAAGCCTAAAAAAAATACAAATACATTTTTTCCGTTTTGGTTCGCTGTTTTCGGCTATTTTGCAATTTTAAAGAATCTTAGTTGTCCACATTCCACAACCGCATATAATACGGTCCCATAACTCTGGTTGTAATTTAACAATACTTTTTTCATTATACAATGTGATTTGCCATATCACATCCACACTGGGTTTTGCAATCAGGGTGTTTACCAGTGGTCTTTTTTAAAGTGAACTGTGTTTAAAAGTATATCTATACATATCTGATTTTCACAGAGCTCGGTTTGTTTTGTCTTTCTTAAACATAACATAAAAGTACATAATGGAAATACTCGCAAAATGCAGCACTACAAAAGCTAGGGCTGGCGTTTTTACTTTACCCCATCAAGCAGTAAACACACCAGTTTTTATGCCAGTGGGAACACAAGGAAGTCTAAAGGGACTTACTCCAAAGCAACTGGAGGATATGGGTATTCAGATTATGCTAGGAAACACCTACCATTTGGGAAACCAACCCGGAGAAGAGATTCTAAAGAAAGCTGGAGGACTGCACAAGTTTATGGGATGGCCCAGAGCATTACTGACAGACAGTGGGGGCTTCCAAATGGTTTCACTCATCAAGCTGTCAAAACTTTCTGAAGAGGGCGTGGAGTTTGCTCACCCAAAGGATGGTTCACTTATGATGCTTTCCCCTGAAAAATCTATGGCCATACAAAATGCCATTGGTGCAGATATTATGATGCAACTGGATGATGTTGTGAGTAGCACTGAGACAGATGCAAAACGCTTCAGGGAGGCAACATTACGCTCAGTACGGTGGCTTGACAGGTGTATTACTTCTCACAGAAGAACTAAGGATCAATTCCTGTTTCCAATAATTCAGGGTGGGCTGGATGAGGATCTGAGAAAAGAGTGCCTGAAAGAGATGACTGCAAGATCTGTACCTGGTTATGCAGTCGGAGGATTAAGTGGTGGTGAATGCAAGGATGATTTTTGGAAAATGGTCACTGTCAGCACTGACGGACTTCCCCAAAACAAACCAAGGTATTTGATGGGGGTTGGATACGCAGTTGATTTGATTGTGTGTGTTGCCCTCGGCTGCGACATGTTTGACTGTGTCTTTCCAACAAGGACTGCTCGTTTTGGCTCTGCTCTTATACCTACAGGCCAACTATCTCTAAAAAGTGCAAAGTTTGCGAAAGACTTTTCCCCAGTGCAATCTGATTGTCCTTGTAATACTTGTAAGACTTATACACGTGCTTATGTACACATGCTATTTAGAAATAACCATCCAAGCGCCTGCCACATGTTGACCGTACATAATCTAACTTACCAAGCTCAACTGATGAAATCTATTCAGCATGCTATTATTGAAGACAAATTTCCCGAATTTATTTCCAATAGTTTTAAAACACTTTATCAAGATGCACTAAAATATCCTCAATGGGCAGTTGATGCCCTCAGTTCAGTTGGGGTAAGGCTAAGGTAATACAATACCGTATGAATACTACAGATAAACTGCTATAACACTTTTGGCCAACACCGATACCCAATCTTTTATATTTTTGTTAACTGCAATTTTTATTTACCTAGAATTTGAATAAATTGAAACTAAAAAATCGAAATTACATTTCAGTTTACCCTTGAACCCGTTTTGTATATTAACATGCAATGATGTTAAAACCATTTTTTTGAAAGGTTAAAACTAAGTCATATTTACCAATAACGATACATCCACCTATTTCTAATGACATTCTTTATGGCAAAGACTTATAAGTCATGGTAACTTTCTGTATATAAAAACTGCTTTTAGTCCAAAGTTTTAAAAAATTTTAAAGCCTTTACTTTTTCTTAAAAATAAAAATACAGCAAATGGTGATTTATAGATTTGATTTATTGTCACATGAAATACAATAGGTATACATAGAAAAGATAAAATTTCACTTCTAAACAGCAGCACAAATTTTCCACCACCAAATTCAATCACCCAAGGTATTTTGCAAAAAAAGGCTGAGAGTATTTTTATGTGATTTGATGAACAGAAATTAACTGGTTGCATAAATGTTGTTCAATTGCGATTTCAAATGACATTTTTATCCTTATTTTTGCAATAAATTTGACAGGTGCTGATACAGAATCGTAAGAAATAAAATATACAATTTGTAATAGTTGCCTTAACGCAAATATGATTGCAAGTCAATTAAAATACAATACATATTATCTACTCAAACAAGTTCAGGTATGTAAATGACTTTAAATAGTGAATGTAGATATAAGAGTTGATATTTGGTCTGGACAGTGAACAACAAAAGTTAATGTGTTTTTTTGTCAAATTAGTGTAAGGTATAAAATACCAGAGAAACAAACAAAATACAGCTAAGAACATTTTGCTTACATCAGGTAATCTGCATCTACCAAGCAACTTCAGTGTGATTGACATGATAATATATATCACAAATGGTTAATATTTGTTTGACAGAACTGCCAGAAAACATCAGCATCTTGTCTCATAAAGTCCACTTCGCCCAATGTACCTCACCCACTTGATAACATCATGGTCATTGTAATTTAGCTTCGGTTCAAAGACTTTCAAGTAACGAACTTTGAGACCAGAAGGAGCAAACGGAACCTTTGAAAAAAGCATTGAAATATTACAAAAAATTGTAGTATTACAAATAGGACATATGGTTAACTATACCATGGGCATTTGTCCAGAGATATAACTATGATTTTTCCAGGGATATAACTATGGGTGGCTATAACCTTAACAAAACTAGGAAATCCAAAAAACAAATAAATACGGTAGTTTTTTACTGACTTAAGGCAAGTTGATATATTAAAGTTACTAAACAACTTTGGTTTAAGACAAATACACTAATCAGCAAAATAAAAACTGCATCGTTAAACTTTTATTGAGTGAAAAAAAGTTTTTTTATTCTTTTCAGTAATTTGATTAGGCAACTTCAGAGTAAGGAAGTTGGCTAAAAAAACAATAGTTAATCATACAGCTCAGTCTTACAATGGCTTATCTTATAGTAAAATATTTACCTCAAAGTTCATGGAAATAGGAGGTCGGGACCATTTTTTCTTCTCTGCGGTTGGCAGGAGCTCAATCTCAGCACTTATTTGAGATTCTTTCATTCCTGCCATTCTCTTCATTCTTAAAAGTGTTGAGGGCATATTAAATATGAGTATATAACTGCTACTACTTTTCTTTAAAACAGACTTTAGACAGTGATTTTATCACAAATATTACTGATTATTTCATAAAAGCTAGGTGGTGGAAATATGACATTAAGAAGGTTAGGTTAACATGATGTAAACTGCATTAGCACTGATGCTAGTTTGTGTTGGATATTGCTTGTACACGCCATACTTTAATAGTGTAACATTTAAGTTGCTTATATTGGGCATCTTATTTCTTAGGATAAAAACACAATAAATTTTATATAAGGTGGACTTACTTCCAAACAATAGCATTTTCGCTAGCTTTGTATTTGGCCTTTCCTTTCATACAGAGAACTTGCACCCCACTGGTATTAAGTGGGGTGGGAATTCGGATCTCAATCTTTTGAGCAAGAAGGGTTGGTTTGAAGTTCGACTTTAACACAACCTTTAACCATATGTATTACATTGATTTAACTAACAGTATCACCAATCATTTATATTTGTTTGTTGGCTTAATGAGGAATTAGCTTTAAACAAACATCTGATCATTCTAAGCAACTATAACTTTCAATAATATAATTAGAAATCTCTTTATTGTAGATATGGAAAAGCCTTGTGCTTCACATAAGAAGTTTACCTTGACTTCCATTTTAGTTCTAGCAATGTCTCGGACCAAAGGAATTACTCTGAATGGGAGGCTGATATCCTTTGTGGTTCGGTATCTGAAAACAAAAACCATGATTTAAGTATCAGTCAAAATACAAAATCAATAAAAAAAAATTTACTTTTACATAAGAATGTGATTTGTGTTTTTAAATATTTGCCAGGATCACAAACTTTTAAATACCAAAAGGGTAAAACTTAGATCAGGTGATTGAGCATTAATTGTTGAAAAACACTGGTCGCTCCATTTTGATAAATACCTCATTAGTTCAAACTCTCCATCAGCTGGAATAAAGCTAATGCTTCGTTCCGATTCAAACTTGCTCAGTTTAACACATTGGTGGAAGGTGCAGTCATCAATTGCGATTGATGGTTTACCACTGGTGGAAATAACACATATATATTTAGTATGTTTAACATGTAAGGAACACATAATAAGGATGACATGTATAGCAATGGCTATAAGCAAAAATAAATTTGCAATATTATCTTAACTGCAGAAAAAATGCTATACGTTGATGAATTATGAATATATTGCAAAAATGGTCCATTTTAAAAGATCAAACTTTTTTATGCTTAACTAGCAATGTCAAACAGTTACAGAACAATTCAAATTAGAAAACATATATATGAATAAACTAAAAATTAATACCTTTTGGATGCGTCATCAAGTGATCTGGCACTTTTGTCCAGCACAAGCTTGTCGTTCATTCCGAATTTGCATTCAGGCATTCCACTAAGGAAACTCTTCATTACTACACGTCCAGCTACATGAGCACTCAGAACTTGACCTAGTATAAATCAATAAAATTTGAGGTTAAATCTAAATTGATTTGATATTAGTTTCTAACATAAAAAAACAGAAATTGAAGCTAGCAAACTCTTTCATATGTAAATATGACATAACCACCTTATACCAAGTGTATAAATGTAAGCAAGAAGTGGTATTGAATATATGATGCAAGTGAAATCTACATTAAATTTCGATTAGTTGATCTTTTAACATTACCATGGATTGTTTTTAGTGTTCCCTTGCCCACTATTATTTAATAGCAAGTAAGTTTTAACAATTAGGAGAATGAAGTCAACTGGTACAGAACCACACAAAAATCAATACCCGTTTCCTCCCAAGGGCAATACTGCACTATTCTGTGTTGTCAGTTATCAATATGTGCTACAACCTACAATTCAACTGATTTAATTCATTAAGCTAAAGAACTTCTACCTATTCTGTTTTATGGAAGGTTTTGATGTATAAAAATTTGATATATTTTCAAGCCTTTAAGTTTATGAAATAAATTAAAGCATACAAAAACATATCTGTTAAGAGAAAACTATGGAAACCCAGTTGTGAAATCATTTGTGAATTATTGCTGCTTGATGCCATCTGTAAATATTGCAATCAATTTCAAACAGTTGACAAACCTTGCGGTGACATAAGAAGGTTGACACTTTCCAACACATCCAAGAAAAGTTCATTTCGTCTATACTTGATTCCTTCCCTTCGCCAGCCAATTTGCCCAGTAACTTGTGAAGTGATTTGTGTGGTCTCTTCCTTTGTCTAATAAGGCAAATATAAGATTTAAAGCAATTAAAGAAAATATAGATTTGATAGGAATATGCAGGATTAATGTATTGGTCTGAACATTGTGTTATGCTCTGATAAACAGACTCGAAATGCTATGACTGTGGTGTTTTCTGTAGACTATTATTTTTTGTTTGGCCTGATATATTGGCTAGGTTAAAATAAAGTTAATTTAAAATTTAGGGGTACAAAAAGTTTTTTTAAGGGGCTTTTATAGACATCCTGATAACAGGCAAAATAGGTTAAATATATCCAATAGTATTAATCTATTCCATGAGGTAAAAAAAATCATCCAGACAAGCATAGATAAATTTGGAAACAGAGTTAATTTGTGTATTTAAATATAGTGTTATGTAGTGCATTTATCTACCATATAAAGGCAAATAGGTATTCTTTATATTCAATGAATTTTCCACAATCAATTAAGGTAAAGTTGAAAAAAATGATTTCTAATATTTTTTATTGAATCATGTGACGACTGACAAACAATACAAAGGGCACAATGAAATCATGTTTTGAACTAGATAAATGAAGCACAAAACACATTAAAACAGAATACAAACATAAATGAAAGTATCAAGTGAACAAAATGTAGACGACATACATAGTCATTTTGTAAATATCTACCTTTGTTCCCAATGTATATTCTAGCTAAAAGTTAATATAAATTTACGATAGTAATACACTTCATTAAAAATTAAAAGTAAAACGTTAAGCACTATTAATTAAGATAATTTATTTTTGGAATAAATTCAGTGACAACTGACAAGTTAAACATATTATATCTATAAAAGTATTTAAAAAAAATATCAGTTAAGTAAGTAACTAACCTGGGTTTTTATTCCTTGCTGAGTTATAAAAGTCTTTAAAATACCAGTATCAGTTTTCTGAGGATAGCCGAAATCTAGAACCTCTGTTGAAAATTAGGTTGGTAATTTATACAATGGAAACACATAAATGACTAAAAAACAAAACTTAACATCCAAATTGGTAATAAAATAATTTATTTTGCCCACTAAAACATTAAAAGCAAATAAATCATACCATCAAGTAATTCATAGATTAACACAAAGTTATTCTTGATATTGTCTTCATTGATCTTGCCAAAATAACTCTGCATTACTTCAATCATTTTGTAGAGAAACTCAAACACCAAAACGGCATTGACATTTTGCTTTGTAACCTGCAACAAGCCAGGGTTGATATTAAATTCAAACTTGCACTGTTCAGTTGGGGACTGACTACTACTCAGTTCTAGCCCAGGCGAAATAACACTTGTCAAAATTGACAGTATGCTGTCTAATTGTTTTTTACAAATGACTTTAGAATGCGTGAGAAATTTTATTAGGTGCCACAAACTTGTTTAAATTATTTTTGCAGTTGAATATATTTGGCCGAAGTCCTTGTTGTTTAAAATAATTTGTCACAAATCAACAAACGAGTTTTATAGGTCTCATACCACCTGGTTTTTGCTTTAGGCATTGGGAGAGTGAGTGTCAATCAACACTCACTAAGGGCAAACTATAAATATATTGGTGTGCGGACAAGTGCAAAACTATTACCCTGCAAATTCTAAGTTTAAACAGGGTACATAAATACACTTCAACTAGATTGTAAGAAACTTTTTGGCTAATCAGGTTTGCAGGATTTACAAAATTAAATTTTTATAATATAGTTCAGTTGTTTAAGTATTCCATCAGTATTATTAATAAAAAGTTTAAAACCTATTTCAAATATGTTTATAAAGCCTGGATTAATTTTCATACAACATTTTGTTTTTGTCAAGAAACTGTTTTAGCTTGGTTTTATCCCTATTAGTAGTATACATCTTAATAATATTCTTACAGCACAAAGCCAAATATTTCCCCTCTTAGTGTGAAAGAAACTTGTCCTTGCAATATTTGTCACCGGTGAGCGCACATTCTGCCGAGCATGGATTACATTCACTCGGAAAGCATCACAAGCATTTCTCCTGTATTAAAAAAGCAAAAATTTTTCTTACAAATTTACCAAAGTGTTTTTATAACTTGACACTTACCCTATATCATCGCGATATATTCTTGAAATCAAAACCTCCCCCTTATGGTTGTAAAGAAACAAACCACCAATCATGGTGGAGAATAGTTGAACCGTCAGCAGAACAACAACAATGCTGCTTAAATATTTTTCTAAAACCAAAAAAACAAGTTCAACTTATGAGACGAACTTCCTAATGTGACGAGAAACAGTAGTAGCAACATGACGTTTACCTAAATAGTTATTAACAAGTTTATGAGTTTTTTGTTTTGTTTGAAAACCAAAACAGAGTTTATCTGTTAAAGCTCACATAACCAGACACTGTATTTCTGTTTAACTATTTTGTAATACCTTTAATAAGTACTGTATTTTTATATATTGAAACACAAATTTAAACAAAAATCTGTAAAACTGCATATGACATTCAGATACACTGCTGAACAATAAGCCTAAAGAAAATTATGATATATTAATAAAACTAGAAGTTAATAAATGAAATCTGGTTTTGTTTACAAATTGGGATTTAAAGGTAAAAAGTGCAGCCTGGTTGTTTAATGTTATGGATAAATTGGGGTGCATATTTGATTTTTTGATGGGCAGGTTTGGTATCTTGAAAAAACTATCTTGCAGTGCAAATGCCATACTTTCCATTGTAGACTAGACAAGTAACATATGTAAATTTCCCAATGATTGGTAAATTAACTGTGAAATAGCTTACTTTGCAATAGTGGGGAATAATTACTGAGGATGGGGATTAAGGCCTATGATTCTTACTGTTAAGCTTGAAACTTTTTTCAATTTTGTCATAAATTACCAAAAGATCAATTTTTATTCTATGACACTAAAAGTCAACAACAGCACACTATTTGTCAGGGTGAAGTGTGTGGCCAGTTGTAGCTAGAAATGTTCAAATGAGAATATTGGGTCCTCAGTTGAACCCGTATTAAATTTTGTCAATTTTTTTAGTTTATATTACAAATTGTACACACCCATGTAAAACATGCACAGTATGCTAGAAGGTTATTCAAGGTCAATTTTAAGCCAGTATTCTGCGAGGTTACTCTACAGCAGGATTGTCAAGTTATAGTAATACATTACTAGCAATAGTAAGTTCTTAGCAGCACAATGTTTGACTACTTCAATAAATCATCAGTTTATAATAGTAACACTAAAACAGAACCATGTTTTATAAAACTGACTGAATTTGTAAACAGCATGGTATTGCACTTCTTTAAATGGCAGTTGTTAAGAATGTCAATTGTTTGTAATTTAATTTTTTCGGTAACACTATAATTATGTTGTTGAATAGTTTTGCAATTAATAGACCCTGCTTGGTCAATAAAAGGCTTGTTTGGAAAGTATGGCAGATCTCAACAAAATCTGAAAAATAAAATCTGAAAAAGGGCCAAAAATAATTGGGTTGACAGCAGGGCTGGGGAGCCACCGCAAAATTGCATTAGCTCCGGCTCCAGCTCCGGAGTCGTAAAACATAATCCTTTGGCTCCGGCTCCAGCTCCGGAGTAGTAAAACTCATATCCTTTGGCTCCGGCTCCAGCTCCGGAGCCATCAAACACACACCCAATGACTCCGGCTCCAGCTCCGGTGCCACCAGTCACTTATTCAATGGCAAGTTTTACAAATTGCTTTTGGCTAACTAACATTGGAGATGGAACAAAATATAATTTCTTAGCTTTAGCACCACAAATTGAAAAATGGCTCCAGCTCCACAAAAATAATAAAAAGGGCTCCGGCTCCGGCTCCAGCTCCACAAAAATAATAAAAATGGCTCCGGCTCCGGCTCCAGCTCCACAAAAATAATAACAATGGCTCCGGCTCCGGCTCTGGCTCCAGAGAAAATGCTTAGCTCCGAGCTCCGGGCTCCAGCTCCGGCTCCCCAGCCCTGGTTGACAGGGTGCACCACACGTCAAAGGTGCACCCACTAGTGTAACATAGGAAATTGGTCACATATTTGATATTGGGGGTGCAGGTAGGGTTTGTTAAAAAAAACTCTTGCCATACTTTCTACACTTAGCCAAAAGGTATTTTACGAATAGTCTTCCCCCTAAAATAAAAGTTCAATAATTCTTTAGGATTCACTATTCCAAATTCGAAACTTATTATTCTTGAATACCTTGGGATTCTACTTTGAACATTTATAGATTTGTAACCCTGCGCCCCTATGTTACTTTTTACTATTATTATGGACAGCTGGTTAAATCACGACACAATTTATTTATGCAAACCTAAAACAAATATTGTATATGGGTGAACAACTGTAACCTGACACAAAAGGTATAGTTTCACAAATTATATGGGACAAAGAAAGGGGTAACACTAATTTACGGAATGATGAATGGTCGGAATAGTCGGAACGCTCACTAATTTACTGAATGGTCGGAATGGAATGAATAGGGCCGAAACTAATTTGATGAATGGTCAGAACGGAATGAACTTTTGGACTAGAATGAACTGTCGGAATAGAATGTATGACGCTGTAGGAGCAGAATGAACTGTCGGAATGAAATGAACGAAGCTGTAGGAACAGAATGAACTGTCGGAATAGAATGTATGACGCTGTAGGAGCAGAATGAACTGTCGGAATGAAATGAACGAAGCTGTAGGAACAAAATGAACTGTCGGAATAGAATGAACTGACGGTATGGAATGAACGAAGCTGTAGGAACAGAATGAACTGTTGGAATAGAATGAACTGTCGGAATGAGATGAACGAAGCTTTCCGACAGTTCATTCTGTTCATACAGCTTCGTTCATTTCACTCCGAAAGTTCATTCCTAACCCTAACCTAACCCCAACCCTAACAGCTTCGTTCATCTCATTCTGTTCCTACAGCTTCGTTCATTTCATTCCGACAGTTCATTCTGTTCCTAAACGGAATGAAACTGTCGAAATAGAATGTATGACGCTGTAGGAGCAGAATGAACTGTCGGAATGAAATGAACGAAGCTGTAGGAACAGAATGAACTGTCGGAATAGAATGAACTGTCGGAATAGAATGTATGACGCTGTAGGAGCAGAATGAACTGTCGGAATGAAATGAACGAAGCTGTAGGAACAGAATGAACTGTCGGAATAGAATGAACTGACGGTATGGAATGAATGAAGCTGTAGGAACAGAATGAACTGTCGGAATAGAATGAACTGTCGGAATGAGATGAACGAAGCTTTCCGACAGTTCATTCTGTTCATACAGCTTCGTTCATTTCATTCCTAACCCTAACCTAACCCCAACCCTAACCCTAACAGCTTCGTTCATCTCATTCCGGCAGTTCATTCTGTTCCTACAGCTTCGTTCATTTCATTCCGACAGTTCATTCTGTTCCTACAGTTCGTTCTTTTCATTCCGACAGTTAATTCCGTTCCGATCATTCATCAAATTAGTTTCGGCCCTATTCATTCAATTCCGACAAATCCGTAAATTAGTGAGCGTTCCGACCATTCATCATTCCGTAAATTAGTACTACCCCAAAGAAAGCTATATTTTTTATGATTTCTGGTGGGCAAACCGCAAACATATGCTCTAAAACGTGATGGCCGAGTTAAAATTCATATTGTGCAAATCACTTTAAAATACTAAAAAAATGGTAGTAGAAATAGCAATAATAAAAATATTGGCGCTGGTCTAGAATCCTACCCCTACGTTGAAATAATTATTAAATCAACGCACATTTTTGGGTTAGGGTGGTTTTATCAATCAAACCCAAACACTAACCCGTACCCTAACCAAAAAATGTGCGTTGTGGTAGGATTGTAAACCAGTGGGTGCTCGTCTAGAATCCTACCACAACGAACATTATTTGGGTTAGGGTGCCTGTTAGCGTTTGGGTGAGTCCAGTAATAGTGTTAAACAATATTACTTGACCTACCCACACCCAAACACTAACCGACACCCTAACCCACATATTATGCATTGCTTAATAATCATTTCAACGTTGTGGTAGGATTCTAGACCAGCGCCAACCAGTGCCAAAATATCTAAACTTTCAATACGACGAAATGATTTAAAGCGAGTAATGTGCGACAGCTATCAATAAACCAAGTAAGAAGAACGCAACACAACCTTATGACGTAGGGCGTACACTTTCCCTAAGTGAGTCACGCCCAATGATTTCTTAAACTTAAACACATCAAAAGTTGCAGTGTTAAAAATATTTTTTTACAAGTAATTCAAACAGGCAATATTTGCTGGAACTTTTAAATGAGGTAATTAAACCGAAAAGCGGCAGATTTTTGATCGCATGGCCAAGGTTTGTTGTTAGTACTGTATTTAGTTATAAAACATTTGTTCGCAAAATAGGTATTTTTTTAATTCGGTAAAATCAGTGCATATGCATATTAAAATGGTTTACGCACTTAAAAACAAGTTGTGGTACGACACACAGTTATCTATGAAGGCGTGATATAGCGTCGAAATCAAATCCACACAGCTGTACGGAAACATGCCACCAATTATGGTAGGTACATAGGCGTATCCCGGGGAGCCACAGGGACCATTCCACCCCCCCCCCCCCCACCCCCACAAAAAAAAATTGAAATTGTTGTTAAAAATTTGGTTTCTAGTATTTATGAGCAGCACTACAACAGTCAAGCCACACCTCCAATTGTCGTGCACTGTTACGTTACAAACGATTTAGTTATTATTACGTTTGCTATAGTTATTTCTAGTTTTATTACTTTTTAGTCATTTTGCTTTTGCTCTTTGAATTGATTTTGAGTATTGCGTTAAAACTCAGTCAGTTGCTGCTAGAAACGGGTTGATATTATTTTTATTTGTGTTCGATATGGGCCATACAATAGCAAAAGCTAAACAAAAACAGTTCAAACTTTTTGGCCTCGCTAGAAATTTTAGGCTGGCTACGCCCCGTCACTTGGTAGGTATGATACACAGTTTAACCAACGACACAGAAACTCTTTATATGTCGTTGGTTTAACGAAGGCAATGGTTCTATGCAGGGCTATCTGAGATAGGGTTGCCACAGCCAAACACACACAAGTTACTACGCGGTGTAATAGCAGTAGGGAACCACAAGTTTAAATGAAAGGGATTGCAATACATACAGTTTAAAACAGCTTATGTATTCATGTGAGATGTTCGATACTTTGTATACAATTCCAAAACGCAGATCTGACTATTTTGTAAAAAATACATCGTCCGATCCGAACCAATTCTTTCATTACATTTGCCATATAAAAGAACCACTGTCCTACATTAAAAGTAAGCACGTGTGTTTTTGTGCGACTGAGAAACCAACAAAAAGCGAAACTGATAGTTAACACTTCTAGGTATCGGCTTAAAAGCATCGAAGTATATTTCAAAAAAGATACGTAAATTAGATGTCACATCACAGCAGGGCTGCTAAGTCGGACTCGGGAGTCGAGTAAGACCAGGTAAAACTACCCGAGTCCGATGTGTGTGGCATGCGCAGTACCAAATTACTCGGATTGTTTTTAACAACTCCGCAGCCCTGATTGCCAGTGCGAAACCAATCATAGAAAAATGTTTGGCACGCGAGTTGTTAATGTTTTGACACTATTCATAAACTGGCACACTGCGTACGAAAGGTTGACGACCCCTGGTTTGCGCTCTACTTTTTTAGTAAGCTTAGTTAAAAACTTTTACGCCGCATTTTTTTCATATTGGTACTGCAAGTTTAATGATGGTAAACCCTAAACAAGCAAGGTTATATATTTCTTCATCAAATATGGAGTTTCAGGTAACATCATTTGCCTACCGCTAAACCTACCGTGAAAACACACTTGTTTAACACACGTTGTTTAAAGTCTAATTATCTCACTACACACAATTTTTTCAGTTTTTTTTTAGTTGAGTTAATATTCATTATCGGTCGATTTTTCATTAGGTTGGTCGTTGTTTATTATTTTTTTAAATACTTTAATTAGACTTATAATAAGCAATAATAAAACTTTACAATAATAATAATCGCATTTTGAAATCCAGAGGGGAGCAAGTTCCCCCTTTCAGTTGTAAAGTGAGTATTAGATGTTTTAGGCAAGCATGGACGTTAGCAACTTTGTAATAAATTATTTATATAATCAAAATAATCAGCAGTTACTCTCGCGTATTTCAAACAGAGCGATTAGTTAAAACACATATTCCAATAGCGCCTATATGTTTCTCTTCGTAACAACGTAATGTATTTTGTAACTTCGTTTTAATTAAACCCTCTCAAAGGGTTGAGATTTATATATTTTTGTTTTTTCAGAAAATCATTAACAGTTGATAAAGTTTTCGCAGAAATAAGCTCAAAAGTATATTATATTATCATGAAATAACAATATATGATGCCATTCTATTATCATGCTCAAGTTTTAATAGAAAACAAAATATAAATGCTACAACACAGGTAAAGGGATGTCGAAAATTCAGTCGTAGGTAGATAACCAAAGAAATATGTTAAAAATAAACTGTAATAATGAATCACCTTAACTATAAACCAGTGTTGCGCTTATACCACACAAATGAATGATGACGTGCAACAAATTATATTTAACACGACGCGCGACACAGAATCAATCGTGTTTGTTTTTTTAACGTCTAACAGCAAACGAATTGTCAATTTATTTGTCAACAATTACTAACAATTGGTATCAATTGATAACATTCCGTAGCTTTTTGTAACAAATGGTAACAGTTAATTTAAACAGATTTTTAACATTTGGTACCATTTTGTTTGTAACATTTCGTACCTTTTTGTAACAATTGATAATAATTAATTTACACAGAATAGCTGCCAACTCTTACTATAACTCATGATTTTTCGTTTTGCCAGTTTTAGACATTTTTTATGTGCGTATAAACTGCAAATAAGGGGTCGCGACCCAGAGACTATTTCATTTGTGTTGCTAAAGCCTCATTTTAAAGTTTATTAATAGCTTTAAAGTATATTAAATAAGGTTTTATTGTTTGCAAAACCCTAGCATGGGCTATACAAAATAATATACAAGAGAACCGTCTATCTTTGAACGCGGCTAGCTTTGTCACACGATATAGTCGCGGTAACCTTGGTTGGATGAGAGTGAGAGGACGAGGACTTGAACCCCAACACTATTTATCGTTGCGAATTTGCAATAAAAGTAACATCACACACTATATTGGCAAAACAAATTTAGATGAAATCTTAGTTGTGATTCCTAATGGTTGCAAAAAATTGTTAATTTGTTTTCACATCTGGCAGGTCTGAGTTTCAGAATAACTATTTTTGTAGAAATCGAGTTGTCTATTTTTGCAAATAAAAGCGATAAGCCTAAGACTAACTTATTTTTTTAAAACATTATGGTTTTACAGAAAATACTTACAGTGTTGGTTTTATGCTGTCTACTCATTCGTGACGGAAAAGCTGAGCAATATTGCAACTTATTGGATTAGTATAGTTATTATATGGAACACAGCTAAGCAAGAGCGAGTATTTCGTGGTGGGTTTGACCTTTTTAAACCCACTCGACTTTGGATGTTGCTGAAACTGTTGTAAATGTTATTTCGTTACTTTTCTTTTCTTTTTGTTTAATCCGCTTGTATAAACTTCGCTGTAAGCATAGGGACAGCAATACGTCTTTTTTCGTCGTGAACCGTTGAATAACATACCATAGCTGACCCACCAAGAATTAATAACGTAGTGTAATGTCGAAGACTGGTAACAAAACTGCAGACAAAGATGGACGGTTCTTTACTAAGCAAAGTAACGTTTCCGCCGTTACTGTGGCCGCCAGCACCACGCAAGGCAGTAATTCCCGGAAATCACGGTTACATGTCGTTGCAGTTGCGGTATCGTTTCTCATCAGCGGATTTGTTATGTTCAGTTCTGTTCTCACTGACATAACGCCGAAACACGAATGCTGCGTGTCTGACCAAGTAAGTTGAAAAAATAGTGGTAAAATAAATATGATGCCTATCATAAAATTTCGACAGCCTGAAATACTGCTTCGACAGAACAACATAGGATTTTTACGCTTGCGTCACTGACGCAGTTATCAGTTTATATGTACGGGTTTAAGGATCAAAGTACTTTTGTAATTTATTGTATTGTAATTTATTTCAAGTTTAACCACAAGGCCTTGCCCATGCTAATTGTCATACCATCAACCAAATATTAATATCTCATTGCAGACCTTTGTTTTTGCAGGCGTTTTTAGATAACCACACATTGCCAATGGGCAACAAACATAGAAAACAATGTGAATTCGTGTTAAAGAGGTATTTATATTGCGAAATGAAAGTCTGTCAAAGACCGGCTGTTTTTCAACTCTAATGTATAAAGCCGATTTCATTACATTTCAGCAACCTAACTTTAGCGAACAACGCGTGTGAAGAAAACGCGACTTCCGTTTGTTCACGTTGGCGATATGATCAAAGCTATGGCAGCACTTTTGTGAGCGACGTAAGTCTACGTTTTTTTGTGCAGTATGTATAGCTGGGTGGTAAGAAGCCGCAATCAATAGTACATACAAAATTCGTAAAAAAAGTATAATTTTCGTCGGTGTAAACAAGATCTGGGCAAATTACGGCTTGCGAAGCGTTTTAACCCGGCCAGCGGCTGATTTTTCAAAACATTTTTTCGGTAAACAATTTAATCTCATATATCTTGCGTATGTTTTACGCAGTTTTTTTGACATCTTTACAGACAAAAGGCACCCTGTTTACCAGTGTTGTAATGACTTAAGTCAATGACTTGACTTAAGTGCACTTAAGTCACTGTTTTCAAATGACTTTCTTGACTTAAGACTTTTGGACAAATACCTTGACTGGACTAAACTCTTTCAGACAAATGACTTACGCGGAAATAAGATGTTTTATTAAGCATTTTTCTCTAAAAACGTTGGGTTATTTGACGTAATTTATGCACATCAAACAATTCACTTGCTAAATGTTGCGCTTTGTTTAATTTTTTAGTTGAGTTACTGCTTATAATCGCACTAGTTTACCAATTTTAATACTTAAACCGTTTAATTTTTATAACAATTAAGGACTTGACGAAATTGTCTTACTCTAACTATGTCTTGATGGGACCTGACTTGGTATTTGTTAAAAATGACTTGTTTACAACGCTTGTTTTCACGAAAATATCATTCAGTAAAGTTGATTACTAATAATTAAGAACTAATTATAGCGGCTAAAAGGCTTGCAATTTTAAGGGGTTATACACTCTCGATTGACAAGTTTACAGTTGCTGTTTTTCTTTAAATAGCGGCCAAAGGGGTCCACGGGGTGAAAAAGCTTGAGAACCACTGAATTATAGGGCTTCTGAAACATTTCGAATATATCGGCTTCAAGTGCAACAATGCGCACCTAATACGTTTTTATAGTGTCGAAGCCTTTTTTGTAACGCCGTAATTTACGCTGTACGAAGATAGATTTAGGAAGACAGTGTAACATTAAGAGGAACGTTACTTTTCTATGTGATCTATAAGTAGCAAAATAACTGCTAGAGAGAATGGTTGAAAGTGCGGCGAAAAACACGATTCTATTATAGTTTTGGAAAAAAATTCGAACCGCATTGCCCTATATACAGTAGGATTTGTGTTTTTATTTTGATAAATCTTGAAGAAAAGATGCTGAAATGCTTGTTTTCCAACAGTTGATTAGAATTAACACTCGAGCGTAATCTGATCAATTTTTCAACTTGGTCGGATATGTAACAATTGCGGTAATCATAACAAGCCTGAAAGAAGGCTGTCGGTGAAATCCGGCTAGCTCAGCGGTTCCCAAACTTTTTAAAACGTGTTGCCTTGCGGGCCCTTCGCAATTACTTCGATATTTCGCGGCCCTATAAAAATTTAATAGTCAGTTGACCCATGTTTCTTGTAGTACACTACTGCAGTCACGATTCTTTCTAATGTAACAACTTTCTAACTAATGCTAACGATTCGCTGATAGCAGGTAGTACATCAAAATAGATGCTTTATGATGTCACAAGAGACATGAACAAACACGCTTTATTATCGACTAATAAAGGATAAATAAAGAATAATAACAATGACAGATAATTAATGTTTAAAACATGGACTAATGTCAAAAAAACATTCGCTAATGCCTAATTTTTAAAGAATTAACGGCTAATTCTCATTGCGGACCCTTAGAAACTGTTGTACGGACCCCAGTTGGTCCGCGGACCCTAGTTTGGGAACCGCTGGGCTCGCTCCTAACTTGTTGAACTCAATTGCATGAACTATGTTGAACTGGATCGCAGCAATAGACACAAATACAAAGCATTTGGCGTGGTTGCATACCAGTTTTAGCAATGCGTGCATAGCGTGAGTATTTAATTTCCAGGCAATATTCAAATCGTTTTATTTTAGTTCAATTTGGTCTGCAAGGATTCATGGAAGAAACCGTTTATTCAGTTTGCCTTTCTGATTGGACATATAATGGGAAATCTAGCAAGTGGTCCGCTTACTGACAGGTATGGTCTAATGTAGTTAAGATACCGTACGTGGTATTAAGTGATTCTGAGTACAATCTGATAACATTGTTTAATTCGGTATAAAAACTTATATATAAATCAAAAGTACTTTCTCTTTATTTAGTTATTATAACAAAAATAAAAAAGATAAGGGGAATAAAATGTTATGTTTTAAAAAAATAATTAGGCCACAACTTTTTACAACCTTTTTAATTTGCGGCACACCAACAGAGCTATAGAAACAATTTGACGGCACATCTACATACCTAAAACGACAAAAGCTACATGGGCAAATACCAAAATTGGTCGATTAATTTTTAAAGCGTCTTTAAACACTAAACAAACAAACAAATTTTGCATCACCGGAGTGGCTCGTTTGTCTCCATTCACTCTTATTTTCATATTTTTATGAATCACAAAAAAATAGACGTAATTAACTTGAATATTTTAGGTATGGCAGAAAGGTGGTCTTCTCTATTTCTTTGCTTGTTGGTGGTTTCGGAAGAGGACTTTTGTCGTTCGTCAGTTCTTATGAAGCTGCTGTTTTATTACAGTTTATAACTGGAGTGGGAAATACCTCTCATTTCTTAGTTGGATATGTACTAGGTATAGGCCTATAGATTTCGATTTTTAGATTTTGTTTATTCAGTTTATGTTAAATCAAGAACCAGTTGATACAAACCAGGGCAGCGGAGTCGGATGAAAATAACCCGGGCCGACTCCGGCCAAATGTGCGATTTCGTAGGATCCCGAGTCTGGCTTACTCTACACTACAGCAAGGGTCGGCAACCTCCACGGCCCGCGGCCGGACTCGGCCCGCCGATGTAATATTCATCCGGCCCGCCACCTCTTTGACAATTAGACACGAGTCCGTTTCACATACAATTTTAACTACGTAAGTGCGAAAAATTTTCGCGCTCCGCGTGACATCATTTTACATCCGGTTTGTTTAAAAACGTATTTAAAATGTTGGAAGTATATTTTTTAACATTTTATTTTATTTTCGGCAATGTAATAAAAACTTGCAAGAAATTTAAAAGAAATGCCGGTATACCAAAAAAATCGCGCTCGCTTCGCTCGCCCGGTGTGCCATCCCTAAGCTAAATTAACTTTGAATGTTAGCGCGTTCACGCAGATGGGTGAAATATAGGCTGTTTTCTGAGTTTGGTTTTGGCCCGCGACTAGAAAAAGGTTGCCGTCCCCTTCTATACAGCCTATATTTCACCCATCTGCGTATCTAAAATAAGGTGTTATTTAACATTCCACTTATTGGGTTGTTATATAATAACGAACCCGCAATACGCGTTTGGAAAATATTCTATTTGCTATTCGAACTTTACCATTGACAGTTTACGGCCATACCGTATCAGTTTACAAATCTGGGACTTTACACGTCGGACTCGGGTAGTCTTACTCGAGTAGTGAGTCCCTCGTCCGACTTCGACTCCGCAGCTCTGATAAAAACACATAAAAATTAATAACTGGGCCTATATATTGCACGATAAGTAACCCTTAAATTCCCGTTTAAACTTTTTGCTACAGGGACTACGACAGTGGTAAAAAATGTGGTACAATGTGAGGTTTAATTAAATACTTTATTCGCATAGACTTTCCAATACTTTACATGTACTGTGAAAAAATTGTGATACGGTTTGATTCGTTCTACGCAGCCCAAGAGCTCTCCGACTCCAGCGATTTACTCTTGTCGTCGTTAGAGGTAAACTGTATGTATTCCCTCGGGTACTTGCTAGTCGTTCCATTCTCCTATCTGCCCAAAGATTGGAGATGGACCGTCAGGGTACCAATGATTATGACAGCGACATATATTCCCGTGCTTTGGTATGTGTAGCCTACTTTTTACAGTATTTACATAACTATCTGCGTCTAACCACATTATGCATATGGTTAGACGCAGATAGTTATAGTAAAATTCATATTGTGTAATAGTCCCAAAACTTTTTTGACACTTGGATGCCAGCTTATAGTAATTTGTAAGTCGTTAGTTATACTGATGGGTGTCGTTTATAGCTAGTAGTATTTTTTAACTTGTCACAAATTTGAAAAGGACAATTTGAAAAAGGTATTTTTAACTTTGCCTTACACCGAGGGTAACACTTAATGTTGCTCTCCCAGGAGCCCAGGAAAATACCCCATGATATAGGTTACACATTTAAAGTTTAGGCGAAAGGCAGTTTACAGTAATCCTTTGAAAGGCTTATTAAGTTTATTGCCAACCTATAGGTTTATTCCTGAATCTTCAAAATGGAAGACAGAAATTCAAAAGGGGAAGCAATTAAAAAGTTCAATCACCACTGAAAACAAAATGGAAAGTGAAGACAATTTGCTGGTAAAAGGCTATGCCGGGTGCAGGTCGTAATCTAAATTTACCCAGTTATCTTTGTTCTTAGTATAAGCCGAATCACAAAACTGATGATCCAACGCCACTAGTGAGGATGGGTGCAAGTCTTTTGTTCCGGAATTCCGTACTACGAAACCGCTTTTTAGTGCTCTGCTTTTCATGGTAACTTGTTAAAGTAATTCAGATGAGTTTCAATCTACATTTATAATTAGGCCTACCTAAAATTGTAAAATTTTGTAAAATTACGATACAGTTGATAGTTTAATAGGCTACAAAGAACGCTTTATTGTTGTTGACTTTTTCAGGAAACATAACACAAATTAGCCTGCATAGAAGTTAACGTTTCAGTTTTTGTTTCTAAATTTGCTATTTTGTCGTCGCAGGATTGTCGGCTACCTTGGGTACTTTACTTTTAATCTAAACAGTTCAAATTTGCATGGGAGCGCATATATAAATTGCTCGATCGGTGCACTGGTTGAAATAGCCTCTGCAGCCACAATGGCGTTTATTGTTAGCCGCAAAGGCCGTCGGACGTCTAACGTGCTCGCAATGGGAGCTGGAAGCATATTGGCTTTACTTACACCACCAATACATCACAGTGAGAAATTAATATTTTTTGCACAAGGCATTTACAACGACAATTGGTATTTTGGGGACAGCGGTCGTCTTCAGTTAGTTTTTGATTATTGTAATTTAATCATTTTCACGTGCATGGCCTGAGGTTTATCCTTTGTTTTGACAAATTGGCCCGAGCTTTAAGTGTTGTTTTTTAGCATTTGGTGAAAACGCTTAAAGTTTTAATATATGCAGTGAACCCGCTGGCCGGCACGGTGACCTCTATGTTGGCCAAGTATTTTACCAACATATCACTTTGCATTACGATCCAGCACACGGGGGAATTGTTTCCAATATTATTGAGGAACACGGCAGTTGGACTGGCGGCGATGTCGGCGAAAATCGCATCCATCTTTGCACCGTTTATTGTCTTCGCAGGTGAATTTCTGCTAGAATTTTGGCGTGCGAAACTTGGAGGTGGGGTTGGGAGCGCCAAAAGCTTGTTTATATATATTTCAGTACCTTGTAGCATAGATAATATAGCTTTCTGTTATTTTAAATAAACATGCAAATTGATATATTACTTATTGCAACGGACTGCAAAATTCCGCAAATAAATCTAAAGTTTTTCAAATATTTAATATTTATTAATTAACGTTTTTACTAAGCTTTTTTTGACGTGGGGTCAGGCCATCCTCAGTTTTCGGTATCACTGCGACTGCTAAGGTTTATTGTAATAAAAAACTTCGTTTATATCTCACCTCACCGACCTTTTTGATCTGACGAACATGTGTCGGCGACAACTATAACAAGCAAGAAAAATGTAGCCTACGACTTTGTGGCTGGAGCTTTGACGTAAAGTTCGATATAAAACACGAACAAAGATGTAAAAACGGACGTTTAGAAAATAATTAGGAGTAACATATATGTTAAATAGCTGTCGAAATCTTTCAAACATTTGTCGAGGTAACACCAAATGCCGGTCAGCTTATAGTGTAATTAAGAAATTCCAATATAATTTATTAATAAGCACTTCAACGTTTTTTAAAATACTTGCAAAACACAAAGTTAATATTTCAGTCAAAAAGCTAATGTTTTTTACACCTGAAAATCACAACTACCTTGTTACACACAAATCGTTACTTATGTTTTGACCATGTAGTGTAAGTTACTGAAACACGAGTGGTGATAAATCAACACGAAAACCTACTGTTGTGATTACTTTAAGGTTTGGGCGTTGTTTGTCCAATTTTAGTAGACCCTTATCGGCGGAGATCACGTGAGTTGCTGTGCGTTTTCCGTGAGAACGATTTCTAGTGGTTCCATTGCGGTGTTACATTATACAAGAGTGGATTTTACAATAGCCGGCAAATATTGCCAAAATTTTATTGAAATAAGTGTTCTCAGGCCGCAAAATAGGCAAACGTCTAAACACTATATAATCAGAGGCTACATGTTTATGTATTTTAGAATAAGTTATAGCCCAATACCGTTATTTACCACAATATAGGGTTGGCCGAAAAAAATACTGATTTTAATAAGATTTAAAGGCAAATATAAGATGCATTACGTGATAGTTTTGGAATTTATTCCAATTGAAAATTCGACATAACATAGATTTTTTGGCAGAGACTCGATGAGAAGTACCGCTTCATACAAATTGCGTTAAAAGCATCTTTTTTTAGAGAATCACTTTTTGCTGATGGTGCCACAAGTACCCACAGTACTAATAACCATAAGTTGTCTGCTAACAGCAATGAGCAATAGCCTACGTATTCTTAATGTATAAATGGGTTTTACTGATAGGTGAAGTGATTGACATCAGCGTGCCCTTCTACATTATGGGTGGAATATTTCTTCTTGGCTCTGGTGTTTGTACCCTTCTGCCAGAAACTGCGGGCCAAGAATTACCGGACTCGTTGGATAAAGCATTGTCGCTTGAAACCAAACGGTTTGTCTTGGATATGCTTTAGTAGTTTAGTTAGTCATATTTATTGTCTAAAATTAAACACGTGCATTTTTTATAGGCCTACCTCATCTCATTTTGTTTGTGTCTCATCTAATTGGTGCGATAACGAGTGAAACATAGGGATTGCCAAAAAATTGTAAAATCTTACAACTTAAGTTGTAACCAACCACATGCATTAAGAATTTTGATGTTTATGACAAGTAAAGTCCTAGTCAAATGACAAGTCAAGTCCTAGTCCAAGTTATCAGTTGCCCAAGTCAAGTACTCAAGTTGTTAGAATAAAAAGCAATATGTTAAACTTTTAAAATTGGTAAAATCATCCGATTATGTCCACAACCTTACTAAAAAATAACCAAAACCTATAATATAGAGTAGGCAAATTGTTTCAAGTGCAAAAATTAGGATAAATACCCCAATTAAAAAAATGCTTAATAAAAACACTTAATTTCATTCAAATTCAGTTGACTCAATGACCGAAGGACAAGCAAGTCGTGTGCGAAACAAACCGAAGTCAAGGCATTCAAAAACAGTTACTTAACGTGCACTTTAGTTAAGTTATTAGGCTACAACACTGGAAAAATCAAAACTGAGCTTTACTGCTATACAATCATTCAAATCTTCCATAACGTTACTATTACTAAACATTTGGGCATATTTTCAAAAATCCCATCGCAAGGCACCTTACAATTAACTTTGTTTTGTGTTTTAGTATTAAATACACGTGTTTGAGGAGGTCGCATAGTTCTGACAACACTCAAAACAATTCTAATCTGGATGTTGGATACATTGCCGGTGCCAAATAGAACAGCAGTAGGCTACAATCAGAATCTTATTAGGCCTACTTGCAATCAATATTCCTTCGGTGACGATCTCACCATATCAAAGGTTCGAAGTATGCAGCATTTCTAAATTGCAATATATTGATTAATTTTAGATAAATTTTAGGTTATATTATTGTTGACCATGTTGTTTTAAAATATTTTGTTTTCGCTGTAGCCTTATAAAGCATTATTACTCAGCATTGCTTAATTTAACGTCACTATGCACGTGATCGGTGTCCACTGAGGTGACCAGCACCCGAACAAAGCGAGCGTGACCGTCGTTCCGCAATTCATTCTTCTTGATGCTATTCCTATTCTTCTTTATACGGCTTTGATAATTGCGGCTTGAAACACCGCGTTACTTATCGTGTGTACTGAGATTCGTGAATATATACTCAACGAGCAATATCAACTGAGTGAAGTAAATCTGTCTAGAGTTGTTAAAGACAGGTATTTTATCGGCCTTTTATTTTGAGTCAGTTTTGACAATGAACGTGTAAGAGAATTAGGCAGCCGTCGGCTTTCACATTAAGAGCCAGCGTCTACTTACACGTAGCTAGAGCTATTAATCGGTAAATCGCTTTTTCCACACTACACGAAGGAGTATTTCCATCCAAAAAGTGCTAATTTGCGTATTGATAAATTATTACTTACACTTTAAGTTACTTATGTAATTACAACTAGCTGTTCACCTGCACCAAACTTTTTTTTAAAGATTGTTTATAATAAACCTGATGTTTATAATAAAACTGATGGATGAGCAATTGAGCATACTCGATTATCATTAAGTATGTTCATTTCGTTTAACATTGTACTAATATTGAGACGTCGTACGTAACTTTAAGTTGTTTAAAGCACCTGTAAAGTGTTAACGTATACACCAGCGGTTCCCAAACTTTTCTAAAAATTTTGCCTGGCGGACTCGTTGCAATTATTTTGATATTTCGCGGCCCTATAAAATTTCAAGGGTCAGTTGACCCATATTTTTTGTAATACACTAGTGCAGTCACGATTCTTTCTAATGTACCAACCTTCTAACCCACGGTTGACTGCATCGCGGGCCACATTATTTCTTGCATATTCTTTGCGGGCCACACAAAGTAGGCTAAATGCTTACCAGAAGCGGATCAACGTTTTCGTTTGGTCGAGGCGTGAAATGTTTAAAGATAACGTCACAAAGTAATATCGAAAGACAGATACGCTCCAGAAACTTACTTCTGTCGTCGAACTTGTGCGCAAATAAAATCGAATGTTATGAGACTGGGAAAACTGGTGTGCGCGAAGCGCGAAAAATTTGCTTATTTGACAAAAATTTTAATTAGAAGACTGCATTTTATAAGCGTAGAATTTTCGCGTAAAAGAGATGTTGCATACTCCCCAATCGCTAAATTACAAAGACGTTATCATTTCGCGCAAAAAGGTTTACTTAACCAGATCTATTTGGCTGAAATTGCACCTGGATTTGGACCACCCTGTTCTAACTAATGTGAACGATTCGCAGATAGCAGGTAGTACAGCATAATGGATGCTCTATGATGTCACAATAGACATCATAAAACACGCTATATGATCTAATAATAAAGCATAACTAAAGACAATAAAGATGAGAGATAATTAATGCTTAAAACATAGACTAATGTTTAAAAACTTAAAAGACTAATTCTCCTTGCGGACCCTCTGAAACTGTTGTACGGACCCCAGTTTGGGAACCGCTGGTATACGCTTTAGGTTTGCACGACCAAAATCACATCAAACGCAAAAGCCGCGCTTACACCTTAAAGAATCAAAAATGTTTTACGCTATTTTGGTGTATTGAACAGAACTTTTAACTTGTTGTGAAGAAGTACACTTATTTCTGCAATCTGTTTCCTGCATTAAGCAGAGATCTGGGGTGTGATTTTTTGGCTTTGCGCAGCCGGTCAGTCTTACGAAATCACAGTTAATGAAAGAATATTCAGCCAAAAGTGTAATTTAAAAACGTCTATTAAATAAAATTAGTAGTTTTAAAAATGAACGTTATTTGTTTCAGAGTACGGAAAACATATGTTTTTATTGTTATGGTTTATATTAACAAAGCTTTGCGAGGTTGCGATGAGCTATCGATAACTTTTGAGACAAAATCATTTAATTAAAACTACCTCAAAATATGACACAATTATTGTTTCAAGCACGTTTATTGTCTTGGTGTAAAATAAAAACAAATTGGGCTAGGAGTACAGTACTCGGGGGTAAATAAACAGTTGTTTTGCAACGTTGGAAAGCACTTCTCTGCGATAAACTTCGTAGATTGAATATTAGTGCTGGGTATGGGGCGTAAGGTAATATGCAGGTCGGACAAAAACAATAAATACAACACTATTAAATAACCGACAAACGTTTCTTGCTTAAATAATTAGTAAACCAATTATGAACCCAAAATAGCAGCATGCATTAACTGCTACCACCAACGCTGGCGAAACTCAATGTGTCGTTTGTATGTTACATGCTCATCCAATAAGCAAGAATAATACGGTTAGTCTTTCGAGGTCTTCACTGTAAAGTACAAGAAATTCAAATAAATAAAAACAAACGAAATTTAAAATTGCATCTACAACAAATATGCCAATACGAGAACAATTCTTAGAAAATGTTAAACAAAACATGTCACACAGTACAGTTTCGCGATTTTCAGCCAAATATTGCTTGTTTTATTTTGCTAAAAATTCCCCCGCCGCTCGTTTTTCCCTGTCCGTCTTTCGGTTTCTCCTTTTCTTCGTCGACCTCCGAGCTAGTCTCCGATTCGACATTTTCTATGAAGAAAAGGAGAAACCGAAATTAGAGTCGACATGTCCCTAAAATTCGGAGTATTGCGAGGTTACTAGGGATGTTAAAATTAGAATATCGGATCCTAAAAATCCAATTTTCTGTTTATATCGGGAATTTGAAACAATTATAATTCTTTCGTTTTAACATCAAAAGTTGCGCCTAATTGTACATACGCTAGGGGTAAGTTTGTAAGTCCGGCAGAGCAACGGACAAATTACTGTGTTTGAAACTTCAAATTTACACAAACCTTCCTAGTTAAGAAAAAACTTAACTTTTTTGGAACATTTAGGCTTAGCAAAAAATACGAAGCCAGAATAAAAACAACAACAACAGGTGATTAGAAAACAGCAACAGATATCCAACAAAGGTTAATAAATCTTTTTAGCTTCGTGCATCAAAAAAAATAAAATTCTGGAGCACACCGCAAAGCCATTGCATCAAGTCCTATACTACTGATTTTGTCTTACCTTTAGTTGGATGAAATCCTTCTATAGTTCCCTCGAATTCTTGGTCGTCTTCAGTGAAATCAAGTAGAACCTCTTTCTGGCGATCCGTTAACGACCTAATTTGTGTATGAAGTTAGCCCATACTAATTATCTCACTCTATGAAAACATGTATGCTCTAATGATAAACAAGATGCAGATGTAAAAGTATTAGAAGTTGGTCGCTGTGACAGTAAAAAATTACATCAAATGTTTATTTAATTAAATTTATTTTTCTTACTGTTGGTAGTACAAAACTTACTTTGGCAACTTAACCTTTACGTGCACGTAGTGGTCGCCAAAGCCGTAGCTATTAACTTTTTTTATTCCCTGTCCCTTGAAGGTAAAAGTCTCGTGGGAAGAGGTACCAGACGGGATCTGAAAGCAAAATTTTTTACATAAATAAAAAAATCACTTTTGCCAAATATAGTTTGTGGAGTATAGAGTAATCGATTAATTTTGAGGCAGGTAATTTTTTATTACCAAAAACGTTTTGTTCAGCACTGTCAATTGAGGCAGTGTTAACACATAAAAACTTGAACAATAAAATATTCATCCATAATTTTTAAGTATATATTTTTGTAAAAATAGCGCAGAAACAGTTGTGTTTACATTAACTAGCAAGCAAATAAAGTAGATCTTATAGAAGCTAATATCTTTTGCTAAATTGGAACAGGTTTCAACATGAAATACCTTTTTTTCTTAATTTGAGAAACTGCACTTTGTCAAACGTTATAACAGATTACAGAATAACAAAAACAATATTTAGCAAATACCACTAATTCATTCTCATTGTGAATGCCTGGAATCCGAATGGTGCCACCAAGCGCAGCTTGTGCGATAAAGATATTGACGTCAGAATGTACATCAGGTCCTTGACGACGAAACAGTCGGCTAGGGGCAACCTGGAAAGAACAGAGTGCTATGATAAAAAACTCCAATGAAAAAATAGTTCTCAATTAGAGATAAAACTCACTCTAAAGGTAATGAAAATTTCCCGGGTACCAACTTGCATCCTCACGGTTTGTTTATTTTCAATTCCTACAATAAAATAACAAGAAATCCATTTTAAGACTTCTTAATATAAAGAAATTGAGCACAGGTTAACTTGCTAAAATAATTGTCTTTATTATATTCATGAAATAAAAACGAAATAGAAAATACATGTATAAAACAATTACCTGCAGGGACCGGTACTGTGATGGCTTTATTTTGCTTTACTTGCCCCCTGCCTTTACACTTTACACAAGGAGAGGTAATAAGCTTGCCAGTTCCACCGCATCGTCTACAGGTGGAGCGCATTACAAATGGACCGGTCACAACTTGCTCCTTATGGATAAATATTTTGGAATAGTTTGGTAAAGGATGTTGGAAAACGAGTCCCAAACAAATTAGAATTTCATAACAAACCGAATATTTTTAAACATTGCTGCACAATTAATTATCATGATCTTACCGAACCAGTTCCCCCACAATGCCCACATTTTGCAACTTTTGTGCCAGGTTCATTTCCCTTGCCATCACATCTCGAGCAATTGTCCATCATTTCAACTTTGAGTGTTTTGTTTACACCTTTGGCAGCCTCGGTGAAAGTTAGATCCATATAAACCTGAAATAGTAATATCCCTAACTTTTAAATTGCTGTTAGATAAATATGTTTAGAGAAAATTATCAAGTTGCCTACCATAGAGTTTATGACATTTGAGAAATAATAAAAATAAAAAAACTTAATGTGGTCAATGTCAAGGAAGCAGAATAAGAAATAAGTTTTTGCATTGACCTTCCAGCAGATTTATCTATTTAGAACAAAATTACCTTACCTCAAGTGGTGCAAATTCTCTGAAATCTTCAAAGCCAGCATTACCACCACCTCCACTGCTAGAAAACTCTTCAAAAATTTTTCGAAATAAGTCCTCAGGATTCATGTGACCCTGAAAGCCGGCAGAGGACCATTGTGCTTGACCTCGCTGATTTGATTGGAAACCGGAGCTACCAAGAAGGTCATATTCCTGCCTGCGACTTTCATCTCCCAATACCTAAAACATCAGGCAGTTTTTAAAAAGCATTTAAGATGAATGTCATTTTAACGAAATTAAATAGGCCCCAGTATTACTTAAAATTACATTGAAAAATAGTACTTTACCTCATAGGCTTCAGCCACCTCTGCAAACTTCTTGGAAGCATTTTTGTCTCCTTTATTGGTATCAGGATGAAATTTTTTTGCCAGCTAAATGTAACAAAAATATCAAGCAATTATTACCCGAAATAATAATGATTTGTTAAACTTGAATATTGCCAAAAAAATTAGACAGCGGTTATGTTTTATATAATTAAGTTGAATTTATTGGAAAACATTACTTTAGCAATGTTGTTGAATGGTTAATTGCTGGTTGTAAGATTAGGAGATTTGCATTTGACTAGCCTCATAATTGAAATTGATGACCCAAGAAAATTATTGTAGTCTGCTTTCATACTGCTTTATACTTTTATGATTTACAATTTTAACAGGATTGACTAATTTATTTTTATTATAACTTGTTTTCACAAATATTGAATGTTTAACATATCGCACATAATACATCTATGTTTTATACAATAAAAATATATAGTTACTGATGCAATCCTGCCAACAATATTAGGCCACTTCTCAGAAATTTAAATTAAATAAACTGTTACATCATATGCACTTTCCACACTTGCCTGATAGTAGGCTTTCTTAACTTCTTTTTGTGTAGCATTTTTGGAAATTCCAAGTATTTTGTAAAAGTCTTTCGATGAATAACTTGCAGACTTATTGAATGACCTTGAAGTATATGACTGCAACTTTGGGGGATATTTCCGAAGCAAGCAGTCTAAAAAAATACATTATTTTTATAAGTAAACCTTAAGTTAGACATATTTACCAGCATAATATGTTTAACTTGATAAATAAACTGACCTCTGTTTCTTACAATATTTTGAGGGGTATTGGGTGGAGAAGCCAAAATACTTAAATTCTTTGCGTCTTGTTTTAAACAAAGACAACTTACAAATAACTTATTTTCGCTACTAATGTTTATATTTCTTGGTATCCGAGTGAAACCTAAAGACCCTCGAAGAGCGGACATTTTGCTAAAAAACGAAGTTAAGCAGCTCAATTGCTTATATTGCTTTCTAAAAAGCTCAAGTAAGTGTACAACGTGGGTTTAATACAGACCAATAGCGTATAATATATGTATACAGGCAAACTACTTTAACCTACACATAAAATACCATGCAATACAAAAAATTAGCAAAATATTACCATTAATAAATGTTATCGTAAAAATTCCTCAATAAACAATTCTACAGGATCATAAATACTGTAAATAAAATATAATTGTAACTTTGCAGATCTGGATTGAATTTTTAAAATTGTATACAACGATTAAAGCAACGAAAATTCGAGACATTTAACAGATACTCGTATATTCCGTATAAGTATGTCAATTGTACCAAGACAAAATACTTGCGGCTAACTGAAAAATTACCCAAATTCACCCAAATGGAGATATTTCCACTATATCATCATATTGTAAAGTGTCCTTTAAGACAACACTGATCTGTGGTATGATTCAGGCGATTTAACTGAAGCAAACTAACCTAAAATCGAACGTGGCGCCAGGGGTGCCCGCAGAAAAATTTCCAGGGGGGGCAATCAGGGGCGTAACCAGAAATTCAAAAAGGGGGTCCTGAATTTTCAACTTAGGGAACTCCCCTATTTTTCGTCTGACGTCAATGAACAATGACGTCATAAAACAGTGACAGTATGACGTCATAGATTGGTGATTGCAAGACGTGATAAAAAAACTAATCAGAAACAGCCAAATACGTCCAGCAAAAGCGACCACGTTAGTCGACAATCATGTCAGGCGCCGGCTGTGAAATCACGGTGTGCAATCGTTAACTTCAGGCAAAAAACAAACAAACCAAGACCGTGAAATATGTGTGATTAATTTTGGTAGAATCACACATAATTCAACTATCAGCAGCGCAGTTTTCAAGTTCCATGAACGGAACGAGCGCTAAATTACAAGCACGTCTTTCACCACCTGTAATACTAAACGAAGATCGTTTTTTTCGAGTGTTATTATGCCACGATTAGCGCAACATCTGCGCCGAGTTGTGTACCAAATCAGCTAAATTACAAGCTGCGGTTGAGGGGAAATAAGTTGTGTCCATTGCACACTTAACCCGTGGTCTTAGAGTATGCATAAAGAGCATAATTTTGCGTTAACCATCATTAGTAGGGCGAATATTTTTTGACATGTCAAAAAAGTCAAAATTTTGTCAAAATTTACACTTTAGGTCAAAATTTGTCAAGTCAAAATCACCTAAAAATGAACATAAATCGTTTACAAATTCGAAAAGGTATAGTCAGCTTTTTGAAATTGTCGTTCAGTTAACATTTTATCATAACAATTTAGTTTTTAATTACGTCTAATACATGTTAACCGTATTAAATCTTCATTAGAGCAATATTACGGCGCCCGCCATAAAAACGGCGTTTTGCGCTCGATTTTGGTTTCGCATTACATTAAGACGCGTGACCCAATTACTTAAAAAGCACGCCGCTTCGAACAGTTTGTTAAACCATGACAAAAACGAACAAAAAACGATAATATCACTTACAAAAAGGGGGTAAGAACTCCCGCCCCCCTGGATACGCCACTGGGGGCAATGGATAATGTATAATATTTTTAACCTTTATAAGTAATACATATTACACTTATAAATAATACTAATAATCGCATATTGAAATTCCAGGGGGGGTGAAGAAGTTCGATATCTGTGGTTGTCACTAGATTTAAGCAGTGTTTGGAAACCTATGGATCCAACCCAAAATGAGGCTCCCGTTTCATTTGGTTGTGTCGCTGATTGCAATAGTTTTATATAGTTAGATTTATTAAGTTTGGTTCTGTGCAATATTTCCTTAAAAAATGAAAAAAAATGCGTCCAACTGATTTATGCTTGTAAGTCTTTGTTATGTTTACCAAAAGTTCTGTGTAAGCCTGTAAGGGAACTGATGATTAGGCAAAGCTTTGCTGTTATACTGATGCTTGGTAACTGCAGTATTGTCGCGAACAAAGTATAGGAAACACTGAGCTAAACGAGGGTCGCAAAACTATAGTGCCCGCAGGTGAAATCCGGCACGCCGCATATTGTCCCATTATTGTAAAATACAGTTATTAATATCTTAGTTATGCAAAAAAACTACTCGTTGATAAATGAATATTTCTTTTATTTTTTCTTCGTTTTAACAAATATGCCTAACCAAGTCAATACAAAATTTTATTCTCGCGATCTCCAATCGTTATAACTGTTCGGCCTGCGACCGTTAATCCTTAAGATAGCCTACTGTATATACGGCACATGGAAAACAATTTGGTGACCCCTGAACTACATAGTTATGGTAAGATCAGCATCTATAGCACATTAAAGTTGTTTTTTGTAACAATTTTGAAATGTAGTAATTCGAGTATTTAGATTGCTTAATTTCTATTTATTGCCGTTCCAAGAATATATCCTTCTACGGTGGCGCAACAAATGCTACTGTGTGAAATACGGCGCCTTTTGCCAGAAAACATTTCCTTAAATTTGAATCTTAAATGGTTTTTCATATATATTTTTACGAAATGCTTCATAAAAGTAGTTTAGAAAAAAATACAAAAATATTTTTTTGGATATTTTATACTTTTCAAAAAGAAAAGTTACCATGCTGCTGTATAGCTGGATTTATAACACTCATGGATTTTGCTAACGGAATGTCTTACGTTCAGTCTTTTTTGATATAGTTGTACCGTTTTCTTGGCAAAATTTATGTGAACCAATTTTAAGGTGATTCGATTGGAAAAAACGATCAGAGACTATAGGCCTACATCAAAAATGGAGGATCTTAATAATGTAATAAAAATTTATCCGGTTTGTTTGTTAAGCTTATTCCTTGGAACTAAACATTTTGCCTAACTAGACCTTTTTGGCTTTGCAATTTATTATCAAAATAACAAACGCTTTTTTTTAAAGTAAACAACCTTGTGATACAGAAAAGCCGAATCCCAAGTCTAACATGCTAAAATAATACAATTTAGCAGAACAGGCCTTGTTCGACATTTTGTTTTTATGCGCTAGAATTTCTATGTAATCCGATTGTCACCTAGCGCTCCAGTGTTTTTTCATTTGACAGGATTCTTATAACGCGCAAGGATATGATGTTAGTCAAATACGAGGTATGCGTTCCCGAAGCCTGTCTTGGTGAAAAGTTTAAGTAAAACTAACAACTGTTTTAATAGACGACAAGCACCACCAAACTTGGTACGTTTGGTAATTAAATTAATTGAAAGATATGATTTTTTTTTCGAATTAAAAAGTCGTTTTCCTAAATGCTGTGTTTCTTCTTTTGATTTGTTAATTGGCGTCAGAAGGCAGAACTAGTAAGTAGTTGTACAATGTACATACAAGCTTTAGCTTTTTCCAACCTTGCATGCAAATTACCACACAAGAAAACTCATTAAAATATCTATTAAAAAACAACACAACATCACATGCGAAACATCGATACGAGGTAGTGCAATTTTCCGATTAAACGATTACACACATTGCGAAAAAAAAATACACTGACAATACAAAAACGAAACGCGTCAACGAAATAATTTCGAAGAGCAACTCGACGCCGCCTGATAAACCTTTATCTTTTCATGGGATCGCGGCCTCGGCGATATTATGTGCGAACCAAACTCGTTGTTCGGGTCCACACGACGCATTCTCTCGCGGTACGAACGCGGATTGTCGTTGCGGGGGGAATTCCCTCTCGTCGGCCTGCCGTAGCGCTGGGCAACGTGATGCTGGGCTCTGCGCATGCGCGCGATGAAGTCGCGCATCTCCTCATGGCTGTACTTGGGCAGGGACTTGCTCTCCGGCAGCATGCACATGTCGCCCTGGTCACTGTGCTGTGCTTCAGTCGCTTGTAGATTATCAGCGGCGACCGCTTCAGAGCTGGACGACCTGTACACCCGAGCGCCCACTAGCGGAACAAACGTATCGCTGTCGGCGTCCACTAAAGGGTGACAGTAGGGTTTGCGTTGGTGGCTGGGGTTGGATGGTGGTACTGGAACAAATTTTGTAGCAACGCAAGAATCAGGCCTGGGCATAGATTGCCGTTGTCCGTATTGCTTGGGGTTCCTGGTACTTGCTGCCAAGCCATTGACAGTGGCACCCTTGATGGCGGCGTGGTTTCGATCTGCTGTACACTTTAGCGCCACTTCGGCATTGCGCCTTGACCTTTCGCGCAGATCGTTTTCTTTGGGTCTGGAAACGTCATTTGTCGGTCCTTCAACGTCGGAGAAAATCGACGAGTCGAAGCTCGACTGCCAACAGTCATCAGGCAAAATGACGTTGGCTCCTTGACGAGTCGCCTTGTGATAACTGGGCAGTCGTGGTGTGGACCTGAACCGAGGCGCGTTGTCGGCGTTCCCGTGAGCATCGCCTTCCTTGCTGGGCTCGGGAATGCTAATTCGAAGATCCTTGGACAAACAGGTTTGAGTCGACGCCGAATTAAGGTCGACGGTTTGGGTCGACTTGGTTTCATCGTCGCAAGTTTGAGTCGCTGTACTTTCGCACGAAATTGTTTGAATGGATTTGCATTCGGTGGCGAATGTTTGAGTGGACTTGAAATCTGTGGAGGTTGAAACTGTTTTGTTTGGCCCGATGCTCTCCGTGGCTCGGGTTTGGCTCGACACGCTTTTAACGCCGCGCTTTTGCGCCGACTTGCTTCCACCATTTGTTGCTGTAAATCCAACCTGTTTTGCTTTATTTCTAACCACTGGTTTGTTTCGGCTTGTTTCTGAGGTGCTGGTGCCCAGTTTAGACAGCATTTCGGTCAAGTTGAGGCCCATTTCCGATGCTAGTTGCTTTCTATCGACTGAACTATCTTCCTTGACTGGCACGTTGATCATGAAAGTGATAAAACCTTGATTGCGTTTTGTGCTGGTTTCTTCGAATGTGGCAGACACCACATTGTACTGCGTTGCGCCGATGAACGCAGTTTTCGAACGTTTGTCGTCAGAAATATCTGCGACTCTTGGTGTTTCCGTTGCCTTAACAATACTAGTGTCCTTTTCACTGTCTGTGTCGTTCAACAACACAGTCGTATGCCGTTTTGCTGCGTACCTGCGTGGACGTCTGCTTTTCGCCGGGGCAGCTGCAATATTGTTGGTCTTTTTCGCCAGAGTTGCATTTTCAACTGTGGAACTTAAAGAGCAACTACTTGGAGCTTCGGTAAGTTTGTTTGAACGAATATGTCCAGGTAATGTAAGTCCTTCCTCCTTGGTATCCATTTTAGTGGAATCCATCAAGGCCTGTCCAAATCCTTGATGAATTTGTGAGTAGTCAGGGGCGTTGAGGTTATAAGCGTTGTCAGTAAGGGTTGGGTTTACGACCGTATCTGATACCACACTTTCAGTTCCTGTCTGTGTTTGTAGCTCTGGTATAGAAGCTGCTTTTTCAACACCCATGGGTGACACTCTTTCTGACTGACATTTATCCGTTGTCTGTAAATCTCTTAAGTCTGTACGTGGCTCTGGCGCGGTAATATGAGTTGCGGATGCCGATGCCGACTGAAGTTGTTGATCTTTAGATGAAGACGAAGGCACAAGTTTATTATTTTGTTCTAAGTGAAGTTGGTCAAGTAAAACTTCGTCATCCAAAATCACATCACCATCCGATTCGTCCTCCACTTCTACTGTGGGAAGTTCCGATTGCTCCAAATACTGGGGAAGCAGAGCGTCGAAGCCTAACATTCGGTCGATCTCGGCGAAAACGAACTCCGTGTCGTTGGGGAGTTCCGGGGTTCGCTGGTAGGGATCTGTTGCCCCACTATCACGCTGGCGCAATGCCGATTGAATGGCGTCGTGCAAGATGCTCCTTTCAAAGTTTTGCTCGCCGCGTGGATCGGAGAAATCTGATTCGCTGAAAACTTCTGTTCCAGACTTAACAGGTTCTAAAGTTTGCTCAGCTTCCACCGCTATGAAACGCGGGGAATTTAAACATGGTAAAGGACTTTCCTCTCCCAGCATTTCGTTTACGATCCTGTCGACGTCGATGCTGTCTGTTCCCGTTGTGAGCGGAATCCAATCTGAGAGGTAACTCTTCTCAGGACAGAGGTCGTCGACTTTCACCGATAGCTCAGAAGCAACTGACTTACTGCGATCAGTTGCGTCGCCACAAGAGTTCGGATCACAATCCGACAACTCCACTAAGTTGTCGACGTGGTCTGCAAACTCGCGCAGGCGAAAAAAATAAAAGTCTTCATCTCCCATCCATTTCTTAATGACCTGAAGCTTATCTGCATCCGGACCTGTCATACTCGCGCTCAAATCAGTTTCTAGGACGTCCGAGTCCAGCAAACTCCGCCAAGACATTCCGTTTAGCCTCGCTACTCTCTCGTTAATGCTGCCTGGACGATTTTCCTTGCCTTTACCTGACACTGAACTCTGTCTTGTCTCTGACACTTCTTCAACTGCCACCTGAGTGTTGGATAAGGATGACCTTTTGATATGCTTTTGAACCTTGTCCATCGATTTTTCTTTCTGTGCAGGCCTGACTTTAGCTGACACAGCACTCTGTAATGTTTTCACTTTCCTTTCAATCCCAATAGCCTTGTTGTCAGCGGGCCTGAGTTTTTCCTCCGTTGCCTTGTTCGTGACATTTCTGGCGACGATATTAATTCGTGTTCTTTTGGGTTCGACTTTCGCCAGTGGACCTGAAATTTAAAATAAAACGATAAAACTATATCATCTAATTCTTATGTATAATTTACATCTGAAAAAGTCCGAAGTGGGTAGAGGCAAAATCGCCATCCATAAGTAGACAACACATTGTAGAAAATTGTAGATTTTTTCGTTCATTAAACAAATCGTGGCTTACCGGTAATCTGATGCTTTGATTTATTTGGTTGCTGTAGGGCGACGTTCAGCTGGTGGTTCGTTGCTTTCACCCCTGCTATAAAAGTTAACCAATAAGTTAACGCAAAAAAGTAAGGCAAAAAGCATCGTTAAGACAGTAGCTTACTCTTCCTGCGGTGAATGTGAAGCCTGTGTGGAGTTGGGTGGATTGCTTGAACATTGCCGTGTGTCGATTGCTGAAAAATATACAAGGGTTGAGCAATTCTGCGATTGTTTTATCGCCCGTAGATTGTCCTGTGGTATTTGCAAATAAGGCTACTTTGTAAGGATGAAAACTATACTTTGTATAATAATTAACTAATAACTCGGCTCACCATTTGCGATCGACTGGTTGAACTTGGCGAATGTTTTCTCACAAACTTAACTGACAAAGATTCCTTCTGTGAAAGGAAAACGTGTTATACTCACTCTTATTTTATTTAGGGTGGTCTAAGATCGCCATTATCCCGGGCCACAATATTATTTACAGATTGTACACATTGTAGCCTACATGAGTGCTATAGAAACATAAACAGTTTCTTATTCGTTTTCACACGAAACGTTTCAAACAAAGGAAGATTTTCTGAAACAAGAACACGAAATGATACGCAAAAACAAAAGGTTTAGGTAGTCTATCACTAAATTACACTGGACACAAAAAGCAATGCCGCGCTCAACATTTCGGCCTGGATTTGGAAACTGTGACGTTGTTCTGCATGGGGACTTGTTAAATGGATTTTTAAAATCTGTATATAAACATAACTAAAAATATTTTTCATTACGCAACATACCTTTTCCTGAGCCGCTAGTTTTGAAAGGCTTTTCCAGTTTAGGATGAACTGGACAGGTTTAGGCTTCACTGCCTTTTTGACTGGTTTAACGAATGTCTTCTTTGAATCATCCGACATGACAGGAAACAAGGTCGGGAAAAGCTTCGCCTTGCACCAGTCCACCATTCTTTTCTTTTTCAAGGCCTTCTGTGAAGGTTTTCTCAAACGGCGACCAATTTTCTTTGGCTTGTCTATAAATTTGAAAAAGTGCAACACGTTATTACATAGGAGTAACCGTGTCTTGTTGGGAAATGCCAACTTGGCGACTCTTTGTAAGATTTAGTAACTAAATTACCCTTTTGAAGCTTCCGTGAAAAGTACAGGTCGACCAGCTTTCTTCGAGCCTCACCGATGCAATTCGGCACCGGGATGTTGCTTCTTCGCTTCCTTTGCAAGCATTTCCTCACGTCCATTTGCTTCAGAACGATTTTTGGACGCGGTTTCGGTTCGACGCCTGAAAAAACATCACTGCGCTTAACGAATTTCTTCCCGGCAAGCATGTAATTGTATGGAATATTTAACTAAACCTACATATTTATTGTTAAAAATTACTGTTTCAGCATGGAACACTTATACCTTAAGATATTTAAACGTTGGCAATTGTAAAGCGCGAATGTAAATTCAAGTGACTAAACCATATTTTTATTCTCATATAGCCATCAGGATACCAAGATTTTACGCCCGGCAATATTGCAGTAACGAGCTATAACAAATTGATGCTTAAACAAGAGTTCCAGTGCGACAAAGTATTTTAGTTATTCTAACGACGTACCCCTGACTTTGTAGAAGGCACAGCGGGGGAGCGTTCGCCGGCGCATTTCCTCCTTGGCGATCTTCTTCTTGTAAGCGTCGACTATTTTGCGACTGCTGTGCACTGGGATGAGCGAGTCCTTTTTCGGAATTGGTTTGCTCACGGGTACCTCAGCTGCCTTAACTGGAAATAGGATTATCGAGTTAGATATGGATTCCCAAGCTATTCATGCGATAAACAAGCTGCTGAAAGCCACAGCTTTTGTGAAATAAATAAACGACATCAATTTACTATAGATAGTGGCAATTAAATACAAACAGGCAGTATATTAAGGCACATAAACGTGAATTGATCACCGTGAAAAGTATTTCAAACAAAATCTCCGGTGTTACAAAACTGAAAAACGGAAAGATAAAAAAACATGAATAAAATACACAATCACACGTTTGCACGATAACAAACTTAGTTTTTATCACAGTTGTGTCGTCAGTTATACGTTTTAATGAAACCTGCTGACAATACTTAAATTTATAGATATACAACCTTACACTGCAAATCGGAAAACGTTGCAAAATGCAACGGAGAAAATAGGCCACAAACAGTCAACAGTGTTACAACGAACAATTTATAAGCGTGAAAATAAAAACTTACCTGGCGCTTTTCTATTCGGCGGGTACATCACATGAAGCAGGGTCTGCTTGGGGAAAGGTATTTTGGTGACCCCTCTGTTTTTTCGGTGCAGCACCCTCGAAAGATCGATCGGTGTGATTTTCGGCGGCGGCTTTGGTTTTACTCCTGCGACGGGTAAATGTGAAGTTAAAGTAAGAAAGTTGTCCTGGAATTAAAATTCTTCATTAAACTTGAGGCTTAACATTAGACGCGTGACTTAACACTAACGCACTATGTCGGAACTCGGAAGGCGGTATTTACGCTGTCGTCTACGTTGCCTTGTAAGTGTTATATAAAGTTTTTACTACTATACATATGTACATATAGGTTAAAAAATCGTATCATATTGGCTTTTGCAATCGAGCCCTTGGCACACAATATAAAGTCCCACGAAAACAATGCAAAAACTGTACGCCACCCTTATTCCAATAAGTTTTAAGTTTTGTTCACCTCTGGGCACGTAAAAGGCGCAGGAGGGAAGAGTGGCGCGCCGCATCCTCTCTTTGCGCTTCTTCTCCTGCAGGTTCTCCAGCTCCTTCCTGCTGCTGTGAACCGGGATCCTGGACTTGGGACGTCCGCTTTCGTCCAAGGAAGAGTGGATCGGCGAAAGGTAGAAGGTGAACGGCCTCGTCAGGCTCCGGCTGCGCTCCATTGGACTGATAGGAGGCGTGCTATTTTCACGCGCAAGTTCTGCTTCTTCGGGATTGTGAACCACGAGGATGTCCTTCGAGTTGAAGAACTCTTGTGGAACCGGCTTCAGAATCATCGTGTTGCCGCGGTCGCTGATCCGACTGTGCTTTCCCGGGTACTTGCTCTCGTCGCCAAAAACCTCGACCCACTGCTGGGTGGGGGGTCTCGGGATGGGGTCGCTAGGAGGCCAAGAGCGCCCGGGGTCCAGGTCGACTGTGTTGCACAGCCGAACGCACTTCTCCAACTCGGTCTTTGGCGTTGTCTTACGCTGCCGAATGGTCCTCCACTTTTCAAGCAGTGGTACCTCTGGGATGACATGCTTTACAGTAGTAATACCGAGGGTTGGATTTAATGGCTGGGGAACCGAGATTAACGAAGAAAGGCTTTCCGGAGAATGGTCCTCCTGAAGAGGACTCGGGATCTCCTTGCTCTTGCGATCCGGGCCCGCCTCGAACCTCCACACCTCGTCGACGCTCTTTCCTCCTGTGTCCTGGCGCGGGAGCTGGATGCGGATTCCAGCGTTGCGCAGATCTTCCGGCTTGACTTTGCTCGACTTCAGTACGACTTTTCGGCTTTCCTTGAGCAGTTCCTTCCTCTGGTCCAAGTAGTTGTTCACGTAGGTGGACTGTAAGACGTACTCTGTGGAAAAGGAAATCATCAATAAGCTTTGGTGAATTTTTAGGCCGCTAAGGGAAGAAAGATGAAGACTTTATTTATACCATAGCCAAGTAAAACAAATTATAAAATTGCCATAAATCACTGATGTAATATGAAACTAATGAAAAAAAAGTAAGAAATGATACTTTCCTTTTGTTATTCGACCAAAGATAGCATTTTATATCACTGGTAAAATCACTTAAAAATCACTTTAAAATCACTTAATTATGCCTATGCTGTCATATAGTTACCCTTCGGTCTAATACTTACTTTGGTGACTGCCGATGCGCCTGGCCTCCACTGTGTGTGATAAAGATTTCTAAAGCAAATAGGCTTCCGTTATTTCAGCAAGATATATTAAGATGTATAATGCCTGGGTTTGCTAAACACTTACGTCAGATGGAACATTCGGATGCTTTCTCGCCTCCTGCGTTATCCACGGATGACTGAGGATTTCAGCAACCGTAGGCCTGGTCATCGGGTTGTGGCTGATCAAACGACTGATCAAGTCCTGACATTCTGCAGAGTAAAATATCGTCAGTTAAACTATGGACCTTCGTCAGTATATTACCATGGACATTTGTGGTTGGTTGCAACATGATTTTTGTCATTATAACATGGACATATTAAAGTTAAACTACATGTCATGGACATTTGCCAGTTATACAATATACCTTTGTAGGTTAGATTATGGACATTCGACATTGTGCCAAAGGTGTTTATCAGCAATAATATGTAAATTTGTCATTTATACCATGGATATTTCCAGGTCTACTATGAACATTTGCTAGATATTTGAACATTTATGAGTTATAGAATACATTTTTTAGTTATACTACGGATAGCTCTCAGAATTAGATAAAAAATAATTCACGAAAATTTCAAAATAAACAAAAAATAAAACAAAATAAATTCTTACCCTGGGAAAGGCCTTTGCGGAAGTTGAGTGACGTAAACTTGACTTTCTCGTACTGCTTCAAAACGTCTTTGGGCGATTTACCAGGGAAAGGGTAGTGGCCGTTGACAAGCACGAAAAGAACAACGCCTCTGCAATAAATAAAGCATATTTTTACGTAAAATTACCCACAAATTACAAACCGGGAGACGTATATATGTATGGGCCTATTATTAATTTTTGTCTTATACAAAGGTCAAATTCACATGACGATTTTCGTACTAATGGCGTTCTCTAGTTGCAGTTCTATTAAATAATTTCTTATTCTACTCCAAACGCTACTTCACACAACCTAAAAAATCAATCTTAAAAACACAAACTTCTAACTTTCCAAAATTCGAAAAGCATCTCAAATAATAATAATAAAATTGCGAAAAAAAACGCTCTATAGAAGCACGAAATTAAAATCACGTTTAATAAAATCAATAAAAAATCCTGAAAAAAAACTTACAACTCCACAAGTCGGCTGCATATTACCGGACAAGAAATTTAAAACACGTCCAACAAAAATTGAAAAAAAAGACTGAAAAACAACCAAGATAAACTCACAAACTCCATAGGTCTGCCTGGACTGCGTTGTAGCCGGCGTTGGCGAACCCCAGGCTGGCTCGTCGCAGCACCTCGGGGGCCATGAAGCCCGGGGTTCCGCACTGGGACACACTGACCCGGCCCTGGAACCGCCCGAAGACGCTCCAGCGGTCCTCCTGTTCCGGAGTAGGGGCCACCGAGAAGCCCAAGTCGGCCAGCTTCACTTCTCCCTCCTCCGTCACCAGGATGTTCTCCAACTTGAGGTCCCTATAATATGGGAGTGGGAATATTTGATTTCACCCAAAGTTATGTATAATAATTCCGTATTGCTTTATGATTTTTTGAATTCGCCTTCCTCCGCCACAAGGATGTTCTCCAACTTAAGATCCCTAAGGAAGTGGCATAATTTTGATCTTTAACTGCTGAAATGTGTGTGTTTAATGCTGTCATATTTAGAGGGAATTTTATTTCCGCAATAACTATGGTTTGCTAAATTCAATTAACCAATATAATCTAATTCGAATTCTCTATATCAGTGGTTCTTAACCTTCTTCTTTGCTGCTTCTTTTTCAAATTACCAAACAATTTTCGCAACCCCTTTTGGAATTGCTTAAATATAACAAAACCATTGTAATTTTACTTTTATACAAGTAACCGATAGCACAGTAGCACAATGCCAAAATGTGAGTTAGTTACAGTTTGCAGCCTTATCAGTTTCGAAATTTGGTAATGCGCAAGTCGGACTCGGGACCCTGGTGGTTTTACGTAGTTTTACTCGAGCCTCGAGTCCGACTCAGCAGCCCTGATTACATGTGCATAATAGAGCAAACAAATACAGCAAAAAAAGAAAAGAAAACTTTGCAATGCCACAATATTTTAAACGTCGCGTTTAACATAAGTTCACTAAAAAGCCACGACATCTTACCGGTGCGCAATGCCTTTCTGGTGCAAGTGCTGAACACCCGCCAGAATCTTGGTGAAGTAGTGGTGCGCCGGGACTTCCCCCATGTAGGGAGCGTCCGGATTGCAGGCCACGTGATCGCGATAAAACGCTTTCAGGTCGCCCCTGGCCGCATACTCCATCACCATGAAAATGCGCTTGCAAGACACGAACACATCCAACAACTTAATCTGGCAACAAATTACAAGACATATTTCTATAGCCTACAGCTGTGAAATGTTAATAATTGTTATGCAAATGAGATATTCGGGAAAAATGGTACATTTGTGATTAAATTATAATAACTATATAGTTACAGATATTTAATATGAAATGTACTGTTGTATATTATGTAACAACAACTGTTTAGTCGCATATTTAAGGATAACTCTACAGTGGCAGTTATTTTAAGAACAAATATACATACTGAAAATACGCTCAAAATAAATATTAGCAACAGCATATATCTAATAACAAATTAACAGTTGCTGGTTCAATAAGTCCGTACATTAGCAGACTAGGTGAAAACAGCATGATTAAACGACTAAAAGCAGTACATGTTCGCAAAACAACGATCTCATTTGTAACGTACAATGTTGGGATGTCCGAAGGCCTTGTTCAGGTTCGAAATTTCGGCAGGAATGTACTTGGCGAGCCTTTCCACTCCGACTGCCCCTACGTCAGCATACACGATTTTGATGGCAACCTGTGCACATAAAGAAATATTCTAAATTCTAACCGTTTTTCCTTCACCTTATTTTGATTACAATGCACCGCAAGAGATTGAAAGTTCTAAGGGGTTCGCCACCTACATTTCTTTAAAAAGTTTGGGAACCACTGAGCTTAAGGCGATGTTAGGCACAAAACAAAGTATTGTGCACACATGAAACAATAAAAAATAAAACAAGCAACCTTTTAAAATTGTTTAAAGTTACACGTAATACAGAGCTAAAAACATGTTTAGAATTTATTTTTTACAGTAATACTTTACAGCCAAAGGCTATAAATTCAAGTCAAAACTTTTGCAACTAATATAGTTTTGTTTAAAAAGCTCTACCAAAATGACATTTGTCCTAAATAAGCATGTTTTAGAGAATGCTGTTATAAAACTAATGGATTTTCTATCAATTTTACAATCTAATTTCAATACTTTACTTGTAGTTGCAGGCTATAATTAAGTAAAGATACCACTTTTTGTGCAAAATGAACTGCAATCAGCCAAAGTAGGTTTCATTGCTTTTATTACGTCATAATACAACAGTTAAAACAAACTTCAGCCTAACTAAAATAAGGTTAAACATTTTAAGGCAAGTGAAACTGCCGCCAAACTGACGTCACAATCGTTGAACTGAATTACTTCCATGACAACATGCTAAATTTGCCAGAGTTGTCAAAATTTTACCATTTTTTACCTAAGCTTTACATAACATTTGATAGGAAAACAGCATTTTCTAGTTGATATTTATGTTGTAGTTTATTGTTTACTGATATAGTTGTTAGGTTTTATAATATTAACAACGTGTTTTACAATTAGGGACGTTAAATAAGTAAATATTAGCAGTGTAAGCTCAAACAAGGCTCCTATACGATATAAAACAGGCGCCAAACATTATAATTTTACCTTCAGCTGACCGTCTTTCCTTTCAAGCAACTTCAACTTGTCGCTGGATTCGACTAGTTCCTCGGTCGGTTCGGCTAAAAACACCCGGCCGACCGCTCCACCTCCTAAAAACTTGTCGCTAACTCTGTAGCCCTTCGCCAAACACACGCTCCTCTCTTTTGGCTGAAGAATGCTCTCCACTTGATAATTCATCGTGACTAGATGAATGGGGTTCGCTAGCAAATCGCGAAATGAAAGAATTTTTTTTGAAATCGAATAAAAATTCGCTTTTGCTCAAGAGCTAACAAATCACCTCCGTTTTACAACGTTGGCAAATTGAAAATAATGCGACCGAAAAACCTTGTCCATTGGTTGCCATTGTGATAACAATCCCATTGTGATGAGGCAAATGAGTAAGTTTTCTAAATCACACAGAAATGCCATAAAAAATCGAAATACCTTGTTGTAATCAAAGTATTTTTTCGAATACCTTGTTGTAACGCAAAAACTTTGGGATTTGATAAAATTTGTTAATATTTTACTTCAGCAAATGATTAGTCAACTTGCAAATATTATATTGCAGGGTGGTGGTTGGTGTAGCTTCACAATAATATCTCTGGGGTTGGGTAGTAATAAAAAACTATACTCACATGTAATATGAAGTGAGCTGTTGATTTTGCCCTATAATTATTAAATAGCAAAATATAAACTTGACAAATTTCGTTTGTATTCGTTATGCTCAACGTTTGGGAAATGTTTAAAGCTTCCTATGTTGCCATTGGCGTTACTAATTAGCAATAGATAACGAGCAAGACGTAAGAAAGCTGTCATCTCTTGTTGTCATTTTTTTTGGTTTCAGCCTGTTACATTTTTTTAACAGTTTTGAAGTTTTGCCCACGGGCTAATATCCTTGGCATATATTTTTTAATTATGGTACGAATTGCTTTGTGTCTTGTCAATTGCCAGGTCCTTTTTGGGGACACGGTTGAAATAAGCATAACCCAAACGGATCCTTTCGCGAGCCACAAATGAACTAAAATAAACTCAATATCAAAAATATGACAAGCCACATTTCACATGCGGTTTTCCGAAAAACCACGTAACAGACCATTTTGTAACGGCCTTCATTTTTCAAAACCATTTCCTAGAGCAGGGGTCCGCAACCTACGGCCCGCGGGCCGGATCCGGCCCTCCGATGTAATTCATCCGGCCCGCCGCCTCTTTGACAAATTAGACACGTGTCCATTTCACATACTTTTTTTAGTGTACGTAAGTATGCAAAAATTTTCGCTTTGCGCGAATCATCATTCTACGTCCGGTTTGTTTACGTTTTGATGCTGTCTTTTCAACTATAGATCAGCGCTTCTTTACCGTTGCGTCGTGGAAGGAATATTGGACATATATTTTTAACATTATTTGATTGTCGGCAATGTAATAAAACTTGCAGAAATTTACAAGAAATGCCGGTGTAACAAAAAAAACTTGGTGTGCCTTGGTTAAAAAGGTTAACACACACTGAGCTAGATTAACTTTAAATATTATCGCGTTCCCTCAAAGTATTTTATTACACTTTTCATTAGTAGTATGGATAACGACGTGTGAACTCGAATTTTATACCAAATAAACGCTTTTTTTCGCGCTTCGCTGTAGCACTTTACTGCCTCCTTGATTATAATTAAACACGTTTTAAGTGCAAAAAAGGTTGCCGACCCTTGTCCTAGAGTGTCTTGGAGTCCCATTTCTCTTGTAATTTCAAGACAAAGATTACATCTACATTCCTGACAACATATTGAAAGTGGTAAGGATGTCCGATAAATGACGTTTTATTCCGATACCCTATATTTTGGACAAAAAGTATATCGATCCAATCCAAAATGGCGTCATCACTAGCTTAAATGAGCATATAAATAATGCTTTACAGATTGTTAGCCGAAATTGGCTTCAAGCGTAAATAATTTATGTTTCCTTCAATTTGTTACTAACCGACTAATTTTTGATAAATTGACTTTTTAAGGTAGAATCCACAAATCGTGGCTGAAATTTGGTCTGATGAACATCGAAACCAACCCTATAGTATCGGACGATTACCGGAATTGCTTATAGGCATGACATGTCGGCTCCGATCCGATATTATCCGAAATCCCTAATCATGTGTGAATGTCAGTTCATTCAGCAAATATCTATTTAACCGTTAACGCTGTTTTCAAAGTGCACAAATGATAACGCAAGAATCAACAAGCTCTGTAGACCACTGCATCAATCAAAATTTGACTTTAAAAAAAATTCTATGTGCCCTTTTTCTTTAAATAATAACATCTAGAAATTAACGGTCTACTATCAAGAATATCGGGGTGGGATATGGCGTAGTGATGTTGCAGATGGTCTAAGTGACAAAACCGCACTGCAACATCACTACGCCATATCCCACCCCGATATTTTTGATTGTAGACCGTTAATTTCTAGATGTTATATTGTTCAGTTTGTTGCCCAGCCACCGTTCCACATATTAGACATTTGTGAGGATAGATGGCTAAACAAAATTAAAGCTAGAATTAATATTAAAAAAATGGTACTGCCCCAATTTAAGTAGTATTTGTCTGGTTCTTATCGTTTCCTTACGCCTCTACTCCATTTTTTCTTTTTGCCTTGCAGTTTTTGTGCCGTTATTTTGCGTTGCCGCGTTTCTCTCGACCCGTGCTTATTGTTTCTGTACAGGGGTTGCACACATTGGCTTTCACTACAATTTAATAGTTTTTAATATTGTAGTTATTTTGCTTTGTTTTATTTAATTTTTAATGTTTCTGACTTATTCTTATACTGTTGCGTTTGTTTTTATTCAGATATACTGACGATGCCTTGATTGGCGAAATATATATATATATCTTTTAAGATCTGTTTAGTGTGTCTGACCTGAATTGCTAGCTTTGCTAGAGTATTTTGCTGTTACTAATCAGGAATTAAGGTCGACATTTATCTTGCAAGGGTCAAGGTGATTTCCATTATTCACATATTCAGTGCAACCGGTAACGTATTATAGCGCTTTCTGAAACGTCGTTTGATTAAATATTATTACTCAATATCGGATCGTTAAATTCGAATACAAATTGTAATTGAATCTAATTCGGCCGTTTATATCGGGTAAGTGCAACCCCGAGCGACCAATTACTTGCCGATAACCTTCGCATAATTCAGTGGTTCTCAACCTTTTATGCTTTGTGGCCCCCTTTGAAATACTCTTGACCCTCGTGGCCCCCCTTTAAAAAAATACCAAGCATTGTGTTTAACGTATTTAGTTGTTTTACTTCTTCACGTTAATAACAAATACAGCCATTAATCAACGAATAAATGCACTTACTTCTGAAAATTGTACAAATAACGCATTTTAATTTAAATTAACTTAGTTAGTCAATACAAATCTTGTTGTTTGACGCCACCTGGTTATTTTTTATATTCGGCTCTGTTTTGTAGTGAGCTAAGCGATGTTGTCACATTCGTCGAGATAATTTCTAGATTTTCTTTTATTAAAGCGTTACTTGAATGTTGGCCTAAAAATTTGAATAATCCTGTAGCGTACTTTATGCGTTGTACGATGGAATGTTTCTTTTGCAACTGAACGCCTTTATAGGAAATTACGAAACCGATGCACCTGGCATTGCACACTAGTTGTTTGCCTAACAGCATTTGACTGACACTTGATGATTGGGCAAGGGTATCGGCCAGTAATAATTGACCGCCCGAAAAACGCTGACGCCGCACTGCATGGCTACGTAATAAAGCAGCAGTAATTGTTTCGCCACAGCGACGAGCCTATAACCAAATTTGCCAATCGCGAACGACCAATTAGGCGTAACTTTTCGCGATAAAACGAATAAAAGTGATCTAATATTCTACTTTAAACATCCCTATTGACAAGTCAAAGCACGTGTCAAATAAATGGGTTACAAAACGGTACAAGAAACGTTTACAGTCATAATAAAAAACACAAAATTAAGTTAACTGGTAAATTTAAAAAATAGTGACACTTTGGTTTTCCTAATGTCTAACTAGAGAGTTATGCCCGTGGCCTCCCAATCACCGCTTCGTGCCCCCCCAGGGGGGCCGAGGGCCACGGTTGAGAAATCCTGTCCTAATTACTAAGGATCCGTCAAATGCTGTTGGGAGAGCAACTAAAGTGTAATGCCAGGGGCAAAAATTTCGCAATTTTTTTTCGCAAAAATGGGCGTTAAGTTGCAAAAGAAACATTCCACTGTAAAACGTGCAAATTGCGCTAAGGGTTACTTAAGGTCAACTTTAGGCTGATATTCAGCGTCGTGTCAGTACAAACCTTCGTAATCAACGATTGCATTGCCAGAGTAGAATCAAGGATCGGCGTAAAAACGTCCGACGTAATATAACACAGACGAATCACAGAGATTCGTTACGTTTAAAAAGGCAATTGCTGCTAAATCTTCCTCCTTACCACTGCAATGAAAGCTGGTATATGATAACAAAGTGATGGCTCCAGTTTTTGATGTCTATCCGACATTTGTACCAACTATACTCAGCGAGAAGGCCGTCGTAATGTGCGTTTAATTGGCAACTATACCTATATTTGCGAAGCTGGACTTTCTGATCTGGCGTGCAATAAAACGAAATTCAGAAATCGTCTTGGCGTATGCAATGACATTCGCTTGGTTCAATACAAAACAGAATCGAATAAAAATACCCTAGCGAAATACAGAAACAAGCTTTGCAATGACTAACTGTTAGTTAATTTGAAGTCAAATGACTGATCTGTTAGATTATTAGAAGGTAAGTGCATTTATTCGTTAGACTTCGTTTAATGGCTGTATTTGTTATTAACGTGGAGTAGTCAAACAAGTAAAAACACATTAAATACAATGCTAGTATTTTTATAAGCAGGGGGGCACGAGGTTTGAGAGCCTATCAAAGGGGCCACGGAGCATAAAAGCTTGAGAACCACTGGTCTAAACTATCATTTAGCAATTTATATTAATTTATTATATAGATTATGTAGAGGGTATATGTATGCATAATATGCCCAAAATACCTTAATTTAGAGCAGTTTATTTTAACAGTATTCGCCCATTATATTCATAAAAACTTACTGATAACTTCGTATATATCACACATAAAATCCACAAAATATGAATAAAATTTAGGAAAGGACGTAACAAATTTGCGCCATAACGTGACACCATAAAACAAGTAACCTAAAAAAAACTAGTATAGGCGCTAACAAAATCGCGTCTAAATGCATCAAGCGAAAGCATTCACGGAAAGCAGGATATTTTTGCATTTATTAGGTACCGTATAACTCGCCAAACTTTTTATCTAAAAAATTGTGACATATTGGTCATATGGCAAACAAGTGGTAAGCCATTTACTCAGCTGTATGGTAACGCAAAAACATCGTTTAAGTTTGCTACAAGCGCAATAAATCATATAATCCTTTATTGTCAGATTGTATACGTGGTAATTACTGTAACAGCTAAATCTCGCGCAAACGAAAAATTATTACAGAGATGCATGTCCTTTAATTTGAAAAAATGTGTTTACCTATATGGTTAAACCGGGCAAACATTATAGTTAGCGGGCAGGACATTAGAATGATAGTGGTCTAGGTGTCTATGCGATATTAAAAACATTCAACAGTGATAAACTACGAATTATAGTAGTCAAATAGCCTACATGTTTTTTTAGAAGTCTATAACACATATTAAAATGGCGACCAATTCCTCTCGAAATTACGCAACAGCATTGATCAAGTTGTCGCAATTAACCACTAATCGCCGAATGGCGCCCCAACCTACAAAGCCTGTTTGAGTTACGGCCGACAAGTGGTTAAAAACGAACCAGGTTTCTCGGGGCATGCTAATAACGCACAGTCAGTTAATTTGCACACAATTTCAGTTAATTTTGCACACGTTCCGTGTTTCGCGATAAATAACCCAAACTACGTGTATAATCCACCAAATTAAAATTCATTAAAAAACATACCCAGCACCGTATTGGGCAAAGCTTCGGTGCTTGTTACTTGTAAACACGGAATACAAATCGCGGAAACTTTCATCTAGCATAACCTCAAGCGAGAAACAATATTGCTTGTCGCCTGTTTGTTTAGTTCTTGAGGGCTAGTATTTTGTTGCTGGATTCGTTTTGTGCTTATTCCAGATACAATACTGTCTACACCTGTCCTAGCATGTCCATCTTGGTAGATACAAGCCAAAATAAGAAGCACGTTAATATATGTCAATGCAATTATAAATTATACGCCTAATACATACATTTTTTTAAACACACACTCTTTGTTTATATATTTTTCCTGAATCCAGATTTCTCATTCACACCGTTTTGTTTGCAGGAAATTGTGTGGGAAAGTTTAAAGATTCCTTCGGTGTGTTAGTTTTGCACTGTATTTCAATGCTTTGTGATTAAAATAATTGTGGTCCTCGACTTAACATTGCTTATTGAGCAAACAAATATTTCATATTTAGATAAATACTTTTTTTAGAACTTGAATAAAATGAACTAATGTGGAAAAAATGTTAAGTTTTTGTCGAATTTTTCAACAATAAAGTTCTTTTCAGACGGAATAAAAAAGTTTGTTTTCTCTTTCGTTCAAGGCATTATAGCAGTATTATTATAATATTTTTATCGCGAATTTGAGGGCCAGAATAGTTTTAAATCATCACTTGGCAAATGTGAAATCATGTAATAGTTCGTGTTTGTCTCAATTCGAATCGAAACTACGCAGAGCGCCTGAAAGCGTCATGCCTGTCACGATTATCTATTACCAAAATTCCTATCCTCATAACACTTTTGTCAAATGGTGTTGGTAATTGTGTAAATGGTGTTGGTAATTGTGTTTTTGCGCTTCATAAGTGTGGACCAAAGGATCGTCATTTTTTTTAAATTTGACGTCATACAAACCGATAGATTAAAGAAACCCGTTGTTTCCGGTCGAGCTGTGCAAACATGAGACTGAAACCGAGTCCAAATTCAAGGGAATGACAAAGCGTGTTTTATTTTTGAAATATGCAAAATAAAGATTTAAAAACAATATATATTTAACATAAATATAATAACAATTGTAAAATTATACAGGTCCTTTTTAAAATAATTATCTTGAAATAAAGTAAAACATATAACTAAGTATCTGATAAAAGTCCGTAGCTCAATCCACCAAAAATCTTCATCTTATAAATAATTACGAAAGAAAGAATACAACTAATAATAATAAGGGCAGTGGAAGCCCAAACAAGGTAAAACGAATACCCAAACTGTGGGTTTGTCGTTTCAAGTACTATCCAGGTTTGATTTGCCAAAGCTGAGTTTGATTGTCCGGTCAAAGTCGACATTACAACAGTTCCGAAAGAAGAAAAATACTTTTCAGGATTGCCCACGAACCCCGATAAATATACTGTGTAAAGTATCGCACACCCACAAACGAAACAACCTGCGTTTAAAACACGGTATAGTTTGTCATTTTAAAACCTTGTCTTTTATGATTTACATTTTAGTATTTTACAAAATCACAATGTGGATTGCGCACTAAAAATTTATAAAAATTTAAGGAACGGTACACATGAAAAACCATATACCAACCTAAACATCACAAATGTTACATTACTGATTTGCAAATTGGCGTGAAAAATCAGCAAGTATATAAAAGATTATATTACGTGCGGAAATTTAGTTCTATGCATCGAACACTATACTTATAATGGATTAATGGTGTTAACCTGTTTAGATCAACTGCTTTGAATATGCAAATGTTTAAAAAAAGCTAACACAGAAAATGATAGTTTTTTTGACGATGTCAATACACAAAAAATGTTAAACGTCATCGTAAGAGCATATTGCTTCCTGTCGACTGAAGATTACTGATTAGAGAGATATTTTGCATAGTGTCAAACCGAAACTGAATCAGGTCTTTATGAATAGGTTTCGATCTTGTTATTTCGGAAAGGTAGGTTAACCGAGCCTGGACCGTTTTTTAATAGTTTAATAAGCCTAACTAGAAATAAACCGAATATTTGAAAGACTAGTTAATTAGGGTAAGAAGACTTTTATACGGTACATCAAACTGAATCTTTTAAATTGCTACGAACTAAAAACCGGAACCAAACCGGATTCTGAAAAAACCCTGAACCTGAACCTGAAAAGTCAAAAAGTTCGACTCCCTGATACTTTGAAGTTTTACTGCACAAGATCGAAAAAAATGTAAGCATGACTTTCGACGTTACCATGTACATTAAATTATGCACGGTGGTTTTGGTAAGCAACCATGTTGTGTGCTTCTAGGGCTAGGCCATCTTTAGTTTTGTCTTAGAAAAATGATGTTTGCGCTGTTTACAGTTGAAGCCTTCATGAGGAAAAGAAAAGTTAAAAAATGTAATTAGCCTAAATAGTCACCTCCTAGCCAAAGGAAGAAAGTCTGTACTTTAAGCTCGTTGTAAGATCGCAGGCTAGTGATCTGTGCTTCCGTACGGAACGAGTGAATCAGGAAAAATAGGCCAAGAGCAAGCAACCCAAGGCCAACTATTAACATCCCGCTTGACAAGAGATTCTCTGTCCTTATTGCTTGCACTGTAATGACAGTAGTATAAGGTTAGAATAGGTTGAATAAAATAATGCATTGAAAGACTTTCGATGTAGGTCTAGAGTCTAGACTCTAGATCGACATTATCGGGCTAAAATTGAAACTACCATAGGAGAAGGAAAGGCCCACAAAGCCAAATATAGATATATTCAATAAACACCCATTTTGAATAAAGCGCTTTTATGAAAAAGTGCAACATTTCCTCGCAATAATGTTTGTGTATTTAAAGACAAGTTAGAGATTAGAGGTAAATAAGACAAACATCAAAGCACCAACTTGGTATTTTTAAAGTCTGCTCCCCAAAGGTTAGTTCCGCGTTGAATAATCCCAATGTAAAGCAGCTTCGAGTGCCATGATAAGCTTTGTATAGAAAATGAGTAGCACCGAATGACAAGCCAATGTCTTCATGGTAGGAAATTAGAACCTTCAGCAGTTGATCTGTATCGAGACACACCTGCCAAATATTTTAACAACAAGTATAAAATACAAGATTGCTATTTTGCTACTAAAAGGCTAGTATAAATCCGTGACAAATATAGGACCGAAAGCAAGACGCAACATTCTGCACGACATCCCCGCCAAAAAAAATTTAACGAGAAAAAAAACTATTTTGGTGCTCGTCTTACAGTATATATAGGCCTCGCTGTAAAATCCATCTTATATATTCACAAAAAATTCTCCATTTTCCATCGCACAGACTTATACGTAAGAACGTACCAGCAAATCAGTATAACTCGTTAAAATCAAGACAACCTGGCGAACAATCGATAGAACAAGCATAAATAGACAGATGGCATACTAATATTTGGCTGACAGATGGCAGGGGCGGACCAGGAAAGTGTCACATCGTTACGTCACTGTCCTGGTGTTTTGGCGCACGAATGACATTGTAAGTATTTCTTAAAGAGCTAACATTACTTGAAAACGCGGACATATTGTTTTAGTTGGTTCAAAATTGTCACAACTCACAACGGTTTAATAAGAAGAAAAGCCACTTTATTTAAAAATAGAAAATTTAAGCGTAAGAGAGCAGTTCTCAGCCTTTTGTAGGTTCAGGAGCCCTTACCGTGGCTCTACTTTCACTTTGTGGCACCTGTTTATGTTTGAGCAAAATAAGTTTAAAGCATATAAGGGTGTAAACTACAAATTTGAGTTTAACTGATAAATTTATTAAATAAGATATGCACAAGGTACCGCGGGCTACGGTATCCAATACTTCTTGTCATGTATGGTATAAATCTTTTAATCACGATGAAAAATCAGAACAAAGCCTAAAAATATAAGTGCAATAAGAAAATATGAAAAAAATCAATGCAAGTTTATAAAATCAGCGTTTGGTTTACTTCGAATGACACATCCTTAATAGATCAACTATTGCCATAAGACTGCCAAGGATCCGACTCGCTTCAAAACGAAAGTTACGGCTAGTTAATCTCATAAATTTTACAACTGACTGATTTGTTGCACTGTTTTAGTGCGCTTTTTATTCCACTTGATATCCGCGTAACTTGTTTCAGTGTAGACTTTTCGTGTTGACGACAGCATGTTGGGCTAATGGTTTAAACTTAAATGTTTTACAAAGATAACTTCAATCAATAAAACTTAAATAAGATTTCGTGATTACGTATGTCCTATGAACCCGCCTTGTTTCCTTGTATGTTGAATTTATTGAAATTTACCGAAAATCAAACCAATTTTTGTTTTCAAATGTCCTTGGTTGGAAACAATACAAGAACCACGTAAAAAGGTAGAAAAATATAACAATGTTCTAGTTAAGGTTCGCAACCTATCAATATTTTAAATGATTGGAACGTTTTTAGCTATAAGGAAGTCATAACAGCCGATATTTTGGGTTGCATTTAAAAAAGTAATAAATAATATTTTTTAAAATAGTTTAAAAAAGCAATTTGAATTTGGCCATTAAAGAGACAAATTAAAGCGCGAAAAAATAAATTGGCAAAGTTGCAAAACGTTGATTACGGTGGGTCAAACGAATAGTGCCTTTTGGATGCAAAGGGATTTCCTTTAAGCGGCTAAAGCCACAAAAGGAAAAATAGGATTTGTGCGAAGCACGGCAAACGTTGCTACTGTACTTGTTTTAAAAAAATACAGTTTAAAACCGGTTATCGCGTGCAGTTTTATTCAATTCACCATAATACATGATAGCGTAGATTTATTTGCGAGCAAGATTCAACCATCAAAAGTGTCATATGGCGTCAACAAAAAAACATTATATGGTTTGCAGGCCATAGGTTCCCGACCTCTAGTTTAGACGTTTATAGTCACCGTTTTGATGCTATATCACAGAGGTCAGAGAACTGCGAATCGCCTATATTTTTGCGGTCCCTTTTGGTGAATATAGTAAGAGCAATTTTGATCGATTTGGATTGATAGCCAAAAGTGTTTAGTTTAGCTGTGTTTGTGGGTTGTCATCAGTCACTTTTTAATTAAACTAGATTGCCAACCCCTGATATATGCCACCATTGTAGGCTACTCACGCATGTTAAAAAAGTTTTTTCTACAGTTGTGGACATAATGTAGCAAAAAGTAAATAGTTTGTGCTAAAGTAACTTAACCTTCAAACAAGCTTAAACGATTTTTTTCACTAGGTATTATTATTATTACCGTCATCCATCCAGCAGAAAACAGTGCAATCAAGCCTAAAATAAGGCCTGCAAGTGCAGTCAGCCACGTACAACAATAGGTCCTCTTCAACGCTTCACTCATGGCGATTTTGCCTGTTCCTACTATTAAATAACAAACACACTAAATCAGTGACTTTAAATAATAAGCAGATACTAAACCAGTTATAAAGAGCTTTTAGATTTTGCAAGGTTTCTAAGAAGTAGTGTCTACAGATCGACAACGAAAAATAAACCTTTTTACCCAAGGTTATCTATCACTGAATTGTTGTCGGCCACGATAAATGTTTCGCTTTGCTGGTAAGCAAACAATTGCAATATAAACGGAATGGCTAAACATTAACTTGTACGCAGTAACATATCAGGTGATGTCAGAATACCCAAATAAACACGTGCCCTGCAACCGAACCCAACGATGCCTGTCATAGTCAAGTTATCCAGATAGATTTTTTAACACAATTTTGTTTGAAGTTCGTTTTTGAATAAAAAAACGAACCGGTTTTATGACACTGGTTTCCAACCTTTTTGGGGGTGAGCCCTAATTTTGAGTTTTGTGACCACATCGCGACTCTCGACATGGAAAACTACAATTAATTTTGTTTAATCAATTGTTCAAAAAACGGTTTAAAATGGTTTGAATGCTTGTGAAGCAATATTTACGAAACAAAAGAAATGCATTTGATGCACTATTTTACGCTTTGTGGCGATGGAACTTTGAATAAAAAAGTTTCATAAACAAGTTTACAACAGTCAAATTTGGGGCAGATTGGAATACACCTGAGCGACCCCTTTTGTTTACTCTTCACGACCCATGCTTAAACCGCTATGTTATGAAAAGAAATATAGAAAATAATAGCCAAATTCATCTCTGGCGGTTTTCAAATGTTTAATTTAAAACTCGAATGCATAACAAGCAACTTTTGAAGTAGGCGTTTCCCACAACACAATTTAAAGGGTTTACTGATGTTAAAAACTATTATTTTAGCAAAAACAAGGTAATGTTAGATGATATACTGTACACATTTTTGTTGTCAAGTACGTCGCAACCAAATCTACCTTCCCAAAATTGTAATTTATGTAGAAAAACACAAAAAGTGCTTTTTGGATTTAAGTACCGTAATAATCATTGATCGGAATAATTTTTTTTTCGGTGCCAAAAATTATATTTTTTAATTTGTGCTATTTGCTAACATGTTTGTGCAAAGTACCGAGACCCTATAAAATCCTGATTCTATATTAACTTTTATGATTCTTTACTCACCTTATTTCTCTATGCCCATAAAAGTTTGGCCTTGCCTGATTTTCAACAAGAATTACAAATAGATTTTATCAAAGGCATCAAAGGTACTGGGAGCTTCAAACCAAATAAAAGGTCACTCGCAAGTTTAAAACGCTTTCAACTGGTTTCAGACAGAAAGTGATTGTTCTGCTGGCTGCGCTTGGGATTGTTCTCGTCCTTCAGAACGTGTTTTTTATACTATTCTTCTATGTGCTTATGAGGGGCTTTCAAAACCTAAGACAGGTGCTATAGGAACTCGTGACTTTTCCATATTTTGCTCCAAAGAGCACTTCTTTATGTAACATACAATCACGTTTCCGATGAAAAGCACAGAGAAGAATAACGTGGCAGCTCGAAATAATTCAGAAACACCGATCCCAACGTACAAGGGCTGCAATAGAGTGCAAGTAAAGTAAATGTAGTTTTACAGATAAATAAAAAGTGAAAAACACTGTTGCAGTCTTAAAGAAAATCATTTTTTGATTACGAATCCGGTTTCGTTAATTATTCAACACAAACATAAGCCGAAAATCATTTTTTATAGAAACACGGCAAATTCTCTTACATCTGACAACTTAAAAAGTTATACATCTTTATTTAAAAAATATCAATTTATTACAAAGTTTAAGAGGGCCTTATTATTACAGGAAGATGATTTTTCTAAGCAAAAATGTATTTAACTCACCTTGATAAAGTATCGGCTTGACAAGGACAAAACTCCTGACAAGCAGGTGAGAGAACCAAGCACAAGCAAAATTACCCGGATTGTTAATTCCATCTACATTAATGTTAGAATTCTCTAATGTAGATATCCATGAGACTAAAACAGTACACTAGGCCTATACTTCGTCGCTACAAGTTATCCTACATCTAAAGAAATTTGTGTTTGAAATTACCTAACTTCAATTAAAAAAACTGTGGGCCTATAGCAATCTATAACAGTTAGGCAGAGTAGCCATCACTGCATTTACAATAAAACCAAATTTCTACAAGCTGTAAAACAATATAATTTATTTCTACAAACTTAAAGTTTTTGCTAAGCCAAGTGAGGTCATGTCCAAATAACAAAAACAAAAAAATAAAACGCGCGCTAACAATTCACGGTCAAGCAAAGTATTTACAATTCGCCTCAGACGCTTTAGCAATTTTAACTGGCAAACCCACGTGTATCAATCCCCAAAATGGCATTAGTATCATCACACCCGTAAAGATCAAATGGTCGCTATTTTATAGCTAGGGTGTAAATGTTCGGTTAGCATCATGAAAGGCTCATTAAAAACGCGCCAAGGATTGTCAACCATCATCAAACGAAATTAATAGCTAAACCAGCAGAAAAATCAATGTTTTATGATCCTACATTAGCCATCGAGTCTACATTCGAAGACTGGTCGATAAATGTTGTTCTCATACAGACGGCTAGTTAACCACAAAACTTCCCGCAGGCTATATCACGATAATATACGTTTTTTAACAGAAAAGAGGAACTGAAATTATATTCGGCGGATAACAGAGTTGCTTTTGTAAAGTTAAAGCCACGGCAAGAATATACCGCAATAAAATGATCTATATCAGAAAATATGTAAAATAAAATCGATATAAATGTTATTTGCATTGCACTTCCTTCTTGTTGCATTCTTCTAATAATCTACACAATGTGTATACACAGCGTAAAAAATGATGGAATACAGTGCATGGGTATTTAATATAAGATTACAGTTCTATTCATTAGATCAGGGGCTGGCAACTTCTCCAGTCGGCGGGCCTGATATCGGAAAAAGTACTTGGCGGTCCGGATTCCTAATCAAATAATAGCGCCTGAAACTGTAGGGAGAGGGTATGGGACGATCGGGGCTTATGAGTATAATGGCATCGGCCGTTTTGTGTCGAATTTTGGGCGCCTTACTTCAAAGGGCGCCGTATGGCTTTGGCACCTGATTTTCTGGCCCTCTTAGAGCTATTGGTGGGTAATTAAGTTAAAATTATTTGGGGGGTTAGCGATGTACTTATGGATGGGGTTTGGATTAGCTAAAATGTTTTATAGGCCTAATTGTGGTCATTTAGGTCTTATTCCGACGGGTTTATGATATATTCCGATTTAGACTGTACTATACGACGATTAGGTATTAATCCTATTAAGGTCTTATTCCGAATTGTGTGCCATTCCGACGTTAATGTTGTTCTTATTTCGATCTCTATTTTCGATCTAGATTCCTATAATTTTAACCCAAGACAAAGAACCGAATAATAACTAAGAATCACTAATATTTGACGTATAGTAAGCAAGTAGTGGGGGATTGCGGCAGACAATTGCCGCGGGCCACATTATCATGTTAAACCGGAAGTTGCCTGCAGGTCGCTCAAAATCCCGTTGCGAGCCGGGTGTTGCCCGCCCCTGGATTAGATGTTTCCCAATTAGCTGTTTATTTTCATTTGTTACTTTACCGGAACTTACATTAAGTCTGAATAACCATAAATCGATTATGAAAGACTTTTTTAACCGACTTTTTTTATTTTTTTTTTTTTACTTTTTTTTTTTATTTTTTTTTTAAATTTACTTAACGCAAAAAAGTTAATTTTTTGAACCCGAACTGGGACATAATAAACTAGTCTTGAAACAACTTTGGTCGAAACGGAGCTGAAGGTTTTTTTAAGTTGCTCGGATTGCGAAACAATATGCGAACTTTTACTGAAGATGACTGGAAAAGTTAAATGGCTCGAATCCCTGGTAATTACTTCTATAAAACCAAAAATACCTACTTCTTATAATCTTATATTCAAATTAATAAACTTCTTGGGCACCAACTGACAATTATTGAAACACCAGTTAAAAATTAGTATCATATCTAATTTGGTTGATATTAACGTGTTGTTTGTACGCATTGCCTACCATGTATAGAAATATACGCCTACCCAATCAACCGTTAATAGAGTATTCCAAAGTGGCAAGCTAAACAACTGGTTCTCAAGCATATCAAATGCATATCGGAATAGATTTTTAAAGCTTATAGTTGAGCAGAAAACTAATAACGTGGAAAGCACTACGTAAATGCAAAATAATTACTATTTGCTGTAAATCTATTTGACTTGTTAGCATGTCATATTCTGCTTCAGGTGAAACGTTTCAGAATTAAATCAGCAGTTATCTATTCCTTTTTAAAAAGTAACAAAAAAAAAAAAACGATTTACGAAATTGATTTTTTTAAACTAAAAAATGTCTAATATGATTCACATTATTTGCGATAAGACCATTCGGGCATTCGTGTTTTGCTACAAGTCTGACGCTTATAACTGCGGAAGTAAAAACGCTCAAGATCGTGAAGTCACAATTTTGTCATCACATTCTTTTTTTGATGTTGCACATCTTATTAAATAACACTTTCTTTATTGCCAATCTTAACGAGCATTTATTATTGCGAGATTTGTTCTTATAAAAGTGACATAAACAATATCAACTCATTTGTAATTTATGTTTACGCATGAGCATTTTCGTAGAAATATGTTTGTTTTTGTGATGTTGTTAATTTTGTAACAAGGCCTTATAGTAAAGGGCGTATTCAAATTTTTCTATCGCTTTTACTGCCGTTTAGTTAACTGATTATCCTACGATTATAATATTACAATTTTCACCAAAATCAATAATTTACATCAATATCTTATTTTTATTTTATTTTATTATAGGGTGTGAAAATATGACTGAAGCAATCAATATAGTGGTGTTTATGTTTTATTTATTGGTGTTTATTTTTTATCATGTTTTTTTATAAGTTATTTTTGTTCAAATTTTGATTTATTGTCAGGTATGAAACAAGTGCGTGCGCTTTTATTCGGTCAAAACGCGGTTACATTTTTTTAATGCAATATTTTTTAGATTACATGGAATTCAAACTGCGGGCCTATTAACATTGGTACTTCGTATATTGGCTTCCAAATGACAAATAACAACAAGCGCAAATACAAATGTTTGTGTACAACGACATGCGTCTTGTATTACCGAAAGCGTTTTTCATTCCCTAAGCGTTGTATGAACCGAGGTAGGCGTCACAAACTGGGCATTTGTGGAGGGTCTTGTAGTTGCTGTCGAGCACGAACGGAATCCAGCAGCATAACAGCCCGCCAAAAAAGCAGAGGATGCAGGCCCACGTGTAAGCTTCTCCCTTGATCTCGCGCGTAGTAGAAGTCTCAACCACTTGCAAACACTGGTGACAGGTGGTTCGAACGGGCTTTTCGCCGTACACAGTCATCGTTCCGGAGGTCTGAATGATTGTATGATGCTGTGGGGCCATTGCTATAACAGGAGGAGCTCCTGGAGCGTAGGCTTGTTGCACTACTTGTTGCTGGCCGTAACCCTCTTTTGCGTCCAAACGATTAGCAGCTGCTTCCACGCTGTTTACTGATTCCTCATAGGCGGGAGGCAAGGCCGGGGCTGGAGCGGCTTCAGTGGTAGTTTCGTCTGCCATTTTGCTAATAAGTTAAAATATCTTTTACGGCAAGTTTCTGTAAAAAGCAGTCCCTACATAGAGTAATATCAAATTGGTAAAGACCAAGAACTCACGATTATACATATTTATCATTTGCACTTTTTGTCGCCTGTTAATGTATCGGGCAGAGAAATGAAATGCCTGCGAACTACACAAGATGCCTTCGTAAAGGCTTGCCTAAATCAGTCAGCCTAATCAGGATTATAATGCAAGCAAGTCCAGGCTACAAAAACAACTTGGTAGTTGCGAGGTTCGAATATAGAAATGTGCAAGAGACTGGTGCTTGATCACAGAATACACATTGTGCACCCATTGTTCAGATGTACGTTTCAGTTTATGCCAACTATTTAAGCTTTCTCTTTAATGCTAATAGACTCCTTTTCAAACGATAAAACTAAAAAATTATTGGGCAATAATTACTGTTTTTAACTTGTCTTGATTTTCTAACTGCGCATTCTCAAGTGAAACTGATAGCAAATATTTTCGGCCCCGGGGCTAAACTATGCGAGCGTTGAATCACATGACAGGCAACCAACATATGCATTTCACGACTTTCCAAATATAAACGTGATACGCAATACGCGAAATGTTCTGAAATCAGTTAGTTGCAGATGTAAAAACGAAATACAAACTTAAAGACCCTTCTTCGGCCTACAGTGACTAAATTTATTTAATTCTACATTAAAAAATTATGATATAGGATTTGTGAAATACGTTAAACTTATTAGGTACAGTGAATTTATTAGAAGCTTTCACTTTTGACAGAATAACAACGCGGTGCAACCTGCCATCTATATACATATGGGGGTAAATATTAAAATTTGCTGCTATACAAAATAGTTGACATTAACTCTGACTGTTCATTCGCCAGACGCAAATATAATCAAAGACGTGATTTGATTTCAGTGAAAATGACGGCATAATAGACATGCAAATGACAAGGAAATGACGAATCCGTGCGCTGGAAATTCGAAATCTTATTTCGTGCTGTGTTCAAGAATACTTATCAACGTCATATAAATTTCCAAAAGCTTTCAACCATTGGTCGTGACATTTCGTTGTTAGAATTTCACATTTTAACCCTGTGTTGTGGGATTTCATGAGAAATTAGTTAATTGTGCAGGCTACAGGGGCGAATAGGGTTAAACAAAATATGTTTTTCCAACTGGCTATGACGGAAGATTTTTCAATCCTTTTATTGATGCTTATGTTTCGGTGATGACTTAGTGAGTGTCACAAGTGTTTCGTAATCAGCATCGACATTTTTTACATTTTTATCTGGTATAATAGAATTATAAGGACCCAGTCCATAACTAAATGAATGTTCTGTCAATTTTATGGAGTAAGATACGTTTATTTGCGTTTCAGGAAATTTTATTTATTTTACAATCTGTCGAGGTATCATATATTTTATCATGGTTCACTTTAAATAGCTTGTTTGATATCAGCTGGTCGAAACTCAGTTTTTTATTGGGCTTTAGTTTTGGAGATTTATGTGAAGACATGTAACTGAATGACAATTATAGACTCTTCCAAACGAAAGTTTTGCTACTAACCGAAGAAAATGTTCTATTGTTTTGAACTGTGAATATTTTAAAGATTATGCCACAAAGTTGCGTCGAACATGACGTCCTAAAAGAAGAAATTTAAAGAAACTTGCTCTCTCGCGAGCTTGTGCGGAAATTTTTAATTAAAGTTTTGTCCTATTTTCGCGAACGCCAAAATATGATTTAGGTTTAACTTAAAAATGCGTTAAATTTAGAACGAGGCATGTTAGGCACACAAAATACTTGCACATTTCTTGTAATATTGATCCATTTCTCAAGAATCAAGGTTATTTTAAAAACCACCTTAAGGGGCTGCATAGAAATCATGTAATATTTTATCTAAAAAAAATATATTTTCATCTGAAACATTCTTAGAGTGAACCACTTTGAGCCACCGTGTTCTTTAAGAACGATTTGTTTCTGTTGACATGTGCCTGGTGGAACAAATTCTATTTTTAAATCAGTTTATTTTTGTCCTTTGTGTGAGTCAATAAGGCAATGGTTCTCAAACGTTTACTGATTCCGACAAACAAAGTAAAAAAAATCGTAGCACACTTTCTACAATAGTATAGGTTGCCTTAAAAACGGCATTTGACTATTCTAGCGTGATAGGTGTATCTGTTTTGGAATAAATTAGATTGAAAGGAGGTTTAAGCACAACTACATTCTGTAGTCATGTTCTTGGAAGTCGTTTTTGTTACTTTTCTTAGGTACGAAAAGGATCCACGTCAGGCACACTGGCATGCCGCGCAAGGCGCAAGACGATACAAGACGAAACTTTTGACAAATTTCAGCCTTAGAATATTTTTTTTAATTTTTTTTTAACCTATTGGGAATACAGTGTTTGAAACGAAGCATTGTTGTAGTGTATTAGTGTGGCCATTTGCCCCCCTGAAATCCGCCCCTGATCGTTGTCACTTGATTTTTGATGTTTAACTGACGACTGTTTAAACGCAATTAAAATCAGTTTTTTTTTTTGGGGGGGGGGGGGTGAAAAGTTAGTTAATATTTAACTATAAAATTGCCAAACAAAACCAATACGCTGATTACTCGAGAGTTGTGGATAAACAGTTTAATAAGTGACATTGTACAAAGCTGAACGAATTGAAAAAATATATCAAATATCGAGCATAGTATCGAAATAGAAAATTCGAAATTGCAAATCACCATCTAAAAAATACACAGCACATATTGTTCAATAGAATTATCCGAAAGGGGGATACACAACTATATAACTGAAAAACGATGTTCGAGCGGAACCTAATGCAATAAACGATAGGCCTACGTGGATAATTCTGTCGGCTCGCGTTTACAATAAATTGCCCTAAAAAAAGATATAAAACAGGCATTTAAAATATTTTTGGTTGTAATTCAAAACTGAGTTCTGATAAAATTTTTATTCAACGACAATTTTTAAAAGATCACTACAGTTTTTGTTAATTTTGTTAACAACTTTTCTCCATTTTGTAATAGATTTTTACTTAAAATAAATATGTAAAAAAAGTCTGGACTTTCCCCTCCTTCCAATTAAATGTTTTAATATAACCGAAAATATAAACCGGTGAGAAAATCAGTAGGCCTAACAGATTTAAAATACCCCCATCACCACATCGACGTAAAACAATGACGATGACGATTCAATTAACATTCGCAAGGACTGTATTGCACGACGGGCAGGAATGGGTCACAGAATAACTGCTGTCTAGCACAAACGGGATCCAAACGCAAAGTAGACCACCAAGGAAACAAAGAACAGCTGCAAAGACCCACGCCTCGCCTTTAATGTTAGACACCGTGCGGGTTTGAATGTGCTGGTGACACCGGTGACATACAACACTGACAGAATGCTTGCTGAATATCTGCGGGGCCGATTGAAGTACGATTGTCTGTAGTTGTAAATTGGGCTGCTGTACGACTGGGTAAGACTGTGAAGGAAGTTGTCCAATTGGATAAGGTTGCTGGGGCTGCTGGACTACTGGGTAGGGTTGTTGGCCTGGATGAATCAGAGGGTGCTGTTGTTGCATCGACTGGGCCGCATACGTAGCAATTGGTTGCTGAGCCTGAGCTGGTGGAACCGAAGTGGAGGCAAGTTTTCCGGGGCTGTAAGGAGGGGGGTAATCCAAATGTGTTTTATTCCCGATAGGAAGAGCCATGACAGTGTATGGAAAACAAATCCAGTTTTTATTTAAGTTACAAAATACAATGCTTTGGCGTGCAGCAAAACGTTTCCAGGTAACACTGTTACAATAATGATGTTCCTTGAGAATCATTTATTATTCCGTAACACTTCATTTTAATTGATCTGCGCTACAGCCGCTACATCTATGAAATTCATTAACTGATAAACTTAGCCGAATAATATCTTCTCACATTTAAAAGCATGTGGTGAATTAATTGTGTAGGCCTGTATGGTTCGATTTTTAGTTGAAGGTGGTTACTATTACTATGTTAATTACCTTTTTCTTTATTTGAAAACGATAGGCGCCTTATTTTTTTCAAAGAAGCAATGTGTTCGGCCTGTGAACAGCTTTAGAAAAAGTTGACATAAGCCAATACAAGTTAACATAAATCTCATGTTCTAGTTTGCTATATAGTTCTTTAAAAAGATAAATTATAAAGCAACAATCTGATAAAGGTTTCATAACTGCAAAGGGTTAAGAGTAACAAACTCACGATTACAACGGTTAAACTTTTTGCTATGTGGGCATCATAAGCTCTTGTAAGGTGCGGATGTAAAACGCAAGACTATTTTGAACAGTAAACTTCTAGACTGACTGAAATCTATTGGCACGTGAACATAACAATAGGCCACAATTGCTATTTGCGGTGCTGACCGAAATTTAAAAGTGTCTTTAATTGCCTCACCGAATTAAAACAGTGCTGAATTGATATGAACAAGATAACACACACAGAAAATTAAGGGCTTCCAGGGGCTTTAGGAGAATCTTCGCTACTAAATAAAATATAACCTACCATATTTTGTATTTTATGTTTGTCTCTGTCACACCTCAATATCGCAGAAATCTATTTACTTAACAAGTAAAGCACTTTTGGAAACAACGACAATCAATAGGCGAACTCGCAGCTATGTTGAACGGTTTCTCTCTTTTCGGGCTCTGTCGCTTCGTTTACTGGCACTTTACAACCAATATGCTCAAAGTGGGAGAAATGCATTATTAATAGTGTTCTAGTAGTTCTGCACACAACAGCCCCAAACGCACCCGTCGTGGTCCGATGGTCCTCATTGGCGAACAAATAAACCTCTTTGCTTCTCCCTGAAGCCAAAACATTGCATTATCCGACCCTTTATAGCCATTTTGTTTGCATTTGGCTTTTTTTTGCTTTTTCGGAATAAGATTTGACATTAAACGAACTGCGAAACCATTCTGAATATTGAGGTAAACTCCAATTCAAAGTGCTTCAAAAATGTATTTTTTTAATTGGTTTATCATGAATATTGTCATGGCCACATATGTTAGCTGAGCGTAGGTTAATACGCCGCATGACAAAAACTGTAATTGAGCAATTCGTTAATGATATAGACTTGTTTTTATCACAAATTTGTAGCCTATCCGTAAACTTCAATTTTTTGCATTTATTCATCTTACAAGGCTACATATACGTAGCAATAAGGTAGGATTGTCTTTTTTGTGTATCCCTGCATGACCATCCAAACATAAGAACATAATGTTCGATCACTGCTTATATGTCAATAGAGGCTCGATTCGACACCAATAAACAGCATAAATCCTTTATCACTATATCAAAGCACGCTAAACCAATATTCTTCATTGTGCATTGGCACGAAACAAATTCGCGAACAGTTTGTTTCGTTGCCTACATGTTTTGTATATTGCGCCAGTAGATGAATAGCTGTTTCCACACGAAATGTATAAGATGTTACGTTGGATTTAACAAACTTCTTTTTCCAGTTATAAACATATCAATTTAGCGCATAAACCTTATTTATTCTGTAAATCCTTATAAATATTTAGTCTAGGCGTACCTTCATACACAACCAACAGCGAGTAGCATATGAAACGATGCACCATTGCTGTTGCACAACATAGGTTACATTTTTTCCATCACCGCGCAATGTACAAAAACAAACCACATGACTTAAAACCACTATTTACCGAGCCTGTATAGTTCAACGTAGTCCACTTTTGACGACAGAGTAAAAATATTATGTCATTGGGATCAATATGTTTTCTATGCGGCCTTTACCCATCTGTTGCCTTTTTATATCAAGCCAGGTGAGTTGGGAATGGGATAGTTCTAGGCCAGTGCTCCGCAACCGGACCATGTCAGGTGTGCCGCGACGTTCCCGGAGGTGTGTTACTTGCGTTTTTAATGGTACTTATTAATCAGTAGAATTAACGCAAAAACTGGATATCGCATCATGGCAATTATTTTAAACTTATGCTAAAATCCAGGTGTAATATTATGGCCTTTCCATATTATTTCAAACAGTCTTTAAAACATATGTTACCCTTTTTTTATCGGAAATTAAGTATTAAAATAGTTTTTTTGACTGACTCAACTTCCAGGAACTACACCAGGAGTACAGACTTACGACAAATATTTTCAAAGATTATGCGAAAGTGTAAAAGGGAGATTAACCATGCGCTCGAAACCTAGGAAACATCATTATTGGCAGTATGTGACTGTAAAATTAATTTGACTGGGTTAGAAATTTTAGGAAGTCTGCAAAACCGCTAAATAAGAAATTAAAGGAATGTAATACATAAAATTTTCGGCGCCTTCGGCGGGTTTCATTATAGATCAAGTCGTGCCTTTTTAGATTGGCTGCCTATACGACATTTCGTGATATTGTCATTTGGCGATCGACATACAGTTCGCAGGTGTGCCGCCAATTTGTTTTAACTCTGTTGGTGTGCCGCAAGTGAAAAAAGGTTGCGGAGCACTGTACTAGGCTACATACTATTTCGTGGTGATTAGGAGGACCCGCCTTACAATGTTTTAATTATATTATAATTAATCAAAATTTGGATTGAGCTTTTAAAACAGTGCAGTTATTGCAATAATTGGTATACATCGCAGGAACAACGAAAGTAGGCCAAGATGTATTTTTTCATATCATGTTAAACAAAACTAGTAAATACCCTGTTTAACCTTGAAACGCGAAGTAGTTAATATAGCACACACTATTTTTGGTTAGTGTCTCTCCGTGACACACTTTTTATTAGTTAATATTCCCATAGCTAACAGTTAATTATTGCGCTATACGTGACGATCCTCTTTGGTCCATTAGCTTACCGGGTTGCACAACATCTATTCTTCGTATTTTTTCACATTTTTATTACTATTTCCTAAACCAACAAGAACTGGCCATAATCAAAACAAATCAAAACCTTTAAGTCTAGGAATTTATTTGAAGAAATAAGTATCAGCCCAGTGAAAGCCAAAGTTTAAGGAAAGTTTTTTTTTGTGTGCAATCGATAACAATTCCATACCTGCAAGTCTGCTTTGGAATGGACGCCTGTACATTGTAGGTGGGGTACTAATAAATAATTTAGAGAAGTTTGAGTAAATGTACACTTTGGGGTATCGCCTTATGTCTTTAGAATAACGTTTCCATTCAACAGTCGATTTTTATTTGCATTTACTTTTAGGCCTAGCTTATTTTAGACAATTATTTTTATCTTCTGTTTCTAGTTATAGTTTGGAAGATGTATTTCAATATACCAAGCATTTCAATTCTGTTATGCATAATAACGTTTTAATGGCGTATGTCATAGCAAGTGCTTCCAAATATTTTTATGTAAGTGGCCGAAACGCTATCCTTAAAATAGCACTTTTACCCTTGTCGTCATAAATTTGTAAACAACAACTTATCTAAGGTTACTCTTAAATACATCTTCCAATTAGTCGTAAACGGATATATACGAAGGATGATCAGCGATCACATAAAATACATACATGCCATAAGTCATTCCGGTAACAAGGTTTACTAACAAAAAGGACCAGAACGGCTAACATCAAACCGATTGGTTGGGGCTTGTCCGAGTTAACTCGCGCGGCCATAAACGCGGTGGCACGACGGACAGGTATGGATGGTGGCGTAGCAAGAGTCCATGGTCAGGGGCAGCCAGAAGCAGCAGATGCCACCGAAAATACAAATGACTGCAATGTACAGCCAGGCGTCGCGCTTCAGGCTTCTCGATGTTGTGGTCAGCACGCTGTGTCCGCAACGAAAACATGTAACTGTGGTCGGCTCATTTCCCAGCACAGGCGTAGGGGTTTGAATGAAGAGAATACCATGCTGATGCTGCTGCTGGCTTTGATTGTGATGGGGTTGTGTCACAAGTAGATGGCGACTCTGTGATACTGCTGGTCCCGGTGCCTGGTGCGCATCGGGTTTGAGTTTGCTTTGTTCAGGTTGTGTAAGCTGCGTTTCCGAGGTTGGTTGGGAGTCGTGCTGTTGGTTATTGACCTGCGCTGATGTGGTGTTAATCAGATGCTCCGTCGTCTTTGATTCCTCAGACATAACGTATAGCTAAGGGTTAGCACATTTTTGGCATAGGTAGCCCGGAATAAGTATATAGTACTAAAACAACGTATGTCAACTTAAATTTTGCTATCAGTTGGGTTTTAAATAAAAACAAGAAATTTTTTAAACACTTAGCTGTTTTAGATAACGAACTAAAATAGTTTTTGTTTCGTTTTCGACCTGAGCTCTATAGTTTATAAAAACTACATAGCCGTGCATGCCTGCTATTTATAATAGTAAGATTGCCATAACTCGAGTAAGATTGCCATAATTCGAGTTGCCCGCGCCTTTATTTTCTATTGCATTTACGGACACCTGTTTCACTCGCTGCATCTGCGCAATAAAACTACGAACATTTCTTCCAATCCTGAACAGCTATCACCCAGCACCGACACTATGCGATGTGAAAAAATATGCCTCGCCCATCTTGCGGAAAGTTGAATCGATAAATAAGTTGTAAGTTCTTTTACGCAAGAATAAATTAAGGGTGTTGGACTGTTGGTAAGCATGGACGGCAATATTTTAGTATAAATGTGCTGTTGCTACCAGGCATAGTATATTTAAAATAGGTTCCTCTGGCATATTATATTTTAAAAATATTTTAGTATGTTAATCTTTTAGTTGGCCAGTATTAATGATTCATATTTAAAACTCTAAAAATGAAGTCCTTGAATTTTTAATTGGTCTTTGACATCCTTTAAATTTGATGTTTTACATAATCCAGGGGATGATGAGCGATACTTTCATATAAGGTTTTGATGCTTACATATGAATTTTTACACACGTCGATCGATCGTGGTTGACGCGTCAAATATACTTATCTTATAGAAAAAATACAGAGGCCCTAGTTAATTATAGTTTGTTTAGTTTAGCCTTTCAAACGTGGAATCCAAGTACTCCCTTAGTGAGAATTTTGGAATTGATTTATGTCTATGTCAACAAAATTGAAAATTATGTGCCGCTAGGTTTCTACAAACTCAAGAGGATAGTATCGCGATTCGTGAGAGAAAAAGCTTCCTCTGATCTATGGCATGGTTTTAGCATACCAACATTTATTCTGCGACAACTTTTAATTATTAATTATACTTTTCCACGACCTTTCACATTGTTACAAGTAATTGTTTGGTTGTTCGACTCTTCGCACCTTGATTGAAACAATACGAAACCCAGTTTGGGAGTGTATACTTCAGGTACTGAAATTTGTAAATGGAAGTCAGAAGAAGTGCAGTTTATATAGATGAAAACTAACACTTTGTTCTAAATTACAGTAAGCCTACTCGCGCGACTCCCGCTTAAAAATCTGTGATCTAAGCCTCTCTAAGGGATGTTGCAGAAACGGTCTGTAGGGCCATTTATCCTTCTCCCAGGCGCAAAACAAGAATGTGTTGGTGTGTCATAACTAAATAAATAATCAAAAATGAACTGTAGTAATGTCCTATACGTTTCCCAGCTAGCCTATGTTCTAAGACTGTCTCAAGGTTTTATTATTTCTATGGTGAATGTTAAAAAAATCCTCCAGTCCGGGGGTCGGCAACCTTTTTTGCACTGCGGACCGGTTTAAAACTAAAATTTTGTCGCGGACCCGCCTTAAAAAACAACAAATGCTCAGAAAAGTAAATTTATTACAAACCGCGAGCGGCATAGGCAAACAATTTAATTTACCCAACTAGCGGTTCATTTAAATAAAACTTTTAGGCCTTGTTTTTTCTTAAATTACACTTGTATATCATTATTACCAATTCCTATATTCTTAAAGTATTTTTTCAAAAGAAGTCAGACTTCTGTATAACATAATAATGTATGATCCCATTTTTGACCAGGTCCTACGCGACACTTTCCATAGTAAGCCTACGTAATATAAAAACGAAAAAAGACTAATGGCAACATGAAAAAGTACGAACCACAGACCGACATCTGATAAGTATAGGATAGACATACGTACAAGGCTTGCCAGAATGGCTTTTTTGACAACAAAAATATTTTTTTGAACGTGGTAGATGTTAGAAAAATCGGCTTAATTTTTTTGGTCATTTTTATAGTCTAAAACTATAGAATAGAGGCTAAAACTAATTAACATACATACGTTTTGTCGAAACCTTTCCTGCCTGAATATCAAAATAATAAATTATTACATTATGGGACATAGTTTATATAAACATTGTTTGCATAAAATTCTATTGCACTTTAAGGTGAGCACGCTTAAAATTAAAACTCATTGTATTTTAGCCCATTTTTCGATATATTGTAAGTACTAGAAGTTAAATTTTTTAATAAAAATATGCATTATGGATGTTGTGAACGTGCTGGAACTAAGGTAAATGTGTTTTAAATATAAAAATACATTTAATTATTTTTTACTTTTAACCAGGTTTTTACGTACAGTTCGTGTTTAAACAAAATTTAATCTGACAACCCTGCTACGGACCGGTAACCAACTCCTCGCGGACCGGTACCGGTCCGCGGACCGGCGTTTGCCGACCACTGCTTCAGTCCATATATCTTTAGTATAGCCTGCCCTAAATACAAGGTAGATGGAAAAAGTTAATATCACAAAAGGTAGCCTACATACCTACTTGTTTCTATGCTTCTACCGATCTTACTCTGTACGATATAGTGCATTGACTATATACCGTTCTGGTATTTGTAAAAAAAAATCCTCGTTTTACCATTCTGGTTCAGGTCTCTTATAAGGCCCGTTTGCAAACTAGAATACATCCGTTAACGAAAATAAGATACTATATAAGGTAGACCTAACCTTAGGACTATCCACCAAACAATAGAAAGGTCCGTTTAAATAATTGAATAGTTCTGGAACAGACACTAGTTTAGGTACAACTATAGATCAGCGCAATTTTTGTTGACAGATGCTAAACACCAAAATTTGAAGTAGAGAGGTGGGTTGCAAACTTGCACGTCATAGCGACTAACATAGCTTTAGGTAATTCTGCCAAGTACGCAAACGTACGTCACATTTAGTCTGCAGGACGGTAGGTTTGCCATTGTAAACATGAAGGTAGTAAGCAAAGAATTAAACATAATGACAAATGCTAAAACAATTTAAATAAAACGTTTATTTTAGTCGATGCATTCTGACAAGGAGCAATGGGAAACGGCGACACAAAACACAAGAAATCATGTAACCTGTTAAGATCGTTTGCAGGTTGACATAGAACTTTGATTTGACAAATAACCTCATTGGCAAACGTCATATTTGTCAGCTAAGTAATCAATAATTTCTTGGGGAGTTAAAAGTTTCTCTGCGTCCACATCTGGAATGTAATGACCTACAAACACGAAAAATGCAGTTTTCTAGCATATTCGCTTTTTAAAATAGTTTTTTGATGTATTTGCTTGAAAATAACAACAAACCACATCATGCAAAGTTGCAAACTAATAAGCCTAAAGAAACTTTAAAACTAAATCAGAAATATAATATATAAATAAATATATTAATAAAAGACTTTATACCGAATTCATTTTCTATTGCCATTATTATTTCCACATGATCCAAGCTGTCCAATCCCAAATCCTTCATGAAATGTGAACCACGCTCCAACTATTAGATCATACAAATAAATAGTTTCAAGTTTGTTTTTTTAAAAACAACTTCAATACTTTTATTTACAATAAAACTAACTGTGTTTTAAAATAAGTCTTTATTACAATATACATGCTATTTTACTTTTATATATTTTATGAAAATAGTTGAGGTTCTATGTACATAAATAAATATTTTACTACACATATATGAGATTTTAAATTGGTTTTTATAAAATGCAAACCTTCTGAGAATTAATTTTATCATATAGCTGAAGATTGGTTAAAACTCTTTCAGTGAGTTCCAACAAGCTTGATGGATCAGCGCTCATGTACCTATGAGGCTGTAGGAAGGAAACTCCTTCAACCTGAATATTAAAATAGAAGCATTAAAGCACATATTTTTTGTCAACAGCCTAAGTTTAGAATTTCAATAGTATTATATGTGGAACTGTTCTAAGTACATTTAATAACTTATTGTATTAGCACCTAGGTAATTTTGCAATCAAACACTCAAAGAGTATTCTTAAATATTTGCTAGTGGTGTTCCATGTCAGATTACAACAAATTTTATAATAATAGTAATCCGGCAGGTGGTGTCTGCTGCATACATTTATATGAAAGAGACTACAATGCAATAGCGCTGCATAAAAACATTTTACACCAGTAAATTCCATCCCAAAGTACATTGTACTCGAATTACCTTTTTTAAATATTGATTTGTTGGAGTATTGCTTGCAACCAATGTTAAAGGAGAGGATTTGCAGTGACCACACCAAAGAAGCCTAACAGCAGGCTGTGCAAGTCGAGGAATTTTGAGGGATTTGTAAAGTAGTGCCATTGTATATTATAGACCAAGATATGGATGTGTATGATGTTTTTTTTTCTCCTGAAAAAGTTTTGTCAAACAAGTTAACACTAAACCAAACAAGGTAATCATTTTTGTGCGCTGGTCTAGAATCCTACCACAGCGTTGAAACAATTCTAAATCAACGCACAATATTTGGGTTAGGGTGTCGGTTAGCGTTTGGAAGTTGGTGGTTCAAGTATTATTATTTGATAATAATACTTAACCTTCACAAACCCAAACGTTAACTCGCACTCTAACCTAAATGCATTGTGGTAGGTTTCTAGACCAGCGCCGCGCCCGATATTGTAATTACAAAAATTGGTTACCCGACTCGCTTCAAATTATTTATATAATTCAACAAGCTGTGTAAGTAACTCGATTTACCATTGCCGAAACGAAAAATTATTTACAAAACTAATTTTTTTGGCCAAATTTTGACGTAAATGTTAAAACATGTCATTGAATATGCTACAACTATGACCAGACAGCGGGACTGCCAGTACGGTCGAAAACTGTTACTTAAGTTATCAAGAATATTTCTCATCTAGCTGTTGAAACTGGCACTTGGTATTTTCTCATGCGAAGTTTAAAGATACAAAATGGCGTGTTTATTAAATATGTTACCAAGTTAATAAGTTGACTATAATACTGTATTTAAAGTTAGCGATAAAAAAATAGGCAAACAATAAAATTAGGTTAATCTTTACACACGTCTACAAGCAGTCTTTTATGTCATATATTATTTTCTGGAGATAAGGTTGTTTGATTTTTTTAATCTGTAGCGCCCTCTTATTACCGTTGGTTTTGAATTGCTGTGAACACCAAAATTAAACCTTAAAAAAAGACGAAGAAAAATATAGCATCAAATGAAATAATATCTTTATCAAAAGCGAAGAGATAGTACTAAATGGCCATTGCTCTAGGATCCTACCACATGTATTTTAACTGTAGAGAAACGAGTTGTGAAATTGAAAGGAAGGCATAAATATTTAAGAATAAATATGATAATAATACTTGACTTGACCAACCCAAATTGTTAGCAATAAAACGCCGACGAAAATGTGGTAGGATTCTAGACCAGCGTCGCTAAATTTTGCATTGTTTAAACCTTACAGGTTCGTTTTGTGTTTGCGCAAAAATAAAATGGGCGAAAACACGTCACTGTTTATAAACAGATTAACTCGTATAAGATTTTCGCCTATTTACCACTTAAGAAAGTGGAAGTTTTCTAAAATTTAATCCTGACCGTTGCTATACCAAACCAACATAACGCGTTTATTTTTATTTACACAGCAAAAAACTCTAGTAGTAACAATGCTCAATTTATTCGGCCCAAAAGGATTCAGTCCCAAAAAATCTGAACCAAGAAAGGCAGCTTCTTTATCCAATCTTGCCTCTTTGGATGTATCAGAGCGAGCCAAGGAATTTGGTTTGGAGTATGATCAAGCGTCCCTAAAGTTAAATGGGGCTGAGTTTAAATTTGAAGATGGAATCTGGCAAGCAGGTAGCCCATCTTTAGACAAAGCTGTAAACAATGTTGCAATCTAAAATGTTAAAAGTTGATTTTACTTTTTACAGAGTCTGGAGTTGGAGGAGTTCCCTACAAAGAGATGGTTAAATTAAAAAAGGAAAATGAAAGACTAACTGATGAAAACAACATGCTTAAGCTAAAACTAGATATACTTTTGGACATGGTAAGATTGTTTCTAATAACATTGTTGAGCACTAGTAGTAGAAATAATTTTGCCCATGCAGTTAAACATCTCACAGCAATACTGTTGTACCATAAAACCAAATTGCATCAATTTAATTTTCAGCTTTCAGAAACAACTGCAGAATGTACAATTCTTGAAAAGGAAAAAGACGATGCCATTCGAAACAAAGCTCGATAGCATTAAGAGACCATTATTGTTGTTTACTTTACATGCTTTATATATATTAACGAACTGTGCTTTTATACTTTTTTATTATTGTTTTAACATAATTATGCTACAAATAGGAACAAATAATGTTATAGTTGCATTTTATCATATCGTTTACAAGTGCACACTGCACAAATTAAAGTATAAACACTTTAAACGAAGGTTTATGGGTTAGATCACAAGAATGTGAATGATGTGTAAAGATCTGTATGCCACTATCTTTAATAACTGTATTTACTATTGCAATAAATTTTGATTTCAGTTGCATTGTTTTTATAACTCCACTGTCAATAGTTTAAATGTCCATGTGTTTCTTGTACATTGCTTCATCTGGTAGGTGGAGGGGGAGGCATTCCTAACCCAGATGGTATACTTGAGACTGCTGCATTTGGTCCCAGTAGCATCTTCTCATAAGAAAAAATAATACAGTTTAAACTTTTAAGAGATTAATTAGCATAAGTTTGCCATATAGCAGTATAAATAGAGATACCTGACGCTGTTGTTGTTGCTGCTGTTGTTCCAAGTTGTATCTTTCCTGTTCGAAAACAACAGGCACCACAAGGATCATGAATCCTGTTGTTCCAACCCACATAGCAGATCGAATGAAACTGTACAGGAGAACAATATATAATAAACATTTGAACAGTCACACTTAACTATAAATACATCAAAAACCTTACCTGTATAGCTTTTTTGTACCAACTTTACTATAGTGAGTTGTGAAACCTGCAGCTGATCTCACTCTTTCTGGAAACATTTCAGTCAGGCCCCATAATCTTTCAGATAAAGATTCGTCTTCAAAATCCTGAATATAAAATAATAGTAAACAAATTTATTCATACTCACAAAAATATGTTAATGAGAGGTGTAAATAAATCTATAACAAAATAGACAGAAAATCAATATTAAATAGTTCTTTAATGGTTATCCAATTTTGATGCAGTTTAATTAGTTAATTTGTATAACTAAAACGATGCCTTAAAACTAAGTATGAGAAAGTATGCCGAATCTCATAAGTAAACAGACAAATAAGGATGCATAAAAGGTAGAAAGTGCACAGCCCTTAAATAACATAGGATAGGACCAGGGGTGGGCAACCTACATGTCGATTTGGCCTACCAATACAAATCATCCTGCCCACCACATCTTTTATAAACTGGGCACTAGGGCTGCATCCACAATAATAATATTTAAATGCTTCACATTTTAACAACATATTGTTAGTTAAATTGTAACGGCCTCAGATACCATTCTGAGTTTGGTTTTGGCTGATGTAGGACAGCAAGGGTGCATATTTGATTATTTTGGCTTGACTTGCCCTAGAACTATAGAACATATAGGACTGTAATAAAATTGTTAAATTTTCTATCTGTGGACCCTTTCAATTTATTAAAAGTTTCTGTGTTCCATTTGGTATTCCACTGCTAAACAAAACATTTCTTGTTGTCTGCTGTATCAAACATTTGTTGAGCTAATCTTAATTTTATGTATCTTGTTTTGCATATTGATGTACAATTTTATGGACAAAACAATTTATAAAGTTTATATCACTATTCTGGTACATCTAAAAGCTCTGTTATAAGCTATCACCTCATCTATATCATCGAGCTGCGGAAGGACTTCAGCCATTGTACACGAAAATTTTATTTTTGTATCCTATGCTCTGATTAGCAGTGCAGGATTTCTGCAATAGACATTTGTTTTCATTTGAAGTACGGCTATGTTATGCATCATGATCATAGGCGCCAAACGTGGGTGTGCAGAGCGTTTTTAGACGTCCTAGATTTCTCGTATGGCGTCAAAACCCCCTGGAATTAGACCAAGTTTTCAATAAAAGTGCAAATTAATTTCTTTAGAACATGCAGTCTTAGTTAACCAAAAGTTATTCAAATTTTCCTGAATTACCACAAATAAACACGAGCCCATAGAATCCCCAAACTATGTTTTATGCAATTTTTTTTCCAAATTATTGTTACGATTTGCCCGTTTCAAAGGAAACTTTGCACTGTCGAAAATAACGCCCTGAAATTTTGAAAGTTCGGCGCCTATGATGATGATTATAAGATATCAAATCATATAAGTCACGTCCATTTTGCGAAAATAAACTAAAACAATACATGCATTTTAATTATTTTTTGCAAACAATATTTCAAATAATTAGTATAACTAAAATAAAGCAAACCGCAACTGTGAACTATTTTACTATACATAGATTGTTACGGTTTTCGACACAATCGCACATGTCTTATTTTGTGTTGCGATATCTACCTATTGGTACGTTAGTAGCCATTTTATGTCACAAAATTCCCACAACACAACTGTTCGTTATGCGGACGACTTTTGATCAACATAACTGTTGGTTATTTATTGGAAGGGCTGTGTATATTGCATATAATTTTATATTTGCTAACCACAATTTATCGTTCTTTCTGATTAAGATTAAGGTGGTTAAGTTGTGCAATGAATTATGACTTAGATGAGAGTTCCCTTCATCGCCTGGAAGGAACCAGCAGTGATAATGCTGTTGGTGGGCTTATAATTAAAAAAAAGAAGCCAACAGATGGACCTGTTTTTAAAAAGCCTGAAAGCAGACCATCTCTCCTTGGCTTGGACAAGTTGGCCGCTGCTAAGGTATAATAAGTTATTATAAATTGTTGCGATTAAGATAAATTCTGCTTTTTCAAAATAAACTGGTACCACAAACATAAAAGTATAAATAAATATGTATTCCAATTTCAAGGTAATGTATTAAAATAAGTAAATTCGACCGAATGTTTGACTTATGATCACATTTTTCCTGTCTAGTAAACAAAGGCAACTTTTTGACTTTTTCGTAAAACCCTGATTTTTTGGTCATGTTTGTTTTGATCAGCTTTACATTCTAGACTGGTCTTGACACCTATAGGGAAAGTAAACTATAGATATATCAATGTATACACAAACTTGATTTATAACATTATCTTACAGCCCTTTTAGGTACATTATGTTCTTTTGCGCTGGTCTAGAATCCTACCACATTTTCGTTCGGGGTTTGATATTGCTAACAATATTTGGGTTAAGGTAACAGTTAACGTTTGGGTTTGGGTGGGTCAAGTAATATTACTTTATTTTTTCTTACAAATTTTTGCCTACTTGCCATTTTTGACACTGTGTTTCGTCATTGTTAACATGTGGTAGGATTCTAGACCAGCGCAAAAAAAAAACATACAGCACCTAAAAGGGCTGTAAGATAATGTTATAAATCAAGTTTGTGTATACATTGATAAGTTTATGTCAGTGAAAAGTTAGATACGGTATTATGAAACAATTGATTTTTTTTTTCATTCAACCGAGGCTTGTTCACTATGTTTTTTATGAATGTTTAAAAACTTAAAAACTTACTACAAACTGACTTTGTTGACAGCGGGAACAGGCTGAGCATGATACAGAAGTAAACTGGAAGTCCAAATTGCAAAATAATACCAGTGGCAGGTAAGTTAACTTGTGCACTGCAGTTTGGCGAAGTCATACATTAAATTTTATCTGTTAACTAATGGTTGTTATTACTTTAATTTACTTTTAAGCAGGCACTACCGACCTGCTCGGGTTGAAACACCATCATATACTGGAGGTGTGAGTGATGCATACAGAGAAAATAAACAAAAGCGTGAGAAAGATAAGCACCGAGAAGGAGTGTTTGCCTCAACATCAGAAGGTATACAAATTATTCAATATTTGTCATCCTGGGTAACCCATGATGCTTGTTTATCACATATAAATATATTACAAACAAGTATGTGTTTTTAAACACTAATACCAGTATAAATAACGATTTTAAGAACCTTTTTGCTTTAATAAACAGTTGAGGGTGTTTAAGCATTTTTTAATTTTAAGGTAAAATAACCTATGTTCCTTTTTACTGATTATTAACCAACCAAAAATACAATATTTATTGGCATATTAAAAAAGAATGCTTTATTATTTGATAAATATTAATCAAGGTAAAAGGAGAAAAAGTGAAAAAAGCACAAGAGATCGGAGAAGTGAAAGAAGTGAACGAAGGAGAAATGATTGGGAAGAAACCCCCAAAAGATCGTCACAAAATCTTTATCCAGATACACCTAGATTGCAAAGAGGTCTGCAGTGTATTGTTATGATTTCCACGAAATGTTAATTTAAAATACACTATTCTTCCAATAATAAGTTTTATGAGTTATAAGTAACTCATAAGGTATAAATAACCATACCAAAATATTTATTTAAAGATGATTTTTTCCTGGTTATTTTCGGTTCTTAGAATTTAACTACTCAACAAGTTTTTATGAAGGCTCAGATACAAAAGTTTAAAATACTGCGAACAAAACTTTTCTTGTCCAGTGAAATCATTTCATGTTCTGCTACTTAGCTAATGCAAGATTTTTCCCATTTCATAGATTTAATGAAAAAAAGCAGTGTTATAATGAATTTAGTCATTGACTTGACTTAAGTGCACCCAAGTCACTGTTTTTAAATGACGTGACTTGACTTAAGTCTTTTGGACAAATGACTTGACTTGGACTTCATTTTGTCGAATAACTTGGGATTAAATTTTGTGTTTTTCATTAAAGTTTATTTAAATTTTGCACATTAAACACTTTTATTGCTGTATATTGCGTTTGTGTTATTTTTTTAGTTAGATTGCCGCTTATAATCGGGCAAGTTTACCAATTTTAATTGTTTAACAGTTTTCTTTTGTGTCAATGACATGACTTAAAATTGACTTGCTCTCGTAATGACTTGACTTGGGCAACTGATGACTTGGACTGGGACATGACTTGGTATTTTTGAAAAATACTTGACTTGGACTTAACTTATTTTATAAATGACTTGACTTGGACTTAAGTCGTTTCAAAATGACTTGTTTACAACACTGAAAAAAAGTAAAAAGTAGACTCAACCTAGATTCCACTCCTAATATACCTATTTGGTTTGGTGAACAGAGAGGTTTTATCCGCATAACTACCTACTTATTGAGTTAAGTAACAAACATTTCCCATCTAATAGGGGATACTGGAAGATCAAAATGGGAAGATGATGATGATATGAGATCCTCAAAAAGATCATGGGAGTCGCCGTCCCCTTCTCCCTCCTCATCTAGCAGAAGAAGTGATCGAGACAATCGTTTAACAAGAGAACAAACTGGAAACAGGTGTTGCATGCTTTTAAACATTTTATGATAACATACTGTTTTTATTTTGCCTAAGACTTTCCAATTTGACTTGAATAGATAACATTTTTCTGAGAATTAAATAATTTTTTTTATTTCTTTCAAGATCAAGAAATTCTAATGACACACCCCTGCCTACACCATCCTATAAATATAACAAATGGCAAAAAGATCGAAGACACTTTGGAAACACACCATCCAGTCAAGGTTTCTTATTTGCCCTAAAATTATTTTTCTGTTTTAATATATTATGTTTCACTTAAGATCGTAGGCACTGTAATTTGTATCATTTTATAACTTTCTAGCAATATGTAGATGTAAAACGAGGCATACTGAAAACTACATATTATCATATTGTATTGTGACCTAGCATAATTAATCAACCTTCACATTTATCAATTTTATTAAAAAGTGTCACTTTTTTTAGTAAGTTTTTATTAAAAGTTTTCTCCATTACTTATCCTATCAAATTGAAATTTTATTCTGTCTCTATTTTATGATCAGTTTATACATAAAAAGGGTACATAGAGACTTAAAAACAAACAATAAAATAGAAGTGATACTTTCCACAATTTATTATATATTTATATACACATTGTTTTCGCTAACAAGCTGGTTAGACGAATCATAGTACATGAATTTGGTTTCTTTTTGCATAAAAGTCTGCTTACATTTTTTATTGGTTTCTGCAATATATTGTATACGACTGTTGACTGGACGAAAAATTTCATTTTTTGTTTAGCAGGAGACTCCGGTTTTGGTGATAGAAAGGACAAAAGCAAATGGGAAGAAGAACAGTTGAAGGCAGATAGAGATTGGTAAGTGAAGTTATTTTGACTAATACTACCTTCACTTTTCTTTTGTGCATTTTACAACGCCTTCTTCTAGTTTGGTCCATTAACTATAAGTTGATTAAAGGTTTAAAGTTGAGACCTAAAACAATTATAAACGTTCTATAATTAGGATTCTTGTATAGCCATTTATATTCCTGTAAAATTACTTTAATTATATTATAATAAAATAACACAATTTTAATTATTCAACTATATTTTAAAGGTACATGCTTGACGAGGGTTACGACGAAAGCCACAATCCCTTCTCATCAACATCTGATGATTATGTGGAAAAGCGAGAGCAACAACTGAAGCAGCAAAAAACGGAACGCATGTCCGCCAGAAGAAAACAAATTAACGAGGTTTGTAAATTGAACAACCCATTCAGCTTTCAATAGGGTTTTTAAATTGGAATTTTCGAACTAGAAAAAAAAGCCCGTTGTGCGTATCCCAAGAAACATGTTGCGTGACTGTGTTTTGACAATGTTTAATTTGATATTTTGGTAGAGAGATAGTTAATTGACACGAGCTTGTTTCCCTATGTGCCAGGACAACGAAAAATGGGAGGCTAACCGCATGATGAGAAGTGGAGTCGTTCATCAGACCAAACTCGAAGAGATCGACCTTAATGAACAAGCTGGGGCCAGAGTCCATTTGTTTGTCCACAACATCGTTCCTCCATTTTTGGATGGAAGGATCGTCTTCACTAAACAATTTGAACCTGTCGTTCCGTTAAAAGTGAGTGTCTTTTGACTGAGAAGGTTTAGTACTGATTATAATTAACATTACATGGGGATAAGCTTTATTAGTGTGATACGTGGTTTTATATAATCAATTAACAAATTGTTCTCTTTCACAGACATTGTTAATGTAAAACGTTTTCTTATTTTTGATAAATATCGTATTTATCACGTGATCTACGATTTATGTAAATTAAATTGTATTTGCCTTGGTTACACTTGCCTCTGGTTTTATGTTTTTACGAAAAAGGTACAATCTCGTTATTTTTGGTATCATAAACGTAGTTTGGCACATATTTTAAATTTCCATAAACTCTTTCTGGATACTGCGCAAGAGGCGGCTTACAAGAGGCAAGGTTAACTGGTCTATTATTAGGACCACATGTTAAAAGCTTAACCCAACTAGTCCAAGCAACAATTGCCGTTCGTTGGCTAAGCGCCGAATGTCTCACCGCAGAAGTTAACTTCTTTTAAAATCACCCGTTTGGCGAAATTTCCCTCTTCGTAGGACAACACGTGCGACATGGCGGTGGTGTCGAGGAATGGCAGCTTGCTGGTGAAGAAGTATCGCGAGCAGAAGGAGCGAAAGAAGGCACAACACAAAGACTGGGAGCTGGCTGGCACCAACATGGGAAACATTCTCGGCGTGAAGAAAAAAGACGACCGCGAGGTTGCTTGATTCTGAGTTTTCGGTTATTGTGTTGTGCAACGCTTTGGCGGGCATATATCAACGAATTGTATTTTTTGATGCGTAAAATACGCCAGTAGATGTCAAATATCACAAAAGTATATTTCCGGTGTCACATTTTTTGCCTGGCTAACCGTTCAGCTGACACGACTTCGAGATGCAGAATAAGAAAGTGCTGGTTGGTGCGTGCCTCTCGTCACCACTGGTCCCTTATACATAGCATCGCTTGCAGGGCAGATGTAGTTATAACAGAGGCAAATAGTTCTTCAAAACCGTATGAAAAACTTTAAGTTTGAAATATATTTTTGCTTAAATTTGAAGTTATTGTTGTAATTTACTTACTAGGGCGAGATAACATTTAGTTTGTCATTTAGTTTGTCGAGATAACATTTAGTTTGTTATTTTCCCTGCAAGCCTAGCATTGTAATGTATATATTGGCTTGTTTACAATCCATATTTAGAAGAAGCGCGTATCGACGCATTCCCTAATATTTTACAGAATCCGAACGCCGAAGAAACGGATTTTAAAGCCTCACAACGTTTTGCTCAACACATGGGTGGCAAGAGCGAGGCAGCAAGCGACTTCGCCAAAACCAAGAGCATGTTACAACAAAGACAGTACCTTCCAATATACGCTGTGAAGGAAGAGGTATGAAACCGGTTGACGAAACTATTTTCGCTTACCTAAACGAAAACGGAAAAGTTACTTTAGAATACGTTTTGATTCTTGAAAGAACAGTACAGACCAGGATGATCCTAAATCTTTGGTATTGGAATCGCATTATTATTAGCAGAATATTGTACAGGTTGCACATATGTTAGCATATTAACTTCGCGCTGATATCAGTTTAATTTATGTTGAACTTTGCTATATTTTTATTTTTACTTTTTAGATTTTCTATATATATGTCGTGCGCGAACACTACGAAACGTTCAAATGGTTCTCCACAATAATAGGGGAATTACTAAATTAAACAATATTCGGCGACCGGAGATAATATTGTCAGGGGTCACATCAAATGCACCCCTCTGCCCACGTTTGGGGCCGCCTTGAGAGCCTACTGTAATTTTTTAAGTACGTTTGTTCTACAACTTGCTGCTTTGTAATTCCGTTTTCTCCTCTAGTTGTTGAACATCGTCCGTGAAAACAACATAGTGATTGTCGTCGGAGAAACCGGATCTGGTAAAACGACCCAACTTGCCCAGGTAGGAAATATTCACACAAAATTCACATAAGAAATTCAGGGCAACCAGCAACTGGTAGTATTTGCAAGTTATGCATTTGTTGAAACCGTATTGATGGCTCTCATTTTTTAAATAGTTTGATGTCGTGCCCTACCGGGTGAGATGCGCTGGCATATCATAACCATATTGCTGTCGCTGTAAACAGCGTGCAAATGCAACAATTTAACGCTATTGTTTTATCCAAATTTAACACTCCTTTTATTGTACACTGGTGCATGTCTCGAAAGTGCTGGTCTAAATAAACAACGCGTTTTTGAGGCTACTTAAAAAACTTATTCCAGAAATTAAACACAAAAATGTCCAATAAAAATCGAACCAAAATAAAATTGTTAACTAACCCTGATACTAAAATGTGCGATTGCTTGACTTGTCCGAACTCGTACAGTATTCCATTATCCCCTGAAACTCTCAAATAAAAAAAAATGTTAAGCCTTAGTTTATCAGACTAACCCAGGCCTGACGTGACTCTCAGTACTTGCACGAGGCGGGCTACTCCAAGTACGGGATGATCGGCTGCACCCAACCGAGGAGGGTCGCCGCCATGTCGGTGGCCAAGCGTGTCAGCGTCGAGATGGACGTCGGATTGGGCGAAGAGGTCGGGTACGCCATTCGGTTCGAAGACGTCACGTCGGAGGTGAGTTGCTGCAGCTGTTCGATTCGCCACATTTTAGTTTTGTTTCGTTATATTGACGGCAAACAGGCGTAGTATAGACTTTTATAGATGTAGTTAAAAAACGCTAAAAATTAATCCACGCTTACTTCAAAATTGTTTTGTATTACATCAGACTAGTGCCGCTTTCGTACTAGTCTGATATGGTAAGGTTGTTTAATTTACATCAATAAGCACTTATAATGTAAATTAAGTAATAAATAAAACGAACAAAACGTATACGAAAGTTTTTTGTTTTTCCTTTTTTTTGATATCGAAATTCTGTTTGTGATACACGTTGGCTAGGTTATTTGGTAAATACCAGTGTTGTTATGACTTAAGTAAATTACTTGACTTGACCTAAGTCTTTTGGGCAAAATGATTGACTTGACTTGGGTTAAAATAAATTGTTTTCAGTAAGCAATTATTTATAAAATTACGTTGTTTATACTTATCTTTGCACATAAAACAATTTGCTTGCTTTATGTTGCGTTTATGTTGAGCAAGACCACTGGACAACGGTACACCGTCTTCCCAGCCTGGAGTGACTGAGTCCTCAAATAAACATTTCGCGCAGAAAACGATCCTTAAGTACATGACCGACGGTATCCTGCTGCGAGAATCGCTACGAGAATCCGACCTGGACGGCTACAGTTGCGTCATAATGGACGAGGCGCACGAGCGCTCGCTCAACACCGACGTGCTCTTCGGCCTTTTGCGTGACGTCGTCACCAGGCGACGCGATCTCAAGCTGATCGTGACGTCAGCAACAATGGACGCCAACAAGTTTTCGCGCTTTTTCGGCAACGTGCCAATGTACACGGTAGGAGCACGTCTTGTGCATCGTCCTTATGATGGGTCTTTATAAATTCTTTTTATTTTTTTTTAATTATTTTTTTTACGAATTGAATTTACGACGAAAATATTTTTTTCATACGTGGCTGCGCTTGGCCACGGCCCACAAGCGAAAATGTCCTGGCTTCTCGCCACCTTAGATTGTCTTTTTGCATTTTTTTTTCAATTATTTATACCACTGTCAAATTACCAGTGTTCAATTAGAAACAAGTTTGGCAAAAAAAACAGTTCCAATCGTGATATATAAATTATTCCATGTATATATCTATGGGTCCACTTGTCTTTAATTTCAAAAGTGATGCTTACAAAAAAATATCATCGCCAGCTGAAATGGAAGGCCTCGCGACTTAACATCCCATTCGTTTCACTTTATACTCTCAAGAACCTATTTGAACACGGAGTCAATGCAAAAAACATTAATCGGGAGCTTTGTCCAGTCTGTACTGCTGGCAGATAAATCTTAACAACCTAACGGCCCTTTTGCTAAGATTCCTGGCCGAACGTTTCCGGTGGACGTTCTTTTCAGCAAGTCTGTGGTGGAGGATTATGTGGAGGCCGCCGTCAAGCAAACACTTCAAATTCACGTCCAGTCTAGGAAGGGTAAGCGAGATGTTTGGTATATTGCTAATCTATCGCAACCTGGAAGCGGGTTGTGAAGTTTGCGTTTTCTTCCTGTAAAATATATTTCGATAAATCGTTCATAACACAAAATACTAGAAATGGACAACTTCGTTGGTTCCTACCACTTCAATATAACTTCGGCATTAAATGTGACATTAATACAATATATAACTTATTTTTTAATGTTTTTGTTAAAATTGTGATAATTATTTCGAAAGTACGTTAAAAGGCTTTTGTATTGCGCAGGTGACATTCTGGTGTTTATGCCCGGACAAGAAGACATTGAAGTCACCTGTGACACTTTGACAGGTGAGTGTATCAAAGTTAGATCAAGTGTATTTGGCAATGTTTTATGTATTTCAAGTTGGTGTAATTGAAATGGTTATTGCAACTTTATGAGTTAATGTAATTGTAATTCAAATTGTAACTTTCGTATTATTTTATCTTTAAGGTAAAATCTAGATTTCCACTGATTATATCTTTTGTTTTCATTTATTAAAATAGTTTGGATGATTAGGTTTGTTGCTATCAGGGGCGGATCAAGGGGCTCCACGAAACCATGGCACCTAAACTATTTTTTTTCCAATATAAACTATATCATTATGCAATATTTTTTGGGCGAATCGTTTTTGTTTGTTTCCTATGTTTTGCACAATCCGTCTAAGGCTGTATGTATGAACTTAAACTCTCTACGAAATATAATTCTGCCATATATTGACTTAATGCGTTTTTGTCTTTGTAATATGGCCGATGGCTATTGCGTAACAACTAACTAAATTTAAAACAAGGTAAACGTAAAGTATGTTTTTACGCTTCGTTCGAACGGTGTAGCTATTGAGGTGTCGAGTCAAAGTTAGGTTTTCTTCTATGGTAAAATATTTTCCAAATAAAACAAACAAACTATTGAAAAAATGAACGTCTGTTGCACAGTAAATGGCACACCAGATCGTTTAATAACAACACACATAGCACAGGAATATTTTAATGCTTTTGAAATTCTGTTGTCGACAGTTGCACAGTAGAAACTAGCATCTTTGCTGTCAAACACATTTCTAATATTTTTAATCGACATCCAATTGTCTTGTGGGTTTTTTGTGTAACTGGCGCCATAACAAACCGAGCTCTAAGGTTTCAAGCTAAAATATTGCGATCTTGTAAAACAGAGCGAATCGAGGAACTGGACGACGTGGCGCCTCTAGCGGTTCTTCCTATCTACTCGCAGCTGCCGTCTGATCTCCAGGCAAAGATCTTCCAGAAAGCTCCGGACGGCATCCGCAAGTGCGTGGTGGCCACCAACATCGCGGAGACGTCGCTTACCGGTAAATAGTGGAAGGCGTAAATTTCGGTTTTAAACTTGCTGAAAACTTTCTGAAAGAGTTTTAATCATATACATCGTTTGTGTTCGCTTACCGGTGAGTAGCTGTGGACGTAGATTTTCACATAAATTTTCGTTGTACACTTCGTTTGTGTTTAAAACAATTACAGCATCATTAAAAAACCTATAAATTAGACTTGCTGCTAACCAATAGAAAAAATATGGCTTATTTTTGGACAAGAGTATTGTGTTTTAAATTACTTACTTTTATAGATAGAAATCGCTGTTTTCGTTAAGAGCAATTCCTATCTATTAATATGTTAGTAGAGCACCCACTTTTATAGTTCAGCTGTAAAACATGAATTTGATTTCGCTGAAAAACTCTTGTTCTGACACCTAAGCATGCATGGTCTTAAGATAGAAATTTACATGTATTTACCATTGTTTTATTTCACAAGCCTCATGAATTTGGGGCCTTTGGTTTTATTCACATACCAATCCCGTATTCTTTTCAAAATGCTTTCACGCCAACAGCAAAACACGAGAATAATACAGCAGCATGAATTGCCCTCTTTTTAAAGTTGACGGAATAGCATTCGTGGTGGATCCCGGCTACTGCAAACTGAAGGTGTTCAACTCACGCATCGGTATGGACGCACTTTCCGTGTTCCCCGTTTCACAAGCCAACGCCAACCAACGATCGGGGAGAGCCGGCAGGACGGAAGCCGGGTTGGTTGTGACTAAACAGTTTTGAACTGATAAAGCTTTAGTCTTTAGGCCATTGTGAAACTAAATAAAGGCCTTACTTTTACAGTGTTTCAAAGAAAAATATATTTTGCCAAGAAAGGCACCGTTAATCTCTACAAGCGTTAGATGACATCGTCATCGTGAATTGACCTAGTCTTCAGTGGCTGAAACGCTGTTTCTGTCAACAGCAGAACCCCTCGAGTGACTGTGTCGGCCATATTAATCTTTTAAATGCGATAGAAGTCGATCTTTGAAAGCCATATAATCAGCAGGATTTACTATAGGAAAATAGATAGCGTTCGTTGTTTGTGTCTGGCAATAAAACAGACTAGCGACGATTTTCGTTGACTTAACGTTGGCCCTATAACATCAATGTCAATTTTTTGTAGTACAAAATAAATAGCAGCTGATTTAGCAACCTTTATTCGATAATTTGAAATCAGCTCCGAATAACTATGCTGTGACGGGTTCAAATATTTGTAAATGTATTGCCAGTTGTTCGCTTGGCGTGTGAATGTAATTGATCGAATTTCTTTCTTATCCAGGGTGGCCTATCGACTGTACACGCTCAACCAGTACAAGAACGAGATGCTGATCGCCACGATCCCAGAGATCCAGCGCACCAACCTCGCCAACGTGGTCCTCCTACTTAAGTCTCTGGGAGTCCAGGACCTCTTGAAATTCCACTTCATGGATCCGCCTCCTCAGGTGACAGGAAGGTTTAACTTAAAATGAAATATCACACTATGTGTTGCTTGCCCTATTACGAGAGGGCATATTTGTGAGGGCCAATAAAACTTTCTTTTTGTTCTGTACTACTGATCAATATTTCACTATGTAGGCGCCAAAATATTTAAATGTTTGTGATATTTTTAGTTTTTATTCCTCGTTTAAATATTTTTAAATCTACTAAGGAATAAAGGTCATAGGTAAGGACAGTTGATTCCGGTGCTTGTCTATTACAAACCACCTTTGATAGGGAAACTCTTGTTTATATTTTTGTAACATTTATTCAGCTGTAATCTTTTTTCTGATTTTTTTAGTTATTTTATTATTTCTCACTATGTAGCCAAAGATGGCCTCAACGTTCGGACGCATAAGATTCGTTTATTTATGTAACCAATATTTGCTAAACAAACTAACATTTCAAACCAATAAATCTATGTCAATTCACAGATCTCTCTCGTACCTACTAAACGCGCAGGTTTTCTATAAAAAATTGTTCCTTCAGGACAATATCTTGAACTCGATGTACCAGCTGTGGAACCTGGGTGCCCTTGACAACACCGGTGCCTTGACAACTTGTGGGCGCACCATGGTCGAGTTCCCCCTCGACCCTCCCCTGTCCAAGATGATGATCATGGCGGTGGAGATGGGCTGCTGTGATGAAATTCTGGTGCGTTTCGGTGTTAGAACTTAAATGTGCCATGTTGTCGATCATGTATGTGCGTGCGTGCGTGCGTACGTGCGTGCGTACGTGCGTGCGTGCGTGCGTGCGTGCGTGCGTGCGTGCGTGTATAGAACACGGTGTTAGCATACATACTTGCCGTGAAAGGTAAATACATATTCTGCCGTGAAAAGATATTTTAAATGAGTATGATAATTAATTTTTAACAATGATGAAAGGCTGGTATGTTAAGTGATACCAAGCATAGCACGAGCTATACTTTATTGTACCAAGGCCACATTACTGCGGTTAGACGATAAACAACTTTCTGCTTGGCGTGTGTTGTGCGTCATTACCATTTTCTTGAGCCAACAAAATGCCATCGCGTTCGCGCTTAATAAAATATTTTAAGGTTCCTGTAACTATCACACCTTCGTTATCAACATCCCCCCATACTATACCCTGTTGCTTTCAATACAGTATCCTTAATCGTTTAGTGCTTGGCGAACAAATTGATCATTGCCAATCCTATTGGATTCCAAGATTTAGAACGATTTACGGTAGATAAAATTCAGCAGAGTCCTATTCAAGTTCCAAATCGCCGCGAATTTGCAAACGCGCTAACCCATTCTTGTTGGCGACCAGACGATCGTGTCGATGCTGTCGGTGCCGGCCATCTTCTACAGGCCGAGCGGCAGGGAAGAAGAGAGCGATGCAAAACGCGAAAAGTTCAGCGTTCCCGAGAGCGACCACATGACGCTGCTTAACGTCTACCAGCAGTGGAAAGCTAACGGGTCGGTGCCGCAATATTTTTAAGCAGGGTTGCTACGAGGGTGACTGTTTTAGTTTGAGGATGTGTCAATTGACAAGGGGGGCTGTTTGCACTTCTAAGCTCGTACACGCCTTGGCGAACCTATTACAGCGTTACTTTGACTAATCCTGATAATATGTATTTCATAGAGCTGCCTACTTTTTCTTAATGCGGTTATTAGAGTGAAATTTACTTCGTTTAAAAGAGGTTTTTATTTGAAATCCCAGCAAAAATAACATACGGTAAACCAACATACTAGTAGTGGCACTTATAAGGTTTCCAATCCAATAACAAATCTAAGTAAGCGTATAAACTATTCTAAGCGATCAAGCATACGCTATTATACTGGTAAACTTACTTTTCACAATCGAAGAACTGATTGTTGTAGTTACGTAGCTTTTTACTACAACTACCTTTATTAACTATTTGTTTATCTTTCTTAAGTAACACAAGCTTTCCATCGGATGAAGGTATCCCTGGCATTGAGCTAAAATAAGAGCTATTGAAAAACGCGAGACATCAAAACGCGAGACATCACACACAATGCAATGCATGGGCTGTGACATCAGAAATGATCTAAAATTGTCCTTTTTTAACCTCTAAACAGTTACTCGAACCAGTGGTCCAACGAGCACTTCATCCACGCCAAGGCGATGCGCAAGGTGCGCGAAGTGCGAGCCCAGCTAAAGGAGATCGCCGAACAGCAGAAGATGCCACTCAAGTCAGCTGGCAACGACTGGGACGCAATTCGCAAGTGCATCTGCGCCGCCTACTTCCATCACGCCGCAATGCTCAAGGTGAGAACGAGTATTTTTCTTACTGTTTTGCGTAAGTGTGGATCGATTTACCTTTACGGATACGAATGTAGCAGAGCAACAAAATATAAGAACTTCATTGCTTAAAATTTGCGAATGCTGCGTGATTTAATGTATACATTGTTTGCTTTTTCAATCGTTAATAAAAAGTAAGTTTTTGATTGTTTTGGGTAACATTCGGGCGATATTATGGTGAAACGTTGCCCGTCCCTCTTTTCTTGCAATATCTTCATTTCTAAGAGGTTTTGCACATAGGTGTCCATTTGTCTATCCCAATTTAAACAAAAACAATAATGAAATTGAAAAAAATCGCCGCTTTTTGCTCCCAACGGCAATAACTTTGTATTTTTTAGGTTTGTATGTCCCTATATATAAAAAGTGACAAAAAAGGCGTTCAAGGTGAGTATTAACGACTTTAAAGGACTACGATATACGACGTCGGCCTTGTTTTGCAGGGGATTGGCGAATACGTGAATCTGCGCAACGGCATGCCTTGCCACCTGCACCCCACATCAGCCCTCTTCGGCATGGGCTTCACTCCCGACTACGTGGTGTACCACGAACTAGTGATGACGTCACGGGAGTACATGCAGTCAGTCACTGCGGTGGAGGGCGAGTGGCTAGCTGAGCTCGGGCCTATGTTCTACAGCATCAAGGAATCGACCAAAACCAGAAAGGTGAGAACCAAAGCGTTATGGAAGTTTTTTCTTTTTTAACTCGCCCTCGAAAAAGATTTATCACAGTTTGCATTTTTTCGCTTTTCTGTAACTCTAATAGTGCCATCAATATGCATCCGTCTAATAGACGAGCTTGTATCTTTCAACGGACCTATGGGCGTTCTTGTGTCTTTTACAGTACGATCGACTGCTTCTTTTATAGTTTTGTTCAAGCCAAAGCATCTTTTTGTTTTAACTGTACTGAATAGTTTTTTGAAATTTCATAATTTTCCACATAAAGATACTTAAAAGAGTTTGGATACCGATTTCATAGGCCGGAAGTTTTGAAATAAATCTTAAGTGTTGTTTCAATTAATTTCCGTCAGCCGTTTTTAGTTAAATGAAAATAAAAACTCTCCAGGAAAAGCGTCAAGCGACGAAGGCGAAGTTAAGTCAAATGGAAGAAGAACTTGCCTTGGCTGATGAACAGATCAAGCGCAGAAAGCAAGAACAAGAAGAGGAGAGAAGTTCAGACTCCAAAAAGTTAGTTCTTTGTTGACTGTTTTTAGCCCATAGCACAGCGGGTACGAATAAACTTTAGTTTCGGCCCACTCGGCCAAATTATCCGCTCTGCTTATGTGTTAATGAAATACTATTATTATGTCTATCATGTTTTTATATTTTATTTGACATCTTTCGCGATATTTGGTGATCTAAACAACATTTTATGATCGAGGTGCTTCGTTAAAACTAAGTTGCGACGCCTTTTATTTTACGCGTTAAAATATATTTTGAATCGACATTTTCAACTAAATGCAATTTTCGTTTTAATAGACAAAAATAATTTTATTCAGGTTCCGTGTAAGTATCACGCCTTCGATATTAACATCCCCACATAATATACCGTGTTGGTTTCGATTCAGTATCCTTAATCGTGACGTACTTGTCGAATAAAACGATCTTTGCCAATCTTCCTGGATTCCAAAATTTAGAACGATTTACGTTAGATAAAATTTACCAGGGTAATGAAATAAAGCTCTCGCGAATATTTTTTTCTAGATTTAGAATTGCTACTCCGGGAAACAAGGCCCCTGCAACCCCTCGAAGGACACCTGCGAGATTTGGACTCTAGGAGAAAACTGGCGTGAAGCTGCAAGACGAAAGACTCCTTAAACGTTGCCGTAACGAAGTTCAGCGACGAGGTTGTCGGATTTGTTCGGGTAAAGCGGAGTTCCATCCGACGAAAGCACCTAAGTGTGTTACAAACCAGCCGCCAAAAAAAACATTACTGCCAAGGTTGTTAGCGACCATACAATAAACGTGAAGTGCACTGCGAGTTCTCTCCTTGTTTATTGACAAATTATTAAATTATTCGCTGGTCAGTAGTAAACTATATGCCAACAATAAAAGCAGCCAGGAAACATAATAAAGCACCGGGTGCACTTTAAAACAAGCCAACAGAAATTTAGAGCCTGGAAATACTTTACGCACAATGCAAAAAACTTTTTCCCCGGAAAGCGTAGAAATTGACAATTAGCACTCAGTGTTGCCGGCGCAAAGCGTGCTTTGCTCTTCCATGCACGTTTGATACTCGCAGTGAACAAACACGTGCTGCTGGTGGCGTTTTACGATTGGCGTGAAACTCGTGACCGTAGTTTCTGCGTCGTTTAGAATGACGGATGTGCCAGCTTTCGGGCAACTGAAAACAAGAAGAAAACTATGATAGGAAAATTTCGCGGAAGTAACGTTCTTTACGTTTTTATTCAACTGTTGCCTTTTGTTACCCTCCGAAATCCCGTTCACAAAAATGGGAAAAATTGTAAGATAATTTTACATAGTTCGGTGACATTAACCCTGTACAAATGTAAATAACAAAAAACATTATTTTATTAATAAGTATGTCTGTTATGTTTTTTTATTTTTATTAAATTGGACCGATAATCCGTGAACGATTTCCAAGGCGTACGTCATACAAATTACTTTCAACAAATTCATAAAAAAAAATTTACTTCACCTATTTTCGATGATAGACATCAGCTCGCTGCTGTTGCTGGCGTCTTCTGTCGTCCCCCAGCACCGAATAAGCTGCAAGTTATCGAGAATTATTTATATCTTTAGCAATCGATAGCGCTTTCGTGACTTATTTAGTACCTTGTTCGGATATTGCGAGGTGGCTCGAACTGATGCGACGAAGGGATAATGTTCTGTCACAAGCACTGGTTCATCCACACTTCTCTGACGACCGCTGGTCAGAACAATTTCACCTTCCAGGTCATCCAGTTGTTCAAATACAGGTTCTACATCAACTAAAATAATTTTTAGAGGTTTGGGGACAGAGTCACAGCATTCAAAACTCACGCAAGCACATTAAAATTTTAACTAAAAAGCCTTTAAACGTCTACTAAATATTTGCATTTCTCAAAACCTATACTATTGGCTAATTGGCATATTTTCATAAACAACGTTGGAATATTAACATGTTGTGTGTGTTTAGAAACAAAAAACGCTCAATGATATTTAAACTGCAGTAGGTTATGTATGTAATGACCTCAACTTACGAATTAGGGACTGGATCTGATTAGGTTCACAGTAAAAGGTGTACACCTAAGCAAAACAGCCACTTTGTTTTATATCATAATTGTTCTTTCACCGGATGAAATCTTTGCCCGAAGCCGCTTGCTCAAGGACTCTGGTTCACAGGAAAACTCAAAATCTAATGCAGCAAATAAACCGCCTCCAACCACCAGTTGTGCTACAATGCGGATTTATTTAAAAAAAAACGATTTTAACACTTTTCAGCTACAAGATGGCTTGACTGACCTACAGGGGATAAAATATAAAACTATTACTGAATGCTTGTTGTTTAAAAAAGCGACATCGTTTTCTACAGGACTTCACCCCATTTGTTGTTGGACTTTGCCCTCGCGTTGACATGTTTTCCAGGCTGTAGGCCTACTCACTTTCTATTACATTCGGATCCAAATACGCCGAGGGTCCGCTATTGGCGCTGCCTCCCAACCCGAAGACGTCACAATAAGGTGGTTCCCAGCCAATGTTGCAGTGACACTCCCCCTTGTTGTTACATACCTGGATACCATTATATGAAAGCTGAATAAGAATACGCTCTTTTAACATTGTTGGTTGACGCCTTACCCCTTTTCCGTTACACTTGTTGTCACATTCGCTGTCAGTTGGAACGCAACGATTGTTTTGGCAAATCTAAAATACACAAATGCAGCCAGGTTAGGATAGCTAATATCCCTTTATTGCCGCTTAACTCACACCCAACAAGCATGGGCGCCCGCACGGGGGGGGCACTTGCCCCCCCCCCCTGCAATTTTAAAATGCGATTAGGCCTATTAGTATTATTTATAAGTGTAATACTTATGAAGGTTAAAAATGTTATACATTACCCATTGCCCCCAGTGGGGCGGGAGTTCTTACCCCCCCCCCTTTTTTTTGTAAGTGATATTATCGTTTGTTGTTCGTTTTTGTCATGGTTTAACAAACTGTTTGATGCGGCGTGCTTTTTAAGTAATTGGGTCACGCGTCTTAATCTAATGCGAAACCAAAATCGAGCGCATACCCCGTTTTTCGTCTTTTGTTTGGTCGACCGTAAACGCTGAATAGTTTTTCTCCTTCGTTATTTGTTTGGGTTGACTAACTAGCAAGTGTGTATATTCGACAATTGACAACGCTCAAACCTTATTTTTTTTCTCTCGCTAAAAAACGTCGAGTTATACGCAGTATGTTCCTCGCTAATCGGTCTCTGCGCTAATATCCGATGTTGGTGTAACATCGATATTTATTCAACTGAAGCAGATTTTTAAAAGGAGGTAGGCCTATAATAGTGACTGTCGTGCGCGTTTCAAAGTCTCTATTTTAAGTAATGATAGTTAACGCAAAATTATGCTCTTTAAGCATACTCTAAGACCACGTGCTAGGTGTGCAATGGACAAAACTTATTTCCCCTCAACCACATCCTGTAATTTAGCTGACTTGGCACACGGCTCTGCGCTGATGTTGCGCTAAACGTGGCATAATAACACCCGGAAAAAAACATCTTCTTTAGTTTTGCAGGTGGCGAAAGGCGTGCTTGTAGTTTAGTGCTCGGAACTTGAAAACTGCGCTTCTGATAGTCGAACTATGTGTGATTCTACCACAATTAATCACACATATTTCACGGTCTTGGTTTATTTTTTTGCCTGAAGTTAACGATTGCACACCGTGGTTTCGCAGCTGGCGCCTGACAGGATTGTCGACGACGCACGTGATCGCTTTTGCTGGACGTATTTGGCTGTTTTTGATTAGTTTTTTTATCACGTCCTGCAATCACCATTCCATAACGCCATACTGTCACTGTTATATGACGTCATTATCATTACGTCAGACGAAAAATAGGGGAATTCCCTAAGTTGAAAATTCAGAACCCCATTTTTGGATTTTCTTGTTACGCCCCTGATTGCCCCCCTGGAAAATTTTCTGCGGGCTCCCTGCCAACAAGCATAACACGCTCGTATTTCTGTGATCAAACCTAAATTATTTACCAATTTTTACAAAGTTAAAAAAATGTTTTGCTTTTAAGGTTTGTTTTTTAATTGTGGTTCCCTAACAACCCATAGTTTCGTATGTGTTTTTGATGGAACAACACCCAAGATTTTACACCACTTTTGCGAACATTAGCAGTAGGCTGTACATAACAATTAACTATTACTAACAGAACAAAAAGTTCAAGAAGAATTTTACCATTTATAATATGTAATCGAAGCATATAGGATTTACAAGCACTCGTGTGTACTTCTGAAACATTGGCTATGCTGCAAAAAGATAAGGTTTAAAAATATAAAGGGCCAGTCCACGTACCATGTCTTCACCGCACTGACTGCCGTCGCGCACAAGGCCGTTGATCACCACGTCACTGCCCTCTAATGACGTAAGAGAGTAGCAAACACTTTCGCTCGTTCGTATCGTGAACGATCGCAATACAGAAGACATGATGACGGGATGCCGTGGCAAATCGGTTTGGTTAAAAGTGCATTGCAAGGTGCCACAGAACTTGTTCCTATAAAATTTAAAAACTAAAATTTTTGGGGTATCGTTCTGATAGACTTAAAAGCCTAAGGATATCCTTTTCGTCAAGTGTGGATAACCATTTGCATTTCGGTGATCATTTCGCGTTTAATCCTGTCTGACGCATGTGATTAGAAAAAAGTACTTCTAAAATCCCTTGGTGGCACATCTTCAATATTAAATAAATTACAAACATTTTAATTTAGACTTTTTTGTCCTAACCTAGCCGACTCTAAGATACGACGTCCAAATATGTGGAAATTATGTTTATTGTTAGACAGACCTAATGTATCAACAGTTATATACTTGTGTTATTTGCACAAACCAAAGCACGGGGCACCCACTCGTTTGTACAAGGAACCAAGTTTCCCTCAAAATCCATGCCGCAATTGCCAAAAGTCCTTCCAGCAGTATTTACGTCGTAACACTCCTGTCCGCCCTCCATCGCATCTAAAAGAGTTTTTACAAAATATTGCCAATGAAGCGGACAACAACGTCCGGCATCATTACATATTTACCATTGCGTTTTTTTATTGAACCGTTATGCATTTTCGCTAAGTTGACAACTAAATATTTCTTGCAAGCTAAAGTTGGATGTGATTAAATCGTGAACAAATTACTTATTTTATCCATTACAAATAGTAGGTGAACCTTGTATTCGTTATTATTAATATATACCCTATGACTCGTAGTTAAAAGTTATTAACGAAAAACAAACCTTCGCCCCAGTACTCTATGCATTGCATTTTTCTTGATTTGCATATTCCGCCGAGGCATGTTCCATTTAAACAGGGTGTTCCGTCCAGTTTGTAGAAATCTGCTGGACACTGAATGCAAGCATGAATTAAGGCTGTTTGCTTTAAAAGCATTTTTTTTTGTTTTCGGAGCAGCCTTATATTTATTTAGGTCAGTTATCGGCAAACTTTTTTGTCGCGGCCCAAAGTACTCTTTTCAGAAAAGGTCCACTATGTAAAACCACTACAAAACAGTGGCGGATTCAGGATATTTGATGTTAAGGTGAAATATTACACGGCGCCTTAATGCCCAAAACAGTTACATACCCTATTGTAGCGTAAAACGAAGAATATACGCCCAAAGCGCGAAAAATATTTCAATTACGGTACATATAGTTAAAGTTAGCCAAAAATATAGTTTGACAGGCTCTCAGGACCAAATTTGGCACGTGGGCCTTTCCAAGCTGAGACAATTTAAAAATTCTACTCCACACTTTTAAAATATAGTGCAACATTTGGGCCGCGGCCCACAGTTTGCCGACCACTGATTTAGGTCATGTTGTAGCTTACTGACTTACTTCGATTTGCTAAACAAGTTAACTAAAACGTAGTTATAGCGCCCCATGCTACTGGCGGATCGGTTCGCAAATTATCTCACAACAAAGATTCGATTCTGTGAAATTCTATATTGCATGACACATTTGTTAAATAAATGATCTTTCCTCCTTAAAAATATTTTTTAATGGTTTGCACCAGTAAAATAGCTTACGCAAATATTAAAAACAGGTAATTAATGTACAAAAAATTGTTATAGTGGCATCACCATCCAAGCTTAACAGTTTAAATGCAATTGATTAAAGTAATACACAATGCAAGACCTGAGCGTTAATCCCGTTGCAAAATTCCGGCAGGTCACACTCGCTTAACACAGTGGATCTGCATTTAGTAGCGGCAGGTAAAAACCGACAGTCTTCGCCGCAGCACAAGTCCCCATCGCACTGTGCTTCTTGCTTTAGTTTGCATGTCGCCGCGTTACAGCAGGAACTGAAATTTGTTTAAAATCGGCAACACGGTAATGCGGATCAGTTTACCTGTAAATTGATTTTGACACAAGTATCGCATTACTTTCTTACTTTGTGGAACAACGTTTTACTGATAAATAGGTACTTAATTGTGCTTTTACTAATAAAGTTTGTTTATGCTTTTCGAATTTAGCCTGTATTAACATTTTTTCAGCGTATAATATAATTTCATTAGCCGAGTCGTTTATCAATATCAGGAGTTACCACCAAACTATATGGCCCTATTTCCTTAATAAAGATGAAGTACAATTGTAATTTTGGCGGAAGCAATTCTAAACTAAAATTTGATGAAATATTAAACTGAATGACACTTCGTATAAGCTCACCATAGTTTTTGTTACATTTTCTATGTTCAACGATAATAATCAAGTTCGACATTAAATTTTAAATATGGTCCGCGATCGCCGGGCCTTACAGTTATCAGGCCCATATAAAAGTTAGGTGACTCCACATTTTTAGGGAAATTTTATTGTTTTCCGAACAATGTTGTAGGTGTGGCCAATGCAGTAAAAACAGTTTTCCTTAATTTTAAACGTTTGTCTGTATTCGAAAGTCTATAATAATTGTTTATTACAGTGTTGTAATGACTTAATTCACTGTCTCGACTTAAGTTATTGTTTTCAAATGAGGGGAAAGTCTTTTGACCCGAATGACCTGACTTGACTTAAGTCTTTTTGTCACATATCTTGGGATTAAGTTAAGACTTTTACAGCTAGGCTAATTATTATTTACGTTTTTTATTTTCTATAAATAATTGGTCGTCCCAAACTCTACACAGTAGCTTTGAATAAACTAAAAAAACACGTTTCAATACTAACGTTTAAAAAATGTATTGTAATGCATTGGTTACTGTTAAAATCAGCATTTTTCACATTTATTGTTATTTTCCACGTAGTATAGGCCGATGGACAAGGAACGCCTTTTAAAAATTTTAGACTTCAAAGGCATTTCAAAAACGTGTTCCAAAAACAAAATGTAAGGTTGTGTAACCTCATTACCTTGAACACGTATCAATTGGTCCGCAGTCGCACTCTTCGCCCAGCTCTACTATTTCATTTCCGCACAACGCATCGCTGATGATTCGCCGCGGGTCCGGATGGTCAAAGAGACACGCGTGAGCGTGGTTGCTCAGGAAGTTGTAAAACTCATGGTGACTGCACTCTGACCAGTCCATTTGGCTATGCCCAACAGTACAACATAAAACAGTTTACACAATTGCCGAGTGCTGGCAAATTTGCGAAAGTATACGAAAACGTAACCTTACCCTAATAAAAAAACTATAGTTGTGTTTATTGTGAGTTATTTTTCAAGTAGCGCTTTAAACCATAATAAACCATAATAAACCATATGTGCCTAATTGATATCAAAAGTTTGAAACTCACACCAGCTGATCTGATCAAATAAATACAAAACGGAAAACTGGTATTTTTTTGTTTTTGTCTTGTTAATTATACCTGTTGTAGTTCCTCGCCATGATGCAACCATTTGAATTGGGGCAGTTACACGAAGCAGAGTCATCATGAACTAGTCCCAAATTGTGTCCAATTTCGTGTGTCATGACAAGGGCAAGGTCGGTTGACGTCAAGAATGAGAAATCCTACACAAATTTAAGCGATTAAGCGTCTATTTAGTAGGTATTAGGGCAAACACAGATTTAGGCTACAGCACGCCACACTTCCCGTTTGACCAAAAGGTCAAATCACTTTTTGTAAACTAAACGCAAATTCAATCGAGTAAAAATAATTTAGTTGTATACTCATACGCACCTGAACTAAACCAACTGAATCGAAGTTGCACATCGTACTGACGAAAGCTAACCCGGCAGTAGTCACGCCGCTGCCCTCGAAATTCATGAGAAGTTGGACGTTGTCCGTTAAACGCCAGAAATTGTCTGGGTCCCCTGAACTTTCTATTCGCTGTCGTCGGTAATGTCCAAATCGAGAAAGGGTCTAAATGAAAAAAGAGCTCCATAACTCTGTTGTGCTAAGAATTTATAAAATGATAAGGCTATTGACAAAAAGGCAGGCATATGGTCACTTTAATAAACTAACATGTTGAAAAATCGTATTATTAAAGTTGGATATTGGGTTGTCTGCAAATAGTTAACTTTTAACAATAGCAGAAATTAAATGTTGACCTTTCATTTTCTTCAAATTGACGTATTATTTGCGACAAGTTATGCGAGTTTATCTATTTAATTAATAAAAAATGTACTTGACACTGCTGAGTTATATATAGGCCTAAGCTTAATTTATAGGTACAATACACTTTCGAGTGTAAAAGTATTATGCATACCCATCACCCACCTCTGAATCCACGCCGGTAACTGATATCATGTCTTGTTCAGTCCACATCTCTATGTGGTAGAGTACAAGCCTGAGACCTATGTCTTTCAGTATACTGTCCATGATGTTCGTAGCAGACATACAAACTAATTCGACCTCATCCATTGTTTCGTAAAGATTAAGCTAAAATTGTTTCAAAAAACAACACTTGATAAGAACTGGATTTACTGAAAGACAGTGCAGGCCATTTGTTCAAGGTAAAAAATGTGTCTAATGGAGCGGATTATATCCTTGTTTATAGAAAAGGAAAACGATGGAGTGGACAGGACACGTAAATATAGGAATCTAGGCTGATAATAATCGTAAATCGATTTTCAGTGCTAAACTAATGGCACAAGCAGGTCGGCATTATAACGTTGATAAAACGTACCTTTTTGTACTTTGTTAGTACGTCGTAGCCATATAACCCGTTTTAAATTGGGTTATAGCTTGATAAATTGGAAACGATTACCGGTACTATACATACAATCATACATATAGGCAGATGCAGATTTCATTTTTATATATGCCCTTGCAAAAAAACAAACTTTAACGAAATTTGAAGAAATACCGAAGCAGGTTTTAAACACGTTGTTTGCCAAAAGTGTAAAATATTGTGAAACCTCCGATTGGCTGACTACTATCATGAACTCGATAAATCCCGTTTCTTCTGCAGGAGAACCTCGTTTGCGACGTTCTACAAATATATTGTACAAAATGCTATATTTGGTTTGGTTACTTCGAAAATAACCTTACCTGGTGCTGGAGCCAATGATTTGCGAAGGTTATCAACAAAGGCGTATTGCAGCTTTGGAAAAGAGTGTCGCAGAAGTTTGATGACATGTGGACCATTTTGATATTTCTTTTCTCGCGGTGAAATGTGGAATGCATCGTAGCCAATCCGTAAATAACCTCTAAATAAACACAAAGCGTAAAAACAGATAACATTAATTAGAAACGGACCAAGATTTATACACATGGGTATAATTTGCAACAGAACAACTTGCTATTCGTTTTGTCCAACGATTGCACTACAAACATATAAAAATACACAAGTAGTACTAGAAGGGCTGGCGAACCATTCGTACTATTAAAAATAAGGCAATAAACTATTTAACTAATGGCGTTTACAATGTGCGGTTAACTGAAATTTTGCAGGTAGGTCTTTACTGTAATGAAACATACTAACGTAACGCCTTTGCACAACGCAAGTGCTGCGCTGCTGTTTTCACAGTCATTCATCTTTCCTTGATAAAAGCACTTTTGGTGTTTCTGCAGGCAGAAAAATGAACAATGATCAAACGCTCAAAAAGACTGCTGTAAATCATCAAAGTGTTTCAAAGGTATTTTACCCCGGTTGCAGAATCCTTTCTGTTTAACGAGGTAACGTTCGAAGTTGCAAAGTCCGGTGATAAAATATGATCGCTTCTTGTCAGCAACAGTTTATACAGATTTTGGTTTAGACGGAGAACGACAGATTGTGAAGTGGGATATTGAGACTCATTTAATCCCTATGAAAAGGATACATGAAAACCAGCGTTGAAGCGAAACACAAACTCAATTCTTTCTTACCTGTAGCACTTCCGCTATGTCACTTGCGAGAACGTCATCCAAAAACGAACAATACATGGCTTCAATACCTATAAACAATAGTTTATCAATGGCTGGACAAATACAGATAAAAACAACGAAATAAACGAAATAAACTTAACATTTGGTTTTGACCTGCCCAAGCAATGGGTTGTATAGTAAATGGATTCCCGAGTCCAGCGGTTCTCAGCCTTTTATGTCTCGTGGCCCCCTTAGAAAGGCTTTTAATCCTCGTGGCGCCCCTCGATTATAAAAAATGTGGCGGCTCAAGAATGCTTTTTATCAAGGTGATTTATAAGTTTGAGGGTCGTAATGACGCATTTAACATCACCAGCGAGCAGTGCAGATTTGCGAATTTTCGACATTTGATAACACGAATTTAAGCTTTCTGTAAAAACGTATTTTCAATAGTAAATATGTGAAAGTATGTGCAATTCAACTATTCTTTGTCCTCTTAAGCTGGCTTTAACACAATTAATTTTACAACAAAATTTATCAATGGAACAACAACAAATCTATCTCTACGAGACAAACTGGTAATATCGTTATTTGACGTTTTGTGAAAAAAATGTTCAACTTGCTTGTATTAGTTTTGCTATCATTCTTACTTGCCGTTTACAAACTATTTAAAATGCTGGTTAAACGTTCCAAAGAAATACGGAGTAAACTAGAAAAACACAAATGTTGGTTGTAAGTGACGTAACAATAACATGTAAGAAAAAATGCGTTACAATAAAAAAGTAGGTTTAAAACTACAAGTTTGAGTTCAACTGAAAAAAGTGAAAATAGTGACACGGTTTTGCAATACCACAACATTGCTACAAACTTATGCTTGTGGCCCCCCAATTAGAGCTCCGTGCCCCCCCAGGGGGGCCGAGGGCCATGGTTGAGAAACCCTGCCCTAGTCCGTCACATAAAAAGCAAATCATAACTATAGTCTTACCTTGAACTTGATAAATCAAAACGGTAATTGCTAAAACAGTGCCATACATTTTTATGCTTTAGCTTGGTGTAGTTAAACTAAAAAAAGATCCTCCTATTATATGAATTACGGTGGATATAAAAGATGTATCTTTATCGCACTCTAACGATCAACGAACCATTCATTAATTATATAAAAACAGTCTATAAATCGTGAACTATTGTTATGTATTTGTAATGTTTATCTTGCCTGTAAAAATAACAATCGGAAACTAATTTTTGGAGACATGATTTTTGATGAAAGCGTGTTATTATAAAACGACGTAAATAAAACTAAAACTAAATATGTTTTAATGTCTATCCCTAAAACGTCGACTCTAAAAGCATTGAAGCCAGCCACGGTTATAAAACTACATAAGAACGTCGTCAAGTGGCACATTTTGTGAAACGCCTGATGTGTCATAAACAACGACAGTTTTGACTTTAGTGAAAATTTTACCTTTATTGTAAATTCTGACTTTATTTTGACCTATAAACTTCTTAGTAACAGCCCCCTAGGTGCTGAAAACAGCTTTATTCTTTGATTCGTGAACAGTCGAGGTCCTTAAAATTTTGACTTTATTGACTTTTGCGGGCCCTGGTCCTTACAGTAGCTGTCGCACACAAGCGGAGCATTAATAAATCGTTATTTGACTTAACAAGTTAACCTTCATCCCTGGCTTGGACTGCAATTAACGCTCAAAATGTCCAATGAGTGTTCTTATGACTTTTTACCGAACCGGTCGACCGCGAGTCTCTAAAAAATATTTTTGTCGATCGCAATCAAGCACTTTAAGACAAAACATTTGGCATTGTTTAACTTTAATACAAATAGTTTGGACAAAAGGTAAATTTAATAAATCGATGTAATAACAAGGCATAATAAACGCTTTGCTTCTTGGTCATAACCGCCATATAACTGCCATTTTTCATTACACATAGGCCTACAACCTTGCAAGTTAATTGGACAGTTTAAGAAACACGACAACGTTTTAGTAGCTGTGAAAAACCTTTTTGTCTTTTTGTAATCAGGAAAATGTGCATGACTTCGCCCTTTACTTATATTAACCGGCACAAACGTTCATATGTTTTCTATTTTACTTATCGACTCTGGTACATATAATGGCGAAAGCCGTATTTGCCCGTCGCGATTAGTGGTCTGGCTATACACCGTTGTAAACCCCCAACCTACTTTTTAGCGGCGAAAAGGGAATTTTAATTTTTTGATATATACAACTAATACGAACATTGAAATTGATTAAAAAACAATTAATTTTCAAATAAGCTTAAAAGATTTAACTGACATGTTTTTATTATCATGCTCGTTACATGGACCACAAGCACCTATTCAAAATCTCTAGAAGAACGAAAAAATTGGCAGCGCTCAGTGAAATTCACACATTCAACACAACAACTTGTACACTTTTCGCAACCTCATACACAGCATCCACAGATCATTTTATGCAGTTTCGTTTTGTTGATAGTTCAAATTACTTGCGTTTTTTGTTTCCGTCAACCGCCAAATTTTGATAAGAATTGTTCACTCAAAATCACGAACTACTGTAGCTATAAGGAGTATTTCAACTTTGACGCTTTCGGTTAGAAGCAAGGAAATTTGTCGTTTACGCTGGCAACGCATTATGTGTGAACTGGACGACGCTTGCATTTTACGCCAGACGCTAACGCCAGAAGAAAACGCGTCTAGAGTGAACCAACCTTTAATGTTACCAGCCACTGCAGCAATTGTTCCATGATTGTTTTAAAACTACAGCACCAAAAGGCTGTTGTTTAAGGCGAGTTTAATCGTGGAGAAATTAGAATTTGCTTTACAGTCAAAATGACCGTTGGCTGTCATCAATTTAAGGTAAATCGCCTCCTTGTGGGTATTCTAATAAACTATAAGGATTTTCATGCTCAAAGGTGACTGAGAGTTAGGAAAAGCAAAATGACAGCACGGGTAATTCTAGCGATAAAACAAGCAACCCTAATGACAATCTGATTTGGTCAAACATGTGCATAATAAAAAAATCATTTGATAACACACAGTGTTACAATGACTTAAGTCCACTTTAGTCACTGTTTTTAAATGACTTGACTTGATTAAGTCTTTCGGACAAATGACTTGACTTGACTTGACTTGAGTCTTTTGGGCAAATGACTTGGGTTAAAATAAAGTGTTTTCTGTAAGTTTTTTTATATAAAACTGAGCGATTTATTCGAATATTTGCACATCAAACATATTTAAACAGCCATTTACTTAACAGCTGTATGGTTTCACAAAAGCCATTGTATAATTTTCCTGAAAGCGCAAAAAACATAGAATGCCTTAAATGTAACTGTAATTAATGCCAGTGGTATCCATTTGTTTGTATTAACGTTGGCAATTTTTCGCAGTGTTTTTTTATTCGTTAGCACTTTTTATAATGGAGAAAAACTCGGTGACGTGTCACATTTCGGGAACCCCCCCTTTCATGACGTAGCAACCGGTAGCGGCGTACGTAGTAATTGAGGTTAGTCACAACTAACAATCACAAAACCTTCCAAGAATAATTGTCCGTACAGCTTCTCCGCCATAGTTTCGAAACAGTAGGTCACTTTCAATTGGCGAATAAGTTTATCGCGCATTACGAAGATTCTATGCGGGTTGAAGTGAATGGAGACCCGGACTAAAGCAACAGAATCAGCAGGCATCTAGTTCATTTATTTTGGTACGATGTATATGTACTAGTTGAATAGATGGAAACTATTTATATACAGTAAATATGTCAGGACAAACGTTATGGATAAAAATGTAAGTATTACATGAATCTCAAACAGTCTGCATTCTGTGGCAGATTCAAGCCCGAATTTTTCTAAAGATATTGGTGTGCTCACCTGAATTACTTTGCGCACTTAAAGTTAGAAAAAAAGGTAAATTGTGTTAAGATTTACAACCTAAGGTGTGCAAATAAACATGATTGCTCAGAATTTAATGCTGCACACCTGAGATCGTGGCGTGAATTGCCAATAAAAGCAGACTTAAATCCCAGGGAGTAAAAGTTAAAGAAAAAACAAGTAAAAAGCTTTAGAATACTGTATTTGGCCCTGAATATATGCTATACAACATAACATATTTCACCAAGTATTGGCACATATGTCAAAAGGTATATGCAACCATGTTTCATCATTACATGTTAAACTAATTAGCTCTGCTTTATTACACTCATGCAAAATAAATATTTTAGTGTTTATCATAATCATTCATACAATAGTTTATTTGTTCAATGTGTTTACAATTTCCTTTAAAAACTGCTAAAACAGTCATGGTGACTTGTAGACACTGCTGGAATAGCATCCATTATATTAGTAAATTGAGCCCCAGCTTTATCATAGGCTTGTGTAGACAGGAAACAGTGATGGATTAATTGCATCCTTAATACCACTTTATAAAAATCTACAAATACAAGTCAAACATATGGAAGTAATTAAAAAAATTATGTTTAAAATGATTAATTTATAATTATCTGACATAATACAAGTATAACTTACCTGCAAACTGTTTCCTTTAAAATTAGTAAAATATGCCAAATGATATTTTAAGTAGTTTTGAGGGGACGTGCAGTTCCTAAAATTTTAGTTCATTATTCAAAATCATATAAACAGCAGTGTACTTTTCTTTTTGTTTTGGTGGCTTTGTCCACTTTTTTTGGTCCAAAGAAAGTTTCTAATGGCCTCAGTTTTTATGAGATGTCATAAAAGACAAGGAAGTTAATCAATCTATTTATATTGGTGCAAGTGGTTTTATAGCCAATTACTATCCTGTATAACTATATTGTAATTTTGTAAAGGGTGTTTTAGACAAGGCATTTTGTGTACCATGTGCTAACAATTGTATCTATGAAGCTGGTATGTAATTCATTAAATTGACTTTTGAGAGAGGATGGAAAACACACCTCCAGTTGTTGTAAAGTTAAATGCCGACATAAAAGAAGAATGCATTCAATGGCTTACAGAAAGAGTTCAAACAGCTAAACTTGACAATGGCTGTCAACTCAAAGTAAAGAGGGACAAAGAAGATAACGTTTTACATATAAGGTAACTGTAGCTGAAGGGTCATTTAAAAGTTAACATCAAAATAAATCCACATTTTTTTTAAAGTGCAAGCAAAAAGCGCTTACTACATGGTGCAGAGATCATTGGCCTTCGAAAAGAATATAAAGATGGGTCAATGAGGGAATTCTGTTATGAGGACAAGGAAAACTTTAAACATTTTGAAGGTTTGATTTAGATCTATTCTGTCACAGTGAAATGGCACATCACTTTGTTCTAATATAAGTTGTTTTATTTTATCTTGGGTGTAATTTGTTATATTACATATCTGCTTTACAAAGCACAGATGATGATTTTCTACTGGAAAGTGAAATTCATTACATTATAAAGATTGAATTGGACGGCTTGCGTGCTATCGATGAAACCCATGTTCCAGGATATCCTTCCATAAAGCTTTATCCTGGAAAATCATTATGTATGTACAAATAAAATTAAGATTACCTTTTTTGTTTATGCCTACATATTACAGATATATTTCTAATATTTATAGTTAGACGATTGACATCCTATGCTTTGGTGGACACTTTCTTTCCACTGCACAATCGCCGTACTTTGCAAAGATTACGAGTGGAATGGTATAAAAACCTGAAGTCTATTAAACTACCTTTAAGTATGTCATTTAACAATTCTTCAAAAACAGATGCATTATTATTAGACACATGTATAAATATATGTTTTTGTCTAACAAATATTTTTAAAGGTTCTCTATAGTTTATATATTAAAACGTTTATATTCTTTACCTGTTTAAAACAAATTTCTTTCTTTTTTAATTTTACTTGTAATAAACCTGGTTAAAGGACGTTGTATAATCATTAATGCTTTTTGATTAAAATGTTGCCTAAAATAAAAGTTAAAAACTGAACTACATTTTATTACTTTTAGTTTACCAAACAATATTCGTTTTGATTTTAGTCAGTGATGGAAGTTGCGTGTAGGCGATCAAAGTTAGTATTAAATCATGTTGCCACCTTTTTTGTAACAAATCAGTATTTTACAGAAATATATCAATAAATTTATTTGAGATAAATAGGCAAATAATTGTAATAATGTATCTAAAATGTGTTTTTTTTTAGGATCTGTTCGTGATTACTTTGGCAACACTATAAGCATATATTTTGCATTTTTGCAATTTTACACAATGGCTCTAGTTCCATTGGCATTTGTGGGTATTTTGCATTGGTTGTTTGGTGAGTATCAAACTTCATGGGGAAAGGTTAGCGACAACTGGCTACTCTCTTTGGTGCATGTTGTCTGGTCAGCTGCTCTCATGGAGATGTGGAAACGCAAATCCAATGAATACTCTTACAAGTGGGGTAGTCTCGGCATGAAGGTCAAAACAAACATTAGTTTTTTTTAACTTATGATATTTGTTCCTAATTTCAATCTTTGTTTAATATTTGCAGGAATGGGAGGAGCCAAGAACTGGATTTAGAGGACCTTTGGGTAAAAATGAAATCACACAAAGACAGGAGCCAGTTTATGCTTCATGGAAAAGATACCTTCGAGTTTATGCAGTTTCATGGCCAATTGCTGTGATCTGTATGGCAATGGCAGTTTGGTTTATGTTTTATTATTTTAGGTACATAACAAATTTCATTATTGCTCTTGAAATTTTTTTAATTACACTTACAAAAATATTTAAATGGTACTTATCATAAATATATGATTTTTACAGCTGGGAATTTTATCTGATTGAAAGATATGCCAACGATGAAAGCCTTTCCATTTCACTTCTAAAAAACTTGCCGAGTGTAATATACTCTATTTTTGTACTGGTTGCCAATGGTTTGTACAGAACGCTTGCTGAATATCTTACTGACCAGGGTAAGTGGTAGTTAAATATTTGTTTTATGGGTGGTGCCTTTTAAGTTCTGTCTTATAAAATAATAATAAGACGTTTTTTGCTTTTTACATTTTTTTAATCAAATTTTGTTCGATTTAAGCAGAACTAAATATGAAATATGTCTTTGACTTTATCATTAAAAAAGTATGTCTAAAAATCTATTGCTTTCCATTTTATATAGAAAATCATCGCCTTGAGTCTACGTTTCAAAACCACCTCATTGCCAAAATATTAGTGGTAAGGTATTTTAGTTCTTTAATTTACTCTGTGCAATACTGATATAAACTTTCTTTAGACTAAACTAATGAAAAGCAAAAGGAACTAACTCTCTCACTTTTTTTAGTTTGATTTTGCCAACAGCTTTCTTTGTCTCTTCTACATTGCCTTTGTGTACAATGACATACCAATGCTAAGAATGGTTTGTAGTTTGTTTTGATAACTTTTGTTGAATACCTTAGAATATTATAGATTTGAAGTTTGTAAATGAGTACTGTTTCTTTGTCAGTAGGCCTCTCTAAAAAAAGGCAATATTTTGTCAAAAAAAAAAACACGCAACCATTAATAGCTATTTTATTTTTACAAAGTGTGACATGCAAAATATCAATGGGTATTTTAAAATTTTATCTAGGCTGTTAAGGTTTAAATTATCTGAAAATGTTAGTTCCACATGCATCATTATTTTAGTTTTCAGGTAAGGTAGAAAAGTTCCATGTACTGAAAAAGAGATTAAACAGATTAATTTTGAAATATTTTTAGTTGTAGACAATGATTTGCTTTTACAAGCTATTTTGTATTTATTTTTCTATGCAAATTATATCATATTTTTTAAGGAAAGAAATACATTACTTTTCCACTTTTAACCATAGATATTCCAGAGGTTTGAAGTCGGTATACCCTGAATCAGTGGTCTCCAACCTGTGGGTCGCGACCCCGAGTGGGGTCACGTAAAATTTTTGTGGGGTTGTCATAACTCACCATATTCCTACTGATTTAGTATGATTTATGCATCTCGTTTTCTGTACGATGACGCCACACTAATAAACGTTACAAGCTTTCGTTTCTAGATAAAATTGCTGTTTTAGCTCTTAAGAGCTGCCAAATCAACCAACTCACTATGTCTAATTATGTTATTGGCATACTAAGTCCGTTTTTGTGAAGCTGCATTTAGCATAATGAGCATAATATTGAAAACGAAACATCGTAATCGCTTGGAAGTAAAGCATGACATGCGGTTATGATTATGCAAAGTGTAGTAGACACGTTTGCAAAAACAAGTGGATACTATAGCCAAGCGCAACATCGCACTGAATGCAATTTTCTGTTGAAAATTGAAATTTTCGTGATCGTTCGTTTTTTTAATTTAAATTTATGTGTTCGAACATGTGTAACCACAGTTCTATGGAATTGTGGTTAATTTTTGCATATTCAATTGTGTTACTTTGTTCCAGCATTGAAATATTTATATTCGTATCTGACACAAAATGGGGTCACATTGTAAATTCTGATTTCATTTTATTCAAATTGGGGTCGCTAGATAAAAAGGTTGAAGATCACTGCCCTAAATGAACTGATATAATAAAATTTTTCAAAAACAGTATTTTAAACAATAAAAATTGGAAATAGCAGCTTAAATTTTCACCAAAGTCTAATAAATTTAGTACACAAGAAAAACAATTGATAAACTTAAAAAATTTTCTTTGTTTAAAAACAAGTTTTTGTCTGGCATTTTCTAGACACTACGGAATCTTTTTCTTGTTCATATGATAATTTCACAAGCACTTGAGACTCTGCTACCTTATTGGCAGTACAAGATGCGTTCTGCATCCATCAGAAAGAAGAATAGTTTACCTAATGCTGTTTATGACCAGGAAAAGACAGAACTAAATATTGTTGAACAAACACGACTTGAGCTGAAAAGAGAAGATTATTTGGTAAATTGTTACTAGTTTTAACTGTTGGTGGTGGTTATTTAATAGAACAAAAAATCTTAACAGCCATTACTCGTTGCCATATTATATTATTAATGTTATTAGCAGCTTAAATTATTTATTAATTACCAAGTAGAACACCTTGAAATGTTGTACATTTTTAAAATCAGGATTTATTATTGTAAGAGGTAAAATAAAACCACCAGGTACAAATATTAAATTTATTTATTGTTTAAAATTATGTTGCTTTGTTGGTGAAATTGCTTTATGTTATTAAGTATTCAATAAAATTAAAAAACAAAAAGTCCACTATTTTTTTTATCAATGTTTTTTCTTGCATTTTTAATGTTTTTAGAAACATTGTTTCCAGTTTTAATTGTTTTAACTAAACAGAGGGGCATTTTTAAAGTGATTTTGCATGTATATGTAAATTGACCAGAATGTTTTTTGTTTCTAATTTCTGTGTAGATGATTTATAGAATGCATTTGTAATGGGGAAATATAAAACATTAAAAATAAAAATCACTAGGCTTTACTACCCAAACCCAAATAACAAATATATATCCTGTTTAAGGGGACCTTTGATGACTATCTGGAGCTATGGTTGCAATTTGGTTATGTTGTACTATTCTCGTGTGTCTACCCACCTGCTGCATTATTTGCACTCTTGAACAACATTGTTGAGGCGCGCTCGGATGCTTTTAAAATGTGTAATGTGTTTCGCAGACCCTTTACATTCCAGTCATCTGGCATTGGTGCCTGGGAGGTGAGATTAATTTTCAAATTATTTTATTGATTTGCCATATAAACCGGGTTGCCACAAAGTATTTGAATCTTTAAAAGTCTCTGAATTTACTTTATGTGTTCCTTGAGCTATGTGCAAAGTAGGTGCGGTTAAAAAAACAAATTTAAGTGATTTCCTTTTGTTGCCAATGGCAGTATGGCATTTACAGTTTTGTTTTCAAAATTTATTGAACAAAACTTCAAACATCCATTTTTTTATCTTTGAAAGCTTAAATTTTCTTTAAAACTGTTTGGCAACCCTAAAAAAAGGGTAAACATTGATTTAGTCATGACCTTTTCTGCAGATAAATGTTTGTTTTACGATTTTTCATGCAAAATATCTATATTGTGTGGCATATTTATATGGGCCGAAAATTTATTTTCGGGACATATCTTGTTTATAGTTGCTTTTGCTGTTTATTATGCAACCTACCTGGACATAAAATTTGGCTTATGTAGATTAAACAGTATCTAATTGTATCTGTCGGATTGAAAATAATTGCATTCTTTCATGACTAAAGGACATGTTCCAGTCTTCACATACTGAACTTTTATTGTAGTCTGGGTTATTGTTTGTAACTATCAGATAAGGGTCACAATTTGTTTGCTTAATGATTAACCAAATATAGAGTTGCGCAGTCTGGATCGCTATAAAACAGAAAATCAAAATATATTTTTTTAAAAAGACTGGCAACAAAGAAAATATTAAAAACAATAAAAAATGGGCCAATTCAACATTTTTAGGGAGTTTATTGGTAAAACTAAAAAAAAGGGTTTCTCACCTCAGCCAAAGAGTTTGCCAACCGTGACTGCCTGATGTACACCACATTTAACATCTTGTATTACATATAAAATGTTGTATTGCAGTTAACAAAGTTGCCCTTTATCTTTTAACAGGTTGCTTTCCAAGTCTTGTCCTACCTTGCAATAGTTTCAAATCTTGCATTGATCTTTCACTCGCCCTCTTTTCTCAAGTGGTTTTACAGAACTGTTCCATATGCATCACCAACCAATGTGCTTGTATGCTTTATTGCACTAGAGGTAATTTAAGCGTGGTTTTAACTTTAGTTTTGTGATACTGTTTTACATAAGTTATATAAGTTTTCTTTAAGGCAAAAATAAATTTGTAATTATTATAGCATTAACAAGTTTTCTTATAATTGTACTTCTATCTGTATGCATTAATATTACCATATGGACATCACTATTTTATTGCATTAACTTATATTTTAGCACTTCCTTTTATTGGCTCGTTGGTTAACTTCTCTGCTTGTGCCAGCAATTCCACACTGGGTTAATGTAGAAACAGGAAAACTTAAATACTGGTCAATGCAGGCATTGAAGAAGCAGGTAGATGATTAACCTATTTGCTGACCAGCAATTGGCTGCTTTTTAGCAGTGATATGACCTAAACTTAAAAGCAAATATCGTACTGCTGCATAATAAGTAGTGCAATACTGTATATTTTTAGTTGTACATTCTGTATATAAATATATATGCAATGTTTGCAATTTTACCTTTGGTCTTTCTACTGAATGATTATACCACATATAATGCACATTTCTTGCTTTTTTATGCAATACTTTTGTATTTTTTCCCGCATCGGCTTGTTTCTTTTAATTAAAAGTAACTATTAAGATTTTAGTTTGAATATTTTTGTTGCTGTCGTGATACAAATGATGTGCATCAGGACTTAAATTTTTTCACTGCTAAGAATAATGCTTTAACTAAACACCACATGTAGAACTGTTAGGTTGTTGGTGCAGTTTGCTCTTTATTGCATTTTAGTTTTTAAATGCATGTGCATGTTGTTCTGCAGCGGTCAGCTCACCTTCAACAATCAACATCAATTGACAGGGAAACTGAAGATGTTGATTATTTCACCAGCTGCACTGATTTAAAACAATAAGTTTGTCATATAGAAGTCTTGATTTTCCCTTGAACCAAAGTTTTCATTGCAAATATGTTCTGATAAATCAATGGGGCCAAGTTCAATAAAGACACTTTTTGTAATTCAATCTTCGGAGATAAAGTAATATATTTTACGTTTGCATGTATCTCTTTCTTACTTTAATAATATCTTATTGAGTACAAATGTAAGCCACGCATGTCTAATACTGTAAAGAAAAATGTATTAAATTTATACTGTATGCTTGCTCTTCTCTGGTGTAGAATGACCTGACTCAACTTTGTGTTGAGTTTCTTATTTTCTGCTTTTATTTTTGAGGTGATATGTAATGTTAGTATATTTCTTATATGGCATGTATTATAATATTAAAGTGCTAAACATTTGTTTTTCACTTTATAAATTGCAATGTGTTGTCTAATTGTCCAAGCTGCAAATTGTTTTTTGGTTATCTTTTGTAAACTATATAAACTTAAGTTGTTTAAGGTAATTCTAAAGTTGCACACAGTATGACTAACTTAAACAAGTCACACATTGTATCCTGATGAAGACGTTCTGTATAGCCTGTCGAAACGTCGATCTATTAATTATATATACTGTTGGAAGAGCAACACTCCATTATAAGTCACACATGGTTTTGTTATTATTTTTATATTCATTTGCATTAGTGACGTGCAGCGTTTAAACAAATACGATAGGCATTTGCTGTAACTTACTTTATTTGTATGGTTTGCTGTTTTTTGACACATTTATTTTGCAATGTTGTATATATGCGAAACATTTAAACAAATGCTGTTTTCTAGCCATTAGAAATTTCATGTATGACTGCACAAATATTAATACTGTGTAAAATTAAATATATAAAAGTATGTGTAATACTGCAGTGTATTTTACAACATTTATTATTACGGTACATAAATAAATTACATTCTGAAAACTGGTACATATCACAAATTAAAATTACCTTTGCATAGTATTATACAACAGAGCCAGTTAATTACAATCAGGCCATTCCCATTTTTACTAATCCAATTACTGAAGACAGTATTCCAAGTGCACCCAAAGCAGTGTTGTTTAGCTTTCCTGACCAAAGACGATTGCCAGGTAGCCAGTGAATTGCCATTCCCAGGTTGCTGAGACTTTCAAGCAATGACAGATATTCCAGACGTTTTGCCACTCTCATCTGTGGGCTAAAAGCTTTGGAATCACTTTTTCTACAAACATTTTCATGTTAAATTGTTTAAACACATTTTTAAGTTTTTATTGTTTATAACATCATACTTTGCAGCATAGCTCTCTTTCTTTTTAATAATTGCCAGTTTCCATATGGACCTGAAAACAAAGATAAATGAAAGCCATTCCACCAGGAAAGGTGAACTAAGAAAGCCATAAATTTAGTAGTTAATGATTTAAGGGAATTTAAAATAATTTAACCAATAACAGTTTTATTTTTACCTTAAAATATTAATGCATAGAGATGTAATCCATGTAAGAAGACTTGCAAACCACCACGGGGCAGATGATACTGAAATAAGACCTTTATCTGCAGCCCAAGCAATGTGTTCAATTGGAAAAAATATTTGATTGATTGCATTGCTTAATAAATTGAAAACACGCTGTATACTGTCTTTTTCCTGGAAAAGGTTAAAAACACATTTTACTTCAAATACTGCTGTACGAAACATTTTGCTTAATAAAGGAGCTTCACCTCTTTGCCAAATCCATAATGCAATGAGAAGGCCAGCATTGATAGATCATCAAACAATCGTAGTATAGTTCTGCATGCATTCAACTCCGATGTGATAGTCAATAGTTTCTTTGAAAGCTCTTCATTTTTGCTTGCAAGTCCACTAGCAAAACAAGCTGAAAATCCAGCAGTTCTTATGATTTTGTCCCGGCCACGGTATGTTTCTAACAATTTCACAGCAGTCGTAAAGGCTCCCGCCATAATGTCTTAGCATACAGAATATTCAACAAATTAAAAATACTGTATAACAAAAGTGGAAAACGTGAATATTGGATTGGCAAGCTTGGATTACCACATTTACATAGAAAGCAATCAAAATGTTATTCCGGATGGCTCCTAAGTCCTACCAAACGTTCGGTTGATATCTGGTAAACTAGCCTACTAGTAAATCAAGTATATATATTTTGTAAACGTTGCCTAATTTATCATTACTCCTACATTTTTGCAAAACCTGATGCTGATTATATTCAAAAAGTCGGCAGCTAAAAAAGTTAGTTAAGTAGTGAAATACCAATGTTGGATTTGAACACATAAACCAATCTTTAGCTGCACCAAGTCATGAATCGTGCAATGCCATTTAGCACAATCACACGACTAAGTAAGTAAACAAACCCAACAACGCAAGATTTCTCTTTCACTCGAAGTGTACAGTATGTCAAAAATAAAGAAAAATGCATCGACCCACAGTATTATTTGTCTTTCTTTTTTTCTTGAACCATATTATAGGCATTAAAGAAACGAAGTGAATGTAGAAACTTACATTTACTGTGTATATTTTGTTGTGTTAACTTCGGGAATCTCCCTTTAAGGAAACCAGCCATCATTCATTACACTGGTCAACACTTTTTTAAACGAGAATGTGAGTATTTTATCTTAGATCCATTTTTCGCGCTGATGTCGAATAAACTTTTAGTTTTTCCTACACATCACATTTTTAAGATATCGTCAAGTTTATTTTTTTCAAAAAAATCATTAAAAACAACGCACAGCTATGATACATGGAAAAATCCTTGTGCCATGATTTCATAGTTAAAATGTCATTTTTGTTCGCCATTAATTAAACCAAGGCTCTCTGGAAAGAAGTTCAAGTAAGAGTGCAGAAAATGCATTTTGAGTGACATGAATAATCCATCAACATGTAAACCTCTGGTAAAGTTGTTTAAATCTGTTGTGATAACAAAATTGGTTTTGAACTTTTGTTTTGTTCTTATTAACTCAATTTTCCAACATCTTCAACTTTATCAGGGAGATTTCAAGACTTCCAGTAGGAGGAAGTGAAACACCCATTGTGTCATTATGTGATACAGGTCTCCTTGCTAAATCTATTCCAACTTATTGATGTCTGAAGTAATATTTCATTGCTTGTCTTGGGTCACACAAATTGAAATACGTTAAGAAACAATATTACTGACAAAAATCTGGCATTGCTGAACATTTATTAATTTTAATTTTTTCTACTGTAGTGGTACAGAGTACTTGCTTAGACAACATTTATACTCGGCTCGGAAGCTTCTTTGACATTTGTTGACCCAGAGTGTTAATGTCATCTTAAACTTGGTTAGCAGGCAACCTAAATTGCCTCCTATATATAAAAATAACAAGAAAACTTTTCCATTTAAGAAACAATATACAATTAATTTACCTATTGTGTTTTATTTGAAAAAGTTTTCACTACCGATACCTTTATCTATACCAGTGATTCTCAACCTTTTTTAGAGCAAGAGCCGCATTTCAAACCTAAAGGTTTGCAAGGAGCCGCATAAAAAACAACAGTAGGCATATAATTAAAAAACATTAAGAAAGCAACAAGAAAACAACAAATATACATTACGCTAGCCGAGGCTAACTAATTGACAATGTTTGCCATAGCTTGTCGATCAGGACTAAATATATTATGACGTAACAAACCACAAAATTATTGTAAAGAGCCGGATGGAAGTACCCGATAACATTAGTAGTTTGTACTCGGGATCCTTGCTGATACAATTCATTAATTCTTGATTTTTCTTACTTACTTTGCTGCAATTCTGCTACTTCTAACTAATTTTTCACTCGGTTAGAGAGCCGCAAAATGTACAGTTGAGAGCCGCATGCGGCTCTGAGGGCCGCGGTTGAGAATCACAGATCTATACAGTATCCACTTAACTATCAAATTTATTTTTTTCAGTTTGTTTCATAGTTGCTGTTTAACAAATATGTTCAGAAATACTCTGTTAATCAATTGCGACAACAGAGGTTTAGAAATCCACCATTTTTTGCGACGTTATTTATACAGCAAAACGAAGTTATGGGTAAGTCATGAAGTACTTTTAGGCTTGTAAAGTTTGTGCAACCCTTGTTTAAAACCATACTCAATATATTGTAGATTCTAAAATGTGATGAAACTTAATATAGATTTGATGCTGAGCATTGTTCCTGCGAATTGTTGAAGCAGTGTTTGTAAACTTTTTACCGAAATGTTGTGGTGCATGTGGTGAGTCGGGAAAACACATAATTTGGGGGGGAATAGTTGAATTTTACTTGAAATGTTAGCAAGGTTTTATTACATGGGCCTGAAATGGAGTCAAATTCCCTGTTCAGTTAAACCCTAAGCTGTGTAATTCATCAAAAATTGTTTGGAAATTTGTTCAGCCACGTAAAACTTGAGTCAAGTAGCATTCAAAACTTGAAGTAATTTTATTACAGTCTTAATATTTCTAGCAGTAAGTTTTAATAGTCCCTCAATTGTAAGTTGCTACACTATTATCCCCTTACAGTTTCCAAAGTTTGCAATCTGGCTTCGTGCAAATATTTAAAGTTTCCCATACGTGTTTTCTGATTGCTATCTGCTCTTATTCTTTTTATACTTTTTACATTGTTTAGTGTTATGTAAGCAGTTACAAGTCATATTCAGTTTGCAATCTTAATCAGCCCTAGTTTTTTATATATAATATGTTACTGTATAAAGTTGTTGTTCTAAATTAGGCCAGCACAATCATAGTTGAATTATTCTCAATATGCTGTCTGATGGCAAACTGTGTGTTGAAGACACTACTTGCATTTAGCATAATATTGCAAGCTGGCTTTGTCATCACTAAAATAGATCTAAAGTACCCAAGATTTTTTATGTTTCTATTTTTACATTGTATTTTAGTTTTTATGATTTAAATTTTAGCCAAAGAAATACAAGAAACAAACAAGGCAAGATCTTGAAATGTATTGGTCCAACAAACTTACGCAACGATGGACAAATTTAAAAAAACATCCCAGCTCTTCAAAGGTTTGTTTCTTTGCCTTCTGCTAAAACTATTTGTGGTTTTAATTTATTTAATTAAAACTTATAGGTACGGTACAAAAATCAAGTTAATGTTATTTTTTCAAGAAAATCTTCAAAAAAAATTAAAATAGAAAAATATCTTTGTTTTAAGAAACCCAAATTTTACTGTCTAACAATGTTTCCTTATCCATCTGGGAAACTGCATATGGGCCATGTTCGTGTTTACACAATTAGTGATGCAATGGCTCACTTTCATCGGATGAATGGAAAGGAGGTTAGATTTTTCTAGAAAACAATTAAAGAAATTGGCTACATATATTTCAGAAATCTGTGTCAGGATGCAGATATTTCATGTGTAACAATAATTTTTTAAAATTTATATCTGTAAAAAAATCTCTTTTTAATTATAAAATGGTTTTAGGTGTTGCATCCTATGGGCTGGGATGCATTTGGTCTACCTGCAGAAAATGCTGCCTTAACAAGAGGACTAGATCCAGCTGAATGGACTAAAAGGTGATTGTCAATCTTTTGTGCAAATTAGGTGTTTGGCCATTATAGAGCGATTTCACAAAACAGTTACTGTAGATTTTGTACCATTAAAATTTAAGTAACACTTTTGCTCCTAAAATTTAGGAAAAATTTTGGCGAACCACAGCATCTTTAATCCAAATATTCATTTAATTTGCAATTGGAAACTTTTTGCAACTTTTGTGCAGTTCTGTTACTAAATGAGTTCAAAAATGTTTTGAAATGTGCTTTATTTTATTTTCTAAATTTATACTAACAAATCTTTAGCCTTAATATAGAGCAACAAACTTACCTTGCTGTTATATGTGTTATATAGTGATAATGACTTGCAGGCTGGCAGAATCTTGCCAGCCTTCTGGTGACAAGCATTTTTGGCGAAAATTCTTCGGTTTGGTCACGCCCCTTAAACAATGTGTTCGCCAAAGGAATGTATGAACCTTGCCATGTTTTGGATATAAATAATAAAATTAGACAACAAAACGTAACGCTGAAGGCGCAAAAAATTCGGTGACATCAAGTCATTAACAAATACATAAGGGACATGTGAAGGTACAATCTGGGGCCTGGGGGTGTACGTACATGTCTGCTTTTCTTGCTTTAAAAGTGTTACATAGATAAGCTGTTTTCAGGCAAACTTGTGTAAAAGCGTGCTGCTCAAAACGAAAAAATATTCTTTGGCTAAATTTCCAATTTATATTGCTCGAAATAATGATATTTATAATAAAATTTAATAGAAATTGTCACAGTCACATGGCAACATGCCCCATAGTATGCATATTACCTTTGGGATAGATTTGTTGAAAACAAAGACACATAAACCTAGCTAAACTACAGTAAAGTTCATAAACCTAGCAAAACCACGGTAAAGAAATTTTTTTGCATTTGCGTAATTAAACAACCAAAAATATACTTTAGGCCTTAGGGGGAGAAGCATAGCCTGGTACATCCTTAATATGTTGATGTGAATGTTATACCTGTACATTTAACAGGAATTGGGAATTCAACTCAATATACAGGAAATCAACTCAATTACTTGCCAATTAAAAGTAAAACTGCCAACACGTAACAATTGTATGATCAAAAGTGTGTACTTTTTAAAATAATAAACAGTCTATATGCCTTTTTCAAAATGACACAACAAAATTAATTTCTGCCAATTGTAGTGAGTAATGTTATTACTTATTGCATATTTCCGCTTTTCAAAAATATATGTGATTAAATATGTGTGGAAACAACCACAAGGTATTTTGTAAATTGGATGTTGAAAAAAAACTTTTAAAAAACAATTTTTTCGAAAAAAAAAAAAGAAAAACAATTTTTTTTCCATTGTTGTTTTTTTTTACTTAAATTTTTTTTTGCACCAATTTCTTCGGTTTTCTGGCTAATTCTTCGGCCGACATAGTCGACAAGTCGCCAGTATTCTGCCATACTGATGACTTGATTTGAGATCAGTCACTGTTTTTACAAGACAACTAAAAATTGTTACAAAAGTATTTACAATTATGTTTGCAGTAAACCCATTTTATTTTTCACAGTAATATTGCTTACATGAAAAAACAACTGAAAAGACTTAATCTATGCTTTGATTGGGAAAAGGTGATTATTTGAAAATATAAAATTTGCATTAAAATTTGTGTAGTGTGTTTGTATGACTAAATTTCCTGAATAATAAAACAATATGTGGCATATTTGTGGATTTTGTTTCAGGAGTTTTCAACATGTAATCCAGAGTACTACAAGTGGACACAATACCTGTTTTTAAAACTTTTTAAAGAAGGATTGGCTTATAAAACAGAAGTAAATATTATGGAGTATATATATAATATATCAGTCAAATAATATTTTAGCATGATTTTATTAGTTACAATTTTTTGGGACACTTGGTTAAAATATGCAAAGAAGCTCTAGAAAAAGATAAATTGTAAATGTTTTTGGCTTGATTCAGCAGTTGGTTGCTGGCTACCGTATTCGTTACATCACTTTGTGGTTACACGTAAACTGCCACAGTATTGGCTCAGTATTATGGATTGTTAAAATTTGATTAAACAGGCCAACTTCAAGTAGATTTAGCAAATTATCATGCTTATTGCAGTTGTAATTTATTTTCACCGGAAGAATTGGTAGTTCTACTTCTTAGTAGTTACAATTACACTTGTTAATACCCTATTTAACATACGCAACACCGCAGATTTTATCTGGTTATCACTATAACATTTTAATCATGCTCAGATCAAGAATGATGAGTTTTATATTTCAAATATTCAAGTAACTGGTTCAAAATAACATATTTTAATCTTTTCTTTTTAATGTTACTTTTCAGGCACCTGTAAACTGGGACCCTGTTGACAAAACTGTATTGGCTGAAGAGCAGGTAGGCTATCTGCAGTTCCAATATTTATTTGTGCCTTAAAATATTATTAACTTTTGTGAAGGTCGGCTATCTGCAGTTCCAATATTTATTTATGCCTTAAAATATTATTAACTTTTGTGAAGGTCGATGCAGATGGTAGGTCATGGAGATCTGGAGCAAAAGTAGAAAAGAGAATTCTCAAACAATGGTTTTTACGTACAACAAAATATTCCGAGGTGTGTATTTCATAACAGAAAAAGGTAGACATAAAAAATATCTGCTTTGTGCTTTGCTTGCTATTTGATGTAAAGTAGAAAAAACTGATGTGACAGACTGACAGTATATATTTGTTGTATTTTTGTACAAAGTCATTGTTAAAGTCCTTGAATGAAATCGAGGAAGACTATGGAATCAAAGCTATGCAAAGAAATTGGATTGGTGAAAAACATGGGTCTTTGGTGGAATTCTCTTTAAAGGTTGTTTTTTATTTCATTTTTTACATAAAACCATTATAATAATTTAGTGTTATCAATAACAAATTGTATCAACTTATTTTACAACAGGTTGACGTTTTTGAACTCTCAAAAAAGCTTCCAGTGTTTTGTACACACCCTGAACATTTGTCTGGAGCAAGCCATGTAAATGTGTTGCCAACCAAGCTGGAAAACCTAATTGAAACTTTAAAAGAAAATGTATGTTTATTATTAGGCTATTACTGAATTTATCAGATTGTGTTTTTTTGCTGCTTGCGGTCAATCGGTCATGTCCTATTTATTTATATACAACTGTTTTTATTGTTTCAGGGAGTAAAAACAGAGTACATAGAAAGTATATCTTCTCTCTCAACAGGTGAGGTGATTCGAGAAACAAATAGCTGGAAAAAATACCAACCACTTTTAGTACAATCTCGAATTTTTTTGACTTTTCTTTTTTTTTAAGGTGATCATCTTCCTGGTATAACGGCAACCAACCCATTTACAAACAAACAGATGCCGCTGATAATTAGTGACCATCATGAGGAAAATCGAATTACTGTAACGGCAGTACTGGGTACGTAGTAACTAGTTAGTGTAAAACTAAAAAAACGTGACATGGTGACCCAATAAAGGGTGTTCTTAAATGGGTTTTCCACCATTTCCCGCACATAAGAACGGCCATTTATTGACCACTGATATGTGGCACGACATTTTAGATGGGCTTAATTGATGTACTTGACATGATATTTAGACCGAAATTTGGGGGTTTATTAAACAGCCATCTTTCTAAAAGCACCAAATTTATAACTTGACAACGGCCTTTTGGGGGTCCATGTGAAGCCCTTATATGCTCTAAATCAGTGCTTCTTAAACTTTTTTAGTTTTGTTCACCCCTAGCATATATCTCCAGATTTCATTCATTCTTATCTCATTATATGATAAAACGATGTCGTCTATATATAACAGCACAAAATGACTTAGGTTATTTCGCAAGCTATGATCCATTTCTGACGGTTCACCCTTATTTACCCCTTTTGGTTCACCCCTGAAAAATTGTTATTCACCCTTGGGTGAACCATTCACCTGATTAAGAAACACTGCTCTAAATAGTTAAACCTTTTGTACTCGACATGCTATTTAAATCTCTGCTAGCTCCCGGGTTTTATCAATTACCAAGACAACAATCTTATAAACAGCACCGTACGCTACATATTAGTTAGTTTGTAAAATACAACCATTTAACAAAATTGATATATTTGACATTTGCATTGGTTTTCTTGGACAAATATCACGTTTGCAAAATAATGGCTATATATTTGATTAAATTTCTCCCTTTTTAATCATAATGCTATGTTATGTTTAGGAGTTCCCGCAGTCAACGAAGAAGATCACAGCATAGCAGAAAATCATCAATGCTCAATCGTAGATAATAGTGTACGTCATGCTTATATGTGTAGTTATGGTTACAACTTTGAAACAAAACATTATAGTCTTTCGAACCTTAGCGTTTTAGTTCACTATAATTAGTAACGAAAAAGCAAGTGCGAGTAAATTTCGACCTAGACCGTTTTTAACACAAAACGCACAGGACCCTTTAACGAGAGAAGAAGCGCTGCAAAAAATTCGCCACCTCAACTGCGGTGACGGCTACATGACCACCAGCAACCTCCACGACTGGCTCATCTCACGCCAGAGACGCTGGGGCACCCCCATTCCAATCGTGAACTGTCCAGAGCACGGGGCCGTACCCATTCCGCAAGCCGACCTTCCTGTCGTTTTGCCCAACTACAACGAGCCACTAGATGAGTGGAAGAAGACAAGCTGTCCAAAGTAAGCCGCGTTATATTATGTCACGTTTTTTTAAACGACTTTCATAGTCGGGTTAGATGTCGTCTGCGATACGTTTTGTTTTTTAACAAAAAATATACTTGAAGTTATAAGATCACCGTTTGCTGTCTTAAAAGTCACTTAAACACCATTGCCGGAGTGGAGATTATTATCTTAAAATTGTTTCTCAATTTTCACGTTTTAATTTGTTGTGTTTTTTCAATTAATTACCTTGATATGGCCTCCTTTGCTGTTTGAAAGCCTTTACATTTGTAGTCCTACGTCGGTTGGTTGACTTGACAAATTCGCAATAAAGCACAAATAATTATTTATGACGGCTAAATCGGACAATTAAAATATAATTTTAAGACGACCTTTCTCTCACTAAAAGATGCTTTAATCTCACAGGAATGTAATCGGTTGCCCAATGTTGATCTTGCCCAATTCGAAACTCCGTCTCTTTCATGAAGTCCATTGAACAATATCTTTCCTTAAAAATATACCTTTTATTCTTAAGTTTGTTTCTTATTGAAGATGCGGGGCTCCCGCCACTCGTGAAACGGACACCATGGATACCTTCGTCGATTCATCCTGGTACTTCTTTCGATTCACTGACCCGCATAACACCCAAGAGTAAGTTTGCTCTTGCCTTTCTTATACATTTTCACTTTCTTTTGTTTAAGGCTGTCCGCCAAATGCACTTTGTAACTAGTGGTTCGTCAGAAAATAACTATAATAATAGATGTGACAACCGTAACGAGTATATAGAAGTTCAAAAATGGATTTGGTGTTTATAGATAAAAAAAATGTTTAAAAAAACAGATTTTAAGCAAAAACGACCTGAATTCCCCTTTGTAAATTATGTTTTAAATGGAATATTACTAATCTTATTTCAGCAGTTATTTTTTCGTCTAACGCTATTTTTAGCATTGAGTCTTTTTCTTTAAACTGTGCATTGTGGTCATAATTATTTAACAGAAAGACGGAATGATAAATCAATGCTGGTTGTAAACCTTTGCCGCATAGCTAAAATATGCTTTATACTTCTCCAACGTAGTAGTCTACACACTTTTACCAACTTGAACTACGGCTCTTTTACCCAAAATGTATCTTATGTGATCGTTTGTGAAGTCCAAAGATTGACTCGTATATTCTTTGTGGTTTTCAGACCTTTCTCGAGAGCAAAATGTGACGCCCTGATGCCAGTTGACCTGTACATCGGTGGAAAGGAACACGCGATACTGCATCTCTACTACGCACGATTCATTTCGCATTTCTGTGCGGATCAAAACATGGTTGCAACGAGGTGGCCGGTGTTCGTTTTTTATGTGACGTGCAGCTTTGCTACTTTCGCCTTTATAAATTGCTAGTATTGCCCAGTTAAACTTGACTATACAGATATTTTTTATTAATTTTCTTATAATTTTTTTAATTTGCTATTTAAAGCATTTGTTCGTTAACGTCTGTCTAATTTATTGATTTGCCATTCATCCAGGGAGCCTTTCAAGAAGCTTTTAGCGCAAGGAATTATTAAAGGAAAGACGTTTAAGCTGAAAAGCAACCAGAAGTACCTTAACCCTGACGACGTCGATCAAAAAGGTGGGTAAGAAGGCTCGTAATAAGACAATAAAATATGTCTTGACCCTTTAACTGTTAACCGGTGATAGCTCTTTTTTCGTTCTCTTTGAACGCAGGCGACAATTACGTGGAAAAGGTAAGCGGCGAAGAGGTCGAAATGAGTTACGAAAAGATGAGCAAGTCCAAGTTGAACGGCGTCGACCCGGAAGAGTTCGTGGCCCAGTGGGGAATCACCCTGACGCGCTTGTTCGTGTTGTACGCGGCCGCACCGCACGAGTCCATTCACTGGGACGTCAAGAGTAAGGCTCGCGTTTTCGTGTTTATGTCTCGTTGCTTCGTTATTCCGAGCAACCTTTGTTTTTGCGATAAATTTTTTGTGATTAAAAAAAATGACTGAAGTGTTATTTTATGATGCGATTAAAACATAGGCACAGGAGTGTTCTTTCTGCGCAATGGTCGAATGCGTTACGTGATACAAACTGTTATAACATGGGAGACCAAGTTGTAAATTTGACGCATGTTCCACTGTTCCGTGGGTATATCCAGGGGTGGGTTGCTTCGTTTTTCACAGGGTTCAGCTGTCAGCTTGCTGCCGGATACGGCAACGTTTTTTAATATAATTGGGTCTTACGCTAATGCGCGAAAACCCTGTCTTTTGTATCTTGCTTGCACCTGGGTAGACCGTAAACGCAGGAGATTTTTTCTCTTTAGCCTTTCTTAATTCATTCAGGCTGGCTGATCGGCAAGTATGTATTCGACAATTGATCACACTAAATAAAAGCAGTCTCCCTTTTTTTCTCGCTAAAACGCTAAGTTAGGCGCATTTAATGTTCCTGGCTGTTCGCTGTTTGCGCAAATATCCGGTGTTGGTGTAAGAATGGCATTTTTTAAAGCTTCCCTTACAAAATGGTCCAACTCTGACTGTCGTGCGCAAATTAAAATATCCATTTTATGTAATGACAGTTACCGTAAAATTATTCTCTTATAAACAAAACCTGATTAGTGTACAATTGACGTAATTTATTTTTGCTCAACCGAATAGTAAAATTATGAAAGTACCAAAATCAATCGCACATATTTCACGGTCTTGGTTTAGGTTTCCAACTAAATTTAACAATTGCAAACGCCTAGCAGAAATCTTTATGACTCACGTCAACGCTTTGCGTCTAAAAACTTCATAGGCTCGCTTTCGCTGGATGCTATTTGGCTGTTTCTTATTTATGTCATAATTATCATCACTATTTTATGACGTCATTAATCATTAACGTTAGACGAAAATGGGGGAATCCCCTAAGTTAAAAAATCTTGCCCCCGTTTTTGGATTTCTTGATACTTCCCTGCACAGCTACCAAAAAATGCCTTTGTATACAATTACACCAAAATATTTGGGGGTAAAAATACTTAGGAGGGAAACGGCTTTTTTGTTGAATTATGTTGTTAAAAATGTTAAATACACACCGTAAATTTACAAAATATACTGTTTGTTTAAACGATTTTACTTTTTGTAACCTTTAAAACGACTGTTCTCATCGCGAAATTTTTAAATTACTTGTCTACAAACAGCCGATATCATCCCGGGCGTGATGCGATGGCAAATGAAGTTGTGGAAATGTGTTTCGATGCTGATCGAGGCTCGTCGTCGCAAATTAGAAGCCGACTCTCCACCGTTCGAACCATCGGAAGAGTTCAAAGTCGCTGAAAGCACCAACAAAACGATTCAGCAGGTTAGAGTTCAGATTTTACTATTGGCCGCGCGTAAGGTTAAAGGTTAAACCTGTCAATCTGAAGTATGACGAATGTGGTATAATTACATAAAATTCGGCGATTGTTGGCTAGTTAGAAGGCAAAGTTGAAAAATATTTTCTTACATTTTACACCTTTGATGTGTGATGTTTCAATTGTTGAGAAATCATAATAAATCACTTAGAAAAAATGCTAGTAAAGGATGCCACCAGCCAATAATATTTCTGTAGTTTTTTTTCTGTAGGTTGTAAAACATAAATGTTTGAAGCCACTTGCCTAAGTTATAAACAATTGTACTTTAGTAGGTATTGTTCGATTTTGCAGCCATTGGTTTGATTGCGCATTTGAATTAACAACTGCCATCTAATAGTAATAATAGAGGGTAGCATATTAGACCAGTGCTCCGCAACCTTTTTTCACTTGCGGCACACCAACAGAGCTACAAATACTCGACGGCACACCTACGAAATATATGAAGATCGACAATAGATAACAAAACCAAATATCCTTGGCTACCCAGAAAAAAGAAGCGATTTATGATTAAACGCGACGAAGGCGCCGGCAATTTGACCTTTTTATGTCTATTATTTTTAAGTTTTGTGATTTTTGCTCTTTTTAAAATATCCAAATACGGCCAAAGGGACACCAGCCATAGAACTGAAATTAGAACAACATGAACGTCGGAATAAAACAAATTTCGGAATAAGACCAATATAGAACTATTATACATTTAATCGTAATAACGTCTTAATCGGAATAAGTCCTAAACGGCGAGAATAAGGCCACCCTATCGCTTTACCTAACCTCAAGCCCCACCCCTAAATTCATCACTAACTCCCCTAATAATTTCAACCCTAACTTACTTCCTTACCCCACGTATTACCCACCAATAACACCAAACAGGGCACATAACTCGATGCCAAAAAAACATCCGAAGACAGACCGATTGCTCCCCAAATGTCCCATACCCTCTTAGGCCTTATTCCCATAAAATTTGGGACTTTTTTTTCTAAAGTATTTTTTAGAAGATTTTAGATTTTAATATGTCGTGAATATTGCTGCGATTTGGGCATTATTATGACGTAGACCTAAATACTATTGTAAATTAACTTGCGTTAGATACTGTTACTTTGTAGGCCTTATTGTATGGTCCTGGCCAAAGTCCTGTAAATTGGATTATTGCATAAGGTTTAAATGCCTGCCTTGATGTACCATTTTTGTGATAATTATGCTGAAAAAATACCCTTAAAAACACAAGTAAAACCTTCGGAAACGTCGCGGCACACCTGGCATGGTCTCGCGGCACACAGGTTGCGGAGCACTGCATTAGACGACCAAATAGCAACTGATATGTTGGGGCCAATGTAATCCACCACTGCTTTTTTAACTGTGTTTTCTCGTAGGTTACGTATTTGTTTGAAACTTCATGTACTCTGAGTGCAGCCATCACAAGCCTAATGACGCTCGTAAGAATTACTTCGGTAAGCGCATTTTAGCTTTATCTTTATTCAGCAAATTTCTTTATACCCATCAGTATGCAACGCAGGATATTTTGTTAAATGGAGGCTGCCTTTTTTATTTTCTGTATAATTCGCTCAAACTGTCCGTGGCAACAAATTCCATGATTAAACATAAAGCTTTAAGAATAAATTTAAATATAATTATGTGATCAAATTTTCTCAAACGTTTTGCATCGTACGTTACGCAAGAGGGCTGACGAATGAAGTCAAGTGTCACACTATGCTCAACAGCTTAGTTCACGAACCTTTTGTTGCATTTAACTGAAAGCGTTTGAAGTGTTTGAAGTTTAATTGACCTGTAATTATGTAAGGCTTTTAACTGCAAACTATAAGCCTATTAATACCTTGACAAATTTTTCACGTCGATAACTGTAGAAGTAACTTGATTATAACCGTGAGCTGAGCTTAATGGGATACGTTTCAACTGTTGGAAAAACTGATTAACATTTTTATGTTGATTGGGTGTCTGCTATTTATTACTTCAAAGAAAGCTTTTAAATTCTTCCGTACTAAATGCACGATATCATTCGTTGTCGAATTTGCTAACCCCAGCGACGATACCTTACATTAAGTTGTCAAAAATCAAATCCAATGCATATTTTGTATAAATTGCATACTCAAGCATTCTGCGTAACATGGTTCTCATTTAGACCGGTTTAACCCACGATGGATCGGTATCCAAGCTCTTTTTATGAATAAAAAACCCTTTAACTATGTCAAATATATTGTTTTTGACAGAACTCTTCCGCTGCTCTCATCCACACGAGTCCCGTCTATGAACGATCAGTGTGCGCACAAATTGTCATGGCAACCCCACTTATGCCGCATTTCACATCCGAGCTCTGGGAAGGTAACGTTAGTTCTTAAGGAAGACTTACTTTTGAATAGCAAACTATGGAGCGAGCAGCCCCAAGTTAACTATGAATAATGAAACTATATTTATACGGACTCCAGTCATTAGGACAAACATTAGAACAACATAAACGTCGGAATAAACACGTTTCGGAATAAGACAAAAATACGTGTAGGCTCATTCCTAATAGTTGTAATAATGACTAATTATGAATAAGAACTAAACCCGTTGAAATAAGTCCTACATAGCCATAGTAAGGACAGGCCTATACAAACTTTTACCTAACCCCAAACCCACCCCCTAACTTCATCACTATATTTCAAACCTAACCCAAATTCAAACCCCACCAACTTACCGCCCCTAACCCCAAACAGGGGCAAACAATGCGGTGCCCCAACGCCGCCGTTCAAACTTGGCTGACCAGACGTCGACGCCTAAAACGACCGATCCCAGACAGGTGGCCTCCATTCGTCCCATACCCTCAACCTACAGTTATAAGCGTTATTAAGTCTATTATTCTAATAAATTTAGTTCTTATTTAGATGATACATATTTTTGTTCTTTCCGACGATGGTACAATAAGTTTTTTTACTGCTTAACATTGCAAACATTTTAATTTAGAAGGAGCAACAGATCACACAACACAATGACCACGCGAAAACGAACTGGGTATAGAACGAGAGCAGTATATTTATCTGGGATATGTTTGCAACACATTTAGTAATATGTGCCGAGCAACAAAGCAATATAAGTTAGCTTTGTGTCCATATGTGGATCGATTTAAAAGCAAAGTTTTCATTAAAACAAGTTAATTACTTGATTAATCGGGCATACAGAAATATACTCGATTATATTTATGCTCCATACGCTTTTTATGTAAACATGTTAAACAAATATCAGATAAGCTCTTGACCAAGCGCCTATCCTTGCTTCAGTCCACGCCGTTCGGCTTTGTAGACTTTAGCCCAACGCGTGGGAATAAACAAGTATGGTATGTTAAGCAAACAAGTGTTCTGTTCATGCTGTTGTCCCACCTTATGCTTGTGTCAGCGTTAATCACGTTCCTCGCACTGGCTTAACGAACACAGTTATTATGGCATCAAACGCTGACGCGGTGACCCAAATATTACAGTGATTATGACTGTTATTGCCCAATGATGTTTACACAGCTTGCTTTATAAACCGAAACAAAACTTATTTGTTATGTTTGGGTGATAACGCAAATCAACACATTTTGTTTTATTGTAAAAGCGACAAGGCATTACCATTTGTAAGATGACACTTAAAGCAAGATATTTTGTGGTAATGGTTTTATTATACTAGGTTTGTACGTAATTGCATAATGTCAAAATATGCAAAATACCTTTCAAAAACTAAACAAAACTATAAAAACCTTTATAGGTAACATTTTTTTCGAAATAAAAAGTTACGTAAGTACAATAAATACACTAATCAACACATACATGTTTACTGTTTAGCAATGGTTGCTATCAGAAGATTTTTGTCGATTTCGGCACAGATTTAAGAATGGAATCCTTTTTTTTAACGAAAAGCTGTTTTTAAGGATTGCGAAGCATGGAGACCAAGCTAACAAACCAAGACTGGGACAGCTTCGTACTCGACCAAGTTTGGCCACAGGAAGTTCAACTACCACAAGCAACTAATCAGGGAAGGGCACTTCATAAAGACCCAGAGCATTCTACAGCGATATCCCAGTGACTGAATGGCTGTCCACTGAATGAACGGCTTGTGTTGTACGGTACTGCCAGTTCCGAAATGGCTGAAAATGTCCTATTCAGCAGTCTGTCGTTTCGCACACTAGCACAATGCACGAACAACGATCGTGATTTGACGCAAAATTTTTAAATACATTTGGCATAGTTTTAAGATTTCTAGTCTCGCCAACTGGACAGGTCACGTATTCAGGTCTTCCGTCGTTTTTGTTACCAATAGTGACACATCGCATGAACACGCAGTGCGTTTTAAAGCAGTTTTTATGTAATTATATTGTGCGCAGTTTTGCATAGTTGCGTTGTTCCGCTAGAGTTACTGTATATCGATTTTCCAGAGCGGGTTTGTTAGTCACTATAAGAGAGGCAGTAAACGACCATTTCAGATTGCTAGTTTAAATTGTTTTATGAGCCAATAACTAGAGCCTATAGCCGAAATTCATTTGCGGCCTGGAACACATCGTTAACGTTGTGAATAATTTATTGATCCAGTAAAGTACTAAAGCACTCAGTCGTCCCGTCCGTGCAATTATCCATGAAGGGGATATGTTCAAATTCAATTGCCTGGTAGTCGGTTAGAGTTTGAAAGTGTGCATTCAATCCTAAGACAGAGTTGTGTGAACTGTGAGGGGTTATGCTACATGCCTAAAAACTCAATTGCAACGCGTAATTACTTTCGCTGCAAAATAAAACGTCCAACTAACGTCATTCCGTCACATGTAGGCTGTGTCGCCCAGTAAGCCAATACGTATGAATGCGGCTGGCTTAAGCTTTTGAAAGCAGATACTTGGCGAAAGTCGGTTTCACCTTTACATCACTTGTGACAAATAAAAAGTATGACGTTTCTCGCTGAATTATATTTCTGTTGTGTTTTAAAATTTACCACACCTGTAACCTTAAACCTGTAAGACTACCGCTAAACCTACATGGCATATACGTTTGTATTTGGTGAATTTGATTTTCATGATTTGAGTTACAAGCTAACATCAAAATTTCTTGCAGGCGTACCGGTAATTCAACGTCTATTTCGTCTATAAATACAATCACTGCGCAACGTTTATATCTGGGTGTCCAATTTCCGTTATAAACCTGCTACAGGGGCTTATTCATTAGCTAAAAGCGTTTAATACACTTGCGGGAAATTGGTAAACAAAAATTATTCAGCTTCGTTGCTTTATGCCTTTCACGTCTAAATAGTTGGTTGGGACCTATAACGACCGTCTCCTGTATACCGGCATAGACCTACATTGCAAGGTCATAGAACGGTGTGACGCGATTAAGGGGTGTGTGTTGGCGTGTAGGGGGCGTTCACTACTTATCTTTTTAATCGCGATAGCCTTTTTCTATCAGGAAATGTATTCTGGGAACTGTTCCAGTCAGTCGGGCTTACGGGTAGTGTTTAAAACTGAATGTAGCTAGAATCGCCCTTGCTGAGATTGAGTCGACTGACTCAAATAGATAGCCAAATTATGCAGTGCAAAATCAAATTGAGCACGGTGTAAGGAGTCAGCTGATATTGTATCTTGCTTTATACAAATTAGCAGGTCATCCAACTGACATGCTCGTTTTAAACGGTTGCATTGTTTACATTAGGTCCCTACATGCAACGACAGGTCGACGGCAACAGCATTGCGAATTGATTTATTGAGAGCCACGAACTTATAACGTGCCTCTGTTTGCCTTGGCAATAGGCTAGCTGGCGAGAGAAAAAAGGTAAGCGAGCAACACGTCGCGATAACTAACCTCGCAGGGACGATCGTAGCGTTCGATTGCGTCGTTTCTTTCTCTTAGTTCTTAACCTGAAGGTCCAACAACATTTGGTTCCCATCGCTCCACATTTAAGGTAAGAAATTAATCTAACACTATGTTTTGTTAAGCAACCGCTTTGTTATTGTGGCTTGATGATGTTGGAAAAAGTCTGTGGATCTTTAGGTGAAGTATTAATTGCTTTTGTGATTACGCTAGATTCAGAAACACGTGGTTTTCGCTCAATAAAACGTACGTCAAGTGAAGCGTGGCGTTTTGAACAAAAGTAAAAATATCGAAATTGTGTTGAAAAAAGGAGCAGTTTTATTTTAACGCTGAGTCATAAGAGCAGCTACAAAAGTAGTATTGCATGAAAATCCCTAGGGTATCTCCCGTTGCACCTGGGTATTTGAACCTGACAAATTAAGAAACAGTTTAATAGTACGATAAAAAATTACGAAGGAATGGGTCTCCGCTGGAAATGCTTTGCTTACGTCGGCGTGGCGTTCGTGATAAAATTTGGGGTTTGTTTAGTACGACTAACCGGCTGCAACTTTATGGTCTAAATTTAAAAAATGTTTTGTTACCAGAAACCACACAGCAATAAAACAAATCCAATGTAAACACAATATATCGTATTTTTCTAACTTTACGTTCGAGGTAGAAACATCGTATCAATATGAAAATATACGCAGTACTAAGACGAAGCTAACCTTAAATTGTGAACGGTGTACCAATTAGGCAAGTGGTAACGTGACACTATGCATATCTAATCGTATAAGTTGCAGAAAATAAGGGTCTAAGTTTGTCTAAACTGCCATAATATCAACCACTTAGTGTTAGGTCAGCGGTATGTCCTACTTTAATTCTCTGAAAGGCGTATTTTGGCGCTCGTCTAGAATCCTACCACAACAAACATTATTAGGGTTAGGGTGCTGGTTAGCGTTTGGGTTTGGGTGAGCCCAGTCATAGTGTTAAACAATATTACTTGATCTACCCACACCCAAATACTAACCGACACTCTAACCCAAGTATTGTGCATTGTTTAATAATTAATTTAACGTTGTGGTAGGATTCTAGACCAGCGCCCGTATTTCTGCTAAATTGCTTATTACAGGACATTTTATTTAGAAATTCTTGTTACTATATATATTGGTAATATACAGCAGTTTATCAAATTACTTAGACTGGCCCTAAATTTTTGCAAACAAAAACTTATTATTTCAGTGCTATGGATGCATCCATTTTTTTCTACTGTTTATATAATTTTTTATTTTATTGATCCATAGTTTGCACAATTCACTTACTATCACTTATAAGGTTAGCAATAATACATCAATATATTAGTTATGTACACACTTATAATCTTCTTGGCAGATTGGGATGGTAATTAATAAACTAATATCACGGTTTTGTCAATGTTTTTCAATACATTCATTCTTATTAGATTTAAACTAGTCTAGTTTGCACCAGTTAAATCAAAATGTTTTGTTTGAGAAATTTACGATGTGGCATTTACTCACCTAAAAGAGTGACACGTCTGAAAGTCATTTCTTCTATATCAAGCATGACTTCAAAGACTGACAGAAGCTTGTCCAATGGATCACCTGCCTATCAAAAGGTTCTCACAGCGGACAATATGAACCAGTGCATCAAAAAAGTGGAATATGCAGTCCGTGGACCGATCGTCGTTCGAGCTGGAAATATTCGGAAGGAGCTTGCTCAGGTGACTATATAATTTACGAAAGTTTACATATAACAAATATATATTTTAAATACTACAATTTCAGCGAGCTGTATATATTTATATTTTTAAAAACATGCAACATTTTTATATCATAAAAAAACATTTAAAATAAAAAAAATATAATGTTTCTTTCTAGGGTGTTAAAAAGCCTTTCACAGAAGTTATATCAGCAAATATTGGTGATGCACATGCCATGGGTCAACAACCAATCACTTTTCTTAGACAGGTGAGCTCAAGTACTCCACCCTTTTTTTACATTGACATATTTGTTCAGGTTTACCTTCTATAACCACCATATCTCTGGCTGAACTCTTTCTTATTTAAAGCTATAAATTTTCACCTGGAGATTGAAATTACAAACAAACATGATTTTGGTTTATGCCGGAACAAGTTTGCACTAAAACTTTGACCTTGCTTGTTATGTTAAACATTTACTACCAAAGCTTTTGAAAACATTTATTTCAAGCGAGTTTAATATTCATGTCTTTCAAATAAGTTTCACATATTTACCCCAAAGTTTCATTTATATTTCTTAGTAAAAATTATCAAAATACAATTACAAGGCAGAAATATAACATAGGTTAAATATGGTCTGTGGTTGGTCTTTGATGTAGTAGAGTCCTTTACAAGGCAAAGAAATTGCATTCACAAACATATGCAATTCTTTCTAACCGTAAGTTTTTTAGGCATCATAATTGTTAAAACAGCTATATATTAGAACTTGTCTACAAGCAATATGAAAAAAAAACAGTTACAGAACACTGCCATATGAAATGTTTATTGCACGTACAGATCCTTTATGGATTCCCTGGGGGTTAATTATGGATTCCCCTGGGCATTAATTAATTATTATGTGGCACATATATAATAATCGGTTAGACTATTTATGCATACCTTTGTGTTTATTTGTTTGCTCAGTTTTTTTGTTGACGAAGTAATGTGTTTTGTGCATTGCCATGTATCAGTATTGTAATTAGTATGACTAGAACTTTACTACTAACTTGGAAGTTTATATATTTAGTTTTAAATTTATATATATATACTGTATATATCTGTTTGTACAATGCATTCCACATAAGTCATACAGAGATTACATAAACATAGGCTCACTTTTTTTTTTTCTGATGTTCATATTTTGCAGGTTGTTGCCTTGTGCATATACCCTGAACTCATGAATTCAAGTGATTTTCCTGAAGATGCTAAACAAAGGGCAGCTAGGATATTAGATGGCTGCGGAGGGCGCTCAATAGGTAGGAATTATTTTTTTGTACGATTAAAGGTATTTTCTGTTAAAAAGTGAAATAAAAGTGGGAAAATATTTCTTTGTATTTGCATATAAAGAAAATCTTATTAAGTTCATTGAAATTGAAATTTATATATTACATGTTTTTTAAATGATTTTGCAGAAATTGAATAGCTAAAACGACAGTACTAGCACTAAAAAGCATTTTTTTTTATTTTTGTGACATTACACATGCTCCACTCTCCCAAAAAATAGATTTGTACACCACATTAATTAATTTAGGAATCATTTATAGGTAAGTTATTAATCGCCAAAAAATGATCATTAGAATAATTCCTTAAAACGCAATAAGCTTAATACAGTGGTCTTGGTTTTAAGTAGAATTATGGTAGACCTGCAATAATTTAGATTAGAGTACTTGCAGCCACTTCTGATTTGATTTATGATAGTGACTTTTTATAGGTGCTTATTCTGCCAGCCAGGGTGTTGAAGTGGTAAGAAATGATGTCGCGAATTACATCAAAGTTCGAGATGGGGGCCTTGAATCTGACCCAAACAATATATTTCTATGTACTGGTGCAAGTGACGGAGTTGTGGTATGTCAATAGTAGAGTTTCCTTGTTTACACTTTTGCTAAATTTTTACTTGCAAACAGGTTGCAGCAGGCAGATTTAAGTTGGTTAATCTATGTTTATTCTTATCAATGTTATAAAGTATTTATACATTGTAACCAAAGTTACTTTTAGACTAAATTAGCTGACACCTAATTTATACTTGTGTTATAGGCCATGTTAAAGCTACTGGTGTCTGGAGAAGGAAAAAATAGAACTGGTGCTATGATTCCAATTCCCCAGTATCCTTTGTATTCTGCAACACTGGCTGAACTCAACTCAAAACTGGTGGGAAAAGCACAAACTTTTATGATTTATTTATAGAAAACATTTCTATTTCTTTCTATGTTAATAAACTGACTCAAGTTTTTTTGTAAAAGGTCCCATACTACTTGGATGAAGATAATAATTGGGCTCTTGACATCAATGAGCTACAAAGGTCGTTTGATGAAGGGCAGAAGGACTGCAAACCCCGTGTACTTTGTGTCATCAATCCTGGTAATCCAACTGGACAAGTTTTGAGCCACAGCAATGTGGTGGAAATTATAAAGTTTGCAAAACGAAATCATTTGTTTCTGATGTCTGACGAGGTTAGTTTGGAGCATGTTGTGTCGCTTTTTTGTTTTGGTATCAGTCTTTTTAAATGTCATTTACAACTTTATTATGTTTGTATAAACTTTATGATATGCCTTTCATATGGAAACTTATCAATTAACATATGCCCAACTTTTACTATGTCATTGGACTCAAATGAGAGTTGCAACGCTTATACATATGTCGTTAATATTTACGTGGCATTTGTATATAAGCTTCAATAAATATGTTGGTGTTCTAGGTGTACCAGGACAATGTCTATGCGGAAGGATGTGCTTTCCATTCCTTCAAAAAGGTTCTTCATCAGCTTGGACCAGAATACAGGTAAGAATTTTACAGACCAATCATATTAAACCGAGGCCAATTAAAAACAACGCAGTATACATAACAGTATACAAAGGTTTGCAAACTTTAAGAATTATAATATGAACATTGAACAAACTAAACATATTTTGCGAAGTGTTGTCAGTTCGTTTGCATTGTTGCTCTTCCTACTCTTGTCCATTAATGTGTGTCAGTTTAGGTGTATTTATTTGATGCACCTAAACTGCCAAACATTAGTGGAATGGCAGCCCTTCTATAGCTTCTAATATTTAGTATCAAATTTCCAGCGATAACGTGGAGCTTGCCTCATTCCACTCCATCTCCAAGGGTTATATGGGTGAGTGCGGCTTCAGGGGCGGTTACATGGAAGTGGTTAACCTCGACCCTAAGGTGAAGGAACAGCTCCGTAAGCTGGTGTCGACACGGCTCTGCCCACCTGTTACTGGACAGGTAATATCTACATATTTATTTTAGGCAAACTGCTTCTTGGATGTTTCCTGTATTAAGCAAATGTAGTGATGAAGGACACTGCTCAACATGCAGTGGGTCTGACTAATAGGTCATAAAAAAAACTGACCAAAAAATTAAAATTTTGACTTAAAAATATATTTTTTTGACAAAATTTTGACCTATAAGAAATACATTGAATAATGGGAAAATACATAGACAAACTATAAGAGATACATAGACAACATATGAAGTACTGCATTAGTGACGTGGCGTCGTCTGCAAACTCGCGTAAACAATATGTTGCAGAATCGCATGTTGTACTGTGCATACGCTGTTTCTGGGTGGCGACTCAAAAACGTTTGGAAGCCCTGGTGCAGGCAATAAAAATATTAGTGTAGGTAATAAAGCATTTGTACAAGGATGTCTATTCCATTTATGATGCTTAGGCGCTCTTTTAAAAAATCTAATAAATGTTGACTGTTTTGTTTCCAAGTTGACTTCTTAAATGGGTTTCAGCAGCTTTGTCCTGTCTTATACCTTTGCACGCGCTCCTTTCCTAAAAACCACTCCTGAAGTTTGCTGAGCCAAAATGTATTTTTTTTTTTAGTAATTGTGTGATACCGTACAGCATTGTGCAGATATCGTTCTGTTGTGTTTAGGCCGCTCTCGACGTGGTAGTGAATCCCCCGCAACCAGGCGAACCGTCGTTTGAACAGTTCGACAAAGAGAAGCGCGCCGTTCTCGGAACCCTGGCGGAAAAGGCGCGGCTAACAGCCGAAATGTTTAACTCAATACCCGGGATAAAGTGTAACACGGTCCAAGGCGCCATGTACTCGTTTCCCAACATTACCATCCCGGACAAGGCGATCAAAGAGGCCGAGGTATAGTCAGGTTCAGTATTTTTGAACACGCACTCGTTGATTGATTCAACGTATTATTGATTTTAACTGCCGATACACGGAGATGTAAACCAGTGGTCGGCAAACGCCGGTCCGCGGACCGGTACCGAGGAAGTTGGTTACCGGTCCGTAGCAGTGTTGTCAGATTAAAATTTTGTTTAAACACAAACTGTACCTAAAAACCTGATAAAAAGTCAAAAATAATTCAATGTATTTTTATATTTAAAACACATTTACCTTCGTTTCAATATAGCCTACTACTCCATGGTTGATTGGTATGATAAAAAATCTCAATTATAGTATCAATCTCTCGTGAGGTTCAAAACAACTAGTGTGTTGTGGCCATATGAGTTACATAGCACGTTCACAACATCCATATTGCATTTTTTTATTACAAAATCTAACTTCTAGTACTTACAATATATCGAAAAATGGGCTAAAATATCACGTGTTTTAATTTTAAGCGTGCTCACCTTAAATTGCAGTAGAATTTCATGCAAACAATGTTTATAAACTATGTATATAAAACCATAATGAAATCATTTATTATTTTGATATTTAGGCAGGAAAGGTTTCGAAAAAACGTTTGTATATTAATTAGTTTTAGACTTTATAAAAAAGGTCAAAAAAGCCATTCTGGCAAGCCATGTACGTATGTCTATCCTATACTTTTCAGGTGCCGGTCTGTGGTTCGTACTTTTTCATAGTGCCATTTATTCGTGTTTATATTACGTAGGCTAACTATTGAAAGTGTCGTGTAGGGCCTGGAAATGGAATCACACATTATTATATGTTATACAAAAGTGTGACTTCTTTTCAAAGAATGCGCTAAATATCCTTAGTTTGACAAGTTGGTAAGAGTATAGGAATTGGTAATAATGGTATACAAATGTAGTTTAAGAAAAAACGTTAAGGCCTAAAAGTTTTATTGAAATGAGCAGCGGGTTGGGTTAAATTAAATTGCTTGACGGGCCGGATGCCGCCCGCGGGTTTCCGTTAGTTTATTAATTCCTAGGTGGGAGCATCTCTTTGCGGAAAACAAGCATAAAGTTCGCATTGAAAGTTGTAATAAATCTCCTTTCCTGAACATTTGTTGTTTTTTAAGGCCGGACCGCGACAAAATTTTAGTTTTATATCGGTCCGCAGTGCCAAAAAGGTTGCCGACCCCTGATGTAAACGATCTATTCTACATGTTATTTTTCCACATAAAACTTCCGACATTATCTTCCAAGGCATAATAATGGAATTATAACTAAGTCGACGACGTACTAAGAATATCAAAGTCCATACGACACTGGTTCTAAGTAGCCTAAATGTTGAAAAGAAATAAAGCAATATTCAAAACGTTTAAAATATGCACTAGTTTAAATATATCTTATGTTATCTAAACCCAAGGATTAAAAAGGCCCCAATCTAATTATTCGAAAGCCAAATACGTGTTAGCTATACGTAGAGTTTTTTTACTTTAGGCGCGCAATGAAACACCGGACAGTTTCTACGCCGGACAATTGCTTGAAGAAACCGGAATATGCGTCGTTCCAGGAAGTGGCTTCCGACAGAGGCCAGGAACATATCATTTCAGGTGCTTTTTGCTTTTTTGCAATTTAAATCGACTGAAAGTTACTTAAAGTTCGAGTAGACTTTTCGAGAAAACGTTATGACAGCATACAATTTTTTAGGCAATTGTCGTGGAAACAAAGAGATAACAAAAATTAAGATTTAGCTTGTAACGTATATAATAATTTAACAAGAAACACGCGTGTTCAATGTAAATCCTAAGTATGCTTAAATACATTATTTTTCTTTCACAGAATGACGATTCTACCGCCGCTTGACAAGATGAAATCACTTTTTGCGTTATTTGCCGATTTCCATAAGCGATTTACAAAGCGATACGAGTAAAGCACAGCACCTCGATGGTGGTTTTTAGGGTCTACGTTTTCGATTTTTGCTATTTTTTCGAATTTTTCCGTTTGTTGTTCAATCCGAGAGTGTTAGCCTCTTTATAACATCACAGTTTTCGCAATCAATTTTTTATATAAATAATCCTTGATTTGTGAAGATAAAATCGTCGGTAAAGTTTGCAAACACAACTTTTAAATTCATGGTAATTGTTGACTGTAACAAACAATTGATCTGGAAAAGACATTTTCGTTTAAACCAATCTTATTTGGTCGCCGCGTAGGCCGTAACAAAGCTGTAAACCATGTGACATTGTTGACAACATCTCTTTGCGCTTGTGCCTCTTTTTAGCGTAATTGGGTGATTTTATAATTGCCTGGACATGATAAAGAATGAGATGCGCGATGGCTTGTCAATATGAAAATACAACTTTTTTGTCAACTATGTCATTTGAATCGCTTGTTTACACCAGAACATTGATTTCGTACTTAAATAAGATTGCCATACTAGGAGCGATGATGCTACGGAAATTTACTTTATTTAAAGAAATTGAAATAGTTATTTTAAATTTAAATACCCAAAAAATAGTTTGCCATTTTACTTTCTATAGTACAATGTATATTATAACGTTTTATTTACAAAACTCGTAGTTTAAAGGCCTAATTATACTTATCACAGTGATATGGAAAGATTAATTTCGTTAATGAAGGAAATGAGAATGAAAACAGCATTAAACAGCGTCTAATAAAACGCACACGGCAAGCGATAATATGCTCTGGCCTTGATTGCGCGGTTTGTAGAGTTCATATCTCTTTTCATTCTCATTTTGCTTAATAAAAACAGTTGTGTGAAACCTTGACATTTTTATTATTTGTTTTGCTTTCTGTTGCGTTACCGTATAATTCTCAGATTTACATATCAAATAACTTAAAGTATGTTCCAATTACTGTTTTTAAATACCAAAAGCAATTGTTTTGTTGTTGTTTTTTCTCAAATGAATTTTTGTCGTTTCTTTGCGACGTTTTAGACGAACAAATTTAGCTTAACAATAACGAGTTCTGCTATATAAATTATTGAATATTATTTTAGTTTGGGTAGTACTTAAAACTAATGTGTTTTATCTGCGTTTCGTTATATTTGTGAGTGACACTAACAAATCTTTAGAATTTTTAAAACACCTGCGCAACCTTTAAAGGAAAAACTACCTGCGCGCCTATCTTGCATTGTTTTGGTGTGTTAAAAGCGTTTTGACCTAAAATACAGATTTTGTACCATTATTATTTAAAAAATATAATCAGGGTTTGCACAAAGACTTTGTATCTTAAGCTTTTTAGATTGATTTGTACAATAAACGGTCTTTAAAAACCCCTTGTTTTTAAAAAAATAATTAGTCTTTAATTCGTTTGATTTACAGCTTATAAGTTAGTGTTTAAAGTGACAAAACATAACATTTTTTAAAACAAATTGTTATTGTGTTATTTGTGCATGAAATTGATACTTGTTTGCTCTCTAATTATATTTGTTAAAACGCCATGAGTGATCAAATATAATATATTTAAAACCTTTAAATGTTCTTATAATCCTTGTTTTTTTTATTTCATAAAAAATATTTTCTAAAGTGTTTCATTGAAATGTGTGGCAACCCGTATATCAATTTTACATGTTACCCAACTCGACAAAATATTGCTTTTTACATATGGTCTAAAATAAAGTAGAACTTCATGATATACCAGGTGTGTGTGCTTTGTTTTGCTGTACAACATGATTGTGGTAATATCGTAAGTGCAGATACATTTCGCAAGTTCATGTTTTTTCATTACAATTTTTATAATTTTATAAAGGTGCGGTAAACTTGCGTTATACGTGTATTTGTACCAGAGGCGTAACCAGAAATTTAAAAAAGGCGGTTACTGAACTTTTATCTTCAGAAATTCCACTGTTAAAAATCAGAAACAGCCAATTAACCTGCAGCAAAACCGAACCTTCAGACGCAAACCGAACACGTGCGACGTGCGTCGTCGACGACACTCCTGCCAGGAGCCAGCTGCGAAATGCTTAATGTGCACTCGTTTACAATCTAAATCAAGACCCTGAAATATGCGCAGGCCTAATCTTTGTAGAATCATGTTTCGACTATCAGCAGCCAAGTTTCTAAAGTTTCATGTACATAAACATGACTATAGGCTAAATTACAAGCACATCTTTCGCCACCTTCTATACTGAACGAAGGTCGTTTTTCCCGAGTGTTATTATGCCAGGATTAGCGAAACATATGCGCCGAGCTGTGTGCCAAGTTAGCTAAAATACAAGCTGTGGTTAACAAAAATGATTGCGTCAATTGCACGCTAAACACGTGGTTTTAGAATACGCTAATGCAATTTTACGGTAACTATCAAAAATGGCGACCTTGAACGCGCACGACAGTAACAGTTAGACCACCTTGTATGATAATCTGATTCAGTTAAACAAAATGCACCAACGTCGTATCTTGGCGCACACAGCGAACAACAAGGAACATTGGTGCACATCACTCGACGTTTTTAGCGAGAAAAAGCCTTGATTTAATGTTGCTAATTGTTGATTATACACTTACTAATCATAAAGAAGGCGAAAGAGTAAAATTTTTATCCTACGCTTACGGTCGACCCAAAAAAGAGACGAAAAACGGTGTTTTGCGTTTGACTTCGGTTTGACCCAATTCGGCTACATCAACAACATTCCCGCATTGAACAGTGAGCTAAACCTTGACAACCAGACCAAAAAATGATAATATCACTTATAAAAGAGCTCCAAACCCCTCAGCCCCCCTCCTGGATACGCCACTGATTTCAACCTATCATCTTTTCGGATCTAGTTTTTTTAACATCTTTGTAACAATATATGGAATCGACTCAGAGTAATTTATATTGCATTTACGTGTGCCTGTACATGTGCATCAAAATCATTCGTAAACAAACCCTGTATATTCGTTTAAATCTATATCATACGTGGATTTTCATACAAAGCTCAATGGTGAATTTAACAGTTTTAGTTTTAAGTGAACAGCGTAAAACTACGTATGGTGATGTTTGCAATGTATCTTTCCGGCGTGGTCCAGGTAATGCTTTTTTGCAATTTTATTAGAAAAACTAAATATGTTTTTAACACAGTAAAAAAGCGTAGAGAATGTGGCCCACGTTGTGCAATTCGAAGGGCGCGTTTAAGCGACTTGGCATCTTTACAAACAGTTGCCTTGGTCCACCTAAGTAGATGTAGAATAATAGGCAAGTCACGATGTATTCGTTTAATTTAGGGGTCCAAAACATTTTTCATAAAGGCCCAGATAACCGTAAAGCCAGTCGATTGTGGTCGGGACAACTGTAATAACTCATGATCGCGGAACGGATATAAATTTGGGTCTAACTGAATTAAGTTGTTCATTACTAAACCAAGAAAACAATAGTAGCCTAGGACTAACTATGTGCAACAAAAACTGTGGTAGCTTAAGGTTTATTTTCGTTCAGTTAATTTAGAGCGGCTAATTAAAATTTAGCTTGGAATGGCATTCGACAACATTTTTACCGTATTCATCTTCATTGAGGAAATATGTAACGGCCCGGTATAATTAACTCTGGAGCTGGATTTTAAGAAACTTAAGCTGAGGGCTAAGGTATGATTTTGTAGTAAGTTTTACCATTCCTGTGTATGTTCGGTCAATTTTCAGCTAGCCCTTTAGTTAAACGCCTGTAGATTCTAGGTAGGCCATTAAGTTAAACGCCCAATTGTCAGTGTTACTTGGGTACGAAGTGAACATATTCTTTATAAAAACAACCATCAATCGCCTGGCGTGGTATCTAAATAGTTGGGAAATAGTCACAGATCAATGAGGTGTGGCCTGAAATGGTCGTCTTAATTTCTTCGCAGTCCATTCTGTTTCCAAAATATCCTAGTGACATTTTCTTTTGCGGCTACTTTTGCAATAGGCCTAAAATGCATAAGATTGTTCAATAAATATCTTGATTAAAACATGTAAATAATTTGTTTTTTGTTCTTCTCGGGTAACATTTGTTATAGATTTAGCTGTCAACAATTTTATTTTAAACTCCTGTTTATTACAAACTTTAAAAGCAGTAGAGATGGCCTAAATTCCTCGTCAAATCCTGGTTTGCACAAAAAATGCTACTCTGAAGCACTGTTATGTACAGATGAATGTAATAGTAAAATACACGTAACAGACATGGTTTTGGCAAAAAAACAATTTTACCACCTATAAGAGTTAAACGAACAAGCGCTCTCTGATACACATGCTTCTCCGTTCCAAAACAGGAATTGTGGACAAGTGCAACGTGGCTTGCAAACGTATAGGCCGGTTGAGAAGTAAGGACTGCTGCACTTCCAACGTCTTTGCGGACAAAGGCTAAATATTTGATTTCCCGGACAACCTAAAAAATTAAGAAAAATAGGTTTATTTCTATTTTGCAGAAAATTAATTTTTACGCAGTGTATGATGTGTTCGACATTCATGACCGGACTTTTAGATCTTTTTCTTTGGGTATTGAAATTGTTATAATGAAAATGACGTAAACAGTCAATGTTTTTTTAAATGACTTGGATGTGGACTAAGATGAACATGTACCTGATGGCACAACAAATAAATTGGAAATTGTGATGGGGAACAAAATATATTTGACATTTCTACGTGGAAATTGAGTTATTGGCGAAACAACACTGTAAAACAATATGGGCCAAGAACACACTGATGGCTAAATATAATGAGTTGGAAAAAGTTGAACCTGTTGTAGGCCTACTCGAGCGGAAGTACGTAAATATATAGTTAGGTCAAGTCGTTGCGTTGTTTCTCGGAATATTGGAATCTGTTAAGATCATTTTTTGCCAACAAGTTGTTAGGGCCGTTGACTACACGACTGTGTGACTGTCCAGAAGCCACGTAAAATGTCGCAAAGCGCCCAAATATGGCGTATATTGCCGTTTCTTATTAAACCTTTGATTATAGGTGTAATTCATAAATCATGAAAAAATATACATTTTGAAGACGAGGAAATTTTTGTGGAAACGTCAAAACAATACATAAACGAGATTAATTTTATATAAATTGCAAGCCAATACGATTTAGTTTGACAGATCAAGGACCGACAAGACAGAAAATGGCAAATCACTCACGTGTAGTTGTTATAGGACAGCTCCGGCGGTACACACATGCGCCCAGATGCCAGAATTGTCCTATCGGACAGGAGCAGCCAGGTGTACAGATCCGTCTACACGGCAAATAAACATCCTCACATCGCGAGTTGCATGGCTTGCAACTGTGAAAGATTTGCCCCGACAATTTACACCTTTCTTCTGAAAAAGAATAATAAAAGTTCTTTAATCATTGGACGATAGAGATTGATTTTTGATGGTCAGCTCGACTCCATGAGCGAACGGTCCTTTTGCTGTCCTATTTTATGTTATTTTGTTTTTTAATGTTTGCAATGATCCACAATAAATTGAATCTGAATCTGAATCTGAATCTGATAGCTTTGTTTATCTACGAGAAATTAGGTTTACATATTTACTTGTTTTAACGCTGTACTTTTCGGGGAAAGAGTTAAGCGAAGGAACAACAAAATAAGAAAAAAAACATATCTTACAGTTTATTGATATTTTATTGCGTACATATTCTTAGGAGTTTACGGCATTACACTTTTATAAATCTTGAAACAATTGCAAGTTCTGAAATGGCTTGTTTGTTTACTTTCATGTTTACGTTGATATAGTTGCCGCTTTAGTTAAAAAGCAATCATGGAAAAGCCAACTGGGTGTATTGCCCCTACAAATACCCCCTTTCTATTTGTTTTTCAATAACTTGTTGCTCGAAAGACAAATTTCCACCTTCAAATTGTGGATAACACCACCAAAGAAAACTATTTGTTATTACTGTATAGTGACCAGGTCGGTAAAGCGTTGAAGGGTAATAATTTAATCAACCATCGTGCTTACGTGGACAGGTTTTTCTAGGAATGCATACGTTCAACTTGTTTCTGACGTGTCCATTTGGACAGGCGCACCTCCTTGTACAGCTCCTCACAAGGCTACAGGACTTAAGCGGCTCGAGGCACGTGGCGTCGCACTTTGTTGCGCACTGCTTCCACACCTCGTTTTGGAACTTCTCGCAAGCTGCGTCGACGTAAAGATCAAAATTATACGCGTCGGAGTCTTAATGTACCTTCTATTCATGGCGAACTTATAGTTTATAGGATATCATCATATTACACCCAATAAAATATGCGATACGCCTAAAGCAGTTTTGCAATAGCGCTTTAGTAACATTAACAAAAATACATGGGATTTATTGGCTACTGAAAAGGTAAAAAATATAAAAGTTCGCATTTGTATTGCACACCAAAAAAGCGTTTGTGAAACTCATTCGGTTTTCCTATTTATAAACTTACACATAATTGAGTCAAAACAAAGTAAAAACACAACTTTGCGAGATTCAACGGCTAAATTATACTTAGCCTACTTGTTGGAACAAACTCATTCGCATGGTACCGTTCTTATTCAAATTTTCAAATCGAAGAGGATACATTAGGTAGGCGGACGAAAGTGCAATGGTTGTAGTTTTGACAGATTTAAGTGGTAACCAACTATTTTTGAAAAAAAACATTTCTCAAGTTTTAGTTTAAGAATCATGGATTTCCGCATGCCAAAAGCAATGTTTAATTAACAAAACGTTGACTTCTACAGCCATTGACTTTCCAAAAGTGTCACACATTACATTAGTATAAAAAAAATATAAACGCGGTCATTTCGAAAAAATTGGGTCAGGTAAACTCTGATACATTTTATTCGGGCCCGTGTCGGATATGTGGTTGTACATATTTGTTTCGAAGTAACGATAACGTTGCCAACAGCAAGAAAATTTACTTGGTATTCGACAATCGTCTTCTAGGAGCTCCCTGCCATTGTAGGTGAACACGGCGTTGCAACTACCGCAGTAATTGTCGGTGCATTCAGCCTCAGGATAAGCTGGACATTTTTCCACGTCACAGGGACGGAAACTGCATCGCACCGCTGGTTGACCAATCGGGCAAGATTGGGCTGCAACAAAACCAAATTGTTTAGGTTAAAACTTGTTTGCTCTTGGTTCTACTGGGACGATGGGTATTCTGACTCTGACTCTGACTCTGACTCTGACTCTGACTCTGACTCTGACTCTGACTCTGACTCTGACTCTGACTCTGACTCTGACTCTGACTCTGACTCTGACTCTGACTCTGACTCTGACTCTGACTCTGACTCTGACTCTGACTCTGACTCTGACTCTGACTCTGACTCTGACTCTGACTCTGACTCTGACTCTGACTCTGACTCTGACTCTGACTCTGACCTTTTCACTTTTGTACCAGCAGCAAAGCAGTTTACCTGGCAGTTCGCAGTCCTCTTCAGTAAGTTCTTCCCCTTCGTAGGAGAATATGGCGAAGCAGCCACCGCAGTAGTCGTTGTCGCATCGCGCTTCTGGGTGTGCCGCACAGTTGTTAATGCTGCAGGGGGCGGTTTTACATTTCCATTCGTGCTCACCGTTGGGACAAGTCGCGGCTGCTAAAAGCATGTTATATATAATGAGCAATAAATTAGAAATGCGACAGTTGGCCTTTCTAGATCGTGTTTGTGAGCGGACTCAGGAAAAGATAACACTAAGATGTACAAATCATTTTTTTATTGAGTTGAATAGATAAAATGTTCTATGACTAAGGCAAAATGGGGTCAGTACACATATGGATGCTTTGTTAGTGATGCGACGAAGCATTTGCAAAGCGAATAATTAATTATTCGACTAAAATATATATAAAGATAATAGCAGATAAAAATCCATAAACGTAACTACCTGGCACTATGATAGTTTTTTTTCTGAAATGAAAAAGGCTTGGCAAAACCAACATTGTTACAGTAACCTTCCGAGATGGAACAAAAAAGTTTGTTATGTAGTTAATATTGCTAACTGGTGGCGCTTTACATTATACGATTAATCCATAAGAAAAATGTACGATTTACCGAAGTTGTGAATAGGCCATATCGCGATTTGAACAACACTTAACCTACTCATCGCTCAGCCCTCTTCCTTTTTGTGCCACATTAAATGTTTGAAGGAAAACAATTAACAAAAAAAACGAATGCAATTGAAAACCTAATGTAAAACAGGTGCAACTTTTCAACATTATAAGTCTTACAAGCGGTAAAACATGGAAAAAATGGATTTAAACCAAACCACTAAAAATTAAATTGGTGTGTAAACAAATTCACCGTCAACATTAAAAATCTTAGTAAAAAGTGCGTGGCCCACTTAAAACTCGAAAGAGCTCAAGGCCTATGAGCTGACCGCAGCTGTAAAGTGAAGTGTTGCATTTACACATCTTTAATATTGTAAACAACTCAAATAGATGACCGATTTTTAACGCCTTGTATTTATTGCGAAATGACTTTATGGTTAGATATTACCGTTGGGGCACAATCCACTGCCCACACAGCTGGTGCCGTTCCAGAGAGTTCCAATCGTGCAAGCGCAACCGGATGGATCGGTGAAACGAGAAAACAAGCAATCAAAAGTTGTTTGCTGGCCACATTTCCAGACGCAAGGCTTGCCGTAGTTGAAGTACAGCTGGTTGGAAGGACATACTGAAAAGCAGATTCAATGTGACGTTTGACACTGCGTTCTGTAAAACTGAAAAAGGCTGAAGAGATTCACTTGTGTAGCGCATTCATAGATTGAGCATGCTATGATAAGTGATTTTTAGTAACAGTGGGTCAATTTAAGTCACTTAACAACTAACTCTTTTCACACAGTACGTGCTGTTTACATTAAGCTTTTTGTACAATAAACTATCCAGGCTGTAACGGATTGGGGCCATTTAAGCTTTATAGGGTCATATTAATTTTATATGAATATTAACCATTTACATTACAACTAAATCACCAGGGCCTTTTCTCTACATATTTTGCTCGTCAAACACCTGATTAAGCCCATATGAGAGCACAAAATTTCAAGCTCGCACTCACTCGGGCACGCAGCACGCACAATGCACTTGTTGTCCTTGTCCCTGACTCTGCCTTGCTGACAGGCGCAGCGCCGGGTGCAGACCTCCTGCGTGCTACAGGGCTTGTCCGGCTCGTCGCAGGTAGCGTCGCACGGACTGGCACAAGTGTTCCACTCCTCGCCGTCTTCCTCGAAGCAGCCTGGAGTACAAGCGCTATTTATCGGGTTTGCGTACTTCAACCAAAAGGGGTGAAGTGACGCGCTGTGGGCGGCTCCTATCGCCAATACGTGAAGACCGAACCGCGCTAGAATGTCGTAGAAAATTGATATACCGAGAGGGATAATGCGAACAATGGTGTCGGGATAAGTGGACACGTATACGAAGAACTACGTTCCACTGAAATCGATTGACAGATTTTTGTTCGGACGTAAAGAAAAACATCGATGTATTGACTCAGGCTTACGGATATCAAAAAAGATGGAACGGTCGAGAGCTGTTATTCGCAAATATAACTGATTTTTTAATGTGCTATATGGTCGACGCCATGTTAAGATGTTAGACGAACACGCGTGACATAACTTACTTTGCTTGAATAGTTAGTTGTAGTGTTGTAATGACTTAGGTCAAAGGTGCTTCTCAAGTGCACTTGAGTCACTGTTTTATATGACTTGAGTTGATCTAAGTAGTTTTGGTAAAGTAACATGACTTGACTTAAATCTATTGGGCAAATGATTTGACTTGGACTTAAGTCAGTGTGTCAAACGACTTAAGTAAAATTTAAGTGTACATATACACATAACGTTGGATTGTTAAATTTAGCTTTGCACGTAAAACAATTAAATAGCTATACGTGTTTTTTTGGGCATTTGTTAAGGTTCTTTTTAGGTATCCCGTTAACCCATTTTAAGAGTACTTTTAAAGGATGCAATTCCACATTTTGGCTATATTGCATCCGGTTAATGCTGTAAAAAGGTAATCGTGGCAAACTTGTAACTTACCCATGCATTCCTCGGCTGTCAACGTTTCCAACCCGTCGCTGAACTCGGCGGTGCAACCTCCACAATAGTTGTTCACGCATTTCGCACTCGGGAATCGTGGACACCTGGCTGAGTCACAAGGCGCCACCGCGCATTGGTGAGGAGTTTCGCCGTACGGACAAGGCACTGTCGCAGCAATAAAGGCGTTTTTAAATGTTTTTTTTGCTTCCGTTTGATACACAAACAAGAAGCTTTTTTAAAACTGTTAGTCTGGCCATCAACTGATAATACTGTATATCATGGCAATAAAATAGCTTTAACCCTTTGTTACACTAAACAAATGTTAGAGTTTAGTTCATTAAGAGCGGAACAGGCTTCTCTGAATACAAAGGTTGAAGCAAGAGCAATACGAAGACTTAAATGTCTTCTGGACATAGTTCTTTTCAATAACCTAATGCTCATCTGATATTATAAAATTTTGTCTAAACTATATGTGGTATATTTTCCTTCGTGGTGTAGTTAATAGCCAAATCACACCGGGACTTATTTGTGAGAAATTCGATTTGCGAGATTTTTTTAGTCCTACCAATGATTTGTTTAGGAGTAAACCAAGCGTTCCTACCTGGACATTCGTCTCTTGGTACACAATTGTTTCCATTTAAAAACGTTCCTGATGGACAGGTGCAGCCGATTCTGCATACCTCAGCGCACGCCAGTATATCATCTTTTTTGTCACATGGTGTCACGCAAGAGCCGCAGAGCGAAAATTTCTGATTGCCAGGACAAACTAAAAAGTATGTCGATAAACCTTTTATCAAGGATTTTCTGTCATAGAGAGTTAGTAACATATAGTTTTATCAGCATTTTTTTCAATTGACATAAATCCCGGACAAGTCAGCAGCAAAACAACTTAAGTCCAATTCAAAGTCATTATTATAACCAGTTGAAACACGTCACTGACATAGAATAAATGCAAATTTACAAAATCGGTGAACACAATCCATCCAAAACAATATTTTACACAGCTAACATCAAAAACAAAGAAATAAAATGTAAGATGTTTATGTTTATGACTTGACTTAAATAACCTAAATCTTACTAAAAACAATTAACGAACTTAAAATGAAGTCGATTTATTTGCGTACCATACCTGGCTTAGCTAACTGCAAGTTAACATTTATCCATTGCAACTGATTAAAGTCGAGTGAAGTTAGCTCGAAATATTTAAGTCAGGTTAAGGCATTCAAAAACAGTGACTTAATTGCACTCATATAAAGTCATAGAGTAATTGCAATATTGGTAACTAAATGTAGTGCAACAACATCCCACTCTGATAACTGCTTGCTCCCGGAACTAAACAGCGATACAGGATTGAAACTTTTATGTTATTTCGCCTGGCGCACGTTTGCTTGTCGCAGATACGAATTATTAACCAATCAAAAATAAGATCACAGTGGGCACTTGAATATAATTTAATGAATTGAAACACGCATAGATGCCGTGAATGCGTAGTTGTATCGGTTACCAACTATCATTACTGCCAATTACTTTCTTATTCTCGCTATTACCTGGGCAGGTCGTCACACAGTTGTCGCCATCCCACAGCGTTCCTTCAGGGCAGGTACAGCCTGGGTTACAACCAGCTAAACAACTGGTAGAAGCAGGATCTTGCCCACACTGCCATATGCAGTTGGGACAGTCCGCAAAAACTTGATTCGACCGACACGCGGGAGCTGAAAAAGGGCATAAAGGGTCGGGTATTAATATTTGCCTTAGTTAGTGTGAAATAAACCTAAAAAGGTTATAGAATCACATAAGTATTATAAAATGCTTAAATATATTTTCTATATGTAGTAATACTGATGTTCGATACATTTTATTCCGAAATTTGAACAAAAACTATACCAATAACCGACCCATAGCCTACCAAAACGTCATTACTATGATCAAACAGACAAGTACAGATAAAATAAAATGTCCAAAGGTATTTGTGCAAGGGTATTAAGCCAAATTTACCTAAGGGTTAAGACGTTTACCTCATTTCAGATATTTGCCAACCTTTAATTAATTAACGTTTTATGATAAAAAATTCTGCGTTATATGAATATTGGCTGAAATTCTTATTTTGATCTGGTATCGTGTCGGCAATGAAACTACCCTAGTATCGGACCAGTACCGATTCTAGAACTTGACTTCGGATAACGGACCCGGTCCAATACTATCGAACATACCTACTACCTAGTGAGCAATTTTAAACTTTTTGTACGAGCTTGTTATCATGGCAACAGTTTTTGCTATTCATATCTAAAGTAAATCAACATAAAAAAAATTACTGGTCGTTGAAGGCTGCGGTGTTGTGGTCGACATGGCTGGGCATTCCGCAGCTGTGACACAATAGTCGCCGTTTAAGAAGGTACCAGATGGACAGGTGCAGCCCACTCTGCAGAAGTTGGTGCATAAAAGTATCTCGTCCTTGTCGGCACAGGTGGTCACACAAGAGCCGCAAGTTGTATACTTTTGGTTGCCCGGACAAACTGTGAAGAACAACGACATGGGTAGTTTGCAGGCCTAATTTATCTTACGTATTCTCACAATGTTCAACTTCTTGGCTTTTGGCGAATATAACTATGAATTGTATACACGTACAGTGTTAGACCACTTCTTTTTTCAGAATAGACGAAAAGCGCGTCTCACATTTACCAGTTTTGTAGAATACAGAATATACATGGTTTTGTTTTTCTGATATAGTGTTAACTCCATTTTTAACACGAAGAAAAAAATGAAGCATTTAAATGTTTTATTATCGGTAAAACTGAATAAAAATCATAATTTAAATGACGTTGAGCGGCAACCTTAAAACTTCTCACAGATTCCCAGTTTGAGAACCACTGTCCTAATAATTCCATCTCCGCATACAAAACCTAACTTTTTATCCACTGATTTGCCTCTGATTTCAATAGAAACCGCCTATTACCTGGGCAGGTCGACACACAGTTTTTGCCATCCCACAGCGTTCCTTCAGGACAGGTACAGCCTGGGTTACAACCAGCTAAACAACTGGTAGAAGCAGGATCTTGCCCACACTGCCATATGCAATTGGGACAGTCCGAAAAAACTTGATTCGACTCACACTCGGGAACTGCTGAGTAAAGACATAAATGGGTTTTATTATTCATACTATAATAATAATGGTTTACATTTCAATTAAAGCGGAATGTAATCTTAATTAAAATTATTATCTATTCAAAATATTTTTATCATGAAACATCTAGAGTCTAGACTTTAACCGCTACATGTTTCATGGATTAGGATGTTTTGATTTAAACGTTTCAGTAAACCCTAAAAATGTTACCGATTGTCGTCGGTGGCGCGGTTGTTGTTACGACAGGGCAATTGTCTGCTGAGACACAATTCTCGCCGTTCAGGAAAGTTCCCGCAGGACAGTAGCATCCTATCCTGCATTCTTGCGTGCAAGGTGGTGGAGTGTCCTTGTACTTGCACGGTACTGTGCAGCTTCCGCAGGTGGAGAAGCGCTGGTTTCCCGGACACGCTTTTTAAAAAGTATAAATGTTATTCCTTTATCCTCAAAATGGCGCATCGTGCTGTCAAAACCTTAATGATTAAAAACATACACCAATCCATTTCGGCGATTAATAATTCAATTTAGTTTTGTTTTCTTTTCTTTTGTATTCGCGTGCCTGATTTCCACTATTGTTTTATAAAATATTGTTTAGTTGTTTGGTGTCAATGAATATAGGACAACGATATTTTAAACGGCGGTTGTTTAAAACATATGAAACTCTGAATAAAGTTAGTAATTCTCATATTATATTATATATATTCAATGTTCGTGACTCTAAAAAAGTCTGCAAATTATTTCAGCCGAGTAATAATTTGGTTATAATCAAAATTAAACTAATAATTGAATATTTATACGCACGATATTAATTTTGATCCTATTCGTGCAAGATATCATCTATCAGCATGGGATTCTGATACGAATTGTTAAATACCCAAAGTGCCAAAGAACGAAAACATAAAACAACACGTTTTATGAAAGTAATAAAAGTTATATCTTTGTTTTATAAGTACTTGGACATTTTCTAACGCATGAAGTTCCATTCCACAAGGTTCCGCGCTGACAAGTGCATCCTTTGGTGCAACCAGAGGCAAAAGAAATTGATGATATGTCTTGGCCACACTGCCACAAAGGCCGCGGACAGACAGAGAGGACTTGGTTCGATTCACACCTTGATCCTATAGATAGACGACAAAATAGAATGATTCACAGTTTTTGCACTTGGAGTTGGCGGTGGCAAATGGTAAAAAAATGTTAAGCACTGCTAACTACAATCAGTTCATGAAACAGATCCACAATTGTTCACCCTTAACTAAAGTTGAACTAGCAAACATTATATTTTAGGAAAATCAAATTTAGTGTGATATATCTTGTTATTCGCTTTCCCGTTAGTCAATTTCAAAGGCATAATTGGCGTATGGAGCTGTCGTGTTAAGTCGGTCGAAAATCATAATGGAATATTTGTCCATACAAACGCTTTTCATCTCAAAAAACAGATCGCAAAAAAGCATTGAACAGAACCTACGTGCAGGCGGATTGGTGAGAGCTACAGTTGTTATCGGTTTGGTAGGAGGTGCAGTGGTCGTCGCAGGCGGGCACTCATCTCTTTGTACGCACAAGTAACCGTGTAGGTAGGTGCCAAACGGACAGGAACAGCCTATTTTGCACTCTAGGGTGCAGATTGGCGGGTTGTCTAGCTGGTCGCAGGGAACAGTGCACGACCCACACGTGGAAAATTCCTGGTTGCCTGGGCAAGCTGAAAAGGCGGCTTTCATTTACTACATGTGTTAAATTAGTCTATACTTCCGATATATTTCATTTTAACGATAGTTTAATAACTTTATCATTGAACGTAAGAGTCATTTATTAAATTTTTTTGTTTTCCTATGTGCACATTGAAAGAGAAAGTGGCGCGTTCGAAAGCCGTTCGATAAGCGATTAATTAATGGGAAGAAATAAAAAAATGGTGTAAAATCTAGAACAGCGGTTTGCAAAACGTATAGCTTCCACGTTTTCAAATTATTAAAAATTGCATATCAAATTTGCTGCACATGGGTACAACGTTGTTCAATAATAATATGTCAATTGAATTTCGCAACTCAATAGGTTGGTCATGGAATGTATAAAAAACGTATAAATAAGAAATGTGCAGATCTATACTGTTTAGCCTGTGCACTCGAAAACACAGCGTATTAAAATAGTAAAGACATTGCATGGCGTGGTCAAAACGAGTATTGTTCATTTAATCCGTTAGGTACAAACCAAAAGGGAGGATGCATTTACAACAGCATTGGACGTGGCACTAGAAGCACTAACATTTATATGTAAATTAGGTCTAACTTTTACAGTATTTTACTTGGACACTGAAGGACGCATTTCTCGCCATCCCACAGAGTTCCATTAGGGCAATGACATCCAGATACACTTTCGTTGATACAGATTTTACTTGCCAGGTCTTCTCCGCATTGCCAAACGCATGGCACATTGTTGGAGTAAATCTGGTTGGACGGGCAAGCTGAAAAAGTATAAAGACTAATTTATATGAGGAAAAGATTTGATGAGAAAACAAATTTAAAAATAAATGCAATTTTCGACCAACATTGTAACACATAAATGTTCGAACGTTTTCTTTGTAGGGCTATTTAAAGTACAAAAAGTGCTCTACCGTTATTCGGTGTGTCGCAAGACGATTTGTTTACACAGAAGCCTATGCTATCCTTGTAGGTGCCGTCGGGACAAGCACATCGAGCTTGACAAGGCTTTTCGCGCATCAAACTACACGGCTTCGCCGGCTCTTCGCATGTCGGATCACAGTTCACGGTGCACGTACTATACTGCTCGCCGAACGCTTCGACACAGCCTAAAAGGATATGCCTTTTTTAGATGATAACCCTTAGGTTTAGATGATAACCCTTAGTTGAGAAGCAAAAACACAGATAAAAGTTAGGAATAAAGTGTATATTTATGTCAACATCATATTTACCATTGCACAGATTGTCATTGAGCACAACCCCGTCGATGTCGAACACCGCATTACATCCTCCGCAATAGTCGTTGGTGCAATTGGCCTCGTCGAATTGCGAACAGATCGCAGTATCACAAGGCGGCGTGAGACACAAAACTGGCGAACTTCCATCTGCGCACTGGGCTTTACACGCAAAACAAAAAAAAATTATATTTTTAAGTGATTTTAACACATAATGCCAAAAGGAATTTCCTAAGGCTTTGACCGCTGTAAAAAAATCTTTAAATATATTGCACAAAATCTAAAAAAGTATTACAGTTATGACCTGTAAACGTGTTTCATATTAGCTAAAACTTAGACGCCATTCTTGACCCCAAAAGTATATTAAAAGGCTATCGTTCCGCAAAGAAAATGTTTTGACTTTCACTTCTAAATTCTTGTCTTCTTAACGTATGATAATAATTTTCGTAGTTTTACGTTAAAGCACATAATTGGCAAAAAAAGCTTACTTGTAATGTCAGCCGGGCACTCGTCTTTCGCAACACAACGATCGCCGATCGAATAAGGTAAGGTAGGTGGGCAACCGCAATCAAACTGACAGCAACCGGTAGATGCTGTTGTTTCGTTGCACAGCTTCCGGCATCCACCGCAAGTCTGAAAATTCTGGTTTTCCGGACAAACTGCAAACAAATGACCATTGTTTATATTCACAAACATGGTGAAAAAAACCAGAAGATTTAAAAAACACGCGAAGTAGAAAATTGCAAATAACAGGCCCTTGATTGTGCTCAAGCTAATAACCAACACATAACGGCATCTGACCCATTTAATGTTACCAAATGTGATATAGCTTATCGAGTTGCAGATTCACCTGAATCACCAGGTTATTTAGTTATATATTTTGTTACGGTACATGGCAAAAAACTTGACACTACTAAAGTTATTTTACAATTGACTTGGCTTGGACTTTAGTTATATTAAAGTGACACTACTTGAGTGTTCGATATACATGACGTGGCGGATTGCTCGACGGCTCCTATAGTTGGGTCTTCTATAAGATTCCTTTGCGACCTCTTGTAACACTAAATAACAATGCTCGAATACTTTTTAACTATAGGCGCTATGACATTACTGCTAAACGTGTAGTAAAGAAGCTTCGTCGTAAAACGCTTGTTTTAAGCTTTTGTTAACGTGTCTTTTTCGAGACTGTCCAATAAAAAACATACCTGGACAATCGGCCGATTTCACGCAAGAGTAGTTTTTCCAATCCCACATAGTCCCGTTTGGACAAGTGCATCCGGGAACGCTTACTTCTGGGCAAGAAGTTATTTCTTGATCGCAGATCCATTGACACGGGACACGATTCGAACACACTTGGTTGAAGGGACAAGATTCTATTGAAAAACAAGTTTTTTTAGGCGTTATAAAGCCTTATAGTACGACTGTCCGATATTACCGGATCACAGCCGATATCCCGTGATGTTATATAGTGGTTTGACGCTTGTATTTGTCCCGTTTCGACAACAAACTAATTTGTGTAGCCCAACTAGTTACGATTTAAAAAGGTTTTTTTTTTTTAGTTGGCAACACGTTTACTTTAAAAGTACACTTGGCGCGTTCGGCATATAAAAATATCAGCAATGTTGAGCCTACTTATGAATGGCCGAAGCCAAATGAAATTGACGGAAAGTCAGAAAGCGAACAAAGTTTTTTTTTAAGTTGGAAAATTGTTACCCACGATACCATAGCCAGAATAAAAAGCTGTATATTTGGTTTTAGTTGGCAAACGTTTACTTTAAAAGTACACTTGGCGCGTTCGGCATATAAAAATATCAGCAATGTTGAATCTACTTATGAATGGCCGAAGCCAAATGAAATTGACTGAAAGTCAGAAAGCGAAAAAAGTTTTTTTTTTAAGTTGGAAAATTGTTACCCACGATACCATAGCCAGAATAAAAAGCTGTATAAAAACTTTGATTACTAAATAATATAGCAAAAAATGAATTTTTTGTTAAGTATTTGTCCACACAGTTGTGGACACATATAGAAGAGGCAAAAAATAACTTTATGCTGAAAACATTGACTAGATCTGCCCATATGACACCATTGTATTTGATTCGAATTAGAATTGCTGATATCAAAGTATACTACATTACCTTATACTTAACCCAGATTACTTTAATAGCGCTACGTTTGCAGCACCGCGCGAACTCGTTTGCGAACATAAAGAAACCTTACACGCGGAAGAGAAGGAAAGAAGGTAACAACGTAAGCAAGAAATAAGAGAATGCATAAGTACGACCTCGAGAAGGGACCTATTCGAGTTTTACAACTCGGTGATTATGATATTAACGTGTTATGGTATGTATTTAACTATATTAACATATATTTTCTGATGTTTACGTGGCTTGACTTGTGGTGGCAGTGAATTGACCTTAACTTGACTAGGGCTATTGTTTGTCAAAATACTTCATGTGAATTTTAAATACCCACAAATACCCACTTGGAGGTCATATAGTTTATTAAACAACGGATTTAGGTTACCTATTATTTAAATAAGATAAACCAAAAAAGGAATATTTGCGGTTATGTTTTTCGAAATACGATAAATTTTATAAAAACGTTTTACGGAAAAATTAACATAACCTACAAACTACTGAAACAACTACAATAGTTTATCACAATATTGGTCGAAACTGAGTACCGTCGATTGGGTGCGGTTTACCGCTCATTACAAGTTTGAAGGTAACATTAATATATTTTTGCCTGGTATAATTAATGGCATCAGATTGCAATGAGATAATAAATGAGTAAAATTTCAAGCGTTCCCCAAAGTCCATATATCCCAGCAATAAAAACAGTAATATAACCTGATATGACTGCTAAATCGAATATGACTAGTAAATCCTGCCCGTGAACTATACAGCGTACAAATATAATAACAAATTTATATATTTGAAGCTTCGGCCTACTTGCCAAAAAAAAACGTTACTTACATTTCAGAAGGTCTGAGCTGCAAAACGTTTTACATTGCCAAATTTTAAGCATATATTAAAGCCGAATTTGCTTTCTTAACTAATAAAAAAATCTTCAAAGATTTTTCAACAAGTATAATAGTAATCTGGGTGCGCATATTTCGTTATAAGTAGCTTTGCTTTCTTTTACAGATCGTGTAGTTACAGATCGTGCAATTTCCACATCGATTTAACCATATTATTGTTTTACCTTGAGATGCTGTCATTCCGATGCAAACGGAGCCAACAACGATCAGCAATATTCCATACATCTCGGAAATTGTTTTTCACAAGTAACTGATTTAATTTGTGTGCTGCACTCAGAGTTATATACCGCTAAAACTCATCGGGTAATCCCGTACTTAAAGCGGTCGACTAGCCCCAGGCCTTACTAAGAAATCTCTTAAGCGATCTGCGAATTCAATTCGATTTGAAAATGCGCAGCTAATTTACAAAGGAAATGGACTCGCTTTGTCTGGCACGAATCCTTCTTTTGCAACACATTGGCTTAAAAATAAACTAAAAAGCAACAACAGCAATGATTGCAGATCACGTTCGGTTTCGCTGCCACCACACGACTAGTTAGGCAATTTGTTTTGTTAATGCTGTATACTTGAAAAAGGCCCTGCGTTATTTTTTATCAGACCTGTTTTTTCGGCTTAATAGACAAACATTTTGGCTTGGATGAAGGTAACCGCGCAATCGCATGAGCTTCATGATCGATGAAACAAGGTGCAAACTTTTGCGACGTCTATGAATCATCCGGCTTACAGAAAAACAATTTCGTCCTAATCTTTTACTTCGCCGGGTGATTAATAAAGCTATTTTCAGAAAGGAAAACCATACCTCCGGGTTTACTGGCTAACTGACTTCACATGTCCTTTTCAGTCCACGAGCAATAGCGCTTACTGATGTATTGTTTAAAAATTGTAGTACTGATTGCGAATATTAAAAACTGGAAATAAATCTGCCTGACAATTCCCGGTCAGATTTTTCTTTAGACTTGTCATTTAAAATTCTGTAAGCCGTTTCTTTTTTTTAATTAAAAACGGTGTAGTATGAGCGATGCCAAACGTACTGGATGATAAGTTGCGGACAAACAATCAAACTTAATAACAAAAATTAAAAAATGTCGTATTAGGAGCATCAAGTGATTTTTGCGACCAGACAAGGGATAATTAAAACCAGGGACACGAATAAAAGTCGAGTCCGACTCTAGCCAAATTCACCAATTCCGTTGAGTCCTGGTTCCGGCCCAAACTACCTAGGCCTGTATTCCATCCATCCTTGTTACCCAAATAGGACTAAAATACAGCAATCCTCTCATATGGGTTGTACTACAACGCCCCAAACTATATAACTTATGTGAAATATTTCTATTCCATTTTTACGATTCAAGTTAAATCAGTTGCGAATTCACTGCGCAAGCGCACGTCGGCCTTGAGACTCGAGTAGGGACTAGGGATGTCTAATAATATCGCAGTGGATACCCATCATGTCAAGTGGTAGTATCAGTACTCGTCCGATAAGGTGGTTTCGGTGCTGATCCGAAACCAGATTAACATTGGACATTCAGCGATAAATTTGCAATACAACGTAGAGATTTCTACATTAAAATGCAAATTTATCAAAATGTTAACAACTGCCTGTGGCTAAACTTCTTTAACTCTTAAGCACATTAGGCTTAATAATCCGAAAAAATTCCTATGAACGTTTTAATTTCATTTATGTTGCCTATTTGAGAATAGCAATGACGTCATTTGGTGTCGCATCAGAAAGTTCAAGTGCAGCTCCGACTCCACAGCTCTGCGAAAAACACTTGATATAATTTAAAATTTTTACATATCACCCGTCTTTGATCTCAATATAGCCTCGGCCGGTGCTTCTCTTTTAACCTAAATATATATATGTATATCACGATTGCAGTTAAATTTTCAATTTTGTAGTTATAATAATAATAGGCCTACTTCTAAACAAAATACTCACGTATCCACGATCGAGTCAGTAGTAGAGAGAAATTGTTTTTTTTAACAAAATTTTGTCAGAATTTACACGTTAGGTCAAAATTTGTCACAATTATTTCAAACTAAAATCGATTAAAAATGCACATAATTCGTATTAGAATTGTCGTTAAGTTAAAAGTTTATCAAAAAAAAGTAGTTTCGAGTTATATTTAACGACATTTTAACCGTATTATATCTTCAATAGAGCAATATACGGTGTACACAAGTTACAGATTAACCATACCCAGGCCTAGTATATCGTATTAGGTTCAGCTCGTTTTTGCATTTTATAGTTGTTTATATCTGATTTGGACAAATTTATTGAACAGTATTTGCTGTCTTTTTTAGCTTGTGATTTGCAATTATCCTGTTTTTCTAATTTGATAATATTCAGTGCTTTTCAACCTTTAAAATTTTCATCTGCACTTTTTATTTCGGAAAATTTTCATCCGCTCGAAACAAGCACAGTAAGTTTGCAACCCTTAGTTTTGTTTTCGAAATAACAATGAAAGGGCTTGTATATTAAAACCGTGTGCCTACTAAGTCTGGACCGGTATAAAATAAATAGCTTAAGCGCCAATGAACCACTATACGAGACTATATTGCTATACTTGTAACGCATAAGTGGGCGCATCAGCTTATTCGATTACTGTATTACACATAATAAAAACTAATAACATGTACCATTTTCATCCGCACGACGTTAGTCATTCGCATTACAATTTTTTTATCCGCACAGTGCGTACCATCCCACGGGTTGAAAAGCACTGTGCTAGATCTTTGTTAATTTTCTGCAATTATTTTTACGCTGTATTGCAACGCAACATTTTTCCAAGATAACCAGCGTCTTGGTTTTCTTTGGCAATTTTATATTTTTTTGTCTTTTTGAAATGACGAAAATATCAACTAAGCATTTTTATGAGTTTTGCATAAACCAAAAAAATAACTTATTTGTGTTCAACCGGTAGCCAGTCAACTATTTAATACGTGTGGTTTACGATGCCAAGACACAAATGCAGTACTTGAAACAACAATATGTTGTTGTAATGTATTTATTGAAGGTCAAAATTTTGTAAAAAAAAATATTTTTTGGTTAAAAAATAATCGACCTAGTCATAAGGTATTACCTAACAACGCCCCCACAATGCGTTGTGTGTGGGGGCATTTAAAAAAAGGTGTACAATACTACCAACAAGCATTAGTCAGTTATACGTGAATATAAGTCACAGGTGATGGAACGCTTCTATTTCAATGTGATCAAAACGATTATCGCATATGTATTGTAAACGAAAAATGTATTTTATACTGCGATCGTGCGCGACAGCTTGTATTGCTTACTGTAAAACTAGATTCTGGTTGGCGGAAATAGACAGCCAGCAGACAATTTTACAAGGTTCTTTTATGCGGTTATTTTGAGTTTCATTTTAACAGTCAATTCAGGGACATTTTGTGGTTAGTATTCATCAATGCCTGGCATATATTTCCGAGGCAAGCTTTATATTTTTCAATTTTTTTTTTAAATCGTTATTAATCATCAACACTACTAACAAACAGTATTGTTCCTTAAATGTTGTTCTTTATTGTTATCCCAGTTCAGTAATTCCGATAAAAAAACAAAATCCTACTCGTTTTTTGTGAAATTTCTATTGCCGTAGTGCCATTGATGCGACAATTTGGACAAAAAAGTGAAAACAAATTCGTTAAAAGGCAAGATGAAAACCAGATATACCCTGAGTCTAATAAGTTTTAATAGTGACCGTTCATTATAGAATCTCATAGGATATTTTACAACTCCAGGTCGTATTAGAGAACTTGCGTGAATTAAAAAACACGAGCTTTGTTCTGACCGGATACGGGTTTGTTTGTACTAATTTGTATTTTCTAAACATTTTTTTGCAAAGTGCGAATTCGAGACAAAATATGCGGCACCAAGGTTACACATGTATTGCAGTTCAAGCGTTATTTGGGAGTTCAGGCAAGCTTAACTTTTTATAAGGTAAATACAGTATGTCTTTTTGTGTCCATATATTTAACTAAACTGCTAGAGCGGGCATGGATATATTCATCGACATATCGGTAATAAAACTTTTATTTTTTCCCTATGTATATTTGCAAAACAAAAAATGTTACCAACCGCACGCTATTTAAAAAAAAAGTTTGTTGTGAGTTCTAATTTGACTTTTGCGATTAGGCGTACTGCCATGTTCAATTGTTCATTAACTGTAAAGCTGTATCATGAAAAAGTTTTTTTTTATGATTTATTATAATTTGAAGTTGCGGATTGTAAAAGTATTTCGAAATTAAACTAAGCAATACGAGAACTACATACTGAAAACATACAAACTTTTTTCACGGTGTAACTGTATATATTATTCGCCTGATGCACAATAAACTTTCGTGTTGAGTGTAACATCGCGTCATGCGGAAGTGTTGTTATTAAATGTAATGCGGATTCGTGAAACTACAGTAGAATGACCACTTATGTACATAGCGTGCAAATGCGCCCACTAAAAACGTTACAATTTTCATTGCCTAGTGACTAAACAGCCGTTCGGCGTATTTACTGTCATAATATGATGTGAATATGTTCTGCACTCACCTACACGCCTCGCCCCCTGCTATAGTTTCTGCTTATACGCAGCGTCACGCTTTCAGGAAGCATTTAAATTGGCGGAAGCGCAGCAGCCCACACTGTACGGGCCACTATAGTTACCGAAGCTTTTCAGTCGTCACACGCAGCAGGGCTGCTGTGCAGATGGCGTTGATTGTTCACAGGCTTGATAGCAATTAGCCTCGACACTACTGACTAGCAGTTCGTCTGGCGTGGGTTGTTGTGTAGCGCGATAGTAGGAAGTGATTGCGCCAAACTTGCACGCTTTACGGTTCCCACAGCGTGCAAACATTGGCGTTTGGCGAGAGAGTTGTGTACTTGCTGAGGAAAGACAGCAATGATGTACAGGTTTGCTGTCGAGCATTTGCTACTTACCTGGTCAATGCTACTACAGCAATAACAGTTTGTTTAGGGCCAAATGTGCCAATCGCAGGATTGTTGCGAATGTTATTACGACTTAGGCAGCAAACGTGGTGCTTACAGCTTGTTGTTGTTACAAAGCGGTGTAATTACATTTTATTGCGCAGTTGGTAACAATGATAGGCCTATTCTTTCTAGCGTAAATTAATAGTTTAGCAAGAGTTGACAACCATATGTATGTCGCCGATATTATACAATAGCTTCCTTCGTTAGTAGCCTATATTTTGGCATTCTGTCAACGACTTCTCGTTTAATGTTTTGAACGAGCCATTTTGCGTTTCGCCAGTTTATTATCGTTCGAGGAATTTTTTGTAGCCTCTGCGTTATTTGCGATTGAAGGGACAGATAACGCACTCGAATCGCCACTTACCAAGGTCACATGTTATCAAGTTCACAAGCGAGTGAATTCGCGGCACAGATAACAAGTTGGTGATCAAACTTGCCGCGACGAAACTTGTAGAAAACTGATCAGGTGCGATATGATTTGTCGTGGACTCTTCAACCAAAAGAAAAAGGTCAAGCAAATGTGATTGCATATAAGCGACCGATTAGTCACGACAGCATTATATGTTTATACTTTGCATATGCAGGAAGTAGGCATCGTAGACTAAAAGGGGACAAAGAAAAACTGCTGGCTAAGAAACTTTTAATAGCATTAATTAAAACACGAAGGCCAGGATGGGCAAGAAGGCCCCAATCCCCAACGTAAAGATTGTAATTATTGGATCCACCGGAGTTGGGAAATATTCTCTGTCTCAGCAATACGCAAAGGGATGGATCGCTCCAAAAGAAGGTAAGCTTTGGAAATTTGTTTGTCAACTAAACTTATTTTGCATGGTGTAGAATTTGAATTTTTGGCAGGCCATCTTTTGTCACATATAGAATTAAGCAGATAGATATCCAACCATGTTTAACACAATTTTGTCTTTTTTACGACTGTCTTAATTATGCTAAAGAGATGTGTGGCATATCACAATTGGGTTCATGACCTTCGTGATACAACACGATAGTCTTTTATGACGACAGGTATAGGTTAAAACACAAGTTGCAATGTTGGAAGCAAAACCTAAAACAATTAAAAAAATAAATAAATAGTTGACGTAGGCCTATATAAATCATGTGCGCTAAATGGCATTTTTGTGGGTAGATGAACTATTGAGATATACATCCTGTATGAATCACGTGCTGTTAAAAAATCATCGAATAGTTGCATTTCTCATACGTGTTTGTTATATGAAAATTTATGTTTTAAAATCGCTGACCGAATCTTTCAGAGTTTTGACTGTATACAGGAATTTTAACTTATTATGACCACACCCGTTTTACCTGTTTCCAACCATTAAAACCCTTTACGCAGGTTTAATTTCAAAAGTGAACCTGGTTTCTATTGGGTTGCAATATTAACCGATCGATACTTGTGGTAGTAAACCGGTTTAACAACATACTGTTATTCGCTTTCAGGAGATGTCACCGACCCCTCCAAAGTTGCAACGGTCAAAGGCGCCAAGTACGACGTCAAAGTTGCGGTGTGCAAGGACATCGAAGCAGACGACGCGCTGAAGGGCAGCGACGGTGCAATTCTCGTCTACTCGGTCACCGACAAGAAGTCGCTGGCCTTCGTCAAAAACACGGCCTTCCAGAAGCTGCACGAGGTGCTGGGCCAAGGCGACGGCTGCGAGGCTAAAAATGGATCAGAAAAGTCGACCAAAAAGAGTCAGAGCGAAGATGGGGGAATGGCGGGCAAAGAGGTGGCCGAGACACCGACGGGCCAGCCGGCCGACCTGGGCCTCCGGGTGCCCGTGATCCTGGTCGGTAACAAAGTCGACGATGCTAAGTTGGCGAGGGCGATCGAAGAAGAAGAAGGCGCCGCTTTGTCCAAGGAGCTCCGCTGCCTGGGATTCTTCGAGACTGCTGCAACTTGTAACGCGAACGTGCCGCAAGCGTTCGACACCTTGCTGGAAGAAATCGCCAGCAGAAGGGACGCGGCGACTGGCGGCGGGGCAAGCAGCAAGGCGAAAACGCCGAAAGCCACCAAGTCCTGCTGTACGATATCTTGATTGCCCGGCTTTGGCCTTTCGATGTAAAAAGTATCGGAACTGAGTGCTTGCGGTTTTTCTCCGAGCGCGAAACGAGGGGAAACCCGTAGCGATTAAACCCAGGTATTTTAAGTTCGAATGAATCACTCGGGCAAATGCCGCTTCTTAACGTTTTATCCTGGTGTTCCTATTTGTGTACATTCCAATTTTAACTGGGCTCGGGCATGAGGCCGCTTACTCTACTGTGTTTTGTATTGTTCTATTTTAAACAACGCGTTGTTTATTACTCGAGTCGTTGCAACCTATTTCGTTACATTTTATAATAAAACTTGCTAAAAAACAGGTCCTAAAACCAAAGAACGCAACTTATGGCGTGTGGTCATCTCCAAATACGCACATGCAAGAGGCGCGACGCACACCACGTTCGCCCTGACGTCACAGCCTGGGATGAGCCAGTCGCTATTTGTGGACGCCTGCTGGTGCTTTATGTCGCTTCAGGCCACTGTAGAGACTGTGACCTAAAAGCACTTTATATATTGCGCCTTGTGGTTGCGCTCTGAATGCCTCGTCGGGCGTGAACGCAAATATATAGGTGTTTGACACGAACAAGTTCAGTGTGGGTTTGCATTGCTAATTTAAGCGTCTTGGCAATAACATGATCTTTGGAAAATGCAACGCGTTGGGTTCATAAATATTATTTTAACTAATAGAAATATATCATTATGACTCGGGCTTCCTTATTGCATACTGACTAATACTTGATGAAATAACAAATGACTTTTTGGCACACAATATATGCTTTCTTGATGTAATGTGCGTTGAACGCATAACGAATTACTTACCTCGTACCCACCAAATCACGACCATGCAATAAACAAACGATAAAGTCACTACCGCGAAGTACACCAAGAATTCAATAAACAAAACTTGAGTTTGCAAAACTATAGGTTTCGTGGTATGTGTTTTAATGAAGGAAGTTAGCTTGGAGTGTATGGAGTACCAAACAATTGAACCAAGTAAGTTGCTACTGAATTGTATAGGCGCACATATGCGGTTAAAGTCCGGTTGAAGACAATCGAACTATTGGCGGAGGCAATGAAGAAGGCTAAAAGGTCAATAAAGTTTTATTGTTTAAGACCGGGCTTTGTTTGATAATATCCATTATAACGGTTTGCAGCTTATTAAATAGAAGGAAGGATATACGTTCAGAAAAAGATTATCATGCGCCAATATCACATCACACATATATGGAATAAGGTGACATATGTTTATTTAATAAATCTTAATTCTTAATAATCATAAACCAGTTCATCACTGTACAACACGATCGGTTGTAACTGAGATTACGTTTGTTGAATGCTAGAGATATATAGATGTTATAATCACATTTTGCGTAAGAAGATTTGGAAGAAAAAAACAAGAGGGAATAGAAACTTTTTCGACTGAGTAATTAAAAATCGCGCTCTATAAACCTAATCGCGTGCCGCGAAAACCAGTACAGCAAGGAACGCATGTTAGCAGGTCAGGAAAGCAGGCGATGGTGTTTGAGGGATTCCTCGTACGCGGTTTGTAACTTGACCGGGTTGAGGCTGTCGATGCATTTCCGCGTTTCGCTCTTAAAGAAGCCCTTCACCGTGGTCGCTACCACAGCCTTTACTAAAAGCAGAAGTAACACAGTTAACTGCGTGCGATGCACTAGAAGGCCAAAGCAATACTTCAAAGCGGCCTTAACGGAAACCCGTATGTGCAGCTAAAAGCCACGTACGCTGCTCTTAACCACACGACTACAAACAAAAACATACGTTAAAAGGGTTATTGTATACTTAGTCACCCAAGGAGTGTTCCCATCAATGCTAGAAGATAAAGTACTGTTCAAAATACATATTGCGACGATTTACAGAAATCGTTTATAAACTCTGTGGTCACTAACACAAGGAGCCGATTCCTGATATTATAGGGCGACTAAGTTAAATAACTAGAATTAAAAAAAAATGATTTTACACACTAACAATGATAAAAATTAATCGTCGAAATCGTTTAAACGACAAAAAAGAAAACAAATCACCATTCTGGGGGCCTAAGCGCTTGTCAGCGTTTAGGAGATGCGTTAGACCTCTGGCGTAAGCTTTAAATAAATCCTTGGAAGCGAGTCTGCCTTCCTTATACAGCGGCGACAGATAGCGTACAACTAAGCCAGCGACATCGCCCTTGTCCGCTTTCGGCGATTTGGCTGTCAAGCCGTTGTTGTGTCTTGCAGTCGTGTTTTCTTTCTTGGGTGGCGTGAGGTTTTTCGAAGTTGCAGTACCGGACTTGTCATTTCTCTGATTGGGATGGCTACGCCTGCGTTCTTTGGTATGCGAATGCTTTACGCGGTTTACAGCGTTTGCCCGAGACACCGACGCTCTGTGATCCGCCTTTGCAAACTTCGCGCTTTTGCCAGAGTCAGACGACAATCCACGTTGCGGCTTATCGATTTGAGGCTTTGCGCGGTTCTTTCGGGAATCGATACCGTTTGGGAGTTTACCTGGAGCGAATGAAACACGTTTTATGTCAGCTGCAACAGGCATCGGGTTTCCTACAGGGGAGGTTTGCCTAGCCGCAAGAAGCCTATCTTCAGTGATTTTTTTCGCGGTTTGCGAAGATGCGGTAACAGCAATGCAGTGGCTTGAGTTCACGCTGGGTCCAGGCAATTGAGCAGAAGCGGTGTCATGATCAACGCTGGGGACTGACATGGGATGTTCGGCGGTTAAAGACGAAGCGCACTCCGCAATTGCACCATCACTAATCGAAGCAATGTCTGTATTAAAGTCAGGTTGCTTTGTTGCACGGATATCGGTCATTGGACGTTCGAGATTGTGAGAAGCGCCAGGGTTGCCGTCTATCGCGCCAATCTCATTCGTCCTTTCCAGGATTTTGGGCTTTGCTTCGTCATCGGAATCAGAGATGACTATGCACTCTTGGGAAGGCTGGCATTTCTTGACAAACCAACTGGTGATCGAACGACGGCGCTTCGCACAGTGACCGCTGGAGGAGCTTTCTGTGGCAGTAGCGTCAGAAAGCAAAGATGCGGAATATGGAACGTCGGTGGTGACTGGTTTCGGTTTCTTAAAACAGATAAACAGCCCGAATAAATCATTTTAACTGGTATTTGGTTCGACCATAGTGACGGATAAGGTAACACTAAATTTTAATACTGGTTGGATGAACAATACTTTTTAATCCGATACAGATCCCCGATATTTTAGACAAAAAGTATCAAGATCCGAGGGTAAAAAAGATTGTATGGCAAATTATTGCTAAAATATTAATATCAATTTTGGCAGGGGATCGGCACCGATACCACCCTAGTATCGGAGGAGTATACTCCCAGTCGGTATCGGGTATCAGCAATGACCTCATATTTTTGAGCATCCCTACTATCACACAAAACACTATATAGGTTTGGAAAACGTGATTCTGATTATTGACTAAGATGCTGTACGTTTGGTTTTGAACATAAATAAAATCGTGAATAAAACGCGCTCAATACGCCTAATAATTCGCCCACGATGTAATAGAGGGTTTTCCCCTAAATGGGAATCACTGGCAATAACAAACCAGTAATTTAGATTTCAATCAACACCTACAAAAGTATGGTTGAAAATCAAAAAAATAAGATATAGCACAGTTGAATAAACAGCAGGGATCAGCAATACAACCTTGCGAAAAACAATCGACTAGCTATAGCTAGAGGATAAATCTTTAACCTCCACTATGTTGCTTATTTAAAAGTACTATACCTGCTGATTAATTACAGTGAGCGACGGAAGCTCATCAATGCTCAGCGACGAAGGCGATTCTTCACTGTTGTTATCCTGCTTTGACGTACATCGGTCCACAGTAGTTGAAGGAGTGACACCATTATGGGAGCGAGCAATGACCGGCAGATCGTCGATTTCGTCCAATCCCTCCTCTACCTCGCCACTGCATTCATCTGGCTCAGAAATAGTAGCGGAGTTTTTGCCGTTAGCCTCAGCAACGTGGGAGAACTCTTCATCGCCGACTTGCTGGGCGTCAGGGTCCTCTTGAACGGTATTTTCCAGGTTCTCCGAGTCACTACTCTCGTCGGCCGAAGGATCCGCGAAGTCAAAGTCGAAGTTCAGGTCGAATTCAGGTCCTGCTGAAGTTTGCGCGTGTTCTATTTGTTCGCTGTAGCCCGACGCGGCCTTTCGCTTCGGAGTAATGTAACGTTCAACGGTTTTCGTTTGAACCTGGAAAATGACAGTCGTTTAGAGTTAGACGATGCTGTACCACAAACATTGAAAAAAATATTTTGTTTTCATTTTGGACTAACTTAATTTTATGCAAGGTAAACGTGCAAGGTAGTGTAAAAAAAACACACCACTAAAAAGGAAAGTCAGTCAATGCCTTTTAACGAGTTTTTTTGGCCTGTTCATTTAATTGAATTAGTTGTTTTTGAATTAAAAAGTTATAGAATTGCATTAGATTTTAGTTTTAAATGTGACCTCGTCATTGAATGCCAAGGTTCGCTTCTTCTTTGGCTTGACTTCGTCTTTAGATGCTTTGATCTCTTTATGACGTAACAGTGAAGAGGCGGACACGAAGCCTCCGGCGCCATGATCATCAGGCTGGGAAAATAAATTAAAAAACGCTTTGACCAAATTGTCGCTCTATTTGTTTGTTTTCAAATGTTACTTCACAAATTAATACAACAGCTAGCGCTTTACCCTTAGACAGCAACATGATAATATGCGGGTGTTGTTTTTAACTATTTCCCCACCAATTTAGTCGCAGAACAAATAAACACAGGTGTGATTGTTAAAGACAATCCAAGCCAATTTCGAGTTAATAGTATCGCCTACAACATTCGCATTCCATTCTTAGCAAAAAACGTCATGTAGGGTGCTTACGAGCAGCAACCTCAGCTATATAGCTACCATCAGCCAGTCCTAAGAGCATGTTACGCACTAACTGGCTTAGTTGTAATAATTTTTTTCAATTTTACATGTTCTGACATTTCTTGCTTTCCTTTTAAACTGCGAATAAAACGTTATGTTTACACATTTAACAAATGTACATAGTATATGTTCACAAAACGTTTAATCTGTATTAATAAATAAGGGGTATTGTGTTAATGGTCTCTCTAAACTGTAAATGGTTGAGAATAACATGTCAATGACAATCGAGATTTAGAAAGTTGAGTAGCCTACACCACTCTCCCGCCCTGTACAACTTAAGGATTTCATCGATGAAAATTTGTCAGTTTACAAAGCCAAATCCCTTGTCGTATATCACACGGTTACGCCTGTAGGCGTGGAGAACAAAACCAAATAATAAAGGGCGATTTGCGTTGAAAAACTAACAGCATACTTGTCATTAACCGGGCGCACCCTATGAAGTGAAACACCTATTTCCATGCGAATACAAGTGATATTACAAGCGACGACTGTGTCGCGCCCGATGTGGTTGGTGACTAAAAAGTGACTTAATCAAACATTCTTGGGCAGTTTGTCAACGCACCGATTTCTCTTCGTTTGCCAATAATTCCGACGCCATTTTGAAGTCGCTTCCTTCCGTTCCGTGGCACCGTCGTTTAGCCTTGTAGCAGGCAGATGTCTGGTATTTGTAGGGTTTCTTTCGCGACAAATTGTCCCCAATGGCGCCTTCTGTGTTATCGGAAGCGCTCTTCTCGGCTTTCGTTCTATTAGTGACGAAGGCGCTGTTGGGAAATAAAATAATGAATTAAGGAAAAAGAATGATGCTTATTTTTTTGCAATAAGTTCAGAAAAGCAATAATACTTGCTTCGTGTAAAAGTATTGCAAAAAAAATTCATTAACTTTTTTCTGGATAGATAGGTTAAACAGCACACATTCATGAAGGCGCTATTATATTGTCAATAATATTTTATTTTAATTTACCTAAACTTTTAAAAAAGGTATTCGGATATTTTAAATGTTAGTATTAATTACACTTTCCACCAATTGTTGATCATGTTGCATACCTATAGAGGCCCAGCCATTAGAACCCTTAATATTTTCAAGTTTCCCGGTGCTTACAAAAATTCGTAATTGAACTATTTGTGATATTACCACTATACCAAACAGTGAAACAGTACACAAAAAAATTAAAATGATTAAATAAAACAGTTTAACAGTTACCTTAAAATTGTAGGCTCACGCCAGAGGCGCTGTATTAAGTTAAGGATATTGGATTTTTTTATAATTTGCCGAACACACACAAAAAAAAATTGCCCAACATTCGCGCTCTGCCAGCAACGAAACAGTAATGTTGCTCACTCGTGAAGTTTCCCATCGGCAGTGAGCTTGCGCAGCGAGCTGATTTTTTTCACTACAGCGGCTCTGTAGTTGTTGAGGGTGGAGGAAGAGCTGTAAGCTTCATGCTCCAGCTCGGCTGCTGCTCCCTCTGACAACCAGGTGCTATTGAAATGGATAAGGTATAGACGATTATACGTAAATATAAACAGTTGAGCAAAGTTTTGTGAAAATGTGAATGTTCGACTGTCTCCGTACCATGATTTAACTTTTAAAGCGACACAAAAGGTTCGAAAAATTACACATTTATTTTTTTTGCCAATAAACAGTCGTGCTTTATCTGCATGTTATCGAAAAGAATGTGAAACATCGAAACATATTGATACTCACGCTTTTGAATTCCACAGGTATGTGTAAAACTACATTTTAAAATCAAGGCCATAGGAATCAAATCGCGCATGTAAAAAAAACTGTAAAATTCTGTATTTTGAAAGATACATACACAATCCTAACAATTCCAGGAGGTCCCCACTGAAATTTGACAAAAAAGTGTTTTTTTGAACAACCCTAATACACATACATGTACAATCTTAGGGTCAGTACCTGGCATTATCTGCTCGGCACAGCGTTTTTGTATTAGGTTAAAAAGGTTATGTCTTAAGCATAACGGTATCTTGCGAACCAGAAATGATACTGCAGGATAAAAATGTGCAATTGTAGGTCGGTGAATATTCAGGTTTTAACTCACGACGGTCGGTCATACCGGAAATACCTCATAGAGGCACATGTCGAGAAACAACCATGTCAACATTACTTGCATCCTATTTATAAAAACAACTACGCAAGTGGCAAACTACTTTTCACCCATATATCGCCAAAAACGTCGAAGTTCTATCCTTACCTCGACGATTGCTCGATGTCGTGATAAGCGATGTGGTTTTGCTTGAACGCGTCCTTCAGCCTCTCCCAGTATCCCATTCGGGTGCTCCAGGTGCACTTTGGCACTCTAGTGGTGGAAGGGTTGATCAGTGGACAGTCGTCAGGTGGCGCCTCTGAGCCTTGATCGGAGGATCGTCGTCGCTTCACAGTTGATGCGCTCTGCGAAGGTAGTTTATTTACAGATCAACAGGAATCAACGGCTAGAATCAGAATGTTAAGCGCAAACCTAACAGAATGTTAAAACCTTATAGGATAGCACAGTGGTTGTGCTGTTTGTTTTGGTAACATAAAAATCATATTCACCTTCCTTAATCCGAACTGTTTCTTGAAGAAGTTGTCCCAGTCCGATTTGGCGATTTGTTCGTTCCCATCCTCGTCTCGTTCGCCGCGATAATCCTCGTCGTCCACCGTCCTACCAAGAAAAGTTTATTTATTAAATGGAAATCTACAACCATAATCGGCTATTTAACGAGGTATTTGGAGCGCATTTCAATTTAATATTTTGTTCTATGGACTGTTCTTCGTATTACCAACCCAAGGATCACTGTCGGACGACCAGCAACTTCAGCTTCCGACAAACATAAAATTTTGGATATAACGAAAAAGCTACACAATTGATACGGTAGTCTAGGAGTGAATAATCGCACGTCAACACATGTGTTAACAAGGGGCGGACCTGATTTTTGTATGATTTTTTATAGAAATGACGTCACAAATTTAGGTCATACAGTGACGTCATAAAACAATTATTCTACAAACTACTACACAAAACGCAGCTGAAACGAAAAAATGCGTTTATTTAGTTTAAATTGGCTAAACTTTTAATGTAAAAGGAAAAGTGGCGAACTGGGTACATTAATGAGATTTGTTTGAAATAACAGGAATGATAGACTAAGTTACAGAAACTGCACTTTGTGCAGATTTTCGTCAAACGGCAGTGCCTTTAGGCTGAATGGATTTCTTAAAACAGACGAAATATCGGAAAACGAATAGATGTTAAATATATTTTTGGATTTACTTACTACAAATTGTCAACATATAGTTTGGCGAGCAACATGGCCCTTGGATCCGCCCCTGATGCTAACTAACATAAATTATAATACCAAAAACACGATTTCGCGCTTCGGCAGTGGTAAATTTTGGATTAGCAAAAAATCAGGTCATGCATTTTAGCGTACAATGACACGACTTTATACGGTTTATAAAAACACGTTGTACCTGTCGATACCATATCCTTTCTTGCCGCCGGCGTATAGAGTAGGGTCATAGCTTCCTGTCGCGGAAGCCATAGTGTCCACGGGAAGCTGCTTGCGCGTTTGGCCGACCGAGTTCAATTCCAGCTGTCGCAATGAACGAAAACGGGATGCATTATAGATTGTAAAACACAATAAATTTTCACAAACAGCACTGTAGTGGTTTTCTATGTTCCACAAATGGTATGATGAATATACGATTTGTGTCTGGAGTTGTAAAACACATGGACGTATTAGCGAATTTAACAGATGCATTCTTCAGTAACTTTTTACAATGTATGCCTGTCATATTGCGCAAACGGCATACATACACCGAAGTTTTAAAACAGACATGCAGAATGTAAAAAATTTGCGTGCAAACGAGAAAAATTTAGACTTAATATAGCCTGTCGTGTCTCGCCCATATGACCTCGTCCATAACAGGACTGCCGCTGGACAAACTTTTTCGACAATAAAGATTAACAAATGTTACAAACCGCGTTGTGGTCTCTGTACAGCTTCATGGTCATCTTGTGATTCTTGCAGTGGTCGCATTGCTTGTGGCATTCCGGGGGAGGCTCGCCGAAAAATCGAGAAATCGCTCCGTGACGACATCTAGCGATACAATAAAATAAAATTCGGATTGTCATAAACTGAAGCATTTTAGTCTCATTATTTTGTACGACGTAAGATAAAAAGTAGCCTGTGTTCAGTGTTAAATGCGGTCCCCTTTTTACAAACATTTGAATATACATCGTTTCGTCAGAAATATTGTCAAATTAATCACTGTTTTTGTGATGATATGATAGGTTGCAAAAAAACAGCTTGAGCATACGCTTCGAAGCAGCGAGAAACAGAAGGTTTATGGTGGTTCAGATATTATTAAATGATATACGTGGCATATTTCTTGTATTTTTTTAATGTTTACTATTAAACGTGTAAAACAAATCGAAAGATAAAAATCCTTCGCCAACTCTCTGAAACATTTTTTTGACTCCCAGAGAGTCGTATACACGAATTTAAGACTGAGTGACGTTTGAAATACAGAAAAATATTATTAATTTGCAAAATTTTAGTCTCTTCTGAATTTCTATAAAATATGGTTTTATTATTTTTTTAATTGGTAAGCCACCGCAAGGGGTCTAACAAATATAAGTTGGTAGTCTCGTAACAAACGACAACCGCGAATGGCAAGGAATCCGAAAGCTTTAACTCGCCACAATGACGATATAGATAAGGTTTACAATTAGTGACATGATGTCGCAACGTCGTTTTACATAGATGCATGTCGCCAAGAGTTTAATCGCACCTGACAACAGGCAGAGAAAGAAACTTCTTTGTCAATCGAGCAAACTCGTTAATCGAGACTCAAAAGCCCCCGACCACTTCACCCAACTGTTGTGTGTTTTTCGTGTGACGTATTGAGCGCAGTAAAGCCCACAGACGTTACGCCTGAACGACCAGCAATGGAAGCAAACTCTCGAGGCGCACGAAATGTGGACGAGTTGAAGCCATTGTTCGTTGTAATTCTGCTGTTGACACTCGTTTTTGTCGCCCACCCATTGTTTCGTAATAAAGCCAGTATATTGGGTAGTCTGGGTCGCAGTAAAAACAAATGTAAACACACGTCAGATAGCTGTGTGCTGGTTGTGAAACGAACGGCGCTTTACATTGCGAATAGTGCAGTTAACACAACTCTTGACCATTAGTAAGATAAGTGGTCGCTGCCTATAGATGCGTTGCCCAGTGAGTCTATTAGTTGTTATCACGGCACTAACGATATGTTGGACAAGGAAGGCTACGGGAGAGTTGTTGCCACTAACATTTGAATGTGTGTTATTAAAAGCTGAAAAGTTGTGTTATGCGAACTGCTTGGTTTAGGTGTGCTCGCCATGTAGATATACGCAAGATAAAAAGCGACTGAAAAATGCGGATTATCCGAAGTCGATGCGATGGGTGAAGGAAGATAAAGTATAGTCGAAAATAACTATTGAGAGCAATGGTTAGCTTTACTGTATTGTGATAAACCGGCAGGGTTTTGTAGGCTGTTTAACGAGCGACGCTGAAAGTGAAAATATCCAGCAGAACGACTGAATAGCCTACATTGGGAGCTAGCAAACAGTTAAACGTTGTCAAATTTAATATGCCCAGCTCAGAAGCGTAATCTGTCTAGTGACTCTAGTGAAAACCTGAAGTCCTCTTGTGATGACAACATTGCATGGTGCAATAACAGCCAGTTTGGATAGAAAACAACGTCATTCCGTTTCGTTTAAAAGCCTGTGACACGGAACGTCACCATTTAAAAAGAACCAACACAAAAAGCATAGAATATCAGCAATGCGTGAGCAATATATTAGCGTTTCCTGTTCATAGATAGAGTGTGGGAAGTCGTGTACATTATAAAATTTATTGACTGTAACTAATTGTGGTTCAACACTTGACGGAAAGTCAACGTTAGTAGTTGTACTCTGCTGATGACAGTTTGTAGCGACAAATAGGCCAGTGTAACCAAACTACCTTTAATACTGTCAGTAGGAGTATTCTATTGTAAGTAAGAAACAAAAGGCATAATTCTGTTTATACTTCTCATAATATTTCTGGTAAAATAACAGACTGTTAATTCGAGTCACATTTCATCGCTTTTTTGTAAGTTAGCATTTAGTTTATAGCAGCCAAAATGAAATCACTTCTCAAGTTTGGACATAATGTGCTATTGTGCTTATAAATGAGAGAGTTCAAGGGCATGCTGTTGATTTGTTTGTATCGCGGTTTTCGGTTTGGCAGATGTGGGCAAATTCACTAACTTGCCCGAAGGACTCAAAAAGGCTCAAAATATGTTCAATATTAAAAATAATCAGTTACATACATAAAATATCAAGATATCAAATATACTATTTGATGGAAACATTAAATTTTAATCTGTCATATCAATATATTGCAACTCGAGGTAATGTCGGACATAGACTAGATGTCCGATTATAATGGGGTCGGATTCCAAACCCGCTGCCAAGTGCTGGTAGTTTCAAATACTAAAGCGGTATCGGATATAGACCTGATACTAAATTAATATTGGATTTTCAGTCATTCCAAGGCAGCGATTTGTACCTTGAAACGTATTTTGTTTTAAATAGTAGGTTGCCAACTATAGGGCAATTGAACTCTTAAGTTGACGAACATTTAGCCCTAATAACCTGGACAAGGGATATTTGAATATTTCAATTTCATCTATTTTTGTTGTTTGATCACAGTTATGAAGTTGTTATCGGAATAAATCGCGATACTTTTTACGCTAAATATTGGGAATCAGTATCTCAATAAAATGTCAAGAACCGGACATCTCAAACAGAAACCAAACTTAAAAGAATACGTTCAACTAAATCAGTCATTATATTATAGCCTATAGAACAGGGGTTCCCAACATGTGGTACGCGTACTACTAGCAGTGCGCAAGGTTTTTTTAGGTGGTACGCGAGTAGCTTCCGTTTTTTCACAAAAAACTGGATTCACACCGTTATATTTTGTTTATCTGATTTTGTTTACAAAAAAATATTGTTTAGTAACTATTCCTGTTGTTTCGTTCATTACGATCTTCAAGGTACAGGTCATGTAAATTGTCCATAAGGAGCACAGTCGTTCTAAAAAGCCGTACAAACGCTGTGGGACAGTGGACTTAAATTATGTCAAATGATTGCTTTTGATAAATATCGTCTAACTTTTATAGCTTGGGCCAAAAATAGCGTTTAATAATGCTAGGTGTAGCCTAAGCTAAAAATAGATAAAAATACGATTCCATCAAAGTAGTTGTTCTGCAAGAGTGGTACGCGTGGCAGTACAAAGCGTCCAGGTGGTACGAGATCGTAAAAAGGTTGGGAAACCCTGCTATAGAGTAAGATAGTTACAACCAGGGCTGGGGAGCCGGAGCTGGAGCCCGGAGCTAAGCATTTTCTCTGGAGCCAGAGCCGGAGCTGGAGCCATTGTTATTATTTTTGTGGAGCTGGAGCCGGAGCCGAAGCCATTTTTACTATTTTTGTGGAGCTGGAGCCGGAGCCGGAGCCATTTTTATTATTTTTGTGAAGCTGGAGCCGGAGCCGGAGCCCTTTTTATTATTTTTTTTTTATCAAACTCCTAACATTTTACCACCTTTTTCAGAAGCAATCGGAAACACAGCAGTGCGCGCAGCGCTATATAGGTGCCCTTGTCTGTTGTGGGGAAAGTTAGCCTGGCCGAGACATGACCGATCAGGTCGAGTACGTTCTGGGCTTTACGCTGGAGGAGCTTCGCAACATCCAGCCCTTTAAGGATGTCTTCCACACTACCTTTAGCGTCATCTTCCTCTTATTTTGCGGCACCGTAGCCTTTTTCATGCTCACGGCACTTCTGTACGGCTGTTGCTGCGCCAACTGCGGAACTTCTCCCAAAAAAAAGGGCGGCGGCCGAAAGACGATCAAGGCTGTGACAAAGAACGGGAACAAGGTGGCACCAGCTGCTAAACAGCAGCAGCAGCAAATGCCGAAGAAGTCCAAGATGGCGGCGAAAAGAAACCAGGTGCACGCCAATCCGGCCTACGACGACGCTTGGTAGAATGCCACAATGAAAAACACTTTGGACTTGTAGACAGAAATTATATTTTCGTAGTTGTAGACACTGTATTCCCACATACTGTATTTTTAATTCCTCTTTTTGGTTTATGCAAAATGACTTTGTAGTTTCAACACTGTGATATTGATATGCTTGATGTAACTTTTGCCAGAAACTTTGTTTTCCGCACTAGCAATTTATGTTTACAAGGTAAGACCAATCTATTAAAATATGTCTATAGATTTTTTTTAGGGAGTTAAAAACCTCAAGGGTGATAGGCTATACAGCTAACCCCTCGTTTGTTTTATCAATATTTGCGGTGATATTCCGTCGTTTCGTTCAAATTTGTTGTAACTGTTATGAACCATTAATTAAACTGTGATTTAAACCATATTAAATTATATTTTGTGAATCTTGCCAACACTATGTGACACCGGTACACAACCTATAGTATTGATTCGACTGTGCCACGTTCCTGTACATTGACCTTGTGTGTTTGTCGTATTCTTGTACCATTTTTATGCATCATGCGAAATAACCCTTTAAATGCCAACTCTTCCCATGGTTTAAAACGTTCTAAACGTGTTATCCGCAAACTTTTAGCATGCAGCTTTAGCCCACCTTCTTTTTTATTTATTCATAGTTTTTTACATGCAAATTCAAGTTTGTCACCGGCCATGTTAAGCGACAGTAAACTTGTAAACACAGTTGCTTTTGTTTTTAGGATGGTTTAATATATCCATATAGGACACTGTAATGTCGAACATACTGAACACCGACTTCAAAGAGGTGATGAGTCAAACGGTGGGATTCACCTTCGACGACATCGCCAAGATCGAGCCGTTCAAAGACAGCTACAGCACGGCTTGGTTTGTTATCTTCAGCGCTTTCATAGGAATGGTGGTGCTCCTGATTGGTATAGCGTTCCTCTATTCTTTCTGCGACTGCATGTGTTCCTGCTGTACCCGATCGCCTCAGAAGACGAAGGCGAAATACAAGAGAAAAGACCGCTCACCAGCCGCGATCAAGTTAACTGAAATGAACTGATGTTCTTTTTTGATACGACGATGCGTACTGAACAGTAAACAACATACTATTTTTTGATTTTTTACCTTAACTGCCGTAGTTCTGCTTAGCACATTTTTTTAATTGTTAGATATTATTGTTTTCTAGCAATAACGCAATAACGTATTATTGGTAAGTTTCGTACTGGATTGCGCGCGCAAGATTATTTAAGTTATAAATATGCATATCGCCCAGTAATATAAAATATAATTGAATGCTAAAAGTTCATCTCGGTTTGTATGAAACAAAATGTCCAGATGCTTCGCCGCGTTTAGAAGTCGGAAGAAACGTAAAGATTGTCTTCAGAAATAAGGGTTTAGGACATTACCGTTCTAAGAGCATTTAAATAACACCTATAATTTATAGCCTTATGCCAATTGTTCATATCACCTTTTTTATTGTTTTACTGCCAAATATATATATTTTGTCACCTAATTCCAATAATAGTAATGCTACTTGCCATTGGTACTTTAAACACTAGTTGTTGAGCTCCGTTGATCAAATAGCGTTCGTATTTTGATACAGCATTGCGTCTTTTTTGTAGGTATAATTGTGATCCTGTTATAGACCAAAAAAACGTAGCGCGGTGCTATATTGTTGCTGCCAATTTTGTTCCTAAACTGCTGTATACTCAATATTTTCCACATCTTCTTCAAATTGATATTTTTCTTTTTTGTTTTTAAGTCCTATAAGTGCTCACTTCGTCTCTCATGTTTTTTTCGGCATGATAAATACTATTCCCATGCAATTAAACATGCGCAGTTTTTAGCGTTGGTTTCCCAGGCGCGATTTTTCTCTGATTTAACGATGGACTTTTTCTTCAGACTGTTAGATTCAAGAAACAGGGCAAACTAAGAGAAAAATCATGTCGAACATACTGAACACCGACTTCAAAGAGGTGATGAGTCAAACGGTGGGCTTCACCTTCGACGACATCGCCAAAATCGAGCCGTTTAAGGACAGCTACAGCACGGCTTGGTTCGCAATGTTCAGCGCTTTTATAGGCATGGTGGTGCTCCTGATCGGAATAGCTTTCCTCTACTCTTTCTGCGACTGTGTGTGCTCCTGCTGCCGTCGATCCGGAGGGGGAAAGAGCCACGGCCAGAACCGGGTCCACAGTAAGGGAGGAACCCACAGGAATCCTGCTTACGACGACGACTACTAACAATTTTGCTTGTCTATAGCGCCAGACCTAGATTGATGTTCCAGCCGCTATATTTTTAACATTTTGTTATGCCTGCTTAAGTTTGTCTGTGTTTCACATCCTGTTTACCGACATGAGTTTCGTTTCGTCAAATATGCGATGGCGTTTAGCTTCTTGACATTCATGAAAGGCGTAAACACTGTTTTTACTAATTTTGTTACAGCACTAGTCAGCAGTGTTATCTTTATTAGTTCTCCTTTACTTTATGCCTCACCATGTTCACTTGTGACCAACGGGCGATTTTTATTTCACATGCATGGATTAGAACTTTGGGTGTTTACTTTCAGTACCATGACAATTAACATATTTATCTTTTTATTTGTATAGCATGCGAATCGCATTGCAAAAATAAGTGAACTTATATACGTATTTTTAGTCGGCACTTTTGTTTGTATGTTACTATGTAGTGCTTAGGACAATCAACATATTATTCAAGATTCGATTGTATGACTGTATAACATTTTTAACAACTGCTTAAAAAGTGGCCAAAAAGTGTTAGATCTGGCTTAAATGCACTGTAAACTTTGTGCCAATAATTAACAAACAGTGTAACAAAATATTCCTGTAGTGTCGGACCTCTTTTCTGGCTTCCAAACTGTATGTTTTAATTATTTTATGAATGCATTTTCAAAAAAACTCTGTAATGCCCATGTTTAACGCCAGAAGATCATAACGAAAAGAATTGCGAATATCGCGTATGAAATTTCGGTTGGTGTGATCTCTAAAGCGTTTTTCTTAGTTTTCTGAACTTGGATATACGTATACCATATTGCAATATAATTTGTGATTGTGGGCAACGAATAATAGCAGATAACGCTCTTTTTAGATTTGCAGTAGTAACCTAGCTCTCTGGCGCCCTGCGCGTTTATGTATATAGATTCGATAGATCGGTAGTGCAGACCTGCTACATAGTAAATAAACTATTTTCTGTACACACTGCATATTTCATATCGTTTCAGGTGTCTCCATCGGAATGATATAGGTATATAGGAGATTGCAATACGGAACAAATCAGGAAGCGGTCGACCCACTTAAAGAGACACTGCACAAAAAGTATGGCGAGCAACATATACAACACACAGATCAACTCGGCACTGGAAAGCGTGGTTGGCTTTACAATTCACGACCTTACCAATCTGCAGCCGTTTGAAACCACTTTGAGCACCGTGTGGTTTGCTATATTCATGACGTTCATAGGTAAGAGTGAATGCTTTCCCGGTACAAACCTTCCCACTTTTATAAAAATATGATACTTCGATTAGAAATCGTGTGACAGTGTTGATCAGCCTATTTACAATATCTACAATAACGATTTTGTAAACATTTATTCTTTCTTGGAATGTTTGATTCTCTTTCGTAATTTATAGAGACACAAGTGGGTCATAAAAATCTGTGGTGGGTCACTTCTTGACCAGCGGGTCAGTGATTCGCCACGCCTGCTATAGGACAATCCAATAATGAGTCGTGAATTACTTTCTGGTTTAGTGGACCAATCGGTATAGTTGTCTGGTATGAACTCAATATAAGCTGTATATTCTTCGATGTATCGACATTATATTATTTTGAGAAAGAAATAACCCAATTATATACTAACCGAAAGATTTGTAAAAAGAGGTCTCTTTTGAGTGTTAATGGACGGAAAAGCACTGAAAACATAAACCAAAAAAGGAAAACGTCACTGTTTTAACTGCATGTTTAAATTAATTTTCGAGGTAATGTGCTTCGGTATATGAAACTAAGGTAATCCGCCACTGAATTGGGCCTTTTTATTTTGTAGGGACGGTGCTAGTGTTGATCGGAATCGCTCTTTTCTACTCGGTGTGCGACTGCCTGTGTTCTTGCTGCGGCAGCAGAAAGCCGCGCAAGGGAAATAAGGTGCGCAACGGCCACGACAACATTGCAATGGACGAAATGTAGGCGGGAATAGGAGCTGACTTGTACAGAAGCAAGCTTTTTCACTGCACCCGGTTTGCCTAAAGGCATTGTTTGTACAGAAATTTTACCTTCGTTCTTCATTTGTCAGTGTTCCTGTTATTGATACCAACTGCAATCTTGGCCGTTTTAAATAACACACGTGTTTTTCGGGTTTTAAAGGGTACATTATTATTCAGTGTCGTAAGTTGTGCAGTAAATGTCCAAAACTGTAAAATCTGTTAAATTATTAATTATATAAATTTGAGCGAAACTAATCAAACGAACGAAGCCCACACTGCCGTAGTAGTAGTGATAATGACGTAATGGTACACTTTTAATGTTTCACTGCTAATACCTAGTTAAAGCTATTTTTCGTAATGCGTCACTTGCCTTTCCTAGACTAGATTGTTTAGCGTATTTTCACATTTTACCTTCACCGCAGTACAGAGCTTAATACGCGTTTCTTCTACTAATTCTTATATTGACGTTTGAGTGATATAGTGACAATCCAACATTAAATAACGTATGGCATTTACAAGTTACTATTGTGTTTTTTTTGTTTTATAACTGAACGTTGCAAGAAATCATACTTTTGTCATGTGACATGATTAAATATTATATTTTTTCATGATTTATAATAAGCAATATACCTACGTCATGTAATACTAATTATTTTTTATTTATATCGTGTTACCTAATGATAAATCGCAGTTATTGCATTTGGGCTTCTTTAAAATTTTTCGCGCTTATGTTTTATTAAAGCTCTTTAACCGTGCCTCGCGCACGCCTGCACTTTAACTTACGCATTTGCACCTGTTCGCAATAAACCTACGTCATTTCGAACGCTGCTTTTCTCGCTCAATGAATGACGTCAGAGCAACCGAATCGATTGTCGGAAAGCTGTCGGTGCGTCGCGTTAAGGGAAAGCGAAGGCTACTAGTGTGTACTGGACAATTTTACAGGCTACTGTTGAGTTGCTAAGGCGGATTTGCTGACGTTGAAAGAGCATAACAAAGTGAATAGAAGAATTCTCGAAAGTGGAATTGGTAAATTAACTGTCAAGCTTTATCAGCAGTGCATAATAAACAGTGTGAAAGAATACATGAGAAGCTGCTGATAACCTGTAAACTCACTTTACCGAGTACTGGGTATTGCTTGAAACTATACAGCACAGAAACTATTTCCTGTCGTGAAAGCAAGACAGTCAACATTCTGCTATCACAATTAAAGTAGACGAGGTATTTCAAGTCCACTGTGCAGGTTACTTGGTGAAATCTAAAATCATTCAACTAGTAAAGGTACAGTGCTACAGCAATGGATGAAACTGCCAACAACGGGCCAGTGTACGAACGATTGGTCCCCAAAGAGTTCGACAACTTTCACACTGCCTTCTTGATCTGCCTGGTTTCCATTCTAGCCGTGCTAGTCGCCCTTACCGTTTTTGCCGCTGTGTTTCAGTTGTGTTCTTGTGACTCGACAAGTGGCAAAAAACACTCGGAAACAGAAATGCGTGAGGTACCGGGTGGTCGCGGGTAGCATAAAATGAGGGAACTCAAACAGAGATTTGGATGCGACCGCACAACAAATGAGTTTTAAATCGCACATGTCTTTTTCACTTGACATATATTTGCGTCGCGCTTTTCAGTTTGTAAATACTGTACATTATCACAAATTGCAATTCGCACACAATTTCTCGGTTTAGTGAACTTTATTTTAAAACTTAAAGTGTTCAAACCTAAAATAGAAATTTGACAGTTCGTTAATTGGTAATGCCAATCGACTTCAGTTATATAAAGACAAAGGCCTAATATAGATTTGTGAATATATCTGATTTTTTTGTGTTAGAAGTTATACTTTATCGCCTATTAAACAAATGTTAACTGGTCTTACTTGACTTCTTCGCAGTATTTCACCATTGTTTCAAAATTTTCCTGGACCGATTTGGAGTAGTCTTGAAAGCTTTCACTTGACTTGCTCTGAAGAAAGTTGCGATCAGATCAGACTTATGTGAGATTTTTTTTTGGCAGGTAAAACAGTAAACAAAAAATAGTGAAAGGGTCCAAATAGTGCGTTTCAAATCGGATAGCTTTGGTCAATGAAATACTCACCTTTTTTCGTTTAGATGCAAGGTCCTTGCGAATGAGAAAGTTAATGGTATTTCTGTCACTTCTGCAAAACAGTAAAAATACCCATAAAACACTTTAGAGTTCTAGCAAAGTGGGAATCAACTTACCTAGAATAGTACAAGCGACAGTAAGACTGCTTTCCATCGCGACCCGCACGCCCAGACTCCTGGTAATAACCGGCCATCGACTTGGGCGTAGTCCAATGTGCAACGAATCTGGATGAAAGGTTGTATTAAAGCAGGGGTCGGTAACCTTTTCAGCAAAAAGAGCCATAAAACCCGAATATTCTTGGTTGTATTTCCACGAAAGCCGTATTATATTTTTCAACAATTGTTTAGGTCGGCAAAAATAGTAATTTGAAATCGGCCGTTTAAAAAGCCAACAGAGTAAGCGCGAAAACCTTGATTACGGAGTGCCATGGAACGAAAATGGCCTTTTGGATGCAAAGGGGTTTCTTCAAATCGGTTAACAGCCTTAACAGTCACGAAAAGACAAATAGGATTCGCGCAAAGCACGAAAAAATGTTTTTAGATTAGTTTTAAATTAAAAGGTTCGAAAGGGGTCATGACCGCTTGCAGTTTTATTCAAGTCATGACAATAAATTATATAGCTTAGATTTATCTGCGACCAAGATTATATCATCAAAAGAGTCATATGGCGTCATCAAAAGAGCCATAGTTCCCGATTAAAGGCTATTTGGCCGCTGGATATGCAAAAAGGTGTTTATCTAGCGAGAAAACTTTAGTTTTCCGTACACAAATCCGAATGTGTTATTCAGGCGTAATTTGCAGTTTAAACTATCACCAAAGAGTAATAATCACGAAACAAAAAATGCCTCGCGCTGAAAAATAATGATCGTCCCAAAGAAAATTAGCCATAGTTGTTGTAAGCAATATCAATCAAGCGTATTAACAACAGCAACAAAGTTCAGTCGTTATTTCTGTAAATAAACAAATGTCACTGAGTTCCGCTTGATTTTGCACTTAAATACAAATTTATATACATGAGTCAACTCAGCGGACATTACGTTGAAGTGTAAATGATTGTAAACCGTTATTAAAAGTGAAAAAAATAGCGCCTTTACAGCACCTATGTTTTGGAAGCCGCAGAAACGATTAGTGTCAAATGCGGTCACCAACCTTACATTGGCTTTGTCAACACCCATCCCGAAACTTATGGTGGCCACCACGATGGTGACCTTGCCACTCGCCCACTCATCTTGAACGCTTGTCCTCTCCGCAGCTTTCAAGCCTGAAAACATACTTAACAGTGTAGAACAGTGGTTATCAACCGGGGTGCCGCGGCACCCTGGGCTGCCATTTCTAATATTTAAGGGTGCCGAGAGAAATTTGAGAATCTTTAAGAATCTCATTTTTGCTCAACTCTTACAACTTTTTTTGTAAGATTAGAGCGGATTAATCCCAATAGTAATTTTCAACTTTGTTTATAGTTGATGTATATTGTTCCCGATCATTTTATTGTGACATTCTAGTTAATTAATCACGGAAAAATCTTGTAGGGGTGCCGCAATCTATTTATTATTTCTTAGGGGTACCGTTGGGTCATAAAAGGCTGATAAACACTGGTGTAAGGTCTACAGTGGCTGAAAGCAGAAAGAATAAAGGCCTGTAACGTGCATTTATAAATAAATATTGCTATCATTGCTGATAAATATGCTGTTGTGGAGTTATTGCATTTCCTAGTGAAGGCAACCCTGTAAATGTAACCGTAACGTAGGATAAAATAAATAATTACCGGAAGACCTTTTTCCTGTGTATTTATAAATTTTAATAATGTGGAAATTTAAAAAAAAAAGAGAAATTCAGTGCTAAAATTGTAAACCTTGAAAAATATTATCTCGCCTATATATAACGTCGTATACATCCCATTTAAACTAGTTCTGATGTAGATAAAAAATTTCGCCACGGAGAATGTAACTACCTGCATGATACGGTTTGGCAAGAAAACCTCTTTTGAGAAGTTGTCCCGCCAACAACGTACAGTCGTCTCGCTTGTGACAATACACGATTCCAGCTCCCCCGTAACCCTGCACAAAAATGCAAAAAAAATTTTATTTTGGTAAATAAACTAAACACTTTGTAGAATAAAATAGAATACGCAAATGATCTTAATATTTTTGAAATACGAAATGTAGCATCTGGTATACTGTGTAAATCACAGGTTTCCTGTAAGAAATTTTCGTGAACTGGCAATCAAAGGTTATGTAAATAAACATTTTTCACTTTTTGCGATAGGTGGAATTAATTTGTATACTTTTGCTACATACGGTATGCAGGGAAGCACCACCTCAATGCGAAACTTTTATTACAAAATTAAAACACAAACAGCTGCAGCTACTTCATTTGGCATCTCATCTGGATCGGCCTTTTGATTGATGTCGATATTTAAGTGTTTGTTATAATATTTTTTAAACGTAATTAACAAGATGATTACCCCAGTTGGAAGTTTTTTTCCGAGTGCATTTTCACAGAACTTTTGAAGATCAAGATACTTGTCTTGCTGCAGTTCTTTGTATCGCACATCGTAGTACAGATTGTTCCGGAACACTCCAGATTTGAAAACAGCTGCAGAATCCAACTACAAGTAAACCAGCAACCAATAAAATGTAAGTATCTACGATTTTTTATGAAGGAGAGCGCAATAACATCATGGCGCTGCGGGAATGCATTGTCTTTTAAAAGTTATGCAATCAGTTAAGTAAAAACGAGGTTCAATCAAGTTATTTAATCAAAAATAACCAAATTTGTGTGATTTGAAATACACAAATTAATATTTTCTAATTGCCACACACTTCTTTTCTTGAGTATAACACAATTATTTCAAATAAAAAGGCGACTCAAACCTTTAAAGATTTAATGATATCTTTTTGCACAGAAGCTGTCGCAGTGGCAGTTAGGGCAACACAAGGGACGCCAGGAAGAATTCCTCGTATTTTTGACAGCTTAAGGTAGTCAGGTCTGAAACACAAATTAGTAGGATTTTATTACATTGTGTAAAAAATAAAATATGTAAATAATCGTGATTTCAAAATTTCAGTCATCTAACATAGATTGGATTTTTGATCCAACAAAAAATGCTTTTCAGTTTATCAGCGGGTAATCATATTTATTTTGTGTATCGGTAATACTACACTAGCAATACAGTCCTCTGTAATGTCATCATACCTGAAATCATGACCCCACTGAGATACGCAATGTGCTTCATCAACAACAAAAAGAGAAATGAGACCTTTTGAATGTAGTTTGGTTACAAGGTCAACAAATTTGGCTGTTGCCGCTTGCTCTGGGGTAATGTAAAGCAGTCGACATCTGGGATGATCACTAAGCAAGTCTGTCATCACCCTTTGCCGCTCTGCCTAAATCGTTTAAGTTAATAAAAAAATTAGAAACAAATTAGAAAGTCCTGATTTATTTGTGTTTTTTGTGTTGAAAATAAATATTTACTTATGTTTGTTTTGTATTTAGGAGAAAAACAAGCAACAGTTTATTTTTTTAGAAAAATGAAATTAGCACTTAAAAAGATGAAATTATTGTCAATAAAATATTGCCTCCACAACATAGGTAAAAAAAGTTGCTCACAGCATCTTGCTTTGAGTTGATTGTCTCAGCACATATGGAAAGCCCTTTAAGGTGCTGTAGCTGATCGTGCATCAATGCAATCAAGGGTGACACAACAACTGCAACACCATACAAATAAACAGCTGGCAGCTGAAAGCACAGGGACTTTCCAGCTCCTGTTGGCATGGAAACAAACGCATCCTTGTTGCCTTAAAAAACAAGTTGAAAATTTTATTAAATATTGCTGTAAAATAAAAAAAATTACTATTTATACCTGTTTGTTTATATATTTTCCAAAAATTAACAGAATTATGACGAGACAAATGATGCTATTTATTTAGAAAATATAACTATTTTTGCAAAAAGCAACTTGATAAAATGAAGTAGCATAACTTGAGATAACAATAAATACCTTCGCATATGGCACAAACAGCTTTCTTTTGAAGAGAATTACGGAAATCTTTATGTCCGAAAGTGTTCTGCAATAAAGTCCTTATTTTCAATAAAGTACCACTGTTTGCAAAGTCCCCTATCTTGCTTGAAGGTGTTTTAATTTTTTTCATTGCAAATACTTTTATTTCTTGGATTGCATAATTTGGCAATTAACTGTTCCAGGATTGAGTATTATTAGGTTGGTCATCTAGTAAAAAGGAGTCACTTTGTCCTAAAAAATGATTAAAAACATAAAGCAACGTAAGCAAATTTATTCCAAGACTGAATAATAAACAAAAAAGTCTGAATAATAATCATACAAGACTTTCTTCAAACACCTTACTGTAGGAAGTATGGCATACGAAGAGTGCCAAGTTTTCCAAACTGAACCAAACCTACTTAGTATAAATATAGAAAATCAACCATATTTCCCCTATGTGCTAAACAAGGGTTTCTGACCCTAGGTGCACCTGGAACACCCCCCGCTTGGGTTTGCATACCTGGAAGATCTTATCACAATCTGCAATGCTTTGCAGAGAGCTAGTCCACACATTTTAATTTGAAACAACAGCAATATGAGTTTTGGGCTTAGGCAATAGTGTGTAAATATAAGTTGAAACAAGCTTTAACTAGTAAGTGGTTTTAACAACACAATAAATAGTTTTAGTATGTTTCTTAGTTTTAGAAAAAAAATCAAACTGTTATCTGTCAACAACACTTGATCAAGATTTACTGTGGCCTACTTTCTTTCAGCCAAGCTAGTGGCTTAAACAAAGGCATCATCCACATAATGGTGTGGTGTTAAGCCAAAGGTAATTTAAGCGAACAGCCACAGCCTATAGCCAGATGTTCAAACTATGCTGAGAGTAAAGCAGGATTCTATATCTAGAATGTTGAAATGTAAACCATTAGGAGCCAAAAATAGACTGTCTTTAGTAGAAAGTTCGGCACTGGTCGTCTAGAATCCCACCACAACAAACGTTATATCGGTTGGGGTGCGGGTTAAGTGTTTGGGTTGGTTAGGCAGTATTATGAAATATTAAATATTAAATATAACAATACTTGACCGAACCTCACCCAAACAACACCAACCGGCATCCTAAACCAAATGTTGTACGTTGCTTTAATAATTGTTTGAACGCTGTAGTAGGAATAGGATTCTTGACCAGCGCCGAAAGTCCGTGAGTTACAGACGGAATTTACGTAAAAAACGTCAGTACATAAAGACGCAGATACATCACGAACAGAATTGCGCACGTATCGCTTGAAGTAACAAACAAGGTTCTACGAAGATAAATACTAAGCTCCTAACGCATAGTGAAAAGCTTTGCGCCAGAAATCTGAAACCTACGTCGAGGTTAAAGTTTATACGACGATCAGCTGTTTCCATAGAATGCATAGATAGAACCAAAGTCTATGGACTTTGGAGAGATCGTAACCAGGGAGTCGAACCGGAACCGAACCGGAACTTTATGAACCGGTTTTGGGTCAATTTTATCCGAACCGTAACCGAACCCGAACCGGTTTTTATAAGATTTTAAGGAGCCGAACCGGAACTGAACCGAATAATTTGAAAGTACCTGAACCTTAACCGAACCCGAACCTGTAAATAAAAGCGGTTCGCTCCTGCATGACGTCACAACTTCTATTTTACAGAGTCAAGTTACGCCATATTCGAAATTTTATGAAAAAATATGAATATTGAATGAAAAAATCGTTGATTTTTTATTTTTTTAGTATTTCAATAATGAGTTGCTGTTTTTTTAATACATCACGTAACTTAGATTAAATGACTTACAATTCAAACATTATTCTCTACATTTATCGACCCACATTTTGAGATTTAATGCAAATTATATTGTATCTGAACCGGAACTTTATGAACCGGTTTTGAAATAGCGATGGTCGAACCGGAGCTGAACCGGAACTTTTAAATTCCTCCGAACCGAAACCGGAACTGAACCGGATTCCGAAAAAATTCTTGAACCCGAACCGAACCTGAACCGGAAAAGTCAAACGGTTCGACTCCCTGATCGTAACACGCATCAATGTTTATATGAAAAATTATCAAGCAGAACAAAATACATTTAGCTTAGGTTTAGGCTTGCCATACGTCAGAATTTTCCCTGACATGTCAGGGAATTCGTGTTAAAATCAGGGAGTCGAACCGTTTGACTTTTCCGGTTAAGGTTCGGTTCGGGTTCAAGGATTTTTTCGGAATCCGGTTTAGTTCCGGTTTCGGTTCGAAGGAATTTAAAAGTTTCCGTTCAACTCCGGTTCAACCATAGTTATTTCAAAACCGGTTCATAAAGTTACGGTTCAGATACAATTAATATAGTTTGCGTTAAATCTCAAAATGTGGTTCGATAAATGTAGAGAATAATCTTTGAATTGTAAGTCATTTAATCTAAGTTACGTGATGGATTAAAAAAGCAGCAACTGAATATTGAAATATCTAAAAAATAAAAAATCAACAATTTTTTCATTCAATATTCATCTTTTTTCATAAAATTTCGAGCATGGCGTAACTTGACTCTGTAAAATAGATGTTGTGACGTCATGCAGGAGCGAACCGCTTTTATTTACAGGTTCGGGTTCGGTTAAGGTTCAAGTACTTTCAAATTATTCGGTTCAGTTCCGGTTAGGCTCCTTAAAATCTTGTAAAAACCGGTTCAGGTTCGGTTACGGTTCGGAAAAAATTGACCCAAACCGGTTCATAAAGTTCCGGTTCGGTTCCGGTTCGACTCCCTGGTTAAAATCTGCTTATATTCCAGGATTTGCTGTGTGAAATATATCGCCAATATTTCCCAATATCAAAAACGATATTTGTTACAACCAAAATGTGTTTAAATCTTTGTATTGTTATAAATAGCTCAAATATCATAGAATAGAGAGTAACTCGCGAGTGCAAATACTGTTCATTGTTTGCAAATAGTGTTTATTGTTACGTCACACACCACCAAGTTTATGGTTTTTCAATCATTTTGTTTACGCTTTTGAAGAGTTTTTGCGTGAGAAACTTTTACCCAGCTTGGTTTTTCATTTTTGTACTACAAGTTGAATGATGGCAAAACCTGAACAAGCAAGATTATATATTTTTCTTTATCAGATACAAATAGTTATCCATGTTTAGGAAATGGTAGAATTTGAATGGGAAGCAGAATATTTTGTTTGCAACCCAGGCACACAAACCTCAGTTTCACACAAAAGCAGCGCGAATATAAAATCGCTCATCAGTTTTGATAAACATAATAAAAATGTGTAAAGGAAAACGTTATGTCTGGCCGGGTTTGTTGAAATCGGATCAGTCAGAATGCATCATGCGTTTTATCGCACAATGCGAAGTAAAATTTGGACAACCTAAACTATATACAAAGGCATGTTTCACGCAGCTCGCCAATGTTTTTCATCTTTTAATATAAAAAATACGCTACGTTTTAACATAACTTTTTGACGTCATTCCTGAGTTTTTTTAGGTCCCTGATCTGGACTTCCAATGAAACCGCGGTAAATTTGTCCAGGATTAGCGTTTCAAAATATGGCAACGCACCCTACGTTAATGGTAATGCTAAAAAACTTTTTCACGCTACGGTTAACATAAGCGGCCGACAGATTTTAATTAATAACAGATAAAGGAAATTTTTTTACGGGGGACAAAATGACAAATATAAAACGTTGCGGAGGGCCGTATTCCAAAAAATGTCGAACATATAGACAATATAAGTTGTTATTGTTTTTACAGAAAAGGCCATAACTACGGTAGCATTGTTTTCATAGGGTGGTAGAACTCAGCGACAAATCCAGCATTTTTGTTGAAGTTGGTCATGGAATTTTTTTTAAATCCTTAATTTACGTTGTAATGTACAGGAAAACCAAAACTTAACATTGCTATTAGAACTCAAGACATATGTGTATCAGAAATTGTGTTCAATAATTTTAAAAATAAACGTCACAGATTATTACAAAGAAGCTTGACAAAATCGGTAGCAATAGCAAAACGTTTAGCACATGCTATACGTGACATAGATATAAAGGTTATATATGTACATAGTCTACAGGAAAGAATCGTTTAAAACCAGAAATTTAAATAAATAACCGAGATTTATATAAATATTTCCCGGAAACAGGGACAATTATGTTTGCCTAGACTTGTTAGCTGCTCGATAACTTTGGTTAAAAACTGTAATCGTTTGTGTTTTTTTTTCTTACTAATTCAAACCCAACGTTTCATAAGGCGAAGTTAAATCATTTCAATAAGTATTTTTGTTTGGTTTATTGTTGATAAACGTATGCTTCGACGTAAATATTGTAACCAAATCGATGCAACCTGTCCTAGTTCGAACTCTCTTGATGATGTCCAGAATTACGCAACACAATGTGTCACTATATGCCGAAGTTTAGCACTCTTTCTCTACCTAAATCAAAGGGAAGAGGTCTCTGTGGTGCAATGACCATTGATCTGGTCAATGAGTAGTTGCAGTCCGCGATAATTAGGTAAGCACGCGGTCATTCGAACACTCCCCTTTCAGGCCAATTAATGTTTTTCATCGTCTTGATATTGACTAGTATTCCCAACAACGTAATTGTCTTGGTCACAATGGCCTACAAAAGGCAACACCCGTCGCATTGCTTCCTCACTTTTGTTGCATTCAGAGTTGTTTAACAAAGCTAACTGTGGAATTACAGGAACATGAATTGTTATCTACGTGCTTTAACTTTGCTCTTGCTTGTCAACACCGACCGCTTAACAAGGTAAGTTGCTCGAATGGCTTGTTGTTCGGATTTGTCAGTTGATTAACAAAGCAAAAGTTTTACGCGCATTTTAAAGAGAAAAGTAAGGGCCAAGCAGGCCACTTACCGGAGCATTTAGAGGGAAACACTAATGGTTGCCATCATCTACCAAGGAAATAATAATTGCAAAGTTTTACGACTAAAATTGTTTATGTTCTTAGTTATATTGACCGCATGGGATCTTCAGGAAATCATTGGAAATCCCAAGACATTTCGGTTTACAACGACCTTTCTTTTATGTTTTACCTCATTTTACAGTGGTTATCGGTATGCAAAAGACAAAGCGCCCACCAGCCACCGCCCATCCGACACCTTCAAATATCCGCAATCGTTAACAAGTCAAAAACAAGCCGCAAATAACCTGGACTCGGGCTTCTACCATGCGTATGAAGTGTGTCTACCTCGCAGTATTAAAAACATTTTTGCTGTTTATTATTTTACTATTTGATTATTGTATCCCAAAACACTGTTTTTATTAGGATGACGTTGAACAACCGCGACAACCATCGCGTAATCGGGCGGTCAGCACAGAAGAAGAGAAAGCCACGTACTTTCTGGACAATCTCTTCAACGGTTACGATCAGCGAATTCGACCCCACCACAAGAGTAAGTTGTTGTCTAGAATAGTGCTTGAATCAAGGACGTTTACAGAGATTCCCGCATATTTATCATGTTCTATTTGAAATTTGGTCCAGTAAAGATAGATTATTAAATCACCTGCCTTTGATGAAATGTTGTTAAAAAAAACAAAAAAAACAATACTTTAAAAAAACAAATTTTGCTTTTTTAGAAGCAGGATTTTAATACATTCGCTTGGTTGTTGTTATTCGTCGGCATTACACGTTCGTTTTTTTTTTTTTGCTTATTTTAAAAGTGTTCGGCAATTTTTTTGTTGGGGCACAAATTGCTCTTTCAAGAGCTATTGAAGGCCAACTACGTGAAACGAATAATACCAAAAAGTTACGTCATAAAACACTTAATCTTTAGAAATCTGCGTGTAATGCGAGAAATTTATAGTATCATTTAATAAAAAAATAGATTTCTAACGCTTATACCGTAAGTCACACGGCGCAACATAGCCTACCATAGCATGCATATCGTCTTTGCACTTAAACGATGTAATAAGGTATAGTTTTTTTGGGGGGTTCATAGCACTGTGGCCCTATGAAGCACTAATGAGCAAAAATAAAATTACAAAATCTCAGAACACCATATTTAAAAATACAGTACGCAGTGAATGTGCTGCACCACGCGCCCAACACCTACATGACAAAACTGCAATATCACAAAATTGCCCGCGGCTCACTAAAAATAGCTCAAAGACCCACATTATGGTCGCGGCCCACTGTTTGCCGACCACATAGGAACGGATTTTATCAACAATAACAATATAATCCAATTGTTTTTGTATCGCTTTCTAGTCTGCGTTGACCACAACTAAAAAAAAACAATTTTACCAAGATCTAGGTAGCCTACTGTATGCTTATTTGCATCAATAAAAATATTACAGGCATTAAACAGGGTATTATCGCATTTACGTCTGACAAAAAATATTTATTTTTTTATCAAGGGCGACCGGTCAACGTCACAGTGAGCATTTACGTCAACAGCTTTGGGTCCATTGCCGAAACCACAATGGTGAGTGAGCGTACCTTTGGAACAGAACTACACTTTAGGTTAGGCCGTCATTTATTTTTCAGTTGGAATTAGTTAAGCAATAAAATTATCGTCCTGCCACAAACCAAACAAAATATTTTACTTTTCCTGTTTGAAGAGACGACCTTAATATGGTACTACACGAAGTTTTGTATGAGTAAAAACAAGATTCACATAAAATACATCGTTATGTCTACGTTTTCCTTTAAACTTTTTTTTGAATTGTAAATTATAAAATAATTTTCAAGCATCGTTTTACGAACTCCTTCCAAATAGAGCAGTGCTTCCCAACCTTTTTGTTCGCGTGACCACCTTTTCAGTTTTCAAAGCTTACGCGACCCCCAAACTTGGCGTATTTCACATAAACCAGATTGCAATCGTATGTAATTTGGAAAAATGTTCACATTGCTAGACCGATTGTTCCCAAAATTTGGCAAGAACGTCCGGATTTACTCCAGAAGTATATGCACAGTTAAATGAAGTTGCCGATTAGGCCTCCATTGATCCAACAACGACTTATCCCAAAGAAGAAAAATGTGATACGTACTTATGACGTAACAAGAAAAAAAAAATTGACTGTGGCAAACTCGCTAAGTAACTTGAACGAAACAAGAAGGGTTGATTTACAAGTTTTTTTTCAATTCTAAACTAAAGTAATTTAATAAAGATATATAAAATATATACAGGTATTCTTTAATTTTTGTAGAATCTCGTATAAAAAAGTATAGAAAAGAATGTTGTTACAGAGAATTTAAATGTGTGTAAATGTTGTTACAAAGGAGTTATCCAATGCCTCAAAACGGTTATTTGGTGGTTGAATGACCAAGGTTCCTATTTATGGCATTTGACTCGAGCTTCGACCATCCATTGCAAACGATAGTATTTAATACAATTGGTTGACTGGCGGTGTTCTTGCTCACTGCTATAGTTACTGCTAAAGTTTTAGTTATATATTTTTTTCCTTTTTTCGTTTGACCTATAATATTTTCGTTTGACTTATAATATACCTGACAACGTCTTGTGACCCCAGGTTGGGAACCAGTGAACTAGAGAGCTCGTTTACAAACCCACATCCAGCAATTATATAGTTGTATAAAAAGCGTAGGCCGGTTTTGCGTTTATTTTCGTCTACTCGATTTAACTATGAAACTTAAACTGTAATACCGTAAAAACAAATGAAAACATTTTGTCGTGCAAACCATTAATTAAAAGGCAGCAAATTGCAGACCGTCCCAGGCGACATAATTATGATTACCTTTTAAATTCACCTCTTTTTCAAATGAAAAATTTTGTCGAAACAGTCTAATATCGCCACCTGCTGTTCGAGTAATTATACGATTTATATCTTAAAAAAAATACGTTTCTATTTTTTAAGAAATATTTTTGTTTGTATGGTTAACGTGAAAAAGTTGATTAAACGTGGAAAAGTTATTTTTACAGAATACTTCCCACAGGTTTGTTGAGCCCTGTTCAATCGATACGCTATGTATTTGTACAAAATTCGCAGGACTACCGTATGAATATATTTCTCCGGTGTCTCTGGAACGACCCGCGATTGGCATTTGATGATTATGAGGAGGACACTATCGCCCTTCACCCTTCCATGCTGCAGGAGATATGGAGGCCAGACATCTTCTTTGCCAACGAAAAGCACGCTAGTTTCCACAAGGTACGCATGTTGTTTTAATTGCGACCTTAACTGGAAAACCCCATCTAAAAGTATATATGTCAATTAAAAAAAGAAACGTCCAATGTAATTTGTAAAACGAGGCTAATCCCCGTATATTTTTTTAAACCTATTAAATCTTAAAAGTAGTCCTTTTACCAGTAATATAATTTGAGTTGCAAGGTTTGTCGCAAAGATAAGAATACAGAAGTTTTTACCAAGCTTGATAATATATATGTGATTACCTCTATTAAAGGTGACGACCGAAAACAAATTTCTGCGAATTTACAAGAATGGTAACATCTACTCGAGTATTCGGTTGACTTTGACCTTGGCCTGTGCCATGCATTTGCACAATTTTCCAATGGACATACAGAGGTGCAAGATGCAGCTGGAGAGTTGTAAGGATTTGTTTAGTCTGCCCACAGTTTTTAATTATTACTTTTTCAGACTCAATATATTGATCTTTGTGCTGATTAGTATTGATTTATGTTCATTTGAACTTACCTACATTCCCACTTATGCATAATTTATTATTTCAGTTGGATACGATATGAAAGATTTAGCGTTCCAATGGAGAAATGATACTGTCCCGGTTCAGCTTCCGGAGAGTTTAACCTTGCCACAATTTAAGATACTCGGTTACAAGCTTCGATCCTGCTCCAAAGTTTACCAAACTGGTAGGGATTAGTCCGGTGGTTAAAAGTCCTTAACTTCTAATGGGGGTCAAGTTTGTTTACAAAGGCATTTTGGGGTGTACGTAAACTTTTGGTAACTAACAAAATAGCCGCAACAATTCCAAAAAGGCACCAACCCAATAGTGATCAAGACAGTCCTATTCGTATTAAAGATTAATAAAATAATTGTGAAATTTATGAACCGTCGGGGTTTTTGCGTTCGTTTGATATTTTCAGAAGGCGTATTTTTCGTCTAAAAATGTTTTTGCCTTAAAAAAACACATTCTAGGCTCTTTCACGTGTATCGAGGTCACATTCATTCTAAAGCGCGAGATGGGATACTACATGATCCAGACGTACGTTCCTTCCACACTTATCGTGATCCTCTCTTGGGTTGCCTTCTGGATCAACATGGACGCCGCACCCGCCAGGACCGCTCTCGGCATCACAACAGTACTCACCATGACAACACAGAGTTCCGGAGCAAGAGCGTCTCTACCAAAGGTTTGCTAGTTAATAAGAACATAAAACAAAGGCTCTATAAAGCACAAAGTATCGCGATTTAACTTTAATAATTGACCCTTAAATATAAAAAAAAACTTTTTCTATGTCTTTTTGAAATTCTTTCCATCTTTTCCATAAATTTCAGGTGTCCTACGTGAAAGCCATCGACGTTTGGATGGCGGTCTGTCTGCTTTTCGTCTTTGCAGCTCTGCTCGAGTTTGCGATGGTCAACTTCCTTTCTCGTCAGCATAAGAGACTGCTCAACGTTCGACGAAGTTGGCTGATGAAGCAAAGGGTAAGAGCTTTTTTCCCTTTTAACACAAAAATAAAAATAATTTAAAAAACAGGAAGTCGAAAACGTACACTCATGAAAATGTAAATACAGATACGGGAACTTATTTCGGAAGGCCAATTGTTGTTGAATTGTCGTTTTTTTTGTTTTTTGTAACTAACTTACCTGTTTCAAATAGCAAGATAAGTAAAATAAAAAGTTTTTTTGTTAGGCTTACTTTTTGGTCGAAAACGAGTTTTAACACCCTAATATACTATAGATTCTGCGAAATCGATCTGCATCGCGTATTGACGTTCAAAACGTACCCGAAGAACCAACAGTTACAGAAGGCGAAGATACAATGGACACCTACCACGTTGTTGGCCGAGTGCCCTACAGGGTAGGCTTATTTCTTGTTATCCATTACCTGCCTACCATTTCGACTTATCCAAACAGAAACTTTCTACTCTGTCATGGTTAAAGTTAACTAAACTGCAGCTGAACTGCAATTCTTAAAAACATAAATTTTTAACAAAGCGATAAACATTTTTTTGTACACATAACGAACGTTTACATCATTCCTACAACTGTAACTACGTTCTTTTTTGAAATTCATAATTCATTCGTGTTTACTGCCAGGAAGAAAAAACTTCAGGAAAAAACAAAAACCTTGCAGATCAGTACCGACGTAAGGCTCAATGGATTGACGCATGCTCGAGGGTTTTATTTCCTTCGACTTTCATTATTTTTAATATATTTTACTGGACGACTTACAAGGTATGCTAAATATGTCTGGACCAAAGAAAACATATAATTATATATTTAATTATTTTGTTTCAGTTGAAAAACAACATCGAAGAAGAGTATATGGAGGGCGCTATTCCATTTGGCTAAGCTTTGCTTACAGTGCAATACTTTTAAGGCCAAACGTGAAGCCATGTCGTGTAGTAGTAATGCGTTCTTGGAAAATAAACAGCTAACTTTTTACCATCAGTCTGCGACACTGGACTGAAAGGTTACACTTTAAACGTGCAATACAGTATAAAATACAATTACCAGTCGATTAATTTGCAGTTTCTTCCTATAATTACATTCATATTCGACTAATTAATCCTAAAAATATTCTTTATCGGGCCTTATAGTTTTTACTGGAGATACCACAATGCTTCATCGATTTATATAAGATGTAATTAAGTAATCTAAGCCTAAAACTTAAACAAAGCTTGCCGTGGCCCAAAACGCTAAGCCAGTACGCATCGATTGGAGGTTAAGAAAGCATAAAAGGGTGTCCAGCAACACACCCGGTCCGGTAATTAAAAGCTTAGGGAGATTTAATTCGCCTGTGGAGATTCTTTTATCTGCAGCTTTATTGCATGCCTTTGGAAGGTCAAAGTAAAAGAGCGTATTGGACAAACAAACTTTTACGTGCAAGTGCCACTTTCTAAATTTTATCTTAGAAACAACAGTAGCGTTTATTTAGTAAAAATGTGTAATTGTGTGGCAGGTCAAAACACTTTAATATTTGTTATTCGTTTCAATATTAGCGGTTCGTAAAATAAATGATTAATTAAGACATACATTTATGTAGTGCGTCACCTTATACTGATCTACAGCGCAGGAGACTATGTAAAGTTTGTAAACAAAGCTCATATCAGATATAAAGCATTAGTTCCTTAAAACTCTATTTGACTTTCAATAGTGACCAACATTACAGTAGAACAAAACGTCAAGCTAAGCGTTAAGGGTAAAGTTAGTGATCAGATCGCTCGAAAATTGTTTCATGACGTAGAGATAAGTAACAACAACTGTGGAGCAGACAATTTATCGTAATACTAGAACGACCTAAAGGAAAACATATCTGTAAAAAAAACAAAAAGCCAATTTGAAGTATGCCGCTGTGACAAAGTTGTTGGATTAGTTTTTGACAAAACGGCGTAACAATTTTTTTCAAAATACATTTTGCCTTTCTGATAACCGCTAAAGTCTTGTTATTAAATTACGTGAAAATGGTATTTCATTTGAAGTCGGGAGGTTTTAATAACTTGTAGTTTTAACTACCTCTGATTTAACTAAAAATGTTTATAGCTTAAATATTTTATTATTACGTGGCATGTAAGCTAATGTACACAGCATTATATGGTTCAGCTAGAGATTGATTTCTTGAGTCCGTCACTGCTTTACAACGTCAGAGAAACCGAGAACAAGAGCTACAAACGCGTCACAAAAATAAAGCTTTCGTTGGGTGTTATCAGATTTCGCGTCTTTTCCGTGCCCGAAGAAAGCCAGTTTAAGTTCTGTTGAAACTGGCAATTTGCTAGGAAGCTTAATAAGACAATAAAACTCACGAAATCGTCTAATTATTTTTAATGGCCGAAATATTTGGCCTGAACTGGCGTTATTAAATGAATATTAAAGAGTTTGCGAGTTGCAATCTTGCGCGCGCCTTAGATTACAGCTTACAGAAGCGTTAACCGGCCAGAGAGACTGAAAAAAGTATTTGAGAGAAAGCTCTGTCATTAATATCTCCGTGGAGATGCCGTTGAAGATACTCCGATTAACATATGGTTGCTATTGACGTCTCAGGCTATTTAGTATAGATGTAAATTGTGGACTTAGCCTTGCGTCTGCTGTTTGCGCACAATGAGTCGACACATTTGCACAATTCTCTTGATGTTCAGCATCATCGGTTTGACACAGTAAGTTACTTTTGGTATAGCATAGCCGCAACTACAGGTATAGTTTTGAAATTTTGCTTGCTTAGTTTTTGTCCATTCAAAAAAGTCGACGAACGTACATTTATATGATAAGTGCAATATTCCGTCGAAATAAACCTTACATTTTGTGTTACACTTCCAAACAACGTTTTAGAGGTTCTCAGCATTCGAGTGACCAGCCCCCTGTCAGTCAGCGCCCTTCGTACACCCTCAGCAATTTACAAACCCTAATCAGTGAGGGAAAGGGTCCAAATAAGACTGAAGCAAGTATACTTTGTTTAGCTCAATGGTTGGAGTGAGTAGTAAGACACAGTAAAAATATAAACGCCCATACAGTAGTAGCTAGCATTTTTTTCATCTAAAGGTAAAAACGAATAACGCTATATTCGAAATGTTCGAAATGCTATGTAGCTCTGTTTGGGTTTTGATATTCTTACTACGTATACTTTTTTAAGTATATGTTAATACTGAACCGTGACTATATAACCTTGGTTGTTATTGTTGTTTAAGTATAATAATGCTTTTGCTGTTTTAATGGAAGTGTTCTAGATTTGTAGAGGCAATGTGATAAATAAGTTAGGAGGAATACACTTTCGTAAATTGTGGGGAAAATATGTCAACACCCCTTTTTGTAAGAATAGCAACCTAATGCCTCGAGCGATTAACTGGCACAAACAATTTTCCGTACCCGAAACCGTAAATCCTAAACCAGTGGTTCTTAAACTTTTTGAGACACACCCCCCTTTTACAGTTTTACCAAAACTCACGCCCACCTTGTTTCAAAATCGAAAAACATAAAGCAGAACACCAATTTATTTCCAGGTATGTTGCATCAATGCGAGGGATGTAACTGTTTTTTGGATACCAAATGTTTAATTCGAGTATTAGTAGCAGGGAAATATCACTTCGCCTTACTGTTTAGTCATAATTCATACAGAGTTTGTCAGTTTCTCGCGACCCCCAATGTGAACCTCACACGCCCCACAAGAGGGGCGCGCCCCCCAGTTTAAGAACCACTGTCCTAAACAAACAAGGTAACAAATGAAATAAGCCATAATGTTTTATGTATAAACTTGATTCAGAAGGTTTATAAAAATAAGCCGCATGTATGCATCCGCCAAAATTGGCGCTAGCCCTGGTAAAGATGCTCACTTCTTGAATTAGAAAAGAATAGTGTATAAATTCTATATCCGCGTATTTTATTATAGTCCAATGCCAAGGATTCTGTTCATAAGCATGCAAACTTTACATCAGCGGAAGAGAAGGCAACACATTTTCTTAACAACCTCTTTAACAACTACGATTGGCGGATCAGACCTTACCACAAAAGTAAGCCGAAACAAGATACATGCTGGATTTTTTTCCATCGCTAATACATTTAATATTCGATCTAAAAGTTTGTAAATATTGACTTTCTTTTTTAACTTCTTGGTCTATATTTGTGTAAAATTAATAATTTTTATTTTATTAGAAAAGCCGGTTAACGTCACAATTAGCATTTTCGTAAACAGCTTCGGATCAATCACTGAGACCACAATGGTGAGCGCAAGTTCGTTTAAATCACTGTTAATTAACAGCGGCTGTTAAGTTCCATTTCCCTATGCGCTGTAATGTAGGCAACTTGGCTGCAACATAAAATGACATTGTGGTCTTAATTTGAATTAGGATCCCTGATATGCCTTTTCTCCACACAGATTATATTTTGAGATGCTTAGAAAGTAACAAGTTAAGTAAATTAATACCGTAGGTTCATTGTGCATGTGCAAATTCACGATGCTTGTTCACTATTACTAAAGTGACTTCTGCTGGTTATATGTGCCATTCACTTTACGAAACATTGGTTGCATGGGTTGACAATTGTTTGGCATTTCCCGGCTCGACTTCCTTTCGTTTTGAGCTGCAAGGCAGGGTTTGATATTGACTAATTTAAAGTTAAATATATTTTTTTAAATCAAGTGCGTTGCAAACTAACATTCCCATGAGGGTCACATATAATAACGAAATTGGTTTTACTGCCCAATAGGATTATCGGCTGAACATTTTTCTTCGGAGTATGTGGAACGATCCACGTTTGACATTCGACGAAGGTGATGAAGACGCGATCGCACTTCATCCGTCAATGTTGGAAAATATGTGGAATCCCGACATATTTTTCGCGAACGAAAAGAAGGCTATATTTCATAAGGTTTGACAATAGAAACATACCTTTGTCTGTAGAGAAATGGGCAGTGGATGTTATAAAAATCATTTCATCATGCCACATATAGCCTGTGACAAAATCGCATAAAGCCGTTTAAGTAACATCTTCGGTCAAGTACTTTTGGCACAAAATATTTCAATGAGGCAAGTCATAGGCTGCTGCATTCTAGAATGAGTTAAGTCGTGAGTCGAATTTACGGGTACGAGACACACAAAATTTTGCTCAATTCCGATACGTCTATTTAAAACTTTATGTTTTTAAAATAAATTGACAGTTTGTTACGATACGCGAAATGCTGGCTACGAGAAATAAAGGTAATTTGAGCCTGTCAAAGTAGGTTTCCTAGAAAATGTAAACTTTTCAATTATTCTCTTTTGGTAGTTAACACTTTTTTATTTCACTACAGCCCACTTTAACTTTCTTATAATAAATATGTATTTTCAGGTAACAACGGACAACAAGCTATTAAGGCTCTATAAGAACGGCGATGTGCATTCGAGTATGAGATTGACATTGACACTTGACTGTGCCATGCATTTGCAAAACTTTCCAATGGACATACAGACGTGTCAAATGCAACTTGAAAGTTGTACGTTGTCGTTGAATCAACTTTCGAATCTTGCGGTTATTTTATTCGATAATAACTCAATGACCTTGTCTTGGGCTACAAATCATTAATTTTCCCTAAGGGGTTGAATGTTCTACGTAACAGCATTAACTTGTGACGTAGTTTAATCCCGCGTAGGCATAAAAATACCCTTTAAAGACATTGAGGTAGGCACGAAACCAAGACAGTGCATATGGTAATCAATTTCTTTAAAATATAATTAGGAATAATTATAAGTAATGGCAAATGACCTAAAGTATTGTTTACAGCAAACAAAAATTTAGCGGTTTGCTCGTAGTGAATGATACCCTTGGCCAGAATTCCTTAATTTACGCTGCCCACGAATTGGCCTTTTTGCGATGCTGTCATTTATTATTCATTTGCGCAGTTGGCTACAGCATGCAGGATTTGACGTTTCGGTGGAAAAACGATACTTTTCCCGTTCAGCTGGCGAAGTCCATAACTTTACCGCAGTTTAAAATTTTGGGCTACAAGCTTCAATCGTGCACAAAGACTTATGACACAGGTAAGGCAAATGCGTTAAACAAAACTAGTCCAAAAGGTTGACATTTAAGCGTCCTACAACAAAAACAGTAGTAGCGACAAAGTGATGTTGAATGCTGAATCAAACGAATATTTAAATCACAAAAATTAAATCTTTCCATGCAGACCGAATCGTTTTTTGTAAATTCATTTTTGTACGTTTTTTCGTATGTTTAAACTCGTGTAGATTTGGGGGATGTTTTTCGCACCACTGTCGTTTTGCGCTTCGCACGAATATTTACTGCTTTGTAAATATAAATAAAACTTCGAGACTACATACGATAAAATTCGATAGGCTATAAAGCACGGTGTGAGACTCTCTCAAAAATAATCTAGTTAATGCTTCGTGCATATCGCGACTAACGTCTTACCATATACATGGCCATTGTATCTTACGTAACAGTAGTTTTTCAGTAAAGTTAAGGCATCGATGACACCCCACAACTTATTTTCCCAATTCAGTGAGTATTAATCATGTGTCACGTCTTGTTCTCAATTAAACGCTTTGTCAATTTAATCTCAATAAACGTAATTTTTTAACACAGGTCGTTTCTCTTGTATCGAGGTTACCTTTATGCTAAAGCGCGAGATGGGCTACTACATTATCCAGACGTATTTACCCTCAACATTTATCGTTATCCTTTCCTGGGTTGCCTTTTGGATCAATATGGACTCGGCACCGGCCAGAACCGCCCTTGGCATCACCACAGTGCTCACCATGACAACGCACAGCACTGGAGCAAACGCATCATTACCAAAGGTATAAGATCGTCCCTCGGAGATAGGGGTGTCCGATAATATCGGATTGGAGCCGATACCCGATGTCGAGTGTTAGTATCGGTACTATGATTCGATAATAGGATGTTGTCAGTGCCAGTCCAATACAAAATTAATAAGAAATGTCAGCTATAATTTACGATTCAACGCAGCTAAAATAAATTAAAAAAAGTAGATTAATAACTCGTGGTAACTATCAACCTCTCAAAGTCACAGTAATTTGTGGCATAATAATATAAAATAAATATCTTTGATGAACGTTTCAACTTCTACTTTGTTCTTGTTTGAGCATAGTAACGTCATTTGGTATCGTATCGGATCGCAATATACAGTCATTTCAACTATACCCATGTATCAATTTAATTATGTATGATCCCCAATACACAAGAAAGTCTGCACTGATTTAAAATAGAAAAATAAAGCGAAAAATTTTATTACATCGTTGTCTCACAGCACGGGCCGCGGGCCACACGCTGTCCATGCCCGGTTTTAAATACATTTACTAGTGCTATATAAATTGCTGAAAATCAAACGGGCAATCTACATAAGAGGCAAATTATCTGTGAAGGATTTGACATTTTTATAATTTCCTCCTATTTAATCTTTTCAGGTGTCCTACGTGAAAGCCATCGACGTTTGGATGGCGGTCTGCCTACTTTTTGTCTTTGCAGCTCTGCTCGAGTTTGCGATGGTCAACTTCCTATCTCGCCGTCAAAAACGTCTGGTGACAGTTCGCACAAGTTTTCGAAGAAAACAACGGGTAAAATTTATGGATCTCAAAAATGGTTTTATTTGCGTTTGAAACTTGAGAGTACTATTGGCTCTCAACGAAGTATAACGTTATTATATACTAGCGAGAAGTATACCGGTACTTAACAACTACGTTTATTTACATTACAACAACAAAGACAATTGCATGTGAAAAACGCAACGCTGAAATAACAAAAAAAATGTAAACATAAAAACATTTTTTAATGCTTCGATTTAAATTGTTTTGCATAAATGAACGAAGGACTACAATGCGGCGTGAGAAAATTCTATCTTGCCTTGAGTTTAGTTAATGTAATTTGCTACCGAGTCCATTATGTTTGACAGGTAAAAATAAACTGTTTGGTTTACACAGGAAGAAACCCCAACAGATGAAAGCAGTCTCGGACATCAATATCGACGCAAAGCCCAGTGGATTGATAGATGTTCGAGGATAGCCTTCCCCACTACTTTCCTTCTTTTCAACATATTCTACTGGACATATTACAAGGTTCGGGTAACATCTACTTTAGCGCACACAATGCAAGCAGTGTTATTTACAAAATGCAGAAAATGCAATAGCAAGTGTGGGCTACTTATTAGGATGTAATGTGAATTTATGAGTTACCCTAAAATGTGAACTACATCAGTCGGCGACCCAACCAAATCAAACGGCGACCCAATTTTGGGTCACGACCCTTTGACTTGGGAAGCACTGAACTAGATTAGCAACTAAATTTATCTCGTTTTCCTCGAAATAAACCAAAACAAAACGCATGTTTTCTGTAGGCTAATTAGACCCATTTTCAAATGCAAAAAATCCTAGGTCCCTAATAATAGTTGTATTATAATATAATTCCTAAACCACATGTTTTAACAAAAGAAACAGATAAAATTTATTACGGCCCGCCGAGCCTTTTCAGATTTTGACTCAAGCCAACGCCTATAGGAAAAGTTTGCCGAGCTCTATAATATATAATCAACTTGAGGGTCGCGTAGGTTTTTGAAAACTGGAAAGGGGTTCGCGACCATGAAAAGCTTGGGAACCACGTTTCTAGAGAAACATGCTTGCTGACTTGGTTACGTGTTTGAAAGTAATACAAGTTGCATTGGAAGTTATTTACTGCTAGCTGGCGATCTGCAACGCGAATCCAGTATTCTGTTTGTAATTTCAATATTATATCACGAAATGTCATCAGCAAACGATTATATTTAAACAATTTACTATATTCGGCCCAAATTGTAGGTAATTGCCATAAAACAATGCTATATGTACATTTGACACATGGTTACCACTACAAAGCAAAACGAGTTTTTGTAGTTGTTGTTTGCTTTTTCAGGGTAATAAAAGTCAGTTGAGGATATTCCTTGATGTTTGTTCTTGGTTAGTTTTTGAAAAAAATTGTTAAATCGTTTACAAATATGGTGTTCAATTTACAAAATGCTATCTATGTACTAAGGTCCGCATTTGACACGACAAAGGTCTAGCTGAGGGCTTCATGTTAAAACAGTTCTGCGGTGTATAATAAAAATATGCTAACAGCATTTTATTACGTTGCAGTTGCAGAACAAGATCGAAGAGAAACATATGGATGGAGCATTTCCGTTTGGGACTAGCGGAGAACTTTAAAACAGAGGGATTTTGTATTAATGCATCTTGATATAGTAGTAAAAAAAAGTAAAAAAGTGGTATTAAATACGAAGTGTTGGACATTCCTAATCCACAGAATGGGCGAAGCGACATTTGTAAAATGATGGTAACATTGTAAAGTATAATCTGTTTTAAGAAAACAAATGATTTAAGAAAAAAATTATACCTAGGCTACTTCTGAAGTTTGGTCACAAATTGTCCTTCTCGCTTCATTTATTTTCTACGGAAACCATTGCTAACTATTTCTTGAGTAATCATTTAACGATATGTTTTTGATCATACATTCACGTTCCGCTCAAAAATGACATGAAATAAAATATCTTCTTCTTTTACAATAAGGATTATGTGACCCACGAAGCCCTTGCCGCCAGCGAATAGCTATCATATAAATATTGCAAAAGCTTTTTTTTAATAAATATGTAGTAGGGTGAAAATCAGTTGCAATTGTTAAATAACTCTATTCATCCAATTGTGTTGATGTTTTTAGTATTGCATTAACATTAAACACTCTTTTCGCTGGTTTTACTATAACGTGAAATTTTTTATTTCTTAGATCTTTAAAAACGTAAACAACATTACAATCGGTTTATATTTAAAAATGGCTTAAAAACGTATGCCACAGTTGTGTGTCTTACAAATGGAAAGTATCTGGACAAAGAGCAACATCCCATCAGAGAAAACAAAGCACGTTGCAACGTTTTGTTGTCTCTACAACAATATTAAAGATAAAAAAGAGTTCAGGTTTCCAACCGAAAATGGTAACAAGAGTTCCCTTACCTATAGTGATCCAAACAAAGCCACAAAGGTTATAAAAAGATCTAAAAGGTAGGGGAAAGCGGGGCAAAACGGACCCCTACCTTTTCTCGTTAACGAAAATTGCCACCGTCAATATTTGTTTACTGAACAGTGACTATCGTCGAAAAAACGTTTGTGGCTAAAAATTAGGCAGATTCGATTTTGCACAAACCTGGAAGGGTAGAAAATGTATTTGGGGGATATGGACATAAGGATAGCGCAGTAAAATGATGCCTTTGTTACTAAAGTTCAAGTAAAGATAAAGTTATTTTTTTGCTAAATAATAAGGTAAGGGTCTGTTTATTAGTACGAAAAACAGTTGTCGCTCTAAAAAAAATCAGGTGTTTATGCTATTGATAGTGTTGGGGCAAAACGGACCCCCAAGCGGGGCAAAACGGACCCCTCACAAGTTAATCCGTCATTACTAGCCTAAAACTGCACTTTTTTTATTTTTTTATTTGTCTTTCAGTAAGACATTTTGGAAATTGAATAAAATTAAAGAATAAATCATTATTTTATATGTTTAGATCAGTTTGACCGGAAGGCCAAACAATCAGAAATTTTACCAATATCTGTTAAAAAAGCTCGATTGCTATTTGTTTTAATACTTATGAGTTGGTATACATTAAGATAAATATAAGGCAGTTTTTGCCTATTTATAACCATTTAACTTCACGTTGTAAGGTAACTTGTGACAAATATCTCTGAAAAGTTTTACGCGCCACTTAAACACATATCCTTGATCCGGCATTTTCACACAACAAGGCAATTAAATTATATTTTATTAGTGGGGTCCGTTTTGCCCCGCCAGGGGTCTGTTTTGCCCCGTGAAAAAATCGACAACAAAAGTTAATTTATTCCGAAGGTATGCTTCTTTCAGTTGTTTTTTTTAGCATAGGAGTAACTTACAGTAAAACCTTTCAGTTGATACCCTATTCATCAAAAAATATTTTGTTAAACTCAAAATATAGCATTTATCCCTTACGGGGTCCGTTTTGCCCCGCCTTCCCCTATGTAAATTTATTGTTCAGCCGCAAGTATCTCACCAATGCACGGTTGAATAAATAATCTGATTTGAAATAAGTTCTGCTGTGTTTTGTTCTAAACCAGTGTTTCCCAACCTTTTTGACACTAGTGCCCCCTTGGGATCAATATTATTTCATATCGCCCCCCTCATATTGCTTTACAGTAAAGTATTATAATAATCGTTGCCTAACATCATAATGTCTTCACTTTCGTTTCGATAAGCTGTCAGTCTTATTTTAGGTTGTCTAACATACATTCACTATAGGAATTTATGGATACATTAATTCACCAGGTTATATAATTACCAGGAAAAACTCAACTTTCTGCACCAATACTTTAAATCAGGGGTCGGTAACCTTTTTTGTCACGGGAACCAATCAAACTCAAAAAGGTATCTGTGGGCCGCACAAAATGTAAACTAAGAATTGCGTTATTGGAATGTTAGAACAACTGTGAATCAGGCGGAACTCAGATTTTTTTCATTCATGCTACTAATGAAAAGTGTTATAAAACTAGTTTGAGGAAACGTGATAACCTTAGTGTTTATAGATAGTGTAATTCAGTGTTTGTTAAGCTGTTTAAGTCCTGGCGAGCGAAGCGAGCGCGATATTTTTGGTGTATACAAACATTTATTTTATTTCGTGCTAGTATTCACTACATTGCCGAAAAAATAAAAAAAAATGTAAAAAAATACATGTCTTACGTTTTACGTTTTCCGTTTGTCCACAACGGTAAAAAGGCGCTAATTTATTGCAAAGACAGCATCAAAACGTAAACAAACTGGACGTAGTAAGATCATTCGAAAAAAAAAAAAAAAAATTTTGCCCGTACTCAGTTAAAATAGTCAAAAAGTATTTGAAATGGACTCGTTTCTAGTTGTCAAAGAGGTGGCGGGCCGTAAGTTGGCGACCCCTGCTTTAAATATACAAACATGTTGCCGCGTATAAAACTCTGAACGCAACAACAACCAACAACTTTGCATAAGAAAGTCAATTATTACGTAACAATGGTCGGAAAACTACTACATGTTCGCAGTACGAAAATTGCCATTTAAGGTTAAAAGTTACCTACAGTCCTGTTTGTTACTATTGTTATGTAAACTTTTTATAAAATTTAGCCTATAAGTACTTTTATGTAACGCTCCCTTATGTGCATTCAGCGCCCCCCAAATTAGAAACAGACCCAAAACGGGCGGTACCGCCCACGTTGGGAACCTCTGTTCTAAACCTATTTTACAGTTTTTTCATTGATAAAAAAATGATTGGGCCACAGAATTTTTTTGCAACGTAAATGGGCTACGAAAGAAAAAAATATTATACAATACAGTCCAGGTGTAAACCGAAGCTGTAGTAAATAGAGTAAGAAAAGAAAGAACAACTATAATGAAATCGCAAAGACTGGAGCAAGAACAACGCCAAGAAGTCGCAAATAAATAATAAGGTCACGCAAAAGGTAGGTTACGTAAAAATAATAAAAACGAAATATCTAGGTCCTAGAATTACTTATAATAGTGGGTGTTATAATATGCTAAATATTGATGATAGCTCATATTTTGTTTAGCCTAATATCCTCTTGAAAATCCAGATGGGCCATTTCGGGTTGTGCAACGAACTCTACATTGTGACAGTCGTATATGGTGAGTTGTCTTTCCAGTAGACTACTTTGATGTTTGACGCAATGTCGTGAGAGGGCAGCTTGGTCATTTTTGTCTGAAATGTCTTACTTTTCCTAATGGTTTCTATGTGCAGTCCATCTAGTCGGATTTTTGTTGTTGTTTGACCGACATACTAGTTTCTTCATAAATCACATGTGACGACATAAATTGTTCAGTTAGCGCACGTAAGGTTACGTTAAAATCTGATGTATCCTTGTGGGGTGTAGAGCTGTTTAGAGGAGTTTGCCATTAAAATTTTGTATTTTCAAACATGCCATACAAAGCACATTTTCCACATGGGCCCGACTTCCATCATCAATATTTTGGCTATTTAACGCTAAAAGTCGAATAATTTATAAGGATTAATCCGAGTGTTAGTGTGTTTTTTTATACGTGAAAGTTGATGTAGGTACTAATTCCCTTTCTTTAGCCAACAGCCTTAGTATGTTTGGAAACTGGGAGGGCCAAACTGATATATGCTCTGTTGTTCTTTTTTATTTTTTTTTTCGGTGAACCGAAACGTTCTTTACAGGAACTAGCCTTCCGAAAGATATATCGACCATATTTTTAGGAAAACCTGATTGGTTCGCTTTTGAAAAAAGTCTGGATAATATTTCTGTTGTAAAACCTGGTGTATGATTATCTATTAATCAAATTCAGCACATCAATAAACTCTAACTGACCTTTGTTTGGTTGGTAGAAAATTTGTCTAAACACCAATGACATTCTAAATCTTCCACCATTTTTTATCAACTGTTTATTTGTGATAACCAAACAATTTATAATGAATCGTTTACAGATTTCTCTTATTTTTAGTAAGTTTGGCAATAAACGCACGATGTAGTCACTAGTGCATAGCAATGTTTGCCAAGCATACCGAATTGTTACTGTCTCCTGTCACGATACCTTCCGTTTAAAATAGCAGTTCTTATTCCAGTATTGTGCATTCAAGAAAACACATGGCCAATTCTACAATTGTGGATCTTGCTCTAGATGGGAGTGGTGAGTGGTGTTTCAATGCACAAGCGAGTGACCGCTTTACAAGTATACGAATTACATTTTGATAAAGCGTTTTTACGGCAGCCGCTACAATAATTAATGGTTGAGTGGCTATATTTCTTTTGTAATTCTTTTACGATTTTCGTTGTTTCAAGTGTCGACCTCCATCAAGTAGTTGCCTGCTATCTTTACAATACTCATTTATGATCTGCCATGCAAAACTTTTGGCTCACTGGTTTAAGGGAGTGCTTAACAAATGCCGTAAACCTTGAAGTGACGTTTCCAGCTGATTGTAGCAGTCGGACAGATATTTCACGCACGCATGTAGAAAGTATGTTTTCCTCGGACAATTTATGTGTTTTAAATAACAGGTAAGCATAAGCGGGTGTTGCACTAGCAAAATATTTTGCCGAAGGCCCAGTTGCATGCTGATATATACCATTTTTACCCTAAAATTGACCTTAATTTCAGTTGTACGAAGGATTTGTCATCAATGTTGCCAGCTTTGTGTAGTGTTTTCACCATCTCCTCACATCTACGGCGAACCATGTGCTTCTCCACTTGTATTTTCGCCAATTACAGTTTCTAAAAAACAAGTAGCCTTTTCTCAAAAACAAGTAGCCTGCTTTTTGAATATATATGCGAGGTCGTCCTAATCCACAATATGGAAAACTTCATAAAACAGCTCTACATCCCACAAGGAAATATCAAGACTTGAACGAATCTACGTAGCGACATGTATAAAAACCAGTATGACAGTTCAACAAAATATAAATTTTCGACCAGATGGACTGCACATAGAAACCAATGGGAATAGAAACCAAATTGACACGTCAGGCAATAATAACTAAGCTGCATAGTAATATACTAGAAAGAATAGCCCCCACCCCAAAATATCGTAAAAAAAGTATGTATCCTGACAGTAAAACATAATGTTTAATTTTAAACCATCTAGTAAAATCGCAGTATCAGACGTGTGTTTACAAAACACACGTATTTTGAAAAATATATCTTTTACTTTTTTAGTTTTACTTCATTATAAGCAGCTGTCAATGGTTTCGCATTCCATAAAAATCCAACCATTTATTTTATAGATATTGTGTTTGGGTTCACAAATGTTCTATTGCCCCAGCGAAGCCCATGTCCGAGCTCCCTTTAAACGTTCTCTAAGTTAATAGCATTATCCTGGTCTCGTATAAATCTATCAAAAGCACTTCCACGAACACGCTTGTGTTGCGGCCAGCGTATTGTTGGTATTTGGCTGTCTACCGTGTAATGGCGAAACGGTAACTAATTGCCATTCGCAATGCACAGTTGACGTTCTACTGTAGAGCATCAACTCATCGCTCATTTTATGGAAAACGTCTGTATAGGTAGTAGGTAGTATGTGTGTACTACATTATTTATATAAAATACCCATTTGATATATCATTATATATATATATAAGCTCAGCTTTCACGTTACTATTGGTGTCTAATTGGTAAAGATGAGTTTAAATTCAGGGGCTCGTATGGAAATTAGGTTCTACGAGGACAGCTGTATTGCAAATAAAGATTTGCGACTTTATGTATATTTTAAATGTTTGATCAAAATTTGTACGTTATAAATCAAGTTATTTATCACGCAAAACTATTACGCGTTCTCAACTTGACTCGTGTTTTGCTGTTCAGCCGTACGAAATAATTAATAAACCAAGTTACAAATGTGTGTTGATTTGCAAAATATCATAATCCATAGCCGTGGGCGGGCATCAGGCAAAATAGTTAATTTCGTGTAAGCACGCTTCAATTTGTTGCGCCTTCGATACCGGCTGAATAATTTATTTTCACTGTTGGCACTAAATCAATTGCATTACAACTGTAATGTTTTATACGCTCTTACTGGTAAATTCGTACGGTAACGTCCGCTAGTATTTTACTGTTGACAATGTTTATGTAAGGGCAAATACGTCGACCATAACTAAAGTGTTGTGCAAGATGATTCGGAATATTTTAGCAGTGCTTGTGCTAATCAACCTCAACTACCTGACATGGTAAGTAGACCCGACTTTGCAAAGTCGCCTTACTTATTAGAAAGAGCAAAGCAATGGGGTGAATTTATGTAGTATGAATAAATAATAAATATATGCATCGAACATATATGCTATATAATGTACAACTTATGTGCAACTATCTTAGAAAACGTTGTCTTGACCTCCATGTTTGTATTGTTTTCGTGCCAAGTTACCTTTAACGTTCACACCTTACCTATACGTTTTAGGGTGCTTTCAAATTATACTACCAAGGGAACCACAACGCCGCCTGCCACCAGCAACACGCAGAAGTTGCCCCAAGGGGGGACTGCGGCTGATAAACTTGTGGCAAGCTTTCAAGAGGATTTCATTGTATGACTGTTCATCGTTTCCATAAAGCATTGTTAAATTGAGCGGTGGGTCTTAGCATGTCTGTTTTTTGTAGGGAAATACCCAGCAACCGCCAAACACACGTATAACGGTCAGTCCAGAAGCGGAAAATGTGACGCGTTTTCTTGACAATCTCTTTAATGGTTACGATCGTCGAATTAGGCCAAACCACAAAAGTAAGTAAATGGAATTCGCGTTCATTAGATCTAAATAATTTAAAGGTTATACCCAGATATGCATATGATAGTTTAGTGACATTTGACAAATTCACATTATATTACCTCGAAGTTCCCCCGGTGTATAATTTGTTATTTCCCATGTCTATAATCACTTATAAATATCTTATGATATTTTATGATATTTTATGATATTTTATGATATTTTATGATATTTTATGATATTTTATGATATTTTATGATATTTTACGATATTTTATGATATTTTACGATATTTTATGATATTTTATGATATTTTATGATATTTTATGATATTTTATGATATTTTATGATATTTTATGATATTTTATGATATTTTATGATATTTTATGATATTTTATGATATTTTATGATATTTTATGATATTTTATGATATTTTATGATATTTTATGATATTTTATGATATTTTATGATATTTTATGATATTTTATGATATTTTATGATATTTTATGATATTTTATGATATTTTATGATATTTTATGATATTTTATGATAAAAGTTTAATTTTTCTCGTTTTTCATGTAAGAGAGCCCAGTGAACGTCACAGTGAGCATTTACGTTAACAGCTTTGCTTCGGTTTCCGAAACTACAATGGTAGGTAAACAACGGTTGGCCTACCTAATTTTATGTGTATGTATATATGTATGTATATACACAGCTTTTTGTTCAATAGGACTATCGCCTGACTTTTTTTCTTCGTAATTGGTGGAACGACCCACGCTTAGTTTTCAAAGACTCCTCAGAAGATGTGATTTCTCTACATCATTCCATGTTTCAGAACATCTGGTGTCCAGATATATACTTCACAAACGAAAAAACGAATAGTATCGACAAGGTAGTTGAAATGCCTCGCTTAATAGGCTACCTCAGCATGTAAAGTAGAAAAGATACGTGCAGCTTTTTTAATAAACATTATTTGTGGTAGGCAACAACCCACAACAAGCTTTTGCGGATATACAAAAACGGGGACATTTATTCACGAATAAGGCTGTCTATGTCGCTCGACTGCGCTATGCATTTGCAAAACTTTCCAATGGACATACAAACGTGTAAGATGCAACTTGAAAGTGGTGAGTTTTTTATTCGTTACAGTGGGGAAGGATTCGTTGCAACGCATGGGATTGTTATTAAAGTGGCTTTAGATGCACAGCGTTTTGCTTGGCGCGATATTGTATTATTGTTGTTATGTTTTGCAGCAGCTTTGAAAAATTAGGAGCTGTAATCGGTGCAATAGGGGCATATTATTAGGCAAGTGTTTTTTCTTCATATCATGTCACAATGTTGCTGAAATTGCTTAATAGCTAGAGTAAGAAATGCTCTTTATGCTATTTATCCGGATCTGTTGACCCATTTTGCGCAAATTCGAGGATAACTATGTTTTATAGCACCGAGTTAACACTTCTGCAATGTGTACCTTTCTTAATGGTCGTTTTTTTTAAGTTTTCCGCGGGCTTCGGAATTGCAAGCGTAGCCTACTCAATCAATTTTATTATGCCATTAGCGCTAAATAATAAAGGTTACAAGTTAGTTAATTTTATTATAGTTGGATACGAGTTAAAAGATTTAGCGTTGGAGTGGAAGAATGACACGGTTCCCATTCATCTTTCCAAATTTCTCGCCTTGCCAGAGTTTACTATTCTTGGCTACAAACCCCAGTCTTGCACAAAGTTTCATGAAGGTGGTAAGATTTCTTAGTGGATTTAAAAGTTTAAAGTATCCATAAAATACTCTTTATTGCTATGCGAACTGACGATATTTCAGACTATATTTTCTGACGATAATTCAGACTGTACTTCTTTTAAAACATGGAAACAATAGTTAACATACTTTGTATTGACCATGAGTAACTTTAGGCCACACAAATACCTACCACCAGGTTAAAAAACTTAGCAACACTATTTTCATGAACCTTGAAAAAGATTTGTTCATTTAGTATAGTATGTTTTTTCAAAGATAAACGTCATTAACAAAATGTTACGTTTCAGGCTCCTTTTCTTGTATTGAGGTCGTATTTATTTTGAAGCGTGAGATGGGCTCTTACGTTATCCAGACATACGTGCCCTCCACATTCATCGTGATTATATCCTGGGTTGCCTTCTGGATCAATATGGACTCGGCACCTGCACGAACTGCTCTTGGCATCACCACAGTACTCACAATGACAACACTAAGCTCTGGGACGAAATCGACGCTGCCCAAGGTAGAAACTCCACTCGTAGAAACGTAACTAAATAAATATATGATTTAAAAAGGTTTATCATTCGGTAACCATATTTTCGTATGGTGTACCATAACTAGGCATGCCGCCTTTAGGATGAAATTATTTCCTTAAACGCAAACATACTAGATGCACGAACAAGGTAGGGGTAAATCGTGGAATTTTCTCGTTTACGTAGTTGAAATAGACATAAAGTATAAGAAATGGCCTCGTGCCCACATATAAATAAAGTAGCGTGACGGACAATTTACATTGGCTTGTTGTTGTTTCGTGTGAGCCAAAATTTTCCAGTATTGCGGTCTAGATTTTGGGGTACATGTTGGCCAGCCAGTTTATTGTTTGGTCGTCCAAAGTCTTTAGACCATGCACCCCATGCGGTGCTCTTAGTGTTGGGCAATCGCTAATGATTGTTCTTAGCACCGCACTTACAGTCTTCTGACGTGGCCAGACCCTATTTGCACATTGATGAAAAGGCCAACACGGAGTGAAGCAAATGGTAAAAGTGCTCGACAGGCTATCAAGTTGGTCCTTGGCTGCGAAAATCATCCGGTCGAAAGGCTGGAAGTTTTGGAAGACAGGACGTTGGTGTTGGCCTCAGACAGCCTGTGACAATACGCAAGGCTTTGTTGAGCGTTGTGTCGATGAGTCGAATGACTACTACGACACCAGGCAGACGCACAGTACTCAGCGGTTGAGTAAACAAGGGCCAGGGTTGCTATTCGCAATGTTAAAGCGCATGTACTCCCACCTGTTCCCACCAGACGACGTAGTAACGCGATACGGGATGATAGTAGTTAATTCCGCAGTGATTGCAAGTGCCATCGAAAAGTCTGTCTCCTGTCCAAAGTTACCTTAATATATTTTGGCGTTGGAGAAGGGCAGAATGCCATCGTCGAGGCGGACTTCACGTTCACGCCTTGCTTTCCTGTTGTTAGATGGAAGGCTGCCGTAACAGTTACCTTTCCTGAGAGTCAATTTTTAAGGTACAGGTAGTCGGCGAAGGCTGTCATTTCTTGTGTGAGGGTTTCCTTCAACGACTGGCATCCACAGAGGAATGCAAGATGCTAAGTCGTCAGCATAAGCATACAGTTTTGAGATCATTCCAAGCAAATCACATGCGTAAATGTTGAAGAGTAAAACCATATTTTTATAGCTGTTCCCGCATTATGCACCATATCAGCAAAATTTGAATTGGGACTTGTCGGCTTTCCATATTTGAAGCGCCCGAGAGCGATAACAAACTTGTCCATTGTAAATTGGCCAGATGTGCTACCGCAGTCTGCCTCATTTAACTTCTAGATATCAGACACTTCTTTCGCGGCAAGTCGGGCAGACCTGGATTTGTCATTGTACATTACATTCTTGACAAGTTATGATGCAATGGAATTGGCTGAAAAGCAGCATAGGTGTGGAGGTTTCTTTGTTCTTTCGGTTAGATTGTTAAAAGTACTCCATGCCTTTCGACTTGAGTGAGAAAAGTTGATGGTTTAGACGGTCCCTTCCCAGTGCTCTAGCCTTCGTTGCGGTCAAGATATATCATTAGTTCCGATGCGGCACTGTTAGTAGCAGGATTATTCGGTGCTTCTAAGATATGGAGGTGTACAGGCGCTGGCACTTATTTGGGCTCTCAGTTTAAGACAGGTCGACGCTGATAAGGAATTGGCTTACGGAAGTAAAATGTGTTTCTTAGACAATCACGATGTGTTTAGGTTTCCTATGTAAAAGCGATCGATGTCTGGATGGCCGTCTGTCTGCTTTTCGTCTTTTCTGCTCTTGTTGAGTTCGCAATGGTCGACTTTGTATCGCGCCGAAGCAAAAAACTGCCATCAATTCGACGAAAAAGCAAAAATAATGAAAATGCAAGTAAAACATCTTTTGCCAAAAGTAACCTCTTTATTTGCCCTAAAAAAAATAATGAAACTCGTTTGGATAAAAAGTAAAAAAATCGACAAATCAACATGTTGTATACCTTATTTAACAAAACAAAAATAGTTTCCAAAACACATCTTACGTTACATTTGTTTATAAGCAAACTAATTTTCAATCTACAGCAAGAAACACCAAACGATGCCAAAAGCCTTTCTAGGCATTACCGACGCAAGGCTCAGAGGATTGATGCGGGCTCAAGAATTTTATTTCCCCTCGTTTTTATTATTTTTAATATTTTTTACTGGATATATTATAAGGTAAGAAGAGTTGTGCGTTATTTTAGTACAGGAACACCTGCCTGACAAAACATTAAGTTAATCCACTTTATACAAACATGTTTCTTTAACATGAGGCTAACATGTTTTTATTGTTTCAGATGCAAAAAAACGTCGAAAAAACCTATATGAAGGGAGCCATTCCATTTGATTCAGCACAATCTTAAATTTTATCAAATGTTTACTTTTATCCCCAACCTATTGTTATTTTATTCTAAATAAAGAAGTTGCCCTACAGTATTTGGTTGCTCTTCTGAACTTTTATCAAAGAAATGAAGGAAATACAGCTGGCCTCTAGTGTTAAAACAACCAACCACGTTGATGACGTGAAAAAAATTTCCCTAAAACTTGTAATCTTTCAAACAGGGTAGTACTATTTAATTTTGTGCAATATTTGCCTAATTTGTACAATCCAACCATAAATAGCCTACTATAGATGTGGTGCACTCGGTGACGACTCAGATGAAATAAGAAACAGCAAAACATACACAAAACAAAATCAATATTTGAAAGGTAGGCCTGTATTTAAATCAGTATGGGAAATAATAAGTCATTTCAAGATGAAATCTACTAAGCAAATATAGAAATAATATATGGGAGAATGAAGCATGCTTAGTGGTTCTCAACCTTCTATACTTCGTGACCCCTTCCAAATTTTGACGTAAAAAACAAATAAATATTGCCTTTGAACAAACTTGTAATTTTCATGTTGGAGTCAATGGGTAGCCTACATTCTTTGGATTAGCAATGATGATTAGCAAATGACATGTCATTAGGTATCGGATCGCGAATGCAATGTCGAAACGTGTATCTCTAGTTTTCTCTACTCTTAATCAGGGCTGCGGATTAGGTTAAAAATAACCCCGCCAATTTTCCTAACTAAAATAATGTGGATATTCAGCAATCCACGTAAAGGGGTGTCGTATAATTCATTCACTAACAATACATGTTGGAAAAAAGTTCACCATATGCTATTATACCTTTACAATTTCCAGTTGGCGGCCATATATGAGCTTTGAAATTTGGGACTGCTCATGCGCATGTCGGACTCGGGTAGTTTTACGTGGTCTTACCCGAGTCCCGAGCCCGACTCCGAATCCGCAGCCCTGCTCTTAATGCTGTAAACGTAACATTAAAAATACCTAAACATTCACGTGAATATATTTAGGACAGGCCTGCATACCTTAAAATGGTTCAAGGGCCATTACAAGCAAAAAAACATTGCAGGCCGTATACTGAAGGCGACAGATTATCATATAGTAACATAAATATATTGTTTTTGAGCAAAATATAAAAAAGTGCTTCTATTTGGTTAAAAAAGGCAACGCTTTCAATTTAAAAGCATATACCTGACATATTAGGCACATCAAATAATTTGCATAATGGTCGCGCTTCAAGTTAAAAAACAGAAATTTTACTGTAGCGCTTTAGGGCTGAATAGATTTCCTAAAAACAGACCAAAACGAATTTTTTAATAACAAGAATTGAAGTTAACAAAAAAAGTAAGACCTAATAGCAAAAATATAGTTTGTAGGAGGTAGCCTATTGTTTGCGATTGCCTCCTGGATCAGGCCTATGTTTTTTACAAACTCGCTGTGTTAATGACCCCACAATATTTTGATCCGCGTAGTCTGATGTTGCAAAAATTTCACCCCTGAATTGGCCTTTTACTAAATGATAATAGGCCTACACTTAAACTATTGTTGTTTTCGCCAATCATTACTGCAATAATGTGTGATCGCGCAATACACTAGCTGACTAGCATTAGAGTCCGCAATTATTTAAAATAGAAGTAGCGTTTTACATTCACCTTCTAAGCACTTTACAGTTACCTTGTTAAATCGGCAAAAATATAGTTTGAAGTGACCATATCGTCCGCTTTGGTAGAACCAACGTTTGTAGAACGCAAAAGTAGACCAGGCTTCAAATTCGTTAGGAAAAAAACGTTAACTGCATTAAACTAAACACGTTAGCTTTCGTCCGCACGACTTAGTTAAAAACCATTATATTGTGTTGTTAGGACTATGGAGCAGTGTTCCCTCTAAGCCACACCAGACAAATTGCGTAGTAAAATTTGCCTTTTGCGCACTTACATCATTCTCAACTTAGAAACTGACAAATGTTTACATTTTTTGCCACAGCAGTTTTAATATTTCGCATTGGCCATTATTTCATTGATGTTTGTTGCTAAAATCATGTAACAAATCTCCATTGACGATTATGACGTATACATGTTTTGTCTAATCCAGTGGTCGGCAAACTGTGGGCCGCGAGCTACTTTTTAATAGTTTAGTTTTATCATGTAGTTGTGGGCCGCGTGAATGCTGTAGATATATTGTATTGTATTTTAAAACTTGGTAATTTTTATATTGTCTCAGCGTGGTCCAGAGCCGCGTACCAAATGAGGCCCGGTGAGCGCCCGTCAAACTATATTTTTTGCCAACTTTAACTACGTAAACGCAAATTTTTTCGCGCTCGGCGCTTATATTCTTCCTTTTAAAATATGTTTTACATTATGGCATGGCAGTATTTTCGGCATGAAAACGCAGTGTAATATTTCACCTTTCTTGGTGAAATTTCCCCTACAAAAAATAATTTCTACCAACATAGAGTTTATGTAGTTCTTTCTTCACGATTTAATATTGCTGTTATATCGTGAGTAACGTTTATCCAAAATTTTATTACACGATTAAAAATGTATGCCTTTTTGCGTTACGTACTATTTACCGGTATATGATTGCGGGGCCGCCATACAGTGGTAATCTTTTATGCATTGTGTAGGTTATGTTAAAGACTTTAAGCCTAAGGTAAACGTTTCGCATTCTAGTGCCTCCAACTCAAAACAAATATCCGTGGTGGGCGTTCAATAGTTCTGAAAAGAGTTCTTTGGCCCGCGACAAAAAAATTTGCCGAACACTGGTCTAATCGGTTTTCATCATCCATTCTGTGTATGCTTTTCATCTCACGTAGAATTAAATGTCCACACAGGTAAACCAAGATTTAAAAAAATGAGTTTAGAGTCCTGAACACAGCCTTGGAGTGTTGGACAATATTTCGGGATCAAAAACTGAAATGCATTTTTGGGGAAGTATATTTTTACGTTAACATTGTGCAGACACAGCTGTGGGGTCAATGGCCCACACAAATTGGCAAAATCATTTTGATAAATGCCCATGAGCGAGTAGTTCACGAATCTTGATTGTGTGCTATGCCATCTTTCGAAATTAGACCCAAATAAGGGCATATTTTTTCGCGCGATCGCTTTGTTGCCATATATTTGAAGTATTTAAACCCGATTCTAGTTGCACATACAAGTTTCTTGAGAATATTTGTTTCACGACGTCACGCTTTGTGATGTCATCTCTAACATTTTTGCGACTCACCCCCATACATCGAACAATGAACTTCCGCGGGCCCCTGCCAACTCAGCCCTAAAATTTTCTTGCGCACTACAAAAAATATTTGCTTAGTAGAAAGTTTTCTTAGATAAAACTTAGATGAAACACTGCTATGGAGGTATATGTTGCAAAATAAGATATTCACTTTTAATGTTGCTCTAAAGCAGCGGTTCCCAAATTTTTCTAAAAATTCTGCCTGGCGGACCCGTTGCAATTATTTTGATATTTCGCGGCCCTATGAAATTTCAAGGGTCAGTTGACCTATATTTCATGTAATACACTAGTGCAGTCACGATTCTTTCTCATGTAACAACCTTCGAAATCAGGGTGGTCCACGGTTGACTGCATCGCGGGCCACAATATTTCTTGCATATTCTTTGCGGGCCACATAAAGTAGGCTAAATGCGTACCAGGAGCGGATCAACGTTTTTCGTTTGGTCGAGGCATGAAATGTTTAAAGATAACGTCACAAAGTAATATCAAAAGACAGATACGCTCCAGAAACTTACTTCTGTCGTCGAACTTGTGCGCAAATAAAATCGAATGTTATGAGACTGGGAAAACTGGTGTGCGCGAAGCGCGAAAAATTTGCGTATTTGACAAAAATTTTAATTAGAAGACTGCATTTTATAACCGTGAACGTTCGTGTAAAAGAGATGTTGCATACTCCCCAATCGCTAAATTACAAAGACGTTATCATTTCGCGCAAAAAGGTTTACTTAACCAGATCTATTTGGCTGAAATTGCAACTGGGTTTGGACCACCCTGTTCTAACTAATGTGAACGATTCGCTGATAGCAGGTAGTACAGCATAATAGATGCTTTATGATGTCACAATAGATATCATAAAACACGCTATGATCGAATAATAAAGCATAACTAAAGACAATAAAGATGACAGATAATGTTTAAAACATAGACTAATGTTTAAAAACTTAAAAGACTAATTCTCCTTGCGGACCCTCTGAAACTGCTGTACGGACCCCAGTTTGGGAACCGCTGCTCTAAAGTCTAAACAAGTCAACCATTTATGCCTTTAAGTTATATGGTTTAAGGATAGAATGCTATTTCCTAGAACTTTATAGGACAATGGCTCAAATATAGGAAAACTCTAACTCCAATAAAACAACGCACGTGAGCACTGTTCATTATAGGCTGCTTCACAGCACACACGGTTGTGATTGCAAGGCAAAGGAGGTTTGTGTTTACTTAGCCTAGTCGTCATCCGCAGCGCCACTTACTTCGATGAAGGGTCGGCCTGAACCAGTTTAATAGTTTTGTAAAACTTTAAATGCATTCTACAAAACGATTTTAACCGTATATTTTGCAATCTGTAAGACCATATTTTATATTTGTTAAGTACATTTTTCGATGTCATAAAAATACAGTATGAATAACCCTGGAATAGAGTTGGACTTGGGCTGGATTCAGAAAACCACCATTAACTTGCCTGCTGTTAACCGAAGAGCTGCTACTCTGTCAACAAGGAGGACTGTTAAAAAGTCGTGGCAAGCAGCATGGCTTCTTCGGGCAGTGACATGCATTGACCTAACTACTTTATCAGGTGATGACACGCCAAGCAATGTGCAGAGGTTATGCTACAAAGCAAAATACCCTATACGCCCAGATCTCTTGGAAGGTTAGGAGTTGGTTATATATTAAATTTGAATTTTAATGTAAGTAACAAATTTCTCTTGTTTTGCAGCAATGGGAATGCAGGACGAAGGCATTACTGTTGGAGCCGTTTGTGTGTATTCATCGCGTATTCCAGAGGCTTTGAAGTTTCTAAAGGAAGCAGGAGCCGAAAACATTCCAGTTGCCTCTGTTGCCACTGGATTCCCAGCTGGACAAACTCCATTGGAAACAAGATTGGCCGAAATATCTAGAGCAGTAAAGATGGGAGCCACTGAAATTGATATTGTTATCACAAGAACTAAGGCATTGCAAGGAAACTGGAAGGGAATTTATGACGAAGTTAAGGCTTGCAAGGAAGCCTGTGGTGATGCACATATGAAAACAATCCTTGGAACCGGAGACCTGGGAACCTTAACAAACGTTTACAAGGCAAGCTTAGTCTCAATGATGGCTGGATCTGATTTCATTAAAACTTCAACAGGAAAGGAGGGTGTCAATGCAACCCTTCCTGTTGGCCTTGTTATGGTCAGAGCTATCAGAGATTATTACCATCAAACTGGATTTAAAGTTGGTTTCAAGCCAGCTGGTGGGATTCGCAGTGCAAAGGATGTCTGCACTTGGTTGTCGTTAATAAAAGAAGAGTTGGGAGATGAGTGGATGAAAAACAGTTTGTTCCGTGTTGGCGCTTCATCCCTTTTAACCGATATTGAAAGGCAGTTATACCATTTTGTGACTGGGCGCTATGCTGCAGCTCACCAGTTACCTCTTGCATAAAATCAATAACTTAATAATTTGCCACTGTATATTGTATAATGTATATACATCAATAATATATATAAACTACAAAATGTTGTAAAATTAATCTTATGGAGAAATCATAATGGGTTGACAATGGTGTGGATTGTAAGTTTCAATTGATTTTGTAGCAATCGGTGTGCTTAATGTATTGTTGTCGATTAAATTTTTTTGAGTGCTAATTGTAAAAATAAATATGCCTATTTCTAGAAAACCAAAGTTAGGCCATAATGAAATCTGATACATTATATTTGGATCTTCAAAATAGACAAAGCCCTACTGGACATGGACACATGTTTAGCAATGCTACTCAAACGGTCCTTCTAGTTGCATCATACTGCTCAAAGCTTGATATAAATTTATGTTTTGTTTCAAGAGATAACAATTGTGAAAAAGTGGACAATTTACACTCAATTACAGAAGGTTTTTTGATTCCTGAAAACTGTTTTAACAAAGTTAAAACGAAACACATTTCCTCTATTCCCAAGTATGTTGTTGATTGCAGCTTTCCAGTTATATATCTCCATAGTCAAACTTACCTAGTATCTGGTCTGTGTCATGTTATAAGGCAATTGGTAAAACTAGCTTGTGTTTCACACAATCAATCATTAAAGTTCCTTTTAGGACATAAACAATGTTGCCTAAAGGCATCGTCAGAAATCAGTTCAAGGACTAGACTGTGTGAAGCTCTTGCACCTTTTGTTATTGATGAGTGGTATTCAGACAGTGGAAGGTTTGGTGAAACTCCAAAACCTATTAAAGATTTGGAACACGTATTTGCACAGCCAGTGGTAATACATAACATGGATAAATGTCAAAGAGTTGTACTGGACAAGTTAAAAAGAAAGGCACATGATACAGAGCAACCTGAGCCAACAAATAAATCAAAAAGAAGCAGTAGGAAGGAAGTAGTTGCAACCCAAGATTTGCCGCCATTGGAACATGTATTTGTTGAAGGAGTGGAATTTGCTTTGTCAGACTTGGCGCTTTTACCAATGGTACACGCGTTTCTTCTGGCAAATAAATCAAATTTGAAGATTGTGTATGATGAGATTAGACTTATCATGACATGGTATGAGCGTCTTCAAAGCATAAAACCACTCACTCTTGCAGTGAAACAATGTGGGGTGCAATTTATTCCTTTTGGCACCTTCATTAACAGTTCTTCCAACAAACTTGAAGCAGCTAAATGTCAAATTTTACAACTTGCAACAAATACACCAAAGCATTGTAAAAAAGAAAAGTATGCTAAAAGTATTTTTTACACATAAATTATTTTTCGTTTAATCAAAGCATACTTAAATGATAAAAATGAAATAAATAATCTTATGCTGTTGCCTGATGTATGATACCATAAATTTTGTGTTTACAGAAAATTGTTGGAGAAAACTATCAGAAGAGACCTACCAAACATCCTGGAAAAAGTTGAAAATTCTATGCCACTAGATTTTTTAGAATTTAAAACTAATGAACTTTTTGTTGACTGGAAAAAGATTCCCCGAGATGTCCACCCAACAACTGTAACTATATCCTATTGTAAAATACGTAAATAAAAGTGTACTATATAATTTTTTTTTCTATAGTTTGATTGATGACCAATAACCATTCAGATTAACAACATCATATTTTAAATATTATATGTTGTGATTTCACCAAATCACATACATATTGTTTTTTTTAAACCATATGGTTAAATTAGAGCTTAGATGATAAACACAATTGGTAGTTAATTTAAAACTGTACAGACATTTCTGCTTTATAGGGAGAACTCACTGAACTAAGGGCAATCCGAAAGTGTCGTCAAATTGAAAACATTTTGCAGGCTGTAAAGCTAATAGCAAAACCTGACAGCAAAATAGTGGACTTTTGTTGTGGTGGTGTAAGTATCTTCTGTAAAACTATATATTGTGCACAAAACACTAAACCTGTTACAACTGTATAGGGCCATGTTGGCATTGCCCTAGCATATTTTCTTCCCCATAGCCAAGTGGTTTTAATTGATAATAAGGAAGAATCATTGGATCGAGCAAGAGCCAGGATCATTAGTCTAAATTTGAGCAATGTGATGACATACCAATGTAATCTTGAACATTTCAAGTAGGAGTTTTTAATTTCAAAATATACAACCTGTGTTTAAGGTTTAAAATTATTTTTCTCTTTTTTAAAGGGGCAATTTTGATATTGGAGTAGCACTGCATGCATGTGGAGTTGCCACTGACATGGTTCTCAACAAGTGCTATAGTCAAAATGCATCTTTTGTTGTTAGTCCTTGTTGCTATGGCAGAATACAAAATACTGACAATATATCTTATCCACAAAGGTTTGTGTAAAACCTGTGCTGATGAACTGTATTTAGGTCTGCCAAATATGATATTAATCAATTTGTTTCATCTTAGCAAAGCGTTTGTTAATATTCCCGCTAATTTCGATGAAATGTTGGTTTTGGGAAGGGGTGGTGATCAAACAACTTGGAACTTTGACTCTATAAAAGCACTGCAAGGTTGTTGTCATATTTCCTGCAATGTTATCCAATGACAAATTAAATATGTTAATTGTACATTACTGTTTCAGGAAAAAGATGTATGGGAATTGTTGATACTGACCGTTTGCTCGCTGCTCAAAGCAGAGGATACAAAACTAAACTCTACACTATGCATCCACTCAATTGCTCCCCTAAAAACAATTTGCTGATAGGAATGAGATAAATTGACAACACAGCATACATTTTTTAATAAGGAATGACGACACCACAAATACAGCATGCATACTTTTTATCCACATGCTTGGTTTATATTAGTAGTGCTTTTACTTATTTGATTGGACTATCAATCATTGTTTGTGCTTTGCACACACCCTTTCCTTCGACAGTAAATGGAACTCCTTTATAACAAGCGATGCAGTCTTTGTCAGTATGGAGGTCAGGTTGTACTTTTTCAAATATCTTTTTCTTAGGGTTAAGCATAGCATCAGGTTGCCCTAAAGTAATAGTAATAGCAATTGATATGCAACTCAAAAGCTATAACATTTAACCATTAATTAGATGATCCAGCACTTACCAGTATAGCCTTCAAAAACAATACGGTCTCCTGGTACAGCACTGCTAGGCGGATCTAAAATCTCCACTTTGCTTGCAGTGTTTGCACACATTACCATGGCTTGTGAAAGAATGCCCCTCATCTTTGCCGGTTTTAAATTGCACATGAGCACCACCATACGATCTTGCATCTATCAAAAAGTTGGCACAAGCACCATCAGTGTATTACAATTGAAAGAGTGGTTTTCAAACTAACACACCTGATCAATTGGTATGTGATTTGCGACACCAGTTACAACTGTGCGCAAGCTTTCTTCGCCAGCATCTATTTCTTCAAGATACAATGTGTCTGCATCTGGATGCCGCTTGACAGACATTATTTTGGCAACCCTCATGTCAAGCCTGGAAACATCAATGGGTCGCTCTTCTGGTGCAGGTTTAGGAGTCTTTTTTGGTTTACCATCTACATGGATAAAATGTTATTCATATCCAAGAATATAGAAATATTTAGGAAACACAACAGAATTGTCTAAAAATGTTGTATTGAGTGCTCTTAAAACTATTTAGTAGCAAAGGGAAAAAGGAGATTTACAAACCCTCACAGTTACAAACCTTTCTTTTGCTTTGCTGGTTTGGTATTTAATTTTTCCACTGTTTTTACAGTTTCTTTTTTGGATCCTGTTTCCTTGTTGGGGTTAGATTCTACCGTTTCACTGCTAGCAGTCACTTTAGGTAGGGCAACCTATTTAAAAAAACGATAAAATTAAAGCTTAATCTATATAAACCTTTAAAACTAGGCGTGGTCAAGGCTGCACACTAAATGCATAGCAGGCATGATAAAATTAACAAGAAGAGATCTGAATTCTGAAGTAACATTCAGAGCTTATAGCAGAATCTTTGCTTTTTTTCACTTATAAAACCATAGTCAAATTAAAGCTCCTAATTTTTTTGCAAATTTTAATAAAATCTGTTAGAAAAGTTTTTTGTTAATTCTGATGGTAAGTGTGAGTGTATAAATTAAACACTTTCTATACTTTTTTTTAAGCTGGTTTGTTGTGGAAAATCACATATTATACTTTTGATACCTGTTTAACACCATTCAATTTCTCCAATGTCAATAACTCATTTTTCAGTTTTGCAAGCTGGTTTCTTAACTGCTCATTTTCAAGTCGTAACTTTTCCTCTTCTTGTGAAGCAAAGGAAGAAACTAAGTTGTAATAAAGTAAAATAACTAAACATTGCATTGTATGTTTTACACAAAAATTTGAATTAGTAATAATACAAATATGTCAAATAACGGCTTAAATAAAATGATATAACTCACATTTCAAAGATATTACTTTTATAAGCATTTTAAAGTTCAGTAGACACCACTCATATGGTTGTATTTTATAGAACAACAAACTTTTTTAATAACTTTTATTTTGGATGAAAGGTTTTTCATTACGTACCACAGTAAACTAAACTTCTATGTCTAGAATTGACAACTCGTTTTGTTTGTGTAAAAAATCGGTAGGATTCTAGACCAGCGCCCAGTTCTATATACTTTATTTAGGTGGTATAACAATCGATTTCTTGAGGTTTGTTGAACACTACTACATCGGGCCAATGATCACTAAAATGACCATACTTTTTATTTTGCGCGTTTTATATGTGTATCTTGCCCACTCTAGTTCGCAGTGGGTCTTGTTCGGGTTTACAGCGTTCGAGTTCGTTATTTATTTCACATGTACGTCGACGAAGCAAGCTTGGTTCGTGACTACGTCTCGCGTTTTACGGGGTAACACTAATTTACGGAATGATGAATGGTCGGAACGCTTACAGTATTATTATTAAATAAAATAACACTTGACCCACCTTCACCCAAGCGCTAAACCCCACCCTAACCCAAATATTGTGCGTTGGTTTAATAATTGTTTTAACGGGGTAACACTTAAATTTGTGAGCGTTCCGACCATTCATCATTCCGTAAATTAGTATTACCCGTTTTACGTACAGGTTTGTTCCTTTAATTTAGCCAGATGCTGTCGGAGCACTGTGAGCTTTTCCTCCGCCAACAAAGATCTTTTTGTAAATGCTTCCAAGGTATACTGGTCTGACATCCTTGTACAGTATTTAGCTAGAGCTCGCAGCATTAATGTTATTCCAGTCCAAAAAGTAATATTCAGTGCGAAAAAAACGCCGTGTTAGAGAAATTTAACAATTAAAACGTGAAACTTCTCAACCGTAACAAAATTATTCATCCGTATATTATATTTTACGGTGATTAATGCTGTTTTGTTCAAATCTTTTTGCTGTAACCCTAATGTTTTTAACTACATGCTTAAAATAGGCGTTGTTTAAACCAAATATACTTAAAAACTTGTCTACACATTGAAACTACGGAATGACAAGCTAAATCTACAACGCATATTTACTGCTACAGTCAACTGTCAGCAAATTGCTGGAAGCGTTTTGTCAATCGTCCGAAATTTTCTGTTTTCATTATTCGTGTTAAAGCGAGTTGTCACGAATTTAGTTTCCGCTAGGTGAAATATTTTATATAAGCGAATTGCATTTATGCCAAAAGCAGCAGTCCCACTGTTCACTTAGCTGGAGTCAGATCGCGTACGTTACGGAGGTAATTAATGTACGTTAGGGATGTTCAGATTTACCTTTTTTTTGAAAATTTATGCTTCCTGCTTGATTTCCCATTATGTGTTACATAAAAATCAGTTTCACAAGTTTTCAAAACAATTGGACAACATTTAGGGGCTCCGCAGGCACCCCAAAGTTATCACGGTAGATACTTAAACGTCCATAGTAGGATTCCAAATCCAAGCGTTTTCAGAACGCTTCCTATTGGCTGAAATTTTATGACGTAATAGATTCTTTTTAAGCGCAAATGTACTATAGTACTTGAAAAATAAAAAGTCAAAACATCGTTTATTGTCCTTTGACACCGTTTTGAATTTTACGCCGTAAAAGAAGCGCAAAATAACCACACCACTGTTCTGTTAAAAAACAAGCGTTAGCAGTATATGTCTCAAAAATTAGTTCAAGTGTGTTTAAACTTGACCAATAATATCCCTAGCCAAAACGAGTTGTGTGTGAATGCAGGTGTGCAAAGCCAAAACAGGCCATTACAAAAAAATTGCGTACAGTCTGCTTAAATGACCGTACGCAACTATGCTGGGTATACGTACTAAACTTAATAACTTCGTTTTGTTTATGATTTATTAAAATATAAATATTTTTTGTCATGTGCGTTTGAACAACCAACTTAATTGGCAATTTTTTTTGGCTGCCTTTTACTCATTTCTAGGTGCCATTTTAGTAACAATAGCCTGCAGTTTCCTGATTGCAAATATCATACAACTTGAATAAATAGGATTGAAAACTTTAAACTTTACTGTAAAAGTAATGATGATCAAATCTGCAATTGTGTGACAAACTTTGTATTATTTACCAGGCGGTGTGCCACTTTCCTTTAGGTTAGAATTAGTTAATTATGAACTCTAATCTGTTGTGGTGGTCTAAGTAGGCTAAATGAAGCACACAACTTTAAATGAGTTGGAACTATATTAGTGTAAAAAGTCAATTTTACCCACCATTAGTGATTGTTAAACACACCTTATGATTAGCTATATAAGACTGATTGACTTGATTGTATTTTAAGTTGGCACTTTGGTGCCATATCTAAAACACTTACAACTTTTGTTTCATTTTCTGATTTTCACTAAGATCTTAATTAGCAATTTTTGAGTATGATTAAAGTGCAACAAATTAAGAAGGATTTTCTGCTTGTGTTCAGTTGGTGTGTACTGTTTCAATCATAGTTACCATTTTTTCTAACAATAATAAATTAACTCAAAAACATCTAGATTTATTATAAAGAAATCTAAAAACTATTTTTGAAAATATTTAATACGCTTGGACATAACGGGTTTTGCCTTTAGCTTTAAATTTGCTGTTTTAAAAAACATTTTACTGAATATGGACCAGTTATGGAAATCTTGATTTATTAACTCACTAATTAATTGTTTTTCAATTAGCAAAAAATTTAAACCTAAAGAAATTACAAAATAGATTATCCTTGACATTAAATCTGCCACAATTTTAGATTACACAACATTTTTTTGTAATAATCTAAAGAAACATCTAAAATCTAAATTATATATTTAAGATCCTAAAGTCCTAAACAGTAAATCTCATTTAAAAAAATGCCTGATTGATAGGAATGGGATGTTCAAAGTAGAATACCAGAGGTATTATTAAATGGTAGTTTCAAATCCAGAATGTTCTAAGGTTTTTAATTGCAAATATTGATTTGTTGGTCCATAACATGAATGACATTAAAGCAATTAGGATTCAAATTGTAAGAATGCCCTTACATTACCGTTTGGTTACGACCTAAAAGGGTGAAAACTTAACTATGATGTTGTTGTATACATAATATTTCTTTTGTGTTCTAATGCATTTTATTTCAACTTTCTTAATTTGATAGGCATTTCTATTTATAACTAACTAGGTTTAACATGCTATGAATAATCTTTTAGATCATCTTCAATGGAGTTGTAAATGTAACAGAGGGAGCAGGCAATGTGGTATGGTTGTTCCTTAACCCGTTCCCATGGAGCCCTATGTAGCTCAGGTGAAAAAGTGACTGTCCCTGTTGAGCCAAGATCTTGGATGCAAGCCTCATGTCATGGCTAGATGTTGCTTGCATCACAGCCTGAATTACTGAAACTGATTTTAAATGAATTATTTCAAATATTACAGTTTAATTTTAATCATATTAATTGCAAATTCACATAAGCCGGAGAATGTGTATGCAAAGTTTAAAGTCATTTTTATTTAATCTGTGAAGTGTTTTTTGTGATTTTTTCTGTTTTTTTAATACCTAAGTCTCCTTATCTAGTGTTGTCAATTTTTGGTGTAATAAAGAAAGCATGGTCAATGCATGTTAGGTATGTGCACAACTAAAAACAAATACATTTTTTATGAAAACAGTTGTTTCTAGAATATATATATCAGGGGTGGCCACATGCGGCTCTTTACCCAGTTGTGTACGGCTCTTCCGTTCATGTTGCAAATATGATTTTTTAGAATGTTTCGATTTCGTTTGGTCAACTTTATGGTGTGGACTATTGCCGGTTCCGAGTTGGTCTGTTTGCCTTAAGGCCAACGTATCTTTAACAATACTTTTGAAACAAGATAAACGCAAACAAATTAAATAAAAAAAATACTAGGGAGAGGCTATTCTTTTTGTTTCATGTGTGTAAGGTGTGGCTCTTTGTAGTTAACCAAGTAACAAAATGTGCTTCAACATGTAGGCATAAATTAAAAGGGCCTTATTAAAAATCCCACCACAATGCATATTATTTTGGTTAGGGACTGGTTTAAGTTTTGGGTTGGGTTGGTTAAACATTATTAATAAATATAATAATACTTGACCCACGTAAGCCCAAACGCTAACACGAATAATGTTAGCAATATAAGCCCCCGGACGAAAATGTGGTACGACAGCATTGCAGCGGCTCGACGTGTCCTATTAACAGAGTTAAAAATATGTTCAAAATACCCGTTTGGTATTTTTCTTCTATAAGAAAACTAAATTATCTAGTAGGCCGTTCAGCTGATCGTCTGTTACGTCTTAAAATTTCATCTGTGACGTCATAAAATTTCAGCCAATAGGAAGCGTTCTGAAAACGCTTGGATTTAGAATCCTACTATGGACGTTTAAGTATCTACCAGTTATCACACTAAAATTGCTAAAATCAGGGACTTCCCCTAACACGCTACTGTACATTTTTTTAAAAAACAAAGAAACCTTGTAATTTTTATATTAAACAATGGCAAGAAAGCATCACTAATCTATTTTCCAGTTTTATGTAACTTAAAATGTATTCTTAAAGCCCCCAAAGCCCTACTTTACCCCATTTTTGTTTATGATCGCCTGTTTATGATCGCCTGTGATCTTCAACAGCCTGTAGCAAGCTTGCACGTTGCTGAGGATTGTCATTTAACATAGCAGCATAATCAGTGATTAATATTTTTAACAAACACATGGTCAGCATGATCATGGAACTTGTCCATAATTGCAGCTTTGTTTTTAGACAAACAACGGCTCCATCAAAGCAGGTTATGACGCCTTAGAAACGGCATGCTTCAGGGATCAGTTCTGGCTCCTTTGCTGTTTAATGTTTATTACAGTGATCTGCCCGTCACAGTCTCCAAGCATACGCTGATGACTTGGCGATCTTGCATGCTGAAGGGAATTGGCACAGTGTTGAGAGGACTCTTAGTCCACATCAATAACAAGGAAATTAAACGTGTGTTGTCCGTCAATACCAATGGAAGAACTTTGGATTTCCATGTCTACATACCTCGCATTGCATCTGGACAGGACACTCCCATTCCTACCCTGGCAGGCATCTAGCCCGCTGAGCTTCGCCCCAGAGGAGCCACAATACCAAAGGCTACTATCCTCGAGATGCTCCTTTGTACCAGCTGCACTCAAATCACTGCAGAAATGTGAAAGCTCTGGTGTAGGCGAATGGCTGGCCACCAAATGGAACAAGGAGCAAGATTATCCCTCTCCACCACTATTGCCCCACCACCTCCAATAAGCCTTAGGGTTTTGGCCTGTCTATTCGAGCCTAGACTCGCCTTAACAGGCTGAGAACAGGGGTTGGACGTGCTAGGTCTTCCATTAATAAATGAGGCTTCTGTGACTGTGGTTTGGAGGAACAGACTGCAGATCACATAGTCACACGGTGCCGATATATCGCCAACCAAGTGGGACAAATGGTCTGACACTCTTGGACGATGAGACTATCCGCTGGTATCTCGACTTCTGCCCGGACTTTTGAACTGGAATAATAAGATCGTCCATACGAAAGAAGAAGACGATCAAGCAGGTGCAACACACAGTACAACGTGGATGGGACAAGTTTTCTATGGCCAAAAATGTTTATGTGGTCTGAACAGATGGGTAATGATGCTATTTTTCTAGACAAACTTGTCACATTTTCCTTGTTTAGTAATCACCCACAAATGACCAAGGACACAAAGGCAGCAATTGCCCGAAAACTTCTTGCAACTGCAAAACCTTAAGATTTTCACCAAGGCATTCAAGTTTTGCATCATAAAATCAAAAGTTATACCACTTTAGAGGATTTGATTGGCACAGATTCCTGGTTTATTTTACGCTACTCAATCAGATATGTGATTGGTCGACGCATTCTCCCGATTCATGGTGCTCATAATGGGTACAACGAGTTAAAGTCTTCATGTACTGTTAAAGTTGTGAATGATGCCGCAGAAAGAGGGGTTAAAAGTAAACACAGATTGTGCTGCTATATTAACGGACAATCCACAGCAACAAACAACTTGCTACAAGCTGTTGAAGATCACAGGCAATCATACCCAGATTTTCTAAAAAAAAAGCTTTGCTAAAAAATAATAAAAGCTATTCATTGATGTTCCTTTTTACATTTTTTAACTATTACATTGGTATACTTTTGCTATATTCCTTCTTTATTCATTAAAAATACTTTGCTTTTCATAATAAATAATTTGTTAAAATATATTTTATTGTACATATGTGATAAATTGAATGACAGCTCCAAAAATGGGGTAAAGTGGGAATTTGGGGGCTTTAAGAATATATTTTAAGCTATGTAAAACTGGAAAATAGATTAGTGATTCTTTCTTGCCATTGTTTAATATAAAAATTACAAGGTTTCTGTGATTTTTAAGAAAAACGTACAGTATCGTGTTAGGGGAAGTCCCTGATTTTAGCAATTTCAGTGTGATAACTTTGGGGTGTCTGCGGAGCCCCTAAATGTTGTCCAATTGTTTTGAAAACTTACGAAACTCATTTTTATGTGACACATAATGGGAAATCAAGCAGGAAGCATAAATTTTCAAAAAAAAGTTAAATCTGAACAACCCTAATGTACGTATATCGTAAGTTCCTGTGTAAGTACTGTTTGTCGTTTGTTTGTTTATTTGCAATAAACATTCTTTCATTGTGCTTAAACACACACAAACTCAACAATAAGCCCGTTTATATGCACCTTTCGCGGGCAGATTAGATTAAGGTTCAATCCGGATTGAAAAGTAATGAACTGCACTGATATGCATTATTACGTAATATTCCAGTAAACCTCTGACGCACAACCGATTTTCGGCTTAGGCTACTCCTTGCGGGAGCAATCTATTGCTGCTTGTTCGTTTTTATAAACCTAAAATTGAAAAAAAACAAGAATTACTTGAGTTTGGTTTGCCGATGGAGTTTGGCTTGCCGAAGTATGTTTTTGACTGTTTAGTGCTTCAGTTTACCTGGCACACGGAATATAAGTGCAGGAAAGTTAAGCTTATGTGTGCTGGTCAACGCTATGTACAAGGCAGAGTGGAAAAAAGAAGGGGATGAGATGTACCAAACATGACTAATGAAAACTGTATTTGGCGCTGGCCTATAATCCTACCACAGCGTTGTGATAATTATTAAAGCAATGTACAATATTTGGGTGAGGGTGGGCCAAGTATTACTATTTAAACCTACCCAAACCCGCATCCTAATCCAAATAATGTTCGACTTTGTGGATTCTAGACCAGCCCCTCTGTCACAAATTAGTATCTAACGAGTGTATGTAATATTCTTTCCTTATGCGCTAAACTTGTTGTTTTGTTTACGACTGGCCGTTCGCCCCAAAAGTGGCGTGATGTTCACTGCGTTAAAGCAGGTCATTCTACATTACGATTTCGGCCGTCCGCAAAACGAACAGATGAAGCGGCGAACGGATTGAAAACCACTCCTTTTGACCGATTAAGAAACGAGAGAACTTAATTCATTCCAGCACCAAAACGAGAGAGAATGAATTAACGAAACAGATTCGAATATCCGGCTTAAACGTGCATATAAACGGGTTTAATGTTATTGATTCAGCCGAATAAATTGTCAATTATATTACTAATTGCCACTCTTTACAATTACATGGGCTCAAAGCAGATTCTTCTTTATGCGGAAGTAAAAGATCTAATGCAAAAAGGCGAGTTTCTTACCATTTTGTTAGTGCTGTGCAAGGAGGCACACTTGCTTTTCTAGGAGAGAATCCGCTAATCATGCGATATCAGGAATGTCTGCATTGTTTGGTTAAAAGCGGAAAACAGACATGGTAAGCTAGTCGACTTTCCTAAAAAAATTAATTTAGTCACAATATTGTAAAACATTTTCTCATTAATTACCTCAATGACTTATAAAATATGTTTTCGATGTGCTGCTGCAAAATAACGCGACAGAATATCACCCCTAATTATATCAAATGCCTATCAACACCAATGTATACGATTTGAATAAAGCATCAGATAATTTGTCAAGTGCTCGCAGTTAAAAAATAGCGCTTGACAAACTAAAAAGCTTTAGCTCATTTTCGGATTTCATTAAAAAAGATTGTCCACAGTTCAGCGGCCAAGATATCTAATATGCTTTTGCCGTTCGGTTTTGCAAATAGGCTACCTACTTTTTCGGCCTATACTTGGAGGTGAAAATAAAATCTATCTTTAAATGTTTCAATACGAAACATTCATAAGTAAAATGATTAAAACTCTGAAATAAAAGAATTGGTTTGACTTTACAAAAAAACGCAAAATGCAAATAGAATTACATTTAGGACTTTTTAGGTTATTTTTTATTAGGTGGCCATTTTGGATAATCCCTTTGTTTATGGATTTCCTGATTGGTAATATAATCTAAATCTGACGATAGAGTTGCGAAATTGCTTTTGTATTTTCATTGAAGCTAGAAAAATATTCTTATCTCGACATTAGGCTAACCTTGAATTGTTAATATTCTTAGCATTGTCATTACAATTTTGCTTTGTTCTGTAACACTACCACCGCATTTGCATGCGGAATTGCGATGTTTTGGCAGTGCCAAATTTAATGCATGTGCTGGCGACAATTAAAGATTACGAAAAAATAACAGAAAATCAGCACCAGAAATTCCGATACAAAAAATAGAAACGTTTTTGGTACCACGCAACGTAAGTTCTTGAACAACACAGAGTCTGTTAGGCCTATGACAAAAATGATATGTCGATACAAACAGTTACGCTTTACAGCCGCGTTGATGAAGAGATGCATGTTAAACCAGCAAACAAGACTGTGGATTAAAGGAATAGGTGTCGAATTATTTCGTAATGTGCAACAATGCGTTGCTGAAGTCTGATTTCTGCGGCTTACACGTCGGTCTCCAGCAGGCCGCCTTTTTGTCGACGAGTGTGTAGGACGCAATCGTTTTCGGTTGAGTTTTCGTCCAGGGCAGGTTCATATTTGTCAAGAAAGTGGGGCGTGCCGCTCACGTCGGCTGGAAATCCCTGCGGCAATTCCTCGCGCGAACGTGGAGTGAACTTGAAACCAGGGTCGCTGATGAGAAGCCTGTGAGTACAAATCGATAGCAAACATTTTCTTCAGGGCTCGGTCCGTTTGAATTGCTGAGATGAACTCAAATGCTTTACTATACTGTGCTATGTGATTCAGTTGGTATGAAAATACTGGTTACTTTGCGTTCAATTGGTTGATTATGACATTAAGTGATATCTTAAACATAAAAAAAACGATTGGCTGTAAACTAACGCACACTTTTTTTTTGCCCGCGATTTAAAATATTTGTTTATAATAGTCTTTGTCGACTCCTAATAAATAATGTTTTGGACAGGTTAGGTATAGCGCGCTATATAATTGCAGTTATATGTTGGTTGTTATTCAAATCCTTGAGGCGCAAATTAGCCTATGTTACAGAAGACGTTTCATTCAAAAGGATTATTAAATGCTTAATGACGTTAAAGAAAAGTGCAGTATACCCCGTATTGTATAACAGTCTCGGCTCGTCGATTGTTAAAACCATTCCATTTTTATCGTTCCAAAAATATTAATGGGAAACGATTGTGCTACCAGGTAGCAGCCAAAAGGCTCTTGTCAGCTCGTAAAACGTCAATAGGCTTTTTAAGACAAACAGCCACGCAAACAGATTTCGAAAGAGTTATACCTGTGCGTTGTCGGGCTGACGTTAATGCGTCCGGCGCTGCTGTGTGACTCGAAGCGATTGGCAAGCGTGACGTTGTTGCCGAAGAGACAGTAACGAGGCATGCGCGTTCCCACCACGCCTGTCACGACCGAACCTGTGTGCAGGCCGATCCGCATCTAACAAACAAGTAAATATATCGTTCGGTCAACCAGAATCCACATTCGGTAAACACTAACCAAATAATACAAGGTGAGTTACGTCGACGGCTTGCATTTATAATTCTATACTTACTACAATAAACAACAATGGTTGTTTTTAGGCAAATTTAACGTGTTCTTTAGTACATTTTGACTCATGTTCACCAGGTGGCCTCAAGAATTGAATGTGTCCTATTAACCTATCAGCTAGGGTTATATTTTTACCATAAATATAGATGGCCTGCTAACTGAGGTACGTCACAGGCTACTACAACTACACATGAACTGTTTTAGAATGTTCAATAACAAAATATTACTACGATCGGCATCATGGTAGAAAATATATTTTTAAACCGAGTACGACGAATCTTATAACACGACTTTACACTAACTAAATATTAAACCAGCTTTGGTTAAATTGTGTAATGATTTTTGTGCATGCTGGCATCTATTTTCGGTGCCGTTGCAGGATTTCGATTTTTCTCCGTCCGCCCATTTCGCTATGAGCTATTGATTTACTAATCTATTTTGGCTCCTTAAATGTTCGGCCGGAGATAGTGACAAAAGCTGAAGCTGTCAAGGGAAAAAATAAATTACATTGGAAGAATTTAATTGCTTATACTGGGCTCCCATGAGGTGAACGTTCAGGAATGCTGCTTATTGCTATTCGAATAAGGTTTTGCCTCAGTAAACGTCATGTTCTGAGTCGTTTTGCAATGTGGGCTAATTTTGAGATTCATAATTATGCGAGAAACTTCAATTATAATTAAATCTTGTTTTGTACGCAATACCTTCCTTTGTGGCTTAAATAGAGGCCTGTTTCAGGCATATGATAAGACTGACCTAAAACAATGTTCGTACAAAACCTTAATTCCATGTCAGGCATTATTGGTTTTAAAGCAATGTACGGAATGCATAGTGTTGTCAGCTTTCTGGTAAGATTCGTCCAATTATAACATCTTTGGTTGGAAAAAAATGTGTTAGACGAAGAAATCATCAATTTTTTTTTAACCAAACCATATTTCCGCGCATTAATCGTACGATTTACAGAATTGTTCTTATGTAGCCATCCTTACGAAAAATTATTTAGTAATAGCACGACTCGTGCTAATAACTAATCCACAAACTATCATTTTAATTCTATACAAAGCACAGAACGGCGATTACCGAGATGGCAATTCCTGTAGGTGTATAGACCGTCTGCGAGCATGTGATCATGAACAAAGCCATCCATGCGATCTGATGAGCATGCGTCTTGGTCGGCCGATGTAAGCCTCCCGCTACACAGTACGCGTCACCAATCGTTTCAACCTATGAGTGAAATACAATGCGGTATAAATAAGCAAAAGAAAACGCACTAGAAGTATTTCAAAAGGTGGTGGTAAATAACTCAATGAATCAAGGAGGCTGGTCGGTTATGTGAAGCAAAACCGGAAAAAAGTTCAGAAAATCGCCGAGTAAAAGAAGAGCAATGTAATAATTCGCCTTTGGTAATAAAACAACGTTCATTCGTTCAGTTTATGCTCTACATGCTGGTATATATTTGTGGAATCATCCTCCTTAAAAAAAGTTGAAAACATTCGCCGAGAAGATTTGACACCCAAATCAATATACTGCTTGTATTTACCTCAGATAAATAAGTGACAATCGATATTATCGACAGGGTCACCTAATTGCGGAAAATCTGAACGAGGGTGTGCAATCCGGCACTTGAGAAAACATATTACAGCTTTTGTGCACACCCTTGCAACATCTTACATGTCCAAGGATGTATATTTCAACGATGTAGGTAGCACGTTCGACCAATAGGTAATATTTGGGAAATATAGTTTCAAGATATTACTTATTTTCGAGCAAAATTGGTTAATAGGATTGACACATAGATCGACAAGTGTGAACAAACTTTCGAAGAATTGGTCGTTACCGGTTTACGCCAATTGAATGAGTAACGTCGTTATTTAAACTGATATAATAAACTGTATACCACAGGAGCTGTAACGGTTGCTCGTATCTGCATGATTAGAGATGCAAAAATGCTCACGCCACGATGTACAACAACGCGAAGCAGAAATCACATTTTTACTCGTCCAATTCAAACATTTCGCGTTCAACATATAATCTACTGTTGAAAACAAAATTTTCAATCACTTATATAAAACAAAAATTTGATTTAACCTGAATATATTTTATAATTGCATTATATAACAGCAACTTTATACTGATGCATAGAACAGCATCACATATAGATATAACCAACATGACTATTGGGCGATTAACCAAACAATGCCCTATAAAGCCATATTGGGTATCTGAATATATTTCCCGAAAATTCAAAAATGTACACACACAAGGCTACCTTGTAAACGTCGAAAATTCCGCATTGACGGTCGAACTGCACGTACAGATTGCTCAGCATGCTGATCACCTCCATCGGCGAGCAAGAAGAGCAAATCGACGTAAAGCCAACGATGTCCGAGAAAAGCATTGTAACGTCCTTGACGAAATAATCAAGATAAACCGCAGTCGTTAACAAGGCAAGCGCGACTTATTGGCTAGTTTAGCGTCTCCGCCGCCGCCGTTTTTTCTGTCTTTCACTCAAATCTGTCGTTTGGACGGGAGTGAATTTTTGTCTTGAAGGGCGCACAAGATTATAAACCGAAGAACGATTTAAAGCATTCGTGGTCCTAATATTTTTTAACATTATAAAGACCGCCAAGAAAGCGCCTCAACCTAAAAGCAATAGGAGAATTGTGCTTTCTGTTTTTAAATTTCCATGTTTTTACAAACGACAAATATGTAAGCGATGTCAACAGCTTTTCGAAGAAACGTTCTCCAATATTTACATTCTATAGTATATATACGAAAGGAAACACGAAGGAAAGACAATAAATCGCAACATTCTAATAAACCAAAAATAAACATAATGTTTGCTTTAATTTTCGCAACCTTTTGATTCAAGGTATGGCATTCAACACAAAGGATGTCAAAATACAAACCTTTTATGGTTTGTTAGCTTTAGAATGGCATAATGTATTAATGCTTCCAACAACAGGCCACAAAATACCCAGCATCAAAGACTAACACAACATTTATACAGAGTATGCTAGTCGTTTCAATAAACTATGTATTTTATTTGACTTTGGATTTTTTCATTATTGAAAATGCAATTTAATCAAACGACTAACAAAGTACAATTTTTGTGATTTTGCGAGTAACTAGTTCTATTTTTGTGCTGTTGTGTACTTTGACGTGGGCTACATAACCTTTTGTTATTTCTGTACACTTTGCTCGGCGTATTTCTTGAATTATTTAAAATTAGGACACGTAGTGACGAACGTAACTATAGGAAAGTGGAACGCCAACGTTTACCAGGTAGAGAATAGGAAGCTTACCTTTAGTTGTCTCGCGTTGACCTGTTTTCCCATCCATAAATCCTCGGCAATATCAGAAGGAAATATCGAGTAGAGAAGTTCGACATTCAGCCGTCGCTCCTGCTCAAGCGCGAAATTGTTTTCTTCCAGAGTTTCTCTGCGTGAAGAATCTTACGTAAATACTTAAAGAGTTATCAATGTAATGAGATAAACTTGAAGTGAAACCCTTATTTGCAAGAAAGTTACTGCCGTAGTACAAACTATAGGCGTGTTTATCAATAAGGTATTGTGGCACGTGTTCGATACCGTAAAGGGTGATCTAAGAAAGTCAGCATCCTGGGACACAATGTTATATTAGTATTGTTCGCGGCCCACCGATATAGACTGCATATGTGCCAAAAAACGTATACACGAAACCATCACGGAATAATTAAAAAAAAAAACGTTTTCTGTAGATTATTGATAGCAATCAAAACTGATGACACACCTACTTATGTTTCAAAACAGTATATTACAGCAGGGGCGCGCTAACTTTATAAAAGCCAACTATATAGCGACGTTAGGACGGCCATATTACTGTACATATGCCTAATTGGCATACACTGAAAAGGTACCATAATGCAAGTTATAACATGCTTTGAGATTTACCTAAGGTACATCCGTCCTATGTGCTACCGTTTGATTAATAAATCTTAGAAAAATAAAAATACGACGCACTTTCCGAAATTACCCCGGCAAATTGATCATCTCTGTAACGTAAACGTTACCTGAGCTTGCTCATCCGTCGCTTCAGGCTCTCTTGTGCCTTCGCCTGCTCACCGACCAGTATGACGTCACGCGTTGCGTCATGGATCGGGATGTCGGAGATAAAGATGCCGGTGCCGCGCAGCTCGTCGAGCTTGTTGAGGTTGGGCGATCCCATGAAGAGCAAGCAGTCTCGATCTTTGATGAAAAGCATCTCGCCACGAACTTCCATGCTCTAACAAAGAGAGAGCACCGTTTATTAGAGCTTTCGTACTTCATTTTTTTGTTTGTTTTTCTTTCTATTTTTGTTGATATATGCTCAAACAAAACGCATTGGTTTAATTATTTCATTTCTTTCTTTTTATTTATACGTTTAAGGGCGAGGAAATAGGCTATCCTCTTATTTTACACATTCAAATTGTCATTTCCCTTGACTTTTTATTATTTGAACTATACCAAATCATCCTTACTTTTTTGTGTTACAACTACAAGATATTATTATAGCTACATACAGTAATCTTTTGCAAGCTTTCTATAAGCTTATCTAAAATAAAACTTTATTTTTACCAAAAAAAAGTTAACTTTTAACAGCAAATTCATTTGACACCAAACTAAACCTTTTGCGTCCGTCTAATAACACGTTTGGGTGTTTGGTGAAAGTTTTAAAATCGGAATGACCTACCTAAAGCTTTCAAACCAGTAAATCTGCAGTTTTATCTGGCCACATTTTAACGGGGGTCGTGCCGCCGTAATTTGTACAAATGTAAGTGGTATGCAAACAATTCCAATGCAAACGCCATACTATGTTGACCGGTGTAGGTATTTATCGTTTTAGTATTTGTTTGTAGATAACCTGGGTTCATTAGTCTCCCAGTGATTAGTCGTGTTGTGTCAATGACTTTACCATATAATTAAGTCACCCATGTCGAACAACTTGACAAAAATCAAGCCAATTGGATAAGTGACTTGACCTAAACTTAAGTGATTTACATAAATCACTTGACATTACTTAGGTTTAAGTTTTGTAATTAAATAGATTATTTGTTTCGAATGACATGGCCTTATACTTGACTTAAACATTATTTTTTAGGAATGACTTCACTGGATTTTGGTCATTTTTAAATGCCTTGTTGACAACACTATATAGTTATTTGGCCAACAGTTGAAAGTTAGGTGGAATTTTACTATCGTCTGCCTAAAAACACCAATGTTTTACATTCCTGTTGGTATCGAGGGTTGCTAACGAAACGTGAAATCTACTGTAAAAGCTTTTTTATAATTATCATGAAAGCGATATTATTCGCACACTAAAAGAAGAATAAAACAAACAATCGCGTCACGTTATACTACAGCCTACATAGGCCTACATCAATTTGTCTGAGGATATACGCATTTCTGTCAAGTAAGCCTATCTCTCAATCCCTCATAGGGACCATTGCAACAAAACTGATAAAACTGCTAGTTACGCCACACAAGTAAAGATAAGTTTTACAGTACAAATTTACCAATTACTTCAACTGACCTCCATCATTGTTTTCTGCCGGTCGGAATCCGACGGGCAATCTTTTCCATGCTGGTCTTTGCGAAATTTTATTGTGAAAGGCTCATTAACCAGACCCAATATTTCCTGAAACGGCAGTGACTGGTCTTCATTTGTTGACAACTTTGGACTGGTGATTTGAAAGTGGTCGGAGAAGAAGGCCCTTTGTTGGCCCATTTTGGGGCCGCAAGCCACCCGGGCCGCTTTGTCTGAGTCCATGAACCGAAGAATTGCAATCCCAACTTGCAGGAGCTCAAGGCGACGGTTAAATACGATATGGAAAGGAAATGCTTTACAGAAAGTGGCCACGCCGATACAACTGGGCCGCGAACGCGCGGAAAAGTTGCAAGTTGATTTTGCAGAGGCCACACTCTCACTTAAAGAAGCGGTGCTACTGCTGAACGCGTTGTGTCTGTCAGCCGAGCTAAGGGATACGACGTCATCGAATTGGGCGACCATATCACGCGGGTTGATCCGCATGTCGTGTTGATTTTCCAGCAGTTGCTTTTCCACTTTGCGCAAATCGTTGGGGCTGATCTCCGAGCTTCGCTTGCATTGTCTATAGTACCACAGGGCAGGGTTGTCGTGCAGCTGCGAGAATGGACAACCCCGCGGCTTATCAACGACGCCTTTCGCCGATAATGCACCGTAATCTGGTTGATTTAAATGACCGCTTAGTTTACTGCCGATATTCGAGCACGGCGTTAATCTCAACGAATTGGCCCTTTGCGGCAAACTCTTTGAATTAACCTCTCGCATCATATCTTTTCCGTTTTTCGTAATGGCTTTGGACAGTAGCGATGCCCCTACAAATTAAAGCAGTGACCGTCGGTTAATATTTAACACACTAAAAACAGCTTTCGCCCATAAATACAAACGAGAACAATAAACGGACAAACAACAGAAAGACAAACAACTACATGGCTATAGCGCCCACCTGATTTTGCTCCCAGTTCTGTCATACGACCTTCCATCGTTGCATTCGTTTGAACGACTGAGAATGGACACCTTGACTGTGACACAAGGGTCGCCTGCGGAGAAGCTCGTTTCACGCAACTAGTCGATCGACTCTCTGCGGAATTCGATCCAATATCATCGGCCGTGTTCTCCGTGCCTTCACGATCGCCCGAGTCGCCCTGTTCGAGCTGAAAATAATGAAGCGCGCCGTTCCCAGCGGTGCCCGCGCGGTGCGACGTCGCATTTGGCATCCTTAATGAACGGCAAATCTCCCGCACGTCCGTGCAGCTCCTCGCCTCGGCCGACCTGCGATTTACAACGCATTCCGTCGGGCACTTGACGCTTCGCGGTGTCTCACAATGCTGACAGCTGCGCCGGGCGACGTTTTTTTCGGCAGCCGCGTTCTGTTCACATGTCGTCCAATATCGAACGCTTGGCATCGAGCTGCGACGGATGAGGCCAGAGGGCCGCGCCGTTACGCTCAAGCAATCGCTGGTCGTGTCCCACCTCCGAATTTGCAAGCCGGCCTTTTTCGACTTTCGCCGCTTTCGAACTGTTGCCTCGCTAGTATTTGGAGATTTACCGGCCGAATGTCGACGTGCGCTGCCTCCACGGCTGTCGACCGTTAAACTGTCAGAGGACTCTCGGGTTTCGCTTTCCGTCTCGGCGCCGGACGTTTTACTGCCGGCGTCAAAGATCTCCGAGTGTTTGCCTAATGGCGTAACGTTGGTCGGCCGGCTAATGGAAATCGTGTCGCGCCCAACCCCATCTGCTTGCTCGCGAATGCAGTACACGAAGACAGCGCTGTCACGCAAACACGTCGCCCCTTTGTCTGAACAACGTCGCTTATTGTTGCCGTCGCTACAATCGTTTCCTCTCCCTAAAAGTAGCTCGCCACCGCTCATTTGTGAACTGCCAAGGGACAAGGACTCCCCAATGAACTCGATCGAGGGCGGCGGGCCCGACCTCAGCTGAGCGCGGGTGATGTCGACGTCACGAGCTACGTGGTTGTGGACGTCGCCATGGTGGTCCGGCCAATCGGAGCAGTCAAGCCTCGACAGCACTTTGGACGCCGAAGCGGGCTCACGTTGCACTCGGACGCGCTTGCGGTACAGCGTCACGCCGAACTCCTCGATCATTCCGGCCACAAAAAGCGCCATGCACGGAAAGGGCGTGCGAAACTTCAGTATCAGGTTGTTTGAATCGCCGCCCTGTGTCACGGCGTCAGCGAAAAGCAAGACTGATTGCTTACTGCTGCTGTTGCCGGGGCGCGTAATAATGTCTTTGCGCGGAAAGCAAATGACCGAGTGGTTCCGCTTGACCGCTATGCAGTCCTCGCCGCCCGCATAGCAACTGTTGCCGGTCGTTTGACGTGAGGGGTGTCCGTATTCCAGCAATCGTGAAGCCAGGCCTGCGGAATTAACTAACGGCATAAATCGATGTTTGAATTACGATTTATCCAGGCTATTTCCAAAGCGCGATACGTTTGAGACAGTTCAAAACGGAAAAGATCAGTTCGGTTAAAATAAACACCCGTAAAAGTGTACAATGGCAACAATATAGGTGAACGAATTTCGGGTTTAGTTTAGGAAAGAAATTCTAGCATAAATTCATTGTATGTCTTGCTTTTGCCAAAGTATGTAAGTACGGCATTCTATATACGTAACCGTTTTAGGTCATTACAACTATATGGTAAATCAATAATAAATTTGCAGTTTATTAGGCGGTTTAAAACCATAAGTGTTGTCTTTTTATATACAGTGATTTCAAGTTGAGCATTCTTCAATCTTTTTTTTTAATTTCATCAAAATGCCTTTCTGTCACAGCAGTGACATTTATCATCGGATTAGACGGCGTTACTTCAGGAAATATCGGGCAACGTTATCAGACATCCTTATAGGCACAAGCCGTGCAATAACGTTTATACGACCACCTATACAAAAAACACACACCAAAGGCCTGCCTCCTGCCTTGTCTAAATATTTTATAGCGACGATTTACGTTTTGAAATAAAAAATAAAGAATGGATACATTTCTGTACAGCGCATGACGCATCTTGAGAGAGACTAAGAGAGGGAGAGAAATACGTACTATCGAGATTGTTGATGAAGTGTTCCAGCGAGCTTCCAATCGATCGCAAGGAGTGTCCGTCGGTCGCACACAAATGTGACGCCATCTCGCCGCCAAAGCGCTCCGCCACCACCACAAAATCGGTGTCTGCGTAACAGCAATAAAATCTCTATTGATTGTAGCAGGGTTGGTCGAGGAATGGATACGCGACGTCGAGTATGCGGCACGATAGCTCAATTGAGCTTAAGGCTCACACCCCGCGTTTTTTACTAGTTATTTTGGGATTAATAGCTTTTACCCCTCTTCGTTTGATCTAAAAAAAGCTTTATCGCATTATGTTTAAAAGGAAAGTATGCCATGCTATCGTTCATAGAGCTGATGAACAGTGGTGTTTATATGTCATCTTTACCTATTGGCTCAATTTTGGCCATAGTCATTTTTTGTCAAGATATATATCAGCCTTTGCATTTGATTATTTTTCAAATGTTTTAAAACTATTTACTTTAGATGAGTGATGAAAATCAAATAAATCTACAGCAATTGGACACATTTTTACTAAATATGTGACATATATTGCATTTGATCTAACCAAAGGTTCTATGACTCCAAAATATAAATACAAAAAAAAAATATAGTTTCTATGACTCCAAAAAAAAATATAGTTTAAGTTTAAGCGATAATGCTGCAGCCATTAAGTAATGAAACTTCTAAAAATTAAAACAAAGTAGCGCTCAAGGTTTTAAACACTCTATAGCCCCAGTCCAATTAGAGTAAACTGCGTATTTTTTAACCAGAGCGCCTTCGCAAAATAATTTATAATTTCCTAAACTCGCAATTCTTTTAGCCACCTAAGCATATGCTTTTGCACCAAAAATTGACTATAAAACATAAAACATATCAAAAATAATTATGTATTCATCGCTAGGGATGTCCAATAGATTTATTACGATACCGATAGCCCAAAATTATTTCACAAAAAGTATCGCGATCTTATCCGAAACCAAATAATGTCATAAATCATAACTAGCCTATATGCTTAAAAAAAGATTACATTAAAATCATCAAAATATTTTTACCGGTTTCTAGCCCAACTTTTTCTTTAGCGTTAAAATTTAGTTACTTCCAGTTATTTTCCAATAAAACTATTTTTTTTATAAATTTACGTTTTAGGATATAACCGCTGCGTTGGATCGCAAATAATGGATTAAATTCCTACAGTAACCTTGTATCGGATCGGCACCAATCGGAAAGAGTACCGATTCTACCACTTGGCACCTGGTATCGGCTTCGATCGGATATTATTGGACACCCCTGCTCATAACATGGACCATTAAAAAATAAATTTAAAATTTGTAATACTTATGATTTCCGCGAGGAATGTGATCATGTTCAGCAATCGCCGTTGGTTAAAGAACTTGTTGCGCAGTGCGGCGTCGCGCATCACTATGGGCAACGCCTTGGCGTACTTGTAGCGGTGTGCGTCGCCGACGCGCGAAGGATAGTGGTCCCGGTAACGCTCCGGATCGTCAAGTCCAACGTCTACCTTGCATCTCTGCTTTATGAGCGCCCTGGAGATTATCATTTCAATCTAACGTGGTGTTTGCTGATCACTGGTCAGCACACCCTTTTACCTATAGCCTACGTACAATTCTCGCTGTCAGTATGAGAATGTTCTCGTTCCTGCAGCCTTGAGATGTTTTTTTAAAAGTTTCGTTCGATGGTAAAAATGTGATATCGTTAACCGTAAATTAATAGAAAAGCTTTGGCGACGCAATATTATTTTGTTGTTTCTTGTGCATTTTCTTCAAATTGTAATCAGGTAAATACTATAGCCCAGTAATAGTATTATTTGTGAAGCATAATATGTTAACAATTATTATAAATTCAATACTATAGGTGATACTAATCCCAAGCCGTGATTTTGGCATGGCCTTCATTTATGAGAAGTTGTCGCTTAACTTTAATCTGCAAAGTTAAAGCGGTTATCTCACCAACCCATCCTAAAGTCAATGATGTTTCACTACTGATTCGGCAGAAGTGGTTGCGAAGAAAAACAGCCCGACAGTCACAATATCTAACAAGGCCGGGTCACCGCACGGGATCGCATTTACGATTGTTTTGCGCTGGCTGGTGAGACGTGACATAGAAAACGGGTTCGTTCAACTGCTGGAATCGCGTAGTAACGTCTGGAAAACGGAGGGCGATGGGTCCCGAGGGATCGGGCTCACCCTTTAAGGCTCCCGTCTCGTCACAAAAATTTCGCGACACGCGATATTTGTTGCTGCCGTCGCGCCATCAAGTTAAACGATCGAGCGCCTCAAGTTTATTCCCGCGCGCGCATCGCGGAGCCATTAATTATTCGATTAGCGTCCGCAGACAGGCCAATAAAAGTGAGCGATGAATTATTCACACACACACGGCTTTTGAACCCGGTGGGCGCTCACCCCCTTGTCGATATCGATAAAACGTCCCCCTCCCTCCTACCCTCGTTCGACCGTAAACATGAGATGCAGCAGCTATACAGCTACAACGTTCCCAATGGGTGAGGGTGTTTTATTTCATTGTTGTTGTTTTTTCAGAATAATACGAATTAGAGAGTTTAGGATAAAGTGAAAATACAGTTTAAAAAACGGCATAATATCTGGACGACACATATGTTGCCCCAGTGTAGCGATCTGTTTATATTTGGGGAACATTCCGGTGCATTAAGAAAGATGAATTGGAACAACGAGAGCACAAGTCTCGATTGCAAATAGTGGACTCCCCCTAATTTATCGGCTGACCCACACCTGAAGCGCACGTATTGCAAAGCGCGACTCACCGGACTTGATCGAACACGTCGTCGCTGTAGCGCTTCAGCAGTCGGAAGAAGATTCGCCTCACGAAGAGCTCCTGCGCAGAAAACTTGAACGTTAAATCGATTTTTTTTTTCTTGAGCCGACTGCTCGCGTCAAACGCGAAAGGTGAGCAGGCGGTGAAAGCTGGGCGATTTTGAGCTCGCGTTTTGCATCCCTGCACTTGGCGTTGTCGAATCGCGAGATTGATGAGGGCAATCCGTCAAATCCGAGCGAAATGTTATATCGTGGTTTTCCCGTCAGGGGTAATTTCAACACCGGGTGGTAATCTTGCCTAGGGTCGACAGCTGTCGATCTATACAGAAACGCATCCAATTTCAACCTATATTTTGGTGTTAATACAAATTGGTTTTCGCTATTACACACAAATTGCCTTTCGAAATTAGTGAAAGGCGTCATACAATGTCCTCAAAATTCGTTTTAAGGTTTGTTTACAAATATTGTCGCCAAGGATATTTTGCAAATTAACAGAGTTTAACGCTGCTTTATAAATACAATATATCTGCGCTAGAGGTATAAAAAGTTACGGATAAACATACGTCTGATCGATCATCTGTATTTGTGTGATAACGGTTGTACTAAGACTTTGGTTATCTTTCTGTTAATTATGAAACTTTGATTCAGTGGTTCCCAACCGGGGTGCTGCGGCACAGTTGGGTCCCAATTTTAAAGCAAATAGTGTCAAAAGGTATTTAAGAAACTTCAAGATTCTCTCTATTGTTAATAAAGCTGTACAAACCTTTTGAGGTTGATTAGGATACAATGTGTAGAATTTATTTTGATGTGCCCAGTTTCATTTATTGTTATTACCATCATTTATTTAATAATTATGAAGGGGCTCGCAAATAAAAATCGAGCAATAAAATGTTGGGGACCACTGATACAATTACTTAAGTCGTAACCTGTTGCTTAATGACGACTATTGTTAACTCACTGGATTGATCCTAAACAAATGATTTGAAGACACAAATATTTGTTTTTTTGTGTGTTTTTAAAACAAAATTATGTAATATAGCTTAAATGCCTAAATAATGGCTCGGATAATTATTTATATCAGACAACTGAGTGTTTTTTTTTTCAAAAATAAACAGCACTAGATTCGACAGCAAGCCTACGGCGGAATTTCGTGTGACAGTTTCGAGGTGAACATTGCCCCGAATTATTTCTACTATCCAAAGTCAGGCAGCACAATAGGGGAAGGTTGCCCATGACGGGACACGTTTTTTCAAATGATTGTAGTTCAGTTATTACAATAATTTTGAATAATATCATGCCTACTTGATACCTCTTCCCGTAACGTTTAAAAAACATATATAACTTTGCCTCTAGCGTTCTGACTTTTTTATAAAATCGTCTTAGAAAAAACGTTGTTGTGTCCCGTCTTAAGAAACCAGAGTTTCATATGATGGGACAGTGTGATTCGCAAGATGCGACAGGATGAATCCGTTGTTTTAAATTAATCAATTTGTACCACAAGCGAATTTGCTGTGGTAAGCGAAAATTAATATTTTCAAATTAACAGGACAAGTGCGTGACAAAGAGTGACTGTCTTGGAACTTTAGTTTTGTTGTGTCTATATTTTTACATTGAATACATTATACAAATATTCTGCCTGTGTTGATAGCTCTCAACACACACGACCTAGGCCAAATCTTGTCTGTTTGCTCGTTTGTTTTTTAGCGGACGTTTAAACAATAATTTTGTTTTAATTCGAGTAAGTATGGTTTTTGTTAAGTCAAATTTTACCTGCATTTGCAATATTTCTTACAAACCTGTTGATACGGTGATCCATTTTAACCAGGTGCATTTCTTAACGTATTTTATGGATAGGGAAACCGTATATAATGTTTTACGTCATACATCAAAATTTTAAAACTAACCATATTAAAATTTGTTAGTTGAAAACTTTTGAACTACGGTATAACAAAATGTTAGCTTCTTAAAAAGCGGTAATGGCAAGTCCATTTTTTGTCACAATAAGCCAAAATGTAGGTTGCAACAAATAGTTCCTCAGTTGGGAACGGCCTGTCTCATCTTACGCACCCCACATCACCATATACAGAAGATATACTGACTGCTTATAGGTACCAGATAATATGAAAAACTTGCCTGTATAAGTAAGCCTGGTAAATTACCCATATATTAGTAAAAATGAATTTTACTTCAACTATTAGTAAAAATGAATTTACAACTTCAACAAATATGAAATAACTCAGATCTAAAAATAATAAAACCAGCAAGAAAACACCCCTATTTTCTTTAGATTGATATGTTCTAAAAACGCCGTCAGCCTACTGAAATGTTTTTGTGTTAAAACGATGGCTACCATTGTGTGCTTCAAAAAATAATTAAGAATTGGCGCTACCTAATGGCACTTCGATGTAATCCCCAAGTCCCGACTCAGGCAACGTCCCATCCAGGGCAACTTTCCCCTACCTTTGTAAAGAATACAAGTGGAGAAAGGCACTGTTACGTATTTCACGGTCGTTAGATTGCGCCGTTTAAAGCCCGGTACTCCATCTTAATGATCCCTAAGTAAACCATAGTAAATACTTTGTATTGGCCGTGAGTAAACATATATACGCGGAAACCAACCTGTGATTACGTGTGCAACATTTAATGTGACGTTGCTGAAATAACTCTAGTCGTCAAAGATGCGTCAGATAAATAAATCATCAAATTGAAAACAAATGCCTGGAGAATCGCGTAAATCCGGGATAGGGTTAAAAACATACATTGTTGTCGAGTAGATAATGTGGTAAATGTGTAAGTTTTACTTTATTTAAATACATCTTTACAACAACTTAGAAATGTTCGGCGTAAAAAATGGATTTCACACTGGTTTAAAAAGGGAGCCTCGCAAGGAACCCGTCATAAATAAAAGATTAACTCCAACCGGTCCACAAACAAATAAAACGGTCAGGGCAGATTGAAAACCCAACGTGATCAGAGTCCACATCAATAAATTACGCGCTTCGAAAACGGTCGCGTGCGGTTGGCCGATTTCAACCTGACAACCGTTCAACCTACATGTTCAGACCGAAGATAGTGTACAAATAACTTGATATATAGAATGCTAATGTGGTTGTGGCCTTACCGAGGGCATTATGATGTTCAGCAAACATTCGCGCAGGCCGTCGACTGTCGGCTTTCGGTGCGAATTGCCGTCTCGGAATGCAAGCTGGTGCTCCAGTCGCAACTGTTGAAGCGACGGCGGGGTATTGGAGCTCGTTCGGTCGCCGCCGCTGTAGCAGCCACTGTCCAGGCTAATCTTTTTGCGTACCTCGCCATCGGGGGGAACGACCAGGGACATGTCTACGCGTGTACACATAGTTAGATCTCCCCTATAGTACCCCACTCGACCATGCGCAAAACGGAGTTCTTAGCACGAACGAAAACACCCATAAATTCTTGCGTAAACTGCTGGTGTTTGAAAGTCATTGTTTTAATTAAGCGAGTAGGGCTCAATCTGTTTGATTCATGTTTTATTTTTTATTTAAGTAACTATAGTTATTTAATAAGTAATTTCAACTTTAATAAGTACATGTAATGCTTAACAGTTTTAGCAAACATAGAAATCAATTTAGCCAGTGCTGCAAGTTTCTCCGGGGTAAGAAACTGAGCATATTTCACCACAGAAGAGCTAAGTCACCAAAACAACGTTCATTACTTTCCATATAATCTGACTAATAAGGATTACTTTGTGAGTAGCATAAACTATTTTTAAACATAACGTAGCCTAATTAGTATGTTTACGTCGGTGCGTTCCTGTCAAATAATTCGTAATACTCAACGCGTCAAAGCAGGAGTTATGTGCTTCACAGACAGTCTGGCGTTTTACTTCGGTGATTCGCTACAATAACAAAGCTCTAAAGTCTGTTTTTACCTCCCAAGTGGTTCAGATGAGGTGACTGCAGTAAGACTGCTTTCGTTTGCTGTTGTGAGGCCTGGCTTGAATGATTGATAGCAAAAACACTGCTGCGTCGTGGACGCGAACGAGCAACCAGTGCCGATGACTGTCCTAATGAACAGTCCTCACCCGTTGTTGGGGAAAGTACACTATCGTCTTTGGACCTACGCCTGAAAAACACAGGTAAAATATTTATAGTTGTTGTATGTCGCGTTATTCTGCCCAGGACAAGTCATCTATCGATTTCTTGCAGTGTTTACGTATGTGCGCAGCACGGTAGTTAAATGCTGGCCTAAAATTTATTGAAATATCTGCTGGAATAATCTAAAGTTTTAAATGTCGACAAAGGTCAACTATACTTGTAACAGACATATAGCCTTATACTTTAGAACATTAGGGTCTACACAGCGTTCAAACGTTTCCGCAACACAGGCACAGTAGCTTCCGAAAATCGTCATGACTCAGCCGTTACCATGAAGGCTGCCTGGCTGTACTACTAGTTCAATCTACTACAATAAACAACACGAGGTAAGGGTTATTACCATTCACATAGGCCTACTCCAGGTAGATGTACTATCGCTGTTAAATCGGTGGATCGATGCAGCGAATTTCCAACGGTGCCAACAGCAGCAATGGAAGCCCGCCTTTTATGGCATGCACGCCGTCTGCATAACAACGAAAAAGGTAAAATCCTAACAGGTCCCGATTGCAGACAAAACGTAGCTAAACCTGCTTGCAATCTTGGCGCATTTCGGTCGTAAAAATCTAGGCTATAAAACTCACGATGGCGTAGTCTGCATTGAACTGCTGTTGACAGCACAATTTGCCCGATCGACGGAGTCCCATTTAACACTTTTTTGTTCAAATCCAAATGTTCCACAATAACCTTCCTTTGGACTTGAAAACGGCTCGTAGTTGTCGTCTTCGCGAACATAATGCTTGCGCAAGTACTTTGGGCTCGCTCCCTCTCTGGTAAACGCAAGCACTGGCGGAGCTAAATGTTTAGGGAACAAAACTTTGCTACTTGAGCTCATGTCACGTAAAATTACGTATGGGTGTGTCCGTTATAAATGCGGATTTTGTCTGCGGCATTCTATTTATACAAGTCGTTCATTCCAAGCAAAGAACAACTTTTTTTCAAGAAAAACTAACGATTCTCAAATAAACCCGTATGTTTACCTGGTTATCATCCACGGGGGTCGGTTTAACAAGACACTAATTTATAGCGTCAATTCAGTACTGTTTGGACAGCGTAAATTCCTAAAATTTGCAGCTCGGGGATCAGACTGGGCAAAGCATATTTTAAAAAAGTCATTAACATTTACAGGTCAAATCATTACAGTTCAACGTTAGCAGGAACCACCATTAAATTACCAGTCGACCTGGAAATCCTATATAGATTCAAATCCGATTTCCTTTAGCAAAATGGCAAAAAAATGTTACACAACATCGCTTTCTTCCTAATTGGAATGCTTTAAAATGAATTCCTTGAATGTGTATCTATTAGGCCTATGCTGTTTTTCGAGAAAAAAACTTTGACTTAAAAATAGCGATTGCTGCCAAAGCAGGTAGATTACTTCCGTTTATTTTTTATACAGTTTATTTTATTTTGTTGGTAGATAGAGGGTTACGAGTGAACGTTATTTAAAAGGGCGACAAAATACAATCGCTGTGCCCCCAAGTTGGTGGTGATGATCGTTGATAAATACTTGTTAGTGGCGCAAGGCATGCAGCAGATAGCAGAGAGAAGGCAAGGTTATTACAGTAAGTGGTACGGTTGAAAACGAAAAAACAAAACACGAAGTAACGTTATATATAATCCGGTGCCTTAATAACTGCGAAAATGTATAATACCAAGAAAAAGGCGCTAAATATTTTGAGTGATGTTAAAAAACGTTCAGATTTAACCTATATTGCCCGTAGGCTTGTTAAATGATGTGAATCTGACACTTATACAAAGCCAAGCAGCGAAACAATTCCGCCCAAACAGATAGCAGGCACTTGCAGGGAAACCGTGCGAGGAAACAAGAAGTCTATAGGTAAGACCAGGAAAAATAAAGGGAATCGTCGCCGTGAGTATTACTTCCTTCCCCTTGTCTAGCGGTGTCTTTCGAAAATCCTCGGCATAAAATAACGCTTTTCCACTAGGTAATGATGAAATAACGGATAGAAGAAAAGTGAACGTGAATAGAAAACGCCTCTTCAAGGCAAGTGTGGAATAAAAGTGGTCCGTGAGAAAGTTGTCCGCTCTACATCTTTTAAATTGGTTAGCTGATAATTTTTAGCTCGACCACATCCGGCTTATTCATTGTAGCTTATGCAATTTTATTTTTGTAATTGAAGGCCCGTAATTATGTTATGGACGCAAAAGGGGTTTGCGATGTAAAAAAGTTTAAAAACCATTGTAATATTGCAATTAAAGGTCTGCCCGACAGGTAGCAACACTTACAACAAAGTTTCGTAAATCGAGAATGAAAATCAAAAGGGTTTGTAGACCGCGGAAACGTAAAGTAACACCAAGCGACATGATGTGACTTTGCAGCCCAGCAGTGCTAGAATAGTAAGCTGGTCGAAGTTTTTACAGAGAAACAGTGAAAGTAGAGGGCATGACAAATAAACCAAAATTTAGTAAAACTATTTGTCTTTATACAGTGCCATCTTTTTCCAAAAGTTTGCTCGTTTTCAACTTGGGTACCAAATAGGCTCGGAATGAAGTAAAACATAAAAAAGGCGGCAAATGTGGGCGTTAGGCTTGGTCGGAACAAATACTCAGGAGTGTCGAAACAAAATGTTTATCGGTATGCAAAACGCAATCGCCGAAAAAAATGGTAAGATGTCGCAGAGTCTCGCTCGATGTGTTTTTAGGTGTAGATGATTGATTGGACTTTAAAAGTTTTCGGGAAGACTTGATGAAGGATACTGCATGAGAACAGTCCAAATAAGGACTTTTCCAACATTCATTCACTTCTTCTTTCCCGCTTTGTTCTGACTCTGAGATAGGTGATCCTTCTGCGCGTAATGCTGCATTTCCACCTTTCACAAAGCAAAGGATTTTCGTAAAGTCAAACAAACGCGGAGATTACTTGTAAGTAAAGGCACTAATAGCGATTGGAGAAGAAACGTGAAATTCAGCGATATTTAGCTATACAGCTGTACAATACGATACGTTATTTGAAGGCAACTTACTACCATGAGCACTCCAATTGCCTGACTTTATTCACAAAATGGCCTTTTTACTTTTAATGTCACCTCGAACAAATGAGCACACAAAAAAACAAATATATTTAAAAAAATAATTTACCTGTTGCTTCCGCTTTTCAAAAACGGCAATTTCATCTTGCAAAGACTTTTTCTTATCTTCAAGCTTTTTCTTTTCTTCAAGATGCATCTTTTTAAGCTTGTCGAATTTGTCGTGCAGCTGTAGTTTAAAATAAAAAACAGTCAGCGTGTAAAAATACACCAAAAGCTATGGGTCGGTGTGGGATCAAGGTTACTAGGAAATCTAGTTTGAATACATTTTAAAGACGATTGAATCTGGAGGTTAACTCATGTCCCGAAGCTAAAATGTTTTTAATGTTTGAGTCAAGCAATTTTTTTTCTCCCGAGTGCTTTAGGATTGGCCGTGAAACCAGTATATATTTTATTTATAGACCAACAGTGAAGGAAAGAGTTTATTATCATTATTGCAAGTGGAATTGGCAATGCATGACGCGTCAACCCTATGGGCATTACTCCGTCAGCTGCTATTCGTTAATTGTTTTTTTTATTGACGAGTGTAAGAACCGCAGCAGGTGCCGCATAAAACTAAACATATTTTTAATTACAAGCACATTTCAAACTGCCTAAAATACATTTGATTATGATGGAAAGGTGCAGTTTTTCTATACTGGTTTGGGAGCGTTTTATAAATATGAATTAGAAAACGGGAAATTAGAAACCCAAACACTCTTCTATCTTTTTACCCTCGTTGTTAAGAGAAATTCTACATACGATGCTTCTATTCGAATAGGTAAATCAATCACATGCACTATCTGAGACATTGATTAAACTTTGGTTAACAGTTCAAATAGACGATTTCAAAATTTAAGACACGAAAACTATTTGCGCCTAAAGATGTTTTGCCTTTAAACGATTTCCCAAACAATATTTTTCGTAAATAATAATATAAGGCAGGATCGTAAAGCGGTAGGCTCTTCAGTCTTTATGTAGTTAACATGTGCAAATCCGGTGATTAAGCCAGTTAATTTAGTGTGGCGTTTTCGTTGAGATTGCTATGTAGTCCTCTGGTGTTTCCACTATAATTCTACAGGCGTATGAAACAATTAGGGTCAAGTTTTCTCTCCGAAAATTGCGAACTGTTGGTTTAGATGATGATAGTACCATGCTAAACTTTAGTGGGTTTAAATTTTATATATAAGCTTTCTGGCTACGCTTTTACACCAGAACAAGCTAACCAAGAAAAACTAATGAAAATAGACAATGTGTCAGTTTTCATGTTAACCTATCCATGTAAGTTGCAGAATAGAATTTTAGTTGAAGTAACAGTCAAAAATAAAAGAATCATTTTTCATTTTGTTTTCCAATCTCTATATAGCTTTAAATCTGTTTTATGCTTTTTATATTACCAATGCATAACATAGTAATACAGTTCGGTTTAATCAATAGTAAATCCATCATCTTTCAATCTCCGCCACTACATAGTCGTGTCATACAACAGGAAACGTCTTGCAGTTTATAAACTCCTTACTTGGGTAACCCGCAATTGACGAGTGAAATGCGTAACGGTGTAAATATAGATATCTTGGAGGTGGCATGGGTTCAATTCATGTATGTAGCAAATTAAAAATGGCAAAAAAATAGTAGTTGACCAAATGTAATCGTTTTCCAACAAGCCAGCATGTCAGATTAGTTTTAAGATGAAACATGACATTTTTTACAGGAATCAATTTAAATGACTTAGCTTAGTTATTTTTTATTACCTCTTTTTCTGATTTCTTCAGTTCCCCTTCTTTGTCTTTAACCCGAATAACAAACATTTGCCTCATTTCATCCTCTTTCCTCTGAAGTTCATTGAGATGTTCACTACGCTTTGCTTCATAAACTTCTTGTAAACTGTAAGCCAAAAGGTAACACTTTTTTCACTAGTCTTTTTACAGATAAGGAACCAACCATTACATGTTGAACAAAAACATACCTAATACAAACAGGCATGTAGCTGAGATTTTAGAATTGGAAAAAAAAACAAAAACAAACTTAAATCAAGGCTACGAAAAAATGTTTGAGATTGTCTTGTGGGCCTCTGTGTGACAGTCTTTTCAGAAATCCTGCATATTTTAGGTAACAGAAATTACTTACCTGAAGTCTTTGCCTCCTGTGGTTTCATCCATGAAGCCCATCTCTGTGAGTTTTGATCGTCTGTAAAGCTCATAGTGCTTGCTGTGGGTCTTTTCTCTCAGGTCTTCCATGTTAACACGTACAAGCATTTCTCGCAACTTAACAAAGTCGCAGTGATTCTCATTTTCAACTAAAAATTTAAATATTTTCAGCTTAAAACTGTAAGTTTTATTGATAAAACAAAAGTGATGGGACATATAGATAAAAAAGGCAAATTAGGTGATTGATACCCAATAATATTGTTATAAAATCTTTACCTTGCACAGTTCCCCAAGGGTATTGTCTTGCTTTAACCATTTTGTTTCCCAGTTTGATTTCTTCGGTGCTTCCCACAACTGCAAATGGGAGGTGACTCTAAAAAATATGAACTACATAGTAACTTGGTGAAATGTTAGACCAAAGTCTACCTTTATTGTTCTAGTGATGTTACTTAATAGCACTTACATTCATGGAAGCATTGACCTCCGCAACAGTTTCATCGTCTGTGGGAAACTGATATATTTGGACACCACTTCCAACCAATTCGTTCATGATCTAATCAATGATCAATTAGAGTAAGTAATGACTTCTAGGCTAACAACCAAACCAATATTAAATCACACTTAGTAAAGGCATTTAGCACATCTCCCTATTGTTTTCATATTGAATGAAACAAAACATAGGCAAATCTACTTAAAAATGTAATTCCTCTTAACATTCCAGAAATGGAGGACTGAAAAGAGAAAGGTTGTTCTGGCTAATTTACTTTCAAGCATGTATTTACAATTAGGATAATTACATAACAGTTTTAGCACTTTAATGTGAATTAGCAAACAGAAAGCATTGCTGACCTTAATCTTGAACTTGTGTAGTTCACTTTTGGATACAATGTCAGCCTTGGCTATGACTGGGATAATATTAACCTTGTTGTCCAAGTTTTTCATTGTAAGCAGATCAAGTGACTTTAGGCTGAAATTAAAACATAAATTTTATTTAATAATTTATGATAAAGCACCCACTCAATCTGCTTAGCAGGTGTTCGTTTTTAGTAACTATCAATCAGATATGTATTTCAATGTTTATTGCTTAAACCTAGTTGGCAATTTGTAACAAATATTTACATTCTAAAAATAATTTTATTTTTAGCAATACGTTTTTTGAATAACAAATAAAAAAACTTGCTATTTAATGTTGTGATGGATATTTCAGTCACATAGTTCGTGTATGGACATGGACTAGTTTGTATTTAAGCCAGGCAAAAAGTTCTCAGCAAAAGAATGTTTAAAGACATAGTAAGGTTTAACTTAAGAACATGTTTTCAAACTTAAATAGCTGTTTCTGATTTTCTATCCATAAAAAACCTGACTAATGAGATTAGGGTAACACAATCATTGATATATACAACATGCTTCATTCAGTACTTCTGATCTACATATCTTCATAAAAATAAAAGGTCATAATTCATAAAATATGTGCCTCAGGGCTAAACTGGCAGTTATATGAGCTGATAACTGCAATATAATCATAGTACCAATAAAAACTGGACTAGGCTCCATGGCCAGGTAATAAAGATGTGTCCTTCCACGACCTAATTATAGCAGTAAACTTACCCATGGCCTGTTGGTGAAATGAAGTAAAGACAGGCATGGATCCTGGTGTCATGGTAATTGAAAAGTGAACGACATATTTTAAGCTCTTCCTGAAATTAATTAGTTGAATTTTACTTTGTAAAACAAAGAATTGTTACAAATAGTGCAAAAACTCATAAGTATGCATAACAATTGTAAAATTCTGCATACCATGGACTTAATATCTATATGATAAATACCTGGAGGTAGTTTTCAAACTGTTGATTAATGTACTCAACAACAGGTTGGAAGCTATCTTCTTTGTTAATTTGATCACCAAAACCAACAGAGTCAACAATCGTCAACTTCAGCCTTACATTACTTTCTTGTAGCTCTAAAGTATATTCGTAATTTGTATGTTTGGTGAGAAAGTAAAACAAAAAAGTCTACTGGATTAGGATATTTTAATTAATGAACAAACAAAGCATTAATGACAAAAATGTGCTTCCCACTACAGATATATCTATAAACTTCAAATAGAAAAACTACCATAAGTGTTTGCTTTTAGCTTTACTCCAGGCATGTTGTGGTGCTGAGGCTCATCTGTAAAAGATTTTGCATTGTATAGGCACTGTACATGGTATACATGATATTTTTGTAACAACATCACACAAAACACATATTATTAACTACTTAAAGCTAAATTTATTTGTTCATCAGCATGAAATATATAGGAATAAAGTTTAATGCCAATAACAATTCAATTTATAAATGAAACTTCAATTTGGTAATTTAAAATTACTTTCAAAATTTGTGTTGAAGAGTGTGTTCATTAAAGTTGACTTTCCAATTCCTGTTTCACCAATGCAGAGGATATTGAAGCAGAAACCCTGGTTTGTCGCTTTGTTAACAAGTTGATCGGGAAGGCTGTCAAAGCCAACATGCCCAGTTAAACTTAGGTTTCTCATCTCCTCAGGTATTCCATCCTGTAAAATATGTAAATCATCATTAGCTACTAATTCGGGAAGGATATTTTGAAATGCATATTTTATTAGTACACCGAAAAGCCATTGCAGACTCACCGAATCTGTCGATCAATGATGCAAGCAGAGCAGACTAGAAAAACAACTAGCCTGCAGTGAGGTTCGAACTCACGACCTCCGGTCAAGCCGGGACCGTCGCTCTACCAACTGAGCTATGCAGGCTCAGAAGGGAACGAGTCGAGAAACAACCATACGCCAATGCTTGCTCAATCTGTTAGTACAAGCAGCTTCATAACGAAGGGGATCGCCAGTATCATATCATAATACAATGAAACATATGTACACACATATATGTGTGCTTACAACTGAGATCTAGCCCTTCTGAAGCTGCTTTTTGACCAACGATAACGGCTTACGTATTATTAGTACACCGAAAAGCCATTGCAGACTCACCGAATCTGTCGATCAATGATGCAAGCACAGCAGACTAGAAAAACAACTAGCCTGCAGTGAGGTTCGAACTCACGAGTCTGCAATGGCTTTTGAAGGGCTAGATCTCAGTTGTAAGCACACATATATGTGTGTACATATGTTTCATTGCATATTTTATTACCGTTAATAATATATTTTATTACCGTTAATATATTTTTAAATAATATAAATTGAGTATTATTATGTATTTTAGGTATAAAGCTTTTTAGCACTGCACAAATTAGGCATGGTCTTAGCAGTATGTTAAAGAAAAGTAGATGATCCCTAAATTGTTAATAAACAGTTTGACAACAAACGTTATGGTAAAACAAAAGAAAAGGTTTGTGCAACTGCTGGTTAGGAAAATAGGTGTTGGAATCAATATGTTTGTCTACCAACAAGTAAAAGTTGAACAGATATAAAGCATAGTGTTTTAAAGCAGTTGCCTTTTGCCAAGTAAGGATTTTATAAATTATTTTCAAAAAAAAAAGAATGATAGGTAATTTTTAGGGTTATATAGAAAAAACAAATGATTAGTTTTATAGATTACCGCATAATCATAGTGATCTCCAGCAGCATTATCCACAACTTCACCATCCATTTTCACCATTGCTCTTAGTTAAATATAAAAATCTCAACTAATGTTATATTCTGTTTACTAATGTTGTACCTATTTCCTAACTTTAAGATTAAAATAAAAATGTTTTTAACAAGTCACTGAATTGTATTAGTGATCCTTCAGCAATGTTAAGCGAGTTACAATTGTACCAGTATCTCAACTGCGTTGCATAATCTTTGGAAACCAGAGACTCTGAAATTCATTTTTTTGGCTGAATCCTACAACAAAATTCTGAGAATATATTACAGACATACTATTTTTCACTATACAATGGCGATAAATCACGCCAAATAACGTCACTTCGTGGTTTTGGTTAAGCCATTCCACGCCAAATTTATTTGGCGGAAAGGTACTGAAATGCAATGGACCTGGTTTCCATTCCATGACACCAAAAATCCTGGTGTGATTCTATAATTTGTGACCACCAAAGACTCAAGCCATTTTTTTTACAAAATCCTATGATATATAGTCCAAAAATGGCTATTTTTATTGTAAATTATCTAGGTCGGGTAAATTAACTAGGCCGGCAGTAATTTACAAATGACGTCACTGCCATTGGTTTGGCCAAGCATTCCATGTCAAAGATCTTTGGCGGCAAGGCACTGGGATGCAATCATGTTAAATTCAAGTGTGCAATCCTGTTTTTTTCCATCTTAGGTCTTACCACAATTAAACTTAAATTTAGGTGTGCAATACTCTTATTCAGGTGCAGTGCACTCAATAAAAAAAATACTTTGGTGTCCGAGTGCATGAATATAGCCTCTTTCATAAAAATGGGGCGTACAAAAGTCTACATAATGCAGCAGGTGTACACCCAAAATTTGTTTAAAGGAATTTTAGTGCACAGCTAAAGTAGTAAATTCTACTTAAATTTCGGCAAAAAAGGTGGTGGAGTAGTGCCAGTCAAGTCTGGAAAGTATGGCAGATTTCAACGAGATCTCGCGGGTGCACGGCCGAAAAAATTCGGGTGACCGGGTGCAACAAAGGTCAAAAAAGTGCACCTCGGTTATGATTTTCCAAATGCACTGTGTATTGCATACATTGCACTGTAAATGTATGCGGCACAAGCTTTTTGCATCTTTGGGGTGCAGTTTAGATATTTTTCGGGGTGCACTGTTAAAGGGTTGAAAAAAACTCGCGGGTGCACTTGCCATACTTTCCACAGTGGATGCCAGTGGTATAGGATTGTTTTGTTACAAAATGCCGACTAAGTTGCCTGCCTCTTTAAACATAATAAACTAGGTATGTCACTGTTTGTAAACAAGTAAAACATTAACTGAATCCCTGCCAAAACAACTTTAAAAAATATGTTTATGGAAATGTAAAATAAAAAATCTAGCGAAATTTACTACAGTAATTAAATAATATTTCACAAAAACATCGATTAACACAATATTTTTCGCATTAAAGCTGAAATATGCTTTATTAATATAATGTCATTGAAAGCTTTCCTGCTATAGTAGACCACACTTAAATTCCTCGTAGTTAATACAATAATCACAACAACTTCGAAAGCAAAACTTGTGAAAAATCAATGGGCGTTGCAATAAAATATCTTTGGAAAGTAGTAAAATAAATAAACACAAGCCACTAGTGGCGCAACTTTTAAAAACAAATCAAAGGGGATAAAATAAATCGAAATTATAGCTTGGCTATTTCTTTATTGCACCGCTCTTGTTCTGTTTAGGTTGTTATCTTTCGGTTTTAGTGGTATTTTTTTCTTTTTGGAAACAGGCGCAATAGTGACGACGTCAAGAACAGAACTGGTCCTCGGCAGCCGATTCCGCATAAACAATTTTACACTTGGCGTTAATTTGCACTTTCTAAAATGTTGGTTATATGTATTGCAGAGAGTGAACCGTTTGATATTTCCGGTTCAGGTTGGATTCGAGTTTAAGGATTATTTCGGTATAGCCTACGGTTTAGTTCCGGTTTCGGAGCAATTCAAAAGTTCCTGTTCAGATCCAGTTCGACCATGGTTATTTCAAAACCGGTTCATAAAGTTCCGGTTCGGATACAATTAAAGTTGCGGTAAATGTAAAATTGTTAATCAATAAATGCAGAGAATAATTAACTCGCATTAAACTTAAGTTTCGTGACGTATTAAAATACAAGCAGTTCATTGTTAAAATATCTGAAAAATTTTAAAGCAACGTTTTAAAAAAAAAATTTGAACATAGCATAATGCAAAAATGCAACTTGTGACGTCATGCTGGAGTGAAACGATTTTTTGACAGGTACGGGTTTGGTTTAGGTTCTTTCAAAATAAGTCCTTTCAAAATATTCGTTGCAGTTCCGGTTCGGCTCCTGAAATTCTTACAAAGACGGTTTAGGTTCGGTTACGATTCGGAAAAATTGGCCCAAACCGGTTCATAAAGATTCGGTTAGATTCCGGTTCGACTCCCTGATGTAGGGACGTTGCCCGTGATGGGACAACGTTTTTTTCAAAAGATTGTAGTTCTCAGTTAAAACAATAATTTTAACGCTTAAAAACACTTAGGCTTATAACTTTGCCTCTAGCTTTTTAACTTTTTTATTAAATTCTCTTAGAAAAAACGTTGTTGTGTCCCGTCTTTGGAAATCAAGTTTTATATAATGGGACAGTGTGATTAGCAAAATGGGACAGGAAGAATCCGTTGTTTTAAATTGATCAATTTGTACTACAAGCATTAAAAACAACTTTAACTCCACCTGCTACACTGACATAAGTTTAAAACTAACGTGTTTAGAACAATTTCAAAGAATCTTAAAACGAATTTGAAGTGGTAAGCGAAAATTAATATTTTTAGATTAACGGGACAAGTGCGTGGCAAAGAGTGACTCTCTTAGAACTTTAGTTGTGTTGTGTCTATATTTTTACATTGGATACATTATACAAATATTCTACCTGTGTTGATATAGCTCTTAACACACACGACCTATAGGCCAAATCTTTTCTGTTTGCTCGTTTGTTTTTTAGTGGACTTTTAAACAATAATGTTGTTGTAATGCGATTAGGTATCGTTTTTGTTTAGTGAAGTACGTTTTACCTGCATTTGCAATATTTCTTACAAACATGTTGATTCCATTTTAACCAGGTGCATTTCTTAACGTATTTTATGGATAGGGAAACCGTATAAAAGGTTTAAAAGAGGTAATGGCTAGTCCATTTTTTGTCACAATAAAAAAGATATCTAGCTGCTTATATGTACAAGATAATATAAAAAATTTACTTGTATAAGTAGGCCTCGTATTAAGTTACCCATATCACTTAAAAATGAATTTTATACAACTTCAACAAATATGAAATAAAATAGATATAAAAACAATGAAACTAGCAAAAAAATACTCCTATTTTCATTAGATTGATATGTTGGAAAAACGCCGTCAGCCTACTGAAATGTTGGTGTGGTAAAATTATGGATACTATTGGTTGCTTCTTAAAAACATAATTAATACTTGGCGCTACCTAATAGCACGTCGATGTAATCGCCAAGTCCCGACTCAGGCAAGGTCTCATCTAGGGCAACAACCCCTATTGTTTTTTTCTTCATCAATTTTTCCTGTACGAAATATTACACGGCGACCCTATATAGTATTCCTCAAGGCTACCATTGTAGCCTCCTTGGTGGTCGCGACCTCCAGCTGTGTAACCACGGTTTCGAGTTCAAGTAAATTAGAATCCATGCAGTTCATCCTAGCAAAACGTAGTGGCTGTGTTGATCCTTCGGGTCTTGGCGATCCTTACAGAGGATGTTAAACATCCTCTAAACCAGGGGTTCTCAACCGAGCCCCTCGGCCCCCTGGGGAAAAATAATAAAATCAGACCGTTATAAATTATTAAAACTAAGGTCTTAAAATATACCGCCTGGACAAATTATACAATAACAGCAAACCCGCCTATGCTTGCTTGCTGTTCTGCACGCGGTTCGCAGTAGAGCGTTTTAAGTAACATGCAAGAACACCCTGACCTCCCAATGGTAGTTTTAACAATAAAATTGACAAAGCACTCATAATAAATCCTTGTTTCGAAAAAATTCTGGACTCGTGTAGTAAAAGATTTACGGGGGCTCGTGAAGTAAACAATTATAAATACGTGAACGACCATTCACAAATAAATGGTAATATAAATCTCTGTTCTCTCTATCACAATAAAACAGGGAAATCCCCAGTAATGTCAAAAGGAACGCGTCACCAACTACTGCAGGTGTCACTGTCAATATTTTTTACAGATTTATAAACTTTTAAAAAAAAGTCCGTCTCCTGTGTGTTTTATAACTGTGCTGTAAAAAATAAATTGCAAAATGTGGCATGGGCTTTTTCAAGTGCTTAGGCCCTTTTGGCGCTGGTCTAGAATCCTAGCATATTTGTCCGGGAGGTTATATTGCTAACATTATAAAGTGTTAAAGTGTGGATTAGCTGTCGGTGTGCTAATTATTGTAATTATATTTATTTATTTCGTGCAATTTTATTTTTTACAACTCGTTTTGTTACTGTACAAAAGTGGTAGGATTCGTGGCTAGCTCTACAGTATTGTCACATTTTGTTTTCCATTTTTTAATCTACACTGTTAAACAATAATTATCATGATAAACAAATTAATATTTGTAGAAATTAGATATGCCTTTGATTACACGATATGAATCTGAAAAGTTCTTTATTGCTAACAAGGAAAAAAAACTATTTCCAAGCTTGTTTGACGAAGCAAGTGTTGACCTCTCCGTCATAGTGCCAGCATACAATGAAGAAGAGAGATGTAATTAAATAGGGCAAATCTGTATCCTACCATACTCCTATTTAGTCCTTATTTAAAGTTTCACCTTATATTAATAACTCACTATTTAATTCCACACTTACTCGTTTTCAAAATGTCCTAAATTCTTTAACAAACAGGATTATCATTTTTTTTAACAATTTACAAAAAGTAATTTAAAAAAAAAAATTGAAGTAAAAAATGCAAATTAAGACACTTCATTTGGAAATTAAAAACATTTGATTTATTTTGCAGTGCCAACTATGTTAGATGAGACATTGGAATATTTAGAAGACATGCAATCAAGGGATGTGAAATACAAATATGAAATAATCGTTATTGATGATGGGAGCAGTGATAAGACAACTTGTGTAAGATACATAAAAATTCAAGCTTTTATACTGTGACTTTAATTTTCGACTTAAAATTTAGGTTGGTCATGACTACGCCAAAAAGTATGGACCAGAAAAAATAAGAGTTTTAACACTGGAAAAAAACAGAGGCAAAGGAGGAGCTGTTCGTTTGGTAACTGCAGCCCAGTGAAAATTTTTTGCATTCAAATGTGTCTAATAATTTCTTGTAAAAGAGTAATACCATTTTTTTTTATTTTACTTTTTAAATGTTTGCATAGAAACATACTCCAAACCAGTGGTTCTCAAACTATTTTAGCCTGCGACACACTAAACTAATCAAAACAGATTTGTGGCACATAATTTACCAAAAACATGTACAATTATAACTTACAATCAACCTGCCTACTTGTTAAGGTGAAGTTCAATCTAATAATACTTTGAGCTATCTAATGGGTCGTGTTTGTTCAAGTCTCACATGCTTGGCTGCATGCCTATTTTAAATACAAATCAGTTATTTCTTAGAATTGGCTGCATGCCTATTTTAAATACAAATCAGTTCTTAGAATTACCAAAAAAGTTGCACGCCACACTTAAGAACCATACGCTTTGAGAATTACTGATCTAAGCTATTTCAAATACTATATATATTACATGCAAATAGATAACATTTACTGAACCATAAACAACTTTTAAGGGTATGTTAAGTGCCAGAGGAAAACTCTTGTTAATGGTGGATGCAGATGGTGCAACACGCTTTTCTGACCTGCAAAAAGTTGAAGCTAAGTTAAAGGAAATAAATACAAACAAGGTTACTTTTTTAAATATCTATACTCTTCCAACAATTCCCCTAACATAAAACTGGCTGCATTTACAGCACAGTGTTTATGTTTAAGTTTCTAAAAATGACATGAAGCTTCATGCATTATTTTTTCTAAAAGTATTTGTGGTACTAGTTTTAAACGCTTCTATAAACAATACAGATGAAAACAAACTTGGGTAAAGCAGTGTGCTGTCTTGCCTCTAAAGCAAACATTTAGTGCATAATGTAAAATATTAAAGGAAATTTAATATGCAGCCTTCATAGGATATAAAATATATGTGACCGGGTTAAATATATATTTTGTTTTAGCCTTTAAATTTACCAGTTTTACATTTTTTTTTCTAGAGTGGTATGGCAATTGCTGTTGGCTCTAGAGCTCACCTTGAAGAGGAATCCATTGCCAGCAGATCAGTTTTTCGCACATTTTTAATGAAAGGATTTCACTTTATTGTGTGGTTGCTTTGTGTGAGGAGCGTCAAGGATTCCCAGTGTGGTTTCAAGTTGCTAACTAGGGCTGCTGCGGTTCCAATTTTTACCAATTTGCATGTTGAACGCTGGTATGCTATAAAATTGTAATACCTAACTTAGATTTCAAATTTTTACTTAGCATACTTGTTGTCAACAAAAACCAATAAACTGACAGTTTTATAAAGATTTTTTCTAATACAAGTTTAATCCATTTCTTTCAGGGCTTTTGATGTTGAAATGTTGTATATTGCCGAAAAACTTCAAATTCCCATTGTTGAAGTTGCTGTGAAATGGACTGAAATAGAAGGTTATTTACTATATAATGGCTAGTAAATATAACAGTTTATATATTGGGCACCCATTTTAAGTTGCTTGTAACATTGATTATGGGATACATTTGATTCTCTACATATTTAAAAAAAATAAGCCTATAGTATTGTATAAAACCTATAAAAACTTACAAAAAAACAGGGATTTACTATTAAAAATTTACCATAATTACCTAAATTGGCGTGTTTTTTAAGCATATTGTTATTACTTTTTAGGTTCAAAAATTGTTCCGTTATTTAGCTGGTTGCAAATGGGAAAAGACATTTTTTTAATATGGTTACATTATGCTGTTGGTAACTGGACTATTAAGAAATCTCAAGAATGAGTTCGACCTTGCTGTGGATAATTTATCTTCAAAGCAAGTTGCCTTCGGTAGATTGGACATTCACCTAAAGTGTCTTGAAGAAGGGCTACTTCTAGTGTGAGCTTAAAAAAATAACTTTTACCAAACACATTTGTCAACCAGCCTAAAATGTAGCTCATACCTTTTGTTTTGCAGTACATTTATATTTCGTAGTAGGTTTTGTAAAACGTGTTTGCGTTTAATTAATTGCACTATATATTTTTTATTTCATTTGTTTCTGAAAAATTCTCCATTAAAGATTTAGTTGTAAATATTTATATATTATTATGCAACTAAATAATGTTCTGATAAAAGTTGAATTTCATTTACTTGTATTTAGATTTTGTGTCAATAAAATTTAGTAACTTTAGTTGGTTATTTGCTTTTCAAACTTTTGACATTTGTTTAACCTTTAACGTATCGTCCCTATGTTCGGAAATAAATTTCGCCTGGCAACGGAAGGGAAAGTAAAATTTTAGAATATTGAAAAAAAATATATGTTTTAATAAAAATATCATTCACAGATCGTGAGGTATTCTCTCACATTGCATTGTTTTATTTTAGAAATACGCACGACTTTATGTGTCTCTCTTTATTCGGGGTACCTTGGTAGTTATGACTTCGCCCTATTCTAAATACCTTTTAAAGATTAGGCCTTTTTGTAATTTTTTGAATAGATAAACCTTGTGTATACGACCCGTAAAGTGGGTTTGATATTAAAATTAAGCTTTAAGAGTTCGGTAACATTGGGTTCGCTTAACGACGCTACAGTCGGCATAATGCATCAAAAGTTTATTGTGACTTTAATTTAAAATTAAATCGATTGTTGTCTGTGACACAACAGCATAGTAGGCTATTTATGTAAATGATTATGAACAACAGGCCTTCATGCAGAAGTAACTTAATGCACAGGGTAAGGTGCGTAGTGTTTTATAAAATGACATTTAAAGGTAAACAGCTGAGAGTAATAAATCATACAACTTAAATATATCGCCTATCTGTCCTCATTTTGTGTTCATTCAGGTATGAGGCGAAGACGGATAATATTTTGTTGCACGAAAAAAATTGGCCTGGCCGATTTTGCACATAAAAGTATTAGCAATATTGACTGTGTAGCGTAGTGGTCGGCAAACTGTGGGCCGCAAGGCAGTTTATGGTGGACCGCGAGTAACTTTTAAATAGCTTAGTGTTATCATGTAGTTCTGAGCCGCGTGATAGCCGTACATTAATTGCACTTTATTTTGAAAATTTGTGTGGCTTAGATTTTTTAAATTTTCTTTGCGTGGTTCAGACCCACGTGCCAAATGTTGTCTTGAAAGCTTTTTGAACTATATTTTTTGCCAACTTAAACTATATGTAAACGCAAACAATTTTGCGCTTCGCGCGTATATTTTTCGTTTTATAGTATGTTTTGCGTTATGGCATGACACTGTTTTGGGCATCAAGTCGCCGTGTAATATTTCACTTTCAAAACAAATATCCTGAATCCACCACTGTTTTCGTAGTGATTGTACATAGTGGGCCTTCAATAGCTCTGAAAAGAGTGCTTTGGGCCGTGACAAATAAGTTTGCCGACCGCTGGTTTACCGTTCGGAAGTAATTTTTCCCGACTGCTTAGCCCAACTTGACGTCACTATGCACGTAACCGTTGTCCACTGAATTGTGACCAAGAGCCGAACCGAGCGTTATCGGCGTCGCGATTGGATTCCAGGCTACTTGATGCTATTCGACTTCATGCAGCTTTTATACTAGAGGCTTACCGTGTTATTTTATCCTGTTTTCGAATTTGTGACTATATACTCAACGAGCAATATCAACTGAATGGAGTGACTCTGCCTAAACTAGAGTTTAAGGAGATAAGGACAGGTATGCGGCGATATTACACGCCAATGGCTGCCCAAGTCTCTTACATGTTCCTTGTAGTTTAAGTGCCTAGGCGAGGGATGGCGAACTTATTTATCGCGCGGGTCACAAACACGACTTTAATCCTTACAAAATGCACAAGTGGGTCATACATTTAATTATTTGCTAATTTTATGCGAAACTCTGATGCGTCGTTTTAAGTGTTATTGTCGTGGTTGATAATTCAAGGTTATTGGATGATTTCCAAATTCGGATTCTCACAAATATTAAGAGGCTAAATAGTTAACAAATGCTGTAGCATTTTTTATTGGATTACAGGAGATCGGCAGAAAGCTTTTTAGCGTGGTTTATTGGTCTAACCAGGGAGTTAGAACTTTTCAGGCCTACTTACCCGGCGATATTCCACACTAAATTTATTTTGATTGTGGGCAGGTTATGCACGGCGCCTTTTCAGGCTGAAATAATTTCGTCAAATCGCAAACATACCAGAAGTATAAATAAGCGTGCGCAAATTGTTTTACATGACGTGGTTACAATATAAAAAAATGGAATTGGCATCCTCCCCTTATTAAAAAAGAAAAGCAGCACGGATTCATTTCATTGGTAAGCAGATCCCTGCCGTGTATAGAAAAGGCGACAATACAACAAGACACTGAAAAAATTCCCTTGCTATAGGCAAAACTGTTATATCGGCCAGGGGCGTCACATCTGCGGCCCATGTTGTCACTCGTGGCCCGCTAAACTCGTTATATTAATGTAACAAGTTTGTACTTAACATGCTAGTTAGGACAGTAGCAACGTTTTTTTTGCTATACGATGGTTTTTTGCCTAGTGTAACAAGAAGTACAACACCAGATGTTTAGTCCATCTCGATATGGTTGTTATTCTGATATAGCAGTGCTTTTCAACCTTTAAAAGAACCGTTCGCAGTTTTTTATTTCGGAAAATTTCTATCCGCACGAAACAAGCACAGTAAGTTCGCAACCTCTAGATTTATTTGTAAAATAACAACGAAAGGGTTTGTGTATTAAAACTGTGAGCCTTAACCGATATAAAATAGATAGCTTAAGCTGCATTGAACCACTGAGAGACTATAGATTACTGTACCTGTAACGCATAAGGGAGCACACCAGCTTATTTAATTATTCTATTCCACATAATAAAAATGCACCATTTTCATCCACACATTTACCCGCATGACGTTTGTCATCCACATTAAGTTTTATTTCATCCACACCAGGGCTGAGGAGTCGGTTAAAAATAACCCGAGTCGGACTCCCGAGTCCCGAGTCCCGAGTCCGACTCCGGTCAAATGTACGGTTTCGTCGAGTTCCAAGTCCGGCCATGACTCTACATCCTGTATTCCGCCAATTTACGTGACTAAACGTGGGTATTGAGCAATCCACTGATAGGGGTGTCGTATAATTCATTCACTCACAATACATGGTTGGAAAATATTCCACTATAGGCCTATGCTATTCACCTTTAAAATTTCCAAAGAGTCCCGAGTCCGACTTCAGAAAATCAAACCGCGCGACTCCCCCAGATTTATGAAACTTTTGGGTTGATAAACTCTTTCCTTTTGCACATCATATTTTTATGAAGCGGCATTTAGAATTTAGAATTAAAACAAATGCTGATCCTCTTCACAAACTGTTAAATGTTCTTTGTTCTGCATTTTCTTATATCAATCCACGTTGAAGAGTTAGATTTCTCGCCCCTTGTTTACTTCCCAACGTGTTGTACGAGTGCCACGAAGGTTGTCAAAAGTACGCCTGGCTCACGTATTACCAGTGATTTTGATTGTAGCCTACGCTAATTGTTTAAAAATCATTCACGTGTATAGGTTATGCCCATCAAGGAGTTGTTTCATAGAATTATATTTTTTGTTTTTCTAGAATGGAGTCCCAGAGCAAGAAAGTTTGAGAAGCCCTGGACTGGGACACTGGTTCTCAAACTATTTTGCACCGCAACCCCCTTACCTAATTTCTGATTTACTGAATACCATCAAATTATGCTTTGGAGTTTTACATTCTTCTTTTTTTGCAAATTTAAGGCCTCGTGCACATACTTTGACGTACCCCCCAATGACTTTCTCTTTTAATCCCCTTTGCCTGATAAGCGCATTCTTATATAAATATTTGGCCAAGCGAAACGACACTTGCATAAAAAGTATGACGCTTGCCCTTGCAAATTAAAAAAAAAAGAAGAAAAAAACAGCATTAACACCAAGACAAGCGATAAAAAATCACAATATTACGATTTCCCACCAGTTGCAAAATATCTCACTAATATTCTCACCTAGTGAAATTAATGTCCATGGTAATGTGACCTGATGTTGTTAAATATAGATCAGCAGCTAAGGGCTTTGTATCAAAAAACAAACCACTAATTTGGAAAAGTGGATTTTATAGCACTAAATATCTTTAAGTAGTGCCTTATGTGAAGCCAGCAAATATTTTGCACTAATATGACTTTGCTCAAACGCAAAACTTTTTTATCACTTAGTTTGTCTTAGAGGGAATGCTGTCATAATATCTCTTTCCCGGACTACGTCAATAAACGCACATATAGCAAGAACGTGCGAAATTGAACGAGAGTTATCTTGCTGTTTGTCCATTGCAAACCTTAACGGGAAGTTAACTGCTTGGTTTGTTGTTTGCAGCAGTCGGCAAACTATAGTCGCTGTCAAACAGCTTGCTATTCACCTAATGCCAAATTGGGTAGTTTGGACTGGTTATAAACTGCGTAACCGGAAAAATACAACCAAGCCACGACAATAAGGAAACAATTTGATTATTGCTGCACGAAACAAGATTTATTTTAGGATATTTTGCACGAAGCAAATCAAACCCAGCAGTTGATAGGAACCTAAGTGAATTTCAAATTTTGTAGGACAGGGGGCAGTTAAAAACTCTGTCAAATGTTTACAAGTACGTATAATTAAAAGACCAACAATTGTGTTAGCAGGTATTAATCATAAAGTTGAAGTCATTAGTTGAGTGTTTTTCTGAGGATTACAATGTATCTCCAAATCATCGGTTTACTTGGATGGCTTGCGTGCTATAGTGTGACAGGTAAGCTGCCTACATTTTTGCGTTTTTTTATCATTTCATACTTAAACACTACTAAAAACCAGCTCGGCTATATTAGCTTAGGATCGTCGAAAACAGCATTTTTTATACTGTTAAAAATAAATTGAGTTTACTGCTAATCCAATGAAGCAGAAAGTGGATGTTTAAACTTATGGGTGGGTCAAAATTAGGCTTACAGTTATTCCACAGCGTTGGCTTGGAAGAAGAGGTAGCATTGAATGGCCACCACTCTCACCTGACCTGACACCAATGGATTTCTTTTTGGGGGTGTTGTAAAGAACAAGATGTATGAGAAGAACCCAAAAACAATAAATTTACTTTTTTACCCAAACCTCCTTCTATAACTGTAAGCCTACTTTTGGCCCACTCTGTATATCCTATTAGTTTCCTATTGAAATTTTATTATGTGTAATGCTGAGTTTATTTGCTTTTATGATTTCCAATACCTCTTATAAGAAACATTTCTCACATAGGTCACCATGCTGACAACCATTACGGACATTGCATGATTCATGGAGACGCGACGGGACACATATGCTTCAAGCAGCTGGTGTTACGCAATAACATATTGATCCAAATATAGTATAAAGATAGCATCGATTTCAAAGTTACAGATTTCACAGGCTTGTTTTTTTTAAACGCAAAATCACATATCGTCGATGCCTTTATAATTAAAGTTAACGTAACTTTAAAAATGTTGCATATCGATACCACTGTAGCTGTTTTGCCGCATTTCTCCTTAAAAGGAAAATTAAAACATAAGTCATGGCAGTTTATTCGTGCTGCGTTCAGGCCCGGGCGAATGTTTAACGATGTATTGATGTTGTGCAGCCAAACGAAAGAGCAGTACATGTCGATTTGTTCGTAAAGACTGGTAGAAAAACAAATTCGGATCGCGTGAATATTCATGTGCACGAAAATGCCCTGGATCAGAGTCAATGCAGTAACTTGGGCAATCACTTCAGAGGGTAATCGGTCAAATGTGTATTATTTATTTATGGTTTGTTTTGTCGAAAAATAATGGCACGGAAAAACCGAACAATATTCCTTCATGCGTTCAAATTAGTCCGTGAGTAGTGACGCACATTTTAATTTATATGACAGGGCCGACGGAGACTTGGGCGGATTTACTCCAAATCAAAATTGCGTCATTCAAAAAAGTGACAAAATATTGCCCAGATTGTCGCTTCAGGACATAATAGGCCGTTCCGTTAAGGTAAGTTGCTGTTTAATTTTGTATAGTGATCTATTCATTAACTACGTAAAATATGGTCGCTTATAGTAATGATTTGTATTTCCTCCGAAAGTTAAGTTCCAAAAATGAGACTCCTATATCAGATTCTAATAGTTTAATTTCGCATGGTAATTTGTTTACCGGTAGTCGTTGTTTAACTTGAATGGTCGTAACACAGATACACCAGTCAATGTTAACCTTTTGATTGGGTGAACAAACACATGCTACATGTTTTATGGGCCTACTTAATGACACAAGTTTGCAAGAACAGTTTAACTTACAAACACTTTTTTATAAAATATCGATGCTTTTCAGATTCATCTTCCAGGTAATCGAAAGGCATGTTGCGGGATTGTTAGTTTGGATGAGGCAACTTATCAAAAAATGATCTCAAAAGGAAACAGTGACCAGTCAAATCATTGCGAATAAAACAAGCTTTTGCTTTAACATCTCAATTAAAACAAGTATACTGTAAATAGGCCTACATGACATATATCTATATATAATCGGACAATAAACTCCAACAACGAAACAGTGTTTAGCTTATACACACACACTCAAACAGAACAAGGATCCCAAGTTTTATCTTCGATTACTTTTTACTGGTTTTTAAAGAATGCACGATTTCTTTTAAATAAGTTAGCTAAATTCCCAGTTGAGACTCATAACGAAAGAGAAAGATATAATTTTATAATCCAAAACAAACCAATAAATAATTCTTATAGTGACACTGGTCTTCAAAGAGTGACCAACACTTAAAATAATTAGTGAGTATATAGTGCGAGGAGCAGTTTCATGGTGTTTTGTCGTCAAAACGTAAAGGCTAGAAATCAGTGATCAATAAACCAGTGCTCAGCAAAGAGACCATGCCAGGTGTGCCGCGGGGTAAAATATTTTTTTTTTTCAAACACATTTTACAAACTTTAGTGCTAAGAATATCCAAAACGTATAGTTTAGGCGAGCATTTTGATTGTGTGCAATATTTCTGGTAAGCTTACTTTCCTTATACTTAATTTTTAAAACCTATATAAGTATATAATACATGTAGCTTTTAAAAAACATATTATACATATTACGTAATGTTCAATCGAAAAAATACGCAATTCTGGAAAAAAAAATGGAAACAAACTAAACCATTTACGTTATTTACGCGTTTAAACTCTAAACCAGTGGTTTCCAAACTTTTTTGGCTCGCGGCACACAATCTTAGCTATTTCGCGACACACTTTTAACAGAACAACAATAGAGTAATTTTACAATCGCCCTTGAAACACGAAAAACTATATGTAAATGTCTTAATATTAATACCTGGCAATGAATAGTGCGTGTTTAAGTCTAAAATGCTTGCGTATATGCTTATTGGTAATAAAAATCTCTCTTTTCCGAAATTACAAAAAGTTTCGCGGCACACTTGACAATCTCTCGAGGCACACTAGTGTGCCGCGGCAAACAGTTTGGGAATCACTGCTCTAAACAATAGAACAAAGGTTTTTTTAACTTTTGTACAGACGCGAAACCCGCATATATTATCCATAAGCTCGAAGCCCCCTGCAATTGTAAAACAATAGGTATTTTTGTGTATTAATATTGTCCTCGGTTCGCGCGGTAATTTTTTTATCTTGGTTGTTATGGCACAATTTTATCTTGGTTTGTGTTCCAGAAGACTATTCGAACATTAAAGTACGACAAAACACAATGTTTTCGTGAGTTTTATTTTCCTAATTCACGTTTTGTTCTTAATGCCAGAAGCCCCTAAAATTATCTGATTAGTCACCGTGAGGGGAAAGCGAGGCAAGTCCCAAGACCTTGAGCGGATTGCTTTAGAACTTTAAAAAGTCTAAAATTAGATGATAAGGTAATACAATACGAAGTTGGTGCCTTCGGCGCATACAACTATCACAGTCTATCCTCCATCGGCTGCATTGGACATTAGCATATGTATTTATCGTCGTTTTGGGAATACTTTTATAGGTATGCCGCCGAAAATTTTAAACAGCGTTGGTGTGCCGCAAGCGAAAAAATTTTTCGGAGCACTGATCTAAACAATTAAGTGCTCTTCCATCGAGTATGCTGTAGTTTGTATACCAGATTGCAGTTAGGGTTTAGGGCAGGGATGTCCAACCTTTTAGCAGAATGGGCCGCAATTGCCACTTTAAAAATTTCGATTGGCCGCAAAATCTCTCAAATTAAAGGGGTGACGTCATAAGTTGCGTCATATCGTGACGTCATAAAACAACCTAACTTATAAACACCCGTTCTTCGAGAGTGAACTTATGCGCAAATATGCAAAAATTTAAGTTTTGACCTGTTTGGGCTGACATATTTCCTTAAAACGGTCCGGAAAAACACACATTCAGAAAAACAAACATCTTACTTAGCAATGATGGGTGCACAAAGTGCTCGATGGATGTTGAAATGCGACATTAGACTCGATTATAAAAAACACAAGATTATGCCTACATCAAATGCTGCGCGATCTTCACGTTTTGATGATATTCGAAACAACTGTTTTTAATAAAGGTTACTGAAAGTAAGAATTAGTGGTGGGCCGCACGTAAATATCAGGCGGGCCGCAATGCGGCCCGCGGGCCGCAGGTTGGACATCCCTGGTTTAGGGTATACAACTGAAGAAAGGTATACGAAAAGTAGGCCTATACAGATTAGCTCAGTACTATAGTGCAGCACGTCATACACAAGCTATATGATGTTTAATTGTTTTAACTACGTAAATAGATTTTTTCGAGGTCTGAGGCCATCCTATATGTCTATTTATTTTTTTACACGAGTTGAAAAAACATTTTCTTCTAAATTGCACTGTGGAACTCCTTAATAATTTTTTTAGCTTTCGCGATAGTCGGGCTGTTGTATAGCATTTAAGACCACTCTAAATTGAAAGTTTCAAAAGAAAAGGGCATAATTTGTTTTTTTGTGCGCAGCACTTCGCGCGAACCCTTCCCTCCTTGAATGGTTTTAGGTTCGATTGCTATACCGCTTACGTGTTTAATCGAAAACCTAAAGAATTTAAGCTTACTTGTTTATTGCGTCACGATATGATAAATAATTTTGATGTTATCTCTTAAATTTTCTCAACTATTCTTGGATTTCTTTTTGTGAGTTATACGAAGTCAGTAATAAGTTGTTAAAGTTATATACAACGAAGCAAAATGGACACCTCGCAGGCGCGCTTTACTTCCGAAAAGGAAACTTTATCATGTCAATCTGCCATTTGATTTAACAAACAGTCAAAGACAGATGTACAGATAGGCACTTTTTAATCAGGTTAAAGTTAAACGAATTTGTCGGCATTCTTCAGGCTATAGATGAAGTATTTATCAGATTAGATATATAAATCTATTGCAAAATGGGGTGTGATTAAGTTTGCAGCGGCGCCTTGTCATCCATACGATTTGGGATATCTCCCTAATTTTCATTGTATGTTTTACCTAGTCACGTAACGTAACTTTACTGTTTATTAACGACCCTTTCCATTCTCGCTTTGCACTCCTACCGAGTGACAATAGAAGGCAACTTCGACGTTAAATAATTAACTCTCTCTAAATGCCCGCAAATAAACTATAGCGGTTGCGCTGTATAGAGGCAGGGCGGATTAATATAGTAGCAGATGATAGATGCTGCTACGGGCCCCGCGCTTGATGAGCAAAACATTTTTTTTTGCAAAACAAAACATAGTTTGTAAGTAATTTTTGGCTTGCAAACTGGAATGGCATACCAATGTTATAGTTGTAACTTTAAATTATAGTCCCAACGTCTTGTTCCTTCATAATTATTGCAAACTTTGAAAAACAGTAATTTCCGCTGGAGGGATAGCCTTAATCGAGTGCTGTCACAAAGTGCCCGCTACTTAGTCAATACTTAGACGCTTTTCAGCCTCTTTACCCAGAATTGTTAACTATTAGTTTAGGTTTTAGCTTGGTTTCCAAGTCGCACAAAAAACACTTGTGTTTACCTTGCAACTTTTTTTCTATCGAACGCTCTGCTTTTAGTCGTCATTATTCGGATTTATGCTGCAGTCAAATTGTTTGGCGGAATACGAAGATGAAAACACTTTGCAGACGTTTAACAACTGGTGCATGTTAACGACGTGTTTGTCGAAATCTGGTAATGGTTGTACTACATATAACTAATACCTATTGTTGGTTTATCCACGACTTCTACAATTTGTTACTTATTTGTCTATGAATGATGGTAACTACTTGCTCCGGAGAGAGATCATTTTCAAAATTGAAGTTGATTAAAAACTATCTGAAGTCACTGAACTCATCTGAAATAATTGCCGAATTTGCTCAAAATGCTTCGAAAATAATGAATGATATTGCTGAAGTTTCAATTTCTCCTTGCAAGTAAAACATTAAACTTTTGTTGTTGTAGTAGAAGGTAGATCAAATCTATAAAACATTCAATTACTTCACGGTCAATAAATCAAGCATCTGCTACAGGCCAGCACTGTATAGAGCAGGGGTGTCCAACCTTTTAGCTCTTGGCGGCCGCATTGACAGTCTTATTTTCCTCACGGTCGCAAGTTAAATTTTTTTAGGGGTGACTCAAAAAGTTGTCAAATCGTAACGGCATAACATAATTAATCTTAAAAAGATGTTTTGTTGTCTAGCGAACTCGTGGAAAAAATATGGAGCCTAAATGCAGTGATCGCGCGAAGCGCGAAAAAAAATGCGTTTATTAGGTTTGGATTTGGCAAAACTTTCAATTTAATCGAAATGGGCTTAGGCACATAAAATAATCACATATTGTTATAAACACAAGCATTTATGTAAGAATTGGATTTTATTAGTAATGCGGCGCAATATGCCATGATATAAATAACACTTTTGATATTAACGGATTTACTTCAAAGGGACTAAAATACAATAAAACAGATAGAAGAAGTTCGCGCGAAGCGCGAAAAAATTGTGTTTGCATTGAATTTTGTCAAACGTAATATTTTTTGGGACATGGCCAGGTGCCCCCTCTGGATCCACCACTGCTCTAATGCTCTTAGCCAATCTAATGACCAGCAATGATAGACGAATGTCTGGCTGGCTTGTTGTTGTAGTAGAAGGTAGATCACTAATTTAATTTTAGACCTGTCTCAAAGTTCCAATTTTAGCATATTTTTTCTATACTGGCATTTGTTTTAAATTTCGTGCAAGTTTTTATTACATTGCTAAAAACAAAAAATAAAAATATATGTCCAATATTTTTCAATACGGTTTCCATTTGTCCGCAACCCATTTGTCAACATTTCACTGTTCAACGGTAAAAAAGTGCTGATCTAGTTCAAAAGACTGCCTCAAACGTAAACGAATTGCGGACGTATAAATTTTTACGCAGTTACCTATAGTTAAAATAGTCAAAAAGTATTTGTAATGGACTCGTGTCTAGTTTGTCCAAAGAGGCCACGGGCCGGATGAATTACATTAGCGAGCCGATCCGGTCCGCGGGCCGTAGGTTGCCTACCCCTGTCATACACTGATTTCTTTGTGCATCAATCAATCAATGAAATCAAGTTTTTTTAGCGCACATAAGAATTTTTTGCATTTATCATATCAACAATTAACGCATGCCAGCAGGTCACGGCCGCCAACACATGCTTATTAAAATACGTGTTAACGGCCTCACAATTTTTCATCGACGGCCGCAGGTTGGACAACGTTGGTATAGAGGTACACATCAACTTCACAAATATATCACCCTTTCAATTGCCTCACAAAGCCCCCGCCAAATAAACCTCACAAGCCATTCGCGGACTCCGTTCTAATAATTAAGTCCCTAGCATTAATTGGTGGGTTGGATGTCGCGAATGCCAATTGACTGCTGACTTATAAGTTGCCGCGACGCTCGCTTCGGATCCTAACAACACAAAAGTACAGCTAGCAATTTGGGGTGTTGCCAATATCTTGACCTTAAACGTGAAATGGTTTGGAACACCATTTGCTTATGTTTTCACAGTAGGCGTCGGAAGCCATACATGTAAATCCTTATTACTTAATGGCTGAATGTTTCAAGTAAGACGGGACTTAAATCAACGCAAGAGATGTACAAAGTCTGTGAGGTAACAGGTAACTATAAACTATACAGCAACACAAACAACCTAAATAAATCAATCACTTCGATCGTATTTCCCGTACATCCAAGCGATTTTGTGATTGATCCTAGATATATCCTTGCGATTGAATAAAGTTATCCTTGCGGATACTCGTAGGAATCCTTTTTTTGTGAATAAAAAATGACAAAAGACACGAGGAAAACAAAATTGAAAAGCTCTCACACAGCTAACGAGCACTTACTTTTGTATATCGAAATACTCCCTCTTTTTAAAACCGAATATCGCTCGGAAGTTCGCACAGAATATAACATTGCGTAAAATCGTAGCAAATTCGGGGCACGTCTGGCGTATTTACATTGATAAATAATAAAAATCAAAAGTTAAAAAAACAGAGTAAAATCACAGAGTAAAATGATCAGATATTTTTTAAAAGAAAATATATTTCGCCTATACTGGAATATCGTCAGCCATGGTTTTGGATTCCATAAGATACGCCCTTCTATATACATAGATAAATGACACACCTTGCATATAAAAGAATGTTGTTTATAAGTGTTTTACACTGTTTATCTTTTTTTTTGCACTCTGAAGAGTATCTGGGGACCAAATCACGATATCCTTAGTCTCATACTTAACCACGCGCGCTCACGTTTTTCCCGTATAAATACGTCACGGGACTGCGATTTGAAGAAAGTACAGGGGTTCGATTCTATGTTATCAAACGAATATAGCAAATCATTTCTACAATTGCGCACAATTAAGGTAAATCTTATCTGGAAGATTCTTAGTTTGTTATCGATTGTTGAATTGTATAGGTTGCGATAAACGCTTTCACATGGCAGATGTGCACTTACGCAACTTAAGGTCCGGTGGATAGATGTTGTATTTGCTCGTAAACGGTTTGGATGGAGTTGTACTGGTGAATAAATACTTGCAGTGTAGCGGTTCTAGACGATCATGACGTTGCGCTACACGCCCTATTCTTCTGGAAAATTGGATATTAATTTTATGAATTTGACAAAATCTGTGTTGTTCGGTGGAAAGTTAAATTTATTTACCAATGCGCTTTATTGTAGGTAGGTTAAACCATTATTTCGCCATTTATATTCGATATTTTCTGGTGAAAGATGATTTATGATTCTATAATTGATGGCATAAAAACTTTTGAATGGTAGTTTATTTCTATTGGTTACTCAAAGCGGGCGGGTATGCTTGCTGTGGGATCTCTGATCTCCAGAAGTTGTTTGCAAACAGTTATTGAGCAACACAATGTTAGAAAGGGGATTGTGCGCTTTCGAACCGTATTATATGTATATATGTCCCCATTAAGCAACGATCTTAGTCTGTTACTTTAAAGACAATAACCTTATTCGATTTGTTTCCAACTGACCTCCGCAATTACGAGTAGTTTACTGATCCATTTGATATTTAATGCTAAAAAAATTGATCATGCCTGCAACCCATTTACATTATTTGCACTCTTAATATCTATTTTTGCCACCTCCCGTTTGGATCTCTATAAGAATTTAAAAAGGATTAGTTTAACTATTGGAGAGCATTTGGGTACACTATAAGCGGGACAATTCTGTTTTAAATGCTAAAATTGGGGGGGGGGGGCGGAAGTTCTTACCCCCCTTTGTGTAAGTGATATTATCGTTTTTGTCATTAGTTTAACAAACTGTTCGAAGCGGCGTGCTTTTTAAGTAATTGGTTATTTGTTTAGGTTGACTGATTAGCAAGTGTGTATTCGACAAATGACAACGCTAAGTCAAAGCTTCTTTCTTTATTTCTAGCTAAAAAACGTCGAGTTATAGGCGCAGTATGTTCCTCGCTGTTCGGTCTCTGCGCTAATATCCGATGTTGGTGTAACAACGGCATGTTTAACTGAAGCAGACTTTTAAAATCTCCATTTTTAAGTAATGATAGGTAACGCAAAATTATGCTCTTTAAGCATACTCTATGACCACGTGCTAAGTATGCAATTGACACAACTTATTTCCCCTCAAACGCAGCTTGTAATTTTGCTAACTTGGCACACAGCTCGGCGCAGATGTTGCGCTAATAGTGGCATGATAACACCCGGGAAAAACGTTCTTCGTTTAGTGTTGCAGGTGGCGAAAGGCGTGCTTGTAATTGAGCGCTAGTTCCGTTCATGGAACTTGAAAACTGCACTGCTGATAGTCGAATTATGTATGATTCTACCACAATTAATCACACGTATTTCACGGTCTTGGTTTATTTTTTCGCCTGAAGTTAACGATTGCACACTGTGGTTTCGCAGCTGGCGCCTGACAGGATTGTCGATGACGCACGTGTTCGCTTTTGCTGGACGTATTTGACTGTTTCTGATTAGTTTTTATGACGTCTTGCAATTACCATTCTATGACGTCATACTGTCACTGTTTTATGACGTCATTATTCATTACCGTCAGACGAAAAATAGGGGAATTCCCTGAATTGAAAATTCAGGACCCCCTTTTTTGATTTTCTGGAAACACCCCTGATTGTCACCCCTCTGGAAAATTTTCTGCGGGCGCCTTGTCGGTAATATCGAATAAAATATGGTTATTAGTGACTATATAGGCCTATGCATCTTTTGGGAACACAACCATTTTGAGCAGGAAAAATAATGTGTCACAATCCCGCTATAAATACAGACGGAAAAGTCAAACGGTTTGACTCCCTGGTCCAGAATGATCTACTGCAAAATATGTTTTTCCTTTTTGCAAATCTGTATTTAACACCGGTATTTCCCCATTGAAATACCAAAAAATATCCTATTAAAATAAATGCGCTTTAAAATTAAAACTATAATATATTTTTATAGAATATTTTATTCTAGACTGCACTTTAATATGATTTTCCTGTAGAACATTTATTCTAGTTAAACATTTAAGCAAATTAATATTTCATTTTATTGTTTGTTTATTGGCACAGTTGCATAGAACTTAACAAATTCATATCCTTGTTTGTTAAGGTAGGATTCTAGGATTGCATGTCATTTAAGGCATTTCAAGGTGATCTTTTTGCTATAAAATGACCGATACTATACTTAAGCAGCCATTGATTAATAACAATAAAAATGAAAGGGTAAGTCAACACTTTGCTTATAGTTGCTAACATCATTCATGATTGTGCGCTGTATTTTGTGGCCATCCCCATAAATTTAAGCATAGCTAGGTAAAATCCAGAAAACCAAGATAAACTCATGACTTAAACACAGATACAATGTAAAATATTTGAAAGAGGCTACTCATCATTTCACCCGACACCAAATAGTTGAAATTGACATATAACCACAAACAGGTGCAAGTGTAAAAGAGCGATCTGGTCAAGGCACCTGCTGAGGCTATTTACCTGGCTAACAATTTAATATAAATCTATTTCCAAAAAATCATTGAAATTATGCAAAATTCAATACTCCACCACCCAAACACTAACCCCAACCCAAATCAATAATTAATCATGTATTCGTGCAAATGTAAAAGGGCGATCTGATTGAATAGCAACATACAAAAATGTATTTGCCTTTCCAGAAAGCATGGTAGATCTCAACAAGATCTTGCATGTTTTCAGCCAACAATATCAGGGTTACCGTGTGTACCAAAAGTCAGAAGTGCGATCCCTTGTCTAAAATATAGGACAGTCAGGTTGCATATTTTTGGCCCAGTGCTCTGGTTGGGTTTGTTAAAAAAACTTGTGGATGTACACTTTCCACAGTGGTGTATGTGACTTTGTTTTGATTAAAATTACCAAGTAATTTGTTATGTACTGTATATAGTAAATAAATTTGACAGCATAACACATAATTGCTACAAGAATCAGAATTTATGTTATGACCAACTAGTTTAACCATTTACTTATTAATTCAGGAACTCCCAAACTTTCTAGAAAATGATGAAACACACATGCATCAAACTTATTGGTACAGATGGTACATCCTCATTGTGTTTTGCTTGTTTGCATTTGTACAAACGGCTGTAGCAAACACCTGGGGGCCTATCAGTGTTTCTGCCAAAGCTGCTCTCCAATTTACTGATCGTAAATAGCAATATTATTTATTGTGTTTTCATTTCCTTTGTTTCAATTTGGTGCATTTATTTTTCATCATTTTGTTATAATTTTATTGAAGATGACATTGAACTTTTTGTCAGCTTGCCATCTGTGGTTATGCTGATTTCAATGCCTTTCTTTATCTACCTTTTGGATTGGAAAGGACTGCGAGTGTCGCTCCTTATTTCATCATTTTGTGTTTTCCTTGGTACAGGGTTAAGCTGTATTCCATTTCTAAATCACAACTTTAACATGTGGGTTTTCAAGCAAAAAATAGCCATTTAAACCGCAATAACTGGTATGAGTGTTTTCATGTCTAGAATAGCACATGCGGCTTTATGCCTAAATGGAATTGCATCCTCCATGGTTTTGGGTGCTCCCCCATTGCTGTCTAACATTTGGTTTCCTCCTAATGAGAGGGTAACAGCAACATCCTTCATGGTCCTACTTGGCAGTATGGGTGAGATATGTATTTTTATAGGTGCAAAACCGGATATTTACAATGGAAAAATACATGTACATTGTTTCACATATCACACATTTTATGTAATACAAAATTTACAAAAATAATATTTAAGGCAGACCATTATGTAAGTTAAATTTATATTTGTTACTATTCTTATAATACAATGGTTAGAAATGTATTAATTGCATCTGTTTACATTTTCAACTGCATTTTTATGTTTTTTGTTTTTAAATCTTATTTTTGTTGATTACCATTAAATAAATATATTACAATGTTTTGGTGGATGATTTGCCACGGTTTAACACTAATATTTGTTATCGGTATGTGTGATTTTAAATAATTATTTTTAAAATTTTTCGGTAAAACTATTTAACATTCTTTTTCCCTATTTTTGAATCGTGTACTATAATACCTTCGATATATATACATACCCTAAACTGCCCTCATATACTGTATATACATTCCTAAATCTGTCTATCTTATAGGTTGAATAAATATTTGTTTGTATTTTAGGAAGCGTTTATAGCTCTTTTGTTGAATCAGCTATTGTTCATAGTCCAACAAATTCAACAAATAGCAGTGAAACCAGTTCACAGGGGATAGTCAAAACTTATGTTACAAACATAACTAACACCGCTACCATAAGGTTATATTGCCAAAGTTTGCAGTGATTTGATTTGTTTATCTGAGGCACAATACAACTTTTTTTAAATAGGGCGGAAATCAGTTTGGTACTATATATTTATTGTGGAATGGCTGCTATTGTATTTGCAAGTATGTTGGTGTTTTACCCAAGTAAACCACCAAGGCCACCAAGTTCCAGTGCACATACAACCCGTTTATCATTTAGAGTTGGTTACGTGGTTAAAACATAATTGTTGTTTATTCAATTTAAATACCTTGTTTTATCATAATATTTTTTGTTTGTTTCAGAATTCTATTAAGTACCTATTAAAAATCAAATCCTACTGGGCAATCAACCTAACTCAAGCATGCATTGTAGGCGCATTTTTTTCATGGACTGGTATCTTTGCTGATCTTTATAGCAAGTATGGCATTACACAGGCAATAGAAATTATTTTTTTCATTTATAAAAGATAGTTATGATAGATATTTATTTTTTCAACCTTTTAGGTTACAAGTGGTTATGTGTTAGCCACAATGAATTTGACTGGTGTATTAGCTGGTTTATTGATTGGCTGGTAAGTAGTTTGGATTTACAATTTCAAAATGTGCCTAAAGAAACATTGAACTATCATGAACTTAAAACAATATTTTTTAAATAGCTATGTCATCAGTGTTTCTTAGATTAAAAAAAATAATGAAAAAATTGTTTAATTTTAAAATACATATTTTTATTTTAAAGGTATATAGACCGCTTTAAGGGTAAAATCAAAGTTATAATATCAATATTACTTGTCATCATATTTCTGTCGTTCTTATTTCTTGTGACTTCAACAATGGAATGGATTAAGTCTGTCCCTTTTGTTTTTACTAATGGTATGTCAATGCAAATTATTTTAAATACAGTTACTTTTCAGCATGTTGATTGTATAAGGTATATAATTGGCAAAAAAGAAACATTTAAAAAATTTAGTAAGTAAATACAATTATTTTAATCTTTTTTAGTTACTTTGTGGGTATGTTGTGTTCTAATTGGAACAGCAGTAAATGCTTTTCTTCCTCTTATTATTGAAATTGCTGTTGATCATGCTTATCCTGTCAGCGAGGGAATGTCAAATTTAATCATGATGTGGTTTTCCATGCTTGCAATAACAGGATACATAACTATATTATCCAACTCAAACGGTATTTAATTTTTACTGTTAACAGCAGATTCCAAATTTTGACCAATATTATTTTTTAGGTCAGACAATTGCTAACTATTTACTCTTGGTATTCACTGGCGTTGCAGTACCGACTTTTACAATACTAGTGCCTCAGAAAAACATCCGTTTAGCAATTGATCTGACTAACTGAAACCAACTAGACAAGGATTGACCAATTCCACATAGTGTTATGTTTAATGTAGTTTTATGTAACATAAGTGATACCTCAAATATAACTCTTTTAATTTTTGCCTCATATATAACTGCTATATTCATTGCGTGTTTTTTCAATCACCAACTAAAATAACGTTTCAATTTGCCAGGTTTCATAAAAAAATAAAAATGTTAAATTAGTTAGTAATATTTAAAAAAAAAATTCAATGCTGTATAAACATGTAGGAATAATATTATATTTTTTAAAGCAATTAAATGGACAAACATCATAACGGACTTTTCGAGAACAACTGCCGTAAGCAAACCCCTTTCTTTCTGTATCTAATGAGAAATGTTGTTTTTTTAGTTTTAACGTTACTACAGTAACCTTAATGCGAAAAGATTGAGAAAAATATGACGTACGGATAAAAATGCCTTTTTATGCAAAATTGTTTAATGTAATTAACTGAGCGCCCATTATTATGTGTACTTCATACTTGTGCAATAAAAATCAGACAGAGAGCTTACCTAATCCAAATCTGCATGGTTACAAGAAAGCCACCAGGTGATCTGAGCATACCTACTTAACAAGATAACAGCTTTTCAAATATACGATTCGGCGGAAAAAGCAAGGAAGAGACTGTTTTTCATATCAGCGATATTATGTTGCAATAAATATTCTAACGAAAACAATCGGACTTCAGCCTATTAGTTTTTTTCTTTGTTCTTGCATATAAACTAAGAAATAGCGATGAATTTTGTGCTGCCCGAATGAGAGGACTCACGACCTTATAACAAAAGCAATTAATAGGCTACTTGTGTGTTAATATCTTACGCTATTTCTAAGTTTTACATTAAAAGGATGTTATTAATTCGAGTAAAGCGAAAAAATGGCTTCAACAATTTCGTCAAGTCTCTAGTCCGGCTCTGACAAGACGGGGGTGCAAACATTTTTTGTAAAATGTGCGCTCATTTTGCAAAAAAGTACGCATATTTTTAAACACATTGAGCGAAAAAATTTCTTGCATTTACGTAGTTAGAATAGGCAAAAACTACAGTTTGAGGGACATGGTCAGTGATCACGTAAACTTCTTAACCCTAAGGAAAATTTTTACCTGATAGCACAAAAATGGGTTTGAAAGTTTCAAATTTATATGGTTTGCTCGTTTTAGCTTGAAAAAAACCTTAATGGGTATCGGATCACGATACTTTGTCCAAAATGCCGTGTATCGGTGTCAACTTTTTGATATCCCCATTAGCCTATTAGGGTTAGTCCTAGCCATAGTTGCCATGATGTTTTGGTTTGAATCTAGATGTAGGATTATACCAAAGAGATTATAACCCTCTTTGATTATACAATCTAGATGTTAGATGTTTTTTTAGATTATTATAAAAAAATATTGTATAAGCTAAATTAGTGACAGATTCGCTATTGACAATAAATATTTCAGTAATTTCAAAAGTTTTGAGATATAAATTCGAAATTTCGGTAACTCGTCATGTCAGTAAAATGTTTTATAAAGCAGAAATCTTAAACCTAAAGCATCAAGCAAGTCCCTTTATGGAACTTTATACGGCATTAAGCTTTTAATGTTGATTTTTTGTCCAAAAGTATTGAATGTGTTCAAAAATCATTTTTAGATTATTTTTTGGATTTCTCCATAAAAATCTAGATGTTTTTAGATTATTTTTTTGGTAAATCTAGATGATTACTGTCAGAAAAATATGGCAACTATGGTCCTAACGGGAGCAATGGATTAATTAGGCAGAGGCGGAAGTTGCTGCATCCCTAGGCCCACCAAGAAAGTAGGTCAACCGATACCACTTTACTAAGATCAACTGTAAAATACCGTAAAGATATCATTAAAGGTACCGGTATCGTCAAAAACAGGTTTCGAGTAAAAGACCAATTATTAAATTAACCTGCTTTATGTCCCCACCTATACCTCCAGTAGTTGTATCGGAGAACCAAAATGTCACTAATTAATTATTTATTCATTTGATCATTATAAATATAGTGCAGAAAAAAAACTTTTGAGGACAAAACAGGTATGGGATGCTGGAGGGAAACTTCTGTTTGTTTAGGATCTTAACCGCTTCAAAGTTGTTGTTCAGATTTTAAACATCGTGTTGCAGAGCTTTTTACTCCGACAACATGCATTTTCTGCTTCGAGTGTATTTTTTTGGCATTTGATTCTGACAAAAGCAGACTGCATGGAATCACTTGATTACGGCGATTAGAAGCGTGTAGCCTACGATTGCACCTTGGCCCGGTAATACAATTTAAAACTCGCTTACGTTGTTTATCCACATAGTCATACATCTCTAGAAGAGCAAAAAAGAGTTATTCAAAACAGGTTTATGAAGCAAAAATAATCTGTCGGGAATATTTGGTGTGTGGGAAACTTGTAGGGTGGCAGAACCATTTTGGATGCAGGTCAGCAACTTTCTTTTCTTTACTTTAATCATTTTAAAAATGAAGTACCATTTCGGGAAGAAAACTTGATAGAAAACGTCCCATGAATATTAGCCATCCCAAAAGAACGTAATGATACAAAAAGTTAGATATATTTAAACTACGAGTTACATATGGACGGATGTCTGGCGGCCATTTTGAAATCTAAAATAGCGGCTTTCTCTAGGCCAGATGAGCTGGAACATTTGCGCCCAGTTGAGTGTTCGTCTATGTGAGTGGTTTTTAAAAGTTACCCCTTCAAGGGTAATTTGACATTTTCGGAGTTAACTTTGACATTTTTGGAGTTTTTTTATATTATGTTTTGGGAACAATTCAACAAAATAACAGTATTTTCAACCCTGTAAATTATAACGTATAGATCAGATAAATCTTCGTGTGCGTTTGTACTTCGTTTCATTTTACCATACCTTTTCAAACGTGATGGCACCTTGTGTACTGTAACCGTTGTACAGTTGCGAATGATAATAATTGCTACTAAGTGTAAGCGATCAAAACTTTAAAAATGCCTCCCTAAAAACGAAGCTTTACAAAGATATATTTGCAACGTTAACAATTTTAAAACTTTTTCTTTTATTTATGAACAGGAGCCAAACATACTTTCTCTGAATTGCAGTCATTGCTTTAAAAAGGCGGTGTTTACACAGGCGTCCGTGGTTGCTGAATTAAACGAAAATGATTTTTTTAGCGCTTTGATTTTGTTTAATAACGTCACGTCATGGCATTACTTTGCGTCGCCATACCTGAATAATGCGTCTCAACTCCAGAAATATTTTCGGAGTGAGTTGCCAGAAAAAGTTTCGAGAAACACTGCATTCCAGTTGGAGTCTGCCTACTAGCAAAAATTCAAAGTGCATTATTCACAATAAATTAGGATTTTTTACGAATTGTGAACTTGCCCTTGTGTTGTTTGCATTACGTACGTAGGCCTGCCATGTGTCCTCTTTTCTCACGAAAAGTGAATGGTCCTCCGAGGACGCTAAAAAATGCCCAAATGTCCTCCTTTTCGCATTTCGAGTAGCTGCTTATACTTTGAACGACTTTTAGGCGAGACGTTGTATTTATTTACAAAGAATTACTGTCTTAACGGTTGTTTATAAATTCAATCATATTTCGTGTAAACAATTTCACGATCTCGTTAAAAATGACTATTTTTTGTTGGCAATATTCGTGGGTCGATTCTGAAAAATAAATATGATTTCAAGTAAACGTCAAACGCAACAATTCTACCTTAGTTTCACTTTCCGGCCAAAAATGTCCTCTTTTTGGGTGCTGAAAATATGATAGCCCTACATTACGTGATGTAATATCTTGGAAATCAGGCTGTTCTGTCAGACTGCTAACATTGTCAGTCACCTTAATTAATAGCAGTAAACAAAGCAAGTGAAATTTGATCAGCAATTTATTGCAAAGTGAGCAATTAATACAATCGCTGTGGCCTTCCCATGGTGCTCTTCAAGTTAAGGGAGCGAACATTCTGCCAGTTTTTCTTTAGTAAAGACACCTAGGAGAAAAGAAAAACAGAATAATTAAAGACATTTTTCAAAATCTTATGAAATTTATGTCCCACAGGTTACTATCAAACTGCAGGTATAGAAGACCTGTTGTTAGCGAAACCTTGATTTTACTTTAGCTCACACTCTTCACCAAATCAACAAGAAAGGTTGTTCAGTTCTAGCAATTGTGAGCTCTTCTTAAAGGGTATAAAACACTTACTAAAAAGTTAACAGCTAGGTTGATGTTTTGAACAAGTTCATCCTCCGACATGCTGACGTTGCCTACAGCTACAGCCAGACAAAGGACCTTCTTCATTTGGAACTTTATAGTACACTTGATGTCCTTCATCTGTTGAAAGACAAATATTTAAAAATTTAGATCTACAATCTATTGTTAATAGCATGAATAACATTTCGATTCTTACCTTTTGGACCATAGATTCTTGGTGAGTAATGAGAGCAGGGAACTTTCCTGCCTTGTTCAAACCTGGCCCAAGAAGTCTTGGAATCTGTTTGATTAGAGATTCAGATGCCATGAAGGCATCATACTTCTTGGCTGCAACAAAAATATAATACTTTCAGGTTCATATAAGGAGCTTCATCTTTATTATTGCCACAGTAGTTGCATTAAAGAATGACACTGGTGCCAAAAGATCTACAAAATATATATGTCACAGGGAGAAGTTCTAACACATTCTTCTTTACTTTCCGAATTATGAAAGACAGCACAAAACAACTTGCTATATAGCAGGCTTTTTAAATGACCAACCAGTTAAGATATTATTTACCACTAAAGCAACCAAGCATCTTTAGCAAAATATTGTGGATTGTAGTCCAGTACAATATAGAAAAAGTATGCAGAAAAAGTAAGCATTGTTCTCGATCCTAAAATTCTAAATGAATATCAAGACATACCTAGCTTCTTAACAAGCTTTTTGTCCTTGTTTAACTTTTTCAAGGCCTCGACATCCATGCACGGAATGCTGTTTGCATTGGCCTCGTCACAATGCTGTGCATCACCAAGTACACATACACTGTACTTGTTACGAGGTATATGCGGCAACCTGAAATGAACTGGCTATAATGGTCTGCATAATAAACATCTGCGGCCCCCATCCTAAAGTTTTGACACTGGTGTAAAATCCTTCAAGTTTATTTTCACAGAAATCAAAGTAATAACACTTTAACCCCCCCCCCCCCCCCCAGACAAAACACAATATTTGGGTTAGCTTATGTGAATAATACATAATAATACTTTTGTATGTAGAGTATAATTTATAGATGGTATGTTTTTGCCAACCAAATAGAACCAATATTATTGTTTGAAATTTTTCTTTGTTTAATGGAGGCTATTATAACTTGTTCAAAGTGCAGAAAATTTATTTCATAAAAATCTATTGAACAGAAGTTAAGAACTCAGTTCACCTGACTAATAAATAATACTAACCGAGAAGCAATTAAAAGCAATGCCTATAACTAGCATTTTCCCAATATTTAAGACCCTGGGTAAAGGTCCGTTCAACAAAATACGTTGAACTTCCAATTACGCTTTAGTAAGAAAAACGCATTGGTTGTAGCCAAAACGTCATACTTCACAGTTCCGGAGAATCGCTTGTCCTTCTGTGGATCATAATTTTTCAAAGAAATTTGAAGCTCGACTGTTTCAAGGAACTTTCGAGGTTTTTCCTTGGAGCCTTTGATAATGGCCTCCACACACTCGTACAACGTGTCTCGGGACAACTTACTGCATAAAACAGGTTTCTATTAACTAAAGTATTTTTTTCTGGACACGTAAACATGAGAGTGGGTAATTGGGTATGCCCTCAGAACTTAGTGAAACAACATTCAAGTTTTCAGATAATACATGCATAGTAAAACATCATTGGGCATATGATATATCAAAGTTCTTCAAAATCATTGAGAATATTTAATCAAAGGTGTAAAATGGAGCGATTTAATAAGATTCAGTTTACCTCATTATTGAGCAGCCAACTCTTCAACGTGCAAAACGAAAAGATTGAGAACATCAACGCTGTGCGAGTCGAACTTTAATCCTGAGCGGTAGAGTATATTACCAACAAACTTTAGTTGAAGATATCACCAAGAAATATGTTAATCGGAACGATATAGAAGTGAATCTTTTTAATTTTTTTAAAAACACACATGTACATTTAGGCAGGAATGATAACCCTATTGATAGCGAGCCAGAATAATTGTTTGTTTTACTTCGGGCCAATGAACCCCGGAACTTAGTTCACTGCAAAATGTAATTCGTTTTATTACATTTTACCAATTTTAAGTTAATCATAATTTTTTTTATAAATAAATTTTAGATAAGTGTGACATTTACAAATTAAGAGCTTGTTTTCCTGATAAAAATAAGCCATCTAAGGTTAAAGGTCAAAGGCTTCGTTTCCTCCGCCATTGCTTTTGTTGTTGACTTTGGTATGACTTGAAAAATGCAGTTTGCAGAATATAGTTATATGGGCACAGTAGTACGTAGGCTATATACCAAATGTTTTAGTACGTGATGAAATGCAATGATTTAATTGCATTGCTGCACAGCGTTAAAAGTTATGTAAAACTGTAGTTTAAACAACCCTGCTCACATGTCAACAAATAATACGGCGCTGGTCTATAGAATCCGCATTTTTCGTCTGTTTACATTGCTTACATTATTTGAGTTAGGATTAAAAAATACATTAGCGAAATCCAAAGGTCTTTTCCTGGGTAATTATTGCCCAAAACCACACCCGCAATGTTATTCGGCTTTAAATGTCACCATCAGCCTACGGTGAATTAACAAAGAAAAAATAGCCCATTTTAAGGTATATATCGTCCTATTTTGGGGAGAATTTAAGCAAAAAAATGTTTTGGTGTAACTAGTTGGCAGTGACCAATCATGGAATGCAGTGAGGGTTAAAGCTGGTTGAAAAGTTAGCATTAGTGTCCATGGGTTTAGCTAAAGTATTTTTCATCAATAGATTACAATAGAAAATCTTAAACTGCAATCATGGTTGTTGGTGCATTTGCCAGAACTTTGGTAGGCCACATGCAGATGCATTCTTCGGTAAGTATTTAACCAAAGCCATTTCATGAGGTATTGATGTTTTTTCTGTCCGTCATTGTAAAGATTGTTAGATTCATTAATCAACTATTATTCTGATGTCAAGCATTTTTTTAAATCTTATTTTATATATATATAATTTGTTCTTTCTAAACTAGTGTATTTTTAAAAAAAAGAACTTGATATATACTGATATGATATATGAACTGTTAAGTAAACACAGGTTTAACTAAATAATTACCTAATTTTTTATATGTTATCCTGTTTAACAAACTAAATATTAATTGATTCAAAAGCAAGAATTTTTGTTTTTTTAGCTTGTTCCTCTCTTTGGGGCCCTTGCTGCAGGAGCTACACTAAGTGCATCATGTATGTTGTATACATCATTGAACAAGGCTGATGTTTCGTAAGTTTTTCGCTTGTTTGTTGGTATAAATTCCAATTGAAAAAATGGTTTACTTAATTTTAAAATCTGATGCGTAATGGGTTAAAAATAACCAGAGTCTGACTCTGGCCAATAAATAAACCAGAGTCGGACACCGGCAAATGTGCGATTTGTCGGGTCGGGAGTCCGGCCCTGACTCTACGGCCTGTATTCCTTCAATTTACGTAAATCAATTAATGTGTACATTCAGTAATCCACTTTAAGGATACCATTTAATTCATTTAATCACAATGTATGGCTGGAAAATATTCTACCATATGCTATTCCACCTTTACAATTTCCAGTTGGCGGCCATATCAGTTTTAAAATTTGGTACTGCCATGACGGATCGGGACTCGGGATTGTTTTATGTGGTCTTACTCGAGTCCCGAGTCCGACTACGGCAAAACAAACTAGAGGTTGACCGATATCACTTTTTGGGATCGATACCGATACCCGATTTTTTTACAATTTTTTTAAACAATACCCAATACCGATTTTTTTATATGCCTGGGAAATGTTCAAAACGTGAATTAATTGAAAATAAAATCCAAATAACGGCGTAGATTATATACCTCGCTAAAACCAAAATTTTTTCATCAAAAAATGGGTAAGTTGTTTGTTGTACAGAAAAAAATATATCATATTTTATGCTAAAATATCGGCAAAAGTATCGGCATTTACCGATACTGATATATCGGTAGAAGCCAAATATCGGCCAATATTATCAGTAAACCGATATATCAGTCTATCTCTAAAACAAATCGACTCCTCGAGTCGACTCCGCAGCCTTGGCGTTTGACGCATAGGGTTAGGCTGGACAAAGCAGGATTGTTTAACATTCTTGTGTTAATATGTTGCGTTTTGGTTTAATTTTGTAACATCAAGTCTTTTAGCAAAGCTATTTTATTAAAATCAACTCTTTAAGTACTTGGTTCGCGAGACCTTGGTACTAGTAATTTTGGGTCGCGCCCAAAAGTATTTGCAGACCCCTGCTCTTTAGGTATGAACTAACAGTCATCACAATTTTTGGAATCTTTGTTTTTTTTTTCAAATATAAATTTTAATTTCAAATCCATTTAATTTCGGTTGAGCAAAAAACTTTAATTACTAATTACATTTTCATTTACCTTTATTTCAGTTGGAACCGGTGGTACAACCCAACACCATATGACAGAGTTGACCCGACCAGACATCAACAGAAGGTATTACTTAAGACAGGGTGGTCCAAACTTAGGCCCGCGCCATCATTGTTCATGGCCCGCGAAGCACTGTTGAATTATTGTAATGCGTATAGTTGAGGGTTTAATCCAAGAAATATAAGTGACCAACGATCAGCAAGCATACTGCAATTGTTTAATTATGATTACATTTTTTTCTGGTTACACTATTAAATAAACCAGATTACTATCGCTTATCAAGTTCGAATCCAGGGGGTTACAAAAAAACGCCTAATTTTTGTTATGTATTAGACCGGTTTGAAAGTCGCACTACGTCCTATATGGGACTTTTTAAAATGGCTGTTTTGCGAACTTTTAAGTTATATTTGCTTTTTGTTTTCCGTCTTTAAATGAGCATAACATAAAAATACAGCCCAATATAAATTACTATTTCTTCTACTTCAAAGTAAATAAACGATAAAATATGCCGCACTTCTGGAAAGTATTGTTTTACAGCAGTGGTTCTTAACCGGGGTGCCCTGGCACTCTATAGGGTGCCATTTTTGACGCTCAAGGGTGCCAAAAGATATTTCAAATTGTTTAGGATTTCAATTTTTGCTCTATTAGTAAGCTACTTAAAACAATTTTTTGTGTAGGATAAAAATTCCAAAAATGGGTTTTGTCAACCTTATTGCAAGGGTTCTGTTTTAATCATCTCGTTTATTGTAACGTTACAATTAACCACTCAGCAAAAATACGAGCAAGGGTGTCGCGAACTATTTTAAATTTCCGTAGTGTGCCGCAAGCCAAAAAAGATTGCGAAACAATGTTTTACAGGTTTTCACCATGACTAAAAGCTGACGCTCTCCGTGATGCAATTTTAGCCAAAAATTTAAAAAATTCTACGCTTATAAATGCAGTAAGCTTCTTCTAAATTGAAATTTTGTCAAATGCGCAAATTTTTTTCGCGCTTCACACGCACCTTTTTGCCAGTCTCGTTATCACTCGATTCCATTTATGCACAAGTTCAACGATAGTAGCAAGTTCGTGGACCTTATATGTCCTTCGACGTGACTTTTTGACGATGCTTTGCGGCGCCATCGTTAAAACTTTTCATACCCCGACCAAACAAAAATATAGCCTGCTTTGTGTGGCCCGCTAAGAGTATGCAACAAATAATGTGCCCCGCGATGCTGTCAACCTTGGACCACCCTGACTTAAGATATGCATGGGGGTAATAAAATATGTGTAATTCTCTTAATATTTTATTTTTTTACAAGCATAGCAAAATCATACAGGGTATAAAGTTGAACATCAAATAAAAACTCTTGGTTTAAAATAATCATGTTTGTTATCAAGGTTTTTTGCCCGACTGCGACTGAAAAGTCCCTCTACAAGCATGATTTTGTTGTGGAGGATCTGCGCAAGGAAATCTACAAAAACTTCAACCCTTCTTTAAAATCTCACCATTAAACTTGTGTTATTGCTTTCTGGATATATTTGTGTGGCACACTTACAAACAAACAAAAAATATTTTTTAGTTTGGACCGTTCATAACAGTAACCGATTATTTATATAATATGGTTGATAATAAATAAAACATATGTTGTGAATGTGGGTATACCTATGTATGAAACTAGAGAGGTTTCTTTGCATGACACAACATTTAGTTCTGGTGTCGGCAACCTTTTACTAGTCGCGGCCAAAACCAAGCTCAGAAAGGTCTCTGCGGGCCGCACAAAATGTTAACAAGAATTGTGTTAGGCTAATTGAAATGTGAGAACAACTGTGAATCAGACAGGCCTCGGATTTTTTGCACTTAAAAACCTGTGCAATAACATTTATCGAAACAGTAAAGTGTTTAGCGCAAAAAAATTAAAGTTTGGTCCACACGTCGTCATCTATACCAGTGTTTCTTAATCAGTTGAATGGTTCATCCCTGGGTGAATCAAATTTTTAGTTTTTCTCTCTCGTTATTTGTTTATGTTGACTGATTAGCAAGTGTGTATTCGACAATTGACAACGTTAAGTCAAACCTTATTTTTTTTTTCGCTAAAAAACGTCTAGTTAGGCGCAGTATGTTCCTCGCTGTTCGGTCTCTGCGCTAAAATTCGATGTTGGTGTAACATCGACACATCGATCAGCAGATTTTTAAAAGGAGGCTTAATGGTGACTGTCGTGCTCGTTTCAAAGTCTCCATTTTTAAGTAATGGTAGTTAACGCAAAATTATGCTCTTTAAGCATACTCTAAGACCACGTGCTAAGTGTGCAATGGACACAACTTATTTCCCGTCAACCGCAGCTTGTAATTTAGCTGACTTGGCATACAGCTCGGCGCAGATGTTGCGCTAATCTTGGCATAAAAGCACCCGGGAAAAACGATCTTCGTTTAGTATTGCAGGTGGTGAAAGGCGTGCTTGTAATTTAGCGGTAGTTCCGTTAATGGAACTTGAAAACTGCGCTACTGATAGTCGAATTATGTCTGATTCTACCACAATTAATCACACATATTTTACGGTCTTGGTTAGTTTTTTTTGCCTGAAGATAACGATTGCACACTGTGGTTTCGCAGCTGGCTCCTGACAGGATTGTCGACGACGCACGTGCTCGCTTTTGCTGGACGTATTTGGCTGTTTCTGAGTTTTTTTATCACGTCTTGCAATCAACATTCTATGACGTCATACTGTCACTGTTTTATGACGTCATTATTCATTAACGTCAGACGAAAAATAGGGGAATTCCCGTTGAAAATTCAGGACCCCCTTTTTGATTTTCTGGTTACGCCCCTGATTGCCCCCCCTGGAAATTTTCTTCGGGCGCCCCTGTACAATACTACTTGGATTTTTTTTAATTTTGCGCTCTCTTGGCCTGGAAATGTGTTGTCTTCTTTATAAGCCTAAATGGCGGTAAAGTATTTGTTTTCGGTTGTTTCAATAGCAAAATTATGTTTTAAGAGTCGACCAGTGCACCGCTTAATTGTTGTAGCCGTCTAAGCCCTATACACGCCAATACAGGCCCGCATTAACGAACTACAGTAAATTACCAAATATCAAAGAAAAAGGTATGTTCCGTACACGATTAAAACTGCTGTAGGGCAACAGAACTTTATATGCTCAGTTCACATTCACTGTTTCAGTATTCTTGTTTGTTGTTAATTTACTTTGTAACGGGAGCTATAGTGACCTATTAAAAACACATGACGAACCATAATAACACGGGCGTTGGAGGGTGACACAGTGCCGGTTAGACTCTGAGGGTGACACAAAAGTTAACTGACGAAAAAACTAACAAGATTACGTACAGTCCAGAACTCATTCGTAGTAAATTAAGGAGCTTCAACTACAAGTGCAACCAGCACAAAATAATTAGGTTCAATGAAATGAGTCTTGACGGAAACATATCCAACTTGATTTTAAGACTAGTAACATATTTATACAAAATGTTTATTTAAATGAAAATTATTTTTTTTTTTTCGGAAATCACAGGTATGTTTTATATAAAATCTTAAAAAGTGCCAGTAAATCTAGCAAAAACAAACCAAAACAATATGAGACCATAAAGTCACGGTAAACTTTCATAATTGTTCGTTGGGGTAAAGCACCATAAATACAAATATCACTTTAAATTTTTGCGAATGCGTGCATTTTGCGCTACGCACGAATATTTTTGTTAGTTAATTTGGTCAAGGTGCATAATTAAACTTGAGGTGACTTAGTCTTCCGGTATATCTTTCATTGCATATACTGTTTGTCAACTTTATGTTACACGAAATGTATTTAAAGTTATTATGCAAGTTATAAGCAATTATTTGCGAGCTGAGTGCAAATATGTTATTCTTTCTTCGCCACAAATCGAATATATCTGAACATGATTTTAGTTGGGAATGTTTTTAGGAGTTACTTGGCCGAGCATATAGGTTTACCTTACTGGTTTAAACTTTACTTTTAAAGAAGTATCTGTTTTCGGCGTAATTTCGTGACGTCATGTTTAAAAGTGATAATGCTTTAATAACATACATCTTTGTAAGAGCCTTGTGATTGTTTTTATTCCATAGGGCCTACTTAGTAGAGTTGCCTACAGAAAAAAGTCCCTGCGTGTTGTGACTGACGCCGCCATTGTTTCACAGCGCCTGTTGCGCAGGACTTTCCAGCTATAAAGCTACGTAATTTTCCTCGAGTAAACTTAATGAAAGCTACCTGTCCGAGCTGTCTTTCGAATGCACGGGCCACCATGAAAAATTTATGAGCACAATAGTGGGCCGCCAGCAGTCGCACTTCGCGCAGCTGCTGCTGATTCGATTCTGAGTGACTCATAAAGTCGCTGCACCAAAGACTAAGCCGTTCAAGCACGAGGGCAACATGGCGGGGTTTCAAAAACCGTTATTTGCCCTTTCGTTTATTTTAATTGGATAGTTATGCAATAAAACGGGATACCTAACATGGGAGTTCATGTTTGAAGAGCGTTTATTCATATAATTTGTGGTCGCGCGTTTTGTTGGGGAACGAGGAACCAAGAGTTCGTAAGGAACCAATCACCAGATAAATACCGAGGGTGACGAACTACTGACCTATAGACTAACTATACGATGACAAGAACTTGTGACTTTACCGAGTGTTCAGTATTGGTTTTATACCTATTTTATACTCATGCCTTAAATTACTACGCCTAAAAGAACACGTTTTATTGAATAAATTAGTTGCTATAAGGTATGAAAGATTTAGAAAACAATCCACATTTAGCTAAAAACATGTGTGATTTTTTTCTATCGGCTAGAGCAGCGATTCGCAAACAGGGCACCGTAAAAGCAGGTAAAAGTTGTTACGTTTTTGCGGTTTTTGATTTCATACCTCTCTCTCGTATGCAGTGTGGTGTTTCCATCTATTGTAATGTTTTTTTTAAGTTAGGAACACTTTTGTAATTTAAAAACCTTGTGAAATACCAACAAATTCGACAAAAGTTAAGTTACGTTACGGCACAGCCTAATAATTACAAGCAATCACATATATCTCATTTTTACTTATTTTAGTGTCAAGTTGGGATATTTTTGAACAACACACCCTTGGTAATACGGACAACAAACTGACGAACGAACAATACGCACAGATCAACTACATGTATTTTTAAGTTAACGCACGATTCGTGTATTTTGTTTGTTCTTGGTTACTTTTTTTCTGTTTTTTAAGTTGTAGAACCTTGACAAAATGTTATTTTCATTATCATAACGGTAGATTTACTCAGCTAAAATCATATGCGCTCTATTTAGGCCTATTTTTGTGCAAAGCAAATAAGTGTTTGCAGAACAGCACATATAATGTTCCGCGGACTTTTTGTGTGGCTAGTATCAGTCATGAGTAGGGCGATTATTTTTTGACCTAAAAATTAAGAAATTTTAACCTGAAAAATTAAAATTTTGACAAATTTTGACCTAAAAATAATTTATTTTGACAAAATTTTGACCTGTTAGAAATACATTGATTTAAATAACCTATAGGCGTCGTTATTCACACGTTTTTTATACCGTATATTGCTCTAATGAAGATATAACACGGTTAAAATGACTTTAAATATAAATCAAAAATAAATGTTTTTGATAAAATTTTGACAAAATTTTGACTTTTTTTGTAAAGTCAAAAAATAATCGCCCTAGTCATAAGTTAATTGGACGACTAGTTAGCCAAACTATCTTAAGTCAGAATGACAAAGTATGTTATAATTTTCAATTCATTATGGCGCCGCGATTATTAATAAGTTTTGAAAGGGCGATTCGACAAAAGAGTTTTGGAAGCCCTGAGTTAAAGAGTAAAGTTAAACTAGTTGTTGCAAGTCAAACACTACTGCTTTTCACGATTGACGAATGCGATTGCTGTCGTTCATGTCTGAGGAAATTGCCGTCAAATGTACACGTGTAATTATAGCAGGCGTGTGTCAATTATTGTCCGTACATGCCACAACATTGTAGCGGACATCCTCTTGACCGGTATGTTATAATGTAACTAACTCTACCAGATTTGGACAAAGATACAATAGACAGTGCACATCGTGGCGGTGGTGCGACCTTTGATGTTTGCGTCTGTAAAAGTGAAACAAGAAGCAGCTCGTCGAAAGCGTCTGTGCGGCGCTTCAGTGCACCGAGCCACAGTACAGCAAGTTGCGCTTTATAGTTGCCCATTTGCGGTTTTTAGTAAGATCAAGTCACCAGGGCTGCTGTGCGCGGGCGGAAATCCCAAGCGTGATGCGTGATATGAGAGCGCGGCTGATGCGCGCGGAACAGGAAAGCGTGCATTTCCACCACAGAGATGCAATGTGGCTAGCCGGCCACGACGCATCTCATGTAAACGAGCGATTGCCGTCCCACTCAGAACATCAGCTTGTTCTCGTGCGCTACTATACTGCTCCTGCTATCGCAGTAGGCTTTCTAACAGTCGCCGAAGGCTTTCTTAGCCCTTCGCCAGAAGCAGGAGTAAATTGCCGTCCCGACAAATTGCGAAAAATTTGCCCTAAGGAGAATAAGAACTTGGCACTTAGCGGTGCCGTGTTGTAAAGGCGCACCAAAGTGGACGCCGTTGACTTCTTTAAAATCCAATTTGGTATGGTCACATCGGACAGTTAAGCAGTTTGTCTAGTTGGTTGAGAGGAAAGCACTTAACGTTCTAAACGCGTTTACGTCTGACGTAAAGTATTCTTCGGCTACAAATTTGGTATAATGCGCGCATGAATATTTAATGTGACTCCGCCGGTTCGCTTCTGGCTAGCTTTCGCCTTTAAGACCTTGGCTAGACAAGGAAGTGGGCCCTCCAAAGTTAGTAGTGTACGACAACAGGCCATTTCCAGGTTTCATGTGAGACATCAACTTAGCCGCTTAGGAATGCCGAAGCGATGTAAGTGTATAAATGTCAATAAATATATGTAACTTTATATATCTAACATTCAAGTGTACATGATAATATTAGGACCGCATGTGCGAAAACCATGTACGTTTAACGCTTTTTATTGATACAAAGGCTTATCAGTGCATCCGTTATTCATTGTACTTCGCCCGAACTACCGTTTTGTTTCTAAGCATAAACGCATACCAGAAATGACACACTTCCTTTTAAGGTTTAACAAAACAACTTTTATAAATGCCTCATTGTACATAACGACCAGTTTGATTTACCAAATATATACAAAAAAGGAAAAAAATAATAAAAAGCAATCGCATGATACTTTGAATGTTAACACTGGTAAAAGTCTAATTAAATTCAAACAGCGACAGAAATTCGCACTAATGTGCAGAGCAATTATGTGTCACCAATGTACTAGAGAGATTGCTTGTGATTTAAACCATGTAAGTTAACGATATTGTGGACCGTTTAAATCGTCCGGGCACAAAGCAGGGCGTCCCGTTTTACCAAATTTGCTTTTTCGCACAATCGCCGACTGGTTTTAGCGAAACGAACAGCTCGATGCGGGAGGCAAACCGCAGTCGATACCAACTCGATTATGCTACGAATTCCCGAAGTTCAGTTCAAGCTTGGCTGCATCGACGGCTGGTGGATTGTAGCATAGCCTCTTACAGGGAGTGCGACTCGAAATTCGTGCCTCTCGAGCCATTACGTCATTCGAACAGGACGCTCGCGCGGAAGTGGGCGGTCTGCGCGCTGTGAGTTGCCGATGGAGGAAAATGCCAGTAGTTCGTTGCTGGGCTTGTTGATACCTTTTTATGGCACGAAACACCGCTTCGTCGTTTGGAAACTGACGATGGTTAAGGAAGGAAGTAGGATGCACGAATCAGAAGCGCACCTTCGCTTGTTTGCTAGGCGCGGTTGTTAACTTTTATAGATGACTATTTTTAAATCAGCGTTTCGCAATTATTTGTTCGCTAGGCTTAGCACAGATAAAATAGGTCTACTAAATGCGCCACTTTAACACAAATCGGCAGTACTTTTAATTAGGAAAAGTAAACACGATAAGTAATTTAATAGCCGTATGTAAACCGGCTGAGATAGTTATTGTATTTTTCCGCTTATCAATGTTCTTAGCAAAACTAATAGGATTAAATTTGCAAGCCGTTTTTACTATAGTTGCTTATTGATAAGAGCTTAATGCAGCGCAGTTTTTTAAATCGTTAGAACGGCGCGACTGGTTAAAATTTACGGCAAACCTATGGCGTGTCACATTCGTTCGATTAATGTTTAACTTCACTATAGGCGTGGCCTTATATATTTTATTTGAAGATACATTCCGCTTGGACAACGACCGTGTCCATTTCGATAACGTTGACTTGGTCGAAGCGTGTTTGAGAATTGGCCTGTAACTTCAAACGTTAAACCAATACTTTGTTGCACGCTTGCGCGTTTTCACAGCAAATGACTTGGTTGGTAATTAGTTTTTAATTATTCATCCGCCGCATTGCCGGACAAGGCCTGTCAAGGAAACCCGCAGTTTACTTTAAAACAAAGACGTTAACGTAATTTCCCCCATCTTGTGTACCGAATTATCTGAGCTTTTGTCCTCTTATCGCCGTGTTTATTATGCTTTTCTATATGCGTGTGGCAGATGGGTTGCTTTATTTACTTGTAGGCGTAAACCAGATGTCGTTGTGTTAAAAAGAATGCCAACAAGTATTTAAGCGTTGAGTAATACGGTTCGGACTTGTACGTCAGCTCATTGTAAATAGCGGAAGTAGAGGCGCGATTTACGGTTATCTTTATGGTGGCACAAGTTTGACTTCGATTGAACCTCAACCAAAAAAGTTTATTTATGGGGGCAATAACTCTGTAAACGAAAGTGAACAATCGTGTATGATTAGTTTTGTTCTAGGCGCGCTTCCCTTGAGATATATACCGTTTACCGACCACTTGACAGTCATTGCTTAAATATGTTGCCAAATGAATACTTGCGCTGTTAACCGATTGAATGAATTCCCCGTTGACTTGATTTATTTTTTCTTGTTGTCTGGTCTGGAAACCAGGCTTATTTGGTTAAATCCATCATTATTGCAAAGTTGTGTTGTCAGATGTATTTCTCTTCTCAACTAAGAGGTGGTGGGTAAAACTGGCGAAATAACTGCATTGTGGTGTTCGAAACACTTACAGTTTGTTTGTAGTGTCTCGTAGGGATTTCGTGAACGTGACAACAAAACTAACAAAAGAGAATGGTCTTGTTGTTTGGGCGGATATGCTGGTGTGTCGTGCACAAAGCCACAGCTCGTATTGTCACGTTTCTTAGTGATTGCTAAATTGTTGCCTTGCGCTGTGTAATTATGTTCCAGTGACAGTAGCACACCGCGGCTTCCTCATGCAATTGCTTCAAGCTATGCAAAGAGAACTATAGAGAAAAAGCAAACTCATTTCATTGGCAAACAAGGTGGCATTTAGGACCGACAAGCAGATGCTGATATTTAGTTTTACTTCATAGTCCACTGACGTTCAATCGAAAGTTTAACGTGAACCTCAAAAGCGGAACAGTTAGCCACGCTCGAATGGTGAAAGATAAATGTTTAAAGACTTGGTAAGGCGTCATGACCAATGATTTTAACCGCGCTTAAAGGCGGCATAGTGAACATATGGTAAATAGATAAGGCCAGGTAGACACGCAACTCAGTCGCACGACGCTGATAACCATAAAACAACCAAATGTGTATTAAGTATCCGTGTGTCTGCTTTTCGTGCAGTGTCTCTTTGAAAGGGCGGGGAAAAACCCGGATATGACGCTTGCCTAGTCTCGATTTGCGATTGGACAGAACCGTCGTGCTGGTATACGGAAGTTGGCTGTGCTTAGCTGTAAGGCGAGCGCCAAAAAGGCTGTGAGCTAGGGCGGGTGCACGGTACGCAGTCAGAACCGCAGGTGACGGATGCGATAAGCAATTTTATTTATGCCGTTGCCGGTTGCAATAAATGCGATTCCGCGTAATTTTATTAGGATGTATACGCGTGTACATTTAAACAAACCAAGAAAACTTTGGTTATCAAAAGTATTTTTTTCTTACAGAAGTTATCAAAGTAATTTATTGTTTATTTCCATCTTTGTTGTCGTTTAACGATAATTCTCATCAAAATGTCGGACAAACCTGATTTGCAAGAAATCACGAAATTCAACAAGGGGAGCTTGAAAAAGACCGAAACGCAAGAGAAAGACAAAAGCAAGGAAGGTTAGAAAGTTTGTGTGGAACTGCAATTTTCAAAGTTACTCAGATTTCATATAGTATACCTTTTTTAATGTTATATGTTATAAAATTACTTTGAACCAACGAATATTAATATTGGTTAGACAAACTTGTAAAAGTAAATATTATATCTTGAACATTTGTGGATTGCAGGTTACGCACAAGAGAAAACCCTGAAGGAGGTGTCGAACTATGCGCAGGATAAAATGAAGCATGTAGAAACGCAGGAAAAGAATGCGCTGCCAACACAGGCTGGTAAGAGAAACTTTTGTATATTTTCAATTTAAATTGTCAAGTGAAAACTCTTAATAAACAACGGTAAAATGACAAAACAATCGAATAGTCTGTTTCAAGAGGTTTCATGTCACGAACGTACTAGACAATGTTTAAATGTTTGCTTTACAGATATTGAAGCAGAAAAGAATAGCGGCTTTTAAAGAGCTGGTTTCTGTTTGATGTTCAAGCAAGTTTCATAAAGAGCAACATTCATTCGACCGCAAACAAAGTACTTTTTCCAAAACAGGAAAATCTTGTTTTCTAGTATCGCTTATTAATTGTTCTTGTATATTCACCTGTTTATGGTTTTCCCTTTCCTTCGCCGTTGCTTTTCGCACACTGTAAATCGGTGTAAACTGCTTTGTTTCAAATTAAAGAAGGGGTTATTTTAATTTCCCTGCTAGATTTTTTGACGGAAACAACGCCTCATTGAAATTCATTATCCCAAGAATCTGTGTGCGACTGTGCGTGTATATGGCGCCCCTGACGGAATTCAGAATGTAGTCATTCTTGTCCTTTGTCATTCCCTGGACAGTTTGACCTCCAGTCATACAAAGTTTATTCGGAAGCAACGCGTGAAATAAAACCACATATAGCCATTCAAGAATCCTGGTATATAACAATATTGTATTAGTAGTCATCGTATTGTGTTAAGTTTCGTACATCTTGTGGGTGTAAAAAAACCTAGTTAGCCTAGAGGCAGTTTTTAATAATTAGGTAAACTCTACCAGCAGGCTACTCTCAGTCGCAAATACTCGTAATTTGCAGATAAAGTTGAAACACAATTCATTACCAGGGCTTTATTACTGTGCAACAAAGGTTCTGAAAATGTGCGTTGCGAAATTGCGGTTATAAAACGCCTGCAAATATTTTGTCGCCTAACATCCGTACTCTAAAGTCATTGCTTAGGAAAAAACTACAGCGATTGTGTGGTGGGGAGCACGTGGTCATGTGCCCCCTAAACTGTATTTTTGCCTATATTAACTACACAAAGCAAAAATATTTCGCGCACTGTACAAATCTGAATTATGTTCCTAGTCCATTTAAAAAAAATCGTCTAGCCAATCTTTGTAATGCGCAGCTTGTGTATTGAAATTATATATTTAACGTCACGCTTGGTCATTACTTTGTGACGTCATGTTGAGTCGTAATTTATCATATTTAGTTTTTAAAAGTTTTTTAAAAAATACAATGGGAGCATTTTTTAAAAATTATAGTAGAATTAGAATTGGAGCATTTAGTTTTATAAAATAAGATTACATTTACTATATTTGATTTGACATTTAGCTAAGTTTAAATCGCGATTTATTCTCATTGAATGATAAATATTCCTGGCTATAATTTTGGAATTTTAAATCTATGCATGCTGCTTTTCAGACTGTAAAATCTCCAATAGGCCGTTCCAACCAAAGGTTATATTTAAATCCTTTGTTCTGTGTAGGGTACATGTTTTGTTACGCTGCCATTATCTTCTATACTAAATTTTATAACCCAGCTTTATAACGTGAGCGAACCTAAATTAGGTAGCCTACTGTTGTAACCAATAAAACATCATTAAACTATCAGGTAGTTTTAAGATGTAGCATCACAACCCACTGATACAAAGACATCAATTACCTTCCGTTAAATTGCCCTGCAGTTAAGGTAATAAAAACCTACGTCTTCTAAATACGCTCTTTGCCTAGCGTCATGTAGTTGAAAAGAGTTGGCAAATACCAATACAACTAGCGTACGGTAACAAACAGTGATGAATATGCTGGCCGTTTAGTACTGGACTCTGGACCTCGCGCTATTCTGTACGTTGATTGCCGTTTGGTTGGTATTTAATGAACACAGATACGTTTAATCTATTGCGGTGATAGGCCATTGAAACACACAATCTTAACAAACAAAGTCATATTTTTCCAAGGTTAGCGTTTTTTCACCGGTGCTTTAAAATATACGCATATTTTTTATTACCGTATCACTTTTATGCTTTCATTTTTTGTTTAGCCTATTATGCATTAAACATACCTAAAAAAATAATTTAAATATAACGTAACATGTGACGTCGTATCTGGTGAAAATTATGCCCTCCTCAAACCGAAATCCTGAATACACCACCCATGTGGAGTTAATAGACCTGATATACATCGAGCAACGTATTTATATTTTTATTTTCCCAATTCGCCTCCTTTTTAGGTAAAATATTTGCTAATGTAGACCACACCAAATACGCTTCCAGTTTGAAAGTAATTAACACACATTTCTCATCGTCTGCTTCAGCACGCATTTGTTAAAGTAGGCTAATGTGCAACGAAATAGGAGATCGTGTTTTGTATTAGGCCCACTTGGGCAGAACTGCTGAGTAGGTATATAACAACATTAGTCCGAATGCAACAAAAAAATGTTAGTCGCGTCAGAGTTCAAAATTAACCAAATCAGTCGAGTCCCATGTCGGGTTCCGGGCCCTGTTACCATCAATTCCTGAACTAAAATATGGTGAATAGAGAGCAATCCACTCATAAGGTATCATAATAGTAATGCCTCATCCGCCCGCAAAACGTTAGTGGAAAATATTGCACACATTTACGATTTTATAGTGTTTAGTCTTTTTCCGAATCTTCTATTGCACAAGCGCACGTCGGACTACAGCCAAATTAAAAGAGTCCAGCTTAGCAGCCCTACTTTTTTGGCATTCCATTTAATTTATAAAAGTAGATTTAACACTTCTGCATTATCAAAGGCTTACAGCACTGGTTTTCAACCGGGGTGCCATTTCTAATGCTTGTGCAATGAATCTGTAGCGTTTGCGCTCCATATTGTTACCGACTTGAAACCCCGGCCAACCAAATGAAGCAGGCTGGCCGGTTGTGACGTCGTCACACCAGCCTCTGTGAATTCATCAAATTGACAGTTTATTGCCTGATCGTGTTTTCGTCGATTGTCCGAGTTTCCTCTAATTCGATGCGTCGCCGAACCGCATTGTCACGATATTTAATTACCGCCAGCTGGAATGCTGTATATAAGGGATTTCATTTTATACCAAAAATAGCAGTCTTGCATACTGTTCATTGTGGAGTCCAGATCGCGTACGTTATACGGAGGTAATTATTGTATGTATGTATCGTAAGTACCTGTAAGTACTGTTTGTCGATTGTTTGTTTATTGGCAATAAACATTCGTTCATTGTGCTTAAACCCACAAATCCAAATATAACTTTCTACGTTCTGTAGAGTTAAATTGTGTCGTTCGAGTCCTGTTTATTATGGCATTCTAGTGAATTACCTACAGAAAAATCTTGTAGGGGTGCCGCACTCTATCTATTCTTTCTGAGCGCGGCCGCTAGCCATAAAAGGCTGAGAAACACTGGCTTACAGGCCTAGGTAGGAACCCCGTATTTTAAAAGTTCAGGCACATGATTGCTTCCTTTCCTTAAGAACAATTTATAGGGTTTTTAACTTTATTAAAAACAGTAACATTTGGGTGTTCAACACGAATTAATTATTTTAATGAACTTACACACTGCCTTTTTCTAAAAGAAAGGCACAAGTGGCGTTAAAATGTTGTCAAAATTATAAAATTTGTAATCTCTTCCATTGAATGGGCAAAACGTCATTTTTTTGAGCTGTGTTGTTTTCAATAATACAAACTATTATCATAATATACCACATAATAAATAACTGAAAGTAATAATCTAAAATTGACAAGGCTAAACACTTTTAAACAACATAAAAAGAAGAATTTTAATGTTATAACAACTAACACAAATTCTACATACAAAGTGTAGGCAGCTCTTAAATAAACATGTGTACGATAGTTTGGATAGTTATTCTTTTTTAAGGCCAGCACTAGTGCTTTCCTCGGTAGTCTCCGATGTTGATTCACTTTTAGCACTTTTTGATGTGACTGGATTAAAATCTATGTCTGAACCAGTTATTAGCTCATCAGGGGGCAGAAGCAAGGAAGCCTTGCTTGATTTCTGCATTGATATTATCATTGAGGCAATGAAATACCCAAACACAGAAAAAAGTGTCACCACCAAACCACGAAAGAGAGGAATTCTTATAAATGCATTGGTGGGTTGCAAAAGCATATCTCCAATAACCAAAAGTGACCCCAGCACACCCCCAATCATAGCATACTTTTTCATGGCGGTCCCTTTCCACTTAAAATATGCCTCCTCCTGTTTTTTAACATCACTGAGGGCATTCTTTAATATCTCGTCAGCAGGACACACTTTGAGACCTGCCTGGTAGCTTTTAATTGCTAAATCAAAACGCTCAACTGCCTGTTCTGCTTGACCCTTGCGATAATATCCTTTTGTCCAATTTGGCATTACTTGAATTGTTGTCTCTGCATCTTTGACTGCAAAAAAATACTGCTCCAGTTTGTGAAATGCCAATGCTCGATTGCTATACAAAACTGGATTTTCAGGTTCCAAGGTTATACCATCTGAATAGCGGATGATGGCTTCAACATATTTTCCTTCTTTCATTAGAGCATTTCCACTTGCTTTTAAAGAGGCAACTGAGCTGCAGGTTTCAGACATAACTATTAAGTACAAATTTTAATTAAAGATATAAATCGCCTGCTATGTACAATAGAACAATATTAATGGGAGCACAATAATTGATAGTAAAATGTAACAAATGCATATATCAACATAAATATATATATGTATATATAATAACAGTTTTTCTGACTGCATGTATGGCAGATCTCAACAATATTTCGCAGTGCACGGCCGAAAAAAATCTGGTTGGGCGCAACAAAGGTAAAAAAATTTACCTTAGTTGCACTTTAGGATTTTCCAATGCACTCTGTGTAGTGCACTGTAAACGTATGCTGATGCGATAAATACATATTTGAGGTGAAGTTAGATTTTATTCACGGTGCACTTTAGAAAGACTAAAAATCACTCGCAGGTGCACTTGCCATACTTTCCAAAGAGGCCCAGACACTACAAACAGAATTACGTGTTCACGATTTTTGGCCATGTTTTAAGCAGTTTCACTACTCCAATGTACACATAACAGCAACACACAGATTTATAACAAAAGCCTCACTTGTAATGTGAGTAATCTATATACAACTTATTATTTTTTTGTCAAAAAGTTACAAAATGCCTCACTAATTGGAGTTACTAATTAAGGCTTTAAGGTACAGTTTTGTTTAATTTATTTCACATTAATAGTTTTTTCATTTGATCCATATCAAAGCGGAGCATTAGCCATCCTTCTAATTCAGATAAATTTTTCACACCTAGGGTGTTGTAAAAATCAAGTCCAATATGGTTTTCTTTAAGACACGCCAAACGTATCTGCGAACAACCGGACTCTAGTGATATTTTGTTTACCATTTTCAATAAACTGATACCAACTCCCTTTTTCCTCCAACTTGGACTAACATAAATATCTTCCAAATACATAATACGTCCGTTCCATGTAGAATATTGGTGAACGAAAATGGCATAACCAATGACGTTTTCAGATTCTTCTGCTATCAGTGCATTAAAGTAAGGTGGATCCTTATCAAAGCCATCACGTTCCAATGTCTCAACTGTCATATTGCTTTGATCAAGCATTTCCTCGTATTCAGCAAGTTCTTTGATCAGATTTAGTATTGCTCCACAGTCTCGTTTTTCTGCTTTACGTATGTTGACATTTTCCGACATAATTTTAACGTCAAAATATTCAAATTGACTTGGCTTTCGTGGTTATTGATAATTGATTCTGTTCGTGTCAAAATTCGCTGCGCTGTTTTTAAAATTTTAATAACAAATTATGTAACTATTCTATGAGATTAATAATAATAAATTGTTCGTTAAAAAGTACTTTGCTTGCTTGTATTAAACCTTGAATAACCACAGGAGTGGCACAATGAGAGTTTTATTTAGTTTTTTACTCATGGACCTTTCTTCCCACAAAAACCATATGTAGAAAATGTGTCTTCGCTCTGATCAAGATTGTACATGAAAAAGTTCACCAAATTAAACTTCGATATGGGGCTTACCCCAAAAAATAATAGCCAAGTTGTTGGTTCTTTATTTTGTTGGAAATACTAAGGTGGTTGAACTGAAGCCGAAATGGATTTTATACATCGCCATAAAACGAAGTGATCTTAATTCTTAATGAAACTACTACGGTTTCCTGCGCAAACCAGTGCCCAAACAGGCAAATTCAGTGTTATTGCGCAAGCGTGAAAAAAATCAGTAATGCAAAACTTTTAATTTAGGTTTTAGAAAGAAGGTTACGTATGGTAAAAGTATTACAATTTCGGACATTGCTCGATATAATGGATTTTATCAATATGAATATGTTAAACAAGTTCCATTAATTTCACACAATACTAAAGAAGAAGTAATATCAATACAACGTTTTTTAATTTTTAAACTTTCGATCCTTCTAAATAAAAAAATTGAGCGGGATGACACAAATAATATGATTCAATTGAAATACTGCTGAAACGCATGTATATCGTGAGCTAGAAGGGCCTATTTTTCACGATAGAATGCCACTTGTTTTAAGTAGGATATTCTGAAGTTCAAATAAATACAATAAAAAAGGAAACTCCAAAATTATTTTCAAAACGGAAACTCCAAAAAATATAGGCTAGCGAACTCCAAAAATATTGAATTGCTTTTATTAAGTGGACAAGTGTAAATTAATTACGCGAATCTGCGTTGTAGATTCGCGTAAGAGTATTTATACTTTTGACACTACGACGGCAAATATACAATGGTAATTTTTTGACTTATATGTTTGGTTTCTTAAATTCCACCTAAAACATATCACAAAAAGTGTAAAATATTCGCAAAAAGGACATGAAGTGAACTGACAAAATGTAGTTTCAAATTAGGTAAAAACGATTTTAAGTTTGGCCGGAATTAGGTAAAACGATTCTAAGTTTTGCCCAAACAAGACGTATTTGGCAAAACTGATTTCAAGAGGGAAAACCCAGTGACTATCAAACAAATAAAACATTGTCACGTACAGAGGCGAATCTAGGGGACCAAACCAGGTCATGCTCCTCCAAAGCTATTCATTTTGTCAACTTTTTTAATTTTTCAAGTTTCGCGCAAATATGGGTGCAACTCCAATTGCTGCTTTATAACGTAAGCTTTGTGACAACATATCTGACATTTTTTATTAAAAAAAACCAAAATTCTACTAAAACCAAAATCATGTATCTGAATGCGGGAGAAGATTTTAAACATTTTTGGAGTTACATACATCAGAAACAAACTCTATGAATTCATTCCCGATACATTTAGGCTAAATTCCTTGACTTTTAAGCACATTTTAGCGTTTCTCCACGACGCCAAACATTACATTTTCTGACATGCCAGGGAAAACCCTGACGTAATATATGGACCCTATGCAAGTGTTGTAAACAAGTCATTTTTAAATGAATTAGATCCAAATCAAGTTATTTGTAACAAACTTAAGTTACGACAAGTCATGTCCGAGTCAAGTTCAAATTAGAACAAGTCAAGTAGGCCTTTGGATTGTCAAAAAAAAATTAACGTTGGGTACACTATATGCACGGATCTGTAATGTAGCTTGATAATAAATTGCAAAGCCAAAAAGGTCTCGACTCGAGTAGCCGCAAAAGGCCTCGACTCGAGTAGCCGCAATCTATCCAAGACTGCAGCCCCGACCTAAACGTCGACACCTTATCAACACCGCTGTACCTGTTCAACACCTGAAGGTGCTAAATAATGCACCTACTTTCGAAACTCAGACTGATAACAATTCCCATCTCTTATAAGTGATGCTTGAATTGCTTCTCAGTCGCATTAACTGAAGATGATACAAGCTGGTATCGAAACGTCTTAATCAAAATTAACGTTAAAGTATTAAAATTGGTAAACTCGGCCGATTATAATTAGCAATATCTTAATCCAAAAAAAACAGAAAACGCAAAATATATAGTAAGAACATTTTTCTATCTTCAAAATTAAGATAAAACCCAATTTTATATAAAATAAATCCTTAATGAAATCACTTCATTTCAACCTAAAAATCATTTGTCTAAAAGACTTCAAGTCAAGTCATTTGAAAACAGTGACTTAAGATTTGACTTACAACATCGCCCTACACAATATGATAATAAGTGGCCGTATATCTTGATAACTGAGAAAACAATATGATGTAGGCCTACGCTGCAAATGTTGATCAAAAACAATTAGGCTATTAAATAAAACGTTTTTACTGTGCAAAGGTTTTAAGAATTAGTTGCTTATTGTTTTACTTAAATACTTCATGAAACTTAGAATGAATACATCTGTTTTAACCCAATAACCCAAAATCAAACAACTTTGAGTTTACACGGCCGAAGGGTTGGGTGCATGGCCGCATAGCCTGGTGCCCAATGGATATGCTCGTATAATAACACAACTATGCATAACGATGTTCAACGGTTATTGTAGATTGTATAAGATCCACTTATGCTATGTTTTGCGATATGAAAAACTGGTTAAGAAGGCGTAAAACTGCAAATCCACGAAAACAACAAACGTAAGAGAAAGCGGAGCAAAATGGACACCTCTCTTTTCTCGTTAACAAAAATTCCCAACTTCATTTTTTATTTGCTAAACAGTGACTCTCGTCGAAAACGTCCGTGGCTAATGAAATTAAGACGTTTACTCCCCACTCATTAAAAAATATTTTGTAAAACTCGGAAAATTGCATTTATTTTGAAAGGGTTCCGTTTTGCCCCGCATTCCCATAATCCCCCGATCAACAAAATCGAACATAATATTCAAACTGAAATTTTTAGTCAGTATAAATCGAAGAAATAAATCATTCACCCCACAATCACCCCTATCTGTTGGTTCAACCTTAGAAAAATCCCATTCTCCCTGGGGTGAAGCATTCACCAGTTTAGGAAACCATGTTTTATTTAATTTTAAACTTTATCACCTTGCAAAATCATTTAACATATTTGCTGTATTTTTATGGCGTCACGAAGACCAACATTTTCTGTAATAAAAAAGTTGCGACTAACAGGATAAAAGTTGTTAGAGATCAATATTAAAACGAAAGATTAAGAGTAGTGCACATGTCATTATATTAAAACAAATTTAAGAAATTTTATTGTAGCCCCTAAATTACACCTAAAGTCGAACTTACACTTTAAAGTCGATAAAAAATTTGGTCGAGTACAAAAATGCTTGGTGATTTTTCTATATATAAACAATATACCTAAACAATCACGTGTACTAACTTCGCCTACACTTCATGGTATCTCGTGTCATTGGCTACTGATTGCGCAAAGGCACGTTACAGCAGTAAGCAATGTGACACGTGAATACAGAAGCCAATATTTTACCCGTTCATCCGATCGGTACAGGTTTTTAAAGAAATTTATTTCTTTGTAAGCGTTTTGCTGAAATTTTATTTAGAAAACTACCAGATTAGTTACGAGTGCTGTAGTAGAGCGTATGGCAGAAAATATTAAACACAATAAATAAGATGAGATGCTAAACTTTTCGGCGTTGCTCTAGTCTAGGATCCTATCACAGCGAACATTTTTTGGGTTTGGGTAGGTTAAGCAATATTGTTAAATAATAATACTTGAGCTACCCTCACCCAAACACTAACCGACACCATAACCCAAATATTGTGCGCTGCTTTAATAATTATTTCAACGCTGTGGTAGGATTCTAGGCGCTCTTTCACTATTGTACGTGAAAAGTTATGCAAAAAAAAAAAATAATAATACCGCATACCACAACGCATATTGTTTGGGTTAGGTTGCGGGTTAGCGTTTGGGTGAGGGTGGGTCAAGTAATATTATGTTTATTATTAATAATAACTTGACCCACCCTCAACCAAACGCTAACCCGCACCCTAACCCAAACAATATGTGTTGTGGTATGCGGCATTTGAAGAAAATTTTTTTTTTATTAATTTTTACGTACAATAGTGAAAGAGCGCCGGATTCTAGACCAGCGCCAATAATTTTAACAATATAAACTCCCCGACAAAAATATGGTAAGATTCTAGACCAGCGCCAATTTTGTGATGCCATTTCAATTCGATCTATATACTTGTACATATACCTGATGTTCAGCATCTTCATTTCACTTTACGCGGATATATTTGGTTTTTACCAGCGCCAATTTTTGAGGTCTGCGCTAGGGTTCCTCTCCGGGAATGTTTCGACAGGAAATTCCCGGGATTTCCCGCAAATTGACAATCCCGAATCCAGGGAAATTTTTTTTTAAATCGCGGTTATTCGGCAACATAGCAAAACTTAAAAAAAAAAAACTTAAAAAAAAAAATATGTCGTTTTTGACTAATATAAAGAAAAAAATAGTACCAACCATGTTAACGTCGTTGCCTGAGTTGCTTTATTTGCGCTTACCAGCGGATAAACTTGATTAAATTTATTCTACCAATAAAAATGCATGCGCTTTTTTTTTTTGAATAAAAACAAATAAGGGTCCTGACTTTACTACGAGAAGGTCTTGTAAGATGGCAGAAGCAATACTACAGAACATAAATGGGCGCTTCTTCAGTTATGAACGTATAAATTAATAAAAAATACGGTCTTCAAATACCGCATACCACAACGCATATTATTTGGGTTAGGGTGCGTGTTAGCGTTTGGGTGAGGGTTCGTCAAGCGTTATTATTAATAATAAACATAATAATACTTGACCAACCCTCACCCAAACAGTATGAGTTGTGGTATGCGGTATTTTTTTTGTTTTGTTTTTTTGCATAACTTTCCATGTACATAAGTGAAAGAACGCCCATAAATGAGCTTTATTAAATGTTTGGAGCTAAAATAAAAAAATTTCAAACGTCATAATGACGTAATTTTATGTATAATTTTTTTGTCGGGATCCCGGGATTCCCGGGAAGTTTTATTTTTCAATCCCGTTTACCGGGAGTGAAAAAATCCGGGAAAAATAGGAACCCTAGTCTCCGCAGCAGGTGTGCACTTTTTATGCACATCTAAAAAGAGATTATAAATATAAACTTTAACATGAATAAATACATGAAGCCCAATTTACCAGTAGATATTTGCTTGATGTGGTTTCTTTATCACTTCAGATAGAAGTGTTTCTGGTAATTTACCTATTTGTATACATCTATTAGAATTATAAAGTGTATATATGGTAACTTGTGTGGCTTAGAACTGGTCATATTATTCAACCAAAAAAGCAATACGAACATCAAAACATGAATGGACAAGACATTCCAGATTCTTGGGACGATAGTGGTGTAGCATCATCAGTTTCTGAACTTCGTATAGCAGCAAAGCCATTCGTGCCCAATGTCAATGCTGAATCATTTGTTCCCGCATTCAAGAAACCTACAAACAGTACACCAGAAGTTGTCACTCCTGTACCTGTTGTATCAGACCCACCCATGGGCGATACATTGACAACAAATGCCCCTGAGTCTCTAGTTGAAAGTGACCCAGTGGTGGAGATGGAAGACTGTACACCAGAAGAATCTGAAGCAGATAAAACTAATGAAAAAACGCCAGAGGAAGTTCTTCCTGTGACCAATACTTCTGTCGAACAGTTATCAACCAAATCTAGTAAAGGCAGGGCCACACCTCCGGTTGAACCTCCAGAGTCTTCAACCTTAATGAAAGAAGACCATCTTAATGTGGTATTTATTGGACATGTTGATGCCGGCAAATCTACTATTGGAGGTCAAATAATGTTTCTTACTGGAATGGTAGACAAGCGGACATTAGAAAAGTATGAAAGAGAGGCTAAGGAAAAGAATCGTGAAACCTGGTACCTTTCATGGGCTTTGGACACTAATATGGAGGAAAGAGAAAAAGGAAAGACTGTTGAAGTTGGAAGAGCATATTTTGAAACAGAGACCAAACACTTTACAATTCTTGATGCTCCTGGACATAGAAGCTTTGTGCCAAATATGATTGGTGGTGCTTCGCAGGCAGATATTGCAGTTTTGGTCATATCAGCAAGGCGTGGAGAATTTGAGACTGGGTTTGAGCGTGGCGGCCAAACAAGGGAGCACGCTATGTTGGCCAAAACAGCCGGGGTTCAACACCTTGTTGTGCTTATCAACAAAATGGATGATCCAACTGTTCTTTGGCGCAAGGAAAGGTATGATGAATGCAAAGACAAACTGACCCCATTTTTGAAAAAGGTTGGATTTAATCCCAAAAAGGACATTCATTTTATGCCTTGCTCTGGGCTTGCAGGAACGAACCTTAAAGAATCAGACTTTTCGAAGCATCCATGGTACACTGGCCTTCCACTTATTCCTTATTTAGACAATCTGCCAACTGTTGAACGCACAGGAACTGGACCTGTCCGACTTCCTATTGTGGACAAATATAAAGACATGGGTGTTATTGTTATAGGCAAAATTGAATCAGGAAAAATATTTAAAGGACAATCTTTGATATTGCAGCCAAACAAAAAGAAGGTGAAAGGTAAGTTAGGAAAATGTATGGCAATGTCCCATTATTTAATTTAATATGTCAACTAGGGATGTCTGATACTACTGACATTTTATTCCGATACCCAAAATTCTGATACCAAATGATTAGGGATGTTCAAAGTAGAATATCGAATCCTTGGATTCGAATCCAGATGGGATTCAAATCCAATTCTGCCGTGTATTTCAGGTAATTGGAACCGATATAATTTAATGTTTTATCGCCGATTGTTGCGCCTAATTGTACAAACGCGTGTGGTAAGTGGGTCATTCCATTGCTACTGGTACAGTGGTGGCACCATATGTCATAGATTTTTTTTTAATTTTATTTGTAGAATCTCCCTGCAATTCTATGAAAAGTGATACCAATTTTACCGAAATTGGTCAAGTACTTTTTGAGATATCAGCGACTGAAAATTGGCCCTTTTTAGGCTTTTTCCTGATCGCTCATGCATAAAATTTAACTGAAAATTTTGTTTGACCTATTATGAAGGTGTTTTAAATGGTAACTTAAAAATTCCAATGCATATCAGTTCTCCGAAGTAAGCAGATTCTAAAAAGAGATATTGTTGTTTGTTTTTTTATCACTACAGGCCACCAAGTGGCTAGTTTCACACATGATTATTTGTGATCAGTCATGCATGACAAAACTTTGATCGGTTATAGCGAAAAATACTCTACTTCGATTTTTCTGCAACTTAGCTTAAATGAAAGGTAATTTTGCTGGCTTTCTACCCTCCAAATATGAAGTGGGATATTTGAGTAGAAATTACAAAATTTCATTGCTTTGTAATAGATTGCGAAAAAGCTTTATGACGCACTATTATAATGTATAATTATGAAATGTGATTGTCTGGTGCTTCCAGGAAGTCAAACAAAACTGATAGAAGTCTGCTGGTACAGAAATGCACACTAGAAGCCAATACATAGACAAATAATTTCACCCAATGTATGCGAAAATTGCCAATAATTTTAATGATTTGCGACTGAAAACTTTATGCACAATCAGCGCACAATACTACTTATACTAACAGAGGAGGATTCTATACGATGACAAAGAGAAATATACTATACAATGTTAAGTACAAGTATATATGTATATTGGAAGACACCTCATATTCAAATAACATACTACTAAGAGCTTAAATCTTTCGCAATGTTATTGCAAAGCACCGCCCTTACTGCACCATATGTTCCAAATAACCCTTAGTACTAAGTAATAACTAATAATACATCGAAAGATCTATCACTTATTAAGGTTGAAAATTTGGTGGAAATAAACTTTGGTTTGATTGTAAATCATGACTGAAATTAGCTGCAATTCACTCTGCTTCAAGTTACAAAAACTTATAAAGATGTGTGAGACCAGTCACACCACTTTTCAAAAAACAGGCTTCCATCAGACTTGGAGATTTGGTATTGTCCTCTTGATGTTGCCAAAACAGGACATTCAATCTGGCACAAAACATGGTCCAATGGAAAAAATATTGGTCTTGCCTTTGAGGCCAGTAATATGATTGAGCAGGTCTTTTTGGATGCATGCAGTAACAACTTGACATATATACCATCATCTTTAGCAATAGAGACTATGCAGCCCATGTACCAGTCATGCTCATATACAAACTTGTGAATCATAAGCAACAGGAGAAAGCATTGGCATTTAAGGTGGTGTAGTGCTTTTACAAATTTTAGATTGCGCAGCAAATTCAAGGTCACAACTTGTCCTTATGTCGTATAACTCCATCATTCAGTGGTTCAAATAGTGTAGTATAGTACCTTTCAAAGTCGGCCCAGACTAAAACCTATCTTGCAAATAGGAAGAAACTGATTTCATGTCCTTCGGAATCACTTCAAAACTAAAAGTTGAAAAAGTTTGGCAACAAAAACACATATTACTGGCCTCAAAAGCAGGACCAATACTTTTTTCCATTTGATCATGTTTTATGCCACATTGCATGTCATGTTTTGTTAACATTAAGAGGACAATACCACATCTCCAAGTCTGATTTTAAAAAAGTGGTGTGACTGGTCCCACACATCTTTATAAGTTTTTGTAACTTGAGGCAGTATGAATTGCAGCTAGTTTCAGTCCTGATTTGAAATCACACCGAAGCTTATTTCCACCAGCTTTCAACCTTAATGAGTGTTAGATCTTTAGATGTATTATTAATTAGTACTTAGTAATAATGGCTGTTTAGAACATACTGTACAGTTAATATTGTGAATTCAGGGGTCGGGAACCTGAGTTATGTATGGTTCTTTTGGTAAGGCCATATGGCTCTTTTGATAAAAGAATCTTGCTTGCAGATAAATGTAAGCTATCATTTCTCAGCATGATCTGAATAAAATTGCGTTTTTTTCCTTCTTTTAGCGAATCTCTTTATATTCGAAAGGCCCAATTCTTTTAACCGAACTCCGTAATCAAATTTGTGCAAACCTAACTAATTAAATTTAATGCACATTATGTTCTGTCCTTTAAATGAGAACAAAATAAATGGCCTTGCACAATTTACTAGTTTTTGCCAACATATAGCTAGATGTTTGTGGCTCTCATGAAAACACAAAAGAATATTTGACTATTATGGCTCCCTTAGTTAAAAAGGTTCCTGCCCCTGGTGTAACTGAATGAGGGGCAGTGCTTTGCAATAACATTTGCTGTGCATAAAGTTTTCAGTCGCAAAACATTACAATTAATAGCAATTTTGCCATACATTGATTAAAATTATTGGTCTATGTATTGGCTTCTAGTGTGCATTGCTGTACCAGCAGATTTCTATAAGTTTTTTGACTTCTTGCAAGCACCAGACAATCACATTTCATAATTATACATTATAATAGTGCGTCATAAAGCTTTTTCGCAATCTATCACAAAGCAATGAAATTTTGTAATTTCTACTTAAATATCCCACTTCATATTTGGAAGCTAGAAAGCCAACAAAATTACCTTTCATTTAAGCTAAGTTGCAGAAAAATCGAAGTAGAGTATTTTTCGCTATAACCGATCAAAGTTTTGTCATGCATGGCTGATCACAAATAGTCATGTGTGAAACTAGCCACTTGGTGGCCTGTACTGATACAAAAACAAACAACAATATATCTTTTTAGAATCTGCTTACTTTGAAGAACTGATATGCATTGGAATTTTTTAGTTACCATTTAAAACACTTTCATAATAGGTCAAACAAAATTTGCAGTTAAATTTTACGCATGAGCGATCACGAAAAAGCCTAAAAAGGGCCAATTTTCAGTCGCTGATATCTCAAAAAGTACTTGACCAATTTCGGTAAAATTGGTATCACTCTTCATAGAATTGCAGAGAGATTATACATATAAAATTTTAAAAAAATCTATGACATAGGGTGCCACCACTGTACCAGTAGCAATGGAATGACCCAATTTGGCCTCTCGCTACGGCGACCAATTTATAGTGCTTGCTTTAAATGTAACCTGGACGTGCAGTTAAAAACTCGCACCAACGCTCATTGGTGTAAGAGCGCGCGATAGCTTATCGGCATTAGAGCGTCAGTTTTTACGTTCATGGTGCTGGCGCGTGAATGGATATTCCACGACTTGAGAAAACCTCACTTGTGGTAATCGGTTTCCTTCGTCAACACCTGAGCAGCAGAAAAGTTAATGCTGTTCTTGTGGGTAGTTGCATGGCTTGCCAACGCTGATTTCTTATCATCCTTCTTGCCCACATCCCTTTTGTGCTCCTTCCGGCGCATATTTAAACTTCAACCCGTCTCCCTGATGTAAATTTTGTCACACTCACCGCACGGTATAGCATACACCACACCCCTTTGTCACAGTTGCATCAACCGGGTCATTTGGGTGCAACAGCATCTGACGTAGGGTGTTAATTGGTTTACCCCAACCGATACACCTGATCAGATCAGGCCTGACGCTTGACGACTGACCCTGCGATGCTTCAAACCAAATTGCGCAGGGTACATGATGCTCTATGGTTAAATGGCTACCCGGACTGGATTCTTCGTGATCCTAAAAAGGTTTCGCGGAAGCAGATCCAGTGCAAAGAACGAGCCTTTGTCACCTTACCCTACATACCAAAGTTAACTGATGTTATGCGTCGTATGTTGACCGATTTTGGGGTAAAACCAATTAACACCCTACGTCAGATGCTGTCGCACCCAAAAGACCTGGTTGATGCAACTGCGGGGTGTGGTGTGGTGTATGCTATACCATGCGGTGAGTGTGACGAAATTTACATCGGGGAGACTGGTAGAAGTTTAAATACTCACCGGAAGGAGCACGAAAAGGATGTGGGCAAGAAGGATGCTAAGAAATCAGCGTTGGCAATCCATGCAACTACCCACAAGCACAGCATTAACTTTTCTGCCCGCTCAGGTGTTAACGAAGGAAACCGATTACTTCAAGCGAGGTTTTCTCGAGTCGTGGAATATCCATTCACGCGCCAGCACCATGAACGTAAAAACTGACGTTCTAATGCTGATAAGCTATCGCGCGCTCTTACACCAATGAGCGTTGGTGCGAGTTCTTAATCCCACAAATTGTTACTTGTGGATTTATAAGGAATCTGTTTTACATGTAACGTCAGTATCCTGATGAAGACGTTCTGTATAGCACGTCGAAACGTCCATCTGTTATATATTCTGCTGGAAGAGCAACACTCCGTTATAATTATGTTATGCCTGACAACAATAGCTTATTTCTGGTAGTGCAGTGTCAGCGTTTTTTCGGGCGACCAATTACTTCGCGTCTGGCGATAACGTTCGTCTAATAATTAAGTGTCAATCAAGCGTTATTGGGCGAGCGACTAACGTGTAATCAGGTAATAATATAGCGACGGATATGACGTCATGAAATAGCGACGGATATGATGCCATGAAATAGCGATTGTAATGCCGTCATATGCATTTCTTGGCGCAACGGTAAAGAAGCGCTGATCTATTTCCAAAGACACCGTCAAAACGCAAGCAAAGCGGACGTAGGAAGATCATTTGCGCGAAGCGAGAAAAATTTTTTGCACTTTCGTAGTTAAATGGCCAAAAAGTGTTTTAAATGGACTTTTGTATAGTTTGTCAAAGAGGCGGTGGGCGGATCCGGCCCGCAGGCCGTAGGTTGCCGACCCATGTCTTACACCGACATTTGATATTAACGCGGACAGCAAACAGCGAGAAACATCAGCACCGCCTAACTCGACGTTTTTAGCGAGAAAAAGGCGGAGACCGCTTGATTTATTGTTGCTGATTGTCGAACACACACTTGCTGATCGGCCAACCTGAACGAATAACGAAAGGCAAAAGAGAAAAACTATCTAGAGTTTACGGTCGACCAAACAAAAAAAGAAAAACGTCGTTTTTCCTTTGATTTTAATTTCGCATTAGCTTTAGACGCGTGACCTAATTACATTAAAAACATTGCCGCTTAGAACAGTGTGTAAAACCCTGACAAAAACGTACAAAAAATGATAATGACACTTACAAAAGGGGGGGGTTCGACTACATAACAGATCAATTAGTCAAAAAAGAAGCACCAAGACCCAACAATGCTTTAAAAAACAGAACAGAATTGAGAGTTCGGTGTGCAGTGTTGCATTGTACTCACTATTGACAAAATTATAAGTTTTGTTAACAACCTTGACCGTTGACATATTACACTTTACAGAACTGCTTCAAATGACAGTTGTTAAGAATGTAAAACATTTTTTATTATAATGTACACATGTTAGCAAATTGTTTGGGCGATTTATTGCTGTGAATGTGGGCCCTGTAGGGTAGAAAAAGATTAATCCATTCCCCAAACAAAATCGAGGTTAAATAATTTAATAAAAATATACTAGGATTCGCTATTCTGGATTCGTTATTCTAGATTCGAAACCTATTATTCTAGAATACCTTGGTATTCTACTTTGAACATCCCTACAAATGATGTTTTACTCTGCCAAACAAGCAAAATGGATGAAATAGATCCATTCAAATATGTTTTTTTACATGTTATTAGGCCAAAAACCGCTTTAAGGTTAGGAAGTTTAATTACCTTAATGTTGTTATCTACTATTATTTTTTTACTTTTGAGGCAAAAATCGCTGCAATGAATTACAAATCATGCCTGAAATTCCTATAATAAATTGGTATCGGATAGGCACCGATACCACCCTAGTATAGGACGAGTACCTATCCTACCGCTTGCCATCAGATCAATCCGATATAATCGGACATTCCTATTAAAATACCTATTTTACTATTTTAAATTGCTCTCATGACATTTGGGAATGTTATCACTAGGGATGTTCAAAGTAGAATATCGAAACCTTGAATTTGAATCCAATTCTGCCGTTTATTTCGGGTAATTGGAACCGATATAATTTAATGTTTTACTGCTGATTGTTGCGCCTAATTGTGACAACGCGTGTGGTAAGTTGGCCTGTCGCTGCGGCAACCAATTTATAGTGCTTGCTTTAAATGTTACCTGGGAGAGCAGTGTCAGCGTTTTTTTCGGGCGACCAATTACTTCGCATCTCGCGATAACGTGCGTCTAATAATTAAGTGTCAATCAAGCGTTATTGGGCGAGCGACTAACGTGTAATGTCAGGTGCGGAGTTCGCAATTTCCCTAAATGCGTTAAGTTGCAATAGTAACATTACATTGTAAAATGTGCTGGCCGTTCACAAAATGCGCTATAGGGTTACTTAAGGTCAACTTTAGGCCAATATTCAGAGAGGTTATGCAGTTATGCATAGCGTAATTGTCAAGCAGGGGCGTAGCGTGGGGGGTATTTAGGAGTCTTGACACCCCCTTTGAAATCTCAGTAAGCAATGATCACAAAAATAAAACCGTAATTGATGTTACATCGGAAAACGTTGCACCTGGCATTGAAAACACGTCGGCCGCCTAATCAGGTCGGTGCTTATCGCCGTTAATCACCGCTCGTTATCGTTGTTTCATTTGGCATTTCGCCTGTCACCGACTCAAGTAATCTGAAACAGGCCTTTTAACGCATATGTATTTTATTGGTAAAACGAACAGACTTCTCAACGACGTAGAGAAAACAGGCGTGTAAACTACATTTACGTGCAATAATTGCCTGTACGCCGTTAAATTTTCCGGACATATTGGCGGCGCCGTCGTAACCTTGGCCACGCATATTGTCTGAATTTAAATCCCACCTGTTTTAAGCTGTCTAGCGAAACTTGCTCGATGTCAGAAACATCGCTAGTTTCGTCGGCTAAAACGCTAAAATAAAAACGATTTTGACGAATGACATCGCCGACAATATCAATAATTCATTCTGGATTTGTGGACTGTAATACATGGCAGCCCGATTGGATTGAGCCAAATAATCTGTGACTGAAGTCTCCCCTGCCTAAGTTCGAATCTTAAAAGTGCGCGAAAATTGCCTTCGTTTTCTGCAGTTCGAAAGTTTGCAGGAGCAGTTAGCTGACCAGAATCGCGATGCCCGCGAAGGGGAATGCCGCAGAATATTATACTCTCTACCACAGAGACAAGAAGGTTATTTTTTAGAGGAAGCAATCGTTGTTGATCTCTATCCATTTGTTCCAAAATGTCTCCCCTCTCTAAGACCTGAAGAAATGACTCCGCTTTTACGGTTGCTGTTTTATGATATTCGAGCGACGCGTGATCTTTCAACAACGTAGTCCCTTTTACATATTCTGCCGCACTCCGTAGTGGAGTTTTGACGAGCTGCTTTAGGGATGACCCTCCTGCCTTTTCCGTTGCAACAAAACGCAATGTTTGCAAAATGCACCTTGCACTACATCGCTGTAAACAAGCCAAGGATGCGCTTGAAGCCATGATGCATGGAAGGATACATAACAGATTTTGTTTTTTTCATTCTTTCTAGTCTTGGGAATACGCAAGTTTCGTCTGGCATCCACTGATTTAACAAAAGTTTCCGCTTTGTCTCCCTCGAAATATTAGCTCCAACAAAATTTCCAATGTCATTTGGAGACCCAGTTCCAGACGATTGTTGTTGAGGTGACACTATACTCGCTGATTCGATTTGTGTTTTATCTTTTTCATGGCTCGTTTCTGGCAATTCTAATCGACCACTGACACTCCTTGTGTCAAAATACGATGTGATTTTTCTTACTTTTTGCTTCTTTCTTTTTGGAGATGTCATATTTTTGGATAAAACTCATGCTTTCACTGACAAACTTTCAAAAACACTGTGCACTAGAACAATATTGCTATCGCTTGACTAACATTTCGTACAGTTTCAGCTGAATAATTTACTAACTGAGTTTAAAAAGGGCGATTTTGAAGCCACGTTTCATACAATCGGCGAAACTAAACTACAAATATCACCAGATTTGTTGATAAGCAGCGTTAATTTTGCTGACAACAAAGTGCAACAGTTTGTGATTGACACGTCACAGAGCCTGTTCTGACACCACAATCTAATAGTTTTCGAGCACAATTGAAATCACGTGCCAATCGGACGTTAATGAGTCAACGGAGTGTTGTACTTTTCTAACGTCAAATAGACGACTTTAAACAGCCGTAAGCTCCTAATAATCGCCGTTTTTAGCGTCTAGAATACACGAAACGTAAAATTGTTCGGGCTCCGCCCGTACCCGCTAAGGGTGTTCATACGACGCACGTGTTCGCTTTTGCTGGATGTTAAGTGTTTCTGCTTATTTTTTATGACGTCATTATTCATTACAGTCAGACGGAAAATAGGGGAATTCCCTAAGTTGAAATTGCGGGACACCCCCCTTTGAAATGGTCACGCTACGCGCCTGTTGTCAAGTATTCATTATGTCAATAGTAACTTTATATTCTTTGCAGTACAGTATTTGACTGCATAACAGATCATGTCAGTCAAAAAAGAAGCACTAAAACCCAACAATGTTTTAAAAAACATGACTGAATTGCTAAAGAGTTCTGTGTGCAGTGTTGCATTGTACTCACTATTGGCATAAATATAAGTTTTGGCAACAACCTGGACAGAATATTTTATTATAATGTACACATGTTAGCAAATTGTTTGGGCGATTTATTGCTGTGATTGTGGGCCCTGTAGGATACATTAAGATTAATCCCTTCCCCAAACAAAATCGAGGTTAAATAATTTAATAAAAATATACTAGGATTCGCTATTCTGGATTCGTTATTCTAGATTCTAAACCTATTATTCTAGAATACCTTGGTATTCTACTTTGAACATCCCTAGTTATCACCTTTAAACTACATTAATAACAATAATAATTTATGTATAAAAAATCCAAAAAATAATGTTAGTCATACACTTATAAAGTTTGTCTCTAGTATCATTTTTTTGTTATGGAATGTAGATAAATAAAAAATATAAGATAGGAGATGGGTGAGCCATTATCTTCAAATTATACATAATTTGCAGTACTTTCAATTTTATCGGATGATGTGGAAACAGATGAAGCTGTTGCTGGTGAAAATGTTAAAATCAGATTAGATTCTGTTGAAGAAGACGAGATTTCCAAGGTAACAAGATTTTTTACTATATAGTTTATTTGTTATGTACTAAAGTGTTAATAGTATATATCAGGCCTGCACAACATAGGCCCAGTGTGCAATTGATTTGGCCCATGACATCATATAGTTTTCTGTTTGTTGTATTATTTTATTTTAAATATTTGCGAACTTGGTTGTGTATTGCATGATCACACATATATTTGCTGTAAAGATGGACACAAATAACTAAGTGCATAGTTTTTTCATGCATTGGAAGGAAGCACTTATAATCCAGTAGTTTAGCAAATATTTAAATAGAATGGATTAACTGGTTAAGAATTGTTGTCACACTAGAGAAGGGATTTTCACCCTATTTACGATCTTGTACCACTTGGACGCTCTGCAGTGTCACATGCACCACTTTTTGCAGAAAACTAATTTGGTTGAATCATATTTTTGTCTATTTTTAGTAGAGATCAACCGTTATCCTTTTTTATTACTGATACCGATACCGATTTCTTACAATTTTGTCAACCGATACCGATTTTTTTTTTGTATACCTAAGAAATGTTCAAAATTTGAATAAGTTTAAAATAAAATCCCAAGTAATGTTTTAGTTTTTATACCCTTTATTAATTAATAAACTATTATTTTGCATCTTAACTTAGGTGTGATGATAAAACCCAATTTAAAAAAAATGGTTAAGTTGTTTGTTGTACAGGAAAATTTATATCATATTTTCATACTGAAATATAGGCCAAAATCTTCAGATACCGATATATCGGTAGAAGCCAAATATCTGCTGATATTATCGGTAAACCAATATATCTGTCTATCTCTAACTTTTACCATATGAAAACTTTTTATTTTTAAACTCCTCTTTCTCATTAATAAATATGTTGTTGTCTGTTATTAGGAAATTTATTTAGCCCAAACAAGCTATGCATATTATGTCAGGTTGTATTGAGTGTCTCCTGCACCTTAAAAGTACAAATTCCAGCATGTTGCAAATCTTTTTAGTTACCCAATATGTCATGTATATATCTTTGAAATTCTAAGTTTTGCCAATTAGAACCAAATAGAAGTACTCATTTTGCACTTGCGCATATATACTGGGTTTAAGCTGCATATTAGTGCTTGAGTTCGTTTTAAAATATGATATGCAGTCTGCTAATTTCTTTTTCTTGTTGTGGCCCTTGTGGCAATTCAGGTTGTGCAAGTCTGCTATATATATATATATAGCATCTTAAGTTCAAGTTAATATTTAATATATTACATATTATGCACTTAAAATTGTAGCAGTCCTTTAATTTTTTGAACGTTTTAATGATAGCATAAAAGCATTTCTTATACAATCTGTTAGCCTTAAAGATAAATATATTTGTATATATATTGTTTCAGGGATTTGTGTTGTGTTCTCCTGGCGATCTTTGCTGTACAGGAACTAAGTTTGACGCCCAGATTGCGATTATTGAATACAAATCGATCATTTGTGCTGGCTACAGTGCAATTCTTCATGTCCACACGTAAGCAAACATATATATTTATACCTCAATGTTTAACAAAAAGTGTTAAAATTTATTCCTGTTTTGCTATGTATACACATTAACAAATTGTTGGACTTGTTGCCTATGCTGCCTAATTCGTACCCATTTTTAATATATTTTTATCGTTAGGTGTATTGAAGAGGTTGTTATAAAGAAATTGCTTTACTTGCTTGATCGTAAAACTGGCGAAAAAACACGAACCAGATTTGTAAAACAGGTAATTTTGTAATCTCTGCAAATATTTCTCTTTTTTAAATAATGGCCATAATTAATATATAACAATTTCTGTATTTTCCTTTTTGACTGCTTTTTCATCATATGTATTAGAACTTAGCAGTAAGCACAAACTTTCAACCTTGTTCTGCAATAGTTCTAAAGCTTGTTTTGCTGTGGTATTTTTTCACCATAAAGGTCACCATAAACACTAGTTTATTCCACATTTCATCTGCAGGACCAAACTGTGATCGCTCGTTTACAAACTCAGGGGCCTGTCTGTATTGAGAGTTTTAAAGATTTTCCTCAAATGGGACGCTTTACATTACGAGACGAAGGACACACCATTGCAATTGGAAAGATCCTTAAAGTCATTGAATAAGTGTTTTTTTCTTGTTTTTTTTTTCTTCTGAGTCGCTAAAGTGCTAACAGTAGTGAAATAGAAATGCATGTGCCATCAATATGTGAAATAACTATCGACTTTTATTCTTTGAGATTTGGGTTTTCAACTACAACTTAGTTAGAAACAGAACACACAAAGTATTAAAATGTCAACACCTATTTTGTTGCATAAAATGTGATTACTTAAGTTGCTAGATCAGTGGTTCTAAAACTTTTTCAGCTTGTGATGCAAGAAGTAAAGTAATTGAAGAAAGACTTTTTGCGCCAACAATAGATTTATAAAACTTAACTGCATGTCAAGGTAATAAGTACCATGCTATTATCAGTAGCCTTATGTATGTTATTTTAAAAAATTACAAAATGTTCTGTAGCACAAGAATAAGTTTGAGAACCACTGCACTACGTATAAAATACAACATTTAATGCTTGAAACCATTTAATTTGACAGAACCTATTTAAATTAATAACTTGTAAGAAAAAAATACTATAAATATTTTTGTTTTGAAAAAATGTTCCATATATGATTTTTTATTGTTTGACAACTGTACAGTCCATCCAGTTTTATGCAACAAATTTCACCAGTTCATTTATTTCTAAGTGACAATTAAACCTGTTTTTTCAATGTCAATTGACTTTTGCTAACTCAAAGTTATGTTTTTGCAGTTTTGAACAAATTGTTACATTTATGCTTTCTATTTACAAAACTGAAACTTTGAACTTCTTAAATTATTTATTCGGATGGATTAATTTTAAAACACCATAGTTGTAGTTAGTATACTAAACAACGATGGTTTGTTTGCTGGACAAAATTGTTGTCAGCAATTTTTCATTCGAAAACGTTTTTGCCAAATTGTCCTTAAAATAACGTAATTGCCCTGTATCTTATTCTGAATACAAGTCATGTATTTTTTTTTCAAATTGCCATGTATATTGCTTCTATCTATTTAAAAATGTGAAAGCGAAACGTGCCTTTTTTGCTTTTCGCCACTCGAATGTTGCTTTGTTCATATTTTTCTTTCAGACTGAATAGGGACGTGTGTTTATAAAGAATCCGACCAAATTGTGGTGTGTGCCGAAACAATGTTTCAAATTGCCCGCAATTTATCTATAGTTATCGGGTGTGTTCAAAAGCTTGTTGTTATTTCTAAAATCTGTTCAACTAATTGTTTATTATTGTTTGGTCGTGATGGGTTTTATTTATGAGGCGTTTAGGTTGTGACTTTTATTATATCTTTGGCCAGGTATTTTTAACTTCACTAGTGTGCAGGGAAACGCACGCCCGCTTACTTTGGTAAATCTCTCGGTTTTGGCGCCCCTTAATACTTTAACTAAGCATAAACAAAGTCCTCTATAAAGCCTTTACTTAAATTTGTTGCCAGCCTCGCGACACTATTATTTTTCGAATAAAAGTTCATACACAACACAAAATAGTTGTGCATTAGCGTTTACTTGATTGAAAGTAAGTATTGATCGCAACTCGTATATTTGTATGTGAAAAATTATTACTCGCTTCCTGTACTCTCGACGACCCAGTATTTTCTGTGGGCCGTTTCTCAAATAGGTAAAGGTTTCGACAGATCCATGATAACAAATCGACTCTTAATTCACTTGTCGTTAGACATCTGGATTTATGTACATTAGCAGCAAGATAAACACTCTTGGTTTGCACGCAGACCGCAACTTGCGTCATATTGATGCCATCTACGTGTTTTCTCCATGACGTGTACTGGCTCTTGGTTCGTGTTTCATGCAATTTTGGTTTAAATATGAAGTTTGGGACTGAGTGTCATTGATGGGTTTGCTGGATTGCCGAAACGTAGTGACTATACAGAATTTCTTCCGTCTGCATTTTTTAATTCTGACTAAACACTAGGAGTCCGTCTATTTGGTTATTTTCTTCTAGCCCTTAAATTTGTTACCGTTATGGTGATTTTAGAGAGCCAAATAAAATCGTTTTAGGTAAGCTTGCTTTTAGAAGAACGGTTTTCTATTGTCTAGATCTAGAAACATTGCAGTCCAAACTACGTCGAAAAATAAATCGGATAAAAAAGCTAGCAGTTCGGAATAACACCAACCTGGCAGTGATACCACCTCATTCACGTAATTTTTTAATCCTTCTGCCCAGTTTTAGACCAGCGTTCGAATAGATCGATATAATGGGCTACGATCGCAACCGATATAATTCCTTGGCCGTCGGAATAACACCTAAACCACAAGAATAAGATTAAAAAAAAAACGTTAGCATTATTGCTGGCTCCACCAACCACTTGTTCATAAACCAAACTTTCAGTCATTACACCAACTTCGTGTACCCTAACAATGGTGTCAAATCGAGGTGTGTCCAATAATCTTGGTCTAAGTTTTTAATGTTATGTTATTTAGGCAATTAGATCTTATTCGCATGAGGTAATGTCTATGTCCTTCTGGGTTTTGATCTTCGACCCTCTGGTTTGGGACATTTTTCGTGGTAGATGTTACTGCACATTTAGTTTTAGTGGGTCGTAGATTGTAGAAAATACATATTGCATAGAAATATCCCCACGTAGGTTTTAGTAATGTTTTTCGGAGCCACAAAATTTCTGACCTTCCCCAGGTCCAATGCAAATGCGATTGTTACTCACTGTAGCCTAATTCACTACACTTTCTTGGTGCAGATTTGCTTTTACTATACATCGGTAAATTTGTCAAACAAAAAATACCTCGGTAAAATCTACTATTCAATTTTGTGTGACCCCTGTGCAATGTGGGTTATACACGGTGGCGTTAACTTATGATTTTTTTTAATGATGCCCTACCAAGGGGTGGTTAAACTTTTGTTTCCCATGCACCAACTTTTTCACTTTACGTTCGACGCGCCGCATATTTTAGGCCTTTTAAAGTATGGTAATCATGTGACGAATTATTGTTTACAGCAGCTTGGTTGTACAATTACATTTTGTTGTTGGCCATCAAAAGCAATTTTATATAGCGGACCAAAGTTGCATGGGAGATCTGTAGCCTGCTATATATAGCCTACTCGCTGCTGGCAAATAAATTTGAAAGAAACAGATTTTAGCTATGGGCCTAACCCTCTTTTATCTCTGCGAAATTTGCCAAACAAAATCACTAAGCGGAAAAGTCAGCAGCGTCATTCTTGATGAGGAGCCGATATTTGGTAAGTAATTTCGAAGATCTTATCACAAAACAAGTAATCAAAGGGAACATGCTGTTATTGAGCATATTTGTGCGCAAGTATGCAATTAAAGTAGCCTAGAGTATAACAAGTATTGAAATATCGGCAATAACACGCTACTCCAGCAAAAGACGCAGGGTACAACATAATATGTAATATACTTATTATTAGGCCTCAGATTGATGAATCTTACATTTTGTTTAACCCATATTCGAGAATAATTTGACCTGGCTAATACGTATTTGTTATGGACACAGCGCCTTTGCCAATATGTACGGCCTAATATTGTTGCTGCTTTCATAAGGTTCGCATCCTACTTCAATTGTGAGAAAATTTTTACTCGGCCCATTTTATACACAATGCAAGATATTACTTTCGGTTACATGTTAAATTACACATTCATTTACACTGACATACACGCAAATGGTAAACCATAATATGCGGCGGTGATCAACCATCAACAGCTTGATGGCTTATACACTTCTAATCACGCGAAATAAGGGCATTGCCCGAATGCACAGAATATATCGCGCTTATTGCAAAAGGCTGCATAGTATTGTTACAACTAAATACTCTATTTAACAGGGCGACCGAGTACCGTTACGACCATTTAGCATCGGGTATAGGCTCAGATTGAGATAATTTCGGACATCCCTAATTATGACGCACAATGTTTCGTCGTCAGCAAGATCCATATTTGACCATCAAATTTTATTTTCAGTCACATTTGTAACATCAATTTATTTAGCATGCTACATCAAACCACTTTAAACATGATGCTATTACATAGAATAACAATAGGGGTCATTGAATATGCTGGACGAAGCTGACGCTAAATTCCACAAAGGCGACAAGCTTGCAACAAAAAGTTCAACGAGCAAAAATTACTACGGATAATTAAACGCTTGACATTTGAAAGATTATTAACGCCATCACTTCTATTCGTCACACTAACTGTAAAGCGAAATACGAACCTAAAGGGTTATTAATATTAATGTTACGTACGTTTGCAAATATTCATACGGTTACACTACCTACTTAAAAAAAACAAAATTCACAAATCAAGAAGTGTGACTAATAAGCTCAATTCGCTCGACAACACATACAAAGCAACAGCCATGTTTGATTTAGTACCACAGATCTTCAGGCTATCAAAGTACGTAATTAATTTGTAACCAAAATGGGTGGTGCCGTTAGAAAAAGATTAACTGAATACATTTCGTACCCCGAAAGTGATTTAACTCAAATAGCGGTAATTTTTTAACTCAAATAGCGGTCATTTGTACAAACAAATTGAAGGTATAAAAGTTCAACACAAGGCAAAGGACGTTATGTGAAGAAAATGGCTAACTTAGGCTTTTATAGGCCTTTGGCGATTGCGTGCTTCATACAAAGGTTATTCTTTGGCAGGTGACTGCGGAGTTTTGTAACTATTTTAACTACAGCAAAATAACGTTGGTCTAAAGGCGTCTCTATCAATTATTATCAAATACAAATGCATAATACTGAGACAGGGGAAAAATCGTTACAAGTGGAATCGATGTTATAATTTACAACTGGTTAAAACAGTTGACCGTGGTATTGGCACGAAGCGTGTTGAAAAAAGTTTAGCACTCGTTTTAACCAGAAGTTACTGGGCTTTGTGTATGCAGGTGTAAATTGATTTTTTATTGCATTTAATGCTAAGCACCAACAAACCTATTATAAGTAAGTATTTTAAAAATCGAACTCTTCAAAGTTTGTTACATGATAAGAATAAAAATTGTACGAAAAGAAGCCCTGGAGAAAAAAATACTCTTGGATACAGTTGAGCATTAAACCAGATGAGCAGAGATGGAAAGAAGAGTATACGGTTGGAAACTTAAAGATGTTTTAATTCAGACCCAAACGAAATACAATGAATAAACAGGACAAATGAACACACAGGGCACCAATGGCACAATTGTACAGACACATAGGGCAAAATCGTAAAAATAATGCAAATAAAAACGAAACAAATAAGGGGACGTGCAACGGATTTTAGAAAAGTGGGAAGATATTTATAGGTCTGGCGGGACTTTCATAAGATTTGGAAGGCAGTAGACGGCGCGTCACCAGTTCCATTTATAAGAGTATTTTTTACAAAGGACATCATTGCACAAAAATATTTTCCGGTACCAAAGAAATCTCTTAATAAAACGCGTAAGTAAAAACACCATTATGAAATTACACAGCGCGAGAACGTTCACAGCGCAACTTGACACAAGGCTCAATGTACAGCATTTGGAAAAGGTTTGTCGGTGTTCATTTGCTTCATACTGCGGTTCTCCTCTTTCACCGTTTCCAACTCGAGACTTCGTTTCTCATCCAGGGCCACCATATCGGTGAGACCTTGCTGAAGGCTCTTGATTTGGGTCTGGGCAGCCTGGGGCGACAAAAAGGCTAGTCGATTATGCTTCAAGTGCAGTTTTTACGACACAAGGTCATGTTTTAAAAGACGGTAAAACGCAAACACCAGCCCGAAAATTTAAAATCAGAAAATTAGGTTCAACAAAAACATTTTATAATTTCATTCCTACCCTATAAAGACGCCCGAGGCATGCGAAGGCAGCTGTACCCAGCAGCATTGCAGCTTTCGACTTTAGACAGGATATAACGTTTAACGACCATGGCCCATCAAGGCATAAGACTCCGGGCAATGCTGGACATAATACGACACGACCCTTCTACGTTCCTTACATATATTATATATACTTTTACTTTTATTGCCGGATCAACTTGTTCGGCGTATATAACAATGCAAATGAGCGATTAAATCCGGCTTATATACGGTGGCATGCGACCAGCAAAGACAAAAAAAAAAAAAAAAAAAAAAATTAATCACCTCAAGTTGCTCGGCCAGCTCGAGGTTGTACTTGGTCACGGTCTGGTTGACGTGCTCCAGCCGCGTTATCTTGTGCTTCATCTCGTCGGTGATGCTCAGCGGCTCCTTGCTGTCGCGCGGTGCCTCGCCGAAGATTTCGCCCTCTTCCAGCACTGCGTACTCCACCTCGTACACCTGCAGCTTCTCGCCGATATCCAGCTCGAACATCTGCGAAACGGAGAGACGTGAATCAAGCGATGGCGGGCGAATCGATCGCTTTCCAAGGAAGCGCAATTTTTTGGTTCGACGATCGATCGCTGGTTCCGCAGAAAAGCGCGCGTTTTGGTTCTGGCCGAATTGCGCGTTCGTTCATTATTTATACAGTCAGGCGAAGGAGGTTTGTTTTATACGTTTCACACGCTAATTCGATATATAGAATCTAATCGGTCTGGCCATGTCGAGATATTTCCAACTATGCTAACAACTTTGGCGTTGGGCTATACACTAAAACGATATTGCATCTCATTTCGACTATAAGTTTGCTAAAAAAGCAGAATTTTTACTTGCAGTTATCAGTACAATGCGGTACAAATTTTAGCGTATAAATCGCAATGAGCTGCATTTCGTCAGTTTGGAGAATAAAAAATACTTGGGGCTTTAAGATGGAACATCCACACCAAACTCGTAGATAGTTAGTAGTAACATTGATGGGCAACTAGCCAAATACCTGTCTATTACTTCTAATTCTGCAGTGCTCTTGACATTTTGCCATGCAAAAATAGCGTCGTATTTTCGTTGACGCCAATAAAATGTGGCAACCGATGCTTACCTGCTTGATGACTTTCTGGACGTCCGCTTCTTTCATTTCGATTAGGTTGCTTTTCAGATAACACACAATCGACTCGAAGCTATCTTCGGCCAAAATATTCGCCTTGTGGTGGTTAAGAAGCGATAAGGCAGCCTTGAAAAGGGCAGACTTGCCTTCCAGAAACAGCAGATCTGGAGTTTAACAACAAAGTTGTGTACGTTTAGATTTAAACAATAGGCAAACCTTGATTGATTATGTTGTTCTTAAACCCCCGTAAAATCAATGCCCGGTCTTTTAAAAGTACGTCATTAACCATGAATAAACAAGTCCATAATGCAATACAGCTATAAGCCAAGATTATGTCATATGAAGAAATCACTTCATTTACATCAAAAAAATTCGCCAAGTTCAGTATTTTAAACGGCAAAAATGCCCATATATTTACGAATATTAGTATTACGATATACAACCTCGATACCAAAGCCATGACAACGAATATCTAAAATAGACCGTTTCGCGCACATACCGAAAATCCTGGCAGTAAAGCCAAAAGACAGGATGGAAGCGAACATCGTAAGAAACCAAGGGGTTGAAAACAGCATCAAACCGACATCGTTGTTTTCCAAATGCTCGTAGAGATCCCTAAGAACAGCAAACACGAAGTTATCTTCTTGTTTTCGTGTTTGTTCAAGCGGTCTTGCTGACAAACGGGTCACCTGTGAAAGTCGTGCAAAAGCCTGGAAAGCTGGTAAACCGCCACTCGTAATGCCTCCATGTCGGGAAGGTAGAGGTTCCGGCATCCGACGTCGAACATCAGGTGACAAAGAATGTTGAACGCATCAACTGGAGAGTTGGTCTAAAACCAATCAAGATTTCATCATTTATCACAAAATAAATTTGAAGGGGTAGCGCCTAAAGGCATCAATAGATTTTGGAATATAACATTTTATTTTAATGATGTGCAACTACAGCAAAATAAAAATTAACAGAATTAGCACAATCTGGTCACGATAAGGGAGGATAATAATTTAGTTGGCATGTGTTATTCAACCAGACCTTTTTTAACATACGTGCATTAAAATGATGCCAGCAACAAAGCTCAATCCCTGGCAGTATCCTACATCCGCATCGGCAAGGGAGTAGGCTTTTAACAAGTTGAACAGATGGAGCTGGCCGTTTTGAAGTTGTTGCTTGAAATACGCATGGGTAGGAAATGTACGCCCTGTGCGAATAAGATAATAATTTCTAGTGAAATGTTAAACAAATCTGACAACGCTTTAACACTATTAAAATGGTATAAAGAGTAATAAAAGTGTGTTGTAAATATATACGTTACTGGCGTTTTTAACGCCAACGACCTACTGGTAATTATAAATGATTAACTTTGGTGCGAAGTGATTTATTTTTTTATGTAAGTTTACCGGCCCTGTTTCACAAAAATATAGTTTTATCTTATCCAACAAATGATAAACGAAACATTTATTAATTGATGATATTGTCAACAAAGTCGTATTATTTTAAATGGCTTACCTAGGTCGATGAGAATAGCATGTTGGTGTGGCGTGAGTGCCTTTAGTAGATCGCTGTAAGGTGTCTTTGTCATCACATTTCGCTTCATCGTCTCCCGGATGTTATCTACTTTGCGGAGCTTCCATTGTTCATGCAACAATGACCAAACCTGGCCTCGTAGCTGCTTTGAAACTCCTAAACCAAGACACATTTTTATTGCAAAGTCGTATTTAATGGTAGATGCAAAGTAAAACAAGTCCACTACCAAATCCTTGAATTTGGTTTGTTTACCTATTCTAGTGCAGTGCTTCCCAACCAGTGGGTCGCGAAGCTATTTCAGGTGGGTCGCGAAGCATTTCTAAATGTTACAGTTTTCCATTAGGTCGGGAAATTATTGCATTATCATTACGTAACATTAATGCAACTATGTTACAATTAAATGCGTTGGGCCGAATTAACTGTTTCAGTACGTTAAGCCAGTAGTAAAGATGCAGGTTTTATGTAACTTTATTCGTTTGGTCATATCTCATTGTGGGTCGTACAATAAAACTTGTAATAAAAGTGGGTCGCGAACTGAAAAAGGTTTGGAAGCACTGTTCTCGTGTTATATCGGCATGCAACTGTGAACAATAAACATGATAGTAAAATAAAACTCTACCTCGCTTAACAGCCGCCTGAAGCACTCCAAAATCAATCTTGTAATCATTCCTGCTGTCCGTTGAAAGAAGCTCTAGCCAGACTTTGTCCATTTCCGGACAGATTGGCCCAACCTCTCTGTAGTCAAGCTTAACTTTCAACAGTGGATTTGGAGGTAAATCTAAACAACAATATTTGTTATTTAAAAACTGGAAATCGATTTATGGCTCCTACAACAATTAAAATGTTACATAAATATCAAATGTAATATGTTTTTTAATTAAATTGAATAGTTTTGGGGTGTTAAATGATTTGGTGATATTTTGCATTTATATGAGGGGGGTTGTTGTAAAACTTCGCTATGTAAACGGAAGTTGTATGTTTATGAAGTCAGACTTGAACGTCAGGTTACCTCCATTAGAGACGACTGTTAAGTTGTTTATTCTGTTGATCATCATCTGGTCTCGAATGGCCCGTTTCCAAGCATATCTGACATCTTCTGGTGTTTTCAGAGTACTTAGGGGCTTCATGTAGTTTTGAAGTGCAGGAGAAGCACTAGGATCTATTGGTATTAATACGCTGTTAGTATTATTCATAAAAATCATTCGATAACTTGCGTTTAAATGTGTGTTAAAAGTGAAGATTTTTGGCTGTTATAACACTTATTTCAAACAAGCAAAAAAACTTCTATAATCATCTAACTTAAAACACATGAGACTTACATTGCCTCTTTTTTTTCTGGGATGAACCGGAAACCCTGATAAAAATCTCTTGGTGAAAAGACATCTTTTTGCCTGTGGAAGCACTAGCAATACTTGGTTTTCTATCAACTGTTTTTGGTGAAGGGGAACGCGATTGTGTTGGTGTTGAATCCGAAGAGATGCTGAAAAAGATATGCCAAGCTAAGCAATGAAGCAGTGGAGTAGGTTAAGCATATCTACAATGGAAATAGGCAAGAGCTTTTATTGAAATTGCTGTGGAGACAGAAAAGCACACCCAAATTGTGAGATCAAAAATAACACTGCTGTTTTTTATTATTATCAAAATGATAATAAAAATAATCTCTATTGTGCGTATAACATGCAAAACACAGTTTCATGATGCTTCATACCAATGATGTTCAACACCTAACCCCAAAAGTCGCTTTATAAAAATGATATAAACAACCTTATTTAATAATTAATAAGACTAGGCCATTGGAGTTGTACATCGTTGCACTACAATGTTCTCACCGATTTGTTAATATACAATGGTTAGTAGGTAAACAGAAAGTTGAAAGATAAAATTCAAATTTTTAACACACGTTATCAGTAATCAAGAAGATGTTGAAAATGAAAGAGAAAACGCACATTAGTTAGCTAAAAGAGTACAGAAAGTTTGATTGCAATACATAAAATCATATAAACTCACAAATCTACCACTCACAAAAGTTCACATCGTAATTTCGAAAATCTGTCAAACCCAGTAAATGATTTTACCCAATTCCAGCAACTTCTTGTTTTGGCCACACATCTTCTTGAAGGCTTTTAGTACACTCAGAGTAGATTCCGTTTTCATTGTAGAACAGTGCCGAAAAAGTTCGCTTGGGAATACCAGTTGAAACTTCACCAGCTGGTGAAACTCTTTGATCCTCTTTTTCGTCACAGAAAAGTGGATGTGGCAACTCAGGTGAGTTGGCTTGTTTATCTGTGCTATGAAGGGATTTGGCAACAAAAAATATCCCTGTGTCCTCTTCATCTGATGTTTCATACTCATATGCTTCTTTCACATGATCCTTATTTTTCGGCTGTGGTTGGCACAAAGGGGAAATCTTTGCTTCAGAATTAAGAACTTTTACTTGCACTTTTCCTTTACTGATGGGTTTAAAGTTAGCTTGGTCGGATTTCTGATCATTGAGCCCAAAAAGCCTTGTAAGAGAAAATCTGGAAGGGGTTAAAGTGACTGCATTGGCCCCTTCAGATGGAGACTCCTGCACATCCTCCAGTTGATGAGTCAGTCTTCTCAGAAACGGCGACGAAAAACTTGTTCTTTAAGTTTCAAGCGTAACACAAAACAAACTTAAAACCGGACAGAATTAGTGAGACTTTTATTTTGCCTTGCTTCATGCAGAAAATAATATTACAGGAAAACAGAATAACTTCTAAGTATGGTGAATCACAGGAATAAGTCAGATCTTAATGTAAAATAAAATACATTATTTTACACAAGGCTGTTTGTTTTATGGAGTTCAATAATGTTGCACATCCCAAATGTTTCTTAAACACAATTGTTTAATCCATCAATAAACAGTTAATAAGCAACAACTTTATTTGAAGGTTTTTTATCAATTTAACAAAACTGTGCTTTCCAAAATTGACGGACAGTGTACCTCAATAGCCATACCACCCCCAAGTAATCCAACTGACAATTCATAAAACTACACAGCAACTTTAGGTTAAAAAAAAACAGATTTCAAAGTGTATATATTGATATTCTGATGTGCAATGTAAGGTTTTAAAGTTATTGCAATTAAAGGCCTACAAAAGCAATACTTTCTAACCTTTTTAAACTTGAATTAGACAAGTTCAGAGCATGGTTTGCTGCTTTCGCCTGTACAGGAGAAAATGCTGACGGGGACACATGAGGTTGGGGTTTTTCCTCACCCATGTTGTCATTCATGTTTAGTTTTCTTCGGGCCATTATTGAACTCTGGTCCACTGCTCCAACTGTATTTGACCTTTACTCAGTGAAGAGATATAAAACACATAATATTTTTGAGAAAAAATTAAAAAAAATATGTTTAAAAAAGTTTAAGCTTAAGTTTGTGACTTTATGTAGTACTTTTAAATTCGCATTTTCCCGATTTTACCCATTAAAATATTTTTTACTGACAAACTTATTTAGTAATATTTTAAATTTAAATGTCCGCTTTGTTATGTTTGAGTATTTTGGTTAACATTATTGTGCTTATGGTTTGAAAAAGGAATGTTGAACCTGATGGCTTAAAAGATAAACAGGCATTGTACCAACAGTTTAACCTAAATTACACACCAAGTATTGACACTAGGTTTAGGTTCATACAGAAAGTGAGGCAGACTGTGAAATAAAAATCACTTATACATCATACCGGGGCCGAAGTTCCTCTCCAGAACTGGAAGAATGGTTGCAAGAGGCAAGTGGCGACAGTTCTGTGCCAGAATGTGGGCTGCCTGAACGATTTCGCATTCGCATGGCCTGGCTGAGTTGCCCAGTCGGGCCAGGTGATGAAGTACGTGGATTTTCCTAACACCATTAAAATGATAAGGTATGAAAAGTAGTTTCATTTCATTGCGTTTGTTAAACAAATACAATCACTTTTCCAGAAACCCTCTCTTCGGTGACTTACCCCAAAGAACTTGAGTTTTTCAATCGGACTTGAAATGTGATGTTCAGCCTCATGCTGCAGTTCATGCATTTTCTGAAACCCCTAAAAAATGCATTAACACTAGAATTACCGCAAGCGGTTAAAATGACCGTTTGTATCATAAAAAAAAGTCATAATAATTTAGATTTCTTTTATTCTATAAGTTCTCTTTACTATTGAGCGACCTTAACCTTTGTAAGTGTTAGATTAATAGGCTGTAGGCTCCATTATAATATCATGTTTCTGAAATATACTCAAGCCATATCTAAGAATTGATGCATTGTTGGCTTTCAACCTGCTTTCAAGAATTTGTTTTTGTATGTTTTCTTTACAACTAACATTAATATTGAAATTGATTGTAAAACAATAGGTTTTTAATTGGGTTAAAAATATCAAACAGGCATTTTTATTATGCTGCTTGTCACATGGACCACAAATAGCTATCCAAGGTATACAAGAACCAAAAAATTAGCAGCGCTTAGCGCAATCTACACATTCAAGTTTCACTCAAGTTATACACTATCCGGAATCTAATCTACAGCAACCACAACACATTTTTGCATTTTATTTTGTAGACAGTCCACATTAGTTTGGAATTACTTTCGCTTTCTGCTTCCGTCAACCATCGAATTTGGATAATAATTGTTGAGTCAAAATTATGAACTGACATGTGACTTACTGTTAACAGCTCTTGCTGCAATTGTTCCATGGTTGTTTAAAAATAATAGCGACATAAATAGCTATCGTTTAAGGCGATATAATTCGTGGTGGAATTAGAATTTGCTTTACGGTCAAAATGACCGTTGGCGGTAATTTAAGGTACATGGATTCGTTTCTCATACTGTGGTTATTCTAATAAACTAAAAATTTACATACCAAAAGGTGACCTAGACTTAGGAAAAGTCAGGAAGTTTCAATATTCTATAAGTTACCTAAGCGGAGATATAAACGATTGAAAATCAAAAACGGTCAAAATGACAGCACCTGTAATTCTAGTGTTAAAAGCTAAGTTACCAGTACAGCTAAAATTGTTTCCAGATAGTAGTTTAGAAACAAATCAACAGTTTTACCTTTTCAAAAAAAGTTTCAAAACTACTAAGAGACTTCTTTGCACGACTTTTAAAGAAATTTAACCTCTTTGAGATTGCATTCGAGTTGGGTTCCTTTAACTGCAAAATCATAAAAAAATACTAATAGTTAATGACCTTTATCTTAAGAATTAGGACAGCTAAACTTTATCTGAAATAAAGTTGTTCTTTATTGCAAATTAAAATAAATAATTTATACACAAACATTTTTCAATTATTATTCACCTGTTTAAGTTTCATGTCATGTTCATGTTGTTTCTCTAAGAACAAACATCGTAGCACAGTCATTACCACAACCAGCTTTTCATACTTGAATTCTACTTGACGACTTTTACAGCATTCCTGCAATTATAAAATTTATTTATGTAACAGCGCTGGGTGCTTCCCATTTATCAGCAACAATGCTTTCCTACTTACTGATAATAATAGAAAGGGATTTATAGGAAGGTGCTATTAAAAGGTTTTGCACATAAAATGCTTGAATATAAATCTCTTGGGCCAAAAAATTATTATACTGAGTATTCTGTGAAATAAGCACCTCGAAAAAATAATAATATTAAAAACGACATCGTGAAGATTTTATCACTTGTATAAAACAATTATGGTGTTTTTTCTTTTTTATATTGCAATGAAATACCTTCCTTATTGGAAATACTAAATACTGGATCATTTCCCACAGCTTTTTTATGCAAAATAAGTATGTTAAGGCTGCAATAACCACTTAATACAAAAGAGTATCAAACATACTGCTTCAAATCAGCCCTAAACTGACTTTAACATTAGTTAGTTTAAAAAAAATATTTCCAGAATGGATGATACAAAACATTTTATCACAGCATTCGTGAAACTGCTATACATATATATAACAAACAAACAAAACTTACCTCGATTTTGTTTTTTACTGCTCGTTGTTCAGGATCAGTGAGATTGTCAGAAATAAACTTTGCAGCAATGTTTAGGCCCTGTTCAACCCACTCCTGGCCACAGGTGGCACCAGAGATTTTATTCATTGTTTTGCACACGATATGGTAAGTCTTAAGTGGATCAACCCCCTGCGCACACATACTACAGGACTGCTTCAAGGCAAGTAGTATCTCGTCGCACTAAAAACAAATATATATATGAGATGTATATGTGCTTGGGGCTTTATATATAACGTTTCAATCCAAAACTAAAATAAACAATTGTATTATTCAAAACTGAATATTGTATAACAAAACATGTTCATTTAAATTATGCTCTATTTAACCAACAGCTAACAACCAAATCTAGCTTGTACAATTATTTATAGATTATCATCATTAGTGAACTATTTATATGCTTACCACGGTTTCATTAGCACACTTGAAAAGGTAGCACCGAAACCTAAAATCATCATTCCGCTGAGTGGCATGCTGGTCTTTGGCAAATATGCCAAAGTGGTCCTTGTTATGTATACCCTGCTCAAGAATGCAATGGTTTCTCAAATTGCAAACCAAATGTCATGATTATCCTGAACTTACCTTGCAACATCTTGTAATGTCAGTGAAGTGGACCTCTATTTTACGTGCAGACATGTCAGGACAAATCAAAGTAATTGAATGTCGGCCAATCTGGTCAAAAATCACTAATTTAATGGTGATAAAACCATTTATAATATTACTGCACTAGTTTGATAAACGATAAGTTATAACACAATTCGTCCTGATTAAGCACCCAGCAAGAGGTAAATAAAATATGATCTATATTGTCTATCATGGTAAAAAAATAAATTTAGAGCTCTACATAAAAAATAATAGTAACCAAAAAAACAATATATATATATATATATATATTGTTTAGTATATACATTTTTCATATTACTTGGACAACAAGACTATTATTGTCGCACCAGCAAAAGGCGAATCTTGTTTTTGTCAAATCCAAGTGCTGAAGTGGCTCCTGGTTCACTGCAATGTCGCGTTCTTCCACGTAGTCTTTGCTTCATTGCAGCTGATGAAGGGGTATCAATTGAGTTGCAGCGTTGTCTGTCAAAGTTTGGAGGAAGCAAATTGCTGTCTTGGGTAAGAATGGACCTGAAACAGGTTAGTATAAAAATAAAAGCAAAATGATCAAAAAGTGACAGTCTTTTCTGTGTTGGTTTCAACTAGCTACAGTGGTTTTCATCAAGTTATGGAGAGGAAATATATTTTACTAGACGAAATACCCAGCGTTGCCCAGGTCAAATGGGGTATTTACTTATAACAATAATATGCAGCATTTTACAATAAGCGCGATATATCATGTGCATTCGGGCAATGCCCGAATTTTGCGTGGTTAAAAAGTGCTGGGTCAAGTAAATACTTTCTCACAATTCAAAGTAGGATGCGGCCCTTATGAAAGCAGCAACAGTATTAGGTCTCACCTTTCTCGCAACTTTAGCAAAACAGCAGCAATTACCAAACAAACAGTATTTAGTTTAAAAGTACCTAACCAAATAACGATTCTGTCGCAGTGTTTAAACTGTACGGCAATATAAAGTCCGTAGTTCAGCTGCGCTTTTATATAAACTGATAAGCATTTAACAAACATAACTGTCTTTAGTTTTACAGTTGTTACTGAACAGCGATCAACCTTACTTTGGAACTAAGTTAAATCCGACAAAATCTATTTTTACAAAAATCAAGTATAATTAACAAACTGTTTTAAAAATTTACAAAGAATCGCACAGCGGGGTTAATATTTGTAATCTTGCAACTTTAGCAAAACTGCCGGTTTCGGAATGCTTTAGTAAATAAGCGCTAACCTAATCGTCTCAAATTTAATCACATTTCGTGATATGTATATCAATTGGGAATCACTAACAAACCGAAACTTTATTTTGTTACTTGAAATGACTAAATACCCAACGGCCAAGTACGTCAAACATCTTTTACGTAAATAAAACCCGTGACCTATATCGATAGAGAACCACTCACAAACGTAAAAACTTAAGTTGTAGCAGCCATTGTTCACATTGGCCTTAAAAATAAAAGTTGCTCACCCGTGACCGGTTTGCGACGGCGCTCGCTTGACATGCAAGACTTTCTCTCATAGAAAGGAACAAATTGTTTTCTGTCTGGAAGCACACAAGTTTCTTTCTATTTTCCCAATTGCTCTGCGACTCGCTTAAGAGGGAGCAAAATGAGCCACGGTTGCTCTGTCTGTCTCCCTAAAATGAGCCACGTTGCTCTGTCTGTGTCTCCCTAAAACACGCGAACATGCAGCCGACTGCCGACTCACAAACTTTCTAAATATGTATAAGATTTGTCTAATTGAAAAAACTTTAGTTCATACCCTTTTCTTTAAAAACTCCTATAATACCTATAATATATTTATCTGTGTTTGCAGGTGGGCTATGATATATACACCTTAAAATGGAATTGATCACAATGAAGGACTAGTGAAAAATAAAACCAACACTTTTTAAAATAAATATTTAGTGTTTTTTTAAATAAACTTACGAACTATTTCTCTGCAAAATATCGATTGCACTATCTCTCGAATCATCTATTAGAGATGTGCTTGGGTTTAATGGGTGACAGCCATTGGAAAATGGAGATTCAGGAAGGTCAGCGGACTGTAAGCAATTTAAAGGAGAAATTTGAAATGTTATTACACAAAAAAATAAGTTAAGGCCTGAGGGAGCATTGCTTGTGGTTCGAAAGTCGTTCATCTTGTAAACAATGTTTGATATGTAAGCCAGAGGGCATAAAAAAAGCTTATGGCAAACCACAAATTTCAATGGTTAAGTGGACATCGAATTATAAAGTCATCTTTTTAAAAAATCTTGGCAAAAATTACACTAGTGTTCTTTACAAAAGAGATCAAAATCTAAGTTAACCAGACATCAAAGTTTAAGATCTAAAACAAACCATGCGCTTGACATTTGTCAACTCCATGTTGTGTTCAACCTCCAGAGAACGGTACTTGTCAATTGCTTCATCAATAAATGTATTTGGCGGAAATTCTTGTTTAACCTGAATTTTTCCCAGCATCATTGCTTCAAACCTTTACAAATAGGCATTTTTAATTTTCTAAATTTTTTACATAATATATGTTATTGACCTTTACTGAATTTATAATGATTAACTCAGGTGTAGTTTTTCTTATTTGTGTTTTATTTTGTCTAAGACATAAGCAAAAATAACTTAATACTCTGAGAAACCTACTTTACACAATCAAAATCCTGATCCTTTCCATTAATTCCCAAAGGAGGTGAAACTTTTTGATACCATGTCATCCACCTGTTCATAGTTTCTGACACTTCTTTAATCTAAAAAAATTATATAAAAACTTTCAAATCAAACAATTTTAGGCCTGCATAGGGCATAGGTAGTAAGTATCCTGCGCACTTGCACACTCAGCAACTATTGCAGCATTTGACAACCGCCCAAAAATTTCAGGAGTAATTAGTTTACAGCTGCACAAATTTTATGCAGAACACTAAATCCTTAAGGCAATTTTTTTCATGCTTTTCAATCTGAACATTAGCAACATAAAAAGCTAGCTCAAACCCCTGTTGTTGCTAAATAAATAAAATTTGAAATAGAAAAATTCTCACCAAAGTTTTATCCTTGTCTTGAAACACATGGCACACATATGGTCCATCAGGGTAATTTGGACACTTTAATATGGCAAGGCAGTTTTTCTCCAGGTCATGTGGTGATATGACTTCCGCAACTTGGTTAAGTTCAAAAACCAATGGCAAACAGTTACTTCTTGAACTGTTTGAATTTTTGTCAGAAGCATCTATTGGAGCGAGGGGATGATTGAATGCTGATATATCATTGTCTTGGTGAAATTTTGGTTCTGCTAGACTACCAGTGTCAATTAAAAGTTTAGGTTCCTTTTTTGCAGTGAATGCTTCTTGTTCCAGTGACAAGGAGCAAAATATTGGCTTGCGACGAAACTTTATTTCAGCAACAACCCACTGCAGCATAGGCTTAATGTATACATTATGCACATTTAAATGTCCCATGTAGTTTAGAAAATAAGTTCTCTTTGGTGGAACCACAACATTTAACGGATCAGACATTTTTGTAAATTTGTTTCTACTTTTCTATAGATGAAATTCTGTATGAAGATATTAGAATAAAAAAATGGCTTTACTAGTTGGCACATGGCATAACCATCATCAACTGTGGAAAGTACGACAAGTGCACCTGAGATTTTTTAACATCAAAGGTGAGCCAGAAAAATCACTACTGCACCTCAAATATAAAATGCATGTGCACCCTTATTTATCACATCGGCATACGTTTACAGTGGAATGCATGTAATAAAGAGCGCATCAGAAAATAGGGCGCTTCTAGAATCTTACCACAACGTTCAAAAAATTATTAAAGCAACGCACATTATTTAGGTTAGGGTGTCGGTTAGTGTTTAGGCGAGGGTGGGTCAAGTATTAATATTTAATAACATTGCTTAAACTACCCAAACCCTAACACTAACCCGCATCCTAACCCAAATAATATTTGATGTGGTAGGATGCTAGACCGGCGCCAAAAATTATAAAGTGCCCCCGGAAAATTGAAAGTGCATTTTTTTTAACTTTGTTGCACTAGGACACCCAAAATTTTTCGCCAGTGCACTGTCGAGATCTGCAACACTTTCTGGACTTGACTATCATTAGGGAGATTCTTTGCTACTCATTCTTGCAATAATTTGTTGATTTAGTTAATGTTAGTCATGGTCCTGGTCAAGTCTGTATTCTGTGACAGGTACAAACCACAGTTTTTTACAAACAATTTGTGCGCACACTTAAACACCTATATTTTTAAAAAAGTTAAATTGTGCTACATTTTTAAACTTCAAGTGTGCATAACACCTTGATTGCACACCTTTTCCCTTAAAATTTGGTGCTGCTCACCCAAAGTCTTGGCGTTAAGTGCCATGAAAAGAAGACTATGTCCTTGTGTTGTATTTCTTTATTTAATTAAACTTGCAACCATAGTATAATCGAATACCATTTAGAATAAATTATGCCATAGGCGTAGCTGGTTTCCAATAAACGCAAACATATTAAAGTTAAGTTTGCCAACTTTTTATTTCACTAAAAATGACTATACAAAGCATTGCCGATTCACAATTGCACCACTTTTAAAAATCGTCTTCGTATTGAGTTGCTTTTTTCTCAACTTACTTCTTTAAAACCATAAGCACATTTCGGTAGGTAAGTTAGCGACGGTTTAGTTCCCTATCGTTTCAACAGACGCCGAATGTTTCAAGATTGTGTTGTAACTTTCCGCCCAGGAGCAACAATAGCATGCTGCAAAACAATGTTGTTTGTTGACCTATACCTAGAGTCACGTGATTCCAGTCAACTATGTCGGTTTTAATTTTTATCGGGATGATTCTGAAAACGATAAAATTATCCGTAATAACACTAATAATGCTAAAAAACAACACAAAAGTAACTCTGAACAACAAATTTTTATTTTTACCCCTGGAGGGTCAAAGAGCGATCATCAGGTTTCACAGGCACATAATATTGCAGTTTTTCGTCAGTTAAACTCAAATTATGGATATCATTGTGAAATTCAGAGACATCTTTGTGGCGTTCCGTGAAACCGTAACCAATTTTTGTAAAACGTGAAGGGGAAGTAAGGTGCAAAATGTATAAAAAATATTAAAAAAACGCTATTCAATTCTCCAGTTAATAAGCCAATGGTCTGGTGGCAGATTTTTGTTTGAGAGGCGCCATGAAAAATTTTTATGCTACGTCAAGAAACAGTTGAGCTTAAAAACACTTGGTCGTGTTGTCTAGAGAGCTTAAATATGAAAGCTGAAATCGTGTATGATCGCTCAAAGCGCGAAAATATATAGGCCTACTCAGGGGCGCCCGCAGAAAATTTTCCAGGGGGGGCATCAGGGGCGTAACCAGAAAATCGAAAGGGGGTCCTAAATTTTCAACTTAGGGAATTCCCCTATTTTTAGTCTGACGTTAATGAAAAAAAAACATTCTAAGACGTCACAAAACAGTGACAGTATGACGTCATAGAATGGTGATTGCAAGACGTGATAAAAAAAAACTAATCAGAAAAACCCAAATACGTCCAGCAAAAGCGACCACGTGCGTCGTCGACAATCCTGTCAGGCGCCAGCTGCGAAATTACGGTGTGCAATCGTTAACTTCAGGCAAAAAATAAACTAAGACCGTGAAATATGTGTGATTAATTGCCGTAGAATCAGTAGCGTAGTTTCCAAAGTTCTATAAACGGAACTAGCGATAAATTACAACCACGCCTTTAACCACCTGCAATACTAAACGAAGATCGTTTTTCCCGCACGGCAGTCACCATTATACTTCCTTTTAAAATCTGCTTCAGTTAATCATATGTCGATGTAACACCAACATCGGATATTAGCGCAGAGAGCGAACAGCGAGGAACATTCTGCGTATAACTCGACGTTTTTTAGCGAGAAAAAAGAAAGAAGGTTTGACTCAGCGTTGTCAATTGCCGAATACAGTACACACTGGCTAATCAGTCAACCTAAACAAATAACGAAAAGGAAAAACTATCCAGCGTTTACGGTCGACCAAACAAAAGACGAAAATTGGCGATTTGCGCTCCATTTTGGGTTTGCATTAGATTAAGACGCGCGACCCAATTACTTAAAAAGCACGCCGCTTTGAACAGTTTGTTAAACCATGACAAAAACGAACAAAAAACGCTAATATCACTTACAAAAAGAGGGGGTAATAACTCCCGCCCCCCTGGATACGCCACTGGGGGCAATGGATATTGTATATTAGTTTTAACCTTCATAAGTAATACATATAACACTTATAAATAATACTAATAATCGCATTTGAAATTCCAGGGGGGGGGAGCAAGTCCTCCCCCCCCCGTTTCCCCCGTGCGGGCGCCCATGGGCCTACTGGCATCTTGGTGATTTATAGTCTAGTTTAACATAAATTACAATTTTCAAGTTAATGTTAACACGGGTCAGCATGCCATATTATGCATGGTGCCGATTTTATTTCAAGAACATAAGGAATCGTAAACATAAATCCAAAACGCGAAAAATACAAATATTTTAGAGGGTTATATGGCCTCGTGTCGCCCCTATTCTTTGGCGAGGCCTAGAATCAAACCCTTTAATAAAGTATACTTCGCTCAGTTATGCAACCTTATCACTACAATACACTTCCTTAATCACTACAGTAAAAAAGTTTATATATTTTATTTAACATTTATTTTAAACAATTTTCACATGTGACACTACAAGTCTACTTTATCCGCTTGCACCAATTTCAGAAAAAAATGTGGTAATTTTAACTCTTTTTGACACATCAACAGGACTTCATAGTGATTTAGTTTTTTTCATCATCAAGAAATAAAATTTGAAATAAAAACGACGCCCGAATAATAAAAACTACAGCAAGAAATACATCAAAAATAGTTGCGAAAATCTTTAGCATTTTTAGCTACTTGCTATTTTATGTTTGTTTTTTTTTCTTTTACGTAAAGTTAAACAGTAATACAACGCAGTCAAAACACCAGAAAATAATCAATGCTTTTGTTTTTTTATTATGATGAAAATATTGATTTTGTTGAATTTAATTATTTTAATACTGCACAATATACAACAAGACGGGTAAGGTGCGACAACGAAATTGGAAGTTTGAAACAATATTGAACAAACATGAGAAATATAAAAAGTTTTTGCACGAATGTAAACAAAGAAGAAAAAGAACAAAATTTCTGCAAAAGTAAAAAAATATTCCACAAGAATCCAACATAACAATATATTTCAAAGGCAGACATTGCATTGATGGTATTAAAAATGGCGAGTGTGTGTTTTTAATCATTGTCTGTGAGATTCACATACGTTCGATGTTCGTGCTGTGCAACCAAACATCAGCGCTTCGTTCTTTTGTTTTGTATCGTCGTTTGATCACCGTTGCTTCTCTTTCTTGGGGTGCAGTGGAGGCATATGCATCACTACTTCCACCTTGGTTTGCGGTTGATCGCATTTTATAGTTATGGTTAAGTTGCCACTTTTGCGAACTCCAACAGGTATGTTTGTCTTCGGTCGCACGGGCTTCAAACCCACATTGTCGGCTTCGCGCTCCTCCAAGGTTCTGCGACGCATTGCTCTGCCGTGGTTCTGTGCAAAGATATCGGCTGCAGCGATTCTTTGCTGCTGCCGTGGAACTTCGGCTCTTTCGCAAGAGGGAACGCTGAGTGATTTGGTGGATTTTGCTGCATTAAGAAGGCTGGCGCGTGTTGTGGAGATCCTCTCACTCTTGAAGTGTTGCTGTTAATCCCCGAGCTTTTCCTTGGTACGTCGGCCCGTTTTTGTTAAAGTGGCGTCACTTGTCTTTGCTATGGGAGTGTTTTCTTCCTGTTTGTTGTTCAGCGCCGCGGAAGATCGCCTGCTGGATGTTCGCCTTTTGCGAGCAGCAGAAAAGCTTCTGTTTTGTTTTGGAGACACAGGTTCTATTGGAATAATTTCAGGGAATCGTTTAACCTGTTGAGTTGGCGAAACAGGTTTTAAGTTGACTTCTGGATTGTCTTTTGTTTTGCCGTATATTTGCGCAGATTGTCTGTTGGCAATTCGCCTCATTCGCGCTGCTGAAAACTTGTTGCCTTGTTTAGGTGGTGTGGGCGCAACAACATACTTCACGGATGATAATGTCTGTTCTATTGGAAATGGTTGATTCGAGGTATTTTTGGTAGCTTCGACTGTTTCGTGGCAAATCTGCCACCCTTTTGAAGTATGTGCTTTCCGCTCCATAAAACCCTTTTGACTTTCGTGACTTGCTGTAGATTCTTCAGAAAGCGACGGTACGCTCTTATTCATCGCCACTTCAGTTTTGTTTTCTTTCAACGTAGTTTGACGTTTTAAAATCCGCCTTTCACGTGCTGCAGACATTTCCCCGTCTTGCTTTGGCGGCCAAGGCTCTTTAAATTGTTTAACGACATTCGCTGCGGAATGTTTATCACTTTGATCCTGAGCTGGATTAACTTCTAAGACAATCGGTTCTTTACATAAGTTGGTCACGGCTTGAGGCTTGAGGATTCGTATTTTGCCGGCTGCAGATGAATTCCCTTCCTGACTTGGGGGTAGGCTACAAGTGCCAACAGCTTACCACAACTGGTTGTTTGTCGACGGTCACTTTAAATTCTTTCCGATTTTGCAACACACGATTTATTACTTGGTTTTAACGTGGTTTGTGGATACTTATTGTTGGAAAACATGTTATCTTCAGAGATGCAATGTATATTTGTAGGCGGCCTTTGAGTCCGACAAGGTTTGGAGTTCTTAACAAACTCGTTATAATAGCTTTTGAGTTCAAACAACGTTATTTGCTTTCTTCGATATTTTGTCTTTTGATGAAAGTGTTTTGACTTTCGGAATTGTGAAACTTTCCTTGGCTTTCATTGAAGACTTTTGGACGATTTTTAAACGCTCTGGGGTTCTTATTTTTTTTCATTGTCACCGGTGAAACTACATCTGTGAATAAATTGTGCTAATTTTAGTAAAGTAGCAAAAGTATGTATATTTGTAATATTCCCATTTGTACCGAATTTATAATGTGGCTGAATATTTTAAGGTGCAAAAAAGGACAGTGTTATTAACATACCAAGCATTTTCACAGCAAATACCCGACATATTTTTCAGTGATTTGAGATTTAGTCTATTTAGCAATAACACCAGGTGTATATTCAATTTGTTGCACATAAACCTATGCTACCAGTGCAGACTAAATTATTTTTAGCAAGTTACATACGATGAATACGGACACGATTTAATTTACCACTGGCATTTAGGTTCCGTTCTTGAACTTGCCTTTTCTCTGCATGTTTATTGGATGGTTTGGTTGGTTTCGGGACCGCATATTCTGCAAAAAACATAGAAAACTAACTATACGATCTTGTATTAAACATTGGACCTTATAAGCCAGTGGTTCTCAAAGTATGGGTCGCGAGCCAAACATGGGTCGGGCAGGGTAAAAAAATGGGTCGCTCTATAGTGATTCAATCCTGCGCAACCGAACTTTTTTATTTCATTTTTCAAATATTTTCAAGTTAATCATGACTGAATTATTGCATCATAAGCTTTTCACGTGGCTTCAACTCTGTAGCCTGGATTATTGCATCGTAAGTGGTTTGCTGAACGTTTTGATGGCAGCCAGCTGCAGAATAGCGATAGCCAACTACAGTAGCTGCTAAGACTGTGTAAGCTTTTAGTCACCAAATAAGCCACGTTGCATTTGTTTGTAATCATCATTGTTTCTACATCTGGTTGTCTGTGTCTTTTTCTATTTCATGCATATCAGAAAAAATACATTTTTTGATGTTTGAGGCTTGGGTCGTGAGATGCTCATAAAACTCCGATTTGGGTCGCGCTCAAACAACTTTGAGAACCACTGTTATAAGCTATAAAAAGCAAATGTTTTGGCATAATTTGACGAAAATGAATTGGTGTTCTGCTCTTTGCAGGTAAAATATCATGAATTCTCTGTCTTCTACGTATAATGTGCAATAAAAATTAATTAATAATAAGCACAAAAAATGACAAAATAACGTAAAACGTTATTCAAGTTACCTGTGTTTTATCATTTATAGTTGTAGCGTTGCTTCTCGTCGGTCGCGATCCATATGGACGACACTGAAAGAAAAACAACAAGTGAATATATATTTCTTGCATGTAAATATTTGCCATCGCTTACTTACATGCTCTAATTGAAGTTTATCAGTTAACAACTGATAAGTAGTCGATCAGTTACATGGCGACTGTGGGGCGAATTAACAGCAGTAGATTTTTCTCCCTTTGGGATTTTGTGTTTCTTTGCTGAAAGTGTAAATAGGAAAAAGTTAGCTCGGATAATATCGTGCATCCTAGTGTTACTCATCCGGACGAAGAGGTTTAGTAAAAACCACAGATATTTTGAGACAGAGACACAACGAAATGAATGATTGGAAACCGGTCGACACGAAATTTGTCGGTCTCACCAGCAGATACAAGTTGTCCAACAAACAAAAAGCGGAACAGAAATCCCTTAGTACATATAAGAATAAATGTTAGAATATAAATTGTTTAAAAAAACATTTACCGTTATTAATAAACACTGTACAAACCCAACTCATCATAAATTCTTTAATTCAATTAAAAATGTGCTTATACATCCACGTTGATATCATTTACGTTTTGGTTTTGTATATACCTGTTGTTGGGTATTTTTTATCAGAATCCGATTTAATTTCTTCTTTTGATTTCTCATCTAAAGTCAGTTTTTCTTTTCGTCTTTTTGTTTTACCCAAGCAAGACTTGTATCGTTTTTCAGATACCTAAAAAAAAATATCGATTGGATAAATAACAATCAAACATCAACGTGATTAACAAGAATTTTTTTATTATCAATAAACTAGGAAAGTGATATTTTACCTTATATTAAAAACAGGTTTATGGATTACCTGGCTTTCCTCTTTTGATCTTTTTTTCTCCGGTTCTTTGGTGTGTGAATCAGCAAAAAATCCTAGAATGTTCTGACGAGCACGCGCTAATTCAATTTCTTTATCTTGTGGATGAAAGGCTGTTGTCTCAATTTTTTTCTTGTATCGTTCAACGTCAACTGTGTTGTAATTTTTCAGGAAACGCTCAAGGCCGTTTTCGACCAGATATTTATTGTCAAGAATTTCAGCCCAGCTTTTCAGCATTGGTAAATCTTTCACAACTCTTTCAACAACACAAATCCCAATTAAGAGTTGGCTCTTCAACGCCCGGACACCAAGCCCAGGAATCTTCAAGGGCTTTGAGCTTTCCCGTGTTCTTTCTATCGTGAGAGCTGGTTTTGTTATCGGTTTCACGCCTCACGCGACTCGTTTCTCTCAAATCTCCAAACTTCCTCGACTTTAATTCTTGCAATATCTTTGCGCGGAAGACTGATCATGATTCCAGCATTGCGTAAGTCTTCTGCTTTGCAACCCTTCTTGAGAAGGTACTGTCGACGTTCAAGCAGCAGCTTTTTACGTTAGTAAAGATAGTTTCACACGTAGGTCGCTTGAAATCGGTAAACTGAGTAAACAAGAAGAAAACTTATAATAATCATATAGATAACGTTTTTTTTTTCGTATTTCAAAACACATACCCGAATTGTCTGCGATATTTCGCGAATGCTTTGTGCTTGGAGGCGATTCCTAAAACAATAAATTCAGTTTATTAATCAAAATTCAGTTTTAATTTTGAGTTTAATAATGGAATAAAAAATTTTACCTGCTGTTTGTATTTAACCAACCACTGATCTCGTACAGTTTTATCAACTGTTGGTCTCTTTTTTGGAGACGTCAGCAAACGACTAATCAACTCCTTGCATTCTGTTGTAAATATTTTATCGTATTAAAGCTTTCACAAACATGATTACTTTACAATATATTTTACATGCAAATATGCAATATATTTTGCCTTCTCGGAACGGCAATGGTTCGCCTTCGGAAAGTAAAATATCCTTTTGAATTTCTTGCGATGTTTTACCATTAAAAGGATAACGCCCGTTTGTAAGCAGAAAAAGAAAATATTTATACATATAGTTTTGAACAAAAAATTAAAATTTAAACTTTTAATGCCAATTTAAAGTATCTTATTGCATTTTTATAAGCACATTTTTTTCATATGGGTGTTTCAAAAAATATATAGGGTTTTTACTGAAAAAAACACGAACAAGTTGTACTTACAGGCTCCACATATCAGCTTTTAATGGATCGTACGGGTGTTTGCGACTATCAAAAATCTCCGCTGCCGCGAAGCCGGGTGTGCCAGAAGGAGAAGAAGTGACGAAGCTATTGGTGTTTTTATTTTTATTGCAGCCAGCAATCGAAAAACCGAGATCGCACAGTTTTATTTACCCGTCACCTGTTACCAGAATATTAATCCCTGAAAGCAAACAAAATGTTATCAAAACATATTATTGGTAACACGAAAGAAATGCTGTAATTTAAATCAAATCTGTGTGCGAAAACACTTATTGCAGTTTCCTATTTCAGCTGGTAGGTATGTGGCGAAACCTCCAATACTAATGGCACCGACATCCGCATAATAGATCTTTATTGCGACTTGACAAAATATAACGCAGTGAAATCGTATAGCAAGATATAAATAGGTAGTTTCCGGATAAACAATTATTGACTATAAAGCAATCATCAGGTGTACAAAATGCGTAAAGTTGGTTTTCCTTTTTAGTGTAATAATTAGGTAAATGTGTTTACCACTAAATTAGTATAGTAGTACTAATAATGATGGTAAATGCCAAGCAGTAACCAATTTGTAAAAGGAAAACGCATTGGCCAAGTATGTCTATTACGTCATAAAAGTCAAATGCAGTTTGAAGCAACTGGTTAACGTGTAATCACGTGACCATTTCCATGACAATACAATTAAGAATGTCAAAAAATGGAAATACGAAAATCGTCTTGCTATTCACAACACACCAACATACCATATAAACCGCTTTAAATGAGACTTTACAAAGTTTGATATTGGTGTAAAAATGCGATGGTCTAGAATCTTACCACTTTTTTTACAGTAACAAAAAAGAGTTGTTAAAATTGAAGTACAAGAAAGAAATAACTGTGGGAAAATAAATATAATAATAATACTTGGCCAACCCAAACCCAAACTAATACCCTATCCGAAAAGCAATATAAAAGTCCGGACGGAAATCTGATAAGATTCTGGAGCGGAGCTGTAAAAATGCGCAATATGGTTAAGTTTCATGGTAGTTACATCTTTTTTGAACCTCACAACAATTTACAAAAAAGCTTAACTGTAATTGTCAATGTTTTTTTTAATTTTTCAAGTATTTGCATACCTGGAGTTTCTCATCTTCTTTTTTCACCAATTTCAGCTGGAAGATAACTTCTTACCTGTGTATTCATTATACTCGGACGAAATGCCACTATATGGCAGCAGAATAAACAAAATCGCTTTCAATATGACAAAAAACTTCTCTTTTTCACGACTCAATTCACTTCCTCTCTTTACAATCTCATAAATCTCAATTACATTTTTTTAAGTTACTTAAACGGTTCAGTATTGGACAAACATAGCATGGTGACGTAACAATGATTTTTGTTGCATCTTGTCAAGTCAGAAACCTCCTTTGGTTAAATATAAAGCAGATACTGTATATAAACCAAGGAATTGAACTATTTGACTTATTTGAAACAGGTTCGGTTTGAGTGATGGTTTTAGAAATTCGCTTTAGAAACGGGTTGGTTTCAAGTAGTTTTAAGGGATTCTGCTGCCATTCAAAGTTGTGTTAAAAGCAGTTTGCAAGTTCAGGTTAGGATTCGTTATAAACAGTGTTTTAAACGATTCTGTCCTTCTGTCCAAGTAACCCGTTAAAATTTTGTAATTTAAAAAGTAAGCAGCCGTCCTGTTTCCCTGAATTTTCTAATAACGAGTATTACACATCTTTTAAACACTTTATTGTTTTTAGTTTCATGCACATTTCAAACCTTTAAAACAACGTCAAATCTCACCAAAAATTAATGTTTATTTGTATTATTATGTTTAACCTATTAAAATAGTTTAAAACGAGTTTGTTCGAACTCACTGTACAGCATAAATGAATAACAAGAAATCGATTTTAGCAAAAGTTGCCTCGAATGAAATGACTATATATTATCCTAATAAAAATCGTTCAACTTAGGCGTAAGTTAACAGTACAAAATCACCAAACGGATGCAATCAGTATAAAAGAAAGTATAAGGTTGTAATATTAACATTTACATGTTTAGCAAGCAAAGCAAGGCAACGTTGTACAAAAATTTTACAGGCTTCTCTCAGTCGATCGTCCCCTTGATGATTTCGTAGTCGGGAAAACATGGTCCTGACTCAGCAGTCGTGTGATAATCACAGTAGTTGGCTGCTTGTAACCCTATTATTGTGAAAATTAAAACAAGTTATGAAAAGAAGAATTGTTGCTCGTTACTCTTAAAATACAATCTCACACAAACATCTAAGAACTTAAGCAACGTTTTTTTTTTAATGTGTCTTCAGTGACTTTATTTCGGCCTGTATGCGCTGCATGTGATTGTAAGGAAAAATATGCAACATATTTGTCTATGGGCTTTGATAAAATACCTACACAACCTCCAGCCGTGCTGATGGAAATACAAACACATTACCATAAATTCCACATTTTAGCATGGCTAATATTTTTAGTTTGTTTACCGAAGGTTAACATGACACAGAAAACGGAAAAGAGATGCTGCACAATTTTAGTGTGCGTAGAAATGAAGTTATAAATAATGCTACTCTAAATCTACCATCTGCACGACAGGCGTTTAGTAAAAAGGACCAAAAAGTATTTGCTTGTTTGTTTTTTAACAGAGGCTTACCGCTACCGATAGTCGCATATGGGTCTTTAAAAATGTAAAAGTATAGGACATTGGTCCTTGATAAAATTTCGCAAGCAACACACTGGTGACTTACCTGCAACAGATTGACGGCAGGCCTTTTGAAATTTGCGGCAGAAGTCCGGACAAAGGATGGGCAACATTCTTCTGTGAGGAAGCCTGAGTTTGTCGGGAGCGTGGAAGAGCCACCAGGACCTCGGTGAGCATCTGGCGCACCTGAGCTGCATCAGCAGTTTGGCACATCGGACGTTGGATATCTTCTCCACCATCTGGTGAGCGATAGTGTTACGTCACACAATATCACATAGCTTAAATCAGTGGTCTCCAACCTGTGGGTCGCAATCCCAAGTGGAGTCGCCTGAATTTTTTCTGGGGTCGCCATAACTCAACTTAGGTATTTTTTTTTTCTTTACAATAACGTCATACTAATAACGTAACTGAGTACATACGTTCTGTGTTCGTTGGTGTGCTAAATGCAAATTTATAATTTAAATAAAACTTACCGAAAGAAATTATTTTGGTGTACATATTAATAGCCACAGATTTCTGAAAATGTGTTCAATTTACGCACATACGCTCGTGTTACTTAGTTTAAACATTATTTAAAATATCTGAAAACAAAATGGGGTCGCATTTTAAATTTTTGATTTTATTAGAATTGGGGTCGCTTATTTGGAGACCACTGGCCTAAATCACACATAGCTTATAGTCTGCCTTTTGCCCTGGAGTATGCTGTTAAAAACACATAACTAAATGAATAGATTAACATTTTTACCCTGGGGTGAATTTACCCCAGGTGATAAATTTCCTCGTTTTCGGGGGTAAATAAGCTAACAATCAAATTATCCACATCGAGTGACGGGACCGAAAAATTGTGCCAGCTCTAGGTATTGGTAGCGTACTTTCCTAGTTTAGATTAAATACGAATTCGAAGCTAGCCTAGTAGCCCATTGATTCTTTATCGTCTAGTGTCGGTAACGTTATGCTTTACTAATTAATAGGCCCATTTTTTAGGTTAAAGGGTAAAACATACAAAAAAGGTTAAGAACCCCTGGAATAGATCATATTACAAAAAATTAACAGTTTTAAGTAGCGAAACAATTATTGTTTACAATGTAAAGTTTTTTAATAACTTGAAAAACTACGTATAAAGAACAGAGTAAATTAACCTGAGCTCCGACAAGTTCAGTCGTGATGTCTTGGTGTGGGCAGCAGGTGTGCCAGGGGTACTCCTTGCTGCACATGACGCCACGGTGCCTTTTGCCTTGAAGCACCTGGGCTACACTCGTAGGGTCCTCCTCGTTGTCGCAGAAGAACCAGTCGTTTTCCCTGGCTTTGTTTTCCAACCTCTTCTTCTTTCCTTTTCCGCCTCTGCGCTTCTTATGTCTCCGTTTTTGTGTGGGTTTGTTTTTAGTCACCGTTGTATTTTGACTGTGATTCGTTTGCGGTGGAAAGACTGGAGACTTTTCCACGTCTAATCGTGGCTCTGGCAATTCATGCCTGCGCGCAACGGAGACTACTCCTCCCTGAAACTCATTGTCTCCTGCTTGCATTGCCCTTTTGCGTGCAGTCCATCGTCGGGATTGGCAGCAAGTGACAACCAGCACTAACAGAATAGCAGAAAGGCCTTTAAAAGCCATCATTACAGCTTCTTAGTATTTTCTATTGGAGTTGGCCATTGCCTGTTTCCTAAAAAAAATCAAACTAGTTCAGACAAGTAAAAACAGCTTAGGCGATTGGTCCACCGTTCTAAATACGCCTTTTCTCTGTCACGTATTGGAGCGCTGTTATTACACAGTCGCGGTTTATTGACGGGGGATTAAGTTACGTGTTGCCTCGGCTTTACTTTCTCCGCGCCTGTAAAGCACACCGCAAAACGCTAAGTGCCGAATAGGTTGTGCCTTGTTGCGCCAGCGCCTTCTGTTATGAGTTTCCGCCGCTTTGTAATAATGTCTGGTTATTTGCTGAATATCGTGTTACAGATTTCTTTGCGCCCATGTCACCTGTGTTGTGACGAAGTTTTACTTTCCATTTGTAACACAAACTCTCAAAACATACTTGCTTTTTTTACTTTCATTAAAAACATCGCCCATGTAAGGCTGTGAATACGATTGCCTTCTCTGTCGATTTTGACAAATTTAATGGAAGAGTGCTTTTCACGGTTCTTAACCCCGTGTAGCTAAACCGGAAAACATAACAATTTCTTCAGGATGACCGTACAATAAAATTTATAAATAGACAGAAACCAATAGAGATCATTTTTATATATAAACTGCTAAATGCCAAATTTTAAAACCCCATAAAATAACCCTAATATGCGGTGTGCTTTTTATATTTCCTGGTGAAAGTTTGACTCGTTTAACTATTATGTGTTTTATTGTTCTTACCCATTCAATTTCCCTTTATATCAGGGGTTCTCAAGCTTTTTGTCTTGTGCGCCTTTGAAAAAAATAATGGTCTTGCGACGCACTAAGCCAGTGATTCTCCACCTTTTATGGCTTACGGCACCCCTCAAAAATAATAAATGGATTTTGGGCTCCACGACTGGAAATTTCGTGGAGTATTTACTGAAACGTCACTATAAATGGAACTGGAACAACCCAATTCACTTAAAACAGGTAGCAAAATATCATTTAAAATAATGATCTCTAATCGCAGCTTACTAATTGAGCCAAAATCAAATACTTTAAATTCTCAAAATATCTATTTTTATCCTTGAGCATTAGAAATGGCACATTAGGGCGCCGCGTCACCCCGGTTAAGAACCACTGCACTAAGCGACAGTATTTTTTTAATTTTTATTTATTTGTGTGCTTGTGAAGAAATTCCCAATCAATCTATGTTTATTTTCGCTAGAAGAACTTGGAATGTACATACATAAGTGAGATATTAATATATTTGCAAGCATTTTAACCCCGCAGTTGAGTTTTGATACCAAGGAGTCATTTGTTACGCTTTTAGAAAATTAAAACGACGCACTATAGGGCGACGCGACGCACAGTTTGACAACCTCTGCTTTATTATGCTTATCTTTTTAATTTGTCAAATAAAAATATATTGATATATACATGCTTATCTTTGAGTTTAGACCAGGCAACATAGTTCGTGCTGCATGCTCCAAATGTCGCAATTTTAATTTATTTTTTTAGTGCCAAACTATAGAAATAAAGAAAGTCCATAACATGGTTTTTGTTACATCATAATGTTTTTATAGGCAATCTTTTCGCGACAATGCATCAGTTGTTAAATCAATTCTTTGTCACCATCCAGCGGTTACTTAATCGGCTGCTTTAATTTTTCAATCATTGTTTGTGTTAAGCCCAATCTTATTGTTATACACAATCGACTTTTTTACCCCGCTTACCTAATTTCAAAATGGTTATGGTCCCAAGAGCAATTTATTTTTTTAAATAAAAGGAAATTAATTTTGTTTTGCTTAAAACTAAAACAAAGTAAAAAAAAAATATGAAACATGCAAATTGGAAACATGCAGTAAATCTTTAAAATATATTATGATTTATTAAAAGTAGGATTCTTTGAAAAGTGTTTACGAAATATTGAATCACAGTCGCAATCGCAAGTATACTGGTTCATTTAATGACGAAATTCCTTTATTGTTTACAACAATGGACAGATATGAATGGAAATCATACGATTCATTATGACGAGTCGTTCCACTAGTTGGTTTGACTGTATGTTGCTTTTTTCTTTCCTAAAAAGTCAGACTAAAGCGATAGTGCCAAGGAAAGTAAAGTGTTTATCATAATCAAACAAAGATAAACTTGCTTTGTTATACAGCATACAAACATAGTTAACAAATACACGTTGAAACAAGAAGGACTTCGCATAATTTTAGCCAATATAGAAATAAAACTTTAGCAAGAAATGTGGAGCCTGATAACGAGTTTCTCGGAGCAGGCGACGCTGCACAGCTCATTCGTCGGCAAGCTGTGGTACGTGCTAGTCTACATCTTCAGGCTTGTAGTCGTGCTCTCGATCGGCAGTGCCGTGTACAGTGACGAGCAGAGCGAGTTCCAATGCAGTACAGCTGTGGTCGGGTGCCGGAACATGTGCTACGACCAGTTCGCCAGGATCTCACATCTGCGCCTCTGGTCGTTTCAGCTGCTCGCTCTCAACCTGCCGGTTATACTCTTCCACCTATTCGCGCTCCACGAGAAGGCGAAGTTCGACAAGGCGATAAGCGGCTCTTCATCGGACGAATCATCGCAGAGCAACGGGGCGAGGAGGCGTCGGGCTCGGAGGGTAGAAGTCAGACGCTCCAGAAAAAAGGAAGAGTATCTCCGTAACCACAAGAGGAAGGTGATCTACACCGACTACGGCCCGAAGGACATCGTCTTGTCGCGACGCATCGAGCTCGCCTATTTTGTGGCGTCGGTTTTAAAGGCGGGCGTCGACATCGCTTTCCTGTACTTCGGCGCCAATCTGCTTTCCCAGCAAACTGGTTCGTCCTCATTCACAGTCGCGTACGTTCTGTGGCCGCACGTACCGCGCTTCTTTCGCTGCGGAGGCGCTGAGGTGAGTTTCGCGTGCGAGCAACACCTGCTTAACGGAGGCGTGGGATTCGTTCCGTGCTGGGCTTCGCGCCCCTGGGAGAAGACGACCTTCCTGCGCTACATGAACATTACCGCCGCTGTGTGTTCGCTACTCGCCCTGGTGGAGTGCTGGATGTACGTGGCGCGGAAATGCTGCACAGGCGTGCGAAGGAGGCGCAGGAATAGGACGCGAGCGAGCTTCCGGCGGGTGAAAGTGGTTCGCCTGAAGAGCTCGTCGTTCGTGACAGAGGTCGAACAAGAACACATGCGAAGGTCGCTCAGAATCAAAAGGGCGCGGTGATGTAGAGCGTCGTTAAATTTAGTGACTTGTTGAAAAAAAAAACGTTTTGTTGAATTTTCAGCGATTTGGATTCGAATTTTTTTAAGACAGAGTTTAAAGTTTTCATTGACATAGAAAATCCTGCTTGTTACGTTCATGACGCTTTTTACAAAAACGTTGGTAATAAAGTGTTGATAGCCCATTTAAGGCGGCCACCACTAACTTAAGGCTAACAACCACTGGTCTAATAAGACACAAATATTCATCGCACTTGTTTTGTTGTGTCCTAATACAAATCAATAATATTGTCAAAAAGATACACTAATATTCGCTTGAAAGTGATGGAATGGTGATTACATTATTTTAATACCAATTTGTTTTAATATGCTTTAACTCAGTGGGAGCATTTGTTTGATGGCGTGTCACATCTAACCTTGTTTAATGTATGTTTATTTTGCGAACTTTCTGTCAATGCGGCAACAAGCGTAATCGCGCAAGCCGATTAAAAGCTAATTACATTCTTAGATTTCCGTGTGTGTTGGCGGCGCATTCCGATGCCTTTGTTCTTCGTCAAATGACGCCGGATCACATGTTCCTACAATTATTGACGACAATAGCAGTAATGGTGCCCCTGGCGAAAGTGTCGGGTTGATGGTGTCCATTGTGGGACGAGCAAAGGCGACGCTTGAAGCGCCATAGGTTACGGCCTGTCACCTCTCCCTTCGTCAGAGCATCGTTCGCTTAGCGCTGGAGCAGAATGTCACTTTTGATTTAAATTCTAAAATCGTAACTTAACTTATTTTATTACTAAAGCATAAATGTTGTTTAACTGCCTTATCGAAGAAAGTTACCGAAGAACGTTATATTAGCAATTTCGTTCGAGAGTTGTTGAGATTTTATCACGGCGATTAGCAAGTTAGTGGAATAAAAAATGTTCCTGTCTGCAATAAGGGAATTTTTTTAATATAGTAGTTTCAATGATATATCAATGTTGTACTACATAGGTCGATTTTTTTCCTGTATGTTAGTGCTGGTTCACGACGAATAACTATAAAACCTTTAGTTTATAGCGTGTTTAGCGTAAAATAAATTTTTCTTTGTCCTCCTCGAGTAAAAAAAAATACAAGTGCGAGACCTCGTCTTGATAGGATGCTATTCCATAAGTATTGTTTCTAAGCGAAGCTGGGCTTGATTTGTCGAGCACAATCACGTGTTGATACGCCTCCGTGAAATACGAAAAAAATCGCTTTGTTTTCAAAAGCCTAACGAACACTCGACTTTTCAGCGTTCGTATAAAAACATAATTAAACTGTGGGCGCTCACAAACCGAATGCGGCAAGATGTGGAACTTCTTCACGACCATCACCGAGCAGGTGACGATGTACAGCACGATCACGGGGCAGGCGTGGTACCTGTGCGTGTTCGTCTTCCGTCTGATCGTCGTCGCGTCCATCGGCAGTTCCGTGTACGGTGACGAGCAGTCGGCCTTCCGCTGCAGCACCAAGGTGATCGGCTGCGACAACGTGTGTTACGATAAGTTCGCCAAGATCTCGCACATCCGCTTCTGGTCCTTTCAGCTGCTCACGCTCGCCGCACCCGTCGTCATATTCCACTTCTACACCAGCTACGTGCAAGGAACAATCGAGAAGCTGAAGCAGCAAGAGAAAGAAGAGGCAGAGGCAGCATCGGCGGCAGCTGAGGAGCGGTGGAACCTAGTGAGGTCCAGCTTCTCCACCAGCGCGACGCGCAGGCGGAAGAGGATCGGAAAGGTGAAGCAAAAGACGATCTACGACAATAACAAGCTACAAGAGGTTACACTCACTCGAGGAATAAGGGTCGCCTATTTTGTCACTGTTATCGCCCGAATCATAATCGAGTTCGTGTTTCTGGTCTTGGCCTACGACCTCTTCCGCTTTCGCTCGTATCCCCATTCCTATTCGGACGGTCGACTTGTGTCCGACGGGGAGAGGCTTCGCAGCGTAATTGATCTCTTTTGGATTCGCGTACCTCAGCTTTATCGATGCAGCGGAGTAACGGTTCGTTGGGCGTGCAGTCAGCACCTGCTACCGGGAAACGATAACGCCTATGTTCCCTGCTGGGTTTCGAGGCCTTGGGAAAAGACCATCTTCCTTCGTTACATGAACACCATGGCGGTTGTTTGTCTATTTCTGTCGATCATAGAAACGATACACCTCATTGCGAAGGCTGTATATGAATATAGCCAGAAGGTAAAGCGAAATAAACCTGGCAACCGTGAAAAGGCTCCGCCGGCACATCCAAATCACTACAAACCTCTTCCATCTGAAGTTTCAATAGAATCCCAGCCGTTGGCTTTACCTACGCCCGCACCTCCTCCTCCAGTGCAAAGCAATTCTCCGGCTCCTCAACAACCTTCAGGTAAGATGTCGGTCGCCGCCTTGGCGCAAAAAATAAAGGAAAATTACTACCCCAAGGAAGCTCAAAACCAGGAAGCAACCACCGTGGATGTGGAACAAGCTAAGCAGAACCAGCACAAGCTTCAGCCGCAGACACCCAATCAGCAGCATCAACATCAGCGTCGTCGCAAACCATCACGCACTCGTTTCGTAATTCCTTCAGGCACCCAGTCACTGAACCGACCCAAAAAGGTGATGCGCACGCGATACGTTCCTCTTTACAAAATGGGGAAGATCTCGTTTTCGGAGTCAGATGGCGGCGGTGACGGCTCGGATGACGACGGCGGCGACGGTTCGTCTTCAGAAGAAACTCAGCGGAGCGAAGTTTCGCAACATTCGAACGACATTGAAATAGTGTGACGATTTTTTGTTTTTTGTCTTTTTACTGTCTGCTCATTACGATTACATTTTCGTGTTTGCTTTTTAACTTTTCCATTTTAATGCGAGTAATTTACTGCGACGTTACCTATGCTTTTTTATATGCGTGCAGAATGAAACGTTAAATCAAAAGATATTTAAAGTCAAAATCAATACATAGATCTTATTAGTGTGATGAAATTTTCTGGAACAAAACTTGGCGTTAAACTCCTATATTTTACTTTTTTCGTTTTCACTCATCGTAAAACCCTTCCTGGTCACGGATAAAATTAAAAAAATAAACGAAGATAAAAAAGAACAACTATAATTGTTCCTCTTTTAATTTCTATAGTTAAATATTTTATGCTAAAATAGCGAGAACACAGACTATTTAATTTGATAAATGTACATAAAGTTGATAAATTTTGCCTACAGCCACAACATTTTGAAATCTTGCAAATGAAATGTGTTAATGTTTATTAGCAATCACAACATAACGTGTATAATAGAATAATGTATTACTCTGGAAAAGACCACAAGTTACATTATTTTTAGCTGAACTGCTAAACGAAACATATAAGAAACATTAAGATGCCACAACAACATGTAAATGAGCGAGGCACAAAACATTTATAATACCCTATGTATCCATCTGACGCAAATCCCTCGTGCTAATGCGAAAGTTTCATGCATAAGCTAAATAGTTAGCTCCTAGATTTCAAATGCTCGCGGACTGGTTTATTACCTATACAGCAAAACCATGTTAACCTGACGAACGCCGCTATAATTTCGTTGTTGACGAAGGGCACTCGTTAAGGTAGAAGGCATGATTAGTCGCGCCACTATTCCAATCTGTGACGCCCGGGTAGGCCGGGGGCTGCGTGTCGTGCGACGTTGTGCTTTCTGTATCGCTAGGACTGCTGGGCAGGTCGGTTTTGCAACAACATTTACACCACAAAACGGTACTAAAGAATTTGTCGTACGGGTGAAGAGATCTCATGCCCAATGGGAGGAACTCCCAGGTTTTCATGCAGGCAGGAAGCCAATTCGGTTTGTGGGACTGGAGGAGATTTACAACGGTAACAAAGGAGGCAATCACCAATAGGCAAATCACCACTGATAGAAGCGCCCAGGTATGAGCGACGGAAAGAGCCAACAGAATAATCGGAAACAAAAAAAAGATACAAATCAAGTACAGCACAGCAAACCAACGATACTCGGCCGTTGTGTTACCGAGAAACTTTGCACCGCGAATTGGCAGCCGCATAAACGAAATCGGGTACCAGATGAGGATGCCTGTAATATTGAAAAAAAGGTGCACCAAGGCAATTTGAAGGGAATCCTCCAACTCATTCGGATCGCTAGCTAAGGCAGCAAGGATGCCGGTAGCTGTGGTTCCGATATTTGCTCCGAGCGTTAAAGGGTACATACGTTTGAGACTAATTACACCAATACCGACCAGAGGTGTCAGCGTTGAAGTAAACACAGAACTACTTTGGACAAGAAATGTCATCCCGGCTCCAACCAGAATCGCCAGGTAACCTGCAATCGAATTACATTTAGGTCAATTCCTAATAATGACTTATAAAATCAATTTTTCTTAAACTTTTTAAGATTGCAGCACCTAAGTCAGAAAAAAAATTCATGGAATAATATATTCTAAATCAAGTTGCGTTTTGACAGTCAAACTTATGTCCACAAGATAACAGGCTAATACAAAAATAGAATCAGTCCTAATTAGGGATGTAATTAGGGACGATAATATCGAATCTGGTCCGGTACCTGGTGCCAAGTGGTATCGGTACTCGTCCGATACTAGGGTAGTATATATGGCAATCCGATTCCGAATTAAATTGAGCATTTCAGCCATGATTGTGTTCTAATAGAGTGTTTTCCACTTAGAACGGTATTTTTCGAATTGCAAAGTAACAATATTGGTAACTAAGTTTTTCATCGCTAAACCAAAGTTTGCTTAACAACGCGGAAAAGATTACGTTCGCACGTTACAATTTGAATTTTTGCTTGTTAGCCATTATAATGACGCCATTTCGTAACGGATCACACCAGCGGTACTTTTGGGCAAAGTGTCGAGTATCGGTATCTTAATGAAATACGAACAATCGGACTCCCTATTCCCAATGGCCAAGATACGTTTACGTCGCGCAAGCTTGTCTGCGTGTTTATTTGTTATGCAAATCACTTATAACTCAAAATTAAAAATAAATCTGGTGCATCCTTGGGAACATCATAACCGGCCTACAGGCGTGCCGCAGTAGGCTACATAGTTGCAACCACTGTTGCAGTTAGTTTAGTATTTTTTCATTTATAACTATTTTTTTCAAGATTGCAGAACACATGTGATGGATTCTCATTATAAAAAATCTCTGTTTATCTTGAACAATCAAATATTTTTTAATAGAGGCCAAAAGTCTTATTAAAAAATATCCCACCTGTAACCCATCCAAATGGGTATTTAAAGTTGGTATTGATAACTTTCTTGATAACCACTGACACACTTCCTTGCATCATTGAGTTTAATAGCTTAACCATCAAAATCAAGCATAAGCAGAGAATTATTAACGAAACGAAAAGGAGAACAAGACCAACTGATACGTCCGACATGCCGGTGTCAGCGAATAGAAAGTCACTCGGTGACTGGCCTGTAATTCAACAAAAACGACCTTAGTAAACCAACGCTAATAGTTTTAATTCGCCTACACGTTATTTGACAACAAATTTAAACATTCTATTCATTATACTTAAGGGATAAAAAACGCCACCAATAGGTTCAACGTACCAGTAAAAAAGATTTATAAAATGTTCTATTTTTCAATGTCATTTCCGTTTTTTACCAGGCTAGCTTGCAATCTCCTTTTTTGCTTTCAAACTAAGATTGATCACCTCATATTTCCTAAGGTTACTTGTTATAGCCGTTACATTTTGACGTAAAATTGTGACGTCAACTCTGATGTATTATTTTTTTTGATATTAGTGCAGCTTAGAACTTACACATTCGGATGCCAACTGTAATTTCCTGCTGGTAACTAGTAGTCATTTCGAATATTGCTGTTGAGTACCCGGTCGCCGCAGTTGGACTGTGTCCCACTGTTTTGTTATAGGCTTCGGTAACATTTATAACACCAGTGGATTGCTCACACCAAATCTGGAAAATAACCCAGGTCATAACTGACTTTCTAAGAAAACATACTAGCTTGCTCTTTAAACTTTAATAACATTTCTAACCATTTCAAACAGGCAAATGTAGTAAATACATCTAGTCGTATTCTTCTAACAGCGTGTCTCAATATTAACAAAGGTATATGCACATAGTAGGCCCATATCTAAATTAAAAAGCTAATTAAAATGTCCTATACCCTACCCGTATCATGCTGGCGTTAGATTCCAAATCTACACCTTGAGCAGCCAGGGTTATGACAGTGTCGTTGATTTGCACAATTCCGTGAACAAGCGGGTCAGTAATAACCTAACAAAAAGTGTGTTTTCACATTAGAAAAGCGAATTATTAGCTTTACAACAGTACATTTATGCTAGCTTTTTGTAACAAAAATAAAATAACAACTTAATGCACGTTGAAATTACCGTGAGAAAATCAGATGATCCTGAGCCGCCTTGAATGTTGAAACTGTCCATGATAGCTTTGGTCATGACGACGAGGTATCCTGAAACAACTTCCAGTGGAAGTAGAATCAGCACAGTGAGAACGTTAAAAATATCCAAAACAGTTGCTCCAGCGAACGCCCTATCACACAAAACAAACGTGTGTAACCAGTGTACATTTAGTTCAAATAAAAACAAAATTTAAGTGTGTTTAGTAAACACTTAGTTTATTCGGAAAGGCGGGTTTTTATTTTCCCTTAGCCTAATTCAGTGATTCTCAACCTTTTATGGCTTACGGCACCCCTAAAAAAAATAAAAATAGATTTTCGGCAACTCGACTGGAATTTTCGTTGAGTGTTTTACTGAAATGTCACTATAATTGGATCAATACAATCAACTTAAAACATGTAGGAAAATGCAATTTGATATAATGGTCTCTAATCGTACACAAATAGTTGTATCAAAAAGCTTACAAATTGAGCAAAAATCAGATTCTTAATAATTCGCAATTCCTACCGGCACCCTTGAGTATTAGAAATGGCCCACAAGGGCGCCGCGGCACCCCGGTTGAGAACCACTGGCCTAATTTGTCAGCGCATTACCTCCTGAACTGTTCCTTTTCGACAGATTGTGAGAGGGAAACCAAGGTGTTGGTGACTGAGGTTCCGATGTTGGTGCCCATGATAATGTAGACCGCTTGGTCAACTTGAATTACTGTGCATTAATAAAAACGAACTCTGATAGGTTGATAGTTATGATTTAAACGGATTTTATTTTAATTGCAGTAGGCCTGAACGTCGTTAAGCGCCGAAAGGTTGGATTTTTATAGCTTTGATTGATAGCAATTAAGCATTAGAGCTATTTAAAAAGGTCTTGAATAATTATCCTAATAAATATAAATCAAGTATGTAAGATATCGCGTTACAAATAATGAAAACATCTAGCAGTCAACAGACCTGTAACGCAAAATTTGGTCCGGGGCCAAAACTGATCCGGTCGGATCAATTTTGGCGTTGGAACAGCCTCTAAAACAGGTCCGGCTAGGCCAAAACTGGTCCGGCCTAACCCTAACCCTAACCCTAGCCAGACCTGTTTTAGCGGCTGTTCCAACGCCAAAATCGATTCGACCGGACCAGTTTTGGCGCTTGATTACGACCAAAATCGATCCGGCCGGACCGATTTTGGCCGGACCAATTTTGGCGTGACAGACCAACTTCACACTTACTATTGGCGGCGACCATTGTTACTACAATGGATGTGGATGTAGAAGAACTTTGCACAAGAACAGTTACAAGAACACCGATGATGAGTCCTGTGATAGGGTTGCTCAACAACGAATCGTTGGCAAAGATTCCACCGGCCGATGTTCCAGCTAAAAACGGTCACTTTGTTAGCTTACTCGCCCATGCATTTCAGCAATATTTGTAAATGGTTTAGACTTTAGATATGGTTAATAAACTAGACCAGCGTTGTCCAACTACCAGTCCGCTGATTCGTTTTGATGCACCGCGGTCGTATTTGTATGGGCCAAAACCAGGGGTTCTTAACCTTTTTTACCACGGACCCCTAATTTTTTTTGCTTCGCGTGGACCACGGTTAGCAAAACAAAACCCAAAAATAACGTGCAACTTTCAACACAGGTTTGCGATATGGCCATTGTATCGTAAGTAACACCTATCCAACTTTTAAAGCAACATTAACGCAATGTAGGCCTCGGTTTTTTGCTCTAATTTTTGTGATTTCGGTAAAGCCAAGCAGGTGTGAATATCATATAGTGCTTATCGTTTTATGCGCCCAATTCGTCAAGTATACTTCCAAGTTCAACAGTTTGCCAACTAAAACCGAATAGATTTACAACAGCACGTTTCATAAGATAACTTGAAACATGGCGTTACATTATGGCGTAGGTTGTAACGTCAAAGGTAAAATTTTTGTATGTGCCTCGCCCAACATTGGCCCGCTATATAAAGCGAATTGCTTCTGATGGCCCGCGACCAACTATAGTTGGACCACGCTAAATAAGACAAAGGGTTGATTTTAGTTGCCAGAAAAGTATAAAATACCTATTATCTGAAAAGCATCTCCAAGTAGGCTGATTGAACAAATGAACAGATAAAGTAACCCAACCACCATGGTTATCTTTGCGATGTTTACCGCCACTGATTTTGTTTTCTCTTTAGTTGACATCTCTCGCCAATTTCCCTGGTCATCTAATTGCAAATGTTGTTAAAAGGGCGAATTGTTTTAAACTTTACCTCTTCTATGTTCATTTTCAAATTTTTACTTTCGTATATAAAGTCGTTTTCTCAAATTTATATCTCAGGTATAGTGTAAGTAAAAAACAGGTTACATTAACTTTGCCGAAATCCGACATGGTACGAATGTGACAAGCGAGTACACGTCTGATATTTTTAAAAAAAAAAACGATACAAAAATCTTACCATCAATGTCATAGTTTATTGACCACAGGTCACGGTTTTCATCCAACTCCTGCTTTTCATCTTGTAAAACAATTTCGTCCATGTCTAAACAGATTTGTATTTTTAATCTGTTATAGCAAAAAAACACTATCATAATGTACACTCAATATTCATGAAGTGGTTTTTACTTTATACTTTACCTTTGGCAAAATCCTCTATGGTTGAATTTGCTTCAGCCGCTTTTGATCCGTTCATTTTTGTGTAATATACCGTTCAAAAGGCCTAGTTACTCCTAATTTAACTTTGAGAACAGATTGAGCTTTCTGCGTATGCCGTGGGTTGCTTCCTGGTTTCCAAATACTCTTCGCTACTTATACCAACATAAAGGTAAATAGCAAATAGGCCGAAAAGGGGCGTATATACCCATCACCTCAGCGCGTGATCAGCCTCATAATTGCAACCTTCCACCAAGTCGCAATTGCTGTTCTGATCAATGTTTATTGTGTCAACAGTTTCGGCGCCTACTGCTTGAACAAGCGTTAAAGAACCATTAATAAATTCTATTAGGAAGGATTGCTTAAAACAATGATGTGTTTGTTTGTGGATGTTTTTTGTAACTACAGTATATACTTTCTTCCGCTTTTACGTCAGAAGGAATATTCCCCCACCTATGTCCAATCTAACCCGGCTACTCTTTTGCAGTACAGTACCTTTTTATAGTGCTGCAAATAACAAAAAAATAAAGACAAAAATATTTGTACCTTGAGATCGTATAGTATGCAAACATGAATTGTACAAAAATAGAAATGTTAACGGTATTTTATAGGATAATGTTGAAAACAGCATGAAACAATAATAAGCGTATCATGTAAAGATATGATTTTACGATAAAGCAGTATTGTTAAAAACACATTTCAGCACATAATTTGTTTAATGAATTGATGATTTAAGATGATTCGAAAGGGTGACAACAGTCTTTACAAATGAGCCGGAGCTTGGCACAAACATTCTCTTGAATTGTGTTCCACGTTTGCAACACAACCACCGCAATGCGTAAACAGTTATGCATCATGTTGTATTATTATTTTTGAGCATCACGAAATGTTAGTGTCGTTATAACTTGGTTGACTCTTTGATATCGTCCTCGAACGTTTGATTTATAAAACCATTAGAGTTACTCTCACTGCACGAGTAAGGGGGCGGCTGCGTTGAGGTTTCCGATCCAGCCCTTTCAACGTCTTGGTCGTTGTCCAACGTTTCTCCTTTGCATAAGCACTTGCACAAAAGATACCTGCCGAAAAGTTTATCGTAAGGCTGAAGCGACCGCATCCACAACGGGAGGAATTCCCACGTTCTCATAGAGGCTGGCAACCAATGCGGTTTATGCGACTGTAGTAGATTCACGATCGTGACAAAGGCGCCAAGCACAAGTCCTAGTATCACAACAGACATCAGGGCCCAAAAGCTTGCGAACGATAGAGCAAGAAGGAGAAACGGCAAAAGAAAGAAAACGCTAATAAGATAAAGCACGGCAAACCAACGGTAGTTGGCCGTTGTATTGCCGAGAAACTTCGCTCCCCTAATGGGGATTCGCATAAACGGAATGGGGTACCAGATAATAATTCCTGAAATGTTAAAAAACAAATGCACTAAAGCGATTTGAAGAGAATCGGCTAATTGGCTCGGGTCGCTAGCCAGTGCCGCTAGAATTCCCGTTGTGGTCGTGCCAAGATTTGACCCAAGGGTCAAAGGGTACATTCTCTTTAGACTGATCACACCGATTCCAACCAAGGGTGTGATCGTTGAGGTGAACACGGAACTGCTTTGGACACAGAACGTCAGGCCGGCTCCCACCAACATTGCCAGATAACCTTAAAAAAATTCCATTAAAATTGTGAGAATAGCGTGTGGTTCGTAATTAGTAGGAATTGAAATATTTGGATACTTGACCCGGTCAAATAAGTATTGCGCAAATTTTAAGTATTGCGCTATTACTCGGTTAACCAATATGGCGTAATCTGAACCCACGTAAATGAAATAAGTATTGCTCTTTCAAGTTGGTAAATGTTAGTAGTTGGTAAAATGTATTTTGAACTTGGTTAAACAATGTAAAATAATAAAATGCTATTTACTGTTTTCTGAAACGTATGGTGCAAATTTCTGACTGTTCGACAAAACGTTAAAATTGCAATATCTTACGTTGAAAATTAAAGTTTCAACTGTATATAAACAGTAGAGTATATAGACTTGATACCCAACTGTCGTTATTCGACCTGTCCGATTCATAGTCTACTACTCAGGAAGACTAAAAGCAAACATCCATAAGAATATTTTAAACTTTGAAAAAAGTTCTGCCCACCTGTCACCCATCCAAAAGGGTGTTTAAAGTTGGTGTTAATGACTTTCTTGATGATTCTAGCCACACTTCCTTGCATCATCGAGTTCAGTAGTTTGACCATCAATATAAGGCAAGTGCTGAGAATAAACAGCGAAACAACGAGGAGAATGACTCCCGCCTCAACATCTGATAGTCCAGTGTTGGCGAACAAGAAATCTTGTGGTGATACGCCTGTGGTGAACAAAGGAGAAATATAGCAATCAAGCGTTTGGGTTAAACTTGAAGTGCCACGCTTTAAATGAATAGAATTATTACCTGTAACAAACATTTTAGTTGGATTGTGAAAGAGATTTTAGGTATAATTTCTTGTTTTGTATGTGTAATCTAATATTTTAAACGTCAGTTAACATGTTTAAACTCTTGAATAATCATTCGATTTGATTAATTATTATCGTTGAAAATCGCAGAAAAATTTTTTGCAAGGTCGTTTTATGCGACAATCAAACACAGTCGGGTTGTAACGGGGAATTATAAAACTTTAAACATTTCGCGGGAATCGCAGCAAGGTACAGTTGTGGTGCTGCTATACAGACGTCGTAAAAGCAGTCAAACATTCCAAAACAAATAGTCAGCGGTAAAATTTAACTTACATTTTCGAACTCCGACTGTTACTTCTTGCTCGTAAACGGTTGTTAACTCCACGATAGCAGTCGTGTACCCGCTCGTCACATTCGTACCATGCCCTATTGTTTTGTTGTAAGATTCGGTGAAGTTAATGTAACCTGCTTCTTGCTTACACCATACCTGAAATATAAATTTGAGAAACCGATTGCATACGAAAGCAAAAACGTGGATATATAATGTTTTGACCAGAAAATGAAATCTGTTTTGGATCCCATGGGTGGGGGGAGGTGTCGGTATCGGAGTAAAATTGCAAATATTTTAACACGGCAAAAGAATTACCTCACAGTAACCAATTTATGCTTAAAATTGTAGTTGACATAAACTACAAAATGTGTAAACTGTAAAGCGTAGTTAACGTAAACGTAAAATATAAAAATGGTTACCTTAATCATGCTGACGTTTGCCTCTAACGGAATGTCTTGTGCAGAAAGCGTAATCACAGTTTTATTAATTTGCACAATGCCCTTCACCAACGGATCTGTGATAACCTTTACAAAATTATAGACGAGCATTGGTTCAATGTTATAAACTTATAACTGATGTTTATGTTGAGCAGCAATGGCAAAAAATCGTTATTTATTTAGTCTAGTCTAGATAGCGAAGGAAAGTTAAAAGAAAATACGACAATCACTATGCATCATTATGGTTTGAATTTATTCACACCTTTAAAATATCTGGGGCATCTGCGCCTCCTTTGATATCAAATGCGTCAATAATTGCTTTGGTGAGAAGCTGAAGGTATCCGGACACGACTTCAAGTGGAAGTAGAACGAGCACCGAAAGAAGGTTAAATATGTCGTGGACAGTTGCTCCGGCAAAAGCCCTACATTTCACGATTGTTTGACATTAAGAGACGGGCTAATGTTAGAACGTAAACAACAAGATGACTGTATAGAATTAAACTAATTTGCTCTGATGTATATATGACCGCGTTACAGTTGTCATGCGAAAACGAAAAAATGAAAACTATAAATAGTTTGTCAAAAACGGCTTTGCTATTGTTGACAAAAGTTTAAGCCTATCCTCACAAAATGTTTTGCACTATGGCCTCATAGGGTTTTACCTTCTAAATTGTTCTTTGTCGATCGACTGTGACAACGACACTATGGTGTTGGTGACCGATGTGCCGATGTTTGTTCCCATGATTATGAACACTGCATCGGGAACTTGAATGACTAAATTACACAAACAAATGTTATTGCATTAACGTTTAACATTTGTGAATTAATTCATCAGCTTACCAGGTTAACGTCAGTCAACATAGAAACTATAAATATATCATCTCCAAAGTCATTATATAATATTATATAAACCTTAATCAATAAAAACGAGACGAAAAAGGATAACAAATAACTTAATAACTTTACTCAATAATGCTATATTTGGACCTACTGTCGGCGGAGACCATAGTGATGATAATAGACGTTGACGTTGAGGAACTTTGTACAAGAACTGTCACGAGAATTCCGATGATAAGACCGGTGAGTGGATTGCTGAGAAACGAATCGTTCGAGAAAATTTCCCCGGCAGCTATTCCAGCTTCGTTAATAAAGGTTTTTTTTTACTTGTGGAAATCATAAAAAATCTGTATCCAACACTAAACAAGTAAGTTTTTTTGGGATTTTTGTTACCTTCAGATTCTCAATTGACGACAAGGTAAAAACATACTAGAACTAGTCAGCTGCTTTTATTTTAGCGAAATATTTCGGTTTTTGCCATCGTGTGCGACCATAAGTAGCGTTTCTATACCGTGAGTTAGTAATTCCCATAAACCAGGGGTCGGCAACCCTTTTTGCACTGCGGACCGGTTTAAAACTGAAATTTTGTCGCGGACCGGCCTTAAAAAACAACAAATATTCAGTAAAGGAAGTTTATTAGAACTTTTTTAAATGCGAACTTTAAGCTTGTTTTGCCGCAAAAAGATGCTCCCATCTAGGAATTATTGAACCTAATGAAACCCGCCGTTGGCATTAGGCCCGCCAAGCAATTGAACCAAGCCCGCGGCTTAAATAAAACTTTTTGGCATTTACGTTTTATCTTAAATTACACTTGCACCATGAAATTACACTTGTATAGCCTACCATTATTATCTATTCCTACACCAGCTTGTTAAAATAAAGATATATAAAGCATTCTTTTAAAGTCCCAGTTTGTATTATATATAATAATGTATTTGAGATCCCCTTTGCTAAAATGTATTTTCAGATCCCCTTACCATGCAGACCCTACACGACACTTTCTAACGTTACTTAATACAAAAACTTTTATACGTACATGCCAGATTGGCTTTTTGCAATGAAAATATATGCATTTTTGGATTTTGCGAACGTGCCATGTAACTCATATGGTCACAGCACACTATTTGTTTTGATCCTCAACGAGAACTTGATACTAATTGTGATTTGTTATCATATCGATCAACCGTGATGTATATTTAAACAAAAGTTAATGTGTTTTGAATATAAAAACACAATTAATTGTTTTTGACTTTTTTTAGGTTTGCACGTACAGTTAACTCAAAAAAACACTTTTTTGTTTAAATCAAAATTTTATTTTGACAACCCTGCTATGCCGGTCCGGTACCGGTCCGCGGACCGGCGGTTGCCGACCACTACCATAAACCATAGAATAAGGTAATTAACCCTCGAAACCATTTGCATTTTTTTACCTTCATTGCCTGGAGAAAGGCGCGTTCTACATTTTTAACCGTATCCAATGGATTTGCCATTGTAGTCTAATGACATAATTTTCTATCTAATCGGACGTTATATTTTGAGTATATAGTAATCAGGAATAAATGCGAAGTATCGCACATCTTTAATGTTAGCCTCAACTGAGTAGTACAAGAATGGACAACTTTCTCATGAATAATCCCTTCTTAAATTTACAGTAAATTAGTAAATCTTAAACAAACGTGAAGGTATTATGTTGGGTTCCAAGTAAACAAAAAGATGCAACATTTTATCACTTGCATGTAAGTCCTGGTTAACCTTTTAAAATACATTTTGCTTTTGCAATTTTCTGAAATATTTTTTTCTTACCCAGTATTTGAAAGGCATCTCCAAGCATGCTTATAGAGCATATAAACAAATAAAAGCATCCGGCCACCAAGCATATCTTAATCAGCGTAATTGCCACCGATTTAACTTTTTCGTTAGTTGTTTTCTTGCTCCAATTTTCGTGTTGATCTGCATTTCAAAAACATTAATCATTGCCTGTGTGCTTAAATGATGAGAGCCTAGACCCAATTAATGATGTCTTTCAAATGGCGTTTTGTTTAAAACATTTTGTTTGCTACTCAAAAAAAGTTTACAACGCCTAACGTTTGGGAATTGCAATCTGTTAAATTGGTATAATAGTTTTACCGTCTTTGTCCCATGTGATAGCCCAAACGTCTCGCACCTCTTGATCAACTTCGTCTAGGGGAATCACCTCCATATCTGAGCACGAATATGAAGTTTTGGATTACTTTTATAATAGTCGGCAACCGGTACCTATACGTTTTTAGATGACGTAAATATAACAGAACAGGACAAAAGCGACAATGTATAGATAAAAGTTTGATTTATCCTAAATTAATGACCTAATAATCCAAACTTACCTTTGTTTGCCTCGGCAACTTTCGACGCGATTTTATTTGACGAGGCCATAGTTTTGTAAATAAATCTAGTCTGCTAAAAAGTTGATGAAAACGTTATCTCGGTTACACTCCTTTTTTCAAACACACATTTCAGATTTAGACAGCAAAACCACGAGCAACAATAACAAATTATGCGATAATCTATGTTAAGCTATAGATAGTTGTAATAACCTATATGGCCATGAATAAGCCACCTGTCAGCACTTTGTCGTTTTTATCATTATACTCCAGAAAGTGCAAAGCTGAAATAATGCCTTTGTGGTGCAGTTCGCCTTTATTTATGGGAGTCGAAAGTTGGGAAAAATAGTTTGATTTTATGACGTGAAGCTTGGCACAGTAATCTTTGGGCAACACGAGTCTTTCACGTGAATTCAGGAGTGAGTCCCCCCCCCTCCTACACCGGTAAAATGATTCAAACGTTGTGCGCTTGTTAAATATTTGTATTGCATGCGTTGGGCGAGTCTGCTGATGCTGCCACCAAAGTCTCAGGCGGGATGGGAGTGTCCGGGGCGTTGATTTGCGTTGTACAAAGGGTAATATTTGCGAAATCACAAGCGTGACGTTTCTTGACCAAGTTTAATTGCAGAACGCTTTTCGCATTTTGAAACTATTGTGTCGGCATCACTTAGTTTCATGCATTAGAAGTATATGAATTTGCGAAACAAATTTCCTCAAATTTGTTAATTTCCGAGGAACAACGATATATCCCAACAAAGACAGTGAGATAACTTTATCATTACCCAGAAATTTCCTAAAATTGTCTAAAAGCAATGATAATAAATCTAGTGAGGCAACACAAATTTTACTTATTAGAAAAGAATAACTTTTATACGAAATGTTGACAGCATGGCTTTATTTAGACAAATTAACTAAAATTACGTTGAATTTTAATTTTAATTATTAGTTTGTAACCATACCATTGTTGCATTGAATATGTGATAGTGGAAATCGCCTTCACCCTCACATTATAAATGTCGACCTAAACAATCACAGCAGACTCAAGCAAAGCTAGCAATTCAGGTCAGACACTATGAAACAATCTTAAAAGATATATATATTTCGACAGCATAGGCATCATATCGTATATCATTAGTATATCTTATATCAAATAGAATCAATTCTAGATTTTTTAATGTCAGACCTGAATTCCTAGCTTTGCTAGAGTATTCTGCTGTAAACCACAACAATAATATTTTTTTTTCGTAGGTAGTATTCTTTGTCACCGTCCTTAATGTTATTTACATAAATATTGTTTTTGGTTAAATAGCTGTGGTTCGTAGCTGCAAGGAGCATTTAATGAGAAGCACCCGCAGATTATTCTCTCGAGGGCCAGTTAAATAAATTACAACGACTCATTGGTTGCGGTAAAAAAATTATAATATATAACTTTAATCAATGAAAAAAATGTGTAGTTAAAACCAATCGAATAAGCATTCTTTCGTGTTATGTAACTGGTAATACGCGCAGTCGTTCATATGTGTTCATGTTTGTACTGGAAAGTAGGGCATTAAACCAAAAGGTAATAACTGGGCCCGAATTTTTCTCCTGTGGGCCTAACAAATTGTGTTTTGTGCAAATAAAATTAGGCGACAATGGTTTACAAAACTGGTTTTTCAATTTAAAAAATATGTTTTCTTCAATTTCCAAAAATGCAGAACATTTCTCTTTATAAAACCGTTTTGAACCGGAATGCCACCCTCAAAAGCAAAATTGTGACAAACAAAACTGTTTGGATGTCCGTCGCAGAAATTCTAATGCAAACACACGTAGCACTAGTTTACGATAAAGCCATACCAAGCTGGATATAAAAATACCCTTTACAGCTTTAAAACACAAAATAAATAAATCACGTCGCCTTCACGCGTCGAGTGCGTGATGGAATAAAACGTCTGGCCGCCTGCGCTATAGCTTTCGGAATGTTTGCGACGAAACGGCCCATGCCAAATGTAGCCGTATAGTACTCCCAAACTGTATTGGTATAAGTTTTTGAGTTGAATAATATTTGCCAAGTGTCTTGGTAATCAATACGATCAAAGTAAAATTTTGTCCATGACGAAGATTACGACACAAACAGAAAATATTTACGTGTGGTTAGTCTAGTCAACAATATTAATACGTCAACATTATTGTGTCTAATTTTAGTTCTCATAAACCCTTTTAAACAGACATTGTTTACTGTTTAGTTAACGAACTTTTTCATTTTTGCGATCCTTATTGTTTGACTCTAATAAATGGAAACTTTCTTTTTCTTCAACATGCACTTAAGTGTGCAACTCAGTAGTTAGGGATTGAGTTTTGTATTAGTTTATACATTTCCGTCAAAAAGCACAAATTAGATGTAACACGTTGTGTCAAAATGGATGTATACTTCTAACCCAGTTCGAGGAGCTTTTTAGCCAAATAGCTGCATCGTGAGATTACAACCTTGTATAAGATATTGCGACCAATTAGATCGACTTATTCCTGTAACCGTAGGTTACGATAAAAGGACTATATGCAACAAAAAACATTTTATAACTCGTACAATGCGCATTTTTGTGTAGGCCTACGCCTTTGTACTTGTTAATTAAACAAATGAAAAAAACAGGAGATAAGTTATTCATGTTATTATGAAAACGTTATTAAATATAAACCAACGCCTCGCCACAAGGTCATAAAAAGCATCAATTAACAAATTATGAAACAGTTATATCAAAAATTGATTATGAAATTTGCAATTAAACCGAAGCGAGTTCGTCGGCTAAAAACAGCATATGTTCGATTGTGTGCCAAGCCAATAAATCATGTTCGTAATGTGGCTAACTGCATGACAACAGGCTAACAAAGAAAACTGCAAGGCGAGCAAAATCACTCGACCGAAGTCTTCCGTACATAAGGCTGGCACGTCACACCGACGACGCGTGCTCGGCCCATGACACTCTGACATCACCAACAGTTGCGTCACAGGGACACAAAGGTTGGCACTATTGCAAAATATGTTGCAAGAGCGACGGCGTGCCCAAACTCGAGGAAAGTTCACAAAGCTAGCAGCCCCGGCATGAGTTCACCCTGCAGGTAACAAGCAACGTGTTTACTCTTAATCGGTGTTTGCCAAACGTTTTCTTTGTAGTCCATTTGAATTCCATGTAAACCGCCTGCCAACATAGAGATATACCAGCTAAAAATCCAAAACAAAACCCCAAACCAGCCAAAAATCCAAACAAGAATACAAAAAAACTAACATGGCTTTCTTTTTTAGTTCTTTTTTATTTTGTAGTTGTATTTAAAGCATGACGAACGTAAGCAACAGCTATAGGCATTAAAAAAGTCGGTCGGACAAACCAGACCTAAATATTCGCATACAAATCACCATATTGCCATTTGTACTTGATGAAAACTGTTCAGTGAATAAGTTAAAGATTTTACATTATTTTTACTTTTGTGTAAATTCACAAAAATAGTTTTTGTAATTTTCTAAGTGTTATGTATATATGTGTCGTCATATTTGTTTCCGTCTACGGACTTCAAAGTATTACTTATCTTACTAAAAAAACATCCCCAGCAGTATGATTTTAGGAAGATTAAATGTAAAAAGTCAAACTTATTATCTTATAACCAATCATTTTTTTGCCATTGGTAGATCTGGATGCCTGCTCGATGATTTGCAAACATGGTTTAACAAAATTTGTGTAAAATATGCATTTTAGTTTAAAAAGATTCTCTTACTTATTTGCAGTACAAATTTATTTGCCACTACCCACCAAGGTTGTTCATACACTATCAGCATTCAAACAGCATGTTTGCTGTTATATATTTGTTTGCCAATCGAAGGTTGCTATACTTGGTTGCGAAGTTCATGTAGAGGTTACCGCAAAATAATCCGAAAAAAATACAGGTTCCCTTGAATTATCATAAAAATAAAGGTCCCGAATAAGGCTTTGCGTCTGAAAATGTTCTATGGGATCTATGGCATCGATTTTTTATATTTATTGTTACTTGGTGGTTTTGCTTCATTAACAAATGTTCTCTGTCTGATTTTTTTGTTTAGCTTAGACATAATTTCAGAGATAAAGTTGTGACGTCAAAAATTTACGTCAAAACGCGACGTCTTAAAGTTACATATAAACGTAGCGTTATAAAAAAGTAACATTCAGCATCACATATTTGTTTAATTTGCAAAGTTTTAGGTTAAAGAGGTTTTACAAAACAAAAGGTACATTACAAATATGGTATCAATTCGCCAAAGCGAAAAAACGCTTCTATATTTCTATCGTGTCTCAAAGTCATATTAGGGCAAAGTATTTATCTATACGTGCGAAGTAATTTAACAAAAGAATGAAGTGCCTTATCATATGTTATTTAACGAATGCGAAAAACAGGTATTAAGTAAATAAACTGCAGTAAAACCTTTTTATCTTTTTATTTACGAAGTATCGGACAACCTTAAATCTAAAAACCGAAAAGTTAAAAAATTATAAATAAGGGAAAAGATTATAAATAAGAATTTATAATAAAATTATAAAACAAACTTTGTTACGTAACTGAAAAAAAGAACAAATGGTGCTTTTAAGTCGGCTATCGAGCCGTCAGGTCATAGGTCGTTCTTAGTAATCGCCGAATGTGGACATTGTGCGGTTCTCAACATTGGTCTCTGGATCTAATGGCAATTTATCGTCGGTACTTAATTGAGCAGGTCATGTTTGCCTTGAGGTCGTAAGACTTTGATACCACGCCCACCGGTGGTGCGCCTGCGGCTTGATGCTGATTGGTCGGCAAATGTGGGCACGCAGTGGGCTGGTGGAGCAACCGTGCTGTCGGGGTGCAAGATGGCGTGGTTTTTGCAGGGTTAGGCGCCCTTATCTTGTTGCTTTTACGTAAGAAGAATTCTGGTGACGATTTCCTAACTCTATAGCTTTTAGGTAAGTACCTGTCGGCCTTTGGATCTGCATGTTGGTAATGTGGGCGGTTCGGCCTTTGCACAGGCCGTACTGTCGTTAAAGTGTTGCCGCCCTAACTGCGCGTTCCAGTTAAGCGACGGGTGACATTAACCGGGTGACATTACGGGTGACATTAAAGAACCTACGCAATGGTAATATTGGCGACTCTTCACTTCGATCAGCCAGATATTTGCCATTTTCAAGTATGCTGAAGCATTGTGGACCTTTTTGTCCAGAGGCGCGTTTAGGTAAGAGACTCTTTGTACAGTTTTAGTTAAAAAAAAAAAGTAGAACATATGCTTATTTTTTGGGATCCTTTGAACACAATCGAAGTTTAGTACATACTTTTACGTTAAAACATTTTTTTTTTAAATTATCCCGTACCGAAGGAAAACTAAACATGCGACCTAAATTCGATCAGCGCTTAATTGACTGTAAAAACTACTATAAGTAACGCTTTTTGCCTATATACTTGATATGATGCCGATGAAGAAAAATAAACCTTAAGCGACATCTAGTGATTTGCTTTTTACTACTGTTAACGTATTATACAAGATTAGGATTTTCTTAAGATAAATTACAATAGTGCAATATATTTCGACTTAATCATTTAGCAACATTAAAACAAACCGTTAACTTGAAAATTATTTTACGTTTACGGAAACAAACAATACAATCAAAAACAGGTCTCGCAGCAAACCAAATATCAGAAAATCCTGATACTACAGAAGCTTGCAAAAAAGTTAAACTAAGGTGCCTGCTCACATTGAATATTACGTACAAAATGTGTTGTTTTAAATGTTTTATAGTCCATTTTATGCCCTACACCAGAGGTTTCCAACGTGGGCGGTACCGCCCCCTTGTGGGCGTTGGCGAGTTACAAGTGGGCGTTTTGGGTCTTTTTTACATTTTCATCAATGTAATATGTAACATTTAAACTTAAATGACAACTTTAGTAATGCGAACTTGTAGTAGTTTCTGGCGTAATAATTGGCTTTCTTATGTTTTTTAAACGCGGCAAAAGATTTGTATATTTGAAGCAGGGTTCGGCAACCTAAGACCCGCGGGACATGAGTCCATTTAAAATACTTTTTGAATGTTTTAACTACGTAAGGGAAATACTTTTGCGCTTCGCGCGAATGACTATTCAACGTCTGGCTTGTCTCACATAAATAAAAACGGTGGCCATTTGACCACTGAAGACCTGTTCTGCGACACAAAACTGTCTGTAACATCATTTACGCACAATTCTAGGTAGCAACATTTACTCCACTTAAACAATTCAGATTATAAATAAACATACAAAACATAGTGAATCTCTATAAGGAGCTTTAGTTTTACAAAAACTAAGGTAAATCAGTTTTAGTGTTTCATTCAAGTTATATTACCAGTTTATGGAAAGTCAATTTTCCATTGTTTGTATAGTAAGCGCACAACATATTTTTATTATTGACGATAAAACAGTCGTTACATATAGCTTACTTTAACCGGATACTGGTGCATGCTTATGGCGTGTTTTAGGGATTGCTTGTCAAATTTCTAAACATCTAATTATAATTAAACAACTTGTATATGATTGTAATCTAGATTATGCGTAACACACCAAGTTGGGGGGGTCTCGTAGGTTTCGACACCTGGAAGCGCAACAATGTTAATAATATTTGGTTATTATTAAGTTACATTGCGTAGCGCGATTTTGTAAGATAGCTTTGGTAAACAAAGATTTTGTGAAAGTCAGCACGTATGATCAGGAACGTGATCATTCACGAAGCACGACGTGATCACGAAGCAAACAACACCGGTGTTCGATAAATTCGGCAAGTATAAAAGTCCACCTTAAGTTGTTGAATACGTGTTCTAAACGAAAGTCCTGTTTCAAATTTGTTAGTTAACCCAAGGCTACTTATTATTAAAGAGGATTTAGTTAGTTGTCAGTCTTTTATAGTTCCGGTTAGTTTTCGATTGCATGTCATGCTTTACTCAACATGGTTTATCATATACTTTACATAAATATATAAAAACTATACTTGTTGCTATTGCTGTAAAAACATATGTTTCTACATATAAACTATAAGTATTTTGAATAACTCAAGAATTTTCTCCTATTTTTCGGTGCCAATCGTAGGCCTAAACTGAAAATTAACAATAGCGTTTACTCTGTGTTTTAAACATCTTATAGGAAGCAATGAATGAAAACCCGAGCCTTTTTTCCTTTCACAACTTTCTGGCAGTAATTATTCTGCTTTCAAGTTTTATCTTCTATGTTGGATTTGGGTTTATGATCCTTACGGTCGGTAAGCGTGTTTCTGCTACATTACGTATACCGGTAGTGTTTCTTTTGTAAAACAAAAAGACCATCTCGGTATTGAACCTGACTAAGACTATTTCGTATTGTCACACTACTTTTATCAATAATTAGCTACAGCTGTGTGTTATTTGCCTTGAAAAAAAAAACATAATTTTTTGCAGCTCAACGAGACGCGATTCAGAAGTCAATTTCCTCTCCAACGATTGCTCTGCAAGAAGTTTGACATCATTTTTCTAACAAATAAACGCTTATCCGAACGAGGTTCTTTCTATAAAAACAACGATTCTATAAACAGAGCGGAAAGTTTTTTTCGCAGTAAGTTTCTACTGAACAATTTTGTTGAAAGTAATGTCATGCAAAACTTACAGAATCACACTTTACCTAGAAACGAAACTCTTTGGAACACCAAGCGACAAAGCGATATATGAGTGACATCGTGTAGTGTGTGACTTTATCAAATAAATTATGGGCTAGACATTGCCTCGGCTAATAAATTGTTGGAGTTTGGTGGTCACGAAAGTTGTCGTGTAAGTATACCAAGCGCGTTCAGTGACCTTCACCCTGTTAAAGGCAAGCTGAAAACACGCATATTTCTACCTGAATAGCTGTTTTATTTATTATTACATCTGGCAGGAAAAGTTAATTTATTGTGGGGATTGAGTTAATTTATATTGGTTTTATATCGAGTTGTTCCCATTTTATGCTAGACTAAAAGCATCACTCAACCCGCCTTTTTCGAAATTGTAATAGCTTATTTCCTTTATACGCCTTCTTAACTGTTTGCTTGCTAGTTTAAACAGTGATCGCGTAAACAACAAGAGTTAGATCTACTTTTTAGTCAAACGTGGTCATTATAAGTTATTTATTGGAACACACAATATGCTTTTTTAGACATTCATTTATGTTATCGCGTACTCAATTTCTAGCGCATGGCAATCTGTAATCATGGCGTCACAAAATTCAATTTATTCAAACAAACCATTTTGTAACATGGAACACCAATTGCGTATAAGTTCTCACCGTGGGCTATGAATTTATACAGCTCTTGGCGATTTGTAAATTGATTTATGTTCTTTAACAAACCTCGTTTTTTCTGGATTAATCTTTTTTCTGGCAGCCCAGTGGCCAAATTAAGACATTCCAGTTGTCAACTTCTAGCTAAAAAAACGTTCTCAATTACCGGCCTGTGATCGGCAGCGTGTAGCGAGCGTGATAGTGACGTAACGAAAACATGCCCGGTGTGTGACGCTACTTTTCGTGACGCAAGCGCACTGCGAGCAATGGACCATCACGAGGGCCTTTTCATTTCGTTGTAGGGCCACCTTTTGGTGCTCATTTGCATCAACGACTTTCCGCTGAAAAACTGGCAAAGGTGCACCCCTGGCTGGCGGCGTGACGAGTACATGTTGATGACGTCGTGGTGGCGTGTTCGATGACGAAGCCCTAGAATTTGCAGACCTTCGCACGAAATAATTTTCGAGAGACGTCATGTATTTCACTTGCTATTTTTATCCCTAAAATCGTGTCTAGTCCTATTGTGCTACTATTTATCCGCTGCTTCTCCTTCTTTTCAAATTAAAACAATGTTTTCAATGTTTGGGTGAGGTCGTTTACTTCAATCTAACGTAGAAATCTGTAGTTCAGGCGGCATAGAAATCCTTTCGGAGGTACAGTTATGCTGTGTAGAAATTAAGATTTCACTGTTAAGTTCGTCTACCCGTTTAACAAGCGTTGTGACTTTTAAAGATACCTTGGGGCGTGAGTGATTGGTTGAACGTGTGTCGCGATGGAAGAACAACTATGCGATAAGCCGTTATTAAAATTAAAGTGCGAAGCGGATAAATGCTACAAACAAGTTAGGCATGTTACTAACCCTGTCAGTCATGCTTGTGTCCCACGCATTCAACATCACGAAGAGATTCAATTTTGAAAAATGGGTGAAGGAAAAAAGAGCAGAATTTGGTAAAATAGGCAAACTAGAATAAAAAAGTAGAAATTTGGGTGGAAGACAAGGTATATTACAAACGTTTGCTCAAATTAATCTCGTAAAGAGCCAGGCAAAAGAGATGGTTGATTATTATTTCTGGTTTGTTGATTAGAATATTTATAAAAAAAAAAAAAAAATTTCAAATGTTATTTTTGTGCATTAGTTTTGACTATCAGTTTTTTATGGTGTCAGTGTTAAATAGATCCATTTTGCGCGCTTCAGCTGATACGTCGTGTATTACCGCGATCCATTTCGGGCGGATTATGATTCACCGATCATGCCGTTCTTAATTCTTGCTTTTGGTTTATTTTAAAAACTGTTCTAAGACTTTGAAATACGCACCGCTGTAAAACTTGCGACTATAAGTTTTGGAATTATGGTATGCAGTACATAAAAAGAATATATTCGCCCAACAATATCCCTTCTAACCGCATTTTTCGGAAAGTATCTAAGTGTTACGTTAGGCGCTAATTAATACGAGTATGGACCATTTGGTCAACTGATAGTCTTTAAAAATCACTGCAGTTGTGTTTTTCCTTATAATTCGTGTTCATGTTTTAACCTTCAAGTAGAGAAATGACCCGGAATAAACCGGAGTATTTCATACTTTATATTTCACTATGCTCCCCATTGTTTTGTACTTTATTAAAAAACAACGTATAAAAATTTACATTCGAGGGCTCGCAATAATGTCTCTCCGCATTTATATGACGAAAACGTAGCTTTTATTAATCTCTACGGCAAAAATAATCTAGTTTTGATATAACGCGATTAGGTTGGTTTGAAGCGAAACTTCCTGAAGGCTGATCAAATACCACAAATAACGTGGAAGTCCCCGTTTTAATGGAAGTTTCCAGAGAAGTGTTATTACAGAAAAAGCGAGGAGCCTGGAACATTTCATAATTTTACATTCCGTGTTTAAAAATATAAACACGGGCTTTAGTTTTCATAGCCTTTGCGAAAAAGACGTAAATACAAGGTGTCAGTGATGAAGGAAACCGTCTGTTTTTGGAGCGAGTCAGAAGTGTGAACCATTAGTTACAACAACCTTGTAGATGTTTCCACATAACAAAGTAAGATCCTGACCTGCCTTAAACTGTTGTTTTAAATGCCGAAATACAATTGTGTGTTTTACACAACTAAGGGCTTCAGCCACTATAGTTGACCGACATAACACCTGCAAAGTACTTTTTTAAGAATTGTTTAAAACAGTTAACAAAATTTGTAGTTATTATTTCTAAAGATGACTATCTTTTACTTCTAGGTGTAGGCCTGTACGATACCGCAAAATAGTATTAAATTATGCGTTTCTGTTTGCTGACGATTACGCCCGGAGGCTATATGTATATTGTTTTCACCAGGGATGAGGTATTTCTTGTTAGGTTGGGAGAGTTTCGGTTTTTGCAGTCGGTTCGTTTGTCACCGACCGAACAGGAGCGGTGAACGGATTAAATTTACGCAGAGGTGCTAAATTTAAAATCCTTGATTTAATCACGCAAACATGACGTGAATAACGAAAAATCCTGTCGCATTTTTTCTCAATTGCCTAGTACTACCGTACACGGAAAAATACTTTTATAAACGCAGCTTAGGTTTTATAAACGCAGCTCAATCTTTTTTTCAGAATCAGTAGCTGTCTTAGAGTAGTATCTAAATTTCATCGTGATTTGATAACCAACAACACTATACCTTCTAAAAAATACAACAAAATGGGAGATCCGAGAACAATAGGTAAGTTATTTTATGCTGTTTAAACCTAAACGCTAATTACAGTATTATTACAGCTCGATTTTAAACATAATAAACTGATATATTTTTTTTTTTAATAAACTGATACATTTTTTTTTTTCAGGTTCCATGAGTCCACATGGTCATTCATCGGCAAACAACAAAAATGCTGAAGAGGATCCCTGGGCTTTACCAGAAGACGATGATGGTGTGTATTGCTGGCGTTAAAGCAAAATAATATATATATATGAAAAAACTATGGTTTAATTTACCGCTACTACTCGATGTTATACCTGTTGTTCGTACAGTTAAAAGTATGTTTTCATTTATGTATTTAAACATAACAAAGCAGGATTAGGGTTTGTAACCAGATTTTGTTTTATGAAGATTACGAAAAATGGTCCGACATGAACGCAAAACGAAGATGTCGTTCGGTGGCAATCCATATCACCAAAATCGTCCTGGTCTTGGCCTGCTTGTATCTGTTCATTTGCTCTCTCAGTATTATGGGATCGTCATTCCAAGTGTTGGGTGGGTAAAACTAAATTAATATTTAAATAATAATTGACAAATCATTTGTCGTTTTTAAGATGGTCGTAAAGGACGCTGCACTGGTCACATTTAATATATGCCTGTTGATAGTAAGTATGGCTGTAATATATCTCAGACTTTTAAGAAGAATACACAGAAATCTTAGTACAAATAGCAACAAAGATCTTAGACCAGTGGTCTCTTACTCTGATGCGACCCACCAAAACAAATTAAAATAAATTCACGGCACAAAGTTTGGAAATAATTGCACTTAAGAAACAGCGATTTTGATAGGATGCTATTATATTATGTATTCGAATAAACCTTTTTAGATTTTGTACGTTACTTTTCCTTCTCAGCCGGAAAGACTGCTGGCACTATCTTCCAGAACAACGTGATTTTGAGTAACCCAGTAGCAGGTCTCATTATCGGAATCTTGGTAACAGTCCTCGTCCAAAGTTCTTCGACTTCCACTTCGATCGTCACCACTATGGTCGGAGCAAATAGTGAGTCAAACAAATTTAGGCGCTTCTGGTAAACCTATTCTACAATGTGTAAACTTAGGAGTTCGAAGCTAAACAGGTCACGCTAAGAAAGAATAACATGAGTAATAAAAAAGCACAGGTACATAAAAACGTTTTTTAAGATCTTTTTTTTATTTTTGGAAATGAAGCCCGTATAATCGTATATTGCGTTTATACGTAACAAAAGTAAAGGAAAAATGAGCACCAAGCACTTAGTTGTAGAGTCGTTGTTAACCACAGCACCAGGTTTAAATTACGGTATAGGCCTACCTTACTATCAATGTGAGATGCTGAATAGACCAATGATCGAATGTGCACTATAATGGCAGCAGCAATGTATGGTGTAACAGTGCCAATAAAGGTGTCATTTATATTATTTAAATACTCGAGCAGCGGTTTCTGTAATCCCAATGCCTCATTTCGGATCAAAGAGCTCTTAAAGTTGCTTTCTCTGTTTCCCAAAAGAATTTTAATTGCTACGAAATCGGTTCCACTTATCACTGTACCTGCGTTATTTCGAGAAAAGTTCGCGTTCGGTTCTCGAAAATTGTATGATTCTAACCTAATTACACCTCGCGTCTACATCCCAAAACTCTTTTGAAATTTCGCTTTTAATTTGGCCGTGTGCTATCTCAAACTGGTGGTTTAAACGATGAACTTTACGGGAAAGCAGAACGTTTTTGAGCTATACGTGTTTTGCAGTTTTTATGGAAATATCTAATAAAACAACTGACACATTTCGTAACCCTTACATCACCTTAACTTAAACCACAATATATCGGTTGATGGAGTAACGATATATTTTGGTGAATTTAATAATATATTTGGGTGAATTTGCCGCCCTAAAATAACCGCCTATAAAAACATGGAATGTATTCCAAGCCGTTTTCATTGTTCACTTTACGTGCGGTAATCTCTTTATGAGTTTCTTTATTATTATGTGGCCCGAAAAAAAAATTGTTTTTTGGACACATGTTGTTTTTGTCCGAATTATGTGGCCTGAAAAAAAAAAATTTTTTTTTGGACACATGTTGTTTTTATCCGAATTATTTTTTTTTTCAGTCAATTTTTTTGTGGCTCACTTTTGACAAGGAAAAAAACATAGTTGGAACATGAAATTTTCACAACTGGTAAATACCCTCCCAAAGTTGTTTCTAATATAAAAATTTTGTGCACAAGATCTAAGGGGAGTTTTTAAGGGGGGTAAAACTGTCATTTTTTGTTAATTTTGGTTTTAAGCACTTTTCAGAGATAAAAAAATGTAAAAAAAATCTGATATATTTATGGATGATGGATACATGACATATACAATGCTAAGTAACAAAATTTTAAACATTAGCCCTGAACTGTTTATCCGGGGGGTCAAAATGCACAACACTTTAGGAAATTTCAATGATATATTTACACTAGAAGGAAATGACATAAAAATCTGAAAATTTCACAAATGTTAGAGAACCATTTAAAGCTGATATTAAAATAAACATTTTACCTCTTGAAAATAGGGGAGTATTTTAGGGGAGCAAAATTAAAATTCGGCCATTTTTGTGTTTAGAGGTGTCTAAAAAACTAAAGAAAACATTGTTAAATAGTTTACAATTATAAAGACAAATTATAGGTTGCTTCACAGCAAAATTTTGACCTTCAACTCAAAATAATTAACCCATGGGGGAAAATAATTAACCAAAAATATAGAAATTAAAGTGATTTTTTGATGGAATAAAAATTGCAGACAAAGTGGTGTACACTGCCTGGCAGATTTTTTATTTAAACTTGCGGCGGTAAAATATGTTGTTTTGTAAGAGCAATAAGTTAATTCACTAAGACGAGACACTTTGCACAATGGATGTTGCACGCGCTGGACAAAAAAGCACAGCAGGGAGCCAGCCGCTTCGCGGTCAGAATAAGGCAAGCGATATGAACAAATTCTGTATTGAAGGTTTTCTGCCGCTAGATTAGAGTAGATAGCTGTAAAGAACTAATTCGAATACATCACACTATTGACTTTTGTCCCAATTAGAGGCGTATAGGGGTGCAAGAAAAAATTGTCAAATATTTTTTAATTATAAAGACAAGTTATAGGTTTGCTTCGCAGCCAAATTTATATTAAGACCACTGGCAATCAATCTTGTAAAAGTGCACCATGGTCCATGTCCAACCTATAACACGCAACTTCGGGCCACATCCGCTTTTGCCTGCTAAACACCGAAACTGGAAGCACAACATTGGAAGTATATGGACACTGCTGACAAATAAGACCCGTTGAAAGAATATAGAATAACCAAGGTATACCACCCTGGTAAAGTACAGTAGAACTGCGCTATACCCCCCTGGTATAATATAGTAGAACCGCGCTATAGACCCCTAGCAAAATATACAAAAACCGCACACCTGTCTAGTTGTTTTCGTGTATGTCTGGCATCAATACATATATGGCAGCAATGTTGCTAGTAGGCCTATCTGAGACGTGAATCTACTATACCTCAAACCAAATTTTTCATGGTGTGTCGCCTCAAGGCAAGTTGATATGTTTTGTGTAAACCAATTCTACGACTGTCTTATATAATCTGTTATATAAGAGGCATAGTAATACAAATCAAAAGACAGCTCTAATACAAATCAAAAAGAATCAAAAGACAAAAAAAAACCAGCTCCTCTGGTAATTTTAGTTCCTATTAAATTACCAGAGGAGCTGTTTTTTTTTTATTTAGGCTATACTACGACTGTCTCGTTTACTACTATATATCTGTATTACAAAGTTGAAGCGTATACTGCTAAATAACCATCATGATGGCTGTGAAACCCTTTATAATTATCATGGTTCTAAAATTTGGTCTTCCGTGGAAATTTAGAACAACAAGAATAATTTCTTTGTTAAAATTAATTTGTTTTGTAGTTATCACTGTCCACGATGCCATTCCAATCGTAATGGGGGCCAACATCGGAACTTCCGTCACCAACACTATCGTCTCTCTTTCCCAATCCATGGATGTTACGCAATTCAGGAGGTTAGTCAGCAAATGAGTAAATTACGACCTAGAAAAAAAGGTAAAGATGGAATTTGTTTTACAGCTGCAAAGGGATTTAGGTGAAATAATATTAGGATTAAGCATGCATTTGAAATTTGTTTATTTTCTAATTATAAATACGTCAGAAATTTATAAAATATTGTTTATAACTTTACGTCAGATTTGATCTTAATAGGTTTATCGAATCATTTAGAAGCTGATTTAGAATAAACCTAATGTAAATATTTTGTGCTTGTTCGCATAGGGCTTTTGCCGGTGCAACTGTACACGACATCTTTAATCTGCTGTCCGTTCTTATACTATTACCGATTGAGGTCGCATCTGGTATGCTGTGGAGATTGACCAAAGCCATAGTGGATTCCATCTTCGTTGGCGAGGTCGAAAAACCGCCCAAAATACTCAAGGTGGCACATTGACGCTGTTACTTTGACATTTCTCAAGGCATAGTGCTGCCCTAGCAAGCAAAAACCTGGTGTTTTCTACTTGCACAACTATATCTAGACCAGTGGTTTTCAACCTTTTTTACCCGTGGCCCCTTTTTGATGCTTTAAGATAGTCGCGAGCCCCTTACATATTTCTGGTGTAATATCTGCAGTTAGTTCTTTTTAATAATTCAGTGTATGCTCCTAGTGCACCCTTGTGTTGAGTAAAGTAACAGAAAACACCAATTTACTTTTTGACCGGTTTATTTTAATGTGATTTCTGCTGCTTCATCTCCGAAGCAAGTCCTGAAATGCGTTTTTGTTTTTGACGATGCTAGAATGGTCAATATTCCATAACACCTAGCGCACGTAATTTTTGCCCTAAGATAGCATAAACCAAAATGCAGTAGGCTACATGTAAACTATTGTAATGGTGCCTTCCATTTTACAATATATTTGTTACATCACAATCGAAGTGTCACGTCACACGCAATGCGATTTACAATATGTTACAATGTGATTTTATTACTTACAAGGTTGTGATTAAGCGATAAGCATGTTTTCCCAGCGGTAATTAATTTAATGCAGGTATATTTTGAACTTTTTGTGGACCCCCTAAAACGTTTTGCGGACCCCCGGTTGAGAACCGCTGATCTAGTCGTTTGTTACATTGGTACATTAATTAAAGCAGTAAGGTTTCTCTTGTTTTTAAGGCATAAACTTAATACAAATGTTTCGTTGTTCTTGGGATTATTCATCACTTAATTAAGGTTCGGTTTATTTACCAGGTCATTACGGACCCGCTGACGAAAAAAATTATCCAAGTAAATAAGAAAATAATAATCGAAGTTGCCCATCTCGAAGAAAACGAGACACTGCCAGAGAACGCAACAATGCTGCAGGTTATTCAACTTCGTCACTTAATTTCTGTCACTACCGGTAGGCCTACTGTGATAAAAATTTAATAAAATAACTGTAAGGTAATACAATAACCGGAGGCTAAAGGTAATACAATAACCGGAGGAGCTATTTTTTATCCTAACGCCTGGTAGCAACTACACTGTTTATTTCATCAGTACAAAATAAGGAACTGTGTGCTAAGTTTTTCAATATTCAAGCAGTTCTGATTATCTTTGTCGTTTGGGAACATTTCTGTCTAAACTTTAATAATTTGTTGTTTTCTAAACAGACGACGTGCAAAGACTACGTCAACGGCAGTACAGTTAAAGTGCCATGTAAGTAACCCGTAACGTTGTAGAGCTAAAATTTGAAAACTCTAAAAGCGGATGACTTTAAAAAAAAAACCTTTTGTGATATTTTTAACTGAAGGCTAATCTCTAATCCGGCCAGACTTTTTTAGAATGGAAAATGTAAGAGTAAACGTTGTGAAATTACGTAACAACTTTATCCTTTAATGCTCTTAGAGCAGGGGTGGGCAACCTTTTTAACAAAACGGCCAGTTAGAAAATGTAATGCTTACAGGAGGGCCGCACGTCAAATAAACACTAATTCACATTTTCAGCTTTTACTAAAAACTAATGAGCGGCTAGGCTGCAACTCCGGCAGTTTTGTCAGTGTCTACTTGTGGATTCGGAAATAAATTTCCTACAATTCCAATGACACCTTTCTCGTACGGATCGCCTCAGTGCAATTTACTTCACAGCCTTAATTCAAAACCAGCAGTTAAACATAACATCTCAATATGCGTGGCAAAAGTCTGTTACACCTTGACGGACCTTACGAATGAAGATTGATTTGTCATAGATGCTTCCCATTTGAGTTCAACTGCATTAGTGTAGCGGTGTAGCCTATGGCACTTTAAACCAGGGCTGAGGAGTCGATTAAAAATAACCCGAGTCCGACTCCGGCTAACAAAACAAACCCGAGTCCGACTCCCGACTCCCGAGTCCGACTCCAGTCAAACGTGCAACTTTGTCGAGTCCCGAGTCCGGCCCTGACTCTACAGCCTGTATTTCTGCAACTTACATAACTAAAATAACTTGAATATTCAGCACTCCACTTATAGGGGTGTCATGTAATTCATTTACAATTTACACTGTACTCACAATATGTGGTTGGAAAATAATACACCAAATGTTATTCCACTTTTACAATTTCAAGTTGGCATTAGTTTTATAATTTGGTACTGCGCATGCGCATGTCGGACTCGGGACTCGGGTAGTTTTGCGCGGTCTTACTCGAGTCCCGAGTCCGACTCCGGCAAAACAAACCGACTCCTCGAGTCCCGAGTCCGACTCCGACTCCGCAGCCCTGCTTTAAACAGGAAACTGATAGAGCAAAAGTCCCAACATGGTGCACACCACTAGCCTTATTTAGGAAAAAATTAGCTGAAAAAAGGTGAAGGGCCGCACGTTGCCACCCCTGTCTTAGAGTCATCAAAAATGTATCGCTAAGAAAAGGTTGAGCTGCTTCAATTTGTAGGCTGAATAAAACCGTCATACTTAATAAACTTTGTATGCCTTAAAGACTTTAGGTTTATTAAACAAAACACAATTATAGCACATACGTACATAAACACATAGCAGTTGGTGATTTCTAAGCGTTACAAGATTTAGGCTACATTAGATTTAGGTATGTATCAACTTTTATCGAATTTTCTTTCTCTTAAACGTTGGTCATTTCAGAATGACTATAAGATGACAAGTTCCGTTTTTTGTTTTTATTTTATATATTATTTTAAGTAAATAGGAAATTTTGTTATCGTATCCTGTGGACCTGTAATCCATATAAGGCTCTCAAAAAATTTAAAATAAGTTAAATGGCGGATATTTATAATTTTAAAAGTGTTCGATGCACAATAGTATTAAAAAATATAAAATAGGAGAAAAAACAAATAACACGGCTAATTCAAGAAAAATCATAACAAAAAGCATGCTTACCTGTAGACTAAATAACCCTTGTCTACAACCTAGTCCAGGAATGGCGAACCACTGACCCGTGGGTCACGAAGTGGCCCACCACATATTTTTAATGACCCACTTAAATGTTATCAATCATTTTCAGGAAAATATTAATGTAAAAACAATCTTAAAAAACCCTGGTTAAACCTAATTCTGAATTCCTGTAATCCCATAAAAAATGCTGCATCATTTGTTAACTATATAGGCTCTTCATATTCGCGGTAATCCGAATTTGGAAATCGTCCAAAAACCTTGAATTACCAACCCAGACAAAAGCACTTCAAACGAGGCAGCAGAAAAGTTTCGCATAAAATTAGAAAATATTTAAATATAGGCTATGACCCATACTTGCATTTTGTAAGAATTAAGGTCGTAGTTATGACCCGCGCGATGAAAAGGTATGCTATCCATGACCTAGCCCATGATTATAGGGTTTATTGGACCTGGAAGCCGATATACTTATCACTATTGGTGTATTGTATATGCTTTATGGTGGAGTTCTGCTTTTTCAAATATCTTAAAATCGAAACGCAGGCAACTCGGGTCACTACATTTTTGCGGGCGCCAACAAGACAATGGGAGACGGAGGTGCTGGAGCAATTCTTCTGATCGTGTCACTTGTCGCTCTCTGCGTATGCCTGGTGCTAATGGTAAAGCTTCTCCACTCCATGATGAAGGGCAACATCGCGCGAACCATTAAGAAGGTTATCAATGCCAACATCCGTTATCCCTTCAAGTGGCTAGCAGGTTTGAATGCCATTCTTCATCTTGTTTTTATTTTTTGGACAGTTTAACGCACTTTCAAATATAACGCTTGTCGCGTTAACCTTTTGCCGCTCAAATACCGAAATTGTGCATAGTTTGAAGGACCGTTGAATGTCGAGCTAAAGGTTTATTTTTATTTTTTTTAAATAACTTATGATCGGTAGTAATAGGTATCCTGATTATATATTTTTATATTAGGCTACTTGGCTATCCTGGTGGGAGCAGGTTTGACGTTTGTCGTCCAAAGCAGCTCTGTCTTCACGTCGACAATGACACCCCTGGTGGGTATCGGGGTGATCAGTATCGATCGTATGTACCCGCTCACACTTGGTTCCAATATCGGGACCACCACAACTAGTTTGCTAGCAGCGCTGGCCAGCGACCCCGAATCACTGAAGCAGACCCTCCAAATCGCGCTGTGCCACTTATTCTTCAACATCTTTGGCATTTCAATTTGGTACCCAATACCGTTTATGAGAAAAATTCCGATCAAGGGCGCAAAGGCGCTCGGCAATACCACGGCCAAGTATCGCTGGTTCGCTGTGTTTTACTTGCTCATGGTGTTCTTCCTTATTCCGGCCGCTCTGCTCGGCCTTTCCATAGCGCACATCTGGGCCATGGACGCCGTCCTCATAGTGGCAGGCGTCGTAGTCGCGACAGTTACTGTGCTCAACGTGCTACAGTCGTACATTCCCAATCGGCTTCCGCCCAAGTTGCGCACCTGGGAGTTTCTGCCGATCTGGATGCACTCGCTTAAACCTTACAATCGCGTGTTCACATTGCTATGTGGAAGCTGCGGATGCTGCAAGCGAGTTTGTAGCAGCAGTCACGGCGCCACGAAGAGCGAGGTTCACGAGAACGGTGCTTTCGACATGACAGAAAATGACACTAAGGTTTAGAGAACCGAATCCTCTAGCACAGGGGTCGGCAACCTACGGCCCGCCGCCTCTTTGACAAATTAGACGCGAGTCCATTTCACATACTTTTTGACTATTTTAACTACGTAAGTGCAAAAAATTTGAACTCGAATTTTAAATCAATCAAACGCTTTTTAGAGCGCTTTGCGCCAACAATTTACTGCCTGCTAAAATGTAATTAAACGTTTTAAGTGCAAAAACGATCCGAGTCCCGTCTGATTCACAGTTGTTCTAATATGTTAATAACACAATTCTTAGTTATCATTTTGTGCGAGATCTTTTTGAGTTTGGTTTTGGCCCGCGAATAGAAAAAGGTTGCCGACCCCTGCTCTAGCAGTATGAGATTCGGAGACAAAGTCTTATCGCTGTAGAGTGTACAGGGTTGCCAGTTAGGATTTTTTAAAGCCAAATTAGGAAATTTAGGTTTTTTTTTGAACCTCTTTGGATTTTATTTTTTCTAAAAAAAATCCAAATTAAATTTGGCTTTTTTTGGCCTTTTTTCAGAGTAAATTTGGCTTTTTTTATTTTTTCTATCTGGCAACCCTGCTGCTGTAAACTATGCCATTTTTTGTACATGCGTGGTGTGTACGTGTACGCCAGTGCGATTTTTTTTTTAATTTTTGACGTATAGAATATTTCATAGGTGAATGTAGCTTGTATGACAAGGGTATAGTTTAACATTAAGGCCTTATTTTGCTAAAAATCCATTTGGCAAATCTAAAGAATACATCAAAGTGTCCTTGTTGGAGCACTTTTTTATATACTTTCTATAGTGATATACAACTTATTGTTCGTCGACATATTTTCTGATAAGTTATTTTGAAGTAGACTGCAATCTGACAAAATGACAATACTTCTTTGTTGGATAACTCGTTTGACAGGGGCTAAAGCCGTTTGTGTTTTTTTATTGTAAATGCTTAATAAATTAACAACCTTGCAGCCTACTACACAGTTCTGCCGGTAGTTTCGAAGTGATTTAAATATTGCTTACCTTTCGCTGAATTCTGACTTTTTTATCATTCCGTTTATCATACGCCTAAAATTTATGACACCGGAAAGCAGTAAACAAGTCAGTCAGTTTGAAATGAGTTCTTATACAAGGGGAAGTACCATTGTAACTATCCGTTTTCTTTTAAGGTAAAAAACATCAGACAGCTGTGATAGTGGTCACAAAAAATACAATCGGCGGTAAAACGAACGGTTGTTCTGTCAAAATATTTCAATTTGCACAGTAAATTTGCAAAAAATCGTAACGGTATATCCACCCGATCCGTCAGAAATCAGTGCATATCTAAGCAAAAAGGTCTATGACAATCAGCGCATCCTAAGGCAGAAAAGTCTAGACTTTTAGACCTTGAGGTCTTGGACAATGCACTGATTGTGAGCCCTATGCAGATTTGGTTTGTGAGCGTTCACCCCATCCGTCAGAAATCAGTGCAGTTCTAAGCAAAAAGGTATACGACAATCAGTGCATTCAAAGAATCAAAAAGTTCGACTTTTAGGTCTTGGACAATGCACTAATTTGCATTAACAAATGTGCATAAGAAGATTAAGTTTAACAATACTTGACCCAACCAAACCCAAACGCTAACCAGCGCCCTAACCCAAATAATGTGCGATAATTTAATAATTATAACGCTTCAGGCCCCAATACCTCAATTTGTGACGTAATAATCTTAAATGCAATTGACGAGAAACCATCTTATGCCCATCCGAGTATGGGCTTTTTTCCCTAGCATTTAAAGAATTATTAAAATAACGCACATTATTTGGGTTAGGATTCGGGTTAGCGTTAGGGTTTAGGTGGGTCAAGTGTTATTAATCCTATCTCATACTTTTTGTTATCTTTTCTGAACTTTTAATGAATATTTTTAATTAATTTACGCCGGGAGTTTACCTAAAGGTGCAAATCAGTGCATTGCCAGGACCTCAAGGTCTAAAAGTCTAGACTTTTCTGCCATTGGATGCCCTGATTGTCGTAGACCTTTTTGCTTAGAAATGCACTGATTTCTAACGGATCGGGTGGTATATCAAACCAATGGTCATAGGTTTATATGATGTCACAATAAAATATTTAGCAACTGACAACTCAACAGACAATATTAAATTTTATAGGGATGGCTGCGTTTAAACAACACATGGAAAGTATAACGAGATTGTGTGGAAAACACCAAGAGCTAGCCAACCTACAAAATCTTGCCTTATCTCATCCTACAATTTCAAAGGCAAAATAAACATATTTATTCAGCATCTAGAAAAAAAAAATTTTACAACGTAGGATGAGATAGGGCGAGATTTTGTAGGTTGGCTAGCTCTTGGTAATTTTTGTGTATACAGTTATAAAACAAGTTGTCAAAATTAAAAATACAAAATGCACTACAAAAAACGATAATTTGCTTAGAGTCACTTCGCACTAAACTGCCTTAAAGTAAACCTAAATTTAATAAATAACTTACATTTAGAGTGATTTTACGCAAAATACACTGGTTCGACTGCGCAGACTACTGTGATGGGGATAAACTAGAGTACTAGACCATCCTTTCCAACCTGGGGTGGCTTTGGTCTGTTAAAATAACTTGTGGGTACACCTTCTCCACTGTGTGAAGTATGGTAAGCACACTTGCAAGTTTTATTCAACCTTATAAAAATGCACCCCAAAAAAATCCAACCTGTACCCCAAGTACGTAAAATGCTAGTGCAGCAGACATTTACATTGCAATGATTGCATCGGAAAATTGAAAGTACACCCAAAGTGCACCTTTTTTACCTTTGTTGCACCCGGCCACCCAGATTGTTTTTGCTGTACATGGGCGACATCTCGTTGGAATCTGCCATACTTTCAAGACTGACACTTACTATATTTTTCACAGCGAGGTACAGGTGAAGGTAGCCTAAGCATATTAACATAAAATCTTAATTATGAATTTATGTATATACAACTTTGAGCAAATAATAAAATTATTAGGTACCCTTTAGACACCTGAAAAAATGCAGGACCTGTCAATATAAAATTTATAAATAAATCCAATTTTTACTTAGTGTTAATGCCAAACATTAAACTTGGCCACAGCCTACATTTTGAAATTTAAGCAGGTCGCCAAGTTGTAAAAGACTCTGTGGTAGGAGGCCCAGACTTCAACAAGTATGAGAACCATGGTTTAAATTATTGAACAACTTACCAACAATGAATTTATTACATTGGTCATTCATAACAAAATAAATTCCAATTAAATGAACTGTTGTTATACTTCATAAATTTATTTTGATACTAAAATTGGGGCAAATCTGACTCAACAAATTATTTCCAAAAAAAATTATATTTTCCATAAAATTAGCATAAAATAATTAAGTTATACATATCAAAATACGTTTACACAGAATCCAATCATACAAAAGAGTAAGAATGCCAAATACTTTAAGATGAATCTAGCCACAACCTACATTTCGAAGCTTAAGCAGGTCCGACACCACTTGTTAACATTCCGTAAAAGGGGGCCAGATTTGCCAAATTATGAGAACTACTGGTTTAAACTACCAAAAACAACTTACTAAAAATAAACTAAATACAATTTTCGTTAATAATAATTTGCAGTCGGAATATTTCAAATTAAATAAACATTGACATATCAGGTGTTGTTATACCCCATAATTTATTTTGATACAAAGACTAGGGTATATCTGAAATTATTTCCTTAATTGCAATAAAATTATCCTAAATCAGGGGTACCCAACTCAAACATGCCGGCGTGCCAATTTTTATCTTACAACTTCTTCTCGTGCGAAAGTACTTTTTTGCAAAATATTTAATATAAAAGTTATTCAAAAACATTTCTTTATTTAATCAAGCAAACCATTCATAATTGACCAAAACTGCTTCTTTGCAAACGTTTGTTTTCAGCAAAACTAGGAAGTTGGTCCTAAGCCGTGTAGTTAGCCATGCGCATTACGGCATCTAAGTGTCTGTCGGTAAGCTAACTTTTGCTTCCTTTTCTTCAAACCAAGCTATATAATGATGTGGATCCTAGCCTTCGTCACAGTATCATGTTATAGTATCAAGTATATAATTGTTAGTTGTCTAATTGCCATTATTGTTTTATATTGTAAATATTTAATGGCAAATGGCTGTAAAACAAATTAGGTACTTTGGTAGAGCTTGTAAGCCGTCCTAATTAGGTAATGTGCCACATTTGGCATGCATACTGTGTGTTGGACACCCCTGTCCCATATAATACAGTTATCAAAAAATATAAAAATAACGTTCACACGCAATTCAATCAACCAGAGTGCATAACTTGTAATGTAAAAATTACCTTTTTTATATCTGTAATCTGTTTTTTAAACTGTAATGGCTAAATTTACAACATAAACCTTTTCCTTAAGCATAAACTTATCACTGAATCCACTAATGAACTCTTTTAAATAAAACTAATCTGATTTTTCTCGTCTAATATAAATAAATAGTATGATTTTTTCATATGACCACATCTATTTTTAAAATAGTTTAGTTATTAAATAAACCTGATGGGTCGCTCATCAAAAGACAAGCGTGATGTTTATTACCGCCTTGCAAAAGAAGAGGGTTGGAGAGCTCGAAGTGCATTTAAACTGCTGCATTTGGATGAAGAGTTTAACTTGTTCCATGATGGGGTGAAACGTGTTGTGGACCTTTGTGCTGCTCCTGGCAGCTGGAGCCAGGTCCTAACTAGAAAACTTAGGTAGACTGAGTTTATCAGCCGTGTTTTGGTATAAATATATGAAATTGTTGTTTTATGTTTTAGTCTTTAAATCGGGACATGGTGCATCATAAATACTTTTAATTGATTTGAAATAAGTCTTACCTATAGAATTGTCATTACTACAAATTAGAGATTGACCTATATCAGTCTTTTAGACCAATACCGGTATCCGATTTTTAACAATTTTGTCAAGCGATACCAAATACAGATACCGATTTATTTTATATACCTAGGAAGTGTTCAAAACTTGAATTAATTGAAAATAAAATCCAAATAACGTTTTAGTTTATATAGGAGAAGGCGGGGCAAAACGGACCCCTTAAGACCGTGGTTCTCAAACTGGGGTCCGCGAGACAATTTTCTGGGACCGCGAAGCACCTAACAAAAAATCTAAACGACGCTCGTGAAGAAGAAAACCTCTTTTGCAAAAAAAATTCAGGAAACCTACTTTTCCAAAGCAAGCTGATTAGTTGTTCATTCCCGTTATTGTACACTTTGAGTTGAATTGTCCATTGTGACGTCATAGTATTGTATTGTGCTAATGAGAGTTACGTTTTTACAGCTTTCTACGCTGTCACTGTGGGCTGTACGGTTAGTCAGTCACGGTTTTAAAACTGTTTGTGATTGCTTCACACAAAAAAAGTGATTCTTAGAGGTTAACATAGCTGAGCTGATAGCAAAGAAGCAAGTACACCCATTCCATTGATAACATTAAAAACAAGTGTTATTTTATATATATTTTTAAGGGACCATGAGCAATTGAAAAAGTTGCTGAGGGACCGTTGCGCAATTTTTCTAAAAAAGTTTGAGAACCACTGCCTCAAGAGATAATGCTATACATTGAGTTTCACAAAATATTTTTTGATGAGTAGGGTATTAACTTAAAGGTCTTACTGAAAGATACTCATGTGCTAAACAAAAACTGAAAGAAGCATACATTCTGAATAAAGTAACCTTTGCTGTCGATTTTTACACGGGGCAAAACGGACCCCTGGTTGGGCAAAACGGGACCCACTAATAAAATAGAATTTAATTGCCTTGTTGTGTTGAAATTCCGGATCAAGGATTTTTGTTTGAGGGGCGCATAACAATTTTCTGAGATATTGTCACAAGTTACGTCATAATTTAAGTAATGGTATACATAGCGCCGTATAGGTTGAAAATAATTTGCACAAGTAGGCCAAAACCACAAAATAGCACTATACTAAGTAACATTGCAACTAGATAATAAGTTACATGGTTGTAAATAGGCCGTACGTAACTGCCATATATTTCTCCCAATATATACCAACTCACAAGTACTAAAACAAATAGCAATCGAGCTTTTTTACAACAGATCTTGGTAAAATTTCTGATTGTTTGGCCTTCCTACAAAATTGATCAAAACATGATTTCTTTAAAATTTTTCAACTTAAAAAGCCAACTGTGTCGGATTAATAAACAGACTCTTATATTTGGCCACAAACGTTTTTTCGACAATAGTCGCTGTTCAGCAAACAAATATTGACGATGGCAGTTTTTGTTAACGATAAAAGTGAGGGGTCTGTTTTGCCCCTGGGTTCCGTTTTGCCCCGCTTCCCCCTACCTTTATTATAATTAAACTAAATTTTGTATACTAACTTGGTGTGAAGCTAGAACTCAATTTGTTTATCAAAAAATGGGTAAGTTGTGTGTTGTACAGCAAAAATTATATAATATTTTAGTAGTTAAATATCGGCCAAAGTATTGGCCTATATTTACCGTTAACAATATATCAGAAGAAACCAAATATCAGGCTGGCAGAATCTTGCCAGCCTTCTGGTGACAAGCATTTTAGGCGTAAATTCTTCGTTTTTTGGTCGTGCCCCAAAACTTAAATGGTGTGTTTGTCAAAGGAATGTAACAACCTTGCCACGTTTAGGCGATAAACAAGACTATTAAGAAGTAAATGAAATAATAAAAAGTTAAAAAAAATGTTTTGTGACATAAAGAAATACATATGGGTTATGCTGAAGTACAGACTGGGGGGTGCACATGTATTCTTTTCGTACTCTAACACTGTTACATAGATAAGCTGTTTGGGGGCAAACTCATGTGCACACGTGCAACTCAAAATCTGATTGAAAAGCGAGAAAAAAATCAAGTTGGGAGATATTTTTTTTTGAACTGGAATAAATTTTTAATAAAAAAGAATAACGGTGTGTTATAATCCAAGTTAATAGAAATTGTTTGCTGAAATTACAGTCACACAGTGAAGTGCAACATGCCATAGTATGCATATTATCTCTTGGCTGAATAGATATCCTTCAGAGACGCAACCATAGCTAAACGAGGCCGGAATTTGCGCGAAGCGCGAAAAATGTTTGCTTTTTTCTTTATTCATTTTAAAAAATATTGGATTGAATATGTGTAGAACAAGCACACATTTTTTTTTGGAAAATTGATCTTTAAAAAAAAATAAAAAATTTCCTTTTTTTTCTTTTTTTTTACTTTTTTTTGGACCAATTTCTTTAGTTTTCTGGCTTATTCTTCGGCCGACATAGTCGCCAAGTCGCCAGCCTTCTGCCATACTGCCAAATATCGGCGGATATTATCGTTAAACCGATGTATCAGTCTATCTCTACTACAAATTTACCATAAATATATATTTGGAGCACCAGACCAATAAATTCATTCTATAATTGTTGTTTAGAAAACCTGATGATGAACAAAGTGATGTGAAAATAGTTGCTGTTGACTTGCAAGCAATGGCTCCATTGCCAGGAGTGATACAGCTGCAAGGAGATATAACTAAGGTCAGTATTTATCTATGATGATTTGATAAATAAAAATGTTAATGTATTATATTGATCGTATTATAATTTTTATGTGTTTTATTTAAATTAGCCATAATAATTGCTCTTACTTGCTACTATGTAAATTAAAATAAATGGAATTTCAGGTTTCTACCTCACAAAGCATTATTTCACATTTTGAAGGAGAACCGGCAGATTTGGTTGTGTGTGATGGTGCACCTGATGGTAAGTTAAATTCCTAGTTGTAACTTGGATTGCACGTTATTTAAAATATAAAAAATTAGTAATATTTTGAAAATGAAAACAAAAATAATCTGGTTTAATTGTAATTATTTATGAACAATTATCTATGTTTAACCCTCACACATACTTGTTACATATGATTGTTGTTTAAATTTGGGTCAATGATTTTATGCGCAGTAACTGGACTTCATGATATTGATGAATATATACAGGCTCAACTTCTTCTTGCAGTAAGTTTTGATCAAATAAACTAGATTTTTATTTAGGGAGAGGACATAAAAAATCTAACATATGATGTCACATAATCAACCAGTAAAGTGAAAATAGCCTGAAGCTCGAAAAATGCGTCTATTTGGCTTCAGTTGGCTTTGTTTAAAAGCTCCAAAGCTTTTTTGGCTTGTGGCACTGTACAAAAATTATAAATTGTTTGGGCACCATCACTAGTGTTTGTGCTCAGTGGTTTATTTAGGTTTTGCAAAATTCCCGGGAATTTTCGGAAACTTAATGGCCTTTACTGTTTAGATTAAAAGTATTATGTATAACTAAAATACTTGGTTTAGTTTATTAACTGCAAAAATGAATCATCACTAGGGCCCGCAAAAGTCAATCAAGTCAAAATTTTTTAAGGATCTCATCTATCCACGAATCAAAGAATAAAGTTGTTTCAGCACCTAGGGAAGTTTCGTGTTAACAAGAAGTTAATAGGTCCAAATACAGTTAAATGTACAATAAAATCAACATTTTCAATAAAGTCAAAATTTGTCACATTATGGCTTTTCTTGAGAGTAATTTTTGTAAAAAATGTTGTGGAAGCGTTGTAAATCAGGAACTGCAACACAATTAAGCCATATTAACCCTTAAAAGCAAGAGGTCACAATGCCCACTTGGATCAGCAGTAAATTTTATCGCAAATTGTCCATTTTTTTTATTCATTGTTGCATATTTATATAATTCTTATAAAACACTTCCTATTCATAAACGTGGTCTTTTCAAAGATCAACAGTTTGGATTTTAGGAATAGCCTACAGACATTCTGTAATACAAAAGTGCCTAAGCAAGCTAAATCTATCGCTTTCATAATCCATAAAACACCTTGACTTTTCGACAAAATGTTACGTTTGGGTCTTAAATCGACAAAATATTATGTTTGGGTAACTGGCATCAATTCAAGGAAGAACTGTGGCCTCTACAAATAAGCAATTTCGTTAAGTCAAAATTTAATAAACAATAAAGTCAAAAAAAGTTTTTTTTTAGGTAAAAATAAAAATGGCCCTAATCATCACCAATCTTTTTTTACAAACAGAAACAACACCGACTGGTCTGGGCCAAAATATCCCCCAGCTTGCGGTAGCTGAATCTTTAACATTTGTGGTTTTCTTAGGTACAAAGTCATTGTACTAGTTACTGCCGTTTAGCATCTACTCCTGCTCGGCTAGAAATGCTCAAGATAGGTTTTCAATATTTTTTTCTGGTTGATGAAATATTTAACAAATGTTTCAAACATAATAAATGCCAAATTTGAAAATTCCCAATATTCACATTATTCCCGTTCCCTGGTTCTTCAAAATTCCCGGAAAGTTTTCTAAATTTCCGGAAACTTTACAACCCTAGGTTTACTGTAACTCACAATAAACAAGATTGAAATAGCACACACCAACTGTGCACAAGGTTAAAAAAACTTCAATTGTTTTACACTAATCGCACAGAAAAGTTTGTATTAAGAAGCATAAAAATAGGGCAAAATTTTAAATTCAAAGAATTTTGAAATATATCTCAGCACCCTTGCATTACAAATGGCATGTGAAACCCTGGGGTTAGACGCAGCTGTTGCAAGGATTCGGCGAGAACGACATCTGAAACATAAATGCTGTTGTTTCAAGCTAAATTTGAATATCTTTTATGCCCCAAGGTGTCATGTAACGTTTTAAATTAAAAGTTTGGTTAATTTAACCTATATAAATGCAAGTTTATAATTTGATTGTACACAGTTTAAGCTCCTAGGAATAAAAAACAAATCGTGAGCGAAAATTTTGGGTTCAACGAAAGCTTGCAGAAAAACATAGTGGTTCGTACAGGTTGCCAAAGGTTAAGAACCACTGCCTTAGAAGTACACTGCCTAAAAAATTAGGACTATATGATTTTCACAACTAAATGGCTGCACCTCAATCATGTGAAAAGTTTGAAGCGCAAAAAAGCATACCTTACGTCAATCTTGTTTTAAAAGTTGGATAAGTGTTATTCGGAATACAATGGCCATACTGCAATGGTGTATGGAAAATTGCATTAATTGGATAATTTGGCAGAACGGTATATTATTCGTTTTATAGTATGTTTTACATTATGATATGGCAATATTTTGGGTACCAAGGCGCAGTGTAATATTTCACCTTAAAAACAAATATCCTGAATCCGCCACTGTTTTCGTTGTGGTTTTACATAGTGGGCCTTAGGTCTGAAAAGAGTACTTAAGGCCGCGACAAAAAAAGTTTGCCAACCACTGCTATAAACGATTAATTATTTTCTGCAGGCTCTAAACATCACAACACATGTGTTAAAAATAGGAGGAACATTTGTTGCAAAGATTTTCAGAGGTTGTATTACAGCTTTATTTTTTTTATTGTAACTACTCAATTAGACTGATAACTAATGTTTTTTTCTAGGCAAAGATGTGTCACTGCTCTATTCACAGTTAAGACTTTTCTTCAACAAAGTTACCTGTGCAAAACCAAGAAGCTCTAGAAACTCAAGCATTGGTAACAGTCATATTATGTGTTATGTTACTTCCACAAAGCAAGCATGCGAATTTGTAGTTAAAAGTGTTTCCCAAGTAAAAAGGGACAAATAAAATACAGGACTTCCCTATCAAAGATTAATACGTATTTTTAACTTTTTTTAATGAGCAATGTTTTGGGTGTCTATTTTTAAAACGAAATGCCTACTGAAGAACATAAAAACCCGCAGAGGCTTTTGTTGTCTGTGAGAACTACAATCCACCAAAGGACTACATTCCGAATATGTCCAACCCTCTCCTTGACATGGACTATGATCTTTATGAAAATCAACTGGAAGGTCCCAATAGGGTGATTGCACCGTTCTTAGCCTGTGGAGATCTCAGCGGATATGATGCAGACCGCACGTATCCCCTAAAGGTCATTTCATTTTTGAAATTAAAACGTTTGTTGTCGCTATGAGATTGTTTTATTCTTGGTTAATAAGTTTTCAGCCCAAACCTATTGAGGCGAAGATTTATTTCGTCATTTTAGTATTTTCAAACAATTGTTGTAATTCAATGTAGTATTCAAAATGCATGTTGCCAAATATTTTAAATCATCCAGATTCCAGAGTAAACTCGAATATTTTTTTCTACAGTTGGAGGGCATTGGAGAGTATACGTACCATCCACCAACTCAGGAGCCCATCAATCCTCCTTACAAGCACGCCTGCCACTTAAAATCCAACTCCTTACTGCCCCAAGAAAGCTCTGTACGCGAGGTGGTGGCAGAAGAGGGTGACGTCCCCGCGATTTCCGGAGATAAGAAATGCGGCTTTAAACAAGAAGCACCTACATCCGAAACGAATACCGACGCTGCAAACGAACTTGTCGAGGCTATTCAAGATTTAAATTTGCCTAAAAGTATTTCTGAGTTTCCTGGTGATACGTAATGTTGTCGCAAGGCTGTATTTTTTATTGCTCTATGGTGAAACCGTCTTATGAAACTTGCGCAAAATAAACTAAACGCAGATTTTTCGTATATGGTATGTTTTTTTGTGTGTATAAATCGGTAATTTTTAGTGTTTTTTTCACTTTGGTGCTCTTCGGGTGTATTAACCAGATCAATTTGGCTGAAATTGCATCTTGGAAAGTCAGGGCGTTTAGCCGAAAGTCACAGTGAAAACCTGTAAAACAATACTTCCTAGCAGCGCGATATATTCTTTCGTACATTTGCTTTAAAAGCAAATTTAACTTTTAAGTTCGCAAAACAGCCATTTTATAAGGAAGGTTCCGTTATAGGACGCTCTGTGGCTTCTTTCAAACAGGTTTAACACATGCCAAAAAACTAGGCGTTCTTGCCACTCCCTGGATCCGAATTTGATGAGCGATAGAAACTGGTTTATTTCATGGTATAACAGGAAAATGTGATCATAACCAAATAATTGCAGTATGCTTACTGTTCGTTGGTCACTTAGATTTCTTTGAACAAAACCTCAAAGGTACGCATTGCAATAATTTAACAGTGCTTCGCGGGCCACGAACAAAGATGTCATGTGGCCCGCGGACCTGGGTTTGGACCACCCTGATTTAGGTAATGACTTAACTGATTAATTCGCCTTATTATTGTACGAAAAGATTTATTTTCACTTTCACAAAAAAGTTCAGAAATTCTCATTTTTCAGAATTATAGTTTCTTGAAAAAAAATTTGTTTTTTATAAAATCCAGTATTAGGCTAAGCAGAGTATAAGTTCGACGTTTTACCTTGGGTCCCAACGTATGTTATATATCTTCCTTTTATATTACTGTCGTCCATTTTTTTTCTTTCAACGTCGTTTTTTTAAACACGCCCGATATCTCAGCAAGCGCGCAATCAAAAATCCTTTAACGATTACTTTGCCCGGCGAGATTACGAGCGCAGCACCAATTATATAAGCTGTTACCGTGGGGGGAGATGCGAAGATTGGAGTTTTATTACGGATCTAAAATCTCAAGGCAGCCTCGAAAATGGCGGGAATCGGCCGAGGGACGCAGCTAATTCCCTCGCGAAGTAATGGTCAGCTGCGAAGTTTTCCGCTGTGTAAGCTTGCAGTTACGATTGGCGACGACGCGACACCGTTCGCAGTCAACAATATCTTAATAGTGTTAAATAGTTACTGTGGTGCGAATTCTGCCACCTTGCTAATCCGCTTTTAACTTTTTTCTAGTAGTTTGCCCCATGGTGATAGTAACGCGAGAAAATTATGACGACGTGCAAGCAGTCTATACCCTGGGAAACATATAGGCGTCTTATAATTAGTTTGTTGATGGTATTTTTGTGTCACAGCTTATAACGTATATGGACGTAAATTCTGTGCCATGCACCTGATAATTACTTCATCTAGTCCAGTCACAAAAACACAAGACAAAGGTAATACAAGCTAGATCGCACCTGCGTGGTCACTGGTTATCCAACAGTAAAAAACAATGTTAGGCCTCCTACTGTACAAGATACAAATGCTAAATGAAAATCGATTGTAAATTTAGCTAAAATTTATCAAATTACCGCTAAATATACGTTGGTACATCGCCAGTTGTCGGTCGAACAGAGCCGGATGTGCCAATCAATTTAATAGGCTATTGGCCTAGTAAACCTCTGCTGGTATCTGAAACCCATTAAAATTAGTTCGTCATGCAGGAATTGTAAAAGTGCATTTTTGCCAAAGAATAAAGCAACTAAATTGGGTCCCCTTTCTATATTTCTACGTGTGCTAAGTCGTAGAGTTTACAAAATGCAACCTTCTACCTAAATTATTAACCAGACGGAGAAAACCGCGACTCGCGAGTCGCACGCGGCTCTTTGACCTGTATTTGGCGGCTCTGGTTGGCTGGTTGGCGGCTCTGGTAAGAGTAACATACATAAAGTTGTAAGAGAGGTGTACCTTATTTTAAAACTATGTTTTGTTTGCTAAAAAGTATTTTAATGTGTCAAAAAAATAATGCTTTCTTGTGGAAACCCGTGTTAAACTATTTCCTCTTTGATGTAACATCACAGTATTGCTGCTTCAAATAACTAACTACAACAATGTTCAGCTGTTGCAATGGCTTTAAATAAAACAGTCCTTTATAAATATATATAATTCATCATTTATTACATTATTTTTATTTTTTTTAGCCGCCACAGCCCACTCTCGCGTGGTTGGGCAGCAATAAACAAATGAAAGCAAATAAAAAATGAACCCATTTAAAGCGTCTCGTGTGTGAAAAAAACAAATCCATCCATGGTATAAACTTTTCAGGTGTTTGTAAGGGCAAAAAGCTTTCTATTGATTGACATGGAATGGAACACTCAAAATAACCATACTTTTAGCACATTTGTGTTAACTTCGCGGAATAATATGCTCAACCGTAATGACTTAATATGCTCCAAATGTAATAAGTTTTGGTAAAAATTAATAAGGTTATTCAGGTTGCATCAAGAATTGATTTCGCGTGAAGGTTAAAAAAGCTTTAGATACCTTTTTCCCAAGGATTTCCTCTCCGGCGAAGTGGAGCAACATGAAAGCGGTGACGTTCACTGCAGGTCCCATAGCGATTTTACGGTCGGTTATGTCTCCCTTGTCGCCGGGGAACGCATGGCCGCGTCAGCGAGGTTTCAAACAATGCTGCCTGCTGCAGACGAGGAGCGAAAAAAGGGGATTCGAAATTTACGAGTGCATTGTTCGGGCCTTGGAAGTCGAGCCAAGCGCTTGTCGACCTCTTTGACGGCGATGAGCGATTTCTTTTCGCGTCGGTACGCCACCGTGGATAGTGACGCGCCGTTAGAACGCGCGTCGCTCTTATTTGACTTAAAATCACGTGATACACAGTCCTGAAAATTCCCACCAGGCAACGAAGGTGTGGCGAGTTTTTTTCGCTTGGACAAACGCTTAAAATCAAGCGTCACCCCTCTGTTCGCAAGTCATGCTTGTTTATTTATACATACAACATATAGTTGAAACTAGGAGGTACATTTTTTTAAAAATATTGGATTTTGTCTATTAAAAAAATTTTACCTGGATTTGCATCAATCTAGTACTCGTTTAAATAATAACATTAATCAGCTACAGAACTGACAAACAACTGTGGCCCAGCTAAAACTTTTGTGGAATTCAAATGCAATTTACATGAAAGCCGCCATTATTTTTCGATTTTCAGGTTCTTCTGCATTTTTGTAAGTTTAAACCCGTTTCCTGGTGAAAGTTTCATTCTGCCTTCCCTGAATAAGCTATTCGAGGGACGATAAATAAATATATACTAATTTAATTTAAAAAAGAAAGAAAGGTTCGTTTTTAACACCCTATGCGCCACAACTCTAAATGCAATATACATACTTGCGTCAATTGCTAACATACATAGTGGAATATTAGTTTGTGACATACTGTATATCCATTATTAATCGTTATTCCGACAACCATACGTCGTCACGCTATAGGGAAGCCCCGTTCGTTTGTCTAGTAACTAGTTGTTATGGAGCGTCGCATCGCAAAACATATTTTGATGCCCCAGTTCAAATTTTGCGTCCTGAACAGCAGGACGCCGCGTCACAAAGCCCATTCACAGACACCGCGCGGGAGCAGGCGAATCAGCTGACCAGCCCACTAGCAAAATCGAATTTCGCGCCCTGGTACGAGGGTTGACAAGGAGCGTCACCAAACAAATGTATTTGTTTGTACTGTCGAGGTAAATCGTTTGACGGCGCATCCGACTGTTATTCACGTCATGATAAATTCCGGGGCATTTAAACGGTCGCTTACAACAAGTGAGAAACTTAAGCCAATCTCGGACAATGGGCTATTATTTTCTAAAGCCTTCAGTTGGCGGTAGACCTGGGTTAGAATCGATTTTCTTGAGGGCTACAGGACGCGATCGGACTTGCGAACAATGCTTGGCAAGCGGGATATGGTAGCCCTACTTTTCGGCTTTGGGCCTGTGCTGGTTTGGTACCTATCGCTTCCTTTTCGGTCGAGTTGTGTCAGTAGATACAACAAACATACGAGCTGCAGCATGCAGGGACAGGATGCTAAATGTTTACAGTATAAAGCGAACAAGCCGTCCATGTGATAGTCGAACACCTACATAAGCTAAATACATGTTTCTTTGTCATCTATATTTAGTTCAAATCCCAATAGCCAACAAGTCGGTCATGTAAAAACTTGTCCGTTTCAGAGACGCCTAAATGATTTACATCCAGTTATTTTGGTATATTTTTACAGCACTAAATTCTTCTGGTGGTAGTTAAGAACATTAATTATAAAATTTAAATATCAAAGAAAAAATATTTTCTCTGTCTTTACTCTGCGTAAGTTTAAAAACAAGCCGAATCGATATCATGAACCGCAATTATCGCGCCGAGAATTGGTAATTTGTATTGCGCCGCCAAATTCGCTCCAGCCAGTTGGCCGCGCAACTTGGTTTCTTTTTTCTCCTATGGAGCGCCGTCATTAACAGAGAAGAAAAAACCTCGAGCGCGAGAGGGAAAAGGCGAGCGCGTCTGCACGTGACGAAATTCGCGACTTTGATTGGTTTGCGCCAAGCGGGGCATTTAAAAAGCCTTATTCAAACTGAAATAGAAACGCCTCTCGTTTCTTTTGCTTCAGGGATTTTGGCGTCATCGGTTGAGGTACAAGCTTGCTTCGACGCGGATAAAACAATCAGGAAAAACGCGTCGTCCTGGAGACCCGTGTGTTTACCGCAGGCAGATAGTTTTATCTAAAATAAGCTGCTGAAAAGACAAGGCGTATTATTAGTATTCCTGTTCATCCTGCTGAAGTTAGTTCAAAGTGGGATGCCTGAAGAAAGCCGAAAATTTTAAGTTTAAATTGGTTGGCCATCATCAGCAACAGTTGCGTGGAATGTGTAATTGCTGATTGGAATTTGCAACTAAAAAAGAAAAAAAGGATTCATTCCAGGTTGAGCTGAAAACTGAAGTTGAAAATACAGTTAGTTGAAGTCGTCACAGCCTCAACTAACTATCAACAAGAAGGTAAATTTTACTTAACCATTTGATGTAGTTTTTTTCTTTGCAATAATAGTGATCATGGTTTTATTCTATTAATGTAATGTAATGTGATGTGATGTTACAATGTATATGGTTTATTTCAGATTTACCCCACACCAACTTTCAACTCCTTTAAAATGTCTTCCAACGGGCTTGTTACAAGATCTGTTAATCAGCCCACCGGTGAACTTCGCCAAAAACAATTCAATGGTACCACGAATGTCACCAAAATCCAAAGCACTGCCCCACAAAGGGCTGTTTTGGGTGCCTTAAATCAAAACACCGTTTCTGGAAGGGTTCAGCCATTTCGAGCGGCTAAGCAGGTGTTTATTATTCTTTCTTAAGACTAAATACATTTGCATCCATTTTTAATACTGATTTACTGCATAAATACATAAAATTAACTCTTGATGCATTGCTTGTTAGAATGGAACTACAGAGGGATTTTTTAGTGTTCAGCATGCTGCCACAGGCCCCATCGCCAAACCAGGATCGCAATGTTTTAAGGTATATTTACTATGAAACCTTATATGCAGTTATTCACTTTGTGGATTTTTTGAGCGTTTATCAAGTTCAATCTTTTAAAATTTTATTTATTTAAAGATATTCGATGAATCAAGAGATCTCAAAACCCAGAAACCAAGAACTGAGAATGTTCCTTCAATAGCTTCTTCTTCACAGTTGCACCCAGCCCTCACAACCTTGCCCTCACTAAGAGTGCCCTTATCCAGCCTTAACAATGACATTTCAATTCGATCAGCAGGTAATTTTTGTAAGAAATTACGTAATATTTTAATTTAAGTGCAGATTACAAGATTTAACTTAAAAAATGATTGATTTTCAGATTCTCCAATGGTCGTGGACTGTGCTGATGATGAGAGACTAAACATCTTTGACATTGATGCTGATGCTGGTGTATATGGGTTGTCTGAATACGCTACTGAAATTTTCCAACATTTAAGAGAAGCGGAGGTATATTAGTTTTGATTTCTTTTTTATTAACACATCCTAAAACTTTGTCAAAACTTACGGCAACTAAATTTGTAAATGTGTAGACTAATTTTGTTCTAATATTTATTCTACAGGAACTCCACTTTCAGTTGACTTAAAATTAATATAATTTTGTTTTGCAGAAATTGCACAGGCCAAAGAACAACTACATGCGTAAGCAGCAAGATATTACATCTGGCATGAGATCGATACTAGTAGACTGGCTAGTTGAGGTCGCTGATGAGTACAAGCTTCACACAGAGACGACGCATCTTGCTGTAAACTATATTGACAGATTCTTGTCTCACATGGCTGTCCTCAGAGGAAAACTGCAGTTGGTTGGAGCTGCAGCTATGTTTCTTGCAGCGTAAGTATACACAGTGAAGGCTTATGGAAACTGTTAAAAAGGTGGTTAAGAACCGCCTGTGACTCGAGAGCAGCGTTAGAGAATGACTGCACTAAACATCCCTCAATGTAAACAGTCCGAAATATTTTAGCATTTATGTAGTCGAAATAATCAAATCATCAATAGCCTGTTACGAAGTGTTTTTTTCGAAAGATACTTTAGATTCCTTACTGTTAAACATCACTTTGGATCACTCAACCTTTTGTGAAAGATGTCTTGCTTATTTACAGAAAATTTGAAGAGATCTACCCCCCAGATGTGAGTGAGTTTGTCTACATCACTGACGACACTTACACTAAACGTCAGGTGCTCAGAATGGAACACCTAATCCTTAAAGTTTTAAATTTTGATGTTGCTGTCCCAACCTCTAATCAGTACTTGAAGCGTTACCTGAAGGCTGCTGGTGCCGACAAGAAAACCGAATTTTTGGCGCAGGTGAGAATTAATAATTTTCATTTAAAGCTAAAATAGTAGGATTCAGATTTGTTAATTCCAATATTGCTTGTTTTCAGTATCTTTGTGAACTTGCTCTCGTTGAATTCGATTGCATCCAATACCTGCCTTCCATGACTGCCGCTTCCGCCGTTTGCCTTGCAAGCTATATTGTTAATGGCAAAATTTGGGTAAACAAATGTCTTCTGTTTTAATGGCATGTAGCTAAATCATTGGTATTTATAAACCGTAACTAGTTATTCTTGGTTGGTTGTACACTAACTAAACGTTGTATTTATATACAGGACGAAACCATGGAGCACTACATGCAGTACGACCTCCAGGAACTGGTGCCTTGCATCCAGCGCCTCGGAGAGATATTCGCGGCCGCCGAAAAGCACCCACAGCAAGCGTTGCGCGAAAAGTACAAGGACGCAAAGTACGACTGCGTGTCCAAGCTCCAGCCGCCCACCTCCCTCCCCTTTGACGTCATGGACGCCGACGCGACGGAGGAATGCTGACCCTGAAAATCCTCACGGAGATTTTGGAATTTCGGTTATCGGTACCAAACAAAGTTCACACACACGCGAATAGACCTGGGGGTTGCGAGCCACGGTGTTCCCCCTCCCCCATTTTATCGGAATTGCAAAATACGAAGCGCGAAATCTTTGGTTGATCCTGTTTTTTACGAACCGCTTTTATCACTGCCATATTTTAATCCGCGCATAATGTGCGACAGCGAGCGTCCCGAAAGTGTTTTTATACGGAAGTATGTCCGCTCGGCACGCGAGATGAAACTTAACCAAATGTCGAACTGTGATTGTTCTTTTGATGTACGTGTTCGTCATTCTTGACCGTAAGGTCTTTCTAAACTTTCCCAAAAAATCTTTGACCGTAAATGTTCGTGCCGCCTTTTGTTGGTCCATATATGTCGAAATCAAGCCAGGCTTGTGTGTATTTTATCGTGGCCAACTTTTCAATTCAATTTTATCATGACCGAAACAAACCAGTTCTCTATAACTTTGCTTTAGATTCCCGCATATGCCCCCCCAGTTGCAAAGGGGAGTAAGCACAAAAACACGTCGTGTTGCCGTTATGCTTTATTATTTTAGGACGTTGAGTTATATTTATCCTGTTAATTTTGCTTTTACTCGGTTTTAAGCTTTCGATTTTACAATACATTCGGGCTCTGCCGCAAACTAAATCTGCCTTTGTGAAGTATTATTTTGTATTTCCTAATAATAAGCAAGTTTTGCGAAGTCCTCGGAACTGCTCAAAACTACTATCCATTAGTATTAAAGACTGTCGCTATTTGGTTAAATGTGTTCGGAGGTAATTGCACAACGGATCTGAAGAAGATTAAGGTAGTTTATTCAAAAATAAAATACTCTTGGTTGTCTTTCAAAGCTCTTAAATAGGTTAGGAATATAGCATATGTAAAAAGTTATAAAAAAAAATGCTTGTTAATAGGTAATTTCGCTCGGCGCAAATGTTCTGTACACGACCGTTTAAAACCACCTTTTCATAACTTCAGTTTTCCCCTGTTTCCACAATGTTTTAATCAAGTGCGGACACTTGGCAGTTTGTGCAACATACACGGCCGTGTTGTCTGGATCTTCAACGCAGTTGTAAATTGACATTACGTATGAGGTCACTATTCTTCCAAATACGCACGCGAACAGCGCATCTCTTTCATGGACTGTTAAGGGATGTACATCTTGATATCCAATCAGCAACTCCCTGGAAACAGTATGGTGGTCTGCGTCACTCGCAGCGGCCCTCATCATCATGTACGCCATGCAAATTGAAATCTCAAACATAGTGTAGCCATAATGTGCATCCTCGAAATCAATTAAACCCATCGCCTCAACGATATCTTTACTGTCCAAAAGTTTTGTGGATGCGGCATGCTTGTCACGCAAAACCACGTTGGAATCACTGAAGTCGTTTTGAATGAAACCTGGTTTAAAATTTAGCGTAAATGTTACTAAAATTATATGCAGTTTAAATGTGATATAATACTGGTAAAGAAAAATCATACAGGTGTTTCAAATAGGCAAGTTGTCTACCTGATGGAGTACTATTACCGGTGGGATTTTAGAAGTGCGCGTTCGGTTTTATTTCCAAAATAAAATAATTCTTTGTTTCGTTCCTGATAACGAGTTAAATCGGCGAAAGGGTCACGTTATCAACAGTCCTATAGGCCTTCAGAAATTAATTAAAAAGTATAGAACCGTACAACACATTTTTACGATTGGTATGGAAAACAAAAATGCCTGAAAGACAAAAGTTATCTATAGTGTTTAGTGACTGATTACCTCGTCGGAGTAAATGTAAGCGGTCCGTTATGTCACTTCGAAACATTTCAAGATAATCTTTGACGATATTTTGAATTTGCGCATCTTTTAAGTGATGTGTGTATCTGACTATTTCCGTTGAATATTCTACTCGCCAAACCACGTCATCACGATATTCTGTTGGGTCATCATCCTGGACACTTCCAATTGTCTGTTAGAATGGTCATATTTGTTTGTTTAAGGTTGTTTTTAAGGGGTCTTTTATTATAAAGAAAAAATATTAATCTATTTGACAAATCGCATATTGTAAGTTATTTGTAGGGGCTGTTAAACATGTTGTATTTTTTTCTTGGCATATGACTTTTTGTGTTTTTTTGTGGCGTACCATACGTCCCGGTTTAGCCGGGACAGTCCCGATTTTACGGCTTTGTCTTCGTGCCCCGCCCGGTTAACCAATTTGTCCCGGAATTTTCAAGATGATATTTACCAAAAAAAAATTAAAAATGTAAAAACTCTTGAGTTAGCCACTTAAGCAATTCTTTCTCAAAACTAAGTGATACTTTTTACTTTTCATTTTTGGTTATTAAGGCTGTCAAGCAGTTTTTTTAACATAAATTAATTATGTTTCCAGCGGGTGTTAAGAAATATTTTCAGGGGGTGAGGTTGCTGGGGTTAGTTTATTTTTTGTGTATGGTGGGTAAAAATTAAATGGATATTATCCGGCGAGTATTGGGAGATTTCTTTTTTTTTGCAAGTGGGTAAAATGGAAAGAAGTCGTGTGCTCCTAGACAGAAAAATTACAACTTAAAGTTTAACGCTTGTTAGTAATTCTTTTTCAGCATTACAAATAAAATTAAAGTCATAACATACTGATTGCCTTAATAAAAGTAAGATTTAATTATTCCAACTTAAGACTTATATGTTTAAAAACTTTTGATGTCTGTTACCGCGCAAAATTTAGGTAGAGTTAGCAAAATTTCGGATTTTGCGACGGTTTTAATAGTAACCAATTTTTTTTTAATAGTAACCAAAACTTTAATCGCAATTACCTGCGTGGAAATAAAAATCAAATTAGGTATATTGCCTTAATTAAAATTAACTACTTGTATGTTTAAGAACTTCTTTAGGTATGTTACCACACAAAATTTAAGTAAAGTTCGCAAAACATCGCATTTAATGCGGCGGTTGTAATCGTAACCAGTTTTCAGTATTAAACGAGATTTTACTTACGTTGAACGCAGTATGGTATCAGTATTACGTATTTGCATGAATATCACGCAATGTCAACAATGGCTGCTTCAACGTAAGGTTTTACGTTAGTGAGTGGTTCCCTATCGATATATGTCACTGGTTTTCGTTACGAAAAAGATGTTTGACGTGCTTCGCCGTTGGGTATTTAGTCGTTTCATTTTGAATAAGCACACGTTATTTGCAATTTGTTTTAACAAAATATAAAATTATAGTTTGTGAGGACGAACAATTAGATGTTTTACAATCACGCAGATAAATGCGATAATTTATAACACGCCATCCGATGTTTAACGATGGCAAGCCTCGTTAAACATGATGTTACTGTAGAGCAGGGGTGGGCAACATTTTTCCATACGCGGACCAAAAGCAATGTCAGCAAGCTCTCGATAATTTTTGCGCAATTTCGGTTAAAGCGTTTCTTTTACTTGAACTGCCTTTCTTTGCTCATATATCTGTTGTCGATTTAAAAATTTTAGTTGGTGCCCCACCGATTTTTTTAGGTCATTTGGTTTGCCACTAGGGAAAAAAGGTTGCGGAGAACTTAACAGTGGAATAGGTTTATAACCATTGAAGAAGTAGTTCACATGGTTATAATTATTAGGATTGGTTATCAGCAAGATTTCTCAAGAAAGCAACACGAGCAATGTATTTTATTAATAAATAAGATTCAAACTTATTTATGCCAATGTCGAGAGAGTTGAACCACCAAAGCTTCGTTTTTATACTTACGCTTAATATTCGGTTAGCCGTGGAAAAAACGTTAAGAAACACTAATCAATATCAATGTCTAAAATAATAATCAGCCAAAAATAATACAACTTACGCCTAGTACTTCGGTAAAAATTCCACAAAAACGTCCAACATTTCTAGATATGATCAGAAATTCGTTTGTCGTGAGTTTGGTTTCAAATACAGTTTTTCCTTCCACAAACTCGAAAACCTGGGTTTGAATTTCTTTTGAACATTCACCTAAAATAAATGTTATCCAGCAACTATCCGCACAATGTCGATTGTATTTACTTACCTACGAAAAGTTTTGGACTCAATTTCCCCGTTAAACTTAAAAGAAATCCAGGCACTGCGATGTTGTGAGCCTTGCATTGACTTAACACCAACATTACAGCATCTAAAAACAATTCTCAATTTACTGCATATTATTCCCAAAGTTAAATTATGACCTAAATTCCATGTTAAAGTAATGTCTTTCAAATAAGTTTGCAAATGATTGGATAAAAAAGTATCATATCATGTATGTTAAAAGTGATATAAATTTTTTATTTGATTTGGATGTGCCATGAAAATATTTAGCTGCGAGGAAAAAACATTTTCAGTTGCAACTAAAGTTTGATTTTAATTTATCAAAAGAAAGTGGTGACAAAACAAAACAATGCATTCATTTTATTGAAAAAAACAAAGGTTTAACTAAGAAGTGGACTTACAACGCGCAAAGCTCGTGATTGATCTTCGCACATTATACCCTATTTTTTAGCGCGGGCCGCATGAGAAACTTAAAATGTTGTGGTGAGCCGGGTCGAAAATATGATTTCAAATACACCAAAATACAAGATTTTTTGTAGCGTATATGGTTATGTCGATGCAAAAATTTCAAGTCATCGCTTTGTTTAACATCAATATTTATTACAATTTTTAAACGTTGTGATCACGCACGCTAAAATTGTCCACACCCTTTCTGCAGAAGAAATGCTGTGCATGATACACATGTATTGGTAGTGTGCGTACAAAAAATAAAATACTTTGTTACTACATCCGAAAGGCCAAGGCTTCAAAAATACGTTGCAATATTTGCTAATACTTGTTTTGCCAATACTTAAGGTCTCCAAATGGAGGCGTGGGTTCGAATCCCACTTCTCACAACATGTAGTATTACTGGCAGGGTACGTGAAACACAGCGACGTATTAGATCACAAGTAATGAATAACGCAGTAGGCTACTGCAAGAATCGCGGTTATATACAGGCACAACAATACGTCATAAAGGTCGCACACAACAATCCTATACAACACAGTATTAGATAAAACAACTCTACAATACTTACTGTCGTTTAAAGGATTGAACGTTTTTATTTTTAACACGTAAGCATCACCCAGGCTATTTTGCTGGTTACCGTCTGGGGTTTTACCTTGAAGCAATAAAGTGTTGTTTTCTTATTTTTATACACACATCTTCAGTATTTCCGCGATAAGCCAAATCAGCAAATATTTACACAAATTGTGTACTGCGATGGTATAAGAAATACTAAAGATATATAAATAATCATTAATATATTAACAAGTGCAACTAAAAATATATTTTGATGATTCGCAATAGGGATGTCCGATAGGTATTTGTAAAAGTTCCGTTGAAATGATTTTATAGCGAAACAAATATTTAAAATTTAGACATTCATAGAATTAGTGTGGTATTTAGTCAGCCGCTATCATCTAACAATCTATATATGAGGGGTTATTAAACTGGGGGCACGACCAAAAAAATGTAATATGTATTTGTTATCAAATTTAAAAACACGAACGTTTTCAAAACTATATTTAATTGTGACTGGCGCATTTTATTTTATTCCAATCACTTAATCTATTCTCCCCAGTGATATGAATCTTTCCCCCCGTTTTTAACGATTACAGTGCCATGAATGTGAAACGACAGTTACTATAGGGGTATAAGCTATACCGAACAGTGCGTTGTCGGATTTAGAACTAACGTGTAAAGTCAAAATATAATCGCATTAACTATTATCCTAAATGTGCTTTATTTCTGTAACATACTAACTTGTAGTTTTTTCATTACATTGGAAATAGTAATTGACATCGGCATATCCACCCAAACGGGATAAATTGTCAGCCTCAATTCCGTATAATGATTTTATAACATCTTTAATGGTGGGTTCCGAAAAGCTCCTGCAAGTCATTGTATTCAACACATTCTCTACAGCTTATCCTTCTTTTATCTGACACCTAACACAAGCAAAAAAACAATAACTGTTCTCGATGAGGAGATTAATTAAGCAAAAACGCGTGCGTTAAATATATTACAGCTCGCCTGGTACTAATGACAATACTGCTAATTCAAACACTTTCGGTTCACAGACGGTAACACTTAACTATGTTTATCGTTAGTTTTAAACAAAGCAAAGCACAGAAGGAAAAACATTTAACTTCGCAAACAAATTTAGGAACCAATGCCTGTTTTTACCCGGCTAGTCGCTCAGCAGTGAAAACTGCCAGCGGTTACCAACGACAAGAAAACTTTATCAGTCTACTAATGCTAGGCTAAATATCCTATATAGTGGGCCATGAAGGCCCCATTTCGTAAAATAACTACACGTTTGTTATCTATAGGCTCTGATAAAACATCCAAATTCGATTTAGATCGCTTTGACTACAATAAAATTCTAATATAATGTTAGGCATTTCAATTATAGGCGAAATATAATCTAGGTTAGTTCTAACACGGTATGGTGTAGGCCGAACATTTGTAATTGCACTGTACACAACACAAAGCTCTACAAACCTATTTGCGCTGTCCACACATTGTGCGATAACGAGCTGCTGTTGTCTTGAAAACTAGCTGTAGTTATCGTTGAAAACTAGCTATCGTTGTCACGATAATTCCTGAAAAATTGCTTTCAAACTTAGCAATTTCCGGTCGTGTATTTAGTACCATCACACAGATGTCAAAAACGGCAAAGGGCCCCCGATAAATACAACATAGGTTAGTTTTCATACTGAAAATAGTATAAAAAATATTTATGTCTAGCTACCCATTTTCTTATGTTTAAACAGGTTACTCGCAAAATGCGTACTTTTAGGTTATTTGTATGCAAAGTTTTACCACTTTCAGCATTTTTTTTTAGGAAATTTAGTTGTTTTTAAAGCTTTCAAAACAACAAATTGAGAACTGGTGTATTTATAACATACATTCATCGCACTGCGAAAGAAAATTAAGCAATCTACTCAGCAGGTCTGTGATGTGTTACTAACATTATAAGGCCATGGCACTAAACCAAATTAGTTTGCCTAATTTGAGTGTATAAATAAGATTTTTAGAGCTCATAACGAAACGATACATTGTTCAATCCTTTTTCTACTCTGTTCCTCTTTTTTTTTATTTTTTTTAATTTTTTGTTGTGCCCATGTTACATTGGTGTATTATTATCCTTAACAAGACAGTGCACCGGTTTTAAAGATGTATGCGGCCAATTTCCAGCTTCGCACATATATTTTAACATATTTACCTGAAAACCATCATCATAATGGTCTGTCTGTAAATTAAAAGCAGTATTTTACAACATAATGTAGGCGACCATGACTAACAGATGTCCCCGTATATACAAGGGAACTATTTGTTTCTAACTGAACTCCACTACAAATTAACACGCGAATATACCGAAACAACGTAGGGTTTTAACGCAAGCAAACTGTTACCGTATTTCCGGGACGTAGGCCTACATATGTCGTACTTCCAAAATACTGAAAATAAAACTGCATAGAGCAGCCAACAGCGGTGCACGGTTAGCAAATAACTTTACAATGTAATAAAAGGCACGATCTCGTAAAAGTTATAGGTAGATTTTACTAAAGGCTAACTAGTTCGCTCGTTTATATTAAAACAGTGCTTGCCACGAACTACTGTTGTGAACACGATGCTATAAATTGAGTGGGCAATTTTTTTAGCAAAGCGGGTGGCGTTATAAAATGAACAGTTCAAAGAGCCGTATAAAACCGGTAAAAGTTTGTTATATGGAATAAAGTATATTTTTTAACCATCACGTAAGGTCGGGCTCTAAAGGCCACAACTGAAAAAAATGTGGTAACAAAAGATGAATATTATGAACTTTTTATATGGTTTGGTTCTTTGAAGCAACGAAACTGCAATACTTTACATGGTGCAGAGACGTAGTCATCCTGTCTCATCGATGCACGACGATACGACAAAATAAGTTTCAATTTGCTGAACGACCGCTCACAGCTTGCGATTAAAGCTGCTGATTGTTAACAGAATTTGTAGTTAAATTTGCCGATTCCAAAATGCGTCATCGCCATAAAACACAACAAAACCAAGAAACTTTAAAAGTTCGGTTACTGAGCAGCATTCTGCAAACACCAATTTCGAAGAAAAATTCGTTGCTATTGATGTTCGTGTCGTAGAAAAAGCAACAATACCGACGCATTGCATCCTCATCTGTTTTAGATAGAAGAGTCTTAACGTCCAGCAAAAATCCAAATTTATTGTTCAGGTATTTTAGTAGTGATCAACGTGTTGGCATCTCATGTTGAACCCAAACAAATGTATTCTTTATAACGCGCACAAGTTCTTCTGCTGATGAAACTCATACTCTTTCCAGTTATCAAGGCATTCTCTTACGTTGCCTTATTCGTGTGTTCACCTCCATCCCACAGACCGAGCATTTTTGTTTTGGCCTTTTTTCAGCAGCTTGGCTTAAACCATTACGAAGGGAGACAAATTATTGCTCCAAAGATTCAATATCAGTTGCGGTTTACTTGAAATTCATTGTAGGATCCTGTAGGCGCTTCTGTACCCGATCGTTTTTTGCCAAGAACCGCATTTAAGAATCGTAATAAAACTATACAATTAAAATTTAATACGCAGGCCTGTAACTGATGTGCACCACTTTCTAGTTTCAGGTGTCATAGTTGAGTCCTCCGATAATTTTTCTAGCAGTCCTATGACTAGTTCATCCAGTCCTTCATGGTGAGCTTTAACACTCAAGCGTGTTTCGGACTCTCGTTACTGTTATCGAAAAAGCTCTTTTTGACTCTTCTCAACAATTTGTTGAATGAGAGAAAAAGGAATATATACAGCGCCTTAAAAAATGTGACGACAACTGGATCTTGCTTATAGCTGAGAGTAGACCCTACTTCTGCTAAATTTAATATGTGGTTATTACAAATGTATAAGATAAAAATTGGCACGCCGATCGTCATTAATATATATATATACATATATATATATATATATATTAATGACGATCGGCGTGCCAATTTTTATCTTATACATTTGTATATATATACATATATATATATATACAGCATACAGCCTACCTTCTGAGTTTAGGCGTCTTCACGTATTTGTTTATTGAAATAGCAAAGTGCCTTCCATTTTCAACACTCGTTCAACACGTCTAGGCGAAACCAGCTGCACGCAGAATCAGTATCGTGGCTGCTGGCTGCAGTGGTTGGCTGGCAACAGCAACTGACTGTTCAGGCGAATTAGATGACGTCTAGTAAAAGCGCTGCTGCGATCTTGCTTTTGGCCTTTTTTACCCTTGTTGTGAAAATTTTGGCTCATTTGGCGCCCCTGTACCTTGGAGCCCGGGGACATATGTAGGCTGCCCCACCGCATTACTGTACTCTTGAAATGTCAGAGAGCCGCCTGTGGTTCGCGAGCGGCAGTTTTCCTTAAATGGTTTCTCATAGGCTTGATTGGATGCTTAAACGCGAGGTCTGATCTGATGTAGATATAGTCCCGAAAGGAATGTTAGCTAGTATAATGCCATATGAAAATTCGTTGTAGGTCTGTGAAAATCGCGTGGAAACCCCTCAGCCTTGTGTGTTATTTACAGCAAGGTATTGGCCAGTCAAAGCATATGCCTAACAAGCTTAAAAATCAAGGATATAGTGACTTATCTAATTAATTATATTATCGCCGTGTCACATGTCGTTGCGTGAACTTAGCCGTTGTGCGGTTTTCCATTCCTCCTATAGTGCCTTCACGCCCGTCTCTCTCCTTTCTCTCGCCCCCCCCCCCTCTCTCTCTCTCTCCAGAGCAGACGAGTTTTGCTACAGGGCGTACGGCCGTGCGCTCTATTGAGTGCTAAGAAACCGGACTGGTGAATTAATAGTATTTAGTCGATGTCAGTAACCTTCTGATAGGAATCAGATATAAGGAGTGTTAGGAACCTAATATATAACAAAATATGACCGCCGGGTGGCGGACGATCGTCGCCGGTCGCATATGTTTGCCGGTCGGTCGCTGGAAGGTGATCTTAAAGAGGCAGACAGAGCATCGTCATCGTCGCCAAACAAAAGGAGCGCAGAAGTCACACTGTGCACATTTTTCTTGTCAACTTCCTTTATGTTGACCAGGCAAAAATAACAGTAAGTCACATGATCTCACCTTTAAACACGTACGATACGGATTTTTCTTACCTTGTAGCCTACACATCCGCCAGTTGGTAGGCTACCGTCACCGGGTTAACGTGTTTACTTAAATATCACACCAGTCGAACAAATACTGCTACCACACGGGTCGTTTACTTAATTTACTTTAATTAAACATCAGGAAGCCTACAGGGATATCGTACAACAAACCTTCCAAGAAAACTTTATTAGTGGTGGAGGCCAAAGCCTAATGGTGGCTTACAATGTGTATAACCACGCAACATTTAGAAAGACTTCGCAAAATATTGCATTTATTGCAGCACAACGTTGCAGTTTGGTTTAATGTTCAATATACTAATATTTTTTTCTTCGGCTTAGCCGCTATAACCGACAGCGTCAGCAAGCTTACACAAGGCTGTACCACGCGAATTAGTGATTAAGTTGGCACAGTGCGTTCGCGCCTTTCCTTAAGTGACCTATTTCAAACACAAAACTTATTTTTAGGCTATATTTTAATTTTTCATCTTTATACACTGTTTGAACAAAATTCAAAAATAAGTGGGAATTTACGGTGACAAAGTATTAGATCTTTAGAGCCGCGCAGAAAAGTCAGGTAATTAAACATGCCATTCCATTGATGCCGCTTTTACACAGGCTGTGAGGTGGTACTCTGATTGAGAGGAGGGATCGTGACTTTTTATTGACACCCTGTCATGGATTTGGTGACACCCTGTTACTCATTTTTTTTTAATCTGGAAAAGGTTTGCTATGGTCAAAGCGCACTTTTATTAGGTTAAAAACATTTTTAATTGTGGATTTTCATATCTGATAAATTATACTGTTCAAATTAATACTATTGATTGTACAAGATTTTCAGCCCGATAATAGGTACCTAGCCTTCTTCTAAACCAGCGGCTGGAAACTTAACAACATAACTCATAAATTGTATAATTTTTTTTTCCATTAACAGCATTAAAATCCTATTAAACGTATACCCGGTAGTGATGGCGTTACAGACTGATTTTTGTTTGATTTATAAAAAAGTAATTATTAAAAGCACTCTGTATGTTATTTGAATTGCCTGTTACGATATGGTTAAGTTTATTAGTAATTTGGAACACTTTAATTTTAAGCAGTTGTTATTTGTACCAAAATGACTGCTGCTTGTCACACATTACTGCCCCGAAATACACAGGACATTAGACATGACTTAGAAGTTTTATCAAACAGTGTTTATAACTGTTTTGCAAAATGACAATAATTCACTCGCAGAACACACCAAAAAAAACTATTCTTCCTGGATTCTTTCAGTTGACATTCAACACATCGTTTTATCATCTTTTATTACAAAGCAAGGGATGCCAAAAAAGGTTGACAGTCGCACAACGAAATAAATACGGACTAGTTTTGGCAACACATTGAATTATTTACTGCTACACGTAATTTTCACATCATACAACCACATCATGTGTGATTTTTAAAGTGCATGAAACAGGAATCCTTAATTATTTTAACACTGTTAATTAAAATATAAGTGAGTAAGGCTGAATACCCCACCGGTTAGACAAAAACGCTTTAAAGCAGACTGATCGAGACTAATGAGATGGAACGCTATTTCTTTTGTTATCGCGTTCCCACCGACCAGATTTGACGCAAATCTTACGCACAGCAGACAGACACGACTAAACGCGTTTTTAGCGAAATAGTGCGTGCACTACTTTTTGCCGTGACTAAAGATACTTTTTGATAGAAACCACCATTTTTTTACGGGTTTTAGTAGGTTTTATGCTCGGAATGTTATTTTAAAAGGTTTAGCAAGTATTTTTTTTTTAATTATTATGAAAATATATTCCTGGAACGCTTGAAAAGCCTTTTGATTCGAATCTTTCTTTTCTATGTCTGATTTTACCAGCATGAATAGTTCAAAAAAACAATTTTTATGACATCCTTGCGCAATTTTGAAACTTATCTTCATGTTTTAATAAAATGCAAAAAGTGTATGAAAATAACCCTATTTATACCTTTTTCACAAATAGGGTGTACCCGCACTTGTGTTGCCGTATGAACGGCTTGTTACGTTTCCAAATACATATTTCTGCCAAAACTTCCATTTAATTTGCCTCCGCCATGATCATGACTGAATTATATCGCCTAGCTTTGTCGAGTTTAAGTTTCGCGCGCTTTGTCGGTGGGGATTAGACAGAGTCACTTTCATACACGACGCGACAAGTCAACAGTCAGACATGTTTCGTCGCGTCGTGTCTGAGGTCCGGTGGGGATTCAGCCTAAGTGAAATACTTTTTGATTTATCATTCTACTTAAAATGTATGCTAATACTCTTACTTTGGTCCTGGTAATATAACAAATTAAAATATTAAATATGTCTTCATACTGATGCAAATATTTCACAACAATGTTATACTAAATGAAGGACTTATTCAACTTTTACTGTAACCAAATATGTTTTAGGGCGTGTACTGTGTAAAACAGACAAAGTTTACCAATTAGCCATACTGCTGTCAATATGATTTAATTGCTTATTCACTTTTTGTAAGCTGGCATACCTTATAAAAATAAACTAGAAAACTATTAGGTTGGTTGTGTTAATTAACTGAGGGGCAAAATGGGCCAACACTGCGCTGCATATAGATAATAAACTTAAAACAGTATTTAATTTCACAGATTGCCAACGATATCAGCTTTCAATTGACGAGGGTTTTATCGACTTCTTCCTTGGCAAGATTCTTTAAAGCCTTCAAGTTTTATAGATTCCTCCATTTCACATAATGCATCAGTTTTAAGCCATTTTTCTCATGTTGTTACACACTGCTAGAATACAAAACTTCAAATTTATAAAATAAATAGAGCCTTTCCTTTTTTGAGTAATTCTGCTATGTCAGGCTTCCAGTAACTGCAATTTACATTTAATACCTGTATTTAGTTTTTTTTGGTTGTTGTTTAAAATGTGTATTACCAACATAAAAAATAAAAAAAAAAATCTGTTTATTTTGCCGCTTGGTTTTATAATTGTGCTTTCTTTATTTGCTGATAATACAGGGGTATTGTTAGGTTTTAGTTTGTGCTCGACAACAAATTTCAAAGAGTAGGGTACTACAGGAAATTATACATACAGTTAGAAAGTGATAAGCCTTTACACTTCAGGAAAACTATCAAAAAACAAACATATTTCTACCCATAGGTCATAGCAGTACAAATTTGGCAAATTTTTCAGATTTGGGGAAGTCGGTGACAGGGTGTCACGAATCGGTGACAGGGTGTCACGGAATCAGTGACAGGGTGTCACGGAATCAATGACAGGGTGTCACGAAATTGGTGACAGGTGTCATGGATTTGGTGACACAGACATGGTGTCAATAAAAAGTCACGACCCCTGTTGCTGATTGAGGGAACACATTAGGGCATTAGGTTGTTAACCGGTTTCAGACACATTTAGCGTCAAACAGGATAGGGACGACCAGCGACGATTATTCCAGTCTAACGCCTTTCGGTAACCGCGTAAAGCAGTGGTTCCTAACCTGGGGGTCAGGGGGTCGCCGTGTACTATTTCTTGAACTAAAAATTTACAAAAAAATCAATACAAACAAATTCGCAGTGTAAGGAGTAAAATAATGTGCCAGTCTAACAAATGGACACCTGCTTCACTGAACCAGTCGTGTTTTTGGGTTACCTTTACTCTTACTTTCAACCAATGGAAGAAGAAATTGGGATCGCGTAGGTTTTTCAAAACTGGCAAGGGGGTCGCGACAACAAAAAGGTTTGGAACCACTGCACTGGCGTAGCTTAAAAAACATGTAGTGCCAAGCGTTTAGGCGTAAAATGTTATACCATTTTAATAAATAATTTCGCATTATTTATTTTATACCTCTGACGTAATTAAGCTAAAAAACATTACTTTTAGGTTATATGCTGATTGCCTAATTTAGTACTACTCTTGTTTGGTATGATAAAAAATGCAAATTAGCATTAAGCTCTCGTGAGGTTCAAAACAACTAGTGTGTCCTGGCCATATGCGTTACATAGAACGTTCACAACATCCATAATGCAAATTTTTATTACAAAATCTACCTCTATTACTTACAATATATCGAAAAATGGGCTAAAATATCATGTGATTTAATTTTAAGCGTGCTCACCTTAAAGTACAATAGAATTTCATGCAAAAACTGTTTATAACTATGCCCCATATTGAAATAATTTACTATTTTGATATTTAGGCAGGAAAGTTTTCGAAAAAACGTATGTATGTTAATTAGTTTTAGCCTCTATAGTTGTAATGTAGACTCTATAAAAATGACAAAAAAATCAAAAGCCTAATGATTTTTCTGACATCATTCTGACAAGCCTTGTACGTACCGTATGTCTATCCCATACTTTTCAGGTGTCGGTCTGTGGTTCCTACTTTTTCCATTATTTTTTTTGTTTTCACAATACATAGGCTAACTATCGAAAGTGTCTTGTAGGGCCTGGTCTAAAATGGGATCATACATTATTATATGTTATACAAAAGTGTGACTTCTTTTGAAAGAATACTTTAAATATCCTTATTTTGACAAGCTGATAAGAATATAGGAATTGGCAATAATGGTATACAAGTGTAATTTAAGAAAAAACGAAAGGCCTAAAAGTTTTATTGAAATGAGCGGCGGGCTGGGTTAAACTAAATTGTTTGGCTGGCCGGATGCCGCCCGCTGGTGTCAGTAAGTTCAATAATTCCTAGATAGAAGAACCTCTTTGCGGCAAAACAAGCCTAACGTTCTCATTTAAAGTTGCAATAAATTTCCTTTCCTGAACATTTGTTGTTTTTTAAGGCCGGTCCGCGACAAAATTTTAGTTTTAAACCGGTCCGCAGTGCAAAAAAGGTTGCCGACCCCTGCCCTAACACACTACAAGGATATTACAGTTTTATGTTTGACTTGGGACAACTAATTAATTCTAAGAATTAGATTAGAGCAAAATGTGGCTAATTCTAATCCAACTTGTGAATTGCTTGTTTGCTCATATTCTAGTTCTAATCTAATTCGGATTTTACCAAAATGACTACTTTATAAAACAGCATTTTTGGTATTTCTATGTTTTGGTTGGGCGACTTGTATGTAATTTTCACAGTATGAAAAGCATTACTATGCTACTGCTGGGCTAAACTGTTGGCGAAAGGGTCCATACGGTAGAAACGGTACAGCATAATAACTTCTGTCCGTTTCATTATTTTAGTTGAATGGGTTGAGCCATTTGTTCAGCTGCGTTCAGTTCAGTTACGTTCAGTTGATAAAGTTAAGATCCTTCCCGGAAAGCCTCGTTTGGCTTTTGTGCACATCGCCTGGCCATCGTTTAGCAGATGCGTGTTAACGGAATGCAAATACCACCTTCGTGTTACTTTACGAGCAATGTTTATGGTGGCAGGCCTGCGTTTGGGCCACGTCATTAAATAACATGACAAAACAAAATCACGAGTTAAATTTGGCACATGTAACAGCAAGTTGAAAAATCTTCCGTTGGTTTACGAAGTTGGGGGACTGCTGTACATCTTGCTCTGTTGTTTGTCAAGTTCAGTCGTCCACAACCGTGCAATGCAATAGAAACCTTTGAAAAACAAAACGAAAGAAAGGCAGTTATTTGTTCAATTTTTTGTTGCTGTTGAATAGCACATTTCGTTTAAGCTACTTTAAGGCAGGTAATGGGCTTATCCCTAAATTTGTGTTTGGACTTATTTTGAAGCATATGTGTCGCGCGTGGATATATCATTATGCTTTTTACGAGGTATTTTACGTCTCGTGTTGTTGTAATCTACAGACGCGTACTTTGTGCGTACTCTGATTCAGACTTTCTTAACTGAAACCCAAAAACGTACCAAATGTTTAAAAGAATTTGGAAATTTAACACAAAAATGTTTCGTGCACAACAAAATAAAATCAATATTAACAATTAGTTTTAGCGCTGTTATCAAAGTTTTAAGTACATGCGTATATTTAACATTTATAGCTTTACGCTTATTAATCTTGTCTCACAACATAAATGAACAGATATTTCGATGAGCGTTAAACTTTTTTTTTTTTTTTAGATTTTTTATATATATTTTGTTAGATAGGTCGACATTCACCCTGTTTATTGAGCATTTTAAGCAAAAGTAGACATCCAGCGTCGAAATTGCGATTTCCATCGTTGCAGTGCTATTTCCTCCAATTGTTGATCGGCGGCGCTTGTTCTCTTGTAAACATTTGGTTAGGTGCGCTCGTTGCAATATGTTCTTCGAGACAAATAATGAGGAAAGTTCGTTGCTCGTAGGCTGTCTTCTTTTTCTGGTTGTTAGTTTTCTTCGGATGAACGTTGCGGCTTAGTTGTGAAGTTAACTTGTTGCTTCAAATTTAACGCTTAATGGCATCGCTGAATTCCAGATGCTGATTGACGTTCCTTAACGCGGTGGCCACCATTTGCAGGGCTAAACTGAATTAGTTTGAAGCTGATGCTGGTTTCTGCTATGATTTAAGTCTGGCTCCGTTTGTTAAGGTTGATCGAAGGTTGCTTGAAAGGTTGCGTGTTCTAACAGTTTACAGCAAGGTATTAAACGGATCTGAGTTTATTGAGAAGATCAGAACGGCAATCAACTTACAGCAGGAATAGCTTAAAGTCCATGGTACAGTACTAACACAGTCCAGCATAATAAAGTCTGTCCGTTACATTATTTCAGTTGGTTAAATTGTCCAAATCAGTTCCAGTTACGATTTACTGATTAATTTAAGATCCCGTCTCGTTAGGCTTTAGTACACATCGCCTGGCCATAAAGGCATTTAGCAGAGGCGTGTTAACGGGTGACGTCTCCGTGTTACTTGTTTATAGACACGGTCAAATGTTTATCTGCGTTTGCGTCACGTCATAAAGTTGTTTGTGAGAACAAATAATAAGATCACCCGTACACTACAATACATAAATTAGCTCGTCCTACATAATTTACTATTTAAATTCTTAATTTGTTGTGAATAATAAATGCAATTCTGGTTGAATTTTTTCTAAAAAATTCGGTTATTCTAATACCAATCTGACTGGAGAAAACTAAAACTATCGAATTCCAATTCCAAAGTAATTTGGAAAACTGAATTGCTTTAATTTTAATTCTCTTAAACTATTGTATAGATTTGTTCTGAAAACGTTGTTACACCAAGTTTACATCATTTTTAACAACTAGTAATAGAGTCGCAAAACTGAAACACCTAGGATTTTAGATCCAGCCAAAATTTATTTACGGCTAATCTAGATCTACGCAGATAATACAAAGGTAGCTCAATAAAAGATCACTGCCTTTGTTTAGCAATATATAGGCTACTTGGATTATCATAGACTATCAAGCTTTACAATTCATATATTTTGGTACTCGCCTAAACTAAACATTATTAAGAGAAAACTAGGATTCACCTAGTCACCTTTCCTTGACAACTAAGTAATACAACATAACATTTTAGTTGTTGAATTTATTCGTTGTTCACTCCTTGCCCATGAGCTTTTGTCTAGCCATCTTCTTCTTAGAGACCTTCTTTTTCTTTTGTTCCTCTTCAACCTTTGGAACAACCTGCTCCTTCTCTGTGAGAATCATCTCGATGTGGCAGGGAGAGCTCATGTATGGGTTGATGCGGCCATGGGCTCTGATAATAAAAAATGTTAAGAAACAATGCTAGGACAAAAACTCTTAAACCGTTCAAAACAAAACCAGATGTTGAAGTGATTGGAGACTGGTATAAGGTTTTAATTGCTTGCTACCAGAACTATGACACTGCCTTGTTTCTTTAAGCTGTGTTATTCTCACACTAGCAAAATGCACAACAAAAAACATGAAATGCAAAATGCAACAACAACTTTTGTATGTTGGCATGAAAAAACGAAGCACAGCTCCAAATATACCTAGAGTTATCTGATTAGGTACCTAACGAAAGTCCTTTAGGAAGATAGTATTTTTAAGGTTTCTTAAAGATAATTTTCAAGGCAGGTTAGTAACATACAGCTAATACAACTTGAAACATTTGGAGGTCTATTAAATCTTAACAATATTAAGATATTAGCACATAAAAAGCAGCTAAATCTTTAAAATAATATCTACACAAGGATTAATTATAAGAATAAAAACAACTAAATTAATCAACCTGCTTGCAACAAAACAACCTTTATATTTAATTAATTCACCTGTAGGTTCTCCGCCTCATTTTGGCTGCAGCATTCACTTGAATGTGATCAATAACCAAGGAATCAACATCTAAGCCTTTCAAGTCAGCATTGCTTTCAGCATTCTTCAGCATTTGAAGCAGAAATGTTGCACTCTTTTTAGGCCATCTTCCCTGTATGAAAAAGATGAATGACCTTTAGAAAGTGTTGGAACTTTTATATGTTGGACACAACCGACTGTTGGAGGTATGGCAAATGCACTATATACACAAGAGTTTTTTTAGTTGACCTAACTAGCATCCGCTAATTTCCATCCTACCAAATGCATTTTACTGTGCAAAATCTATCATGGGCGATGAGTTCAGTCAATTTCTTGTAGTTGTGCACTTAAAGAAAATATTTGGCCTTCAGTTGTTGAAGTTAAACATAATTTGTTAGGAATTAATAAGATAGGACCTAGAATGTTATTACAGCCATATAATTTTAGAAATAATATTACAGCAGTGTAATTTTAAGCAGCAAAATCGTTTCCCAGGGCAATACCCTAAGTTTTTAATCTGGCAGCTGCACATATTTAACCTGCATAAACATATCACCTTGAGCGTCAAGGTGACAAATTGTTTTGTTAATCAATTTTAATTTTTCTAGCATTTCAGAAATTGGAAGAAAAAACGTTGGGACAATTTTTTTTATATTTTTGACATGTGACATTCATAGAAGGGCACCGAACTTAAAAATTCCTGGGCATTTTTTCTAACCAGTGCAAAAATGAATAATAATCACATAAATCGACACATTTTAGTTACCAGATTTTGCTCTCTTGCACATTATGACTGAGATAAACCATTTAGTATAGTGTCAATTTCTTATTGCCCTGTCTGGAAACTATGGCAGATCGACGAGATCGTATTGGTGCGCAGCCGAAAAATTAGGGTAACTGGGTGCAACTAAGGTCAAAAGTGCACCCTCTACTATGACTTATAAAAAAACGGGTGCGTATTCATTTTCTAGGGGTGCAGGTCTAGTTTGTTGAAAAATAATCTTGGGCGTACTTGTCATACCTGCCAGAGTGACTTATAGTGCCTACAGGCTAAAAAAGTTTCCCAAAAAAAGGCCAAAACATAACATTAAATAAACAAATAGCATCATATATATTTAATAATATAATTTGGAGGTTTCATGACCTCATTAATATTGTGCTACAGGAATTAATTTTGCACATACTAATTGTGCGCGTAAGTTGGTCAACATACAGAGCATTCAACTCTGTCAAAAGTCCAGGGCGTCTAAAAACGCTCTTACACGCCCACGCTCGGCGTCTATGCATTCATGAGTTGGAAAAGATTGGTAATTGAAAAAATCCTTTATCACTACGCTTAAATTGAACCTGAATATTTCTGCAAGTAATATAGTTTTACTGTCACTAGTGCAGTAGTCACCGATTTGAGCCATATAAAATGTAAATACTATTCTTATGTTAAACGTATTGTCCTTACCTGAGTGGATTTAAACTGCTTTGCTTGTGCACAACGACCAACGCCTCCACTGAATCGACGAAAAGGAATGCAACGCTTCATAGCAATCACATCCTTAAGATATTGTGTGGCCTTACGAATGTGCATTCCCTTGATGGCTTGGGCAGACTCTCTGGTGTTTTTGAAGTGAACGCGAAGGTCTGACCCACGTGCTTTGCACGATTTGGCCGGATTTTCTGGTTCTATAGAATATCTCGTCATTTTTTTAGGCAATCGTATCAAACGAAATTACGCCAAAGGTGCGTAATTTGCGATTGAAACAGATATATTTTGAGAACAAACCAGTTGCGACACGAAGTCACAAAAAAGACCGACTGCTGCTCAGTTTATTTTAACAACCATTCGTGTAGTTTTTCACAATGTTTGACCATAGAATACTAATTGCTAATTAGTATTCTATGGTTGACGACGACAAAACTTTAGGCTTCTTACATCGAAGTTAAGGCACTCATGTCACATTACGATAGTATATTATATATTGTTTAATAAATTGTTATATTTACGAGTAAAATTGAAAAATACCATCCTCCATCATTTGAAACAAAATTCAAAAAAGCTAACTGTACAATGCCGTCAAGTAGTTTCGGGGAACCCACGCTAACCCGCATTCTAACCCAACATATTTGCTTTGTGGTAAGCGGTATTTAAAGACCGTTTTTTTTATTAATTTATACGTTCATAACTGAATGAGCGCCAGACCTTCTCTAATACGAGTCAGGACCCTTATTTGTGCATGCATGACGCATTTTTTTGTTAGAATAAATTTAATTCGTTTTTTTCGCAACGACGTTAACATGGTTGGTACTATTTTTTTCTTTATATTAGTCAAAAACGGCAATATTTTTAAAGTTTTGCTAGGTTGCCGAATACCCGGGATTATAAAAAAAATTTCCCGGGATTCGGGATTGCTAATTCGCGGGAAATCCCGGGAATTTCCCGTCGAAACATTCCCGGAGAGGGTAGATACTTAAACGTCCATAGTAGGATTCCAAATCCAAGCGTTTTCAGAACGCTTCCTATTGGCTGAAATTTTATGACGTAATAGATTCTTATTAAGCGCAAATCTACTGTAGTACTTGACGAAAAATAAAACGTCGTTAAACACGCAAAACCATAAGACGTTACTTAAAACATCGTTTATTGTCGTGTCGGTAAATAGGAGAAAATTAATTGGCTTATGGGTAAATACTTTGACACCGTTACGGACCTAAAAGGGTGAAAACTAAACTATGATGTTCTTGTATATATAATATTTCTTTTGTGTTCTAATGCATTTTATTTCAACTTTCTTAATTTGATAAGCATTTCTATTTATAACTAACTAGGTTTAACATGCTATGAATAGTCTTTCAGATTATCTTCAATGGAGTTGTAAATGTAACAGAAGGGAGCAGGCAATGTGGTATGGTTAATCCTTAACCCGTTCCCATGGAGCTCAGTTGAAAAAGTGACTGTCCCCGTTGAGCCAAGATCTTGGACGCAAGCCTCATGTCATGGCTAGATGTTGCTTGCATCACAGCCTGAATTACTGAAACTGATTTTAAATGAATTATTTCAAATATTACAGTTTAATTTTAATCATATTAATTGCAAAGTCACATAAGCCGGAGAATGTGTATGCAAAGTTTAAAGTCATATTTAATCTGTGAAGTGTTTTTTTGTGATTTTTTCTGTTTTTTAATACGTAAGTCTCCTTATCTAGTGTTTGTCAATTTAGCCCAAACGCTAACACGATAAGCCCCCGGACGAAAATGTGGTACGACAGCATTGCAGCGGCTCGACGTCTCCTATTAACAGAGTTAAAAATATGTTCAAAATACCCGTTTGGTATTTTTCTTCTATAAGAAAACTAAATTATCTGGTAGGCCGTTTTGCTGATCGTCTGTTACGTCTTAAAATTTCATCTGTGACGTCATAAAATTTCAGCCAATAGGAAGCGTTCTGAAAACGCTTGGATTTAGAATCCTACTATGGAGACGGGCTCAAAACCAAAATGTGCACATTGTGCGCACAATGTGCACTTGCTATATGTGCACCGCATTCGAAGGTGCACATTGTGCGCACAATGTGCACTTGTCATATGTGCACGAACCAAAATGTGCACAATGTGCACTTGTTATATGTGCACCGCATTCGAAGGTGCACATTGTGCGCACAATGTGCACTTGCGATATGTGCACGGTTCAGTGCACATTTGAAGGTGCACATTGTGCACTTGCGATATTTGCGCCAAATGTACACTAAATCTGCATCTAATGTGCACCTCACTTGAATTTGATGTGCTATCAATGTGCCGGTGCGGCAAAGGTGGCTAAAAAGTTGCACACTCTGTTTTCCGTGATCACTTTTTCCACCGCGTGTGATGGTAAGGCGCTATTTGTCCGGCAGCCGATTATTATTATCGAACTTAAAAACAGACAGACAGGCAGATGTAGGATTTGTACTTTTCTTACTTACCAGAAGATAGACAGATTGTCACAAATTTAATTATTGTAGACCCTTTGTTCCGGACTAATGCGTTTGTCCGCGGGAATCGCCGTTCGGGTCAGCTACCCACCGACTTGGTTTTCCCTCAGGGACAGGACTTTGTGTGAATTTCGAAGTCTCAGAACTTTGTGTGCGGTTGCGTTTTGGATGGCGTTGTGTTGCATTGTCATTCGTCGGGTTGATACCGAGAGAATCGGACGCATTTTGAGCACGGTTTGCAATTTCGTTGGTTAGAGGCAAGAATAATTTTTGAATTGTGAAGTCATTTAAGCTAAGTTACGTGACGTATTAAAAAAACAGCAACTGATTGATAATATATGGAAAAAATGAAAAATCAACGTTTTATTTAATCAATATTCATATTTTTGTCATAAAATTACGAACATGGCGTTAACTTTACTCTGTAAAATACAAGTTGTGACGTCATGCTGGAGTGAACCGCTTTTGTTTACAGGTTTTCGGTTAAGGTTTATGTTCTTTCAAATTATTCCGTTCAGTTCCGGTTCTGGTCCTTAAAATTTTACAAAAAACGGTGATTCGGTAACAGTTCAGCATTCTTTACCTTTTTGGATGTTGCATAAATGTAGGCCTATGCCTTTACTTTTTATTTTCAGTAATTATTTTTTTCTCTGTAATCTAACATTATATATTTTTTATGTTTCTGTAGCATTATTTTACGGTCGTCTTTAACTTTTCTTTAGTGTATCGATTTTTATTTTTTTTTATTTCGATAGCCTTTCCTTTTTTATTCATTTTTTATTTACTTTACTATAATTTCATTTTTCTTTGTCATTTGAGGTTATATTTAATTTGTTTCTGTCGCGTTTTCATATTACCTACCTATCGATAGTATTTCGTTTATAATCTTGCTTAAAGTATTTCGCAAATATTGCTGCTGCAGTTTTCCGTTTAAAATTTTTCTATTCAACCATTTCCAACTTTATATCTTACGATTGGTATTTCGCCCTGAAGTGAGTATTGTTTTGTTCCCTAATTGCTTTTGTTCTATATGTGTGCCGTGACGCCTTCAATTTTCTGGTTTTATAAAAGAAACTTTTGTGTTGAATTTTTTTAAATTCGATAGAGCCACTAATTACGAGGTCGATAGAGCCACTAATTACGAAAGCTATTTTTAGGATTCATTGATCATTTAAAAACAAACACAAACAATCTAAGCAGACGTATCGCTATTCAATGTTCAACTAATTCTAACCAATTTTTTTCTAAGTTAACAAAATTAAAATGCAATAGTGCAGTTGAATTAGATTAAAAATGGTCAAACATAGATCTTTAAATACAAGAAGTGTTGCCTTACGTTTAAAATGTCCTATTAACATGCAATTGGTTTGGGGTGCCCAAAACGTGACATTTTTTCCGATAACCAATACCGTGAACAAAAAGTATCACAATCCGATACCCAATGACGTCATAACCATGCCCACATAAGCAGAGTAGTTAAAAATTATGAACGTTTAAAAATACTTTTACGGGTTTTAAGGCTAAATTTGCAGGTTTAGTTACCTCCAGTTGTTAACTTATTTGTAAATTTAACCCATATAATCGAAAATCCATACAATTGGGACTCAATTAAAAAAAAAGAATTATAAAAAGAATCGATCGAAAAATAACATGCATAATAAATCCACTCCATATAATCGGAAATCCATAAAAGTGGAACTCAAATAAAAAATATATCATAATAAAAAGAATGGCACGAAAGATAACATGTATTACTTGATCTTTTCCATCCAAAAACATCATCGGAAAAATCGTTTAATATGAAGTTATTTATTTTTCTGTATAACGTTCACTGATACATTGTAAGTTGCACATTGAGCGATAGTGCACAAAGTGCACTTAATCGTCACATATCGCAAGTGCACATTGTGCGCACAATGTGCACATTTCGGTTTGCGTACATATCACAAGTGCACAATGTGCGCACAATGTGCACCGAACCGTGCACATATCGCAAGTGCACATTGTGCGCACAATGTGCACGTTTTGGTTTTGAGTCCTGTTGCTACTATGGACGTTTAAGTATCTACCCCCGGAGAGGAACCCTAAGTCTTACTAATTATTAGAGCAAGGGAGCAAGTTATTTATAAATCAAACCACTCAGTTTAAATAAAATGACGAACCATTTGGTAAACTTTTCCAAATGTCAGGAATAATTCAACTAAAAATTAACAAAAATAAACAAAATATGGCAATCCAATTGTTTGTTTTTTTGTACAAAACTTTTTTATAACATTATGTTAAATAAAAAACACTTATATAAAAAAAGACCCCCCCCCCCTTTTGAACTATAGACATAATCACGTATGGGTAATGTTGTACCTAAGCAAGCTGGACGATTAGCAAATTTTAATTATATATTCCGTTTAGGGTTCCTCTTTTTCCCGGATTTTTTCACTCCCGGGAAACGGGATTGACAAATGAAACTTCCCGGGAATCCTGACGAAATTTCTATGCCCTAATTACGTCATTATGATGTTTAAAATTACTTTATATTAGCTCCAAACGTTTAATTAAGCTCATATATGTTCTGTAGTATTCCTTCTGCAATCTTACAAGACGATCTCGTATTAAAGTCAGCACCCTTTTTTTTTTTTTTTTGCAAAACATTTTTTTTTGCAAAACATGCGCATACTAGGCGCATTTTTATTGGTAAAATAAATTTAATTACGTTTTTCCGCTGGTAAGCGCAAAAAAGCAGCTCAAGCATCGACTTTAATAGGTTTGGTGACATTTTTTTTCTTTGTGTTAGTCAAAAATGACAATTTTTTTAGTTTTGCTATGTTGCCGAATAACCGGGATTGTAAAAAAAATTTCCCAGGATTCGGGATTGTTAATTCGCGGGAAATCCCGGGAATTTCCCGTCGAAACATTCCCGGAGAGGAACCCTAATTCCGTTGTCACACAAACAGCCGAAGGAACAAACCAACAAGCATACAACTACAGTTTTAAAAAAAAACTTTTATTTTTCAGCCTTGTTTCTAAAAATATTTAAATAGTAACATGGCTCAGAAAGACAACCTTAATCCACAAATACATCAACGTGTCACTCCACGTCAGAGACCAATCAAATCCACTGATCTTGACAATGACATTCGTGATCCAGTTGACTCAAGGGAAGTGTTTGACATGATAAGGGATATAAATGATCCTGAACACCCACTTACTCTTGAGGACTTAAGAGTGGTTAATGAGGATGACATCAAAGTCGACGATGGAAAAAGTTCTGTTGAGGTGATTTGTAGCATTGTACGCAGCGTTTCTGTTCTTATCCTTATTTGGCAACGCTCACTGACAGATCCATAAATAAATCAGATCTAGTAAGATACAATTAAATGAGGCTTAATTTTATACCTGCTTGACCAACCATTATATTCCTGACTTGAAATTTGTTATATAAATGTCTTTTCAAAACAGCGTATTTAAACCCTAGTCCCCGAAAACAGGGTTTACCAAACTTTTTCATAAAAACCCGGATAACTGTAAGGCCTGACCACCGAGGGCATGATAACTGTTAGAATTTCTGATCGAGGGCTGAATATAAAAATTGTATTAAACTTTACTAACATGAATACAGTTATATTAACTTAGAAATACAAGCTATCCTGACAATAGCCACTTCTTTTTAAAATTGTGCAGGTTTCAAACATGATTCTTTACAACCCTAAGGTGGTTTGTGCTTACATGGCAAAAACAATCGATGTGCACCTTAATTTTCGATTATTTGCCTGCCAAACAACACAAACTTCAAATTATGATTGAATACAAAACCAATTTAGCATTACAGGGCGGAGTAGCTAAATAAAATACATATATATTACATTAAATGTAACAAACTAGTAACAGAATTACCATAACTGTTAGTTTGTATAACAATTTTTCTTACAAGATCTTGGACAACTATGACTGAATTGTTGTTTTAATACCCCAAAATCAGCTATCCCTTTATAGTTATGTCCATTATCGAGTTATGCATACCAGAGTTGTTTTGTGCTTAAATGGTATAATAATTTAATTGTGCAATCAAATAAATTAGGTGTACACTCAAAATGATTCTTAGTGATACACCTGTCACTAAAAACTTAAAAACTACAAAATCGATTCAGCATTGCAAGGTAGCTAAATAAAAAAATTGCAATATACAATATAAATGTTTTATAAAAGATTTTGTCCTTTCTGTTCTGACCCCCTCTTTTTCTTCGTAGGTTCTATTTACTCCCACAATTCCTCATTGCAGCATGGCAACTTTAATAGGATTGGCAATAAGAGTGCAGCTTCTGCGAACCTTGCCACCCAGATTTAAGGTTGCTGTTGAAATTTCTCCTGGATCACACCAGTCTGAAAAAGCTGTCAACAAGCAACTTGCAGACAAGGAAAGAGTTGCTGCCGCCCTGGAAAATCAGAACCTTCTGCATGTTGTGAACCAATGCCTCACTCTTAAAAACTCTCAATATGGTTCAGCTGTATAGACTTGACTTTTATCTTACTTTTACTTTCAATCAATATTTTATGAAAAGTATATTCACTTATGGGGCATAACTTTATACTAATTTGGTAAAACCATAATTTTTGTTTTTTGCAAACCTTGTAAAAAACAGTTGCAACCTAAAAATCGTTTACCAAAATCAGCCAGTCTAATTAGGATTTTCATGTAGGCAAGGCAAGAAAACTCTATGCTGTTGTAAGGTTTCAACTAACAACCTCCAGCCAAACCGAGACCATCACTCTACCAACTGAGATATACAGGCTCCGTGGGAGGTTGTCGAGAAACGGCTATGGCACTGTTAACTGCTGCATCTTGGTCATACATAGAACCTCATTCAAAGGGAATCAACACCCCTGCCTGGGTGCTGTGGTTCTCGTCCAGTTACTAATGAGCATGTGTAGCTCAGTCCGGAGGTTGTGAGCATGAAATTCTAAAAAGGCCGGCTTATTTCAGTAAGCCTTTTCAAAGACTAAATGTGTGCTGTATCATTGACCAAAGTGACTGTAGAAAAGTTTTGTTTAATGTGTGTATGAATTTCATTGGTGTAGATATATTTGTTTAAATTAACAATGTTGTCATATTTTAAAATGCAGATTAACAATTAAATTGAATAATGTTTGTTAAAAATGACTGAAATTGCATTGATTCATCTGGGCAAATTAGTGTCATTTTGTTGCAAGCAAGACAAAGATTCAGTTACAACTCTTTGTGCATCAGTGTATTGCCACTCCACATTTTCAAAGGTGTATGACTTTGAAAAACACATTATTACTAAACTTAATGGAAATTGGACTATTTTGAAGGCGCAATGTGTTGCCAGCAGTGTGTCATGTACAACTCAGCCATGCATTTTGTTGTTAGAAAATGTCAAACAGCAGTTGCATGTATTCTCCCTTAAAAAATTTAATAAAATTGTAAAAGAAATAAAAGTTTCTTTGCCAACACTACCCTGCCATACATTTGAAAACTTCAGTTCTGGAAAAGCATTTATAATGAATGGACCAGCGCTGCTCTTTTTTGATATTACAAACAGCAAAGCAATACTTGTAAACAAATCATGTACAATGCAAGTGATGTTACCAAACAGTTTAGTAGATATTTTTGTTGTGCATACATTTGGAGACTTCTTATTAGAAACTTTACTACTTCTAACGGTGCAGTCCAATGAAGTCAGAAATGAATCCTGCATGGTAGAACGGGGTAATAAACCAATTGAATCACAGTGGAAATGGATGCAGTTAACAATTCAACAGCAAGTCTCAAAAATTAATATTTGTTTTGATGAAGGCCCTACATTGCCTAATGTCTATTCGAGTTTGGTGAATGATGTTTTGTTATGGAAAAATGAAGAAGGTTTGTTTTTCCTGTTTTTTTGTAAATAATAACTTTATAGCTTTTTAAACTAATTGTCCCCAAACAACCTGAATTGCAAGTAATATTTGTTGTACTGTGAATTTCATATTATAACCATATTTATTAAAAACAAAAACATTAGAAATAAACCAAAAAAAAATGAAAAAATGTCTTGTTATGTTTTGTTATGAACGATCTGTTTAGGTAACTGATGTTTTGTTTTTAAGAATATATTGTTTTCCTTCTAACCAATAGTCAACAAGTGATTATGGTCAAGGATGGCAATGTTGTTGATTGCTGTGATTTATCACCTCATACAGAGTGTTACTCCTTGAAAATAGTTGGAAGTAAAAGCTCTGCATTGCTCTTTGTAGAATGCAAAAATAAAATTGTTCTTGCTATCCCATTTTCAACATTTAAGGTAAGTGAAATCCATTTAACAAAATATTTTGTAGCATCTGGCATTAACAAAGATTTTGTAGCATCTGGCCTTTAAAAATTGTGAAGTTAACAAGAAAGTTGAACTAGGTTTGTCTTTTATAGGTTCAGAAAACATGGGATAATGTTGAACATACAGTATTAGGTGCTGTGTGTATTCCACCTAAAGTTTTAGAATCTGTCCTAATTTTACAGACACAATGTGGAAGCGTACAGGTTTGTCATACTTCACTTGTTGTTAGCAAGGTTGCAAGTTGTAACTTTGTTATTATTTTATCACAGATCCAACCGGAGCAGTTTAGCATTCTGACTAATCTTGAAGATATTTTAGTATGTGAAAACAAATCATGTTAGTAAATAAAACTTAGTAAAAATCTTTAACAATTAAATGGGCTAAAATAAAAAAATTACTTGCAAAAAAGTTGACCAAAGACCACTTGGTTTGAAGTATAATGATCCAACATATTTAATGTTTTTGTATTTCACTTACAACTTGAGCCTAGATTATTGCTATTAATCTATGTTTGTTTTTCTAATTATTATAGTGAAGGTTAATGGAAATGCAGAGGTAATGGATGATTTATTTTTGCATTCACCCCCAGTGGTTGCAATTGAAGAAGTAAAAAATAATGCAATGCTAAATAAAGTGTTTGCAGCTTTGGATGGGAATAAGCAAAAATTAATGGCAGATAATGAACATTTTCGGTAGTGGACTCAACTATAATCAACAGTAATTTATTCATTGAAAATATATAATTTTTTATGTTATTTTATTAGAGATACACTTTGTCATAAAGATGAAGTGATTAAAAGAACTCGGATTGCTATTAGACAGATGAACAACGATATTGAGAAAACTAACAAACAGAAATGTAACCCTTCTGTGGATAAGGTAAAAATTTTTAGATAAAAATACAGCTAAAAAGCACCCTCGTTTTGCCTCATTTCAATTAAACTATAGTTTGTATTTTCAGAAATTTGATTCTGGGCTTGTTGACCTGTTTTCAGGCGAACCAGCTACAACGGATCCTCTTACAGTTGACTTACAAAAAGTATTAGATTTGGGGCAAACCTGGAAGAAAACTATTGGAGATCATTTCTTTTTCGGTTTTGAGATTAAAAACTGCAGCACTGGGTACATTAAATAATTCGTACTTTACACCCGTTATCAGGTTAGTTTAACCGGTTTTCGAAAATTGTTTCACTGTTTTCGTTTACAGACCACTATCAAATATGTCGGTAGTTTTATCTCCTAAATGTCCAACAAAAGAACTACTCACGATCGAAAGCAAAGTGTACAAGCTTGAAATTAGTGATACCAATTGTGACATTAAATTGCAGTCTGGGCGTAAAGAAGAGAGCTCTACATCTGGGATACCCATAGACAACCGTTGTTCCGAAATTTTGGTTTCAAATGAAATTGCGTCGATTGTTGTTTCGGGCAGATTGCCAGATTTTAATCACGATCGAACTAAAGTAACATTCGATGCAACGATTGTAGCGTGCAAGCTGATTAACGAAGCTTGCAATGAAAATCGTTTTCTGTTTTCCGCCGGAGAATTGTCCCTTACTGCCAACGAAATAGCCACTGGCAGTCTGGAGATGGATCCAATTCATTTAATAAAGGCCCCGCTATCAGGTAATTAAAGTTTGTGACTCATCGTAAATAGTCGCCAACGGAATATATAGAATTACGTTTTACATAAAATCAAGTCTTTACTACCTTAGCTACAAATCAATGAGAATAGTTCCTCACGTAGATATATTTATCAGTTAATGTAATTAAAAGATGTTGAGCGTAAACCGTAACTTTCTTACTTAAGATTACCTAATTAATAGATTAGCTAATCAATAGGATAACATGGTACAGTTAAAATGGCCAAAAGCTAAATTTACATTAAACGACTTTTGTCTCGGATGATACTGAGAGATTGCCAAACACCATCAATTAAGCATTGTTTAGTAAAAGTTCAATTATTTCTGTCAACAGAAGATTTTACTCGTTGTATGATAACCACTGAGGCCTACTGCTCATCTGTATCTCGGTTCACAGTCTGGTCGAAAACGCACGATGTTGCAGCCTCACTAAAGGTACCAAAGCCTGCCAATGAGTGCCATCGGTGTCTTTCCCACTTAACTCGAAAAGCAACGTGTTTTTTGTAGATTCTGCTCCAATCGCTAGATTTTGCGTGCAATTTGTTGACACCTGAGTATATATGCGCGAAGCGCGGTGCCCTTTACCTTACACAAGTTCAAATTGACCCAGTAGAAACAAGACGGGCGAAGGTGGTTGTACGATCGAGGTGGGTTCGGTTAACATGTTTAATTTCAAAACAGCGTTTTGGCAAAGAGTGGCACTCAATTAACACTAGATTTACCGCGTGGTGGAGACGAGGATGCGAACATTTTTTCCACAATGTGCAAAAAATGTGCGCACATTTTAAAATGCCCCCAAAATGTGCGCACTTTTTTTTAACAATGTGAAAAAAAGTGCGCACCTTTTTAACCGATGTGGGCTCATTTTAAACTGCCGTCAAAAAAGTGCGCACCTTTTTGAACAATGTGCGCACATTTCAAAAAGCCTTCAAAATGTGCGCCCTTTTTTTAACAATGTGAAAAAAGTGCGCACCTTTTTAACTGATGTGGGCTCATTTTAAACTGCCGTCAAAAAAGTGCGCACCTTTTTGAACAATGTGCGCACATTTCAAAATGCCTTCAAAATGTGCACACTTGTTTTTACAATGTGCGCACATTTTGAACTGCTTTCAAAAAAGTGCGCACCTTTTTAAACAATGTGGGCACATTTTAAAAAAGCCTTCACAATGTGCGCACAAACTGTAACTCTAAAAACTCTTACTCTTACTCTAACTCTAACTTTAACCCTAACTTAAAAATGTGCGCACATTTTGAAGGCATTTCATTTTGTTAAACTCGGAAAATAGCATTTATCCATTGCGAGGTCCATTTTGCCCCGCCTTCCCCTAGGTGTATTTCAGATCACTTTTTATCTGTCCCTCAAGACATTTTATGTTTTTCGTGTGTCCCCTTTTAAACAATGCCCCTTCCCTTAGTGGTGGCTACCTCCAGGTCGAAATCACCGACTTAAAACAAAAGGTTTTCGTGCGCAAAAATGTGTAAAAAAACACTTTTTTTTCACAATGTGCGCATATTTTTGGCACATTTTGGCGTGCACATTTTTGCCCCATTGTGCAAAATAACGCCACGTCCCCATTGGCGTGGTGGCCTAGGATTACCGCGAGCGGTCAATATGACCGATATCCAATAGAGATAAAAATTCATTTCATGCTATAAGTTGTCTTTACTATTGAGAGACCTAAACCTTTTATAAGTGTGAGAATTATACGCTTTACGCTCCATTATAATACCATGCTCAGGAATAAACTTCATAGACCATAGCTATACGAATGGCGTTGGTGGCACCCAACCTGTTTTTCGCTGCGTAGAGGGAATTTGTTTTTTGTTTTTTTCTTACTTTCGCTTTCTGCTTCCTTCAACCATCGAATTTTGATAAGAATGAACTCGAAAGTAACTTACTGTTACCAGCTACTTAGCAATTGTCCGATGGTTGTTTTTAAATAATAGCGAAACAAAATTCTATTGTTTAGCGCGATTTTATTCGTGGAGGAATTCGAATTACTATACAGTTGAAATGATCGTTGGCGGTAATTCAAGGTAATGCGATTCTCATCTCGAACTGTGGTTATTGTAATAAACTAAAAATTTACCTGCCAAAAGTTGACCCGAGGAAAAGTCAAGAAGTTTTAATATTTTAACAGTTACCAAAGCGGAAATATAAACGATTAAAAATCAAAAACGGTCAAAAAATGACCGCACCGATAATTCCAGTGCTAAAGCTAGTAACCTTTAATTTAGGAACAATCCGTCTGTTCTGTTTCCCGTTGAATCAACCTTTCACCACTTCGGTGTATATGGTAATTAATCTTTCACAAACTTCGTTTAGGACTTTTATTAGTGGCATGAAAATCTATTTTTTAATTGTTTTGTTATTTTCAGTAATTTTCTGTTTTTCCTCTTAAGATCCAAAAATCAAAGTAATCTACTTATAAGCTTCTTCGGCGAACAGATGCCTCGCATCTTACACTTTGAAACTTGTGGCAACCGTAGCAGCAACCAAAATACATCGGCATACAGCGACCATATTCCGAATATTGGAAAGGCTGAAACAGCATCCAGCAAATTTAACCTGGTCGATATCCTAAAAGAACAGTTACTTTTAAATGAATTGGAACTGGATGCGTTGTGACAAAAGTGTGTTTGAACGAAGTTTAAACAAATATACTGCTTATGTTGATCTATAAGTTGCAACTTTATCCCTAAACCAGCAATTGGCACCCCCAGGTAGGAGAGGAAGACGCCTCGCCATCCTGAAGGTTTAAAAATATGTTATCCTTGGTCTTGCCGACGTCCGGAAATTCACCAAAACTAGATGGGTTAAAGATAAGGAGCTTAAATTTTCAGTCTAAAACAGATCTCGGGCACGTATAACCGTGTACAATAGGCTGCTGCTAACATAGACGTGGAACAGGTGATAGGCCCGGACACCAACACATGTCGTTTTAAGTCAGTGATTTCGACCTTGAGGTAGCCACCTCCGAAGGAAGGGGTTGCTATTGTTTAAAAGGGGCACACGAAAAGCATAAAATGTCATGAGGAACCGGTAAAAAGTGATCTGAAACACATAGGGAAAGGCGGGGCAAAGTGAACCCGTAAGCGTAAGGAATAAATGCTATTTTTCGAGTTTTATGAAATAATTTTTGATCAGTAGCCCAGTGCAGCAATTGAAAGGTCCAACTGAAAATTACTCCTATGCTAAAAAAACAACTTGAAACAGAATACCCTTCTTTTAACTCCGATATCGTAGCAAAGTATTAGAAAATAGAGGTGTAATGCAAAATAACCCCACCTGGTAAAGCATATATGCTGATAGTAAAAGGTACTATCGCGGCATTTGTTGATTAAAAACAAGTGCAATATGCAACCAGAGCAGTGAATCTCAAGTGTGTCCCAGAACGTAATATTAAAAAATAATTAATTCATTAATCTATGACTAAAATTGGTATGCAGCCAAGGTCGCGAGAATGTACAATATCTCTCCTATAACTGATTGATAAGGGTGTGGTGTTTACAAGCTACCTTGTCTTGAATCAAGTGCCATTGTTATAAATAAATGTACAACTTGGCAAAAATGTGCTGCTATTTTTTACTAAATAAAAACGTAGTATGGTCTATGACCAGAAGTCTACATCACCCGTCATTGTAAAATTAGGCATTTATAAAAAAACCTAGCGTAAGAAATATCTTAACTTTAAATACGATTAGCAGAATTTTAAGAAACGTGTGGCTCCAAACAATCTAAACAAACAACTCTAGGTATAACGTAGCTGTCAAACTTTTGACCGCGGGTTTATAAATTCTAAAATATTTATAGTTTAATCAAAAACGATAGTTTTATGCATTTTGGCAAAAAATGAAACATTGTATTTTTATAATCCACTAATAACAACAATTAACTCACACATCGCCGTTGCTGACTTAACGCTATATCAGTTTATTTATTAAAAACATAATATCTGCGCCTGAAGCAATTCGTTTTTCACCACACTATCAACTACCGTTTAAAAAAAAGAGTTGACTTAGACTTCAGTTATTTCACAAACGACTTGACTGGGACTTAAGTAGTTTTAAAATGACTTGTTTATAAAACTGAGAAACCTGCGTTGTTAGTTTACAAGGAGGCGTAATGCAATAAGACTCAATAACGGCAACAGACAAAAAACTTTCGATTTAGCATGGCTAGTGGCCCCATTTAAAGTATTGTAATGAGTCACTGTTTCCAAATGCATTAATTAAATTAAGTATTTTAAGTTGAATTAATTGACTTGACTATAGTTAGGTGTTTTGGACAAATAATTTTTGGTTGAAATGAAGTGTTTTTTTAAATTTTTTTGTAAAATTTGTTATTTTAATCATAATTTTTTCGTATAAAACGATTTGCTTGCTATGTTGCATTTTTATAATTTTAGTCGATTTGCGGCATATTATCGGACACGTTTACCAATTTTAATAGTTTTACATTTCATTTTATGTCAAGGACTTGACTAAAAGTTGAATTGCTCTAATTATAACTTGTGTGGGACTAGACTTATAACTCGGACTGATATCGACATTACTTGTTATTTATTAACAAATACTTGACTTGGATGATTAAAAATGACCCTTTTATTGAAAAACAAAGTTTTGCACAAATGCAATCCAAGTAATTTTAAGTGTAAGGTATTACAGCACTATAGCTAGCCTTTACAGTCTTGTACCTTATGGGGTGCCTTTTAAACCTTACCTAAGCTGTAGAGAGTAATTTTACCATCCATTATAAACAGTCCGCTGCCGAGCTGTTAAATGCCCCCGAATAGCGGCCAAGCTGAAAGCAGACGTCTAAGACACTATATAGAACAGGGATGGCGAACAACTGACCCGCGGGTCTCGAAGTGACCACCACAGATTTTCAATGACCCACTTGTAAATCTAGAAATATATGTCTTCAATCATCTTCAGGAAAGCGTAAATGTAAAAAAATAATTTTTGTGGGTCGTGCAAAAGTGTTTTAGGGGTGACGGTTAGGCCTATGACTGCACTTCAAAATGCGTGCAGAAGAGCAGACAACTAAAATCATTTTGTTTATCGCTGTAAAACATTAAGGGTGGCAATCCTTTAAGACGGGGGCGGCCATCTTCTCAAGTCGGCGGGCGGAAAAAAAGGACTTGGCGGGCCGGATTTCTAGTCAATATATACATTGTACTGCTATAGCCTACATGTTTTTGTCGCACACGGCAACACATTCATTGCACAGCAAACATATTGCTTTTTTTCAGTAGCGGTACTTGGGCATCCAATCCTTGTTAAATTTACACCTTTACGTTTCTTGGCAAGTTTCCAGGGAAAATGTTGTTTGTAAATTCTAAATCTAGTTTGGGTACACACAATTGGAAGCAACAATACCTAAAGCAGAAAAATCAATAATGCCAAAACACCAACGACATAATAAAGCCAATTAGGCCTACACAGTAATACCCACGACAGAATAAGAACTTAATCGTCTGAATAAGACATAAATCTGTCGGAAAGGTATGGCATCGGCCGTTTTGGTGTCGAATTTTGGGCGCCCTGGAGGGTGCCGTTATGGCGCCGCTGTTTGGCCTTTGATTTTCTGGCCCTGTTTGGGGTTATAGGTGGGAAAGGGTTGAAACTGATGTCATTAGAAAAGTTAGTGATGTAACTAATAATTACTATTATTTGACGTACCGGTAGTAAGCAGGTAGTGGGGGATTGCGGCAGACTGTTGCCGCCGGCCACATTATCATGTAACACCGGAAACGCTCAAAATCTCATCGCCGGTCCGGCCCGCGGGCCGTATTTTACCCGCCGCTGCTTTAAGGGATATTACCAAATGCGTGCAGAAAATCAGACAACTAAAAGCAGTTTGTTCATCGCTGTTAAACGTTACGGGTGGCGATCCTTTAAGATCGCAGAATAAAAATTCTAAAAACCCTGGTTAAACCATGCTTGAAAGCTTTCTGCTGAACTCCTGTTACACCATAAAAAAGCTGCAGCATTTCTTAACTATTTAGGTTCTTAATATTCGTTTGAACCCGAATTTGGAAATCGCCCAAAAACCTTGAAATACCTAACCTGACATTAACACTTAAAACGACGCAGCAGCAAAGTTAGCATATAATTACATTTTGTAAGGATTAAGTCGTTTTTGTGACCCGCGCTTTGAAAAAGGTTAGCCATCGCTGCTATAGAACAAAAGTGACGACGGATTGTTACCCACTGGAGTTTACGTTGTAACTATGATGATTAGTCTTGCTTGCAACTGTATTTGATTGTATTAAGAAGCTTAGATTTGTCGGTCTCAGAAAAAATCTGGCACAAAAAGTAATGAACGATCGTCAAAAGTTTAACGCCACAAGTCTAATTAGCCTACTCATGCACATGGCGGAAACAGGCTTCTTGAATTTTTTCTGTTTTCATCACAATGGTAGCCAACAGAATGAAACCATATATTTTATAGCAATAGGTTTTCTTCAAGTTCAGTGGCTGTTTAATTGTAATGGTTGCGGTGTTCATTGGTTTTAAGAAATGGTATTTCGAGCAAATCTCGAAATTTAACCTACTGCATAAAATATTCTCAAGGCCAAAATATTGTAATATAAATTATTTTTTGAAGTTTAAAGAGTTGTAAAGAGATTTTTTTTTGTTGGGTAAACTCGATGACCTAACCTAGAGTCGACTTTTAAGAATTACCATAAAGGTATAAGGCTATGTACCGTCAATCGCCGCACGATGTTAGGCTCCTGTGAGCAGTTGGCAAAAAAACGCCGCAGTCCTGCGTTAGCAGTTAACGACCACATAAGTAAATTATTCGCTGGTCACTTTACGAACCAATCTCTAAAACGAAGCAGTTAAAGTCCGGATTAAACCAGATACGGCGGCGCAAACCGGTCAGAACAAGTGACTGAATAGCAAACAGTTAAACCGAAAACCTGGGCTTTATATATAGGTGCGTTTAAGTATTTATGCCTTTTGATTACCCGTGATTTAGCAAATGGGATTACGAAAGAAAATCAGCAACTTGTGTAGCGAGGCTATTCAAGCTTTGACCAGTTTTAACGCTTAGGGTTGCACAACGTGTAAATTATAAAATAAAAGTTGTGTGGAATAATTATGTTAACACAAGCTAAACACGTATGATTGATAAATTTGTTGTTGCTGGCCAAAAATGCCATTGGAATTTGAAAGAAAAAAAAGAGTTTTTTTTAAATATTTGTAGTAGCGCATCTAGTAATTTTAGAAGTTATGTATCGGCAAAACTATTTTTGTTCACGAGTCGAGCAATTTATTTTATGACTAAATATTTTGTTTTAAAGTTTTGTTAGATTATTTTAGTTTCTTTTGCATAAAATAAGAGCGTGATCATTAACACCCGATACTTAATAATTAAAGCAGGCCGGTTTAATAGTGTGACCTGTATGGATGCAGCAGGTTTTGAAACATGCGTATTCTACAAAGCGCTAATTAGGTTTTTATGAACATTGCTATGCTAAATTTAGACACGCGTCACAAAAGAACAACCTGCTGGGTTATCGCAACATTGTCTGCTTCGTTGTAGTAGTTAAGTACAAAATAAACTTTTTTTTTGTACAGCGCAGTAACACAAATTGTTTCATTGATTAACGGTTAAACGGCTATAATTTTAAGAGCAAGAAATTCGCTTCAACAGGCTCAACGTTAGCTAAATTCTGCCCTAAATTTGTCTGCAGTAAGTCTGTTTATTTGCTATTGTTATCAGGAACAGTTCACTGGCTACGACATTCAAAAAATATAACTTAAATTAGCGCAAAGCCCGAACATTTTTGTGTTTACCTATTGTTAAAATATACCGGTAGGCAAAAAAGATTCGCCTTAAAGTATTTTAAGCCGATTTGGTTACATGTTTTAATATTTTTAACAGAAGTAATTGGCTTGGATTAGGAGACGGGGATGCGAACATTTTTGCACAATGTGTTGGGCATATTTTGCATTTTTGCACAATTTTTGAAGGCAGTTCAAAATGTGCGAACATTTTTTGCACATTTTGGCGTGCACATTTTTGCGCACATTGTGCAAAATAACGCCACGTCCCCTGTTGTGGATTAGTTAATAAATACCTGTGACCATTCGACTTTGTAGGTCAAAACACCAGAAATGTCACAATCGTCAAAAAGAAAGATTGACTTAAGCACAGACTTCGAAAAGGCTTTAGAAGAAGCAGGAGACTGTGGTTTGTATCACCTCTGGCTCATGTTTCTTATAGCGTTGCCCTATATACTTGTTGGGTCGCATATGGGAGCATCCGTTTTCCAAGCTATGACGCCAAAGTACTTTTGTGATGACTACTACAGCACGTGGATAGAAAAGGTTTGTACCTTTTATATCAGATGTATATTGCGAATTACAAAATGTGTTTATATTGACTAATTGATAACGGTGACAATTCTTTGGCCCAACATTTATTGTAATCCTGCGACTATTTAGGCCAATGCACGATTTTTATAAACTCATAAAGTTTAATGTTTTGTATATTTTTGTGGTATGATATAGAGCAGTGCTTAGCACATGTATCGTACCATCTACCCAGGGCTTCATATTGTTTTTATTCTCCACCTGTAAATGTGATGTTTTCATTCCCAAACTCATTTAGGGGATCTATGAAGTGCTTTTGTATTATTCTATTATCTAAGGGTAAAGTATATGCGGATAAAGATGCGAAAGCAGCGACCACCAAGATTACAATACAACAAATTTTTGCTGAAACTATTTAATTTATTTATTTAAATTACTTTATAGAATTGCAACATGACCGGATCGGGCGAAAAACATGTTAACCTGTTAAATCGAGATAAAACTCCTTCGTCGGAATGTTACAGGTAAAACAAAGTCATTTATGATGTGATCGTACAAATGTCGCCTTTTATGGTGTGCTATATAGTTCATGGTGTAAACTAAATATTGAGGTTTTTTATTCATGTTAAAGCTGTTTATAAGCTTGTTTAACACTCTCAGCTATGGTCGTACACGGGCGTGGATCATGTCGCCAATTACCCGTTTATGTTGACACAACTGTTTTGCAGTCTCAAGTTGGATTTCGGCAACACAAGCGTGGAAGAGACCTGTTATTTCGTAACACGAAATAATTCTGGCACTATAAATTCGACCCTGCCCGAATTTCCGCATGTCCATTGCAACAGTTGGGTTTACGACAGATCCGTAATGCATAGCACTATTGTTACCGAGTTCACACTGGTATGCGGCGACACTTGGCGCAGTTATATATCTCAATCTACTTTCATGTTCGGGGTCCTTTTGGGAACCCTTGGCAGTGGTGCGATTTCCGACAGGTACGATATTACATGTGGCTGCATATCAATACCATTGCATCTTTTTGACGTTTCACTTTATTGTTGTTTATGGCGAAAGATTTAGTTCACAAAGGGCAAAGGCGCTTAAGCTAAAGAAAAAATATATTTTATATATGTATATTATATATTAAAAACTAATCGTTTGCAATATAAGACAAAATAACGCTGACAACAAGCAATATATATAGATACTATTTATCTGCCGCCACATATGATATTAATTACTGTTTATTTGTCGCCACAAAACCCTGTAAATGGCTCTCGTTGATGGCTAATACAATTTTTCAACTCTATTGGGTTAATAAAATGTTTCTTGCAACGGTTTTTATAACAAAATACATTTTTAGGTGATAATAAATTCGCTAAATACAAATAAGGGTTTTAAACCGACAAAAATGAACGTTCTTCATAAAGTCTTATATTTATAGTTGTGTTGTACAAAATATTTATGGTAGATAAAGTTTGCGTTCCTTCATTTCGTTTCCAATTACAATATTTTGTTCATCAACGTTTGTCGTAATGTTTATACGTGTGTAACTGTGTATGTATACAGGTTTGGTAGAAGAACTGCCTTCCTCTTATCAGGAATTGGATCTCTCATTTTTGGCGTGGCAACAGCGTTTACACAGTCCTACGCCATGTACATTCTCATGAGATGTCTATGCGGTCTTTTTGTGTACACTATGTTTCCAATACTTTTCATATTAGGTATGTATTCCTTCTTAAAAAAAACTAATTAAAAAAGCTACAAATAGATCGATACTGATTTTCTACATAAATGGAAGTACATGAAAGACATCCCAGACTAATCAAATCTGTCGATCAATGGTGCAAGCAAGGCAGGCTGCAAAAAAAAAGTAGAGCCTGAAGTGAGGTTCGAATTCACGACTTCCGGCTATACCGGGACGGTCGCTCTACCAACTGAGCTGCACAGGCTCAGAGGGGAGCGAGTCGAAAACAACCATACGCCAATGCTTGCTACATCTTGTGAGGGGGCCTACAAGCAACTTCACATTGAATGTGGGAGTAAACGCTGAGTAAAAATACATACGCTGACTAAATATCGCATAAGTTCAACCGCAAAATATTTCTAAAGGCCTAAAAAACAATACCACTTATTACCGGAAACTGTATCTTTTGTCTTACCAAAATCTGTTTTGTGTTTTTCAGTTTCGGAAATAATTGTCGTTCGCCACCGAGCCTCCCTTGCTCAGTTTGCTGAGGTGTCTTTTGCAATCGGTTTAATGCTTCTTGCATTGCTCGCTTACTTCACCCGAGACTGGAGAAGTCTCCAATTGGCTATTTCTGTACCTTGCTCTGTTTCCATCTTTTTGTGGTGGTTTGTACTGTCATTTAATATTATGAATTGTTCAGGCCGACTAAAAATCTTTCTGTATAATTTAAAATAAGTTATTATTTCTGCATACAGTATGTTTGACAATAATTTAGTAAGATTTACTCAGTTTACTTGTTTATGGGGTTAAAAAATATTTAACGCTGATTTCGTCCACGCAGAAGTATTCGCTAGGCTAGAGGTACGTGCAAAAATACGTTAAAGAACCCCTGCACTTTTAAGTCATACCTTAATCGCGTCCGATTTAGTTTTAAATTAATATTTTTTTTGGTTTTCGCAATAGCTTGTACGATACTGGTGATGGTTTGCATCCTAGATAAGTAACCGTTACGACCGTCCCGCAGTAAATACGTTTACTTTATAATCTGGAGTATTTTTTTTTAGAAAAACCCAAGCATGAGTTGAAAACTATTGAGTTGACGTCAATATAAAAAACTGAAAAAACAACGGCATTTTCACTCAAGTAAAGTTCGATGGTCAATCGCTAAACAGATTTAGTATCCCACATTTGCAAGTTGATTTGTCATTTATTATAATGCATCTTCCAGGGTTCTTCCAGAGTCGCCACGGTGGCTGATTGCCAACGACAAGCACAGGCAAGCCGAGGAAGTCATTCTTAAGATGAAGTCCGTCAACAAGTCCGAATGCCACCATTCTATAAAGATCGTTTCCATTGAGAACACCACAGTTGGTATGGAACAAACAATCCCTCTTAGGCCTATATGGTTAACACAGAATTCTGTGGTTGCGATTATTTTGTATGACATAGGCTGCAACTTACGTAATGTAGAAAATCTGATAATTGTGCGTGTTTTAATAAACCTAATTGAAAAGTTTGCCATCAATTTTACGCAATTTTTATGCTCACATGCCCAAACTGTTGCGTTATAGGTTAAAGGGTATATATATTATTAGCTTTGTTTCGGGGCTTTGTGATTTTTGTCTAAAATTCTAAAACAAGGATTTTAGAAAGCTATACCTTTTTGTATGTGACGTTTTGCTAGTAACGTCAACCTCATAGCACATGTTATTCCAGAGGAAGAAGTGCCAATGCAGACGGCGGAAGACGGCCCAGCAGAAGATGGCCTCCAACAAGTTGTAACCCTAAAACTGGAACAGCAAAGCGTCATGGATCTGTTCAAACACAAAAACATTCGACGCGTCACAATCGTAATGTTTTACCAATGGTAAGCTGTCTGTTTGCTGTATATAAGATTTTTTGTAATCATATTAGGCCACGGTCTAAAAACGTAAAACTATAATAGGCTATGCGGCGTTTGGAAGTTGGTAACGTCGCTGTCTTAAAAACTTGGTATTGGGGCAAAGTTACTCTAAGCACTTTTGAAACCATTTTTGCAGTAACATCCTAGTAAAGTTCGCATCCTGCGTCTTTAGTTTGGCTTAATTAGGCTTTGTAGTACTTAACAAAAAGTATATAACGCTGTATAGTTATAATGCAAAAGTTCTCACCTATATCACGTAGATGTTTGCAAAAACTGTTCAGGTCAAGCTGCGAACTTAACTAGGATATTACTGTAGTAAAATAGGTAAAAGTAAATGCCCAGAAACTTATTAGGCCACAGCCAAAATAAATCACTGGTCGCAATGTAATACGTTTTTTGTGCCTTAAATTAGGTTCGCAGTTTCCTGCGTTTACTACGCTCTGACGTTGAACGCCGCCGAACTTGGCGGTAACCCCTTCACAAATCTTTTTCTAAACGCCTTGGCGGAAACGGTTGCGGCATGCCTCGTCATCCCACTGGTCAACAAATGTGGAAGGCAACTTTGCAGCTCCATTAGCGAGATCATGGCCGGCGTGTTTTGCCTTGTTTTGTCTAACTTACCTAACGGTATGGCGATCTATAAACTTTTACGTGACCTATACTGTTTAAGATGTTATGTTTATAATTTCAGAAAAACGTTACTTTGTTTAGCATATGTTTAAGTAGTACACAATGCAAATTCTGTACAGATCATACCGCCTTGCTTGTGTTTTTCTCAATCCTTGGGAAGTTTTCCATTGCTATCTCATTCAGCACAATGTACATCCAAGTCTGCGAAGTTTATCCAACACAAATCAGGTGGGCAGTACATTGATAAAAACTTAACAAATTAGGTATAATATAAACAAATATTTCACATTCGGATTTCTTATAAAAAAGAATTCTCTTTTTAAAAGAAAGTGAATAATGCATTAGTTTTTAGCAGCTTAAGACTAGATCCCTATAAAGTACTATCCGGTTCAGACTTTGTCTGAGTTTAGCCAACTGTATTCACACCCAAACATTTAATTGTCATGCGACAATTTCTATCTACAAATAACTGTTTATATTTTAATTGTCAATGCGGTTTTATGGTTTATACATATAGGAGTCGCGCAACCGGAGCGTGCAGCGCTTGGGCAAGGGTTGGAGGAATTGCATCCCCTCTAATCGCAATGTTGACAATGTTGGTTCCAAGTTTGCCTTACGTGATTTTCTCCATAATGTCAGTCGTATCAGGTGAACGCAGATCTAAATTCGATCTGTAAATGCAAAACTATTGTTACATCGTAAGGACAAAGCAAGCCTCGAAACCTATACATACAGTATAAACTGTTTTTTTTTTACAGATATTGTACGAAACGTAGGGCGGTGTTTGTCTTGTTGTTCGATTGACCTTATTGTGTGATTATTTTTATTTATAAGGTATCTTGACACTTATGATTCCCGAGACGAACAACCGACCGTTGCTCGGGACAATTAAGGAAGCCGAAGCTTTCGCTGCCGCCAACCCGGGTCCGCTCCTCAATTATTTTCAGAGACGTAATGTCAGCAAAAAGAGAAGTTTGGCAAAGTGTTCTAAATCGCCAGACGCACCTGTTGAAAGATTTGCAGAACATATAGGTTGAGAGATCTGGACAACGAAAGCAAATAGACTTTTTTACGACCTACTTTCAGGGGTTTCACGAGTCATATTTAAAAGCGCAAAATGGGCAGCTCATTCAAAAAAAGTTTAGTACCCGAGCGTGTTCATATAACCTTTCTTGAAACTGGCGTGCCAACAAAAAACATGCAAGCACAAAAACTAACCACCTTGTAAAATTGAAAGACGCTATTGAGAAATTTGATCATGATTCTTTAATAGGAATGAAGTTATTTGCACATTTTCTAATTCAAATAAATATTTCCTATGATGACTAGTGCAAAAAACGTAATCTCCAAATGTTATTTATGGCCTACAAGCGAGACACAAAACAACCGTACAAAAGTTCCAAATAAGCTGCAAACGTTTCAGATAATTGTTTTGTGTGTTTAGCTCCTTTACCATTTAGGTATTGCTTTCAGCTGCCCCAAAAGATGGGAGATAATTTTGTGTAAATACTTAGTAGCGTGTTTCAGTGCAACCTTTCTCTCATGTTTTTCTATGTTGGAAGTAGAAAATAGAATTTTATGGAATGAATATGACGTTTGAGCTATGATTTGTGCTATCACAGTAACAAAGGTTAAGTTATCTTGTAAAATTTTGCTGCAGTACGAGTCACTTTTGAAGTTTCGCAACCTTTGAAGTTCGTTTATTTTCTGTATATATTGCAACTAACATTTTTTGTTGTTGAGATAAATAAAACGTCGGACTGTTTTGAGACAGTTTGTTTTATCTTAGCGTAGCACAAAACCAAAAAGAGATTCCAAAAATGTTTCCATTTAAATAGTTTTTGGGTTGAATTATCAAAAAAATTAGTTTAAATGATGACAAAAACTTGTACACCTTCAACCTCCTTGATCACCCCTGTAGTGCCACTGTGCCAATTACGACATTATGTTAACAGAGTGCGATGCAGTTCATAAAAGCAACACGGGGAAACGAAGCCATGCATTACTTTATTTTTAGACAATTCTACGGAAATTTAGGAACGGTTTATGTTTATAATGAACACAAAGTAAATACATTATAATAATTTAATTCCACTATACGGCCGGCGCAAATCGCTGTTTAGCAAGTCTTAGAATACGCCCCTATGCTAAAACGACCAATGCGCTTGCTCCCAAAGAGGAGGCGTGTTATAGTTTTTACCCTGCCGACACCACTTACTGTCTTAAATGCAAAAGATTTTCTGCTATAGTGTTTGTGAGTCTGTCATGGATCAAGAAAGATGACAATTTTGATGAAGAACTATTGCCTTGTCACGATGCAAAATTGGGTGAGAAAAAATGCAAAGTTAAAGCATCGGTGCAATTCAACGCAATGCACATTCTTAAAAATGTTGTCGAATGATATTTAGGCAACGTTGAAAGAATAACGTCAGCTGCGCACTTTACGATGTTAAGCTTCACTGTTTATTGAAATTCGAAACTATGTTTTTTTTATTTTTAAGATTCCTTGCCACAATTGGAACGCAAGTTTAGGAAACCATGAACGTTGAAGAATACCTGCAGCGAATCAATTACGGCGGTTCAATGATACCAAGCCGGGAGAACTTGGATCTTCTATTCCGTACCCATCGCAGCAATATCCCTTCCACAAACCTGGACGTGTTCGGAGGTCCTAGGAGGGAATTCCGTCTGGAGGACATATTCGAGTTCGTGGTGCGCCGCAAGAGAGGCGGGATCTGCTACGAGGTGAACTCTCTCTTCTGCTGGCTGCTGAATCAGCTCGGATTCCAGTGCACGATGATCCAGAGCGGTTTCTTTTTTAAGGAACTCAACAAGTTCGGTGACAAATTCACTCACATGGCCCTTCTTGTAAGTGGTATGAAACACGGTAATAAAATGTATAATTACCCTTTAACCGTATTTACCATATTTTAAAATTATACCGCTCGATCTACAAATTTGGCTCGCTTAAAGACCTCTGCAATTGTGATTGGAAATGTTTATTTTTACTTCTATAGTTTTATTTTTTGTGTTTCTCAACCTTGATTTGTTTGCCGTTTGATTAGGTGGGGTCACCGAATGCAATAGTTCACTAGGTTAGATTTTTATTGAGATTGATTCTAAGAAAGGATTTCTACCATATTTCGGAAACTGCAAAGCAATGCTAAGAATAGTGGCTCATACTATTTTAATTTGTACTTGGTTATGTCTTAAGTATTTCGCTTAATTATACGCCTCGCGATTATACTTAATAAATGTTTTACTTTTCTTATCAGGTAACTTTTCGCGACTGTCAATCCTCGTCGGCGGTCAGATATGTCGTCAATCTCGCTTATTCGGATGCATTACCACTCGACATCGAACACTCGGGTGCACAAATCCAACAAAAAGGGGTGTTCAGGGTTCGCAGGGAGCCGGATGACCCAGATTGCTATTACGTGGAACGGCACAAGAAATCTGTTCTCAGCCTAACAGGTTAGCAGTTTTATAGTATGGTTGTTCGGGGGAATTGTCGCATGGCAATTATCAACTTACCTTCTTAAAGATTTTTTACTATAGCTTCGCGTGTTAGGCACGAATCGGATCTTAACATTATTAACTTTTTACCAAATAAAACATATTGAATGATTGGCGGGGCTTTGGTAAATCAATTTTTTTCTACAAGCAGTAAATGCCCAACATTTTATCTTAATGGTATTCTTCGGATAGGTAAGGTTTTGAAGCAAGGACCAGGCAGTGAGTTGTCGAGTGGCATCGCTAGTGTCTGTTCTGCGGATTGCGCCAACCCAAACTCGGGACATTGGACGCCAGCCTTTCGTTTCTCGCCGCTGGCCCACAAAATGGAGGACTTCGTCGAAGGGTACAAGTCTCAAGTGTACAACCCTAAGAGTCGCCTGCGCAACCATCTGCGCATGCTCCTGAACAACGACCGCATGTCTTTTAAGCTCGTGTCCGAAACCTTGTCGATATCGGTGCCTAGCGACTCAATGACCGATCGCATTATCGCGTCCGCCAAAGTACGAAGCGACGACCAAGTGGCGGGGATCGTGTCCGACATTTTTGGTCTGCAGCAAGACTTCAAGATCAAGTACTTCGACCGGCTTGACTTGAATAAAAACGTTCAACAACCATAAAAAAAACCTTGGCCATTTTCTGTCAACCAAACTATATGTTCACCTTTTAATAACCAATGTAGCGTATGGCAATACTTAGAGTTAGCAATGATAATTTTGTTGGACACAACTTTGTGACGTCATCTCTGAAATTTTTTATGCGACCCGGTGAAAAAATTATTCCCCTTTTACCCCTGAATTCACATGTATTTTATTCTATATATTTATTCTAACATGAACTCAACCAAGGTGGTATGACTTTGTATTGTTTTTAAGGTGCACGTTTGTTTATTCGAGCAGTAAGAATCACAGTATATAAAGAAGCAAGAAAGATCATCAGACCATAGAAACAAAAAGCAAACAGAATCATGAACGATCCGCAGCTAAATTATGCGACACAGATAACATTGCCAAGCGTATAAAATCTGGATTACATTATTATAATTAGGGCTACATCAACAAGTCTGGAGATTTTGATACAAATCATGGCGACAGGGCCAACGAGAATTTACGATAAAAGAGTAACAAGTAATAGCCCCCTTTTAAAAGTAAATAAATAATTTCTCAGATTAACAATATAAATACGTTTACTGAAATATCCGAAATTCGAACACGTTCTATGAAATATTACCGCAGCAACTCGCAATGCGCTACCGAATAGATGATTTACTGAAAAAACCTAAAATTAAACGTCGGTGGGTAAAATGCCGCAACTGCGACAACTTTCCAAAGGTTAACCTTTGAAGTATTTCGTGAGGTTTAGCAGCAGCAGCACTTGTAAAGAAATAACTCGTTTTTCAGTTTGCAACTAATTCGCAAGATTATCACTGGCATGAAAAGGTATGGCGCAAAAATTTTGCGCCAGTCGAATCATATTCTTTGCTTGTGTCACAAAAAATCTAACGTAACAAACTTTCAAATCAACGAAGAGAAACAGCAAATGTAACACTGCTGTTACAGTAGCACTGCATTCCGCTTCACTCACGAAACGAAACATAACAGTTCTAGCGACGAAGTGCGAGCTAGCGGACAAGTTAAAATAAACTATTTTTTTCCTATTGCAGAATTGTGTTATATTGTTATGCATAAACTGTAAAGTTCGTTTTCAAGGAGCTCTTAGTAAATATATATGTATATAACATATATTTCTGTACTGATTTAAATCGCAGCAATAATATTTTAGGGTGAACGATCAATATATCAACGCGTGAACGGCCTCCAGGCGTGAAAGCAGCGAGTAAACTCCCAGGGTTCGTTTCCCTTGCGCACCAGCTTTAGTCGACGCTTGATTCCCTTGCTCTTTAGATGCTGGATGTAAACCTATTAACCACACAATACAAGCTTGTAGTGCAATCAACTCAACATTTTCACAAAATACAAGCTACAACTCAACATTTTAAGAGTTATTCCACATTCAAAGACAGTGCATGGGTAATGTCCTAAGATCGTCTTATATTATTTAAGAGAAATTATTACATTTAATTCAGACAATATTAATAAATACTATATTTTTACACGATTATATAATTTTTTTTAACTATTAAACCGTCCAAATGGTTTTCAGGGGTTCTTAAACTAGGGTCCATGAACCCCTTGGGGTCCGTGAATTAGTTATAGGGAGTCCATGAAGGCCTAATCGAAATATTAGTGTATTATTCAAAAAGTTAAATTTTTCAATGAAATCAGTTAAATTAAAAATAAAACGGTTTTGCACCGAATTTATTTAGACTCCGTTTCACTTTCGCATTTATTGGACAAAAATCAACAAATATATGAAGTTTATTTTGTATTATCTCTGAAAATTGTTTGCCTACCGTGGTCCACGCGAAGCCAAAAAAAATGTTAGGGGTCCGCGGTAAAAAAAACTTAAGAACCCCTGGTTTACCTAACTTCGGTTGTATCAAAGTGTTGTTGTGGCTTAATGCAGTTAAAAAAGACAGCCAGTATTATGAATGTCTAACCGACATTGCGGTACTGAGACAAACAAACTTACTGATGTCGTTTTCAGGCCGAGTTTGACTTCCACTTGACTGGTTTGCGTTCCCACCCATAAGTAGACCTAGAAAGCAAAGCGAGGAACGGTTAACTGCGTTCCCTTGTAATAAGCGGTAACAAAAATATTAAAATCCGTGACAACTCAGGAAGAACGTTTATTAATGAAGTAACTGATATAATTGTTAAAATATTAACTTTTTGTCAGACGTTATATTTTTCAAATTTGTTTAGGATTCCAACTTTTGATCTATTGGTAAGCTTTTTGATACAATTTTGTTGTGTACGATAAAATAGCCAGTTCACGGCGGGCCGTAAAAATTACCAAGGTTTTCTCAACCTTGCTGCAAAGTTAATGTGTTGTTTTATTCTCGTTTATTGTTAAGTTACGGTTTACCACTCAGCAAAAATACGACCAAGGGTCAACTGCGTTAGACCATAATGGACAATGACGGTTCTAAAATTAGGTTTATATTAGATTTATCTGTCCAGTCAAGTTCATATTTAAAAACAGACACCAAAGCAAACTTTACACCTTCAAAATATTTCACAATTTTAAACTCTAGCATAATTTAGATTGTTTCTACAAACGCGACCGCTACAACGTGAATGCGGACCAACGACAGGCTGCGGGTAAATATGCGATAAACAAAATTCCGACAAAATCAACGAAGCAACAACAACAACAAAAAAATGGAGCTGCGGTGAGGCGCCACACGTACCCTCGCGAATTCCCACCTCTATCTATGAAAAAAACGCGAAAAAAACAACAAGCGAACTTACGAATTCGCCGTTGTCGAGCACCATGATGTCATCGTCGGCCAAGTCGTCCTGGCAGAAGTCGGCGCACTTCTCCGACACCGAGAAGAAGCCCTTCTCGTTGGAGCAGCGGAAGAGGCGCGCCTGCTGCAGGAAGCTGGCGTCCTCGTCGTATGAATCGGGACGCTCGCCCAGACCCACCCAGAAAAAGTTTTCCGGTTCTTCGCCCTCGTTTAGCAGCTGTAATTGGGACGTTTTATTAAACGCTGCGCGAGATTTGGGGCGTTTTGCGACATTGCCGGACACCATGGACTGCAACGCCTATTTTCTGTCGAAATCATTTTTTGGAGGGCTGGGTTTAGGACAGTTTCGTAAGTTTGGCTTTTGTAGGCTTGCTTTATAAACGGGTGACTTTGTCGCTTAAAAGTCCAACATAGGCCAATCGATACAACAGGCCTAAAATAAAAGCAATAGGTTGAAACAGTTGAAAAGTTATTATGAACGGCTGGAACTCCGAGAGATAACTTCTAGAGTAGACAGTTAGTGGTTCTCGCCCCAAACACAAAAATCTAACAATACTGTGCCGCGCCACAGTTTGAAAGTCGCTGTGTTGGACACCAAAACGCAAACCTCTGACTTTTTGCGACGCAGGAAATTAGCTACTGACCTGTTTGCTGTACTGGTCGTCGTACATGAAGGAAATGAGCTCCTGCATGAGCCGTGCGTCGTTGGGATTTGCGACGCGACCGATCCAGCCATAAACCATTCCAAGGCAGTCGGCGCTGTTAAACGGAACCTATAAAAAATCATAGTGAAATTTGTCAAACTGCCTCTTAGTGTACCTATAATAAGAAGTTGGAAGTACAGAAACGAAACACATTTATTTTAGGCAAAAAAAGTATAGAAAAACACAAAAATATTAGGAGACAAAATTGGCGCGAAAGCACTGTCAGACAGATAACTGTATTCGTCGGGCGTTAGATTCAGGAAACCAATTTTATTGCAGTTTTACGAGAAGGCGGCGATGAGTTTTTTTTTCAAACTAGATAAAATATTTTGTTTCTCTTTGAAGTCACTTTCCCGAATTTACGTTTGGCTTTAGGAATACAACAAAAAACGTCTACCTTTAGTATGTAGCAGAACTCAGAGTTGAGCAGCTTGGGATCAGGTTCGATCTCGATACATCGTGTTGTTAGTATTCCGCCGTTCGCTCGGATGTGGTAGAACTGGGTTTGGTCCTGGACAATGCAAGAATACTTGACGTAACTGTGCTAACCCAGTTTATAGAAGAAGGGTGAAAAAACGTAGAACACAAGTTGATAAAAAAGTTAAACAATTTGTGTAAAGGCCGTAATAGGGCTGCTGTCAATTTGTTGCCACGCTAAGATGGTGTAACAAAGGCTCAATCACGTTTGGGCTATTTTTAGGTTTACTTCGAACAAAATCGAAGGCGGAAGACAAACGCACGCTATTTGCAGTCACACCCACAGGCGGAGACCAAATATGTATGTCATTCTGATTAAGCACTCGACTGGATATTAACATTTGGCAGGCCTTTTTTATCCATCCTAATCATTATTAAACGTAATGCAATGGCCGTGATAAGACTTGAACTGTGCGGCATAAAATTAATTGTTCGAGTTTCACAGGGCAAACTAACAAAAAGTTCTCACGACCAGCGTAATATTTTACATCGCGCGCGAAATTATTATTACCCTCACCTCGTGGCTTCCGTCCTGTCTCGCCAGCGCAGCCTTGCGACTGCCGTTCGAAATGACAAATTTTCTGTGAAAGTGAGAGAGAAACTTGAGATTCTCCTGAAAACAAAATACATCCGGTCAAAATCGCCTGGACTGGATCGATTTTTTCTTTTTAGTGCAATAACGGTTTTACATGCCAATTAAGCGTACCTGCTGCTGTTTCATCTTGACTACTTCAAGCTTGCCGGGAAAAAGCGCTTCAAACTTCTTCTGCAAGGTGAACGTGAAGGTCAACCAGCCCATGTTGTTGGCGTCTCGGCCCTACAACGTAACATCTTGTCACAACGCAGGTAACAAAAAAGTAGCGGTTATTAATTATTACTAATCCTTATAAAGCATGCAAAGGTAAACACTAACCACTTATGTTAGAGAAATCAACCAAAACGAAAAATGGAGAACACTTTTTAATCCCCACCGAATAGGGGATCTCCCAGTTGTAAAGCCACTACACTACTGTGAAAATTAGAAATATTCAATGATTAATGAAAGCTATTACAGATTGGGTTGAAATTGAAACACTCGTTTTTTATCAATTAAATGCATTTTATGGCAGTGGCGTTCATTGTAGAGCACCATTTCCATAAAAAGGGCGACGCGGGTAACTCATATTGCGTCACCAGCTGCTCCAAAGTTTTGGTAATTTTCTCTAACAATTTAGCAGCAAACCATTTTATCAAATCCTGCGTGTTCAACACGGATTACAAAGGGTGTTACAAATTTCCCGGAAATAGTTTTAATGTATGTGTTCTGAACCTATATTTGGAGCTAGATTTCCTAAAACAGATAATAATCTGACCTGCCAGAAGTAAACGATGCACTGCATGTCGTCCATCTGCTCGTCATCTTCGTCCTCCGGCGCTTCCTCGTCGTTCTCAGGAGGAGCCCAGTACCTTGGGGAGGAAGAAAAGTACGGGGTCAAAAACATAACGCTGAACGTTAGTGAACGTGCGACGAATTAACAGCGAAGCCTAACAATGCACTAAATTCAAGGTTCACAAATAGCTCTAAGGCCTTACTTCCCCACCTTTTTCCACATATCTTTCTAGGTAGCAAGTAACAATAAACAACGGTTGGACTTATATCTTAAAGCCAATCCACGAAAAACAATCTTTTAAAATAGCATCGGTATAAGCAGAAATAGTATTGCTTGCAAGCAACTACTAAGAAGGTTAGCTTCAAAGCACTCCAATAGGGGTGGGAGATATCCTACGGAATATAGCGGGCCACATTAATATTATATGGGTAATTTTTTATAAAATTTTGACCCAGAGCAGCTTGAAACAGCAAGCAAACCGCAGGTTGACCGTCTCTACACTACTTGGTACCAAATAAAGTGAGGTCAAGTACAATGTCAGGGCACCATATGGTCAGCGATCTTTAAAATCAAAACAAGATTTTTAAACATATTTTTAAAGCTGAAATTCGCATGGTTAACAAATTAAACACACATATCCTAATGGGGACGTCTAGATTTAGATTTGCCTGTGTTGTGCAAAGTGAAAACAAAGAAAGGGGCGAGTAGTTATAGCACAGTGACAGCAAAAATACCGTTGGTATCCTAATTAACCTATATTCTTTAGCAACAAATAAATTTCGGTGGTACTGTTGGACTGATAAAATTGAAATGCCTATATTCAAATTTTAAAACGTTGCTATTAAAAAATGAAATAAGCAGTAAGCAAGGGTTAGATCGCGTCACCTGCAGAGAAACACGTAGCAGTCGTCGGCGTAGAACTTGCCAAATTCCTCCTTGGGAAGCGACACAAACTTGCGACCCTCGAGCACGAATCCCTGCATCACGTCAAGGTCTTCGTTCCAGTCCTCCATCAGCTGAAGAGCCTGCGGAATGAATGTGGTTAAACATTGGGATCAAATGCAGCCGGGACAAAAAAAACGTAAACGTGCTACGTAAGAACAGGTTGGTTTGGAATTGTTATCTGTCGTCGCGGGGCTGTAAAACCAAGGATGACAGAAGCAATGATGCTTCGTGTTTCATTACGATACTATTATCCGACTGTAAGGCAAAAACTCCGACATTGTGAAGTGGTAATAATTACCTTATTATTTGGTCGAATAAACAAAAAAAACAACAATTATAACGTGTAAATCTCATAAAAAACATGCAATTTAGCAAAAAAAAAGCTTCGCCCCTAGTTACCCTGGATATTCGATTCATTAGTGTTTTAACTATCCTTTAATGATTCGAGTAAAAACTGCAAGAAAGAAGGTATGAAAAGGGAGGCAGAATAAAAAAAAGTTTTCCCTATAATATAATTTAACGTTTGATGATTTTGAAACTCCAGTGTCGAGAAGCAACCAAACTATACTAGTTCAAAACAGTATTTTACCTCGTTGTCGGGCATTGGCTGTTGTCTTGGGAGGAAGATTGCGGAGAGGTCGATTTTCTTCTCTTGCTTATCTTGCTTCACTTCGACTTGGTGGACTTTTTCGGCTGCCTTAGTGAAGTCCACCTTAATCACGTCCGACCAGTTTTTAAACCAAGACTTGAACACCTGCAGGAAGACAAGTGGTCAAGCATTTTTTTTTTTATATAAACGTGGCCTAGCGATGCAAGGTAAATCGTTGACTGATTTAACACGAATGGAAGGTGTGTTTTTTTGAAGTAGGGGATGGATGCATGCTATTTTTCAGTGTGGTAATTTTTGAAACGCAAAACTTTCTACACAGAAAAAAATAAATTCAAATGTAGAATGGCTAAATCAAATAAGCTAAAAATTACAATCAGTTGTTTAAAATGTTGGTATCCTTAGGGATCAATATAGAACTTTTTTTCAAAACAGCTGGTGTAACATAAATTACGATTGATAAATTTAAACGTTAATGTACATGTTTTACAACGACCAAGTTTGTTATTTTTTAACAAAAAAACGCTTGCCTCGCTTGTATAGTTTTTACGTGTTTATAGTCGGTAAAAGCAACCCACTAACTTATTGATTCCCAAACTGTGTGTCGCGGAGCACTAGTGTGCCTCGAGAGTCGAGAGATTGTCAATTGTGCTGCGAAATTTTTGTAATTTCGGAAAAGAGAGTATTTGTATTACCAACAGGCATACACGCAAAATGACCTTATTGTTGTTCTGTTAAAAGTGTGCTGCGAAATATTTAAGATTTTTTCAGTGTGTCGCTAACCGAACAGTCAGGCCCGATGGCTTTACTTTTCCAACACTCACCACAGATTCGTTTCCCTCCAGTTGCTTGGACACGATGGAGAAGGAGGGCCGGTGGATCATGGCCGACACTTCGTTGGCCAGCTTCATTGCAGCGGCACGCACAAGACGCGGCGACTTGCGACCCACCCACACGAACACGTCTGCGACAAAATACGACAGACGGTTGAAAAACGGAAGCCACTGAAACAATTCGGCTGTAGTTTGCTGACGATTTAGGTTAATTATGTTTAAAATAGTGTTTGTTATACATTAACAATATTATATTAAAAAAATTGTAGGAATAAATACCTTTAAATATTGCTTTTACCAGTGGTTAATGTCGCGTTGTCACAAAAGTCTAGTGCAATTTGAGAAAAGCACAAAGGTTGGTTCACACTAGACGCGTCCTAGCGTAAACGTAAAACGTTTTTCTAAAAACGCTTTCGGTTGCGAAAAGTTGAAATATTTCAAGTTAAACGCTTTCCGTTAGAAGCATGGAATTTTTTTGTTAATGTGTGAACTGGACGACGCTTCCGTTTTACGCCAGACGCCAACCAGCCGGAAGCAAAACTCGTCTAGTGTGAACCAACCTTAATAATTTGTTTCTCATAAGAGGATAAAACTTTTATTGAACAAGCTTACTCAGTCTTTTATTCCAAAATTGTCTTTTCAGACAAAATAACCGAATTTAAGGGTTAACTTTCGAATTTGTTGCAAAATGCAAATTAATTATTATTTGTATGTAACATTTTACCAAGATTGGTATCAAAGGAGTGTTTAATAAATAATATTGCTTGTTTATTTCATACCTTTTTACAGTTTTTCTAAACGATTTTTAGGTGTTTTTTAACCAAAAGCATATTTGAATATGCGCATTATAGTATGGTGGTAGCGACACACAAAAGGGTTAATCCGTGCGAGCTTTCATGTGTAATTACCTAAAATTCAAAGATTTACAACCTCAATTCAATTGAAGCATAAAAACTGTCAATTTTAGAAATAATAAATTAAAATCCAAATTCATTACAAATTCCCCACAGAAATTACCGGAATGAGTATCCATGATGTAAACGTGCTTAGTTTCGAGCAGGGTGGGAACTAGTCGCTTCTTGGGTGGTATGTCCATCGGGGGCTTGACTGTGTGCTCGGTAAGCAGCTGGTACTTGACCTGGGGTAACTCGAGGTAACCCATTCCAAGGTTTACCTGAAATCAGCAAAAGATCCGCGTAAAATTAGTCATGTTTGTGCAGGTTTGTGGATTGTATCGGACGACACATGCTCGTCTAAGGTTACATAGTTGTCGTTATATCGGACAAAATGCAGGAAAAGTCAGGGTACGGCAGCATTATTGTTTAAAACTCAAAAAAAAATCGACCATCAAAATTTAGCTTGATTAAAAAACGTTAAAAAATGCAACATTACTTCGTTTAGATTCGAAATAACTTTGAGTCATCCAGCGAAACTCAAAGTGCAATACCAATTATTTGACTATTTCACTTAAAATTTTAGTTCAAGACAAGTGATTTCGAAACAACTTTAATTCGACAGTTAAAAATAAAAGTATGGCTTTAGAATGGTACTTTTTGTTACTTTCATAAACAAGGCATCACCAACCTTGTAGAGACATGGCCTTCCACCCAAGTACTTAGTGACATCGTGTGGAGAGATCTCGTCCGGCATTCCACCGAAAATCTGCCAGAAGTCGCCTTCCTCGTAACCCTGGTAAGCCATCACGATTTCAGCCTGGTTTTTTCGCTCGTCCTTGTTAATCTTTTCCGCGATCAACCTGAACAAATGCCGGGGTAAAAATCGCTCCGAGTGTTTTTTTTTAATTCTAACCGAATTTAGCTATGGGAATTGTAAATGTAAGATGTTTGTTGTTGTGTGCAAAACAACAGTACAGAAAATGGCAACTATAATTTGTTTAGGTGTGCAATGTGTTATAGATATAGTATTGCCGATGAACAAAGTTAAAAAAATATAAAAAATTGTGGATGTATATGAATAATAAAAATACAAGTGCAATATATTAAATGGCTCTATTGATACTATAAAAAGATACCGTATGCTCTTAATGCTCGATAGCATAACTGTGGAGTGTACCTTGCTTTTGATCTCTTGACTCCCTTAGCGAGTCCCCCGACCCACACGTAGATCATCATACCGTTGTCAAGGATGAGGACTTCTCGGGGATTTAAAGAAGAAGTCTCGATTGGAATGGGGAAGGGCGTCACAGTGCGGTCACCGTACAGACCGTAAAGTCTAAAAAACAACGCAACGTCAGGCTTAATCAGTTTAAAGCTTTTGGGAATAGGACGAAGTCGGTTTATTTTTTCTTTGAGTCGGACTTAGTGCGACGTCCGTATGTACGGAACCACATTCGAAACCGATGAGGCCGAAAAATGTAAATTGTAAAGGTAGACTTTTTTATAACAACGAATTGTAGGTGGGCGAGTTAAATAACACCCTATTTGAGTGTATTGCTGTATATCCACCAAAATTGAGTTATAAATAACTTAAGTGCATGCTGTCGGGGCTGGACTCGGAAATCGATTGCAGTCGGTCTTGAGTTTATTTCTTAAGTCGAAGTCGGACTCAGCAGTCGGATTTGGGTTGTTTTTAAAGGACTTTGTAGCCCTGATTGAAACTTATTTCAAAAAGCGCACACATAACCGAACGACACTTCAGTTAGAAATTCGGGTTAGGGGCATTAAAAGTGACACAAATTGATCAAAATATTTGCTCACCTGATCGGATAGTTTCTTTGCTCGACCGAGTAAAATCCACTGGCGTTTCCACCTTCGATGTACGCGATATCGTTGTTGAAGAGCTGTAAGTAGGAACGACGTTACTTTGGTTTAAACGTCTTTCGGTGTGACTTTGACGAATTAACGTTTATAACCCATGCTTGTGGCGATGTTAAAAAAAGTCAGCGTTGCCTCTTGATAAAATGAATTAAAAAATCGCAGAAAAATCGCAGAGTGTTGTTTGGGGCCCCAGCTGTTGCATATAGTCGTTACGCCGAACGTTTGTTTAATCAGCTACACTTCACACAATATATGGCGAAAGATCGCAATGAGCATCGATATTGCCTGTAAATGCCCTAAGTATAAGTAAATTGAAATAAAAAATGCATATTTCATTTAACACATGCTTTGCTGATGTGGTAGACAAGAAACATTTACATATCTTAAAAAAAAACAGCTTTGCATATATGTTTAATTTACTGTTACTGCCAGGCATTGTATCAATTAAATGATTTTCCTGACGAAACCTTATTATAACTAACGTTCCGATAACCTCTTATAATAGAATAAACCAAAAAACTTGCCTTGAGAAACTCGTCGCTCTCTTCTCCCATCTCCTCCCTGAGGTTTCTTGTGTCAGCGCCGAGCATGTTGCGCAAGTTGACTGCGTGGATTGCGCTGCACGCCTTCTTGTCCAATGTGGCCGACTCGCCGATCCAATAGAAGATCTGCCATTTAAGCGCACCACTGTCGTCCATCTCCGTCTGCGCGCAATCAAGTCAATTTGGTTAAAACGGTTGTTCTCGAACTGGGGCCAAAAATAATTTTAAGTTTGATAAATCATTAGGCTGCTGGTGACAAGCAGTAAACGAACTGGTTTAGACGTTAACCGGGTTGCGATTTAGCACTTCCACGCTCGCGAATGCGACTTCAATTAAAAAAATAAAATTGGGTTGTTGTTATCAAACCTACTAGACTACATTTGCGACAATTTTTGTAAGTGATAGACTGAAAGCCGACTATTGCGAAAATCGCGAACGATACAATCTTGCGCAACTATACACAATTAAAAAGCATGTCTAATATCTATCGCACGTGGTAAAATGTCCTCACATTCAAGTCTTGTAAACAATCGAGATCGGCCATACGAGAACTATACGCACCGAAAGAGTAGGGAAGGTTAGATTATTGCAAAAGCAATCTGGCATAGAACAAAAATGCGACGTCGTTGTGTCGATATTTTTGGCAGTGTAGTTTCGACCAGGCCATAGCTGATCGGTAGACACTCGCCCGACTAGCGATAGCAAATTTAAAAACTAAATGTTTTAAAAACATAATAAAATAATAAAATGATGGGGTCCTCCATTAATCAAATAAAAAAGTATTCATAAGGTAAACAAGTTTTAAAACAAATACACCAGGTAGTATGTAATGCCAAATGTGGTGATTGGTTAATAAATTAATATTATGTCTAACGAGTAACGACCAGGTTTGACTTATGAACTTTATAATTGTCCTAATTAAATCAGTTGGGAATCGATTTGTTTGGATGTGTTAAAAAAAGTATGTGGTTCTAGGTTTACTTTTATTAGTAACATGAAAAGGGTATAGTTGTAAAAGCATACGCAAGATGAAGAACACAGCGCTAATAAGCAACTTACACTGAGAATAATGTAGCAGTCGCCGACGTAAAACTTGCCAAAGTAAGAAGAGTCGTCGAGGCACACCGGATAAAAGTTTTCGATCTGCCACAGCGTGAGACCCGGGAACTGACCGACCTGTGATGGAAACATATGTCGGTATATGATTGCGTCTTTGAACACCACATAAAATGCTTTTTCCTTTTTATTTATTTATAGTTAAGTTTTGAGTAGATTCTATGAGGTTGTGTTTTATCTCGCAGTATCAACACTATTTCTATACGAGGTTGGCATTGGTGCTGATCTGTTACCAAAATAAGCCAACCATTTAAATCACGAGAAACCGGGTAACATAGTGTTTTTTACTTAAGTTAATATTTTGGACATAACCAAAGTTTACTATTGACAATAATAAATTTCCTTTTATAATCTTTCCACATTATAACTCTATGGGGGCAAATTACATGAACTTAGCATATCACAAAATTGGAATTTTACATATTTATGCGCAAGAATTTTACACACTAACAAGCGTAGCTAGTGTATTATAACGATTTACCTCTTCGGTGAAGATCTCGCTGTAATCTAGGTCGGGTTTGTGTAGTGACTCGTCCCAGCGTTTGCCAGATTTCACCATTTCAGCGTGCTCTTCCTTCATGAATAAAACACAAAACACTGTGATGTGCCGGTGTAAAGTTGAAACACAAGAAAACAACGAATGGATAGAAAACATATGTTAAATCCTCTTTAATTTTTCCAAACAACGTTTTTTAAGTAAATGCGATAAGGTAGCTAACGCTGGTGCGTTGAGAATTACAATATACCAAAGGCATTGTGAACATTTTAGTAGGGTATTGTTAAAAACTTCCATTGCCACATACTTAAACTATGCATTTTTATGTATCGCGGAAAGGACACAATTTGTAAGCGATATTTCCAAGGCGGATATTTTCCAAAAATCAAGTTAAAATAGTTTTAAAAATCATTCTCAGCAATTCGTTGACCCAGAAAAGACACCGCACGTTTGACATGGTAGACTTACATCCTCGTAGCTGGTGTCTGCCTTGTTCTTGTCCTTAGCGACGTCGGACATGGCCTTAAGGACGGTCTCGGCTTTGGCGTCCTCCGCTTCGCGACGACGGCGCATGCGCAAACGGCGAGCAACCGGATCCCGCGGTGTGTCTGCGCCAAAACATAAACGTCATAAAATCACTATATTATTGACTAATCAAATCTCGTCACTTTCATGACGCTCAAGCTCCCAAACGAGCTAGCTTCTATCTCCAGATTTTATTCACCCTTGTTTTATGATATGATAAAACTATCTCGTCTATATATAACCGCACAAAATGAATACCCGGAATATTCACCATGCTCGCAAGCTATCATCTATTTCTGGCGGTTCACCCTTATTCAGCCCTGTTGGTTGGTTCACCCTTGCAAAAATTTTATTCACCCTGGGATGAACCATTCACCTGATTAAGAAACACTGCCATAGGCAATAATTTCTGCAATTAAGAAGAGAGCCCCAAGGAAATTGGTAAACCACAGAGAGCGGGGCCTTTTTTACAAAGAATTTTTGTAGACAGCGGAAAAGTACGGTTTCAATCTCTCCATAAGGGTATAAAAAAGAAAAGGTAAAACTCACTTCCAGATTGCTGCTCGCTCTCTGGCGCCACCACGCCTATGAGACGAAGCTGATTTTTCAGAGAAAAGTCGATGTTGTACAAGCGGTCGGTTTGCGATTCGTCAACTGCAACAAGTACAACAGTGCGTCATAGAGAGCTGATCGTCACGACAATTAACAAAATAAAATTACTAACGATAAAGGAGAAAAACAATTAGCGCGTTTAAAACACATTAACAGAAGTAATTCGATGGTTGAGCACAAGAATGCATGATTTTTCAGGTGATATTAGTAATTAACAGAGTTCTAAATCGTTACTCAGGGTGATTTATCGGCAACTGTATACCTTTTTGAGCAAAGTGAGGACAACTAAACCCTTTTCGTTGGTTACCGTAGAGCCCTTTAACAGAACTGGTATGGTCAAAGTCAAACGTTTATTCAATTTGGTTTACAGCTCACCGATTTATTCTCCCGACTAAGACCTGTTTTCATAGAATACTTTACATTACGGTTGACCAATTTCGTAATTTCTTACCCAATACAGGCTTGGGAGGCATCACTAAATTAGGGTTTCCTAACACGTCTAAGATGTCGAGTTTGGGCAGAAGATGTACAGTGTCCGGAAGAGTCACCAGCTTGTTGTTGGCAAGGACAAGTTTGCGTAGCTTTAAGCACCTTGGTAAAAAGTGTTTGATAGAAAAGGGTTTCTAACCAGACAACAGTAAAAACAAAGCGTAAAAACTTTTAATCATGAAAACAAAAAATTTGGATCCACCGTATACCAACCAATACAAAATGTTAACCAGGGGCTGCAACTAACTTAATGTGTAAAAATTTCACCCTTACTAATTTATCTTAACTAGTTAACAATATACAGCTCTTAAACAAAATATGAATAAATGCTATATTTTTTACACGACTAATGTCACATTTCTACCTGCAAAGGCTCTCTGGAATGAGTTCCAAGTTGTTGTCAGATGCACAAAAGCATTCCAGGTTGTTAAGCTTGCCTATGCTTGCAGGAATACCCTCAAAGTCAAGTCTGTTATCATTGATAAAGAGCCGGCGAAGTGATTGTAATTTACACAGCGATGTCTAGGAATAATTTATAATGCATTTCATTGAATATTATATCTACTTTTTAAAAATGTCTGTAAAATATGTTGAATATTCAAATGACAAAAATTCATTAATTAAAAAGATTAATATGTTAATATTATACCAACTTACCGGCAATGATGTTAAATGATTGTTTGACAGATTAAGGGTTTGCATTTTAGTCCAAGTGTCTGGAAAAAAAGGTTGTTTTAATTACAAAAAGTAAGGTATCTAAATTTAAAATTGTATATATATATGTATATATATACTATACCATGAACTTACATTTATTAATAGTTACTGCCTAAGACAATGCCATTTACAACTTCACAATTATGTGACATGGCTGCTTTAAACAAATACATTTCTTGTTCAAACAAAATCGTCTTCCACATAACAAAACATTTACACTTGATTTGTTTGTTGATTGTTGAAATCAAATATAAGCAGCAACACTTGTTATATTTTTCAGCAATTATTAATATGGACCTTTTAACTTACCTATGATCAGTGAAAGTTCTTGAATGTCGTTGTTAGAAAGGTTTAATCGTTCAAGAGTGGAAAGTGAGTAAATCGACTCCGGAACTCTTGTGAGCTCATTGTAGGACAAATCAATATCAGCGAGAAACTTAAGTGCGTCTAGGTTCGATGGAAAGTTGGTGACTGTTCTCTGGGTGTTGCGCAGATGCAAAGTGGTGAGGGCCGACATAGATGGCAATTGTCTGCGCATTTAAAGGCCATTTAAAAAAATAAACATGAGTAGGAATACACATATTTTCATAACTAAATATATATATATATATATGTTTCTATTACATCGGGGTTTTTTAAACTGAGGGGGTGTAAAGGGTTTGCAAGGGGGTCGAAGGACTCTTTTAGAAAAAAATTGTTTTAGTTCATATTATTGTGGTTTGCTAACATGAATATATTTTTATGTTTTTCTTTTAAAACTGCTTTTTAGTTATGACTAACACACATTTTTTTATTCTAATCAATTAATCTATTCCCCTCAGTGATATTCATCTTGATTTTCCACTTTTATGTATTCAGTGACCTGATTATTGCAGAATGCTTGCTATACAAACTGTATAGTGAACATTTCTTGGAACCTTTTGCGAAGCGAATTTACTATTTATTTATATTAAAAAAAATTGTAATCTTATTTCTCGTTTTACTTTTTTTCCATTTGAAGGAATTTTTTAGTCAAAAACCAAGTACACTATCACCTATGGTTTTGTGCGTAGAATCATATTTTTTGTAACTAGGATGAATTTAAACCTAGAAATCTACAACTTAACTTCGTACAATTCGTGATTGTGACATAATAAACAACTTAATTTTTGGTGCTATTGTTCACCTAAGAAAATTCATTTACCTTAGGAAGAAAACCACAGACAGCAAATTAAGATTGCATAATTTGCCAGTTTTACATTTAATCACCTCTTTGCACTGTCTGTGCTATGTTTCTATACTTATCTGGAAATGATACCTATATAATGCTGAACATAATATTCAGAGGGCGTATGTGTTCGATAAATTGTTTAAGAACACCTGTTTTAGAATACATTTTGTGCAGCTTTCGTGTTTAAAAATTGCCATATAGTCAAAAGTATTTTTTAACAATTTGGTATTGATTCTGATAAATTGTGACTATGAAACATATTATTCACATAGGGGAGCAAATTTTGATATTGGGACACAGCTTAAAAAGTAAAAAAAACGTATTAGATATAAGTCCATTTTTTATACTTTCTAAATTATTTTAAATTAATTTTATGAGGATAGTTGATTACAAACTTATCAGTTTGGCAAAGCACCTCATTTGAGCATGAGCAAGTGGATTGTCATTTAAAATGAGGGTCTTCAGTTGCACCAATCGACGCATTTGTGGAGGTAGAGAATCAAGTTTGTTGTGACTCATATCCAGATGTAACAGTTCGGTAAGATTGATGAACAGCTGTGTGGGTATTGTATCTATACTGTAAAAATTAAAATACAACATAAATGTAAATCTATCTTTGGTGCAAATTATCTTACACGGAAAATAATATCATTGTAAACATTTTTTAAAGTTTACATTTTCTAAAGAAAAATACAAGTAGAATAGGCAACTACCATTCAAGATTGATTAGGTTTCTGGAAATTTGATTTTTTGTTCAGAAACAATATAGCTGCAGCAGTATCGCAGAAAGCTGGTGACTTGGTGGCTATGTCTGCCGAAGAATCAGACAAAAAACCGAAGAAATTGCTTAAAAAAAATAAAAAATAAAAAAAAATAAAATTTTATTTTTTTAAATTTAATTTTTTTTTTTGTTAGATCGATTTTCCAAACAAACTGTGCTTGTTATACCAATATTCAATCCAATTTTTTTTAAATGCTGAATATGTAGGAACATTATGCACTAAAATTGGCAGGAAATAATTTTTTGTTTGATTCTGAAAAAAGTACAAAGCACATCAATTGTTTAGCAGGGAAAAGCCAGAGTTTGGCATATAGATTGTTTATTAGTTTAAAAAGTACACAATTTCGATAGAACTGTTGTGTATTTGCAGTTTTACTTGATTTGGTAAATACTTCTTTATTGAGTTAAAAAAGCAATCATGATAGTCGCCATTCCTGTTAAATAGACAGGTATGACATTCGCATGGGCATAATGAGTGATGTGCTAGGCCAAGCTGTTCCATCTAAGGCTTAAAGTATATTCGTTTAGCTGTGGTTATGTCTCTAAAGCATATTTATTCACCCAACAGGTATTATGCATACCATGGCATGTTGCACTTCACTGTGACTCTACATTTGGCAAACAATTCCTATTAACTTGGATTATAACACAACGATATTTTTTTTATTAAAATTTCTTCCAATTCAAAAAAAAAAGATTTTTCCCAATTTCAAGATTTTTTCACGCTATTTAATCTGATTTCAAGCTGCATGTGTGCACATGAGTTCGCCCTAAAACAGCTTATCTATGTAACACTGTGAGAGTAAGAAAATCAGACATGTGCACCCCCACTCCCCCAGGCTGTACTTCAGCATACCCCATATGTATTTCATATTTTATTTTGCGTCTGCGGCGCAACTTTTTGATGATTCATTTACTTCTTAATAATCTTGTTTATCGCCTAAACGTTGCAAGGTTGATACATTCCTTTGACGAACACATCATTTAAGTTTTTGGGCATGACCAAACAAACGAAAAAATTCGCGCCGAAAATGCTTGTCACCAGAAGCTGCAGTATGACTAGCTATGATAAACAGCAATAAGTTTACATAATATATAGTGTAAAATGTTTTTAAATAAAATGTATTACTATATTGTATTGCAATTCTAATCTTTTTGGTTTAAGACTTATTTGATTAAAATGATCGATAAATAAAACTGTCAACATAGCTTCAAAGAAATAATATTAAAATTTGCGAAATTATTTTGCAACAAAAAACAATATGAGCTTACTGATTGTGACCCAGATTTAAAACCAGAACAGTACGACAGTTTTCCAGTTCAGTAGGGACAGCTGTCAACTGATTGTGGCTCAAATCCTAAAAAGATATAATAATGGTTGAAAACACACACACACACACATATATATATATATATATATAAATATATATTTATATAAATGTGTGTATGTGTTTGAGTTTAATTATAATCAACAGAAACTGGTTCCGAATGGAGAAATATAAACTATTCACACATTGGATGTATTTTGTGCCATTTTCATTGCACTTACAAATCTAAATTTTGCATTGTTTTTAAATTAAAAAAATATATTTTGATGAAGAAATTGACATCATTTGTATACAGTATTAATATCTACATAAAGTATATATAATCAATAAATTTCAATTACGAAGGTTGTAAGGTCCTCCAAAGCAAATATGTCCAAAGGAATTGAGGGATCTTTCAGTCGATTGTGACTCGCATTGATTGACTTAAGCCTAGGCAACGACCCCAAATCTCCATGCAGGGATGTGAGCTCATTGTATGCAACCGATACTTCTTCCAACTTTTTGAGCCCTCCAAGTTCTTCAGGCAGGTAGCACATCCTAGTGTGGTCGAGCTTCAGCCATCGCAGACCTGTCATGTTGCGGGTCCTGTCTGGAAACAGGCCACCCTAAAAAGAACACAGAAGAAAATGTAGTAAGATTGTAGACCAGTGCCAAAAATGTTTTTTAATACATTCAAAAGGTACCAACCTTGAAGTCATATTTGGTGAGGTCCACTCCTCTTACAAATGGCAACACTCCAGCTGCCATGTTCGTGGATCACTTTAAACGCTTACCATTTATTAAACAGCAACAACTGACGTTGGTGAATAAGACGCCCTTAAGGTGAGTGACAAAAGTTTTTAACAAATAAATTTAGTTACACTTATTCTCAAGGCAAAAAACATCAGAACAGAACCAAAGTTTAAATGGATATTCAGGAATACGATATATTATCCACCAACTCCACCTGCCTACGCTCAAGCCAAACAAACCTAGATTTGTTTAATTATCTTGATGTGGTCTAAGTGTTAAAGCTTTTCCTGTCTGCAACTAGTTCTGAAATGTGTTACTTAATTCCTAAAACAACGTGATGTCTAAACTTCAAACCGTAGCATATAGAAATTACGTTAAGTAAAAACAGCACACAAATTTAGCGACAGTAGACTGGTATAGGCAGAGACCAGAGACAGAGACATGGTTTACAATATGACGTCACTTTTATGACTCTTGAAATCACTGAAGCGTTTCCGTCTTTCGCGCAAAAAAGGGGAAGTACAAGAAAGCCGCTTGTGACGGCATTGTAATCACGTTTTAAGCAAGCAGAGATGATGGCCTTTCGAAACGGCACGTGTTAAGTAGAAAGAAATAGCTTTCAAAGGCAGTTGGCAGAGCTGTGGTTTATCGTTGAAGTCAATAATTTTGGTGGAGAGGAATCAGAACTACATATTTCTGCCTTTAATTGTAAGTTAACGAACTGATGAGGTTTTTAAAACGGTACTAACTATGTTGTTAATTATATTTGTGTTATGCTATTGTTTTGAACTATAGAGTCACTATAAGAGTTAATAAATTTAACAGGGATTTAAAATTTTGCACAGGTCACAGCAAAGTTGTCCGTATTTTCCACACGCCAAAAAAGTTATTTAACATGTAAAACGAAAAATATTTGTTATATAAAGTGTAATTGAACAGCAGAAGGTGCAAACCGGTTCACCAAAGCAAACGTTCTTTATTTTCAGTTTGCATGTCGAGAACGATGAGCGAAATTGAGGACAGGTTGTACGATGAATGCGGCGTAATTGCGTGCGTTTCAGTGGGCAAGAGACCCCCCGACCTTGACGTGGCCAACGTGATCTCGCTGGGCCTGGTCGGCCTGCAGCACCGCGGCCAGGAAAGCGCCGGAATCGTGACGTGCAGCGAAGACGGGAAATTCCGCACTCACAAGGGCATGGGCCTGGTCAGTCACGTGTTTAATCCCCACGCCCTTTTGCAGCTGAACGGCTGTTCGGGAATCGGCCACACGCGCTATTCGACCCACGGCTCGTCGTCGATCGCCAACTGCCAGCCCTTTGTGGTGGACACACAGCACGGCCACATCGCGGTCGCACACAACGGCGAGCTGGTCAACAAGCGATCACTGCGACGCGAGGTTCTAAACCGCGGCGTCGGCCTTTCCACCGGCTCCGATAGCGAGCTCATCACGCAGCTGCTGTGCTTGCCTCTCGAAAGCGGCGAAGAAGAGGGTCCGGACTGGACTGGGCGACTGAAGAAGCTCATGTCGCGGACGCCAACAGCGTACTCGGTCGTTCTACTACACGGCGAGTCTGTGTTCGCCGCCCGGGACCCCTTCGGAAACCGACCGCTCTGTATCGGCAAGCTGCTGACGCCCGTCGAAGGAGATTTCCCGCACCACAGCCACTCGATCACCGAAGGATGGGTCGTGTCGTCCGAGTCGTGCGTTTTCCAGTCGATGGGCGCCGAACTGGTGCGCGAGGTCAAGCCGGGCGAGATAGTTAGCGTTACGTCGCAGGGTGTTGCGTCAACAGGCGTCGTGCCGCGACCAGAGCGACGGAAACCGGCTTTCTGCGTCTTCGAGTATGTGTACTTTGCGCGGCCCGACTCGGCGTTCGAGGGCCAAACGGTCTACTCGGTGCGACGGCGCTGCGGAATGCAGCTTGCGCGCGAGGCGCCCGTTGTTGCCGACGTCATTAGCACTGTGCCCGAGAGCGCCACGCCGGCCGCGTTCGGGTTCGCGCGCGCCAGCGGCATTCCCTACGACGAGGTGCTCGCCAAGAACCGCTACATCGGGCGCACCTTTATCCAGCCGAGCACGCGTCTGCGAAAGCTCGCTGTCGCCAAGAAGTTCGGCGTACTCGCGGACAACGTACGTGGTAAACGCGTGGTTGTTGTTGATGACTCGATCGTGCGTGGCAACACGATGGGATCGATCATCAAAATGCTGCGGGCCGGCGGCGCCAAGGAGGTACACGTGCGCATCGCCTCGCCCCCAGTGCGCAATCCCTGCTACATGGGCATCAACATTCCCACCAGCTCCGAGCTGCTCGCCAACAAGCTGACCCTGGAAGAGACACGACAGTTTGTCGGCGCCGATTCGCTGGCTTACCTGTCCGTCGAGGGATTGTTAAAGTCCGTCAGGCCGCGGAGCGCCGACTCCGAACGTGGGGGGTTAGCGAAGTTGGAAATTTCCGAAATGGCCGACGATGCCAAAAACTGCAACAGCAACGTCGGGTATTGTGTGGCTTGCCTTAACGGCGATTATCCGGTTGCGTTGGATTGGTAACGCTTTGCATTAAAACACTAAAAAATTCGTGACAACATCGACGCTGTACATTTCATGGCCTTACAACTATACGTATTTCGGTAAATGGCAACAGTTTTAACAGCGGCTAGTCGATAGGATTTTTTATTGCTCTTTGGGGATACAGTACTGTGAAGTGTGTTAATTATATTCGCCTGATTCAGCTTTATCTGCAATAAAATGATTTTGTTTTACAAGAATTCTGCTTGGTTCATTCATTTTAAAATACTGAAATATGTTACTGTTTCTTTCAGTGTTTTTGTCTTGCGTAGGTAAACACTTTGCATTCTGTTTTTTTTATGTTTAAGTGAGTTGTTTTTCGTTAGTTGTCTTAATGATAAAGACAGTTTCTGTACAGGCGGCGTAGCAATTCTTACAGAACGGTGTTACATTTAGTTACATAAGTACTTTCACTGCGTGTCACATATCAAAATTTAATATTTTTTAACCAATAAAGTCAGATATTAAACTTTATCAAAACGTCCCCTAAATATGTTTCTGTTTACGCGGATACTTTTGCGTCAGAAATTTTGAAATACACTTGCCTAATGCAGTTAGAGCTGTAAAATGATTAAGCCAACCACTTTGTGGAAACTTGAGAATATGTTCTGGAAATTGATTCATTATTATTTGCATTTAATGTGTTTATTTTTCGACAACCCATTGAGAGGAATTCGCATGAAAATTGCAACGTTTTTATTGCCGTTATGCACAACAATGCTTTGTAACCGGTATTTAGCAGCACTTGTTATCGCACTGTTTTACTTGCGTTTTCCTAAACGATATTTAACAGTCCTATAAATATGCTGTTGCTACCGGGCATAGGATATGCTGAAAAAAAGTTCTTGTGATGCTGATTCGTCGGGTACTTATTCCGGGACTTCTTTGATTGGACAGTCTGAAGGTTGGTTCACACTAGACGCGTCTGGCGTTAACGTAAAATGTTTTTTTTAAAACGCTTTCGGTTGTGAAAAATTGAAATATTTCAACTTGGACGCTTTCGGGTTAGAAGCGAGGAAATTTGCAGTTAACGCAAGCAACGCGTTATGTGTAAACTGGACGACGCTGGCGTTTTGCGCCAGACGCTAACCCCAGAAGCAAAACGCGTCTGGTGTGAACCAACGTTTAGGGTTTGAAAATAAACGCGAAAGACACTATTTTAAGTATTGTGATCGTAGGCAAAACAAAAATGCCTTTGAAAAAAAAATGTTAAAAAGCAGCCAATCTACCCGTTTTAGACGTCATTTTTAATATCCTAATGTAATACTAGCATAAGCCACAGGCGGAAAAATAGAAACGTTTTCCAAGAAATTGTTCTGTTTACAATTCTGTAATATTGCCACCCTTTCTAGACTCGCGTGTGTGTGTGTTTGTGAACATCGATGGTTTTAGGACTTTTGGCGAACGGTTAGGTTGTATTCGAGTTTATTTGGGTCTCATTTCATCGTAATATTACTGAGTATTTTATTTTATTATGTCGTTGATCTCTGCCTTAGATATTACATTTTTGTTGCATATCAGCAGTGGTTCTCAAAATGGGCGTCGTGACGAATCGAGGTTTAAACCGTAACATTAGCTGTTGCTTATATTTCTGGCGTAAATTTGGATATTTTTGCAAAATGTTGAAATTACTCCTCTGGAAATGCCAACATTTTGCTAATTTTAACGTTTTTATTTGTCCCTGGTTTATGTATCATTGTATCATCCACAAAAATTGGGGGTATCGCGTAAGTTTTCTAAAATTGTGTATTGTTATACGCAAAAGGCACCTAAGAAAAAGTATTCCAGCAGGATATGGGTATGCTATCCAACTGCGGTTAGGGATGTCCGATAAGATCGGATCAGAGCCGATACCCGGTCACAAGCGGTAGTATCGGTACTCGTCCAATATGGGGTTGGTAGAGAAGCTGATCCGATATACCGAACTAATGTTGCAACTTATTGTTTGCTCATTTAAGCATACTAAATACGTCATTTGGTATCGGATCGACTAACGATACCTTTTGGCAATTATATCAGGTATCGGTATCGGAATAATTAAAATGTCAAGTATCGGAAATTCCCACTGTACAGCCACTGATTTTCAGCTATGCAGTTCTACAATCATGTTTTTTGCACCCCTGCCATTCGGAATCCTACCACGATTTAACCTGTTTTCGAATTTTAGATTGAAGTTTTAAAATACAGTTATCCACGCAAGTTACTATTGGTTTTATAATGTTTATCAAAAATCGGTTAATGACATAGGCGTAACCATGCAGGGAGGGTCAACGTAATCCTAATTTTTGAATTTTTGAGCATAACCACAATAATTAATCGTTGTCAAAGTTTAACATTTCTTTACATTTGTCGCTTGTTTACCAATTGTAGTGTTGGACTGTATCACAAATTATCTGGTTTTATTACTTTTTGTTTTGCAAAAGCATATCGGCAACAATAGTAAAGTTGGTAACCGGGAACGCGCCCGTAAAGGGGGATGAGGCGAGTTTTACTCTAATATTTACCTTTTGTGTTTATTTTATTGATTTCGTGTTATTATGTTGGTTAATTCTACTTTTAGCTTTTGAACTTCTAATTGTTGCGAGTTTTTCGGTGTTTGGGCTATTTATGCTGCGTTTTACGGTCGATTTGAGTTATGTATAGTCAGAACAATATGATATAGTTAATGCACAAAAAATTCGCTCTTTTCACAAATCTGTTTTCTAGACTTGTATTATCCTGTTTTGGTTGTTGACATTCTGTAGAAAAATGCCCTGCCCCTATGATTGCATGTTCTTTGTCTATTAAAAATATACAAATCATAGAAAGTATAGGCTATAACGGTCCTATTTAAATTACAGTTTTGCCAACTTAAATAGGCCTACACAAAAAAGGTTATCCCCTTTTTTGTAACTTCGTTTTATATATGACAACAGGTTATAGTGCTTGGGTACGTCCAAATTAGCTTGACAATAGCCACTATATGTCGAGAGCGAGCAGGTTTTTATGCGTTGCTAATAGCCTGCCCTACGCCATGTCTCCTAAATTACAGTAGCCTAAAGTAAAATCAAATCATTTTTTTCGCCTTGTTCGTGCGATAAGCAATGAACTGCGGTATTTTCAAGTTGCCTTATTGATATTTATTTAAAAAAAAAAAAAGTATAATAATTATATGATGTATGAGTGGGGTAGGCCTACGAGTCAGATGACAATTCGCAAAAGTGGGGTGCCTCGGCGCGATAGAAAAAGGTTTACGTACCACTTATCAACGCGATTTTGAAGCAATTTTTGCTATACCGGTACTGAGTTGGTCGGCATATTTATTTAGAAACCACACTTACTTATAATAGCGGAATCTCAACAACCTAAAATCTTTTTTTCCCACAAATAATGCCTAAAACGCGCCTACTGTAAAAACACTTGCTTAAAGGGTCGATGTAGCAAATCAAAACTATTACTCGTTTAGTTAAAATATTCGGCCCCACCCAAAATTCTTGGCTGGCTAGGCTTGTGGTTAATAATATAGCTTCGTTACCCACTTTTTGTGGAAATATTTTCGCAATTCTTCGTTTTAAAGTCCCGTGTTTTTTTAATCTTGGCGCCGTGTCAATTGCAGCCGCAACTCTAAACAAGCTCGGTCAATAGCTTTATGCTAAACTATTTTATAAAAAAAAAAATAATCGGCATACATCAAATAGCAAAACTTACCTGGTCTAAGTGTTAAATTTGATGATTAAATTTGTTTCATTAGTAATGCCTAGGTGTAACTCGCTTCTTAGAACTTACAAGTGTTATTAAAGATTTTTTTTAAATATGTATGCCTAAATAAACAAAAACATATAGCAACGAACCGATTGCAAATTTGATCGTCACCCGACCTACGAATGCCACATGCTTTGATGCTAAAATAACAACTTTTAGAAACGCATATATGTTGCACCAATAAACTTGATGTTTGGAATTTGGCGTAAAGCAGTTTTGTAATAGTTTGTTGTTTTGACACACGCTGAACAGCAAATGTCGGATGACATCGCACGAGGCATTTTAAACTGGTGAAGTATGGTTGGTTATGACAAGCAGAAACAGGTTGTTCTTGCCGACTCGTTCTTAGCTGGTGTATTGGGAGGAATAGTAACAAGAGCAATCGTTACACCGTTGGATGTTTTAAAGATAAGGTTTCAAGTGTGTGCTTCTACATGTTTGATATTTTAATAGAAGTAAAGGGTTAAAAACAAATTTGCTAATTTTATAAAACTTACTAACTTTAGAATGTTTTGTTACTATAGACCTGAAGCTCTTTCAAAACTAGATATTTTTCTATAGTTACAATCGGAAAGACATGCTAGCCAACTGAAGTATACAGGAATTGCTCAAGCTACTAGAACCATTTTGAGGGAAGAGGGTTTGTTAGCATTTTGGAAGGGCCATGTTCCTGCACAGTTCTTGTCCATGATTTATGGAGGAATGCAGGTTGCACATTATTTAATACCACATAGTGTACAACTTATTTAGCTATGTTTTACTTAAGTTATGTACATGTTTAGTTTGGTTCCTTTGAGCATTTCACAAAGGTTGCAGACAGCTTGTACCCACACAGCCGTGATGATCACTTTGCCAGAGCAACCATTCATTATGGTTGTGGAAGTTTGTCTGGATGTGTTTCCACCATTGTTGCTCAGCCAGTTGACGTACTACGAACACGATTTGCTGCACAAAAAGAGCCCAAGGTAAAGAATAGCAAATCTGTCTGCTCTTTTTATATGATTTAACTAACTTCTTATCGTTTTAATTTTGTTTTGCTGTACTTTAACATGTATGTAGATGTTCAAACATGTTTCTATTGCTGCATATAACATGTGGAAAACTGAGGGTATCCTGTGTTTTTACCAAGGCCTTACTCCAGCTTTAATTCAAGTGACTCCATATGCTGGGTTGCAGTTCGCCTCATATTCATTGCTTCAAGCTGCATGGCGGAAGTTATCTCTTCAAGAAGGTTAATTTAACTTACTCAAATTGGAGGTAAAGGACTGTTTATTTTTAAGGTTAAAAGCAAATTTGTTTTACAGGCTCTCTTGCTAACTTTACATGTGGTGCTGGTGCTGGAATTATTAGCAAGAGTATTGTTTACCCTCTTGATGTAGTAAAAAAAAGAATGCAAGTTAGTGTGAAATACAGACATCTAAAAACCCATAGGTGTTGTTCTAACAACGTTTGCTTTGCTTTAGGTACAAGGATTTGAAAAAGCCACAGTGAGCAAAGTTGTCAATTACAAAAATTTTAGACTCAATGTGACAGGCATTTGGAAACGAGAAGGCAAAAAGGGATTTTACAAAGGCATAAGTGCTGCTGTGTTGAAATCCTGTGCAACATCAGGACTTATATTTTTTACATATGAAATATTCTGCGATGTTCTCGGCAAAAGAAACCAACACTAACATTCTTAAATCGTAAGGAGTTAGTGCTATGCATCCTTTTTTATACATAGGATTTTTTAATCTCCTGAAGTGATGTGGTGTTATTCAAGCTTGAATGTCTGAAACAGTTCCCTTTAAACAGTCTAACTTTGTCATAAAATTCACTTTGAAAAAATTGATGCTCTCGATTTCAAATGATTTACCTGTATTGTCCTCTTTTTTGACTTGTGTCACAGTACCCCCTTACTTTACTGCGGTAATTTGTCTGACTTTGTTGAGCTTCATACTGACTTGCATCTGCCTGTGAGCACACATGTATGCTTTATTTTCCTGCCTTTTGCATTTCTATGCAGTGTGTTGACAACAGCCTATATTTTGTTGCTGCTTTATTCTCACATACACCATAGTTTTACTTTGGGAGCCACTTAATATCTCTAAAAAGACATGTTTCACTAAATTTTACTCTTGCCTTAAGTATACACATATATATAGTTTATTATTCATACAGTTAAAATTTGGTCATTTAATATATGCCACAGTAAAAATGTATTTATTAAATTTTTGCTGACATGTACCAGCTTTTAGAAGATAGTAAGTGAACCTATATGGACTTAACTATGGTTGGCATATGATTTGTTTCAATTTTGAATGTTGGTGCATGTTTAAAAATTGATTTAATATGTTTGCACTGTGTTTCCTGTTGGAAATAAATTGTTTCGTTTCGACCAATATCATTTATTGAATGAAAATCAAGTGAGGCAAGCGAAGTAAAGAAGCCAAATTATGGTTTATTGGAGCACAGTCGATGTATTTTTTTTTTCAGCCTTACTCTGTATCTGCTTCACCTCGCCCTTCATAAAGTTCATTTTACAGTAAACGAAAAATTTATGCAAATCCGACTTTGTGGCAACTCTCTAGCAGTTTGATATAAAAAGGGTGGAATCTGTCGTATGTTTGATTGTCTTAGACAGGCGAGCATGGCCTAGGCGCAAAGAGTCGCGCTGCAAGGCTTCATATGGCGGATTACTGCTGTTCAACAAATTGTTTGAGAATATAAAATATCTGATACAAATCGAAAAACATATTGCGCCGACTTTGAAGGTGTGGTACGGCTGCTTTGTACCTAAAGAGGGGTAATCGAACCTCAATTGCTAGCGTAAAGTATTATCAGGTCTTTAATACTGGATTTGGCGAAAACTATCATGTAACATTGCCTGAAAATTTTTTTCGGGATCTTTAGTAAGTTCAATTTAACAAAGCCTTCTAAATCTGGCCACAAAATGATCAAATTTTGTATAGGGCTATATATCCTACTGCAATACGCTGTTTGTGGTACTTATATGTATTGGATCCCTCATTATCTCTACTACTGACACAAAACAATGTTTAATTAATTTGAATCATCTAATAAAAAAGTGGTAACGTTTGAGATGTAGTTTTTTGACAGGGTTTTTATATTCTCATAAATCAACACTTGTAATACGTGCATTATGTTATTGAAATGTTGGTTCTGCGTGTTAACTGTGTGCTCATGAATATAAGAGTACGATGCAACACAACTTATTTTTACAAGAGCCAGAAATAAAAGGCAATTATAATTGCGATTTAGGGTCAAACCCAACAACAACCACGTGCATTCAAACGAACAAGCCAATAGGAAAATGGCAAAAGATGAAATTAACAAGCAATAAATTGTATATTTTTCAACGTCGTGATATGCTGTAGATGACATTGAAATAGAATTTACAGAAGTCTCATGTAAAAAGTCTACAGTTTCTTACCGACAAGCATATTCTCAAACCAATCGAAACAAGGTCGGTCCTTAGGTTCATCTATTTCATCCACTGAATATAATCCAAGCATAAGCATTACTATAGCGTCTAACAACGCATATATTGGGTTTATCTCATATAATTATAATTAACTAAGGCTTACAATAAACAGCGGAAACGGAAGGCAAAATTCACGAAAACAAATGCGCTTAAAATTCAAAGCCAAGCACACAAACCATGCAGCAGTGGCCAATTAGAAAAACAGTTAAGGCAAGGAAAGTACTCAAAAAAAAAAAAAAACCCGCCACATTAGACTTTCTAAAATGTTTACCATCCATATTTTGTATTTTATTATTAAAACAAGTTAAGCGAACGAACAGCGGGGTTGCTGCAATGACCACAAGATTTAACGCTGTAAAGCAGTGTTTCTCAACCTATTTTAACAGCGACCATAATATATTAAGCCCGGATAACGAAAGCTTTGGCGACTCAATTTTTATCATTGAAAATTTTGTAAGCGAACATAACATAAAACATTATAATTAATAAGTTCGATTTTAAATAAACTTAGTCATGTCTTCATATTGCTGACGCTATTGTTTTTCATAAAAAAAAATAGCAAAGAACCCATCTCAAAAATTTTAACAATACAAAACTACTGCAAAAGGCCAGCCAACCACATTAACGCCCACCAATTTTGGGTCGCGACCCACAGGTCGAGAAACACTACTGTAAAGTATGGACGATAATCTCTGTTTTGAAATTAGGCAATTGCACAATACAAACCATTATCGGCACTCAAACCAATAAAGCATGCAACAGAGTACCATTCAAACGTAGATGAAAAGTAGAGTTCGGCCTTTTAGCAAGGAAAACTTAGTTAACTGTGGTGCCACAAATTTAACTTCAGACAAGCAAAAGTGTATAGGAAAATAGATTCATAAATTACTTAACCTTATGACTAAAGTTTCTAACTTTTCGGCCATTTTTATGCCAAACTTGAACAAACAAAAATACGATACGCTTTAAGCTATGGCATCCCTTGTGCAATAACTTTACTCGACTTAGTAAAACATTAGCGATACTCTTGCCTAGGCGGGGAACCCATGTTAGCCTTGTGATATCCCTAATAAATAGCGTAGACTGGGGCAAGTGTTGCGGATTTCAAAGAAACGGCTAAGATGACACGATGCGCTCCACAATTGTTCTCCAGTTTTGATCCATTCCTTCGCAGATACGGTTGAGCGCCTTTAAATCACGTGACGCCATTTCTCGTAGTTCCTTGCCTACCGAGGTTCGCACATCTGTACGCAAATTGCAATGTCATTCGAAAGTTCAATTGTGAAAGTTTGTAAAAAAATTCAAACAACACACATAAAACATTTTACTAAATAAAATTGCATTAAATCTTCTAGATATAAAACTCTTATAATACAATCTACAAAATAACAAAAAGGGTCCAGTTAAAATTTTATCTAGAATGGAAATTTTATACAATACAAAAAGGCCAGTTTTTTTAAAATAACGATTTTTAAACACAAAAATCAAATGTTATGTTAGAAATGCAAACTGAATATGTAAAAAGAGAGACTGATGATGCCCTGATTGGCGAAATATATTTCTCTTTTATAAACTAGAACCTATAGTGATTGATTTTGACTGAGACAAGAAAGTCTAAAGTATATTGTTATGTTAGGAAATTACACATAGTTGTCTTTGTTAACGGAAGGAAATGACATATTTTTGTTAATCTGTCGATTTTTTTTATAAAGGTTTTTCTGCAAATGTACAGAGCAAAGGTTGCGAAGCGCAAAGATTTTGCTACTTTTAAATTGCTCTGTTTGTCAACACTACAGTACCTAAGGTTAATTTAGGGTGTAAGTGAAGTTAACCATGATTTGAAGAAAAACTAAAAAATGAATGGCCGAAAATTCCAAATAAATTATTGCGACTTCTCTTTTCACAAGTGGGATAACTGATGGTGAGCTTTCATTACCGTTTTATTTTGCCAATATGGAATTAGGTCATTACAAAATAGCTCCCCCTCCCACAGCTTACCGTTGTCCACGCTGGTATCGGCGCACACCTGGGCAAACACGGTCACGATGCGCGTCACTGACGTGACGTCACTGCCAACTTGCTCGTGACGCAAGAGTCGCGCGAGGCAGGCGTAGACTATAGCGTCCTCATCATGATCTTCGACCACCGGGACGTTGTTGAGCAGAACGGGAAGAACCTGGTAAGTGTGTAGCGGGATTTTAAATCAGTGCTTCCCATCCTTTTTCAGTTCGTGACCCACTTTTAATGCGAGATTTATTGTGTGACCCACGATGAGATATGACCAACGAATGAAAAACAAGTTAATCAGAAAAGAAACAATGTATACACATGCAATTTACTTTTAATGCGAAACTTGAGCCTGCATATTGGATATTATCAGATCAAATCGTTGATTGGAGACAAGCTCACACGCAATGCTACGCTATGATAATGTAATAATTTCCCGGTCTAATATAAAAAACTGTAACATTTAGAAATGATTCTTTTTTAAAAATGTGATATATAGGTTCAAAGTGCGATATTCTTGTTTTTGTCAACGGATTGAAACATTTTTGGGGACATACTGCAAATTTAAGGTGGATGAGACTATTTTGTTCAAAAATACCTTGAGGCACGGGTGTGGTGCACTGTAGCTAAACGGTAAAATTAGTAATACAATAAAAATATGACTGAATTACAATAATATCTGTTTACACAAAAGAAGTTTAACGGGACTTTCAAGCTATTTCAACATAGCAATGGCTTTTATTGTTCCATATATACTGTACAATCTATTAGCTATTTTTAATAAACCATAAAAAGTTTGTGGGCCGCCAATTAAGTGAAAGCGAAAAATGTTGGCGAATTAGAAAAAAACGCTGGCCATATTTGCCTCACAAGGACGAATATGATAAATTTTATACAGTAAAACACTCTTTTAGGCGGTAAACGATTATTATCGAATTATTCTTTTTCGTTAAATTTGGATCAGGCCAGAAAAAATGTAGTGTAGTTTTACTTGTATACGGAAAATAAATTCAATTCATGAACAGAACAAATATTTGAAAGATGAGTAAAAGTGTGGACAACTGCTGTGGCTGCTAAACAGGGAAAGTTGTTGATGGACGATCAAAGTTAGTTATATCGGGAAACGCAATCAGTTCGAAATAAATCGAATCATTACGCAAAACCTAGACTAATACTAATTATAGTTTATTACCATTTTTAATTTAGAAAACACACAACATGAATTGATAGTCATGAATGGTTGGCCTGCTTGACAGGAGTTTGAAAACTAACAAATATGCTAATTTTAAACACTGATCTGTAGTAACACATAACTCGTGTTTAGCCCAAGAGCTTACATTCGTCGTGATTTGTATAAAATACATGCGGCGTATTTTAACAAACAAAAGTACCCAAAAGAATGAAAATCGTCATCTGATCGAGAGGCACCGCGTCCTCGTTAGCCACGATCAGGCGACTGACGGCTCCCAGGACGTTGTCCACTACCCTCCTGTGCTTTTCCTTGCCAAGTGCCTGGGCCAGGCAGCCCAGAACGGCCGGGTAGCCGTCCCTGGCCGCGATTCCACCGTTTTGCAGTACGACGCCCAGTGCGTACACGGCGTTGTTTCGCACCTCAGGTTCGCCGTCCCTTCAAGATGAAAGAAATGCGGCGTCAGAAGAAATAAGACACACACAGACGCCATGTTTGCTGAATGCGTTCGGAGATTGAAGTGTTTTGCGTGGTCGCTTTGGTCGGGAGTTTTTTAAATTGCTCGCGATGAGTCAACACCGCTCACCAAGCGTTTACTTTTTGCGAGCGAGCAATTACTGATAGATAGAGACGTGCTGCGTTTTCTTATTAGACAAATTGAACATGTGAGGTTTGGCGAGGAGTAGAACATCAGGGATTCGTTGTTAACCCGCGACGAGTTTACCGACGTTGAGCCCAGCCACAAGTTTTATTGGTTGAATAAGGTGCTTTACCTGAAAGGGGAACTATGCCTGTTTTTCAAAGAAAAAGATCTGTTTGAGAAAGTTGATTCACACTTACACCCACGCCCAAGCCTTCGGAATTTTCCGTTTTGGGTAAACTTTGTGCGTTTTAACATCTCAATTCTAATGATTACTTTTTGCAAAAACTTGATTTATTGGATTTTACCATTTCGCAGAAAAAATATTGGAATTATATTTTCGGATCTTTTCAAGCAAAACCAAAAAGTTTTTTTAAAAAACACAGCCGCAGGTGGAACGCTAAATATTTTTAATCAAGTCAGCAAACATGGTAAGATGTGTGGGGTTCTACTTAACGCTCATAAGGGGACGTCAGTTTAACATTGTGAAACACAAAAAGAACAAACTTCATTAGCATTGTACGGACTTTTTGTTAAGGACAGCGATTTTGTGAAAAAACTGTTTCACCATTAAATTGGTTAACGGTTCAAAAATGCATTGATTATTATCAAACTGTTTGCTTGAAACTCCAGGGTGTCCTGGAAAATTTTGTTATGAGAATAACCTAACGCAATTAGTATTAGGCACGCGGGCAAGCTTCCGTGACTTGAATGCACATTCTGTGAGATAGCTGGCAAAAGTAGGGTATTCCCTTTGCTTGCCGTGGTACGGGCGATTGTTAGCTTTTTAATTTGCAAAAATGTGTCGCGATTTTTTATATTCTTTTTGTACCGCAAGCTAAAACAAATTAAAAACTACTTAACAAAATATGTTTTTACGTGGTTTGTTTCTAAATTTTTTCCTCTGAAAAAATACAGTAAAAATATATCTTTTCTAATCAACTGCTGTAAGTAAAACAGTTACCAATCATTGGTTGTTTTGCGGCATGTAAAAAAGAAACACTTTTTCTGGCAAAAATCGATTTGGATTACACCTGTTGAAATGTAGAATGAAGTTTTATGTCCAAGCGAAAACAGTCGCAGTTAAGACCATGCTTGTATAATTTATCCAGACTATAGCTAATATCGTGACAGATGCATACCTGGTCAGTTGAATCAGTCTTGGCACAAGGTGTTGTATTATCTGCGACGTGGATCCTGGACCAAGCTTTTCAACAGTTTCAGCGATCGTTCCCGCCGAGAAGGATCTTTCCGCCACGGAACTCGTTGCTTTCTGTGCATGATTTTATCGCAAATATACTGTTAGTAGGTTAAACGATTGTAGCGAAACGTACCACACAAACTATAATAAAAACTATAGTGTCGTTGTGTTAAAAAATGAGTATAATTTTATTCTAAATTTTGACAGGACGATGATAAACATGTTCAAGCCTGAATTGTGATGATAGAGAGTGCAGTGGTTTATATAAATGCTGACAAACGGGCGTGTGTACGTTTATCGATTGTATTCGTCTGCAAATGCAAAGCCGGTTTTCCACTTATTAGGACTTATTCTATAAGCACATCAGACTTTCATCTTACCATTTTGTTGAGAAAAGTAGGAAGACACGTGATGAAGTAGGGAAGGAAGGTTCCGCCAAGCTGCGCGGCCAGGGTTGGGAAGATTTCGCCACAGTACTCGATAAGCATCTCGTCGTATTCCGCCTACACAATAAAATCATACCGGGGAAAATCCAATGTGGGTAATGAGCAACACAACAGTGGCACATTGTAGAATGGCGGAGCTTTTAGTGAGTTTTACCGTTGCAATACGTGTTTACCCCGGAAATACGCTATAGAATGCGCGTTAGATGGACCAAGAAAGGAAAAACATGGCTGTTTTGGTCGTCAGCAATGCGTAAACACAATTCTTCTCAAAACAACCAAGGCGTGACGTTTACTCAAACTGTGGTCATACTCACGGTAGATTCAATTCGTCTAACACACACTGTTTCGCCTTAGAACACGTATACCTGCCAGATTATCTGTAAAAAGTAATAAACACTTTCTTATAAACTGTGCAAAAAAAAAACAAGGTATAGTTATCGCCTGGGAGAAAAAAACATTCGATTGCCATAAAAGGCTTTAAAAGTGTCACTAACATAGCTGACTGTACTGACTAATCATTTTAAGGCTAAGTTGCTACCTATAGATACACTGTTATAAATGTAACTGAGTTAAATATACTCGAATTAACTACAAGTCTGTATTGCTGCATACTGTTTAATTACTTCATATTATGTTGTGACCTCTTTCAATAAGCTTCGTTAAATTTTATGACATTACTTTCATATTTGTGCTCACAATCGTCTGCCGTAAAAGTTGGAAATACAGAACCACGTAAAATAATAATTTTCTGTCAGTTTAGATCAGTGATTCTCAAGAAGTGTGGCGCGACACACTTGAACGTGTCTCGAGAAAATCTCAAGTTTGTAACGTTTTGTAATTTTGGAGAAAACTGTTCTTGTAAAAAAATATGCATGCAAGCAAGCATGCTGGCCATAAAAGCACACTATCCATTAGAAAAGCGATAATATTAAGACGTTTATGTATGTCTTGGCCATGTATTATGGCCGATGGTCAATTTATAAAATTTTTGATTTGAAGAAAGTGTGTCGCCACTCGCCAGTATAATTTTTACTGTGTCGCAAGCAAAAAAGTTGAAGGACCAGTGGTTTAAAGGTTAAACCATGGGCTTTATGACCAGGAGTCGCCTTTTTCACACTCCTTTTGTACGAATTTTCTTTCTGTGGTCTCGAGGCATTGCTGTCAAGACAGAATTTTGCATTGTGAGAAAAAACAAGAAATAAATACCTGTTGGTCGTCTTCGTCGTCAGCATCTTCGTCTTGACAGGCTGCCTTCTGCTGCAGGATTTTTAACAAGGAGTTCATCAAAATCTAGCAGAAACAATACGAAGGTTAACCGAAGCAAGTGCAAGAATTATACTTTTATTTTGCGCACAGGGATGCCTGCTTAGAATGTGTGCACTCAATCGTGATAGATTGCTTGGTGCAGAATCAATGACGTGGATAGTTTTTGTTATTTTTCTTACTAATATTCTACAAATCAGTTTCCATTGTTGGATAAAAATACCCTTTGTTTAATTTCTCTTACATTATGGGTATAGAAGAATGGCATCAAAACATTTGAACGCAGAAACTAAAAGGCCCTGTCGTTTGTGTTACGATATGTGACGCGCCTGTTTATGCAGGAGTAAGTTGGTTGAAGTAGCATCAGCAACAAGGAAATGCAGTAGATTGCTGGCGCAGAAACTGGTCAATATACGGTAGACAACACAAACCAAGCCTGGGCGGTTTGCGCAACGTTTCGGCGTCACGTCACGTCATGACGAAATAAAAGGATAAAGTGTAAAAATAAACTGGGTTTGCCGGGATACTATTTTTGATTGTGTACATTAAGTAACTTTTAAAGTTGCAACTTACTTAGTAACTTTCAAAGTTGCAACGTTTTACAATTTTTTGGACTTTGTTAAAGCAATCTAATCTCTTTGCTGGCGTACAAAGTTGTAAACATGTTAACACTCTGTATTTTGGCGCGGTGTGGTTATCACATTCTATTATTTCCTAATCAATGTATCGCATTTGAAAAACAGTTATGAGCAGCACTTTTCTCAAGTGTAAAAACTCATAAATTTGGTATTTTTTTCGTATTTATTTTTTAACATTTTTTCTCTTTTGTTTTACGTTTTAAATAAAAAGACCGACAAAAGCAGCCTTAAGATTTTTAAAAGTCGCCAACCTTACAGTGCCCGAGAAATTGTCAAACCACACTGGTCAGCGGGAAACCACCCTACAATTAAGAGAGCGAAACCAAGGGAATACAGAAACAGCAAGCAACCAGAAAGCACGTTTGATCTTAAAGAATGAAGCATTTGGTTTGCGGTGATGCCCCAACGGGGCCGGCAGCCATGGGGTATATAAAAGGTTACAGTGCGTGGAGTTTACAAGACCGATTACAGCACCAGAGCATAGTTGAGTTACACGTATACAAAATAAACAAAGATGAGAAACTTCGTTACAGTCATGTTTGCCATCGTTCTAGTGGCCGTTTCAGGATTGCCCATGTAAGTATTGCTATAAGGACGATTCTACTAGCCTTTTTGAAGACAGATATTGTGTGCATGTACGATACAGTAAGATACTATTTTTGTTACTTTTAAAAGGGTTACCCCGCATCACATATGCTGTAAATAGCGAAAAGACGTAATAATGTCAAGTCAACGACAGCCATGAAGTAAATTAGACGCGCTTTTAACTTATGAACGTAAAACATTGCTGCGCACAATTTTACAAAGGGTTTTGTTTGCGCAGAAATGAAAACATGTATAAAGATTATCAAGAGGCAATCGAGCTCTTTAACAAGTTCAGCAACGAGACTGGAGAATCCGAAGGCAGCGTCTATGAAACGGGGCGGCGTTACCGAAGGCATGCAGGAAACGGCGATTGTCCAATAGGGAAGGAATTGAACGGAAACGAAAGACTCCGCGTGCGCAGCTTGTCGCCGTGGAAATATTTTACAGCCGATTTTAACGCAAGAAGGCAAGTATTTTTGTTTTTTGTTTGTTATTTCTGTTACCGTATACGAATCCTCGTGTTTCGCAGTCAGCCTAAACATACTGTCGCACCTTGCAATGTTAAATAAGCCTAAGCGAAAACCATTAAAGTGTTATGGCTATCAACAGTAAGCTTATTTATTTTGGTATAAATTTAACTTTCATTTAAATTTTTTAGGACGCCAAAAATTATTCCGCAAGCTGAATGCCTTTGTAAGGGTTGCCTTGATCCCGTAAACCGAACCGAAATGCTGGAGTTGATCAGCGTTCCCCTTAAATTTCAGCTGCCTGTCACATACAGTGGCTCGACAGAGCCGCAGGAAGTTACCGTTCAAATCGGCTGCACTTGCCAATTCCCAATTGAGGCCACGTAGAAAATCACTAAGACAGAAAACGTTTTTGCTAGGACATCTTTCGACTTCGTTTTTTTTAAATTGCGCCAGGACTATGACGTCATATGCTGATTGTTGCTTCATATGTATCAGCTTTAAAATGGCTTTCTAGTAGTGGATAGAAAAACGCACATACCGTTTTAAACGATTGTTCAGGTAGTTTTGCAGCCTTTATGTTGCCAGCTTAGTTATTGTGGGTCTTTCAAGCTCTCTTTTACGATTATTTTGATTTAAAATACAGTGTTTATTACCGTTATTGGACAAAGATTTAAGCTTAATTATTCCGGCTGTGAATTTAAATCGTTTTCAGAAAACACCATACACCTGCTATATAACACCATAATGTTCATGTGCAATGTGTTTCTTTACCATTTTTTATATACGTGTTTTATACTTGTTTTAGTTATTAAAGCTTCTTTTTTCAAAAAAGTTGATTGGTATAGGATTCTTTTCATGTTTACCAAATTAGTGGGAAGTGATGGAGTTGAGGTAACATAATATGGACAACAGGTCATGCAATGTACCGCTGATTATATTAGCAAATGCGCCAGGCTAGACTAGAATACCAGGACCAAATATGTTTAATTAGGGCAGAGATTTGAAGTTAACAGTATTTGGCCTTTGGTCGGCGGCCCCAAAAGCCTATCTTACATTTTAGCTATTTTTTCAGTGTTTTCACTGATGTGTTTTGTTTGCACTTTTGCAGACTAAGATAACCCCCTTGATATACGATCGATTTAACGCACTGTAAAAGTTTTTTGTGGACAATAATGTTAATAAAGAAACCTAAGATAAAATATATAATCTAAACATTGGAATTAAGAAACCATATCTGACAAAAGAGAAGCGTTGGCAAGGCGGGAAATTTAAAGTAATTTCACATAGATATACGCGATGAAACAATGAATATGCCGAACGATCGTTTCTTAAATGGCCGAGACAAACGGCTTAAGCAACAAAAAACAAACCCGTAATATACAGCATCAAGTTTTTAAAAGGAATAGTCTGCCTTCCCTTGCAGTGGCGTAGCCAGCCGAAAAATTTGGGGGGGGGGCCAAAAAGTTTGAACTTTTTGTTTAGCTTTTGTCATTGTATTTACCGCCGTAACGATCACAATAACAATGTTAGCAAACCGTTTCGAGCAGCAACTGACTGAGTGTTGACGCAATACTCCATTTCCAAGAAAACCATTCAAACAGCAAAAACTGACTTTTAAGTAGTAAAACTACATTAATGTATAGCAAATCTAATATTAACTACATCGTTTGTGACTTAACAGTGCATGACAATTGAAGGTGTGGCATGACTGTGATCGACTGTTGTGGTACTGCTCACAAATGCTAAAAAACAAAGTATTAAGAGTAAAATATTTATAAATTTTTTTGGGGGGGCCATGGCCCCTCAGCCCCCCCCCCTGGCTACGCCTATGTTCCCTTGTGCATTATATATCAATACCAGAACCTCATAGGCAGACTTGGACAACTAGATAATCTTGGTTTTCTAATTCATTGAATTAGAGCAAAATGCGGCTGATGCTAATTCTAATCTAATTTTTTATTGCTTGTGTGATCTAATTCTAATCTTATTCGGATTTGCCGAATATGCTACTTTGTCCAACGGCATTTTTATTCTCTTAGTTCAAATAAATAATTTCTAAAAGGCATAAAAAGGCATAAAAATTAGCACACACAAGAATAAATTGCGATTAAAATTTAAACTGTTTGTAAATAATTAAATGTTATTCTAGTTCAAATTTGATTTTATAAGAATTCGGTTCATGATACCTTTCCGTTAGTGAATACCAATCACGAAATACGTAGACGCAGAACAAAGAATAATAAACAGTTAATAATACCCAAACAAACCGAAAACTTTAAATATAAAACTCTACCACTCTAATTAACTCTAAATACACACCAGACAAAAAAACGGTTCCTTATGCTGCCGTGGGCAGTTACCTAGTTCGGGGCCTACTTCCGGGACGGCAACTGTAGCCTATATAGATAGTGTTTCTCACAGGAATGGGCCTAACCACGATTTACATGTGCTGAGATATTTCCGGCCTACTTTTCAGATATGGAAAGAACTCAACCACAACCCTCATATTTTTTCAATTTGCGGTTGGGTCGAAATTTGTGTACCATTTCTTAATATTAAAGGTGTATCAAACAACATGCTAAGCTTCTAACAAACCAAATTTGACAAAACGATTAATTACAGTATATTTTTTTTTATCAAAATATAAAGCAGTTAAAACTAGGAATTGGTTAAAACTGGGCACTTAGCAACTAAATAAGAAATACAATAACGCGTTTTTTGTGCCTTAAAGATCTCACAAGATGGCGCTGTTTAGCCATTTAAAAAAATATATAGCCACTTTTAGCTAAATAGTAACTTTCTTGGAAGAGGTAACTGTCTGGATTTCGGCGAAATGTGATAAATGTAGGCCATGATCGTATTTATATGTCGTTTGGTATTGTGGTGGTCTGGCAGATCTATCGACGAATCCGTCCCGAATTTAAATATCTTCTTCAGTATGGTCAAAAGTCCCGAGTGGGCCACACCACGGCAGGCTCCCCAGCCAAAAATAGGATAAAAAACATACACTACTGATCGTCGAAGAACGCAGAAGAACGCAAGTAAAAACGGGATCTAAATCTTGTACCTATTAACCCGGGAGCCAGCAGAGATTTAAATAGCATATCTAAAACCCCCAAAATTTCGGTTTAAATATCATGTCGAGTAATCGATAAAACCTATCTTAAATGTTGTGCCACCACATATCAGTGGTCAATAAATAGCCGATCTTAAGTGCGGGAAATGGTGCAAAACCGATTTAAAACCACCCTTTATGGGGTCACCATGTCACGTTTAAATATCATTTGGAGTACATTAATAAAACTGGGTGAAAAGAAACTTTATATCCTACTGTAACAGGAATGGTAGGTCTTAAGTTGAGGTTTTGGTGCAAAATACATTTAAGACCGGGTAAAATGTAGCACATGTACCTTCTTATAAATTCCGATAGAGGGCGCTATGTTTATTTTTGTATTAACTCAGATTTCGCCATAAACTGGAATGTTCTTGTTTTTTGCCGTTCTTTTGATGAAAAAATGTTTTAAGAACGATTACACACATAACTTCATGGTCATGGTAAAGAAGGAGGAATGAAATGCCAATGAAGGAGGTTGTCGAATCTTAACAAATACAAAAAAAAAGAAATCTGTCTGATCAAAATGCCATATTTTAGCATAATTTTATTTGAACATTACATATATTCGTTTGACTGGCAACCTGTTTAAAATGGTAATTTTCAATGTTAATGTCAATATTATTCATGTTATCTCTTTATTAATTAATTGTTCGTGTTCGTCAATATAGCATTCAACGTCGCTTAGTCCTTTCAATAAAGAGCGCATAGCGCGAACGAAAGTCGCTCCCGAATTAACCACCCCGAAAGGCATTTTGAGAAATTCGTACATACCGCAGCGCGTAACGAAAGCCGTTTTGTGAATGTCCTCCTTAGCAACGGGTACCTGTCAGTTTTGTAAGATCCAGTTTAGTAACAGTCTTTGGAAAACCTCTTCGGCTGTTGGCATCGGCTCCGGATCAAACAGGGATATATTGTTCAACTTTCTATGGTCGATCCGATTAAAACCATTTTTTTTCTTCACGACAACCACAGGCGATGCGTATGCTGAGCCGGATCGTCGTATTATTCCTAGTTGTAACATCTAGTCGATCTCGCGCTTTAATTCGTCCCTCATGTGGTAAGAAACGGTATCCGGTTTCGACCGCACCGGCCGATCATCCTTGAGCTGAATACGATGTTGAAGAAAACCAACATTTCCTGGTTAATCGCTAAAAATGTCCACATAAACATTTGCAGCCGCTAACGCCTCCCCCTTCTGTTTCGCCGTCAACTCTTCGCCAAACTGGATAGACTATAGTGACGTCATCATGGTTGTGTATCACTCACAGCCGTACAACCCTGGTGGACCAGTGATATATCTTGGTTGCCGGTGGTAGGCATGGAAAAGACGATTTTTTCCATTCGCATTCAGGACATAATCACACTGTCATCGTTTCTCCACAACTATGTATGCGCCATTCAACTGGAGAAGGAACTTGTTCAGCAGCAGTAGAGCTTTATCGCCTACTTCCATCCGTCGTGGTTTGGCTTTTTTGATATAATACCTCTTGTATCTCTCTCCTGAGTTCTTCTTTGGCCAGTGATAGAGTCGTCTCAATCTTTTTTATTAGATCAATAACACACTGGTAGCTTGACTTCCCTGTCGTATCCGTGTTTGGGTCCTCCTGTGAAAGTAGTTAAATTGATGAAAATCCCGTTGATTCTTGAGGAACTTCGCGACAAGAACAAAGCACCTTTAAATCTGTTCCATTGTTTTGGCTGGTTACAACACAGCCTTTTGAGCATTTTCTTTAGAATCCCGTTAAATTTTTCTACAACCCATTACACATAAGCTGATAGGGACCTGTCGTCAGATGCTTAATCATAAGAAGACGGCACTTCTTGCATACACTCCGAAACAAATTGAGTCCCTAAGTCGCTCAACACTTCGTCAGGAATTCTTAATCGACTATACATGTCGACCAGTGCCTCTGCCACGGTTTCAGCCGTTGATATTTCTCAGCAGCAAAAGAAGTTCCTCCAGATACTATCGAGTGTTTTTTTAATACCCATATGCCCGGTCATAATGGAATCAAGGGCAACCTTAATAACGCTTTCTTTTAGATTAGTTTTACTTTGGGAGCCACTTAATATCTCTAAAAAGACATGTTTCACTAAATTTTACTCTTGCCTTAAGTATACACATATATATAGTTTATTATTCATACAGTTAAAATTTGGTCATTTAATATATGCCACAGTAAAAATGTATTTATTAAATTTTTGCTGACATGTACCAGCTTTTAGAAAAGACATGTTTCACTAAATTTTACTCTTGCCTTAAGTATACACATATATATAGTTTATTATTCATACAGTTAAAATTTGGTCATTTAATATATGCCACAGTAAAAATGTATTTATTAAATTTTTGCTGACATGTACCAGCCTTTTTTTTACCTATATGGACTTAACTATGGTTGGCATATGATTTGTTTCAATTTTGAATGTTGGTGCATGTTTAAAAATTGATTTAATATGTTTGCACTGTGTTTCCTGTTGGAAATAAATTGTTTCGTTTCGACCAATATCATTTATTGAATGAAAATCAAGTGAGGCAAGCGAAGTAAAGAAGACAAATTATGGTTTATTGGAGCACAGTCGATGTATTTTTTTTTTCAGCCTTGCTCTGTATCTGCTTCACCTCGCCCTTCATAAAGTTCATTTTACAGTAAACGAAAAATTTATGCAAATCCGACTTTGTGGCAACTCTCTAGCAGTTTGATATAAAAAGGGTGGAATCTGTCGTATGTTTGATTGTCTTAGACAGGCGAGCATGGCCTAGGCACAAAGAGTCGCGCTGCAAGGCTTCATATGGCGGATTACTGCTGTTTAACAAATTGTTTGAGAATATAAATATCTGATACAAATCGAAAAACATATTGCGCCGACTTTGAAGGTGTGGTACGGCTGCTTTGTACCTAAAGAGGGGTAATCGAACCTCAATTGCTAGCGTAAAGTATTATCAGGTCTTTTTTGGGGAAAATTGATCCGCATTTTACTGGATTTGGAGAAAACTATCATGTAACATTGCCTGACAATTTTTTTCGGGATCTTTAGTAAGTTCAATTTAACAAACCCTTCTAAATCTGGCCACAAAATGATTAAATTTTGTATAGGCCTATATCCTACTGCAGTGCGCTGTTTGTGGTACTTATATGTATTGGATCCCTCATTATCTCTACTACTGGCACAAAACAATGTTTAATTAATTTGAATCATCTAATAAAAAAGTGGTAAAGTTTGAGATGTAGTTTTTTGACAGGGTTTTTATATTCTCATAAATCAACACTTGTAATACTTGCATTATGTTATTGAAATGTTGGTTCTGCGTGTTAACTGTGTGCTCATGAATATAAGAGTACGATGCAACACAACTTATTTGGACAAGAGCCAGAAATAAAGGCAATTATAATTGCGATTTGGGCTCAAACCCAACAACAACCACGTGCATACAAACGAACAAGCCAATAGGAAAATGGCAAAAGATGAAATTAACAAGCAATAAATTGTATATTTTTCAACGTCGTGATATGCTGTAGATGACATTGAAATAGAATTTACAGAAGTCTCATGTAAAAAGTCTACAGTTTCTTACCGACAAGCATATTCTCAAACCAATCGAAACAAGGTCGGTCCTTAGGTTCATCTATTTCATCCACTGAATATAATCCAAACAGAAGCATTACTATAGCGTCTAACAACGCATATATTGGGTTTATCTCATATAATTATAATTAACTAAGGCTTACAATAAACAGCGGAAACGAAAGGCAAAATTCACGAAAACAAATGCGCTTAAAATTCAAAGCCAAGCACACAAACCATGCAGCAGTGGCCAATTAGAAAAACAGTTAAGGCAAGGAAAGTACTCAAAAAAAAAAAAAAACCCGCCACATTAGACCTTCTAAAATGTTTACCATCCATATTTGTATTTTATTATTAAAACAAGTTAAGCGAACGAACAGCGGGGTTGCTGCAACGACCACAAGATTTAACGCTGTAAAGCAGTGTTTCTCAACCTATTTTAACAGCGACCATAATATATTAAGCCCGGATAACGAAAGCTTTGGCGACTCAATTTTTATCATTGAAAATTTTGTAAGCGAACATAACATAAAACATTATAATTAATAAGTTCGATTTTAAATAAACTTAGTCATGTCTTCATATTGCTGACGCTATTGTTTTTCATAAAAAAAAAAAAAAAATAGCAAAGAACCCATCTCAAAAATTTTAACAATACAAAACTACTGCAAAAGGCCAGCCAACCACATCAACGCCCACCAATTTTGGGTCGCGACCCACAGGTCGAGAAACACTACTGTAAAGTATGGACGATAATCTCTGTTTTGAAATTAGGCAATTGCACAATACAAACCATTATCGGCACTCAAACCAATAAAGCATGCAACAGAGTACCATTCAAACGTAGATGAAAAGTAGAGTTCGGCCTTTTAGCAAGGAAAACTTAGTTAACTGTGGTGCCACAAATTTAACTTCAGACAAGCAAAAGTGTATAGGAAAAAAGATTCATAAATTACTTAACCTTATGACTAAAGTTTCTAACTTTTCGGACATTTTTATGCCAAACTTGAACAAACAAAAATACGATACGCTTTAAGCTATGGCATCCCTTGTGCAATAACTTTACTCGACTTAGTAAAACATTAGCGATACTCTTGCCTAGGCGGGGAACCCATGTTGGCCTTGTGATATCCCTAATAAATAGCGTAGACTGGGGCAAGTGTTGCGGATTTCAAAGAAACGGCTAAGATGACACGATGCGCTCCACAATTGTTCTCCAGTTTTGATCCATTCCTTCGCAGATACGGTTGAGCGCCTTTAAATCACGTGACGCCATTTCTCGTAGTTCCTTGCCTACCGAGGTTCGCACATCTGTACGCAAATTGCAATGTCATTCGAAAGTTTGTAAAAAAATTCAAACAACACACATAAAACATTTTACTAAATAAAATTGCATTAAATCTTCTAGATATAAAACTCTTATAATACGATCTACAAAATAACAAAAAGGGTCCAGTTAAAATTTTATCTAGAATGGAAATTTTATACAATACAAAAAGGTCAGTTTTTTTAAAATAACGTTTTTTAAACACAAAAATCAAATGTTATGTTAGAAATGCAAACTGAATATGTAAAAAGAGAGACTGATGATGCCCTGATTGGCGAAATATATTTCTCTTTTATAAACTAGAACCTATAGTGACTGATTTTGACTGAGACAAGAAAGTTAGGAAATTACTCATAGTTGTCTTTGTTAACGGAAGGAAATGACATATTTTTGTTAATCTGTCGATATTTTTTATAAAGGTTTTCTGCAAATGTACAGAGCAAAGGTTGCGAAGCGCAAAGATTTTGCTACTTTTAAATTGCTCTGTTTGTCAACACTACGGTAGCTAAGGTTAATTAAGGGTGTAAGTGGAGTAAACCATGATTTGAAGAAAAACTAAAAAACGAATGGCCGAAAATTCCAAATAAATTATTGCGACTTCTCTTTTCACAAGTGGGATAACTGATGGTGAGCTTTCATTACCGTTTTATTTTGCCAATATGGAATTAGGTCATTACAAAATAGCTCCCCCTTCCACCGCTCACCGTTGTCCACGCTGGTATCGGCGCACACCTGGGCAAACACGGTCACGATGCGGGTCACTGACGTGACGTCACTGCCAACTTGCTCGTGACGCAAGAGTCGCGCGAGGCAGGCGTAGACTATAGCGTCCTCATCATGATCTTCGACCACCGGGACGTTGTTGAGCAGAACGGGAAGAACCTGGTAAGTGTGTAGCGGGATTTTAAATCAGTGCTTCCCATCCTTTTTCAGTTCGTGACCCACTTTTAATGCGAGTTTTATTGTGTGACCCACGATGAGATATGACCAACGAATGAAAAACAAGTTAATCAGAAAAGAAACAATGTATACACATGCAATTTACTTTTAATGCGAAACTTGAGCCTGCATGTTGGATATTATCAGATCAAATCGTTGATTGGAGACAAGCTCACACGCAATGCTACGTTATGATAATGCAATAATTTCCCGGTCTAATATAAAAAACTGTAACATTTAGAAATGATTCTTTTTTAAAAATGTGATATATAGGTTTAAAGTGCGATATTCTTGTTTTTGTCAACGGATTGAAAAAAAAAAATGTTGGCGAATTAGAAAAAAAAAACGCTGGCCATATTTGCCTCACAAGGACGAATATGATTTTATATAGTAAAACACTCTTTTAGGCGGTAAACGATTATTATCGAATTATTCTTTTTCGTTAAATTTGGACCAGGCCAGAAAAAATGTAGTGTAGTTTTACTTGTATACGGAAAATAAATTCAATACATGAACAGAACAAATATTTGAAAGATGAGTAAAAGTGTGGACAACTGCTTTGGCTGCTAAACAGGGAAAGTTGTTGATGGACGATCAAAGTTAGTTATATCGGGAAACGCAATCAGTTCGAAATAAATCGAATCATTACGCAAAACCTAGACTAATACTAACTATAGTTTATTACCATTTTTAATATACCGAAAGCCATTGCAGACTCTAACCGAATCTGTCGATCAATGATGCAAGCAGGGCAGACTAGAAAAACAACTAGCCTGCAGTGAGGTTCGAACTCACGACCTCCGGTCAAGCCGGGACCGTCGCTCTACCAACTGAGCTATGCAGGCTCAGAAGTACAAGCAACTTCAATTGAAGGGGATTAATGATATGGTACTGTGAATCCCCTTCAATTGAAGTTGCTTGTACTAACACATTGAGCAAGCATTGGCGTATGGTTGTTTCTCGACTCGTTCCCTTCTGAGCCTGCATAGCTCAGTTGGTAGAGCGACGGTCCCGGCTTGACCGGAGGTCGTGAGTTCGAACCTCACTGCAGGCTAGTTGTTTTTCTAGTCTGCCCTGCTTGCATCATTGATCGACAGATTCGGTTAGAGTCTGCAATGGCTTTCGGTATACTAATGATATGTAAGTCGTAATCGTTGGTCAAAAAGCAGCTTCAGAAGGGCTAGATTTCAGTTGTAAACACACATGTGTGTTCATGTTTCATTACCATTTTTAATTTAGAAAACACACAACATGAATTGATAGTCATGAATGGTTGGCCTGCTTGACAGGAGTTTGAAAACTAACAAATATGCTAATTTTAAACACTGATCTGTAGTAACACATAACTCGTGTTTAGCCCAAGAGCTTACATTCGTCGTGATTTGTATAAAATACATGCGGCGTATTTTAACAAACAAAAGTACCCAAAAGAATGGAAATCGTCACCTGATCGAGAGGAACCGCGTCCTCGTTGGCCACGATCAGGCGACTGACGGCTCCCAGGACGTTGTCCACAACCCTCCTGTGCTTTTCCTTGCCAAGTGCCTGGGCCAGGCAGCCCAGAACGGCCGGGTAGCTGTCCCTGGCCGCGGTTCCACCGTTTTGCAGTACGACGCCCAGTGCGTACACGGCGTTGTTTCGCACCTCAGGTTCGCCGTCCCTTCAAGATGAAAGAAATGCGGCGTCAGCAGAAATAAGACACACACAGACGCCATGTTTGCTGAATGCGTTCGGAGATTGAAGTGTTTTGCGTGGTCGCTTTGGTCGGGAGTTTTTTAAATTGCTCGCGATGAGTCAACACCGCTCACCAAGCGTTTACTTTTTGCGAGCGAGCAATTACTGATAGATAGAGACGTGCTGCGTTTTCTTATTAGACAAATTGAACATGTGAGGTTTGGCGAGGAGTAGAACATCAGGGATTCGTTGTTAACCCGCGACGAGTTTACCGACGTTGAGCCCAGCCACAAGTTTTATTGGTTGAATAAGGTGCTTTACCTGAAAGGGGAACTATGCCTGTTTTTCAAAGAAAAAGATCTGTTTGAGAAAGTTGATTCACACTTACACCCACGCCCAAGCCTTCGGAATTTTCCTTTTTGGGTAAACTTTGTGCGTTTTAACATCTCAATTCTAGTGATTACTTTTTGCAAAAACTTGATTTATTGGATTTTACCATTTCGCAGAAAAAATATTGGAATTATATTTTCGGATTTTTTCAAGCAAAACCAAAAAGTTTTTTGACTCATTAAAACACAGCCGTGAGAAACCCATGACCTGTAAAAAACATTTAAGTCGTTTTAAGAATCGTGCTCTTAATAATAGTGCGTTATTAAAAACAAGAATCCGACTAGGTCAAACCGGTGTCATCCAATGAGCAAACAGTGTAGGTGGAACGCTAAATATTTTTAATCAAGTCAGCAAACATGGTAAGATGTGTGGGATTCTACTTAACGCTCTTAAGGGGGCGTCAGTTTATCATTGTAAAACACAAAAAGAACAAACTTCATTAGCATTGTACGGACTTTTTGTTTGAAGGACAGCGTTTTTGTGAAAAAACTGTTTCACCATTAAATTGGTTAACGGTTAAAAAATGCATTGATTATTATCAAACTGTTTGCCTGAAACTCCAGGGTGTCCTGGAAAATTTTGTTATGAGAATAACCTAACGCAATTAGTATTAGGCACACGGACAAGCTTCCGTGACTTGAATGCACATTCTGTTAGATAGCTAGTAAAAGTAGGGTATTCCCTTTGCTTGCCGTGGTACGGACGATTGTTAGCTTTTTAATTTGCAAAAATATGTCGCGATTTTTTATATTCTTTTTGTACCGCAAGCTAAAACAAATTAAAAACTACTTAACAAAATATGTTTTTACGTGGTTTGTTTCTAAATTTTTTCCTCTGAAAAAATACAGTAAAAATATATCTTTTCTAATCAACTGCTGCAAGTAAAACAGTTACCAATCATTGGTTGTTTTGCGGCATGTAAAAAAGAAACACTTTTTCTGGCAAAAATCGATTTGGATTACACCTGTTGAAATGTAGAATGAAGTTTTATGTCCAAGCGAAAACAGTCGCAGTTAAGACCATGCTTGTATAATTTATCCAGACTATAGCTAATATCGTGACAGATGCATACCTGGTCAGTTGAATCAGTCTTGGCACAAGGTGTTGTATTATCTGCGACGTGGATCCTGGACCAAGCTTTTCAACAGTTTCAGCGATCGTTCCCGCCGAGAAGGATCTTTCCGCCACGGAACTCGTTGCTTTCTGTGCATGATTTTATCGCAAATATACTGTTAGTAGGTTAAACGATTGTAGCGAAACGTACCACACAAACTATAATAAAAACTATAGTGACGTTGTGTTAAAAAATGAGTATAATTTTATTCTAAATTTTGACAGGACGATGATAAACATTTTCAAGCCTGAATTGTGATGATAGAGAGTGCAGTGGTTTATATAAATGCTGACAAACGGGCGTGTGTACGTTTATCGATTGTATTCGTCTGCAAATGCAAAGCCGGTTTTCCACTTATTAGGACTTATTCTATAAGCACATCAGACTCTCATCTTACCATTTTGTTGAGAAAAGTAGGAAGACACGTGATGAAGTAGGGAAGGAAGGTTCCGCCAAGCTGCGCGGCCAGGGTTGGGAAGATTTCGCCACAGTACTCGATAAGCATCTCGTCGTATTCCGCCTACACAATAAAATCATACCGGGGAAAATCCAATGTGGGTAATGAGCAACACAACAGTGGCTCATTGTAGAATGGCGGAGCTTTTAGTGAGTTTTACCGTTGCAATACGTGTTTACCCCGGAAATACGCTATAGAATGCGCGTTAGATGGACCAAGAAAGGAAAAACATGGCTGTTTTGGTCGTCAGCAATGCGTAAACACAATTCTTCTCAAAACAACCAAGGCGTGACGTTTACTCAAACTGTGGTCATACTCACGGTAGATTCAATTCGTCTAACACACACTGTTTCGCCTTAGAACACGTATACCTGCCAGATTATCTGTAAAAAGTAATAAACACTTTCTTATAAACTGTGCAAAAAAAAAACAAGGTATAGTTATCGCCTGGGAGAAAAAAACATTCGATTGCCATAAAAGGCTTTAAAAGTGTCACTAACATAGCTGACTGTACTGACTAATCATTTTAAGGCTAAGTTGCTACCTATAGATACACTGTTATAAATGTAACTGAGTTAAATATACTCGAATTAACTACAAGTCTGTATTGCTGCATACTGTTTAATTACTTCATATTATGTTGTGACCTCTTTCAATAAGCTTCGTTAAATTTTATGACATTACTTTCATATTTGTGCTCTCAATCGTCTGCCGTAAAAGTTGGAAATACAGAACCACGTAAAATAATAATTTTCTGTCAGTTTAGATCAGTGATTCTCAAGAAGTGTGGCGCGACACACTTGAACGTGTCTCGAGAAAATCTCAAGTTTGTAACGTTTTGTAATTTTGGAGAAAACTGTTCTTGTAAAAAAATATGCATGCAAGCAAGCATGCTGGCCATAAAAGCACACTATCCATTAGAAAAGCGATAATATTAAGACGTTTATGTATGTCTTGGCCATGTATTATGGGCGATGGTCAATTTATAAAATTATTGATTTGAAGAAAGTGTGTCGCCACTCGCCAGTATAATTTTTACTGTGTCGCAAGCAAAAAAGTTGAAGCACCAGTGGTTTAAAGGTTAAACCATGGGCTTTATGACCAGGAGTCGCCTTTTTCACACTCCTTTTGTACGAATTTTCTTTCTGTGGTCTCGAGGCATTGCTGTCAAGACAGAATTTTGCATTGTGAGAAAAAACAAGAAATAAATACCTGTTGGTCGTCTTCGTCGTCAGCATCTTCGTCTTGACAGGCTGCCTTCTGCTGCAGGATTTTTAACAAGGAGTTCATCAAAATCTAGCAGAAACAATACGAAGGTTAACCGAAGCAAGTGCAAGTATTATACTTTTATTTTGCGCACAGGGATGCCTGCTTAGAATGTGTGCACTCAATCGTGATAGATTGCTTGGTGCAGAATCAATGACGTGGATAGTTATTGTTATTTTTCTTACTAATATTCTACAAATCAGTTTCCATTGTTGGATAAAAATACCCTTTGTTTAATTTCTCTTACATTATGTGTATAGAAGAATGGCATCAAAACATTTGGACGCAGAAACTGAAAGGCCCTGTCGTTTGTGTTACGATATGTGACGCGCCTGTTTATGCAGGAGTAAGTTGGTTGAAGTAGCATCAGCAACAAGGAAATGCAGTAGATTGCTGGCGCAGAAACTGGTCAATATACGGTAGACAACACAAACCAAGCCTGGGCGGTTTGCGCAACGTTTCGGCGTCACGTCACGTCATGACGAAATAAAAGGATAAAGTGTAAAAATAAACTGGGTTTGCCGGGATACTATTTTTGATTGTGTACATTAAGCAACTTTTAAAGTTGCAACTTACTTAGTAACTTTCAAAGTTGCAAAGTAACTTTCAAAGTTGCAACGTTTTACAATTTTTTGAACTTTGTTAAAGCAATCTAATCTCTTTGCTGGCGTACAAAGTTGTAAACATATTAACACTCTGTATTTTGGCGCGGTGTGGTTATCACATTCTATTATTTCCTAATCAATGTATCGCATTTGAAAAACAGTTATGAACAGCACTTTTCTCAAGTGTAAAAACTCATAAATTTGGTATTTTTTTCGTATTTATTTTTTAACATTTTTTCTCTTTTGTTTTACGTTTTAAATAAAAAGACCGACAAAAGCAGCCTTAAGATTTTTAAAAGTCGCCAACCTTACAGTGCCCGAGAAATTGTCAAACCACACTGGTCAGCGGGAAACCACCCTACAATTGAGAGAGCGAAACCAAGGGAATACAGAAACAGCAAGCAACCAGAAAGCACGTTTGATCTTAAAGAATGAGGCATTTGGTTTGCGGTGATGCCCCAACGGGGCCGGCAGCCATGGGGTATATAAAAGGTTACAGTGCGTGGAGTTTACAAGACCGATTACAGCACCAAAGCATAGTTGAGTTACACGTATACAAAATAAACAAAGATGAGAAACTTCGTTACAGTCATGTTTGCCATCTCCGTTCTAGTGGCCGTTTCAGGATTGCCCATGTAAGTATTGTGCGTGTCGCTATAAGGACGATTCTATTAGCCTTTTTGAAGACAGATATTGTGTGCATGTACGATACAGTAAGATACTATTTTTGTTACTTTTAAAAGGGTTAACCCGCATCACATATGCAGTAAATAGCGAAAAAAAAGAATAATGTCAAGTCAACGACAGGCATGAAGTAAATTAGACGCGCTTTTAACTTATGAACGTAAAACATTGCTGCACGGGTTTTGTTTGCGCAGAAATGAAAACATGTATAAAGATTATCAAGAGGCAATCGAGCTCTTTAACAAGTTCAGCAACGAGACTGGAGAATCCGAAGGCAGCGTCTATGAAACGGGGCGGCGTTACCGAAGGCATGCAGGAAATGGCGATTGTCCAATAGGGAAGGAATTGAACGGAAAGGAAAGACTCCGCGTGCGCAGCTTGTCGCCGTGGAAATATTTTACAGCCGATTTTAACGCAAGAAGGCAAGTATTTTTGATTTTTGTTTGTTATTTCTGTTACTGTATACGAATCCCCGTGTATCGCAGTCAGCCTAAACATACTGTCGCACCCTGCAATGTTAAATAAGCCTAAGCGAAAACCATTAAAGTGTTATGGCTATCAACAGTAAGCTTATTTATTTTGGTATAAATTTAACTTTCATTTAAATTTTTTAGGACGCCAAAAATTATTCCGCAAGCTGAATGCCTTTGTAAGGGTTGCCTTGATCCCGTAAACCGAACCGAAATGCTGGAGTTGATCAGCGTTCCCCTTAAATTTCAGCTGCCAGTCACATACAGTGGCTCGACAGAGCCGCAGGAAGTTACCGTTCAAATCGGCTGCACTTGCCAATTCCCAATTGAGGCCACGTAGAAAATCACTAAGACAGAAAACGTTTTTGCTAGGACATCTTTCGACTTCGTTTTTTTAATTGCGCCAGGACTATGACGTCATATACTGATTGTTGCTTCATATGTATCAGCTTTAAAATGGCTTTCTAGTAGTGGATAGAAAAACACACATACTGTTTTAAACGATTGCACAGGTATTTTGCAGCCTTTATGTTGCCAGCTTAGTTATTGTGGGTCTTTCAAGCTCTCTTTTACGATTATTTTGATTTAAAATACAGTGTTTATTACCGTTGGTGGACAAATATTTAAGCTTAATTATTCCGGCTGTGAATTTAAATCGTTTTCAGAAAACACCATATACCTGCTATATAACACCATAATGTTCATGTGCAATGTGTTTCTTTACCATTTTTTATATACGTGTTTTATACTTGTTTTAGTTATTAAAGCTTCTTTTTTCAACAAAGTTGATTGGTATAGGATGCTTTTCATGTTTACCAAAGTAGTGGGAAGTGATGGAGTTGAGGTAACATAATATGGACAACAGGTCATGCAATGCACCGCTGATTATATTAGCAAATGCGCCAGGCTAGACTAGAATACCAGGACCAAATATGTTTAATTAGGGCAAAGATTTGAAGTTAACAGTATTTGGCCTTTGGTCGGCGACCCCAAAAGCCTATCTTACATTTTAGCTATTTTTTCAATGTTTTCACTGATGTGTTTTGTTTGCACTTTTGCAGACTAAGATAACCACCCCCTTGATATACGATCGATTTAACGCACTGTAAAAGTTTTTTGTGGACAATAATGTTAAAACAAGAAACCTAAGATAAAACATATAATTTAAACATTGGAATTAAGAAACCATATCTGACAAAAGAGAAGCGTTGGCAAGGCGGGAAATTTAAAGTAATTTCACATAGACGCGATGAAACAATGAATACGCCGAACAATCGTTTCTTAAATGGCCGAGACAAACGGCTTAAGCAACAAAAAAACAAACCCGTAATATACAGCATCAAGTTTTTAAAAGGAATAGTCTGCCTTCCCTTGCAGTGGCGTAGCCAGCCGAAAAATTTGGGGGGGGTCCAAAAAGTTTGAACTTTTTGTTTAGCTTTTGTCATTGTATTTACCGCCGTAACGATCACAATAACAATGTTAGCAAACCGTTTCGAGCAGCAACTGACTGAGTGTTAACGCAATACTCCATTTCCAAGAAAACCATTCAAACAGCAAAAACTGACTTTTAAGTAGTAAAACTACATTAATGTATAGCAAATTTAATATTAACCACATCGTTTGTGACTTAACAGTGCATGACAATTGAAGGTGTGGCATGGCTGTGATCGACTGTTGTGGTACTGCTCACAAATGCTAAAAAACAAAGTATTAAGAGTAAAATATTTATAAATTTTTGGGGGAGGCCATGGCCCCTGAGACCCCCCCCTAGCTACGCCTATGTTCCCTTGTGCATTATATATCAATACCAGAACCTTATAGGCAGACTTGGACAACTAGATAATCTTGGTTTTCTAATTCATTGAATTAGAGCAAAATGCGGCTGATGCTAATTCTAATCTAATTTTTTATTGCTTGTGTGATCTAATTCTAATCTTATTCGGATTTACCGAATATGCTACTTTGTCCAACGGCATTTTTATTCTCTTAGTTCAAATAAATAATTTCTAAAAAGCATAAAAAGCATAAAAATTAGCACACACAAGAATAAATTGCGATTAAAGTTTAAACTGTTTGTAAATAATTAAATGTTATTCTAGTTCAAATTTGATTTTATAAGAATTCGGAAATTCTAATTCTAATCTAAGTTGAGAAATCTCAAAACGATCTAATTCTAATTCTAATTCTAATCTAATTTAGAAAAACTAAAATGCTGTAATTTTAATTCTTATCTAATTTTTAAATGCTAAACTAAATCTAGTTGTCCAAGTCTGCTCATAGGCACAAGTCGGCCAGAAAAAATTACTTCCCTTAGCTTCATATTGTACAAATTCTACCGACAGAAACAGATTTACAGAACAAGGATGCGGAGTTCATGATACCGTGACAGTTCATGATACCGTGAAAAGTTCATGATACCTTTCCGTTAGTGAATACCAATCACGAAATACGTAGACGCAGAACAAAGAATAATAAACAGTTAATAATACCCAAACAAACCGAAAACTTTAAATATAAAACTCTACCACTCTAATTAACTCTAAATACACACCAAACAAAAAAGACAAAAAAACGGTTCCTTATGCTGCCGTGGGCAGTTACCTAGTTCGGGGCCTACTTCCGGCACGGCAACTGTAGCCTATATAGATAGTGTTTCTCACAGGAATGGGCCTAACCACGATTTACATGTGCTGAGATATTTCCGGCCTACTTTTCAGATATGGAAAGAACTCAACCACAACCCTCATATTTTTTCAATTTGCGGTTGGGTCGAAATTTGTGTACCATTTCTTAATATTTAAGGTGTATCAAACAACATGCAAAGCTTCTAACAAACCAAATTTGACAAAACGATTAATTACAGTATACATTTTTTTCATTAAAATATAAAGCAGTTAAAACCAGGAATTGGTTAAAACTGGGCACTTAGCAACTAAATAAGAAATACAATAACGCGTTTTTGTGCCTTAAAGATCTCACAAGATGGCGCTGTTTAGCCATTTAAAAAAATATATAGCAACTTTTAGCTAAATAGTAACTTTCTGGGAAGAGGTAACTGTCTGGATTTCGGCGGAATGTGATAAATGTAGGCCATAATCGTGTTTATATGTCGTTTGGTATTGTGGTGGTCTGGCAGATCTATCGACGAATCCGTCCCGAATTTAAATATCTTCTTCAGTATGGTCAAATCGGTCCAGAGATTGGAACGTCTTATCGCCACTAACAATATCAAAATAAACGACTCTCTCCAGGGCTTTGTTTAAGCCCAGTAAAACTAAGTCACGAATCCCAACGGTCTTTAATGCCTAAATCATCGCTTTCTGATATGAGTTTACCTTGCCTATTAAATGTCTAGCAACGGCGTTGCGTAACGATAAATTTGTAGCATTACAACTGAATTACGATGAATTTCTCACTCGCTGACGATACTATACTTTTACTATGAGGCAAAAAAACGATTTCGATGACCATAACGCAATCCCAAACATTAATGGCCACTCCCATTAATTAGGGTGAATAACAAGGTCCGACAAAGCTTAAATATTTTACCTAAATTCACTCATCAATGCGGGAGTTCTTAAACACAATGATCTACTGAACGGCTCGGGACACTATATAACTTATAACTAGGGCGAATATTTTTGACCAAAAAAATAGGAAATTTTGACCTGAACAATTAAAATTTTGACAAATTTGGACCTGAAAATAATTTATTTTGACAAAATTTTGAACTGTTAGAAATACATTGATTTAAATAACCTAGGCGTCGTTAATCACGCGTTTTTTATACTGTATATTGCTCCAATAAAGATATAATACGGTTAAAATGACTTTGAACTTATATCAAAACTATTTTTTTTTTGATAAAATGAAAGATAAATTTCAAAATAACCGAACGACTAATTTCAAAAAGCAGACTTAAGTTTTTTTTTTAATTTTGTAAACGATTTATGTGCAATTTTATTCGATTTCGACTTTATTTCGATTTTCGCAATTGACAAAAACTTGATTTTCGCAATTGACAAATTTTGACCTAACGTGTAAATTTTGACAAAATTTTGACTTTTTTTGACAAGTCAAAAAATATTCGCCCTACTTATAACCAATTGACAGTTAAATACAAATTCCAACCAAACATTGAAAAACTTTTATTAAAATGGTTGCTGCTCTCCCTCCCGAGTGGGACCACACCACGGCAGGCTCCCCAGCCAAAAATAGGATAAAAAACATACACTACTGATCGTCGAAGAACGCAGAAGAACGCAAGTAAAAACGGGATCTAAATCTTGTACCTATTAACCCGGGAGCCAGCAGAGATTTAAATAGCATATCGAGTACAAAAGGTTTGACTATTTCGAGCATATAAGGGCCCCACATGGACCCTCAAAAGGCCGGTCTTAAGTTATGAATTTGGTGCGTTTAGAAAGGGGGGTTATAAAACTCCCAAATTTTCGGTTTAAATATCATGTCGAGTAATCGATCAAACCTATCTTAAATGTAATGCCACCACATATTAGTGGTCAATAAATAGCCGATCTTAAGTGCGGGAAATGGTGCAAAACCGATTTAAGACCACCCTTTATGGGGTCACCATGTCACGTTTAAATATCACTTCGAGTACATTAATGAAACTGGGTGAAAAGAAACTTTATATCCTACTGTAACAGGAATGGTAGGTCTTAAGTTGAGGTTTTGGTGCAAAATACATTTAAGACCGGTAAAATGTAGCACATGTACCTTCTTATAAATTCCGATAGAGGGCGCTATGTTTATTTTTGTATCAACTCAAATTTCGCCATAAACTGGAATGTTGTTGTTTTTTGCCGTTCTTTTGATGAAAAAATGTTTTAAGAACGATTACACACATAACTTTATGGTCATGGTAAAGAAGGAGGAATGAAATGCCAATGAAGGAGGTTGTCGAATCTTAACAAATACAAAAAAAAAGAAATCTGTCTGATCAAAATGCCATATTTTAGCATAATTTTATTTGAACATTACATATATTCGTTTGACTGGCAACCTATATAAAATGTTAATTTTCAATGTTAATGTCAATATTATTCATGTTATCTCTTTATTAATTAATTTGTTCGTCAATATAGCATTCAACGTCGCTTAGTCCTTTCAATAAAGAGCGCATAGCGCGAACGAAAGTCGCTCCCGAATTAACCACCCCGAATGGCATTTTGAGAAATTCGTACATATCGCAGCGCGTAACGAAAGCCGTTTTGTGAATGTCCTCCTTAGCAACGGGTACCTGTCAGTTTTGTAAGATCCAGTTTAGTAACAGTCTTTGGAAAACCTCTTCGGCTGTTGGCATCGGTTCCGGATCAAACAGGGATATATTGTTCAACTTTCTATGGTCGATCCGATTAAAACCATTTTTTTTCTTCACGACAACCACAGGCGATGCGTATGCTGAGCGGGATCGTCGTATTATTCCTAGTTGTAACATCTAGTCGATCTCGCTTTAATTCGTCCCTCATGTGGTAAGGAACGGTATCCGGTTTCGACCGCACCGGCCGATCATCCTTGAGCTGAATACGATGTTGAAGAAAACCAACATTTCCTGGTTAATCGCTAAAAATGTCCACATAAACATTTGCAGCCGCTAACGCCTCCCCCTTCTGTTTCGCCGTCAACTCTTCGCCAAACTGGATAGACTATAGTGACGTCATCATGGTTGTGTATCACTCACAGCCGTACAATCCTGGTGGACCAGTGATATATCTTGGTTGCCGGTGGTAGGCATGGAAAACACGACTTTTTCCATTCGCATTCAGGACATAATCTCACTGTCATCGTTTCTCCACAGTATGCGCCATTCAACTGGAGAAGGAACTTGTTCAGCAGCAGTAGAGCTTTATCGCCTACTTCCATCCGTCGTGGTTTGGCTTTTTTGATATAATACCTCTTGTATCTCTCTCCTGAGTTCTTCTTTGGCCAGTGATAGAGTCGTCTCAATCTTTTTTCTTAGATCAATAACATACTGGTAGCTTGACTTCCCTGTCGTATCCGCGTTTGGGTCCTCCTGTGAAAGTAGTTAAATTGATGAAAATCTCGTTGATTCTTGAGGAACTTCGCGACATGCAAACAACAAAGCACCTATAAATCTGTTCCATTGTTTTGGCTGGTTACAACACAGCCTTTTGAGCATTTTCTTTAGAATCCCGTTAAATTTTTCTACAACCCGTTACACATAAGCTGATAGGGACCTGTCGTCAGATGCTTAATCATTAGAAGACGGCACTTCTTGCATACACTCCGAAACAAATTGAGTCCCTAAGTCGCTCAACACTTCGTCAGGAATTCTTAATCGACTATACATGTCGACCAGTGCCTCTGCCACGGTTTCAGCCGTTGATATTTCTCAGCAGCAAAAGAAGTTCCTCCAGATACTATCGAGTGTTTTTTTAATACCCATATGCCTGGTCATAATGGAATCATGGGCAACCTTAATAACGCTTTCTTTTAGATTAGTTTTACTTTGGGAGCCACTTAATATCTCTAAAAAGACATGTTTTCACTAAATTTTACTCTTGCCAAGTATACACATATATATAGTTTATTATTCATACAGTTAAAATTTGGTCATTTAATATATGCCACAGTAAAAATGTATTTATTAAATTTTTGCTGACATGTACCAGCTTTTAGAAGATAGTAAGTGAACCTATATGGACTTAACTATGGTTGGCATATGTTTTGTTTCAATTTTGAATGTTGGTGCATGTTTAAAAATTGATTTAATATGTTTGCACTGTGTTTCCTGTTGGAAATAAATTGTTTCGTTTCGACCAATATCATTTATTGAATGAAAATCAAGTGAGGCAAGCGAAGTAAAGAAGACAAATTATGGTTTATTGGAGCACAGTCGATGTATTTTTTTTTCAGCCTTACTCTGTATCTGCTTCACCTCGCCCTTCATAAAGTTCATTTTACAGTAAACGAAAAATTTATGCAAATCCGACTTTGTGGCAACTCTCTAGCAGTTTGATATAAAAAGGGTGGAAACTGTCGTATGTTTGATTGTCTTAGACAGGCGAGCATGGCCTAGGCGCAAAGAGTCGCGCTGCAAGGCTTCATATGGCGGATTACAGCTGTTTAACAAATTGTTTGAGAATATAAAATATCTGATACAAATCGAAAAACATATTGCGCCGACTTTGAAGGTGTGGTACGGCTGCTTTGTACTTAAAGAGGGGTAATCGAACCTCAATTGCTAGCGTAAAGTATTATCAGGTCTTTAATACTGGATTTGGCGAAAACTGTCATGTAACATTGCCTGAAAATTTTTTTCGGGATCTTTAGTAAGTTCAATTTAACAAAGCCTTCTAAATCTGGCCACAAAATGATTAAATTTTGTATAGGCCTATATCCTACTGCAGTGCGCTGTTTGTGGTACTTATATGTATTGGATCCCTCATTATCTCTACTACTGGCACAAAACAATGTTTAATTAATTTGAATCATCTAATAAAAAAGTGGTAAAGTTTGAGATGTAGTTTTTTGACAGGGTTTTTATATTCTCATAAATCAACACTTGTAATACTTGCATTATGTTATTGAAATGTTGGTTCTGCGTGTTAACTGTGTGCTCATGAATATAAGAGTACGATGCAACACAACTTATTTGGACAAGAGCCAGAAATAAAGGCAATTATAATTGCGATTTGGGCTCAAACCCAACAACAACCACGTGCATACAAACGAACAAGCCAATAGGAAAATGGCAAAAGATGAAATTAACAAGCAATAAATTGTATATTTTTCAACGTCGTGATATGCTGTAGATGACATTGAAATAGAATTTACAGAAGTCTCATGTAAAAAGTCTACAGTTTCTTACCGACAAGCCTATTCTCAAACCAATCGAAACAAGGTCGGTCCTTGAGTTCATCTATTTCATCAACTTAATGTAATCCAAACAGAAGTATTACTATAGCGTCTAACAACGCATATATTGGGTTTATCTCATATAATTATAATTAACTGAGGCTTACAATAAACAGCGGAAACGAAAGGCAAAATTCACGAAAACAAATGCGCTTAAAATTCAAAGCCAAGCACACAAACCATGCAGCAGTGGCCAATTAGAAAAACGGTTAAGGCAAGGAAAGTACTAAAAAAAAGAAAAACCCGCCACATTAGACTTTCTAAAATGTTTACCATCCATATTTGGGATTTTATTATTAAAACAAGTTAAGCGAACGAACAGCGGGGTTGCTGCAATGACCACAAGATTTAACGCTGTAAAGCAGTGTTTCTCAACCTATTTTAACAGCGACCATAATATATTAAGCCCGGATAACGAAAGCTTTGGCGACTCAATTTTTATTATTGAAAATTTTGTAAGCGAACATAACATAAAACATTATAATTAATAAGTTCGATTTTAAATAAACTTAGTCATGTCTTCATATTGCTGACGCTATTGTTTTTCATAAAAAAAAAATAGCAAAGAACCCATCTCAAAAATTTTAACAATACAAAACTACTGCAAAAGGCCAGCCAACCACATCAACGCCCACCAATTTTGGGTCGCGACCCACAGGTCGAGAAACACTACTGTAAAGTATGGACGATAATCTCTGTTTTGAAATTAGGCAATTGCACAATACAAACCATTATCGGCACTCAAACCAATAAAGCATGCAACAGAGTACCATTCAAACGTAGATGAAAAGTAGATATCGGCCTTTTAGCAAGGAAAACTTAGTTAACTGTGGTGCCACAAATTTAACTTCAGACAAGCAAAAGTGTATAGGAAAAAAGATTCATAAATTACTTAACCTTATGACTAAAGTTTCTAACTTTTCGGCCATTTTTATGCCAAACTTGAACAAACAAAAATACGATACGCTTTAAGCTATGGCATCCCTTGTGCAATAACTTTACTCGACTTAGTAAAACATTAGCGATACTCTTGCCTAGGCGGGGAACCCATGTTGGCCTTGTGATATCCCTAATAAATAGCGTAGACTGGGGCAAGTGTTGCGGATTTCAAAGAAACGGCTAAGATGACACGATGCGCTCCACAATTGTTCTCCAGTTTTGATCCATTCCTTCGCAGATACGGTTGAGCGCCTTTAAATCACGTGACGCCATTTCTCGTAGTTCCTTGCCTACCGAGGTTCGCACATCTGTACGCAAATTGCAATGTCATTCGAAAGTTCAATTGTGAAAGTTTGTAAAAAAATTCACATAAAACATTTTACTAAATAAAATTGCATTAAATCTTCTAGATATAAAACTCTTATAATACAATCTACAAAATAACAAAAAGGGTCCATTTAAAATTTTATCTAGAATGGAAATTTTATACAATACAAAAAGGCCAGTTTTTTTTAAATAACGTTTTTCAAACACAAAAATCAAATGTTATGTTAGAAATGCAAACTGAATATGTAAAAAGAGAGACTGATGATGCCCTGATTGGCGAAATATATTTCTCTTTTATAAACTAGAACCTATAGTGACTGATTTTGACTGAGACAAGAAAGTCTAAAGTATATTGTTATGTTAGGAAATTACTCATAGTTGTCTTTGTTAACGGAAGGAAATGACATATTTTTGTTAATCTGTCGATTTTTTTTATAAAGGTTTTCTGCAAATGTACAGAGCAAAGGTTGCGAAGCGCAAAGATTTTGCTACTTTTAAATTGCTCTGTTTGTCAACACTACAGTAGCTAAGGTTAATTTAGGGTGTAAGTGGAGTAAACCATGATTTGAAGAAAAACTAAAAAACGAATGGTCGAAAATTCCAAATAAATTATTGCGACTTCTCTTTTCACAAGTGGGATAACTGATGGTGAGCTTTCATTACCGTTTTATTTTGCCAATATTGAATTAGGTCATTACAAAATAGCTCCCCCTTCCACCGCTTACCGTTGTCCACGCTGGTATCGGCGCACACCTGGGCAAACACGGTCACGATGCGCGTCACTGACGTGACGTCACTGCCAACTTGCTCGTGACGCAAGAGTCGCGCGAGGCAGGCGTAGACTATAGCGTCCTCATCATGATCTTCGACCACCGGGACGTTGTTGAGCAAAACGGGAAGAACCTGGTAAGTGTGTAGCGGGATTTTAAATCAGTGCTTCCCATCCTTTTTCAGTTCGTGACCCACTTTTAATGCGAGTTTTATTGTGTGACCCACGATGAGATATGACCAACGAATGAAAAACAAGTTAATCAGAAAAGAAACAATGTATACACATGCAATTTACTTTTAATGCGAAACTTGAGCCTGCATGTTGGATATTATCAGATCAAATCGTTGATTGGAGACAAGCTCACACGCAATGCTACGTTATGATAATGCAATAATTTCCCGGTCTAATATAAAAAACTGTAACTCGTCGTGATTTGTATAAAACTTCGTCGTGATTTGTATAAAATACATGCGGCGTATTTTAACAAACAAAAGTACCCAATACAAGGGGCGTACAAACAAAAGTACCATATGTATGCGGCAAAGTATCAAAAAAAAAAAAAAAAAAAAAAAAAAAAAAAAAAAAGAATGAAAATCGTCACCTGATCGAGAGGAACCGCGTCCTCGTTGGCCACGATCAGGCGACTGACGGCTCCCAGGACGTTGTCCACTACCCTCCTGTGCTTTTCCTTGCCAAGTGCCTGGGCCAGGCAGCCCAGAACGGCCGGGTAGCCGTCCCTGGCCGCGGTTCCACCGTTTTGCAGTACGACGCCCAGTGCGTACACGGCGTTGTTTCGCACCTCAGGTTCGCCGTCCCTTCGAGATAAAGGAAATGCGGCGTCAGCAGAAATAAGACACACACTGACGCCATGTTTGCTGAATGCGTTCGGGGATTGAAGTGATTGAAGTGTCGTTCGGGGATTGAAGTGCGTGGTCGCTTTGGTCGGGAGTTTTTTAAATTGCTCGCGATGAGTCAACACCGCTCACCAAGCGTTTACTTTTTGCGAGCGAGCAATTACTGATAGATAGAGACGTGCTGCGTTTTCTTATTAGACAAATTGAACGCCAGTAGACAACGGCGACCTAAATGTGAGGTTTGGCGAGGAGTAGAACATCAAGGATTCGTTGTTAACCCGCGACGAGTTTACCGACGTTGAGGCCAGCCACAAGTTTTATTGGTTGAATAAGGTGCTTTACCTGAAAGGGGAACTATGCCTGTTTTTCAATGAAAAAGATCTGTTTGAGAAAGTTGATTCACACTTACACCCACGCCCAAGCCTTCGGAATTTTCCTTTTTGGGTAAACTTTGTGCGTTTTAACATCTCAATTCTAGTGATTACTTTTTGCAAAAACTTGATTGATTGGATTTTACCATTTCGCAGAAAAAATATTGGAATTATATTTTCGGATCTTTTCAAGCAAAACCAAAAAGTTTTTTGACTCATTAAAACACAGCCGTAGGTGGAACGCTAAATATTTTTAATCAAGTCAGCAAACATGGTAAGATGTGTGGGATTCTACTTAACGCTCATAAGGGGACGTCAGTTTAACATTGTAAAACACAAAAAGAACAAACTTCATTAGCATTGTACGGACTTTTTGTTAAGGACAGCGATTTTGTGAAAAAACTGTTTCACCATTAAATTGGTTAACGGTTCAAAAATGCATTGATTATTATCAAACTGTTTGCCTGAAACTCCAGGGTGTCCTGGAAAATTTTGTTATGAGAATAACCTAACGCAATTAGTATTAGGCACACGGGCAAGCTTCTGTGACTTGAATGCACATTCTGTTAGATAGCTGGTAAAAGTAGGGTATTCCCTTTGCTTGCCGTGGTACGGACGATTGTTAGCTTTTTAATTTGCAAAAATGTGTCGCGATTTTTTATATTCTTTTTGTACCGCAAGCTAAAACAAATTAAAAACTACTGAACAAAATATGTTTTTACGTGGTTTGTTTCTACATTTTTTTCCTCTGAAAAAATACAGTAAAAATATATCTTTTCTAATCAACTGCTGTAAGTAAAACAGTTACCAATCTTTGATTGTTTTGCTGCATGTAAAAAACAAACACTTTTTCTGGCAAAAATCGATTTGGATTACACCTGTTGAAATGTAGCATGAAGTTTTATGTCCAAGCGAAAACAGTCGCAGTTAAGACCATGCTTGTATAATTTATCCAGACTATAGCTAATATCGTGACAGATGCATACCTGGTCAGTTGAATCAATCTTGGCACAAGGTGTTGTATTATCTGCGACGTGGATCCTGGACCAAGCTTTTCAACAGTTTCAGCGATCGTTCCCGCCGAGAAGGATCTTTCCGCCACGGAACTCGTTGCTTTCTGTGCATGATTTTATCGCAAATATACTGTTAGTAGGTTAAACGATTGTAGCGAAACGTACCACACAAACTATAATAAAAACTATAGTGACGTTGTGTTAAAAAATGAGTATAATTTTATTCTAAATTTTGACAGGACGATGATAAACATGTTCAAGCCTGAATTGTGATGATAGAGAGTGCAGTGGTTTATATAAATGCTGACAAACGGGCATGTGTACGTTTATCGATTGTTTTCGTCTGCAAATGCAAAGCCGGTTTTCCACTTATTAGGACTTAATTCTATAAGCTCATCAGACTCTCATCTTACCATTTTGTTAAGAAAAGTAGGAAGAGACGTGATGAAGTAGGGAAGGAAGGTTCCGCCAAGCTGCGCGGCCAGGGTTGGGAAGATTTCGCCACAGTACTCGATAAGCATCTCGTCGTATTCCGCCTACACAATGAAATCATACCGGGGAAAATCCCATGTGGGTAATGAGCAACACAACAGTGGCACATTGTAGAATGGCGGAGCTTTTAGTGAGTTTTACCGTTGCAATAGGTGTTTACCCCGGAAATACGCTATAGAATGCGCGTTAGATGGACCAAGAAAGGAAAAACATGGCTGTTTTGGTCGTCAGCAATGCGTAATCACAATTCTTCTCAAAACAATGAAGGCGTGATGTTTACTTAAACTGTGGTCATACTCACGGTAGATTCAATTCGTCTATCACAAACTGTTTCGCCTTAGAACACGTATACCTGCCAGATTATCTGTAAAAAGTAATAAACGCTTTCTGATAAACTGTGCAAAAGAATAACAAGGTATAGTTATCGCCTGGGAGAAAAAACATTATATTGCGATAAAAGGCTTTAAAAGTGTCACTAACATAGCTGACTGTACTGACTAATCATTTTAAGGCTAAGTTGCTACCTATAGATCCACTGCTATCCATATAACTGTGTTAAATATACTCGAATTAACTGTATTGCTGCATACTGTTTAATTACTTCATATTATGTTGTGACCTCTTTCAATAAGCTTCGTTAAATTTTATGACATTACTTTCATATTTGTGCTCTCAATCGTCTGCCGTAAAAGTTGGAAATACAGAACCACGTAAAATAATAATTTTCTGTCAGTTTAGATCAGTGATTCTCAAGAAGTGTGGCGCGACACACTTGAACGTGTCTCGAGAAAATCTCAAGTTTGTAACGTTTTGTAATTTTGGAGAAAACTGTTCTTGTAAAAAAATATGCATGCAAGCAAGCATGCTGGCCATAAAAGCACACTATCCATTAGAAAAGCGATAATATTAAGACGTTTATGTATGTCTTGGCCATGTATTATGGGCGATGGTCAATTTATAAAATTATTGATTTGAAGAAAGTGTGTTGCCACTCGCCAGTATAATTTTTACTGTGTCGCAAGCAAAAAAGTTGAAGGACCAGTGGTTTAAAGGTTAAACCATGGGCTTTATGACCAGGAGTCGCCTTTTTCACACTCCTTTTGTACGAATTTTCTTTCTGTGGTCTGGAGGCATTGCTGTCAAGACAGAATTTTGCATTGTGAGAAAAAACAAGAAATAAATACCTGTTGGTCGTCTTCGTCGTCAGCATCTTCGTCTTGACAGGCTGCCTTCTGCTGCAGGATTTTTAACAAGGAGTTCATCAAAATCTAGCAGAAACAATACGAAGGTTAACCGAAGCAAGTGCAAGTATTATACTTTTATTTTGCGCACAGGGATGCCTGCTTAGAATGTGTGCACTCAATCGTGATAGATTGCTTGGTGCAGAATCAATGACGTGGATAGTTATTGTTATTTTTCTTACTAATATTCTACAAATCAGTTTCCATTGTTGGATAAAAATACCCTTTGTTTAATTTCTCTTACATTATGTGTATAGAAGAATGGCATCAAAACATTTGAACGCAGAAACTGAAAGGCCCTGTCGTTTGTGTTACGATATGTGACGCGCCTGTTTATGCAGGAGTAAGTTGGTTGAAGTAGCATCAGCAACAAGGAAATGCAGTAGATTGCTGGCGCAGAAACTGGTCAATATACGGTAGACAACACAAACCAAGCCTGGGCGGTTTGCGCAACGTTTCGGCGTCACGTCACGTCATGACGAAATAAAAGGATAAAGTGTAAAAATAAACTGGGTTTGCCGGGATACTATTTTTGATTGTGTACATTAAGTAACTTTTAAAGTTGCAACTTACTTAGTAACTTTCAAAGTTGCAACATTTTACAATTTTTTAAACTTTCTTAAAGCAATCTAATCTCTTTGCTGGCGTACAAAGTTGTAAACATGTTAACACTCTGTATTTTGGCGCGGTGTGGTTATCACATTCTATTATTTCCTAATCAATGTATCGCATTTGAAAAACAGTTATGAACAGCACTTTTCTCAAGTGTAAAAACTCATAAATTTGGTATTTTTTTCGTATTTATTTTTTAACATTTTTTCTCTTTTGTTTTACGTTTTAAATAAAAAGACCGACAAAAGCAGCCTTAAGATTTTTAAAAGTCGCCAACCTTACAGTGCCCGAGAAATTGTCAAACCACACTGGTCAGCGGGAAACCACCCTACAATTGAGAGAGCGAAACCAAGGGAATACAGAAACAGCAAGCAACCAGAAAGCACGTTTGATCTTAAAGAATGAGGCATTTGGTTTGCGGTGATGCCCCAACGGGCCCGGCAGCCATGGGGATAAAAGGTTACAGTGCGTGGAGTTTACAAGACCGATTACAGCACCAGAGCATAGTTGAGTTACACGTATACAAAATAAACAAAGATGAGAAACTTCGTTACAGTCATGTTTGCCATCGTTCTAGTGGCCGTTTCAGGATTGCCCATGTAAGTATTGTGCGTGTCGCTATAAGGACGATTCTATTAGCCTTTTTGAAGACAGATATTGTGTGCATGTACGATACAGTAAGATACTATTTTTGTTACTTTTAAAAGGGTTACCCCGCATCACATATGCAGTAAATAGCGAAAAAAAAGAATAATGTCAAGTCAACGACAGGCATAAAGTAAATTAGACGCGCTTTTAACTTATGAACGTAAAACATTGCTGCACGGGTTTTGTTTGCGCAGAAATGAAAACATGTATAAAGATTATCAAGAGGCAATCGAGCTCTTTAACAAGTTCAGCAACGAGACTGGAGAATCCGAAGGCAGCGTCTATGAAACGGGGCGGCGTTACCGAAGGCATGCAGGAAATGGCGATTGTCCAATAGGGAAGGAATTGAACGGAAAGGAAAGACTCCGCGTGCGCAGCTTGTCGCCGTGGAAATATTTTACAGCCGATTTTAACGCAAGAAGGCAAGTATTTTTGTTTTTTGTTTGTTATTTCTGTTACTGTATACGAATCCTCGTGTATCGCAGTCAGCCTAAACCAGTGGTTCCCAAACTGTGGTACGCGTACCACCGGTGGTACGCGAGAGTCTTTCAGGTGGTACGCGACTACGTATAAATCTGCGAAAACTTTTTAAAGCATATGTATAAACTTGCGAAAACTTTCAACTTTTAAAACTTTCAGATTGGGTATTTGCAATGTTGCGTTTTAATTACCTTTAATTTGAGGTTTCGCACGTTTATGACGTAACACTTAGCTTGTTGAAGATAATAAAACGTTAATTTTTGGCTGGTTTAATATGTAAGTAGTAATAAACTGAAGAGCAGCAGTGTAGTATTGCCATATGTATAATGATATTTCAATCATATTGAACTACTGTAATTTCTTTTAAAATAGAGGAATATAGGGTGAGAATTTAATTTTGTTTAATTTAACTATACTAGGAACATGTCTAAACGAAAGTACAGCCAGACTTAGGCTACATAAACTACGGGTTTATAGCTATTGAACACAATAGAGAAGCTGTTCCGCAATATGTTGTTTGTATGAAGGCGCTTGCTAATTCAGCTATGAAACCAAGCATACTCCCGACGACATCTCAACCAGCTGGTCGCGAAAAAAACAACTACATCCATCGCATTAAAACTATTTGCTGTGTTTTGCTTAATTTATGGCTTTTAAGTCTTCCTGGAATGATAGTTGTTAAACTCTAATACAGCTACATGCTCATTTTCTTATCTATATGCTAAAATAGGTATAGTTTGAGATATTCTAGTCAGATGTAACTTAGGTGGTACATGAACACTGTACAAAAGCTCAAAATGGTACGCGAGAAAAAAAGTTTGGGAAACACTGGCCTAAACATACTGTCGCACCCTGCAATGTTAAATAAGCCTAAGCGAAAACCATTTAAGTGTTATGGCTATCAACAGTAAGCTTATTTATTTTGGTATAAATTTAACTTTCATTTAAATTTTTTAGGACGCCAAAAATTATTCCGCAAGCTGAATGCCTTTGTAGGGGTTGCCTTGATCCCGTAAACCGAACCGAAATGCTGGAGTTGATCAGCGTTCCCCTTAAATTTCAGCTGCCAGTCACATACAGTGGCTCGACAGAGCCGCAGGAAGTTACCGTTCAAATCGGCTGCACTTGCCAATTCCCAATTGAGGCTACGTAGAAAATCACTAAGACAGAAAACGTTTTTGCTAGGACATCTTTCGACTTCGTTTTTTTAATTGCGCCAGGACTATGACGTCATATACTGATTGTTGCTTAATATGTATCAGCTTTAAAATGGCTTTCTAGTAGTGGATAGAAAAACACGCATACCGTTTTAAACGATTGCACAGGTATTTTGCAGCCTTTATGTTGCCAGCTTAGTTATTGTGGGTCTTTCAAGCTCTCTTTTACGATTATTTTGATTTAAAATACAGTGTTTGTTACCGTTGGTGGACAAAGATTTAAGCTTAATTATTCCGGCTGTGAATTTAAATCGTTTTCAGAAAACACCATACACCTGCTATATAACACCATAATGTTCATGTGCAATGTGTTTCTTTACCATTTTTTATATACGTGTTTTATACTTGTTTTAGTGAGTAAAGCTTCTTTTTAAAAAAAATTGATTGGTATAGGATTCTTTTCATGTTTACCAAATTAGTGGGAAGTGATAGAGTTAAGGTAACATAATATGTGACAACAGGTCATGCAATGTACCGCCAGGGGCGGATTAAGGCGGGGGCTGCAGCCCCAGGCCCACCGCAACAACTTAATATGACCTAACGACGTTGTCTTTGTAAAAATAATGTGAAGTTTTAATATCTGTAGAGATATCACCGCTAGTGCTAGATCGTTTTATTGTTTCAAGTAAAATATCCATTATGTTGTTTTTAAATTCATCAGACGATAAGCGTCAATGCCTGGTTGTTACACAACAGTGGTCGGCAAACTGTGGGCCGCGGCCCAAAAGTAGGCCGCAGAGCCATTTTTAGTGGGCTGCGAGTTACTTTGAACAGCTTAGTGTTATCATGTAGTTTTGGGCTGCGTGATGGCCGTACATTTATTGCACTTTATTTTAAAAGTTCGTTTGGCTAAAAATGTTTATATTGTCTCAGCGTGGTTTAGACCCACGTGCCAAATGTGGTCCCGGGAGCCTGTCGAACTATATTTTTGCCAACTCTAATTATTTGTAAACGCAAATTTTCGCGCTTCGCGCGTATATTCTTCTTTTATAGTATGTTTTCCATGGGGCCGTGTAATATTTTACTTTAATATAAAATATCCTAAATCCGCCACTGTTTTCCTAGTGGTTTTACGCCTTCAATAGCTCTGGAAAGAGTGCTTTGGGCCGCGACAAAAAAAAGTTTGCCAACCACTGCTTTACAACATGATGCTACTTTGCGAAGCAAAGCTAAAAAAATTACAACGAGCTGCCTCAACTTATGTTTACAGACAGCACATTAGCTCAGTCAAGTTGTCGCAATTCCTTAAAATCGTAAATGTTTTGAATAATAATTCAGCTTTCGTAAAAAGGTAACAAGCCTTAGCAGGCTACGTTCCAAGATGTTATTTGTAGAGGGGTATCACAAGAACATGTCATAATGTGATGTTAAAGTTTGGCTGTTTTTTCATGTGATGCTGAAGAGAAAATTCTGCGGATATGTGATTCTGAAGGAAAGTTTCTGTTTAGATAGGCCTAAGAGATTACTGCTGCCAAGTGGAAAATCGGAAAACACATCACTTGACTCACCGAGCATATTTAAAGAAGATTTGTATTTTTCGATTCCCAACTTGCAGCATACGATCGTGTTTAGCAAATATTTTCGTTTCTGGCGGAACTAGCTACTGAGTTTAACCATATTATTAAAGAGAGTGTTGAAACCTTGCTTGAGTATTAAGCTTTGCACTGCTAAAAGAACACCATTTTAACGCCGAAGAAAGCTAAAAAATGCTTACTGAAATAAATTTGTGTGCGTTTTCTATCGTGTCTCTTTTATTTTTGCCAAAAAAGTTGCATTCGTTAGCTCCACTTCGTATTAAAAACGAGACTTGAATAGATAGCAATGAAGTTATCAACAGCTTTTATTTATCTAAATCTAGAAAACATGTTAATTGAATCTGTTTAACAAGTCAATAAAATACAGCTATTCATGTTAATTCTGGTTGGAACAAAAACAGAATGAAAAGTCCTATAGGCCTCTGACTACCACACAGCCCCAGGTCCATAAAAACCTTAATCCGGCCCTGTGTACCGCTACTTATATTGGCAAATGCGCCAGGCTAGACTATAGAACACCAGGACCAAATATGTTTAATTAGGGCAGAGATTTGAAGTTAACAGTATTTTGGGAATATATAATCTAAACATTGGAATTAAGAAACCATATCTGACAAAAGAGAAGCGTTGGCAAGGCGGGAAATTTAAAGTAATTTCACATAGATATACGCGATGAAACAATGAATATGCCGAACGATCGTTTCTTAAATGGCCGAGACAAACGGCTTAAGCAACAAAAAACAAACCCGTAATATACAGCATCAAGTTTTTAAAAGGAATAGTCTGCCTTCCCTTGTGCATTATACATCAATACCAGAACCTCATAGACAGACTTGTACAACTAGATAATTTTAGTTTTCTAATTCATTGAATTAGAGCAAAATGCGGCTAATGCTAATTCTAATCTAATTTTTTAATTGCTTGTGTAATCTAATTCTAATCTAATTCGGATTTACCAAATATGCTATTTGTCCAACGGCATTTTTGTTCTCTTAGTTCAAATAAATAATTTCAATTAAATTGTTTTGGTTGGAACGAGTTGTAAGTAATTTTTATGGTCTAAAAAGCATAAAAAGGCATACAAATTAGCACACACAAGAATAAATTGCGATTAAAGCTTAAACTGTTTGTAAATAATTAAATGTTATTCTAGTTCAAATTTGATTTTTTAAGATTCGGTAATTCTAATTCTAATCTAATTTTAGAAATCTCAAAACGATCTACTTCTAATTCTAATAATTTAGAAAAACTAAAATGCTCTAGTTTTAATTGTTATCTAATTTTTAAATGCTAAAATAAATCGACTTGTCCAAGTCTGCTCATAGGCACAAGTCAGCCAGAAAAAAACATTACTTTCATTTTGTATAAATTTTACCGACAGAAACAGATTTACAGAACAAGGATACGGTGTTCACATTACCGTGATAAGTTCATGATACTGTGAAACTCTTTCCGTTAGTGAATACCAAGCACGAAATACGTAGACGCAGAACAAAGAATAAAAAACAGTTAATATAGCCAAACAAACCGAAAACTTTAAATATAACACGTTACCAATCTAATTAACTCTAAATACACACCAAACAAAAAAGACAAAAAAACAGTTCCTTACGCTGCCGTGGGCAGTTACCTAGTTCGGGACCTACTTCCGGGACGGCAACTGTAGCCTATAGTGTTCTGACACGAATGGGCCTAACCACGATTTACATGTGTTGAGATATTTCTGGTTTACTTTTCACATGTGGAAAGAACTCAACCACAGCCCTCATATTTTTTTCAATTTGCGGTTGGGTCGAAATTTGTGTACCATTTCTTAATATTAAAGGTGTATCAAACAACATGCAAAGCTTCTAATAAACCAAATTTTACATAACGATTAATTACAGTATACATTTTTTTCATTAAAATATAAAGCAGTTAAAACTAGGAATTGGTTAAAACTGGGCACTCAGCAACTAAATAAAAAATACAACAACGCGTTTTTTGTGCCTTAACGATCTCACAAGATGGCGCTGTTTAGTCATTTAAAAAAATATATAGCCAGTTTTAGCTAAATAGTAACTTTCTGGGAAGAGGTAACTGTCTGGATCTCGGCGAAATGTGATAAATGTAGGCCATAATCGTGTTTATATGTCGTTTGGTATTGTGGTCTGGCAGATCTATCGACGAATCCGTTCCGAATTTAAATATCTTCTTCAGTACGGTCAAATCGTCCAGAAATTGGACGTCTTCTTGCCTCTAACAATATCAAAATAAACGACTCTCTCCAGGGCTTTGTTTAAGCCCAATAAAACTAAGTCACGAATCCCAACGGTCTTTAATGCCTAAATCATCGCTTTCTGATATGAGTTTACCTTGCCTGTTTTTTCTATTGCTTTCGTTTTGTCGTGTCCTTATGTGTAAAAAAAATAATAATATTGCGACTATCGCGCGAATTCCAAATCGAAATAGGCGTCAGACAACTAAGTATTAAATGTCTAGCAACGGCGTGGCGTTGCGTAACGATGAATTTGTAGCATTACAACTGAATTACGATGAATTTCTCACTCGCTGACGATACTATACTTTTACTATGAGGCAAAAACGATTTCGATGACCATAACACAATCCCAAACATTAATGGCCACTCCCATTAATTAGGGTGAATAACAAGGTCCGACAAAGCTTAAATATTTTACCTAAATTCACTCATCAATGCGGGAGTTCTTAAACACAATGATCTACTGAACGGCTCGGGACACTATATGACTTAAAACCATTTGACAGTTAAATACAAATTCCAACCAAACATTGAAAAACCTTTATTAAAATGGTCGCTGCTCTCCCACCCGAGTGGGACCACACCACGGCAGGCTCCCCAGCCGAAAATGGGAAAAAAATATTCACTACTGATCGTCCACATGAAGAAGAACGCAAGTAAAACGGGATCTAAATCTTGTACCTATGGCGTAACTGTTCTGTTTGGTACCATTATTGACAATAATTTGCTAAACTGTTTATTGATTTGTGCTTGCTTTGTGATTTATCGATGTTTATACGCCAAGAATTCGCCTTTTTCAATTATGTTTAAGAACATGGTTAAAACAGTGACAAAATTAGAATACCATATTGCGTTAGGAAATGAGAATCTAACAGCGTTTAAAGTTAAATGATCCAGTCTTTAAGCACACTGTATATCTGTTCCCACTTATTAGGTGCTCTCTAACTTTTATCTCTGTTTTTTCCGCCGTGTGAATTATTATCGTGTAATAAAAAAATTATATAGCTAACATGCAGTTAAAATTAAAGTATGGTTTAAAAAACACAAAAACATACATCCAACAAAGATACTTATATAAAAATACTTGAACTATTGTTAAACCGTGCTCGTATTGAAATTATCTGGAAATTTCGTTGCATAGGAATGTCTTTAACCTTAATAATGTTTTTCTGGGTGCCATTTGAGTAAAAAGACTTTTTAAGGCTCAAGCCCGTGTTATTTGATTTAATTTACATAGCACTATTTTTCATTTCGAGGACTTTTACCTGAGTAAAATTATGTCATTGATACAAGTTTTCCAATCCGGTCTTACCGGAACCGCAGGGCCTGTGCTAACTTCCTAGCGAATTAGGATTTAGTGAATATCAAAAAATACTAATGACAAATCATAGCAAAAACTGCCGTAAATAAAGTTTCTTTAAACGCTAATCTTCAACACTGGTATTATGATATACGCCATCTAAAACACTGTGGCGTAATTTTATTTATTATTTTGTATAACAGAATATATTTTTGGAGATGTGTAAAGACTTAAATCAGAAACAAAAATCTTCCCACACTTTTCATACGGTGGTAAACGATATTTATGATATATAATATCATGCGGCTGATTACCACATAACAGGAGAATTGTGCGTAGAGTAACAAGAGACGTCGACACTATGATCAGCCCAGCGGCTGTGAAATATGCAGCCTCTTAACCAATGGTATTTTTTATAAATTATGACAAAAAAATATTCTGATTCACATTCAGGCAACTCTACAAGTAAAGCAAGGTCCATGTATCTCCATATTAGAGCAGAAACCTTGGATTTTTTAAGCAAGACTCATAATAGTTGGCGTATTTCCCAGGTATGTCCGTGCCTGGGGCATTCACACTTCCGCCAGCGCTGTGCACACCGTTTTTTGACAAAACTAAGTATACGTTTACGTTGTCTCTCCAGATTAAGCGTCATATGGCTTTTATGATGTAAGCCAGAGGTGTGAAACCTTTTACACCGACGAGAGAAATATTTGTATGTGGATTAATATCCACCGGCCAAATATGAGAATCCAGACATCATGCGCCAAAGCATTTTTGCATGGACCAGAACCATATTAACTGTTTTAGCGACCTAAAGCATATTCTTCAGGTGTTCGTCAAACTGAAACAGTGCGTTTATTTTCGGTAGATTTGCAGATTAGAACTGTAGAAACTAAATTTGCGAATAATACGTTTTGGCAAAGCATGTGTCGCAGCAACCATGTATGAGATGAGACCATTTCGTGTGTTTGATTGTATAACTTAAGGGCTGTGGGTACAAATGTCCTTTTAAAAAGGTTTTGTACTTTTCCAAAGAAAATTAAAGGTCCCAAGAGGACACCGTTTTATACCTTTTTGGCTTTACATATAGACGTATGATTTATTTGAGGAGAGGAGGGTAATAACTGTAATAACTTTTCATTTGCATTGTGACTTTTTTCTCTTTGAGCGATAAAAATATTGTAGGCCACGTGAAACACATATGCCAAAAATATTCGCGCTACTATAAAAACAACACAAACGATGAAACAACTATACTTGAAATATTTCGCCGACTAACTATCCTCATGTACTAAGATGTCTCGTTTATATTATCCGGAATTTCAAGGGATTGGTCGATATGCGAATCATAATTGTTCCAGCTGTCCTTATTTTAGATGACGAGCATTGGGTATATAAAGCTAACATGGGTAATAATGTCTAACAATTGCGTCATAATCTACAAATTTGTGTTAAGAAAAAGCTAAAAATCAACCCGTAAGGTTTTAAACGAGCGAGCAGCAAATTGATGCGTCACTTTCTTTGCAGAACTACAAAGAGTTGCGCTGCAACCAAATCAAAGCATGACGCTGCAAACTTCGGCGACCTAAAGGCAACGTGGGAAACAGGAGTAAGGCTAAACAATGCAATTGGCAACTCGATTATTGCTTGCGGCGTTTCTGGAATTTTACTCAATGCGCGTTGCCGAGCAACCTATACCCCATTAATGCGATAGGAAAACAGATTAACGTTTGATACCACTGCAAAATTTGGGCGACATGGTAACCTGGGTAATGCGTAAGAGCGTATTAACCAACTCTCTGTAGTATATAGGCAGGTGTACATTTTACTGGAATTTTTTAACTGTGCGTTGCCGAAACTTTCACTCACAAGTGTAATGCTGAAAGATTATCAACAAGAACAACACCATCCAATGCTGTAGCGCAGCGGCGACTAAAATATGGCCTCAGGTTCATTTGTCGCTAATTTGGTTAGGTCTTTTGACCAAGAGCAAAATCCCTTTAAGGAAGCTAAATACCCCATAAAATAGTGTGCATTACAGTATATAAATTAAACTAAAACACAACCGCACGGCAGTTTTATGAAGATCACTAATTATTTATTTAAATATTGATTTATTTTCTTCACCTAAAACTGTTGACAAAATATGACTTTCGGCCCGCGATTGCAAGTACTTACAGTTGTCTGGCCTTTAATGAAAAAAAGTCTGAAGACCCCTGGTATACAGTGAGCCCAGAGTTGTAAGAGAGCATTGTTAAAAAAGAAACAACCGACTTGTCTTAAAATATGTCAGTTCAGTTAGTTTCGTATAGGTAGCGATGTCAAATCAGTGCATTGCAATCCACGATTTTTTGTTAATAAAAACGTCCAAATCAACCCGAAAGGTTTTAAATGAGCGAGCAGCAAATTGATGCGTCACTTTCTTTGCAGAACTACAAAGAGTTGCGCTGCAACCAAATCAAAGCATGACGCTGCAAACTTCGGCGACCTAAAGGCAACGTGGGAAACAGAAGTAAGGCTAAACAATGCAATTGGCAACTCGATTATTGCTTGCAGCGTTTCTAGAGTTTTCCCCCAATGCAAGTTGCCGAGCAACCTATACCCCATTAATGCTATAGGAAAACAGATTAACGCTACCACTGCGAAATTTGGGCGACATGGCAACCTGGGTAAAGAGGGCATCAGGCAACTCAAAAACTTTCACTCGCAAGTGTAATGCTGAAACATTATTATCAATGAACAACACCATCTAATGCTGTAGGGCAGCAGCGACTAAAATGTGGCCTCATATCAGTTGCAGCTAATTTGGTTAGGTCTTTTGACCAGCGGCAAAATCCCTTTGAAGGAAGTTAAAAACCCCAAAAATAGTGCATTATTGTACATAAATTAAACTAAAACAGTGAGCCCAGAGTTGTAAGAGAGAAATGTTAAACAAGAAACAACCGACTTGTCTTGATGGATGTCACTTAGTTTCGTCGGTAGCGATGTCAAATTAGTGCATTGCAATCTACGAATTTGTGTGAAAAAAAAACGTCCAAATCAACCCGAAAGGTTTTAAACGAGCGAGCAGCAAATTGATGCGTCACTTTCTTTGCAGAACTACAAAGAGTTGCGCTGCAACCAAATCAAAGCATGACGCTGCAAATTTCGGCGACCTAAATGCAACGTGGGAAACGATTACCTTAACTGCGCGTTGCCGAAAAACTTATATCCAACTAAAACACAAAAAGATGAACAAAAATAAAACCATAACACGATGTACTACTATACATGTACAGGACCTTTGTAACTACAACTTGGAATTTAACTTTATTAAATTCAATTAGCATCTAAAATTTATCCTTTCCACTAATATACTCAACGTGCTTAGGAAATTAGGCCGCATATGGTTAACACGAGAGCTGCATGCAACACCGTGAGAGACCGTTACAACACGCTAGTCGTACGATTTAGCAAATCCTACACACAGATTGCCAATATAAGATGATAAGGTAGACAAAAAGAGTTATTTAACAATTAGGGAGGCACTACTTTTACATTTTCTTTTAAGTATACATGTGTTGACGTTTTTTTTACTTATGTTATGTGGTAAAGTTGCTAAACGGTTTCGCCGTGTTGACCTTATGTGCGTGATCCATTTAGCAAATGTATGTCAAACCATCGAAAATTTAGAAATTTTTACTGTACCGCAAAAAAAAACAGGTTACTTTGGAATTCCCAATATAAAGTTGATACCGGCTAAACGAACGAACTAAAGAATCGAAAACATCTTGCACATCTCGGATAGATTAACCCATCTGTCTTCATTATAATTCCCAGTATAGTTAAGTAGTGATCGGCGTTAACCACAATGGTGTGCGAATTCGTTTGACAAATTCACGTAGGATAGTTTAAGGTTAAATAAAGCGCGCATAACACTTGTGGTCTAAGACGAATTCCACACACTTTGAATCATCGAAACTAAAGTTATAAGCCGGCCTAGCTGTGTATAACGTTTACTATTTTACATATACACTTGTGTAATGAGTATTTGATAATTTGTTTGCTAAATAAACTACATGTCGTGCTCTGATCAAACTCGTGATTTGATTATAGGAAAAACAAAATTATTAAGGGCCAAATAAAATTTGAACCAAGCGAACCGAATATACTCTGTAACGCAACAAAATTAAAACCAAAGGTTATTTGAATATATTTAGCAGTGATGCAAGTGACCACTTTCTACGGCTTATGTATAGTAACAACAACACCACCCATACATAGTTGTCTGACGTATTTGTCGTTAAAAAAACTGTACTTTATGTGTCACCGATGAAAGACAAAATGGTGATTAAAACCGTTACTCGTATTATATTTTTTTTGTTTGACTAAAATGCTTTTACTACTACTTTGACCTGTTAAGGCAAGTTGCGGAAAAAGAGGGTCGATAATAAAAAACAAATTATTTTTGAACAGTTACACTGTTAACACAACCTTCATGATGATTTTACAACTCTGAAATAAGAAAATCCGCCACGATTGCTCACCGTCATACTACTATATTCAATAAATTGGGCACCATGATTAACATGGAAACTGCATGCAATTTGGTTGGTTTTAGCTGCAACATTTTTGGAACAAAATTTTAGAAGCCGTGATTTTCACTATACTCTTTTTTGAAATCGGAAACAAAATTACGTCGACATTTGAGTTCAAGATTGTTTAAATTTGGCAGAAGTCTGTGGAAATGACGGAATTCGAATAAATTGATGCGAAATCGAAATCAGTCGAAGGGCGTCATGGAACGGACAATACGACGCTATATTGTGATTCAATATATGATGGAAGTTGTGAGTCATAACAAAATTGATGTGCAACACAAGATGAATTGGGTGCATTGATAACCGGAAAGTTTACTGAAACAAGATCAGGTTTCTCTTCTCTCATATATAAGGATGTGATTAAGTGGAACGATAATCAAATTCAAACAAGTCTTAGAAACAAAAAAAGTTAAGGTATTTTCATTAGTGAAAAAACAGCGAAAAAGTTGAGTATTTTTTCGAGGTATTTTCTTGGGACATAAGTAATTCGAAATGCATCAAAGTTTGGCAACAATTTTGCTAGCGCTGGCTTCCCGGCTCTACGTTGGTTATGCTACAAGGTAAGATAATGTATAAAGTTTTGAAACTCTTGCGTTAAAAAAATAAAATAATATATTGTAATAAAAACGTTGGTAAAACAATTGGGTACACTATGCAAAGCTCTAAAGCTTAACAGTAATAAAAGCCAAATAGATTCGGCATCATCTTGAAGACGTTTTAATTTTCACTATTGTATGATCATCAGTTAGATTTGCCGACTGCAATGCATTCATAACGAGAAACCATCGCCAAGATGAAAGCAATCTGCTAGACTTTTAAAGGAGCTGCGTATTTTTTGCAACGTTTGAGGGGCCTAATGATAAAACGGCGAGGAACAAAACGTACGGCTGCATCATTAGCAGCGATCGCAAGGTCCAAAAAATGTAATAGATTTTTGTTTGAAACAGCCCGAGCAATTATTGGGAGGCCGAAAGCCGGATGCGAAACGACAGCGCCTACGCCAACAGCCTCGCGACTTTCAATAGCAGAACGCTTAGTTCGGACACCCCGATGCCTGACGCCGTCTTGTGTCGACAGCACCATGCCAACTTGAACAAAGTCGACGCCGCGACAGGCAATCTGGCCGAAAGGTCGCTTTCGCCGTGGCGCTACATCAAGAACTTCGACAGCAGAAGGTAAAGATGGAGTGTCTTTACGGTTTGGAGTTGCATTTGGAAATGTGATTGCAAGTGGGGTCGTTTAAAGTTGGTAGCGCAGCAAGTCTGCACTAAATACGACAAAAAGGTAAAGAAGCTTCGCTTAAGGAGTTATTTACAAGTGTATTCACGAAATACTGAAATGCGAGAGTCGCCGATGCCTTAATAATGGTTTAACATCCGCAAAAGTACGGGCCTCGCGCTAAAAACTGCTAAGGGTTGTTCGAAAGTTGCAAAATCTAGTGTATGCTAAAACTACGCGTCAATTGCAGGTCTCAGGACGACTTGTTTATCGTGGACACAGCGTGCGCCTGTCTTGGTTGCTTCGTGCCCAAGGAGGGCGAACCAGAGAAGTTCGTCTACACCGAGTCCCTGATCAGTGTTCCGATCGCGTTCGAGCGCAACGTGAAAATGGCCGGCGGCGAAACGGTAAACGTCACCACGCACATGGGATGCCAATGCCAGTTTCCCAGATATACGACGAACGCGGGCGACCAGCCCATTGTTGAGTCGGCCATTTTGTAATCAACAGGCCGCTTTAGTTGGCCCCAACAACCGGTTTTTATCCTATTTTTGTACCCAATTTAACCTGGTATTTTACGTATTCGCGTGCAAAGGTGCATTTAATGTTTGTGCGTTTGCTGCGCTAGGCTTTATTTTTATTAGTTATTAACTTTTGTGTTTCCATTTTTGAATCCTAGTGATAGTTATTTTCTGTAAGCGCAGCTGCCAACACATACTTTTCAAAAAAATGTATCCACTCGTAGTTTACATATATTTATATTCTTTCGTTTTACATTCTATTTTTTATTTTGAATAAAGCATGTTTTCTTACCTATTGATGGAAGATATTAGACGAAGAAAATATGACTTCACGAGAAATTAGTTTCTTAAAAAAAAACAATGTAATGTGAGGGGTTTCAAAAAAAAACTTACATAACAGCTTATCTTAAATACGATATTAGTCGTAGTGTTGAAGGATGTTGAAGGATATTGAAGGATATGCTCAGCCCCTCTAAATAACCAGCGAAGTAAAATATAGTCAGTTATCTTCTTTTTAATTGAGCTGGGCCCACTGGCAAGCTCGTCTAAAGTCTAAGTTAGGGGTCGGCATCCTTTTTCTAGTCGCGGGCCGAAACCAAACTTAAAAAGGTCTCTGCAGGCCGCACAAAATTATAACTAAGAATTGTGTTATTAAAATGTTAGAACAACTGTGAATCAGGCAGGCCTTGGATATTTTTTGCACTTAAAAACGTGTTTAATTGCATTTACAGAGGTAGTAAAATGTTGACGCAAAGCGAATGAATACTGTAATAAACGTACTTTGAGGGAACGCGATAACATTTAAAGTTAATCAGCTCAGTGTTTGTTAACTGTTTGAAGTTAAGGCGCACCTGGCGAGCGAAGCGAGCGCGATTTTTTTGGTATACCGGTTTCTATTAAAATTTTTGCAAGTTTTCATTACATTGCTGAAAATAGAAAAATGTTAAAAAATATATAGATTCAATATTTTTTTAATACTTTTTCCCATTTTACGCTACGCACTTGGCATTCCACAGCGCAACGGTAAAGAATCGCTGATCTAATTGACAAGGCGGCATCAAAAGGTAAACAAACCGGACGTAGAATAAACATTCGCGCGAAGCGCGAAAATTTTTCGCAATTACGTTGTTAAAAAAGTCAAAAAGTATGTGAAATAAACTCGTGTCTAATTTATCAAAGAGGCGCGGGCCGGATGAATTACACCGGCGGGCCGGATCCAGCCCGCGGGCCGTAGGTTGCCGACCCCTGCCCGTTCAAAGCAAATTAAGTATCCCCTACTTGTGTTTAGAATTGAGCTTAATTTCGAATTCTGTTGTATAGTCGCATAAAGATTTACTTTGCAAACAATTAGTTTGGTACTCAAATTTAAATTACCCCTTCAAAATACGTTATGTTTGACTTTTTATTTCTTTGACAAGGTTACACAACAGGTTTGAAAACAGTCGACCCTGTATGTAATTGGTAGTTATATGGACCGACCAGCGTTGTCCTTCTTGATGCTTAATTCAAAGAAACAGAAATCGAAATAGTAATTTAAGGCGGATATCTGTTTAACTCAATAAGTTCTAAAAAGTCATGGAAAGCGGTGTTTTTCTTTTAAAAACTTTTGCAGACGAAAAGAAAAATTGCCAATCGACTGTTGAAAAAACACAAGCAAAGTAATTTCCTTCAGGTTTTCAGCGTTTGCTTGGCACAAAACTTCGGCCCACCATACGGATGTTCATATACCTTTGATATTGCGACTCTGGTAAATGCCACACTTAAGATTTATGCCTTAAACTCCCCAATTATATCCTTAAACTATTTAGATAAACGTAAGACGGTGTGCAAAGCAGTACTTCTTAACGTGTGTAAATTTAACGACAGGAATATATTCTTCGATTTCCCAAGGTAACTTTCTACTTATCCGGCGCCCTTTTACCCTTGTATGATCTACACAGTAGTTTTTTCGCATGGTCTGGTTATTCGCATTTTTTAATGTAAACCAGGGGTTCTCAAACTCGGGCATGCATAACCCCAGGGGTACCCGAGAGAAATTACAGCGTTACGCGAACAAGTTAATTTTACTGGAACCGTTGAAAAAATCCTTGCTAACGTTTGTGTGACGAGCGAGAAAAAAGTTTAGGCTTACTAAGTAAAGAGTTTAAGATAAAACCACCATGCTGAATATTCCTACAACTTGATGCTATAGACATCAACAAATCACTGCAAAATAGATTTTTTTCGTTTGACACTTTTTTCCCGCTCTTGATAGTCATTATTGTCTGTTTGGTAACAAATAATCATTTTTTTACATTGCTTTGCGGCGTTAGTGGCCACAACTTTCAGTAACTTAGTGAATTTTAGTTCTGCCGTGCTGATGTTGTAAGCCAGGGTTTGCACTTGCGTAAATGCGCCGAACTTTTATTTTTTACACTTCTTGATTTGGAGCAGAGATAAGTTATCAATCCTAAAAACAATAATTGTGCTTTCAATTCGTTATTTTTTAACAATTGTTTCGTATATAAACATGATTTAATTTTTTTGTATAACTTAAAACGTGAGCGACGTACTTCGTCATGGCAAATTATGAAACATTTATACATTTCATGAGTTCTGTCATAGGAAGCAAAACTGTCTTTTTTCGTTGTTACTTTCCTCAAACGTGTTACGCTACCGGTATCGATCCATATTTCACAAGCACTTCCCGTGAAAAAAATTTAGACTAATGAAAATATGCTAACTGGATTATAATTATATAATTGGACAAAAATAGCCATCAAATAAATTTCGTTCTAAATTGATCGAAAGCCATAATGTAGCTGCGGTATAGTCATTTCACTATACGTGACTTGCGTTTCATTTTGCGTAACTTGCGTAACTTGCGTCAAAAAGTCACAGCCTATTGTACGATCACGAAACAACGTCGTTTTAGATTGTACTGTGTAAATCCTTTGTCCTAAAATTTTCTAATGCTGTAAGTTTCTTGAACCTTGCGTCACATTCGCAAAATAACAAATGGTTAACAACTAAAATTTCAATGACCGTTGCCATTTTTCTTGTTGCAAATAAAAAAATGTTTTTAAAATTCAAATAGAAATACCAAATAAATAATTTCTATCGAAATATTTCGTGTGAATTCAGTAACTAATACTTAGTTTGCGTAAGATTCTTCCAACGCTTATCCTGCTCCAATAAAACAACTTTGTTGATATCATTAGGAAATAAGCAAAAGTGTTATTTAAATAGGATTTTTACGTGTATATTGCTCTAAACGCCGTGCACCGTAACAAATCACAATAATATTTGAAGACATGATTTGATTTAAAATTGTATTGTTCGTAATACTCGGCATAAAAAAATTTTAGGTAAAAAATTGTTGTAAATCGCAAATCATTTCCAACTGGTAGAACATGATAAATATCTATGCTATATTTTCAGTACAGTTCGCGTGACTTTTTAACCCGTCGTGAGTCTATTTAGGCATGCGTGGCCCGCGCGAAACACTTCTGTTTGTCAATATTAATCCACTGATTTACATTTTTTTAACAGCTACATTGACAACGACAACAGTTTGCGTGATCGATTTCTCAGAAAAAAAATTGTAATTCCAATTGTCTACTCCTGTGATTGTCACACCGTATGCCTCGAGAGATTCTTAAGTGATGTTTTTGTTGAACATGATTTAACACAGAAGATTGTTTTGTTCGGCAACGAATCAACTAAAATGTTTGGATGTAATTTAACCGCGTGTCGTGTATATGTGGATATATAAAACACGGCCATACAATAATGGCGTACAAGAATATTTAAATTTCTCTTTCCAGTTTCCTTGACACAAGTCGCGCAAATAGTGTGCGTAAAACGAACGCAACAACTAACTTTTACGCATATAGATGGCCGGACAAAATAACCCCATGAAAAAGTAAAAAGGGTAATTCAGACAAAAAAAAATTAGTTAAGGTTGTCGCGATGACGTCAGACGTCGAGTGGTGAGTAAGTAACCGTTTGAGGCACATCCGCAACAAATTAGTGTTTCAAAGGAAAGTCAAGCCCGCCGTCGGAGAGCGAATTACCTAAAATTAATTGTTACTTACTTCGCCACGTCGAATGCCACAAAGAACAGTCTGACAAACAAATATTAGAGGTATCCCTTGGAGAAAAAATAACCCTAATAAAGCTCAACATTTCGCTAAGAACGCAAACCTTTGTAACTGACAACGCTAAAATCTAGAGTAAAGACGGAAGTAAAAAAATCTTTCAAAACATTCACAATTGGAAGAAAACTTGTCAAAAAAAAGACATGAACTTTGCCCCACGAAACACCGACTTTAAACAAACATAAGTAAATAGGAGAACATCGTAGCGAGACGAACTAAACCGAATCAGAACAAGCATAAATAGGAATTCCAGCGCCTTTAATTAAATATAAAAATTATCAATTAAAGTTATATAAATAGTCGGAAAATTAAAAAAAAAGAAGAGTTGGCGCTGAAGCAGAAATGTCTAGACTGAACTTCGGTCCGATGAGGAGCAACCCGAAACTAAGGTAAACGAAATTCTGTTTAATTTAGAACCCGACGTTGAACATAATCAGCAAATTCGGGATTTTTTGGGGGCACGTCGCGCAACGGAAAAGGCCTCAAGCGAATCCGCCATTCACGTTATAAACGTCTGAATATGCGTTGCGAGGTTACTCATGTGAGAAAATTCAACGCTAATCGACGTATTCGCGTAAAAAACGTAGGCGTCACTTCAGTGACAGTGGCTCAACTAAGCCGCGCTTGTACGACAAGACAATACGCTAAAAATATGGCCGTCGCTTCCTTTCTGGTATCAGTTCAGTTTCCTTTTCGGTGCGTGTATAAAATCGCGGCGCCCTTTACAACGGATCATAGTTTGCAACGGAATTCGCAAAGAACACAGCAGCTCGGAACTAATATTGAATTTGATTAACTATATCTGCTTAGTTTGTTCAGATCGATAGAAATGGCAAGCCTATTCGGAACCTTACTGATTTGCATATTGGTGGCCACAGCTCGCACTCAATCACAGTAAGTTGGTGTATATCGATATCTGCCTTGTCGATTGAAGACGTTTAGTTGTAAATTAATTTTCATGGACGATTTGTAATAGACGAAAGCTAAAGATGGAGTTGAAAATAGATTCATTTCCGCTGCAGTAATAGAAATGAAGCGCAGTTGACGACTGTTCGAGTTAAGTTTTAATTAATTATTAAAATCAGAACTAATGAGTTCGGAAATGCACATTTTAAAACAACAAAATAAAATTAACTTTTTGCAGCGGACAATTTCATCTGCTATGGTACATGTGAAAAAAGGATAAACAAAAAGAGAATCTAATAGCAGCTGACGATAAACATGCCAAACGCTGGCTATCACTTTTCATCACAAACATTTAGAGTCTTATCGAATCTCGTAACCTCAAGCTTAGCACCGGATATAGTGTCCGTAAACGAAAAAAATTGAGGCGTCAGTACGAAAGTGTGCACAATGCGTAAAACACCGTTTAAGTTAAACTTCAACGCCTTTTTTCTCCAGAACACAGCGCGAGGATTATTGGGCGGTGGACAAGCTTCTGAAGATCAACGCTGCGTTCGCCGGTCAGCTGGACACATTTAACGCCGAGGTACAGAGCGCCGACGAGCCAAACCCCGACGTGGCATTGTGCCTCAAGTATAAGGAGGGACTGGAGAAAAAGGCGAGCACCGGTCATCTCGCTGAGAGGTCGCTGTCGCCCTGGCGCTACATCAAGAACTTCGACAGTCGCAGGTGTGTGGCAAGAGTTGAACGTGTATCTACCTCGAACCTTATAAACTAAAGCAGTGTTTCTCAGCCTTTTATGGCTTGCGGCACTCCTCAGTAATAATAAATAGATTACGGCACCCCCACAAGATGTTTTGTAGGTTATTTACTAGAATGACACAATAAACGGAACTGGAACAACATACATCAATTCTAAACTACGTAGGAAGTTGTAATAGGATTTATTCCACTCTAATCTTTACAAAAATATAGTTGTAAGAGTTGACAAATTTAGATTCGTTAGAAATTGCACCCCAGGGTGTCGAGGCAACCTGGTCGAGAACCACTGAACTAAAGAGTCGAAAGCTGGTGCGATTGCCTTTTACGGCCACCTAGAAGAAAACTTATTTTCAAAAACTGATTACTATAAAGGGCCAAACACAAAGCTACAAAATCTAGTGTATGCTAAAACTGCGCGTCATTTGCAGGTCCCAGGACGACCTGTTTATCGTGGACACGGCGTGCGCCTGTCTTGGTTGCTTCGTTCCCAAGGAGGGCGAACCAGAAAAGTTCGTCTACACCGAGTCCCTGATCAGTGTTCCGATCGCGTTCAAGCGCAACGTGAAAATGGCTGGCGGCGAAATGGCGAAGGTCACCACGCACATGGGATGCCAATGCCAGTTTCCCAGATATACGACGAACGCGGGCGGTCAGCGCATTGTTGAGTCGGCCATTTGGTAATCAACAGGCCGCCCTAAATGACCAAATATTTGACTTTTAGCTTACTTTTTTACCAAATGTTGCTTCGCCTTATACATAGCGCTATGGCCCCATTTCAACCTCACTTTTGTACCTTCTTTACTCTTCGTCAATATGGCGCTTAAGAACGATTTTTTCCGTACTTTTCTACGTTTTTTACTTGCATATACATTACCGCATCAGGAACGGTCAGTTTTAACTTGAAGGGCTGTTTACGAAAGAAACAAACGGCTTTAATTCAGTCGTGTATATGAACCTAGCTATTGTTTTATTGTTTTTGTAATCCTTTCAAACTGTGTCGTGTTGCCAAATTACAAGGGCTGACTACTTCGTTATTTTCTATTTACTTGTGATTTATCGACATAATTTCTGTTTTGCGTTATTTTTAATTTTTGTGGCTCTGGCAATGTCAAGACAGAGCTAAATTGCATTTTCTATTTTTTATTATAAATTTATCCTCGATTTAATCGTTGATGTCAATCATGTTGCACTGGTGTCTTTATACTTATTGGTGCATTAGTTTACTTTCAAATCCTTCATATTCACTTTTTTTCTTTTTGCGCAACTGCAATCTTTTAATAAAACATTTTTCTACCATAAGTGTGTAAAATCGAAAGTACGGTACTCACAATAATAGGCGATAACAATGAACAATATAATTTGGAGTGTGGCTTTTTGGAGCGTTCCAAGTGTCACAAATTAGGGCTGTCGATAGTTAAGCGACTTTTGAAAAACTCGCCACATACTCTTTATGTTTGGATAAGGGGGTCTTCGGAAAAAAAAATTTGAACGGCAAAATGGGGACTTTTGTGAGTTAACTTTTCTACATTGACTATATATTCAGAATAGGTCGGTTGTGCAATTTTTTTTCAAAAAAAGTTTTAGCCTGACGTTTACCCAAATGAACCAAAGAAAAGATAAATTTCAACGGGTAATTTCTCAATAATATAAAAAAAATTCTCCTTATAGTTTGAAACACATAGCACGGCACACTTTTAATTTTTTTCCTTGTTTTATACTTCGTTTGACATAGAGCAAGGATATAGCTTCTAATCACAAAAAACACGTATTTGTGCTTTCAAATCGTTATTTTTTAAGTTAACAATTGTTTCGTATATAAACTTGATTTAAATTTTTTGTATAATCTAAAACGTGAACGAGCAACTTCGTCGCCGCAAATTATCATACATTCATACATTTCATGAGTTCTGTCATAGGATGCAAAACTGTCTTTTTTCGTTGTTACTTTCCTTAACCGTGTTATGCTACCGGTATCGATCCATATTTCACAAGCACTTCCCGTGAAAAAATTCTAGACTATTTCTAAAAATATTCTAACTGGATTATAATTATCTAATGGGATAAAAATAGCTATCAAATAAATTTCGTTGTAAATTGGTCAAAGGCCCTAAAGCAGCTGCGCTATAGTCATTTCACTTTTCATGACTTGCGTTTCATTTTGCGTAACTTGCGTCAAAAAGTCACAGCCTTTCTTACAATCACGACAAAACATTGTTTTCGACTGTCCTCTGTAAATCCTTTGTGGTAAAATTTTCTTATGCTGTAAGTTTTTTGAACATTGCGTTACATTCGTTAAATAACAAATGGTTAACAACTAAAATTTTAATGACCAAACAGTCTTGAAACGTACGACATATGCATCATGAAAATATTTGTTGATAAAATATACACAGACGTAAAGGTGGCTGCATTTCATAACCACGTGACCACTGAGCTCTATATTTTTTTAGTTGTTTTTTTTGTACGATTTGTTGCGTTTTTTGCTGATGGAATCGTTACGTTGGCAAAGCATGAAACAGAACGTATAGAACAATAGATATCGATAAACTTGGAATAAGTTGCCAAAGCCAAAAAGCTCAATAGGGTTGCATAATTATTTCAATGCGTTTAAATCGATTTCACTTAACGTGCGAGTTATTTTACTTTAATCTTATAAGAATAGATTTTCACAACTGGGTACGTACAATCTTTGAAATTTTGTGAGTTGAATTCGCAAAGATCATATGGTGCTTTCGAAAGCAATGTCATTAAGCAACTTAACTTAATGACAAAAAAAATGTTGAATTTTATTTAGAGAATATATTTATTTACACAACGCAATATTGCAGGAATGACTTGTTTTCGTCTTTTTAGAATGTTTTTCGTCTTTTTAGAACTTTTAGAATGACTTGTTTTCGTGTATAGACTTCGACTGTCCTTCATTGACTTTTCACTTTTAACGCTTGCAACAGTTGTAACGCAAATCAGTTGTGTCTTTGGGTGTATGAAAAACTCTTTTCTATTTTTGTCTAATTAGACTGAGTTTTGTTATCGTATTTAGTGGATATTTTCGAATTTAAAAAATACCCTGAATTTTAAATTCTCTAGAAGTTCTTTTTTATTCTTCTCGTTGCAAACAAAATGAAAAAAAAATTTTAAGGTCAAATAGAAATACCAAATAAATGATTTCTATAAATAATATCGAAATATTTAGTGTAAGTTTAGTAACTAATACTTAGTTTGCGTAAGATTCTTCCAACGGTTATCCTGCTCTAATAAAACAACTTTGTTGATACCATTACACGGGAAATAAGCAAAAATATTTTTCTAAGTAAAAAAAATGTTGTAAAACGAAAATTATTTCCAACTGTTATAACATGATAAAAATGTTTGGCATATTTTCAGCACATTTCGCGTGAATTTTTAACTCGTCGTGAGTCTAATTAGGCATGCGTGGCCCGTGCGAAACACTTCTGTTTGTTAATATTAATAAAAACCTTTTACTGCCAAACGTCTACTCCGGTAATTCTCACACCAGGTGCCACGAGATTACTTAATTGATGTTTTTGTTGAACTTGATTTAAGACAGGGGACGTTTTGTTTAATTATGAATCAACAAAAATGTTCGGATAATATTTAACCGCGTGTCGTATATGTGGATATATAATACACGGCCACCAATGGCCATACAATAATGGGCACAATTGTTTTTACATTTATCTTTCCAGTTTCCTGACGCAAGTCGCGCATAGTGTGCGTAAAACGAACGCAACAACTAAGTTTCACGCATTTAGATGTTCGGACGAAATAACCCCATAAAAAATTAAAACGGGTAATTCGGAAAAAAAAATTAGTGAGGGTTGTCGCGGTGACGTCAGACGTCGAGTGGTGAGTAAAGACATGCGCGCTTTTCTTATATTCATGTAGCTTAATGGCAACCAAGTGTCGGGCGTGATTAACTGAGAGTAGGCAAGTTTTTGGGCGGATGCAGAAACCGTTTGAGGCACATCCGCAACAAATTAGTGTTTCAAAGAAAAGTCAAGCCCGCCGTCGGAGCAGCGGAAGTCCTGCGAATTACCAGAAATCAATTGTTACCTTCTTTGCCACGTCGAATGCCACAATGAAGAGTCAGACAAACCAGTATTAGCGGTATCCAGGGGAGAAAAAAACCCGCCAAATAAGCTCAACGTTTTGCTAACAACGCAAAATTTTGTAACACACAACGTTAAAATCTATAGAGTAAATCGAAAAGACGGAAGTAGAAAAATCCTTTAAAACATTCACCATTGGAAGGCAACTTGTCGAAGAAAAGACATAAACTTTGCCCGGCGAAGCACTGACTTCAAACATACGTATATAGGAGAACATCGTAGCGAGGCGAACTAAACCGAATCAGACCAAGCATAAATAGGAATTCCAGCGCCTTTTAACTAATTATAGAAATTATAAATTAAAATTATATAAATAGTCGTAAAATTGCAAGAAAATGAAGACGACAAATCGGCGGAGAAGTGTCAGAGCTAAAGCAGAAAGGTTAAGACTGAAGTTCGGTCCAACAAGGAGCAACCCGAAACTAAGGTAAACGAAATTCTGTTTAATTTAGAATCCGACGTTGAACGTAATCAGCAAGCTGGGGACTTCTTTGGGGCACGTCGCGCAACGGAAAAAAGCCTCAAGCAAATCCGCCATTCACGTTGAAAACGACAAAAACGTCTGAATATGCGTTGCGAGGTTACTCATGTGAGAAAATTTAACGCTAATCGACGTATTCGCGTCAAAAACGTAGGCGTCACTTCAGTGATAGTGGCTCAACTAAGCCGCGCTTGTCCGACAAGACAATACGCTAAAAATATGGCCGTCGCTTCCTTTCTGGTATCAGTTCAGTTTCTTTTTCGGTGCGTGTATAAAATCGGGGCGTCCTTTACAACGGATCATAGTTTGCAACGGAATTCACAAAGAACACAGCAGTTTGGAGCTAAATTTTGTATTTGATTAACTATATCTGCTTAGTTTGTTCAGATCGATAAAAATGGCAAGCCTATTCGGAACTCTACTTATTTGCATATTGGTGGCTACAGCTTGCACTCAATTACAGTAAGTTGGTGTATATTGGTATCTGCCTTGTAGATGGAAGACGTTTTAGTTGTATATTAATTGTCATGGACGATTTGTAATAGACGAAAGCTAAAGATGAAATTGAAAATAGATCCATTTCCGCTGTAGTAATGGAAATGAGGCGCAGTTTAAAACATCGATTAGCGAAAAAAGATTTGCTCGACTGTGATAGTTCGGTTTTAATTAATTATTAAAATCAGAAAACTGTTTTCGGAAATGCATATTTTAAAACAACAAAATGAAATCAACTTCTTGTGGCGGACAATTTGAACTACTATGGTACGTGTGAAAACGGATAAAACGCAAAGAGAAACTAAATGCAGCTGACGACAAACATGCCGAACGCTGGCTATAACTTCTCATCACAAACATTTAGCGTCTTATCGAATCTCGTAACCTCAAGCTCAGCACCGGATATAGTGTCCGTAAACGAAAAAAATCGAGACGTCAGTACGAAAGTGTGCGTAATGCGTAAAACACCGTTAAACGCCCTTTTTTCTCCAGAACACAGCGCGAGGATTATTGGGCGGTGGACAAGCTTCTGAAGACCAACGCTGCGTTCGCTGGTCAGCTGGACACATTTAACGCCGAGGTACAGAGCGCCGACGAGCCAAACCCCGACGTGGCATTGTGCCTCAAGTATAAGGAGGGACTGGAGAAAAAGGCGAGCACCGGTCATCTCGCTGAGAGGTCGCTGTCGCCCTGGCGCTACATCAAGAACTTCGACAGTCGCAGGTGTGTGGCAAGAGTTGAGTATTTACCCTGAACCTTATAAACTAAAGCAGTGTTTATGTGCCTTTGATGGCTAACGGCACTTCTGAGAAACAATAAATAGATTGCGGCACCCCTACAAGATTTGTTTGTAGGTAATTTACTAAAATGTCACAATGAACGGAACTGCAACAACACATATCAACTCTGCACAACGTAGGAAGTTATAATTGAATTTATTCCACTCTAATCTTTCCAAAAAAATAGTTGTAAAAGTTAAACAAAAATCAGATTCTTAAATATCTCTCGGCACCCTTGAGCATTTAAAATGGCACCCCAGGGTCCCGCGGCACACCGGTTGAGAACCACTGAATTAAACAGTCGAAAGCTGGTGCGATTGCCTTTTACGGCCAAATAAAAGAAAACTTACTTTAAAAAATCGGATTTCTATAAAGTGCTGAACAAGAAGCTGCAAAACATCGTGTATGCTAAAACTGTGCGTCAATTGCAGGTCTCAGGACGACTTGTATATCGTGGACACAGCGTGCGCCTGTCTTGGTTGCTTCGTGCCCAAGGAAGGCGACCAGGAGAAGTTCGTCTACACCGAGTCCCTGATCAGTGTTCCGATCGCGTTCGAGCGCAACGTGAAAATGGCCGGCGGCGAAACGGTAAATGTCACCACGCACATGGGATGTCAATGCCAGTTTCCCAGATATACGACGAACGCGGGCGACCAGCCCATTGTTGAGTCGGTCATTTGGTGATCGACAGGCCGCCCTAAATGGCCAAATATTTGACTTTTAGCTTAATTTTTTACCGAATGTTACTTCGCCTTTTACATGGCGTTACGGCCCAATTTCAACCTCACTTTTGTACCGTTTTTACTCTTCGTTTACATGGCGCTAAGAACGATGTTTACCATACTTTTCTACCCTTTTCCACTTGCATTTACATTGCCGCATCAGGAACGGTCGGTTTTAACTTGAAATACTGTATTACGTAAGAAACAAACGGCTTTACTTCGGCCGTGTATATAAACCGAGCTAATTATTATTCTTTCCTTGTTCTTTTTAACTGTGGCGCGTTGTTAACTGTGGCGCGTCGACTTTACCTCTTTATTTTCTATTTCCTTGTGATTTACCGACATCATCACTGTTTTGCGTTATTTTTAATTTTTGTGGGTCTGACAATGTCAAGATAGAGCTAAATGTCATTTTCTATTGTTTATTATAAATTTGTCCTCTATTTAATCGTCTCTGCTCATGTTGCACTGGTGTCTTTATACCTATTGGTGCATTATTTTACTCTCGAAACGTTCATGTTCACTTTTTACTTTTTGCGCAAATGCATTCCTTTAATAAAATATTTTTCTACCATAAGTGTATAAAATCGATTTATGGTACTCACAATAATAGGCGAAAAGAATGAACAATATAGTTTGGAGTGTGGCTTTTTGGTGCGTTCCAAGTGTCACAAATTAGGGCTGTCGATAGTTAAGCGGCCTGTGAAAAACTCGCCACATACTATTTATATCTGGATAAGGGGATCTTCGGCAAATAAAATTTTGAACTGCAAAATGGGGATTTTTGTGAGTAATTTTTTTTACATTGGGTATATATGCAGAATAAATGGGTTGTGCAATTTTTTTTTCAAAAAAATATTAGCCTGACGTTTTCCCCAATGAACCAAACACAAAAAGTGTTTAGCATGTAATTCTTCAATAATATTAAAAAAAATCCATATAGTTTGATAAACCTAGTACGGCACACTTTTCATTTTTCATCCTGTTTTGTTATAAATTTCTGGGCATTACTTTGATAAAAAATTATTTATACTTTGTTTGACATGGAGCAAGGATATAGCTTCTAATCCAAAAAACACATATATACGCTTTTAATTCGTTATTATTTAGGTAAACAAATGTTTCGTATATAAACATTATTTAATTTTTTGTATAACTTAAAACGTGAACGAGTGACTTCGTCGCCGCAAATTATGATAAATTTATACATTTCATGAGTTCTGTCGTAGGAAGCAAAACTGTCTTTTTTCGTTGTTAGTTTCCACAAACGTGTTATGCTACCGGCATCAATCCATATTTCACAAGCACTTCCCGTGTAAAAATTCTAGACTATTTCTAAAAATATGCTAACTGGATTATAATTATATAATGGGATAATGGGATAAAAATAGCCATCAAATAAATTTCGTTCTAAATTGATCGAAGGCCCTGATGCAGCTGCGCTATAGTCATTTCACTTTTCATGCCTTGCGTTTCATTTTGCGTAACTTGCGTGAAAATTTGCGTAACTTGCGTCAAGAAGTAACAGCCTTTCTTACAATCACGACAAAACGTTGTTTTCGACTGTCCTCTGTAAATTTTTTGTGGTAAAATTTTCTAATGCTGTAAGTTTTTTGAACATTGCGTCACGTCACATTCGTTAAATAACAAATGGTTAACAACTAAAATTTTAATGACCAAACAGTCTTGAAACGTACGACATATGCATCATGAAAATATTTGTTGATAAAATATACACAGACGTAAAGGTATTATACATACTTCTTTATAAGGAGGCTCCATTTTATAACCACGTGACCACTGAGCTCTGTATTTTTTTAGTTGTTTTATTGTAAGATTTGTTTGCGTTGTTTTGCTGATGGAATCGTTACGTTGACAAAGCTAGGTTAGACCATAAATATAAAATCGAACGTATAGAACAGGGGTCGACAACCTAGAGCAGGGGTAGGCAACCTATAGTCCGCGGGCCGGATCCGGTCCGCCAATGTAATTCATCCGACTCACCGCCTTTTTGACAAATTATACACGAGTCCATTTTAAATACATTTCGACTATTTTAACTACATAAATGCGAAAAATTTTCGCGCTTAGTGCCAATGATCTTTGTAAGTCCGGTTTGTTTTGATGCTTTATTTTGAACCAAATCAGCGCTGCTTTACTATTGCGCTGTGGAAGGATGCCAGGAGCGTAAAAAAACGGAAAACGTATTCAAAAATATTGGACATAAATTTTTTAACATTTTTTTTTATTTTCGGCAATGTAATAAAAACTGTTACAAAAAAAACGCGCTGACTTGACACTGAAGTAGATTAACTATTAAAGTTAGCGCGTTTCGTCAAAATAGTTTTATTACACTTTTCATTAGTAGTATCAATGACAAAGTGTGGACTCGAATTTTAAACTATACAAACGCTTTTTTTTCGCGCTTGGCGCCAACACTTTACTGCCTCCTTAAATGTAATTAAACGCATTTTTAAGTGCAAAAAAGATCCGAGGCCCGCCTAATTCACAGTTATTCTAACATTCCAATAACACAACTCTTAGTTAACATTTTGTGCGGCCCGCAAGACCTTTCTGAGTTTGGTTTTGGCCCGCGATTAGAAAAAGGTTGCCGACGCCTGGTATAGAACAATATAGATATCGATAAACTTGGAATAAGTTACCAAAGCCAAAAAGCTTAATAAGGTTACAGAATGATTTCAATGCGTTTAAATTGATTTCACTTAACGTGTAATTGTTCACTTCAATCGTATGACAATAGACTTTACGACAAAACTGCGTACAATCTTTGAATTTTTGTGAGTTGAATTCGCAAAGGTCATATGGTTAAGCTACTTAACTTAATGACAAAAAATGTTGAATTTATTTAAAGTTTAGTTGATATTTTGGAAATTAAAAAATAGCATGCATTTTTACCTTTCTAGAAGTTCGTTGCAATTCTTCTCGTTGCAAATAAAATAAAAAAATGTTTTAAAAGTTCAAATAGAAATACCAAATAAATGATTACTATGGGAATATTTTGGTGTGATCAGTAACTAACACTTGATTTGCGTAAGATTCTTCCAACGCTTATCCGCTCCAATAAAACGACTTTCTTAATATTATTAGGCAGGAAGTAAGAAAAAGTGTTATTTAAATAGGATTTTTACGTGTATATTGCTCCAAACTCCGTGCACCGTAACATTTCATAATAATATCTGAAGACATGATTTGATTTAAAATTGTATTATGTTTGTAATACACAGCATAAAAAAAATTAAAGTGAAAAATTGTTGTAAATCGCAAATCAATTCCAACTGGTAGAACATAATAAATACCTATGGTATATTTTCAGTACAGTTCGCGTGACTTTTTAACCTGTCGTGAGTCTAATTAGGCATATGTGGCCCGCGCGATATTATTGTTTTAATCCCCTGATTTTCCCTGATCAAGTTTTTTTAGAAGCTACATTGCCAACGACAACAATTTGCGTGATCGCTTTCTGCAAAAAACGTCTTGAAATGCTAAGTGTATACAATAATGGCGTACAATTGTTTTTACATTTCTCTATCCAGTTTCCTAGACACAAGTCGCGCATAGTGTGCGTAAAACGGACGCCACACCTAACTTTCACGCATTTAGATGTTCGGACGAAATAACCCCATAAAAAATTAAAACTTGTAATTCGGACAAAAAAATTAGTGAGGGTTGTCGCGGTGACGTCAGACGTCGAGTGGTGAGTAAAGACATGCGCGCTTTTCTTATATTCATGTAGCTTAATGGCAACCAAGTGTCGGGCGTGATTTGAGGCACATCCGCAACAAATTAGTGTTACAAGGAAAGTCAAGCACGCCGTCGGAGCAGCGGAAGTCCTGCGAATTACCAGAAATCAATTGTTACCTTCTTTGCCACGTCGAATGCCACAATGAAGAGTCAGACAAGCCAGTATTAGCGGTATCCAGGGGAGAAAAAACGCCAAATAATACGTTTTGCTAACAACGCAAAATTTTTTAACACACAACGTTAAAATCGATTGAGTAAATCGAAAAGACGGAAGTACAAAAATCCTTTAAAACATTCACCATTGGAAGGCAACTTGTCGAAGAAAAGACATGAACTTTGCCCGGCGAAGCACTGACTTCAAACATACGTATATAGGAGAACATCGTAGCGAGGCGAACTAAACCGAATCAGAACAAGCATAAATAGGAATTCCAGCGCCTTTTAACTAATTATAGAAATTATAAATTAAAATTATATAAATAGTCGTAAAATTGCAAGAAAATGAAGACGACAAATCGGCGGAGAAGAGTCAGAGCTGAAACAGAAAGGTTTAGACTGAAGTTCGGTCCAACAAGAAGCAACCCGAAACTAAGGTAAACGAAATTCTGTTGAATTTAGAATCCGACGTTGAACGTAATCAGCAAGCTCGGGATTTCTTTGGGGCACGTCGCGCAACGGAAAAAAGCCTCAAGCAAATCCGCCATTCACGTTGAAAACGACAAAAACGTCTGAATATGCGTTGCGAGGTTACTCATGTGAGAAAATTCAACGCTAATCGACGTATTCGCGTCAAAAACGTAGGCGTCACTTCATCAACAGTGGCTCAACTAAGCCGCGCTTGTCCGACAAGACAATACGCTAAAATATGGCCGTCGCTTCCTTTCTGGTATCAGTTCAGTTTCTTTTTCGGTGCGTGTATAAAATCGGGGCGTCCTTTACAACGGATCATAGTTTGCAACGGAATTCACAAAGAACACAGCAGCTCGGAACTAATATTGAATTTGATTAACTATATCTGCTTAGTTTGTTCAGATCGATAAAAATGGCAAGCCTATTCGGAACTCTACTTATTTGCATATTGGTGGCTACAGCTTGCACTCAATCACAGTAAGTTGGTGTATATCGATATATGCCTTGTAGATGGAAGACGTTTTAGTTGTATATTAATTGTCATGGACGATTTGTAATAGACGAAAGCTAAAGATGAAGTTGAAAATAGATCCATTTCCGCTGTAGTAATGGAAATGAGGCGCAGTTTAAAACATCGATTAGCGAAAAAAGATTTGCTCGACTGTGATAGTTCGGTTTTAATTAATTATTAAAATCAGAAAACTGTGTTCGGAAATGCATATTTTTAAACAACAAAATGAAATCAACTTCTTGTGGCGGACAATTTGAACTACTATGGTACGTGTGAAAACGGATAAAACGCAAAGAGAAACTAAATGCAGCTGACGACAAACATGCCGAACGCTGGCTATAACATTTTATCACAAACATTTAGCGTCTTATCGAATCTCGTAACCTCAAGCTCAGCACCGGATATAGTGTCCGTAAACGAAAAAAATTGAGGCGTCAGTACGAAAGTGTGCGTAACGCGTAAAACACCGTTAAACGCCCTTTTTTCTCCAGAACACTTTTTCTCCAGAATGCGTTCGCCGGTCAGCTGGACACCTTTAACGCCGAGGTACAGAGCGCCGACGAGCCAAACCCCGACGTGGAATTGTGCCTCAAGTATAAGGAGGGACTGGAGAAAAAGGCGAGCACCGGTCATCTCGCTGAGAGGTCGCTGTCGCCCTGGCGCTACATCAAGAACTTCGACAGTCGCAGGTGTGTGGCAAGAGTTGAGTATTTACCCTGAACCTTATAAACTAAAGCAGTGTTTATGTGCCTTTGATGGCTAACGGCACTTCTGAGAAATAATAAATAGATTGCGGCACCCCTACAAGATTTGTTTGTAGGTAATTTACTAAAATGTCACAATGAACGGAACTGGAACAACACATATCAACTCTGCACAACGTAGGAAGTTATAATTGAATTTATTCCACTCTAATCTTTCCAAAAATATAGTTGTAAGAGTTGAACAAAAATCAGATTCTTAAATATCTCTCGGCACCCTTGAGCATTTGAAATGGCACCCCAGGGTCCCGCGGCACACCGGTTGAGAACCACTGAATTAAACAGTCGAAAGTTGGTGCGATTGCCTTTTACGGCCAAATAAAAGAAAACTTACTTTAAAAAATCGGATTACTATAAAGTGCTGAACAAGAAGCTGCAAAACATCGTGTATGCTAAAACTGTGCGTCAATTGCAGGTCTCAGGACGACTTGTATATCGTGGACACGGCGTGCGCCTGTCTTGGTTGCTTCGTGCCCAAGAAGGACGACCCGCATGAGTTCGTCTACACCGAGTCCCTGATCAGTGTTCCGATCGCGTTCAAGCGCAACGTGAAAATGGCCGGCGGCGAAACGGTAAACGTCACCACGCATATGGGATGCCAATGCCAGTTTCCCAGATATACGACAAACGCGGGCGACCAGCCCATTGTTGAGTCGGTCATTTGGTGATGGACAGGCCGCCCTAAATGGCCAAATATTTGACTTTTAGCTTAATTTTTTACCGAATGTTACTTCGCCTTTTACATGGCGTTACGGCCCAATTTCAACCTCACTTTTGTACCGTTTTTACTCTTCGTTTACATGGCGCTAAGAACGATTTTCAACCTGCTTTTCTACCCTTTTCCACTTGCATTTACATTGCCGCAGGAACGGTCGGTTTTAACTTGAAATACTGTATTACGTAAGAAACAAACGGCTTTACTTCGGCCGTGTATATAAACCGAGCTAATTATTATTCTTACCTTGTTCTTTTTAACTGTGGCGCGTTGTCGAATTAACAAGGCCGCCTATACCTCTTTATTTTCTATTTACTTGTGATTTACCGACATAATTCCTGTTTTGCGTTATTTCTAATTTGTGTGGCTCTCACAATGTCAAGATAGAGCTAAATGGCATTTTCTATTTTTTTATTATAAATTTGTCTTCTATTTAATCGTCGCTGCCAATCATGTTGCACTGGCGTCTTTATACTCATTGGTGCATTAGTTTACTTTCAAATCTTTCATATTCACTTTTTTCTTTTTGCGCAAATGCATTCCTTTAATAAAATATTTTTTTTCTACCATAAGTGTGTAAAATCGATTTACGGTACTCACAATAATAGGCGAAAACAATAAACAATATATTTGGAGTGTGGCTTTTTGGTGCGTTCCAAGTGTCACAAATTAGGGCTGTCGATAGTTAAGCGGCCTGTGCAAAACTCGCAACATACTATTTATATCTGGATATCTTCGGCAAATAAAATTTTGAACTGCAAAATGGGGATTTTTGTGAGTAATTTTTTTTACATTGGGTATATATGCAGAATAAATGGGTTGTGCAATTTTTTTTTCAAAAAAATTTTAGCCCGACGTTTTCCCCAATGAACCAAACACAAAAAGTGTTTAACATGTAATTATTCAATAATATAAAAAAGTTCTCCATATAGTTTGAAACACCCAGCACGGCACACTTTTAATTTTTCTTCCTTTTTTATCATAAATTTCTGTGCATTACTTTGATAAAAAATTATTAATACTTCGTTTGACATGGAGCAAGGATATAGCTTTTAATCCAAAAAACACAGATTTGCGCTTTCAATTAGTTATTTTTTAAGTTAACAATTGTTTCGTATATAAACATTATTTAATTTTTTGTATAACTTAAAACAAGAACGAGTGACTTCGTCGCCGCAAATTATGATAAATTTATACATTTCATGAGTTCTGTCATAGGAAGGAAAGCTGTATTTTTTCATTGTTACTTTCCTTAACCGTGTTATGCTACCGACTACCTGCATCAATCCATATTTCACAAGCACTTACCATGTAAAAATTCTAGACTATTTCTAAAAATATGCTTACTGAATTACAATTATCTAATGGGATAAAAATAGCCATCAAATAAATTTCGTTCTAAATTGGTCGAAGGCCCTAATGCAGCTGCGCTATAGTAATTTCCCTTTTCATGACTTGCGTTTCATTTTGCGTAACTTGCGTGAAAATTTGCGTAACTTGCGTCAAGAAGTCACAGCCTTTCTTACAATCACGACAAAACGTTGTTTTCGACTGTCCTCTGTAAATCCTTTATGGTAAAATTTTCTAATGCTTTAAGTTTCTTGAACATTGCGTTACATTCGCTAAATAACAAATGGTTAACAACTAAAATTTTAATGACCAAACAGTCTTGAAACGTACGACATATGCATCATGAAAATATTTGTTGATAAAATATACACAGACGTAAAGGTGTTACATAGTTCTTTATAAGGAGGCTCCATTTTATAACCACGTGAGCACTGAGCTCTGTATTTTTTTAGTTGTTTTGTTGTAAGATTTGTTTGCGTTGTTTTGCTGATGGAATCGTTACGTTGGCAAAGCTAGGTTAGGCCTTAAATATAAAATCGAACGTATAGAGCAGGGGTCGACAACCTAGAACAGGAGTCGGCAACCTATAGCCCGCGGGCCGGATCCGGTCCGCCAATGTAATTCATCCGACTCACCGCCTCTTTGAAAAACTAGACACGAGTTCATTTCAAATACACTTGGGACTATTTTAACTACGTAAATGCGAAAAATTTTCGCGCTTTGCGCGAATGATCTTTCTACGTCCGGTTTGTTTACATTTTGATGCTTATTTTTGAACTAGATCAGCGCTTCTTTACTGTTGCGCTGTGGAAGGCTGCCAGGTGCGTCAAAAAAAACGGAAAACGTATTCAAAAATATTGGACATAAATTTTTCAACATTTTTTTTTCGGCAATGTAATAAAAACTTGCAAGAAATTTAAAGAAATGCCGTTATACAAAAAATCGCGCTGACTTGAAAAGGTTTCAAAACACTGAAGTAGTTTAACTATTAAAGTTAGCGCGTTTCTTCAAATAGTTTTATTACACTTTTCATTAGTAGTATGGATGACGAAGTGTGGACTCGAATTTTAAACTAAACAAACGCCTTTTTGTTCGCGCTTTGCGCCAACACTTTACTGCCTCCTTAAATGTAATTAAACGCGTTTTTAAGTGCAAAAAAGAACCGAGGCCCGCCTAATTCACAGTTATTCTAACATTCCAATAACACAACTCTTAGTTAACATTTTGTGCGGCCCGCAAAACCTTTCTGAGTTTGGTTTTGGCCCGCGACTAGAAAAAGGTTGCCGACGCCTGGTATAGAACAATAGATATCGATAAACTTGGAATAAGTTACCAAAGTCAAAAAACTGTAATTGTTCACTTCAATCGTATGACAATAGACTTTACGACAAAACTGCGTAAAATCTTTGAATTTTTGTGAGTTGAATTCGCAAAGGTCATATGGTTAAGCTACTTAACTTAATGACAAAAAATGTTGAATTTATTTAAAGTTTAGTTGATATTTTGGAAATTAAAAAATAGCATGCATTTTTAACTTTCTAGAAGTTCGTTGCAATTCTTCTCGTTGCAAATAAAATAAAAAAATGTTTTTAAAATTCAATTAGAAATACCAAATAAATGATTACTATGGGAATATTTTGGTGTGATCAGTAACTAACACTTGATTTGCGTAAGATTCTTCCAACGTTTATCCGCTCCAATAAAACGACTTTCTTAATATTATTAGGCAGGAAGTAAGAAAAAGTGTTATTTAAATAGGATTTTTACGTGTATATTGCTTCAAACTCCGTGCACCGTAACACATCATAATAATAAGACATGATTTGATTAAAAATTGTATTAGGTTTGAAATACACAGCATAAAAAAAATTAAGGTGAAAAATTGTTGTAAATCGCAAATCATTTCCAACTGGTAGAACATAATAAATACCTATGGTATATTTTCAGTACAGTTCGCGTGACTTTTTAACCGGTCGTGAGTCTAATTAGGCATATGTGGCCCGCGCGATATTATTTTTTTAATCCCGTGATTTTCCCTGATCAAGTTTTTTTAGAAGCTACATTGACAACGACAACAATTTGCGTGATCGCTTTCTGCAAAAAACGTCTTGAAATGCCAAGTGTATACAATAATGGCGTACAATTGTTTTTACATTTCTCTACCCAGTTTCCTAGACACAAGTCGCGCATAGTGTGCGTAAAACGGACGCCACACCTAACTTTCACGCATTTAGATGTTCGGACGAAATAACCCCATAAAAAATGAAAACTATTAATTCGGACAAAAAAATTAGTGAGGGTTGTCGCGGTGACGTCAGACGTCGAGTGGTGAGTAAAGACATGCGCTTTTCTTATATTCATGTAGCTTAATGGCAACCAAGTGTCGGGCGTGATTTGAGGAACATCCGCAATAAATTAGTGTTACAAGGAAAGTAAAGCACGCCGTCGGAGCAGCGGAAGTCCTGCGAATTACCAGAAATCAATTGTTACCTTCTTTGCCACGTCGAATGCCACAAAGAACAGTCAGACAAACCAGTATTAGCGGTATCCAGGGGAGAAAAAAACGCCAAGTATAAGCTCAACATTTTGCTAACAACGCAAAATTTTGTAACACACAACGTTAAAATTTATAGAGTAAATCGAAAAGACGTTGAACGTAATCAGCAAGCTCGGGATTTCTTTGGGGCACGTTGCGCAACGGAAAAAGGCCTCAAGCGAATCCGCCATTCACGTTGAAAACGACAAAAAACGTCTAAATATGCGTTGCGAGGTTACTCATGTGAGAAAATTTGATGCTAATCGACGTATTCGCGTAAAAAACGTAGGCGTCACTTCAGTGACAGTGGCTCAACTAAGCCGCGCTTGTCCGACAAGACAATACGCTAAAAATATGGCCGTCGCTTCCTTTCTGGTATCAGTTCAGTTTCCTTTTCGGTGCGTGTATAAAATCGCGGCGCCCTTTACAACGGATCATAGTTTGCAACGGAATTCACAAAGAACACAGAAGTTTGGAACTAAATTTTGGATTTGAATATATCTGCTTAGTTTGTTTAGATCGATTAAAATGACAAGCCTATTCGGAACTCTACTTATTTGCATGTTGGTGGCCACAGCTCACACTCAATCACAGTAAGTTGGTGTATATTGGTATCTGCCTTGTCGATTGAAGACGTTTAGTTGTAAATTACTTTTCACGGACGATTTGTAATAGACAAAAGCTGAAGATGGAGTTGGAAGTAGATTCATTTCCGCTGCAGCAATAGAGATGATGCGCAGTTGACGACTGTTCGAGTTCGGATTTAATTAATTATTAAAATCAGAACTAATGAGTCCGGAAATGCACATATTAAAACAACAAAATAAAATTAACTTTTTGCAGCGGACAATTTCATCTGCTATGGTACGTTGGAAAAAATAATAGAACTAAAAGAGAAACTAATAGCAGCTGACGACAAACATGCCGAACGCTGGCTATAACATTTTATCACAAACATTTAGAGTCTTATCGAATCTCGTAACCTCAAGCTCAGCACCGGATATAGTGTACGTAAACGAAAAAAATCGAGACGTCAGTACGAAAGTGTGCGTAATGCGTAAAACACCGTTCAACACCCTTTTTTCTCCAGAACACAGCGCGAGGATTATTGGGCGGTGGACAAGCTTCTGAAGACCAACGTTGCGTTCGCCGGTCAGCTGGACACCTTTAACGCCGAGATACAGAGCGCCGACGCGCCCAACCCCGACGTGGAGTTGTGCCACAAGTATAAGGAGGGACTGGAGAAAAAGGCGAGCACCGGTCATCTCGTTGAGAGGTCGCTGTCTCCCTGGCGCTACATCAAGAACTTCGACAGTCGCAGGTATGTGGCAAGAGTTGAACGTGTATCTGTCTCGAACCTTACAAACTAAAGCAGTGTTTCTCAGCTTTTTATGGCTTGCGGAACTCCTCAGAAATAATAAATAGATTACGGCACCTCCACAAGATGTTTTGTAGGTTATTTACTAGAATGACACAATAAACGGAACTGGAACAACATACATCAACTCTACACAACGTAGGAAGTTATACTAGGATTTATTCAACTCTAATCTTTCCAAAAATATAGTTGTAAGAGTTGACAAAAATCAGATTTATTAGAAAGCATAAGAAATTGCACCCCAGGGTGTTAGGCAACCCGGTCGAGAACCATTGAACTAAAGAGTCGAAGCTGGTGCGATTGCCTTGTATGGCCACATACAAGAACGCTTATTTTCAAAAACCGATTATTATAAAGGGCCAAACACAAAGCTACAAATCTAGTGTATGCTAAAACTGTGCGTCAATTGCAGGTCTCAGGACGACTTGTATATCGTGGACACAGCGTGCGCCTGTCTTGGTTGCTTCGTGCCCAAGGAGGGCGACGTGCCCAAGGAGGGTTGCCAAATTACAGGGCTGACTACTTCTTTATTTTCTATTAACTTTACCGACATAACTTCAATTTGGCGTTATTTCTAATTTTTGTGGCTCTGGCAATGTCAAGACAGAGCTAAATTGCATTTTTGATTTTAAATTTATCCTCGATTTAATCGTGGCTGTCAATTATGTTGCACTGGTGTCTTCATTCCTATTGGTGCATTAGTTACTTTTGAAACGTTCATATTCACTTTTTTTCATTTTGCGCAACTGCATTCCTTTAATAAAATATTTTTCTACTATAAGTGTGTAAAATCGAAAGTACGGTGTTCACAGTAATACGCGAAAACAATAAACAATAAAGTTTGGAGTGTGGCGTTTTGGTGCGTTCCAAGTGTCACAAATTAGGGCTGTCAATAGTTAAGCGGCCTATAGAAAAATTGCCATACACTATTTATGTCTGGATAAGGGGGTCTTCGGAAAACAAAATTTTGAACTGCAAAATAAGGGATTTTTGTGTGTAAATTTCTTTACATTGGGTATATATTCAGAATAAATCGGTTGTGCATTTTTTTCCCAAAAAATTTTAGCCTGACGTTTTTCCGAAATGAACCAAACAAAAAAGTGTTAAAAACAAAAAAATATAAAAAAAAGTTCTCCGTATAGTTCAGTGGTTGTCAAACTGGGGTCCGCGAGACAATTTTCTGGGACCGCGAAGCACCTAACAAAAAATCAATACGACGCTCCTATAGAAAAAAAAATTTTGTGCAATAAGCTTTTCAGGCAACTTACTTTTCCAAACCAAGTTGATTATTGTTCATTCACGTCATTGTACGCTTCAAGTTAAGTTGTCCATTGTGACGTCATAGTGTTGCGTTGCAATAATAAGAATTACGTTTTTACAGCTTGTCACGGTTTTAAGACTGTTCGTGATAGCTTCACTCAAATAAAGTGATTCGTTAGAGGTTAACATAGCCGAACTGATAGTAAAGAAGCATGTGCACCCGTCCCCCATTTATGCCATTAAAACAACGTTTTATTTTGTATTTATTTGTGTATATTTTTAAGGGACCGTGAACAATAAAAAAATTGCTAGGGGACCGTTGCGTAATTTAAAAAAAAAGTCGGAGAACCACTGGTATAGTTTGATACACCTAGCACGGCACACTTTTATTTTTTGTTTCTTGTTTTATCATTAATTTCTGTGCTATACTATGTACAAAAATTATTTTGACCAAAGTTTATACTTCGTTTGACATAGAGCAAGGATGTAGCTTCTAATCCAAAAACACGCATTTGCGCTTTCAATTCGTTATTTTTTAAGTTGACAATTGTTTCGTATATACACAGGATTTAAATTTTTTGTATAACCTAAAACGTAAACGAGTGACTTCGTCGCCGCAAATTATCATACATTCATACATTTCATGAGTTCTGTCATAGGAAGCAAAACTGTCCTTTTTCGTTGTTACTTTCCTCAAACGTGTTACGCTACCGGTATCGATCCATATTTCCAAGCACTTCCCGTGAAAAAATTCTCCACCATTTCTAAAAATATGCTAACTGGATTATAATTATATAATGGAATAAAAATAGCCATCAAATAAATTTCGTTCTAAATTGGTCGAAGGTCCTAATGCAGCTGCGCTATAGTCATTTCACTATGCGTGACTCGCGTTTCATTTTGCGTAACTTGCGGGAAAAGTTGCGTAACTTACGTCAAAAAGTCATAGCCTTTCTTACAATCACGACAAAACGTTGTTTTCGATTGTCTCGTGTAAATCATTTGTGGTAAAATTTTCTAATGCTGTAAGTTTCTTGAACATTGCGTCACATTCGCTAAATAACAAATGGTTAACAACTAAAATTTTAATGACGAAACAGTCTCGAAACGTTCGACATTTGCATCATGAAAATATTTGTTGATAAAATATACACAGACGTTAAGGTTTTACATAGTTCAGTGGTCGGCAACCGCCGGTCCGCGAGAAGTTCGTTACCGGTCCGCAGCAGGGTTGCAAACAAATAATAATTACCCAAAAGCGTACGTAAAAAGCCGAAAAAAAGCCAGATAAAAGTCAAAAACAATTTAATTATTTTTACATTCAAACCATATCAACTTTCGTTTGAATATACTCCATGGTTGATTGGTATGATAAAAATCACAATTAGTGCCAAACACTAATACAATTCAAACAAAACTAATCTGCTGTGGCTATATTAGTTACATAGCACGTTCACAACATCCAAAATGAATTTTTTTTATCGTAAATCTAACTCCTAGAAGTATACAATATCGAAAAATGGACAAAATATCATGTTTTTTATGTTAACGCGTTCTCACACTAAAGTCCAATGGAATAAAATCATTCAAACAATCTTTATAAACAAAGTTCCACAACAAAATGTTATATTAGTTTGTTGTTCAGGCAGGAAAGTTTTCTGAAGAAACGTATGCGTTTAAATTAGGTTAAGCAAGCCTCTATAAAAATGACAGAAAAAGGCCAAAAAGCTGAATAAATATTTGGCGTCAACCACTTTGAAAAAAAAAACAGATCTTTGAAATTTGGTGTCAAAAAAGCCATTAGTACAAGCCTTGTTCGAACTCCATACTTTTACAGGTGTTGGTCTGTGGTTCATAGTTTTTCATATTGCTATTATTTTACGTTTTTGTATGACGTAACTATATGTGTTGTCTTATTAGAACAAACATATTTTGATCACTCATCTGTTGTTATAGTAGTTACTGATAGCCTTTACCTTGTATGGTTATTGTTATTTTTTAGTGATATTTAGATGTTTTAAGCAGTTTGTCTTTAACTAGTGTGTGTCTATTTTCTACATAGAGCCTTGTTTGTCAAACCGTATCAGGTTAATGTTAGTTTTGTTAGTACGATTTACATGTTTAGGCAGTTTTTTATTGGTTGTGTGTGTTTTTCACCATAGAGCGTTGCTTCTCAAAGCGTATATATTCCTGATAAAGTTTTGGTTGAAGACAGAGGTGTTTTCAAATATTTTTAAAAGCGGGCTGCATGTGAAATAAAAAATATCGTGTGGGAACTGTCACTGCGAAAGAATAACTGGTAATATAATCTTTGTATATGGCCGTATTTGTCTAATTCTAAATAGAGAAATCAGGTGGCACTGTATTAGATTCTCGACAAGCTTTCGCACAACCGTGCTTCATCAGGTCAAAGTGTAAATGAAAACAATTAAAATGCACGTAAAAGCACAAGCGCAAGTAAAAGGCGATAAGAATGGTGACGTCTAAGATATCCACAGGCACATGCTCGCAAAAGCGTGTTACTGACGCAAAAACAATTATACCACGAGGCCTGCGCTTCAAGGTACGCTGGGTGTCGTAAAGCGTGCTATGAGGTGTAGTGTGACATAAAGCCCAAATCTCGATTGAGCCCGACATTGATGGCATCGAACGGTTTAATTATGTTTTGTTCGACTGTGAGCCTTGCTTGGGTGCCGCCCCTTACTTTTTTGATCTCCGAAACTCTTAGGTCTTTTTATGCTGTGTGATCCTTGGTTGAAATGTTCGCCAACAGGTTTCTCCATATGTCCATGCCTTATGTCACTTTTATGTCCATTCATGCGCTTTCTGATGGTTTGTCCAGTTTCTCCAATGTAGATGGTTCGGGGACATTTTACGCATGTGATTGCGTAAACCGCATTGGTGGTATCGCAGTTATAATTACCGCCGACTTCAATGCTGCTGCCGTTCGGTCCTTCAATGATGTGTGGGTAATATAATACATCTGAAGAATCTGACCTTAGGGACGAAAATGGCCAATTACCTTAAAAAAAGAGGAAAACTTCTTTCCATCGCCAATACAATCAGTCGTACTTAATGTACGGATTTATTTCAACGTGCGCTTCAGAAGCACTTAGTCCGCTCTGTCTAATTTGTAACATCAAGTTATCAAACGATGCAATGAAGCCTTCAGCGCAGGTTCCTCTTTCGGATCGCACTGTTGCGAGACGAATTGAGGATATAGCAGAAGACATTGAAACTCAACTATTATAGAGAATTGTAAAGTTCGATTCAGTGTGATGAGTCCACAGATATTGAAAACAAAGCTGTGTTGCTAGTATTTGTTCGTTATCTTTATGAAGAGGATATTCATGAGGACATTTTATGTGTACTGTTATTGCCAAAAAACACAACGGCTTCCAAACTATTTAAATCCCTGAATGATTATTTCGCAGAAAAACTGAACTGGTCTTTTTGTGTCGGTGTATGGACGGATGGGGCTGCAGCCCTGATTGGTCGTTTGTCTGGTTTGACAGTTCGGATAAAGGAGGTCGCACCAGAGTGCGAGGCGACTCATTGTCGTATTCACAGAGAAATGTTGGCTAGCCGAAAGTTATCACCTGAGCTTCATAGCGTATTTGATGATGTAGTTAAAATGATCAACCTCATCAAAGCACATGCTCTTAACACCCGGCTGTTTGAGCATCTGTGTGAGGACATGGATGCTCCACACAAATGCCTTCTTCTGCATACAGAAGTAAGGTGGCTCTAACGGGGAAAATCATTAAACAGAGTGTTTGAACTGCGTAAACCACTGCAAAGATTTCTATTAGAGAAACATTTAGATCTTGGTAACGAATTTATAGATGAAAAATGGGTTCTAAAACTTGCCTACTTGTGCGACATATTTAATCTGCTAAATAAACTAAATCTCTCACTTCAAGACAAAATGACAACTGTATTCAAGTTGGCAGATAAAGTGGCTGCATTTAACGACAAACTTAAATTATGGGAGAAACGTGTTAACAAGGAAGTTTTTGACATGTTTCAAACCTTAGCAGAGACATTGAAAGAAAACGAACTGGATCAAGCGTTCTCTGACCTTGTAAGCAATCACTTGCGGGTTATATTAGAAGAGTTCAAACGCTATTTTCCTAACGCTAAAGACCCTAGGACTGCATATAAATGGATCCGTAATCCATTTATTTTTTAAACTGGTGAATCGACTTCAACTGTGCGACAAGAGGACCAAGTGCTGGACATTGCAAATGATGATTGCCTGAAATGCACTTTTCATGCAACTACTTTACCAATGTTTTAGATGAAGGTCTTGCCAGAATACCCGACCTTGCAATAAAAGCCTCAAAAACGTTGCTGCCATTTCCGACATCGTACTTATGCGAGTCTGGTTTTTCTGTGATGGCAGCAACAAAGACGATCCGCGAAACAGACTAGACGTAAGGGACACATTGCGGGTTTCATTAAGTTCAATAACTCCTAGGTGGGAGCATCTCGCTGCCACAAAACAAGCTCAAAGTTCCTATTGAAAAAAATGTTGTAATAAATTTCCTCCACTGAACATTTGTTGTTTTTAAGACGGCGGTCCCCGACAAAATTTTAGTTTTAAACCGGTCCAAAGTGCAAAAAAGGATGCCGACCCCTGACATAGTTCTTTATAAGGAGGCTGCATTTTATAACCACGTGACCACTGAGCTCTGTATTTTTTTAGTTGTTTTATTGTAAGATTTGTTTGCGATTTTTTGCTGATGGAATCGTTACGTTGGCAAAGCTAGGTTAGGCCTTGAATATAAAATCGAACGTATAGAGCAGGGGTCGACAACCTAGAACAGGAGTCGGCAACCTATAGCCCGCGGTTCGGATCCGGTCCGCCAATGTAATTCATCCGACCCGCCGCCTTTTTGACAAACTAGACACGAGTATTTTAAATACATCTTGACTATTTTAACTACGTAAATGCGAAAAAATTCGCGAACGATCTTTCTACGTCCGGTTTGTTTACGTTTTGATGCTTTATTTTGAACTAGATCAGCGCTTCTTTACTGTTGCGCTGTGGAAGGCTGCCAGGTGCGTCAAAAAAACGGAAAACGTTTTCAAAAATATTGGACATAAATTTTTTAACATTTTTTTTAATTTTCGGCAATGTAATAAAAACTTGCAAGAAATTTAAAGAAATGCCGTAATAAAAAAAATCGCTCTGACTTGAAAAGGTTTCCACACACTGAAGTAGATTAACTTTTAAACTAAACAAACGCCTTTTTGTTCGCGCTTTGCGCCAACACTTTACTGCCTCCTTAAATGTAATTAAACGCGTTTTTAAGTGCAAAAAATATCCGAGGCCCGCCTAATTCACAGTTATTCTAACATTTCAATAACACAACTCTTAGTTAACATTTTGTGCGGCCCGCAAGACCTTTCTGAGTTTGGTTTTGGCCCGCGATTAGAAAAAGGTTGCCGACCCCTGGTATAGAACAATATAGATATCGATAAACTTGGAATAAGTTACCAAAGTCAAAAAGCTTAAGGTTACAGAATTATTTCAATGCGTTTAAATTGATTTCACTTAACGTGTAATTGTTCACTTTAATCGTATGACAATAGATTTTCGACACAACTGCGTACAATTAAATTTTTGTGAGTTCAATTCGCAAAGGTCATATGGTTAAGCTACTTAACTTAATGACAAAAAACGTTGAATTTATTAAAAAACTTTTAAAATGACTTATTTTCGTGTAGTTAACGCAAAATCAGTTGTGTCTTTGGGCATATGCAAAACACTTTTCTAAATTGAGTCTTATAAATGTGAGTTTTGTTATCGTGTTTAGTTGATATTTTGGAATTTAAAAATACCATGAATTTTAAACTTTCTAGAAGTTCGTTGTCATTCTTCTCGTTGCAAAAAAAAATGTTTTTAAAATTCAAATAGAAATACCAAATAAATGATTTCTATCGAAATATATCGTGTAAATTCAATACTTAGTTTGCGTAAGATTCTTCCAACGCTTATCCGCTCCAATAAAACGACTTTCTTAATATTATTAGGCAGGAAATAAGCAAAAGTGTTATTTAAATAGGATTTTTACGTGTATATTGCTCCAAACACCGTGCACCGCAACACATCATAATAATAATATCTGAAGACATGATTGGATTTAAAATTGTATTATGTTCGTAATACTCGGCATAAAAAAAAATTTAAGTGAAAAATTGTTGTAAAGCGCAAATTACTTCCAACTGGTAAAACATGATTAAAATCTGTAGTATATTTTCAGTGCTGTTCGCGTGACTTTTTAACCCGTTGTGAGTCTAATTAGGCATATGTGGCCCACGCAAAACACCCCTGTTTATTATTTTAATCTCCTGATTTTTCCTGTTCAAGTTTTTTTAAAAGTTACATTGCCAACGACAACAATTTGCGTGATCGCTTTCTGCAAAAAACGTCTTGAAATGCCAACTGTATACTCCGGTGATCACCGTATATGCCTCGAGAGATTCCCAAGTGATATTTTTTGTTGAACATGATTTAAGACAGAAGATTGTTTTGTTCGGTCTGGAATTAACAAAAAATGTTCGGATGAATTTAACCACGTGTCGTGTATATGTGAATATCTAATACACTGCCACACAATAATGGCGTACAATTGTTTTTACATTTTCTCTTTCCAGTTTCCTTGACACAAGTCGCGCAAATAGTGTGCGTAAAACGGACGCAACAACTAAGTTTTACGCATATAGATGTTGGATGAAATAACCCCATAAAAAATTAAAACGGGTAATTCGGACAAAAACATGAGTTAGGGTTGTCGCGGTGACGTCAGACGTCGAGTGGTGAGTAAAGACATGCGCGCTTTTCTTATATTCATGTAGCTTAATGGCAATTAAGTGTCGGGCGTGATTATCTGGGAGTACGCAAGTTTGGGCGGATGCAGAAACAGTTTGAGGCACATCCGCAACAAATTAGTGTTTCAAAGGAAAGTCAAGCCCGCCGTCGGAGCAGCGGAAGTCCTGCGAATTACCAGAAATCAATTGTTACCTTCTTTGCCACGTCGAATGCCACAAAGAATAGTCTGACAAACCAGTATTAGCGGTATCCAAGGGAGAAAAAAAACGGCAAATAAGCTCAACATTTTGCTAACCACGCAAAATTTTGTAACACACAACGTTAAAATGTATAGAGTAAATCGAAAAGACGGAAGTAGAAAAATCCTTGGAAACTTGTCAAAAAAAAGACATGAACTTTGCCCGGCGAAAAACTGACTTCAAACATACGTAAATAGGAGAACATCGTAGCGAGACGAACTAAACCGAATCAGAACAAGCATAAATAGGAATTCTAGCGCCTTTAATTAAATATAAAAATTATAAATTAAAATTATATAAATAGTCGTAAAATTGAAAGAAAATGAAGACGACAAATAGTCGAAGAAGAGTCAGATCTGAAGCAGAAATGTCTAGACTAAAGTTCGGTCCAACAAGGAGCAACCCGAAATTAAGGTAAACTAAATTCTGTTTAATTTAGAATCCGACGTTGAACGTAATCAGCAAGCTCGGGATTTCTTTGGGGCACGTCGCGCAACGGAAAAAGCCTCAAGCGAATCCGCCATTCACGTTGAAAACGACAAAAACGGCTGAATACGCGTCGCGAGGTTACTGATGTGAAAAAATTCAACGCCAATCGACATATTCGCGTCAAAAACGTAGGCGTCACTTCCGTGACAATGGCTCAACTATAAGCCGCGCTTGTCCGACAAGACAATACGCTAAAAATATGGCCGTCGCTTCCTTTCTGGTATCAGTTCAGTTTCTTTTTCGGTGCGTGTATAAAATCGCGGCGCCCTTTACAACGGATTATAGTTTGCAACGGAATTCACAAAGAACACAGCAGCTCGGAACTAAATTTTGGATTTGATTAACTATATCTGCTTAGTTTGTTCAGATCGATAGAAATGGCAAGCCTAGTTGGAACTCTACTTATTTGCATATTGGCGGCCACAGCTCGCACTCAATCACAGTAAGTTGGTGTATATTGGTATCTGCCTTGTCGATGGAAGACATTTTAGTTGTAAATTAATTTCATAGACGATTTGTAATAAACGAAAGCTGAAAATGGAGTTGGGAATAGATGCATTTCCGCTGTAGTAATGGAAATGACGCAGTTGAAAATATCGATTAGAGATATGATTGACTGTGAAAGTTCGGTTTTAATTAATTTGAAAACAGCTAATGAGTCCGGAAACGTATTATTTCAAAAAGCAAAATTAATTAATTTCTTGTAGCGGACAACTTCATCTGATATGGTACGTGTAAAAACGTATAAAACAAAAAGAGAAACTAAATGCAGCCGACGACTATAAAAATACGCTACAATGACAAACATGCCGAACTCTGGTTATCACTTTTTTATCACAGACATTTAGCGTCTCATCAAATCTTCGTAACCTCAAGCTCAGCACCGGATATAGTGTCCGTAAACGAATCAAAATCGCGACGTCAGTACGAAAGTGTGCGCAAAGCGTAGAACACCGTTTAAGTTAAACTTCAACGCCTTTTTTCTCCAGAACACAGCGCGAGGATTATTGGGCGGTGGACAAGCTTCTGAAGACCAACGCTGCGTTCGCCGGTCAGCTGGACACCTTTAACGCCGAGATACAGAGCGCCGACGCGCCCAACCCCGACGTGGAATTGTGCCTCAAGTATAAGGAGGGACTGGAGAAAAACGCGAGCACCGGTCATCTCGTTGAGAGGTCGCTGTCGCCCTGGCGCTACATCAAGAACTTCGACAGTCGCAGGTGTGTGGCAAAAGTTATACATGTATTTACCTCAAACCTTATACACTAAAGCAGTGCTTTCTCAGCCCTTTTATAGCTTGCGGCACTTCTGAGAAATAATAAATAGATTGCGGCACCCCTACAAGATTTGTTTGTAGGTAATTTACTAGAATGTCACAATAAACGGAACTGCAACAACACATATCAACTCTGCACAACGTAGGAAGTTATAAATTGGATTTTATTCCACTTATTATAATCCTTACAATAATATAGTTGTAAGAGTTGATCAAAAATCAGATTGCTAAAGATTCTTAAATAGCTCTCGGTATACTTGAGCATTAGAAATGGCACCGCAGGGTTTCACGGTATCCCGGTCGAGAACCATTGAACTAAAGAGTCGAAAGCTGGTGCGATTTCCTTGTACGACCACATAGAAGAAAACTTATTTTCAAAACCGGATTACTATAAAGTGCTAAACACGAAGCTGCAAAGCATAGTGTATGCTAAAACTGCGCGTCAATTGCAGGTCCCAGGAAGACTTGTATATCGTGGACACGGCGTGCGCCTGTATTGGTTGCTTCGTGCCCAAGAAGGACGACCCGCATGAGTTCGTCTACACCGAGTCCCTGATCAGTGTTCCGATCGCGTTCAAGCGCAACGTGAAAATGGCCGGCGGCGAAACGGCGAAGGTCACCACGCATATGGGATGCCAATGCCAGTTTCCCAGATATACGACGAACGCGGGCGACCAGCCCATTGTTGAGTCGGTCATTTGGTGATCGACAGGCCGCCCTAAATGGCCAAACATTTGATTTTTAGCTTACTTTTTTACCGAATATTTGTTCGCCTTTTACATGGCGTTACGGCCCAATTTCAACCTCACTTTTGTACCGGTTTTACTCTTCGTTTACATGGCGCTAAGAACGATTTTCAACCTGCTTTTCTACCCTTTTTCACTTGCATTTACATTCCGCATCAGGAACGGTCGGTTTTAACTTGAAAGACTGTTTACGTAAGAAACAAACGGCTTTACTTCGGCCGTGTATATAAACCGAGCTAATTAATTATTTTCCCTAGTTCTTTTTAACTGTGGCGCGTTGTCGAATTAACAAGGGCCGACTTTACTTCTTTATTTTCTATTTCCTTGTGATTTACCGACATAATTACTGTTTTACGTTATTTCTAATTTTTGTGGCTCTGACAATGTCAAGATAGAGCTAAATGGCATTTTCTATTTTTTATTATAAATTTGTCCTCGATTTAATCGTTGATGTCAATCATGTTGCACTGGTGTCTGTGTACTCATTTGAGCATAGTTTACTTCCGAAACGTTCATATGCGCTTTTTTTCTTTTTGCGCAACTGCATCGCTTTAATAAAATCTTTTTCTACCCCAAGTTTGTGAAAGTACGGTACTCACATTAATAGGCTAAAACAATAAATAATATAGTGTGGAGTGTGGCTTTTTGGTACGTTCCAAATTCATTAGTGTGTCACAAATTAGGGCTGTCGATAGTTATGCGGCCTGTGAAAAACTCTGATATATTTTATGCGGCCTGTGAAAATCACTTACTATTTATGTCTGGATAAAGGAATCTTCCGAAAACGACATTTTGAACTGTGTAATTGGGATTTTTCTGAGTAAATTTCTCTAAATTAGGTATATATTCAAAATAGATATGGTTGTGCAATAAGTTTTAGCTTAAAGTTTTTTTTAAAGAACGAAACAAAAAAAATGTTAAATAAGTAATTCCTAAATAATGTAAAAAAAGTTCGCCGTTTTACTTAAAAAAATCACTATGTTAAGAAATATGTTAAGGTGCCCTAATGGATAGGCATATCTGAGAAACACATTATAGGGGGATGTAATACTACCGCACAATGAGTATACTAAGGCTTGGTAAAGAAAATATAAGGATAAATAATAACATGTTTAAAAGTGTTTAATCTTACAGTTACATTATGACACTATTACAAAAAAAGTAGACTCGCTCAATCCCATCTTTAGGAAAAATACAGGAGAACAGAACAATGAAAAATATAGGAAACGCAGCCATCACGTTTGGCCGGCTGAACACCGCAGCACTTTTCGGATTGTAAGTCATTGATTTCTTTGTCGAACTTAGATTGTAAATCCAAAAACCAGAAACAACAAACTTAAACAATCGCTTTTTACAAACATCTTCAACGCATAAATATAAAAAAAAGACAAAAATAAAGGTAAAATGCCAAACAAATGCGACATGTAGATAAATGTGGTTTAACAATGAGCATGTATACTGGGTGTGCATAACGGTAAAGATACTGCCAAAAAAGGGTGAGAAATATATTCCCTTGTATACTTGCTACGCTGGTAATAACTTTTCGTGAGCGCATCGCGTCCTAATTGAAAAAGTCCACATACAAACCATTTTGACGGCAATCGAAATGCATCTAATTGCAGAGGAAATTTGCGTTGCCATGTGTTCTTGGAAAGACGAAACACACATTTACTGCGTAAAACCGTCGCCCGCTCGAATATAAACTTGCGCAAGCTTCACAGCGCACGTTACACGCATACGTCACCGGTCAGTTCACTACTTTGATGGCGACAGCATGACTCGGTTTTCCCGCCTGCTGTTAATCACAAAAACGCTTTAAAGCAGTCTGATGGCGACTAATGAGATGGAACGCTATTTCTTTTGTTTTGTTGCCGCGTCTCCACCGACCAGACTTGACGCAAATCTTACGCACAGCAGACAGACACGACTAAACGCGTTTTTAGCGAGATAGCGCGTGCACTACTTTTTTACCGTGTCTAAAGATGCTTTTCGATAGAAACCATTAGTTTTTTACGGGTTTTTGTAGGTTTTATATTAGGAATGTTATTTTAAAAGGTTAAGCAGGTTATTTTTTTTAATTCCAATAAAAATATATTTCTGGAAATGTCGAAAAGCCTTTTAATTCGTATCTTTCTTTTCCATGTATGATTTTAACAGCTTGACTATTTAAAAAAACAATTTTGAAGACACCCTTGCGTACTTTTGAAACTTATCTTCATGTTTTTATAAAGTGCGAGAAAGTACATGGAAAGAAAACTCTCTATACCTTTTTTTCACAAATAGAGTATACCCACTACTTGTGTTGTCGTATAAACTGCTGGTTACGTTTCCAAATACATATTTCTTCCAAAATTTACATGTTATTTGCCTCCGCTATGATCACAACTGAATTATATCGCCCAGCTTTGACCAGTTGAAGTTTCGCGCGCTTTGTCGGTGGGGATTTGACAGAGTCGCTTTCAGGCACGACGCGACAAGTCAACAGACAGACATGTTTCGTCGCGTCGTGTCTGAGGCCCGGTGGGGATCCAGCCTAACTACGCACATGATTCCAGTTGTGACGGAATGCTTTCATGTTTTAGGAAGTTTTACGTCATTAAAAAAATGCTAATTTACTACGAAGCCCAGTGATGAAAATTGTTTCGTGGCTCGTGGCCGTGGGCATAAAATTGATAGCAATCTTAAAGTAAATTTTAACATGCCACAACTGAAATGGGTCTAATACGCACATAACTCCAGTTTGTGAGTCTTGTGACGGGAAAAATTTCATGTTTATAGACAGTTTTACGTTATTTGAAAAAATGTTAATTTACTACGAAACCCAGTGATGAAAATTGTTTCGTGGGTATACAATTGATAGTAATCTTAAAGCAAATTTTAACATACCACAACTAAAATGGGAAAGGTATCGGTATTTTAATAGTATCATAAAAAATATTGTGATCAAAGTACGCCCTTCGGATTGCTTTTTAGAGCAAGAAAAACATTGCTGCTGAAAAGCTAGTCAATAAGATATGTGTTCAACCAAAAGTCAGTCACACAGGGGTCGTCGCTCTCAGCATTGATAATTATATGATAGCTTAAAAAACGTTTTTCCGCATGCTGATATCACAAATCGGTTGCTTCATAAGCAAAACTATAACTCTTTAAAATTATGGCAAAATCGAAAATCACCAGTTATTTGTGACGTTTGTCGGATGCAATTAGCTGGCCGTACGCATTTTCGTACAGCTGTGATGCAATGCTCCAAAAAATGCTATATGGTATTCTTCGAGTGGCTTGCTTTCATTAGGTTTAAAAGGTTGAATTGTTTTTTGGTCTACTATCCAACCTTTTGGCACAGCGTCTTCGGCTGTTTTATTTTTAATTTTATACAGCTTACACTGCGTGTATCTATACTGTGTTACAGAAGCCCAATGAGGTCAGTAGTTAATTTTATTATTTACACTAAGACGAATCCATTGAACAGTGCACTCATATCAGCTGTCTATTCAAAATGTTTGATACATAGAAGTAGCAACAAAACATTCAACTCTAACCTGAAGATCCTGCTCTTGGTTAGGAAAAGAGTTGGTCCCACAAGCGGTGATCAGCTCCTGTGCCGTCACTATTGTTGTCATGACGACGAGCCTCTCCAGGTCCTCCTCGATCGTCTTGCAGAGTACGGGAAAGATTTGAGACAGGAATTCTCCATCTACATGGTGGTTAGGAACGATTCACGTTGTAAAAATATAGACAGGTCCCATTCAAATAATTTCGATGATATTAAAAAAAAACATGCTAATGTGTATCACAGAGAAATAAATTTGCAAACTTGACATTATGCAGTTTGTACTTTGTACGGTTTCTTGCCGTCAGGCTTGGTGTGTGGTAAGCACGGGTTTGATTACTCATGCAAATAAAATTTAAATGTACGTTTCACGCAAACACTGATTGTTTTAGCTAGATAATAATTAATTTCAACGCGTAAACGGTCGAGTAGATCGACGACATCTTGATCAAGACGTTTTGATACAAACTTATGATCTTCAGTGAATAATGCAAGTTCATTTCGAAACGTCGTTACCAAGATGATGTCAATCTACTTGACCTTTTCGGCGCTGAAATTTTTGAAATACTATATCAAGCTATATTACATATCCGTGCACACTGCACACTGCACCCAGCTGATTGTTTTACTTTGGAAAATAAATTTGATTTAGATAGTGCGATTGTAAAGTTAATTTAGTATCATATTGATTACAGGTCGTGTCGTTTGTCGGGCAGACTATCTACTTACACGATGCACTTTGCTCGCGAAAGGCTGTCATTGTAAATTGTCCACAAGTTGCAATGGCCGCTTTTCTCACGTCGGAATGAGGAAAGTCGATCTGCTTAAATACCTGTTCGAGAGACCAACACATAGAACAATTGTTAAAATTTTAAATACTTACCTTTCAACACTTTTTTATTTACTTGTATTAACCTCATTGTCAATGATCAGTTAAAAAAAACATTTGCGCCACCTATCTATCACAATATTTGAAGTGTATTTGCGTGTCAATTACCTAATTCCTTGGTCAACCAAATTATCTTATATTAAAAACTATAAGACCACTGTACCAATACCATTTTTTTAAAACATATCAACAGAAACCAAAAATATTTTTTGCGATTTTTAAGGGTCAAAGAAACTCTAAAAATAGCGCCTCTTAGTAAACATTTTCACGATTTTTACAAGAAACAATAGATTTTAAACGTATTACGTGGGTCAGGTTAGCCTCGTCTAGCATAATAAACATAAGTGACAAGTTTATCGCTGCCTTATAACTAGGGCGATTATTTTTTGACTTGTCAAAAAAAGTCAAAATTTTCTCAAAATTTACATGTTGGATCAAAATTTGTCAAAATTCTGTCAAGTCAAAATGGATTAAAATGCACATCAAAAAAATATGTTTTTAGGTCAAAATTTCTAATTTTTTTGGTTAAAAAGTAATCGCCCTACTTATAACGCACAAATGAGGACTAGTTTTATCACCCACCTCTACAAAGCACTCGTTTAGGTAGGGCTGGAAGGACTTGGGACACGACTTGGCGAGGTCTCCAAGCGCCTCGCACGAGTCTGCCTTCTCGTCCATGTACGAGTTCTCCACCGAGAAGGCCTCAACTTCGTCCTCATCTAAAATATTCGGGCCGAGTGACTCGTATTAATGGGATTTATTGCAACCGCGTTTAATGTATTGAAGGAACATTTCTTATGGTTAGAGCTCAAGGAAGAAAACCTTGTGTTGCAATTTGTTTGGCTTTCTTCTACACTCTACACCCGGTGTGTCCAACTCAAACATGCCAATGTGTCAATTTTTACCTTATAACTTCTTCCCGTGCCAAAGTTCAGCAAAGTTTTTTTTGTAATATTAAAAGCGCTTTTATACAAAAAATAACAGTATAGTGTTATAATATCAGAAGTAATTGTTTGTTGTCGTAATTGCTAGGATTTTTTGTATTGTGAATAAACAATGACAATTGGGTGTATAAGAAATTTAGCTTTTTTGACAATTGGCTGTATTTTTGGGGGGCTTGCGTGCAATTTTTTATTTTTATGTTGGACACCCCAGCTTTACACCATGACAATTTAAAAAAAAATGATAAAGGCTAATAAAGTTTAACATATTAAACGAATCTTCAACATAGATCAGTTAGTGGACTTATTTCTTGTTGAGTATTGGCTTCGAATGGAACTTAAAAATATTTTCGCATTGTACTTTAAAAAATGTTTGCCAAGATGCTGTTAATTTTGGAGTCTTTGGTTTAGGTCATGACCAGATAAAACTCTCACAAAATATTCCTTTATAGCATTGGTTCTCAAACTTTTTAAAAAAAAATACGCAACGGTCCCTCAGGATTTTTTTTTAATTGCTCACGGTCCTTTAAAATATATACAAAATAACATCTTGTTTGTTAATGGTATCAATGGGACGGATGCACTTGCTTCTTTGCTATCAGCTCTATGTTAAATTCTAACGAATCACTTTATTTGAGTGAAGTAATCACGAACAGTTTTAAAACCGTGACCGTACAGCCCACAGTGGCAGCTCAGCAAGCTGTAAAAACCTAATTCTCACTAGCACAACGCAACACTATATGACGTCACAATGGACAATTCAACTCGAAGCGTACAATATCTTTAATGAACCACTAGATTCAGCTTTGTTTTGAAAAGTAAATTGCCTGAAAATTGTATTGCACAAAAATATCTTCTTTAGGAGTGTCCTGTTGATTTTTGGTCAGGTGCTTCGCGGTCCCAGAAAATTGTCTCGCGGACCCCAGTTTGAGAACCACTGCTTTATAGGATACTGTTGTTTTTTACCAAAAATTCTGTTGTTAGAGCTTTTTCTAAACTGATTATGCCGCGTCGGGATTTAAATGGTAAAATATTTTCGTATTATACACGGGTACACTATTTAAAAAAAAATATGCCCACGATGTTAACAATTTTCATTACAGAAAGCGTTAAAACATCGCGAACAAAGTCATCGGGCGAATGTTTAGAACTTATCGATGTTTGTACACTACAGTGTACACGTAGGGGTCATAGAGCAATAGGGTTTTGCGCAAAGGTCTTTGTGCAAAAAATCCAACCTTCGTCATCGTCTTCATTATCGAGGTCGGTCTCGGTCGAATCGTCCAGAAACGAGAAGTCGGCGTTCGACGGGGAATCACCGTCATCGGCAAAGTGGGCCTGTATTGCAAACATATAAACATTTTAACGGCAAATTGACAGAGAGTCAAGCAAGCGAAGCATAAGTTATCATTCAATTTTGTCAACTTTCAAAATTCGAACAGTATCTTGTATTATAACGTTTACATTTAAAGCAAAAAAAGAAACTCTTTTGGTAAAATGGCCATGATAATGATAAGAAACTGGTTAGGCGTGTTCGAAATATTAAGTTTAAATAGCCCCTCTAGTATTTTTGTTCTCACAAATTCCGACGTCCTACACAGGTCAGTTTCTCAGAGTAAATGGCAACAAAAGCGTTACTGTGTATGACGTCAAAATGTGGACAACAAAAATACTTACTAGAGGTTCAAAGAACGTAAATTATAATTAACATTATGCCTTTTAGCAACAGTTATTCGAGATATTTTTGCCTTTTCTAATACAAAGGCAAAACAATGTTATTTTTTAAATTCGCCTCTTAAATCCAACAACATTTACCGAGATCCAAACTAAGTATGAATCAGTTGTTAAAATATTATTATTATTATTATTTTTATTGCTTATATGGGGATCTATGCAAAAAACTGGCAGTTGATCTTTTATCCTTGTAGTAAGATTAAAAAACAACCACAGAGGTTAAAAAATATCCAAAACAAACATAGAATACTGCAGTTACGATAAAACCGGCACCATCAGTTCTGATTAAACACAATTCGAATGTGAATCTTAGCAGAATTAAGTTTTTAGCAGATGATGAAGTCGGTCTTGGCGAAACTGCAGTATATATAAATTTGTTTTAGATCATTTTTAACTCTTATTTTTGGATAAATATGAATCAAAGAACAAAAAAGGAACCTACAATTACTCCCTCAGTAGACTGCGCTGAGCTGATCAAACTTCGAACAATCACTTTGAGGAAGGGAGACATCTTCTCGCCAACGATACTCGCAAGAGCCGAAAACAAACCGTAACTGAACATAACAAAGCAAAAATAAAGCAAATATACAGGACTGTATAGAATATTCCAATTTAACACATTAGAAAAAAAGCAAGGATAACATTTTTGTCTTTATTTATTGTTAGTAATAAAATATAAACGTCATTGCAATTTAATATTTTTAAATTTATCAGTATTGAAAATAGGAAAATAGGATTTTATCATGATACATCACGCTTTTATCGAAACGGTAACCATCAACAAAATTTCAATAAAAAACGAATTATCCAGAAATCGCAAAAAAACGAATTATCCAGAAATTTCAACAAAAAAACAATAATTGACCGGACTAACAAACAATAAACTAAAAGTTGTTAATGATGGATTTACGATCATGTTTTATTGGTCGAATACATGTTATTATAACCGCCTGTGTTATAATATAAAATATTAGACAACAAACCGAACACCACCTTGTAACAGCGTTGTTTCAATGGAATAACGCTTTTATACGATAACGAGAAGCGTAAGTTGTACTGAGCAATTAACAGAACGTACGCGGCTCTCTTAAGGTCGGGATCCGACGTTTCACCAGTGACCAGGTCCATCCCTAACTTGAGGCAATCTTCGGCCAGTTGCAGGTTCGACTTGCCAACTGTTCGCATCAGCACGCCAAGTGTGTCTACAGTATATATGGCTTTTAAAATTAACACAAAAATTGTAGGTAAATGCGCAGTAGCATGCAAGGGGGAGAGATAATTCGAATTTAGTGAACAACAACCTCCAAGTTACAAGGGCATCCAAATTGACAGGTTCAGGTAATTTAATTTTTTATAGTTAAGAACAGTGTTTTTAACTCTTTCAGCCTGTGGCAGAATAAAAAAAGCAAATACGCGGTACATATTTTACCGTACAGTTATACCTTCAAAATCACCCAAACTGCATTACAGGGTATTAAGTAAACGCCATTAAGTTATTAGTTATCAAATGAGATAGTCTACTGCAGTACACCCAAGTCTCGCACGCTAGACTGCATGCTAACTTGTAACACATATTAGTTAACCATTAAAACTAAGTTTTCCGACACACATAAAAATCACTTCGAGGCACGCAGTTTAAGAATGGCCAGTTCAGAACCTTGTTACATTTAACTGCAAATTTAAAAATAGGTTATAAGTGGTAAAAAATTACAACCGATATTTAAAATTGTATACGCTAAAGAAAACAGCTTGTTCACAACCCCACAAATCTACTTTTTTCGTTACCTAACGACTGTGTATGTAACACGTTCAGCTCGTCGTTGTCGTTTTCCTTCGGTCCGTTCATGGAGGACAGACATTGCTGCAGAAGCGCCAGGATGTCAGCAAGGTAGGGCTGGATGTTTTCCTGGGCAGCGTTTACTGTGAAAAAAAATACAAAGCTTGATTGGGAGCAACCACTTGGGTTGGTGCGCTTTTATTTTACAGTGAAAGTGGGAATTTTCATAAATTGAAGTGAATGTTACTTTTTGACAAATATTTGGAAAAATGACACAACTGATGGAACGTAAATTAAAACTATGAATTTGATGCGACACATTGATGAAATTTCCTAAACAATCTGATATGTAATGTGAAATTAATCCTTTTCGGCATTTTGGTTCCGCGAAATTACTATTAAATAGTCGGGTTAGGATAAGGAAAACAATTACATATTTAAGTATATTATCTTTTAACTTGTTTTTTACAAACCATCCGTTTAAATAACTTAGGTCAGGGTGGAGACATTTTTAAACGATGGAGACATTTTTATTTATTAAACATAAAGAAGTTGCTCACCGACTGCCCCTATGGCACTGACGGCCAGCTCTTTGGTATGCACGTCGCCAGATGTCCTCAACGCGGCTAGAAGGTGTTGCACAAGTTGATCAAGGTAGGGCAGAATGTCGGAACCTGGCAGAAGATCATTAACAAGAAGTTAAAGGGACTACAGTTTTTTTTAACGCTGAACACTTTAAAACTTGGCACGCAATTTTTTTTTTGACCGATTATAGGGGAACTTTTTGATTGCGGCCCAAGATACTCTTGCGAACTCGTGTGTAAATATTAAGTTGAAATCTAGTATAATCGCGCCAAGCGCGAAAAAACAGGTTTAATTTAATTTCAAATTGGCAAAACTACAAATAAAAGGATACATGACGCATGTGGCACATAAAAAAGATTCGAATAAATAGCACAAATTTGAATTCTACTTTGAGATGTTTTCGTATTCTTTCACTGTTTTCTAAAATTTTGTGACCAATCTGGTCAGAACCAATGTCAACAAATCTAACTAAGTGTATTATTATATACAATTTCTATATAAAACAATGCAGTCGGCGGCCTAAACAAGTTAACCAGCGACCAAATTTATAGTGAAGACCTATGTTTGAGAAACTGTGAGCTAATTTAACAGAATTTGGACTCTGTATAGCTAACTAAGAGTTACATGGCACAACGTGCTGTAATATGCATAGCGCCTTTGGGTAAATATATTTTATTAAAACGGATTAAACATCGAAAATTGTATTTACATAGTTAAACTCGGATGTTTGCGGGTCATGGTCTCTGGTGGCCCTGTGATGCAGCAATGAGCCAAAAGAAAACTTTTATTCATACCAACTTACAGTTCAATGAATGTACGGCTCTCACTCGGCTCACAACTACTTGATAAAACTGAAATAATAACAAATAGCTCCCGGCCCCACAAAAATTTATAAAAGACCCATATTTGGGCTGCAGTCTACATTTTGCCTGCCACAGATAAAAATCGCTTACCGAAGCGGAAATGCAAAAATTGGAATTAGTTATGGCAGGTCGTCGCAATGCTTCGGTAACACTTTTATTCGGCATTCATGAACTCAAGTTGTCAGGGAATTTAAAAGATTTTTTACACTTTAACATAATACGTTATCTGGTGAGTTAAATCTTGATGCCTGAAGCGGAAATGACAAGTAACTGAGTAAAAGCGTAATCGGTTCTCTCTACTGCTGCAAGTCATCCAATTAAGCTTAGATTGCGAGGCGCACGTAATGCCAACGCAGCGATTTTGCAAACCCGTCTTGTAATTCTTTTCAGGGTCCTTTTAAAACCTTGTGCGTTCTTTTTGAAAAATTTTGAACTAAAATTATTATTTTTTTGTTACAAAATATTGATTTAAGAATAAATTTATGTATAAAACGCCCTGTTGTATGATGAACTGCATTGGTGCATTATTGTGTCTTGTCGTCGTCAGCAACATGTTTGTGATGTTTATTGACGACAGGTGGAACGCAAATTAGGTATTTTTACGGGGTTTGTACAAAAGTCTTAAAAAAGCTTAGTTGATATTTCGGAATATCAAAATGACAAACAGCTGTAAAATACCAGAAAACCAAGACGCTGATTATTTAAAAACATCTGAAATGAATAGTTTATTTAAAATACAAGTTAAAAAGATTTGCAAAAAAAATTAACAAAGGCTCAGAATATTTTCAAAACCGGAAAATGCCACCCAATAAAAACACAGCAAATAAAGTTTAATACATTTGTCGAGTGAGTCAGAGATACACTATCTCATGCAGAAACATAACCGAATGCGATAAATCAAGTATATGTGGTTAATTCTAACGTCTCACGTATAATATATTGTAAGATAACAATTAAAATGCTGTTGCTTAACAGAACTAAATTAAAAAAAAATATAACTGAACAACAATTTCAAAAATTTAATCATATAGTTTTTTTTATTTTTTTAACGATTTTGACAAATTTTGACCAAAGGTGGAAACTCATGTAAGTTTTGACTTTTTTGTGGAGTCAAAAATTAAAAAAAATAGATTAGAAATTACAGAATGTTAACAAAAGTTCAGTGGTGTACACAGGGGTGGAATTTTTAAGTTCAAAAATCGTTTTTCGTTATTACGTTTACCACTGTCCGCATACGGCAACGTCTTTGAATGTAATTAAGCTTATGCGTATTTAAAACGAAACGAAAAACGCTATCTTTCGTTTCGTGTTTGCACCTTGGTCGATTGCAGAAGCAGGATATTTGCCGTATATGTAGGCGTCTCCCGGACGCATTTTAATAATACTAAATTCAAAACGGCGCCTACCTAGGTCTTCAACAAAGTTTTCTAGCGCGTAATAGGCTTTGGTGAGAGCGGAACCCTTCTTGTTGCCCTCGCCGTTGATTTGATCCAGCAAGGCGAAGAGGATGGGCATGATCTGTGGTGCGTACTTGCTGATGTCCGGCTGCAAGTGAAACGCGTGTACTTAGTTGAAAATTGTCACCGACAGGCAAAATGCGAAACAATTCTGTTGGCCATTGTGAGCTTGGGGTTCTTAAATGTGTAGTAAGTCCCAAACAAATACCATTGTAGGAAAAAAAGTTTGATCTTCTGATGTGTGCTAATCGCTTTGCAACTTACTGGTACTCTTTGACTTTCATTATCTCACTTTTTAGTAAAAGAATTTTAACAAAGTTGTTTACCTGCAAGTGTTCGGAGAACTGTCCCAGCGCGAACATGGCGGCGTTCCTCACACGCGGGTTGCTGTCCGTGGCTCCACGACAAACCGTTTCGACGAACGACTCGAGATGGCTGTGAAACATGAGGTAGAACACTGGTCTTACCGAAGCATTACGAGGGACGCGTTGTGACGTAAGACTAAAGACCTACGTTTTTGTTTCAACCCTTAGGTAAGATATTTCGAGAAATTGCAGCAACAGCAGTGATTTTCAAACTGTGTCTCTCTGAAGATTCTAAGAATGCTGCGGAACTCTTTTTAATTTGTAAGATATCCTGGTGATATTACAAAGGAATGCAGACAAGCATACAGTTCATAAATGTTTACGATGCAGTTATCGATTGCCTTGTCGCGTGGCTTATTGTCGATTTATAATATGTTTGTTTAAAAAAAAGTGCGTCGCGAATTTCTATCACTTTCTCAGGTGTACCTCAAGCTAAAAAAGACAATGAAGTTTAGAGATTCAACATCCCTATAGCTGTTTGGGCTAACTTGAATACGCTAAGATTTTCACTATTCTGTAAATATAACACGGACGGTATCGTAAGGTTGGTTGGTCGCTCCTAATATATGCGAGTGTTTCCTTACTTGTTTCTGATAAATTCCGAAGTGCCTTCCGCAAGACAGGCAAGCGTAAGAAGCAGCCCTTGCCTGTGCTCGTCCTTGCCCTCAACCAAGCAAGACTTTATGAATGGAAACTGAAAAATAAATTAGTGTTTTTCTTGCCCTTAATAAGGCATTCGAAAATATATTGCGCCAGGTTTAATTAAACTTTGTAGCTAGAGCGGGTACAGGAACAATTTGTTGTGCATTTTGGTTCAGCAATTAACTACAATGAGATATAAACAGCTATAATGAGGCACAGTTTTATATTTTCTGTTTTTGAATTTAACACAATTTAAAAGATTACAGCTATTTATAAAAAGGGTAAACTCCCCATTAGCTGTAAATAGGTGAAAAACTCAAGCCTTCACTTACTACTTTTTCGTACAGCTTCTCCGGTGGCAGATGTAGCGCCATGTCATCAATAACCTGCAGCCAAAGTTACTAATTTTATACTTGCTCTAACACCAAAATTTTTGATTAATTTTAGTGGTTCTGGGTTGTTAACTGCATATTAAGTAACACCTGAAGACAAGATGCCATGGGAGTCTGCGATTCTGCTGAGTCACCGATAATTCCAGTCTCATCATCCTCGTCATTATCGGAAAACGGTGCAACGATAATAGGACAAAGCGTTTGCAAAATTGTTCCGATTAGATCGTGCTTTAATATGCTCTGTAGAAAGTTCAAAACATTGTTTGACGTAAAATATTAGCTGGCCTAAATTCAATAAAATCTGGCCTAAACTAATGTGATTTTCATACTTATTGCGACAAAAATGTCTGTGCGAGAAAGTATGCGCACGTTTGCGGGCGTGTAGTGAGTGAGTGAGTGAGTGAGTGAGTGAGAGTGTGTAGTTTAAACCATTTAACTATTAACATACCTTCTTTTTAATTTTTATGATCCATTGCAGCAAAGAAAGAGCTCTTACTCTAGTATCATCTTCCAAATCATTATTTTGGGAAATCTGTTGGATGTAAAAATCACTCCTAGTTAAGCAGAAACTCCAAAAATAGGTTACAATACTCAGTCTTAACAAACGAACAATCAATAAAAAAAACATACTTTGGAGTTTCATATCTACCTGAAGAGTAAAAAGAACAAGATCTTTTACATAGGGAGCAATAAAGGCAACTTCTGTTTCAATCAATGTTTCAAAGATTTCTATAAGTTCGGCCGCCCTTGTCTACAAAGAAAAACAAAAACAGATGTAAAGGCTTGGTCACTAATTGTAGACACAGGTAATTGCATTTTAGTTTGTTTAAATACCTCATCCACATCAAGAAGAAACTTAATGACTTGAACAGCTTTTGGTACAAGTGGCCTCACAAACCTCTAAATAGTACATAAATAACAACCTGTTATCAAAGTAGAGATAAACATATTGTTAGAATTGTGAAGAATACATACCGCTTGGTCATCACCGAGAAATGGCACAAGATAATTGAAAGCTTGTATTGCATAGTAGGCTGGTTCAGCACTTGATGCAATATTAGTTTCAAGTATTTGTCCAAGCAAAGACAGTATTGCATTGTACTGCGTTGTAAAGTGTTCTGCAGCACTGTCACAAACTATGCTTAAAAGATGAATTGCGTGCTGAAACAAAAACAAATACCTTCAGTAAAAAATAACTGTTATAAGCTTACATGCAATGCTTAAATCAGTCAACAAAATGGTACACAGGTAAAGTGCATTTCACCAGATGAATGGCATCTTCACTTTTCTATACAAAAAAAAGTAAAGAAAACATGCAAATGTGTAAAAAAGTAGGCCACTAGGTGAAGAAGGTTAGTGAAAGTTGGCTGCATTATAACTAAGGTTTAGAAATACTAATAAACATAGTTATAAAAGGTTGGCCCTAGTGTGGTTAAGATTAACACAAAAATAGAAAACAGTAATAATTTTGTCAATGGTTTAATTTCCCATTGGTGCACTCAACAATTTTGTCAGAATTTAACAAACTATACTGTATAGAGCAAATATACCTTAACGTTGTCCACTGAGCCACTTTTCACACTTGTCTCCACAAAAATCATCAGTTCACTCCAACCATTATCAGTAGCAAACTCGTGTTTAGATATGCCACCAACCAACTGCATTACAGCACGCAAAACAGTTTCATTGCTTTCAACTGTCAGTTGTGATAGAACCGCTTGGCGAAAATTTATTTTGGTGTTATGGTCCATTACCTTCCAGGACTTCGATAGCTTTCTGTAAAATACTTATACAAATAAGAATTATATTGATGGCAATAAACAAGTATCCTTATTTAAAATATAAGCATGTTATGCAATCCTAACTTAGCATGTTAGATGACAAAAATATCCAGTATACATACAACCGTAATTTAAATTTGTATTTGTCAATCATTTTCGCCTGCATGTCAAACTTACAAGTTCGTTTTTGTTATATTTGATAGACATAAACAAAACATACACCACAGGTTCATAACCTGTGTTACCTGTCTATCCAAATATATACAGAAAATATTTACCTTTATCTAATAAAATATAAATCCATTTTTGTATAAAAATAATGTCTAAATTTGACAACAACATAGTTATATACCTTCGTAAAACAACTGCAGCGAGTTGTCGTACTTGAGGTGAAACATTGTTTGACAAAATAAAGAAAAGCGCTGGAACAAACATTGGTTTGTGGCTGAGCTCTCTTAGTTGATTTGTTGCCTTGAAAGATAAAAAAGGAGTATAACAGATTTTTGCCATGGTATGGTTCTTTAGCAACAACACCGCAATATTACATCTTCAGGTAAACTTTAAAAAGTATGGCAAGTGCACCTAAGATTATTTTCAACAGACTAAAACTGCACCCCCCCAAAAAAATATGCAACAGATTTTACCATATGTTATAGTAGCGGGATCTGTAAACACAAAATTGTTTTACGAGGAGGTACACTTTCGATAATTTATTTGGATATTATTTTGAAATCAAATAGCCACAAAAAACATAAAGTTGCATGTGGCTCTCCAGCCACAGTTTATCCACGTCTCAAATCTAGATAGACAGATAAGATTTTATGAGAGTATAATTTAAATAGGAAGGCATATGCTTTGGTGGCATCAGACAAATTTATGAGTATAACTGTTTGCTAACTTTATGGCACATCAGGGTGCTGGTCTACAATTCTACCACATTTATTTTAGCACTTAACGATACGAGTTGTCAAAGTTGAAATTGCAGGGAAGACATCAATATGTAAAAATAGATATAATAATATTACTTGACCCACCTAAACACTAACTTTCACCCAAACCCAAATATAGTTAGCAATTGAAACTGACGGACGAAAATGTGGTAGGATTTTAGACCAGCGCTCACATCAGCGACAAAACAACATTTTACATAAAATTGTCTAAAATTAAATCCACTCTTTTACCCTTTCAATCTCCGAATTATCAGGAATCTCAAATCTTGACAGCACATGGCTCAGGTTGGACACGAGCTCTTCGTTTATATTTTCCATGTTATTAAATGCAATTATCAATAATATAGACCTAAATAATAATGCATAAAAAAATAGCAACTAAGGGATATATTTTACAAATGTTAGGTGCAATTAGGGATGTTCAAAGTAGAATATCGGATCCTTGGATTTGAATTCAAAGTGGATTCTCCTGGTTTTGAGTAGCCCAGTAGAGCCACCTTTACCAGAATGATAACTGACATGTTTATTTATTTTTTTTTTCATAATATTCAATTATTTTAAATTAAATGTTGTTCTTTAAATTGTTATGTTGTCATACACATGCCAAATATTTATAAATAGTTAAAATTTCTTAACATATTACATAAGGATTCGTTATTCTAGATTCTAAACATACTATTCTAGCATACCTTGGGATTCTACTTTGAACATCCCTATGTGTAATACAGAAAGGTAGGCCCTAGTATGGCAGAATGTTGGCGACTTGGTAACTATGTCGGCCGAAGAATCAGCTAGAAAACCGAAGAAATTGGTGCAAAAAAAATTAAAGTAAAAAACAAAACAAAAAAATTTTTTTTTTTTTTTTTTTTTTTTTGGGAAAATTTGTTTTTTCCAAGATTCAATTTACAAAATACCTAGCGGTTCTTTCCATATATATTAAATCACATCTATTTTTGAAAAGTGGAAATATGTAACTAATAACTAATAATATATACACACTACATTTGGCAGATATAAATTTTGTCGTGCCATTTTGAAAAACGTTGCAGTAGTGTGAAGCACGTTGTTAAGTGAGAAAACGCCAGTGTAAGGCATATAGACTGTTTATTATTTTAAAAAGTACACAATTTTGATAATAGAGTTGTTATATGTTTGCAGTTTTACTGTGATTGGCAAGGGCCAAGTACTCCTATATTGGGTTGAATTCCTGTATATTGAGTTACATTCCCCATTCCTGTTAAATGTACAGGTATAACATTCGCATCGGCGTATTAGGGAGTTAGACTACCAGGCTATGCTTCTCCCACCTAAGGCCTAAAGTATATATCTTTGGTTGTTTTAAACACAAAAACGCAAAAAAAGTTCATGCTTCACGCAAATTTCAGCCCGAGTTTGGTCTATCTGTCCCAAAGGAAATATGCATACTATGTTGCAATGTGCCATGTTACACTGTGACTGTGCCAATTTCTATTAAGTTTTATTATATCATTATTTCGAGCAATATAAATTGGTCCTAATTATCCTAATTTATCCAAAGAATATTTTTTTTGTGCTTTTAATCTGGTTTTGAGCTGCATGCTTTTACACAAGTTTGCCTTAAACAGCTTATCTATGTAACAGTTAAAAAGTAAGAAAAGCAGACATGTGCGCCCAAGACCCAGGTTGTACCTTCACATGCCCCTTATGTATTTGTTATAAACTTAATGTCACAAAAAATTTTGCGCCTTAGGCGCAACGTTTTGTTGTATAATTTGTTTATTAATACCCTGGTTTATTGCCAAAACATGGTAAGGTTCATACATTCCTTAAGACCAGCGGTTCTCAAACGGTGCGCCATAAAAGGCTGCCAGGTGCGCCGCGAGCAAAAAGAACAAATAATAGATGTACATCTATATATTTTTTACTTTCCCATTAAGCTTAGCTCATTGATTTCACAGTACTTCCAAGTAGAAAACATAATAAGATCTACAAGGCAGCATTATCTAAATCAGATAATCCATAATACCGTGGTATTAGGACCACCAACATAATAATGCCAAATTCGCAGTAATAATCACGCCAAAATAAAATCTATAATAGTCTAGATAAGACCTAAACATGTCAAATTAAGCCCAAAATTAATCTCAATAAGATTTAAATGGACAAAATAACGCCTAAAACTGTATGGAAAGGGTATGGAATGATTGGGGGACACTTGTTTGGCATTGGCTGTTTGCTGACGACATTTGGGCGCCGCTATTTTGGCCTCGGATTTTTTGCCCCTGTTTTCAGGCGGGTAGTTGGTGGTGTTAGCAATTGGGTTAGGGTTGAAAATATTAGGGAAGTTAGTGATAGTTGTGGGTGTGGTTTTGGGTTAGATAAAATGTTTAGGCCTTACTTTAATCGTTTTGGTCTGGTTCCAATTTCGTCATTATTAAGACTATTAGTAGGTATTAATCCTATTTAGGCTAAGCCTTATTCTTAACTGTATTTTATTCCGAAGTTGATGTTGTTCCAATTTTGGTCTCAAGGCTGGAGTCTCTTTAAAGATATGCAACTATAAATTCTATATTATGAAAAATTGCAAGCAATTTTAAACAAATACCGTTACATCTCAAAAATTTCGCGCATGCTTCGCTCCCAAAGTGCGCCGCCACGTTTACATATGCCTCTAGGTGCGCCCCAAGTAAAAAAGGTTAATAAACACTGCCTTAGACGAACACATCATTTAAGTTTAGGGGCGCGACCAAAAACCGAAGAATTTAGGCCAAAAATGTGTGTCACCAGAAGGCTGGCAAGATTATGCCAGCCTGGTAGGCCCTAAATTATCTCATGGTTTTATGGTAAAAGTGGTTTAATCTTTGCATTTTACAGCAGCTCATTTAATATTAAGGAACGCAGCATTAGACAAACAAACAAGACATGTGGAACAGGGCAATGCAATGCACTGGATGCAACAACATTTGTGTACTATAACACATAGTAAGCAGCTTAGATGTCTTTCGAAACAAAAAATAAATATAGATAAAGTAAGCTGTTATTAGGTCGGAAATGTCTTGATAATTACCTTATTACTTAGAAAATCAAATAACACAAGAAATGTCTATTAAAATGTTATCTATAACACTTGTTTCGCAAACCAATTTGTTTTATGGCTAAAATGTTTGTAATAAATATTGGGAAATACCCGTTTACAAAAACTTATTAGCCTTTTATGACGATATACCGTATTTACACATAAACTTTACGCACGAAACACTATTTTAAAATGCCTGAGCCTTGTTGTTTTATATTTTACGTTTCCAAAGTTACTAAATAATAAAACTCGTGTCATCGTTGTTTATTGTCAAGAATTGAAGCGATTTTAGGTTTTATCTTGCGCCGACCAATTTCAAAGTTCAGTATAAATTGTTAAAATCTAGATGTTTGGCAATTTTTGTCTGTTTAACTGGAGTATTCACAGTAAATTTGTTTTTATTTAGTGTAGAAGTAGCAAGTAATATTCCCTAGTATAACCTCAACCTTTTTACTTTATGTTATTGTAGGACTACTTGATGCCATTCTACTATTAGGATTTATACAGGGTGCGGCAGAAAAAAACCTACCACATTTCAAACTAGGTAAAAGAGACAAAATTTATAAGCAATCAAACCATATATTGTCTCATCTTAAAGTCAAAAGGTTACCATTTGACGTGTTTATGTTTTAAAGATTACATCCTGTAGATGACGCTCTTGTAGAGAAACGACGCATGTCTGTTTGTGCTTGTAATTATAGCGTGTTCGCCTGGTAAAGTGTTAAATATTTCACCTTGATACTCATTTCCTTTCGTGGCCGTTCTGGCAAATCTAGCCGACATTCGACTCAGCTAATCTCCATCGCAGTCGCTCTTGTGCTATATAGTGTCACGCTGCTGTTGGATTAAACACTACAGTCAACTGATGCATGTCTTACTTGCAGGCCCGTTTTTACTGCGCTGTAAGCTCTTTTATTGAAAGCGAGCTATGCTAAATTATGTGAATGTACAATAAATCTATAAGCGACCTGACAGTATGCACTTTGAAATGCTATGACAGTTTGTTTAGTTTCTATTTAGTGGAGTCAGATAGCACGGTGGTCATGCCCGCTTGTTGAAATATACAATGGTGACCCCGACGTGATATGAACATGCAAATAAATCCTTCTGAATGAAATTTGATGCATACTGTCAGGTTGCATAGAAAGTATGTATTCATTTGGTTTGCTAGCGCAGTTTCTCGCTTGTAAGTATTTTTAAGCTACGCCGATCAGTTATGATTTGTTGAAACGTTTGTTACCAAGATTATGCCAGCGTTCTTGCTTGTTAAATTTATATTTGATTAGATGTAATGCAGAGAAAAATCGTTTGACGCTTTAAATTGTTAGTTACGCAAGACTGTTATAGTTATTGTTGCAAAATTATGGCCTTTTTGGTAAGTTTTAAAGGTGAAAGTATTACGCTCGAGGTTAAATACCTATCGTGATATCTAATCTCAAAACCAATAAACGGATAGATTCTATCTCAACCAGCACTTACATAAGTCGTTACTTCAAAAGTGTCAAAGCCACTGCCGCTACTGTCTCTGGTCACGTGTTATCGTGATTGATGTTTTATATCTCACCCAAAATAACCGGATCACTTTGTCTGAAATTCCTGCGTCACTTAACCGTTATGATTTATAAGAAGGAAAACAGAGCAGAAGGCCAAACCTTGGTGCCAATTCCCAACATAACGCGAGATTTATCTCATTTGTGACTGCAAGCGAAAATGCTCTGGGTATTATAAACCCATCATTGCTAAGGCCTTTGATGCCTCATTTACCTTTCAGACGGTGTGAGATAACCGTCATATAGCCCACATGAAGTTACTAGCATGCAGAGAGTAACTTTCTAGAATAACCTTTTGCGCCAAGGTTATTATGTCTGCTGTGGGGAACCCATCTAATGTGGACTAGGCGATGTAATTTGTTTTAGCGTTTTTGAGATTAGCACCTTACCCCCTTTTAATTGGTATTCTAGAGCAAAAGACTCTAAGCAACTAACTTCGGTTTTGCAATTTGAAATTCGAACTGCGTTTTAAGACGATAATTTTCTGCATTATAGGCTATTCAAAAGTGTTTTGCATTGTTGTTTATTGTGCCTTTTAAGTACCATTTCAGACTTGCATCGTGTCGTACGATCAGCTACCCCTGGAATTGTCCGTTTGCCGCCAAGACATGGAAATCATGAACAGTTTTCGCTCTATTGAACACCACGATTTCCAATACATGCTGGATTGATATTACACAAATGTCAAACATTCTGCGTTTGCTGGTCGACTCGTGATCGGATCCTGGGAAGATTTTAAAGAAGAAGCGCGGCCCAACGAACTGCTCGAGACCTTTTTCGTTTTCCAGGGAGGAGGGAAATGATGTAGAGAAACGACGCATGTCTGTTTGTGCTTGTAATTATAGCGTGTTCGCCTGGTAAAGTGTTAAATATTTCACCTTGATACTCATTTCCTTTCGTGGCCGTTCTGGTAAATCTAGCCGACATTCGACTCAGCTAATCTCCATCGCAGTCGCTCTTGTGCTATATAGTGTCACGCTGCTGTTGGATTAAACACTACAGTCAACTGATGCATGCCTTACTTGCGAGGCCCGTTTTTACTGCGCTGTAAGCTCTTTTATTGAAAGCGAGCTATGCTAAATTATGTGAATGTACAATAAATCTATAAGCGACCTGACAGTATGCACTTTGAAATGCTATGACAGTTTGTTTAGTTTCGATTTAGTGGAGTCAGATAGCACGGTGGTCATGCCCCCTTGTTGAAATATACACTCTCGAGATATAATGCATTGTTTTTTAGATTTTTCTGCTTTAGTTATTATTGCTTTTTAGGTCTTATTGTGTGTTTCCGTCAGAATACTATGGTTTTATAGACTTTTCTGCTTTAGGTATTATTGCTTGTTATGTCCTATTGTTTGATACGTTGAGTTGGTAACAATAAAAAAACAAGAACACACGATAAAGTAACGCGGTGTTTAACGCCACTAGTACAGGGTGTGGCAGAAAACCTACCATATTTCAAACTAGGAAAAATAAACAAAATTTATAAGCAATTAAAACATTTATTGTCTCATCATAAAGTCAAAATGTTGCCATTTGATGTATGTATGTTTAAAAATTTACATCCTGTAGATGGCGCCCTCGAGATATAATACATTGTTGCAGGCGTTTTCTGAAGTTTTAGAACACTCGGCTAGTCATTTCTTAATGCGATAGTTCCACTGTTTGACGAATAGAAGCTTTTAGTGCTTCAATAGTTGTTGGCCGAGTTTTAAGGACCTCAGCGTTAACATATCCCAAAGTAAAATGGTCATTCCACATCACCACGCAAAGATATGACATGAGATGGAAACATCTCTCTCAAAACCTCCATTGATGTTTTCGCGGTATGTGAAGTTGCTCTGTCTTGTTGAAACCATATTTCAACCTCAAGAAATAACACCAAAGTTTGCAACTATACACCAAACAGTTACTCGTTCACTGTGAATTGCTATTTCGTGAAGGTTTTTTGAATTGCTTTAGCACCAGTAGCGAAAATTCTGCTTGTTAATTCAACCAGACAAGTGAAAGTGTGTTTCGTTACTGGTAATCAAAACAGCACTTGCAGCCATACCGCAAGAAATGACTCGCCGAGTATTCGAAAACTTCAGAAAACGCCTGCAACAATGTATTATATTTCGAGGGCACCATCTACAGGATGTAAATTTTTAAAACATACATACATCAAATGGTAACATTTTGACTTTATGATGAGACAATAAATGTTTTAATTGCTTATAAATTTTGTTTATTTTTCCTAGTTTGAAATATGGTAGGTTTTCTGCCGCACCCTGTACTAGCGGCGTTAAACACCGCGTTACTTTATCGTGTGTTCTTGTTTTTTTATTGTTACCAACTCAACGTATCAAACAATAGGACATAACAAGCAATAATACCTAAAGCAGAAAAGTCTATAAAACCATAGTATTCTGACGGAAACACACAATAAGACCTAAAACGCAATAATAACTAAAGCAGAAAAATATAAAAAACATAGTATTGAAACCAACGACATAATAAAGCCAAATACGCCGCAATATCTGCGACAGAATAAGAACTTAATCGTCTGAAGAAGACATAAACCTGTCGGAATAAGTCCTAAAATTCACCGGAATAAGGCCAAAAGAACGCCAAAAACTGTAGAGAGAGGGTATGGGACGTTCGGGGGCCCTATAGTTTGAATGGTGCCGTTAGGGCGCTTCTGGTTTGGCACCGGAATTTTTGGCCCTGTATGAGTGTATGGGGGTAATGGTTAATAATGAGTGGGGTTAGAAAATGGGTTAGGTTGCCTATTAGTCCTATTTTAGTGTTATTCTTAACTGTGTTTCATTCCGACGTTGATGTTGTTCTTACTTCGGTGATTCGGTCCTATGGTCGGAGTCCTCAACAAGCAATATCAACTGAGTGAAGTGACTCTGTCTGGAGTTCAAGAAGTTAAGGACAGTTATTTTTGGCGGCCTGAGCCCCTGAAGTAAGATTTACAGTATAATATATATAACCTTTTTTTAGAACAATTAGTTCTGCAGTCCTGGTAAATGTACTTTTTGCGCTTTTTCGTTAACTTTTCTCGTGGTTTCTGTGCTCTTACTAAATTATATGTTTAATTATTAAAACCTAATAAACCAGGAATGTCGTCTAGTAGTAGCAAATGTACAGATAGAAAAGCAGACAATTTTATTTAGGTCCAGTCAGTGCAGTTAAATATTTTCATATTGTGCGAATGCAACTTGTCTGGAAAGCACAACACGATTTTTGTTTATTGTTCTATTATAGTTAGCTCGAGACTGAATCTGTCTCATTTGACCTGCACTAAACGAATGATACTAGCATTTTAGTTGCAAATTCACGCACAAGATCGACTGATAAAAGCGGGTTAATTAAAGTTGCCTGTTGTATGACGTAACTTTGTGACGTCATTTTCGAATATATTCGTTGGATCAGTTAGATTTTTAAACTTTGATGTACGATTAAACTTATCCCACTCCCAAAAGTATTTTTCCTACACCCTTTTTCTATGTGGTGACATGCTGCTAGTGCTGTTTTTCCACTTTAAACAAATCTAATATAGGTATATTTTTTTAATGTTGTAAATGTTTTGTGACTAACGCTTTCTAAACTATATAAACACAAATAGGCAATGCATACGTTTTAGCTACCTACCGAACTATTCACATTATTTTTCTGTTGCCTTATATATGTGTGGTCAATGGTTCTCACAGCATGTTCGTCAAAATATTTCACATCCCATGAAGTTGAACAGTGTGCAAGCTTTTTAATTCTCGATCCGCCCCGGCTGTTGACACTTAATAAATTAAACCTTGGAAAACATTTTAGTTGCTGAGAAACTTATGCATTTGACAAAACAGAATAGCATTTAGAATGATAGGCTTACCATTTATCCTATTTAGCCGAGACCGTTCCGTTGTTTAGGGCTTGTCCCGGCGTCACAGTCAGTCAATCAAAATATCCCGCGGTTTACAGCCAGCCATTCATTTTAAAGTATGTGCATTTGGACCACGTTTATCTCAAATTAATTAAGACAATTTTTACTACAAAATCACCCATAGGTTAAACTATTCTGAACAGATTTTTGTTCTAATATAGTCAATTTCAACTTCTCAACCTGGTGGTTGCAAAATTATCTACACAGGCGAGCATATTTAAATAAGCCATCAACTGATCAGAGCAACTGTTTTGTATGAATTTCTATTTTATTTTCACACTAAATCAGTGGTAGATGTGTTTTGCTTTTAGGCAATAAACAGATTTTTTTTTCCGGAAAATGACACGTGATTCAGCGTCACAAAATTTTGTCATAAGCATTTAACTTATCGCCTGCTGAAAAAAATGTCATCCGTTTAATATAAGAGAAATGAGTATAGTTTATAGTTATACTCAATAATATTTAAATGTTTTACCAATACGTAACTAGAACCATTATTACATCACATTGTGATTATTGGGCTCAATCGTTTTTTATAAGATTTTTTACTATTAGAGTTGAGATTTTTGAGATTGTAGAGAAAGGAAGTGATTTTTAAAGCTGCTGAAAAAAGTTATTATTACTATAGTGAAAGTAATTTCCTGGATTTTGCTGCGATATAGTGGCATTTTGTTCGAGTATGATGAATACGCAGGTAAGAAAGTATCTTCTTAAGAAGGAGAAGAAAATATGTGCTGATCATGGCTACAACATGGATGATAAATACTTGGGAGGTGGAGCTACGGGGAGAGTGTTTTTGGCCGAACCAACCGAGCAAAAAATTAGAACCACCGAAAAGCTGAAGTTGGTGAAGAAAGAAGATGAGAAACTCCAGGTTTGCAAAAATTTATTTTTAAGCTCTAAAAACTTGACACTTTCAGTTAAGATTTTGTTATAAATTATAGTTATACTAAAACAAATAATATGTAAATACCCCGAAGTAAGTCGATCACTAAATGCGACTTTTATCACAACATAGTACTTCTCGTTTGAAGCAGTTATTTTGTATGTTGATATGTTGTAAATTGCAAGATAATTTTCATATTTCCATTTTTTAGCACTTTTGCTTTTATTGCCATGGAAATGATCACGTGATGTGATGTTGAACAGTTTGCTCAAACTGTATTTTAACTTTTATGACGTAATAGTCAGACTTGGCTGAAACGTTTTCCTTGGAAAAATTTGCTTAGCACCTATTAGGAAGTTTATTCAGCCTACTTTTAAGCAACAACGTATTGCATTTTGTCTAACTCATGATTATTTTATGGTATAACATTATTAAACCATAATTTACCTATTTATGATCTTATTCTTACTACACAATTTCACTGCCGTATATTTTGTCAGGTCGCAATAAAGATCTATTATGCGGATGTCGGTGCCATTAGTATTGGAGGTTTCGCCACATATCTACCAGCTGAAATAGGAAACTGCAATAAGTGTTTTGGCGTTCCTAACATTGTAAGTGATATACATAAATAACATTGCATTTCGCCAAAAATATTTTGTTACTGTTAAGCGGTATTTTTTGTTAGGTTATGCTGCTGGACGTATTTGTGTCATGCAAGCGAATATTTCTGGTTTTTGAACACGCGGCCAAGGGCGATTTGACCAAAACTTTATATGAACATATTTGCGGCAAACCACTTGACAGACTATACTTGGAAGAGGACCTGGCTCGTCATTACTTTAGGCAAATCGCAAAAGGTGTCCAGCAACTACACAGGAAAAATATCGCACACAGGTTTGATTTAAATTACAGCATTTATTTCGTGTTACCGATAATATGTTTTGATAACATTTTGTTTGCTTTCAGGGATTTAAAACCGGACAACATTCTGGTAACAGGTGACGGGCAAATAAAACTATGCGATCTCGGATTTTCGATTGCTGGCTGCAATAAAAATAAAAACACCAATAGCGTCGTCACTTCTTCACCTTGTGGCACACCCGGCTTCGCGGCACCTGAGATTTTTGCCAGTCGCAGACACCCGTACGATCCATTGAAAGCTGATGTGTGGAGCCTGTAAGTTAATTGTTTGTAGTTTTACCGTCAATATTTTGTTTCTACTTTGTAGGTAATTTTTTGTATTGCTTTGCAGGGGAGTCATTCTTTTTCTGCTGACAAATGGACGTTATCCCTTTAATGGTAAAACATCGCAAGACATCCAAAAGGATATTTTACTTTCAGAAGGCGAACCATTGCCGTTCCGAGATGGCCTCTCAACTGGTAAATATATTGCATTTTTGCATGTAAAATATATCGTAAAGTAATCGTGTTTTTTAAACCTTTAATAAAATATTTATAACAGAATGCAAAGAGTTGATTAGCCGTTTGCTGACGTCCCCCAAAAAGAGGCCAACAGTTCATGAAATTGTACGAGATCAGTGGTTGGTTGAATACAAAAAGCAGGTAAATCTTTATTTTATTATTAAATCAATAATTAAAGATGAATTCTGATTAATGAACCGAATTTATTGTTTTAGGAATCACCTCCGAGCACAAAGCATTTGCGAAATATCGCAGACAATTTGGGTATGTGTTTTGAAATACAAAATAAATAACGTTAGGCTATGAACATGTTTTTTCTTTTTGTATTTTCTCAGCTTACCGATTTCAAGCGACTTATGTGCGAAACTACCTTTACCAACGTAAAAAACTGCTGCTTGAACGTCGACAGTATCTCCTCAAAACGGGTTACAAAGCAGAAGACTTACGCAATGCAGGAATCATGATCAGTCTTCCGCGGGAAGACACTGCAGGAATTAGAGTCAGCGAAGTTTGGAGATTTGAGAGAAACGATTCGCGTGAAACCGATAACAAGCCCAGCTCTCACCATAGAAAGAACACAGGAAAGCTCAAAGCCCTTAAATATTGCTGGGCTTGGTGTCCGGGTGTTAACGAGCCAACTCTTGGTGTTCGTCTTGTTGAAAGAGTTGTGAAAGATTTGCCAATGCTGAAAAGCTGGGCTGAAATTCTTGACAATGAATATCTGGCCGAAAGCGGCTTTGAGCGTTCCCTGAAAAATTACAACACGATTGATGTTGAAGGATACAAGAAAAAAATTGAGTCAACAGCCTTTCATCCTCAAGATAAAGAAAATGAATTGGCGCGTGCTCGTCAGAACATTCTAGGATTTTTTCCCAATTCACACGACGAAGAATCGGAGAAAGAAAGATCAAAAGAGGAAAGCCAGGTAATTCATAAACATTTTATATATAAGGTAAAATATCACTTTTATATTTTATTGATAATAAAAAATGCCTGTTAATCACGTTAATGTTTGGTGGTTAGGCCTATATATACAATCGATATTTATTTAGGTTTCCGAAAAACGACACAAGTCTGGCTTGGGTAAAACAAGACGAAAAGAAAAACTGACGAAAGATGATAAATCAAAAGAAGAAGTTAAATTGGATACTGATAAAAAATACCCAACAACAGGTATATACACAACCAAAACGTAAATGATATCAACGTGGATGTATAAGCACATTCTTAAATGAATTAAAGAATTTATGATGAGTTGGGTTTGTACAGTGTTTATTAATAACGGTAAATGTTTTTTTAACAACAATTTAGATTCTAACTTTTGTTCTTATATGTACTAAGGGATTTCTGTTCCGCTTTTTGTTGGTTGGACAACTTGTATCTGCTGGTGAGACCGACAAATTTCGTGTCGACCGGTGTCCGATCATTCATTTCGTTGTGTCTCTGTCTCAAACTGTTAGTGGTTTTTACCAAACCTCTTCGTCCGGATGAGTATCACTAGTATCCACGATATTATCCGAGCTAACCTTTTAATAATTACACTTTTAGCAAAGAAACACAAAAGTCCGAAAGGAGAAAAATCTACTGCTGTTAATTCGCCCCGAAGTCGTCATGTAACTGATCGACCACTTCCAAAGGTTCCAGGCGAATCATACGAGTTGTTAACCGATAAACTTCAATTAGAGCATGTAAGTAAACCATGACAAATATATTTACATGCAAGGATATGTAATAACTAATCACCTGTTGTTTTCTTTCAGTGTCGTCCATATGGATCGCGACCGACAAGAAGCAACGCTACAACTACAAATTATAAAACACAGGTAACTTGAATAACGTTCTACGTTGTTTTGTCTATTTTTGTGCTAATCATTAGATAATTTTAATTGCAGACCACAAAGGTTCAAACTAAAATAAACAAAATAAAACAAGACCAGGAAAACTTAATGAAGGTATAGTAAAAAGTTTTAATTTTTTTTAGGTTAAAGTAAAGATTTTCCTAATATATTTTCATTTTATAGAAATTGACAGCGAGAGATCAGCAAAAATTTAAAAGCCTACAAAAAGGATCAAAAGCATCTCGTGAAAATGGTAAGGGTGATATGCCAGAAATTGCATAATATAAGCAGGAAACAGAGAATTCATTATTTTTTAACTATACAGGACCAATCGTGACACCGCATCAGCCTCGTTTCACCGAAAAACAACTTCCAGGATCGGACAGAAAAAGCCAGCCACGCATTACCGGTAAGAGCTAAACACCAATTCATTTTCGTATTTATATGAACACCAATTCATTTTATGGCTTTATGAACACCAATTTATTGTATGGCTATATATGCTTTTGTATAGCTATGAGACCCTATGTTTAATGCAACGTCGTATAATTAGTCTTTCTATGTTTTTTTGCAGAATCTGCTGCCCCGAAACAGGCCAAACCACCACTTAAACATGCAGAGAAAAAGCATGTCCAAGAAGGGAACCCAAAAGCCAGTGGTAAGTAAAATCGTGTAATTAATCATTATACATCGTATGTCAATCGCTAAAATAGTTTATGCTTCACAGGTAGCATAGACTTATATTCAACAAAATTTTTTTTTTTGCTAAATAGACATAAATCTCACTTAAAAGCTTTCAGGCATTTCGTGTAGAAATCCGATGGTTAATCGAACATTGTCCGTTTGTAAACCTTAAAATATTCGGCCGCATATTACGTTAGGTGCGAATGGGAATATTACAAATATATATTTTGTTACTTTGCTAAGATTGGCTCATTTTATTCACAGATATGGTTCCACCGGTGAAAATTAAGAAAATAATAACTCCAGAGCGTTTAAAAATCGTCCAAAAATCTCCAATGAAAGCCAAGGAAAGTTTCACCATTCCGAATGTCAAAACAATTTCATCAAAAGACAAAATATCGAAGAAAGCAAACAACGCTGCTTTGAACTCAAAAGCTGTTAACGAGTTTGTTAAGAACTCTAAACCTTTTAGGACTCAAAGGCTGCCAAAACATGAACCTTGCATCTCTGAAGATAACATGTTGTCCAACAATAAGTATCCAACAGCAAGCACGTTAAAACCAAGTAATGAATCGTGTGTTGCAAAATGGAAGACAATTCAAAGTGAGCGTCGGCAAACAACCAGTTGTGGTAAGCTTTTGGCACCTGTAGCACCAAGTCAGGAAGGGAATTCATCTGAAGCGCATAAAAGAAGAATCCTCAAGCGTCAAGCCGTGACCAACTCATGTAAAGAACCAAATGTCTCAGAAGTTAATTTAGATCATGATCAAAGGGATATATATTATTCAACACATGTCGTTAAACAATTTAAAGAACCTCGGCCACCAAAACAAGACGGGGAAATGTCTGCAGCACGTAAAAGGCGGATTTTAAAACGTCAAACTGCGTTGAAAGAAAACAAAACTGAAGTGTCGATAAATAAGAGCGTAGCATCGCTTTCTGTAAAAGTGATAACGAAACCGGGAGAATTTACAGCAATCAACAAAAGTCAAAAGGGTTTTATAGAGCGGCAAGCACATACTTCAAATGGGCGGCAGATTTGCTACGAAACAGTCGAAGCAACCAAAAATACCTCGAATGCACCACTCCCAATAGAACAGACATCATCATCCGTGAAATATGTTGTTGCGCCCACACCACCGAAGCAAGGCAACAAGTTTTCAGCAGCGCGAAAGAGGCGAATTGCCAACCGACAATCTGCGCATATGTGCGACAAAATAAAAGACAATACAGAAGTCAACTTAAAACCTGTTTCGCCAACTCAACAAGTTAAAGAATTAACCGATATAAATCCCAAAGAACCTGTGCCGCCAAAGCAAAACAGAAACCTTTCTGCTGCTCGCAAAAGGCGAACATCCAGAAGACGATCTTCCACGGCATTAAACAACAAAGATGAAGAAAACACTCTCATAACAAGCACAAGTTATGACACTTTAACAACAACTGGCCGACGTACCAAGGAAAAGCTCGATAAACAGCAACACTTCAAAAGTGAGAGGATCTACACAACACGCGCCAGGCTTCTCAAAGCAGCAAAATCCACCGAAGATTTCAGCGTTCCGCCGTGTGAAATAACCGAATTTTCAAGGCAACAGCAAAGAATCGCTGCAGCCGATATCGTTGCACGGAACCAAGGCAGAACAAGGCGTCTCAGAACTTTGGAGGAGCGCGCGGCCGACAATGTGGGTTTGAAGCCCGCGCGACCATTGACAACCAAACCTGTTGGAGTGCGCAAAAGTGGTAACCTAACCATAACTATGCAAGGCGTTCAACCGAAAACCAAGGTGGAAAATGTAACGCATAAGCCTCCTCTGCACCCCAAGGAAAAGAAGCGACGCTCAACAAACGACGATACAAAACAAAAACTTACTTAAGGGTAAATCCATTACAGCACAATTTACATCCAAACAAAGTATAAAAGCGCTATTTTAAGCGCTACCAACGCACTAGAAGACTTCACGTTTTTTGTGTTACTTGATCGAAGAGTGTGTGGTTTAAATTTGTGTTTGCTTCCTCCATTTCACATTCTTTTTTTATGCAAAAACGTTTTTTTTATGAAATATTTCATTATTGTGTTAAACGCTAACTTATTTCTTTTTTGATGTCGCACCTTGACGTGTTTTTGTATCATGTGCAATAATAGAATGATCACATTAAACATGAACTCTTTTTGTTTAGTAGTAAATAGGCACAGGCAGTTATTAAATATTCTAACAGTGGCAATATTAAAAATACAAACATAATATGGATTTGATGATGCATTCTCTATAGTTTATTTGAGTGTACTGTATATGTATCCCTAAAAGACAGGGGGTCGAAGCGTTTGACTTTTTAGGTTTGGTTCGGGTTCAACGATTCTTTCGAAATCCGGTGAAGTGACCATATAAAAGTTCCAGGTCTGACGTTTAGTTAAGACAGCGGTTGGCATGAAAAACATAAAATGTTGTGAAGGATCGGGGCAAAAATAGGATCTAATATACACTCAATATGACGTCATATACTGTTACGCTATGAAAAAAACTTACGAACCTATTATAACATTGGGAGTTGTGTGCCACAAAAGTCAAATTTTGAAAAAAAATAGTTCGCGTAAAGCGCCGAGCACAGTTAAAGTATATGCACATTGATCCATATATTGGCAGTACCAAGTGGCGTGGCTGTTAACTGAAAGCTACAATGTTGCACAGAAACTTTTAATGCGTTTAACTTTTAAAATCTTCGAGTTACCAATGTTTTATTTACACAAATTACCATATCGCAAAGACGGCACAAAAAACGGGCCATAAACGAAATATGACATTACCTTATTAGATTAAAAATGTGAATCGGGATGTTTCAGAGATTGGAAAACCAATATATATTAATTTTGTTGATTTCCAAAAAATCGTTCAAAGAAGTCAGTATAGAGAGTGTGGTGCTTTTTGTGTGTGAAAACGCCCAAAGGCCGAAGCACGCGTGAAACATACGAGAAAGACAGTTAACTTTTGCGCGCAGCCAATTGATACCTCATACCAAAAAAAACGCTGGAGGTAAAGCGTTCATTTCGGGGCATTTTGCGTTTTCTTAAATAACTTTTTTTTTAAATGGTGTGCAACTTTTCTGCATGCCATCGCACGTAAGTGAAATTATTTTCGGCAACTTAATAGTTCTGATCATTTTTGTTATAAATATTTCCTGTTGAAATGTTTAAACACCAACCATTCACGTGTGAAATAAAGTTAGCAAAAGTACAAAAGTTGCCGTAAAGAATTTTCCGCAAATTCATCAAGATGCGAATAACCCAAATATATCTTATCAAACAAATAACTTAATAAGAAACTGCCACAAAACTGAAAGAACCTGACCCATCCAATCAAAAATCAAAATATAAGTTTTTCTGAAGCGAAGAAGCCAATTTTAAACCGACAGTTCGCTAAATTTTACAACGGGCTGCAATTTCTGCCCTAATCTCCAGAAAATGTGGATCTTAAATAATACATTATGACGCCATACTGTGATGCTATAAAACAAGTTAAAACAAGCCTTTAATAAACCATCAGAACATAATGGGTGAAGTTGTTGTTAAAATAAATATAAAAGCCCATATAGGAGTAAAGTGGCCTATGTAAATGCAGAATCATTCGAAACATTCAAAATATGCTATAGTTATATCCTTGTATATTCAAAAATATACTACCTACTTTTGCACCGACACGTAGTGTAGCGCTTGGCATCCGACAGGCCGTCAAGTGGAGATCATGTGTAGTTTGGCGTAACACCTATACTGTAAACCTTTTAATACTTTAAAAGTTATATTGGAAACTGAAGTCGAATTTAAAACAAGAAAAAAAAAATAGTTTCAAGAAAAAAAAATTAGTGTCGAGCGTTGCGTGTTCCAAAGATTATCTGGATTGGAAACAAGGCGTTACAAGATAGACTATCACGGCAGAACCCTGCAGAAATTAGGCAAACGCGAACTAAATGTTGTACTAGCATTCCGGACGACAAGAAGCTATTATATTAACGATGCGTTCTATAATATCCATAGTGAAAACGTCAAATAAAGAATGCGTTTAAAACGGGATTTACGGCCAAATATTTTGCCATAGAATGTAGTCCTAACATTTATTCTCGATTTTATTGCGGCTATAGATTTATTAAATTAAAATTATTATTAAAGGTCAATGTAAAGCAGAGAACGACATGGCAACCTTTCATATTAATTTATTTGTATTTCGAACTGCAGTACCAAAGCAATTGTTGTCGCCGTTGTGTCGCAAATGTTAGATTAGTGTTAACTTACTGACGTAATTTTTAGGCCTATTACTGTTGACGTACAGCAATTTTTGAAGTTGTTACGAAAGCGCAACATTTTGACCGGAACTAAATAGAAGCGCTGTCTTTAGCCAATATTGTTTTCGGCCACTGCCCAACGCCCACATACGCTCCCACGCATTTGAAGGCGCCCGCTAAGGTTGATAAGCTGCACGCGATAGACGTTAGGTACCAATTGCGACAGACAATATCCCCATTTTATGCGGCTGTTCTAATGTGGAAACCATTTCGACGCACACTCGTGTATCCCCAGGCCAAGTTTTATCATGATTCATCTGCCCACGCCAAGCCGTTTTTGAGTAAAAAGCTATCCACTGCGGCCTATAAAACTGGGGGTTGTTGCTGCATATTCGAAGACTTGAGCTGGAAACGTGCAGAATTGCACAGTAACGTCGGCAAGATTTAGCTGTTATGTATAAACGTTTGCATATATTTAAACTCTCGATAATTGATAGCTGGCTGTGGTATGTATAGATAAATTATTATCGCGTGTCTTTTGTTTATTACGTTGAAATATTTAATCTTAGAAAGGGTTAAATTTTCATTTATCCGCAATTTTCTGTATGTTTGCTAAGAAAACTCGACATATTAAAATAATAGAAACTCTTTGCGATTACTCGAGTTCGCAAATCAAAAAAACTTTGATTAATTTACAGTTTGTTTGACAGGGTATGAGCCTGCTCTTGACTTACGGACAAAACAGTTAATTTAAATTGATGCTTGCCTGACGCCATTAACAATGAAATTTAAGGGACCTACCCCGCTTTGCTTCGACAGTGACGTACTATACGCGCTTGCGTCATAAATCGCCTTGAACCCGATTGACTCGTTTATTGTTTTACAGCCCCAAGAGTGTATCACTGTAATTATCACCTGTTGACCAACCGAAAGACCGCACGACAAGAGTCATAAAAGCGCAGTTCGCAAACAGACGCAACACTTGAGGGCAACTTTTAGGCCTCGCACTTCTCTCGAAACGCAGCAGTTTTTATTTCGCGTCGCCGGCCAAGAATCAGCCAACATGAAAAGTGAGTACTACGAATACGAGTGCGATATTATGCTTCTGAGCAACATGGAAACATAGATTACTTAAGTGAGAATGGGTTACGTCGTTTTTTGTAGTGGGTTTTCCGGGCATAACCGATATTGATCAATGGTCAAAAGCTTTAGTCATATGAAGTCCACATGCTCTAATCAACACGAATGTAAAAAAATAGAAAAATAAATGCTGCGTACACGGGGCGAAATGAATCAAGTTATTGCTATAGGGGTATAATAATTATTTACTGTTTTAACTTGGTTCTAATAAACTATGACCACGTTACAGCTGGTAAACTGACATTGTCCTAATTTGCAGTTCGAATCATCGGTTTGTAGCACTGTTGCATTTTCGTATGTATTATTACTTTCAAGATCAAATATGTAAAAAAGTGATCTTGAGACTGTTTATGGAATCAATTCCTAAAATTTTACAGAAATATATATTTCGCCTATAAGGCCATCGTCAGCTTCTTAATCTGAATGATTCAGCTTATGTAAAAAAAGTTATTTTTCTAATTACTTGTTTTAACATTCAGAAGTCGGTTTGCTGTTTTTATTGGCGTTTTTCACAACGGCCGACGCAACAAGGCGGACAAAAGCAGATTGCATTAAGATTTTGGAAGAAAACCAAGACGATTATGACATCACGGAGATAAACGATTGCGCCAGACGTAAGATTTGGTTGTATCTCATCTATATAGCGCTTTAAGTATACGTTTATTTCAAAGTTTGGAAAAGGTTCGACATTTTTTTCCCTGTTGGCACACAAATTTAGATAGAAAATTTGCTGCCTAACTCCGGGTAAGCGCAAGGGGCACGAGAGTAGCTCTAGAAAATGCTGATCGAAGAACTACATTTTCAAAATAAACGATGGCTTTAAAATTCCTAAAGTTTTTCTCATTTTATTTACGGAAATCTTTTGTTTTAAATTTATTAGTCCGTTTTTGGAAGGTCTTAATAGTTTTCAGAGATAACGAAACAAATTACGACAATACGTGACGTCATTTTCAAGTAAACTTAAGAAACTTCCTGTATCGGTCGAACTCAAATATGCAACTAAGATTTGGTGTCAATATATAATTTTTTAATTTACTAAATGCTTCATTTACGAGGGTGAATTATACTTTAACGTCATGTAAGTTTTTTTCGCATTTGAAAAATATACTTTTATTTTTTTCTGAGGGGGAAATTTAGCCTCGTTGTCCGTGCCCTGATACACCCCTGGCTCGATCTAAAGCAGTGGTTCCAAACCTTTTTGTCCTGCGCGACCTTTTAGTCGATATTCGACTCTAATTCCCCCATACAAATTTATTTTGCTAAAATGTCGTTTACAATAATATTTTAATGTAATTCTCAGAACGGAAATTAAATTCTTATCGAAAAATCTAGCATTATCTAAGTCACATGATATACACAAACAAAATGACATCACAATCAGCTCAATCAAGTAATCTAGACTTGCACAATAATTCGTGAACAAGTACAAAGCTCTATTTTTTTCGAAATTTATTCGTACATCCACGTTCTGCATTGCTGCCTTTAAACTATACGAGAATTTTATTTTTCTTATCTCATGTTTGGCAAATGCAGCAACAACACATAGCACAGACAGTAAGAGATTAATACTATTACACAAATTCCCCCTACAAATGCCCGAATTCCACCTGGTTGGGAGCCACTGATCTATACAGTGTTGCTTGAAGCAGCCGTCATCAATAAAAATACGTTTCTTGCGGTGCATTTCAGAGGTCTACAGCGACGTCGGAGGCCCGCAAGTGGATTGTCCGGACCTCGACTGTTTTGTGGACAGCGTTTGCTACCTCGGTCACAAACAAGATACCGACGGGTGTTTCACGTGCGAATGCATCGGCGATGACGACGACGAAGCAGGTGGGTAGGAAACAAGAGACAGCGATGCTATTGCGTTTATCGTGTATATGGGGAAATGCTCAAGTTTTGAAACAGCTGTTGTGCGCGAGGAACGTTGGGTCGAGATCATCAGGTTTTTGTTAAGTCAAATACTACTTAACATGCTGTTAACGTTCGCATATTCAGGAGTGCTCATTTTGATCTTTTGAGATTGGATGTGCTCGTTTAATTAGCATTATACAAAACGCGTCCCCTATTTCAAGGAGTGGAAGCGCAGTTGCCGTGGAGTTGATCGTTTATTCACTTTATGGAGATTCCTTCTCAGCATTCAAATTGCTTCATAGCAAAGCGTTGGATGAAATGCACGACATCAATAGTTAAAACGCAAATTAGGAGAATTCGGCAAATAATAACTGCAATCAAATTTAGAATTAATTACATTTAGCTCCAATAAAGACTGTGACACTGATAAAGTGTCTGTTCATCAGTTGCTCGACGTGATGTCTAATGCTGTGAGGCCAAAACTTGTCTTGCAAATAGTGTAGAACGTTGTAATATTAACTTACTATACTTGTAAAACTTGAAACACACGCGCATAAAGATAAGCAACGTTTTTTTCCCGCTTTGAAATACAACAACATATATCAAAACTGTATTTGCCAATTAAAAATTCTGGCTATACTAAAATCGATAAAGTTAATAAACTTAACACACCTACTGGCCTGAAGAAAACTTTTAAACAATATGTGAGTCCCGGCATACAGTCCAAAATGTTTAAAGAACACGGTGATGATTTAATACAAAAGTATATCAGTATAGTAAAGCGAAAAACATTCGCTTGGAATACTAGCAGATAATCTCACAATAAGCTTACCAATTTCTGGACAAGGATTTGATTGGCACTATAAAATACCGAATTTTCACATATACTTAATATATCTTTAATTTTTCTTTTAGCTTTCATTCAAAGTGACATAAAGGTCAATCAGATTATGAGAGATGTCTTGAGCGCACCTCCGGTACTGAATGGGGCTGGAAGTGGCATTCCACTATGGAACACTTATAAAAGGAGGGATGGAACATACAAAATACCATACTATGTTTCAGGCAGAATAGGTTTGTTTAAGATGGGATAATTTTATTTTCATACCATTCTTTTAGTCTTAAGTATTTCCAATCATATATTAACATAGGTATCAAGTTATATATATTTAAAACTTTTTTGCATATGGTTAGGTAATAAAAGGCAAATCTTACGTAATATTAACACCGACAAATTACACTTGGAAAAATGGCATGCAACCCCTAAAATATCGGGATTAAAAAATAAATGTTTTATCTGCAAAGTGAAAAAAAATCAGTTTAGATGCCTTTCCCTCACGAGCTGCAAACGTATTTTGCTTAAAGCAAATTACTTCATGTTTGTAAAATTGCATGCTGAATTACCTGTTTATGTGACACAGGTAGCAGCGGAAAAACGGCGATCACCCAGGCAGCTTACGACTTTGCCCAGTACACATGCCTGCGACTAGAACGAAGAACCAACGAGAAAGACTACATTTATTTTGTCAACAAGGGAGGGTGTTTTTCACCTGTCGGTCGAGCAGGCGGGAGACAGGAGGTATAGAAACCAGCTTTCACGAAATCAGCAGAATCCTCTAGCAAAACTATAGCAATTCTGAATTTTTAAGATCTTTTTAATTGTGTCTGAATTGCTAGCTTTTCTAGAGTGTTCTGCTGTTACTGATCAGGAATTAAGTCGACATTAATCTTATCTTGTAAAAGTGAAGGTGGTTTATTTTATCACATATTCAGTGCAACATTCACATAATCATATTTCTTTTAAACTGTATCATGTGAAATGGGCCACTCGATGTAATTAATTAAGGTGGCAGTGATTCTCAATTCAAAAATGTGCGCCAAAACTTGGGTAATCTTGATAATTTAACGTATTCGTGCTACAAATCGTGTGTCGCAAGCTTAAACAAAGTTTAGGAACTACTGGCGTAGGAGGCTCGCAAATGTCCCATGCTAAGAGCTAAGTGTATATGAAAGTGTCATTTCAACGAGGCGAAAATTATCTAAACGACTTATAATAGAAATATTTACAAAATTTAAATTATTATTTTTTATGGAATTACAAATTGTGTCCACAAAGTCTTTAAAAATATATTAAGTGTAAACTGAAGAACATTGGAATACATTTTTTCACTGGTATGTGTTCCGAGTTTTTATACATATTGTAAAACTTTCAGGTTTCGCTTGGCCGAGGTTGTTGGAACAAAGGGACCGCCATTCACGAGACATTGCATTCGCTGGGATTCTGGCACGAGCAAAGTCGTCCGGATCGCGACAGATACGTGAACATCAATTGGTCCAATATACAACGCGGTGAGTTTGGGCGTACATTGCTATTAACTGAGTTTAGGCTTTCCAGCCCATGCCTTCAACTAGAAAACAAAGTTGTTTGCCCGAGGTGACTCCTAATTTCTTAACAGTGATAAAAACATTTTTAACGTTTAGTGTTCAATGTACAATTTTGGCATTTACCAACGTAACCGAATGTGATCCACAGGTATGGGCTACAATTTCAACAAAAACAGTCGTATCAATTCTCGCGGCTCGAGCTATGATATCGGTTCTGTGATGCACTACGGAAGCTATGCCTTCTCGGTTAACGGGCGACCTACCATTACCGACAAAAACCAACGACCCATCACGACCCAGGTAAATATTATTAGTTATAATTTATGAAAAAACATACTTGGTATTATGCTTTCTTACATTTTGGTATCTGCTAACATTTGTGCTTAAGTGTAAAATAGACACATTGTTCTCTTTGAAATATTATTTGTTGATTCAGTTCGATTACATCGATGTCTAATCTAATGTTTAAACTCCTACACAGAGAAGGGGTTTCTCGCGACGAGACATTGATCAAGTAAACAAAATGTACGGCTGCAAAACCGGGGTGACCTCCATCACCACTGCTCGGCCTGTGGTCACGGCCACTGCCCGTCCTGCTACTACCAGGCCAGTCATCGTGACTGGTTGCCGAGATGCCAGCGTCAACTGTCGCAGTTGGGCCAGCAGTGGAGAGTGCAAAAAGAACCCGAGATACATGCTCACCTCATGCTGTCGCAGTTGCCGAACCGGTAAGGATAACATGAGTTATAACCTGTTGTTACTAGCCTTTGTATATATATATATTTTTTTTTTTTTTTCTTTTTATACATATAGATATATACACTCAAACACGCTTCACAATTACAAAATTATCAGCGTTTTATTATACGTAGTTTTCGGATGGTCTTAAGGATGATCTTAGATTGTAAATTTCTCGAATTTCTAGATATTGCATAACGACTGAACACGTATGAAGCTAAAATAACTGCTTATTTTTTGCTACAAATGCAAACACAAAGGATCAACGAAGAACCAAAAACTCTTGCTTAACATCGCTAACGGTCGAAAATAAACGTTTCGTTATGCTCTACAAGCGCTAAATAAAAATCACAAATTATACCCAGGGCCGCAATACAAATGAACAAAATATGCATTCTGTAACCATACATCACATATTAGCTAAAACTCATAAAATCGCCATGCTTATCGTTACGCTTTATGATGTCTGACATTACAAGAATACTAAAACACATGAGGCAATAAAATAGTTAATAATTTATTTGAAGATTATAAGAGCATCGCCGGCCGCACAAAATTGTCTTACGGGTCGTGTATTTTAGGCCCCTTAGATTAAACTATACTATTACAATTACAGTAAAACCAACAGGGAGAGGTTGCAGGGATTCGAACAGACAGTGTCACCGCTGGGCATCGATTGGGGAATGTGCCAAGAATCCGCTATACATGCTTAAAAGCTGCTGCAAAAGTTGTAAGTATAAGTATTTCTATGTAAAAATAACACTGGAAAGCAAAATTACTTTTTGTATTTCCAACGCAAGCGGCGAATTTAAAAGTCGCCCAGCGCATGATTTAACGACATAAGCAAACGAATAACATTATATTTTACATATATGAGTATACCATGTAATTTTAGCCTATATATAACATACATTTTATAGCGTACTGAGAGAAAAAACTGTTTGACATAAAAAACAGCAAACTTGTTTTGCATCGATTTCAGATTCAAAAGAGTATAGGTATATAGATAGCTAATCTTTATACTAGAAAATATAGTATAGGAAAATATAGTATTTGCTTTCGAAAGAATTCCTAGTGATACAAAACATCAAAAAGCAACGACGTCAAATAAATCCTAACGTTTCTACCCTTACTTTTTGTGGCAGGTTGCAGAAATACACAGGGGTATTGTGATAGCTGGAAAAAGAGCGGATACTGCAAAGGAACTTACGCGTCCTACATGAAAGCAAACTGCAGAAAAAGTTGTGGATACTGCGGTTAAACTGACATGTTCACTTGTAAATAAATCAAAAACGACTACCATTATTAGGATGATTTACTTGTGTTTTAAAGCATCAAAATAAATTGTACACTTTTTGAATGAATAAAAGGGGGTCGTAGTAAATTTTATTGCAAATCGTTGATGTAATACAAAGACTTTGCTCCAAAACACACCAACACGAAACAACTCATTTATCTTGCAGTTTTTGTCCGTCCAGCTAGCAAATATTTTGTGGTTTCCATTCTTGCCCTGCCAACAGCTTTTTTTTGCAAAACATCTAAGTAAGCTTACAAGCTGTAGCCAGGGCTGCGGCGTCGGTTAAAAATAACCCAAGACCGACTCCGGAGTCCCGAGTCCGACTCCGGCAAAAAGTATGATGACAACTTACGTAACGAAATAAGGTTGATATTCAGAAATCCACTTCTAGGGGTGTCATATAATTCAGTCCCTCACAATACATGGTTGGAAAATATCCCACCATATGCTATTCCGCCTTCAAAATTTACTGTTCGCGGCCATATCAGTTTCAAAATTTAAAACTGCGCTACGCACATCGGACTCGCGACTCGGGTAGTTTTACGTTGTCTTACTCGAGTCCCTCTATAATGCTGTTTCCAGTTTTTAAGGGTTTAACTTGAGGTTTAACTAACAGTTAACTTTGTAACTGTTAGTATTTTACGACTGTAATGTAGGTGCCATCCAATTGTTCAAATTAGTAGCCCCATAATTTATTATCGAGCCCAAGTCGTTATGAGAATATTCAATGGTTAGTTTTTCCTTTTTTCTAGCATGATCACCGAATCTATATTTTAGCTCACTTTTTGCAGAAGCTATAAAAACATAACGTAAAGGGCTTACCGTACCGAAGAGGTTCATTCTGTTAATTTATTGCACTCAATCTGTTAGACCAGTGCCGTCATTTTTTTCTACGTAGTCGTGCCTTGTACCCATTGTAGTCGTGCCTTGTACCCATATGAAAAAAGGTTTGTTTTTTGTCAATTACACGTAAGATATTAAAAATACCTCATTATGAGGTCGCACCTGTACAATTAATACCAGATTGCAGAAAAATAAAAAGTTTATTTAACTGATTTTGCTTTTTTTCGAAATGTCCAAGTCTGGTGTATTTTATTACTATTGCGTGTATTGCTATTAAATCTGTGATATGCCAGCAAATCTTTTAAAATTGCGAATGGTTATTATAAGTTTTGCCTTTGCTGAGTATTTTTAGTGTTAAGTGCACTTACGTCACTGTTTTCAAATGACTTGACTTAAGTGCACTGTTTTTGTAAATCAATAATAGCCTATATTGCTTAGTTTAATATTTTTGTAATTTTTATTAACATGAAATACAATTGCCCAATAGAAATGTATAATGAACCTGAGGCCATAAACGAAGGCTTTTAACAGCAGCACGTGTATTTATGGACACGAACCGACAAGCCACACGAAAAATAAAAAAAATATCGCACCAAATGTACAAAAAGCTGTAACGTATTTGGTAAAAATTGCTCGACATATTTAGACATTTTTCAACAAATTTACACCAGGGCGACCTTCAACAATTTTACATGTTTGTTGAAACATAAATATCCACTCTTTTCCAGTGGATATATGTCCCCGCCAAACTCTATTGGTTTTAAGACCAAAATGGAAATTGTTTTCGCGTTTCGCGCAAATCTCTTTTGTCTTTCAAGTTCCACGTGTTTTTGAGCGTCTTCACAGACAAAGTTCGCCCTCTGCACTGTGACACTCTTTCAAACCAAAATTTGTCAAACTTAGCTTAATATTTGCAAATTATTTTTTTGCGCTTCGATCGAATGTATTTCGTCTTTAAAATATGAACCATGTCCCGCGTGTTTTCCGCGCTTGGCACGATGCCTTTTTGACGCCCTTTTTCTGCAGATCGACTTTAGTTGCGTATTTGCGCACAACTTCCAACGTAATAACAGATGTTTAGCGTGATAGTATGACGTCATATGGCGTGCATCTGAGATCCTATTTTTGACTCGGCCCGCTACAACATTTTATATTTCTTTTGCAGCCCGCGGTAAAAAATTATTCCTCTACTAATGTGCTTATGTCTAAGAATGATGCTTATTTTTTAATTGTGTGCTTATAGTTTGCCTTATTTTGGAATTTATTAGGCCTCATTACAATTTTTTTGAAGTGTTTCTTATATTTCCTTCGTTTGACGACAATCAAGGTAATAAAGTTTGACAAAATATGTTATACCTGTCCGGCAATTGTAAATCCTAACAGTTATCCGGCCCCCGATGGTCAGGCACTACAATTATCTGGCCCTTTGAAAATAAACGTTTTCTGAATTCAACCAAATAAACGCACTTTTCGGCGCCTCGCCCGTATTTGGCGCGGAGAACAACAATTAAGTGTTTTTAGGATTATTTGTATTTGGATGTGTCCCCCCAAAAAATCCTGGAACCACCCCGAGTTATTTTTTTTTTACTTAATTTTCTTAGCAGATGGTAACCCTGTGTATATTGCAGACGATAACAACCGCCAATGTCGCAACGTTTGTTCAACTGTTGATTTTGTTAAGAGAGAGAGATGTTATCACTGGCATTTTTAGGAATAGAAAAGCTGCTATTCGAGTCCGAGTCATATATGCGTCCACAAAATACGCAATAACAAATATTACCGATTTCCTTAAAAAATATTAAACTAAAAATGACCACAGTTTTTGTACAGGAATCGTGACAAACGGAAAAAAGAGACGACAAGAGAAACAAACAAACAAAAAACGTGACTTTACAAAAAATTAATACGTTACCTTTTATTACCGTTTTACAGACCGAATGAATTATTAACGCTCAGTTGATTGTTGAAACGTTTTTGCAACGTTGGAGCATAATGGTTGGAGGTTGTAGTAAGACGTAATAAGAATATCAAAGCCCATACAGAAGTAGGTATCATTTTGGACGTTTCGAATAACTCTTTATTCATTTTCAACCAACGTCTTATTAACACTTTTTGCAACGTCGTGTTAACACTTTTAGCGTTCAGCCGACGAACCTGTAAACATTTTTTGCATGCGCTTTGTTCATCATTTCTTGGCTACCATCGACACCGTCAATAACACCTTTGAATCCCGATCGTTTCAAATTTTCTCCCATCAGACCAGTTCCTGCAATTAAAAGAATTGCAAAACGTAGTCAACAATAATAGGGGTGCGGCGCAAAACCTGTTTTTAAAAACTGCAAATAACGGTAAATTGCACAATTGATAGCATTTTCATTTGTCAAATTTCTCGATTGTTGTTAGTCAGCAAATATGGGTGAATCAGCAAAAGCACTAAGAGCCTTTTCTCCCTAGCTCAAATTCAAACAATGCTGTTACTCAGCAAAACTTGATGAAAAAAAATAAGTATACCAATAATCTATTTCTGTTGTATGACGAACGAGTTTCACGTGATTAGACACAATCATACTAACGTAAACTAATATTTATGTCGTTATAGGGGTATTAAAGACGTTAGGATATAAATGGGACGCTAATGATTTTTGACCAACTCTTACAACTTTTTGATTAGAGTGGAATAAATCCAATTATAACTTCGTACGTTGTGTAGAGTTCATGTGTGTTGTTCCAATTCCGTTTATTGGACATTCTAGTGAATTACCTACGGTAAAATATTGTACGGGTGCCGCAAACTATTTAATATTTCTGAGGTGTGCCGCTAGCAATAAAAGGCTGAGAAACACTGGTTTAAATGGTAATTTGAATCTTTTGTCACCGTTGTTGACACTCAGGCGGCCAGTTTGATTATGTACACAAATCTCTGGTTACTTGTCACATCTGATGCACTAGCAGCGTGATATTTTAAAAGTTATGGGTTGTTCCTGCAAATACATCCGTTTAGGGACAAAAGCAGTAAATAAAACTTTCAAAAGTATACATTTTAAAGCGTAAACAAACCGGCAGCAACGTCGAGGAACAGGGAAGTTTCGCTGTCAAAAGAGTTGGCCGGCATGTGGTTCATCAGCAGCTTGGTGACTACGCTCGGCAAACTGAAGCCAAGTGTACTACAGTCGCGTTCATAAATTGATGCGTAATCGTCGTAGTTGGTGACGACGGCACACGCGTCGTTGTTGTCAATATGCTCGTTGTACATACGATTCCAGCTGGTGGTGTACTCGTGGCAATCGATGTCCATTACTGCGGCTTTAATTGTCAACCTGAAGCGCGCCTTAAGGGAAATGAAAGAAACAAATAAGCCAAACTAAAGATAGCCTGTATACAAATTATAATTTGGCCACAATCATTAATTTTTGCATTTAAACCAGTGTTGGCTTTAATTATAGTCGCCTCTACGGTTTCAGGTTAATGTTACACGTTAATGCTTCTAGATACAATTTAAATCCGTGTAATATGCATTGCTTCCAATATTTAATATTTTCTTAATTCCGTTTTAGCAATTTTTTAGTAAATCAAACTCTGAGCAACAGATTTAAAAATATATGTTGTAAAATCCTACAAATGGAAGAAAATTTAATCAGAACAGGCGCAGAGTAATTTCTAATGTTCCGTAACACTGAGCTAACTAACTCATAAACTATTTCCTTTTGGAAAAGGCGTTTGAAGCAGTTTGTTTTTTCAGGTTGCTGTGAAACGGCTACTGCCTTCCTCCAACACCTGATTTTCTTAGCGGAATACAAACAAGAATATTTCTCGCCACATTATATATCCTTATAAATATAACGTAATTTAATTAGCCCTGAATCTGCTTTCAATAACACTCAAGAGAAAAGAACTGATCGTTCTTATGTCTGATTGCGTCAGTGCAAAAATGTACTTGACCATAACGCCAAATCGATTGCAATGAATATAGCCGAGGAAAGCGTGTAACGATTAGGACAAGGCGCAGATGGAATTAAATTAACGTTTGGTCTAAAATAATTTATTTTCTGCTAGTTCAATGGTTGGCCATCTTAAACTGACAAATCAACTTGACAATCGGACTTATAATTATAACAACAAACAGAAAGTAAGTTTATCGAGATATAAAACTTAGTTTAAAGAAGGTCAAGACATCCACAACGTTATGCTTGCACTGTAAAAGTAGTATCATGCCTAATGCAACACAAAAAAAACCTCGTCATTGATTGCACGTTAAAAAATATTTGCAGTATTATTTTAGGTAAATGGTCTTTTACAAGACGACAGACATGTTTTTTTATTGAACTTCATGAAATAACTTACTATCAGCCCAGAGTTAAGTTTGTGAGGTCCACTGGATTTGCAACTGTGCATTACTTCACCGCCTAATTATTTATTTTAATAATTTAAATTAGTGCAAGTATATCAACTCAACAGAATATTGGCCAAACCTACTCTTGAGGGTCTCTTTTTTACTACAAAGCTATTATTTTTATTTTTCTGACAAAATGCTTCTTACGCAATGGAATGTATTATCAGTGCTTATTCATGCTGACTCAAGATGTTTTCGAAGCTTTTTTTGAACATTTGGTAGGTTGTGTGTGCAAATAAAATGCATAATAAACAATGCATTTTTGTAGAGGGCTTACATGCGCCGCAATACAAACCCTGCCATTTCCCAAGTTGGAGATTGTGCGCTTTCGCAACCCAAGTGTGTAAAAAATAAAGTGTGGGAACACTACTTACGGTAAACTCAGTGCTTGGACAACAGTATGTGATAAACCTCTTCCTAAACACCAGAGATTAGAAAATAAATAAAATATTGCTGTATTTATTGTACTAGAGTTTACAAACACATAAAACGTACAATGTTGAACCAAAAGCTTTTTTGTTTGGGGGGAGGGGGGGACTTTTAGATTTCCTCTTATACCAAGGGTCAGGTAAGTTTTGTTGACTGTTTTGTGTATTTTTGAAGTAAGTGTTTAGCAGAATTATGTCCAAGAACTTTTATAATAAAATGCATTATAAATCTAGGCCTACCATATGTCCTCTTTGTAGGAGGATTTGTCCTCTTTTCTCAAGAAAACTGAATGGTGCTCCGAGGGCGCTCAAAAATGCCCAAATGTCCTCTTTTTAGGAATTTTAAATTAAAAATTGGATCAGTTTCGTAGGTCCTGATGGTCGTATATAATTTCAATGATATTTCATGTAAACAAGTTTTACGGTCGTTAAAAATGATCGTTCCTTGTTGGCAAAAGTTAAGGGAACCGTAAAATAAAATTGATTTGTTGTATTTTTGTCTGTTTTTGTAACTTTTGCTTTGTTTTTGTAAGTTTTGCCTGCAACTAGCAAGGAAATGTCATCAAACTCAAAACGTAACAATTCTACTTTTTGTTTTACTTGCCAAAAATGTCCTCTTTTCGGGTCCTGAAAATATGGTAGCCCTATATATATCTCACAACTTTCTCTGTTTTGTTTGACAAGTGTCGAATTTGGTACTTTGTGATTCAACAAATCGATTGCAAAATGGGTCTCTGTTTAGTTGTTTAATAATGTTTAAAAATTTATATCTTTTTGGTGATTAGCTATTTCTCTATTGTGCAAGTATAGTAGACTCTTAACGTAGTCCTAACATTTTGGTAGAAGGGTAGAGTAACATATATCCAGTTTTTTTAACTCTTGAAAAAATCCATTCAAAAGATCAACGACTGTTTTTTTCCTTATTTAACAAAACACAAAAATAAACACATGTACAAAAACCATACAACGTTACCTGTTTCACGTGTAGTAACACCTGCAACCGCGTGCTTTGTCTTTTCTTTTAGATTTTCAATAATGGCATCAATGATTTTGATCAAAACCAGCTGCAACAACTTGTTGCATTCCTAGAACGTCGCATGCATTTTTGCAAACATGCGCATATTTTCTGTACAGCAATTCTGGTTTAGGGTTAAGTAAATATTCCTCTACAGTTGATTGGATATATAATGCAGATCAGTACAAACGTCTGCTTCATCAATTATTATAGTTTTAGCCATTTTTGCAGCCATAGAATAATGCTTTCCACTTCTTGAGGTGATGCATTAGTTGTGGTGGCAGTACGATAACCAGGACATTCGGCATATAGTATCCCTGATCTCTTGATCTATTTCGATGACAATTAGGTCAATTTCCTTGTTCAGGCTGTTACTTGCTTCTGTATTCATCTTAAGGAATGTTTTCTATCCAAAAAAAAAAGTATCGTGGCTCGCTTTTTATTTATTGAAACAAACTTTGAGCAAAGTTTAAAACGTCCTTTGCAAGTTCAACTACCAGCAAAAACAAGTAAAAATGGTCACGTGGCAACGCTCCATCCAACCGTGACCAATCTACAGAGGTTCAACGAAATGCATTTGTTTATTAAAAGTAAATACTGACGGATAATGTCCGGATTCAACACTGAAAAGGTCCGCATTCGGACCGGGTTCCGCCAGTTGAGTAGCCATGCTTTAGTTTTGTCAATGACTTGACTTAAGTATTGTTTTTTTAGGTTAGTAATGATGTATTGTTTAGTTTAACTTGAAAGTTCGAATAACATAGCATATATTTGCCAATAGAAATGCATAGTGAACCTAAACCTCCAAACTCAGGCTATTATCAACAGCACTTGTATTTATGGACACGAGCCGACAAGCCACACAAAAAATAAAAAATATTTGCCACCAAATTTACAAAAAGCTGTGACGTATTGGTTCAAAATTGCTCGACATATTACACATTGCACTATAGAAATACATTTGTATTCGCAGATAAATTAAGGTTTTGCAGTTCACTTTGGTTGCACAGACTCGGTGGAATTAATCTTGTTTACCACAACAACATGTGCAAAATAATGTAGTGCATAGGAAAACAATGGTTGGTTAATCAAATGGTCGCCATTCATAGTTAATAAAAGCATCTAATCTATCATAGCACCGTTGTTAGAATCGGATAGATATCTTTATCGTTTGAACTTTAAATGAAGGATTCATGTGGTTGAGTACCTCAAAGAATAAGTTGTAGAAAATAATATAACTAGATTTTAAATCTTACGATAACAATAAACAAAGGAATACATCGGGGCCTTTTTGCCGTCGGTACTAGACGCCAGATCCATTTCGTATTGAACAGCCTTAAAGTCGATCACTTTTGCCCAGGTTCCGTTTTCTTCCATTGTGTCGGCGATTGAGTTGAGTTGTTCGATGTAATGTTGATTAGTGGCGTTATTACGCACCGTGAAAACCACCAGCGCACCGGGTCTCGCCACTCGGCAGAACTCCTGAGTAACAAAGTAAGGGTAACGAAAGAGAATCAAATATAATAGCTAAGAGAATCGCTCACGTTAAAATCGTATTATCAGTTCCTGCTTCGCGGAACTGGTTAAACAAAACCGTGCTGGCTCAGCAGTTGGTAACTGATGTAATAATCAACGTTCGATTTTTAGCTGGCTCAGCAATACGCGCAAGCACTTGTGACAATGCAGGTAAATAACAACGTCTGGCATTTTCTCACGTTGAGCAGCTCGGGCCTCACGTGGGCCTGTGAAAGCGCGGCGATGCATGTCAGCACGTCGTACGAGTCGTTCTGGATCGGCATTGGTGTGTCGGGCGACAAAAACACTTTCGTCAGCTTTCTGCGTGAAGGAAAGGAAGGTAATGTTTGTCAGTCGTTAAAGGTTGTGAATAGTGCGACGTGTAGAGCGACGTGGCGAGTTATGTCACCCTTGTGTATACTGCTGACGATAACAACCGCCAATGTCGCAACGTTTGTACAACTGTTGGTTTTGTGGAGAGAGATATGTTATCACTGGCAGTTTTAGGAATAGAAAACCTGTTATTCGCGTCCGAGTCATATATACGCCCACAAAATACGTAATAACAAACATTACCAACTCTTAAAAAAATATTAAAAGTGCAAATGACCACAGTTTTCGTAAAGGAATCGTGGCGGACTCAGGAACAAAAAGTGACGTTAAAAGAAACAAACAAACAAAAAAGTAACTTTTCGACAAATGAACACGTTACCTTCTATTACCGTTTTACAGACCGAACGAATTATTAACGTAGACCAGCAATGACAATTTAGGGAATACACAGTTGATTGTTGAATTTTTTTGCAACGTCGTGTTAACACTTATAGCGTTCAGCCGACGAACCTGTAAACATTTTTTGCATGCGCTTTGTTCATCATTTCTTGGCTACCATCGACACCGTCAATAACACCTTTGAATCCCGATCGTTTCAAATTTTCTCCCATCAGACCAGTTCCTGCAATTAAAAGAATTTCGAAACGTAATAAAACATAACAGGGGGGCGGCACAAAACTTATTTTTGAAAACTGCAAATAACGGTGAATTTGCAAAATTTATAGCATTCTCATTTGTCATATTTCTTGATTGTTGTTAGTCAGCAAAATATGGGTGACTCAGCAAAAGCATTAGAGCCTTTTCTCCCTAGCTCAAATTCAAACAATGCAGTGACTCAACAAAACCTCATGGAAAAAGATAAGTATAACAATAAAAAAAATTTATCATACAACAAACGAGTTTCACGTGATTAGACACAATCATATTAACTTATCCCAATATTTGTGTCGTTTGATGGATATTAAAGACGTTAGGTTTTATTTGACCCACCAATAGTTGAAATGGTAATTTGAATGTCACCGTTGTTGACCCTCAGACGGCCAGTTTGGTGTCATAAAAAAACAATTCCGCTTGGTTTTATTATAAACACAAAATCCTTGGTTACTTGTCGCATCTGATACACTAGCAGCGTGACATTTTAAAAGTTTAGGGACAAAAACAGTAAAAAATACTTTTTAAAGTATAGATGCGTGAAACAAACCGGCAGCAACGTCGAGCAACAGGGAAGTTTCGCTTTCGAAAGAGTTGGCCTGCATGTGGTCCATCAGCAGCTTGGTGACTACGCTCGGCAAACTGAAGCCAAGTGTACTACAGTCGCGTTCATAAATTGATGCGTAATCGTCGTAGTTGGTGACGACGGCACACGCGTCGTTGTTGTCAATATGCTCGTTGTACATACGATTCCAGCTGGTGGTGTACTCGTGGCAATCGATGTCCATTTCTGCGGCTTTAATTGCTTGTCGACCTTACGCGTGCCTTACGGGAAATGAATGAAACAAATAAGCCAAACTATAGCCTGTATACAAATCTGCAAGATAATTTTAAACTTTCAAAAAAAAAATAAAAATCCAGCTGAAATTTTTACAATATATGTTGTAAAATCCCACAACTGAAAGCTTTTTGAGCAAAGTTATTCTGAACAGACGCAGAGTAATCTTTAATGTTCCGTAACACTGAGCTAACTAACTCATGAACTGTTTCCTTTTGGGAAATGCGCCTGTGGCAGTTTGTTTTCTCAGGTTGCTGTGAAATGGCTACTGCCTTCAAACCATACCTAATTTACTTAGTGGGAATGCAAACAAGCATATTTTTCGCCTTATATAGCCTTATAAATATAACGTAATTTAATTAGCCCTGAAACTGCTTTCAATAACACTCACGAGAAAAGAACAAAAATGTTCTTATGTCTGATTGCGTCAGTGCAAATTAGTACGTGACTGTAACGCCAATTCGATTAGGATTAATATAGCCGAGGAAAGCGTTTAACGACTGAGACAAGGCGTACAGATTTTTTTCGCATTGGTCGTCAAGCTGGGATAACGTTAAAGTAGTATTTCGCCCAACGTAAGAAACAAAAAACCTCAGCATTGGTGGAAATGATTACCAGGTTGAAAAATAAAACTAACACATATACTTAAAAGCAACACTGCTGCTACTTGAACAGAACGGTTAATCCGTAGCCTAAACTGGATGTCTTATTTATAAACGTCACTGTTACTTAATTAACAACGTCACTGTTTAGCCATACGAGGTTAACTCACATCTTATGACCAATCAGTGTGGCACGCGGAAGTAGTTACAGGGGTGAAAATACTTAGGGACAAGACGGCCGCAGTGCTTAATACTTGCAGTCCTGCACGCTAGCTGCAACGTTCCGGCCGAGCAAAAAAAAACTTCGTGTCATATACTAAAGGTAAAAAATAGGTAACTTCAAAAAACTTTTTAGAAACAACGTCATTTCGTAACCTAAAGGCAAAAATAGATATCTCTAAAAAAAACCTTCTACAATTTGTTTTTCACAAAACAAACTACAGTTAAAGTGTCTAAATGGCAATGAAGTTATCAGTATGATATGGTGCTTAAAATGCATGTGTACAGTACCTAAATGCAGCATTTCGAGCACTGTAAATCAATTCAGTTCATTGAGTGAACTAATCAGACGGATCAAATCAATACGAAGAGCAATCGTACCGGTTACCTTTCCTTTATTAAAATATCTTATAAACCACATTCACAGTGACTCTATCCGAATTTGAACTGAAATTAATTCCACTGTTTTTAAGACTGGCGTTACGATAGAACGGCACATATGAGTTTTCATTCGCTGCTACGCAAATGTTGGCTTCCGCTACGTCATAAAGCAGAGGAGAAACAGTATGTTTAAAACTTAGTAATCAACGCCTCAAATAAAACTAAATAAAATCAAATACGTGGGCTGGTGAATTACATTAAAGATCGTTTAGTTGTAAAATATGCTTCATCCAAACACAGTCTATAAAATTATAGACTTCTTCGCAGATTGCACAAAGCCCGTCATTGCTGTAATTTTAATAGTTCAAAAACCTTGCGAGGTGCTGGCTGCTGTACGTTTTTAAATACAAGTTGTACCGTTGGCGCACGAACTTGTCACACCAGTGTCACGAGAGTTGTGCGTGATATAATCTGATGAGCGTATTACCAACTCATATAGGTACCTTGCAACTTTCCAAAGAAGTTGCTGCTGTCACCTGCTTTTTTCTCAAAACCAACATCGCCGAAACGCACCTACCAATTCGACAAATTCACGCCCACAAAACTTGACCAATGGGGTGTTAATGTAGGCAGGCCATTAAGCCACGGCTCGTTGCTTGTTGATATAACATCACTACCAATAAAGTGTGGGTATGCTGAAGTCAAGCTGCTGTTGTCGCACTGGTTTACTGTATATCCGTATCGATTTTACTTACATTTCTGTTGTTGCTACTTATTGTGTAAAATAACAACTGCAATGCTGATGCTATTGTGCAGGCATTGCCCATTTATTGCTGCATAGACTAGTGCAAATTAATTGATGTTATTCGCTTATCTCCCAACCTTGCCATCACTACTATACAAGAAAATGGCATTTGGTCGATGTTTCTCCGGTGTTTACCCTTTTGTTTCAAAGTGCCAATAACTAAAACATTAAAAATACTAAAATGTCAGTTTCTAAATTTGTTTTTTTTTAAGGTGTCTAAGGCTAAGCGATATTAACCAAAAATTGCAACTGTAAATACTAGTCAACCATTCTTCACTCCAGCTTCACATCAAAAGAATCTTCGTGGCCGCTTTAGGATTTAGGTTTATTGTTTGCACTAAAGCCTTTTATACATTCATATATATAAAATAAACGTTATTTTGCAAAGCATTTAAAGCAGTTGTTCTCAACCTTGTATGGCTTGCGGCACCCCTCAGAAATAATAAGAAGATTGTGGTACCCCTACAAGATTTTTCCGTAGGTAAATTACTAGAATGACACAATAAACGGAACTGGAACAACACACATCAACTCTGTACAACGTAGGAAGTTATAATTGGATTTATTCAACTCTAATCTTACACAAAAGATGTAAGAGTTGAGCAAAAATCTGATTTTTAAAGTTTCTCAATTATCTCTCGGCACCCTTAGGTATTAGAACCGGTACCCCAGGATGCCGCGGTACCCCGGTCGAGAACCACTGATTTAAAGTAGCCTGTATAAGCCACGAATCCCACAATGAGAGCAGGTAAAAACAATTACGTAGATCCTACAGATGCATTTGTCTACTCTACAGGGTGTTGAACAACATGTACAGGTTGGAGAGAGCTTTTTAGTTTGAACTTACCAGACATTCGGAAGTCACTAAAATCGCAATGAAAAAATATTTTTTAAAAGCCTATAGTCAGGCAAACAGACCGGAAGACTTGTATAGTTAATTCTTTATATCAATCTTTAGTAAGCTTTAATAATCTATATATATGACTAAAATTACATTACAGGCTATTTTTATGGAAATATATCATCACACAAATTTTAGGGTTAAATGATTTTAGGGTTAAATGAAGATATTACTTATTAGCTCGGTTTGATATACACACTAGAGTGAGCTAAAACATATTAAGCGACGTCATATCTAACACTAAATAAATACCCCCTAAAAATGCATCTTGGTCCAAGTGGTGATTACTGATTACCACCTATGTTGTGCAAGAGTCTAAGCCCAAAACCCCTTGTTCAGTAGTAAAAAAGAGCAAGCCAAGCAATATCAAAATTGGTTATCCGCCATCAGTGTGTGAAAAGCCGCCATATGCCAATGCTGTTTTATTGTTTTCGGCTTACCTTGCTTTAAACGAGCGAACCATATTGATTCAAGCCCGTGCGCTAGAGTTAAATATAGTAAAAGAACTGGCGCCTAGCCCCGTCTTTGTTTGTCAAAAGGCCAAAATGTACACTTGCGGGAATTGTGCTGAGTTTCGCAAAATCAGCAGTTCAGCAAGTTCGCCTTTGTAAAAGACCTATTGTTTGCTTGATAAAGCAGGTACACGGCGAGCTACTCAGCATGCTCTACTTTTATTAACTATACGTTTCGCACAAATTTGACCTTTTTGTAAGGGTTAAATTAGTTGTGACACGAGAATAGTAAAAAACTTTTGTCGATTTAATGTTGCGGTTTCGGGGGTGCATACTGTTTTATATCGAATATTCCATTGTTAAAATCAATCACACAGACTGAATGCACGTAGCGCTACAATGCCGACGACATTAATTGTAAGGATTGCGAAAAACTTAAAATAAAAATAACATTTCGGTTGATCTCATTGTTTAAGAACCCGAGCTTATTTTTATTTTTTATAAAATATAATATTGACTCTTGCAGTACATTTTGTCTAAATGTAATTATTTTGAAGACATACTGGGGACTGGGCGTGTCTGTTGAATAATTTCAAATTTTGACGAGCTATGGCAAAAAAATGAATTTAACTCTCCTATACGGTTTAATTAAACGGAAAACAATAAACATTGAGCATTAAGAATTGTATAGTTTCATAGTAAATTTGTTTGTAATAGCGACCAGAACAAAAACCCCAAAATAAATTTATTAGTTTTAAATTAAACTTACTGACGCAACTGAAATAAAAAAACGCATTTCCTTCAAAAAGAATTCATTTTGTTGGCTTAACATTTGTGTGTTTGACCAGAATTTGACCAAGCATTATTTAACGGCTCATTATCTCGTGGTTTTGCTTTTTCCTGGTATAGTACCGGTAGAGCACAATATTTCACATGTCGTTCGTTAATAACAATGTCGATAAAATCCCACCTGTTTCTACCTGTTAAGATTGAGGCAATTTATTCCTAATTGTCCTAAATGTGTTTCATAAAACCAAAGTTGCAATTGTTGGAACGGTGATTGTCACTAGAGTTATATCAAACCATAATTATGTTTTTCAAATATTGATTTCTAAGATTGTCTGGCAACTTTTATACAATAAAGGCGACTCTTTCGATAGCGATTACACGTTGGGCCCGTAACACATTGTTAGTTCCAAAAACAATTAAAAATGTTTGACAAGTGCTCATGTTGGATTATATTCCCAATAGATTGTTTTCAGAGTTAGCGCTATATTAAGTAAAATGTTTGTAAAAGCAACCGAATGCCGTACATGAGCCTATTTCTAAGTGAATTTGTAAATATAAAGCTGTTTGACGAGACGCCGCCAGACTTGAAAAATTAGAATGTTCAGCTTTTTAATTAAATACAATATTAAAGGTTTCAGTCTTCTCAAATTTAATTAGAATTAAATTTGCGAAAAGGTAAAACTTAACGAGAATTTAAACTAGAATTACTTTTAAATCAATTCACAATTATGTTTGACAAAATCGCATATTTCCTCCTCGACTGTAAATGCCAAAAAAATAGTAGCCTACTCAAATATTGACTTTTGGTCTAAGTAGCTTATTTGGTATAAACAAAAACTAGATTAAACCTAGGACATACAAGCGATTAGCAAATTATAATACATTAGAATTATCCACACATATCGCTCTGACTTGTTAAACTGATGCATTGATATTTTGAACCTAAAACACAAACAAATTGTTTTATTTATTTTTGTCGCCTTCTGGCCGGGTAGTCACAACATTTATCGATTATTTTGGTGTAATAAATTTTTTGCGTTAGATTCCTGCAGTATTGTAGGGACGTTAGTCCATTATCATTAAGTCATTGTTTTTAAATGACTATAGACTTGACCCACGCATTTCGGGTAAACACTTAAATTTAAGCTTTTTACGAAAAATAGCTTAGATTAAAACTGATTTAGTTGAATAAGTTTTGGTAAAATTGTAATTTCTTTATCTTTTGCGTAACAGAATATTGTTTTAATAATAAATTTCAAAGCCAAAAAGGTCGAGTAGATCGACAGCATCTTGATTAAGACGTTTCGATACGAACTTGTATCATCTTCAGTTAGTGTGACCAAAAAAAGATGATGACCAAAAAAAGATGATACAAGTTCGTATCGAAACGTCTTAAGCAAGATGCTGTCGATCTATTCGACCTTTTTGGCTTTGAAATGTATTATTAAGCTACATTACAGATCCGTGCATAGTGTACCCAAGAATATTGTTTTGTTTTGGTGATTGCTACGTGAAATAATCCTAAACTGGTTATCAAAAATTTACCTTTTTTTAAACGAGAATGTGAGTATATCTACCACATCACACTTTTAAGATATCGTCAAATTTAAATTCTCAAAAAAAGCGCATTGAAAACGATTCACAGCTATGATACACGACCCTTAAAAACGTCTGGCATATAACTTTTTAATACAAATGCTCATCACGATATAACTTCTGCCATATGTTTTGAACAATTGTTCCCTTCTAAAATCCTATGTGCCACGGGTTTAAAGCTTAAACGTATTCTTTGTTCGTCATTGAGGGCACCAAGGTAATCTGGAAGTTCAAGTAAGTGCTGAAAAAACATTTTAAGTGACATATATACCATTTATATGTTAAGCTATGCAGATCATCAACATCTACCAGAAAATAATGCCATTTGCATTTCTAAAAAGTGAGCATACAGTCACTAAATGCCAGGCAAGCACATATTTCCAACACTTTACAATGTACATCCTGAATTTTACTAGTATGTCCAATGTTGGCCCATCAAAATTCCATTCAGTTTGCTTAGGTGAGAATGGGATACTTTATGAAAAAAAATCCCACTTTCATTTTGAGCAAAAGGGGGGGTAACGTGTGTGAAATCAATCCGTAACGGTTCTTTTATAGGCCAGTCTCTTAAAGTAATCATGTTGGTAACACGGCTGTTCCACAAGCACATAAAGCAGCGTGGTTTCATAAATCCATCTACCTACATTCCTATTAATTAATGTTATGAATATAGCAAAAAGATCAATCTATGGTATAGGTCCAAATTTTATTTCAGTAATGTCTTATTACCACATCATTCTCAAGCAAGTTGTTTGTTTTAGTTCAAATCCAAGCAGTTTAAACTTTTCTTGTGAAAGAGACTCATTTCTAGTAAGATTTTTCTCGTCTTAATGTTACATCATTGATCGACAGATTCGGTGAATCTGCGATAACTTTCTGTGTACTGTATCTCTGGTAAGGCTGTTGATCTGTCTGAAAAACAGAATTGGTTTTGAATTTTTATTTGGTTCTATCCATTCACCAAGATCTTCAACTTTATCAGCATGGATTTAAGACTTCCATAGGGATATAGTGAAATACGTATTGGGGCGTTGTCGTACAGGAAATTCAATTTGGGATATACAATTTACTTTTACGGTTTTAGGAAAAGCTCTTTATATTGACAAAGCAAACATAGCAGCCCTTTTGATTGAAACATGGGATGATGATGAAATCAGATCATGGTTGCTCTTATGGCACAAATACTTGAAAGGGTTAATTACCAATATTACTGATTGATTAACAATATTAAAATAATTGGTGGTGAAAGTAAGCAGAAACGGTCCGAAAAAAATTATTGCCTAAACAACGAGTTATAGCCGGAACGGCTTACCGGTACAAAAATATATTTACTTTGTATGAGGCCCTATCCCAAAATTAATTGTTTGCCATTTTTAATCAGATAATTGCAAAAAAACGTTGACTTTTTTCTTTGCGCTAATATCATTTTGCTTTTTAGTATGTTTTTAGTCTGCTTAAAAATATTTTTAGCCCCAAAGCCCATGCATCTATTGCTTAGCTTTCAAAAACGATCGTTGTGTAAAAGCGCCTATTATTACTATACGCTAACGTTTCAAGGATTTGCCATGCGCGCAATATTAAATTAATTTTTTGGACAATTTAACCTAGTTAACCATAGACAGTTGAACTAGTTTTTTGAAAGGGCCATAATAAGGCAATAGACAAATATTTAAGTCCAGTTAATGTGGGTATACTTGGCACAGGGCGACTTGTTGTTGTGTTATAGTCAGCTCGTAATTTGTCTCTTTTCAAGTTACTTTTTTATAACCTAATTTGCCACAAAGAATTAAATTTTTCGGTAAAAATAGACATTTTTGAGGTATACATTCAACACTTCCACCAGTAAAGATCTATAATAAACCCCATTTTAATTCACTCAAATGCGTATTTTGCCTAGATTTACATTTTTTACATTTTTTTCACGGAATCGACAGAGAACACCTGGTTTCTTGATGCTAAGTGTTTTATGACCTCATATTACGTCATCTCTAAAATTTCTATGGGTTCCGGTATTGTTCTATACTTGGACCCAGTTTAGGACTTTACGAAATTTGACTTGAGTTTAGGTTTTTTAATTGACTGTAACTTGTGTCAATATAACATTAGTTGTTCCAAAATCAGACTGACTGTCCTAAGAGTTAATCAGTTTTAATATTTTGCTAATCCATATCTATGGGTCAAGACGTTGAATAAAGTTCGTTCCACTCCGAATAAAATGCAAATTACCTTCGCTACTACACAAATTGCAAAAAAAGAGACCTTTATTGTAACATGTAAACCCAACGAACGTCAAATAAGGGTAGATTGAGTCATACTTCTGCAGATTGGTCGAATTTTTTTGCAAATATACAGCTGAAGGCAACCTTTTGTGAAGCAAAGGAAGTACAAAACACATTCGCACATTTGTATTAGGCATACATGAAAAAGCTACACTGCAAACTGGGAACCAGCAGGGCACATCGTTGTTGACAACCGAATATCTGTCTCGCCGAAAGCAAAACAAGAGCACGTTGCGCAAACGCAAACTGAAGAGCAGCAAGTAACGAAACAAAACTAATAATGTGAAGGAAATACAAACAATTTCTACAACTACAACGATCAAGCTTTCACGTTTTTAATTAAAAAATGGCACTGAACGCTCTCAATGAAAAATTTTGCGTTCAACTTGTAAAATGACACCCTGTATTTAGCCTACCAATCATGGTCTTGGCTGTTCACTCCTCTCCCTGTCCGTAAGTGGCACCGGTTTGGCGACTTTCCCGGTGCAGCCCAAGAAGACGCCCAGCGGTTCACGTTCTTCTACACGAACTTGGTAGTTGTTCAGTTTGTATACCTCGTTGTTTTTCACAAATAACGATAGTTCTGCAACAAATTTTCAGTGTAATGATCCCGGGATGAACAGAGTGGTCATTCAAGGGTTAGCAAGAATTTAAAGTTTATTTTGTTCTAATGGAAAATGGCTCTTCCGAACAACCTTGCACAATCAAATTAAAATAATCTCTTAAAACTTTATCGTTTGTTCAATTACTAAATTTTTCATTGAAAGACTTTTTCCACTGTCTTGCACACACAGCACATTACTGTCACTGGATACAGAAATAGTTTTAATTTTAGACATGTCACTCCCATTGCGTATTTTACAACTTTCTTGTCAAGTACTATGGTTGGTTTGACAGAGTCCTACAGATTTTCTAACGTAAGTCAAAAAATGTACGTTGAAAAATTTTAAACTTTGCAATATTACAAACTTGGCCCAAATTATTTACATTTGAAAAACTTACTTTTTTTAATTGGGTCTTCAAAAGTGGCTTCGATATCGTCGGGAATACCTGCCCAAACATTAATAGTTTTGGGATAACCATTGTCCATCCTTGTTTTTTTCTCGTTGTATCTGCATAACAATATGACACAGTTTATTGTTTAAAATATTTTGTATTATTTCCCGAAAAAAAAAACTTATAAAGGAAAGGGTGTCAACTATTAGATTCTAAACAAAAATGTCATTTAACCTTTTTAAAATAAAAACGTTTTTAAGTGTCGTCGGAATTGTTGTTTCAAAAACTAAACAAAAATCCAATACCTATAAAACTGATCACGAGAAAAGAAATAGGTTCGCCCTCTGTTCTTGTATCGACGCCAGTTGAGAGCGCCGTTGATCCGAATGTGGTCGGGCACACCGAGATCTGAGTTTTGTTTTGGGTAACCATTCAACAATGTCCGATCGTTGAACTTCCAATGTTGACTGCCTTTATCAAAGTCGAGCGCATATCGGTAAACCCCAAATAAATATTCAAGACAATTGACTTTTTACTTATCGGATTTAAACTCTTATAAGAAGTGTTTTTACCTTGGAAAAATACGATATATTGGTTTACTGGTTCCACATAGGCTGCATCGATTGGCGTTCTTAGTCCGCGCCAACGCGATGTAATTGAGTAAGGTCCTCTTTTATTCTCTTTAAAATTCGTAAACACCCAGAAGTTGTCTCCCTGTTCGGCAAGAATACTAAGTTCACAGTTTGTTTTAACCAATGTAAAAAATAGCTATGATAAATGATAGTTTCTGAATAATTTTAGGTTAAAAAATAGGATAGACTACAAGCGTTTACTTCTTGAAAGGTGCAAGGCCTATCCAGATTTTCTTATCGTAAGAGATCTACAATGGACACACTTTGCTGGAATGGATGTAATCTTATTTACTGTTAAACAATATATAAGTTATGATTTTGTAAAAATACGTGACCCTACGAAATAAACTTTAGTGAATATGGACATTATTTTATATGACTGTCACGGTCAAATATTCTCATGGCCACGAATTCACGGTAACCGTAAAAAGCTAAATTATTGGTTGAACGAGCAATTTTAAAGGGTTGAAAATTATTTGTAACAAGTATTGAAACCTTAAAAAAAACTTAGAATCACACTCCGACTCCGTAGTATAAACTAAAGTCGAGTCCCGAGTCCTACTCCAGCCAAATAAACCAACTTTGTCAAGACACGAGTCCTTCGCATCCTTGCCTGGCGTTATCTGCTAAGGTTTGGGAGAAAATGTGTTTTCTGGACAGTTCCCTGTTACTTTTAATTTATTGTGTTGCGGAAATTCACAATATAAACTTATTATACTGTATGTGTACTTTTGTATTTGCTCCTTGTACCAATGCTATAGCCACTATGTGAAATGTCGTACCTTTAGTAGATACATTTCTCCCCCAGAGAGGAACCAAGCGTCAATAGGACCTTCGTCACAAATGTCACCACCAGTACTGGGCGGGCGCGTAATCGGAGGCATTGTTGTCACTTTTTAAAACAAAATAATTAACTTAGTAAAACTCAAACAGCCATATTTTAACACAACGAAACATAAAAATTTAAAACCTCTATTTTTTCGTCGCGGTACATATGTGTTAATGGAAATATTAGCTTTTACTACACCAAATTTTTCCTTTTTTTCTATTTTTGCGTATATAGCGATTTGTTTTCGTGCAAGGTACTCCTTAAGCGTTGAGACTAGAGCGTTCGCTTGCTTGAAACCAATAACCGGAATTAAGTACCTGGTGTGGTCGGTCTTGTCGTGGCCCTCGGTGCAGTCGTGGTCTCCGAGCTGTCAGGTGGGGTTAGCACCCCTCCGCACTTCTCTAGCTCCAGCGGCGGCAACCGGGTACTTCGCGCGCCACCGTAGAGGTCCCGGGCTCCTCTTCGATCATCGTCGGGGAGACTCCAGTTGTCATCGTAGTGGTATCTGTTGCAAAACACCCGTTTGGCGTTGGCAATTTAACAAAACGAAATCTTGCCCCGAAAACGACTATTTCACGTTTAAACAAGAAAAAGTATTTCTTGACCGAAAATAACCATTGTACCGCGTCACAGAGATTATTAAAAATCAATACAAAGGGGTTGTTGAAACTAAGTTTCAACCCTTACATACATGTAACTAAATTTGTAATACAAATGGGTTTTCTACAGTATATACTGCGATTTGCGTATTACCACAGAGGGAGTCTATATGGTAGGGCTCCAATAAGGAATTTCCAGTTGAAAATTAAAAAGCCTCCGCATTTAAAAAGCCTCCCAACTATAACGTTGTGTACTCACGACGGGTACATGAGAGCTCTCGGGTCCGACGAGTGGTCGAGGCCGATCGCGTGACCGAACTCGTGAGTGGCGACTAGGAAGAGACTGTAGCCGGATCCCTCGCAGAAGCCGAACTTCTGGTCGTCGTCATAGTTGGCCGTGGTCGCGCACCACTTGAGGTAGTCGCTGCGGCCCTCCACCGTGCAGTTCATGTACGTCTTGCGGTTAAAGACGAAGGGAAAGTGGCAGCCGGCACCGTTGGCGTTGCCGCCAGTCGTTCCGTGCGCTGCAGATTGAACAATGCGTGTTTTTCGTTGTGGTATAAAGCTAAAATTTGAAAGCAGCCGTATTACCAAGTATATTTATTGACTCATGCAGAATCTTTTTCGCTTTGCATTATTAGATAACAGTCCACATTGGGCATAACTAACCTTTTAATCGGCTCAAATTTAATTTAAACTACTTCGCGGGTCAGCCTAAAAAAATATTATTAAAATATTCTTTGGTAATAAGGAAAGTTACCTTATCCTATTCAATTTAACGCGTTACATGTATTTTACCTTTTTCCTGTTCTTATTATACGATTTCAAACAGCAGAAAAAATTGCGACATACGTTAGTATGTTCTAATTAAAAAAATATATATTTGTTCGTTTTTCAAGCTTTCAATAAAACGAACTGACAGGGGGCACTTTATCATTTGTGTCTTGTTGTTCGACAGCCCCTTTCCCTTAACATGTGCATACATACGAATTACCGATCCTAGGACGCGGCAACCGACTAAATGATTTTAGTAACCTACCTCTGTCGGGGCAAAACGCCCACTTGGTGTCCGTGTCAAAATTGGACGTGGTCGCGCACCATCTGTAGCCGTCGCTTCGCCCGTCGTAAGTGCACGAGTCATATGATTTGCCTTGAAAGGTGAAGGGAAACTTGCACGGGTCGCCGTTTCCATTGCCGCCGTATGTAAACAAGGCTGTAAAGACAGCAACATGGGTTTAAAGAGTTCATGAGTCATTGCACTTTCAGTTTTTGTGGATGGACATTTATCGAGTTATGCCTCAGCGTTATGTTGAGCGTTTTATGCATCAGAATTATATTTTTTGTGAAATATAGTGAGCCACGCACAATTTTGGCGTTAAATATGGTGTGAAACTTTTGTTCAATGAATTATCAGACAATTTAGAATGGACCAGTGTATGTCACTTTGATGGGCAACATATTATAAACAAAAGTAAAATTATCATTTTTACATATGTGTGTTAGACAGTTTTCTATCATTTTGCTTTTTGTGCTGATCAACTTCGAAAATTGTAATACCGTTCGTGAGCGGCCTGCTTCACGGTTTTGCTATAAGGCATCACATGTATACCTTGGAATGTTGTGGTATTCGGTCACGCCAAATGCATAACTGGAGTTCAACGAGTTTAATTTTTTGCGCCTTTAGCGCGCACTCACTTTCTTGCGGGCAGAAACCGAACTTTCCGTCAACGTCGAAGTCGGCTGTGGTGGCGCACCAGTCCAGGCCATCGCTTCTTCCCACGCTCGTGCATGTCGAGTACTGGCGACCCTCGAAATTGAAGGGAAAGTGACATCCCGCACCGTCGCTGTTGCCGTAGTAGGTCGAGAAAACTATAAACACAAGAGATTAAGATGCCAGATGTCGTAATGACTTAAAAGTGTTGCCGTAGACCTAACGGGTCGGTAAAGAACTGCTAGCCGTAGACCGATGGTTGCCGACCACTGACTTATCTTAAGGATTTTGGGCAAAATGACAATACCTGACATTTTTTTGACAAATGACTTTGACAAATGAATCATGTCTTTTGGGTAAATGACTTTCATTAATAATTTAAATTGCCAAAATTTTCTGCAAAGACCTCAATTTGCCTTAACTTTTGGACGTGGAATTTGGCTTGCTATTTAATTCATTTTTAGTGTTTGCTAAGCGAAATATTGCGTGTAATGGATTGAATAAACTATTTTTAATCGTTTAACATTAAGCCCGTTTATATGCACGTTTAAGCCGGATTCGAATCTGTTTCGTTAATTCATTCTCTCTCGTTTCTTAATCGGTCAAAAGGAGTGGTTTTCAATCCGTTCGCCGCTTAATCTGTTCGTTTCGCGGACGGCCGAAATCGTTTAATGTAGAATGCTTTAACGCAGTAAACATCACGCCACTTTTGGGGCATTATGACGTAACACGAACGACTAGTAGTGAACAAAACAACAGGTTTAGTTAGCGCATAAGGAAAGAATATTACATACACTCGTTAGATACAAATTTGTGACAGAGGGGCTGGTCTAGAATCCACAAAGGATGCGGGTTTGGGTAGGTTTAAATAGTAATACTTGGCCCACCCTCACCCAAATATTGTACATTGCTTTAATAATTGTCTCAACGCTATGGTAGGATTTTAGGTTGACCAGCACACATAAGCCTAACTTTCCTGCACTTATATTCTGTGTGCCAGGTAAACTAAAGCACTATAAAGTCAAAAACATAATTCGCCAAACCAAACTCCATCGGCAAACCAAACACAAGTATTTCTTTTTTTTTTTCAATTTTAGGTTTATAAAAACGAACAAGCAGCAATAGATTGCTACCGCAAGGAGTAGCTTAAGCCAAAAAATCGATTGTGTGTCAGAGGTTTACTGGAATATTGCGTAATAATACATATCAGTGCAGCTTGGACACTCAAGCTGGCTTGAATTTCGCGCCATGTAATTACGACGCTGGAACGGATTACTTTTCAATCCGGATTGAACCTTAATCTAATCTGCTTGCGAAAGGTGCATATAAACAGGCTTATTGATTTGATGACATATAGGCTATAAGACTTGACATGGTGACTAATGGACATGACTTCTCATTTATTGAAAATTGCTTGACTTGGACTAAAGTATTTTTAAATCTCACAGCTTTTAATAAGCCTAGAATAGTACTTGAACCTAGTAGTCGTTATACCTAAACCGGGAATACAACCTTTTACCTAACCCCAAACCCGACGCAGGTGTACATCATTGACTTCCGTAATAATTTAAACCCTGACCCATTTTGTAATCCCTACTATTACCTCCCATAAACCCCTAACAGGGGAAAACAATCAAATGCAAAAAAACAGCGGCGCCCTAACGGCGACGAGCAAAATTGGGCGTCTAAACCTCGACAAAACGGCCGATGCCAGACCGACAGCCCCCGATCGTCCTATCAGTTACAGGTTTTATTTTGGCCATTTCGGCCCTATTAAGATGAACTTCAGACGTATTCCGGCAGATTTAGGTCTTATTCAGACGATTTAAATATTATTCTGTCGTGGATATAACCATGTGTTTGGCTTTATTACGTCGTTGATCTTAATGCAATGGTATTATAGTTATTGCGTAAAGCTAATGTAAGAGATAATGACTTCAGCGTCAAACAAATTTATAAATCTCTTACGACACCACGAACCTCTTCCCGTTCCGAGGGTCCAAAACTCGGCCTCGTCAAAGTGTGTGTCTCCGGCCAAAGGGACTGTCCCGGCTGTAAAAGCATGGGCCAGAAGGCCGTTCTCGCCGTCGAAGGGGTAACCGTCGCCGTGCTCCACTGTAACATACGTATGAGTACGTTTCTCGTTTAGTACATAAAATAGATTCTTTGGAGACCAGCGTACAACCACATTACCGAAATATAATTTAACACAGTGTAGTAATGACTTGTGTCACTGTTCCTAAATTACGTGACTTGGATTTGAAATATAGTTTAAATGTTTTCTTAACAATTTCGTAAAAATGTGTCATTTGCTTCATTTTATAGATTTGAATGATTAGCTTGCTTTTTGTATTGTTTTTAGGGTTTGCCCTAGGAGATATTGCTTGGAATAAAATAAATTTACTAATCTTATTAGCTAAATTTATTTTTTAATGCCAATGGCTTGAAATGGGTAACTAATGACTTGGAAAGGGATTCGACTTGTTTTTAATTAAAATGACTTGTTTACAACATTGTCTTATAATATTATTTTAATGATCGGAATTTAATTTACAATTAACAAAAATCATGGATGATTAATAAAATGTCATACACCCCAGCATAGTTCGTATATCTTGTTAAAGTTTTATGTTTGAGTGGGGGAAGGGGGACTTTCAATGCGAAACCTACATTACAAGATGGTAACGATTCGCGTAATGCAAATATATGCCTTTATATCATTTAATTTGCCAAAACTTTTATTTTCGAAGGTGAGATGAGACGCACGACGACAATGAGCTGGAATGATTTTTTATCAACATGGACTAGACATACATACAATAGCAACCTAATTCCGATTTTTTTTAAATACTCACGATAGCCGAAGTAAATCATCATGTCAGCAGACTCGTTCTGAGATTCGACGAAGTTCAGGTTCACCACTTCTTCCCACACCCTGAACGCTCGCTTAAACGTGTTGCGAACCAGGCACGGACTCATGTCAGGGGTATAGCCTTTTATCCTGAAAATCATTACAAATTTGAAATGAAAATGAACATCACGATATTGCTTCTTCGAAAGATTTCTAATTGTTTTTACCAATAACTATGATTTATGATCCTTAAACAACATGTGATCTGAAATTATAAACATTTCCATATTTAACTAAAGAGTGGGGATAATCCAATTGAGCTGGTCATCGTCATGTTTTAAGCCAATACTAAAGGGCTTGGAAATTCCGACTAAGAATTCCCGAATCAATCAAAACGCCCAATGATGCCAATGAGATGACGCACTAGTCAGGCGAATTTGCTTCAATGAAAGGAAACAGTGGCCTATAGACCCATTGAAACAGGCACAACACCTGCGTCAAATTTCAAATGGGTCTCAAAAGCAATGATGCAACTTTTAGCGGATGACTGCCTGGTGCGTGCGACGACAGGCAACTCAAGACGGCTGTTTTTGTTGGTTGGCTCGATTTGCAAATTACCCGGCCAAGCGTAAACGATACCACGCTAAATTGCTATTCTCGCCTTACTGCGATGACTCAGGGTCTTGTTTGCCAAGTTTGCTTTAATTTCCAGTAAACAACTATTACTGTTATTCAATAAAGTTCCACGACGTAAATTAGCTGAAAATGAGCATGCTATTAAGAAGAATAATGGAATTAAAACAAAGCGTATATATTAAACAATATTAGGTGTTTAAAATAGTGTAAGCCTGTAGCCAACTCTTTCTAAGATCTGGTCTAAAAACACTTCGACCTGATCTAATTTATCATTGACGTTTTTGCGTGCCATCCTTGCACAGGGGATACTTACTTTTTGACTGTCTTCCCTGATCAGTGCAGGTAAAGCATCCCGACATTTTTCCAGTTTCGCCATTTAACAACTCACCTTACATAGATGCGTTACTGGATAACTTGTTTTAATCTAATGTTATTCTCACTTGTATGTGACGGTGTCGCTGGTCCAGTGTTCCCTATTGCCAAAATGTCGGTAGGCTGCCGGTCCATCGGGATAACCACATCTCGGTAATATCATTTTGGCCACCGTTTCGTCATCCAGTTTTCCTATGCGACAAGAAAAGTTGGTAAAAAAAACTATCGATTAGAAGTCTATTCTGATAAACAAACCATTGCGTACTTAATTATAGGTATAGAACTATACGCATCAGTTACACTTACCCGTGTTTTAATTTCCTGCATTTGTTTTACAAGGGAAGTCCTTAATAACTTTATTACGTAAATGCAAAAACTTTAGCTCGGTTACTTTATTTTTTAGTTTGTTTTGGACCGTTTTAAGGGAATGTATATTTTCAGTCCGAAAGGTGCCTTGCACATAGGATACTTTCAAATGTTGTGATGTGTGAACCCATAAACTGTTCAAAGTGCAATTCCTGCCAAAATACTTTATATAATATTATGCCAATCCTTTTTTATGTCAAATGCGTCACGTTTCTTTTCAAATTAAAAGTATGAATTATGAAGAAAGTAAAGGCATTCTTTAGCTTCCTATTGCCTTGCATATTTGCGAACCAGTTTAAATATAGATACAGCACGTTACGACTTAATTTGACGTTATATCTGGAAACTACCACGACTCCTGTGACTATATATATATGGGCAATGGGCATCTTTCTTAACCCTTACAATAAGTAGAATAATCCAAAAAAAATATTGAATTCGAACCTGGTAAAAATGGAACTACCTGACATACCCAAAATAGGACAATGCTATATACGAATAAATAATACGATGCAAAGATTTAATTAATGAATAAGTAGACGATATAAAACAATTAAATAGTAACCTGTGGTTAAACAGTATACCCGTAAACTATGCAAGAATGCAAAAATAAAAGTGTATCAAAAACAAATTACATTTCATATTAAAAGAGCTTTACACAAAAGCGTTTAAGTTTTCAGCTAATTAAAAAATAACACGATTGAAACTCATAACACAAAACACAAACGTCGATAGTTTGTTTCAACTGTGACAAGAAATGTTTTTGAAAATTGTCGACTATCGAGAAGTTTGTTTTGTCGAGTAAACCACCGCGTACTTTACTATAGGCATAACCACTGTATACGCACCAGTTACATTTAACCCGTAGTTTTTCTGCATCTGCTTTACAAGGGAAGACTTGCTGACTATTTCGGTGGTGGTGTAGTGCGCTTTCACGAAAAATTCCTAAAAATAAAAGCAATAAATGCATTTGTTACCACATTAATTATAACAAGTAGTAAAAAGATAGACGCACCCTCTGATTGAATATTTAAGTTCGATTAAATATAGTTATTTAGAGCAAACCAATAGAAGACGGTCCCTTAATGCATATTATATCACAGACGAGTTTCGTTTTATGTATAGGGTTTATTGAAAGATGCGATTAACACGCAACATCTTGTGTGCTGCACAAATGGAAACAATAAAATAGGTGCTTTGTGCTTACCACTGCCAGCTGCTCTCGTTCAGTGTTGGACCAGGTCTTCAGGTTTTCAAGAGGTCGACTTGCAACGTTTGCGTTTGGGGGGCTGCCCCGAGCCGGCTTGATAACACTGGACGGCGGAAGGTTACCGGATGGCGGAATCGCATTCCTACCAAAGTTTGCGGCTAGTTCTGATCGGCTAGAACGCCTGTAATTAACAGGGTTAGTCGTTCCCGGTGCCCCGACAGGTGCCGATCCGAGATTTTGGGGCGGTAAGGGAGAATTTAGGTCGATATTAATAGCGATAGGCCCCGCACCGCCTGGACCTACTTTGCCGTACTTTGGTGAGGAGGCTCTATCAAAATCGTTAGGTCCCCAGTGACCAGTGACTCTACCCACGTTACGATTCCTTGGACGTTGTCTTTGACGCTGCCTGCGTCGATTTCCCTTGCGCCTGCCTGGCGGCACTCCGTTCGCTTCACACAGCAAACATATCGCTACAGCTGCAGCAAGAACTGCTTTTACTTTCATTGCTTGCTCTAGTATTTCGCTTTAGATAATAGCTTCAGGTAACAATAATAGGTAACTAAAAAGCAAATAGGTAGCATCAGCATTTGTATGTCTAAAATCAATAGATTAGATGAACACTTTGAAATTATCAGCTAGGCCTATTACAAAACTAAAATGTACAAATAAAAATAAATTTGTTTTGCACAGACAAATGCCTTCACAGCTTTCATTGCAGCTAACGCTGAAAAACATTCTGCCTGATGTCGAAAACATTTCGTTCTTTGTCCGAATTTTTTTACGCATGACAAATTGACGGTTTCGCACACTCGACAGAGCGTTACAGTGCGTTCTAACAGGTTAAAAACTAAAGTGGTGTTGCCAGCTTGCAAAGTGCTGCACTGCGCCTTTGCTGGTACTATCGGCCATCATCGTTTTAACCGAGATTTAAATTGACCAAAGCGAAGTGTCATTGGTTTTATAGCACACATTTCCGCTACTATAAGGAGAAAGGGCAGTCTTCGAAAAACACCTTTCTGCTATGAGTCAATTTCCATGACACCTGTGTGCTGATGATCGCATTCACTTTCTCATATTCGAATATAAGCATCCTTATAAGCATGCGCAGCGTACGAATAGCGACAACGAAAAGTTTTTCATTCGTCAATTCACCTATTTACGTATGAACAGATTGTAGAAGAATTTCAATTATATGTCGCATTAGAAAATTGTCAGCTGTGATTTAGTTAAACGATATGACTGGTTTTCTTGTTGTAAAACGTCGAATCGTAAAGGATATTTTCTCCTAATGTTAGAGTAAAATTGATTTGACAAATTTATTTATGTAGTAATTGTTACGCAGCTTACTCCCACGCCATGGCTTCAAGGCACGGCGAGCCTAGTTTAATCATTAAATGGCACACATACCTCTTTTGTACAGATTACGTGTTTTTTTAAGCAATAGGCATACCAATGGCTTGGTCCTGTAGGTTTGCAGTCCAAAAAAAAATATTTTAAATCCACAAATTAGTTTCAACGATGCCAAATTGAATAACAAAAATAATGTTTTAATTATATTAATAAACAAACCAGACGAGTATAAATATAAAGTTACACTATTCTATACAATTGTAAAGGACATGGATCCTCAAAACAACAGTTTCGCAACCTTTGTTGTATAAGTCTAAAAAAGTTTCATGTTTCGCGCGAACTTATTTTATATTGTAACATGTTATTGACCGTTTTAGGGAAATCTCTTCAGCCCATTGGGGCCTTACATACTCTTGGATATTGTGCCATGGGAATTTACTTTTTTAGTCTGTTATTTTCTTATTTGTTTGTGCATGAACATATTTGAGTTCGCTCAAAAACAAACGCCACGGTATGACTTACCTTGTAACGCAATCTCTGAAAATTTCCTCACTATAAATTCACGAGTGTTTTCCCCAACCTTACAATGAGTATACTAATGCAAAACAGTAATCAAATTCGAGCCTGATATTTAAGTTATGGACAAAGAATCAAAATACTTTAATTTTTTTCTATCGAGTTAAGGCAACATTTTGCGCCGTTTCAACTGCTGGGTTAGGGCGGCTTACGCTTTTAAAATGCGAATATTTGCGTAAAATATATTAATGGACAGCGCTGGGCATAAAAATTAGCTAGGCGTGAAACCAACATTGCCATTGTATCGTTATTGTGCCATTTTTGGTGGATTTTAAAGTTTAAACACGAAAAATGTTTAGTTTGAATTAGAAAAACGCCTATATTCTGTTATTGTTATAAAACAGGGTAGCCAACCACATTTGGCACGCGACTTTATAAAAAATGGCACGCAAGCACCCCTAAAATGCTTAATTTGTTATTCAGCCAATAGTCAACAAATACCTATTTGTTTATAAAGTTAATTGTCATTGTTTATTCACAATATGAAACAATCGCGGCAATCAAGACAACCAAAAAAAAACAAGCATTACTTCTAATACTATTACATTATATATTGTAGTGGGGGATAGCATTCGCATAACTATTAAGTTTGGTGTGAAGAAACAACAAGCAAAAGTCAGCTCACCGTCGGACACTTAGATGCAGTAATGCGCACTGCTAACCAGGGATTTGGAGCCGGAGCCGGAGCCCCGGAGCCGGAGCTGGAGCCGGTGCTCTACGTGAAATTTGAACGGAGCTGGAGCCAGCTGTTTAAAAAATAGCTCCGGCTCCGATGTATTTCACAAGATGCTATGCTACTATTAATGGCTGAATCCACATAATTTAACAGCTTCCCTTCACAAAATCAAAAAAGGTGGCCTTTTTTTGCGCCAACTTTTTTAACTAATCATTGTAATGTTTTTTCGTTTTTTTGTTGTGTTTTTTTGTTTGTGATTAGTTTAAAACGCAAGATATTGCAAATTGGGCGTTAATCTTTAAACCTCAGTTTTTGACATAATGGAGCCGGAGCTGGAGCCGGAGCAGTGGTATTAATAAGCTCCGGAGCTGGATCTGGAGCTAACCTAGGAAAAAAAGGTAATTTGTAAAAGGTAATTTAAATGCGCATACTAATGACAGAATAGTTAAATTTGAACTTTTTTTGTGATTTCGGTGCAGCCACCAGTCAGGTGTGGACTCTAGTGTCCATCTTTTTATGCCGTGCCCAATACGTTAAGTATATGCTTCTAAGGTAAACGGTTATCCATCTGAAACCAATTAGACGTAATTATTTATGCGCTTTGTGCGATTAACTCATCTTCACGTGCATAAATGCACACCAGCTCTTCACGTTTCTCAAAATTTACAACATCAAGTTTCGTACGATTACTTGAATTATGACGTTGCGTATTTATAGTGTTGTATTAACTTGTCATTTAAGTCAAGGTTTTTAAATGAAACGACTCTTTTAAAAAAAAAAGTCTTTTGAAAAATGACTTTACTTGGACCCATGTCATTTTGTCTCAAAGTTTTGCACATTAAACAATTTGATTGCTGCCTGTATAGGATATTGTGTTTGTATTATTTTTTTATTTGAATTGTTACTCATAATAGGACGAGTTTATCAATTACAATAGCTTAACAGATTACTTTTATGTAGCCTACTGCAATGGCACGAATAGGAATTGACTTGACTTGGACTGTGACTTGGTATTTTTTCAAATGAGTTGACTGGGACTTAATTCATTTCAAAATGACTTGTTTACATTACAACACTACGTGTTGAAGTAGCTTGTGACGTCATATGTGAGTATTTTTATGCCCCCCCAAACTAAAATCCTTGGTAACCTTGGTCCGCTAAATAATACTTCTTTTGAAGGCCCGCGACAAAATATAGTTGGGCCATGTGCACTGATTGCGATACCCGGAGATGTGTAATTTGTCATCTCGCTTTAACCGCGCTTCGCTAAGTATAGCTTAACATGCTTAAGGTTGAAACAAAAAACATATTATAAATCAGTCGGTAGTAACGGGAGAAGTGAAAAGGGCGTCTAGCGGGGTGGCCTAATTTGGGTTTCAGCAAGACACTACCGGTATACTAAAATAAATTATCTCAGACAAAGAAACAAAAATCACCTAGTCTAGTTAGCCGAGTGCAACGTGCTTTGACATAGTAATTCTTATTTAACCCAGGCAACGCCAGGTGTTTCGTCTAGACTCTAGAACCTACTAACTCAAATCGCATGCCCAAACAAATTCATAAGTGATAATCGCTGTTCAAATGGTCATTTTAACTATAGCCCCTAACCCCAACCCTAAGTACATCACTAACTCCCTTAATAATTTCAACCCCAACCCATTTTCTAACCCCACCCATTAACCACCATTAACCTCAAACAGTCCAACAAATCTGTTGGCAAAACAGCGGCGCCCTAACGGTGCCATTCAAATTAGGGGGCCCAAACGTTGACACCAAAACAACCAATGCCAGACCAGTAGCTTTTTTTTAGAACTTATTCCGACAGGTTTATGTCGTATTCAGACGATTAAGTTCTTATTCTGTCGCGGTATTATGTGGTTGGTTTTAATACTATGGTTTTATAGATTTTTCTGCTTTAGGTCTTATTGTTTCCGTTTACATTTATGTTGCTGCGTGTTGTTGTTGTGTTCCTTGAGTAACAGACAACACTTTATTCGGCACGGATCTTCATAATAATCATAATGTTAATGATTCACAATACTAATGATAAAGAGTCTTATAACGCAAGCTTATAAAGGCGTTAGAAGAGATCTGTATAAAGGAAGGCAAGACGTACATACGCAATAAAATGGTTATTTGTTATATTATAATACGTAGGCGTCACGTGATAATTGGGCGGTTTCAGCTAAGCTTTTTCTCTCGACTCTCTTATACACGGAAATAACATTTTTGTCCCAATATGGCTAAAACAAGTCCTTCGATCGACAAAGCCACGTAACTGGCCAAACGCATATTCGATTCTAAAAATACCGATTTGTTGACAATATTGCGAATTTCAAAACATGCGTTAACTTTAAACGGATGTTCGTATGAGCCGGCGAGGCCTGACTGAGTGAAAAATGGTGTCTTTGCAAAATCTTGCTAGATCGGCATTTGATGTTTTTTACAGAAAAATTTCCATGACAAAATATTAAAACGAAAAAATCTCTGTGATAAATAACAATTAACGAAGTGGCTGCTATAAATACTCCCATGCTAGACTTTGGACCAGCTTGCATATTTAAAGCTGGTTATTTGTTTTTGTGAAATGTGTGTGGACACGTGGACGCGAAAATTGTTCGATCACATAACGCATTTGCGCAATTGTTTTTAGTCAGATTCCTGATTCCTCGGGAAAGTTTTCTCTTTGGTGCCTGAACTGGCGACCGAGGACTTTGATGTCAGCGTTCGCTGAGTTGCTCGAAATTGTTGTGTGCTTGACACACCATTGTATTGCTGTGGATTGAGCTTTTCAGGCAATCTGTGCGGCAGCAGGGGAAACTCCCTGTTTGGTGCGTGGTAATTCTGACGTCACCGGAAAGCCGTTCATTGTGCGCTGCGTTGTGCTGTGACCTTTCGCCGTCCAACGTGAATTGTGTTCTGAAAAAGTCGAAATATTTTTCGGCAGATGTGTGTTCGAATGTCTGGAGCATTTTTATTGCAACACTTCAAACTTAGGTTATTAACATTTTGGTTATAGTTTCATATATTTATATTTATAAATATAGGCGCTTTAGATTATTTTTAAAGTTTTAGACAATTAATTACTGCAATTTGTAATTACTCACGTTACATCTTTTGCGATTCAATACAAAATTAAATTCTATTGATTTTTAACATTGAGCAACATTTCCTTAAAAATTTGCATTTTATTTTAGTTTGCACAATTCGTTCAATGTAAGTTTTAAAATAACGACGCATCACAAGAAAATACGCTTTGAAATTGCTGCTTTTTCACTATTAATTTTAACAAAGGCAGGTATTGGGCTTATCCCTAATTCGTGTTCATAGACTTACACGATTTTGAAGCATATGTTTCGCGTGTGGAAAAATCATTATGCTTTTCTTCGAGGTATTTAGACTCGTGTTTGTTTTTTAACTACCTAACTAACGCGGCTGCACATGACGAGAGTTCCCTAAACTAAAAACCAAAAACGTACTAAATGTTTAAAAGAATTCGGAAAATTAACACAAAATTATTTCGTGCACAACAAAATTAAATCGTGATTCACAAGTTTAACGCGTTGATTTTAAACTATTGAGCTCCAAGCACAAAAATTAAGCTCTTTTAACATTTATCAAAATATCGTGCGATCGACGTTTAAGCTTAGACTTCATAGATATAGACTATACATAATTTGCGAATGCGATACATAATGGTTTAATAAAAAGTCGCATTAAAACAATTTACAGACCTTTCAGTCGATATTTTTACTTATTATATATATAATTTTGTTTTTTTATTTTAAATGTATAATAGATTTTTCACCTGATAAACTAGGCAGAATCGCAGTTATAGTGAAATCCATGTGCAATTGCGTTTTCCATGATTCCAAACGGTGGTGATGTCTTTATCGGCAACGCTTGTTTATATTTAGCGTTCCGTAATCCAAGCAAATGCTTTGCTGACGATATGGAGCGTCTTTCGATGTATCTTTCGACGAGATCAATTCTTCCAACCGCTAGCTTCTTGCAGGTTTCAAACATGATAGTTTTTAGGCGGTCGCTTGTAGGTGGTCCGTACAGATTAACGTACAACTTTTCTTGAGCTTCGTTCCTCACTAGGGTCGCGCCAATTTGTAGAAGTAGTTGATAATGAGTACTCATTTAATTGCCTTTTGTGCCTCGATGTATCAATATTACGACTACAATGTAGATACTGCATTCATATAGAATTGTTCATTGACTCTGCTTCTAACATACGAGCACTTCAATTGGTTCCTTGAGTAACAGACAACACTTAATTCGATACGGATCTTCATAATAAATAATCATAATGTTAATGATTCACAATACTAATGATAAAGAGTCTTATAACGCAAGCTTATAAAGGCGTTAGAAGAGATCTGTATAAAGGCAAGACGTACATACGCAATAAAATGGTTATTTGTTATATTATAATACGTAGGCGTCACGTGATAATTGGGCGGTTTCAGCTAAGCTTTTTCTCTCGACTCTCTTATACACGGAAATAACTTTTTTGTCCCAATATGGCTAAAACAAGTCCTTCGATCGACAAAGCCACGTAACTGGCCAAACGCATATTCGATTCTAAAAATACCGATTTGTTGACAATATTGCGAATTTCAAAACATGCGTTAACTTTAAACGGATGTTCGTATGAGCCGGCGAGGCCTGACTCAGTGAAAAATGGTGTCTTTGCAAAATCGTGCTAGATCGGCATTTGATGTTTTTTACAGAAAAATTTCCATGACGAAATATTAAAACGATGATACAGCGATAAAACAAAAAAATCTCTCTGATAAATAACAATTAACGAAGTGGCTGCTATAGTAGCCATAGAGAAATTACTAAGCATATTGGCCGGATTCAGTTCGTTGCTTCTATGTGTAGTGATGCGTGCAGTCTCTTGCCAGAATGACAATGGTCTAACAACTCAGCAATAATTAACCATAATCATCCTGCCAGGATTTTTTTGATTTTTAGTCTTTTTCAAAATGATTTTTTCTTTTAAATGTTTCCAAATATTTTTGAAAAAATTAAAATGATGTAATAAAAACAATACAAATATTTTACTTGTAAATCAATTTAATGATGCACTATATAAAAATTATATTGAATGTTTCTGAACCTTTCAGTTATTCAAAATTTCGTCATCGCTATTAGGCATTCTCAACGTTTGTTCGGGACCTACTTCGTAGCTTTTTAAGAAACGACTTTTAGGAAAAAAATACAAATGCAAAACTTTCCGAACAATAGATTTTTTTCAAACTTTCGGCAGTTCTAGAAGAAAGGTTCCTTATTCAAACGACAAAGTCAAAAAAGTGACCCCATACCTGGTTACCCCAACATAATAAATTGTTCGGGGCCTATTTTCGCTTTTTTCATGATACGAGTTTTGGACGTAAAAAGAAGGCAATTTTTAAAAACTTTCCGAACAATAGATTTTTTTCAAACTCTTTGCAATTCTAGAATAAATGTTCCTTATTCAAACGACAAAGTCAAAAAAGTGACCCCATACCTGGTTACCCCAACATAATAAATTGTTCGGGGCCTATTTTCGCTTTTTTCATGATACGAGTTTTGGACGTAAAAGGAAGGCAATTTTTTAAAACTTTCCGAACAATAGATTTTTTTCAAACTCTTTGCAGTTCTAGAATAAATGTTCCTTATTCAAACGACAAAGTCAAAAAAGTGAGCCCATACCTGGCCATTTTCCGAATCAGTGACCTCGAAATAGGGGGAAACGCCTAATAGGGTGGCTGGAACTTTCAATGACTCTAAATTTGTAAACCAGTGTATTTTATCATGCTGATAAATTATTCAATAAGTTTAAAGCCAAAAAATTAAATAATATCAGATATAAGCTTAAGGAAAGAGATATTTTGTTTTCTTTATATAAAAATAAAAATTGCTCGTTAAGTAATAAAGGTTTTATAATGGGTGGGTGAAATAAAATAAAACAAACCAAAATAAGGAATAAAAATAGAAATATTTTTTTCTTCAAAAAAATGATTATAAACACTTTATGTGGTATGCGCATCAAAAATCAATTTAAAAATAGGCAAAATTTGAGCGAAATAAATTCCAAAAAAATCCTGCCAGAATGACAATGGTCAATAATTATGTTATAGTAGATCAATACGTCCTACAAGTTTAAAGAACAACAACAACAACAATTATATTAGATTTCTCGACTAACGTATATACTCTTGCTTTCGGATGGAAACGCTTCCAGATATCGACGTATTTGTGGGAAACAACACCTACTTTGATTTTAATGTTTTGTGGTTATGGCTCCAGCAATTAGCCAGTAAGAACTTGTTTAAGCGTTTTTAGTCTATACATAAATTCTCGGCGCGGGTAGATAATTCATCCTGAATGCCAAAATAAACAAAATTAAACGGGTTTTTGTGACTAATTTCACAATTTCCCCAGATTGTAAACCATAGATTTTGCAGCTTAAAACTGCGCTGCTATAATAGCATTATTTGGGAAGTTTGCATAACTGGAAATGAAGTACTTAAGTACTTAAAACCGTTAGCGTGACAAGCAGGCCTTACTTTCCAACGTGAACAAACCTGACGTATCCAACACACAAAAATTGTCATTGCTGTAGCTAGTTTGGATTGCCAAACAACATGGCAAAAACTACTAAAAATGTAATATATGCTGTAAAGTTTATGGCTTTTAATAACATACTAATTGGCTTATACTTGCTTTCTATTAAAAAAAAATCTGTTTGCCATACTTCGCAAACTTGTTTATATCTCTGTAATTATTTAAGCTGGTTTGGGATTCATTTTAAACATTGTTGTCTTACTTAAGTTGAAGAAGCAACAAACCAGTTTATCAAGGTGAAAGGTTTGTCAAAAAACATCTACCTCAAAAACCAAGTAACTTTTTACATTCTTGACCAATATCGCACTTTTGGAATGATTGAACCAATGTTGTTTTCTCCAAAAGTGCTTTCGAACCAGCTCAACTACCAAGTTTCTGACGAATCACTTTCAAAATTAATAGCGAAGTAAGTGTTTACTAACAATATCATTGTAACTTTTTTAAAAATAAATGAATTGTCTTACAGGTATTACCAGTTTGATGAAATAATGATAAGAGACCTACTTGGAAAAAAGTTAAGCAAAAGTACAAGAAGAGATTTGGATGAGATATCAGCCAAAAGTGGTATTCGCCTTAAGTCTTGTCAACGGCAGGTCTTTAAATGCACCATAAGTTTCTTGTTTTGCATTTGTTTATTAGTTCAAATTGACCTTAAATATCTGACGGCTATTTTATTTAGTTTGACAACTGTCGAAGAGTGTATAAGACTATTGAAGACCTCCCTGGTCAACTGGTGGAAAACATTCAATTGAACTTCTTGTTGCCATTTGATTTAGCATGGTATCAACTCATTTTCTTATATATAACTATGTATGTTCCCTTGTATGAAATTATTAATATTCCACAGGAATTACGCTGCAATCGTTTTTTTGTCCAGTCAACGATTTGAGTGTTCAAAGCGAAAACTAGCCACATTGTCATTAAATGATTTCGTTCAATGCTCAAAGTTCCTTGTACAAAGCTGGACAAACAGTTCTGGGGCTGGTAACTACAATTATTTGTGGTAACGTTTGTATGCATAAGTCTTCACTAAACGAAACAAGAGAGTTTTGTTGTTTTAGGAACAAACAATTCAGATTTGGAAATTGACAGAGATGTACTTCATGAGTTGAGGGGTGTCAAATTATTAATATCTGATCAGAAATTGTATGACAGACACAAACAAACTACATTTCAGGAAATAGCCAAGGTACTACATTAGAACTGCCTCATGTCTATGACTATAACAATGTGATTCTCACAGAACACACAAAAGGGTCCTGTGTGGTGTGATGTCATATTTAGGCAAGTGTCAAGAGGCATGGTTGGAATCGCATGCAACCTGTACAGAACAAAGGAAATGAGGGACTACTTCTTAGATTTGTTAGAAAGGGTATGCATAGCTTCACAATGGTTTATATCTTATAATTAAAACATCAATTGTTTTAGGTTGTTGAACCATGCCTTTCGGCTGGCTTGGAAAGGACTCAGCTGGAGTTATTTCTTTCTAGTTACTTTGAAACAACCAAAAACTTTTCCCAAATGCTTCCTTTCATTACATCATGGACTAAATATTTTAAAACTACAAAGTGCTGCATTCTGCAAATGTACAGGTTATAGCCAAACTAGATTGACACCTCACAGAGAGTATTTTATTATTTTGTATGCGAATGTGATTCTTTATGGATTGGATTAAAAACGCTGCTGCAAAAAATAAGCATGTATTTTATTATAGAAATATGTTTTATTTCTAAGCACATGATGCAACATTTTTTGTTTTAATTATGTTGATTATTTTAATGCAAAAATACACTGTGATTTTTTAGCGTAAAACATAAACTTTTGTCTTGTGTAGTTATCAGTGAGGTTTGGTCACCATTATGACTGCTGAAGGACATAAACCTGTAAGAAAATATATTAGTTTAATCATAATTTTCTCCTATATGATTTTAAGTAACATGGCGTACCAACCTAACAATTTTAATGGTTTTTCCAAATCATCCTTTGAAAACACTTGCTTGGGAAATGCAGTCATCAAATCAAATGGATCTGTGTGTCCATCTTTTCTATTTAATTCCACAAACAGATGCACAGCAGACAGGGGTTCTTGTGCTCCAAATTGTTGAACTATCTGGGTTCCATTTGGTAAGCGGATCTAAAAGCAAAATTATTGGATGAAAATTATATAAATTATATTATAATGGCCCTTTTATCAAGTCTTTGTTAAACAAACTATTGTTGTAAAATAACAAACAAACATACACCTGTAATCTGGCATGTGTGTGATCATTTTTAACTTCCTTAATAGGAGAAGGTTTTGAAGTTGAAGACGATTGGGTCAATTGTTCACTTTTCGCTAGTTTTGCGGCTTCCTGTTGTGCTTTTTTGTCAGCTCGGTCGATTGCAATCTGTTCTTTAACTCGCTGCCTTGCAATCATATCTTCCCGTTTTTCCCTTTTTCTAATTTCTGCCAACTTCTGGGCTTCTTTAAATTGGATACTAAAACATTGGTGTCAAAAATATACAAAGCAAAACCATATATATGACAAACAAATTTAACATACTCTGCTTTGATTTTGGAAATGTCTTGGCCTTGCCTTCTTCTGGATACTTCCATTTCTATTTCCCTTTTTTTTTCTTCTGCTTCTTTTTCCAAGCGTCGCTTTTTTAATTTTTCCTGTATTCTAACATAAAAGTGTTTTTTAATGTGTGAAACATTGCTTTATTTATATAAAACTTACTGTTGTAGCTTTTCTTGTTTTTGTTCAGCAGTTAAAGGTGTTTCTTTTTCAGTAACAGCGGGTTGTTCTTGTTGTGTTGTGTTCATGCCTTAAAATGTGAACAACGTATGTTTGTATATTTTTCCAAATAATATTACAACATACAAGTGATCTACTTTTGTTACCATCCGGTTTACCAAGCTTTCTTCCTTCGGGTGGTTTATATGGTTCATCAATATCAGCGTCCTCATTGTGTTGAAGCAACCATTCCATGGCAGCTTGTACGCCTCCTCGTTCACCTGTGATAGCCCATGCTTTCTCACTGTAACAACAACAAAACATAAAGCACATGCCTTTTGGCGTCCTTAACAAACTGGATAAACTTACGCTCGGTTCTTTAGGAATCCCATTTCTACCAGAGTTTCAACACCTGACATGTTTGTAAACTGTTTTTACACCATGTGTAATGCTTAGAAAATTTCAAAGAAGGTAAATAAAGCCGTTTGCAAAATTAATAAACCAACCTACACTAAGCGAAATAACCCTAACGTTAACTCCAATAATACATGACTTTAGCTAATACTGTCCACAACTTTTTTTTTTTCAAAACCGCATACCACAATTTTATAATAGCAAACCGATAAAGGCCCGTTTACACTACAGCTGTACTGAGCTAAGCAAAGCGTAATTTACATTTAAATTCTATTGTGGCGATTTTCACGCTATGCTAAAACTCAAGCCCAGTGCAGCTATAGAAAAACGTTACGTTTGGAACGATTTTTACGCCTAGCTCGGCTCAGCCAACGACATATAAAGAGATGAAAGTTTCCCTTCATTTGTTTCTATGTCGTTGGCTCAGCGCAGCTGTAGTGAAAACAATTTTTTTTTCTAGCCACATAGAAGGCCTACTGCCTCATTTACAAACCGTTGCGCATGCGTGACACTTACTTCAGGCGTAAATGTAAACAAACTTCAGCATCAAAATTTGTTAAAATGTGTTTTCATCATAATGTTGAGAATGTGCAAACTGATTTTATGTACTGACTAAGGTCAAATTAAGCTTTTACCATCGTAAAGGCCTCTTAACGATCGTATAAAATGCACACATACGCTGTAGTCGCAGAAAGTCGTTCACCTACACCTGTAATTAGTATTCTATGCATATGGTATGAATGAAAAAACTACATCAAGGTAAACAAATGTCATTGTTAAATTTCAAAACTGTTGTCATCTTTTCGAGGTTGATGCACTATTTGATGTTTTAAGTTTTGATTTTTACCATGGCCAAGTGATTACCTGCCCAATATTTTATATGTAGGCCTAGGAGACGTTTAAGAATAAGCCTTTCGCCTATTTAGAGTTTGCCTCGACTATGGTTCCATGAGACTGAGAGGTAATTACAGATACTCTGAAATACGAACTCGCAAATTACAAAACTTTTGCCAAGGTATTTTAAAGGAGAATCTACCACAAGTTAAACAAGATGAGGAGGTTACTTCATTATTCATAATATACAACTACAATAGTGGAATATTGTATTTCCATTTACGGTAATTGTACAGATTTGTTTGTAATGTTTAAAATTAAGATATTGAAATGTATATTGTGGTACACGGTCACAAGAAATATCTATTTTATTCAAAATGGCAATAGTTAAAAATAAATTTTCCGAGCGCACTCAAGGGAATCGCGACCCATTCATCCGAAACCATAACAGCAAGGTTATGTTAGGCCAAAGAGATTTGTGTTAGGCCAGGGGTCGGCACTCTACGGCTTATGTTTTGATGCTGTCTTTTGAACAGATCAGCGTTTCTTTACCGTTGCGCCGTGGAAGGCTGCCCAGTGGGTCGCGGACAAACGCAGACGTATTAAAAATTATTGTACATATATTTTTTAGCATTATTTTATTGTCGTCAACGTAATAAAACTTGCAGAAATCTAAAAGAAATGCCGGTGTACCAAAAAAAATAAAAAATCGCGCTCGCTTCGCCTGCCAGTTGTGACTTGCATTAACTTTAAATGTCATCGCGTCCCTCAAAGCATTTTATCTCATTTTTCATTAGTAGTATGGATGACGACATGTGAACTCGAGTTTTATACCAAACAACGCCTTTTTTCGCACTATGCGCCAACACTTTACTGCCTCCTTAAATGTAATTAAACAAGTTTTTAAATGCAAAAACGATCCGAGGCCCGACTGATTCACAGTTGTTCTAACATGAAAATAACACAATTCTTAGTTATCATTTTGTCCTGCCCGCAGAGATCTGTATGAGTTTGGTTTTGGCCCGCGACTAGAAAAAGGTTGCCGACCCCTGTGTTAGTCTGTTATAGTATTCTCCTTGGCTTCAGGCAATGTTGTTTTAACAACTTACGTTGTTAGCAATTATTAAACTTTTTTATTTTAAAATAAACATAGTAAAATACCCTATCTACTCTGAGATTTTACTTTTTATAATGAAGACGTTAACTGATTTTACCAGTCCCAAAGTTCCATGACCAGTGTTGTAGGCACCTGGGCGAAGTTAGCTGGATTGGTTTTGGGTAATATCTCCGAAAGTTGTGACGATACAGAGTTGAATTTTCTAGCCCGATTGATATTGACTACAAGCGATGGTTCTTTTTGAAGAGTATGCCTTGTTGTTTATACCGTAAAAAAATAAGCGAGAAAGTTCGAAAATTAGGTGTTAATATGGCTAAATATTAATATTCATAAAAATAAATATTAATATTTTTTGCTAAAAGTGCACGATTGCTGGAAAGATGTAACCAATATAAGGATTGTGTAGAAATTTCAACTCTGTATCGTCACAACCTTTGGAGATATTGTCCAAAACCAATCTAGCGCACCAACTTCGCCCAAGTCGTGTGGGTGGGTCAAATATTATTATATTATTTATTTAATAACAATGCTTGACCCACCCAAGCCCAAACATCAACCCTCTTTCTATCCTCCTCAAATTCTGGCCGACAAAATATGTGTACCATGAAAATGTTGCCAACCTGAACTCCAGTCTGCATTTCATAGCACTTAATGCCGAGATCTTGGTGTTCCGAGACAAATTTTTAGGGGTGCAATCAAGGTTATGCATGCCTAACTTCCTAACCTGGATAGTATAGGACGGTGGTCGCCAGACAGCCACAAGTAGCACTTTTTAACCTTTCGTTGTTTTTCTGTTTTAGATATTCTTGACGTTCACCAACATTAATGTCTTAAATTCCTTTTTAACATGTCTGCTATTGAATTGTCTACATTATGTGAAAGCAAAGGCTTATAATGCTTGTGATCTATTACTGCAACTAGTGCAAAAACAAATTTGGGCACCATGAGGCTGTTTCTCAAAAACATCCTTGCTATCCCTGAAATGGCAATTCATATTATTAGTGTTTGTTTCTACTACAATTATAGTCTGGTCTAGGGTATGATATAATTGGTAATATTAAATAAACCTGAAAGAAAATGCAGAATTTATTGCAAAATTTTACACTAAATTTTAATTATATTTATGCTTGTTATTAGGGCAATCAAAAAACTGTTAGTTTTATTGAATACTCTAATTTGTTTTATTAATATTACCTTAATATTTAAATGTAAAAAATTAACTCAAGGTAGCATGTCTCTTAAACTTTATTCATATTGGCGAAGTTCTTGTTCATGGCGAGTGAGAATTTGTTTAGCACTGAAAGGTGTTGATCATGAAATTATTCCAATTCATCTTGTTCAAGATGGAGGAATGCAACGGAAGGAAGAATACAGGTATATTTATACTTCATAGCATCGGGTTTTAGTTGAAAGCCAAATAGACTTTAGTGTTTTGTCTACTGTTTTCTTGCTGTATTTGTAGAGAAGTGAATCCGATTGGACAAGTTCCGTCATTGGTTGATGGTGATGCTATAATAACTCAATCAATAGCGATCATGGAGTATATAGAAGAAAAATACAAGCTGCAAGGTCCACCACTGTTGCCAACTGATATTATTAAACGAGCTAAAGTTCGCCAAATTGCTGAGGTATATGTGATGTGTTGCAAACATGATGTTATGTAAAGCCAGTTGGCCAATTTTACTCATGTTTATGTTAGACAATCGTTTCTGGAATTCAACCTTTGCAAAATCTTTCGGTTTTGCAAAAAATTGGCGACACCAAACAAGAATGGGGAAAATTCTGGATTGAGACAGGATTCACAGCCCTAGAAAAAATGCTGGTTTCCACTTCCGGAAAATATTGTGTTGGTGATGATATTACAATTGCTGATGCATGTTTAGTGCCTCAGGTAATTAAAAATCGTTTTATATTCTAATTCTAATCTAGCCTCTACCCATTTATTTTGCACATCACTTTTGCTTTATTCTTGACTGGCAAGTATGCTTGTACATCAAATATTAGATCGCTACAGATATGAAGTGTTGCTACAAGGTGAAAGGATAATCCAAATAGCTTTCCTGATAGTTTTTGTTCATTAAGTTTTTGATGTCCAACACAGTTAACTTATCTCAGGGTGAATGACACCAAATGACTGTTTATTACCAGAGGAGCTGTTTTAATTGATTAAATTACTACAAGGTTATGTCCACTTTTTGTTTGTTATGGGCCATTTTTCTATTTTATTTCTGAAAGCAGTTTTCATAACAAGCATAATTATACTTTTCTCGGACTTCATTGGGTAGTGAACCATTACCTTTTTCAGGCGGCTTTGGATTGTTCTGCTAAGATAAGTTAACTGCTTTAATATAGTAATGTACTAAATTTTGTTTTAGGTGTACAATGCTCAAAGATTTGAAGTGGATGTTGACTTGTATCCAACTATCAGTAAAATAAACAAATTGTTATTACAACATGAGGCAGTTCAGGCTGCCAGTCCGGACAAACAAATTGATTGTCCAAACAAATGAATAATTACCTAACTTTAAATGTCGCTTAATCATGTTTTCTGCCGTCTTTAAAATATAACCAATTTCAGTTTTCTTGTTTTAATGTACATTTTGAGTATATTTTATTCCTGCAAGACTATTCACGTACTAAGGGTTTGATTTATTTCTTTCACATGATATACACAAAAATCACTGATATTTGATATTTATATCGCACTTAATATTTTTACAAAATTTAGTACATTTACCTTGTTGTGGTATTGCAGTGAACAGTTTCAATAAATTTAGACGCGTTCAGTTGAAGATATAAATAAAATTGCAAGATGGACATCAATCAAAAATATTTACAGCATATCAATGTAAGCGTATTGTTAAAACTGGTAAATTGGACCCTTTGGATATCTGCATTTTCTATCCTTGCCAAAAACCAAACCATATTAAGACACCAGCAGTTTCTAAAAGCCATGGGCTTAGACTAGGGCAACGGTGTTCAACCTGCGGCGGTCGATTAATAGTTATGCGCACGCTAATACATATGTTTTAATTTAAGCATGCTCGACTGCTCTATGCGTTAATGGTTGATATGCTAAATGCAAATGAGAAATATTTACGACTGATGCAAAAAGAAATCAGTGTAGAATATGTGTACCATTCTGAACGGATGGTAATGTCACATAAAGATAAATAAGAGTTGATTGTACATAATAAACAGCTGAGCAGGCATGTGTTATGCGAGTTGTGAGTGGAATTATTGCTGAACTGTGGGACAAGTTGAACGCTTGTAGCGCTAGAAAACCTTGTTTAAACGAATAAGATTGTGTGAGTGTTTCTTAAACTGTTATTGAGCAAATGGGGACAAAATACATTGAGGACTAAATGTTCAGACGTACAAAAAATCCTGTATTTCGTTAATTCGCCAAAAACCAAAACAGATTAAATCATATTTCACAGACAGTAGGTCCGGGGTTTTAGGTTAACGAACTGGGTGCCACCCTGGAACTGCATGCCTGCCGTTTCAACTGCGTCACTTGTCAAATTAAAAAAAAACATTAATTAAACCAACTAAACGCATTTTTTCGCGCGATTAGAGTATAATTCAGTTCTATATTTTTGCACGAGATCATTAGAGAACAACAAGTATAAGTTTAAGATTAATTGTTCTATGACTTCTCGTTATGACTTACCTATCTGACGTCATGTCTGTAACAAAAATTACTGGCGGCCGTGAAGTCAATAAAAACGGTCAATGCGCGCGTCAACAGCTAAAAGGTGGGGCACCCCTGGACTAGAGGATACTTTCAAACGAAATTTTTATCTCCTTAAACTACTCAGTAAAACCAATTTTTGTATCTCTATTGCAGGGTTTTTTACCTATTTTTTTCGCGTTTCTTTTCAATTTATCTGCCTCTATCGACACCCATCATCCGCACGCCATTAGTCTAGCACAGGGTAGTCCAAGGTTGGCAGCATTACGGGCCACATAAAGCAGTGTATCAACGATTTTTGTTCGATCGGGGCATGAATTGTTTAAAGATGACGCCACAAAGCAGCGTCAAAAAGTTATGTCGAAAGACATGTAAGCTCCAGAAACTTGCTGTTTTCGTCGAACTTGTGCACAAATAAAATCGAGTTAATATATGAGACTGCCAACTTGGCGAAGCGCGAAAAAAATGCGTATATGACCAAACTTTTAATTTAGGAGAAGACTGCATTTATAATCGTAGAATGCCTGAAATTGCATCATGAAAGGGACCCGGGCGTTATCCTTTAGTCACAGTAAATTCCTGAAGCGCGATATATTATATCTTTCTTTTACTTTAAATATAACTGTACGCATTGGAATAATTCAACAGTGCTCGCGTGCCACGAACAATGATGTCGAGAGCCACATGTGGCCCGCGGGCCTGGGTTTAGACCACCCTGGTCTAGCAAATGTAGGGCTGTAGATACGAGAAGGCCCTGACTTTTCATGCAAGAGCCTACAGCTGCCATCCTTAAACTCTAGATAAAATCACTTCACTCGGTAGATAATTGCTCGTCGAGTATATTCACAAATCTCAGAAACACACGATAAAACGAAGCGGTGATTCAGGCCGCTATAGTCAGGAAAAATAAGATGTATTCAATATAGAATCTCATATGAGTAGAATGAAATGCGAAACGCTGAAAGCTCTCGGCTCGGCGCTTGGTCACGCGTCGGTGGACAACGATCACATGTATAGTGACGTCAAATTAGGCAAATTCGAGTAATTTGCATGTTAAATGCTACATTGGATAAACCGAATTCACTATAGTTGCTGCATTTAAGACCAGTAACCTCGCAAAGCAAAGCAAAATTCATTTGTTACGAAACGGATAATAATCACTGTCAAGAGCGAAAAAATACAAAATAAAACCTTGGTTTTAGTGAAAAGATATAATAGTTTGTTATATGTAATAGCATTCCGAAAAACAGTTATTTGTTGATGTCTAGCAGCAAGTCAAGCTTCGTAGGATGGTGGTTTTCGCTTAAACGCTGTACTTGAACGTTTTTCGTGCTCCACACATACGCGTTAGCGCACAACACTTTATTCAAATCACCCTTTAGATTTAGAAAAATCGCCGTCATATACATTAAAAAAAAAAAAAAATTAGCCTGCGTACGCGCGACATTTCTCTCGTAACCCATGCAGTTTGAGAACTGCTGCTTAATTGGAACAATGCTGAATTGCAGCCTATTTTTTTCCCAAAGCTAGATTATAATCCGCAGTTACCATTTTTTCAAACCCTAAATGCTAGCAATTCAAGCCATACACTATTATTAAAATATCTTAAAAAATATATATTTCACCAGCGAAGGCATCCTCGGTATGTCTGAATAAACTACCTAACAGTATAAGTATTAGTCAACTACATTAAAATATATATAAAGTAAAATAAAATATATCAAACAATGCAATTTTCACTTTTAAACGGCTACGGCCGGTGGGCAATTATTTTTAACCGCGGGCCACATGAGAAATTTAAAATGTTGTCGCGGGCCGGGTCAAAAAAGAGGATCTCAAATGCACGTAATATGACGTCATACTACGACGCTAAACAATAAATAAGCTAACGAACTTGTTATTACGTTAGGAGTTGTGCGCAAATGTACAATTTACGTCGAATTTAAAACAAAGAAAAAAATGTGACTATAGGCTTTGGAGCATAATGGTTGAAGGCTGTAGTAAGACGTAATTTTGATATTCTTATTACGTCTGACTATAGGCTATTTCAGTGTTTCTTATCCTTTTTTACTTGGGGCGCACCTAGAGACATATGCAAATAGGGCGGCCCACCTTGCGAGCGAAGCGAGGGCGAATTTTTTTAGGTGTACCGGTATTTCTCTTAAATTGCCTGCATTTTTTTTATTATATAGGTTTTATATAGTTGCATATCTTTAAAGGAACTCCAGCCTTTAAGACTAAAAACCTTATTTTGTCCATTTAAGTTTTGTTCCGATAAATTTTGAACTTATTTCGTGTTTAGGTCTTATTTAGACTATTTTAGATCTTATTCTGTCGTGGTTATTACTTCGAGTATGGCGTTATTATGTCGGTGGTCTCAATAGGTCTACTATGGTAGCCTATTTATAGATTAATTTCTGATTTAGATAGTGTTGCTTTGTAGGTCTTATTGCGTTTTCTACTTAAATGGCTTGTGGAATTAATCAGATAAGCTTAATAGGAAAGTAAAAAAACTATGTTTTATATAATAGTATAATAGGACCTACATTATTTATTCCTTTTGCTCGCGGCGCACCTGGCAGCCTTCTGCGCCGCGGCGCACCGGTTAAGAAACGCTGGGCCATTTGTTTTAAAACGAAAATTTTAATTTAGACATAGAGGGGAACGTCAAGCATTGAGCACAGATAAAAAAATGTACATTACTTGATATATTGGCCTTTATCAAGTTGTGGGTCGAGTTGACTAAAAAATTAAGGTTAAAACGTAAAAATTTCCCACAAAAAACTTACAATGTTTTTTAGCTTGTGAGGCTTTAAGTTACCGATGTGTTATACTTTGGTACAATGGCCATATTGCAAAGAAGGCATAAATCGGAAGAAATACACAAGATGGCATTAACTAAATTAGGCTCATAAACGTGAATTTGTATGAGTTTAGACAACGGCATGTATTTCGTTCATATTTTAAAGTCGGAATACATTCGAAAGCAGCGCAATATATCTATATATATTAGGGCTAAGTTTGTTAAACTTTTGTTGGAGAGAGTGCCACAGTGCAGAGGACTTTTTAAATATGTAAATATGGCCAAATAATTCGTGGGAGATACGAAAAAGACAGAAAAGATTCGCGCGAAGCGCAAAAAAAATAATTTTCGTCTTTAAAACAGGCTTAAAATAGAGTTTGGATCCATCCCTAGAAATAGTGTTAACGATACAACCAAACATGTAGAAAGTCCCCCGTGTTTTCGCTCGGCTTATGTATTTTAAGAAAACTAAGCTGCGGGCCGGATTAAACTGCCTGGCGGGCCGTATGTTGCCCAGGTCTGGGTTAAAGCCTAGTTTTTTTTTTTACACTGTGTTTACCAACGCAAATGTTAGGCAGAGTTTGCAAAATATCGCCTTTACAGCATGACATGCGCAAATTAAGATAGCTATAGCGCACTTATAAAATGTCGCGAAAGATATTTTCTCCCCGCTTAAGCGTACTAAGTCTATAGCACCTTCATAAGATGCCAGCCTAGTTTAGCCGCTTGGTATCGGGTTAGGCAATAATAATGCAGTTTCTTACGTTCGTTTTTACTTTTCGATTAGTTGCTTAAATACAAATTTGTTTTATATACTTACGTGAGATATTCTACTAAATTTAGTTTAAGTAATATTTTGTCATACATAGCCTATTTATTTGCAATAGGTTGTAGGATACATTATAGTTAATGGGTGTGGTAAAAAAAAAATATTCCTAATGATTCTACACAATTAAATTGATTTTAGTTTTATTGGCCTAACTCAGTGCTTCTCAACCTTTTTTCGCAGCGACCCAAATATTAAGCGTAAGTATGACGACTATAGGCTTTGGCGACTCAATTGTTGATTTTTTTGTTGTAAGCGAAATAAAAACTAGCTTCTTGTAAGCGAAAAAAAATAGGCATAAGCATAAAGAAATAATTAATTATAAGACATTATCTGTATTGCTTCCTTAATTTTCTTAATTGGGAAATATTTCTCAGAACCAATCTCAATAAACATATGAACTACTGCGGTTGGCGACCCAACCAAATCAAACAGCGACCCAAATTTGGGTCGCGACCCATAGGTTGAGAAGCACTAGCCTAACTTGTTCATACATCATTAAAATTTGAATTAGCGTTTTGGAAATAATAATCCACTAGGCCCAGCGCAGTGGTCCCAACCTTTTTCCATCGAAGCCCTAAAATTCAAAAATACATCAAACTGTGTAAATCTCGCGAAGCCATGCCTCTTCTGGCGGGGAGCAGACCCATGATTTATGTTCAACGGTTTAAATTATGTCACAAATTGACAGCATAAAACAAGTAACCTTGGGAGATTTGTTGTTGTCTGTTGAATTCGTGTGCAAATAAAAATGGAGTCTACATACATTTAAGAGGCAGGACGTTAGCGCTAAGTTAAAAAAGTACCGTTTATTACGTTAAAATTGTCAGAGTTTTTATATAGGGGAGAAGTGACTATTGATCATAGATCGAGATGCTTGGCCGAAAAAGACATATAGGCCTAGACTCTATATTAGGTTTATCTTGTCGAACTTTGAAGTTGGAGATGTCGGCAGCAGGGCTATTCACGGTGCTTTTGGACCGAAAAGTTTCTCTTGAATAGGGTAAAAATATAGCCTAACTATAGTTATAAAATAGTCGCGCCAATTACGAAAATTTGGCGTTTATTTATAGTTAAAACAAGCAAAAAATGTAATTTAGGAAGCATGGCCTTGTGCCCATTCCCTGAACCTGCCCCGACTTTTTTTCATATCAGTCTTATACAATCTCTTGTAAGCAAACAAAAACTAGGCATCATCATAAAGAATTTCGAATTGTAGCCTAATAGTTAATATAAGTTGATTACGGTATCAAGTCAACATAAAAACATGAAGCTAATCTAGGTTGCATTGTGTGCGAAAATTTAGCGTTTTATTTGTTTAGGTTAGCTAAAATTTAATTTTAGACACATAAAGCATTAGGCGCACAAAAATACACTTTGCTCGTACTCAATGCATGACCTTTCATTAATATGATTTTTTGCTTTTACCAAAATGCGTTGGGACATTTGACTTAATATAGCTTAAAGGCTGAATAAAAAACACATAGCCTTAAAAGTTCGCACAAAAAGAAAAAATGTAGGCCTATATCTCAACAAAATAGTTAGTGCGTAGGATTTCATGATTAGCATTGGATGTGTATCGTATTGTGCATTTTTTTTTCATATTTTTATATTATGAGAGGCAATTCAAAGCACTATTTAAGTTGTATTCATTTTCTCCATCGTTATAGTTATCGTTTCAATTATTCTTCGTAGAACAGCCTCAAATGACTATAGTCGCCAGTGTTGTAAATAAAGTCATTTTAAAACTGGGTTTCCGCCATTTTTTCTTGAAACGCATTAATTGATCATGTGGATTTATTCGCTTTTGCGCCATTTTGACTCGCGTTCGGAAACATATTGTAAATATAGGATACGGACTTTCTTACATTGGACGCCGTTTGTTATCTTTTCTGCTTTTACCGCAATTTTCTAGCGCAAGTGTTTGACGCACACACCTGCTATCAACCAGTTTCGAAGCACTGATCTAAAAGTGTCGATATATAGGCATATATAGTTAAAATATACTGTCCCTGTATTGTGCAACGTTTTGGAAAATCAGAAGCGCGATGTGAGACAAAAGAATTGCCAAATATATTACTAAACATAAATACCTCTAGTTGGCAGTAAACAAATGCCGAGCAATTTTGGGAATTACCCTAGATGTAAATTATAAATGCAGTTAAGTTAAATTTATTTTTACTTGATTAATCGTTCGAAATTTCCTAAATTGTTGTAGGATTGTTAACATCAAGTTTGCATAAAACCGTAATTAAACACGTTGCATTGTATCGTGCTCTTAAGAAACCTAACTTTAAATTACTAGCAAAAGTTGGTAAAAACGAAATAATATTGGATTGCGCAGTTTTAAATATTTTCCAGTCACACTTATTCGTTGATCAATATTTTAAACTGATCTAGCCAATAATATTGTAACGACATCTTTATTTCTGTAACTGTTTTGTTATAAAATCCCCGCCTAAATCAAAAAAGAATTTGCAGTCCGAGAATTGGCGTTTATGGTAGATAATATTTTAAATAAAATAAACCGTCTGAACATGTTGACAAAAGTGATACTGATAACCTTAGTCTAGCTCACATGATGGACATAGATGGCAGCATTGCTGTAATGGCAGATTGAAAAATTTGGTGATAAATCCCCAATGCAATTACACTCTTCCAAAGAGATTATAACCATGAGGACAAACTCTCACTTTTGCCTTTTTTCTTTTGCCTTTAAGCAATGTATTCTACTTTCGACAGCCGTCACGGTCTGATTCACAATAAGAAAAACATCACCTTTCCCATTTAAGCCTGTTATAAAAATGTACGCTTTTGGCGTAATTTGTTGTTTAATGACCCCTAGTCCTAATTTAAACCGTTTTCTGTTTACAAAATTGACTTGACAGGACAGGCAAGGTTATCACAAGTTGCGTGACACTTTCTTAGGACCCTACTGTACTTTTTTGAAAGGCGTGTTACTGTTAAAATGTACGCGATTGAGCAATGTGGTTGATTTCGGGGCTCTTTCCATTTGGTACGTAGAAAGTAACGCAACGGTCTACAAATGCCGCATAACGCAACGCACATCATTATTTTATTATTAATAATAATGCTCTACCAACCCAAACTCAAACCCGCACCGTAACCCGTTGCGGTATACGGTATTTGTTGACCATTTTTTGCGTTACTTCCTACGATAAGATTTATGTGAGGAATTGGCGTATAAATTAAATTAATATCACTTAGTTTGTTGTTAATCTCAAGGTGCCGAACTCATTAAACTTAACTGTATGGCGGTGTTAATTGTTAGCTTCTTAATGTAAATGATATAGGTATTTTGCATTGTACACTGTACACTACAGACTGCAGAGCCTATTACAGAAAAATAAACTTTTGGTAAACCAAACCCATAAATGATTTAGCTTTAGTGTACAAATTTTAGTAAAAATTGTAGAATTCCAAATTTGATAAGTGTGCCGCAAATCAAAATTCTTTTTTGAGGGCGTCGCAAAAAAAGTTTGCGAACTACTGCCTTACATTACTATTGGAATACAAATGTATCTATTTCTATACTACTGTTTAAGATCCCAAATTTAGCATTGGGGCGCAGTAGTGCTATGCAGCTTGCAAACAATTTTTTCAAGTGCAAATTTTGTCTGCCCCTTGGTGGTAATTCCAGCTTTTTTACATAAAGTAAGTTGGAGTAATATTTGGTTGTATACCAATTTAATTTAAATAAAAAAATTTGCTGTGCTTGGTAAATGGTAACAGCCATTGCTCATTTAGGAAATGTTCTTTACGCAAATATATCCTTATCCTAAACAATACTTTCCATACAGTAATTTTTCTTTAGTATGCCAGTGTTCAGTGCGCAAAATAAATTTATGCTGTACTGCTGCTCTAAATAGTCTTCTATATACTTGTTCCAGTGTTACAAATTAAGACACATAGAAATTGATACCATAAACTGAAAATTAATACCAAATTCTTTGAAAACATCATTCAAACAAAACATTTTTGCACCTCAGTTTGCTATGTGTAATATTTAACTAGCAAATATTATTGGTGGTGTGCTGTTTGTACAAGTGAAGCAAGCAATTAGCATTTGTAGTTACATTTAAAAAAGGTAGTTACATTTCAAATCAGTAGTTACTAAATGCCACTGAATTCAGTTAATAATTTTGCAAATTATATTATATTTGATTGCTCAGTATTGGAGTATGTTATTATAAAAAAAACTTCTCCACTTAGTTTATTTTTATAGAACTTGCTCGTATTTACTAGTTATACTACAATAAGAACACATATTCGTCTATAACTGTGATTCAGCCATTCTGGGATTATGTTGGACATTGCTTAAAGACATATCAACAGTACACTGGGAAAAAAAAAATAGTCAGTCTATTCCTCAAAGATACAACAAATCTCTGGTAAGATTATTGTGACAATGAGATCATAGTGTAATGCAAACCATTATAGAGTATTTATTTTACTTATAAACAAAACTTTAAACTGCCATCTGTCCATGGGTAAAGTTTAGGCCTATCTAGTTTAGGGCTACCCAAACTTTTCAGTCTGTGACTGCTTTTATTGTATTAAACTTTTTGACCCACTAGGTTTAACATTTTAAAACATAACATTTCTCGATGTCTGCTTTGGCATGTATTTATTGAAGTAATGTGCATTACATAATTTGCCATTAACATACCAAACAAAAAAAATAACAATTTTATAAATTTAGCACTCTGTATAAAATTTAACTCCATGAGCAACCCCCAGTTTGGAAAGCCCTGGTCTAGTTATACAAAACTTCGGAGTACTTTTACCAATGTTTTGTTTGTGACTTACTGGCATATTTTAAGTATTTATTTATTTAAAATATTTTTTTCATTTTAGTATGTTACACTATTTTTCTATTATACAGGTTGGAAAACTGATTGGGAACCTCCACTTAAAAAGCTCTGGTCACAGAATGAGCAGATTATTTAAAGAGTAAAATACAATAAATTCCTTCAAATTTTCCACCCTTTTACCATTTGTTGTGCTGCAAGAAGCCTATTAATTAATGTGAAACTTTATTCTCTTGTGGATAACATATGACACTGCTTTACACAAATTCCTACTGGCAATTGTTTTGGGCTTTTGATTTTCATTTCTTAACTCAGGGTGGTCCAAGGTTGCACAATATGTCTTACATATTCTTTACGGGCCACAAAGCAGGCTACATGCATGCCAGGAGCGGATAAACGATTTTCGTTAGGTCGGAGCATGAAGGGGTTTACAGATGACGGCACAAAGCATTGTCAAAAAGTAACTGTCAAAAGATATATAAACTGCACAAACTTTCTGCTATCACCAAATTGTGCACAAATAAAATCGAGCGATAATAATCAGACTGGCAGAATGGTGCGCTCCAAACACGCAAAATTGCATATTTGACAACACTTAATTTCGAAAAAGACTGCATTTATAAGTGAACACAAATATAACTTGCATTGCAAAACAGCCATTTTAGAAAGTTCCATATAGGACGCAATGCGACTTTCAATCCTGTCTGACACATACAAAAAATTAGGCTTTTTTTGCCAAATTATAGTAAACTGGTTTATTTAATAGTGTAATCGGAAAAATGTAACCCTAACCAAACTATTGCAGTATGCTCACTGATTGTTGGTCACTTATATTTTTTTTAAATAAACCCTGTACGCATTACAATAATTCAACAGTGCTTCGCGGGCCACAAACAATGATGCCGGGCCTGGGTTTTGGACCACCCTGTCTTAAGTAATCAATTCTTGTTAAAAGTGTGATTATTTTCCTACTTCTTGGTATACCTAATATGCAAACTCAGGCAAGCAAAACAAAATAATGTTTATTTAAAATTTATTTGGTTAAACATGGCAGGAATCAATCAATTTAAGGAATGAATAAAGTTCTTTATTGACACCAGATTTGGCCATTTCAGTATTGTACTCTTTTGTGTAGTACCTGGTCAACAGCGTCGGTAAGAACACAATTTATCGACCAATATATTACAAACGTTTTTTTTATAATTTTATTAAATTATTTCTCTTTGCACTGACTTATTATATTTATATCTCCAAGTGTGTATTACATAGTAAACGTTTTGTTTTATATGAATAAAATATTTATAAATTTTTACTTTGTCGCCAAAAGAGTTGTTGAGTTATTACTTATTCTGAATAAATTTCAAGAAATAAATTATAGATTGTAAAAGTATAGTTGCTTAATTTAGAGTAAATAAAAAAATCCACACAGAACTAGGTAGCATATTGTACAGGTTTGAAATCAGGACTGCGGAGTCTGCCTCAAGGAGTCGGTTTGTTTTACTGTAGTCAGGCTCGGGACTCGAGTAAGACCATGTAAAACTACCCGACTCCCAAGTCTGACATGCGCAGTAAACTAATATGATCGCCAACTGAAAATTGTAAAGGTGGAATATAGCATGTGGTGGAATATTTTCCAACCATGTATTATGAGTGAATGAATTATATGATACCCCTATAAGTGTATAGCTGAATATCCATTGTTGAACAGGCTGTTTAGTCAGGGCCAGACTCGGGACTCAATGAAATGCCACATTTAACCGGAGTCGGACTCGGGTTATTTTTAACCGACTCCGCAGCCCTGTTTGAAATAGATATTTTTTGTCATTTTCAATGTAAGTTTGCGAAAAGTATTTTTTACCATGAGTGCTTCTCTTCTCTTTTCTCCCTAATAGCTGATAACAAAAGTTTGGAGCTTAACTGGTGGAGGATGTAGTTGAATGAATATCAAAGCCCATGTATAGAAGTAGGTGACATCTTGTAAACAGCTTAAATATATATATCTTTATTCAGTTTAAACTTGATTGGATAACTGGTAGTAAAAGAATAAAGGTTATTATTACATTTAATTTCAACAGATTACAAAGCTGCATAATCTGGTGCTTTCCTTTTTCAAATGAACAATATTACACACTCAGTTTGTGTTCACCGAACCCTATCCAGTACCAAAATGTGTAATGTTAATATTCCTTAACACCAAAAATAAAGAATAATTGAATATATTACAAGATCCCTACTCTAATTTTCTTTAAGTTTTTTACTGTAATGCTAAAATAAACGAAACTGGGGCAATAAAAATAACTTTAAACAATATTGTAATATTTTGTTTATTGTACTATATAAGCAAACACAAAAAGTTGTACCAAAAGGCTTACTAGTAATAATGAAAAATGTAAATTCCTCTCCGGCACCCCGGTTTGGAACCACTGGTCTACTCTACAGCAACGCGTTGTACGCTTCCGCAGTCATTTAAGTGGACGACGTTGCCGCGCCAACGAGTGTGTTAACCATATTATATAGTACTTATGGTCAGCTGATATTGTATGCCCTACAGGCATTTTTAAGTGTGTTTACACGAAACTCGGCAATGAAAGTTTGACACCTAATTCAAACATAACTTTTAACCTGTCAGAAATGTCGAACCTTAATGTATATTAGCCGGTTGCTCCAAAATTTTAGCTCACCAACATACAAGCCCCTATTATGCACTAGAGCGGAACGCTGGCGAAAGTAGAACAATGGGCTACGTCACAGTTTGTCCCCATGGTTATAATCTCTTTGGCCGTAGCCACCCGATCCGTTAGAAATCAGTGCATTTCTAAGCAAAAAGGTCTACGACAATCAGGGCTACCAATGGCAGAAAAGTCTAGACTTTTAGACCTTGAGGTCCTGGCAATGCACTGATTTGGACCTTTAGGTAAACTCCCGGCGTAGATAAATTGAAAATATTCATTAAAAGTTCAGAAAAGATAACAAAAAGTATGAGATAGGATTAATAACACTTGACCCACCTAAACCCTAACGCTAACCCGAATCCTAACCCAAATAATGTGCGTTATTTTAATAATTCTTTAAATGCTAGGGAAAATAGCCCATACTCGGATGGGCATAAGATAGTTTCTCGTCCATTGTATTTAAGATTACGTCACAAATTGAGGTATTGGGGCCTGAAGCGTTATAATTATTAAATTATCGCACATTATTTGGGTTAGGGCGCTGGTTAGCGTTTGGGTTTGGTTAGGTCAAGTATTGTTAAACTTAATCTTCTTATGCACATTTCTTAATGCAAATTAGTGCATTGTCCAAGACCTCAAAGTCTAAAAGTCGGACTTTTTGATCCTTTGAATGCACTGATTGTTGTAGACCTTTTTGCTTAGAACTGCACTGATTTCTGACGGATGGGGTGCCGTAGCCATGTTTTGAAGAAAGTCACCAGAAAATGCATTGCGCCACGAAAATTTATCAACATAAAACTTAATTCGCTAAATACATTTTTTTGTCATATTTCTTAGCCTAATTTTGGGAGAAAATATTTTATACTCGCACAAATTTGAACAATAACGTCTTTCCAACCATGCAAGTTGTATACTGCATAAATATATCGGGATGCATATCAAAAATAAGTTTCCAATCTGGTTAAGTGCATTTATTTTGGTTCTAAAAAGATATTTAGCCCAAGCTTATAAATTTGAAATCATATATTTATAGTTTAAGGATAGCAGCTTAAACCATGCCCTTAATGTTGTTTTCCTAATTTTTTGGTTGTACACCTATGAAATATGCCATACCTTTCATACCTGCTTATAATCACTCTTTGATGTATAGAAGGGATATTTTTTAACTAAGTATGACCAAAATTATAGTTGTTCAGCCATGCAACCCAAAATGATGAATATTTAAAATACCTAATTCCTTTTTTTAAGTAGAGCTCATTTAGAAATGTTGTGACCGTCTTAAAAAACAAGACCTGTCAATTGCGTATTTTTAGTCGCATGCTGTGAAACATACAAATATTAATTGTTACTATTGGATTGGCACAAGTTTTCAACTGCTAGGTTGAGCAATATATATTAAAGACACTTTGTAAGCGGTTATTTGGCACAACAAAAGAATGTATGAATTGTGTGGTTGTTAATAGAATGCACTGACTACATTTTAATTATGTATTAAATGACTCGCAGAAGTTAAAAGCCTATTACTATGGAATGGATGAAAGATTTATCCGAAGAGAAAAAAAATAAACCAATCTGTCAATTGGCAATACCAGGATCACACGATTCAGCAGCATTTTACTTAGACCCTTCTGGACCACTGTCTCCGGATGAGAACAAACTCTTTTCACCATTCAAACAAGTTGTTTATAATTGGAGCAAGACCCAGGACCTTGACTTTGAGCAACAGTTGTCAATTGGAATTCGATATTTTGATCTCCGTGTCGCTCCACATCCTGACACTCATCAATTGCATTTTGTTCATGGCCTTTATGGCATCATGGTGAAAAGTGGGCTTGAGCAAATTAATTCCTTTTTGGATGCTCACCCTTCTGAGGTAGTAATCCTCGACTTTAACCATTTACTTGCATTCAATGATAAATATCACCAACAACTATATCAAGAGATCTTGCAATGCTTTGGGACAAAATTGGCAAAACGCCAGGCCAGCTTGGAGGATGTTTCCCTGAAAAACCTTCTCTCCAACAAGAATCAAGTTATAGCTTTTTACAACTTTAAAAATGACTACAGCGAGCTTTGGCCTGAGTGCCTCATTAGTTCACCATGGCCAGAATTACAGGATGCGAAAAAGCTGATAAAGTACTTACAAGACAGCATTGTGAAGAAAAAGGATAGTGTATGCTTCGTATCACAGGGCGTGTTGACACCAAATGCAGGTACTATCATTACACAGTTAACAACAGGTCTAAGGCAATGGGAAAGTAATGTGCCTCAAATGTTAATTGGGTGGTTAAAGGAAGGTGTTGACAAAAATCTTTTGAATATTGTAATATCTGATTTTGTTAATGAAAACTATGCAGAAACAGTACATAAATGCAACTGTGCATAACCTTACTGAATATTGGCCTAAAGTTGACTTTGAGTAACCTGGTAGCGCATTTGGCATGTTTTATGATGGAATGCTACTTTGCAACTTAACGAATTTTCTATAAATGTGTCATCACGGCAACAGGCCATATCCATCCTTGCTGTGCTCTCATACGTACATAAAAAATTATGTCAATTCCAATTACCCGCAATAAATGGTAGAATTACATATGAATCCTACTTGGATTCAAATCTAAGAGTCCGTTATTCTTTATGAATATCGCTAATGTTGTATTTTGCTCTAATTGGTAAAATTTATTTATCCTGTTTCATTTGTTTATTTTAATATTGATCTATATATTTTGATTGATACAGTGTTGTTTTTAAGTATTATATATATACAGTATATATATATAAATATAATTTTATTATTATATTTATTGTTGCAGAACTAATGTGAAGTAGTATAAGAATAATAAAATATAGTAAGCCAATCACTGCAATGCAGCATAGTCAGCCTGAAGCAGACTTGCTGAGAATATTGAAGAAATGTGAAGACCTGGCTTCCAATTATTCAAAAAGTAATGAGCATAGGCTGAAATCGGTAATTTTATATCATTTTTGAAAGCTTTAAATATTGTTAACGAGTTAAATAAGTCATAAAATTGCATTTTTGTTTTTAGTATATCCAAGCCCTTGAGGACAATTTTTCTGATTTGCTGGTGGCAGAAGTGTAAGTGTTTACAAACTTATGTTTTGTTGGGTCTTTAAAAACATTTTAAACTATTTTGTTTAAATATGCCAACTGGGGTAGTTGATATGTATTTCGATAATAATAAAAAATAGTGGTAAGTCCTGTAAAAAAATTTTTTTTTTAATGTAAAATAAAACAACCACTTTATATATATTATTATATATTTCATTTTAGAAAAACCCCAGAAAACAAACTAAAAGAATATGAAAGAAAAATTTCCTTTATAAAAGACTTTCTAGAAATAAAGCAAAAGGTAATTTTATTGGTAATGCTTTTAGTATAAATATATCTTTAGGAGGTTTGTTTCACAATGTAGTCTAACTAAATTTACCTGAAAAAAAGGGTATGTTGTATACAAAAAATGCATACTCATGAGTCATATAAATTACTGTATAGTATAGGGACAACCAGTGGCGTATCCAGGGGGGGGGGTGGGGGTTCGGACCCCCCCCTCCCCCTTTTCGTAAGTGACATTATCGTTTTTGTCGGAGTTTTACTCACCGTCCGAAGCTGCGTGTTTTTAAATGTAATTGGGTCACGCGTCTTGAGCTAATGCGAAACCAAAATTAAAAGCAAAACGCCGTTTTTCGTCTTTTGTTTGGTCGACCGTAAACGCTAGATAGTTTTTCTCTTTCGTTATTCGTTCGGGTTGGCTAATCAGCAAGTGTGTGTTCGACAATTAATAATATAAATCAAGCGGTTTCCGCTTTTTTTTTTGTCTGAAAACGTCGAGTTAGACGGTGCTGATGTTTCTCGCTGTTTGTTGTCTGCGTTAATATCAGATTTTGGTGTAAGACTGGGGTCGGCAACCTACTGTATCGGGCCCGTCGCCTCTTTGACAAACTATACACGAGTTCATTTCAAATACTTTTTGACTATTTTAACTACGCAAGTGCGAAAATTTTTCGCGCTTCGAGCGAATGATCTTACTACGTCCCATTTGTTAACGTTTTGATGCTGTATTTTGAACTAGATCAGCGCTTCTTTACCGTTGCGCCGTGGAAAGCGGACAAGCCGAAAACGTATTTAAAAATATTTTGCATATATTTTTTAACATTTTTCATTTTCGGCAATGTAATAAAAACTTGCAAGAAATTTAAAAGAAACGCCGTTATACCACAAAAAAATCGCGCTCGCTTCGCTCGCCAGATGCGCCAAAACTTAAAACGGTTATCAAACGCTGAATTAAATTACATAACAATTAAAGTTAGACCGGTTTTTCGAAATAGTTTTATATGTCGCGCTAATCAAAAAAACACCCGGGAAAAACGATTTCCGTTTAGTATTGCAGATGGCGAAAGACGTGCTTGTAATATAGCCTAGTCCAGTACATGGATCTAACAAAATCAATCACACATATTTCACGGTCTTGGTATAGTTTTTCACCTGAAGTTAACGATTGCACACTAAACACTTTCGCAGCTGGCACCTGGTAGGATTGTCGATAACGCACGTGTTCGCTCTCCGTCTAAATGTTCGCTTTTGCTGGACGTTAATTGGCTGTTTCGGATGATTTTTTTTCTTGTTTATGACGTCATTACCATCGCTATTTTATGACGTCCTATCCGTCACTATTTTATGACGTAATTGACGTCAGACGAAAAAACAACGGGGAATTCCCTAAGTTGAAAATTCGTAACCCCCCCCTTTTTGAATTTCTGGATACGCCCCTGGGGGCAACAAAAGATTTATTTACTTTCAGTCAAACGAAATTGAGTATGGGGGATCTGCAAAAGATGTCACCAACCACATTTCACTGACCAAAAATGGTAAATATAAAAATAAACAAACTTTCCCTTTAATTAGTTATATGTGTTACCTACCTTAAATTAAGGGTATAAACAATTTTAAAATTTTTTTTATTTATTTTAGATCCAAATGTGCAAAACGCCATGTCAAAAGTTGAAATGAAAAAGGAATTGTTTTCGAAGGTGAATAACCTACCTCATTTACCCAAGACCACATAAGTTAATTTAAAAAATCTTACCTTTGTTACATTCAGAGTACGGAATCAAGTCACACTGAAACCACACAGCTACGACACAGAAAGTAAGTGGCAAAAGAGCATTTTTTTGTCAAAAAAGCTTAACTTTTCTAAACCACATCCAAAATAGGGTATTTTTTGTTCCTAATCACTGTTATGCCCTGATGGAACAGAATTTATAGTGCTGTACTTATTTCAGGGCTGAGTCGGGTACCAAGTTCCTCTGTGTTGCACCTTCCATGCCCTGACACTTGTTATTGGCATATATTCTAACCCAAGACTGTTCTAACTTCAAAATGCTTATTTATCAAATAAAAAAATAATGTCAAGCTTTTATGGCTTAGCCGTAAAGTTCCTGATCCCTACACTAGGGGCGTACTACAAGTTAAGAACTACTGAGGTAATTCAAATAATATAGTGCTTTGTAACTTCATATCATTGCGGCCACAAACAGGTTGTAAAAGTTTTGTGAGCATACTTATGAAAATATACCTAAAATGGTGACAGACACATTTGTCAATATACAAAGAAGGGGCAATGTTAACCTATATTATGTTCATATCTTCCCATGCGTTTTATGCTCCCCTGGCTTAAGACTTGGGCGAAGTTGGCGCGGTGGATTGGTTTTGGGCAATATTTCCGAAAGTTGTGACGATACAGAGTTGAAATTTCTACACAATCTTTATATTGGTTACATCTTTCCAGCAATCACACTTTTTAGCGAAAAAATATTAATATTTATTTTTATGAATATTAATATTCAGCTATATTACCACCTAATTTTCAAACTTTCTCGCTAATTGTTTCACGGTATAAACTACAAGGCATACTCTTCGAAAAGAGCCATCGCTTCTAGTCAATATCAATCGGGCTATGCTTTTAATATTGAATTAAAAATTTCATAACTGCTCAAGTTCGACATAAATAGCATCTAATATTCACGTTAGAGATCTGAAATTTTTACACACACCTTATTTTAGCTTCAGCAATCCAGCAATCACACTTTTAGACAAAAATATTTAAAAAATATTAATATTCAGCCATATTAACACCTAATTTTTTAACTTTCTCGCTAATTTTGTCGCGAAATGGCTCAAGCCACTTAAATTCCTGTGACTCGTAACCTCTCTGAATGTCATTCTAAAGGGTAGTGTCAAAGGTTGTAAGTCATATTTTATGCCTATATTTTGTTTTGCAACATCAACCAGGATAAAGGGCACTCCAAAGATTAAACTCGAAATTGAATATGCATTTTATGTTTAAACATTTTTGTAAAATAAACCAGGGTTCATACTATAAACAAGGGCTCATCAAACTAGTTTTAAATAGGCCTGGTTGCCCAGGTTAACCTAACAGACTGGCAAACGTAGGCTGGGTACTGGATAACTTTAAGTATTCAAAATCGCATCCGTTTAGAACAGTTTGTGTTAAACTTTCTTAACTTTATTAGCAAAGCAAACATAAAGAAATATGTAACAAAAAATGAATGACCGTTATAAGACTTACGGTTTAGTTTAAAATTTTATCCAATTTTTTTATATGTGCATCAGACATAAATCACCGGTAAACCGCAATTGTATTTTTTTAAATATCTTGCGCGAGCCTGAAGAAATACCCTCGCGGGCCGCATTTGATCTGCGGGTTTTAATTTGGTGTCCGCTGGAATAAACACAATATGCAAATAAAGTTGACAATGACATAAATATGCAAATTACTACAGAAAAACAAGGTTTACGAAGCGTTTTGCAAAATCCTTCTGCCAGGCAAACTCTCTCAACCCTGTAGGGTTTGTTAGAGTCGGCCTGTAACGGGAATCCTACAGAAGGGGCACAAGTTTTGCAACCCAGGGACCCATTCGTGATCGCTGTTACAACCGTAACACAAACGATAACGGCGCCCTTTCATTGGAACCTTGGACCGCCAAGTTATCGTCACTACTGAAATCAGTTTGACTTAAAAAAAACACCCTCTTTAAATACCCCACCGTATAACGTAATAAAATCAGATGTGAACCTCGCAGCTTGGAAACCAAAACGGCGTCGCAAGAGGCGGAAGACAGCGTCGCCCAGCAGGAGGTAGTGCACGAGCAGATTGCCCAAAACATGATGGCACTCACCCGAAACCTGAAGCACAATTCACAAGTTGCAAGCAAGATCATAAAGGAAGACACGCGGGTCAGTCAACCTATCACCGAAACTTATAAATTTATTTTTTTATTTTATTTTTTTGTTTGTTATTACGCGATAATAAGTTACACGGCGAAAGAAAAAGACGCACGATAGATAAATGATGGATAGCACTTAATAAGAAGGGCGTTGACAGATTCGCCAGCATGCGGTTGGAAACCGTACTGTTAACTTTTAGTCGTTAGGAAGTTCTTTGTTTTAAAGCGCACTGTTAAAAATCATTCGAGCCTTGTTAAAACACAGTTCAAATGATTTAAACACGGTGGAGATTAGAGAGTAAGCGAAATTGTTTTGTAAGCATCCTGTGTTATTTAATGTACTCACGACAACTCTGTCACGAAGCATTGATATCGACTGCCTCATTGAAGGAAATCCTGCTTATGAGTGGGCTTATTGTTTATTAATATATGCCTGAAAAGCTGGCGTTAGGTTATTTTCCGCTTAGGTCAAAATAACAACTTTTAGTAAAGATTCCTTAGTTGATGTTATTCCATCAAAAACCTTTAAATCGACAATACCAAAATTCTTTAAACAAACTCATAATGAATATTATGAATATATATCACTCTTTTGATGGAAAAAATCAGGCCATGGTTTCAAATGGTATTCGCGATTCACAGCCAAAGTGACAATTAGACAACTTTAAAATTTAAACGAATCAAAATTCTGGGACCTCTACGTTTAACCCATGAAAGTATTTTTTAAGTATTTGCTAATCGGTGTTTACTGACAAGTTGGCGCCAAGCGAACCTCGTCGATTATTATTTATTCTGATTCCTAAGTAAATTCTCAGAAAAATAATTGCGAATTTCCAACGATTTGATCACAAACCTATAGGAAACGACAGACCGTTGTGTATTACCGAAAAGGTTCGATACATTTCAAAAACAAACTTAGAAGTTTTCAGATAAAGTTTAACTTCCGCGTGATCGTGACTAAAGACGCGCTGCGCGCTCATTTGGAATGAGAAACTCGAAGTCGGACTAATGTATTTTCGGCGTCGTTCAATAGAAAATGCGGTAGCGCAAGTAAATTACTGCTCCCGCGAAGTTCAACTTTTTGGGAAGAAATGACGCCATGGATAGTTTTGGACAACTTTAAATACCCATAGTCAATTACTTGAATTTCTTTACGCGCGTTTTGTTATTTACCGCTTAAGGTACGCGCAATCCGTTCTAAAAGTGAATATGTTTCTCAGTATGTTTTAATTAGTCCTTGAATCAGAACCATCTATTCTCTATCGCCACGATTTTCTAAATAATCTGTATTTTCTCATTCCTACCTGTTAAATAGCCGCTATCCGACATGGGTTTCCCTGCATTTGTTTCGCTGTGTGGTCAATTAAAAGTTTAAATAGTTTACAGCTTTACAGGACTCGTTTTAGGAATAAAAACGCAATCGTATGCTTAAAAAAGGATGCGTATTTTTTCTGTAATTTGTTCTTTCACCTGAAACCGGGCTTGGTTGGGTTTCAGCGCAGCTGCAAATTATTTTTTTGTTATTCACGAAATCCTAATGCACATAATGTCTTGAAACTTTAAGCGTTTTACAGTATTTATCGCCTTTCAGGTCCTGCAAGAGTCCGGACAGCAGAGCGACAAAAATGTCGCGCAGCTCAAGCAGGAATCGGCGCGACTTGAGACGCACCTGAAAAAGGGAACCAACTGGTGGATCTGGATCGCACTCGCCGCGGTCTGCGTAACCTTCATGTGTATGATCGTCTTCATTCGATTCTTTCCTAAGCCGCGGTAGCGGCGCTGATCCGACATCGCTTTTATAAGGGATTTACTATACCAGGGGTCAGCAAACTTTTTGGCCCTGCGGACCGGTTTAAAACTATAATTTTGTTCCGCGCACCGGCTTTAAAAAACAACAAATGTTCAGTAAAGGTAATTTATTACAACATTTTTTCAATGGACAATTTAAAATACATACGTTTGTTTGTAAAACTTTCCTGTCTAAGCAACAAAATAATAAATCATTTTGCAATGCATCTCATTTGGCCACAGCACACTGGTGTGTTTTGAACCTCACGAGTGCTTAATACTAATTGAATTTTTTCTCATCATTTAATTGTTTTTGACTGATTTGTGTTTTTTTCCGGCATTTTACGTACGGTTTGGGTTTACATCAATATTTAATCTGGCAACCCTGCTACGGACCGGTAACGAACTCCTCGCCGACCGGCACCGGTCCGCGGACCGGCGGTTGCCGACCACTGTACTATACTATTAATTCCAATTTCGATACCCGATATATAAGGAACTAAGTATCGCGATTCGATCCGATATTAATTACAGTTATTAATATGTACCAACGGGCAGTTTAAGGGATGTCTGATGCTTGGATGTTATTCCGATACCCGATATTTTGGACAAAAAGTATCGCGATCTGATCCGATACCAAATAAAGTTATTAATATGGCCTATTAAGCAGTGTTGAGGAATGTTCGATACTTGCCATTTTATTGCGATACCCGATAGTTCGGACAAAGAGTATCGCGATCTTATCGGATACCAAATGACGTCATCTCCAGTTGTTAACTTACTAGTTTTTATTAAATTTACATTTAAAGGTAAAAACGTCTCATTGGATTGCAAATCATGGCCGAAATTCCTGTATTAATTAGGTATAGGATCGGCACCGATACCACCCAAGTATCGGACGAGTACCGATACTACCACTTGACATCGAAAATTACATCCGATCTGATATTACCAGATATTCTAGTTTGTAGTGTTGTTTCTGTAGATAGATTCATTTGAAAACGAGTGCTCGTGTGCGTATACACGTGTGTAAAGAAAACTGATTTTGGAGTTCGCTTTGTTTTTCGAGAAAATGTGCACCGGATAATTTTAGCTCGAATTTTGTAAACTGGAAGAGAGAAAAATGCGGTAGTGGAGACTTTGCCGAGAAAAAGACACTGACCTAATATAGTCGCATTTTGTTTTGGCATTTTTTGCTGAAAATTTTATAGTACCGTCGTTGCATATATTGTATACAGGTGTGTATTAATTTATTTTCGCAAGCATTGCTTGTAAAATTGTATAGTAGTTTTCGATCATCCATTTGGTGCAATGTTGCTGGTGTTCTTTCGTAGGCGTACTTTTTTGAAATGCATGAAAGATGTGGTCTCATGTTCCACCCACAAATACAAAAAACGACGAGGATATTAACAGTACAATTAAGCGGAAGTATTTTTGACTGTTAGACGATCGTGATACGTGCGTGCAAATATATGATTAAAATAATAAGAATGACAACGCGGCCACTATAGTTTGCCTTCGGTTGGAATTTCGGTTTACTTGAGCGCTTTTTCGCATTCAACATTGTACAATTAAATTATTTATTTGTGGTCTTTTTCTGCCAATTCAAATGCATTTACAAATAAAATCAAAACAAGTACGTCGTTTTGTTGCAATGCAAAAAATATTTTTTTAACACTAAGTTATTGCTTGCTTGTGGTTAATAAATCAATCCCCTGGAATGTTCCCGTATTATATTCTAGCAGTTTTGTGCCCTTAAAGAGGTGTCGGTATTGTGACAGTGTTGGTGTCCCGGCAAATACCACAAATGTTTATGGCAGTAAATTGACGAGTATGTAGCGAAGACCAAGGCGTGTTTGGACATGGTATAACAGGAAATTTCGCTGAGGTCGTGAACTTAACAGGCGACAGATCTTCGCTTTGATCCCACCAGCGACATCTGCACACAACAAGGCGAAAGGTGGTCGACGTTAGCTGCTCTCCGATGCCCTTCAGCTCTGATGGGGAATGGCTGACTTCTGTGTGAATAAACTCCGCTTAATTCGTGTGTTTTCCTCCCCGAAAATGATTTCACATGGAAAACTTGCAATAGCAATAACACTGCGCGGCGAACTTGTCTTTGTTCTCTCCGTTTTTGTTTGTTTGTTGGGTGGAAGAGCAGTTTGAAGCGCGACGGACGGCAACCGTGCCCACCCAGTGTCGTGCAGCCAAGCGATGTGCACAGCCTGGGAAATATACGCACCTCGGAAACAGGTTATCAACTCCACCCTTTCTGAAACTGTCCTTACTTTCACGTTTGGTCGAATTGTAGCGGACATTCCACTGGGGTGCGTTGTTGAAAGTCTTGTTTTTCCCTAAAGAAACAGCAAAAATATATTCACTTTTGCCCGTTTCGCAGTTTGGTCACAAAGAACGATCAATTTGTCGAAATTTCGTGAAAAAAACACAGATGAAAAGCGTTAGATGTGCAATTATTGGGACTGAAATATACCTTATGGTTGCATACCGACTTGCCATGGTGAGCCGTGCATACGTTTACAATTAAAGTAAAAATGCTTTTCTACGGTAAATTAAGTTTCATAACCAAGGCAACGAAAATCTGTCGACCCGACGATTTTAGACAATACTTAACATTATACAAATATGCAAACTTCTGTTTTTATTCATGTTTGGTTTTTGTCAGAAATATAGTAAATTAACAATTACATGTAACTTAATTTATTTGAGCTGATTTAAAACATTGATCGAACACAAGGCAACATGGTATTTAAACGTTTTGCTTGCAAATACTTTGTTCATCTTACTCGATAGCGACTTAAACTTTATCGCAACGGACGGTCGTATACACTAAAAATGCCGGGATAAACTACCAGGAATCACACAATCTTAGTTATGTTTGGTTGGCGCGAATTTATTTTAGCAGTTGAAGTTAAACTTAAAGTATACACTTACAACGTTTATAGATGAAACACTAAGGCCGTAATTTCGAGAGTACATGTACAATCAACTTTCCAAAAGTTGCATTGATCTTTACAGAAACTGCTCCTCGTCAATGTTACGCAAGTTAAAAATACTATTGTCTGTTTGGCGCACAGTGTTAAAACTTCACGCATAGGATAACACCTTAAAATTACGATTGCCTATTTTTTTGATTTTCATGGAATACGATATTTTTTTAAGATAATTAAAACTTTGAATCGTTTTATGATATAACTGTAGTATTAATTAACTGTTAGAGGTGTTATATTATACTTGAGTGCAGTTCTCAACCGCGGCTCCGGGAACCGCATGTTTCGTTAAACCAGCCGTTACGATTAAGATGAAAAAAATCGTTGTTTTTTCTAAAAGGTTGACTGTCCATCAGAACAACAGGTTTTGTTGGATCATTGTTTTAAATTTCTACTGTTAAATTTGGCTCGAATGGTTGAAAACTACCGGTACTGCTTTAATATATTGGATATAAAATGCAATATGGCTAATACTAAACGAAAAACTATATTTTAACGAAATAGGCAACTTGTTATAGCAATATAATAAATACGAGGCTATTTCGTTTGAATGTCGATACTATAACGCACTTTGACCCGTAAATTAGGGATTGCTAATGTATGCGCATCTGTGTGTGGCTAGTGTCAAATGAATCGCAAAAGTTGAAGTTTTTATTTGGAATAAATAACATTGTTATATATAGCTTAACATATTTGAGGAATGCACTTGCGCTATTACTCACGATCAACGGCTTTGCAGAGGCCATTTGTTTTGACTCGCTAAACGTTATGCGCAAGATCATTCTGGCGTCACGCTCCGATCGGGAAGTCGCAAAACAATCGATCACCTGTTACGTCACAATGCCAATACATCCACCCCATGTCCAAGGTCAATGCGGTGACTGGGACTTGGTACAGTTTATTTTAATCTGCCGAAAAAAGAAGAAAATAACGGCGGAAACCCTTAAGCGTGGGAAAGATAGCAAAATTGTAAGAGTCGCGATGTCAAAAGGGTCGTTTTGTTTTTGTTTTTGACGAACTCTTCAGTTTCGAATAAGTGCTAACACTTGTTGTGCATTGACACGCGGTCATGAACGCTTATTGTTGCACATTGGATAATTGGATGTCGCTTTCCTCTTTTTAGTCTGTATAGTTAGGAGTGAGCTTTTGTTTTGGACTTCTATAAAACTACATACAATATAATAATAAATAAATATTTCCACACATTAGTTTTAAACATTATATATATGTGTTCCAAAAGGGTCTGGTAATGCTAGCGTGCTTAGCAGCCCGTTAGGTGATGCTACTGCGGCAAGTTGAACATCTAATGATGAACAGAAGTGCATTACGTTTAGTACCATTATCTGTCAAAGTTCCAAAGGGTGTAAATTTGCCCTTTACATTTTTAGTTCTTGTTCAGAGGTCTAAGCGATGCACATCCGCATGGCTCTACCAAGGGGTTTGGGGACTTTTAGCATTTCTTCTGCCAAACGGGTAGCATTAAAAAACGCTTTGCGGTTTTTGCTCGGATCTTTTAAATGCCGATAATGGCGACATGTAAACAGCCGCACTTTGTTTGGGCCCGGCCCGATAAGGGGGACCAGCGTAAACTAACTTCGGTCAGGTTTAATGTCGCGTGACAGCCGACGCGTCCATGACGTCTTAGATATGAGCGAGTTCGACCACAATCGCTCGGCTTTTGAGGCCCTTACACAAAACACAAAAGCGGCCGCAGTGCGTCGCCGAATAAGTCATCTGCGATAATGCGCCGTTGACAGCAGTTTGTCAAGCAAATCGCGACCAAGAGTGCGTGGGAACGCCACAGACCGTCGCTTCAACTTTTCGCGGCCAGAAAATACCAATCAATACGGACGATTTTTGAACAAACAGCTAAAACTCAAAACTTTTGGAAAAATGTCACTCGATGCCGCGGATATCGACGTGCTTTAAACGAACTCAGACGCCTTACTGATTTACTGGACGCCAATCAATTTCAGACCGGAGGTTGTAGTCTAATTTTGTGGTAACGCTGTTTTAGTTTTAGTCGTTAATTATTACGGGCGTTTCTATTTCTACTAAATCACCCAGTGTACTGTTTTTACAAAAAGTGGGTCATATTATCGTCAAAGTGAGGTACTACTGTTACCCCATATTACTACGACTTGTTTTATTTTGGCGGCGTAAGATTATTTCAAGAAAATTTATTTAAAACAAAAACGTGACTCATTTTAATACAAGTATATAGGCGAAATGCATATTTGTATTAAAGTTTTACACCTTGCTGACTGATTTTTGTTCGGAGCGGTGCGCTTCTCAAGCTTTTATTAATAAATTTTAGAACTTTTATCGTCGGCATTATGTGTTCTGTTGGAGGGCCAGATTCTGTTGTTAATACACATACAAAGCAAGTATATCCTTTTGTTTGTTTGTAACATTTAAATTTGTTATATCATTTTTGGCATAAACATTTCAAGTAGACTTTTTATCGTGATAATATTATTTTTTTGAGATTTTCTGATATATGACATCACAAAACATAACTCACGTCAAGGATAAAAATATATCAAAAGCTTTGTTCTTTTTTTATATGAAATTTTTTTCATATTATTTCACGACAAAATCTGCATGGCAACGACGGTAATTTAGAGGCAAGAGGAAGGGCAGTTTTTCCCAGAAAAAGGCGGCCGAGTTGTCGTTTTGCCCACGGTCGTTCTATCCCCAGACAAAATGATTTCTTGAAAGGTGACGGGGCACTTCTGCCGAGCACCAGTCGGCCGTGGGCAGTCCGAGACGACGGAGCTCGCCCGAATTGCCAGACGCATATAAAAAAGGTTGTAAAAAGGCTTGGCGGCTGGAGTTTTGCTCCCGTGCCACGATTGAACGGCACACGCAAAAATCGAAGCAATTTTGGACATGTTTATCGCGGAGTTAGGCCGCCTATGCAGGACGGTGCGCTTCACATATGCGTTTTTTAGTTACAGGTGAGATGAAACTAACAGCGATGTAAAAGCTTATGCAGTATTTCAGTATCAGTTTGTGCCAGGCTGATCCTTCTAAAATGAAGTTACAAATCAACTGAGTGACGAGATATTTTTTTGCAATTAAAAAAATGGTTGAATAGCATAGAAACGAGAAAAGCGAGCAACCTTTTGAGAAAGTTTCTCTATTCTACGCGAAAACGATAAAATGCGAAAAATTTCGCCAGGTTGCTCTTTAGTTAATGGACAATAATGATGCGCTAATTTATGTAACACTTGTTTACCTTATACATTAAAAGTGTTTTGTGTTATTCAGTGTCTGCTGGTGCGTTTCTCAACAAACCTATAAATCTAAGAGCAAGCAGAGATAATCCCAGTTTGAAAGGTTACAATAATTATACGGCTTTCTTAAAAATAACCAAGCTTGCTGTTTGTATATGGCTCATCACTTGTCAAATTTGGGGGACCTATTTTACCCGATAAAGGGCCAAAGGTGTAGTTTAAAACCAGTAATTTATATCGGTAATAAAGATCGTTTTATAGCCCAAACTTTGAGAGGGGTTGGTAGCCGAGGTCGCATATACGGGCGTTTATGTCGCATATACGGGCGGTTGTTGGTCGCATATACGGGCGGAGATGTCGCATATACGGGCGTTCGCATAATGTCGCATATACGGGCGAATTTCTCTACCGAACATACTGTGTGGTGTAAGGCGTCGGAATGGCGTTCTATCAGATTTTAGTAGGCCTTTATGAAGTGTTTGTGTTGCCTGACAGTTATGACGTCAGATCATGTCTTCATCGTGACGTCACACTCATCAAGCGCTGTAGTAAATAGCTCATATTTGGCTAGGTCGCATATACGGGCGTTCGCATAATGTCGCATATACGGGCGAATTTCTCTACCGAACATACTGTGTGGTTTAAGGCGTCAAAACGGCGTTCGAATAATTTTTTTAACTTAAAATTAAATAAATTCATTTTTTATGTTCCTAATCCTTCTTGTCACTTCAGTCGCGGTCCTCAGTAGAAACACTGTGTTTAATGAAAAAATCTAGTTTGATATATACTACACCTGTTATTTATTTTTCATTTACTTATCTGTTGTTTTAAACATACAAATAGCCTCCCGCAAGTGAGTATATACTATTATTATTGCAATATCGTTGCGTTCTTTTTTGGATTTCGCGGTATTTTATTTTACGTTTTACAGTATTTGTTTGGTAATTGTTTTCTTTAAATAAAAGATTATACGATTTTGCTGCCAAATTTTGGATTGGCTCGCTGTATATCGAAATTTACCATGGAGACAAAGCCATATTTTATGACGGTCAGCTAACCGACAAGAAATCAAGCAAAATGTGAAATACATTACCAGAACAAAAATCGAATGTATGATGTAACAAAATAACCTTATATAAACCGTTTGCTAATTTATAGTCTTGTTTTATAGTTTTGTTTATATTTTTTATTTATCCAATACAAATGTATTTTGAGTGTGTTAATTGGCAGCTGCTGTATTTTGTTAGCAAGAATCGTTAGGACCGTCAGTATTACAGTATGGTAATTTACTACACCACTAGATTAGTGTGGCGTAATTATGAAGACATAATATGACGTTATAACTGTCAGGCAACACAAACATTTTATAATGGTCAACTAAAATTCATTCGAACGCCGTTTTGACGCCTTAAATCACACAGTATGTTCAGTAGAGAAATTCGCCCGTATATGCGACATTATGCGAACGCCCGTATCTGAGACCTAGCCAAATATATAGGTAATTTACTACACCACTAGATTAGTGTGACCTCACGATGAAGACATAATATGATGTCATAACTGTCATGCAATTCAAACATTTTATAATGGCCAACTAAAATTTATTCGAACGCCGTTTTGACGCCTTAAACCACACAGTGTGTTCAGTAGAGAAATTCGCCCGTATATGCGACATTATGCGAACTCCCGTATATGCGACCTAGCCAAATATGAGCTATTTACTACAGCACTTGATGAGTGTGACGTCACGATGAAGACATGATATGACGTCATAACTGTCAGGCAACACAAACACTTCATAATGGCCTACTAAAATTTGATAGAACGCCATTCCGACGCCTTACACCACACAGTATGTTCGGTAGAGAAATTCGCCCGTATATGCGACATTATGCGAACGCCCGTATATGCAACATCTCCGCCCGTATATGCGACCTACAAGCGGCCGTATATGCGACATAAACGCCCGTATATGCGACCTCGGCTACCAACCCTGATGCAAACTTTAGGACTTACTGCTGGTGGCATAAATGGGGCAGTTGCTTCCTCTTGGTTTACGTAGAAATATTTAGTGATCGAAGAATGTTTTATTTCATACGCACGTATATGTCCATTCGTTTTTCACGCAGGTCAATAAATACTTTACGCCACAGAAACGCCTATTACTGGTTTATTGTATTGCCGGAGTTTTATTCCTGTATTAAATTCTAGAGAAATTGTGCAAACCAATGCCCCTTGCGCATTAGATGACGAAAAATGACAAAAGAGCTTTGATTAGGGATTTTAAAAGATAAAGAACGAATTTGTTTCACAATAACCATCATTTAAATTATTTTTTGGTATTTCTACTAGGAATATTTGAAAAACCCTTTCCACTTTGTCCAAATAGATATTTTTTTTTCAAAATGCGATACCCTATTTGCGATGTCACTAAGTATGCACCGACGACTGACGGTGGCTATTTTTACGACCAGGCCACAGAAACAGGCTAGCGCTTTACGTGATTTAGGACTTTATTAAATTCTAACATACCTATCTGTCGTTTTGCCCTCACTTTGACATATTTGGTTGTTAGCACAACTACACGCCTCAAATTCAACCACATTTGTTCGATATTAAACATGGAAATTTTACAAACTTCTTACCGGTTGTAATATTACACTAGGAGAAAGCGAAGGGCTATACTTGCAGCTGCAGCGTATAGCAACAACAACGGTTTCTTGATAATGCTTTAATTAATTTAAATAAAATTTTAGTCTTAAAATGAGATGAACGTAGAATTTGCGATTACACGTGTCGCCAACTTATTTTTCAGTTTCGAACCAGTTCGACTTTGTGTCAAAGTTAAGAATACATGCGATCTCGATTGTTTTTTAAAGTTCTTAAGGAAAAGACAGAACAAAAACAAGATACTACGACGCAATAATAACTTATATATGCATATTGCATATACCTTTTGAAACCAGCAATGGAGATGTTCATGGTTTATATTTAACTATAAAACTGCCCAAAATCAAACTTGTGTGTTATACGATGCGGATCGAATTAACTTTCAATTTGTCGGTGCGTGTTTGTGTAATAAATCTAAGTAAAATTAAAAAAAACTACCAGACAATAAGACTTTTATTTTTAATGACACTGTGACATAATTAGGCTTCCTATTTATCCCGCAATATCGCTAACTTCAAAACATCTCAAAATGCCCCGAAAACACGATCAGGATTTAGAGCAGCGGTTCTCAACCAGTGGGCCAAATACCAATGTAAAAATGTAGATTGATTAAAGAATTTAGTTTTATTTGTGTCACTATTATTTTAGAGGATCAATGGCTTGGGGAGGATTGAGAAAGAATGCAAATTTATTGTTCAGCAGCAAGTATACCATTAATGCGCGGTTGAATAAAAACAATCTGTTTTGAAATATGTTGTGCTGTTTTTTATACTAAACCTATTTTGTAGTATTTTCTTTCATAAATTTATATAACGACTGTTGTGGGTTTTGCCAATGCTTGAAGCATCCGAATTATTGCAACTTCACGTCAAGATATATTTTGATACGGCTATACTATTCCTGTATTAAATTGTTCAGTTTCTTTGGATCAAATAACTTTTTGATAATTTTATTGAAGGAAATACGTCGAATAGGGTTTTTCTGATTTTTGTCGACGACGTTAACCATGCGCGCCTTATATGGATCGAGGTCCAGTATTCTCCTTCTGGTTTACTGCATCTGGAGTTGGAGCTCACTTATATCAAACGCCACATGGTGGTAAGTCACTCTATATGCGTGTAATAAATGAAAAATCGTCCTATCCTGTATGGTGCACGAAGTTTTCCAACCTGTAATTTACTGTAATGACATGCTAATAAGGATGGTATGGAACGCATGTAGTTTATCACACATAAAACTAAAAAGCGAATGCAAGCATCCAAGCGACGCGATAATAAAGCAGTAAGACTGGTTACAAACTCAGGCATGCAAACTGGGCGACACCTTGAGGTTACCGGAATGCCGATGTCCCGCAAATGCTATCCGGGGCGACCCCTGGCAAGCGCGAACGTCAAATATCCTTTCAACGCGTCGATAAAAATTGGTGGAATTACGGCGTTGCGGGAATCCATCATCACCAGCAGAAGCAGTCGCCCGTCAGTGCCTCGTTTATGGCTAAATCGCAACGAGTCATGGGACAGTTAGCGCGCACAAGGCAGAGGGGCGCTTCACCTGGACTGGATTTTTCCCGGTTGTGGCACTTACGCAGACTTCACGTGTCCCATAGTCTCCGCGGGTATGCAGGCTTAACTGTAACAAGAACAATGCCACAAGTATTTTATTTTTACACATCCAACAATATTTTTATAGCTGTGCGTGCATTTTTGTTTGTTTTCGGATGTCTCTTGCTTTCTACAACAAACGATGTTCGCCCAAATTACATCCCAAGTGATCGTTGGTAATGTAACGCTACCAGTGAAACAACAAAATTACAGGAAAATTAATTGGTTGTTTATTTTTTATCACCAAATGGCATTTTTGGGTTCCATGAACGTTTTCGACATGTGGTGCAAAGTAGCTCGCGCCGGGCCAAAGCACGTATCGGGCTGTGAAAAAAATTTGCGTGCGCCTTGGCGAGCGCTTCTTTCCCGGTATTGCACTCCGAGCTGTTTAAATCGCCTAAGCGGCATACAGCAAGTTAGCCTACATCAGGTGGTATGAAAGTGTATTTTTTTATTTGTTAAATTTATTTGAAGTACAATACAAAGCGTCAAACAACTTTTTGTTTTCATCAGATGTTTGTATTATCATAAAGTGTCGATCTGAGCACAAAACCCCGCCCTGTCGGAACTCTCTAAGTTTAGCCAAGCGATCAATATGAATTGCGGGTCATCGCTAACCCCTCTACCGCGCTTCCCTTTCCAAATCTCGTAAACAATCAACAGGGCAAACAACACACGGTTCAAAACTACCGGAGCCGGGGTCTGCGATTAGTCATGCCATACTGCAACGGGCGTGTATTCGCCAAGTTTGGTAACCTAACGCCCGTAGCCAGGTGGTCTAACGATTGATGAAATATGTAGTCGGGTGTGCAGCGCCTTCTAGCATAATTTACTCGCAATCTCTCATCTTGCGGCTGAAATTGCCTTGCATGTGGAACAAACCATTCATCGTGAACTCTGGAACTGATCAATAAAAAGTAATTATTCGTTAACCTGATTTTCGTATCAGCAACAACTTTTAATAGTCTGACCTGGTTTCCAGGCCGACCTTTAATAAACCGACTGGGGTTTACGCCATTTTGATACTAAAAAGAATGAATATTTTGAACAGTTACGAGCAATTTGGTTCTGTTTATTAATTTACATAAAATCATTGTTGTAAAATCTAAATCATCTGGCATTAATCGAAAAGTATCGTCGTGATTGACAAATGATTTCCGCATTTTTTATTTTATAGGAAGTGTGATTGAATTTGCACACGACAGGTTGTCACGAAACCGTATATAAAGCCTCCGCACAGAGCTGTTTGTACGTTTTGTCAAATTTCCGGTAAGGGTTTTTTCAGGAAAGACGTCGTAAAACGTAAATGTCCAATTGCGACAGAACTTACTGAGAAAAGGCCGAGCGTCCACTTCGGGCCTCTACATCGCCGCCGACGGGACGTCATAAATAAATTTTCCGTCGCGCCTAAACGAAAGGCAAATACGAGAATGGAGCGCAGTGACTCGCCGCGACTGTTTTACGGCCGCCTTGCAATCTGTTTGTCGCTTTTCCATCACACAGGGGACTGGAAAGGTGAATCGCTGTCGCCAGCAGGACGACGCATCCAAACTCAGACTCATGATGTGTGGTCGATAAATTAGGCCACCGGGGCCTCGGCAAAAAATGACAAGCGTCTGCGGGGGTGCCCGGCGTGGGGGCAAAGTCCCCCCGGGTGCCGTGACTGGCGCGCGCTTCCCGGAGAGGACATCTGACGTTGATCTATGGCGCGAAAACACTTCTGACGGGCCGCCGTCAAGAAAAGAGTCGCGATCTTCCGGCTCTGGCAATTATATTGCGCCTCCTCAGCAATTCGCTGTCGCGGTGTGTTTTCAGCACACCCGATTATACAGTTGCGTGCGACCACGACGTTTAAATACATTTTTCTATGTCAGGTATAAATTAACGCGTTATTAAAAACACAAAGGTACATATCGCGCCATATATGTAGTCACTTTACACAGTCCGCAATAGATACCGATCGACAGTTGCTGCACTGTCGAGAAATCAAATAATGGAACGTGCAAGTGACTGAAAGCAAGCGTGTTTGCGTATCTCACGACCTCTGAAAAGAATTTCTATCGGTGGTGGAGGTTTCGGTTTGCCTCTTTTCCCAACGTTTACTGTTTCACAGAGCTTGGCCAGGTGTACAGAAGTCAATTTAGTTCGTTTCAATCCTAAGGTATTCACATGAGATGTTGACTGTTGGACCATCGTACAGCGAAAGCAAAACTAAAATATTATAAGCCCAGTGTTGAGGCAATCACTTCCTTTGAAAACTAGACGTTAAGCCCCAAGTGATTAGAAGCTTGTCGCAAAATGGCGCAACCACACATAAAATTTTATTTCCCGTGTTTACCATCGACCCTTGTGGCCACCTACCCGCCGTAAAACATTTACTGGAGTTAAAATTAGCCAACTGCGGAATATTGTCTTTTCGGCGCGCCGACTCGCGTTCAAGCTCGAAGCAATTAAAATCGTTCCGGCACTTTTTTTTCGCCTCATCGAAAAAACAGGTGTCCGCGCTATCACGTGACAGCGTAAATCACTGTTTGCCCTGACGTAATAAAGCGCTGATCAAAGCGACGCGATTAATGGTGGGGCATTTTGCCGGGCGCTTTCAAGTCGGCCACACTACCTTCCGCTACTGACATTATCGACATCCCCATCTTTGCCGGGACGAATGACGGCTGGAAGGTGGGTCTGTGACTTCTTGCCCAACAATTAGACCCGGTTTAGCGACCCCAGTGTTACCGACCCTGCGACCACGCGGGAGGTACTCACACCTTTCAGCCAATTTCACTCGCTGCCTTTAAATCCGAACCAATAAACCCGGGCGAATTTGGGAGATAGGTTCGTTCGCCGCTCGGCCCCCTTACCGCTTGCAAATATTGACAAAACAGTGGGATTTCATCCACACCGTGTCTGTCCATTCAGGATTATAAGTCCCTCGCTGCGCCCGGATTGTGGCTGGAACGTCGCTGTTGACTATGACATCACTGGTCCGTTTGTTCGTCGTAAATCGCTACCGCATCGCGAGCGGTGCTGTTTGAGTCAGAATTAGTGGCGTCACAGAACTATGACATATCCCATTCTCCGCCACATTAATTGCATTCTTCCCGAAAAAGAGCTTAAACCCGTAAACCACAACTCAAAGAAGGTTTCCTTGCCGTTTCGAGAATAAGCGCCCACTCTTTTCGCGACTGTAGTTTCACGACGCATTCGGAAACCCATACCTTTTAGGCTAAATGAAAGATATTTACACGTGATACAATTTGTTTCAATTAGGTTGCTTAACGTGCCCCCGTTTGACGCGAAATCTTCCAGCGCGGCCAAGTACTGCCGGGGTCTCCCTCATATGACCGGACACCAACGCCGGTTCTGCCAGAATCACACAATGCTCATGCATCACATCAGTAAGGGGATCAACCTGGGAGTCGACGAATGCAAGTCGGTGTTCAGGTCAGTATAAATATAAGGACTAGAACAAGAATGAAAATTGATAATGCAAGTTATGTCAACCACAATACTGCTCATGCCACTGTGATATGTTAACTTATCGTGTCGGGGTTTCGGCTGTGTCGTTTTTTTTTTATTTTCCAACGACTTGTACATCGACATTAAAATAGGATTTAGGCATTCTTTTATAAATTTAATATAAAAATGTTTAAACATCGCTTATTTTCAAAGTAAAACTTTGTTTGTTAACGCAGACACAGTCGGTGGAATTGTTCGACGTATCCCGGCCCAGCGAGGAAAAATGCATTCTCTCCACTTCTGAAAGCAAGTGCGTCATTCTAATTTAATAAAATTGGCTAGCGGTAAACATTGCATAACCATAACCCTTAATTTTGGAAAATTTACTTCATGGGAAAAATAAAAATCGAGACGGTTGTGCTCGAAACAACGTGCGTATTTATTCATGGAACCACACCCTACGGTTTTTCCTATCGTTGGGGCCACCCCGACGCTCACCCCAAACGACGCGTATAGTCTGGCTGCAAATTGAACTATTTCGTGGGCACGCGCACCCCCGCGCCCCAATTTGGGCTAATTACCCACCGCCCCTTAATTATTGGCTTCCCGTAGGCGCGCATCGCACCAGCGCTGGGGCAAAAAATACGCCACTACAGCAGGGCAATAGGTTAAAACTCTCGCGCGTTTGCTGTTCAACAACAGCATGCTCGTCTCGACCCGCCCACTGATTTCAATCTGAATACCTGTCAGGCTCACACTTGCGCTGCTACTGGGCGTTCGGGGTAGGTGGGGTTAGGGGACGCGCGTGCCCCTGGGTAATTACAATGGGTCGCGTGCAATGCTCGCGGGCTCCTGTCTGATTTGGACACGGCGCGCTTTTTTGCGGTTAGAGTGGATAGCGGTAATAAAACAGGACTTGCCCTTTTTGGTTGTATATGCGCCGTAACCGCAATGAGACGATCAACAACAGATTATACCTTATTATATTGCTGAACTTTATTACCTAACAGTGCTGAATATTTAATTCCATACTTGGATTCGCCAACCTTCTCAGCCTAAAAAGATGTAAAAGAAAGAGTTAGATGTACGTTAAATTCGTTTGACATGATATCAAGTTTTACCCCCTTTACGGTAAAAGTGTCGCAACTTTAACCCTCCCGTTAATCAATCGTTTATCCCATCAGTCAGCAAAACGGCTGTTTGCGATTATATGCTACTATATGGCAAGTGTGAAACTACAGCGTCGAGTTAAAGGCGGGCGAAATATCAAAGCACACTGCCGACAGTCTCCACCTGGCCATCGCCTCTTTACCCGGCTTTCCCAGTCAGCATAGACCGTCTTCACAAAAGGTGCATCTGGCCATTAGCGGATCAGCCGTGTGCGCAGGTCGTCCTCGAATCGGTTGCTGTAACGCTTGCAATGACGACTTACCCGATTTGCGCGTCCGCAGCTGTTTATCCTTTATGATAGGCCTCTGCCACAACGTGATTATATAGACTGAAAATTGAATAGAGATCAATGCGAGTGGGCCGAAAAACAGGGGATACCTGTCGCCTTTGCTCGGGCCTGTGATATCAGGTGTTAGGAACTCGCGTCATTTCGAACGTCATGTGATTGCCTGGATTTGCAACTTGTTTTCAACAAAAATTATTCCATTTGAATGTTGAAAAGTAATCATAAGGGCAATCTATGCTCTGTTTGACCTATTTATGTAGTGAGATGAACGTTTCACCAATCCCCTTTATGGCGTGCTACCTGTTCCCAAAAAGGCGATCATTTCCAATTAGTAGCAGCGCGATAATCCGGGTTAATCGCCCCGAAAGTGGAAAGTGATCCCGCCCGTCTCATCGATCAAAACTCAATATGTGTGTTCGCCATCCCTAAACAGGCGGCAACAACCCGCAACCCGCCTTCCTATTTATTCAACGTGCGCGACGCACTGCGCCCGCGTCCATTGTCCGTCGTCTATTTTGTACCCGCTTATGCGTCGTCGTCTGCTACGCACACACTGCGTGGCCCCGTGTCACAATGGCGGTCCAGTCATCAGTCAGATGTGTCCAACCAGCCGGCGACAGCTCGTGACTTTTCTTATCAGATGGCGGTGGGGGCCGGCCCTGGGGCGGGGCGGGTGACAAGCGTCCTGCTTTTGCGTCCCCGGTTGGCGACGTGACGCGAGCGCCTTGCGGCACAAAGCTGCGATTAACCTTGAATAAACAGAGTGACTAGTGCCGGTGGCAGCGAAAAGGCGCCTCGTGCTACACCCTACCGCTGGCCTAGAGCTGCTGTTTATCGAGTCGGGCTCCACCTCGTAAATCTCCCGCCCTTTGAAGCTGGTGCGCAGCGCGCGACGACGCATTGTAGCCAAAAGTAAATCTGCGCCTCCAATCAATCACCGCTTAACTCGCACCGTCCACATTGTGACGCGACAAAGGAGATAGGGACAGAAGCTGCGCGACGGCACGCAACCTCGGATTGCGTATTATTGGGCCAAGATATACACACGCACCGTCAGACCCGAAGTTCGCAGTCCGCGTTCGAGACGAGAAAAAGGGACACCGGAAATTTGCACTTTTCGCTTGCTGTTTATCACCCCGTGCCCCTTGACTTAGAAAGATTCCCCGCTGACAAGGTTAGCGGGCGACTTTCGAGTGTGCGTGAAATAAACCGCCAGAATGTGACGGGACGCGGTTGCGAATTAAATTCCTACTTGGCCCGCGACTAAGACTGGCACTCAGACATTCAGTCACATGTATACGATTGGCATCGCGCCGATGCGAGGTGCTGTATTCGTTAATCCAGACTGTAAAACTGCTTGGCAACACTTGAATTTAGAAATTCACCGCGATTCAAAATTGGTCGTGACAAGGTTTTCCTCTATTGTGTTTTTTTATTCCTAACGTTAAGTCGTCCCTATTTACTTAGGAAGAAATGCATTTGTTGCTCACGTGAGTGGTATTTTTCTCTGAAACCTATGCAATTAGGCAAATTTTTTAGCTCGTACACTGTCAAATCTTTTTTTACCACACCTTTCTTAGCATTGTGGGTCTCGCTGCCCGGCAAAACTTTCTCGCATCGCAAAACAGGGAGGATTCGATTCAGATTTCCCGGGGCTTTGATGTGTCGTTAGGGGCTCGGCTTTATCTTGGCTGAGATCTGAGCACCGTCTGCTAAGCCGTTGACAGACAGCGATGCCAGACACGCAGCCCAAATAGCCCCTATCTCACTGTCGCCTTCACCTACTGCTGTGGCTCACTAAACAGGTGCTGCGTGCCTGCGCCGATAACAAAACTGACCCTCTTCTCCCAGCACCTTGACATTCCAAGTCTAAAATCATTAACCCCCGGGGTTAAGTTGGCTTTGGGGCATTTTATGCTTTACTCTAAACTGCTTCATGACCTATGTTCACCTTTGATGGTGTCACTTACCCCTTGGACTCGTTACTGGACGCACCAAAGATCAAATTGTTGGAACGCGGAAATTTATACACTTTCAGTTATTTCTATGTGAAATGGCTCATTTGATTTTTAGCTGCCAAACACAACATAGGGAGAGCGTAGTTAGTTTTTGTCTACTGTGGTATTTTTAGGAAAAAGAACTCTTACTAGTGCAATTACTAGCAAGACAACTGTATCAAATACAAAATAGTGCTGACTGATGTCGGTTATTGTTTTCTTTGCAGAGGGCAAGGAAAAGGCGTTTATCCACGCCATGCTGGCTGCCTCCGTCTCGTACGATCTCACCAAATCTTGCACAATGGGCGACATACCGTTTCGTTGCTCATCGGTAGGACGGATTTCTGTTCCCTAAATAGTATAAACTCTTGCTTTGTAAGAGGTATGTTTTGCCATATTTAACTGCGACGTTTAATTCTAAACGAAATGTATGACATTATTAAACTTTCATTGCCTTAACTAAAATATAACAAAACAAATGCTGATTAGTACAGTAAAACTTAAACGCAGGTATCCGATCGGCGCCTAAAGAACCAAACTTACTTCGTCCCGGAACTGACCGACGACACACGATTCGGTCACAACGTGGCGCTATCGTTTTTCGGAAGGCCCAGAAAGGGACTCTTCGGCGCCCTCGAAAGGCACAACAGAGAAGTTGGCCTACAAGTAAGTACCAAACAACCCCAAAACTATTTTCAAAATAAAAGCGCTTTCGTCTTACGTGAGGAATTTGCGTCCTACGTGAGGAATTTGCACCTATAGTAAACTTCTTAACGCTAAGCAAATTTTGGCCTAAAACCTGAAAAATACCATTAAACTTTTCGATTTAATCTATTTTGCTTAAATAGGCGTATAAATTACGCCATTCGGTATTGGACCAGATTTCGTTACTATTCATCCAAAAATATCGGGTATCAGTATCGGATAAAATGTCAAGTCTCAGACATCACTATAGTTTTGAATTAAGGGGATTCCAAGTAAATAGTTAATAATATTATAGCTGGGTGTACGCTGGATTTTCTTTATTGCGTTATGTTTTTTGTTACCCATAATGTTAAAAGGCTGTCACGAAAGACAATTTCTCAGCAACATTTATTTTGTTTTCGAAGCGTAGTTTTTTTCGCAACGGCACGTTCGCGGAAGTCCTTAAAATCAAGCCGTTTCTTTCGGTTCAAGAGACGTCCTAACCACGGCACAGAATCGAGCGCAGGTCAAGTGGGGCTCCCGATTGGTTTTGGGCAACACGCCCGAATTGTTTTAACCCCTGGTGAAAAAAGAATAGGCAAGGGTCACAGGCAAAACAGTTCAAGTTCGGACGGGTGAACTGTCTGTCTATCCACTCGTCTTGGCGGACTAAACCACTTAATTAAGCGCGCTGAATTTACAGACAGTCGAGTGAAAAGCCGTTATCACAGTTTTTGTGTACTGAATTATAGACTTGGGTTTCCAGGAAGTTGTCCTTGGTGAATTGAAGTTTTTCGTGCCATGTAAACTTCAGGTCAACGATAAAATTCCGATCGCGTCATCTGATTTATTCTAGGTGTTCTGCAAAACTGTTTTAAACTACGGCGTTTTTATGCACCCATGAGCAATACGACCAAGAGGCGAATAAAAAAAAGGCTAGGTAATTTCCTGGCCTTGCTACTGCAAATTGTCTTGAATTGTCCGAGCGTAAGCGTAATGTTTAGTATGGATGTTAATTTAAATAACAATTCAGGTGAAACCATTTTAAAATGAAGCCTGTTTTATTGTATTTTGGTGCAGCTTCTGGCTTGCTTTCGTTTTAAATCATTGCATCCTTTCGTCTTTACGAATTTTTATTGAACTAATATTTATGCAACAAATTCGAGCAATAGTCTTTTTCGACAGTTAGACTTATAGTAGTACGGCCAGTACTAAAGGTAGTTTAGCAAAAATATTTTTCCGCAACACAACCTTTCTTTTTTTTTTTTCAATATTTTTCCGCAACACAACCTTCTTTATCCACATGGAATTGCGGTATGGACAAAACAAAGCAATTAAAGAGGGTCTTAATAAAAGCGTATTAAACACCTGTCAGTTTCATTAAATAAACTTTGTTATAATCAACAGAGGACAGCATTGCATTTTTTCTCTGGTATGCCAAAGTTTCACGATTTGTCTAACCGACAGGGTCTTGCATATCATATGTCAGTTACATGGGATTAGTCGCCTGTTCGTCACGTTGTCAGTGCTCCACATATCGCCTGGGCATTCACGTGCATGTAGTGCTACGAGCTCTGCTTACGTCATCAGATTTGAAACCACCAGTTATCCAACTCTCGCCACCAGGTGTTGCCCTTGCCCGCTACAAAACCGTAAATATTGGTCCGGGGCAAAAGGAGACCTGCGAACGAGGTCTTATAAGCTCGCGGTTAACTAACACGCGTCATGCAAGTAACGCGAGTCGGCACGCGCCCGTTTAATGATTTTCTCTCTAAGTTTATATTGTTTGCGCCAGGTGGCCGATAAAAAATGGCTAGCGCTTTTAAAGCGCCGGGCAAGTAGCAACAAGATCATTGCCTGCCGTCCCTCCAAGAAAACATTGATCTTAGAGTTCGCGCAATATCGTTAACACGTCAAACTTGGACAAATTTCGGCCGATAAACGAATAAACACAACAATGGCATATGGTAGAGATTTGAATGCTGCATATTTGACTTTTTAGAGCGTTTCGTGTATTTTGGTTTGTTTCTCTTAAAATGAGCCTATTCTTTTAGTGTATTTTTTGCTGATAAACCGATTTCGAGGTAATTGTCAAAGGCTACAGGCCTCTACTGACATCTTCCGAAAGAAAATCGCAATCTTGGTATTTTTCAGGTGGTTCGAAGCAGCGTGCGACGGAAATGCAAGTGCCACGGACTGAGCGGTTCGTGTGCGTTGGTCACGTGCTACGATGTAATGGGCGATATTCGCGAGATCAGCGTCAATTTAAAGCGCAAGTACGACTCGGCCGTGGCCGTAAAAATGCGCAAGAAGGAATTGCGCTTGAAGAGAGGCGGCAAAGGGCGGCCGGGAAACGAGTTGGTGTTCGCGTATAAGACCAGAACCGACTTCTGCAAGCCAAACAAAAAGCTCGGTTCATTTGGCACCAAGGGAAGACAGTGTAACGTAACCAGTTACGGCGAGGACGGTTGTGATAAGCTGTGCTGTGGCAGACGTCACGTTGAGCTGCGCACGTACAAGCTCAGGAACTGCCATTGCACATTTTCCTGGTGCTGTACGTTAGAGTGCCAGCAGTGCAACTACCTGTACACCGGCTGGTACTGTCGCTGACACTCGCTCGCCAGCGCGTTGAAGATACTAAAGGTCTAGCTTGTGGAAGGCGCCGCCGATTGTGGGTCTTCGTCAGGAGGTGCTTGACTATTTTTTGTATGACTTTGAGAAGTTCCGGTAACAGAGCCGACAGCAGGTGCTGACGATAGTTCCAAACACGATAACAGCAGTTTGCGTTTTCGAGATTATGATTTAAAACATTTTCTTGAAGAATCATATTCAATATTAAAGACAAATTCAAATTAATGTGATTTCGAATAAAGATGTTGCGTGTTACCTGACGGGGACCAAATATACACATTTCGGCAAAACAACTACATTTCTTTGAAGCTTTGCATTTTTATGGCCGAAGACAACCTGTGGCCAGTTGGAAAAAAAAACTCCGGTTTATCGTGGACAACGCAGCAGAAAAGATTGTCAATAAAGAAGGTCCGCACTTCACACATGATTCAGTGTTTCACTATTGGTACTATATATTTAAACGCCTATGTTTCCTTGTTTGAGGCGGTTAAATATGATGCTGAAAAATCCAGCCTTGTGTTTTTTTATCGTGGAAAGGTGAAGCGTTCGCTTGCCTGTCTGACGTTCATTTTATAGCTTGCTGTAGGACTTGTCGTACGCATATTTCTAAATATATTCGCAGTACATGCTTACGATCAAAATGCTATTTATTTGTGAATAGCTTCTTGCTGTGAATAAAATATAAACTCGCCATTCGATTTGCATCTGTGTGACACTCTGTGATTGTTGTAGTTTTTGTCCAGCTCTGAAAAATACTTCAAATGTTTGTACTTGGCGTTTGGTTTGCGCATATGACCGTTAAATACAGTAATATTCTGTATACCCGTAAGATAAGGTATAAGGCTTTACAAAAATCCTCAAAAAGTTAAGTCGTAAATTTAACCAATTAGAAATAGAAGGCATTAATTTTGTATTATACTTGAACCTAAAATATATATTCGGAGTAGGGAGTCGAACCGTTTGCCCATTTCGATTCAGGTTTGGTTCGCTCTTTTCCGGTAGTCCGGTTTACTTTCGATGTCGGCCTGGCGAAAACAAAAATTGAAAATAAATGAAAACGTAGGCGGGACAGTTTCGATCGATTTTTAGGATTTCTTTTACAGAATTTAGGATTTTCTTTTACAAAATTTTCTTTTTCTTTTTATCGTTTTTTTCAGTAAGCCAACTTTTCCATACATTACTATTACTAGGATACAAGTTGGCTGCGATTGGTCTGTTTTGCCAACTTAAAGAGTGTTGCATGATGTGCGTTTTTATTTCCTGGTGTTAAATGTGAATGTAATTGTGACGTCACTACAGCGTGTAATTGGTCCAGCGGTTGGGTTGATTGCTTGCGCATTGCAGGGTTGCCACTTGCCAGTTAGGATTTTTTAAGGTAAAATTTAAAAATTTAGGCCTTTTTTGTTTTAGAAAAAAAATCCAAATGAATTTTTTTTTTAGGTGTTTTTTTGGTTTTGTTAGAAAATTTCAGTGTTATGTTAAAAAGAGATCAAACTAACACAAAAAGAAAAAACTTGCCAAAAAAAGTTTACGAAAAGAGAAGTTCAATGTAACTATTTATTGCTTTTTTATTTATTTCAGAAAAAACATAGGCTTGTTAGAGTTTGTAGTACATTTGGCTTCTTTGGTCTTTTTTAGATAAGTTTATATACTACTTGTAAAATAAGCTATGATTCCAATGTACAAATTGTTTCTTTTTACGTATTTTTGTGTGTTTTCATAGCAGTCTAGTCTATAGTAGAATGAGGTATTCTTTTTTGAAGTGTAAATTTAATCAAGATAACCGATTTATTTGACTTTTTAATTTGTCGTAAACAACCAGAAAACCCACATTTAGTCCTGTTTTTATTTGTTCATTCGCACGAGAATTTAACTGGCAACAAAATACCTCGTTAAGTTACAAGTTTGATGACGTCATGCTAAATCTATATTAGTAACGACACATTTTTTTTTAAACAATTAATCCTAGATCTGGAGCCTAATTGGAAGTGTCCCGATTTTAAGCCCAATAATAGGGTAGGCTACTGGCTAGTGACTGCTTATTTAAAAAAACGGTTAAGTTTGGGGTACAATAAGCACAAAATCGGTTACTTCGGTTTAGGTTCGGTTCAACTTCCCGATTCCGTTTAAGTGAATATTTTTTAGGAATAGGGTGCTGTTTAGAGATGACCATCGACGTGTTAGTTTACCATATTCTTCTGCAGCCAATAAATAGGTTATTGTTTTCCGTGAGTATCAAAAACATTATGTATAAAATTAAAACAAATATAACGCCAGCCTAATCCTCCCTTTTGCATTGATTACCCCAATACAAGTCTTGTGGATTTATTTTACAACAGTGATTTGCATTTGCAATAACCGCTTAGGCTAGTCGTAAAGCTATTGATAATAACAATTTATTAGTACTAAAGTATAATGGAGATTTTATGCCATTTGTTCAGTTTAAAAATATTGTGTAAAGCATACAACATTTCGCCATATTTACAAACTATAGTGTTCCGTCTTTTTATTCCATCAATCAACTTTACGAAGCTTTGTTTGGTCACGTGATTAGAGTCAGGTGATCGAATGTCACGTGTTTAAAAATCATTCGAGCGATACATAGCAGCCATACTTCACAACATTTGATATTGAGACTTCTTGGGAGATAGATTTCGTCCGATATTAATTGTAAACATATCGTACTTACCGCAAATCGCAAACATTAGCAATGAGTTTAAACAAGTCGGTTGGGCCACAGCTTGTCCTTGTTCCGGGCGAAATGTAAGTAACTTTGTAATGTTTATTTTTTATTCGAGATGTTTTTGTGTTTATTTTGATTATAGTGTGCCAAGTACATAAAGATATTTTCGAATTGATTATAAAAACATAACTCTTTGTATAGGATTCTACGACAAGAGGAAAATGTTGATGTAACATTTAAAAAGTTTTCGCATTCAAACGAACATATGAAGGGATCAAAGATTGGAAATGTATATCTCACCAATTTCCGGGTAAATTAAATAGAAAAAAAATTTGGCACTGGTCTACAATCCTACCACATTTATTTTACCATTAACAAAAAGAGTTGTCAAAGTTAAATTGCAAGGAAGGCATAAACTTGTAAGAATAAATATAATAATAATACTTGACCCACTCAAATTCGCACCCTTACCCAAATATTGTAAGCAAAACAAAACCCCGACGAAAATGTGGTAGGATTTTAGACCAGCGTTAAAATTATTGATAAAGAGATATTTTGTTATAAACGTTTTAACTAAATATGTATTAAAAACAGTCCAGGTTGGAAAGTTAGGCCCGCTCAGCCGCGGCCATAGCCGCGCAATTTGTGTAAGTAAAATCAATGTTAAATGCGGCAGCCAAAAAATCGCTCAAACACGCAAAACTTTTGTTGCGCTAACGGTTTTCAGTAGAATACTCCATTTTCAGCTGTATTACAAATAACATTATTACAGCCGCGCAATTTCAAGCTGCAAAATCGTCTCCCCGGCGCAAAGTCCAAAGTTTCCAATCTGGAAAACAGTCACAAAAATTCTAACCATTCAAAATTTATTTGGGTATTTTATTTGACCAATGCTTTTTTCAGTTAATCTTCAAAAATCAGAAAACCAGTGACATGCTTCATGAACTTAGCATGCCATTTCACAACATTAAGGACTTTGAAATCAAACAGCCTGTGTTTGGGGCGAATTATCTGTATGGAAAAATATTAGCTGAACAGAATGGTATGTATGGTTTTTAAGTAAAACATAGCATTTGTAAACTGATTAGCCTCCATAATAAATCAAATATTTTTAAGCGGCAATTGTTGGTCACTCCGTTTTTGACGTTCTTAAAATTCATAAAAATGCAGCATTGTTGTAAAACTTAACTCTTGAAAAAATTACTGCTGCAATACTAAAGTAATTCATATTGCCAATATGTTTATAAGGCATGCCCCAAATCCCATTTTTGGTTAAAATATATTTTGCAAATATTGTGTCAAGGTCACCAAGCTCATTTTAATCTTACTTGCTAGGTGTTACCTATAAAATCAACACCTATGAATTTAAATACATATACTTTAATTTAGGTGGATGGGAAGGTTCAGCTGTCTTTGAAATGACATTTAAAAGTGGTGGGGCCATTGATATTGGCCAGCAACTTGTCAAACTTGCTACCAAACGTGAGTGTTGCATATATAATTATATGGTTAAACTAATGTATGGCAACACTAGTTTGTTCAAATAGAACAGGGATTCCCAACCTGTGGTACGCATACAAGGTTGTTCAGGTGATACCCCGTTTTTTTACAAAAAAATTCCCTAAAGCCTATTCATTGTTCTGTAATTATTCCTGTTGTTTCGTACCATTACTATCTCCAAAAGACAGGTCATAACAATAGTCGACTAGGAGCTAAGTTGCTTTGTAAAGCGTACAACGCTGTTGAACAGTGGGCGTTAATTATGTTAAACGATTGCTCTTGATAGATATCATCTACTGATTTATAGCTTAATTTACAAATAGCATTGAATAATTCTAGTTGTAAGGTAAAATTAGGCAAAAATATGATTCAATTAAAATAGTTGTTCTACAACAGTGGTTCCTAACCGGGGGCGCCAAGCAAATCTTAGGGGGGCACAAGCTCTATTCCAATATTTAACTTTTTATAATGATTTTATCAGTTTCATGTTGCTTTAGTTACTAAATCTGCTTGTGTACTGCCCTAAAAACAACTGAAGAAACAAGATCATAATTTAGCGATTTGCGAACTTTGGGGCTGTGTTTATTCAGAACAGTATGATATGGTTGAAGAAGATCTAAGTTGTGCACCATGCCACCCCTTCCACAAACTGTGCTTTGCCAATTTTAACAACAAAACTACGAACAACTTTTTGCGCATCACTAATTGGGGGGAACTCTGGCTTTATTGCGCTAATTTGTAATGTTATTTGCAGTGTATAGCCCTTGTGTGCCATCACCCCTTTTAAAACACGATTAACGCAATGTTTCAATTTTTACAACATGTTTGTCAAAATTAGCTCAATGAAAACCAATATATGGAGCACGAGCAGCTTTTGTGTGTCTCGAAAATTAAGGTTTAGCCAATACAAACCAAATAAACCAATTTCTTTTGCGCTTTACACTACAAATTTTTTTCAAATTTGCTTTATTATTGTTGTTTAATATCTAAGAAGGGCGCAAGGCACAGAACAATTACCAAAGAAAGGCGCAGTAGAAAAAAGGTTAAGAACCACTGTTATACAAGAAGTGGTACAGAATTGGAAAAAGGTTGGGAACCCCTGAAATAGAAGGATAGTTGCTTATAGGTTACTACAATTTAAGGGCTACTTATTCAGGTGTTTAAGATTATTACATAAATAAAGGAGTGTGAAATGGCAATTAGATTGTTGGCCAGGGAGATAAGAGTGCTATACCTGACCAAAAATACATATTGCAACGATGTCATATGGATAGCAACTTTGTAGCTATCATCTAACATTCCTAATTGGTTTATAGCACCACAAGCGATGTACCAAGTGCAGACCAATACTGTCATTTACCAATCTGCCCCAGTAAGTGGCATGCAAGTACCTGGCACACAAAACACATTCTACTTTCCTGGTCAAAATGGAGCTGTGCAGCCACCATCAGCCCCACCAATGTACCCACAACAACCACCTTTGTATCCTCAACAGCAAGGAGGACCCTCCAACCCACCAGCCTATCCCCAGCAGGGGTACCCTGGCATGAACCCAGCTCAAGGTAATCAGTATTTTTAGCACACAATTTAGGTTGTTTAGATTATCTGTTCAGCGCTTATTTACAAAACTAAATGTTTGTTTCGGCTTTAGAAATGTATGCCACAATATACAATACTCATTTGTTACAAAAGTGTAATCAACAACTTATTTTTAGTGGCAAAGGCATCTGAAGCTTCACAGTCAACTTTGCCACCTGGCTACAACAGCAACATTCAAGCCCCACCAACATATGATGATGCTACAAAGAAAAGTCAATAAGGAATGGTTGCTATTTTCTATGAATTGACCTGTTGTAACTAAAAAAAATCAGTATTTTGCCTGGCAAGCTTGAAAAGGGCATGCCTTCCTCAATTTGTATGTATATTATAAAACCTATTGAGTTACATTCAATATGTGTACCTTGTGTTTAACTTTTATTCTGGAGTCTATGTCATAAAGACCTCTAAATAAAACAAGGTGGCATATTTAAAATAAGTAAAAGTTGCAATCACGTTCATTGGAAATTGCGGTCAACACTGCATTTTTCTTCATAGTAATATATGCTTAATTATTTATACTGTATGTTTGTACTAGTAAACAACCGCAGAACTTGATAAGAGGTGCAAATGGATTTATGGGAGCTTTCACAACTCTGTGGTTGAAGGCTTTTTGTTGTTTCAGATTTTACCAATGCATGTTTACACTTGTTCAAATGTTTCTTTTGGGTCATATTTTTTTATGTGCAATTACATAATATTGGTGGTAACTGTGTTTGTAAAAAATAAAAATATTACCACTATTGTAAACCATTACTGCATACTATTTCATCGTCGGAAAGAAAATAAGACAAAGGTAATAATTACAAGAAAGGTAAAATAAATAGACCAGTCATGTTTAGCTAAACACGCCAAATCAACTGCGAAACATAGGGAGGACAATTTCATCCCATGATACATCCCACGTTCTTTCTCTAAACTTATCCACATTTTGGCAAAACTTCTTCAGTGTTTTTTGATCATTTGGAAAATTTTTAAATGCACTTAGAAGTTGTTGACTTAGTTCTTCTGCTGTATCAAATACAAATCCATTGACATCCTTTTGCACAAGTTCATCTAAACTGTAACAGAACAAAAAGTATTGAATTAACAAATAAGTGCTTTTCAGACTTGTTGGACATCGCACACTTGTACTGTAAACACAGAGACTTAATCGTTTTACTAGCATTCACAACAAGATTTATTTGATATTTTTAGGAATTAAATTAACATTTTGCGTTACATCACACGTTGTTCTCTTAACATCACAGTTTCACAGATAAACAGATAAACTTTCTATTGCACTGTTCAACACATTCGTTTAAAAATTCCGGTCTCAATTCAAACCTAATATGAATTAGCTCGTACTTTGATTTATAACTCTACACCCCTGATAAAGATGAGCCATTAACTGCTAATTTTTAGTAAAATTTATATTTCTTGTGGCACGTCGTTAGCGAACTGGATAAAAATAAGGGGGATCAGCGTAGCATTATTACATCAGTGGAGTCTGTTTATTTGGTTTGAGTACAACATACATTTGCACAGTAGAAAGAAAGTAAGGTGATAACATCAGACACTGTATACTAGAAAAGTAGTACAGCATTGGGGCGAATGTTTTCTCACAACGTGTTGGCTTAGTTATATGACTTGTCTATGAGTGGATTCCTGTACATTGGACAGAGGACCTAAAGCTGGGCTCTAATATATATTTTAGGGACCGTAGTCGGTCTCTATTTGTCTCAAACCGACTCTGCAGCCTTGACTAAAATCCGTGCATCTCATAGATAACGATTTTATGTCATACAGTTAATTATTAATATTAGCCTTACCACGAAAAGTTTATGGCAGCAACAGGCAGACCAGCTCCAAACATATCAACAACTTTCATTGGCAGATCCAAACCACTGGAGGAAGTGTGAAGGCTTACTCCGAGATCCCCACAAGCTAAATTACAGATTTTAACATTGTTTAGGTGGTTCAACAATTCTAGTCACATCTTGGTGGTGCAAAGCATTAAACCTAAACTTGAGTAAAGGTATGGATTTAACACATAAATTGATTGAACTCTCTTGCATTTATGTAAAAGTGCCATATGCATACAAGTTGACTGTTGTTAGTATTAAGGCGACACAAATCATTTTGCAATTTTCAAAATGAACTTTTAGTTTAATTAAACTTACCAAGTAAAGTTGGATAGTCTTCTGCCTCCAGCCAAGGTGTTATGACTTCAACATGGTGCCAATCCTTTAAACTGAGTATTTCTTGGTAATGAGCTTTATTTGGCCCCTTACCTGTAATAGCACAAAGAAGATCTGGCAAATCTGAAATTTGATGGACAGCATTTTCGTATACTGAAAAAAATAAAAGAATAAAAGGTTTAGTTAGCAGTCAAATAAAGCCTGTATTATTTTTTCTGTGATGCACTTACATTGCAAGGCGTCCAATAGGACAGAAAAGTCTTCGTCATCTGAACAAAAAATAAATAGACAATATATATCTCACTTCCATTTTTGTGTTTGTGAGTATTTTAGTATTTAATAAGGTTCAAAATAGACCATCAATTTTTATACTTATTAAGATATCTTGGAAGTTTATACCTGTCCAACTTGTGCTACTTATAACCAGGGCAGGGCGATTGGATTTCATGTTTACATTTCCATCCGTGTCACAAGACGTAAATCTGGTTCCACTTTCATCTTCACTTGAAGAAAAGTGAGAATAATCCCTTGAAATCTTTTTGAACAACTGTAAAATAGCGCAAAAAAAGAGTTACTAAATAGGATAAAAAAAACAATTTTGTTATGTGAGAAACAATTATATTTGTAATAACATCAAGTTCAAATGTTATTTCAAAAGTTATGATGCAAGTTTTAAACCTAAAATATTTCAAATAAATAATTGCGTATAAAAAGTTAAGACTGTTTAGTTAAACGTGTCAAATATATAACTACTTTACCGCATGTTTTTCTTTTGTGCTGAGCTTCTGAAAGTTTTGACTTGGCCGATCATGCATTACCTCTGCACTACACAATGCTAATTTACAATTAAAAATTATATATATTTTAACCTACCAGCACAGGTTAATTTGTTACCTGAAAGATTATTTACTTATTATATTTCTACTTTTCCAACAGAATTAGGAAACGTTTAAGAATGATTCATTCTCAGAGAATTTGCCTTGTTATTTTACTAGCAAATCAATCAAAACTTTCATTACATACAAAATCAATGTAAAGATCAACAAATTACCAAATATGCCAACGATTTCCAAGATCACTTTTCATTGCATTTGTAACACAGAGATTTCCTACAGAAAGTTGACCAAATGTTTCTTCATACCTAAAATTTCCAAAAAAATTAATATAAAACATTTCACAAAAGTATGAAATTGGAACAAAACAATCTATTTAAAAATAAAGTAAACATACCACTTTGCAATCTTTACTATTGGGTGATCTTCATGTAGAGACAAGGCAAGAATAGAATATCCATAATTGTGCCAATCTATGATAAGTTTACTTCCATTCCAAAGACTTAACATAAAGCAAATAGCAAGAGTTGGAATGCAGGGTGGATTCTATAGAAGTGAAACGTGATTGTTATCGTTCTACATCGACAGTGAATAATACCAATTTCAACGGATTCCCAAAACTAATCAGCTTGCTTGTCAATTGGTTTTTAATATTACTCTATATTCTGAAGGTTGAAATTATAAAAAAATGTACTATTATTTAAACAAACAAAAAATAATTCTCACTTTTCAATTTGTGCAAAGTTCAATTTATTTAAATACCTATGCATAAACATAGTTTTACCTGTACAAGAATATATTCTGAAGCATTCACCTTCCAACAAAGGACCCACAGCAAGCTAATGCTTTGCCACAACACTTTAAGAACATACACAAAAAACCTTGGAAGACCTAGAAACATCCAGACAAAAATACATTAAACTATTGCTTGTTTTCTAGGCATACCCCACCACATGATAACCTACCCGAAAAACTTGGCACATTTTTTAAATATTCAATGTCAATGTTCCTGGATTCTAGAATCAACTTGTGCGGGGTAGAACCTAAATGCAACAAGTCAAAAATTTTATAATAGTGTAATATTTTTACCAAAACAATCAGTTGTTACCTGAATATCCAACTAAGTTCACTTTATAGCCATGTTTGGCAAGCGATAAAGAATGATAGGACATTCTGGGACTTCTACCAACATCCCCAAGTACCACAACAACAACTCTACCATTCTTTTTTCCATAGATCCACAGTCTTCTTAATAAGGCAACAACTGATACGATGAGAATACATCGGAAAAACAGTGAAATTGGTGTCAATATCCAAAAATTAACAATCTTTAGCAAATTTTCATCCATGACTATCGGGGAACTAGTACACATCCATGCTGAGAAAACAATGTATGATGAATTGGAATCTAGTTATTCAGTTTTGCACACCTTGGGTAAATAAGTGCCAAACGTCAAACGACTAAAAAGGAAAGCCAAAATAAAAAGTAACATTCTGATACTGAGCAGCGAAGGAATCGAACTCAGTCAACATAAAAATTAGGAAACTATTTGTCACAAAGCAAAGAAGCTCCAGCTGGTATAAAAGTCGTGTTCTGTAAAACCTGTGATGTTTTTAAGTATTTGTGGAAAAAAAGAGTTGGGTCCTGCTGTATCGAATGGGCTACGACACCTCGCCTATTCACAGGCGCTATCCCGCTACTGATCGACGTGGGAACTTTTGGCTGCTCCCTTGCGGGCCTGGCCCGGTTCGTTCCTCCTTAGACAACCTGGACATCTCAGGCTCCCCCGAGATCTCCATATTGACGCCGAGCTTAGCGCGGACGCCCGATCGACATAGGTCAATGCGCCGCAGAACTCCCATTCTCAAGCCGTCCTCCAACTCAAGCCTCCGAAGTCGCTCGGATTACAGGCCCACACCAACGAGCCCGGCGAGAGAACGTGTCGAAATCGCGGTTATCAATGTAGCGCAGACGCGCCGCCCTATTGCATGACGTCATTTGATTGACAAGCTTTGAGTTCGCAGTGTACGCACGCTTGAATGAAAACTGTGTTTTAACCAACGACTCTATATTACACTGAATGACTGAAACTATCGTAATGCGAGGTAATTATTTATTTACAATGGTTCATATTGGCTTTAGCTAATTTGAAATGAATACATAGTTTCTGCTATTTATTCAAGCAGCGCACCTTTCTTTTATGACGTGGCAAGGAACTGAGATAATTTTGACACCGGCGGCGTTTCTGACGCAACACTGAATAAGCGGCGTCCAACAAGTCGAAAAGAAGAAGTTGGTACGTTAGTTGAATAAAAAGGGGAACGAAGGTAGTAGACTTTACAAGCAAGAAATGAAATTTCATTGCTTAGGAGCCAGTCGTGCGATTGATTAAAAGTCATCAGAGCGTTTGACTGTATTAGTGTGGACAGATTTATGACAAGTTCCACAGATAATTACCGTACATCTTATGTTACCGCAGTTACAACAGTCAGAAATAGTCCATTTTTTAGCCTCATTGATTAGTTTATTAAATGGAGTAATTTTGTCTTAAGTAAATAGTAATACGCTGGTTGAGTTGTTGTCTCATAATGTATTTTGAATTAAAGGTTGCCATTTTTTTAAACTCGAAAAACAAAGTGATTTTGTACGCCTGTAATTTATATCTAAATTAAACTTTTAACAGTCAGCAACAAACATGTGCGGAATTTGGGGCTTATTTGGCTTTCACTCGGCCGACACAAAGCAGTATGACAGCGCGTTCAAGATTGCGCATCGTGGGCCCGACTGTTTCCTTCTGCAGAACATAAGTTCGCTGAGAAACTGCGTCGTTGCCTTCCATCGTTTGGAGGTGGTTGACAGCGTCAGGGGAATGCAGGTATGAATGAATATATCATGTGTAAAAACTTTAAGAAATAACCTGTTTTTGTCAAGCGACAAATCAACACGCAAGCCAGACGTTCACAACATTGACAAATCAAAACATTAGAAAGTCAAGCAATTTTCCAAAATCGTTTTATAAAACTCGAGATTAATAGAATGTTACATGTCCTATGAATAAATATGGTTAAAGACTTTATGACCGATAACTGTGAAAAGAAAGAAGAGTGTGCTACTAAAGAAATTCGCTCAAAAAACCTATATGGGTTGAACAGTTACTCATAACTAAGTCAGAAAAATACTATTCTATATTTATTGAGCTCATGCGTTTATACTAATTTTTACGACGTAATAATGGCGTCTTTATTCGTTACAAAACAAGATTTTATTTCACTGAATAGCAAAGCATGAATTCACATGGGCCTAATAAAACTTGAAAAAGATTGGGGTGGAGCGTTATCAGAACGCTTATAATAATCGTGCGCTTAAAGCAGATTGCAGGACTCGGGACTGCACAAAGTCAATTTATTTGGCTTGACGTACTCGTAATAGCGAACTTGGAACCGATACACTGTAAATCGTATATAAGTAAAATAGCATAGGCTGGCGTATTTTCTATATTCGTATTGTGGTTTGATGAGTTAATAAAACACATCTTAATAAGAGAATATAAGGCTATACTTAGTATAGGAACTCTATTTCGGGTTTCGACTTTGCCTTCTAGGACCGAGGTGGCGTCGAGATTTATTAAACAGACTTCGCAGCCGTGGTTTAAATTAAGTGAATTATAAATAAGCAAGGTATACGCTTTGTGGTTTTGGACAACATATATGCGCTATTTCGCAACGACAGCATTATCTAATTTAAGTAATTACGCCTCGTTAAGTGTCTAGCAACAAAATATCACTTGAAAAATCTAAAGACCCTTATAGAAACCAAACATTTACCCTTCCGAGTTGTTTTAGGATTCTCACCATATAAGTCTGCAAAGTATACACAGCTGTTTAGATCGTAATTGTTTTTATGTAATCTATGTACGCCAATATGAAAACATAGACCAGTGATGGCCAAACGACGGTTCGCGAGTCTTTAACCATGTAAACGGCTCATACGTTTAGTTTGTATTAAAGTTTATTTTAGGATTTATACTGTCAATTTTGGTTTGCTTCATTTTTTGATTATTTTAACGACCATTTTTTTGTCACCATAAACACGCCCTGCGTTATGGCAGTTTGTTATTTGAATGTATTTACTCGATTTCGATTGTATATTTGTGCAGTTACGGTTTTACCATACCCCATAAACGAAATCATGGCATCCACTCCTGTTTAGATCATACTCCCCCTTAATAAGAAAACGCTTAAATGTACCCTACGAAATTTTGTTAGGGTGCAGCATTCAGGGACTTATCCATAAATCTAAAGGGGGTCCTGAATTTTCAACTTACTAAATTTCCCCATTGTTCCGTCCAAGAACCCTTACCAGAAACAGTCAATTAACTTCCTGCGAGGGCAAATCTTTAGACGCAAAGCGAACATGTGCGCCGTCAGCGCTACTGCCAGGCGCCAGCTGGGAAACCGTGTGCAATCGTCAACTTAAGTTGGAAACCTAAAGCAATACCGTGAAACATGTGTGAACAATTTTGGTACATTAAAAATTCCACAATTAAAGAAACGCTAAGTTACAAACACGCCTTTCGCAACCAAATTGCGTCTATTGCACACTAATCAAGTGTTCTTAAAATATGCTTATACAGAGCAATTTTGCGTTTTTACTATTATTTCGTTAAAATTGATACTGTAAATCGAGCATGACAGTCACAGTTAGACCACTCATTAAGAGAATCTGCGTTACTCAAAACAAAATGCCGTTATTACCGCACCATCACCGAAAATTGGTGCAGGCAGTGAATAGCCAGGAACATTAATTACGCATAACTCAACGTTTTAGGTACTACACTTGTTGATCAGCAAACCTAAACGAACAAAGAAAGGCTAAAGAGTAAAAACAGCATGCGTTTATGTTTTACCCAAGCCCCAACAAGAGACGAAAGACAGCATTTTGCGTTTAAATGCGGTTTCGCATTTAAGACGCACTTCCCAATTACATTAAAAAACGTTGCCGCTTCGGACAAAGAGTTGAAACCTGTGAAAAACGAATCAAAAACGATAATATCAATTACAAAATAGGAGGTTCTGAACTAATTCTGTTTGATTTGTTACTCTCTTGAATCGGATTAATGACAAAGGCGTTTGGCCCGCAGTTTAAAAGGTGGCACACCCCTGTTATGAACCGTTGAAGTTAAAAAGGCTCTACCGTTTATTCCTATAATGATTTCCTTTGGTCCGGGCAGACTCGTGTCGCAAATGGCCACAAGTGTTTTAATTTTTGAACATATAGATGGACATATTTCTTCTTCTACCGCCGTTCATCCATGCCGTGTTAGGACATAAAATGTAAAACTTGCAGATTATAGACCTTTGTTATGTTTGTTTTATGTAGCCAATGCGTCTACAACAATATCCACATCTGACCCTTCTTTGCAATGGAGAAATTTACAATTTCAAAAAGGTTAGTTCGTTTTATCGTTTCACTCTGTAATTAAATTTATTAGACTGCGGCGAATCCAATTTTTGTGAATTTTATTCCTTTGTGTTTAGCTTTCTAATTGTGTGGTTATTTTAACGAAAATTACACTTTGCCTAAGATCGTTTTTCAGTTTTTCATTCGAAACACGTCTTCAGGCATGTATAGGTGAAAAATCTTGCATACCTCAATAATAAATGAATAGCCAAGTACACAATATTATTTTCGAAACGAAGAATGACCGAAAATCTCGTTTTCGTGGGTTAGTAATAATATTAAATCGTCACAGCTCCGGCAAGAGTTCCAGTTTAAATTTGAGTCGGAGTGCGACTGCGAGGTAATCCTACACCTCTACAACAAGTTCGGCCTCGAGGTAAGTCTATTATCTTCAATGGAAGGCGCTGCGCAGTATTAGAAGGTTGACAAATACGCACTTGTTGACAGAAAACGTGTACGCTTTTGGATGGCGTCTTCGCGCTGATAATCGTGGACACAGCCCAGCGCCAGGTGATGTTTGCCCGCGACACGTACGGCGTGAGACCAATGTTCTACTTCGCGACCTCTACCGGCCAGGTCGGCGTTTGCTCCGAGGCAAAAGGTACACAATCGTTCGCACACGTTTCTGTCGTTTCAGTCTGTTTAAAGCAGAGATTCTCAAACTGTGCTTGGCGACGCACTGGTGTGTCTTTTCAATTTTTCTTTAGGGGCGTGGCATAGAGATTTAGTTTGGTAACTAAACCATTGTGGTAATAAAACACTTGCATAAATTATTATTCCACGGGCCACGGCATTTCTATTAAAACTTATTATTACAAAAAACTTCTGCAATTAATGATGATTGTTTAAATCAAACAAATAATAATACGTTAGAAATTTGCTTTAATATACGGACTTTTGCAAACATCAGTAAAAATCATATTGCCAGGTGCTTCGAGCAACCTTTCCAAAGGTGTCACAAGAAAAAAAGTTCAGGAGCCACATGGCTATAAGTGTTGAAAACTATATTGTCATAGAAATGTTTGAGATGATTTGCAATTTTTTTGCGATTGAGCATCCTTTATTTTTTATTTTTTGAGACTACGAGGTGGATTTGCAAAGTACTCTTTTTATATATAGGTTTAGCCAAGGTTTTAAGTAGTGAAAATGGTGAAAGAAAACAACTGAAGGTGTTTCCGCCAGCCAACTGTGCCACTTATAATTTCAACGATGACGGATTGTTAAGTTTAAAGGAAATGGTCAAGTTTCACTCGTTTTCAGACATGCCGGGTCATTGGAAATATCACGACATCGAGTTGAGTAAGGGTGAGTACTGATGAGCACGTCGTAATGGATTTTCGTTTTTAAGTTAAAGGTTGTTTTGGCGTATTTTAGGTGACGATTACGACAACGTGAAAAACAACATTCGCAATCTGTTCATCAGTGCGGTAGAGAAAAGGCTGATGGCAAGCAGAAGAGTCGGAAGTCTGCTCTCCGGTATGATGCTGCCATTATATTGGAGACTTTGACGTCTAGAACATTCATCGAAATAACGTTAAATAAAAAATTGTAGACACCTACAAGTGTTGGTAGTTTTATGTAAGCCGTAGTTACTGACAGTAAAAAACTCACTATTGGTATTCCTACAACCATCTTAGTCGTATTTACATTGCCTGTGTTTCGTGGTTTCTAAGCAAATTAATTATCTTAAATTGTGAAACTAACTGGCCGAGAACACCCGTGTTGAGCCAACCAAATCTTAACAGATTGGTTCGACATGTACGAATATTTATAGTCTATCTTACAAATAGAAGCAACGAAAGATTTATTGAATATTGTATACTTAATATAGAGCAATGTAAATGTAAGAAACAATTAAATGACATTTCAGGTATCATTTTAATGCATTATTTCTCAGCAACATTACGTTTATCGGGCCTTTACTATTATTATGATTGCCAGTTTAGGAAACAAAACTGCCATGAAACCTACAAACAGTTAGCCATTCTACAGTATCTGCTGTATAAACGAATAGTAAATTGTTTAAATTACTTTGTGCTTGTAAGTATGCAAATAAGCTGAAAATGTTTGGTTTCAGGAGGGCTTGATTCTTCTTTGGTAGCCGCCATAGCTGCCAAGAAAATGAAAAACGCTAACTCGAAGGTTCTACTTCCAACTTTCTCTATTGGTATGGGTGAAGACAGCCCTGATCTCATTGCCGCTAGAAAGGTAGCCACATTAGTTATGTTTCTTGTAAAATTGTAGAATTCATATAGTTATTATTACAAATATAGATATTTAAAACAGAAAAAAGTAATATGTGTTACATTAATAATAATATTCTACTGCTATTAATCTACGATTAAAAAAATAATTATGCTGCGTTGAAGTCATTACGGTTTCACCCAAAATGCCTATTTTTTACATTCTATGACTTGGAAAACTAGATTTATTTAGATTTTTAAATTTTTTGATTTCGACTGAGAGATTAATTTTTTTTCCGTTGTACCAATAAGCATTTTTGATAAAATCCAAAATAAATTCAAACTAGAACTAGGACACACAAGTAATTCACAAATTAGAATTAAATTAGATTTTAGTCGCATTTTGTAAAAAACTAGAATTATCTAGTTGTCCAAGTCTGTATGGCGTTACCATGTCCGGTGACAACTTTAACTTTTTGCTCTACCAAAGGTGGCAGCTCACATCGGAAGTGAGCACCATGAAGTTCCCGTAACAACCGAAGAAGCTCTTCAAGCCGTAGAAGAAGTGATATACGCGATCGAAAGCTACGACGTTACGACCATTAGGGCTTCAACACGTAAGTTAACAAAACGGTGCTACGGCGGTACTAAAACATTCTAACATAACCTGACTTTACTTGCTGTGTTTGTCGTAGCGATGTACATCCTATCGAAGTACATAAGTTCGCAAACCGACACCATCGTCATAATGTCGGGAGAGGGCGCTGATGAGCTGGCCCAAGGCTATATCTATTTCCACAAGCAACCTTCGCCAGAGGAGGGAGACAAAGAGAGCAGGTAAAATTATCTTTTTATGACAGCTACATAACATGTTTATTTTTTCGGTTACCTGAAACAGAAATTATAAGATTTTTTAGCTCAGGATAGGCCGTTTAAAAAGGTTTGCATGCTTTGTCTTTCAACTATTCGCAAACATAAAAAGTTGAGCGACACCTAAAAATCCTTTTATAGAATGACACAATTAAAACTCAGGGTCAATTTGTTTTAAAGTCATGCGAAATAACTGTGGAAAATAAGATATTCAATTAAATGTAGGGTCGTAGTTTTGATTGGTGCGAACGTTTTACCATTTTTTCGTTCAAATTTTAATTGAAAAGGCCTGAATCCGATATGTTATAAAATAATGCTGGTTTATCGCTATTTGTTATTTAAAAGTAAGTTAATTTATTGCAGGCGTCTATTGGAAGACTTGCACTTGTACGACGTACTGCGGTCCGATCGGAGTACTGCAGCGTTTGGTTTGGAGGTTCGAGCGCCATTCCTTGACCACGCTTTCACTTCTTACTTTCTGTCCGTTCCGGCTGAAATGAGAGCACCCAGGGTATAGCCTTTTCACATAAATATTATTATAGCATATGCAAAAAATTACTTCAATTAACATAGCAAAGGAAAACCTTTTTCATAATATTTGTCGATCAACAGCTTTAAAGAGTTTTAATTTACGAATTTCAGGAGGGCGTTGAGAAACATCTGGTTCGTTCCTCGTTCGACGGAACAGATCTTCTTCCCGATGAGATTCTCTGGCGGAGAAAGGAAGCTTTCAGCGACGGCGTGTCATCAAGGAAGAAGTCTTGGTTTGAAATCCTCCAAGATCACATCTATGATAAGGTTCGCTGTTGTTTTGTGCCATTGACTCAATCGTACAGAAAACAGATGTTCCAAACATAGGTTTAGATGTCTTAAAAGCGGCCGACGCGACAAAGAAGAATTATGTTTTATTGTAGTTGTGTTATTGTTTCAATTTAGCTAAAAATTGATACCGCTAAAATGCATTTCGCTTCGAAACCTGTATGGGTTTTGAAACGTCTCTATATATTATATTACTAAACGTTGTTAACACAGATCAGTTTTTTCTTTGGCATCTAGGCGTACTTACATGTAGGACATTTTTGCGATATTTTGTTGTTATATATTAGGTCTTCCTAATATCAACCGCAGTGTTTAATGCTAGATATCCCTATAAAATGTTCAGATCGTTAAGTAACCACCACGTGCTCTCTTCGGTGACCAACAACCTATTTATTCGACAGGTATCGGACGACGAACTCTCGCAAGCGGCCGTCACATTCCCGCACAACCCGCCGCGCACCAAAGAGGCCTACTACTACAGGACGGTGTTCGAGCGCCACTACGGCTCGCACATGTCGGCCCTTATTCCCTACCAGTGGATGCCGCGGTGGATGGGCGATTGCAACGACCCAAGCGCTCGCGTTCTCTCCCACTATAAAAACGACGAAGAGTAGCCGACAAGTTGGAGTCGTCAAATGAGCGATGTGCAAAAACGACTAAATTTGCGTCGAAATGTATTGCGTTTTCACCACTTAAATTGATACGCCGTCACCCTGCGCTTATTTCTTATACCAGGGACAGAATTCGAGTTATTATACCTAATTACTTTTTAAAACCTTCACTAATTTACTTTCCACGTATAGGCTACTCGCTGTGCTACAAGAGTAACTCTCATGGCTTAAAATTTGCGTTTTTCACATGTTAGAAATTTATAAAATTTCTATAAATTAGTAACGCTGACCATGCATAGCGGTGGCTTTATTGTTTTAAATCTTTCTTCCACTTTGCTTGACTCTATTCGTTACATCGTTTTAACGAACAAATTTATTTGCAATATTTTCTATACAAGCTTTTTCGAACAAATAAATCTAAACTCCAAGGCCCTAAGATTAGTACCTACTACTAAAAGACAAGCTCCACAAATTCTGAAATAATATTGAATTTACTCAAATCCATTTCTTTTTGCAAGTCAAAGCTTTTAAGCCCGTAAATGCCATATGCGAAAATCAGCCAGACGTTACTTAGAAATTAGCTGATAGTGCGATAGTGCAGGAAACCGGATATAGCAAGGAAATTAGCCTACTATAAAGGCGTGTACTCCTTTATAAATGGGACTTTAATATAAAAAACAACACAATTGAGTGACTCTAGCCTTAACCAGAACGAACAACAGCATCGGCTGAACTTTTGCGTTTAATTGGATATTGATGTTTTAAATTTCACGATGAGTGCAAAATTACTGGAATGCAAAAAACAAATTTTGGTTTAAGCAGAGGATTGCTTTTTAAAATTCAAATTAATAAAGGCATTAAAGCTTACTTCGGTCCAGATGCAAAGTAAATTTTCTATGCAGCTGTTAAATATATTCAAATTTATTCCCGACCGTTTATAAGTAGAGTTTTGGTTAAACGTTGCGAAACCACCTTTGTTTCTACTGTAGCTTGCCAACGTCAGCAACAGGACTAATGAAACGTGATGTTCACGGTTCGGTCCTAGTGCACATTGTATATCTTATATAGGCCTATAGGCCTATTATATTTTTGAAAATACGGTCAACCCCACGAGGAGTTGTTGGTTACATAATTAGGCTATGAGGATATAGTTCCAAGGATCTCAGGCGGGCGGATCTAGGACTTTTATTAAGGGGGAGAGAGCGAAATTGTTAGAGATGACGTCACAATAGAAGAAATTTACATAAAATTGCAGCTATCGAGCGAACTGGTCAAAAAATGCAACTGACAAGAAAATGCGTTTGCTTGGCTTTTGTTCAAACGTGACTTAAGATCTTATGCTTCAAAAGCATAAAAAGTGCGTGCGAAGCCTCCTAGATGACTTTTTACATTACGTCAGTGCTCCGTTTTCCCCCTATTCATATTGCCAACCACACAAAAAGGGTAAACAACAAAGGGTCAAAGGGCGACACTTATCCTCAGTCGTTCAATCGACTGCGAGTGTAGTTCATCACGTGATCACGGTAATCATTGGAGCGTTACAGTGTTCATTGCGGTGACTATTATACAACAGAACAGTCGAGTAATTGCGTTTCTAGCCAATGTTGCGCACAACAGCACAAGGTTTAAGGCCCGTTTACACTATAGCTGCACCGAGCTGAGCAAAGCGTAATTTGCATTTATATTTTATTGTGGCGAGCGTTTCACGCTTTGCTAAACTCAAGCCCAGTGCAGCAGCTGCAGCTAGCTTAAAGTTACGCTTTGCTAAACTAAGTCCAGTGCAGCAATAGAAAAACGTTACGTTTTTGAGCGATTTTTACGCCCAGCGCAGCTCACTGCAGCTGTAGTGAAAATAATTATAAACTACAAAAACTACTAGTCTTTAAACATGTCTAGGCGTTTTGCTTTAAAAACAGCATAATTTTATATCAGCTACATGTTCGTTACCAATGCAGAAGCTAGATTTGTTACTGTAGTTGCTAGTTTTGCGTTTCTGGTTAAGCAATATTTGAAATTGACTGCTAGTGCAAGCTTTGTATTATGAAATTAACTGCAAGCTTTTGTATTATTCAAAGTTGTTCCTTTTACCTAACCCAATGAAATTTGTGAAAAGCGTGTTACAGGTATGGCAGGTAATATGTTATTTTTACTTATTCTGACTGTTTTGTTTGCAATTACAATAAAGTATTGGAAGCAGTTTGTGGAATTACTTCGCTTCAGGATTAAATTACGAAGACTTCCTTGGTATAATAGAATAGCCTACCCCATCATCGGACATGCCTACTTGCTGCCCAGGGACACGGCCGACTTTTTTCGATTTATAACAGTACAAATGAACGACTATATTCTGGAAACTAAAAACAAATTCTGGCTAAACTGGCTTGGACCCGTTCCAATGATCGCGGCGGTGCACCCAGACGTGGTTGAAGTTATTCTTCGAAGTTCGAAGCACACCCAAAAGTCTTTCGTGTATAACTTCCTGCACCCTTGGCTTGGATTTGGCCTGCTTACTTCAAGCGGCGAAAAATGGCTTCAGCGCAGGCGCCTGATCACTCCGTCATTTCACTTCAACATTTTGCAGGAGTTTTTGGATGTGATGAACGAACAGAGTTCGAAGATGCTTAAACTTGTTAAAGCGAATAGAGGTGCGGGAATTCAAGTTGATCTGAGTAAGGCCGTCACTTTATGTGCCCTTGACATCATATGCGAGACGGCAATGGGACAAAGTGTTGACGCACAGGCAAACGAGGATTCGGAATATGTCAAATCAATAAACAGGTAAAATTTGTGAAAAGTTGGCAAATGCCGTTTTTTAAGATTTTGCTTCAAACTCTGCCTGGACTAACTTATATAAGATAATGTATCTTTATGAAATCGGAAACCATTGGTGTTTCACTAGGGTTTTTAAAGTGTTATAGTTTACTGTAATAACTTACATACGTTTTTATTAGGATGACAGAAATTGTACAGCTTCGCCAAAAGACTCCATTTTATTGGTGGGACTATGCATTTAAGAAGTTGAAGCTGGGAAAAGAACATGACCAGCATCTCAAAGTCCTTCATGGCTTCACTAAAAAGGTTATCAAAGAGAGAATTAAAACCAAGGACGAAAAAAATATCTCAAGGCGTATGGCATTCCTGGACGTTTTGATTCACGCCAAAACTGAAGATGGAGATTCGCTCTCGCTCTCTGACATCCAAGAGGAGGTCGATACTTTCATGTTTGAAGGTCACGACACGACAGCTGCCGCTATGACGTGGTGCCTCTATCTCCTTGGAAGACACCCTGAAATACAAAAGCGCGTTCATGAAGAAATTGACGAGGTGCTGCCTGGTGACCGCCAACCCGGTATGGAAGACCTGAAAAAACTTAAGTACTTAGAACAAGTCATAAAGGAAGCTCTTCGCCTTTATCCTTCGGTTCCGCTAATGGCGAGAGTGACAACTGAGGATTGCCTGGTGGAAGGTTACACGATTCCCCCAAACACAGACGTAGTAATCCAAGTATACAACGTTCACAGACACCCGATGGTTTGGCACGATCCCGACAGGTTTGACCCGGATCGCTTCACGAAAGAGAACAGCATCGGTCGCCACCCTTACGCCTACATTCCCTTTTCGGCTGGTCCAAGAAACTGCATCGGCCAGAAGTTTGCGCTGATGGAAGAGAAAGTGATTCTTTCTCGACTGCTTCGCACTTACCGCATCACGTGTGATACCCCAGATAACGATTTAAAGATCACCGGGGACTTGATACTTCGTCCGTTGGATCAGCTAATCTTTCACATGGTCGAGCGTTAAACAATAGCAGAAGCAGAAGACTTTTGTACATAGCAGAACTGAGAAATAGCAGTCAACAGTCTATTTTATGTTTTAGTGTTTTCTTCATTGTCGATTGATATCGCTACTTTTTATTGCAATTGCTCGTAATCTTTGCTTACAACATCCAGTGCAAATTTCAAACGCTTTTTATTGGTCGTAAGACTTTGGCGGCAATAACATTCATTAAAGAGAAAAAACTAAAATTTGCAAACGGTGAAAGCGCAATGGGGTCATTGCTGCGCACAGTGAAAATCTTTTAAAGGTAGTGCGTAAAAGTAAAAAAAGGAATGCTTTAAACGTGTTTTGAGAACAGGGTTAAAATTCGGAAGCGGTAAGTTAAATTTAACAGTCGTAAATTTTGATTTAGACTATTTTGAAACTTTTCAAGAGCTCAAACAGGACACATAAAAATAATCATTACAATTTTCTAGCGCAACCTAATAATACTGGTAGATTTTTAACATTTAATACAGCACTAGAGCACACGATTATCAATCTGAACACACAGCCTTGCTCAAACTTGCTCAGCAATCGTACAAAGCGCACGCAACAAATAAAACAATTTGGCGACAGTGAAAAAATAGAAACTTTTTGCGAAAAAAACACATTGTTTTAAGCAATCACTTGCCACACAGTATGGAAACCCAGCGCAGGGCAACAAATGAAGTGATGAGATGGAACACTTTTTGGTTTCGCAACGTCGAGCAATCGTACACGAAAAAGTCAAGTGAACGCCCCGCCCAATGATAGGTTGTTAGGTACAGTGCTACACCTGAATTAAAGAGGAACACACAATAAGACCTAAAAAGCAACATTACCGAAAAATCTATAAAACCATAGTGTACGAACTGTGTTTTATTCCGAAGTTGGCCTTGTTCTTATTTCGGTCTTATGGCTAGAGTCCAGGTAAACACGCAATGCAGTTACGAAGACAGTGCACTTGCTTATGCAAAACTTGTCACTACACAAAACGTATATTATTCCTACCATTTGAGATATTTACAAACTATAGTTGGAAAAATGCGGTATAAGAAATGTCCGACCTAATAAGGAAAAACTTAAAAACAAAAATTGAAATAGAGCTTTTCAGGGTAAAAATTCCGCCGTGAAGCCATTTTCATTGGGTATGTTGACTTCGATTTAAACAATGGTGTCTATGATACTGTATAAAAATACTCACCTTTTGACGACGTCGCCAAATAATGCTTTGGGTTTGTTCGAAATATCGTAGTAACCACTCTCTTGCAGAACTCGTTCGATTATCGTCTGCAACAACAAGGCTCGCGATATGTTTGTAACATCAAGTCCGCATTTGGACTGTACGATAGGTTTGGGGTAAATGCAAGTAGACCTCTCTTCGGCTTAAATTAACCTCAACATTTTCCAAGATTTTAAGGCGTTTGTTTTAAGCATTAACCGTAACTTAAGGTTATCTTCGCCAGTAAAGGGCATTTTAACAAATTCCAAAGTGGATCTACAACCCATCGCTTGCCAGATGACATATTTACAGTAGAAGAAAAAATGAGTGCAACCCCACCATAAAACAAGCGTTACTTCACCGACCTGCATCTGCGCGTAAGTGATGCCCTCCTCGTAAAGCTTGCCTCCGTCGGTCACCGTGGAAACGTAGCAGCTTCCCAACAGCTCCCGCGCCTCCGACTCCTGCGCGGCTCTCTGCGTCAGGTTTGAGGAGGAAGAAGAGGAAGAAGAAGATGGAGCGTCCACGATAAAGCCGAGATCGATGGTCTCGTGTGATCCCGTGAGAAGCTGGAAGCGGATTGTTTGTTGTCGTGAGTAGGAAAAATAGTAGGGTTTATGGCCCGTTTATACTACAGATGAGCTGAGTTGGGCGTGAAATTATTTACACTATACAGCTGACAACTACTAACAAGGCAAGTTCACTTCCACGCTGCGATGTCCAGTCGAGCAAAGCTTGAAAATCGCTCTAAAGCGTATTTTTTTCAGGGCGTGAGTTGGGCAAAGCGTGAAATGCTCGCGACAATATAAACTAAATGCGCTTTGCTCAGCTCACCGCTGCTGTAGTGCAAAAGGGCCTTAAGTTGTTTACGATATGCATTTGTTGGTTTGCTAAATACTATACGCAACCCAAAAAATCGGGGATCGAAATGATCGAGCTTCTTTTGAAAAACAGCGACACTATATAAGAATAAAATGTTGCCGATGTAATAAGTTATTACTAATAACACACTGGCGGTGGTTTGAGTTGTTGACGAAAGATTGGAAAGTGAAAACATATATTTCGATTTTATCGATTATTCTCGCGTCGATATTTGTATTAAAAACTCAATTTCGTTTAAACATCTTCAAAATAAATTTTCATGGGGCACTAAGAAAGTTCCCCGACCTTATTTCAACCGTTTGTTTTGTTTTAAAAAATGTTTTGTTTGAAAAACAAACCAGGGTAAGGTAAATAAGTCGCAACCAATAACACAGACCTTTAATTGGCGCGAGGCAATGACTCTCAACCATTTTCAACCCGTGGACCCCGCTATTCAAAACTCAATTCCCTCTAAGAAAAATAGCAGCTGTAAATTATACGAAGAGACTTTTTCACCTCGCTAGATTAGTACCAAATTATTAGTAATCAAGTTTGAATATATATTTTATCCCGTTTATGAAAAATTCCTGTACTGCTTCGATTTTAAAGCGGGCTCTGGTCATAACTGGCATTGCTATATTTCATCACCAACTAAATTTGCTTTTTTGGTCGAATTTCGAATTTTCATGTTACTTTTTAAAAAATACCTCAAAATCCTCCAGGAGAATTCCACCCCGGTTAAGAACCTGTGGCGTAAGGCAATATACAGAAAAGATGAATAGATTGCGGTAACCTTACTTACATGTTTGGCAAGTGTTTACTGTAATAGAACAATCAAACGAATTGACACTCTTAGAAATCGGCACACCGGTTTGGAAAGCGCTTAATAGCAGGAACACTGCGACAGCGCAGGTAAACAAGTAAGGCGAAACCGACCTTTTTCAACTCGTCCTTGAGCCCAAGTGACCTGCTGTTGGGTGAGAAGAGCGCCCTCTTGTAGCGAGAAATGATGCGTCGGCGGTAGTTTACGTCACTGGTGGGCGGAAGCTAAAAAACAATAAAAAAAAACAATTTCTGAAAATAGCTTGCTGCTACAGACTCTAGTGCCCCTATTTTGTTCGCTTTCAGTGTCAAACGAATGTAAATTAGGAATACTTACCTGACGGGGGTCTTTAACCGGATCACTGTGGGGTCTGTGTCCTGGCATTTTTTTTCCTGGGTAAAACCGGGTTTTTTTTGGCCAGTATAAAACTAAAATTATTACTAATACTGACACTTACCTATTACCTACACCAAAACAAAAAGGCGAAAAGTTGACCTTCTGCCAATGCGCAGTTATAACTCGGGCCCACCTCCCTGTGGCGGCACCATATCCCTTTGGGAATGGTTGTCCGGAGAGGGCCTGAACCATTACTGACACTTCAGACATTATCGGCCTCCTTTTTGGCCAATGGGAAGACAAAGCCACTACCCTCTTACCTTTTACTTTACTCTTACTTTCTTTGCTTTCTTTTAGTTAGCAAAAAAAAAAAATGTAAATTAGGAAGTAGAACATGAGAGCTGGACTCGACACCTGTCTTGTCATTTTGGATAAGTATGGCCTGATACCGGTAAGTGTGGAGATCTATTTATGTCCGATATAATACCAAGTATTGACCCAATACCCTAGGTCAGGGGTCACCAAACTACGGCCCACTGAGTTAGTTAATCCAGTCGCGGCATATTTCCTAAATGAAGATGAAGTATAGTTAAAATGTTTTGGGATGTAATTAAAACTAAATTTCAGTAAAATTGCAAACTGTACTACAATTTATTAAGGCTCACTACATTTATTATTGCATAATTATTTCACGAAAAAGACGTTCTTCCATAATTAAAGATTAAAGTGGAGTTGACTTTTATTTAATTAAAAATATTTATATGACAAAATTTAGAAATGAATGCCTGTTAAGGACTATTTCACGTGGAATCACGAATACTGAACAGCGGGCCTATTGAGGACACGTGAGGAACAGTTAGGCTACAATTATCCAGTTTAGAATGTGAGCTGATAAATCCTAGCCCTTGCTTTTAAAGTGGCCAACATGGGGTAGCTCTTCAATCACGCACCTGATCGATGAAGATGATCTTGTGAAGCTGGATGAGTGCCTGTTGAACCGGATCGCTGATCTCGCGAAGTTTGCTCGGAGACATGCTCAGCATCCGAGCAGATCCGGAGGTGGAGGAGGCTGCAAGGAAGACGACTCAGTTGGAAGAAAAATCGCAAGTGATTCTCGAACAAGGAAGTATATCTTATGAATGGAGGTTGTAATTGCCAGGGAGTCTTGTTTTTACAAAACGACTTTTGGGCGACGCTATTCACACTTTAAAATGTTTGATCCCAGAGCCTTTTAGATCCAGTTTCTCACTGCTGGTTATACTTACATGGTCGGCTTCGGGCAGAATACTGTCCTCTAGCTTGTTCTCGCGACGCAGTGATCCGATTTAGAGAAGAAGGACGCTGATCTGAAGAACCGTTTCGATTGCCTGTGCAAAATGCATTATTAATTAAAATATGCTTTAAATAGCGTGGTAGTATCGATAAGGTGGTTTCACTGTTGAGCTGATGTTTGTCCAACAATTTCGGATTGAGCTGTTACTCGATGTCAAGCGATAGTATCGGTACTTATTCAATACTAGGGTAGTATCAGTACCAACCAATATCACATTAAGTTTAGCATTTAATCCATGATTTATCTAATTAGCGTTTTCCACTTCAAACTGTAATTATTTTAGAAAGTAGCATATTACCAATAAAGGTAACGAAGTTTTTCAGCGCTAGACCACGATTTTTTCTTAACGACACCACCCCCAATTGTGGAATAAGGCAATGCGACCGTATTATTACTATTTACCATATTCAAAGTAAAATTGTATTATAAACTTGCCCAAATCACTTTTAGCAATGGTCATTATTACCCGTGCAAGTTTTAATTGACTATATATCTTAATTTTTAGAAACATGGCTATATATTTCCGCATTATTATACATTTCAAATTATAACAATTGTGTTGCAATCCACCCACTGTTTCGGCTTGTCGAATGCTCTACGGAAGTAATATTTACTTTGCATGCTTAATTGCTTACACAAGATCACCGTCTCATGTTCGCACATAGGTAAATGATTAGCAGAACCATAGCTCGCTTTTAACGCCAGGTGACTAACCATCAAAGGAAAACATAACACTGAACAAACATAATAAAAAAAATCGTTTTACACAGCAAAAAAAACATGTATTTAGAGGCAAACTGTTGGCTTTGAAATTATGTTGACATTCAAAACCAACCGGTCATGTCGAAGCTGAGGGCTCTTCGTGGTGCTGCGTTCCTCAGGTCGGGACTGGGTGGATGCGGTTGCCTAGAACCGGCTGAAACCGGTCTTGCCCGGTTGCTATTCTTGCTCGGCGTTTCTTCTGTAGACAAGCAGTAGTTTTTACCAGTTAGTAAGGGGCTTGTGAATTAACAGTGCTTTCCTATAGTTATTCAAAGTTTATTTGTGGAAGAAAAGACAAATATAACTTAAGTTAACGCACGTCCGCTGAGAATATGTGTTACTTTTACCCGACATTTCGATCTACGTTTATGTTTCTTGACTAACCTTGAGCAGTGTCGTTTCGCACTTGTCCTGATAATGATTCGAAGCCCAATGATTCAGTATTCTCGTCGCCTTAAAAATAGAAATGTTTAAGTTGTATAATGCTTAATAATGGCGCTGTTTCACGGTCAGTTTGACTGGCTTTTTAGACAGTTTTCGAACAAATTTAAAATACTTTTAAAGACAAAAGCCAGGACATTTAAACCAAACGGCGAAACAAAATACCAGGGACAGTCAAATCAGCGAAATTCGATTGTTCGATGTCAAAGTGTAGCCCTTAAACGTTTGGGCACAAGCCCAGTAAAGCAACCATGAAACCAACGCATAGCGCTTAAGTTTAGCAACCTTTCCTTGTATCCTTGATGACATCGTTTATCTCATCCTGTTCGACCAAACCGTTCTTATTCAATAACTCACCGTTCGCGCTGAACACCTCAGTGTCGCTCGAGTTGGTTCGCGACGGGCTTGTCGTGGCCTGTGATGACGTCACGCTTCCGGCGGAGATCTCCAAAGGCTTGCCCAAACGTTCCGAGCTTTCCTGCGCAACGTTAGTGGTAAATATGAAGTAGACGTATATGCGCTGAACAATGTGAATCGTCACAATGAAAAGAATGTTGCTTGATAATGCATTGCAAAGCCGAAAAGCTAGATCAGTGGTTTTAACCTTTTATGCTTCGTGGCCCCCTTTGAAAGGTTCTCGACCCTCGTGCCCCCCTGCTTATAAAAATACCAAGCATTGTGTTTAACGTATTTACTTAACTTGGTTAGTCATTATAAATCTTATTCTTCGACGCCATCAAGGTATTTTTTATCTTCGGCTCTGTTTTGTACTGAGACAAGCGATGTCACTACATTCGTCGAGATGATTACTCGATTTTCCTTTTATTAATGCGTTGCTATAAGTCTACGTGACAAATAAGTTGTGCGTGAACCGCTTAATGTTGGCCTAAAAATGACCTTGAATAACCCTGTAGCATGCTTTATGCCAGTGGTCGGCAAACTTTTTTGTCGCGGCCCAAAGTACTCTTTTCGGGGCTATTGAAGGCCCGCGTAAAACCATTTGATTTTAAGATGAAATATAACACGGTGCCTTGGTGCCCCAAAGACTACCATTCGCGCGAAAAAAAATTCAATTACATACAGTTTAAGTTGGCAAAAATATAGTTCGACAGGCTCTCAGGACCACATTTGGCACGCGGGCCTTTCCAAGCTGAGCCAATTTAAAAATTCTATGCCACACCAACTTTAAAATAAAGTGTAATGAATGTACGATTGTACGACTATCACGCGGCCCACTAAAAATGGCTCTGCGGCCCACATTTGGGCCGCGGCCCTCAGTTTGCCGACCACTGGTTTATGCGTTGTACGATAGAACGTTTTTGTGCAACTGCACGTTCTTAAAGGAAATTGCGAACCGTTGCACCTGTCAATACACACTAGTTGCTCGCCGAACAGCATTTGTCGGACACTTAATGATTAGGCAAGGGTATAGGCCTAATAATTGGCCGCCCGAAAAAACGCTGACGGCTGACGCCGCACTACATGGCTACGTATGAAGCAGAACACAGTAGACCTTTAACCAAACTTGCCACTCGCGAACGACAAATTAGGCGTAACTTTTTGCGATAAAACGAATAAAAATGATCCAACATTCTAATTTAAACATCCCTACTGACAAGTCAAAGCACGTGTCAGAAAAATGTGTTACAAAATGTTACAAGAAAGGTTTACAATCATAATAAAAACACAAAATTAAGTTGACTGGTAAATTTTGAAAATAGTGATACTTTGGTTTTCCCAATATCTAGATAGAGAGTTATGCCCGTGCCCCCCCAATGACCGCTCCGTGGCCCCCCAAGGTGGCCGAGGGCCACGGTTAAGAAACCCTGAGGTGAGCTAGATCGTCATTACCTTGATTGACGTTTCGATACGAGCTGGTATCATCTTCAGTTAATGTGACTGAGAAGCAATTCAAGCATCACTTAAAAAAAGGTGGGACGCAATTGTTATCAGCCTGAGTTCTATAGTTGGAGGCTTGGAGCATTCAAGATAATGTCGATCTACTCCACCTTTTGGCTTTGCAATTCATTATCAAGCTTCATTACTGATACGTGCATAGTGTTCTACTTATGTATAATATTTTTAAACACACACAAAAATCAAGAAATAGTAATTCTAAATGAACAAAGCATGTCTTTTGCATTAAGTCTATTCAAAATACAGGAAAATCCTATGTCCAACACAAAAAAGACAAAAAGTTAAAGACATAAAAAGTAGCAACAAGAAACCTGCAAAATAAATCAAAAAACAGCTCCTCTGGTAATTTTAATTAGTTAATTAATTGCTGTTTAATCTGTTTTTTTTATTTATAACACTATGCCTGGTAGCAACAGTTTATACCTGCGATGCCTGGCACATCATCTGGTAGTCCTGCATGTATCCGCGCGCCTCGTTGAAATGATGCTGCGTCCTTCGCCGTTCCTTTTCAAGCCGCTTTTCGGACGCCAGGTAGTAGCCGGTGATGGTGTCGGTGTAATGCAGCACCTTCTCAGCGATGAAGCCGCTCACCTCCACAATGTTAGGACGCTGGTCCGGATCCACCGTCAGGCACCTGAACGCCGTCAAAAGAAAAATTACAGAGGCGCAAGTTTGGATTGCGAGTGTAAATATATAGAATGGCAATGGGACGTAGTTGGATTGCAATCTACGACTCAGCTTTTAATACTTAGGCCCCCCCTTATGGACCCTGTACTTTCTGCGTAGCAAAATAAGCATGATGGTTCGAAAGTAGGGACATTTGTCGACGTAAAGGAATCCTAATTGACAGGTACGGGTGGTTTTTTAAGGCTAGCTAACTCGCTGTGCCTAAATATTCTGCCAATTCTTCAAGTTCGTTGGGACTCCTTTACAAAGTGAACTCGGTGGGAGAACGCATAAAACAAAAACAACCAAGCCGTTTCTATTAATCCGATCACGTGCTTAAAACGACTTGGAAAAGTACAATCGTATTGTGGAAATGAAACGTATTTACTGTTAAGAGTTTCTGCGATAATCTAAATTAGACGAGACAAAACTATTTAAAAAAAATTGAATGCAACTTAGAAGCCTTTTTATTCGACTCACCGCCTTGCAGTCTGTTGCACCAGGTTTGAGTAGCCGCGGTCGCTCGGTATCTGTGAGAACTTGCCCTCCACGATCTTGTTGGCGATGGTGAGGATGTTAGAGCCGAGGAAGGGAGGGTCGAGCATCGCCATCTGGTAGAGGATGCAACCTGAAATGAAAATACTTTAGCAATTTGAAGTATGTGCATTGAACCTTTACCGGATTGGACAAAATATATTTAAAGCGGTCTGAAGAACTGTGTTTCGAACGGCGAACGCGCAACAACTATTTTGTATCACTAGTGTCAAATAGCTGTCTTGCTTAATAAAGTAGATGTAACTGTTGTTTCACGTATAGCATATAATACGTTTGGTTTCTCCAATTAACAAAAACCTTTTTTACTATAATTTTAATGAAAACGAACCAAATGACAAAGTCCTGTCACAAAAAACTAATCGAGTACTTGATCAATAAAAGCTAAATCGAGTACTTGATATGATAGACTTTGGTCGGTGAAAGTAAGACGTATACAAATCTGCTATAAAATACAGAATTGTACCGTAAAACATTTGGTACTTTTGATCCTATAGTCACATAGTGTATCGATTATATCAACACAACCGTCCCAGACCACTTTAAAAACTCGGCTTGCCAAAAATACAGCTTCTGAGGCCACAGTTTTCATGCTTACCAAGCGGCCAGATATCCGCTTTGTCGCCGTAGGGTTCGTTCTTGACCATTTCCGGGCAAAGGTACATCATCGTTCCCACGGTCGAGAGCATTTTCGAGTTCTCCTTTTTCTGACGCGCCAGGCCGAAGTCGGCTGCCGACAGACAAAAAAAGGTCAGAGGAGCTTGAACTAAAGTAGTAGGGAAAACAAACCTGTTTTTTCCTGGAAAAAGGTAGGCACTTACTTATTGTCACTTTGTCGTTCTCCCCAAGCATGACGTTGTTGGGCGTGAGGTCCCGGTGAACGATCCTCTTGTCGCAGTGGAGATAGCGCAGAGCGAGGCACATCTGGAATACGCGCACACGATTACAAAGACAAAAACATAAAAAACATTGTCGAGCAAATTTGCTTTTACGTTCTGTAAAAATATTAGGGCAAAATGTAGATCAAAATAGTGTTCCCGTTGTTTGTTGGTTCCTTTGCAGAGAAACTAGCACTAAGCTTTGACAATAGCACTCAGTTATTCCATATTCGTTAGTTATTAATGGTTGATACTAGTAATTTTGGCCTGTTTCCTGAATTGGATAGTCTGAACTTAACTTAACAGTTTAATTATAAGGTTTAACAATACACAAATTACACGTGAATCGTTTGGCATCGCGAATAAGTTCCAAGAACAAATACAACCCTTTACCAGCGTGTTACCCCGAAACATATAATGTTAAAACCTGTAAACTTGATTTATGACATTTTACCCACTGAGAAAGTACCTGAATAAAGACCCTCCAGAGCCTCTGCTCCCCGAATCCCTTCTCCTTCTTCTCCTTTAGCGACGTGAAATGCTCCTGGAGAGAAGCTCCTTCTATCAGCTCCATTTCGATGTACAACTTGTCGTCTGAGGCGTAACAGTTGGCAGTTGGCACTTACAACTGATTCAAGAACCGCTAATGCTATGTGCTATAAGCTAGTGTACCATTATTTGCCCACCTGGATTACTGTTTCTCCTATTCCACACTCACAATACTATTTATTTATGCACAAACACAATTCAAAGGAAGCCTTTCCATATATTCATTACTTTCACGTTTAACTTGAAAACTAAAAATCACGTTTTTTATGTGACAATCATCGTTTCTTATCCAAGTGTTAAATCCTATACTTGCAAGCAAACTAAAAGGCAGTGTACAAGTCAAAAATCGCACAACCTATTTGACCAGCCATCAAAGCGGGTTACAACAACAGCCTTACTTTCTTCGAAGGTGGAATAGTAGCGGACCACGTTGGGGTGGCGCAGCTGTTCCCGGATGATGCTCAACTCCCTGACGATCTCGTCCATGTCGCGCTTCTGCCGTTCCTTTCCCTGTTTCCCTCCCCCACCCACGATGCTCACCTCCTTAAGGGCGAGCGGGGTCTGACGAGAGCGCTTCTTCACCTACAATGGGGACATGCGTTATTCACACTATGTTTGTTTATGTTAAATGGGAATTTTAGGTATGCAGATGAAATAGATTTGGGCGTTTTACTTCTTACATATTTTTATCCATTTAAACACGCTGTTTTTTTTTGTCTGGGTTGACGCTACTCTTCTGAAAACTTAGTCTGAGAGAGTACATAACCGCTAGGTTTGATTTGTTATTGTTGCATTCAGTTAGCTTAAGTATAGTCTCACAACCCGTACACCAAAACGTCGATATTTGTTGTAATCTATAAGAGCTTGGATTTAGCCGTCGTTGTTACTGAAGAACAACTCCAATGGAACTCGCTAAAACTAAACATTTTTTTTTTCAAAAAAGTTCAGATAAAAAGTGGGTACATGTTGGTAAATTTATTTTAAACGAAGCGTTTGACAAGCTGGGGAATGTGGCGCGGAAACCAACACATTTACGATAATATTAAAAATCCTAAGTATTGGTATATCGACCGAGTGTTACGACAACATGAGAAATTAATAAGATGGTCACTTTGTCAGTAAGGTCGATCGAACCTATATATCTTTTCTAAGGTTTGATAAAACTGAAAGAAAATTTCAAAAATGAATGATTTCGTATGAGGCTCGTTTATACCCTGTACACAGATCCAAAGGCTCCGGTGCCGAGAATGTCGTAAATCGCGTAATCGTTGATGAAGCGCTTCGGGGTTTTGTTCTGGTTCAATTCCTCCACATTTTCTTTGATCAAACTGATATCCTTCTCCTGAAGCGCCAGAAGGGTGTAATTTAAAGCAAAGCCTGTTCAAAAATTGCTAACGAATGTCTCGTAGGGTAACCTTACTAGTGTAAATTGTTATTCGCGAACCATACTCACTTCTGACGAGTTAAGGTGTTCAACTAGTGGTCGATAGGCATCGGAGTCTCGGACGTAATGGCCAACGTCAATAAATTTCTGCGGAAGAAAAGCTCACATCAAACACAAATGGGCTGACAACAATGCAAAAATATTATAGCGAAAGTAAACAAAATATTACAACTGAGGAAAGAAATTCCTAAACGTGGCTTGTCAGTGGTTGAAATGCCTTTGAAAAAAACTGTAGTATATAGGTGTGGCAAATCACTCATTACCTGAAACATTGTAGGCTGGAAAAGGTTCTTGAACATTTTGCGATTACGTTCCATCGAAAAGAAAAACCTCAAAGCTCGAAACGCGTTTCTTTGTAACGCAAGTGAACCGTTCAGACATCTGCAAATGAAAGTTTATTTTCTAATTTATGGTCAAATCACGACCTACGAAGAAAACACGTTAAAAGACAAAAACGCAATATATGTTTGGATTTTACGAGTCCAAAATAAACACTCCTGGTTGGGACCAGTTTTACAACTCAAGATATTTTATAGCTACGAAGTAAAACGTTAAAAAATGCCCAACGCGGTGGTACGTTTTAATAACATTTGAGCAACAGGGCAACTAACAAACCTTTAAGACCTCGTGACTTGGGGGCATATTATTTATACGTTATAGTATGGGTAGATTATTCATGCAAAGTTAGTTGTGGCTACTCTTAACTATATTTGAACTTTATTTGATTGCAATATTATGTACTTGACGAAACACACGCCATAACCAAGATAAAAACGCAGGTTCCAACGTTCTTAGCCTAAAACAGCTGTTGCAATGTCGCTTTCAAACACGTTAAGCGTCCAGCGCTTAAAATCCTATTCTTATAGCCACAACACTCACTTCTTGGACGCGCTTCTGGGTAGGATGAGTTTGGCCACCACGTAAATGCCGTTTGTCTGTACAATTGTCTGCGTGCAGCGGTCGTCCAGCGCAAGCTCAGTGAGCAGTGCGCAACAAGCCGAGTACAGCTGCGAGGTAAAGCAAGGTTGAAAGCCTCTTTATGGGACAGCATGGGAGCAAGATATACTTTTAAACGGTTTTACATAACAGAGCAGAAATTAGATACCAAATCGTTTGCGGAAAATGGAAAATAGGGCAACCCCAGTTTACAGTTGAATAAGCACCTCTATTACATTGTTAAACACCAAACCAGATACAAAAAATAGTACATATGAAATTATTACAGGATTTACTGTTTGATCATTGTTTTACTGTGATGATAAAAATATACAAACTTAGAAAAAATAATTTCACAAAATACCATTTTCAGGTTGGTAGACGATCTCTGTTGAACGCGAAATAAAGAAAACACAAATAAACTCGAAACAACACAATCGTATTTTATATGAGGTGTTGTTACAGGCCAATAGAATATTACTTAAAAGCACCTTTAGTTTGTTTTCGTTTAGTTCTTGCTTGCTTGATCGCGTCAATGAAGCGTGGCCTTTCCTGGTGTGCCCACTCGAAAGCTCGTATCTCGTGCAAGTTAAACTTCGGTCTCTGTTCGTTATAACGAAACAAATACAGCGCTATTCAAACTTTTTAATAACTGAAATTTATCTAAACCATAGAATAGATATATTTTATACAAATGTCCTTATGCGTTTGAGCCTTCAATTCGTGTGTTTTTGTCGTTTTTTATTCTTAATTTGACCCTAAATAAACACGCAGTGGTGTCTACGGTTGTCTATGTTTGATACAATTTGTCTACAGTGATAGTTAAATTTCATGTATTAAATAATAAAGTAGTCAATCAAATAAAATTATTTTTTTTAATTCACAATTCTATAGTTTATTTCCAGGTCATGGCAATTCGTTATTGCAGGGAGTTCATTTACTGCTGAACAAGTGGTCTGGCGTATGATAATTGAAATGTCGCGTAATGTCCCACTCAAAAGCTATACCCTGAAACCGCGGCGTAGATATATGGCAGCGAAATTTCGGTGTTTCAAAAAACAACTACAATCAGTATAGATATAAAAAGAAAGTTATAAATATTAAGTATTTGTATCGCGTGTTACAACATGTATCCATAAATAAAACGTGATTACAAAATTAATTTTTTACACATTGAACCCTTATCAAGTTAAACTTATTAATTTGTTGAGAAGAAAATATAACTGTTCTGTGGCACCTCCAGCCATTACGCATAACGGCTGTTAGTCCTGTTTCACAAAAAGTGGAATTCCAGGAACTCACTTGTTTAGGAAGTTAAGAATAAGAGGAATTCCGCCGAGTAAGCGAATCTCGTTCGCGTGATCCGTGTCACTGCAGAGCCGTACCAGGGTCCAGACAATGTGCCACAGGAGGTCGCACTGCTCACAGTCGTTGAGCACGCTCAAAAGGACAGGCAGGGCCTCGTATATCATCACCTGAAACAAAGGCATAAAATAACGAATGGCAACAGTACAGGATGTAAATATATAGTAATCAAACTTTATGCAAATACGATAACTTCGTACAGTTTTTTTTTAAGTTTTAAACGTAGGATGTTAACTGTTTATTCGACTGGATAAATTTCTTATATTTTGAAACGCAATGCTTTATCACGCAATTATATAAACCCTAATTCGATCAACAATTAGGCGCATTTTTGTTTTATAAAGGTCACTACCAGATTTACGGTCTTATTGAGGAAATGAAACCCAATGAAAACCTGTTCTCGGATCTCAGCGTCCGAACACAAGTTCCGAAGAAGGTTTGCCGCGTAGCACTTGGACACATCATCGTAGGCGTGAATAATTTGGACAATTCCTTCGATCGCATGTTGGTCAGCCACCAGATGACGCAGTTCGACACTAAAGGCACACTTGTATTTGATCTTAAAATAACGTTAACTGTTTGTTGTTGTGTGCGCGTTTCGTAATTTACCGCTGTAAGTACGCCGAATCCGTGCCGAATTTCAATATGTTCCTAAATATGGTTAAATCTGTTCAGAAATCGGAACATCTTATCGCCATTCGGAATTATAAAATTAACGACTTTCTTTGCAAGTGGCAAGGGCTATTTTAACGCTCACTTCATGTTACTCCGAATCCCCAACTGTATTTTAATGCCTTCCTGCTAATTCGTCGCTTTCCGACATGTGTTTTATCTCGCCTCTTTTTTTTTCTTTCGCACTCGCTTTATTGTGTCGCTATATAATAATAAAAAAAAAATCTTAAAATAAAGTTGCCAAAAAAAATTCTGGTCAGGACAACATACAATTCGCAAAACCTAGTTGTAGTGCATACAAATTGTCTGGCATCACAAACAGCTTTAAATAAATAGATAAAGGCACATTTTTGTGCTTGTGCTTGTACAAGAATCCAACAGTTGTTATATTAATGGTACGTAAACCATGGAATTTTAGAATCTATTTAGTAGATTTGGATATTTATTCTGATGTTGGGTTTACGCTTGAGGTCGGAACATCGCAGTAAAAAGTTTAGCGTTCATCGTTTTTGGTTATACTTAAGGCCCACACTTTTTTGTATATCATTTATAATTATGGAGTAAATCATGACCATCCATTTTTATCAAGTAGTTTAAATTGATTTAAACTGGGTGAGGCACAAAGAGACAGGCAAACCAGGCGACAGTCCAAATAAGAATTGTCGTTTTCCAGCTGGCAATTTTAGTATAATTGAGGATTTTTAAAGCCATTCATAATCAGTGAAGTGAAGAGAGTGGAACCAAACGTACGTAGATTTCACAGGCAATGGAACAAAATGATACAAAACACATGTGAACATAGAGAAACAAATTATTTACTCAAAATATAACATATATAGGTAAGACAAAACAAAAAAGTGTTACCTTTCTGCTAATGCAACCAATACATGCAATGCACACTGCAACACAAACAAGTCACTAGCTTTCAACAGCAACAACATTGTTCTATGCACGGATGACTGAATGAGGGCCGACTGGTATTTCACATTTCGCGACATCTTTTCATAAATTGCTGACATGTGAAATAAAAGCACAAAATAAATTATGATTTAAACAGAATACAAGGGTACCTTAAAAACCAATATGCAAAAAATACAGGTTTATATTTTATGTCAAACACAAAAGGAAATGAAAATGTGTAGGTTTTATTTAATTTTATGTAAAAGAAAAAAACAAAAACTATTAGCAAACTATTCGACAAATTAAAATGTTGTGTACATATAGACCCGGCTTTGCCTTTGGTGACGTGGTGTGCATGCGCCTCATGCTTTTGATATTGACTATGTACAGCCCATGACGATTTAATAACACTTTTTGTTTTTTCTAGATTACTTCCATTTTTAATATGTGAGGACTTGAATATTGTGCAATTACTGATAATTGCTGTAATAATTGGACAAAAAACAAAAATATGTATTAACTAAGGTCCATTGAACTAGTGAACTAGTTTTAAAATGGTCACTGAATGCCTAACAAAAATATCTGTGAATTATTTGTAAAGTGATGAATTATTCAAAGAAAGAAGTAAATAAAAAAAACCTTTAGGACTGAATGTATTTAGACCCCAATTCAGTTAAAAAATTTTAGGCCGCAAACAGCAGGTTTCCCAGGTGTGTAAATCATGTCAACCCTGGACCATAGGAACAATTTTTTTAGGGGTCTACAATAAAAAAGTTTGAGAATCTCTCATAGAAACGTTGAGGCGACTGTAGGCGTATAATAGTTTAGGGATAGAGTAGTCCAGGGGGAGCATACTTTTAAGCGAGTCGCATTTCAATTTAGTAGCTCAACAAAGTGTCACATTCAGTGGATTAACATGTTGTCGCTTTTTTTCCCTGCCAGAGTATATAAAGTAGTCTGTTGTGGGGGCCACAGCCCACAGCACAGAGCTTTTTGAAATTACTGTCACAAATAATATGTTATATAAGGTTTCACCACACAGCCAAACATTGTTGTGTACTGCTTTATTTGAAGCCGTACATCGCAATGTTACACAGTTGGTGAACCAGATCAATACGGATTACGGAGTTATCAAAAAAACAATACTTTTTGTTGAATGAGATTTTCATAACCTATCATAAAGACTGTGTTCATTTTTTGAACTTGACGATATCCAATTGAACTATATATCTTTATTTGTACAGTACAATAGTTGTATCAACTTTAGTATGCTGCCGGCAAAATTTTCGTTCTGGCTTTATTGTCGCTGTGCCTTGTTCTTGTAAAGAAACATCCATTTTAAGTTTGACAAAAAAAAAAACAGGGAAAATCTTATTTCTGGGCAACATTTCATGATTGAAATTCTGCCCATTAAGATAGGGTAAAGGCTTAGACCTGGGGTAACTTTAAGCCAGAGGGCCAAGTCCATCCCATGAACAATTAAAAACAGCCAGTGCCTTATTTTCCACAACATTTTTTTGTTAAATCAACCTTAAGGTTTTCTACTTTTATTTTACAATATTTTATGGAAGAAGTATAGATACAAGGCAACCATAATTTTCTCTTCTCTTGGCAGTTTTTCAAACAAATATATTTTCAGTTTTCATTAAAAAACAAATACACCTAGTAATATGTGTACTTTAGATCCTCTTTTTGACTCAACCGACTGTAAGTACAAGGTATTTTTTCTTATATGCCTCCCTGTTAATGATAATTGTCCACCCCAGAAAAATAATTGGCTTTAACTATTGTAAGTGACGGCAAATCACCCTAATTTTACTATAAATAAAAACAGTAGAAAGCAAAGTTTTATTTACTCACAAGAGAAGTTGGCAACAATATCGACAACCAATGCTTCATCGCTGCACGTCAGATAGCTGTGGGATTTGATCTGAAATATCTTGGCAAAGTATGTGAAATGTTCACTGTATGCAAATATCTTGAGGTGCTTGGCATCCCGCATCAACATCCTCAGGCAGATAACCATTCTCAGAGTGTTTTCCGGATTATCAAATCTAAAAAAGTGTACAATTAATAAATGTTAGTTGGAAAAAAATCTAATGAAATGCCAATGGATGGTAATTATATTTGGATTTAATTCAGCTGGCATCGTAGAATTTAATACTTAACTAATATTTAAGCATTTGTCTATCTCAAATAAACTGTTAGGAATGTTGATTACCTACAACCTTTAAATGTTTATATAGATACAATGTGGCTAAAAGTGCAGAGCAGAGGCCTTTATAGCAAATTTGTAAAATTCAAAAGCTGTATTCGACAGAATATTTTCTAAAGACTAACAGCTTTATTGGCTACAAACCAAGATTGTACAGGTATATAAGCAAGGTTTGAATCTTTTTGCTCGCCCACTTGCAGCAAGTACAATTCACTTGAGTTGTTATTGGCACCCACTTGCCCTACTGATGAGTTCATTTTGTATTACCAATCACCTTGTTTGAAGCAATATTCCCTCCAAGACATTGATGAACAGCTGATGGTTTGGATGTTCGCTAAAGTTTCTTTCATTCTGGAAATGCAGACTGAACTGCTCAAGACATTCTCCAAGTTTTTCACTGTTCAAAAAAAAAATATATTAACCATTTCTTATAAGCATCCTACTTACCGATAAAAATAGATACTGTATATAAAAATTGTGTTCTCTTTCTTTTATATAATGTAGCATAACATTAACCCTGGTTTCATAAATTTTTGATATTACATTACTATTGAAATTTTACTTTACTTTGTCATTGCACAAATGATGTACACATATTTTAAATTAATATATAGTATCTATTTATAGTAAAGTGTTGTGTTGTACAGTTTAATTAAAGTTGGATGTTAAATGGCACAGTGAATATCTTGGAGTTTGAATATACTAATGTTGTTTCTTATAATAAATAAATATATGTTATGTGTGAATTGGTGGCTGTTGGGTTCATTAACCTGTTAAATATTGTACCAAAACATGTAGGAAGCCATAATTTTGGCCCAAAATGATTGATTTTGTATTGAAATGTTTTTTTCACAAAACAACAATATTATTTTTTTATTCCAAAAAATTAACATGTGAAATACCAGATTAGTAGAATTTTACTACCGGATTACTGACATAAAATATCAGTAAGCAAATCATGATGACAATATTAACCTACTTCAATTTTTTCTCAGCATCCAATCCATTTCCATTGGCATTCTAAAATATAAAAAAACACATTAGTTACCGGCAGACAACTGTAACCGTACTTACTTACAGACAACATTTATAAAAAGGCGTTAAAAATAAAAACTATAATATGTAAAGAAGTTCAATATTAACATTAATTTCAAATATAGTTTGGATTACATTGTTATACTGCTTTGAGTAGCTAAATTAAAGGCTGGTAAACATAGTTTTAAAAATTGTTAGGAAATGTAGTATGTTTTGGTGATATATTCTGTTTATGAAGAAAGTTGATATACTCCCAAAACAATATTTAGGTTGTCTGTAGGTTTTCCTTTAAAAAAATTCAGGTGGATTTTAGGTTGTCATTTTGATGATGCTGATGCTTACAATCCATACAATTTTCTTAAGTGGTGGCTTGGCAGAAATTTAGCCATTTTAGGGTTAAACAATTATTTAAGCAAAACCCTATAATGTAAGGCTTGATAATTAAGGATGACTTTTTTGGTGGGCTACAAAATTCCTTTTAAAATTGTTGCTCTTTATGGGTTAATCTTTTACAATAATGCAGTAATAAATCTTAATTTAACTCTCCTTAAAAACTTGCATGATAACTAGCAAGTTTGCATTCTGAGTTTAATTCATTCATCTATGGTTTAATTCATTATCCTATGCAAAGTAATTCTATTCGTTAAATTAAAAATCTAAACAAAAAACCTACCTTGGAAGTTTGCTTAGCTGATAGATTTAATAATTTAACGATATTCTTTAACTGTATTTCTTCATCTCCTTTAGAAGTCATTTCAAATACATTAGATTGGAAACCAAAGATTAGCCAAAAAACGCCGTTTTAGCAAAGTATTTCTATATCGCTTTGAATCCAGCGTTACTAGTTACAGAAAATCGTCAGCTGAAACGTGAAATACAAATTTCGAAACATAAGCAAATGTTACGGCCAGATCGTTTTTTTATAGACAAATGTAAATCTTATAAAAAAATTACAATACGAATAATGTACTTTATATAAGCAAATTAATTGGTATTTATTTGTAAAATCTAACTTTTTAAATATTCACGACTTTTTATAAAATATACTAGAGTTTGCAATTTTTACTGTACCGCTTGGGATAAACATTAACGATACAAACAATAAATAAAATTGTCCGAAGGTGTTAACAATTACTGGTCATTATTATACCAATAATAATATAGTAAGACAACCCTAACTTATCTATAACAATAGTGCAGTCAATTTAGGTAAAAAAAGGGCGCTGGTTTACCACTTTTTTAAAGTAAGGAAAAGAGTTGTCAAAACTAAAGTTGCCAGCGATGGGAGAATAAACATAACAATAATACGACCCACCCGAACCCAAACTCGTACCCTAATCCAAATGATGGTAGCAATATAGGCTAAAACCACAAAAAAATGTGCTAGGATTCTAGACCAGCACCGAAAAGAGGCCTATACGTAACGATTTTCAACAGAAGTTTTTGTTTAATTAGCACGGGAAAGCTGCCAGGAACTCCCCAAATAAGTCCCTGGAAAAATATCGTGACCAAGACATCTTAATATTCGTTATGGACTGAAAAATTTAAAATGCTGTTAAACGCTCGAGATTGGTCTCATATTATAGAATTGTTTAGTGTAACATAGCCCAGTTAAGCTACGGGACCAAACCGACGATGAATCCATGAGGGGTTATTTAAAAAAAGGGCTATATATCGTCAATTTTGCAATTAGTTACTTCGGAAGTAGGCATATGAGCTATAAAGCCCTCAAGAAAAAAAAATATTTTGGTAACCTAATAATACAATGCACATCCTTGCACTACGTCAAAGGTTTACATTTTTCAAATTATGTATAGTAGAACACCCCGAATTGTAGTTTTATATTTCTTATTAGCCAAAGAGACCTGAACTGTGTTTTATATAAAATCTAGAATTTGTTTGGAACCAGAAGTCAGTTAAGTGAAACGACTAAAATCTCTCTCATGAGAGCTGAACGCGTCTCGATTATCGAACATAGAATAAATAGTAACCACGGTCTCACAAGATTAGTAGGCTAGGTATCACAAAATCTGTTGTTACCGGGCGAACGTTTCTGCACGGCGTTCGAAGCCAGCGAAAAATTGTATCAAACAAACGCCTTCCGTTCGGAGTAACAAATTCGGTCGTGGTTTAGGCTAACAAAGAGGTGGTAACGCATTTTAAGCAGCACTTGAACGTGGCGGAAATAAAAATTTGTCTTGCAAAGTCACAACTAACAAACTTATCCGCAAATTTACTTATTAGGCTTTATATATTCGCACTGTTTTGAAAATACTGAGCATAAAAATCTTAATTTCGTCAAAGCGAAAACTTTAATTAGATTTTTACGGCCACGCAAAAGCTGCGTCAAACGTCAGACAAATCCGTAACACGTTTAAAAAAAATTGCTTTACTGTTAAAACTGCTGCAATAAACGCGATATTCGCAAACTCTGCCTAAATTTTGCGTGGTTAAACACCTACCGCAAGAAGTTTTAAACTTGAAAGCCTTTACTTTACACGTTACACAACATGCGCTCAGTAAATTTCATAACATGTGTTTTTTTTTGCGTTTACGTGTAGCCTATGGTAAAACAGCAAAGGCACTGGTCGTCCATCGTATGTTCACCGATGATTGTGTCCAAAACGGGTTAACTTAATGTTTTCCCACAATAAGACTATCACCTTATAAGGAAAAGGGACATTAAATTCGCCTAAATCACCTTAAATACACTGGATATATGATATTAGTTTAGCGAAAAGGGTTAAAACCGGGGTGGGCCTTTTTAACACAAGAGCCATCTCGTAGCCTACTGGTCGGCTGAGTACAATTTAATTAACAGCCTTAATTCAAAAACTAGCTGTTAAACATAACATCTCAGTCAAATAAACTGAGAAGCAAGCATACATTAACACTGTGTCATACAAGGGAATGATAGAAACAACAAATATAAAAAAAATTCAAGTAAAATAAAACTAAATTATTGAACTATCTGGTTTTCACCATTAAGATTAGCCTGGACAACATGTTAAAAATGTTGCTAACCGGCTGAATCCAATCTCTGCTTACAGCCACACTAAAAAGCAGCAGTCCTCTTATGACGCAAAAAAATTCAATTTTCAGACAAAAAATCTAAACAGGAAAACTATTACAATTATAAAAATTAGGAACAAACCGGGCTAGGCCTCTACAGGTAGAGGAATAGGCCGGTGGATAAGAAGACTGAGTGACATGCTCATTTCGATCCGATAGGACCCGATTAATTTTATCCAAATTTTATTGCTATTAACATTTTAAAACAATTAAGCGTTGATACAGATTTTTGCGATTAAGCCCCTGCGATGCTTGAAAATTAAAAAAAAAATATGTAAAAGTGTTATCCATTTGTCCTTATTCGCCACTCTCAACTGTCACTTTTTCTGTGTTTGCTGTTTTGCGCGCAAAAGGAAAAGCAATGTTTCGCCACTTCGAATAGGTGAGCAAAAGGCAGAAGAGATTCAAAAGTATGTTGCATTCATAAAGAACGCTCAGTGCAACCACTGGGATTGTTTGTGGAATCCATATTGCCACAAAGGCGCCAATCACATCGGTGGTGATGCCAACTGTTCCGCTCAGCAAGACCCGTTTAACACAGCTCATTAGTCGTTCTGTCGAGCGCTTTTGTTTTTTCAGATGACCTTGGTTTTCCTGATTAGGGTTTAAGTTTCGCATTTGATGATTGTGCCGAACGATGGGGTAGACAAATAGAAACGTCAAACAAGTCTGTATCGTTATCGTCGACAAAACGAGAAAAGTGAATGGAATGTAGGACGATACCTTAAGAGTTTCGACATTCGGAGCGCAACCTTGGTTGGTGACGACGTAATCTCTCCACCACAAGTGAAGAAAAAGAGCAGAGACGCCGCTACACACCATAAACGCATAGGTGCCGCGACTTAATGGTTTCAGCTTGGAGAGCTGGACATGTTTGAGCAACTTGTTGTTGTAAAATGAAACTTGCCGACACCAGAGAAACACGTGGCATGTATGTAGTGTGGTAGCGGTGAGCACTACCATCATCTTGCTGAGAATATCACAGGAAATGTCCGAAACGCTACCTGCAAAGACTAGAACCTGTTCCTCGATGCAACGGAGACTGTTCAGAAAGAAAGCTGCGAAGAGCACAAGGTACATCCATTTTCCAGGATCAGTCTTCCATCTTTGAATGCTTGTGGAATTGTGCCTTCTTGTCCTTTTTGTGATCTTAAAAATAAAGAAGGATATTTTGGTTTACAAATTTAAAAAGATCAATTTGAAAATTTAATCTCTTCTTATAACAAAAGTCAAGGCCGCGGGGTCGACCCGGGCCTTAATGGGTCGGTTAATTTAGATGAAATCTGACGTCCGCAAGCGTAGCAGCAAGTTCGGAAGTTATATGAAATCTATTTTGATTGTATTGCTTAATATTCACCCTGTTTTAGTTATGTGGGAGGTTTAATACTGCCTGTGGAGCTCTAGCGTTACTCGGGATTCAGCAAAGTCACTTTATGGACTCATATACTGGACTCAACTTAATACTGGACTCACTTATTTTTCTTATTTTTCAGACAGACCAGAACCAGCTTAGCCGGACTCTAACTGACTCCACAGCCCCAACAAAACGTAAAGAGTATCAGCAAAATTTTCCTAAACACCTATTCAAAAGTGTAGTGCAAAACAATAATTTATTATCTATACAGAGATTAAAACAAATAACACACCTCAAAATCAGAACTAGATGATGGATGGAGATTTCCGAGACTCAGCTTTCGGCTTTTTGCCAAGTCGGTGGTTTTATACAGCACTCGACTTTTATCACTGGGCAATAGTTTTCGCCTGATAAACAGCAGTACGCAAACAAACAAGTATAGGGACACCGATGTCGTGCCGACCGACGTGATTGCGCATATCTCCCACAGGTACGGAATGACGTCAGGACTTGACGTCACGTTTGTACTTCGATTATTCATTGCTATGTCCTAATGTGGAGCTAATAAAATAAAAAGAGTATTACAATTTTCTTAAGTTAAAAATCTTCTCCTCGATTTGTAAAGTCAAACACTGACAATCTGACATGACATTAGAACATTTGCTCTAACCTTCTTGCAGTTCTTTTCTCAAGTTAGTTTATCGTTTGGCAATATGTTCAGAAAATTTAGGGCTAGCATAGATCGAATTAAAAATTTCTAAACGAACGGTCAAGAGAAGACCAATAGGCTATGTCACTCACCCAATGTCAATATTTTTTCCGCACTGTTTTATTTATTGTTAGTACAGCACATGTTGTTACTACAGTATATTTCGACCGTTTAAGGAAAATAGTTTTTTGCCCAATGGTGCCGTATTTATGACTTGCTAATCCACTTTAAATATACCCATAATATTAAAAATTAAAGTAGCCTATATAAGGTCATATTGACATTAAAACATATACCAACTTTTACAAGATGAACGATAAAAATTACCCGTCTTCCTGAAAGTATTTCTTTATGCACTAATTATAGCGCTGCGCGTCTTTATACGACCAATATAGGTAATATTGTGCTTCCCCAACTTTCCCAACTCTATATAAGCTTACCAAATAAACCAACAAAAGAATATTTTACATATTCCTATTTGCTTATAACCTCGCTCGTAAACAGTTAGTTTCTTGGGTTGTTTGCTTAAGACAAAAATTTTTGACATAATTTTAAGACGCAACCTCTAAAAATGGTAACCCCCGAAACATAAATATTAGTTGGAACCCCCTCTTGGTAAACGTCGTACCCCTAATATGCTGTTGTATTACTTCCAGTGCTGCTCTTAAACAAGTTATCTATAGTCTTAACATATGCATTTAAAATATAGGTGCAATGACTGTCAATCAGATAATTATTTCCTCAGGGTGCCTTAAGTACACAACATTAGAAAGATTGAATGTAAACTCGTCTATATATTTTTTTCGTTTTATAACGTTTTTTTCTATCAATTAAAATATTACGCTGTGTCAAATAACATATTACGTAAACATGATTATATATAAGTAGATAAGTATCTAAGGTGCAACCTACTAGCCCTGTACGACTAACGTATATGCAGTTACAAATTTAAATCTGTATGTAAATATGCGACGTGCAGAGCGTCGCACCAGGAAGAATAAATATAACTGGGATTTACATTTTATGCTTGCAATTACAATAAGCCGTCAATCAATTTGCAAACTCAAGGTACCATTGAAAATTCTATGCCGCTTTTGACAAAGTCAAAATGGTGGCTAAATAACATAATAAGTTGAAATTTCAGTACCAATACACAATTTTCTCAATTTTTAGGTCAAAAATCGCCCTACATATGACCAGTCCAATCAGTTTAAACTAAGTCTGTCCTATTTCCAACACACCAATATCTGACTCTCTTTCGAAACTGAAATTCTTTTTCATCTTTGTTTTGGCAATATATCGCAGTCTCATCTTGAATTATCTATAGCTTACCGCGTTTACACCCTAATGCGACACGCCGCTAAATTATAAACAACTAATAACGGCAACGAGTATTCATTAGAAACATAACAATCATGCCCGTTTTAGTGGGTGGACATGTCACTCAGGATACGTGGGTTGTCAACAGAGTTACGCTATGCACCAAACCAGTGTGATTCCTTAAGTCAATTTGATCCAAAAATATCCCTTTGTTTTCTTTGCCACGGTTCTTCCAAGAAACAATACATCGTCAGCCATTAGTCACACTCCAATCAGGATATGAATAGATGTTTGAGACATTTGCTATAGATTTGGATAAATCTTTTTTACAGAGCTGTAGAAAACAATCACGAGGTCCGTGGTGACCAATTATTGGTTTAATAGAAACAAACGCATCAACACGGGACAATGGCCTAAAACCATTTTTGCTTATTCTAGCGTTATTTCGAGGGAATCTTATATGATTTCGGATAGCATATTTATATATAGCTCGTTGCCTGGCAATCCTTTTAGCACAACTGAATTTGCTGCGCTCTCACTGTCGATATGCCCAAAACAATAATAAACGACAAGTTTCGACGACATTTACGCAAACGACTTAAGTAAAGTTTTTTTTAAATATATATTTTTTGTAATATCGGAATAATTGCGTAACGTTCTACTTGTTTGACAATAAGCATTTTAGTATAGTGTAGTGATCAAAAAAAATTTAAAGAGAGGCGATTATAATAAATTTTTATAATAAAGGTGGTAAGAATGTAACTGAAATTTTATTTCGAAACCGTTACCCGATATCTTGTACAAAAATATATACAATCCAATCCAATACGAAATAACGAGTTTTATAAAAAATATTGATACTTACATATCCTCAAAACTTTTTAATAATTCAGAAAGTTTTATAGAATAATATTTAATGGTCAATACGCTTCTATTCATACAACTTACAAGACAATATAGCAAAATAAAAATCGTTTTTGAAGTACACAAAATTGCATTGATAAGCTATTGCTGCCAGGCATAATATCAAATTTGTACAGCTCTTCTGGCAAATGTAATTTTTATTCCGACGTTTCGACGTCCTATACAGAACGTCGGAAACGGAAATAAAAATTACATTTGCCAGAAGAGCTGTACAAATTTGATTGCATTGATAAATTGAATTGTGTCTGCACCAAAAACCTAAGTTACGTTTTATACGATTTCAACAACGTACACAAACTTTGCGTTGATTTAATAAACAGACCTATACCAGAAAACTGATATACGGTTTAAAGGAGTAACAAAAATATACGGTTCAAAGAACATAACACGCATCGCTATGTTTTAGGTCAAGAGTAACTTAATATGACTTAAATTTATTCTTCCACAACCTTTAAAGGACAAATGTAGCATAGGCAGCATAAGACTAATATTGCATTTACACACATATTGCATTGATAAATTAAACTGGCTGCGCCATAAAATTAAGACACATTATACCGGCGTGAAATTATTAAAACGCACATTTCGATGGCTAAAATTTATCGTGTTTCCAAATGAAACTTCAAAGGCTCAAGCGGGCGAAGAATCAGGTCTCCGATCATTTTTAAGTCCTCTTCTTCTGTATCACATCGGACGCGATAGGCTCGTAACAGTTGAGACAGAATTACTTTCTCTTCCATCAGCGCAAACTTCTGGCCGATGCAGTTTCTTGGACCAGCCGAAAAGGGAATGTAGGCGTATGGGTGGCGACCGACGCTGTTCTCTTTGGTGAAGCGATCCGGGTCGAACCGCGTTGGATTTTCCCAAACCATCGGATTTCGGTGAATATTGTAAACTTGAACCATTACCTCCGTGTTCTTTGGAATCGTGTAACCTTCCATCACGCAATCCTCAGTTGTCACTCTCGCCATCAGCGGAACCGAAGGGTAAAGGCGAAGAGCTTCCTTGATGACTTGTTCTAAGTACTTAAGTTTTTTCAGGTCTTCCATATCGGGTTGGCGGTCACCAGGCAGCACCTCGTCAATTTCTTCATGAACGCGCCTTTGTATTTCTGGGTGTCTTCCGAGCAGGTATAGGGACCACGTCATAGCGGCAGCTGTCGTGTCGTGACCTTCAAACATGAAAGTATCAACCTCCTCTTGGATGTCAGAGGGCGAGAGCGAATCTCCATCTTCGGTTTTGGCGTGAATCAAGACGTCCAGGAATGCCATACGCCTTGAGACATTAGCTTTATCTTTATTGGTCATTCTTTCTTTAATAACGTTGGCCGTGAAACTTTTTAGGACGTCGAGATGATGTTCATGTTCTTTACCTAGCTTTAGTTTCTTAAAAGCGAAGTCCCACCAGTAATAAGGTGTCTTCTGGCGAAGCTGTATGATTTCCGACATTCTAAACAATAACCATGTTAATTTCAAATATAAAATAAACCGTAAGTTATAGATACATAAAATGAGGGGGCAGATTCAAGCCACTTTGTTGCAGCAAAATTTTAGAAAACAATGCTTAGTGGTAATTCGTACTTTAACATAAATTTTAACCATCCACAGAATCATGCACGTAATAGGATGTATAATACATGATATGAAGTTTTACCTGTAAATTGATTTTACGTATTCTGATTCCTCGTTTCCCTGTGCGTCCACATTTTGTCCCATGGCGGTCTGGCAGATGGTGTCAAGGGCACATAGGGTCACGGCTTTGCCAAGGTCTACGTTGGCACTTGACGCTCGCTTAATTTGCAGCCGTTTAATCATGCGCAAAGTCTGCTCGTTCATCACTGACAGAAAGTCTTGAAGAATGTTGAAGTGGAAAGTCGGGGTGATCAGTCGTCGACGTTGCTGCCACTTCTCGCCTCCGGCAGTTAAGAGTCCAGTCCCCAGCCAAGGGTGCAGAAATGTGTACAAAAAAGACTTCTGAATATGCCTTGACCCGTGAAGAATAACTTCGGCCGCATCGGGGTGTACAACACATACTACCGGTACAGAACTGATCCAACCCACCCAGAACTTGAGGCTTGAATCCGTAATGAAACTCAACGATTCGGAGGCCATAAAGCGAAAAAACTCAGCGGTATCCCTCGGCAGCAAATACGCGTGTCCGATCAGCGGATAAGCAATCCTGGGAATTGTGGGAAGGCGCCGAATCTGTATCCGGTAGTAAATTGTTTTCGAGATTCTTTTCCAAAACTTAATGACGATGAGAGAAAGAATGGTTAAAAACGCAATTGTGGCGGCAAATGTCTCCATGGCTGCAGCTAAAGAAACAACCAAGAGTGTAAGTTAACAATGGTACATGAAGCAGTATTTAATTCAATTTAACAGTACATTTTGGCATTATTACTGATTGTTTGACTAACTTTGATTACTTCCTAAAATAATGCTGCATTACATAACGTTAACAACATGACTTTGTGCTATTCCACATATTCCGTGTTATCATAAATTGCAATAGTCCCAACTTGTAGTTTTGACACCGCGGTAATGATTAACAGAATGCATATCAATGCATTAAGTGTCACGTAACCTTGCCACCAATAACAGAAGGAACGTCCTAACGTACGAAAACTGCGGTGCATAGCTTATTTTTTCTTTAAAACGTTATAGTCGTTATACTGTTCTTCAAACTGCAATCACCATTGTATTGACACCTTTTTAACGCGGTAACGGAAAAAGGGCAGCTACTACAAACACTACTACTCTGCTAGCCTAGCCTAGCCTAGCCTAGCCTAGCCTGCTTTTGTTTACTTGCCAAGATGCAAACGTCAGTTATATTCGAATTTAAGGTGATATCTAATGAATATTGCAGATACAACACTGAACATGTAGGGTGCATTTTATGATAGCTTTTGTCTTAAGCAATGTTTTCATTGTCTGTATGTTACAGCCACAAGCCAAGGTTTTAAATCTGTTGCAAACTTCCAAACCAAATATTAGCACAACGCCATGTCTGGGCTGTCTGGCTGATCATAAGCCAAAGCGTGAAGTACTGAAGCGTAACGAAATGAAAAAGTCGCTGCAGATTACGACCAGATAGGTTTACCTGACTGCTGTTGGCACTGGCTTTAGCATTCCGTTTATTAAAATTATATTTGGTGACCGATTAGCTACTTGCTTTATGTTGAAATGGTGTCTGCTTTAGTCGGTTTGTTTTAAGCTACATGGGTTTAAATACGCTAATGTTGTTTTGCTAGGTTAAGTAAAATTTCAGCGAAGGTCTAAATTTCTGTGGCATTCCTAAGAAAAGGCAGTTTAACAACTTAAACTCACTTAGTGTGCCAATAGTGATATTCGTTTTGCCCACGTTTCAAAATGTTTTAGATTAAGCTTTTAATTTTTTTTCATGTTAAACTGAAGAGCTGTTTTTTATGCCAGATACTAATCTATTGTAAAGCAGAATATAATCAGCTTGTTATAAAATATTTTCAACAATTTACAAATTTTACTCGGGCAAGTTATTTATTTCCCTTGTAATAAGCAAAATGGTTTAGATCAAACACTTCTGTTTTAAACTGTTTAATTATTATGCTACACTTTTCTCACAGTCTGTTTCGAATCCCATGCCCTCAGCAAGTTAGGTCTACATAATGGGTTCTCAACCGGTGGGCCATGGCCCACTGGTTGGCCACAGAGCATTTTGAGGTGGGCCACAGAGCATTTGGAAAATTGTAAAGTTGGTGAAAATTTTAGTTTTCTTCGTTTAATTCTTTAGTTCGTTTTACACTACACTCTCAAGTTTCGCTTTGACAGTTGCGTTATGTGTAGGTCAGGGGTCGGCAACCTCGTGTGCAGTGTGCCAGATTATGAATAATGTCAAAATGTTAACAACTCGCGTGCCCAACATTTGTTTGGTTTCGCACTGGCAATCAGGGCTGCGGAGTTGGTTAAAAACAATCCGTGTCCGACTCTGGCCGAATAAGAGATTTCATCGCGTCCCGAGTCAGACTCTGTATTCACCAATTTACGTAACTAAAATAAGGTGGATATTCCGCAATCCACTCATAGGGTCATGGAAAATATGCCACGAGCATATGCTATTCCACCTTAACAATTTACAGTTTGCTGCCTAAATCAGTTTAGAAATTTGGTACTGCGCATGTCTTACTCGAGTCCGTTCGACTCAGCAGTCCTGCTGTGATCTGACATCTAATTTACATATCTTTTTTGAAATATACTTCGATGCTTTTTAAGCCGATAGCCCGATACCTAGAAGTGTTAACTATCAGTTTCGCTTTTTGTTGGTTTCTCAGTCGCCAAAAACATACGTGCTTACTTTTAATGTAGAACAGTGATTCTCAACCATTTTTGCTTACGGACCGGTAAAATATTAAAACTATTTTTGCAGACCGATGAACCTTCAAAAATTAAAATCAACCCAAAATGTAATTACCGGTATCACAAAAGTATACAACATAAAATCAAATAACGAAAACTTCAATGTAATGAGAAATTTGCCGCTGTCTTATTGATATCACACGTGTTATACGTGGTTCTATTGAAGTTTTTTACATACAACTGGTCTTAAAATTTAAGACTTCAACAAGTTGTAGCTTACTTTTAAACAGTTGGGCACAAGACTTGCAGCATTGTGACGTACTATAAAATCCAAAGTAGACCATTAACTCTATGTTACGTCACAATCCTTCAAATTACGGAACTATACACATTATATAAGTTCTAAATTTGTTGGACAAGCCTTCAACATCTTGCTTTGTGCAATTGAGATATAAATTTGTACTAAATTTGGCGGACCGGCGGGAAAGTTGGCGCGAACCGGCGGTTGAGAACCACTGATGTAGAATGCCCTACTTTAAAGTAGTAAACGTTACGCCAAATTTGGGGCATTGTAACGTAATACGAACGGTTATTGGTAAACGACAAGTATAACGCCCACAACAAATAATATTAAGTACAACACAGTTAAGACTCTTAATTGTGACACGAACTGGCAGTGTGTGCAACCATATAGTTAGCGCTAGTGTTGGTGATGTAATAGTAATGTTAATGATGTGGTAGTGATGTAATGCTTGCACTTTCTTAAGGTGATATGACGTGCGCGTTAAATCATTTGGCGTGCCATGCAAAATGATCTTGCATGCAACAAGTGGCACGCGTGCCAGGGGTTGCCGACCCCTGGTGTAGGTTATTATAAAATATTCTTCTTTTTTGATATATTTCTTCTTTTTTTGATATTAAGTTATTCTTTATTTCTAACACATTTCAGTTATGTAACCAATTTAAGAAGAACTTTAGGAAGTGACCCACGAACAATTTTTAAAACAAAAATGGGCCACGACCAGTGTTTTTTTAAGGTGTTTTGTGGGACCGAAACGGAAATTTTGGACAACTTTTTGGTATTTAAATGAAACACTTGCGGTCTCTTAAAACTACTTAGCGGTCACCCAAACCAAACCTTAAAAAAAACCTGATTACATGTCTGGTCAATGCTGTTATTTTTCTTACTTAAGCGTACCCGATCCGTCAGAAATTAGTGCAGTTCTAAGCAAAAAGGTCTACGGCAATTAGGGCTTCCAAAGGAACAAAAGTCCGACTTTCACACTTTGAGGTCTTGGACAATGCACTAATTTGACTTATGTGCATAAGAAGACTAAGTTTAATAATACTTGACCCACCCAAACGCTAACCAGCACTCTAACCCAAATGTGCGTTGATTTAATAATTACATAGACGCTTTAGGTCCTAATACCTGAATTCGTGACGTAACAATCCGAGAAACTATCTTTATGTTTAAGCTTTTTTCCCAGCGTTTAAATAATTAATAAATTAACGCACATTATTTGCGTTAGGATTCGGGTTAGCGGTGGGTCAATTGTAATTAATTCTATATCACACTTTTTGTTATCTTTTGTGAATTTTCAGCGAATATTTTCAATTTATCTACGCCGGGTGTTTACCTAAAGGTCCAAATTAGTGCATTGCCACGACTTCAAGATCTAAAAGTCGGACTTTTCTGCCCTTGGATGTCGTAATTGTAGTAGACCTTTTTGCTTATAAATGCACTAATTTCTAACGGATGGGGTGTTTAGCGACAACGTTTATCTGCAACCCGAAGAGCATCATTTATCTCAACCCAATAAAACATTTTAATTTGGCACAAAACTAAACTTTAACATCACATTACAGTATGCTTTCTGTGTTTACTATAGGAATAACAGTAGCGTGAAAATGTCTTCTGTTGCTATTCTTGTGGCAATAGCTTTTGTTTCTACCCTTATGATAACGTACTGGAATTCTTTAAAGTCAATCATAAAGTATAGGCATGTTGTGAGGCGACTTCCAACTATTCCAAACTGGGCCTTTCCGATAATTGGCCATACCTACCTTTTGGCCGGAGACCCGTCTCAATTCTTTAGTTGTGTTTGTGGATTGGCTGACCGAGTGATTAAGGAATGCAAGGCGAAAATTTCAATGCTTTGGCTCGGTCCAATTCCAATGGTCTTCGTTGTCCACCCAGAAGCCGCCGAAGTGATACTTCGTAGCTCCAAGCACATGGAAAAGTCATATCTGTACACCTTTCTTCATCCCTGGCTTGGCACCGGCCTTCTTACATCCGGCGGCGAAAAATGGTTTCAGAGGAGGCGCCTAATCACGCCATCCTTCCATTTTGAGATTCTGAAGGATTTCCTTGAAGTGATGAACGAGCAAAGTCAGACCATGCTGAAATCCGTGGAAGGAAAGCTAACGTCGGGCAATAAAGTAGATCTCGGGAAGACAGTCACCCTGTGCGCTCTCGACATTATCTGCGATACAGCTATGGGAAAGACGGTCAACGCTCAGGAGAATGACGACTCAGAATACGTGAAATCACTTTACAGGTCTGTGAAAGCCATTATGTATTAAATACAAATTTCAATTAGGAATTATCTACTGGTACAAATAAAAGGTTTTAATATAGGCACTTTGATACCTTATTCAATCAAAGTAATATATTATATTAGGAAAACTATTTTTCCGCGCAAGAAACCAAAACAAATTGTACCGTACTGAGAAAAAATGAGACTCAAATATTTATGTTTTTAGCTGTACATATTTAACACAAATCTCAAAACCATTTTAGGCAATCTACTTAAAGGGTAGTCCTACTTATCTTCTTTTATTAACAAACAATGAGAATGTAGGGATTCATTACAAATTAAACTTATTGTACAAGTAAGCTAAACAATATGTACATTGCTCACTTTGAATATTAAAAATAATTTGAAAAATAATCATGGTCAAAGCGGGCAGTAAAAATTGAAAAATGTCTCTTCGTTGAAAAATGTCTCTTTGTATAGAAAATGAGCCCGGGTCGCTAAATTTGCTTATCGGGCCGGACAAAGTTAAATTGCTTATCGGGCCGGACAAAGGTCCGATACTTGTTATTGTGGCAAGTTACGACACAACTCGAACTTTGGAGCCCTGTTCAGAATCACTATTTGCTAAATAAGTTAAATATTTGCTTTTTAGCAAAAATGTTAAATAAGTGCTGGATTTGCGTGTTTAGCGTTTGCTTGTTTTATAGGGTCGTACATGAATGTACTCACGTACACATTTTACCATTAAAATAAGTGTCCATTTTTCAATAAAATATTTGCTTTAAGTTTAATAAAATAGTTTAGTTTATTTTACGATAGAAAAGCAACTAAAATGTGAAAGAGCATTTCCATGTTTTTATACTAGGATTGCTGAAATAGTGCAGCTTCGACAAAAGACGCCTCCGCTCTGGCCAGATTTCATATTTAAACGGTTGGGAACAGGAAAAGAACACAATCACCACCTTCATGTCCTTCACAGCTTCAGCAAATCCGTCATAAACCAAAGAATCAAAGACAAAAACGAAACAAATATTAAACGGCGTATGGCATTCCTGGACGTTTTGATTCACGCCAAAACCGAAGATGGAGATTCGCTCTCGCCCTCTGACATCCAAGAGGAGGTCGATACTTTCATGTTTGAAGGTCACGACACGACAGCTGCCGCTATGACGTGGTGCCTATATCTACTCGGAAGACACCCAGAAATACAAAAGCGCGTTCATGAGGAAATTGACGAGATTCTTCCTGGTGACCGCCAACCCGATATGGAAGACCTGAAAAAACTTAAGTACTTATCACAAGTTATCAAGGAAGCTCTTCGCCTTTATCCTTCAGTCCCATTTTACGGAAGGGTCACGACAGAAGATTGCGTGATGGATGGTCATGTTGTACCCAAAGGATCTCAGGTCGTCGTTTTCACTTATAGCATTCATAGAAATCCGATGGTTTGGGAAAATCCAACGCGGTTCGACCCGGATCGCTTCACGAAAGAGAACAGCGTCGGTCGCCACCCATACGCCTATATTCCCTTTTCGGCTGGTCCAAGAAACTGCATCGGTCAGAAGTTTGCACAGATGGAAGAAAAGGTCATATTGCTTCAACTTCTTCGGCGTTACACTGTCACATCGCATGACGTGGAGGAAACAATAAGCAAAGATGGGGATCTTATACTTCGCCCTACTAAGCCTATTAACTTCACTATTGCAAAAAGGAGCCGCAATTAAATGTTGCATAAGGGACTTATTGCTTTGCGTTGCAATTGTAAAAAAAACAATTGTAAATATATTAATTTTGTTTGTTTTGTTGTTTCAATAAAATAGATTTGTATGTTGGATCCAACTTTTTCCGCGATATGTTTATGATTATAGTTTCTTCAATTATGTTCCAACATTTCATTTTCGTGTGGCATTTTTTTAATGCAATAAATGTTCAATTTTGGAAGCAATTTTAATAAAAATGTCTACTTCCGTTATTAGGAGCCTACACTGGATGCCTTCGCAATTGCTCACTAAAATTGGTCGACCGAATCAGGATTGTATTGCAGGCAAGGCCAGGCTAGAAAATAACTAGCCTGATGTGAGGTTCGAACTCACAACCGGCCATACCGGGATAGTCGCACTATTCTATACCAGCTAAGCGATATACAGCCTGATAGAGGAGCACGTTGAGAAACAATCATAACACAATTGCATGCTGCATTCTATTCGCACATACAACCTCAATTAAAGAGAGAGTTAATAAAAAATAAATTTTATTGTTCTCAACTTAACAGATGTTTGACGTGCTTTGCCGTTGTGTTATAAGTCCTTCAGCGGTTTTAATAGTTACCAATTTTCAGTTTCAAGCTAGATTTTACTTATGTTGTTTGTGGGGAAGCATTGTAGGTTAACCGATTTTACACACACGATGCCTCTGACGAAGATATTATGCTTTATTTTTTATAATCATGGGCTATAACACGAGGCTAGCAGTTTAACATGTGACCCCGTAATAAACAATGATGTAGAGCCCAAAGCATATACCCGACCGATTTCATACACAATAAATAACATTACTGTCGGTTACATTTTAAATTACTGTATATGGCCGTATTTGTCCTAATTCTAAATAGATTGACCACGCTTTTGCGAGCATGTGCCTGTGGATATGTTAGACGTCACCATTCTTATCGCCTTTTACTTGCGCCTGTGCTTTTACATGCATTTTAATTGTTTTCATTTATACTTTGACCTGATGAAGCACGGTTGTGCGAAAGCTTGTCGAGAATCAAATACAATTTGTCTTTATACAGTGCCACCTGATTTCTCTATTTTAAATTACACGTTCCTGTATTTTACACTTACAAGGAAATGGTAGGCCTACACGATAATATGCGATGGCGATCAACAATTAATCAACTTTGATGGCAGCAAAAGGCTCAAGATTTGCAAAACAACTTTTACTGTTTCTAACTTTAAAACTTTTATGTTTAAGAACTTCCTGATGTTTGTTACCGCGCAAAATTTAGGTATGGAGTTCGCAAAACTTTTCCGTTTAATGCGGCGGTTTTAATAGTAACCAATTTTAATTTTACGTACTTAATTTTTGGACGCAATATGGTACCGGGATTACCTGTAAAACCTCTTGACGAAAAGGTTCAAACTGTTTCAAACATTTATAAGGCAATAACCTGCGTGAAGTACGGTAGGCTACATTGCCTGGGTAAAAATGAAATTTCATGTGGCAAAGTTTATACTTTTATGTTTAATAGCTTTTTACAATATGGTGGTTATTGTAGCAGGTATAATTAACTTTTAACCAGTTAGAATAACTGGTAAATATTCTATTCACTCTGTGCAACGTCGGGTATATCGTCTAGTATTATTTAATACGCTTTATTAGGGCGAAAACATGCCAGTTGGGCTAAAAAAAACATCAAAAGACTCAAAAACTTACACAAAATTATAAAGTGATTTTTGTCACTTATTTGGCTTACTTTGCTCGAATAAATGTGATTTGGGTATTTTTTTAAACTTTTGATAAAGCCATGATGGGTCACTAAAAAGGAATGTCTGATAATATCATATCGGAGGCGATACCGGATGCCAAGTGGTATTGGTAGTATCGATACTCCTGTGGTATAGTTCAGTGGTGTCGGTGCCAATCCGATACCAATTTATTATGTGAATTTTATCCATAATTTACGATCCAAGACTACGCTACAGACCCTTTTCAAAAAATAAATTTTTCAGGCATTCGCCGATCACGCATTAATGCTTCTGACAGGAACTGAATTAAACAAATGAATCGAACCTTAGAATTTTTGCAAAACAACTTTAAAATGGTGATTTATTATAAGTCACATCACTATGTTGTTGTGTAGTAATGTTGATTGTACGTAAAATAGCTTTAGTACATGCAGTGACAGCAAACTGACTTAAAAATAACTAAAAATATTTAGTGGACAAGCCAAGCGTAGCCAAACAAAAACAGGATGCACATCTAATAATCATATAAGTTTTTCTACTTTTGTTATTTCGTCAACCAAACGCTAACCCGCACCCTAACCCAAACAATATGCGTTGTGGTATGCGACATTTAAAGAAAGTTTTTTTTATCAATTTTCACATATATAATAAAAGAGCGCCCATTTTCGTCCTGGGGTTTATGTTGCTACAACATTTGGGTTGGGTAGGTCAAGTAATATGATTATTATATAATTCTATCATATTTATGCCTTTTCATGGAATTTTTAAACATTATTGACCAATACATTAATTTTGGAGCCACTATTCCTGGGGTAATACTAATTTACGGAATGATGAATGGTCGGAACGCTCACTAATTTACGGAATGGTCGGAATGGAATGAATAGGGCTGAAACTAATTTGATGAATGGTCGGAACGGAATGAACTGTCGGAACTATCGGAATGGAATGAATGATGCTGAAGGAGCAGAATGAAATGAACGAAGCTGTAGGAACAGAATGAACTGTCCGAATAGAACGAACTGTTGGAATGGAATGAAGGACGCTGTAGGAGCAGAATAACCTGTCGGAATGAAATGAACGAAGCTGTAGGAACAGAATGAACTGTCCGAATATAAAACGCAGCTGTTAGGGTTAGGGTTACAGTTCATTCCTAACCCTCACCCTAAAAGCTTCGTTCATTTCATTCCGACAGTTCATTCCTAACCCTAACCCTAACAGCTTCGTTCATCTCATTCCAACAGTTCATTCTGTTCTTACAGCTTCGTTTATTTCATTCCGACAGTTCATTCTGTTCCTACAGCTTCGTTTATTTCATTCAGACTGTTCATTCTGTTCCTACAGCTTCGTTCATTTCATTCCGACAGTTCATTCTGTTCCTACAGCTTCGTTCATTTCATTCCGACAGTTCATTCTGTTCCTACAGCTTCGTTCATTTCATTCCGACAGTTCATTCCGTTCCGACAGTTCATTCTGTTCCTACAGCTTCGTTCATTTCATTCCTACAGTTCATCATATTCCTACAGCTTCGTTTATTCCATTCCGACAATTCCGACCATTCCGTAAATTAGTGAGCGTTCCGACCATTCATCATTCTGTAAATTAGTGTTACCCCTATTCCTGTAAAATTCAGTATAGTGATACAAATGAAACTAAAATCTTCCATAAACCTTTTTATAATTGGCCTGTAGCCCCACAAGGATCATTTACAAGGGCTGCTAGGCCAGTCTGGAAAGTATGGCAGATTTTGACAAGATCTTGTTGGCAAACGGCCTGCATTTTATGATTTTCCGATGCACTCTGTATGGCATACATTGCACTGTAAACCACCAATACAAACTAAGTATAGTTTACTAATACAAACTAAGTATAGTCAACCCAGTTTACTAAATTAGACCCAGAGGGACGACCATAGATATAGCTAAAAGATCTTTCAAGCCTAGTGTTCATTCTGTTAAATCTTAGATGGCATCCTTTTCGTCATACTTACAACATAACAATTTTTTGATAACATCTTAGTTGGTTACACTATGCACGGATCTGTAATGTAGCTTAATAATAAATTTCAAAGCCAAAAAGGTCGAGTAGATGATACAAGTTCGTATCGAAACGTCTTAATCAAGATGCTGTCGATCTACTCGACCTTTTTGGCTTTGAAATTTATGTTAGTTGGTCATATAAAACCATATGAAGCTTATATTTTTTAAGTGTTATCTCCTTTAAATTTATTTCCTTGTGTCTTTTTAATATAGTTTTATCGCATATAAGTCAATTGCATGTTTTAATTTGTTTAAAAAAAAATATCTTTCAAAAGCAACTCCGACAAATAAATACTTTTGTTTAGTTTACAAAGCATATGTAAACTCTAATGCACTTTCTAGGCTTAAGGTCTAACTTTTGTTTCAAAGCGATTTCTTGCCAATTGTTTGATTGCATGTGTGTAAAAGCATGGATGGGATTTTCATTTTCCCTCCATCAACAATTCGTACAAGTAGAGATGATACCGACTGCATTGGAAAGGGAACCTTTGGTGAAGTTCGTCATGTTTATCACAAAAAACTAGGAGAAGCAGCGGTAAAGATCTTTCGCATCACTGGAACCTTGGATCGACAACAAAACATCATTCGAACGTAAGTTTAGTTGCATGGAATGTTTTTAGTGCTTTACATTTGTCAGTGCTGCGTAAAAAGGCTGTAAACCTCCAAATCAGTCTTCTAACTGGGGATAAGTCATTTTTGGTAGGAATTCTGAACAAATTATTCTTCAAGTGTTGCGTAATATGGTATTGCATAAAGCAAACTGCAAATATTGTTTATGTAATGTCATCTCTTAAAAACGAAACAAAAATCTTAGATTTTTTTAGTTTTGATCAACTCAAAGGAACTAAACCTTGTTTTAAAATTGGCTGATTAAAAATTAGTCTCCATTTTCTCACTGTAACAGAATTGCTTCTGCTTGTGGTATGAAATTTATTTAATACCTTCAGGGAAAGGCATGTACGTCAAATAGAACAAGTGCGCAATAAACAAACAAATTATATATCCACTGTTTTAAACCACATAATTATAATGTTTAAACTTTTTTAAGCAGGCACAAATAATCATACTATTGCCTCAAAATATATACATTTATATATGTATTTTTTTGGTTTTCAGCCTAATTATAGTTGTGTTTGATTTATGTAATCTCCTTATTTTTCCAACACATTCAAACAGGGCAAAAAAAGAGGCTGACATACTGGTGTACATCAACCATGAATATGTGGTGAGATGCCATGGAGTCGTTCAGTGGTCCAACTATTTTGCTATAATCATGGACTACATCAACGGTGGAACACTTCATGACTTGCTGCATGATCAATCAGTTGTACGCTTTCCCTTGGCATTGAGATTCAGGATGATGCACGAGTTGAGCGATGCGATGCGTTATCTGCACAACTCTGGAAACGACGAACGAGTGGTGCATAGCGATCTGAAGTCCAGCAACATCTTTGTCACCTCTGACCTTCATATCAGAGTCGGTGACTTTGGAGCTGCATCGCTGGCCACCAAGACTTCTGATCGCAGCAGCCAAGCACCACGGGCAACAAGTTCTGCATACACCATCGTATATGCTGCCCCAGAGTTTCTGACTGCCATCTATGGACTGAGGACAACTTCTATGGATATTTACAGGTTTTTTTAGTTTAGTTTTTCAATATGTTATTTTTATCATTGTGTTAGGAGGGTCATGGACAGAGCACACAATCAGCCAGTCACTTTAGCAAAGAACAATTTGTTATGAGTAAGCTACAAAAAGCTCATTAGTTAATTTCAGTGATAATATACCACATGTACCTCCTTTTTGTAAGTGCTAATATTATTTTTTGTTCGCTCTGTTACACTCACTGTCCCAGGCAGCAATGTTTTTTTAATATATTTTGGTCAAGCGTAAGCATTTTACGTCACTTTTGTACCCTTACGCATTTAGAGTCATTGCAAACTCCGCACCTGGTATCACATGTTTAGCTGCTCATCCAGTAATACTTAAAAGACACTTAATGACTAGGCGAATTGTTTGGCCAGCTAGAAATGTGTCGCCACAGCAGCAGGCCTTTACCCTAACTTACCACTCTCATATGTACAATTAGCCGCAACCTAATCAGCAAAACCAAAATACTAAAACTATTTTTTATTGAAAAAAATTACATAAATTCAACTCAGAACTACCCGCTGTAAACAACAGAATTGAATATGAATCCAATTCAAGTTTAAATTAAGGATTTAATATTCTACATGGAACATCCCTAGATGTATGTTATTATTGAACATTATTGGTACTTTGCAATCAAGGATCGCCAAGAACATTTTACATTACAGATTTGTGCATTGTGTACCCAATTATTGGTACTCATCATCTATGTGAAAACATTAATTATTATTTCAAAATAATCTTTTCGATTTTCTTGTGCTATTTCTATATAGCCTTCCATGATTTATTTAGGTGAAAGGTGGCCTCTGATATGTTTGTTAAAGGTGACCATCACATGAAGCTAACTTCAGTCACACTATCCAAGTCAAGGGCAAGTCGCAAATGAAAAAAACTGTGCCTTTTATCCACAGCCTTGGAATGGTGTTGTATGAGATCGTCACACGGCTTATGCCATTTTGCGAAATAATGAGGGATGCTCCTTCTCAATCCGAGCGAGCTCGTGCCCTCACAGATGCAATCGGCAATGGACAGCGACCCGACCCTGCTAATCTAGATGCTGTACGGGAAGAGGCATTAAGAACAAGTGATGTGTGTCTTCGCCATCTCGTCTCAACCATTCCTCTCATCATAAGATGCTGGAGCGCAACACCCAGCGAAAGACCAAAGATTGAATATAGTAAGAATGTTTTTCAGCACATAAATTTACTTCCAAGTGTTGGCATTGTTAAGTTTTGCACTTATTTTACAAATACTCTAGCAAACAATGGATTAAGAAGTTAATGTAAAGTAACTTTAACGACTGAATACTCAGACAACTTTTATCATGATATGTATCAAAACTATAGTTTATTTGTAACTGCCGAGTATGCATCCTTTTCCTTGCTACTATAAATTATATTATATCACAAAACGAAGCTTGTTTTTTTATTTTTTTTGCAGTTACGGCTAACTAACACAGCTTTTGATTGTTTAATAAACTTATATAATACATCTCCAACAGTTGAAAATCACTTCAGCGAAATCAGGAAAACGTTTAACCTTGTGGCCATTTTGAAAGAAGTTACAATGGTTGTCAACCAACGTTCCCTGCATCAACAACCGCCAAGTGATGACAACATCAGAGTTGGAATTGGTGAAATCAACTTGTAGATTTACTATATGGAACAGTTGTGCGTTCTATTAAAGTCTAGGCTTTTTTATATTTTTATTGTGCTCTCGGCCTAAGAACTTCAATAGATATTCCTTGATGAATTAAATGTGTGTAAATGCTAAGTTTTATTTTTCTGTGACGTATTTTGCCTTCACCATGTAAGTTACTGGTGCAAAATTTTAGATGATGTAATCTTAATCTGTGGTTCTTAAACTTTTGTGTAATGAACTTCAAAAAACTATTTTTTCAGTTGTAAATATATGTCGCGCTTCGCGCTATCAAAACAGCTTTACAATGACCTTATATTTGACATTGGACTAAACCTTCGTTTTCTTGAGTGATCAAAGATAGCATCTTATATTTGATTTCATGTTTGTAAGACAGATGCATAAATTTCCACGTATGTTGTTCATATTGAGATGACTTGTAAAGCATCTTGGCACTGCTCTTTTTTAAATGCAATTTCTACGTTTTATTACTTTTGTGACTGTTGTATTTTCGTATTGGTAATCATGCTATGTCTGAACTATATCTATAAACATGCTTTTTTCTGTATTTCCAGTATCAATTATTATTACGTTATTCTATAAACCTTTTTTTTCACTCCCATTTTGCCGGATTTCTACTAATGCCTTGATGATGGATAAATGCTTTTCGAAAAGCTTTTTAATTCAATCTATATGTGTGTTAAAAAAAATGAATTGAAAATTATTGGGAGTTACATTGTTTTGTTCATCTGTGCCCAACTATATATGTCGAGGGCTTTAAAACGCGATTTCTTTTGCATAGCTGGCCAATGTTGCATGCACAATCTTTAGCCCGCTGTGTAATCGTTCATGACTAACTAAGCACATTAAATATACAAACATCTAATTTAAATAAATATTTTTAGCTATTTTTTTAAATAGCTCTAAGAGGGGCTGCTCTGGAATTCCTGATTTGTAGCATAACAAGTTTAAGACACGACTGTAAAAAAATACCTAAAACAAGCAACAAACAGAAATCTGCTCTACCCAGCCTTGTGACAGAGTATGTAACTAAAAAATGAGTTTAAATCCATTCAGCTAAATTGTTTCGAGGGCAGGAGCGGATCCAGCAGTTTTCTTTGGAGGGTATAAAATTTCAGAAATAGCGCCATAAACAAGTAATCCATACCTGCTGTTCGCGAGTTAACTCGTGTTATGCAACTTAAATAGAGTATACAGAATGCGTTTATAGTTTACACTCAGTTTCGACCTGCTCACGTCGGACTCCGGTAGTGTTACGTGGACTTAATCAATTCCCGAGTTCAACTCCAGCAAAATAAACCGACTCTGGCTCCGCAGCCCTGGTTGACAACACGTTTAGGTTCTCGCTTTAATTATTGCAACAGGATCATCAAAGTCATACGCATTTAAGAAAAAACAAATAAAGGGGTTAGTGCTGATTACGCTACAACCAGACATGTTCGGTTTGATGGCTTAAACGCGACAATTTTAAGATGTTAAAGTGGTAATAAAACTCCTGTGGTTCGGTTTTCAGTTTATATAACACGTATAGGACGGCGATAATTTAATTCGCCGTGGACTGCTAACATCTAGTTTAAAAGTATTTTATATAGAACCCAGCCATTCCTAAATAAATATTTTTAACCAGGCTGTCACAGGCTATAGGCCTATTCAAAATTTGCAATGTTTAAACAGACTGGTGCTGCGAATATAATGTGCCTACTTGTCTGCCGGTTGGTTCTTCTGTAGTCAGTCAGTCTTCTGCATGTTGCAAAAGGAAAAACGGATGAAGCTCAAGTGAGCAAAAAAAGGAATTACTTGTAGCCAGACACACAGAGGAAGGGGACACACAAACGAAAAAATCGATCAGGATTTTCTATTTTAAAAACCGTTATCATTCCCTCTTGCACAGAGAGCAATTAACGCCATTTCGTCTGGCGCGTTTCTCTTGGGAAAAAAATTCGTAGTTGTACATACCAGTGAGTTTAAGGCGTGATGTATTAAAACTGGTTAATATTGGACTAAATAACCAGGACAACGCTGGGTATATCTTGTAACTCATAAGTGTCGCATAAATCTAAGCGTTGGGCGTTGAGAGGTTATGTAAGGAGGCCACCACTCATATGATGTTGAGAACTATTGCTTATAGGCCTAATATAGGCATTCGGGACTTTTGGTTCATAAATTAAAAAATCATTTTTGTGAAACACAAATTTATTTTATTTATAAGATTATGGTTTGCGAATCACCAGCAGCACTTCTTCTTTCTCTTAGCAGCATTCAGTTCAAGTTCTATTGATTCGCCGACTATATCCGCCGGACTGTTTGTACCTTCAACTTTTGCATTCACCTGAAGCATCCTTAAATAATAAAAAATGATGTAGATTTTTTAATTTGCAAACCGCTATGCTAACAGGTTCGTTGAATCTAACTTTTCGAAATTGCATGTCGAATATTAAAATGTAAATTCGTGAAAAATATGTTGATGAACATACACAATATTGACTAAAACACAAATTTAGTGTTCACAAATATCACTACGTTTTTCGTATTTGGGCATTTGGTATGGCTCAGACAAACAACATATCATTTAAAGGGGGCATCTAGTTAAAGATATACTAATCCAGGCGGAGTTACCAGGGTTGCTCATTCTCACTAACACAAATAACTGCATTATTCGTAAGGGTACTCCGATCAACTTATTCTACTAAGCTCTTTCGACGTTGCAAGTAATTTTACGTTTAGGCAAACTGCAGTCCAATGCTAAGCGGATCCAGGGAAATTTACTTATACCTGCATAAACACTCGAAGGCTTCGGCAACGTTTTCGCCCGTTTTCGCGCTGACTAACGTAAAGGCTGCGCCGCACTCTTCCGCCATCAAGCAGCCGTCGTTGTAGGTGACTTCTGCCTTACAATCCATTTTGTTACCAAGCAACATAATCTTGGTATTATTCCACGCAGGCTCCTAAAAATTTCTTCGTTAACTTTGGTCCGCTATTAGCAGTGCACAAAAGTTAAACAAAAGTATGATAGATCAATGGAACAACTGTACGTGCTGCTGTCTCTCGAGTTTCCATTTTTGTAAGATTTAACTTCCTGTATGTCGTTGATAAAAAGTTTCGCAAGTCGCACTTGAATGAATTATTTTTATGTTAAACTTAAGACAAGTACATAGAATAAGTCAATTTTATTAATATTAAAGATGCATCGCTGACAGTGGTTTAATTGTTGTCTACAATGCAGCTGTCAATACAACGAAATGTGGCGTAGAAAACCTGTAACTTAAATGAGCTTTAATATTTAATGTGTTGTAAATTTACTAATACGGAGTATCAGTTAATTGTGAAGGCACGGTAACTTAAGTGCTGTAAATTGAAATTATACTTTGATTTCACGGGAATTTTCTGCGGTGAAAGAAACTTAATTTGTGACGTTCTGACAAAGCTTAAAACATCGCCTAACAAGTTCGGTTTGAACCACAGCCCACGTATCTGACTAATTAAAAATATTCAGTTTTAAGAACGCGTGTCAAACTAACAAAACAGAGAACCTACCGTTGAGCTCTGAATCCAATGGCGAACATTCTTCATGCTTTTCTCGTTTGTGACGTCATATACCAGCATTATACCATCGGCGTTGCGAAAGAAGGACTTGGGGATGCTGCGAAACCTCTCTTGGCCCGCTGTGTCCCATATTTGGAGCGCGGCGACGCCATCCGGAGTAGTGATATTCTTCAGTTGATAAGTGATGTCTGCAAGGAAGGGTTCAATCGTATACTTATCTCAAATAGCAATATTGTATTGACTGACTTAAATACACTCTTGCTGTGTCTAAACTCTAAATCAGTGGCGTGCAACCTTTCATACTGCCGGGCCAAATATGTGTATTCGGATTAGACCACGGGCCACTTGCATATCTCGTCGTCTACCTGGTAGTGCAGTGGTCGGCAAACTTTTTGTTGCGGCCCAAAGTAGTCTTTTCAGAGCTACTTAAAGGCCCACTACGTAAAACCACTAGGAAAACAGTGGCGGATTCAGGGGTATCTTTGGTTTTAAGGTTAAATATTCTACGGCGCTTAATGGGAAAAACACTGCCATGCTATAATATAAAACATTATATAAAAAAGAGAATCTACGCGCGAAGCGCGAAAAAATTGCGTTTACATAGAGTTAAAGTTTGGCACAAACACAAGACCACATTTGGCACGTGGGTCTTTCCAAGCTGAGCCAATTTAAAACATTATATGCCACACCAATTGTTAAAATAAAGTGCAATGAATGTACGGCTATCATGCGGCCAACAACTACGGTACATGATAACACCAAGCTATTCAAAAATAACTCGCCGTCCACAGTTGGCCTACCACTGTGTGAGTGACTACCACAAAAAAAAATTGCTCACACACGTACGTTGAACCGAACAATGCCACCCTAAAAGCGACTAATTTTCTCAGCTGTGGAAACTTATTTAGATCGAGATGTTCTCACATGAACATTGAAATTAAATATAAAACAATTACATTTCAAATGAGCGAAAACGATCAAACGGACATTTTTAATAGGTTTCTTTACATGGTAGCTATTCGAAAGCATTTCAAGAACAAAAAAATTGTAGCGCTCAGTGCAATTCACTTTCACACAAAGTTGTACACTTTCAGCAACAGCATCCAAAACACATTTTGTAGTTTTATTTGTTAGCAGGTCACATTCTATTCTAATTTCCAACTAAAAATTTACATGCTATATAAGGCGACCTAATCTAAGGAACAGTCAGGAAGTTTAAATATCTTAACAGTTACCTGAATATTTAGTGGTGCGGGCCAAAAACCAAAGCACACCGCGGGCCACATATTTTGGTTCCGCGGGTCGCATTTGGCCCGCGGGCCGCAGGTTGCACGCCCCTGCTCTAAATGACTGAATTCTTTCGAAAAAATACTTAACTTGACTATGCCATTTAAGCAAATGATCACTATTTTTATTAGATATTTTTATTTTAAGAGGAATTCTCATTTCGTTAACTTGAAAAAATATTCTGCTAGATATATAGTTTTTAGTAATTTTGCCGTTTTAAAAATGATTTGAGTGCAAATGACTCGACACAAAATTTGCAATGGCAATGGCTGGGAATGGGACTAGAACTGGAACCGAACTTTGACCAATTTTAGAATGACTGGTTTACAACAATGATAAATTGGGACTTCAGCCGAAATAACCGAAATTAGAATAACATCAATGTGCGTCGGAATAAAGCAAAGTTGTGATAAGACCAAAATAGGATAAAACCTTACCTTGTAAACAACGCTTAAATCTGAATCAGACCTAAACCCGTCGAAATATGACCTAAATGACCAGGATAAGGCCAACTTATGTCTTAACCCCAAATACTCCTATAATAATTTAAAGCTTAACCCATTTTTTTACTCCACCCGTTACCCGCCCACAAATTCCAACCGGAGAAAATAATCCCCGGTGCCAAATGTGGCGACCCAACGGTTTCGTAGCGTTATTTTGTCCATTTATGACTTTTTCCGATAAATTTAGGACTTATTCCCGGCAGGTTTAGGTGCTATATTCAGACGATTTTCTTGTATTATTCTGTCGTGGGTATTTGGCTTTATCATGTTGTTGGTCTTATAACTATGGTATTATAGATTTTTCTGCTTTAGATATTGTTGCTTTCCTATTGGGTAATTTCCCGGTGTTTGGGGCGGTTTAAAAATTACACCCTTGCCTATTGTTGGTGTTCTTTCGTCGCTAAAGTTGTCCTGGCAATAGCGTTGAATTAGGCTTGTTTTGCCGACGTTCGAGTCGCCGGTCATGATCACTTTAAAGACGCGCGAAGGTGTGTTCGGATCCGGAGTGACGTCACATTCGTACTCTGAGTTGATTGTGCTCAGTCGTGCCTGCGAATTCAACCTCATTAAAACGCATAATAGCGCTGAGCAACTAAATGTTATCCTTTCAATACGTAGAAAAAAGCAACCAACGGCCATCTGACCCTCGCAATTAAATAATACTCCAGTATTTTTATATTTATATGCAGAGTATCTGGCAGCGAATACTATATATATATATCAGGGCTACTCAACTGGCGGACCGTGGTTCGAAAGCGGACCTTTTCATTGTTGAATCTGGATCTCAGTGATTCACAAACTGTGTGCCTCGAGAGATTGTTAAGTGTGCCGCGAATTTTTTTGTAATTTCGGAAAATAGATTATTTGTATTACCAATAGGCATACACGCAAGTACGGTATGTTAGACTTAAATACGCACTACCCATTACAAATTAATCATTTTGAGTCATTAACATTTAGTTTGTCTGTGGGCGATTGTAAAATGACTCTATTGTTGTTCTGTTAAAAGTGTGCCGCGAAATATTTAAGATATTTTAGTATGCCGCGAGCCAAAAAAGTTTGGGAACCACTGGTCTAAGTATTTACTTAGCAATGCGATTTGATGAATTTTTTTTTTGGCGAATAATTGCTGCTGCTGTTTATTTAAAACCCCTTTCTTGTAGGTCCATTACAGAATTCTCGTTTAAAGCTAAAGACATGTGTAAATTATACAGTATTACATTTTGTATGACTGTTTATTTCATGAAAGTTATAACGAACCTAAGCAAAATTTAAACTTTTGTAACTGGACCTTTGCTAAAATTAGTTGAGTAGTCTTGCTATATAGAGTTAAACAAATACCAGTTAAGTTGGTATTACTGTCCCATACTTTGGTCATTCACGAGTGCGTGGCCCAGCGCGTTATATTTACTCAGGCAGCTTAAATAATATATCGTTTCTACATACCCGAAAACCTTCACATTATAAGGTAACATTAAGATAATGTTAAGACATGTTGCAAGCGTTCTAAACTATTAGGCTATTAATAAAACAGTTTTATGTTTCAAAAATTATTTACGCCTTTGGGCTTGTTCAAAAGAGGGCTATTCGTTTGGAGATTTTTCTGGAATTTACGCATTTCAATAGACTACGGTACTAATATATGGGGCTATTGGCAACACATTAAATATAAAGTGTCCCTATAAATATTATACATAAAACCTAAGCCTAAATAAAAGTTCGTTTTCAAATGCATATATAGTTTTGTATGCTTTGGGTGTTTAGGTCTGTGACGCAAAATAGCATTAATAGATTAGATCTCTTCGGATTGGTAAACCGACAGTTGGTGTCATGTTGTAAGCATCACATGTTAAAAAAGCTGACTTACAAGGGGCGGAGTGACGTTTCCTTTCTTGTTCTCCAAAAGGCTGGCCCTACATTGCAAAACAGTAAAGTTGGCGGATAGAAAGCACAACAAAACACATATTGGAATCTTATAACAAGTTTCACTGGTCCAAAAGAAAAAGATTATTTTATCGTTGAAACGTGGGAAAAAAACTAAGCTGACAAAACATCGAAAACAATAATTTTTTGTGTTAAGAACGTTTCTATACATAAATTAATTAATGAATAGGCTACTACAAGAGTATTTCCGCTCCTTTTGAATATTAATATCGAAAGTTTACAGAAATTGTCAGTACAGTTTCTTTGTTGTTGCTCCATCAAGTTAAGTGAAACGTGATGAAGTTATTATAGATGTTTTATTAATTCCAAGAAAAATCAAATGTTCACGCCAGTCCTTATGGGCCGCATTTTGTTTGAGGAATAAGTTTCTTTTGTTTTGTTTCACTGTAACAAATACATCAAGTAAACTTACCAAACGAAACTTAACGACGTTAAACGCAGCATAGTGTTAATGGTATTCGGTATCTTTACGATATTACTCCAACCGTGGGCATAAGGCATACCTTCCTTTGTTTTAAAATGAAATTCATTATAGAATGCGTGCGTATAGGTATATGGGACAAAAAGGGTAGAAAGTATTAGTCCTGGCGAGACAGGTTTATTGCCTATACGACCTTCAACACTTGATATGGACACAGTGCGTAATCGCTCACTTACAACCACAAATGTAAAATTTGTTCCACTTCGAAGCGCAACCTACTGTATATCGCACACCTGTGAGCCTCTCGAAGCGTGTCAAGCGGATCGATTTCGAGCGTCGCCTGTTCCTCATGCTCGGTGGAAGCTTGGAATGTGTCGCCTTCTCGTTGGAGGAATTCGTTCTCGCTCTGTTCGTGGAGTCTCATACAGAGTTCCTGTGAACGCTGGAGGTTGTCCAGCGACACAGAGAGCTGGATGTGAAGCCGCTTGTTCTCCTAAAACCCAGAAACCGTTCCGATCTTTTTTTAAACCGTTCCGAATTACCGATCCGTATACTTAAAGAGTTAATATAGTTCCCGAAGCAAGCGTTTCACCGAATTGAAAAAAATGAAAAACAAAGGGACATTAAACAGAAGCTGGGGATGTATATGTATGAATAACTTGGCGATACACTTTGCAGGTTGTTTAACGAAACTTTAGAAAATAAAGTAATCTTAGGTGACAGTAAATAACGGAATCCCGCCTCTGGCCCTCTTCTTTTATGGGAATCAGCTCACCTGCTGCAACTTGCTATTTTCCGTCTCCAAAACAGCTTCCCTGCAACTGAGCTCCTCCACGACCCTATTTAGATTCCGAATGCTCTCGCTGCTCCTTCTCTCGTGCAAATTAACGTCCGCTAGCTGTCGCTCTAAGCCGCGTTTCCGGTCTGCCACGTCATCGAGCTCGCGCTGTTTCGCTTCGATGTGGCGACGAAGCTCGTAGCGATATTTCTCCTCGTACTGTAGTACATAGAAAGACTGAAATCGATGGGAGTTAAAATTGCAACTCTCGAACTAAGATCGATTACCGCCACTGTATCACCGAAGAAAATATGAGACACTTCTCGTGGGCCCAATCGATAGGAACTAATTTTATAAGCAAATGGGTCTGGTAATGAGCGAAAGGTGTTGCATAATTAAATTTGACCATTATATCGTAGAACAACATTGTTTTGTAAAGCATCGTTTATACAGTACCTTATATATGTTGCCAACAAAAAGTAGACCAAACTATGTCTTAACGCGCCTCATTAACGTTTACCACGTTTTTGTCCAATTAAGGAAATCTATTAAGCCCAAAGCCGCCAAGCATACTATGTCGTCTCAAGCACGACATGTGGATTCATAAACCTTATACAGTGCCATTTTTTGTTAAACGAACTTTTCTGTACCAATGTGTCACGTACCTTTTCAACTTAATTTTTTTGTCAAATTAACCAAATAAATTATTTTTTTTTTCGCTTCGGCGTGATTAGACCGTATTCAACTGGAATTTATGCACTAGTTTGCCTGAAAACAACAAATGTTTTTAAGATTATTTGTTTCACGACGCCATGAAATGACGTAACTTTGTGAAGCAGTCCCTAAAAAAATTTCCCAAACAAAATTCCTTGATCCACCCCTGGTTTAAAACAAATCATCAAAAACAACACCTCTTCTTTCATCCGATGACGCTCCTCTTCAAGAATTTCTTCGACATCGATAAATATCTGTTGAACTTCCCGCTCACTTTGTTCTTTGCTGTTAGATAAAACAAAACTTAAATCTGTACGCGCTACGCAAAAATATACAAGATTCTTGACAGAAATACTTAAAATTTTAACATTTAGAAATGCAGTTTATAAATTTAAAAAAATTAAACAAAGAAATATGAAAAGAAATAAAAAATTGACAGAATAGAGTATTTTCAGTTGCTGTTCTTATGGTTGGTGGAGTAAGTATGGGTGAATTTCTGAACCTCTTTAGGGCGATGTTCTTGTCGCCTTGTATTCTATCGATCTCCCCGACGGCGTTACCAAGAAATATTTCAAAGGTATCAAGCAGTTCCGGCTCTTCACTTCGCAAGTGAATCCAAAGTTCTTGCAGGTTGTCGTGTCTGAGTGGTAAAAATTTCGTCAAAATCGGCGTATCTATTTCGACAATCAGCGGGCAACTCCATGTTTGTTAGGCTTCTCATACTCATTTGGGCTGATTAAAGTTTGGTGAGCAGCAGAAGCTTTTAGAAAGGTATACGATAATGTTTCTAAGCTCGAAAAGGGTAGCATTGATGGTTTTGCACGACACGTGCCACGGTAAATAATTATTATTTCCATCGATGCTACCCTTTTCCAGCTAAGAAACCTTAGAAGACTTTTAGACTGTATACGATAATCTTTACGTTTTCGATCAAGTACGAAATCAGCCAAGTAGCATGAATAATTTAAAATAAGTTTTGTTTGTTGTAAAGCGCGTTCTGAGTTGCTGTAGGTGTGTCTATTGTCCGAAGGATATAACAGCTAAATATAGCTGGAAGTAATTCCTACCGCTTTAGTAACGATCCAGCTTTGATAGAATTTAGAAATTGTATCCAGTCATTGTGCTCGCTGTCATAACCGTAGCCTTCATAAAACTTTTCATCATCACACGAGTACATTATAGAATGTCCTATAAACAAAAGCAACGTGTTCCGATTGTTATCCCCAAAACATAGGTTAAGATAGATTCTTTATGTGGTGCCTACACCAGGGCTGCGGAGTCGAAGTCGGAGTCGGGACTCGAATAAGACTATACCCGTCCGACGTGAGCATTACCAAGTTTCGAAACTGAGAAAGACGCAAACTGTTAATTGCAAAGGTGGAATAGCATATGGTGGACTATTTTCAACACTATATTGTGGGCGAATGAATTTATATGTCACCAAGACGAGTGGTTTGCCGAATATATACCTTGTTTTCTTACGTAAACGGGTTTAAACACTTTGTAGAATTAGAGATGGATAAGGGACTCGAAATTAGCCTACATATGTGGACGAAGTCGGATCGGGTTATGTTTAAACGACTCCGCAGCCTAGGCCGACAGTACTAAAAGTTTTTTTTTAACAGTTCGTATTTATTTATATGGAATTATATTTTGTACCCTAACGGTTTCTCTTTTTCAATTTTTCTCTTGAAATAACTTATCTGCAAATAACTGAAAAAATAGACTACTACTTTAAGCACGTCATTTAACACTACCCTAAAATATGTGCCCACTTTACAAAGTGTCAATACAACTACGCATACCTCAAATATATATAAACAAGTTTAACAACGGCAGGATGCCATTCCAGTTTACCAAAGGACAGCCTCAAGTCAACTAATTTGTAAGACCTGCATTTAACTCGTCACCATAACATGAACTCGACAGGGTTTCCTCTAAACGCGAAGCCTACATATCAGCTCGAAATTATTGATTTTTCTTCGTTTGGCATGACGGCGGTTGCGGAAAGGCGGGTGCATTCATTAATATTGCATTGCTGGGCGCTTCATGAGCGCAAGTTTTATAGCTCCTTTATCACGCAAAGTTGGGTTTCGAAAAATAGACCAGTAACACAAACAGAACTCATGCTTATGTTTTATGCAACGAACTTGTTACCTATTTCCGTTATTGAACATTTACTTATTATAAAAATGGCTGGAATTTTATATCCGTGCTATATGCCTATTGTGTTTTCAAGTGACTTAACCCTTAACCTGTCTTAAATCATTTAGGGCCTTTTAGGCAAATGACTTGGAATGATTTTTAATTTTAACAGTTTAGGATTGATTTTTGATAACAATGACGTGCCATTGGAATTGATTAGGCCTAATATGACAATGACTTGGATCTATAGTATTCAAAAATGAAATGACTGATGAGACCCGTTACCTTGAAAAATGACTTGTTTATTAACACAGGCAAAAATGACCAATTGGCGTTATTATTGGAATATAGAGATTTTAAAAACTATCTCAAAAATCTTTCGCGCATTCCAAAATGCGCAAATACTAACCTTGATATACGGTACTTTGAAACAAATTATTGAGCAGACCTTGAAACACAATAAAAAGTTAGATACGGCGTTATGCTAAACATGACGAAACTTATTTCTATGCCAAACAAGTAGCATATTAGTGTTTGGACCACTGAAAGCGACTATTATTGCATTTTTTAAACGAATACTTTGGGGAATCGCCTACCTGATCTACTGGTTTAACCAGCGCATTTCTTATTGGGAAAATATAATTTAGCAGTGATGTAAACGAGCCATTTTGAAATCAGTTATTAATGCCAAGTCATGTCATTCGTAAAATAACTTAAGTACAAGTGAAGTCCCAGTCAGGTCATTATTAGAGAAAGTCAATTCCAAGTGAAGTCCTTGTCATAAAACTTAACCGTTAAACTATTAAAATTGGATAACTCGTTCGATTATGAGCAATAACTTAGCTTAAAACCAATAAAAACGCTACCTAAAGCAAGAAAATTGCTTTAAGTGCGAAAATTGAGATAAGTAGCTAACACATTTTATTGAAAAATTACTTTTTGAAAATACTTTATTACCCAAGTATTTTGTGCAAAAGACGAAAAGTCATTGACTTGAATTTAGGTGAAAAATATCAGCAACCGGTGAGCTATTTGGGCTCCAAAACATCAATTTTCGCAAAAAATAAGATGCAATTTTTTTTTGTTAGCCTTTTAAAATACGGTACTATCATAGAATACTACCTATAATTGCCGCCGAAACCCGTGTTTTTAACAAATCGTGTCAGTGTTACTCATGCGTGACGAGACCGAGTGAGCCTTTTATGTAATTAGTATTCTATGGTACTATATTATCCAGCAATACAATTTCCCATGCGAGCAACATTTTACGCTTGGCTGATTGACACTCTGCCCTCGCGACGTTGCGCAGTTTACTAGCAAATAGTTGCCATTTAAGATTATTTTAATTTAAATCTTGATTCTAGATGTTTGCTTCTAAATGTAGTATTATAGAGTCTACATTTTTTTTAGATTATTCTACAACAAGGCGCTGGCCTAGATAGGTTTATATTGCTAACAATATTTCGTTTTGGTGATAGTTGCGGCGTTGTAGTATTGAAATAAATGTTGGTAGGATTCTAACCAGCGCCCAATTACTATATAATCTAAATTGGTGACAGATTCAATGTCAAAGACAAATATTTTATCAATTTCAAGTTTTAATTTGCGCTAAATGAAAATTAATTGATGAGGTATAAAATCAAATTTTCAGCATCTGGTCATGTTTAGTAAAATGTTTTGGCGCTCTTTCACTATTGTACGTGAAAAGTTATGCAAAAAAAAAATAATAATACCGCTTACCACAACGCATATTGTTTGGGTTAGGGTAAGTCAAGTAATATTATGTTTATTATTAATAATAACTTGACCCACCCTCAACCAAACGCTAACCCGCACCCTAACCCAAACAATATGTGTTGTGGTATGCGGCATTTAAAGAAAATTTTTTTTTATTAATTTTTTCATACGATAGTGAAAGAGCGCCAATGTTTTTTATAACAGAAAATGTTAGAATCAAAGACAACAAGATTTCATACCATTTTCAGTTTTCATTTGTCAAATGTGACATAAAAAAGTAGCATTAAATTTAGTTACTAGTACTACATACTTTCATAATTAACCCCTCTTCCCAACTTGGTGTATATTGTATCGTATTACTTTTGATGATTTTAACAAAAAAATATCTATTGTAACTTATAGAATTTAAATTTCATCAAAACAGAAAATCTGTAAATATTATATTGTAGATTTTCACTCTAATGGGTCCTTTCGGATAGTTTTTCTGATTTTGTGCTAATATTTCTCTGACTGAAACTACCTAAAAATGGCATGGAGCATCAGTCCAGCAGTCGCGTTCTCCTTCTTTTATTGGCTTGTTGCCTTCTGTTTTGTGGCATCGCCAACAGAGTTTCAGTCAGCTGGTTTTACGATACAAAGCTTGTTCTCAAGTTGGCTGGGCAGTGAGGTGATGAACTTTGTGCAGTATCACATCCGACGGACTACAGCAACTGTGCTGTTTCATGCAAGTCTTCCATTAGGTAAATTTAAAAAATAACATGCGATTAAGGATGTTAGATAATATCAGAGTACAGCTAAAACCAAATTTATTTATGAATTATAGGCATGTTTTTTAATCCAGTAAACAGTTTTCAGAATTTTTAAATAGACAAACATTGTTTTCAGGATATTTCATTGGTATGACATTTGTTGGAGATTCCGGTTTGGATGTGTTTGGCATTTCCGAATGGGCAATTCATACAGGATGGCAGGTTTACTTCTATGTGGCAGTTGCAATGTTTCTGGGGTCTTTAACTTTGGTTATTTATTGGCACATGGTAGAATGGTCCAATCATCCTATAGTTAGGAATCTCTACCTGTATTCTGATAACTGGAAACGCCTTGCCTTGGAAGTAAATGCAGAATTTCGAAGTATAGACAAATATACTAGCGGTCCAAGTAGCAACACATCACTGATAGTTACAGACAATTGGATAATTAAATCTGGACCATACAAAGTTACACTTGTTCATCAAGATCATGTGCAACTTGCTGTTGGCCAGACTGAGGAATATCATGTGTCACCGAATTCCATGACAACAGTTCAGTATGTGAGAATCGTTGTGCAGCCCATGAAAAACCAGCAACCTTTTGGCATTCGGATAATGTCAACTGATTACACTGAGTTTAAAGCCAAGCTCAAGGTGGAAGTACGTGCAGACCCAAGTCTTACCATACACCGCACGTCAAGCGAACTTTTTCTGGAAGCTTTTCGTGATCAAGTGTTAAAAAATCCTTTATACATAGTGGATGGAACACAAGAGTTGGCCAACTGCATTGGCTGTGATCAAAAGCCAGCTGGTGTAAAGTTAATGAAACAATGTGCCAATGCCAATGAGGGTGAATGTTCAGATTGCAACTGTAATCCTCTTTGGTGTTTAGAATGCATGGGACGATGGTATGCTAGTCGCCAAGATCAATCCAATCCTTCGTCATGGCTTGGAAGCTATGCTACATGTCCTATGTGTAGAGCACATTTCTGTATGCTTGACATATCATTAATTCAACAAGCGTGATTTCTTTTCTGCAACTGTTTTTTAGTGTATAACCAGTTGGTTTAATTTTGGGTGCAGTATATTATTTGTTTCACTGAATATTCTACTAGTAGTTGTTTTTACTTCTACTGTCTTTATTTGAAGAATTTTTTTAAACGAGTTCAAAGAGATAAAAGCATACTTCCGCATGTTATTATACATATATAAATATATGTGTATTTAACTTTGTTGCCATTGTTTACCTTAACACTCCTTTGTGTATAGTAGTTTACGTGCAATTATAAATAAAGTTTTGTTCATTTCAGTTTTGTACTATGGGTAGTGTTCTTGTACAGTATGTGGTTTTGAGAGGCGATTTGTTAAAAGTCTTAAATTGGCCAGTTGGGGCTCTGGTGGCACAAGCATGTCATGCATGCACTGCTGTTTTCTGGAAGTTTAAAGACGATGCGAATGTAATTGAGTATACCAAGGACCTTGATAACATGAGAAAAGTGGTGCTGGAGGTAGGACTTTTTTTTAATTTTATAGAACTGCCTTAACCACAACTATATTCCCAGGCAAAAGATGAAGAGCAGTTGAAGAGTTTGACGGAAGTTTTAAAACAGAACAATATTGACTGTACATTGTGGATTGAACATCCAGAGAATATCCCTACCTGTCTTGTAGCCAAACCATATCCAAAAGAACAGATTCAACAATATTTTAAAACATTAAAACTATTCAAATAACTAAACCTCAGATACATAATCCTGTTATCATTGGTGATGTTTAAAAAAGTATTTTTAATTTTCTAGTATGCTTTATCTTTACACAGAAAACCTGGCCAATACTCCCACAACATTCTTTAACACTCTAAAAATTTTCTCTTATATGTACTTTTGTTTTTGTGGTATATTAAAGCGTACAGGAACTTCTAGCGCTCTCACATACAATGAAATTGGAGGTTTTATGGCCTACTTTTCTGTATTCCATCTTTTAAGTTATATCTGTGGTTTTCACGCATTTAAATGAGATGTTGCAGTTAGAACCAAATTTAAAATCAAGCACATTAACTAAGTAATTAAAATATAAATAGAAACAATGGTCCTTGCCAGAAAATGGCATACACAGAACTGCATCAAAGTGCCCCAAAGGCATAGAACACACACCCACAATAGCGACTTTACACAAGTGGCATGTTGTGCATCTTCACACATGGTTTAAACACCAGTCCACCTTAGTAATCGTTGAAAAATTCATCATCATCTTCGTTAAACTCTAAACTCTGGAAGTCGATTCGGTACCGTAGCATACCTAAAAATTAGGTTAAAAAGAAATTAAAAGAGAAGGCAAAAAATCACCAAAGGCAGGGGTAAACACATCAATCGGGTCATATTCTTAAAAAAGCATTATGAAAACGAAAAACAGTCCATACTTGGATAAGTTATAGCTGTTATCAATATCCTTTATCATGCTAGTATCCTCGTTGGTTCGTTTAAAAAAATACTAGGCACGTCATTACGGTAACTGTCGCGCACAGGCGGAACATTGAAACAACCAATTTGTGTCTTGACATAAAGCATATTATGACGTAACAAAGAAAACAAATAACTTTATCGCTTGTTTGGAATGTTAGATAATGGTTGTTTGTTGGTTTACGGAATAAGTTAACTTACGTGTTTTTTAATGCGAAATAAACTCTACTTCAACTTACCGCTTTAATAAGTCGAAAATACCAATTTATTTTCAGTACAAGAGACGGAAAAAGGTACATTGTAATGTTTGTTACCTTGACTCTATACCGAACTGGTCGATTGTAAGTCTTAAAGTATTTCAGTCGATTGCAGGTAAGGCTACCATATTTTCAGCACCCAAAAAGAGGACACTTTTTTGACGGCAAGTAAATCGAAAGTAGAACTGTTACTTTTGAGTTTAATGATTTTTTATGCTGATTTTCGGGATATTTGGTTGTTTTGGGATTCTCGGGTTAATTTTCGATAGGATATTTGGTGTTACTGGCCGACTCGAGCGCAAATATTGTTCTATTTGTTGCGAATTTTGCTGTTGGCAGCTACTAAGAGAGAGCTTTAAGTGACGATTTAAAATCCTACGTTTTAAAGTACATAATCACACACCTTTGCTGAAATGATAAGACTTTTTACATGTGAGGTTCGGTTGCAATTTTTCTGGCGCAATGTTTGCAATAACAATCAAGAACAGGGGTGGACAATTATTTTAACCGCGAGCCGCAGGATCTATCTCAAATATACGCAATATAACGTCATACTCTGACGCTATAAAACAAATAAGCTAACGAACTTGTTATTACGTTTGGAGTTGCGCGAAAATGTGCAATATAAGTCAAAATTAAAGAAAGCCACGAGGAGTCGCGCGAAACAATTGCGACTATATTGGTTTTAAAATGTAAAGTTTAAAACAAGATGTGGGGCGCGTTGAACCAAAATTTGCTTTTTAAGACTTTAAGTTACCGATGTGTTACTTGAGGTACAACGGCCATATTGCAAAGACGATATAAATGGGGAGAAACACACAAAATGGCATTAACTAAATTAGGTCGAAAAAAGTGTGAATCGGTATAATGTTTCAGAGTTAGAAAACGGTCGGTATTTCGTTCATATTTTAAAGACGGAATACATTCGACAAAAGCGCAAAATATATATAAATATTAGACTAAGTTTGTTAAACTTTCGTTGGAGATAGTGCCACAGTGCATAGGACGCTATTTGTCTGTGAAAAATCGCGAGAAACACACGTGAAAGACAGAAGAGATTCGCGCAAATCGCGAAAACAGTTTCTGTTTTAGTTTTAAAACAGGCTTAAAATTGAGATTGGCGGGGTCTAAATTTGTTCCTGGAAAAAGTGTTTACAAATTACGATACAACCAACGTGTAGAAAACTCTTTGTTTTCGCTTAGCCTTTGTAGGTTCAAGAAAAAAAGCCACGGGCCGGATTAAAATGCTTGGCCCAGGTCTGATCAAGAAGGTAGGGCTGGTTGGGCAATTTTTTGGAAATCCTTTTCTAAACCAGCAATTCAGCATGTTTCATGGCTACTGTAATTTTTTGGAAATAGATTCAACGTCTCGCCTAAAATCATAATCAACTAACTCGAAATGCGAAAAAAGAGGACAAATCCAACTAAAAGAGGACATATGGTAGGCCTAATTGCAGGTAAACATAAGCTGGGCACCCCTAACCTAGGAACCGTACTGTGCATTTCGAACCCCAAACAGAGGCAAACAATCCTGCGCCGAATCAGCGGCGCCCTCGCGGCGCCTTTTAAACTAAGGCACGGCCTAAATGGCAAGAAAAAGACCTTTGCAATCTTTTACTTAACACCAAACCTTAACCATAACTTCAACACTAACTCCCCTAATAATTTTAACCATACCTCAAATTCTAATTCTACCCATTTCTCGCGCCTAACCCCAAACAGAGGCAAACAATCCTGCGCCAAAACAGCGGCGCCCTCACGGCGCTTTTAAAACTAAGGCAGCCAAACGTCGACACCAAAACAGCCGATACCAAGAAGATGTCCTTTAACCGTCCCATACCCTGTGTTTTACAGTTTTGGGCGCTATTTTGTCCATTTAGGTCTTATTCCGTTAAATTTTGGATTTATTCCGAGTTAGATGTTGTTGCTTTTGGGGCTTATTCTGTGTTTCCATCAAACTCTAACTAACATACCGTGTGTTTTAATAATTTACAACATGAAAGGCCTATTTTATTTTTTTTATTTCTCTTTAGGCTTGTCTTATTGAGCACATGGTATTTTATAGCAGGGCTGTGGAGTAGGAGTCAGATTTGGGACTCTACGTACCATAGTCGAGTCGATTTGTTTTGCTGAAGTCGGACTGCCTGAGTCCCGAATCCGACGGGCGCAGTACCAATTTTAAAACTAATAGTGCCGCCAAATGTAAATTGAAAAGGCGAAATAGCATATGGTGGATATTTTTCAGCAATGTATTGTGGTTGGATGATATATATGACACCCCTATGAGGGGATTGTTGAAAATACACCTTAATTTAGTTACGTAAATGGGTAAAATAAATGCTGTAGGGTGTCAGCCGGACTCGGGAGTTAGAGTCGGGTTATTTTTTCCGCTAGCTGCTTTATAGATAATAAAATTAGGAGCCTGATGTAATAAAATCTGCCACTAAAAACCAAAGTATCCAAACAAAGTTAGCAGTCGACTCGCTCGTCTGGTGCGCCCTGGGGTAAAAAAACCAAGAGCTAGCCAACCTACAAAATCTCGCCCTATCTCATCCTACAAATTTCAAAGGCAAAATAAACATATTTATTCAGCACCTAGAAAAAAAATATTTTACAACCACACTAATACAGGTCTATATTTTAGGAATATCAAAAAAAAAATTTAAAATTTAAAAAAATATTAATATTGAATATTAATATTCGCCGAATATTAAAATATAAAAACATTTGCCAACCGTTTAACCAACAAATTGGGGTAGACCTTTAACACACCTTTCCAACGATACTACACATGATGCCACTGATATGGGGGATAAGGGTTTAAATCGACGATAACCGATATTTATATTCATAATTAACCATGCGATATAATCGCCATTTTTGCTCCCAGTAGCATCCCCTTAAAATGAAGTGAAATTTTCACTTGCCAACCGTTTAACCAACAAATTGGAGTAGACCTTGATCACACCTTTCCAACGACGTGAGAACGTGGTTAGAACAAAGCCATTTTTTCTTTGATACTATATGTGAGAAGTCATTTAGAACTGTGCGAATTACAGGATTTTAACGATTATTGCGATCGGTTATGAATACGAATATCGGTTATCGTCGATTCAAATCCTTATCCCCCATATCAGTGGCATCATGTGTAGCATCGTTGGAAAGGTATGATCAAGGTCTACCCCAATTTGTTGGTTTAACGGTTGGCAAGTGAAAATTTCTCTTCATTTTGAGGGGATGCTACTGGGAGCAAAAATGGCGATTATATCGCATGGTTATTTATGAATATAAATATCGGTTATCGTCGATTTAAACCCTTATCCCCCATATCAGTGGCATCATGTGTAGTATCGTTGGAAAGGTGTGTTAAAGGTCTACCCCAATTTGTTGGTTAAACGGTTGGCAAATGTTTTTATATTTTAATATTCAGCGAATATTAATATTCAATATTAATATTTTTTTAAATTTTAAATTTTTTTTTTGATATTCCTAAAATATAGACCTGTATTAGTGTGGTTGTAAAATATTTTTTTTCTAGGTGTTGAATAAATATGTTTATTTTGCCTTTGAAATTGTAGGATGAGATAGGGCGAGATTTTGTAGGTTGGCTAGCTCTTGGTGGTAAAAAAAGGTTGAGAAACACTGCTCTAAAGATTGGCTGTATAACAAATTTCGTACTTTTTGACAATTGGCCAAACTCCAAATTTGTTTATTGATGGCTTGCATGCCATTTTTTATTAGGCCACATGCCACATTTCCATGCATGCCGCGTGTTGGACACCCCTGTTTTAAATGTACTTCTAATTACTTTCTACCACGCATTTACCTCCTATTCCACCAAAGCCCTTGACAAATTGGGAACCTTCTTGCGAACGATCGGTCACAATCTCAAGGGTAGCACCAAACCTTTTGTAGTTGTTGGCAAACCATTCAAGCAACGCACAGCTTTCTGTCATTTCCATTTCAACTTGAGTCTGTTGGAACACAACTTTTTTTATTAAATAACAGAAGCACTTAAATTGTGGTTATGCTACAACAAAATAAAGCTCACATCTTTATCTGTGAAATGAGTCTTGTCTTTTTCCTGGTCTGATTTGAGGAACAATATCTTCTCCTCTGCCATAGTTAAAAAAAGCAATATTTATTTATAAATTGGTAATGTATTAAACTAAAATAAAGAAAATCGGTTTTCCAGATCTTATTACCATCTGTACTGTGATTTTTCAAGACATATCTCATTGTGTCCATATTTTCCCACACAATCAGTGTTTCTACAGCTCCCATCTCTAATGCCTTTAAAGTGTCATCAACACCGAAACAAAACTTTCCGGTATCTTGTGAAATTTCATCAAAGTAACGACCTGAGTAAATGTATTAAAAGGTTTATACCACTGGTGGTATAATTTTTAAGTAGAAAGTTATAGTTGGTTCATATTCTCACCAATCAACTTCTTTTCTTGAATAAATTTAACATTTGAAAGCACTTCTGCTGAAAGTTCAATTGCTTGATTAAAACCATTTTCGCCGCCATAGGACACATCAACAAGCTTAATAATTTTGGCCACCAAGCGCTATTCAAAAAGATTACAAGAGTTGATAATTAATTTTTTAACTTAGTAAATTGATTATTTTTTTAAATACCTGGTCAAACATGTCTGATTGACTTAATTCTGATTTGAAATCAGCTGACCCAGCCAGGATCAGCCCAGTTACATTTGGTCGATCATTTGAAATAAATAGTGTCACAGCAGTTTCAGCAACTTTTCTGACATAGTTGTGACGCTTTTCCATTCGGAGACGTGCGAAACGCAATGCAGATTGCCCACCCCTTCCTTTACAATAAAGATATATATTGATAATCAAGACAATTAAATATATTTATATTATGTCATAAGTTTTGATCACAACTCAATAACGTTATAAATGAACAGAGATACAACATACCATGCTTTTTTGGAAGATCTACTGTAAATTTATGTAACACTTCTCGGGTATTTCCCTGTAAAGTTCCAAACAAGGCACCGTTTCCATCCATAACAATAAAACCGAATTTATTGTCATCGGAAAGCAGGGCTGTCAGAGCCTAAATAAAATACAAAACATTTAGTGTTTGTTTATATTTAACCTAGAAAAATAAATGAACTTCTATGGTGGATGTTTTTATACCTCTGTATGAAATTTGTTATCACAAAGATAAAGTGATGTGTTGATGGGTTTAAAAGGCTCAAAATCTATGTTTACTTTCTTTTCCTTTCCTTCGTCTGTAACAATGGTCCCACAATACACAACAAGACCATTGACTGGAACTGAAATTTTATAAAACAAAGAGTTATTGTGGATAAAAAATATCAGATCGGAGCAGATACCCAATGCCAAATGTTGGTTAGGTACTCTTCCGATCTTGAGTTGGTATCAGTGCTTCTCCGATAAAAAATTGATTTTGGAAGGTCAGCAAACTCTTTATTGCTAAGCAAATTTTGACCAAATGAGACAGGTATAAAATACCTTCAAATGTTTTATTTCATTTAATTTGCTTGTTCGGGCTTAGTAATGTCATCATGTGAAATTGTTTAAAAAAAATAAAATGTTAAGTATTAGACATTCCTAATACCTAGTATTGTAAACATTTTCTTTCTCACCAAATATGTAACTAATAGACACAATTATACACACAACAAAGGTTACCTATTTATAGATTCATCTCATAAGTAGAATTTGTTTAAACAAACTTTTTGTTGCAAGCATGACATTCAACACTGTTTGTTCCAAAGTTTGTAAAAAGCATATATTACAGTGCATATATCTGTTACTTTAAGTAATTATGTAACCTGTTTCAAAAAGAAATCCAGACCCATAAAACGTCAAGACTCTTTTTACAGAATTTATTACCAATACTGTTTTATGTTCTACTTGAGCCAACATTACTGTCGTGAAAACTAATATTCTCTAAATGTTTGTCTCTATCAACTGCAGAAATTCCTACCTTTGTTGTACAACTTTAGTCGCTGTTGTACTGAGGTAATTGCACCGAGTACAGAAAGTCTATTTACTCTGCTTTTAATGTTTGAGGCTGTTCCATATTCATCTGCCAACATTTTAGATACTCTTGAGATCTGATCTCTTGGGGGAATAATAAGGGAAATCATACTGGTTCCATTCCTGAAAAGTTTTAAGATATTATTGAATAGTTGTTTATAGTCAATTTAAAAATTGTGTCTATTGGTTTTTTCATTCACTTAATTGTTGATTTTTAACTGTAAATTTCATACAGTTATATACATGTGTACAGTGGCGTATCCAGGGGGGGGGGGGGGGGGTTCGGACCCCCCCCTTTTCGTAAGTGACAATATCGTATTTTGTTCGTTTTTGTCAGCGTTTAAACTCACCGTCCGAAGCTGCGTGTTTTTAAATGTAATTGGGTCACGCGTCTTGAGCTAATGCGAAACCAAAATCAAAAGCAAAACGCCGTTTTTCGTCTTTTGTTTGGTCGACCGTAAACGCTAGATAGTTTTTTCTCTTCTTTCGTTATTCGTTCGGGTTGGCTGATCAGCAAGTGTGTGTTCGACAATTAATAATATAAAGTTAGACTGTGCTGATGTTTCTCGCTGTTTGTTGTCTGCGTTAATATCAGATGTTGGTGTAAGACTGGGGTCGGCAACCTACTGTATCGGGCCCGTCGCCTCTTTGACAAACTATACACGAGTTCATTTCTAATACTTTTTGACTATTTTTTCTACGCAAGTGCGAAAATTTTAAAAAACGAATGATCTTCCTACGTCCCATTTGTTAACGTTTTGATGCTGTATTTTGAACTAGATCAGCGCTTCTTTACCGTTGCGCCGTGGAAAGCTGCCATTTGCGTCGCGGACAAACCGGAAACGTATTCAAAAATATTTGAAAGAAATTTAAAAGAAACGCCGTTCAAAAAAAAAATCGCGCTCGCTTCGCTCGCCAGTTTCCCCCAAACTTAAAACGGTTATCAAACGCTGAACTAAATTAACTAACTATTAAAGTTAGACCGTTTTATTCGAAATAGTTTTATATTTCGCGCTAATCAAAAAAACACCCGGGAAAAAAGATCTCCGTTTAGTATTGCAGATGGCGAAAAAAAAATCAATCACACATATTTCACGGTCTTGGTTTAGTTTTTCGCCTGAAGTTATCGATTGCATACTAAGCGGTTTGGCAGCTGGAGCCTGGTAGGATTGTCGATAACGCACGTGTTCGCTTTCCGTCTAAATGTTCGCTTTTGCTGGGCGTTAATTGGCTGTTTCGGATGATTTTTTTTCTTGTTTATGACGTCATTACCATCGCTATTTTATGACGTCCTATCCGTCACTATTTTATGACGTCATTAACGTGAGACGAAAAAACAACGGGGAATTCCCTAAGTTGAAAATTCGTAACCCCCCCCTTTTTGAATTTCTGGATACGCCCCTGCATGTGTAGATATTTCCCAAAAAACTTTCCTAAATAGATTTAATGTTAAACAAGGCCACTATCATAGACAACAAAAGCAAATATCATCATAGGCAGTCCAGAGATAAAGGAGCGAATAATTATGAACAAACACGCCAAAATATGACATATTATATTCTTTTATCTTCTGAATTTCTGGTTTTACGGTCTACCTTAAACCTCTTAAGTCTGCCAAAATCCTTTAAACTGCACTCTTTTGCAATGAGGAACCAGGGAACGTCCAGGGATTTTAACAGCATATTCGAAAAATGAAACCTGACAATGGCAGTCTGGCAGAATGCTGGCGACTATGTCGATCGAAGAAACAGCCAGAATATCGAATAAATTGTTAAAAAAAATTTAGGTGGAAAAAAAATTTGGTTTTTGAAAAGTTTTTTTTTTCAAAGATCCATTTTACAAATTATCTTGTGGTTATTTCCACACATATTTAATAACATCTATTTTTTAAATGCGGAAATATGTGATAAACTGATAACATTACACATTACAATTGGCAGAAATTACTTTTTTGTGCCATTTTGAAAAAAGTTACGTTAGTGTGAGAAAAAGTCAGTGTTAGGCATATATAGATTGTTTATTATTTTAATAAGTACACAATTTTAATCATAGAATTGTTATGTGTTTGCAGTTTTACTTTGATTTGGAAACTACTCCTATATTGAGTTGAATTCCACATTCCTGGTAAATGTAAAGGTATAACATTCGCATCAGCATATTGAGGACGTACCAGGCTATGCTTCTCTATGTAATGCCTTAAGTAATTTAAAGTATGACGTAATAAGAATATCAAAGCCCATACAGAAGTAGGTATCATAAAAGGCTGGCAAGATTCTGCCAGCCTACAATTGTGCTTTGTAGGTTTTTTGCCTAATTTATTTTCCGAAACAGCAGCCAAGATTAATTTAAACAATTACAAAATGCCAATAATACATTTACATTGATATTTTATGGTTTTGAGCGTATGGATATATTCCTTTACTTTGATATAAAGTTTAAAACAATTGCTTTATATTTATACTCCAGGTAGTTGAGTTTTATACTAAGGAAAGTTTTAGTTCTACTGAATACGAAGGGTACCCTTAATAAATGCAAGTAAAACACCTCTGAGAATGTGGTGGCACATTGGCTGTGGATCACTGATATATAACACTAATGCATTCAAAGGGATGATTGACAAAAACATACTTTTTGGTTTGTGCTTTAGTTATTATGTTAAGGGACTGAGTCCGGAATTATTTTGAAAGCTATGCAATGTAAATGAAGTAGATAAAGTAAAAATAATTTTTAAAAACGAAACATATATTAAGTAATGCTTTTGGCAGTTATTTTAACCCACGATCAGCCTACACAAGCCATAATACATAAGAGGCACTGTTTTATTATACCTCGGAAGGCTATAGAGGGGCAACCGAATCAGTTAAACAATCAAGAACTATCGTGCAGACATGGCCGGAAAATTAGCATGTTGTTATGTTTAAACTCATTCTCTGCCATACTAGGACAGTTACTCTTTCAATTGAGCTACAGGAAAGTGTAGATTCCGTACACCTGTATATATTTTAGTACAATGGTTTTACAAGCAAATTGCTGTGACTGCTGATTTTGGTTAGCCTTTTAAAGGCTTCCGGTAGAATATAAGATGTGCAGCATTATTAATGCTTAGTATGACTTCTGACTGGAGATGGCAGTTATGCACACTTGTTTAATAATGTTGCAGTATTTTAACAGTTAATGTTCTTAGTATTTCCATTGTATGTAGTAATTTCAATAATTAAAAAATAATATTACCCTCTGGCGGCTTCCAAACTTTTGATGAGTTTTTTTATTTTCCAAATTTCAACATTTCTGTCTGCTGCAGTTTCAGATTCTGCCATTTTTCAAAATGTGCTTTAAAACACAACTTTCAACAGTTTAATGTCAAACTTCAATGGTTGGTAGTATTATTCAGAAAATATAATATCCTAAATCTTTTTGAAATGCACATATTTTTTAAATACTACCCAGACTGGGTCAGACACACAAAGTTTAATGCAGAACACTTATTTTTTGGACAAGATAAATCATAGATCATGAGTCATGACAAAAGGTCGGGCGCTGGTCTAGAATCCTACCACAATTATTAAATCAATGGACAATATTTTGGTTAGGGTGTGAGTTAGCGTTTGGGGGAGTGTTGGTCAAGTATAATTATATTCACGAATAATGTGCGTTATGGTAGGATTCTAGACCAGCGCCAAAGGTCACACTTTAGGTTTTGTTATACCGCTCTTAGAGCTGTTTTAAATATTTAAATACATACAATACTTTTTAGTTTTACGTGACCTATTGTGTTGCAATTAAAGCACCTTTATATTCCCCTAAATTTACACTTAAACCAATTGAAACCTAGTCACTTGTTAGCTATCTACTTAAGTCGCATCACTTTTAGATAATCTAAAATTCTTTATATTGACAAGGCCTGAAATCTTACTCATGAAAACTTCGTCACGTGGTGAACAAGTAACTAAACAGCTGAGCGTAATCTCACAACGTTTCAAACGTCCATGCTATAATTGCCCGGGCAACCAGGACCCCAAACAAAAACGGCCAGTGCGATAGACCTCTTTAAAAAAACCTCTTTAGAAAACTATTCCTGGCCTACTATACGAAACCATCACGGCAATAGGGGCGGATCAAGGTTGGTCATGAAGGTGTCTTGAATGGCGTCACAAAGTTATATCATAAAGCTGACGTTTGGCCAGTATTGCTCGTAACAACAGCATTTATGGTTCTAGTTTAACAAAAATCCGTCTTTGTATGAGTGTATGAGACACACGGCGCAGTGCCACGATATGCAACTCCTTTGGACCTGAATAGATACCACTTAACAGGTAAAAGTTAAATATAACTTCGGCACAACTATTAAAAGGTTACAACTATTTATAAATGCCCATACAAACCGGAATTCCCATCAAAATTAAAAATGGTAGCCTATACTTTTTTCTGCTGCAAATCCAGTCATTCAAAAAAGAAATTTAACGAAGTCCGGTAATTTTCCACAATTAGCAAGTCAAGTTTGATTACACAAGTCAAGTTCTAATACAAGTGGTTGCCATAAGGCAAATCCAAGTCACGTAAAAAATATTAAGGTGAAAAAATTTGTAAATGCGTTCCATTATGATCAAAATGTTTTGCAAATGTCAAACGCGAAACAAATAGCCCAGGAAGTTACCATTTTTATATTTAGTAATAATTAATCTAAATTTTACTAAAACTTGTTTAAATAAAGCACTAAAGTTAAGTCGTTATAGACAATTGAGTCATTTAACCAATTGACTTAAGTCAAGTCATTTTACCCGAAAGATTTAAGTCAAGTCAAGACTTTGGAAATGAGTAACTTTAGTTTATTTAAGTCAAGTGTTGCCTTCAGTTATTGCAATACTGAGAAAACTGTCTGTCGAATTGTCGGAATTAGAGAATAACGACACACGAACAAAATTAAGTGATTTGGACATGATAAGCATGTTTGCCCTTTTTGAAATGCTTCGCTTTCTAAATAAAATTCAACTTAAACGTTGTATGTTTTGCGTTTTCTGATCAGCGTTGACAATGCTAGAGGATCAGTTATGCAGCACGTGTATTAAATGCTGCTGTTACCGTTAAATAAAACAGTAAAATAGGCAGTCTAAATTGTGTTTCTTTGGCAAATGTCTGCGTATCCAATAAAATACAATGCGAATGTTTACTCTATCTTCGTATTATTGCCAATCCAAAACTCAGAATATATAGACACAGGGTTTTTTTAAGGTTTGGGTGACCGCTAAGTAGTTTTAAGAGACCGTAAGTGTTTCATTTAAATACCAAAAAGTTAAGTCCAAAATTTGGGAAACCGCTGGAGAAGTTTAGGGGACCGTTTCGGTCCCCCAAAACACCTTAAAAAAAACACTGTATAGGCGACTTACTACAAAGGGCGTAATTGATACAAGCATTACATAGGTAAGGGTGGTCCAAGTCCGGGCCCGCGGGCCACAGGCGGCCAGCGACATCATTGTTCGTGGCCCGCGAAACACTGTTGAATTATTGTAATGCGTATACAGTTGAGGGTTTAATCAAACAAATTTAAGTGATCAACGAACAGTAAGCATACTGCAATTGTTTGGTTATGATTACATTTTCCCAGATATACCATTATATAAATTAGTTTCTATCGCTCAACAAGTTGGGATCAAGGGGGTGGCAAGAACGCCTAATTTTCGATATGCGTTAGACCGGTTTGAGCGAAGCTGCTGTGCCTCGTATATGGAACTTTTTTAAATGGCTTTTTTGCGAACACATTTGCGTTTTGTTTTCCGTCTTTTTAATACGAACATACAACCCTATAGAAATTACTATTCTGCCACTTTGAAGTAAATGAACAATAAAATATATCGCACTGCTGGAAAGTATTGTTTTACAGGTTTTTATTGAGACGTTACAGCCTGACCCTTTCCAAGATGCGATTTTAGCCAAATTAATCTGGTTGAAACCTTCTTGCTCGAAACGATAACGTCTTTGTAATTTGGCAAATTTATAGTATGCAACATCTTTCTTAAAAATTTTAGACAGATACGCACGGTTTCCGCAAACATTCTACGCTTATAAAATGCAGTCTTTCCGTATAAATTAAAAGTTTTGCCAAATACGCAATTTTTTTCGCGCTTTGCGCGCACCTTTTTACCGGTCTCATAACACTCAATTTCATTTGTGCACAAGTTCGCTGATAGTAGCAAGTTTCTGGAGCTTATATATCTTTAAAGATGCTTTGTGACGTCATTTTTAACCATTTCCTGTCCCGTCAAACAAAAATTGTTGATCCGCTCCTGGAATGCATGTACCGTAGCCCAGTGGTCGGCAAACGCCGGTCCGCGGACCGGTACCGGTCCGCGAGGAGTTGGTTACCGGTCCGTAGCAGGGTCGTCAGATTAAAATTTTGTTTAAACATGAACTGTACGTAAATACGTGGTGAAAAGTCAAAAATAATTTAATCTATTTTATATTTAAAACACATTTACCTTCGTTTTAATATAGCCTACTACTCCATGGTTGATTGGTATGATAAAAAATCACAATTATAGAATCAAGCTCTCGTGAGGTTCAAAGCAACTAGTGTGTTGTGGCCATATGAGTTACACAGCACGTTCACAACATCCATAATGCATATTGTTATTACAAAATCCAACTTCTCAGTACTTACAATATATCGAAAAATGGGATAAAATATCATGTGTTTTAATTTTAAGCGTGCTCACCCTATGCAAATAGAATTTCATGTAAACAATGTTTATAAACTATGTCCTATAATAAAATAAGTTATTATTTTGATATTTAGACATGAAAAGGTTTCGAAAAACCCAATGAATGTTAACTAGTTTAAGACTCCATAAAAATGACAAAAAATCCAAAAAGCCTAATGATTTTTCTGACATCAATCACTTTAAAAAAAGTATTTTTGTTGTCAAAAAAGTTATTCTTTTTGTTGTCAAAAAGTTATACAAACCTTGTACGTATCCTATACTTTTCAGGTGTCGGTCTGTGGTTCGTACTTTTTCATAATGCCATTATTTATTTCGTTTTTATATTACGTAGGCTAACTATTGAAAGGGCCTGGTCAAAAATAGGATTATACATTATTATATGTTATACAAAAGTGTGAATTCTTTTGAAATAATGCTTTAAATATCCTTATTTTGACAAGCTGGTAAGAATATAGGAATTGGCAATAATGGTATACAAGTGTAATTTAAGAAAACACGTAAAGGCCTAAAAGTTTTATTAAATTGAGTTGCGGGCTGGCTCAAATTAAATTTTTTGGCCGGCCTGATGCCGCCCGCGGGTTTCAGTAAGTCCAATGATTCCTATAGATGGGACCATCTCTTTGCGGCAAAACAAGCATAAAGTTCGTATTGAAAGTTGCAATAAATTTCCTTTCCAGAACATTTGTTGTTTTTGAAAGCCGGTCCGCGACAAAATTTTAGGTATACACCGGTCCGCAGTGCAAAAAAGGTTGCCGAATCCTGCCGTAGCCTACTTTACGTGGACCGCAAAAAATATGCAATACATATTGTGGCCCGCGATTGTAACGCCCTACCGCGACTTGTTCATTGGGGCCTGGCGCCTGACCCCTACAGCTGCCCAGAAGGGCGCAACGGAGTGAGTTCTATTAGGTGGTGAAGGTTTCTGGTCAGATATGCTACCTGTCCAACCACAACTAGAATACCAATCAAAAGTATATTGTTACAATGTGAAGGAAAAGTTGTCAAATAGCATCAATAAACGTATATTTGTTTTAAAGTTAATGTGAGACAGACAGCCACCGCCTATTGCAGCGAGTGTCGGCTAAGACTGCCCGAAACACTTCTCGAAAAAACCCTAAGACGGCTTGTATATAGCCAATACGAAGAAAGAAAGAGTACTCGAAAGTTACGTCATATTTGGCCAATAAGACTGGCCGGCACATGGTAATACATAGCTATAGGCACTCTTTAAAGATTTCGGCGGCCATTCTAAGGCCAATTTGCAGCGGGAGTACGACGCCAGCAAAACAAGTGGCTTGCATGGCAGAGTGTGAGAACATCGCCCGCAAGACTGACTATTTTTAGCTTAGGGGATTAAAGGTTTAATGACAAGTTTGAAACGAGGCGAGCGAACGCATGAAAACTCACAATACGGAAAACATTACATCAAATATTATATTATTCAACCAATAATTCATTTGCTTATGCGAAAGCTAGAACACGTCAATCTAAAACCTTATTTATTAATTCGTAAAATAACTTAATGAACTCTAAGATTTGGCTTATGGCAATTAATTAATTTAGGTGTTTAATGTCTAGTGAACACGTAAATGACGCTGTCAACCTTGCACCACCCTGACGTGGGCGACGAGGCGACGAATATATGGAACAAAGCGATTGCCTTCAATACCAAGGGTTGGAATTGCTAAACCGATAGAGAAATATCAAGTAGTATTATAACGAGTTTATCGTGAATGCAAGTACATAAAATTCGTTATGTAAATCACGCTGTTTTCGCTTTAAAATGGTTGCAATACCAAAACAAACTGAATTGAAAATATAAAGGCATCAGTTTATAGTTGCACACGTTATTTTAATCACTTTCCAGGCAAGTTTAGTATATATGCGATGTTTTGATTTAAACAAATACAACTGTCACTTTAAGCTTCCAGGTACGATGTGCTGGAGATAATTGGTGAAACAAAATTTGTAAGTAGCTCTAAAAAAAAAACAAAGACTACTTATAAAACACCATTTGAACAGGGAGTCGTACCGAACTCAAACCAAAACAAACTGAATGGGGGAGACGACCTGAAACTGAACCGAATATAGTTGTTCACTCCAACATGACGTCACAGTATATATTTACGGCACAGCATAAAATTTAGTGCAATTTTTTTCTTTTGTTTTGAATTTTATTTTTTTCACCAGTCCATCAATGTACACTACAGTATACAAACGAATTTTAATGAATATCGTAAAATGATTTACTTATTTTTACTTTTTTAATTAATGGGGTAAATATGAGGCGATAAAAATGTACATAAGAGAAGTAATCAACAAAAATGTGATATGGGCCACAACAATAGCGCGGAAGATGGAAGCAATACAACCTTGCCCATTCTTTACAAAATACGCAGTTATTTTTATTGAACCGGTTAAGTCAAACGGGTCGACTCCCTGCATTAAAACACTATATACTTTTATAAATAGCCGGAAGTTTAGTTTCCTGGTTAAGTCTATAAAGTTATATCAACAAAGTTTCTGCCAGAAACAACAAAGCATAAAGTTCAAAAATACAATATGTTTTTTTTAATTTTTTTAGTTCAAGGTTCCCACAATGTTGCCGCATTGCGGGCACTGGTGGGTAACCCTGTAGTTACTCTCCTGGATAAAGGGAATCCAGAAGCAAAGCCAGCACCCAAACACGCACAAAATCACGCAAGTGCTCCAGGCGTTGGACTTCAAGTTCTTTACAGTTTTGGTTGTGATTTCGCGATGACAGTTGGAGCATACTGTTTGTGCAGGCTTCCGACCCACAACTAATCGCGATGGATTTTGGAACACGACATGCTGCTGGGGTGGTTGCGTGACAACTATCGGCTGTTGAACTTGCATCGTAAATGCTGGTTGTTGTTGAATCACAACTTGCGGAGCCGGATTTTGTATGACAACATTCGAATGATGAGGTGGTGGGGCAACTGTTGGCTGCTGTTGTTCCACCACCATTTGTTTCATAGGTTGCTGTTGATTGTGTATTACAGCATTCGGAGTTTGAGGCAGTGGGGCAACTGCTGGATGCTGTTGTTCCATCGTTTGCTTAATCGGTTGGTGATTTTGTACAACGGCATTCCTATTTTGAGGATGCTGGCCAGGCTGTTGTTGTTGTGCCATCATTTGCTTAATCGGTTGTTGCTTTTGTACGGCTACATTCTTATTTTGAGTTGACTGGGCAATTCGTTCCCGTTCTACCACCATTTGCTTCATTGGTCGTTGGTTTTGTACCATAGCATTCGTGTGCTGAGGGCTCACCTTAGCCTTCAGCTTTGTTACAGTTTGTTTTTCTAGTTGCGCATCTTGTGCCCTTGGTACCGGGAATGCCGGACGCACCGGGATCGGTTGTAAATACTCTGTTGGATTGGCAGTTGCTGCTTGAGCTTTCTCAGATGCTGGTTGCTCCATCTCTGGAGTGGGTTGCAAATACTGTGTATCGTCATAAGGGTATGGAGGCAATGTTGGCGCTCCTGTTGATCGACCAGTTGCTTCAACGTCATCAGATGATGTTCGATGCGGTTGCACGGTCTGTACAATCGGTTGCAAATATTCTGTATCTTCTTCATGCTGGTATGGAGGCGGTAATAACTCTTTGGCAAAAGTATAATGGGCCATTGTTACTTAGTTTAAGTTAAACTAGTGAATATATAGTTTCCGTTTGGTGTAAGCCTATATAAAAACACAACAAACGAAGTGTAAGGAACGGGTTTAATTTATATTACCTTCAAACGTTTAAATTTGTTTGTTTGTTGTTAAGAACTGCTTCTAAATTTAAAGTCAATGTGTATTGTAAAAAATAAAACGAGGCTCTATTCTATTCGAATGGCAAGGGTAAACCTTTATTTAAAATAAATTAACGCGTCCGGCGTCCAAGGCTTAATTTATTTAATGCCTGTTTTTGTATAGGGTTTGATACTGTTCAAAAGAGTTAAAGGAAAAAAGTCACAATATAGTTTTACTTAAGAGAGGAATTTTTGGAATAACAATTTTGCGTACGCCGCACACTTTGTCGTTTCAGGTTTAAAACTCTAATATATTGGTGTGCAACTTGGGCAACTTCGTATCAGTCCCGCCAATGTAAATCATCCGACCAATCTTTTTAAGCTAAAAGGCTCTGTGCCTAAACTGAAATTATCACCACGCAAGTGTTTCGCTTCGCACGAATACATTGCGTTTTTAAACATGACCGGCCCTATACTCAAATTTTATCATTAACTGAATTAACACTTAATTTGTAATTGCAAAAATTCTGGGTCCGGCCATCATTGTCAGTTTTTATAAAACAATAAATAAAAACTGCACGTTTTTAAAACGAAATGTCAGTCATAATGTATTAAGGCCCGACGAACCCTTTAGCTTTGACCACGACTAGGAAAGTTTGCCGACCTGCTCTTTATGCTATAGCCAGCCAAGATTGTGTAACTTTGCCGACGCTGCGAAATACTGAAAAACTATCCATGTGGATTATATGCTGGCTTTAATACGTCTATAAGCATAGTGCACAATATACGAAATATCTTCCGGGAATGGTAGGTCTTATTATCCCATCAACGTGACAACAATTGCACTTTTTCAATAGCAGTTTCAGTTTCATGAAAGCAACAATCCAATTTACTGCGATGCTTTGTTAATCGAAATTTTCACTTAGAACAATGTAAGGCATGACAATGCAATAAATTTGCAAGCGTTTCAGTAAAAGAAAAGTCTACGAAAAAATTGTGCGTCATTAAGCCAGAAGTAGCCTACAACCATTGTCATAGTCAAATTGTCAAAAAAAGAGAAAACATTACTCCTAAATCACGAAACACAACTGCGACTTTATGTTTTTTGATTTTAGTTTATTCTTTTACCAAGTATGAATTTCATACAGACATAAATACATGCAAGAAATACCAGTAGGCGACAAAAAATAGGAACAAAGCGATTGCCTTTAATACCAAGGGTTGGAATCGCTAAACCGATAGAGAAATATCGAGTAGTATTATAACGAGTTTATCGTGAATGCACGCACATAAAGTTCGTTGTGTAAATCACGCTGTTTTCGCTTCAAAATAGTTGCAATGCCAAAACAAACTAAATTGAAAAAATAAAGGCACCAGGTTAGCCGTGTAGACGATATTTTAATCAATTTTACAACAAAAGTTCAGTATTTATGCGATGTTTTGATTTAAACAAACTCAAATTTCACTTGAGGCTTACTATACGTATACGGAGTCGTACCGAACTGGAACCCAAGTTTTATAAATACATACGTTTTGCGTTAATTTTATTCCAACCGAAAAATACCGAATCGTTTTTTTGAAAAAAAATAAGGAGTCGACTTGAAACTGAAATATAGTTGTTCACTCCAGCATGACGTCACAGTATGTATTTACGTCGCAGCATAATACTTATAGTGCAAATTCTTTCTTTTGTTTTGAATTTGTCACCCGTCCATCAATGTACAGTGTACACTACAGTATACAAACGGATTTTAATGAATACCGTACAATGATTTACTTAGTTTTACTTTTTTAATTAATGGGGTGAATATGAGGCGATAAAAATGTTCATAAGAGATAAACATACTGTACACGCTATACAAACTACAAATCCAACAATGTCTTATTTACGGTAATCAACAAAAGCGATATGGACAACAACAAAAGGGGAAAAGATGGAAGAAAAACAACATTGCCCATTATATAAATAAAAACATGCAATTATTTTTATTGTTAAACGTTTTTATAAATAACTGTCTATTTTTATTATTTAAACTTCTTAAATTTATTTTATTAGTAAAACTTTCTAAAATTTATTGTTTACGCCATAGATTAAACCAATGCTCCGCAACCGGTGTGCCGCGGCACACTGATGTGCCTCGAGACCATGTCAGGTCTGCCGCGACGGTTCCGTAGGTGTTAGGAATATAAATATAGGCGACGGCAATTATTGTCAACATTTAAACCAAAGTTGAAAGAGAAATAATACTTATTAATGGCATTTTGTGTTTGGTGAGATTAATCTTGCTACCCAAAAAGGGCACATAACTACAAAGCACAATTGTCAGATAATTTTTTGAATATGCTAGTAAAAGCCCTCGATGTTTTCTATCCGGGATTGCAAGGGGGTACAACTTACAGGACTTTGGCCGGGAACACACAATGGGACCTACAAAGTAACCATATCTAAATCAGAATTTACAGCGCCATAGTATCGAGACCAACGACATAATAAAGCCAAATAGGCAGTTATCAGCGACAGAATAAGATTTAAAATCGTTTCAAAAAGACATAAACCCGCCAGAATAAGTATTAATTTCATCGGAATACGGCTCATAATGGCCTAAATAACCCCTGAAACTGTAGGGAGAGGGAATGGGCGATCGGGGGTCATCAGTGGCATCGAATGTTTTAGTGTCGACGTTTCGGCGCTCTAATTTGGACGCCCTTGGGGCGCCATTGTTTTGGCATTGCGTTGTTTGCCCCTGTTTGTGGTTAGTGTTGGGTAAGAAATTAAGTTAGAGTTGGAATATTAGGGGAGTTATTGATAAATTTAGTGGTGGGGATTGGGGCTAGGTAAGAGGTTGTATAGGCCTTGTCTTATTGAGGGTGTGGGACTGTAGGTATTAGCCCTATTTTGGTCTTATTCCAAACTGTGTTTTATTCCGACGTTAATGTTGTTTTAATTGCGGTCTTATGACTGAAGTCCCTTTAGTCGTCTTAAGATATTTTAGGAACACCGTAAAACTGCAAAATCAGACTATAAAATTAATGTGAGTTAAATTTCAGGCGCCTTCGGCGCGTTTAATCATAATTAGCACCTTTTTCTCTGGGCAGCCTACAATATTTTGCGTTTTGTCTTTTGTCAATCGTCATATATTTCGTAGGTGTGCCGCCGATTTTTTTAGCTCTGTTGGTGTACCGTAAGTAACAAAGGTTGCGGAGCACTGGATTAAACAACACTTTGTGAGTATTATTTACGATAACAACACTAGTTACAAACTGAACCCGAACAGTAATATGGTTTGAAAACAACCCTGGAGCGGACCGGAGCTAAACGTGAACTTTTAAAATGCTCTGAACCGAAAATGAAATTGGATTTGAAAAAAGAAATCTTGAACCCGAACCTAAACCGGTTTAGTCAAACGGTAAATCTTTAAAGTTCTAACAACAAAGTTTATGAAAGAAACGAAATATTGAGTTTAAAAAGTACATATATGCCATTATAATGTACATTATACATTATAATGTTTTTTGTCATATGTTATTAGTGGAAGGTTCCCACAATGTTGCCGCATTGCGGGCACTCGTGGGTAACCGTATAGTTATTCTCTTGGATGAAGGGTATCCAGCAGCAAAGCCAGAACCCAAGCAAGCACAAAATCACGCAAGTGCCCCAGGCGCTGGACTTTAAGTTCTTTACAGTTTTGGTTGTGATTTGGCGATGACAGTTGGAGCATACTGTTTGTGCAGGCTCCCGACCCACAGCTAATTGCGATACATTTTGGAACACAACATGCTGCTGGGGTGGTTGCGTGACAACTATCGGTTGTTGAACTTGCATCGTAAATGCTAATGCCGCCGGCGCCACAGACCTAATTTATTTATAATGCCTGTTTTTGTGGGGTTTGTCACTGCTGAAAAAAGTTAATTAGAAGAAAGACATTATAACCTACGCCGCACAACTGTCGTTTCAGGTTCAAAACTATTATATATGGGTCGGTAACTTTAGACCGGCGGACCGGATCTGACCCGCCAATGTAAGTCTTCCGCCCCGCCACATATTTGACAAACTGGGCGTAAAAGGTCATTTTTAGTAATGCACTTTTGTCTATTCCAGGGGTGTCCAACAAGCGGCACGCGTGTCACATAAAAAAATGGCACGCAAGCCCTTCAAAAAATATCTAAAATTGTTATTTAGCCAATTGCCCAAAAAGCTCAATTTGTTATTTAGCCATTGTCAAAAAAATATCAAGTTTGTATACAGCCAATTGCCATTGTTTGTTCACAATACCAAACAATCGCCAAACCACGACAACCAACAATTACTTCTGATATAGTAACATTATACTGTGTAGAGGCTAGCATTCACAGAATTATATAGCTTGGTGTGAAGGAACAAAAGTCAGCCCACCGAGAGACACTTTGATGCAGTGATGCGCATTTCTACTAGACCAGGCGTGTCCAACATGAGGCACGACCTAATAAAAAATGGCACGCAAGACCCCCAAAAATATTGCCAATTGTCAAAAAAGCTAAATTTGTTATACAGCAATTACGACAACGAACAATTCCTTCTGATATTATAACGCTCTACGGCTTTTATTTTTTGTATAACTTATAAGATAAAAATTGACACGCCGGCATGTTTGAGTTGGACACCCCTGGTCTATTCTAACAATACCTACATGCATTTTTATTTTGTTTATACATTTATTATGTTTGCGATTTCAGGCAATCTTTTTAAACTAAAAGGCGCTGCGCCTAAACTGAAATTATCAACATCGTATGTCTAAATCTATTTTATTACGATTCGCACGAATTCATTGAGTCTATTAATTAAACCTTCGCGACCCAACAAGAAGCACTGCTCCAGCCAACTAATATTGTGTAACTTTACCGACGCTGCAACATACTGAAAAACTATGACTTTAATATGTCTATAAGTGTAGTGCACGATTTACGAAATACCTTCCGGGAATAGTAGTATTATTCAATCGGCGTGACAGCAATTGGGCTTTTTCAATAGCAGTTTCATTTTCATTAAAGCAACAATACAATTTACTGCGATGCTTTGTTAACTCAATCGAAATTTTCACTAAGAACAATGTAATGCATAACAATGCAGTAAATTCGCAAGCGTTTCATTAAAAGCTCAGAGAAAAAATGTGCGTCTTCATTAAGCCAAAAGTAGAACCATAGATTAATTATATAGATAAAGTCAAATTGTTTCAAAAAGAGAAAACATTACTCCTATATCACGAAACACGACTGCGAGTTGTTATCGTTTTGGCTTTTAGTTCATTCTCTCATCAAGCATGGTTCGAAAATTTTTGGGCAGGGTAAGACTTACAAAATACTGAGTCTACCAATATCATATATCTCTAAAAATCTATTTTAACGACGCATAGGATTCGCGCGAAATGTGAAAAAATAAATTAAGCTGGACTTTCTCTCTGTATACATCCAGGGTCAACACAGCGCTAAACAAATAAAAAAAATATTTTAATTTTGATGGTGCTATAATTTTTGGGCTTGCTCAATGGCAGGATAAGGGTTAAAAAAACCTCGCCTATGCAAAGCTATGTACAAACAAACAATTACATTAGTATTTTTATTGGTAATAACTAATAATAAATGGTCGTACAACTTAGGCGTCAAATGAAATTTGCACAAACTAAACATAGCGAGCTATTACTAACATTTTTAACACTTCGCATTATCATCAAATATAAATGAAATTTTATAAATCGGAAACAGGATGACCGGCAGCGCAAGTTATGTTAAACTCAGCGAAAATTTTTGAACAAACACTTTGCAATAACAGACTTTCAAGTTTTGGCGCAAACCTGGAAACTACTAAAACAAAACAGATTCAGTTTATTTGAAATTTAGGCTTTACGAAAACACATAGCACGTGAAACTAGCATAAGGGTATTTTGTCCGCGTTGTTGGAGAAAATTTGCCTAGTCAAAGGCTACAGACGCGCGTCACTTTTTCTGCATATATTTACCTAATAAAGGCAGGGCGCCAAAAATAAAACGACCATTAGTTGACACTGCCCAAAGCAACGTTGCAGGACGGACAAGAGTGGTTGACCTTGTAATAGCCATCCATGACGAAAGGAATCCAGCAACACAAGAGGCCTCCGAAAAAGCACAGAAGCAAGGCAGCCGTATAAGCTTCCGATTTCAATTCTCGTACGGTCCTCGTCTCTACTTGTTGTCCACAACTGTGGCAAACGATGTTTACTGAATTCTTTGATGTTATGATCGGAGCAGCTTGGACCACTACTGTGCTGCATGCGACCGGCGGAGCCTGAACGTAAGTTACTGTGGGCGGTTGCTGAACCGGATAAGGTTGACTAGGCGAAGGTGGTGCAGGCTGCTGGTAGTGGGTGGGAGATGGCTGCGGACTGGCCTGGCCTGGGGGTCCGCTGTAGGGTGGTGGCATCAGTTTTCCTTGTTCTTCCATGATATGTTAAGGGCGTGATCTCCAAATGCACTTATAGTTGTAAAACACCTTAGCGATAAACGGGAAAAGTGTTATAGGCCATATCTGTTGTATGCAGCCGAGGAATTATATGGTATAACGCTACTGTGAAACTATTAATCTTAACCTTAATAGTCTGTATAGGTTGTTACAAGTCAATGTGATACCTGATACGGGGCATAGGAATTTAGTAGAGTAAAACAGCATATTTCTTCCATTTGGTTTGTATTTTTACATTACATCTGTCCATTTAAGTTGTTGCAAAGGTTTTGTTGAATAACAAACGCGTCATTATGGTTCTTTGGTGAAGTATTTGTTCATCTTCCCAACCTAGGTCACGTTATATATAGTTTTACTATTATTATAATCATTTATTCTTCGTAACAATCTTAAGATTTACTATCACAAGTATATTGCTTTTCACTCATGTGATCTAATTCACTACTGCAGTGTTTCACAAACTTTTTTTGGCTTGCGGCACCCTACAGAAATTATAAATAGTTCGCGGCACCCATGCTCGTAACTCAACGATCAGCACCGTCTAATCACACTATACCAGTTTACAAACACTGTAATAGGGCATTTTTGTACTAAAACAACGCCAACACAGTAGGTCCTTTATACAGTACGTGCTGGCGAAACACTGACGTGACCTCACATTTCCATAAGTTAAAAACTTCTGCCGTCAACATATTTATCAAATCGATTTTTCACTGTTATATTTTTCAACAACTATAAACTCTAAATAAGTAATGTTTACCTAAAAAGTAATGGAAGCACCCGAGTGACCCGACTACTATTTGTCAGTCTCTCAATACTCCAATTAAAGCTTAAACAACATACCAATGGAAGTAGGATAAACAGTGTAGGTAGAATGCACCGGAATGAATGTATCCGGTGTATGGTTTGTTGAACGTTCTTACTGTTATTGTTAAACCAACACCTAAGTAGCTGATGTTACCTTAATTGGATTTAACAAATGCTGATTTGCCCGCCTGAATCCAACCCTCCACATTCGTTCGTATAAGACCTTGTATTTACAAATAGGTAACAAGCCGTTAATAACGTCTGGCGAAACTCAATAAAAACCTTGAGCTAAAACATAATATTACGAATTTATAATTGTTGAAAAAACTTTTAATTACTTGCAATTTATTATTTCAGGTTGAAATATTTAAGCAATGTTTTAAAAACAAAAGACTCTATTCGCCATAATCTACAACAAGCGTAGAGATATGTTGCAATGTTAATTAGATATATTTTTTATTTGCTAATTATATGTTGCTTTTATTATGTTGCGTCATTCCGAATGTGGCGCTGGAATCTTTCATTGAATGATTAACTCACAATCGAATTTGAAGTGCCAATGGGTTTATACATTTATAACCTACAATTGTATTTTTATTACCTCCATGATGCAGAAACTTCCCCAGGTATAGACCGCGGTTGCGTGACCAGCGTAACACGTTTTTTTGGAAAGTTTGATACATCACGAACAGAGATGATGATAAACCTATAGATATGACTAGGCTTACCATACGTCCTGATTTGGGCGTGATAGTCCCTATAGGAATTCAAAATAGTAATATACTACTTGTAAAATAATTATTAATTCTGCTGTAAACATAGGCAGTCTCAATCCGGTTTAGGTTCGATTCGTTAGTTATCTACAAAGAGTCTGCTATTCAAGTTTTACATGCTTTCGGTGCCGTTTGCCTATTTGCATTTCGATTATATTTTTTTCCAAAATTACAAAATTTTGCGGTACACAGTTTAAGAATCACTATAGGTTGTGACGTAATTTGCTTGAGTATACTTTTTCTTCGACAGGTTCGGCTACGGTTCGGGATAAATAACTCGAAACCGGTTCATAAAGATCCGGTTCGACTTCTTAATTCGTCGTAATCAACCGGAATATATTTAGTACCATTTTAATTGCACATTCAAAAAATATGGCAACCATACATGGCGAGTAACAAAAAGTATCCTAATCTATTATATCTAAATTATTATTTTTTTTTAATATTGTCGGTGGGTATGTAATCCAAATACCCAACCATGCGAGATAAACAATACGTTTCCGTTGTTCAAATTAATAATTTATTTTTTCTCAATCCGGGTTAATGATTGACCCTGCGCTCTTACGTGTTGATAAACTAACAATGTTATCAATTTTAGGATTCGTCTCAACAAGTGACGGGCGCCAGAACTGGGCAGTTACAATATACACCACAGCTTAACATGTTAACAGAAAAGAGGTTTTTATTGATCACAGAAATGTTTTTTGGGTTGGAGAGAATGTTATTTACACGCGTGTAAGATTTAGTAAAATAAGATATGTTTCAGGCTAGGATTTTTAATATTTAAACGGTCACCTAATAATATTGTAAGTTACCGAAGAAACAACTATAGCACTAAGGTTTTTGAGAAATATATTGTGAGTTTATAATTTCCTAGTTTGTTGTACGACTACGTTTAATTAACATTCGATCGTGAGGTCATGATTTTACAATCAGACTTGCCCGCTGGAATTGTAACTTAACAAAAAATGCGATAGAGAAAGTAGAAAATAATAATTCTCATAAAGGGAGTTTACCTTGTTACAACCTATGCATGATGTCAGAAAACCTCAAACGAATGTCGAGGTCACAAACCGCGTGGCACAATCATAAGATGCTAAACGTTACGATTTAACTAATACAACTTGTAAAACATGTTTTAGTAATAATGGAAAATACTGAACTTTTTTTTTTCTTTATTTTTGAGTTTATTATATCTTTTATTGGTTTATATCTCTCTAATTTAACGACCAAAATAGGCATTTTCGGTAAATTTTTTGTTAAAAGGGAAAAACTTAACCGACGCCAAGAATGAACCAGCTACCGCCGCCATCGTACGATGAGTCAAACAGTCAACAAATGGGCGTCGGTGGGAATCAAAATGCTCTTCCCTACCCGAACAAAAACTTTCAGCCAACCCCGACACAATACCAGCCGTACCCGCCTCAGCCAATGCAGCCAATCGGGGTAAACCAGCAAACGGTGGTGATTGGACAGCAGCCACATCCCATGTATCCACAAGTGGTTGTTCAAAATGTTCAGGTCGCCTTCGGCAGGCAACCAGCCTCAGTGATTTGCACCAAGTGCTCGCAGAGTATCGTGACCCACACCAGCAAGGAGATGACAGGTGACGCGCAATGCTGTATGTGCGTTCTCTGCATATTCACTGGCTGTCTGTGCTGCTGGATACCCCTGGTAATGGACAGCAGTTACGTCACCAGGCACCACTGTCCAAAATGCCGAGCGCATCTGGCGACGGTGGCGAATTAATCGTTAACCGAAATTAAATGATGCTGAGCAAACAATGTAACATTTTTGTATTTCCAAATGTTAATTCAGCTTTTCAAACACTGTTTTGTTTGTCATATAACCTTTGTTCAAGGTAAAAGGTAAAAAAGTTATTCTTCGTACTAAAATTTATTCTTTTTACTTCGCTGCAATGCTGTGAGTAATTTCACTTTGGTGACAACCAAAATCAATTACATCATTTTACCAATTAATGTACTTTTACACATTAGAAATAATCCACGACGTCATAGTAATCAACAAACTATAGTTGTTGTGCAACGATTCTCGATAACAATAAAAATCACTATTGATCTACCTACATGAAGAATATAATCATTAGGCCTGTACAGTAAAAATGCGGTGTTTGCCCTAGGAAATGGTTTTCGAAAAACAAAGTAAAAGAAAATGCTATACCAATGTTACATGGGATCACTTATTTAGATCCGTTAACTAGTTATGCTGCCAGAACTAGTAGTCCTATAGTAAATTCTTTTTAACCCTTGATTTACCTCACCGTTTAGCCTGGATAGTCCCTGTTTTAGGACATATAGCGTCCCGGTTAGTCAAACAAAAAATCACGCAATGACAGTTGGTCAGCCAACATTGTCCTTCACAATATGGTTATCAATTTGCTGCAGTTGGCCACTTAAGCTTAATTTCTCAGCTGGAGGTATGCCGGATTTTGTTTGTGTTCTTTCTATTTGTTTATATTGTCCAGCGGCTAGAGCAATGGTCACTGACATGCGGCACAGGTGGCATACACGTGCGCACCTTTTATTTGCCCGCGACGCATATATTATGTACTTTGGAGTATATAATATTTCAATATCTTACGGTAAATGTATTAGTATTTTAAAACCTATAGCAAATTGTCAGCGATGAGTTTAAAACTACCATTTGATGGACTCGCTACCGGTACTAGGCTTTATGTTTATGCTTATTACCCATTCATAACATTTTTATGGATGCGGTTTAAATAAAAGCAAACAGGCCCTAAATGGTCGGGTATTATTATCTGTTGCATTGTTTAAATTAATGTGTCCAAAAAGTTGTTCTACTTTTTATTGTAAAAAATGGGCTATCGTAAAATAACTTAAGTCCCGTCCAAGTCATTTACTGCCAAGTCATTATACAAATTATAAACGTTAAAATATTAAGATTGTTGAACTTGCCCGATTATGAGCAATAACTCAACTAAAATAAACAAAGCGCAACATATAGCAAGCAAATTGTTTTACACCTGATTTCATCCCAGCTTTATTTTTTACTTAATAACTATAAAGTCCAAGTCCAGTCATATGTTCAAAAGACTCAAGTCAAGTCAATTCATTTAAAACAGTCTTCAGTGCACTTAAGTCACAAGAGGTCGTTTAAAGGCAGGTATAATTACATAAACATTACATAAAGCTTCGTTAAAATATCCTATTACTCTAGGTTTGGCGGTACAAATATGGCTAATATTGAGACGGATTTTTGAAATTCCCACCGCAATTAATTAAAAGAAAATGGGGTTAGACATGATTTTCCCGTCAAGTCATTATCGATAGGAAAGTTGGAAGCTAGCCTAAAATATGGAGCCTCCATCAAAGTTGCTAGTCAGAGAGCTAGATACAGAAAACTTATTGCGAACAATTAAATGTTAGAAATCACAAAAAAAACATAAAGGCCCGCTTAGGCTTAGTTACAACGATTATATTCCTATCGGTTGACCTGATTTAGATTAAAGGCCTCTATTAAATACTTTAAAACACAGTAAATTATGCAATTTTATCATTCAAAGGGGGGTAGGATATGCAAAATCCAAGAAAGTGATTTAACGTTAAAACGACAGATTGTTTCTTGATGATCGTAATACGCATTTCCCTAACGCAATCAATCCACTATGGATGCGCAACTACCGCATACTAAGTAGGCTCATAAACGTATATCCGTTTACACGAACCTACATGCAGCCTGTCGGGGGAAGAAAAAGTCCGATTTGATAGGTCAAGCGAAGCACGTTCACAAGATGCGAAAGCCGTGCTAAAAAAAACTCGTGCCGCGTGTTGTCTTGCGAGAGGGGCTTTTGAAAGGACACCGCTTAAAGGAACGTGTAGGAGCACTGCGTGATTTTCCACCAGAATGACATTTTCGATATTGACAGCGGAGTGCGGTGTGATCGATCGACCCTGGTGGAACGGAAAAGATTTTTGTGCTTTGGTAGCCAAATCAAAACAACTCGTGACCACGCAGAGTTTCCAACTCAAGGAACTTAGGTCCCAGCCTCGCGAAATCCAAATCGCCTTGGCAAAGAGCCACAGCACGCCACGACTTGCGTTGGCCCGGGTACAAAACAATCAATTACTCATTTTTGCTGCGCTTTTTTGTCTTTTTCTGGGGTCACCCCATCTTTGACACGCCCCTGGTGGGTAGGTCGTACATATACGAGGTTTGCTTGCATTACATTATTAAAAGTATGCATAAAAATTACAAACTTTAAAATATACACTGTGTGTAAAAGATATGCACATTTAATAACAATTAAGCGGATAGTTTTGCTACAATTACGGTGATCGCGGGTATACTTAATACTGGACTAACGTTTAGCCACACTGATTAGTTTTTAGAGCCGGAAGTAATTAAAAATGTTTTAAGTCGACATACCTAAAGCTATATGTGGCAAAATTGAAAAATAAACAAACACTTCAAAATGATAATGGTTATCACTTGTTGCCGAAATAATACTGAACCTTATAAGTAAAAAGTAGAAAAAAATTAGTTTCGTGTCAAAAGTGTCCCTGTAGCGACCAGCAATAGCGCCAAACGCAAAAAGTGACGACAACCTAGTAAAGTAAAACAGATACGACCTTTTGGAAAAGTGTATATAGCAACAATCCTAACATTCGGTGACGAAAGGCTAGATCTGCCCGGCAACCACTTATGCGGCAACTGTAAAAAACACCTCGGATTAGAGCATTAGACTAATAAACCAAATAGGTCTACAATATCGCCAGCCGTTTGCAGTCTACTAAGTAACTCTGTAAAACGTATAGAACGTTTTCGCATTTGAACGCTCATCCATTCTAAGAAAACGATTGGTTTGGGGAATTTATCTGGCCAAATTATATTTTAGCTTAATAACAGTCAAAATGCCCGCTTGTCTCTGAATGAAAGATTGCCTTTGTCGCGAAAAAGCATTTCTTTGGTTTTCGGTCGGCCGTTAAAAATCAATTAACTTGCACGTTTTTTACCATCATCGGAAACGGGATTGTCACTGAAGCAGGGAGAAGAATTTTCCTCGTTAGTCTTTTCGTCTGGAAAGTTTGCTGCGTTTGACAAACATCTGTGGCCAAGAAAAAACGGAAAAAAGAAAGTGATGTCTCCACTGCCTTTCTAGCCTTGGTTGAGTTTATAAACGAGAATGGCATTAAGGATTAGGACGCGGTTACTCATTCATTAAACTTTGCTAGTTAAGGTTGTGTTTATAGGCTAATCCCTTTGAAGAGTTGTTTTATGTCGAAACAAGAATCTATAGCTGGAAAGACAGCTTGTTTCCTTCCTCATAAACGTCACGAACGTTATAGTCTGACATGCAGTGGTGTTTAACGTTTTTCTCAAAAAAGTTTTGTCGGATAAGACTTCCGCTGTTTATTGCTTCGGGGAAATTAGTCACTGGACCTTTTCTCTGAGCGGCCCTGTAGCTAAAATAACCCCAAGAAGATTTTTGCAGAAAACCTAATTATTCTGCATTTATACACCACAGGCGCGTTTAAAATAGCCCCAAATTATCGTTTTTGTTACGAAACGTAGTGAAGGTTTAGTAAACAAACAGTTCACTGACTTGTTAAAGATGTTGTCGGCCAAAGTACTTCAGGTAATCTCTGTGTGCGCGGGGTTGCTGGCAATCGCTCTTAGCCTTGCGGCCGTTACAACACAAGACTGGATCAAGGTAAGCAAATTACACACATATTACCTGTCTTATAGAATTGTTTAAATATTTTTTACTATTAGCAAAGTTTTGTTTAGGAAAAACATTTTCAGCGAAAACAATCTTGGTGTTTGCGTAACCTATAAAAATTTTTCTGAAAACGAAATAACGGTAGCACTGGCATCCGTTTGTTTGCAGGTATGCAATGAAGGATCTGGGTGCTATCATCTTGGACTACATTTTTACGAATATCTATCAATGAAAATTACAAGTAAATACATATTTTAGAAACTTATTTACAAATGTGAATGTTAATAATAGCTATTCTAGACGCCTAATGTAAGCTGTTGAAAAACGATTATGTTGCTCTTTTTAATTTTGAAGCAAAGCGGGGCATAATTACAGATAGGCCAATACTTCTTCACAGAAAAATCAAAATAGGTTTATATGTGTTCTGTATTAAAAACTGTGATTTGTTGGAATGCAACTTACGATAAATAGATGGGCTTACTTGCTCTGCGAAATTTAAGCTTGATTGTACAAAAATAGTCTATATTTTTAATTCTAGGGCCTTCTCGAAACACCCGAAACGACATATTTTAACCACAGAAATTTTAATCTAATGTCGGAAATAATAGCGAAAAACAGCAGCGAAAAAAGCTTTATCATTGCATTTTTAGTCGTTTGCAGCGCATCGGGCTAAAAATATAGTCCCGTGCTTTGCTTACCAGCCTACTAGTCAATATTGACATCAATTAGTCAACATATAGCATCAACAAATCCTCCCTCTATTGAGTATAGGGGCGGACGCATGGAACAAGAACGGACAATCAATCGGCGATGACGGAGTCATGAACGCGGCGGGGGCCTTAATGCTCTGCGCGGTCGCGTTTCTCTTCATCGCCACTTGCTTCGTGATGCTGAACGCTTGCCGGATCTGGATGGGGCGTAATTCGTCCACGTCGCTTCACGTGGGAGTCGTGCTACTGTCATTTGCAGGTGAGTGATTGATGTGCGAAATGCCATTCTGATAACTGGGTCGAGGGGTTAAACTTCAAGAATTTTCTGTCGTGAGATGCACCTTGTTACGTTGAAATGACTGTCAATTGACCAGTCGTTTTAATGTGACAAAGGCCTCTGTATGTTGAAAATAAATGTTTTCGAGTGGCCAAACTAACTTAGAATTTCAATTAATGTGCCTTTGTAAAACAAATTGCATAACATTAGACTGCGAATTTCCTTGTTTTCACAACACAATACTACAAAATACCAATGTTTACTTTGTAAATAAAAGCTTTTATAAGAAAGATAACGACGCTATTCCATAAATGTCGACACACGCGTATATAGCGCAGTGCATGGTTCTTAACATCTTGGCGGATCACACACAATGGCTATATCTAATTTTACTTACGTTTAATGAAGGCACAAAATTGAAGCGCTAGCCACATATTTTTTATAAGTCGAGAACGTGGAAAAGTTAGAATATAACTTAATTGCAGCCGCGATTACACTAGCGTTACATTGATAGCTTCGTATAATTCGCTATATGGCACTCAAGACGCTATATGGCAAAATACTGTAGTAGTTGTACCGCAAGTTGATAACTTCGATCTTTATATGTCGAATATCTGAAGTTATTAGTATACAGATTAAGGTTAGTGATAGGCTTTCTTCTGATTAGGGGTGCAGAGTCGGTTAAAAATAACCGAGTCCGGCTCAGACTCTACTTTATGTAACTAAATACGATGAATATATTCAACAATCCACAAACCACGTCATATAATTCATTCACTCACAATGCATAACTCTTTGTAAACTTTTACGAACGATTGACTTCTCGCAGTTGTCCTAATGCTGATCGGACTGATCATGTTCACGAGCAATCAGAAAGTGGTGGTGGTGGAGAAGCCTACTGAGCCGGCGGCCAGCCTTGCGCCGATCGAAGTCGACATCGACGACCTGCTACCCTTGCCCACTGGCGAATCGCCTTCGGAGGACGATCAGGAGATTGACGACCTGTACAACTACTTTTTCAACAATGACGACTTGGGATCCCGGAGGCGACGAGACCTGACGAAGATGGACGAGGCGACGTTGAGTTTCGGCAATTCGTTCCGCTTGGCCTGGGTCGCGTTCGGCATGATCTTGATCGCCCAATTCACCGCCCTGCTGGCCGCTTACTTCTTGCGAGCGCCACACGAGGAGGAGGCTGAAGAGAAGAAGCGGAAAAGCTCCAAAGTCACGATCGTTGCCTGATCGCAAGTCAGCAGTAAAGTGATATTTCTGTGGAAACAGCGTTTTTGTATATTTTTGTTTTGACGTTCCAACGCGGATAAGATTTGACGAAGTTAAACTGTAACGGCGGTACACTTTCGGTAAAGCGTTGCTACAAACACACTTAATAGCAATGTACATAGGCCTACCCATGATTGTATGACAATTGACGAGTTATGGTATAAAAACCTGGTAAAATCAGTAGTGTTTTGTTTGTCATTTAGAGGTCGCAGTTTCAAAAGATTGCCCCAACTTTGGATGCCTATAGGACCTTGTTGCAAAATTCGTCTCACGTTGAACAATTATACTATATTAAGTACGACGGTCCAACAGTTCAAGTCGAACACGAAAGTTCTGTAACATTTTTATTTAAATGTATGCTTGATGTGTTTTGGTACACCTTTTATTGGTTTGGTTTTATATTGTTTAAAAATCAAATCTCACGCTATTAAATCTTCGAAATGAGTAGTTATGCCCAAGGCAACCCTGAAATACTTGATCCATAATCTATTTTTTTATTAACTACGCCCTACGGTATCCTGATGTGTTAATTGATATCGCTCACTGATTATAATTTCTACGACTCACGGTTATATTTTTCAATCGGTAATTAAACATTGATTAAGTCACCCTTTATGGATTTAAAAAACAACATTGTACACATATCTTAAGGTAGTTTTGTTTTGTTAGTGTTGCCTTTAGATTACCTTTGCATACAACTGAAAAACTGTTCCTTTTTCTGATTGAAAAGTTGAGTTCTGTATGATATTTTGAACGTATGATTCCAAATCGCTATTTGTACAAAGAATACAATTCACATAAATGTTTGATTCGTTAAAAGTTTTTACAACGCAAGTGTTTTAACTTGCAATCATCTGAAGTTCTAGTAAGGCCAACATGCGACATTTATCATCATATTAACGTTCTTTGAAATGTTTATAAATTGTGATTCGTCGACTGCTAAAAATGTTTTGCTAAAGCAAAAGGCGTCTGGCAAAATAGAGTCTGTTTACAGTGGCTAATACGCAATGTTTGTTCCCAATTTGCGCTAGCTTGTTAGTATTTCTAGATTTTTTTCTCTCGGTACATCGTGAACCACGTCTTGTCGACGATATTACGTTTATTACAATTTTTTTTTATTAAAATTATCGTTTATTAATTTTCTGAACAGCGTTTCATGTTTTACAGACAATATTTCCGTTCAGACTGATTGCAACTACCTACTGTTATAACGATCCTTACGATGAGAACTTTCACCTTTTGATCAAGGTTTTAAATTTACTACATTCAAAGTTGTTAGGCTGATCAATAGACTTTTCTCGATGAACAAAATAAGTGATGAAAAAACACACAAACAGTCAACGATAAATAAATCTGTAATGATTTAAAACAAAATTTACAATTGTGCGAAGCCCAAATTAATAATTCTCGCATAAACAAATAAATTATAATAATAAAAAAGCAACGATTACACTAAGGCAATAATTTATAGGAAAAAAACAAACCAAAATGATTTTGCGTACGGTACTACAGCACTATCCATCTATAAAAACTGTCAGCACCTTTATTACAACTGAACCATTACCTGTACACAAGACTGAGGTCCCCATTTTTTGCACAGGTTGGTTTTTGCAGGCTAAATGATTTCGATAAGACTTCCAAAAGAAACACGGGATAATGGTATTTTAGTAACAACATTCACAATAAATGAAAGCAATCTATAATTGAAAGTATAGTTATTTTAAACGCTCAAACCTAAAAGTAGAATGTTTCTCAGTTGAATTATCACCTAGCTATGCGCATATTTCACCTATAGCTTTGCGCATAAAAAATCCATTTACTGTTAAATAAAATCGATCCCCAAAAGCGCGTCAATACCTCAATGATCGCTTTGCGGCTTTATGCACGGCCGGATCGAGGCGCCAGATTTTGTGCTGGCCCTTAACCGGCAACTTCAGGGTCAGTTCGAGGGGGTTCTCGCACACGAATACATACGGCGAGCCGGAGTCGCCACGCGGATACTGCCTTGCGTATTCCTCCTGTTCAAGTACGTCTTTAACGTGCACGCACCCGAGCAGGCAGCCCACCGGGTATTCCGTGGGCAGGTCGGGCATCTTCTCACCAGGGATGCCCCCACGCCGCCACCCCACCTCGTGTTGGCTTTCCACTTGCGATACTTCGTCGTCGTTCGGCTTCTTGGCGGCGGCCGCGATCCAAAGGCGACCGCGGTGCTTCGAATACCTGAAGGGCAAATTACAGTTTTGAACGTTTTCGCTAATCTGAATTCACGGTTGAGTTTTTTTACCTTAAACCCCCATTTTGGTGGCCTGATTAGTTGAATACATTTTGGCTAACTTGTTTTATTTTTTTCATTCATTTATTTACGAAGATGGTTAATATGCAATAACTGTAATGGCAAGCATAAATAAACAAGTATGCATAATCAACTTCTGTGACAGTGAAACATTTTAGGTAAAATTGCATATGAATAATAATGCGATTTAAAAAATATAAATAATATATAGTTAACATCATTTCATATATTTTTTACATTAACGTTTCATATATAATATTTGTTCTTAAAAGATAACAGAAAGGCAGTGTAAAGTATTTTTTTTGCAAAAGGGAAAATAGCATTTCTTCCTCTTTTTCAACCCCCTAAAATACTTACCACAGTATGGCATCTTTTATTTGTGAAAGTTTACATATTTGGATTTGCAGCTGACTCTTGCCATGGCAAAAAACACCTGAATTTTTTTTTTCGATCAGTAGAACATTAGTAATATAAATATTATAGAGAATCTCACCAGCTTCTGCCTTCATCCCTTTTGATCCCACGAATAAGGAGAGAAGCCCAGGGTTGGTGCATGCTGAGACACAGCCCCGGATCTGACATTTCCAGCAGTTGGGGGTCCTGGAGTCGGTTATTTGAATTGGACCAAGCCCCTTTCAGTTTTGGTGCAGTCCTGTCTTGCTCCTGAGTGTTGGAAATAAATAAGGGCTTTGGGCCTGTGATGGTTGGGTTAACCAAACCACCTTCAAAGTCTTCCCAGTTTATACTTTTATCCGTTTCATCCTGATGAAATTCTTGATCATTGCTGTCGTCTAAAAGACTTTCGTCTTCTTCAACCACTCGCCTTCCTGCAAAATCCAGTGTTACCTGAATACAAATCGAAAAAGATATGGTTATGTGGATGACATTGAGCAAATAATTACTTTTAAACTATTCTACTAAGCAGGTAACCTTGTTTTTATCCGCTTATTATTTTAGGTGTACATTGATAGCAATGTGGTTAGAGCAATTCTTAACCTTTTTTGTATGTTTTACCCTTTGAACAAAAATGAATATCAAATTTACCCCCAATATAAAAAGTGGTGCTCATATATTAAAAAACAAAAGTAACAAATTAGCCACTGCGCTAGTAGCCCTTGCTCTTTGCCAACAGTTTTAAAATAATGCACAACGAATATCAGATACATGTATGCAAAGCAGAGAAGCCACTTCGCATAGGTGAGTTGAAGAAAACGGAACCAGAATATTCAGAGCTTGAATACATATCCCTGAAATTACCCAAAAAAACAAGGAGTAAATTTACCTGAGGTTAAGAAAGGTTGGGTTAGAGGGTCTGTTATAAACTAATACTACCTTCTTGTTCAGCCTCGATCCATGCCTTATTTCCCAGCGTTTGGCTTCCTTTTGTTTAAAAATCTCCCGTTCCTTTTCATTGAGCCAAATATTAGTGTCAGCAGCAAAATAATCAGATTCATCATCAATCACTTTGGTTCGTTGAGCGCAGGTGCGATCATAATTTAACAGGCGGTCTTTGTAGGCCCTTGCCTTTTCAAGAGCATTCATGATGTTGTAATCTAGATGCACATAAAACATTATATAACTGTGTGAACATATTTGCATGCTGTTACAGAAAACGTTTGCTGGGAGTATTACCTATGCCTTTGTGATCCTGTTCAATACATAAACATATCACTTTACGAACTTGGCAAGCAAATGCAAAATGTTAAATTCACACTATTTTTTTCTGTTGCATGCTAACAATTTAAACTTTAATATTTAGGTTGAGCTATTTGAATGACCTAGATTTCAAATTTGGTTTGTTTTCTATCTTTAAAATAACAAACTTTTTGTCTCGGGTTTTCCATTGGCAACCCCCATTAACTGCTTGTACAGCTTTTCACTCTTATGAGAATTTCTCGCTAGAATATTTTTTTCTTCTCTTGTGCAAACAAGGTTGCCACAGAAAAGGCATGGTCCTGATCCCTCTTGCTCACAAACCACACGGCCGCATTTCAGACAGTTGTTTACCAACCTATAAAAAAAATATATATATTATGTATTCAATAAACATAACAAGCATAAAGTAAAATGGCCAAGACATTTACTTGTGTTTTTGTGCTTGACATTCACAAGTGTATCTACCAGGCAGCATCACAGCTTTTGACTTTAGCTCACCATCTTTGCCATACAGTGAAACATATGACGTTTTCTTTTTTGTTTTTTTACCATTCTCTTCTTCATTATTATCCAGAGCGTCATTTATTTTACTCATGTCAAATGGATTGCTCTTGTTTCTTGCAAGTTTTGACAAATTTGGGGTGACTATGTCACCCTGGTCCCCCTCATCATCTTTCTTATAAACTATTACATTTTCAGGTACATGCAATCTATCCCATTTTGTATTCAACTCATGTAGAAACTCGCGCTGTTTACTATCCAATTTACTGTCTGGCATGTTTTCGTTGCCTGAAAACAGTTCTTTCAAAAACGACACAAGGGATGACTTTTCATTGAATGTTGCAATGTAGTTTGTAATGTCATTTGCTGAATCACTGTCAATTCCAATAAGCTTGTTTAGTTCACTTGCTAACCACATTTTAAAAGCCATTGCTAGTTATTAGGTATTCAACATATATTGTATCTAGAAGCAATGCAACTGAGAAAATCACTTCTGTTTATTTGGCATAGCCATTTTAATTTACAAGCAACAGCATTGCATTAGAATTAGATGTTAAAATATCAACATGTACAACAGTAACATTCCAGTTAAGTTCACAACTTGAACCTTGGAAGTTCATGCAAACTGATGTGATAGCTGTGAACTTAACAATTCTGTATTATAAATACAGTGTAACAAATCAACAAAACAGAAGACAAAATGCCGTTGTTTTGAACTATTTCTTGCAACATATTTGTAAAAAAAAATTTTTTTTTTGTTTTTTTTTTTAATTGTTGGACTTGTACCAAACACAGTGATATAAATTTAAATTATATGTTGTTAGAAAATTATAATCAATTGATGCATTTCTTTCCTTGTAATAATATTTTGAAATGTACATTTTAGTGTATAATAATATACATTTAAGGGTTTTATTATCACAATCAACTTTAGATCAAATGACGATTTGTATGACACCCTTAAAAATTGAAACACCGCAGCAGGGCATTATGTTGCACAGTTTGCGAACCAATGGTAAATGCAACGATTCAAACTAAATGTAAAGCAGGGGTGGTCAACCAGTCCAAAACCTTAAGCCGCATTTGTTACACCCCAAAGAGCCACACTTTACATATGAGCAGAACAAATATTAACCTGTTTTTCCTTACTGACACAAATACGTTTGCTTAGCTAGATTATTGTAAATAATGCACACTAAAAATATCAAGTACGCTACATTACCACAAATTGTTTTCCACTAAGGGGGATTTGTTAAATAAATGTCATCATGCTGTTGGAGCTTCTAAAATATGACTTTGTTCCTACCAAAACTGAAAGGATTTAATTTACAACCATGAATGTTTAACGCCAACTAAATTGACACTTACAGATCCCAAAAAACCTCTAATATATTATGAATGTAAAAGCAGCATAAAATTTTTTAAACAGCAACACATGGCTTGCCAGCCACGGTATGGCCTCTTCTTGTGTTGAATGTCCTGATGTGCAAGGTGATTAAAAGGAACTGAAAGGTTTCTCAGAACACTTTCAGTGAAAAATAAGCCAGCTGATCTTATAAGTTTGATGCAAAATATAGCTGAGAATGCATCAGCTGACAAACCATAATAGGTTTAAATCGTTAATTATAAAACTGTAATATTTTGATAACACAATTAACTATCATTGACATGTTTGATTAGATGTCAGCAGCAATCAATCACAAAAAAGGAAGCAAGCTTAACTGGGATGTTACTGTACTAACAACTTTTTTTAAGGAATATATTTGGTTACTTTGCCCTTAACTGTTGGACCTCTTTGAATGGTAAATACTAATTTACTCTGAAACAAGTGTATTTTTACACTCGAAGTATGCCAAACAAACCATATAATATAAGTAAGAAGATGACTTTTTGACTTGGCAAAAAGAGTCAAAATTTTTCAAAAAAGTGACTAATGACCCTAATACGCTAATGCAGAACTTCTTACCACAATGCGTTGCTTAAATCAATGGTATCCTAATAGGACAAAATGTTGTGCACACAAAATATATGGCGCTCTTTCACTTATGTACGTGAAAAGTTATGCAAAAAAACAAAACAAAATAATACCGCATACCACAACGCATATTGTTTGGGTTATGGTGCGGGTGGGTCAAGTAATATTATGTTTATTATTAATAATAACTTCAACCAAACGCTAACCCGCACCCTAACCTAAACAATATGCGTTGTGGTATGAATTTGAAGAAAGTTTTTCTTATTTATTTTCACGTACTTAAGTGAAAGAGCGCCCAAAATTTATACTTAGTGCCTTACTGGGTAATTCCCCATAGTTTAGAACCTCTTGTGCAATCTTTTGTAATATTTTTTAACACGTGCGCAGGTCGAATAAAATCTAGGTGGCTGTTTTTTGTCGTATGCTCGTATAATAGTAATTTAGGCACTTTTTGGTTAGTTCGTAGCTGATATAAAAGTAATCTTTGCACTTTTATGTTCGCACGTAACTCGAAAAAAAAAATCGCTGTGGTAGGGTTCTAGGCCCTTTTTTGTTCGTTTGTAGGCCTACATCGAATAGGACTAATTTGAGTATTTTTTTTAAAACATTGTTGTTTAAAAAGAAGACAAAACAAAGATTTTTTTTTGGATTAAAACTCTTAAATCTCTTTGGTTGGGTAAAAAGATTTTCATGACGTTCCGGTACCATCTTTAAGCTGTTGAAAAAATCACTTTTAAATATAAAAGTAGTTAAATTAATATTGTGCAATCTTACCAGAATTGTTATTTTGCACCTGATATCTTGAAATAAATCGATTTTACTAAAACAATCATTGTTTGTTTTTGTGTTCATACTGTGATAAATAGGATATTTTTTAAAAAAACAACAGATTTTCGTGGAGCACGTTTCGCTTCATTGCATATTGCAAATTATGATTTGTTTCAGGATTTTACAAACTTATGTAGTTGAACTTGTTGTTTAAAATAGTTTTAGTTTGACGCACAATCTCTTTTTTTATTCTACCAATTGATGTAGTTGTATGCCAGGTTTGTTTGTGACTCATTAACTGTTATACCATGGACAGGTATTTCTGCAGTTTATTATATGTTGTGTCACAATGTCGATGTGTAATTTGAATACCAAACCTTGGGCGGTATTGGTCTAGAATAGGGTTCCTCTTTCTTCCGGATTTTTTCATTCCCGGAAAACTGGATTAATTTATCCCGACGAAAAAATTACACCTAATTACGTCATTGTGATGTTTAAAATTATTTTATATTAGCTCCAAACATTTAATTAAGCTGGCTAACCCGCACCCTAACCCAAATAAAGTGTGTTGTGGTAGGATTCTAGTGGTAGGAAGAAGGAACCCCAATGTCGTTTTGAGTGCTGCTCTCGAATATAATCCTACCAATTTTTTCACAGCAACAAAAGAAGTCTGCTTAAATTAAAATTTGAAAATAAATAAATATGTTAGAAATAATAGAATGATAATACTTGATCCAGAGTTAGTTTAGAGCAGGGGTGTCCAACAAGCAGCATGCATGCCAAATGTGGCACGCGACCTAATAAAAAATGGCACACAAGCCTCCCAAAAAACACTAAAATTGTCATTTAGCCAATTTTAAAAACAAATACAATTTGTTATTCAGCCAATTGTTAAAAAATGCTAAATTTGTTATACAGCCAATTGCCATTGTTTGTTCACAATATAAAACAATTGCGACAATTACGACATCTAACAATTACATCTGATAATATAACATTGTACTGTAGTGAAGGGCTGGAGCCTAGCATTAACATAATTATATAGCTTGGTGTGAAGTTCCAATAGTTAGCTCACGACGGACACTTAGATGCAGTAATGTGCATTGCTACTACACAGTGTTTCAAGTTTAAATAAACGTTTTTGATTTTGGTAAAAAAACGATTTTATGATTACAAGAATTGATTGGTTGCAAAACTTTGGCACGGCAAGAAGTTATAAGATAAAAATTGGCATGCCGGCATGTTTGAGTTGGACACCCTGGGTTAGAGCGTCCTACCACAACACATATTATTTGGGTTTGAGTGGGTTAACCATACAATAATAATAGACCCAATCCAACACAAACCGTAACACCCATACCAAAATATTGTGCATTGATGTATTAATTGTTTAAACGCTGTGGTAGGATTCTAGACCAACCGCCAAAAAGTGTTGGTCTTTTATTTATCATCCAGGAACCAAATTTATTCACTTGTACTCAGAGTAAAACTCAAGCAATTCTATATAGCATAATGTGTTTCAAATATAAAGTATTGAATTCAATTATTCTTATTCAAAGCCTAGTTTTTTATTTATATAACCCATGTTTTATCAGAGTATTAAGTTTGAACAAAGAAGTAAAACAAAAATGATTAAAAAAATAACTCGCACCCTAACTAAATAACATTACCAATATAACAAAAATGTGTTATCTAAACTTGAAATTTTCCTGAAATCAAGCTTTTCTATTTCCTAATAAGACTATCATAAAATTTTAAGATGCGCTCCTACCTTTTCATATGCTAAGCAAGTGGGGTACATCCACATATAATAAATCCAGATGACTTTTATATAATTATATTACCAAAACCCTAATGTGCTAGTAAATGCTGAAGTTTAACAGTTTTGTATTATAAGTCCTACCTAAAGTTTGAATTAAACAACATCTTTACATACATGTCAAAATTTCTAAATAACCACAATAAGTTAACTGATCCAAAGCAAAGTTAACAAAACCATGAAAATGTTGTTTTTTCCAAAAGGTTGATGTTTGTTTGTTATGCACCCTTGTAAAATACCAATGTAATGAAAGTGAGATGTGTTACAAAGTGCACCCTTTGAAAAGAACCATCCGAGAATAAGATAATTGTCATTCACTGTGGTGAGATAATCAAAATGTGCCGTTTAAGCACCATTTATTATTTAATTGTACACAAAAAACCTTACTTTTTATAATATGTATTTTAACTGCTAAAACGTAAACCCAGTTTGTGGATATACTAAAAACCATTGCGCATGGATTCATAAAAGAGAAGTGAAAAATGGATGCCAGTGAATCTGAAGGAGCAGATTCGAAACAGGAGAAAGTGCGTCCTGACATCCCAAGTGCATCGGAAGTCAGCAGTCTGGCAAAAACACCCAAAACCAAATTCGAGGTTTTAAATAAACTGATCGAAGCAGTTGAAGTATCGGATCGCGATGTGGTTGATGCAGTGTTTAATCTGGTAAGTGTAGCTTACCAACCTTTATAGAAATTTTTTTTAATAAAGTAAAATTACCTATGTAAAAGCTTTCCATTTATGTCATAAACTTTTACAACATTGATAAAGTTTTACATAATCTTAATTAATTTTTTTTTGCACTGAGTCTGGCGAGTCTCTACCAATCATCACTTCTCCTGATGTAGCACTCACATAAAACATGTGGGCATGACATGTACAAGTTTTGTTCTTCATTGTTTTTCATCAATGATTTAACCTGTCTTTCTATTTGGGTGCGATTACGTGGTCCTTGTATGGCCGGCCTAGAATGTTTACCAGGCTTCTGAATGCATTGGACGTTTTCCAACATGTTTGTTTAATTTAATTTGGTAGTTGAATATCTTTAGTAATTTAAACACTGATTCGATTTCAGTCCTAACTGTTTAAACATAATATTTGGCAGATCAAATAATTCAGTTTAGGTGAGTATTTGTCTAATTTGAGTGCATATCATATATCAATTTAAAATATTTTTTGTAGCTTGTGGGCGGAGATTTCGATCTTGAAGTGAACTTCATTATCCAGGATGAGCAGTGTATTATTTACATGCTGGAAACGATGCAGTTATGTACTGCTCAGTGTCAGGTGAATATCGATTCCATTCACAGTTTTAATCCTTTAGCTTTCATCTTCTGACTGCTCCTTTTTACACACATTGCAATGTGAGATATAAAACATATTAAAATATATCTTAAAAGTGGTTTTGTTTGCATAGTTATGGCAATACTCATTTTATACCTCTGAAGGCTTCATCAATTTACTCTTCTTTGTAATTTTGGTTTCATGTCTTGGTGCTGTGTAATATTGCAGTCTGTGCACATATTAAGTTCTTCATTGTTCTGTTCTTAATTATGCAGGCTGAAATTTGGAGTAAGTTTAAAGGGATTTGTAGAAAAAGCTACAGGAACTTACAGGCCTGTGTTGATGTTGGACTAGTCCAGAGACTACTCCATATACTTTCTATGGCAGATGACATTACTTCGGGTACACATAACTTTTACTATTAGTATGTTTGTTACAAAAAAATTGTTTATATATTGAAACAATTGTATTGTAGAAATTCTCATCGATATGCTTTGCCTATTAATGAGCTACAACATATCAGTTAAGGAGTTAAAAAAACTTCTTAGCATGCTGAAAGGAGAAAATGGAAAATGGGTATTTTATGTATTTTTTGTGTTAACATAGTGAATTTCGTGTCAAAATATATATATGTTTTAAATAGAAGGCCTGATTTTCCAGTCAGGCTCAAACTTTTTTAACAATGGTAAACAGCCTGAAAAATGTTTTGCCTAATATAAAAACTTTTTTTTCTTTTCTTAGCCACCCCATGCTGTTAAGCTTTTGGGAATTCTAAAATCTACAACTGAGCGTCATGGACCAGATTGCTTTTTCAACTTTCCTGGAAAGAAAGATGCTGCTATTGCGTTGCCTCCGCTAAAAATGTGGCCAACAACTAATGGATTTTCTTTCACCACATGGTTTCGCATGGATCCCCTGAACAGCCTACGGGTAGATGTGGACAAACCCTACCTTTACTGGTATTTTTCATATTTTTGTATTTGTTATATGTTAAATTGTTCCTCTGGTTTAGGGGTTGCACTAAGCCCCATTTTTTAAAAGCAAAAGCTAGATAGCTAAATTGGAGAAAATTGTCACAATGTATGTTTCTATATAATATAATGCAGAACAAACAAATTAACTGTGATAGTGGTTTGGAGTTGCAAAACACTTTTACATAATGAATGTTTAAAATTTGTTTTTAAAACAATAAATTGTTCGTTCTAAAATATTTGTATGAAAATCTTTAAATAAAGATGTTGTCCGATATTGTAAACATATTATAATTGGTTAGTAATCTGGTGTAGTCATTAGTAAAAGATTTACATAAATATAGCCTTTGGCAACTTTAGCAGGTGAATGTGACCACATTTCACATGAAGGCCTGTTGTTTATTTTCTTCCTTTCTCTTCTTTAATTAATTATTTATTTTTTCATTCGCCACCTGCCCTTGCACAACACCAACCTCTATAACTATGTTAACAAAAATTAATCAGGTTTTATCTACAGAATTGTTGTTGTTAGCTAAATTAAAACATATTCTGCCCTGTGATATATAATTTATTTTTACAAAAGTGAAACTTTCCAAAAGTTTGTCTTGAATACATTGACTATAACCAAAAAGCTTCCAAAAAAGTTTACATTTACTTTAAGTTTTGTTATTTAAAAAAAGGCAAAAGAGACATGTTTAAACTCACAAAATATTCGGTTTTATACAGTCTATATATTTTGGAAGTATTTTTATTTAACAAGTGGCAGTAAAAATATCTTACAGTGTAATAAAAATCAGAGATATGTTTCCCTATGAATATACATGTTTCAGTGTAAATTATTCTTACATTTGCTGTCTTGTCAACAGTTTTATTTATTAGAAAAATTCAAATACCAATCAGAATTTTACCGGGCCCCATATGTGGGACGTGCTCTTTTCACTTTAAGAACCACCAGCTGATTTTTGTAGGTGATAGAGCCTAGAGGTTATATACTTAAGGTACACTTTCTAAGTCTAAAAAATTCTTTGAGATATTTGAATAAAACAAAACATTTTTTTAAAACTATATTCAGTTTGTTGGTATACCGACACCAGGATTTATAGGGAAAAGTCTTTTAAAAATGATTGAAATATCGTTTGTTTTTATAAAGATAAATGGAAATACAATAAAGCAAAGATTTTTAAGTATTTAAATTTTTAATCAAAATATATTGGAATTACCTGTTTACCTGTGACGTTGTTTGCTTTGCACAACGGAAACAACTAAATTTATTCATTCACACACTCACATAATTATTATATGATTTAGTTGGTATATAAAGAAATGTTTGCTGTTTGCTTTCACAGTTTTCGAAACAGCAAAGGCATGGGCCATTCTGGACACTTTGTGGGTAGTTGCTTTATTGTCACTGTCCTAAAGAGTAAAGGAAAGGGATTTCAACACTGCCTTAAGTTTGAGTTTAAACCTCGAAAGGTAAGTTTTAATTAAATTGGATCTAATTTTTTAATATTACATTTCCAGTTGCCATTGAAATGTTTATGAACTACATGTTATAAATGCACTTAAGATAAAACTTAGACTAGTATGCATACCATAGTGGAAGTTGATTTTGTATGGTAATCAGTTCTTTTTAAAACTTGACATTTTAAAACATTTTTTCTATATATGATTTTTAAATCTATTCAGACGATAAAAATGTTTTAATGAAAACAACAGCCAAAAGCTAAACTTCTATTTCAATTTTTTATTGCTGTCAAGAAAATAGTTTTATTCTTTGTTGCTGTAGTGGTACATGGTGACTATTGTCCACATCTACAACCGCTGGAGATCAAGTGAAATAAAGTGCTATGCAAATGGTCAGCTTGTCTCCTGTTGTGATATGAACTGGTCCATTGGTGGAAGTGATGTGAGTATGCCTTCTCTAAAATTTCAAGTTAATTAGAAGATTAACATGTAAATTGTCCTGTGATATAATTTTTTTTTTATTTGTAATCTGAAAATTGGAGAACACAGAATAAGCTTGTTTGGTAAATGACATTATATATATATGCACATTAAAGTGTCTGAGCATTATGCAAGCTAGCTTAGCTATAACAAAGCATTTATTGTCAAATAAATGGATTATTTTGCTATATCCATTTTGTAAACGGACACATTCTATCCCACAATAATGCTGCTGAATTCCATTATGATTATATACATAATACATACAGACACCTGTAAAAATGTTTTTATAATATAATCAATATTTTATCCAGCAATATGACAAATGTTTCCTTGGATCAGCTGAAACTGGTGATGAATCTAGAGTGTTCTGTGGTCAAATGGCAGCCACTTATGTTTTTAATGAAGCTCTGACAAACTCACAAGTCTATGCTTTGTATCAGCTTGGACCAGGTTATAAGGTACGCAAATAAATATAAGTGATAGTAAATAAACTAACTGCCTTCTTTTATCCATTCTGCTATAAGTTTTTTAGTGTTTGAAAGTTTGTAATAGACATAATTTTTTCTGGAAATTTGGAAATTTACTTTTGGTTTAACTTTTTTTTTCTTGATTTTTGGTAAATAATTTTGGTTACTTATGTTTGCCACCTAAGAAAATAAATTATTTTGAGTGAACTATTTGCCTTGATGTATATACAATACATTCAAAGATTTCATTCATCACTTCAGTTGCTATTGGTGTCTTATTTTGTTTTAAATATACCATCTGGTTATATCATTTTTTACAGTTTTTCTTATTTTGGCTTCTTTCTACACTAGAATCAGTTCAAGTTTCCAACAGAGAGCGACCACCTGCTGGCAAACCACCACAGGAGAGTCCTCTATGATGACTTGAAGCTTGCAGACTCTCTGGTGCTTGCATACAATCCAAAATCAACAGACGGACAACTCTGCCTCGAATGTTCTCCAAAGACAAACCAGCAAACTGGGGCACCGGACGGACATCGTTGGTTTGTCCACAGCCCACATGCTCTCATGCTTCCTGTGAGTATCTATTTTTTAACAAGTTTCTTAAAAAGTTTTCAGCATTTGATATTGATTTTTGCAATGTTTTTTTAAATCTATTTTTTAAACATTTTGGTGTTTTATAAATTTCTGTTATCATATGGCAATATAGCATGCTTCTAGTTTAACGTTTTTAGGCTGAAAAATATTTTATGTGCTAGGATTTGGTTTGTTGCATTCTGTATATATTACAGATATGAATTATTGTTTTCAGAAGCTTCTAGTATAACAGGATTTAAATAGGGTGCAATGGACTTAAAACAAAAAGTCTGTGTGTTCTCAAGGAATAGATCCATGTAATAGTCACTAACAATATAATATTGTCACATGTTGTATTGGCAGAAAGAAAAAGAAAACTGTATTAACAAATATTGAAATCATGAGGCACTTTTAAAGACAAATTGTATTAAAATTTTGACAAGCTTTTGCACAACCCTTATTTATATTGACTTAAGCATATTAACAAAGTTTACTGAAGATTTTTCCACCAAAGAAGCGTGAGAAATAAAAAAATCTCGGAAATTATTGTAACTTGGACATTCCCCCTTCGCCCTTTGTGCTTTTACAGTACAATAAATCGCTTCAGCATTATTAAAATGAATTTGTAATGTATTAATTGTTACTAAAATAAATGCTAATTGTTTTTCTGTCATGGTAACTTTTTAACTTTTTTTTGTTTTATAAAGGATGTGAAGGCCATTGTCACCCATTCAATCCACAGTGCCCTCCATTCAGTTGGTGGAGCAGAAGTTCTCTTTCCCTTATTTTCGCAGCTTGATTTCACTCAGCCAGATGGTTCCCTTGATTCAACAGTTTGGTAAGCTGGCCCCTGTGCTGTTAGTTTCCATATTAAGCTACTACATGGTATCACCTTTCTATGCATACTGCATATACATTATTTATAATGTAAACTACTGTGCTAGTTAGACACTAGCAAGTCTGGCGACAGAAGATTTTTTAAGCTGGATGCTTTCAAGGTGATTTAAAGTCGTTTGTTTTTTTGGACTTTAATGAGATTTTCAACTTTACTAACCTTAACCTATGGTAAAGGGTTACAGTTTATCATAACTATTTTTTTTAAGAGTTTATAAAACTAGTTCCTTTTTTTCATGATGTTTTTTTTTGTTACTAAGAAGACATTGATTATTTTATTGTGGCAGAATGAGTCACTGTAAAGGCTGATTGTCACAAGACTGAATTGATTTGAATAAATTGATTTTTCCAAATTAACACTACTGTCGATGTATCCTGTTAGGAAAGCATTTATATATAATATATTGTTAAACAAGATATTTTGTAACTTCTAGGCTTTTACATCAATTAAAAAAGAAAACGTTTTGATGATTTTTAAATGTTGAGATACATATATCAAGTAGTATAGAATTTTCTAGATATGTTTGATGGTTTACATCCTGGATTTTATAGTTGAAGCCAAACATTCTACTGTTTGCTTTGCATTTTAACATTTTTTAGTATAAAATAATATCTAGTATGAAACTATAAGCATTAAGCATGGAACTACACCTCTGGTGTATTGTTTATTATTTAACAAAAATATAAAGTTTTATTTTTGGGGTTATATTATATATGTTGCACAATGGCATATGTATTTCCTTACACCAGTCTATTAAACTGTCATTTTTTATATATGTCATTATGTTTTTAGCTCAACGCTGCTGAATTTTCTGCAATTGTTGCTGCAAGGTTCAAGCAAAACACAACAGCAGGTTTTGCAGGGAAAAGGCTTTCTTGTCATAGGCACTTTACTTGAGAAGGCTAGGAAGGAACATGTTAATGGTAACTTATACAATATACATACTTTAGGCACCCCTTTATAAAGTTAATACAAAATTATACAGGCTTTCCAGGTTAACAAATTAATTGCTAACTGAAAGTGGGTCTTAGGACATGCCATGCCTGGTGAAAATGGCATGTTGTGCTCAGGTTTTTTATCCACTTAAAATGGTTTGTACAAACCATTACACTGATCAACAAAATTTTATTTTTTACTCAAAGGATAATGCAAGTTTTTTATGTTAGATGTATTTTTCGCACTGATTGCGAATATGCCTTTAGATTTTTTTAGCACTTCACATTTCTAAGATTTAGTCCAATTTAAATTTTCCAAAAAATGCATTGAAAACAATACACAGCTCTTATAAACAGCTGACCTTTAACTTGTTCGTGTACATGACTTGGGTCATCACTATTAAACATTTATTAGATGTTTTGAGTTATTGCCCCCTTGCAAAATCCTTGGTGGCAGAATGTTATAGCTTAAAGTGGTTTATGCACCAAGGTATTCTAGAAAGAAATTCAAGTAAGTCTAAATGTTAAGCTAATCAGATCATCAACGCCTACTAGAAAAGAATGCAATTAAGTTAGCACATAACCACTAAATGTTCAGCCAAGCACATTCCAACATTTTACAATGTGCATCCTGAATTTAAATATGTTGGCCCAGTATGGCAGAATGCTGGCGACTTGGCGACTATGTCGGCCGAAGAATCAGCTAGAAAACCGAAGAAATTGGTGCAAAACAAAATTAAGTAAAAAAAAAGTTTTTTGAAAATATTTGAATATTTTTTGGAAAAATTTTATTTTTCAAGATCCAATTTACAAAATACTTTGCGGTTCTTTCCACACATAGTTTATCACATGTATTTTTGAAAATCGGAAATATGTAATAACACTACACACTACAATTGGAAGAAATTAATTTTGTTGTGCCATTTTGAAAAAGTTACAGTAGTGTGAAGCACGTTGTTAAGTGAGAAAACGCCAGTGCAAGGCATATAGATTGCTTATTATTTAAAAAAATTACACAATTTCGATCATAGAGGTTATGTGTTTGCAGTTTTACTTTGATTTGGCAAGTACTCCTATATTGAGTTGAATTCTCCATTCCTGTTAAATTTACAGGTATAGCATTTCACACATATTGAGGATGTACCAGGCTATGCTTCTCCCCCTAAGGCCTAAAGTAAATATTGGGTTATTTTAAACGTGGAAACGCAAATTTTTTTTGGCGCTTCGCGCGAATTTTAGCCTGGTTTTGCTCCATCTATCCCAGATGTAATATGTATACTATGGCAAATGTGCCATGTTGCACTGTGACTATGATAATTTCTATTAAATTTTATTATAAATATCTTTATTTCGAACAATGTAAATTGGAAATTTAACCTAATTTGTCCAAAGAATATTTTTTTGTGCTTTTCAATCTGATTTTGAGCTGCATGTTTTAACACAAGTTTGCCTGAAAACAGCTTATCTATGTAACAGTTTTAGAGTGAGAAAAGCAGACATGTACGTACACCCCCAGGCCTAAGGTTGTACCTTCACATAACCCTTATGTATTTGTTAATGACTTTATGTCACAAAAAAATTTGCGCCTTAGGTGCAATGTTTCATTCCTTGTTTATCGCCAAAACATTGCAAGGTTCATACATTCCTTACGCGAACACATCATTTAAGTTTAGGGGTGTGACCAAAAACCGAAGAATTTTCGCCAAAAAATGCTTGTCACCAGAAGGCTGGCAAGATTCTGCCAGCCAGTGTTGGCCCATAAAGTTTCCTAACATTTTGCTCAGCTGAGTATGAGAAATTTTTTTGTCGAGACATGCTTAACATTTTAGAAGTCCACTTCCCTGTTTCTGAAGCAAGAAAAAAAATTGGGGGTGGGTAACGATTGTGATATCAGCCACTAACGACTCTTTTATAGGCCAGTCTCTTCTAAGGTAATGCTGTTGGTAGCACGGCCGAGCAAGCACATAAAACAGTCTTGTTTCATAAAGCATATTTCTTATATTCCTAATAATTAATGTTATGACTGTAGCAAAAAGGTTCATCTACATCATGTCTTATTACTACACTACTCTCAAGCAAGTTGTTTTATTTTTATTCTAATGCAAGCAATTCCGACTTTTCTTGTTAAAGAGACACATATCTAGTAAGGCTGTTTAAACCTGTCTTGAAACAGGATTGGTTTTAAAATTTTGCTTGGTGCTTAAAACTCCATGCACCAACATCTTCAACTTGATTTGGGACAATTTAAGACTTCCATTAGGAGGATGTGAAACACGCATTGGGGTGTTATGTGGTACAGGTCTCCTTGCTAAATTCAATTTGGGATATACAATTTTACTTTTACGATTTTAGGAAAAGCCTTTTGCATTAACAAAGCAAACATAGCAGTCCTTCAGGACTCCTTCTCGTTTTAAAATCGGGAACAGCAAACTACATGGATATTGACCGTTTGTTTAACCAATTGTGTAAACCAATTGCGTTCAATTGTGTTCAACAAGTAGTACAGTGTACAGTGTGCACATTTTTTCTTGGTTTCTTAATGGACAGCTAAAGTATGATTGTCTAAATTTTTGATATATGATGTGACACTTCTTTGCTTGTCTTTGGTCCCACAAATATAGCAAACCAGATCATGGTTGCTCTTGCACTCTTTGGGAATAGAGATAGAATAGCAGTCGATATAAATATGTCACAAATACAACAATTGAAAAGCATAAGAAAAATATTACTGAATAAAAACTTTGATAAATGTGTTCTTTTCAACAATGTCAGTAAGAAAAACGGATAGAATACTGCATGAATTGCATCAATGTTGGTTAATGTCACCGTGCGCAATGTGCCTATAATCAATACAGCGCAACATTAAAATAAATAAAAATGAGAGTATCTCAAAAACTTAATGTGCTAGAAAAAATGAGGGCATTTTTAGAATCAGCACCGAAAATACTTTAGTAATCAATCTATTACATCTTTGTTTAAAAGTTGCTGTTGACCAGTGTTATTATTTAGTTTTATTTTATTAAGCTTTTGTTATGTCGTTATTACAGCACATAAATCTCTCCTGAGAAATATTATTGACGAATCAAACTTTCAGCGAAATAACTATTCTCTGCTCCATGAGACCATTTTAATTGTTCATCGAAATACTGAAGGCATAGGACTTTTTACCATGTGTGATATTTTTGGTCAATTTCTTGTGTAGTTGTGGTAATGTGTATCGTAAGCGATTAAACAAAATAATTGTCCTTAAGTCATCGAAGTTAAACATAATTTATTTGAAATAAATAAAATATAAAACTTAACAATAACTTGATGCTTAAGGATACGCCCCATTAAAATCCTAACCGTGCAAGTGTTGTTTTTTTTTTATGATATTTTGTAGGTGCTATTAGAGTAATTAGACTGTCACCTGGTGAATACCCAAATTTTAAAAGCAAATTTTCTAACAAATTACTATTTATGACACGGATATAATTGTATGTGTATTTAACAAAGATTTTTTGCCATAGGCTTTATACCATGACATGTTCTTTAGCTGATGTCCTTAGCACTTTTATATCGATGTCAAAATTTCTTGATGAACTTCCAAATGGAATGCCACTGATGCGTCAGTTTTGTGATTCAATAATGTTCAACCCTGCATTGTGGATTCACACCAGTCCAAAGGTTTGTCAAGATAACTTTTCCTAGCTTTTATGAAGTGTCTCTTCATTAACTTAAAACAATTTTTAAAACATTGTTTCTAGTTTTGCTTTTCTGATAAATAATAATGGGGCTCACAAAGTATAATATTTATTATTTACATGTTTAATTAGTGGTTAAGTCTATCCTTTTTATAAAATTCTGTTATTATTATAGCATAGCATAAAAAGTTCTAAAAGCTATGATGTAAACACACAACATTGTTTATTATTGAAGATTTCAAAATTCAAATGTACAAGATTTGTATTTCACTGAATGATTTGGTTGTTTTGCAAAATTGTTTTAAAAATGCTGTTGGCTGTTTTAGGATTACTACTCTTGCTCCTGGGTGCTATAATCACATTTGTTTTCGGTTCCTGTTTTCCGAGGTGCAGTTGGAATTCACCGATTTTGACAAATATAACTTTAGTTTTACTCATGATTGCTGCTCTTACAGCAGGCTGAATGTCGTCAAATGAACTACCTGCTGTAATCATGACAAGCACTTTTCTTGTTTTAGAAGAAGGTATTTGCTTGTTTAAGTAGGTATTCACATCTTTGATTGCTGATCCCATGAAAACAACTCCTCTTCTGTGCATTTAAAATGAAAAAGAAAGATTACAGAAAAATTGTTTTGTAATTGATATGGTCTAAGCGAAAATATGTCAACCTCTATAAAAAAATCTAGCCTCTATTTATGTTTATGATGAAAGGCTGCTTCATGTTAATTAATATTCAATTGTCTTCTTTTTTTACTGGCTTAGGTGAATAATTGGTTGAATTCTTACCGATATCTTAGTTTTTCTAGATGGGTTTGAAATCTTTTGGAATTCCAATTTTTTACTTTGATGTTGATTCGTGGAATATAGTAAAAAGTTGCCACTCCAACTCTGATACCATGTCCCAAATTTGACTTTAAATTTTGCACAGCCTTTAAAAACAAATTTAGTAGTTCAGCAAACTGTTGAAGAAAGCTCAAAAACAGTTTTAAAATGACAAATATCAACAATACCTTAGCAATAATATCCTTGGCTTGATTAAAACCTTTTCGTCCCATGCCTGAAGACATGCCGATTGCAAACATAATATTTAAGTTGGTGGTACCATTACTTGTACTGGATGTACTTGCTGTTGCCAGACGCTGAGCTGAAATAACAATACACATATACTGGTGAATAAACTGCAACAGAAAACTATTTGTTTGGTTTGAACTTTTTACATTTGTCTCTTGATATTATTATTAAAAAAATGTTTCACATTCCTAATTTAACCAAGATAGACAAACCATTACTTATTATACATATCATTTTATAAGTAAATCATACCATTAGGATGTCTGTTTTGGCGGCTAAACAAGTCCGATCTCATTCGACTTGGTTTGCGTCGTGCATTCCAACAATATTTTCCATCACCTCGCCAGCCTTTGTTACACAAACACTTATATCCTGGCTGCTGATTAATGCAACTCGCTTTGGCACTGCAGTTATATGTTTGTAGCTTGCATTCATCTGTATCTATAAAAGTAAATACTTATATTTAGTTTGAACAAATTGTTACATTAGGCACTTCAGTACATTAGAATCCTCCAAAAGTGATAACTGAAATCATTTTATCTTTAAAGGATAGGCTACAGTGCAGCTGTGCAACTTGGTTGATTCATATTACTGCGGTGTTAGTTAAAGTGATTTATTTAAAGCATTTTTTTTTGAAATATATTGCTTTTTTTTTAAATTGCCTTTTATTTTAATGAGTTGTTGCAGACATTTATGGCCAATTTTTGTATCCCTCTGGTTCTCTGATTCACAGAACTAAACCATACTAATCTTAATGACAGTTTGTACCTGATGTTTGGGCAACAATGTTGTACATCTGTGGCAGTGTGTTGTTTATTTGTCTGTAGTCTGACACAGAGAAATAGTTGTCCACCAGGTTGCTGCCAAGAAGTGTACATTTAGGCTTACATTCAACATTGTATGTTTTTATTGTTTAAATTAGTGAATTTATGGTCTGACACAAGTACATCTGAAAAAGTTGACATATATATATTTAAATTCTCCACTAAAGAAACAAAATATTCACCTGTTTTGTAATGATTGGTAGGTTTGCCCAACATCAATAAAAACTATTTTCACTCCTTTTAACTTGATCTAGAAATAAAAATGAGGTTTGTTAGTTGTTATGATTTTTTTTACTTTTATTAAATCTTACTTACACTTTTAAGCGCATAATGAAATCTGTCATACGATTGAGTGTGGCTGATAATTATCAAGAGCTTTGGAATCGTTCTTGCTTCAATGCGATCCATTGCTCTTCTTGCATACCCTAAACCGAAGTATTTAGAAAAAGTTTTTTATCCTTTTATGCTGGTGTACTAGTTATAACTACAAAGACTTACTCAGGGCCTTTCCCAACCTTACAAAATCGGAGTAGTGAGGGTAAATCTTATCAATACTCCTCATCACTTTCCAGGAAAATTCTGGCCTGCCAATGAAATCACACTTGTTTTGGATATAAGTTGCTTCTTGCAGTCAAAGTTACCAAAGCCTTTGTGGCCTACTAACCTCATGTGAATTCGCATGTAAGGGTATGCTGTAAACTGCATAACACCAACTCTGGTTGTCCCATCATTCACAGAATCTGCAGTGTGATTCACGATAGCCTGGGGAGCAAATTGTGGTAGAAGCTTTATGTGGTTTAGAATCAATATAAATATAATAACAAGTTTGGGCAGGTTCACTTTCGCCTCATTTCTAGCAATAAAATTTGCCTGCACCCCTGTTCTGCAGCTAAAACTTGTTGTTCTATATTTATTTTGTTGTCAATATTTGGTAAATGCATAAAAGCCAAGCACCCAACACGATTCAATAAACAACGAAATACCATTAGCAATTTTTGGCTTATATCAGTTGTTTGTTTGTTGCCTACAATACCTACCTTCATAAATGTTTGTTCATCTTGCCATGAACTGTCATACCAGTTTTGGAACTTGCCATTGACCACAAACATTAAGTTAAGATATTTCCAGCCGCGTCCACCCTCACAAGATACTGTTAATGTACAAATGACAATCGTTTATATACGTAATAAATGTAACACGATTTTAATGGATAACTTTTATTGCACTTTAGCGCTATTTTAAAAACACTTACCAAATAGAAGGCTTGCAATTAAACACACAACAATAGGAGCTTTCATTTTTAGTTATCGAAAATCTGGCAACAGAGATACTTTGTTAAACTTCTAACGTTCTTTTTATATTACTGTTTATACTAATGAACTATGAACGTTCTTCCCTGGTAAAATTACCATGTTTGATCAATTAAAGCAATGGCTTTGGGTGTACTGTACACCATGTTCGATCGCCTACTTTTTGACGTTAACAGCAGCATGTACACGCGGTTTGCTCGTTACACTAAAGAGCATACAAGGCCAAGTTAAAGTAAACCATGGTAATTAGTTATTGCAATTTTATCCCGTTTACACTGAACTAAATTATTCTTTCACCGTTGTTAGATTAAATCTAAAATCTCTAATTATTTTCTTGTAGTATAATACTTATTTGTTTGCGACACCATTTCAGGTTCAACTCGCTCTCTACACTTATCTTGCAACTGAGTTTGTTACGTCGCCGATGATACAGACCAACGTGCGGAGAGTCTCAACTCTTTTGCTGCTCATCAATGCCCTCAAGCATTATTATTGGGTTGTCAATCCTGAAGCGAGATCAGGGATTATTCCTAAAGGATTAGGTTTGTCTGCATGTGCCAAATCCACACAACAACTGACAACCATCATGTTTAAGCGCGATCGGTTGTATGTTTATTTTTAAACTCTTATGACAATTTTTTTGTAAATAGTTACATAATGATATTTTGTCAATACAGTCAAAGTTTATTTTTATAGATGGTCCAAGACCAGCAAAGTCCGATCTTTTGTCACTGAGAGCCTTCATTCTGTTGTTTCTGAAACAACTGGTGACTCGAACTGGCAGTATTCTCGAGGATGAACTACAAGCTGTCCTTGGTTATTTGTTGACTGTTCACGAGGTCTTAATTTGATTTGTTTTTTACCTAAAAGTTAATTTATTTTAAGAAGTTAGGTTCTTTCGATTACTAAAGCTACAACTGTCTGCTAACAATGCATTAATAACCAATTAATGTGTTTTAAAAATAGGTTACAACTCTATGCCAATTGCCAGCCATGTATCAATGACCAAATAATACAATTTATGCGCATGACAAAAATGTTCTAAAATCGAACTTTGCAAAATCATTGCCTATAAGGTTATATTAAGTAATGGCATGCGGTTTTGTAAATTCTGAGTTAGTAGTTAAATTACATGTATCTATGTATCTATGCCCAATTAATTTGGAGACTAACGTAAGTTTAGAATGTTCAAATAACGACTATATTTTTATTTAAAAATTAAAACCTGTCCAATCCTTTGATTGACAACAGACAATTGTCCGTCAGGTAACATTTTCTTCTGTTAAATTTTTCATATTTTACACAGTTTTTGTATGTTTCAAAGTGTTAAGGCCTAAAAGGATTTTCGAAAAAAAACATTGTCATTAATTGGCAATTGCTGTCCTTGCAGGCTAATAAACGTCAACTTTAGAGTTTTTTGTTGTAATTTATTGATTTCATCGACAATTAAAATTGATTTCATCGACAATTAAAGATAAATGTTAAAGTTTCCTTATTCATTTACACCCCAGATTCCTTATATTACATTTTAAGCTAGTGCGTGAAAGCACCGCTTTTATCCCGGGTTTGACGTGTTCGTGTTTGTTCAGGACGAAAACATCATTGACGTGCTTCAACTCTTGGTGGCGCTGTTAAGTGAGCACGGGTCGTCGGTTGTTCCGGTGTTCGACCGACAGAACGGACTCATGGTCATCTTCAAGTTGCTAGGCTCCAGATCGAACAACGTGCGCGTCCACTCGCTCAAGCTGCTCGCCTTTTTCCTCAAGCAAATTCCCGAAAAGTAAATCCCGTTGTGACGCCGACTACTCGAGATACAGTCGTTTATTTTTATTTCTGTTTGTTAAAATGTTATCTTACACGGGTGATGTCATAGCGCTCGTCCAATTTTGTCCATGGGTTTACCTTTCGCTTGAATTAAAAAAGCCTAAAATAAGCTAATTTTAAGCTAAAGTTATATCTTTAGATTAACTGAAAGATAATACCCGTATCAAAACGTCTTAATCAAGACGATGTCGATTTAATCGACTTTTTTGGCTTTGCAATTTATTATCAAGCTAATTTTGTTTTTATAATATTGTATTAACACGGATTTGTTTAACAAATAAGTTTTATTGGGATCGCCTAAATGTAGCTGGATGTATATTGTATATTTTAAGAAAGTATATATTTTAATCCTCCACTTTAAAATTAAAAATAAACTCTTAAAGCAACTGTAGCAGAATGTTCTTTCTGAATAACAGAATCTGAATCCGAATGGTGAAAACCAACGATTCTGGTTGCACATGAATATGATAATTATTATTAAACTAATTACAGAATTTAGGAAACCGTTCTGTACTTAGTTTAATCTTCAGCAACTGTAGCATGTAGCGTTTTAAAAACCGCGACCTAATCGCTTGAACGTTTCGCGAATTCCTGGATGTTCTACAGGAGGAAGGAAGAGCTGATGGACGGCCAGAGCCTCTTCATGCTGATCGGCGAGAGGCTACTCCTCTACCCTGAGGACATCGGAGTGGAGACTTACAACGCTCTATACGAGGTTCTGGTGCAGGACCCAAGCACTCAGGTTATCCGCACACCCCACCATGACCCCTCCGTGCACACCATCATGCACAACCCAGGTAAAGTCGGGTGCAATTGGGCCGAGGTTTCCAGAGTAGGTTCGGTAGAATTTTTTCTTGGTAACATTTGTTTTCGTGGGAAAATGGAAGTTCGAATGAGTTTGGATTGCTTTTTAGTGTAAACTTTGCGGTACTTGTGTCTGGTTTTGTTTAGAATTTGAGGTCTTCAATTTTTTTAAATTGGTGTGTGTTCCAGACATTAATAACAAGCAACTTCATTTATTATATTACACCTTTTGTGAACCCTTACAACAGATTGAGCAAGCATTGGCGTAGGTTGTTTCTCGACTCGCTTCTCTCTGAGCCTGCATAGCTCAGTTGGTAGAGCGACGGTCCCGGCTTGACCGGAGGTCGTGAGTTCGAACCTCACTGCAGGCTAGTTGTTTTTCTAGCCTGCTCTGCTTGCATCATTGATCGACAGATTCGGTGAGTCTGCAATCGCTTTTAGTGTACCCTTACAACCTGTTACAGTTGGTGGTTTTTCCTTTCGTTATCCTAACTTTTCGGAACAAAACCTGGCAATAGCTATGATATGATATGATTTTATTTGTTTGGCAGAAAGAATTTTCCGGGCGTTATAAGTAGGGCGAATGTAAAAACATGAGAAATTTTTACCTTAAAATATTTTTTTACACAATTTTGATCTATTAGGAATACTTGATTTTAACAATGTGTTTTTCTATGAAATACTGCACGTCGTTAGTTAATTTGTTTGTGATGTTTTACTGGTCGAACATAAATCGGTTATTTTTGGGGTTTATGCAAACCCCTTTTACTTTTTGGCATATCAAAAAGACAAACAACTATATAAATGGCATTCAAAAACAGCACGTTAGTTATTTTAGAAAATTGTTGAGCACCCGTGTGGTATTCCACTCGCGTATACCTTATATTGGTCTATTGAAGATATAATACAGTTAAAATGTTGTTGGATGCAATTCACAAAATTTTGATAAATTGTAAACTGAACGACATTTCAAAAAGTTCTTTTTCAAGATTTTGTAAACGAATTTGTCTTTCAATTTTGACAAATTTTGACCTAACTTACTTTTTTTAGCCAAAAAATAGGTATGTTTTGCAAGAATAATGTCTATTTTCGAATAGGTTTCTATCGCTAAATTTTTTTCAAATAAATATAACCTATTTATTGTAAATAAGTACAGCCACCCTATACCGCTAAGCGACGTACGTTTGTCTTACGCAGCGATGATGAAGGTGATCGCCAACATGCTTCGACAGATGGTCGACAAGTCGCCGGAAGCGATGGAGATCAAGCAGCTCTTTCTCCACGATCTTCTCAAGCTCTTTCACTCGAACCGCGAGAACAGGAGAATTCTCCTCCAGCAGTCCGTCTGGCAGGACTGGATGCTGGGCCTCGGATACGTGAATCCCACCGACAAGGTGGAGCATCAGTGCCAAGAGCTGGTCTATCAAATCTTCAAGGTTCTCCTGTACCACGCGGTGAAGTTGGAGTGGGGCGGCTGGAGAGTGTGGGTCGACACTTTGTCCATCGTGCATTCTAAGGTTCGTTTAGAAATGACAGGTCTTGTCGCGCCAGGAAACAAATAAGCCAAGTATAGTGCAACGAAATACATGCCTGTAATATAAAAACGCCAGTGCATGACTTCTATTTTGTTTGGCTCAGGATTCCAGTTTGTCAAAAAACAATGTTTGTAAACAGCGTAATGTCGATTTTATTGAATATAATGGCTTTAGTATTTTGATTTGAATTGTTGAAAACGGAAACCTATGTGTGTATTGTTTATTTAGAAAAATATATCCCGTTTATATTGGACGGCTTTAATTTGCATTCAATTATTTATTTCAAATTTAGTTTTTTGTTTTAAATTAAGAATGAAATTCGTTATAATGTCGGAATTATTTTTTGGTAACATACTTAGTACTCTGGATCGTGTTATCTCTGTAGGTGTCGTTTGATCAGCACAAGCAGTATATGGAGCAAATGTACAAAGACTATCAGCAAACAGAAGAAAAAAAGAAACAAACTGGCAGTGTTTCGGCCATCACTAACGGTCAATTAGTTACAAGTATTAGAACTTCGCCACAATTTATTTTCATAGTAATCTACATAAATATGTTTTTGAATTTTTCGCCTTTTAATATCTCTTTGGTATTGATTTTTAGGAAGGGCGACTGTGACAGCTCCGGAACCTAATGTTGTGGAAGTTGTGATCGAAGAGGTGGAAGATGCCACTGAACAACAAGAGGGAAATGAAACAGCAGACGCACCCGTGGAAACTCCAACAGAAGAACATGCTTTACAACAGGAGGAAGCAACCTCTGCAACAAAAGAGAAGGCAGAAGAGAAAGAAAACGACGCCGAACTTCAAAGCGACATTGCTGTTGTGGATGACGTTCAGCAAAAGAAGTCCAACACTCCTGAAGTCCAACAAGTAGTACAAGAAGACCAAAGGGAATCGGATGCTAATGAGGAAACCAATGAAGAAGCAAAACACGACCTTGATTCCAAGTTGGAAGAGCAAGGTCAAGCAGAGAGCGGGGAAAAGGAGACAGAGACAGAGAAAGACGATAAACCAAAAGAGGAATCTAACGAAATTGAAGAAGACAAAGAAAGCGTACAAAATGATGTGCAGGAGGCATTACATATTTCAGTTACTGCCGAAGAATCCGCTGATTCCGTTGCAGACAAGGGAGGGGACGAAAAAGAAGCTGATCTGCGAACAGTAGGTGCAGAAGTTGATAAAAGCGGTGATAATGCAGAAGTTGAAACTGATCAAAGTGATGTTGGAACATTGCAAGAAAGTGAACAAGTCGCCCAGGAAAAGGGCGATCACTCTGCTGAGGAAAATGACATTATCAAATCTGAAGAAACGACTGAAGAACCAGAACAGGTGGAGAGTGAAGAAAACGAATTCGAAGACGTCGATTTAAATAATCAAGAAAAATCAGGTGAAGATCAACCTGTAGAAGAAGAGGAATCGCAGCAACCTGAAACCGAAGAAAATGAGGTTGCTGTTGCGGCAGAAACAACTCCCGAACTTGAAGGTGCTCAAAGTAATTTACCTGCCGACCAGGTTTCGGCAAACGCAATTGAATCTCCCGGTCAAGTAGCAACTAATTCTTCCCAAGAGGAAGACAATACCTCTGATCAAGTGGCAACAGTTTCTGTTCAATCGCAAGCAGGTTCGTCTGACCAAGAAGGAACCGGCGACCCGTCAGACCAAGTAGCAAAGGTTAAAGAGCAAAACCCACTCAACGTTACGCCGCTTAAGTCTTCCGAACAAGACCTTGAAAAATCTCCGGTGCAAGATGTCCAAGTCGAGGCACAGGTAAGCCTTTCTAATTACTTTAGTTTAGTTTGAGGGCAATCTGGTGTTTTGTTTTGTGGGTGACTTACGCAGTGTTGTAAACAAGTAATTTTGAAATACCTAAAGTCCCAGTAAAGTCGTTTGTTTGAGCAAATAACAGGTCAAGTCATTATTAGAGCAAGTCAATTCCAAATCAAGCCCTTGTCATAAAAATTAAACGTTGAAGCATTAAAATTGGTAAACTCTTTCGATCATGAGCAATAACCTAACTAAAAAAAATAACAAAAATGCAACATATAGCAAGCAAACTGTTTTATGAGTAAAACCTAAAATAAATAACTCAACTTCTCAAAAAATGCTTAATAACTATTCGTTACAACCCAAGTCATTTGTCCAAAAGACTAAAGTTAAGTCGAGTCATTACAACACTGGACGTACTCATTTATGCCACATAGCTTTTCCCTGTTTTACTTTTATAAATTGTTCTTCGACAAATTGGCGTCTTATCAAGAAAACCTATATCTCTAACGTATCGTCATGTTTAATCCCTTCGCAGAAAGAGGCTTCCGGCTCTCAGCAACAGTTCAGTCCGGGACCTCGCACCGTGGTCTTCCGTGTGCCCGAGTTTAAATGGTCGCCGCAACATCTTCGACTTCTCGACGACCTCTTCACGTCACTGGAGGGAGACATAGAAAGCTGGAAGAGGTTCGTCACTTGTCTTTTTATAATATTAAATTAGTAAATCATTCTGCTGGAATATGTTGTTGACTGAATGCCATTTTCACTGGTTACCCAAAATAGTAGAGTTTATTGCTAGACCTAAAGCCGTTGTTATTTCCTCACCAAATAATGATCAAAGGCGTCTTTCGTCAAATATGTTGGTAGGGTGACCAATACTTATAATAAAAAAACTTTTTAAGTTGTACTTTATTGTAAAGCCTTATAAAACAGCATAAGTTCGTACAAAATACACATACCATCCTCTCGGTGTAAAGGTATAATCCCTTCCTGCATATGTTTTGATACTTAACATGCCGATAAACAAATAACTCAGTGCTTGTCTGTAGACAGAGCTGGCGCCGTTAAATTGTGTTACGAATAGCGAAGGATTTATTTATATTGGCCGATAAAATCAAAATATACCAAGTCACATATAAATTACCAATAATTTGCCTGGGTAAACGCAAGCGGCAAATCAGGTTTATATAATCTGTAATCCGTTGTGGTATTTTGCCTAATCAGCATATGTTGAGCTACAGTGGCGTTTATATGCCGAATTAAACCTTAGAGCCTTCACTCGTGAACGAAATGAGATAAAATAATGAATGATACATCTAGTCTAATGGTTAACCAAAAGTCAAATGGTTAAGCACCATTTTTTTTCAATTTTATTAGTTTAAATCAATTCAAAAAAAAAACATTGTGTGACACACTCGGTAAAAATGATTGATTTTACCCATAAAACCTTTTGGGTACATTTAGTGGATGTTACTTAGTGTAATAGCAGTAACTGTGTCAAAAAGTTTGACGTGTAAACGATTTTAAGCTGAAGTCAAACGAAATTGCTTACAGGACGACTTTTGATACATATTTCGAAACTCTTTTTTACAGTTGCGTTCTTAATTACAATCTTTTGTAAGCTTTCGTAAGCTTCCGAGTTATAAGGTTGTCTTAATATCATATCTTTATAAAGCGTATGGCCTCATTGAGCAAAATAAATATACTTTAAATACAATACCCAAATGTGACAAACAGACACACGTTTTTAAGGGAAGTGTTGTTGTGCAATCGTTATTAGCTACGTAAGGAGCCTGGAGGCTTTGTGCATTTACCGGTTTGTGTTTACGAGCGATACATTTCGCCGAAGCATCGCTACTTTTTTAGTTAATCTTAGGTCTGGGCATCGCCTCGTGTTTATTCGCGAACTTCGTTCAACTCGGTTTAAGGTTTTGTGCGATTCACTGAACTTTGCGTTGAACTAAGCGCGCATGTAAGACCTTTTTAACTTGTCTTTTTGTTTTTTTCATTTATGTTTTTGTGCCGTTTTACTGCACGTAAACTACGAAGAGTGTGAATAGATAGAAATAGACGGAAACCACGAATCCTTTTTGTTCATGGATTCGTGGTTTCCGGCTACTCATCGTTGTATGACTCCGTCGCGTCACAGCTTGTCGCATATCTCAACGACGTCTAGAATTATTATTTTATCTATAGTCTTACTATTTTTTACTTTTAGTATATCAACTGGCACACTCTTCCTCGTTTTAATTATTAACCCTAATGAGGTCAGCTGGTATCTGCTGCCGAAACGTCGGTTTATACTTCGTTTACGCCAGAAGAGCTATTTATATCTATTGATATGTTGCTTGGTGGAGCTAACTCTATTTTCACGAAGGGTATGCCATAAATCGCCATAAATCTTAAAAAGTTTTTTTTCGAAAAATTAGCTTTAACTTTAAACGTTTAAAATATAAGTCGACTAAGTTAAATAAATTAAGTGGCGAGAGCCAAGTGGATTCATGTAGCGCAAAACCAAGCAACGAGAACGCACAACACACAAATCACACAAATACCAATCTTCTTTTATCTAAAAATATGTATCTTTTCAGCGATTCGACAACGCTCATTGATACAGTGAACTCGAACGACAACGTGATATTCGTGTACAACACGATCCACCTCTTTTCGCAGATGATTGACAACGTGCTGCTCGCGTGCGGCGGCATTCTACCCATACTATCATCGGCCACTTCGCCCACGGTGAGACTCCCTTTATTTGTGCTTAGGTGTTTATGTGTTTTAGTTTTCGGTTACCGAAGCAGCCAGGATCGCTCGGAGCCCCTGTTCAACCCTTAACGGCGTTTTCATGGCGAATTATATATTGAGAACAGGTTACTGTTGTAACATTCGTAAAACACCATGTGCTGATGATATTAGGCTTTAGTCCAGTGGTTCCCAACCTTTTTATCTTACGGACCGGTAAAATTTCAAAACAAATTTTGCTGACCGGTGGACCTTCAAACATCAAAATCAACCCAAAATGCAAATATGACAAAAGTATATGCAACTTAAAAGCAAAGAATGGAAACTTCCATTCAATGAGCAATTTGTTGCTTTCTCTTTGATATTATACGTGGTTCTATTAAAGTTTTTCACATACAACTGGTCCCCCACCCTTGAGATTTAAGATTGTAATATATTTGGCGGACCGGCAGGAAAGTTGACGCGGATCGGCGGTTGAGAACCACTGTAATTTAGACCATTTGGTGAAAGTCATTTAATTTTGTAAAAAGTACGTTATCCACTAAATTTTTAATAAATTTACTATTTTGTAGTGGAAAGTTTACATTGTAGTTTTGGTCGTTGCACCTTAATTTATATTGTTTTACCTTATGCGTTACAACTCGAGCAAAGAAAGTAAAAAATGCGAGCGATAAAAGCACGGACTCTTTTGGGTAAATATATATCAACAGAAAAACAAGATCGTTAAGGTGCGCTGCTACCATGCTGTTAAACAACTCTGTTTTTTATTCCCAATAATAATTGTTGCATATAACTCATAAGCTACTCATAAATATACAACATGAGTGTTGTAAGTATAAAGAATAAGTATAAGCCCCAAGTGCTATACAAAGTATTTAAATAAAAAACATTGTTCACTTCCAGCGCTATGCTGGCAATGAAAACAAAATTACTTCGACAATATAGAGTTACAAAATGAAACGTCCATATTTTCAACCTACCTGTACCGCTCAGTATTTACCCCCCCCTATAGTTTTATCTAAAACGAAACCCCTTTTGTGGTTGGACAGTACGAACTGGATACGATCGAAGCGGGTCAAGGTCTGTCGATGGAGGCGGCCTGGAGCATCGTGAATCGCCTCGCTTCCTTCATGGACATTCTTGCCTTCGCCTCGACAGTCAATTTCGGCGAAATCGAGAACGAGAAGAACATGGCGACCGGCGGGGTGCTGCGCCAGTGCTTGCGGACTGGTTGGTTTTGTGTATGATTTGTGTAGGCATTCACACCGTAAATTTAGTTGTCCTAAATTTTTCGCTTGATTTTCTTTTAAAGAATGCGTCAAAGCCACCATGAATAACACTGGGATGTCGGTTCCCGCATATATTCAAGCCCTAATATTTTGATTGTCTTTTGTTAATATAAAACACCAAAGCTACTAATTACCACTATGTCAGTTCCCTCGCAGTCTCCCGAATGTATCTGCTCTATCTAACTTGTTAAGTAAAATAGCTTAAAACTATGCGAGGGTAGCTTAAATCAATTTTTAACCCGCACTTCTATACAAGATATTGTGTTTGCTTTTTCATTTCCTATTCCGCCTGGAGACTTGTGAAACAAACCGGTTCCCTTTTCCAGCGTGCATCTGCGCCGTGCGGAATTGCCTCGAGTCTCGTTACGTGAAAAGGCAGCAGAGCGCCCCTCCTACGCCAAACTACTTGTCCCGACAACGATCGACCTCCGACACACAGCGCCACCAAGTCGTCACCAATGGGGTAACATACGGAGTACTGACGGACGACATATTTGCTATAGTCTATTACAGTGTTTCTTAACCTTTTTGTCGCACCGATTTAAACACTAGGCCTAAGTATAACAGCGAGGCTTGGGTGACCCAATTTTCCTTTCTGTGCTTTGTAAGCGAAAATACAGGAGACATTGTCATAAAAAGTTCAAAATCAAATAATGTGATCCACATCTTCGTATTCCCCTTGCAATTTTTTTAATTTCGGACAAATCTTGCTCAAAACCAATCTCAATAAATATAACCAAGTTAAAAATAAAGCAGTCGGCGACCCAAAATTTTGCTCAACCCATAGGTTGAGGAACACTGGTCTATTATAACAAATTGTAAGGAAAAATTGCTTTGTTTAAAAAAGTGGTCCCTTTATTTTAAAAGTCAATATTTTTATATGCGTAATGTTTTCACTTTGTAACGTGAAAATGTAGAAACCGAAAATGCCACAACAAAGGCTAAATCAGCGATTCTTAACCTGGGGTAAATTTCCTTGTTTTAGGGGTAAATGAGCTATCAATTAAAATATCCACATCACTTGGCGGGACAGAAAAATGTGCCAGATGTAGGTGTAGGTAATAGGTATTGGTAGCCTACTTTTCTAGTTCAGACTAATTGCTCATTCGAAGCTAGCCTAGTAGCCTATTGAATCTTTATCGTTTAGTGTCGGTAACGTTATGCTTTGCTAATTGATAATTTTCATCTCTTAGTTACTTCATTGTTACGGCATGTATGAGCACCGTTTCATATATTGGGGGTAAATGTGATATCCGTATTTGATAAAACGGTAAAACATACCAAAAATGTTAAGAACCCCTGGGCTACATATAGATAAACACGTTAGTTGAACAAAAAATCCCACACTATAGTATATATACGTTGTAAACCTGGCACCTACCACTCTTTCAGCAGAACAGCGAATACAGCGACAACAGCAGCGAAGGAAGAGTCGTTGTCAACGACGTGGAAGAAGAAGGGGACGACCTGGATGTGTCGGCCACCGATGCAGCGGAGATCCTCCTCTCGCTAATGTCCAACTCTGCCACTCCCATCATCGACAGTCGCCATCTTCTCCAGGATTCCGACGTCAACCGGCTCAGATCCATCATTTACCGAGACATTGTAAGCTAAACGATTGCACGAAGGTTGAAAGCTTTTGTCGATCGACGTAATATTTTTGTTTTTTATGCTCTTAAGAGAACCTGTGTTAAACGTAGTGGAATGCCTAGCTGTTTTATATTTGCGTGTAAATATACTTTCGATGATTCTTTCTCCTTTTGGTAAAACATTGTGTTTTTTTTTACAAAATCTAAGCATTGGTCCCATGAGAAAAACACTGTGCTCTGATATACGTTAAATTGACAACCTGGTGTCTATTCGAATAAGTTTTTTAGCCGGTTTGAATTGCCACTTTTCCACCGTGCCTAATAAATCCCTTGAAATAAGCTAAAAAGGTTTCAAAATGATTTTAAACGTCGCTTTACAGTTGCACCGTATTTGTCTTCCGTTTCGCAAATGAACGTGAAGTGTCCATTGCGCGCAAAAAAGGGGGCCGAATAATGTTTTTAAGCGATTATATTAACTGTGCTGTCTTATTCGCATGGAAATATGCTTTTGGTGATTATTTCTCTTTGCAGTAAGACACTTTTTTTTACAAAGTCCAAGCATCGTCTTTTCCGCATATCGCCTTGATCCCAAGCAAACACGATTAACATTGACTGAATGTGTTCACTGTATACCGTGCAGGATGACAGCAAGCAGGCGCAGTATCTCTCACTGGCCGTGGTCTACTTCGTGTCGGTGCTGATGGTGTCAAAGTACCGTGACATCCTCGACCCGGAAAGCCATCGCAAGTTGCAGCAGGCCACCGTTGCCAGGCGCACTTCCCCGAGACGCAAAAAGCTTGCCGGTGAGGGAAATTGTTTTGCTTTTGGGTACCGGTGGATACTTTTTTGTTTGTGGAATTTAGTGGCCTGTACGACTTATTTTCGCAACCTTTTTTGGCTTGCGGTACACTGCAAAAATAATAAATAGTTCGCGGCACCCTTGCTCGTATTTTTGCTGAGTGGTTAACTGAAACGTCCCAATAACCGAGATTTAAACAGCTCACTAACTTGGCAACAAGGTTGAAAGCTACTTTTTGTTTTTTGCACTTTTATGGTACACAAAAGAACAATAGAGCAACAATTGGAATCCCAAAGAATTTTAAATATTTCTCTGCACCCTTGAGCGTTTAAAATGGCTAGAGTGCCGCGGCACCCGGTTGAGAACCATTGACTTAAGCAATGTTCGATACGGCTATTTGACTATCTGGACTTGTTATATGCTATTTAGCCTCTTGTTTATCTGTTTTTCGCCGCTTGACATCATGTTTTACAGCTTTGTTTATTTCTTCGAGAACCACCCAAAATTTATTTTCCAGTCATGGATTTGTCAGTTGATGCAAGTTGCTTTTTGCCAGTTGATGCAAAAATGTGACCGTTAATTAATTTTGTTTTGTGTCGTAATATCCGTAAAATATTCAGTCAAATGTTTAACGAGATTTCCTCCACCTTAAAAATTTGGTTAAGCTTTTCCAGTGCCCAACTAAATCGTAATATCGTTTTCCAGATTCTGGAGCTTCTTTCCAATCCATTTCGAGAACGGTAACTATCGAAGAAGACCAAGAAAATTCTCCTGATGCCACGACAACCGTCACAAACGGACACTCTTTGTCAGATGAGGCGACAGAGAGTCAGTCAGAAAATAAAGATCGAGGTTTGTTTGTATTTTGGTTGGTTGGGTTGATTTTAAAGTTTTACAAAATGTAGCTTGATAATGAATTACAAAGCCAAAAAGGCTGAGCATAACGATATCGTCTCGATCAAGACGTTTCGATACGAGCTTGTATCATCTTCAGGTAATGTGACGGAGAAGCAATTCAAGCATCACTTATAAAAGGTGGTACGCGATTGTTATCTGTCCGACTTGACCTTTTTGACTTTGTAATTCATTCAAGCTACATTACAAATCCGTACATATTGTACCTTCTTACTAAATAAGTTTTTTTTTTAAATTACCTTTTGCATGCCATGATTTCTTTCGTTATTTTATTTTTCCGCAAATTCTCATAATCTGTAAAATTCAGATCATGTTGCTGAAAAGGAACCTGCTAATAGTCAAATGACATCAACCGACGTACAGGTAAGACATGCATTCTAAGTTTTCTTTTCTTTCAGCTGTGTACGACTAGTTTTTCATTCAGTTGATTTTTGTGGTGTGCCAAAATTTTGGTTAATTTTGTTTAAGTAGTATTTTTTAAATGTGCATTATCGCCATCGTATAATGCACTATCGTTAACCCTAGTCGATATTCACCTTGTACCTGAATTTAGCGTTAGTAGTTAATCTTTAAATGACTGTGTAGTAAATGTTTGTGTCAACCTAACTCTAATCTATTTTCACAAAGGTAATTCACGTTTAACAGTTTCACCTGTATGTTGTGGCGTTTATTAATTAGGTAATTTTCTAATTGTTTACTACTGTTCTACTATTTGATTGCACGCTGTTATAGCCAATTTAAATCAGTATGTAGCTCTACAATATATTCCTAATCTATTTGTTATTTAACTTTCACGGAATACTGGCGCACAGAAACACTTCAGCGTATTATATACGGACGTTACCATAGCACTGTTTTTGAAAGACCCAAGAACCCAAAGCCAGCGCTTGGTGCCTTAGTCAAATTCGCCATGTGTCTCACGCTCATTGCATTTTCGCATTTGCTTACATTTAACTTTGAGGAAGTAAAACCTCGACTTATTTTGTCTGGCCTCAAGAGCGCGGTAACGAAATGTGCATGCCCCTGCGAAACGGCTATTTGATTCAGCTCGAGCTTTTTTACTCACGCTGTACCCTCGTTTGTTTTTATTATTTGCGTAAAGGATATTTTGCGAAACCTGGCCAAGCGGAACGCCGACGTGACCAGCGATGGCCGCAAGGTGTCACGAGAGAGGGTAAATCCCAACAGTTTTTCGTCTCAGGTAGAGTAGTAATATAGCTGTTGTTTTTTCACCAAGTCGCATGCCTTAAGGGTGACAGCAACCAAAACACAACAATGTAGCTCTCAACCAGCTTGCCGCATGGATGCTTTTCTTGCCTTTTTGTTTTTGGCTTATTTTTGCAACGCTTGAAAATGTGATTTTTGTATCTGGTCCGAGTCCGAAACTCGTAGTTTACAAGCATATATGTTTTTCCGTGGAATATCTACCGAGTTTTTTTGGTGCAGCTTATTAACAACTATAAAGTGTGCGTCAGTGGTGTTTGTAAACTATATCCATTTTCGTCAGTTAAAAAAATATCCCTTTTCACCATGTTACCAGCTAATAGAACCATATAGGCCCCATGTTTAAAATTGATATAAAATAAGAACATTTGATTATCCAAATAAAAAAATGTGAGCGTTTTTATAGTTTTTACCCGTTCGTAAATATTGTTTTCTAGCCGTGCCGAAGGGCAGTAACATTTTAGTTTTAGTTTTTTAATGTAATATTTTGCATTCTTTTCAACGCAGATTCCTGATGTGGGGTCGTCGTATCAGTCTTTTGATCGAAGTGTGGTTGTCCAATCAAAATCGACCGACCCAGATGCCAGCACAGGTAACCTTCAATGGCACTGCGTGCTATTCTGGATAGGCAGATGAAACGTCGGACAAACAAATAAATCAGAAGAACTATTTTCAGTATATACTATGTCTGGTAGCAACAGCATATGTATCTCTGTAGCTGTATAACAGCAAAGACGCAATAAAGCCTACATATTCAGTTCTTATTTAAATGTTCCTTGTTTAAACATTTTTTACATTCTTGTATTGTCGCTTTATGATTGTTTGGAGTTGTTTTTTTGACATTAATATGATGAGTGTTTTTCTTTAAGCCTTATGTGAAATAATTTTAAACTGCCCCAATAAAAGCTAAACTATTTAGTGTAACAAAAGTAACATAATGGAACCGGAGTTATAGCAACTTCTGAATCTGCTAAAGCAACTTCTTTTTCAAGTCCAGTACTAACGCTTCTCCAATTATCGACAGCGCCCAAAGAAGCAGCTGTAATTGCGACAACTGACGTCATTGCTGATGACGTGGAAATGCAGAACGGCGAGGCGGATCACGCCGACCTTCCGCAGATCGACCCGAGCACCATCAACGTGGTTGAAGACGGTAAGAACGTACAGGATAACATAACTTTCTTATGAATATACTGTTGCTGCCAGGCATTATATTAATTATAAAGAGGGTTCTTCCGACAATAATTTCTGTACCGACGTTTCGATAACCTATCCAGGTAATCTTCATCAGGGCATATAAACTTGTAACCTTGCAGAGGTATATATACAGTGAAGAAAAACGACGAAAAAACAAGGTGGCAAAACGAGGCGAAAAAAGAAAACAAGGCGCGAATAACGTGAAAACGTGAAAACCGGCTTATATGCCCTGATGAAGATTACCTGGATAGGTTATCGAAACGTCGATACAGAATAAATTATTGTCGGTAATCCATAACTGTCTTATAATGTGAAAATATTTCTTCGGATCGTGATTTCATTTAATTGTCGTGTTATATTGGTAACTTCTTATTGATAATGTACTGGGCGTTTGTGGACCAAAAGGGTAAATATCTTTCTGTAATAGAGAGATATATTTATAAACGTTTTTCTGTAATCGAATACCGGGATAATGCTTATTACATGTATTTTACAGTCAACTGTAAAGAGTTAGATTTCATATCTTAAATAATATTTTTTAACTACCTCTATACCGTTGCCGCCATACGTTGTGAAAGTTGATGTCGAAGTTTTTTTCAGTTAAAAGTCTGTAAATACAATGATTGTTTCAACAACTTATTCCTTAATTTGAATAAACAAATAAACAAAGGCTACCAAAAATTTAATCAACACAAAATAAATATATAACATAAACTTACACGTTACACCGCACCAAAAGTAGATCTTAACAGAAACAACATCACGTCTGAAATGAAGGACGAATGAGACACGTTTCTGCTAGAGGCAAAGCGTGCCACTAGGAGCAGTTTCAAAAGGGTTAACACATTGCATTTCAACTAAAATGAGGAACTGATTTACTCTTGCTTTTCATACAGAAGCGGATGTCTCGGCTCGCCTGGAGCGATCCATGGACCAACTTGCCCCTCTGCTACGGGACATATTTCTCGACTTTTCAACTTACCTGGGCAAAACCCTGGTGGGGAGCCACGGCCAGGAGCTGCTAGTCGAAGGTGCGAAGTAAAAAGTAATCCTTGTTCGGATAAGCAAAAACGCGTTCTTATGTCTCTTTACAGTACATCGATTTACTATTTGGACCTTAAGTCCTTTGTAGCTACTTTTAACGTCGATGTTGCAAATACATGTCTTGCAAAACCATGGGAAAGAAAATACGCCATTCCTTCTTAATAGCGCTTGCTCATAGTGTTTAAATGGACTTACGCGATCCTATGGTTGCGGGTATCTTTAAAATTCTGAATACCCGTCTTAAAATTCCTTTTTATAAAATGTCTTTGTGTCATTTCCCTTAATAGCGTCTACCTGCTTTGCTCATAATGTTGTATTCGGTTTGATAAATCACGTGTTTTCGTACGTAACACGAAAAGATATTGTGTTAACAGAATAAAAACGTAGAGTTTATAAAACTGTAGGACTGTAGGTGTACGTCAACTCAAAATGTTCTATTTGATCGCAATAAATATAACGCGGAATCTTTCTTGCAGGCCTGGTTTGCATGAAATCTTACACGTCGGTGGTGGAGCTGGTGATGCTCCTCTGCTCTCAAGAGTGGCAGAACTCGATCCAGAAACACGCTGGACTCGCTTTTATCGAGCTCATTAACGAGGGAAGGTAAGTGAAACCGGTTTCCCTCCACTTCAACAAGCCGAATGTAGTTGAACTTGAAGCGAAAAAATGTCTTGCCAATGTCGCCATTACATGACGATCACATTGTTTTGAGGTCCAATAGCTGATAAATTTGAGAATTTGTGCTTTTTAGGAATTACTTAAAACAAGTATTTCGTCATGTTTTGGTTTCTGATTAGGTTTTTAAACTGCCATTATTTGAATATCTTAGTTATCTTGATTTCCTTATATACGTGGCACTATTTATTGCGGGTTTTACCGCGTTATTGAATCCTGAAATGCGGTTGTTTTGCTGTCTAGACTTTTTCACCATTTTTGCGTAGTTTGTTGAATCTCACGCTTTCTAAACCTGTTCTTACAGGCTTCTCTGTCACGCGATGAAGGACCATGTTGTGAGGGTCGCAAACGAAGCCGACTTCATCCTAAGCAAACAGAGGGCCGAAGATGTAAAGAAACACGCGCTTTTCGAGGTGATTGGACCTTTGCCACAAACGTTTTTTCTCAATTTATATTTTTTTTCACCACTTTCGTTTTATTCGGAATAGGTTTTCATTACTTGTAGCATTTAAAAAAATCGTCTCACCATTTGCAAGCTTTCAGTGGGGGCGTCTATTTTGAGGCACGAACAGAGTTATGTAGTCCTGGTATTTTAATGTTATCTCTTAAAAAGACATGTTTAATTACTGAAAACTAATGGATCCGATTCAGCCGATCCGATACTGTTGTCTCTATCAGTGTACTTATTTATAACACAAAACACAATATCTAACTCAAGTTGATCATATCTAAATTTGAATGAATGCAAAACAATGTTATTAATACAGAAACAACAAGTCCAAGTTAAACATCATTGCCCAACACTTAAAAATAACTAACAATGTGAGCTTCTAAAGATAGTGACGCCAACTGCTGTAGAGACACATACAATTTCAAGGCACTATACGTTCAGTGACCTTAGACCGTTTAATCGCAAGTAATAGAGTGCTTAAACAATTAAATCAGTCTTAAAGCACTTATACCAAAATAAGCAAGGTTAACAATTACCACCTGCCCCCATATCCTAATAAGGCAGGGGTTTCCCTTTTTTTTGCTTAGCGTGAACCACGGTGGGCAAGCCGTTTTCAGAGATGACGTCAATAATACAAATAGACTTTAAAAATATTTTCATTTTGTTCCAAAAAATGTGAAAGTGTAATGGAGTCGACATTAAGTGCAAAACCGTTTTATTTTTAATTAAAATCTTTTAAAAATTGATTACTTCTTAAATACTTTAATATTTGCATTAGGCCTTCATGGTCCCTCTAAAACTAGTTAACAGACCCCCAATCGCTCCATAGACCCCAGTTTAAGAACCCCTGTAATACAACTGATCTCATTCAAAAACTCTTCACACAGTCGTCGTGCGCGATCTTCCTGGCACAACAACGTGACGAGGAACGTCAGTGCGACTCGCTCATCACAGCTGCCAAGCATCGCGACCACGCCACCGCCATCGCTCTCAAGAACCGCATCACCAACATCCTAACCAACAAGCTGGGTGCCTGGGGCTCCAACTTTAACAGGTCGGTGCATTTTACTAAATAAGCTAGTAAGAAAACAACACAAAAAAACAAAATTGTTTAAGTTGTTAGTCTGATGATAACCAAAATGAAGTATGCCGGATAAATAAATATTGAAATATGCCTGGATAATAAGGACAGGCCATCATCTTTTTAAACCACATGACGTATTGTGCGTGTAAACTCATCTTCATGAAGCCACAACTAATGTGAAGAACCAGCTTGTTGCACACAAGTGCACAGAGTTAAATATTATACTTCTTTATAGCAACTTATCAAGTAATTGATTATTAACATGAAGCAATTGAAGCATCCTAATTTCGAATGAATTAATTACATGTGGTTAATGATAAGCACTTAAGTAAACTAAAAAATAAGTAGGCACATACAACAAAGGCTAACACCTGGTAACATATGGACAGCACCAACTAAACTACATAAATGGCAAGCATGCTGCCACATGTACAAAACCAGTCATGCACAAAATCACTCAAGCATAAGAATCAGTCATGCATGAATTGATAGTAAATGACAAATAAAATCCAATAATAAAGGTAACATTTCGGAATCACTAACGTCTTGTTTTACCCGTCATGTAGGTCGTATTTTCTGCATTTAAACGTCACCTTGTGAAAATGTATTTTTTCTTAGTCGCGCTCGTGAATTCTGGAAGCTTGACCCGTGGGAAGACGACACTAGACGGCGCCGTAGATTCGTGAGAAACCCGTACGGAAGCTCACACCCGGAAGCAATCCTTGTCACGCAGAAACAACTTAGTAAGCTAATAGTTTTCGTTCCTACTTATGTTTCAGACCAGGGGCGGGCAACTTCTCCAGTTGGCGGGTCCTCGATGGAAAAATAAAGTTCTTGGCAGGCCGGATTTCTGAATCGATACATTAATGGCGTATTTATCCACCTGAACCAAATGAATCGTATTTAATGTAAACTTTTAGTTTCAAGCATAGAGACCGAAAACAGTATTTGATGAATTTATTAACGTACTGTATTTTTATAGCTGCTGAAGTAGTGGGGGGATTGCGGCAGAGGACAACATCATGTAAGACGGGAAACTGTCTGCGGGCCGCACAAAATCCTGTCGCGTCGCGGGCCGGGTCCGGCCGTATGTTGCCCGCCCCTGTTCAGACGATACTTTTGAAAATCTGTAATTTGCAGTGAAAACAAAACACTCACGAATCTCATTTTTTATTTAACTTGTCATTATTTGAAAAAGCTATTTATATTTTTTACCTCAAAAACTAAAGATGCTATTCCTGACGCGTCGGATGCTGGAGCGATGCCAAAATCACCATCCAACTTTACTCTGCAAGGGGCTGATCAAGTTACGTCGATGGAAGATGAGGTCATCAATCTTGATGACGTCGACCAAGATGAATTGCAAGGTACCTAATTGTATAATTCTTGACCATTGCTATAACTTCCTTATTTACTCACAAACATTAAATTGCGTACCTATACGTTAAGCTCGTGACACCGATGCCACGTTTATATTATATGAGTAACAATTCTGCCATTTAGTTCAAGTTGGCTCCGATTCTGTATTTACATCACAAATCCCTTTTAATGGCATCTAGACATTGTCCTAGCATAGTGATGCATTTATGTAAAAAAATGTAGTTCTGGTCAATGGATTAAGTACGTTGTTTAAATTAGGAAGTAACTATTCCAAATTATTGTTTATATTAAAAAATGTCAACGCCAGACCTCACTAAATCGTGACAATAGACTTTTGCTTGTTTGTTTGATGTAGGCCTACTGCTTCCTTAGCCTTACTGAGTTGGTAGTCGTCAAAAGTGCAACTCAGCAGTATTTCTTCTCCATATATTGGGTTTAGCTGTAGGCGTGAATGTGATCATTCACCAAAGTGTGTTATCTAATTGTAATTTTGTAACCTGCCCAGGTCCAGTATCGTTCAGTACCGAGGCAGACCTAATAGCGCCTGGCGTTTGTCTTCACGGAAATTTCTCCATCACTCCCGATGAGTTCTTCTTCGAGGTGTCAGAAAATCATCCGTCTTTTACCAAAGCTGATTCAAAAGTAAGACTTTTTTCAAATCCAACATTTTTTGTATAAGGCACAGCCCGCAAATATACATTTGATGACTTACTCTGCATCGAGCTTAGACATGCAGCATAAGCTGTTTTGTTATGGTGAAAGGAAAAAAGTCGCTGTATGTAAATTTGTAAATAGTCAAATCACATATTTTAGGATGAGTTACTTTGCAACTCGCCTTTGAACAACTCCAAAGGAATTTTTTGTGATATAGTGAAGGTAAAAATCTGGATTGGTATAATGTTATTGAGTTTGTGACAAACCAAATCAACCTTATCACCAAAATTTTTTTGGCGTTTTTTGGACGACCGATGGCGGCAGGTCGTACTTACTGTTCAACAATACCTTACCTATACAAAATACTTGGTTATTAATATACATTTTCCCCGGTATCTCTAACTTATCAGTATTTCTATTTAGTGAAAATTGGTTAACTATATCTGAGCTGCTGAGCGGCATATGCAATTTTTGACGCATTACGTTGATCCCGTCGGCTTATACCGGGTTATGGCAGATCCGCTCGGCTTATGTCGGATGGCAACCTGCCGCTAAAAATGACTGGCCATTTTTCCCACACGAGCATGCGACGAAAGCGACAGACGCCCAATCGAAGCCCCTGATCTGCCACTAACTTCGCCCTTCAATTTATCACGTGGCAATAATCGCGGCGCCCGAACGCACTTTCCAATCATCGTCGGAGATAATTATTTAAGCCGCTCGACGCGACGGCGATCTCTTAATCCGCGCGCATCGATTTCCAATCACGCGCTTCGCCCGGCCTGTTGTTTTTAAGTTACCGGGGTCGCGAAGGTTCGCGTGGCACGCCAAAATTTGTCGAATTTATGCGCGCTTTATTGCTTGTTGGGTGTAATCGAATCGTTGGATTTCGATTAACGGCTGAAACACTTAATCTGCGCCAGGATCAATTAAACAAGGGTTTGTGGTCTTCTTTCCATTGTTTTCTTAATTTTTTCCCCTCGTCAAAGCAAAACTCACACACATTTCAGCAAAAGTTAGACTTTGTAAAGGAGTACACTTAAAACAAATAACAGTTGTCAACCATACAGTTGTCATGTTGATGTCGTTATGTATGACTATCGTGTGTTATCTTAGGGGCTTGACGTTAAGCAATAGTTCTGTTTAATTAATATCTAGGTATCTATACGTTTCGTCGCTTCTTTGGCTTTCCTTTCTTTAGCTTTAGCAAATAGGTATTATTCGTCCAGCTTAATGTCGCCGACTGGAATTCACTATTGAAATACCTAAAGTATTTGTGAAAAGTAAAAAGTATTTGTGAAAGTAAATTAGTAAATTACGGAATTCTTGTGGAGTTCAAACTAAGTTGCACATTTGGGGAATTCAAAGTTTTAAACAGTATTTCCAGTAAATATTGTCCTTTCTTTGCTGGTAATCACTTTTCATATTTTGGAGTCGTTTAAAATTAATCTTTTTTTTAAAAACCTTACATTTAATTTTGCTTCACACTAGACAATTAGTTTCTTAATTAGGTTTACTGCAACTTAAAACGATTCACAGTCGACGCGCAAACAAAACTTGACAAAAATAAATAAGCATTTAAAGCAACGACAAAAAAATCGCTGAACTTTGAAGAAACGTTTGCAACCATGGCAAGAATCGGGACGAAAAAACGCAAAGCAAACGCGACAAAAAAACAGTATAGCGGTACAGAGTACATCACGAGTAAAAAAATGCAAAGAATTTAGTGTTGATCGTATAAAGCCTTGTATACGGCATTTGACACCAAAATAAACATCAATTTGTAAATAAAAATCAATTTGTAACGGTATTATACCGATATTGAACGAGAAAAAGAAACGAGAGGAACAAATTCAATTTTCAACATCGATGAATAAAGAGGTATCCGAAACGTTCAAAATGATATATACTCCTGTATGGGCTTTGATATTCTTATCACATCCAACCATTATGCTCCAAAATCCAATTTGTTTTTTGTAAGCAAACAAAAAATCTTGGAACTCTTTTCCTCTGTTGTCTCATTGGCGGACACTACAAATAAATAAATACCGCCGCCTGGTTTAATCCAATAATCATCCGAAACGCGTCCAACGGATGCTAACATCGGAACTAGAGGTGATCGAAGCTCTTGCTGTTGGTGATGATTTCGCGTGTAAGGCACCACACTTGGCGCGCGGCAACGTCCAGCGAAGAACCGGTGCTGGCCAGAAAGAGGTCGACGCTTGGCAGGAAATAGTGGGGGAGCCGTCGACAGCGCAGACAGGACACGAGCTGAAGAAGCACGCCCTGGGACATATGAACGAACATTGTCAGTTAGGGACAGTGGCATGCTAAGGGTTAGGCTTGTTTGTTTGCCGTGTAATTTTGTTTTCAATGCTGCTGAAAGTTGTTTGGGGAATTTAGATAAAAGCAGAGGTGCAATATTTTTGTCAAAATTAAAAAAAAATTACTGTATGAAAACCTAAAACGAATATTCGTTCATGAGCAAGGCTACTGCAACATGCATTAAACACCTGCCGCAATAGACAGCATATCTATTGGGATGCAAATCGTACCGTACACAATTTCCTTGGAACTAAAAATGGCCGCCTTACACGTCATTCACCGCTGCATGACATCAAACTCACCTGTATGCGATCTCCTACGCACGAGCCACTCCAGTCGGAGTCCTGTGGATGCTTCTCGCACTCGTACAGCATCAACGTCTTCATGTGGTAGTTGTTGATCGGGCTTCCGGGAAACTCCAGGTGTCTGTCGATAAACAGGCTGTCAGAAACCGTTTGGTGGTCTATGGATCCACATCCCAGGGCGCATATCTCGCCCAAGATCAATTATTTTTGCCTTGTTTTTAGAACTTGGCCTACTTTTGAGCCGCTGGACAATTTATGTGCATTTTTTGTGCGATTTATGAAATGGTGTTAATTTTTATACCAGTAAATTTGTTTTTGTAGTGCCACGTTAGAGCTATTGTTCGTAGTTTTGATTTAGGCGATGTTCGGAGAATGGCTTTTAGATCAATTTTCTGCTATTTTTCGGGCGCTTTTACCTGTCCCTGAGTGTCTTCAGAATGGAGAGACACTTGCGTCGGCAACCGCCCGACCCGATCAAGATCTTTTCCGCCCCAGTGAACGACATTGCCCACGCGTCGCTTTCGGCCGTGCTGGAAAAAGAGGAGCATTGTTAAACTATACTAAAACCGAGCTTTAACACTTCAATCACATGTCTTTATTCATTGATGTTGAAAATGAATAAAGAGTTATTCGAAACGTTCAGAATCATACCTACTTCTGTATGGGTTTTGATATTCTTATTTCGTCTTACTATACAACCTCCAACCATTATGATCCAGACCTTCAATCACAGTTTTGTAAAGTTTTGCAGCTGTTTAATGTAGCGATTTTGCTGTAGACTTCTACAACAGTTTCGGTTACTTCTCACCTGTGCTTTGCGTTGAGCGAGGGCGAGTCTTTCGACAGCAGATTGAAGCCGTCGTTTTTCACCTCGGCCACCTTGGACGGACACGGCCAGGCCAGGTGCGGTTCCGGCCAGTGGGAGGCGCTGCGCGGCCAGATACTGCTGCACTTGAAAGCCGGGGTGACTCGGACCTGGCAGATACGTTATTTAAGATGGATGGAGCTCTCTGTTAGTACTTGTCATAAAATAACCCTGTATGATGTTATGAGTAAACAATTTGCGGTCGACTTAAACCTACAATTAGAAATCTTAGATTAACGATCAATGTGTGGCGCTGATCTTGAGTTAAACTGCCAGTGTTAAATGCAGTTGTGTTTTTTTCGATGCAGTTTTCATCTGGCGGCCAACATGTCATACCCCCCCGAACATCGTTATCCATGTGGGCAAAAGCCGTACGCCACCATCTTGTCTAATGTTGCCCTTTATATGCGTTAGTGTACGAAACGATGATAAACGATTCTAAGCCTCTCCAGCTTCCCGAAATCAATAGGCGACCCGCCGAGGAGCAATTAAATTCCCCAAAGGGTCGCGCAAAGCGATCGGCATCCCTAACACACTGGAAAGAAGCGAGAAGCGACGCGTGTCTCCTTGTATGTGTTAATGGGCGGGATATGCGACAGGCGGCCGCGCTCAGTTGACTTTAATAATTGATACAAAGCCCATATCGGGTTTTGGCTCGTCGCGTCGCGTTTGCAACCGGCCGATCTAAATATACACCCGGCTTTCCCGGGGATTTGTAAGTTGGATTGGATGATGATGCCCACTCTCGACGAATTGCGCTTAAAACTTTTCTGCTCCTTTGAAGCAAACCTGATTGAAAACTGTTATGTAGGAGATTACTGCACTAAATCGGTATCCTGGTTTTTCAATGCTGTCAGATGTCTTGTCAATTAACTATATTTTTGTTGCTTATCCAATCACGCGTTACACGTTAAATAAAAAGCTGTTTAAAAAACATTGTAGAACAACACATTTGGGGAAGAATCGGCCAATTTTTACTTCAAACATCACAACGCCGTTGGTGCACAATTCCTTTGTCCACGCCAACATTCCTTGTTAAGTTTGCGCACTTTCTCGCACTCACCAAGATGGTGTCTTTAATCCTGAGCTTCACCTCCGTGCAGTCGTTGGCGAGCTGGACGATCTCGCGGTAATGCAGCTTGTCGATGGCCTGTGAGACCAGGACCTGGAATCTGGACCGTACTTTGCGCGCGGACAGGTACCTGGATTGAGCACAAGTCCCATTGGCTTTGTGTATAAGTCAGATATGTGATATATTTAATGTAAACGGACATTGGATGCGAATTGCAACACTAACAGGAGAAGAAATAATCGGAAGAACAATTGTACAATTAATACAACTGTTCCAAACATTTATTAGAATTCTCGCAACCTTTTGTCGGTCAGCAGTTCGAACTTCGCCAGGGCGATTTGTTTAACAGAAGATCTGCTTATAATTTTCTGTTGGACTTGAAGGATATGCTCGTCTCTCGCACTCCAAGATTGCGTTTTTTGTTTAAATATTACAAGGTCACTTTCAATACGAGTTCTTACCCGGACGCCGTGATAAACTCGACCCAGAGCGACATGCTGCGTTTGCGGCCGTCACTGAGTTTCAGGACGGCGCAGCCGGGAATCGAACCGTCGTCCACGAAGTTGAAGACTCCCATCTGGTTGAGAAAGAGGGTCACCTCGTATTCGGTCGGCGAGATAACCTCCAGTCCTTCAAGCCGACCGTCCATCTCGTTCAACGAGCTAAATTGCGAAATGAAGAGATTCATTCAGTTGGCCGAAAACGTTATCGTTGATGTCGGACAAATTTAAAGTTTGAAAAACTGTTGCAAAAAAGTGACCTCAACCAGTTTTAATATTTCGCAAAAGACAATTCAGCATTATGTATTTTGTTGGGATGTGGCTAAAATAAAAAGACTAATATTTGTTTAAATCTCCTTTGTCTAAACGCCATGCACATTAATCACCCTTTTACACAACTTTTACCAAATGTACATATTTCACGAACCCAAAGATCAAACTCTTACTGTAAAACCATTAATCTAACAGTAGTCATTCGATTCACTCTTTGGAAAACATTTTTGTTCTCAATCGTACCTGCGTGCGTTTATACAACCACTGCTGTAACAACAGGCTTTGATTTACCTTCCTTTTTACGTCCCAACTAAAATGACCACGGTGGATATTTGTGATGTTCCTATCAGGGACCACTTTGAGTCACGCTTACCTGATAAACCTGGGTTCCTGCAACTCCACCTCCTTAAGGATACAGGTTACGATTTTACCGATGTCCCTGACGGTGTGCGAGACCTCCACCTTACGTGGAACAGTCTGCTCGTTGTAGAACTTGTTCACGTGGTAGGCGAGGGCAGCTTGCGAGGCAATCATCCTTTAAGGCCTTTTGCTTTGCTTAGATGTTGTCAATTTGATGACTGCGTTTTAGAAGCAATTTTCCCTATTTAGTTTTAAGGTTTCAGCAGCTGTTGCAGTCTAGGTCTCCTGCAAACAGTTTTAAAATAATCTTGCTTACCTATATAATAATTGCACTTGGTGTTCCATAGCCTCTCAATATTCACTGTTAGTAAAAATCCACTGTCGCTCATTCGTACAATTGCAACATCCACGGCAGCGCTGCAATGGTCTGCACTAATCTAGCAACCTGCGCAAAAACCGTTCCGATATTCGACAGCCCCCTTAAGCTTTAAACCAGCGCCTGAAAAACCTTTTTGCAAAGCGATGCATAATTAATGCCACCAGTCGGGCGTGATGTCACCGACAGTATTTCCATTTGAGAGGGGCCGGGCGGTGCCCCTCACGCGGGCCCTGAATCGCCCTTATGCCGCTCGCGTCGTGTTTTGCCGGGAACGCCGACGCCTGTTCCCCTTTTTTTCACTTCTCGCCCTTTTTACGATTTTTCTCTCGCTCGATTTCGTTCAGCTTTTGTTGGCTAAGGTCTTGTTATGACTCCCTATCGATCGCTAATAAGGCCACCCTTTTCTCTAGCTGCGCTTTTGGAATAATCGCGTCGATGTCATGCTGCAAAGCGGACCGATATTTCCTTTTAGAGGAATAAACTGGCTTTTTAGAATTCGGCGCTAATAAAAGTGTAACACATACCGAGAGCAGACGTTGTATCGCAAAATCGAAGCTCTATCATCCGTTTGTGGAGGTTGGGTGTATTTTTTATCCTCATGTGCTATTGACCCACAGGGGGTCCCATTAACATCTGTTAGGTCGCCTAAAGCATCTCAAAGGCAATCCTTGAACGAATAAAATGATCGAATCGGAAATCGCGATCCGCTTGTTCCTGACGCGAAACTGTGGCGGCCCGGAACGAAGTGCCGCGTTTCGTCGCCGCCAAAGATGAAAGACCGCGCACCGCGCTTACGTCACAATTGCGAGGCTTCTTCGCTTTGTGCGAACGACACAAGGCAGACCTCCTAGCCGACACCGGCCGTAGCGCGTGTGGCGAAATATCAGGATGGCACTTTGATCGCTTTACGATCGGGCCTCGAAATGTAGGAATTGCCCATAGGTCGAACGGCAATCGCTTTTGCTTGCTGTGCCCGGGTCGTGTGAACGTGCCCGCATTAACGATGACGAGTGGCCAGGCTACTCGCTGCCCTACCATGAATGCCTTTCTCCCTTTTAGTCGCAGTATCGCGCACATTGTCATCATAGAATCCACATATCCTACTCTCTAAAAAAAATACTTGTATCAAATAGTTGTTTTCTTTTTTGCGTTTTTACCGCTTTTTCGTAATTCTTTGAACAGACGTGTCTTGACATCTGAACGGCATCTCACATTGAGTCTTGTATCTTGTCAGCTCACGAACACTCATTTCACGAAGTACTTATATTAGCATAATCCAGCCGTTCTCAACCTTGGCTCTGTTAGTTGACCACGGAGCAGTATTTTAAGTTATTAGCCAGTTAAACTCGGTTTTCATTATGGCCTCAAAGTCCTTCCTTGTGACATTTCGTAACGTATTTTTCTGAAACGTGAACAGTTGGCCACAAAATGGAAAGTTGCTACAAACCATAAATAGTTTAGAACAATTTTCATAATATGTGAACTATATAAAAATCGGCCTACACTGTTATTGCAAGGCCTATGAGGAATACCGGTCGATAAAGATCCTATCCCAATTAGGATAGCTATTTTAGGTCTTAAAATCATGCCATACATCACCACAACAAACACCTCTTCCCTGTTGCAAGATAATGCACATGAAAATACTCAAAGTTGTGACGCTTCACGTTATCTCAATGGCGCTCTTTCAATATACTTCAATGCGTCGCACCCAAATACTCCCCTACTATCGGAAAGACGATATGTATATATTAAACTGCAAATCGATCAGACGGCGCGGGGCCAAAGGTCATGCGCGCGCTTCTCCATTCGGAATTATTTTAGCGTCGATTTTCGGGCTCCGGACTGCTTGCATTTTTAATGCGCTTCTGAATAATGCAAGATGTTGTGCATTGTTAGCGCGTTGTGATTCGGTCCGGGCAGCACGCCTCCCGAACGCCAAACGACCATCTCGGATAAATCGGTTAGATTGTGATGGGTGTCGTGTGTGCAATCTATAACTTATGTAATAACCCTTGGTTTATCGATTGTGTGGTCGGTCCTCCAACTGTGTCCCATTTGAGGTTTTTTTAAAGTGTTTGTTTTCGTATGGATTTCTGTCTTGCGATCAATCCACCTTAACTAAAATGATGTTGCAGGCCAAGACTCACGGTGTCCGATGCTTTGTACTTCATTGCGATAATAATGCCAGATTTTTTTTGTCCGTTGCAATACCATATAACACGATTACTATAGGTATTTTTTATGGCAAGTAAAAGGCAATATTCTGTTTGTATATCATATTAGACTTTATCTTTAATATGTTTAGATTCTTTTTTTATTGCTAACTTACTATATTTTAATAAATTTTGCTTTCTCGTTATAGAAATTCTACCTAATATCGCATTACCTATTATTATCGCATTACCGATTTAATCACTAGGTAACGAGTATAGCCTCCGATTTGATATTATTGGACGACACTAATCAAGACTAAATAATTAGGAAAAAATATTTTTATAATAAGTCTCTGTCCAATGAAAATAAAATTGTACCACGGCTCTTTGTCAAAAGTAGAGAGTCAGACGTCTGGTTGTTCGTGATTACATCACTAAAAGTCCCACGATTGTCGCTTCGATAAGAGGTAGCCAGGCCTGTTTGATTGGGTCCTACTTTTAAGATTTAAGTTGGGCAAAATTTTGACTGATTTGAGTTTTTGCACCTATATATGTTTGCCTCCAACTTGTTTTCAATCTACCTTACACGCCAAAGTCGATTTTGTTAAGAAAGTGAAATTTAAAATAGGTAATTTCGAGTATCTTATTATTTTTGACCGAATATTAGTTGGGTCGGCATTAATAGTATAGATGTCCGTTCTGTTTGAATTTGGAATTAGTTCTTTTCACTATAACTGCGGAAACTGTACAAATAATTTGTCGCACTTACAACTCTCGGAAAAATAAATCTTTGTGGGTAAATTTAAGATAGAACATATTCAACCTGTAAATAGTACCACATCAATATCGACCTATGAGCGTAAAAGCATCTGCTCATCACTAAGCCTACGTTTGCATTCGGTTCGTTGACAACTCGTTCCAGATGCTTTAAGAAGCAATCTTGGGGTAAACGCGTGCCCACTTGTCGCATTAGCATTGCAATAGTTGATTGATTGCGTTTTTAGCAATAGTTGATTGATTGTGTTTTAGCATTTGCCTGCTTGTCAAGTCCTTATGCGTTATTTTTCCAGTAAATTAACAGACGATCTTAATTTTTATCATAAAACTTTTAATCATCGGCAATTTACTGTCAATTGTATTCCACCCATCCTCCAACAGTTGATTTGTTTTGTATTTGACAAGCCGGAAAACAAGTCTGTTCATTGCCTGTGATTTCATTTATTTGCGAACCAGAAGCTGTATTGACACTTGGCCTCACAACAAGAAAAAACATTTACAAGTTAACCTTTTTTCTTTGTCGGTTTAATGGTAGCTTGGGACTTTCGCCCGATGATCAAACACAATATAAGGAATGCAGTTTCGATTGCAATATTGGTTGAAGCGCCAAACAATAACGTGCGAAATCAATTCTCGTCATTTAAGCGCCTATTCAACTTTAAGGTGTTAATCTACATCGACGGCATTCACGGCAAATGGATGTTCCAGGAGGTTCGAGCGGTGTTTTCGAGAAGATATCTCCTCCAAAACACAGCCGTCGAAGTCTTTCTCGCTAATCGAAGTAAGGCTTTCATAAGTTATTTTGCCGAAGTTGTTTTATGCTCTTCGACTGGATATTTTTTTGTTCAATCTGTGATTCTGTTTACGTTGAATTTGTCTAATTTTATTAAGAATGTGTTTTTGATAAATAAGTTTGAAACAAATTGAGAATAGATGCAGTTTGTCTAGTGTCCTTGACTTAGCATTTATCGCGCCTGTCTAATTCAATTGCAAGACATGATTTTTAGCGTTTGAATACTTCCATGTTATTGCCATGCAAGTGTTTTTCGGTCGAATGTTTAACACTGAAGGTCAATCACTTTTGTCTCTTTTTTCGCAGCTTGCGTGATGTTCAACTTCTCGGACAATGATACGGTGAAGAAGGTGGTGGGATACTTGCCGCGGGTTGGTATCGGCACCGGGTATGGACTTCCACAGGCAAGGTAAGTTAACCGTTTGATAAAAAGTTTTTTACTTGGTTGTAGTTTGCGCAACAGTATTGTATTAATAACTCCAATTAGCTGTTTTATTCCCTTGAATTAAGAATCACTGTACAAATAATTACAATTCACTGGAAGGATTAGCTCCAGCTAAATTAATTTATCTGTAAATAAATTGGAAAAAAAATTACGGACACACTGAACGTCCTAACGAACCCCAGTGGTTTGAGAACCTCTGATTTACGTTAAGATTTCTAAAGTTGTCACTTTTCTTTTTCGTTGTGAGGCCGAAATGCTTGCTAATATTTCATGATTTTCGTTTCAAAGTTTGTTAACGGTGCATTAGTTTCGATGAAGAGTAAAATATTAAAATGTTGCTTTGCTTCCTAAGGCGCATTTCCTTGGCATCTCCGCACCAGCTTTTCAAGTCGTCCAACATGACCGAAAAGTGGCAGAGAAGGGAAATCACCAACTTCGAGTATCTTATGTTTCTCAACACGATCGCCGGTTCGCATTTTTGTAGTTCTTGAAAGCATTTTTAACTAACTAATCTACACCTGGGGTTACTTTCTTCTAAATGTGTCGTATTTTATAAAGATTACGATATTTTGGCATCCGTTATTTTTATTAACTTTCTTTTTGAAAACTGTATGCAACAATCTAAAACATTACTGTAAACGTGTTTTCCTTTCAGGCCGTTCCTTCAACGACCTGAACCAGTACCCTGTGTTTCCATGGGTCATCTCCAACTACGACGCCACTCAACTCGACCTTTCCCTGCCAAGCAACTACAGAGACCTTTCCAAGGTAACGAGCCCAATAGTTATTGTGAAACACGAATATTTAGCGCTGTCTGAGAATCGTACCATATTTTTGTCCGGGTTTTTTATTTCTAACATTATTTGGGTTAGGATGCGAGTTAGCGTTTGGGTTCGCGTGGGCCAAGTAATATTAATATATTTATTCATTTCTTGCAATTTCAATTTTTACTACTCGTTTCGTTACTTAAAAAAGTGATATGATTCTAGCACCAATATTTTTTTCATCAAAGATAGCAATTTAGGTCAGACACTATTCAAAGACCTTAAAATTATATATATGTTTCGCCAGAAAGGGCATCTTCAGTATATCGTAATTCGAATTAATGACCAGGAATTAAGGTCGGCATTTATCTTGAAAGGGTCAAGGTGATTTCATATATCACATGCAACATTTTATAAGAATACTTTTCACAAAATTCATGGCAACAAATCTTCTTCCCTCGCAGCCCGTCGGTGCGCTGAACCCGAAGCGGGCAGCCTACTTTCAATCGCGATTCGAGGCTTGGGATGATCCGCAGATTCCAAAGTTCCACTACGGCACCCACTACTCCAACGCGGCTTTCACGCTCGGTTGGCTTCTTCGTGTGGTGAGTTCCTGAGGTTTTTTTTTTTTTTCGGTTTGCCACTACAAAAACATCCATGACCCATCAAATTTGTCAGGCCCCACGCCCCACTTCGAGAACCATTCTTATAAACTGAATAGAAAAGAAATTCGCCTTTTTGACTGTCTGGATTGAAGTAATTATAATTTAGAAATCTAATGTACGTATGGATGTTTTAGAATCCATGGTTTTATTTATTTATTTTCTTTATTACGCTGAAACAACAAAATAGAAAGACGGACGGGAATAAAAAAATATATGCTTTTATCGTCCTTGTCCAGAAATTTGACTACTTACGCCACCATGCGGTACTGTCCCTGTGATCACAAATTTAGCCTAATGCCTCCTATCGGTCAATTGCTTCGGTACATTTACGCCCTTCTACTATACCAATTGATTATTTCTAAACCACAATGGTTGTTGCAAATATTTACCAGCTTAAACATATTAGTTTTGTACACAACCCACTTTTTCCTTTCTTATGATGATTGATTGAAATTTATGTCAGGTGTTAATATTTGGTTATTATATGAGCTAGACCGGCCTTTCTTAATCTGGGGTAAGTTTTCTTGTTTTAGGGGTAAAATTCAAGGATATGTATTCAAGCTCCGAGTATTCTGGTTCCGTTTTCTTCAACTAACCTATGCGAAGTGGCTTCTCTGCATTGCTTACTATCAAATCTAAATCACGAAACCGAGTTAACATGTTGAATCTGATATTGGTTTTGCATTATCTACTAATTTTCCAGACATTGAAACTCGTTGCCAAAAAGCAAGGGCAGCCGTCGCACTGACTATTACTGATGTAATTTGTTACTTTCGTTTTTTAATAAATGAGCGCCACTTTATATATTGAAGGTGAATTTGATATTTATTTTTGTTCAGAGGGTAAAACCTACAAAAAAGGTTAAGAAATAATTAACCTTTTTGCAATAAAATTTCCAGAAGTTATTTGTTTCAGGAACTCTTGTTTTAATATGTTTAAAAAAATTTATGGCGGTCTAAAATCTCTTCTGTTTGTTATTTTTTCCAGGAGCCCTTCACCACCTTGTTTTTGAACTTGCAAGGCGGCAAGTTTGACAACGCTGATCGAACTTTTCAGTCGGTGGCTCAATCGTGGAAGAACTGCCAACGCGATTCGCACGATGTCAAGGTGCGTCCTTGAGGGAAAAATAAAAACTTTTGGTTTGATGACTTTTTCGCAGGATTGTAACAACGAATTAAACTGTTAAATTTAAACTGAAGTTTACGATAAAATTTTATTTTAGGGGACTGGTGTGTGATCAACATGTGCATATTTAGGTTTGCCAAAAAGTCTTGGCATCTTTAAATGTCTACAACATGTGCCTGTAACACTTTCTTAATTTGATTTATTTGATGTAGCTTAATTTATTTAAAATTGAGGTACTAAAACCAATTTTTAAACTACTTTTATTGTGTTGACCAAGGCATTTATACAGTTTTGTTTTCGAAATATATTTAAAACACTTGTGATCAAATATTAAGTCATCGAGTGGTCAAATATTAAGTTATACAATAGTCCATGAATGACATTCATTGAATGCCTTGGCATTTGTTTTATAAAAATGTGTGTCGAACTGTCGACTCTGGTAGTATATCCATTTATGGTAAATATCCTAAAGTGTTTGTTTTGGCAATTGTCCCCCGTTTCTAGTGCAAGTAACATTGGCAACACAATATGCATTTCTTTCGATATTCGCGTGGCAGATAAAGTTAAATGGGTGGGAAAATAATTTTGGTTGTAATTGTGGCGGGACGAGAAACGGTGATTTCAAATGTTCTAATCCAATCATTTCTCGATATATGTTTAGTTTTTTTATTTCAAAACGAACCCAGTATTAATCGATACCGGCTGTCAGTCCGAATTCATTGTCCTTTTTTCTCACAGGAGCTGATTCCGGAGTTCTACTACCTGCCCGAAATGTTCGTCAACGCCAACGACTACGTGTTGGGGGTCACCAGTGACGCGGCGAAGGTCAATGACGTCATACTTCCACCCTGGGCAAACTCGCCCGACGACTTCGTACGCATGAACAGAATGGTGAGTAAAAAGTGGAACAATACACACCGCCTAAACTATTTCCGCTCAAAACCCAGTACTTTGAAGAAAAAGTAAAATTTGACCGTTCGGGTTGTTTTTACCTTGGTGTTTTGTTAAATCTTCCTATTTGTCTTACCCGAATAAAGTTTTCCAGGGCACCGTATGTAAATACTCGAGTCTGTCTTGGGCTTAAAGCTGTTTTTCGCCTACACGCGTCGAGGTTGCTTGTTATCAATAGTATTTTTTCAACAATATGCTTGGTAACAACCAGACACAAATAAATTAACCACACTCACACATGTTTGCAAAATATTACAGGAAATACAATTTGTGCATTTCCCAAAGTTCCATTCGAAACTGCGCAAGACTAATCCAAACCTCGCGTAACATCGCTCGCACTTGTACGAAATATGACATTTAAAATGATTGCATGCCTTAAACCAGTGGTCAGCAAACTGTGGGCCGCAGAGCCATTGTTAGTGGGCCGCGAGTTACTTTCGAATAGCTTAGTGTTATCATGTAGTTGTGGGCCGCGTGATAGCCGTACATTTATTGCACTTTAAATTGAAAGTTCGTGTGGCTTATCATTTTTATATTATCGCAGCGTGGTTTAGACTCGCGTAAAATTTTTCGCGCTCCCCGCGTATATTCTTCGTTTTTTTACATTATGGCATGGCGGAGTTTTGGGCATCAGGGCGCCGTGTATAATGTTTTACCTTAATAACAAATATCCTGAATGTGCCAGCCACTGTTTTCGTAGTTCTTTCGGCCGCGACAAAAAAAGTTTGCCGACCACTGACTTAACGAACAAAACCAAACAACGCACAGGCGCTCGAGTCGGAGATCGTGTCCTGCCAGCTGCATCAATGGATCGACCTCATCTTCGGATTCAAGCAGCGCGGTCCGGAGGCGGTGAGAGCTACCAACGTCTTCTACTATCTCACTTACGAAAACACGATCGACCTCACCCAAATCACCGTAAGTTGGTCGATTTGCTGCGTTCTCTCTCCTGTCATTTCGTAATTTTTGCGAATGTCAAACGCTTGCTATACAATAATCGTTATATATACTGACCGGTGGAGTAAAACAATTCTTTTGTTACGCAATATTCTATTGACAAGTTCCTTGCAACGTTTGTCACACAATTGTCCATATTTTGAATTGGTCACAAAATTAAAAAATTGGCAATATTTAATGCTGAGTCACGAGGCATTTCAGAAATGTTGTTCAGTACACGTATTTATTTATTAGTATTTTTGAATTTATTGTTTATTAAACAAGGAATTATGTACGTATATAATTTTCGTGTCAGCTCCTCATCAATACCATTCTATAATATTGTAGGAAGACTGGTACTATTACTTTACGTCATATGTCGGCTCCGATCATATATTGTAAGGCATCACTATAGTCATTTACACACTTAAAAATTGTCGCGCAGCCTAAGTGATTTCTTGAAATGGAAAGATTATTTTATTTCCAGGATCAGATCGAGCGAATCGGACTCACCGACCAGATCCGGAACTTCGGTCAAACTCCGAGTCAGCTCTTGGCCAATCCGCATCCGCCACGTAGCTCTGCAATGCACGTTGTAAGTTTCGGGATCTTTTCGTATTCAGTTACCTCAAGCAATTCTCAACCTCGCTTAATCGATTTAGACAAGGATGCACGAATATAGGCTTTTTGAAACGTAGTTAGAATATGACTTGCAACCAACACATAGTCACTATGTTGAGTTTCGGGTGAGTTACATATTCGGATGCTAGTATCATTCAGGAAACTGTTCACTTATCATGTTAGTTTCGGTCACACTAAAATAGTTTCGATTTTTTCATGTGCTAGTAATTTACAAACGAATTAAAAGCAATATACTTGTCGTGCAAACGTCACAGATCCCGCTTGTTGCCATCAAACAAACTTCCCAAACCACGCGAAAGCCAATGGCATATTTTCTAGAATGTAGTCATTTGCCTCAAGAGGTTAAACTGTGGCCATCTGCCTGGCATAACTTCGCTTTTTCCTCTAACCTTTTAACTGACAGTTCGTATCATTTGGCACTAAGATCAAAGTGAGCGTTCGCGTGTATTTTCTCAAAACCACGCGGCGCGTGCTGCAATTAATCCGGTAATTTACGTGGAAACGATTTCTGAGCCTCCAGAAAGTTGCTAGTTAATCAGTTCGGGCCCACAATTACCAGCATGTGTCGCGCTTTAATTGGAGTGGATACAGAAGTGAGTAGCGCATGGCAAATCAGGCCGTTGGTCGATTAATTTGTAGTCGCGCTAATGAACTCGTGTTGGCGCGCAGACCCCCATGATGTTCAAGGACCGGCAGCACCACGACGTCGACATGGTGCTCAAGTTCCAGTCCAACTCGCCGGTCGTGTACGTTGCAGCCAACACCCATCCGAGCCTAGGGTCACCAGCGGTGGTCACCTGCACCAAGAACCTCAACTTCTCGCTCAACCGCTGGAACAAGACGCCCGAGGCCAAAAGTTCCGCCACGGCCAGCGGCGCCGCGTCGGCCGCCAGCGCCGGGGAGCCCGACAAGCCGCCGGCGGTTCCGATCGAGCCCGACCCGCTGACGAGTAAGTCGGGGACATATCGGATATAGGGGAGCTTCAAAAGTAAAAGGAACGGTTTAAAAAATTCGCTTAAACATTAAATAGCGTTTTCGAGGCGACCTTGGAAACTTTCTAGGGTTGAAAAATATATTATAAATGGGCGCCTAAAAATGGGATCTGATGGTACTTTTGCGAATGTGTATTGCGTAAGCGATTTGTAGCGGTCGTATTTAAAACCAATATAATAAACATAAAAATTCTGTACTGTTTAACCATTTCAATTTTTTATATGGGATGGCAGCAAAATTTTTGCGGTGAGGACCCCCTATAAACGAAATTGCTTCTTCTTGCAGCGTTTACTTGATTACTATATTCCATTGTGAATTGAATTAACGTTTTGAACTTACAACTTGTAATTACACTATTTCAAACGTAAAATTCTCAGACTAGCTAATGACACTGAAGTGAATAACACCGTTATTATTTTAAAAACACTATACTTACGGCAAGCTTTACTAATCGCAAACCCTTCAAGTTTAAGGTTCGCGCGCCTAAACCGCATGCAAAAACTCTCTGTACTTTACTTTCAGCGATGACCGGCACACCCAACAAGCGACAGATCGCAGACACTTTGGATCAGAGCGTGGTCGTGTCGAGCTCCTGTTTTGTGATCACGGCCGACAACAAGTTCCTGGTGTCCTGCGGCTACTGGGACCGAAGTTTCAGGATTAATCACATCGACTCCGGTAATCTTTCGCGTTTCCTACGCTTCGATTTCTCTATCGTTTTTATTTTGTTTTCTTTTTTATTAAGTTGCTAATGTTTCGGAACATAAACTAGTTGGACAAGCCGGTTTAAGCAAACCACTTGTCGCACGTCAATTTTGATGTTCTGCTGTTTACAGCCTGTTTACAGCCTGTCGCCGATCACTATGGCTTATAAGGTTTTTAATTCGTCTTTTTTACATGTTTCCGAACAACGTTTTAGTTTCTGGCCCGTATATATGCCTTGCCAAAACGTAGTATGCCCTGTATCCTTTATTATAAATTTAAGTTTTGACTATTATCCGGGTTAATTACAAGAAAAAATTCTCACTTAATAGGCAAGCTCAACCAAGTGGTGTTCGGCCACTGGGACGTGGTGACGTGTGTATCGCGATCGGAGACCTACATCGGCGGCGACTGCTACTTCGTCACCGGGTCACGTGACGCCACCGCCATGCTGTGGTATTGGAGCGGCCGAAAGAGTCTCATCATTGGGGATTCGTCTACCGCTAGTAAGTCGGCAACTTGTTTGGTTTACGATCCGGAATGTACCGTGGGGATGGTTCATGAAAATTTACCCACAGAAAGCGATGTTTTTTTAATTTACCCACAAAAGCGATTAACTATAGTTGTGACATAATCAAGTGCAGCTAAATACGCACTTGTTTTATATGTGTTTGTTGTTATGTTCTAATCGGGATGGGATAGTGCAAAATTGAATTTTTTTATAATAAGTGTTTTATGTAAACTGTGTCCATCTGATAAACCCAATAATTTGCCATTTTGCCAAGTTTTAGTCATTGTTGATCCGTATTGCGTCGAGTTCGCATAAGCTTTGTTTTCTAATAGCGCCATATAAAACTCAGTAAGTTAAAGAACAATTTGTCTATAAACCACAAATTCTTCACCGAACAGTGTTTAAATGCCGCTTTTCACGTTTTACCTATATCCCCTGAATTGTTTTCTCGAAATTAATGTACTTCGATAATGAATTGCAAAGCCAAAAAGGTCAAGTAGATTAAGACGTTTCGATACGAGCTTGTATCATCTTCAGTTAATGCGACTGAGAAATAATAAAACAACTCTTACACAAGGTGAGACGCTTTAGTTGGCGCATTAATTAGCAAGCAACTTCAGGTGTTATCAAGCTACATTACGGATCCGTGCATGATGTAGGTCAGGGGTTCTTATTTTTTTTACTGCGGACCCCAAAAAATATTTTTTGGTTGACATGGACCAAGGTCGAAAGAATTTTTTTAGGGATGACGTCATAAATTTACGTCACAATACAAATAGACTTCAAAATTCTGCTGTTTCTGATCCAAAAAATGTGAAAGAAAAAAAATGTGTTTATATAATAGAATCTAAAAAGATGCAGTGCGAAAAGTTTTATTTTTAATTAAACATTTTCTTTGACAATTTGATGAATTTTTAAATATATACTACCATTTTAACTAGGCCTTCATGGATCCCCTAAAACAAGAGTTCACGTACCCCCAAGGGGCCCATGGACCCCACCTAAGTTTAATGTTCTTTGTCATGTGACACGCAGACGAGAACCCGACTGCCCGCGCGGTTCTGACCGGACACGACGCCGAGATCACTTGCGCCGCTGTGTGCGCAGAACTGGGTCTGATCGCCAGCGGATCAGTTGACGGTCCTCTCCTCCTGCATACCATCACCGGGGACCTGCTGCGTACCCTTGAACCGGGAATCCCCCCTGACCCCGGGTAGGCCGTTTAATCTTTTTCTTGAGATTTCTCTGTTTACCCGCCCGTTTTGCAAGTGAAAAGTGTTGAAGTAACGCAGTTGCAAAATTACTCTTTTCGAAGCGAATGTTAAAACTGTCGTAACTGTTTGCAACACAATTGATTCGAAAAAATTACGTAAAAAGACTACTACAGCGTGCCCGTTTTCATATGTTGTGACGTCATTCATTTTATTTTAAATGACAAGCTTTGTTTTTTATCGGTATACTTTTTGTCTATCTATAGTAATACGATTTATATTGTAAGGCACTGAACTGGATTTTAATGACAGACCAAGCGATGTTACAAAATATCCTTTGGCCAACGTTTGTAAATTAAACTGTCATCTTTGGGCCTTGACTTGAGCTGGACATCAAATAAATTCAAAGATTTTCGCAAAAACATAGGGTTTATCGGCCTTTCAATACACAAATCAATTCAAAGACTTACAGACTTTAAAGTGCATTTCGTTTCCCGCAGCCTAAAGAGCCCGCGTCGTCCGGAGCTGCTGATTTTCACGGGCGAGGGGATGATCGTGGTGGGATTTACCGATGGTTTGTTGTGCAACTTCACCATGAACGGCAGAAGCCTTACGCATCAAACGATCGACGACAACTTACGGGTGAGAGGTCTAAAGCTTGAGCGATAAGATTTCTCGAGTATACAAACCCGTTTATCAGTCGCACTGCGAAGTATTGTAGGGCGGTCGCAATTTCGTAGCTCTGAAACAGTCGTCTGATTGAATGTTGTACCTATCTTTTACTGCGCTTATCTTTGTTCTTGACCGAATAGGAAGTTAAAAGTAAGACATTTTCAGTGTTTCTTTTGTTGTTTTGTTTTTAGTAAAAAGTTACGGGACTGGAAACCTTTATTTCATATTTTTGATCTTTTTTGTGTGTTTTGGAATTGTATGACTTACTATATAAGTATATATATAATTTTTAATTAATAATTATCTATATAACTAGATTTTCGAAAATAATACGAAAGTTTATTTTAATATTTTTGGCAATAACCAGATATAAGTTATTTGCATAAGTTATTGCATGCATATGACGTATGTGCTTGGCGTATTCAAGTCTGTGAAAAAATCAGTTAAAAAATGTACGTTTGTTGTGCATTGCCAGGCGATTGCTAGCAGCAGCAACAGCCAGTATCTGGTCACTGGAGGCGATAAAGGGCTGCTGCAGATCTGGCGAACTTGGGACTTCAAGCATCTCTACAGCTTCCCGCTATGCGACGCCGGCATCCGTTCCGTCGCCATTTCGCACGACCAAAAGTGAGCGTTTTCTGTTTTTGGACAACAATTCGTCACTTTTTTGCTTTCCGTTTCTAGCCTCGCTTCGTAGAAGGGCAATTAAGGCTTTCATTGAAAAACAGGATTTCGGAAGGTCGAAAATATCCGGTAAATCTTCTGGGGCATGACATTTTCAACTTATTTTCGCCTAACGTAAATTTATAATGACGTCATAAAATATGATTTCTAATGACCTCATCAATAGAAATAAAACTAATTAGAAATCGCCAATAAAACTTGTTGCAAAAGCTTTAGACGCAAAGTAAGCACGTGCGTCGTCAACACTTTCTGCCAGGTGCCAGCTGCGAAACCGCTAAGTGGGCTGTGGTTTACTTTAGACGAAAAACTAAACCAAGACCGTGAAATAAGTGCGATAGATTTTTATAGAACTATGTTTTGACTATCAACAGCGCAGTTTTTCTAAGTTTCATGGATGTTATTATGCCACGATTAGCGTAACATCTACGCCGAGCAGTGTGCCAAGCCAGCTAAAATACAAGTCCTGTCGAGGGAAAATAAGTTGTCAATTGTACACTAAACACCTGGTCGAACGCGCACGACAGTCACATTCGACTACCTTTTAAGAGAATCTGTTTCAGTTAAAAAATGCTGTCGTAACTCGTGACACTAACATCAGATATTAGCGCAGACAGCAAACAGCGAGCAAACATTCAACTTGATGTTTTTAGTGACAAAAATTGAAGAAGGCTTGACTTAGAGTTGTGAATTGTCAAATACATACTTGCTAACCAGCCAACCTGAACGAATAACGAAAGCCAAAAGAGAAAAAAAATCTTCGTTTACCGTCAAGCCTTGTGCAAGACACGAAAAAACGGCGTTTTGCGTTTGATTTTGGTTTCGCATTAACTTAAGACGCGTTACCCAATTACATTAAAAACATCGCCACTTCGGACAGGGGGTTAAACCCTGACAAAAACGAACAAAAAACGATAATCTCACTTACAAAAAAGGTGGGGGTTCGCACTCCCAACCCCTCTGGATACGCCACTGACACGGCACAACATGATATGATATGCATGGCAGTGTCTGACACGTACAAAAATCTAATAATAATATAAAAAAGTGGGGCAAAACGCGACCAATATTTGCATTTATATTGTAAAAGTTGGCTCAAAATATAGTCTGGAAAGGGGGGCACGGCCCGACTGTTTTTCAAAATTTTTCCAGCTGACGTGTATTTGTGTTTTGTGTGGCAGGACAATCGTGACCGGAATGATGTCTGGCAGCATTGTTGCGTTCCACGTCAACTTCAACAAGTGGCATTATGAGTACCAGGACAAGTTCTAATGCTGACCCACAAAAGGTAGGTCTCTTGCGCTCGAGTGCATCAATAAACAGTTCGCAACTCTCCGTTTTTTCTCGGGTTCCGATTGCGATTCTTTTTGAAAAGTTTGCCATGCCGATACCACCCTATAGTGTCGGACAAGTACCATTACAACTTATACTTGGCATCGAGTATCCGATATTATCGAACACCTTAGTTTTTATATAGAATTTCGATTCGCTACCAATTGTGACGTCATAGGTTATACCTACCTTTTTTGCAGACGTATAAAATACCAGTTTGATGTAATATGTTATTCTGTATTGTTATTTATCACCACCGCAAACCTTTAAAAAACATTTTTGTTCTCACTTTACCCACACAATTATATTTTTAAAGCCTATTTATTGACTTTCGTTTTAGGTGCAACAAGGCCTAGCTGCTTATTTCCCTCCGCCGAACTTCGATTGGACCAAATTCGTATTGTTATTCCCGTCGACCGACGGTGCAGAAACATTCCCGCAAATTTGTTGTTGTTTGTAAAGCGTAGGTACTAATGACGTAGCGATTACGTCACAACTTGAACAGTCAATCGCCTCCCTTTTCGCTGTGTGTACTATAATCGCTTGTAAGGATGCAATTTCCGGTTTTCGTTCGCGTGCTTTTTGTGAAATGCGTGTAGATAGATTTTACGCTTGAAATGTTTGCCGTGTAGATGATGATCATCGGGTATAAAAGTGACGTTTTTGTCCACACATGTTATCCAGTCACAACCCTTTTTTCTGGAAATTGTGAAATTTAGCACTTGTACGTGAAATCAGAAGAGTTCGTCTTGTAATTATGTCTCGCAAAAATATCTATTATCTCTTTCTCTATATATTGTGATGTGTCGGTGTTACTCTATTGCATAACAAAGATCATTATTATTCCATCACAATAAAACGAACTTGTACCCTTAATGTTGCAGTGTTGAAAGACAGGTTCACGGGTTGCGTTACGTGCGCTCATTTTCACATGTAAAGACGCCGTGTGAGTAGCTGACCGAGAAAAGGTCAAGATCTATTCTGTCATCGATATTCATTCATCTAACTCACAACAGCTGAAAACCTCGTGGCTCATTTAAACTGTCAACGTCGGGATCATCCATCGTGTAGTTTGGAGAAGTCTTTAACATTTTAGTGAATTAATCAGCCTCAGCTTTAGGCAAATCTTTCTATATTAAACGTTTTAACAATTATAAACTACATCCAGTAAATTTACTTTTTCTACTTTAGGCTTAGCCCGGTAACGATTTGCGCTGTGAAAATGGTAACCTTAGTGGCCTCATTTTCGCCTGATTTCGTCACTCTCATGTGACATCTCGCCAGAATACAAAATTACCCGTTTCGATCAGGTGCTCGGCATAGAGTTTCGCCACATCCAAACAAACAGCCCAGACCTTGCGGGCGATTTTTTACTCATTGTTGAGAGTAACCGACCACGTTTGTTCCTAAACGTCACCCCTTGGCGAGCAGGTGCCCTACGCCCCATTAATATTTTATGCTGATATCCGAGTGGGATTCAAACACGGTCAAGCCCCCTGCTGACGGACAAAAGGGTATCAGGTTTCTCTGCGGGGGTCCTAATATCCGGAGATGCCGTTTATGAAGCATAACCCTGCTAGCGTTAGCTCAATTTTGCGAAATAATTTTGTTAGAAAGGAAATAAACAGCAAATATGTATTTTTGTAGTAATTTTTAATGTTAGAAGTGAGCAGAAGCGTTACGTTAACTGGATTGTATGGACTATGAGTATTTATTGCCATAGCTTGTTAAACTATCTACAACCATGAGTTGGTTTTATTTTGGTTTTAGTTTATGCAAAGAGCCGGCGGTAGCTGGGGAATTATGATTTACATTTGTTTAAAGTAAAGCATAAACTTCAATACTTTGACGGCAACGATATTTGCATCTAAAACCATAAGACCGTCATTATTTAGACCAATCGCGTAGCTAAATTGTTGCCTAGTTATGTTTTCCCATAACAAATTTTTTTTTTGGTAAAAATAGCCTTCACACAAGTTGAGTCTATGGCCAAATTTAAGATTTTGATTATTTCTAATTGTTACAGAGAAAATCAAAAGACATAAAATACCTATACGATGGCAATTATTTATTAGAAGTTCGCTAAATGTACGTATGGAGGTGGAACACTACAGTAAATGATCTTTAGTATTGTGTTTTACTGTCAAGTCTGTTAGTTGAGCTGTAAACGTTTTATTTTATTAATTGGTCAGAAACAGCTGTCAAGTGTGTCCTTAATGATTGAGACATATATACGTGTTTGGCCTTGGGCTTTTGTTGTAACAAAAATGAGTAAATCTTTAAAACGCAAAACTGCACCAGACCTAATATACTTTAGGTTGACAAAAGTCAGCAGTGAAAAAGAAATTTTAAATGCTTTTAAATATTTATACAGGACTGGCTAAAATCGTAGTTTATTTAGCTAAAATTGCAGTTTAGTCAATAAAAATGGCCAAAGAGGAGGAGGTTAAAAAATATCCCGGAGATCTTCCTGAAAAAGCTTGGGAAAACAAACAAGATGCGTTGGGAGACCCCACTGAAACAACTGACTTTGCGATGTCCATGATGGCACACCGCTTCACCGATGCCTCCACCATGCACGGTTTGCGTTACATCTTTATGAGAGACGCGCATATCCTTAGAAGGTGCGATGTAAAGTTATACAAGTTGCGTACTCCATTTGATCAAACGGATTAGTTCAAAATTAAATTGGGAGTGATTGTATCGGCAGTATCTCTTACCGTTGTTGGGCCATCTTAAAAACGCATTTGCATGTATTTGGTAATTGTAAAAAATAGTCCTACTGGCCAAATAATTATATAAATTAAAAAATCACTAGATTTATTGAAAATCACTACAATTTACATGCGTGAAAGTGTGAAAGTTAGAACTTGGTGACAGAAGATGTTTTGTATCTTTAATAGACTTGCTATTTTCCTCGGAATATTCGCAATCAATATTTATAATTTATTTTACTTTTTATTTTACTTATGTTGATTAATTTGATTGTTTGCGATTAATTTAATATTTTTGAAATTATTTGATTATTTAGAAAAATAATTTAGTATGTTAGCCCATAACATTTTGATCAAAAAAAATGTTTTTTTTTCGTGTTTCAACCCAATGCGTTGAAGGTTCTTGTGGTTGCTTGTGGTTTGCGGTGGAATATCGTACTGCATGTTCGTTGTTTACCAAAGCGTTTTGTTGTTCTACTCATTTCCAAGGACTGTCCGTGTCTCGACCATATTCGAGTCGAAAAGCGAATTTCCCGCCGTAACAATGTGTGCCTACAACGTGTTTCAGTAAGTTTTACCTGTTTAGAAATTCATATCAGAATAATGAAATTTCGAATATTTTTGTTTATTTATTTAAAAACTAAAAAAGCAAATTTGAATTAAAAAAGGTACGCGATTTTGTATTATTAAGTGAGATGCCATTATATTAAAAAAATATATTCTCTAAGATTATTCGCCCTCTATGAATGCTTAACATTCTTGTTGTAGGCCTACAGTTAAATGCCTTATTGCAATATTTTTGAGCAGGAAAAGTAAACTGAGTGAGAAGCAAGCAACCGCGTTGCAGCAAGTGTATCAAAACATTGTGTACATTCCTGCCAGCAATCCAGTTAATTTGTCAACCTTCAATAACATGGACATCAAAGAGTTTTTTCGAAACACGTCATATTCATTTCACTCAGCTAAGTATGGTTTTATTTACTTTTTCCAATAATAGTAAAAAAAGTTGATAATCAAGAGTTGTTAAATTTTTTTTTGCCTGCGGAACTTTTTTTCTAAAAAATTAAAGGAGTATATTCTTATCGATTTTTACAGCTGCATTTATCGCCAAGCTCCGTGTAACAAAAGTGTACTAATAAGCGAAAGTTTTACTGACTACGGAATTTGTCTGGAATTTGATCCTAGTGAAACCGTCGATTTAAAACACCAAACAGCTGCAGGTAAAGCATAATTGCATTGATTGTGTTAAAATAGGAAAATTTGACCTATAATATTAAAAATTAACAAATTTGACCTCAAATTATTTGCTTTTGACAAAAATGTTTTTACTATTCAGAAAGCTTAATGGTAATAGTAAGCCGAAACGTTGGTTTGACAAATATATACCAGAAACCTTATTTTTTAGTATGCCATGCCTGGTAACAAAACAGCATATTTAACGATTTTATGTGTATATACTCTAGATAAAACATTTACCAGTTTATCATATTTTTTACAACTCATTGTAGATTACAAACTATAGCACCACACCGACTGAACCTATGACACTTCATCGGTGAACATAAACCTGCCGACTAAATAAATAAATAGTATTATACCAAGACCACAGTCAACAATATCAGAGGTCGAGAGTTCGAACCTCACCACAGGCTAGGATTTTCCGGCCTACCTTCCTGACATTATTGATGTTGTTATTGAGCTTAAAACCCAATGCGTTTTGGATTTTGTATGTTGTTTGTTTGTTTGTTCTAATTCTATAGTTCTAATCCAGGGGTGGCCAACACGCGGCCCGCGAGCCGCATGCTGCTCTTTACCGAGTTATATGCTGCTCTTTCGTGTTGCACATGCTTTCAGAGTGTTTCGATTTCGTTAGGTTAAGTTATGGATTAATGATGGTTCCGACTGAGACGTTTTGCCTCAAGGCCATCATATTTTTAGTAACACTTTCGCAAACAGTATGCCCAAATAATATTGATAAATCACATTATATCGAGAAATGTGTACTTTTTCATTCAATGCGTCGCTTCTTCTTCTAAATTAAAATTTTGTCTTTTTAACAAAATAAAGGCACTTTTTTCGCGATTCGTGCGATCGCTTCGTGGATGTGAGTGAGAAAAGGTGATGGGTTATTATTTTAGTTCTATGTGTGTAAGGTGTGGCTCTTGGCGGTTAACCAAGTAACTAGTGCGGCTCTTAGTAGGCTATCTGAGTGGTTGGCCACCCGTGTTATAATCGTACATAATTCAACTTCGGTTGCAGAATTTGTTTACACACCGTTTGAAGAGCAAGTTTAAAGAGCAAGTGATTAACAAAAAAGATAGATATACCGCGCATTATCTGCGAAATTGTGTTTTTCCATCACAGGACACATTGGGGGATTGGACTTTTTCGGCTACGTTAATGAGTCCGAGTGGTCATTTGGCCCCTACATGTTCTACAGCGGCTTCCGTGTAGCAGTTCATCATCCTTCTCAACAAACTTACTATATGCGCGATAAGGGTTTTTCCTTGTTACCTGGTTTTACAACTGAAGTGACCATCAGTAGAAAATCCTACTCGCTAATGGTAAGATGGTGACAAATTTTAAGATGGTGACAATTAGGTCGTATATAAAGTATGTCAAATATTGTAAATATTTTTGTCAATTGTAAGTCCACCTATTTAAGTTCTTACAAAACCCAAATTACACACTGTAGTGTCAAAAATAACAACAAACTAACTGCTCTTGTTGTATAATTTACAGTGTTGTAATGACTTAAGTTAATGACTTGACTTAAGTGCACTTAAGTCACTGTTTTCAAATGACTTGACTTTAGTCTTTAGAGAAAAATGACTTGACTTGACTTAAGTCTTTTGGGCAAATTTTGACAAATGACTTGGGTTAAAATAAAATGTTTTCATTAAGCAATTATTTATATAAATGGGTTATTTAACTTAATTTTCGCACATAAAAAATTGCTTGCTATATGTCGCGTTTGTGTTAGTTTTATAATCTAAGACGCTCATAATCAGACGAGTTTAACTGTTTTAATAGTTCAAAGTTTTATTTTTATGACAAGGACTTGACTTGAAGCTGACTTGGTCTAATTATGACTTGACTGGGACTTGACTTGGGCAACCGATGACTTGTACTTGTACTTGACTTGTTATTTAAATGAAAGACTTTAGTAATTTCAAAATGATTTGTTTACAACACTGGTATTTTTTAGCGACCGCCACACGGCCAATGTGGTACGACAGTGCTTCGCTTCTTTGACATGTACTCGCGGGAACTCTGCTTGGTTGAGTGCGAAACTAACCACACTGTGACGGTGTGCGGCTGTAGATTTCCTTACATGCCTGGGGATGCACCTATCTGCAGCCTTGCTAAGATGCGGGAATGTAATTTTGCCCTAAACAATCCATCTGATCACAGTAAGTTCCAAAGTCAACAAACCAGAAAAAACAACACTGGCGTTGTCGGAAGTTCGAAACTTTTCTAGTAGACAGGAAGATAATAATTAAGCATGCCCAAATGTTTGCATTTGTATTTTTTTGTTTAACTCAGATCCGTTGTAAAGTATCGCGTTAAATACAAAAACTAAGACAAACAATTGTCTTAATTTATCTTTCCAATTAACGTCTGTATTGAAATTAATAAAGCTTGATATAGAACATAATACCTGGCGTTGCCCAGGTTATATAATACGTCGCCTGAAACGTATAATATAGTTAAAACAAAATACAAGAAGTATATTGTCTAAAAGGCATGACTCTAGCAAGCCGTGGACGTACTTTTGCATATAATGTTGTAACGTGTCCGTGTACGTCTGCTTAAGCCATGTGTTTCACAGATGCTAAAAAAATGCTAATTTATCATTTTCTGCTAGGATAAGTTATTCTCTTTTTAACTATTTGGAGTAAGCAGAGCCACTCGCTTTGGCTTGCTATAAATTATTTTTCTTCTCCCACTAAATCCTTCGCGCGAACACCTCGACTGACTCGCGCTTAGTTTTTTATTTTACTTCACCGCCTGCAATCAGGCAATATATCCTTTTTATAATAATTAATAAAAAATATATACTCTGTTGCATAGGATATCAATTTGACCAAACAACATGCAGCTGCCCACAGGAGTGTGTCTACACCGAATTCGAAACCGTCGTCACGCGCACTGCCATAGCGGAAGGTTGGATAAATGTGCTTGTTCAGACCTACGGAATTAATATAAGGTAAAACCAACCTACGTCCCGCGGGCCAAATCCGACCCGCAAATAAATATCCCCCGGCCCGCTACCTCCGTTACGAAATAAGTAAGAGACCATTATTTAAAATTTTTGGCTTTTATCTAGGAAAATGCAACAAAACATTTTTAGCCTAAAGGCGTAATGCTCTGGCTTGTAATGTTCAATCGTCATAGACTCCAGCAAATACAGACGGTATCTGTCATGCCGTGAACCCAATATTTCCGTTTGATTGAAATTATCCTTATGGGTAGGATTGGCGAGCAGATGAGCACAAACCTTCGATTTAGGCGACGGCTTCATACGCTTCGTAAAGGTTGCGTCCGATGTAAGTCTGGTTGCAGCTGCATCACAGTCGGTACACCACGTTGATTTTGTGGATTAGCGATGGTGGATCTTTTGGTGTAAACCAGGAGGCTAGCTTTGAAGTTTCATGAACAAACCTGAACTTAGCTTGTCTTTTTTGCCCCGTTGCATAAAAGTTGGAGTTCTCGTCTTATATACAGATCCGACAAATGGAAATTTCATTACGTTAAAGCGCACATATGTAGCAGGCGTAATCTCCGAAGTCTACAAATGTGCTTGGATTTCCACTGCCTAACAACATGCTTTTTATTGTGGCAAACTTAACGTACATGATTTTATATGAGCTGGCGTTGTTATACGCCCTATAGTTACAAGAGCGTTAGCTAAACTCGGTTTGTATAGGTAAAGGGAAAAAAACTGGACGAGTTGGCATAAGTACCCGAGTAAGTCGAATCGAGTACGGAAAACTTTACCCGAGTACGAAAAACTTTAGTACGTAAAAACCTTGACTACCGCGCTGTAAAAATACATCTAAATATAGGACGCAGCCCGTTAATATATATAGAGCTTATGATGGTGAAAAAACGTTCTAAAGAAATTGTATTTGAAGACACAAGAAAAAGGTCGTCCACATACCTACATAGAAGTTGGTCTTTCTTGGTGGTTTTCTTTAAGGCTTACTCTACTACAAAGTTTTTTTACACCTAGTGGTACTCACTGACTTGTACATCGCCTTTTTTCCCTATTATGTGCGTCTTTATTTTTTTTGTCTATGTGTTATCGTTTTTATCTCACTTGTATTTTTACATTGATGATGACATGAGGTATTTCCGAAACGTTTGTAAACAGCGAAATGTTAACTTTATCGAATATAGTGTGTTTAGTACTTTTAATGAAATTACTAAAAACCGTGTGTCGTGTTCCAACGTCAAAACGTGTATCATGGAAAATGCAACCTAAAGAAACCTACTGTTAGATGTCAATCTCGTGCGCTAATATGCCGTTTAAATATAGGGGAACAGCGACTTGAGACATTTGCAAGCAGCGCAAAAATGCCGTTAAATAGGTTTAAATGAAATGTTTTTTGGAACAAACATGTGGCGACCTCAACCCAAAAGCTTTGGTTGCACATAAATCACAAGAGCGTAAAAATGAGTTTTTTGAGTAAATTTGTCAAACTCTTCTTAGGCCTATGGGTATACGTTCAATATTAACTAAAAGGCGCACTGAATGTTTATGTCCTTTAATTTATTTTGTATATTATAACTTTTTTAATATGAAAGAAAATAATTTGTTGGAGAATGAAGCAATCAATCACCTCTACATTTTGCGAACGTATAAATGTGAATATATAGAAGGGCAAAATATGCCGTACGCAAAATATGCCGTACGCAAAATATGCCGTAAGCACTTATCTTTTTTCTCCTTTTTGTCTTTCCATAGCGACCTGTCCTTATCGAGTGTCACGTCATGTTTTGTCTGTGCGGCGCTGCTTTGCAATAGCTAGTTTTCTTCTGATAGCCTGACGTTTTGTTTTTTAACTGTTTACTAAACCTATACTGATTCCGTATGTTTTTAACCTTTCATTAACTTTTTTATTATGCTCTGTTTATTATCTATTTTATTTTACTTATAGGAATTGACGATGCCAGCATAGGCGAAATATATATTCCTTTTAAAAAAATGTCTGATCCTGATTTTACTTTGTTTTTTAAACTTTGAATTTTGTTGTTTATACATGTGAACGTTCATTTAAGCACACGTGGCATTATTGTTTGCAGAAATGGCTTTCAGTTGAAAGTCTATTACCAGGACCTCCAGTATACTGAAACAATAGAAGAGCCTCTTTATGGATGGGAGAGACTAATCTGCGATATTGGTGGCGCAGCCGGTCTCTTCCTTGGATGCAGGTAAACAGAAAAGATATTCTGGTTGATAAAAGCGCAGAACAGCAATGTTGGCGCTTCTCTATTTGAATATAAATACAGTAATAGTAACAATACATATATATATTATTTATGTTTGAGCGACAACGGTCAGATATCTGATACGTTCTCAATACCAAATTGAAACAATCGACTTTGTTAGTGCCAAAAACCGTTGTAGACTCAAGCCCTAAATGTCATAAGGTCCTTGCTACTAATTTACTTAAAATCATAATGCTGCAAATATATATTGTTGCTGATATTTTCCTCGTTACGATACGGGAGTAGCCCCGCCCTCTATAAAAAGGAACTTTAGATAGATAGGTCAGTTTTACCTTACGTTAAGAATTTATGTTTAACTGTATTTCCTTAATAAAAGTTTGTTTTATCTAGCGAGTTTTGTTTAAATCAGGGTTTCTTAACCTTTTTTGTATATTTTACCCTTTTAACAAAGATAAATATCAGATTTACCCCCAATATATAAAATGGTCCTATTTTTTTAAAAAACGAGTAGCAAATTACATCAGTTATGATGTAATAATGAAGTTACTATAAGAGATAAGGATGTTGCCAATTAACTAAAATAGCTATCATCGCGAAAAATGATGTTACCGACACTAGATGATAAAGAATTAATAGGCTACTATGTAGGCTAACTTCGAATTAGAAGTTAATCTGAACTAGAAAAGTAGGACACCAATACCTACGGCTTGCACACTTTTTCTGTCCTGTCAGCTGATGTTGGTATTTTGATTGATAGCTCATTTACCCCCTAAAACGAAAAAAATTACCCCCTTGGGTAAATTTACCCCAGGTTAAAAAAGGCTGGTTTGACCATATGTATGGTCACAATGTCAGGTTGAAATACTATATAGTTGTCGTAAATGTTCGCTATAGAATGTTACTATATAGTCCTGCTACAGTTTTTTTTTATAATTTCTTTGCAGTTTTGTGACGATGGTTGAATTCGTTGACTTTCTTGGCGAGCTTATGTGGAATCTTGGTCTTCGGAGCCACGTCAAATCAAAGCGTGATGGAAATGTCATCCCTGTGGTGCCCGCAGTTGGCACGTCTTTGAAAGGACGACTGAAAAACATCATTGGTTCGACATGGAACTCTGACAGACCTTCTTCTCCCATAACATAAACTTCATGTTATTAACTTAATAACACGTTTACCAATGTACACCCGAATAATCAAGTCTTTCTTTCTTGTTAATTTGACATATTTAATATATTTCAGAACTTGTCAACTTATCCGTCAGAGGAATAAACTATCCTGAATTAACATTTTACAATAAAGGTGTAGTTTGTTGACTCTGCGTGTAACACCAATCAATCAAAATAAAACGTTATGATTTTATGTTTACTGACTCTATTGTTGCCAGATGGCACACCAATTGCGGCCCGGCCACCATCTGAGTAGAAAAACCCTACTTTTGTTGTTGGATTTTAATATGGAGACAATAATCAAAAAGCATTGTGTGCTGAATAGTATTCGTATATTGTCATCTTAACTGCCTTCCTTAATAATGTGCTGCTTTGCAAACCAACGTGCTTATATTAACATTTTACAAAGTAACCGCGTCTTTTTTAGACATGGTTTGCCGCTTATGATATTTAGTAAAATACATAAATGAAATCAAAGCAATGAAAGTTATCGACCTGGAAGACACGAAGCATGAAGAAGAGGTTCGACCGTCGAGTCGTGGGAGCTGGATGGAGGGAAAAGACGAAAAGAAAGGCGACGAAACGCAAACGGCCAAGTTTGTTATGTCGATGCTGGCCCTAAAGTTTACCGACTCGGTCACGATGCACGGGTTGAGATACGTCTTTATGAGGGAGGCTCATTATTTGAGAAGGTATATGGGTTCGATTAAACGTTTTGCACAGTGAAGCATTGCCATTGGAACGCGTGAGCGCCTACAGCGTAACTTTTTTTTAATAAATTTAAGTATTAATGCACCGTTTTTGTAAAGTTTTGGCAATCTGTAAGTGGCTGCCAGTATTCGCGTTTGAACTGGTTCATAAAGATATCGCACTAGAGATGCATTATCCTTTTCGTTTATTGCATTTATTAATCTAATATTCTGCAATGGTATCGACTAGGATGTTATCCTTTACTAGTTTTCAGTTTTATGATTCTCTGTTGGGTCTGCAGAATCGTGTGGTTGCTGTTGATAACCGCGGGGTTCGCTTATTGCTCCTACATCGTTTACCAAAGTTGGACGTCGTTTCTGTCTTACCCTACCACAATTCGAGTAACGAGGCGCTTCGAGGCTAAATCAGAGTTTCCGGCCGTCACAATCTGTCCGTACAATATGTTCAGGTGTGATATCTCCGCAGTAAATATGTTTACGTGCTTAGTTACGTTTTATAGTGTTCATTGAAACGTGTTAAAGAGCTAAGTTCACCTTTCTGTAATCGAACCCAACAACACCGAAAGAATTTACGATTGCAGGAGAAGCGGCATTACGGAAGAACAGGCCAAAGCGCTGGAAGGCGTATTTTCTGTCGATTTTCTCCCCAACACGTTTGAAGAGGCGAACTTGACGGACTACGACGGTTTGGACATTCTGGGGTTTTTTAAAAACGGATCATACAAGTTTGGCAGTCAATTGTTAGTTATAATAGTTCGCTTACAAGCATTTGTAAGGCATCATGATACCAGCAGAAAGTGATTTCAAAAATGTTTTCAACAAAAATGATTTACTTTTGTACCATTTAATCAAGCACACCTAAACTTGTTTAGTTGTTTTCAAACGTTTCTTAACCAACAAGAGAAGTGCAACTACTTTAATTATTCTTTCATGAATGTGCAGTTGCCTTTATAAGGGAAAAGTGTGCGATTCAAGACTAAAGAGCTTTGTTCTTACTGACTTCGGATATTGTCTACTTTTCGACCCAAGTTTCAACGAAAGTTACAAGCATCAAGACAGTGCAGGTTGTTCAATTTATCGAAATTTAAATTTATTTTTCGTCAAAACAATAATGCTTTGATCTTTCACGGAGTTACGTTTAGATATTTTTAAGTTTGCTCATCATTTATTTTCTATAAAAAAATAATCAACAAATCAACCACGTGGGCTTAATGAACTTAATATTACAAGTGTAGTGCGTAACGTTTGTTTAACCCTTTTTTGCGGGCAATCAAAATCATTTTTCGCTCACATTTTCTACAAGCGCTTATACGCTTTTCACAGGTTCAAACTGTACGTCGCGACGACCTTCTGGCTCGTTTTATATTTTCAAGGCAGTTATACACAATGATTTCGTTTTTGATCTAAACTCAATAGCGGTATAGCGGGAAAAACAGGTATTATTATCCCATGACATATGCACTCGAAGTTATTGTCGCGAGAAAACTGTCATTTTCTTGTACAACAATAAACAATTACAAATAAATCTCTGGATGCATTGTAAGTGTATTTCCAAAGGTGTCGCAAAAAATAGTTTAGGAACCGATGCTTTTGTCTGCAAAAACTTAACACTCCAGACGTTTATGTTAAATGTTTCACCTCACCAACGTTGACGCTGCTGTAGATTTAAAACAAAAATAGTCCGCCTATTAAACTTATTCAGAGAAAATTACGTGCTTCATGCTACGGGTAAAACATTTTAGGTGCAAATCGGATAAGGCTAAAGTAGGCTTTATGTGACAGAGCATCACGGTCCCCTAATTAACGTTTAAAACAGAGCAAAGTTTTAACTGTTGAACGCCACTCAGCTTTTTATCAACCAGTGGGCCATGGCTCACTGGTGGGCCATAAGTACATTTAAGATGGGCCACAGACCAATTTAGAAAAGCTAGATTTATTGAGGAACTTATAGTTTCATTTGTGTCACTATATTTAATTTTACAGGAATAATGGCTTGGGGAGGAATTAAAAAGGAATGTAAATTTATTGTTCAGTCACAAGTATCTCACCACTGCACGGTTGAATGAATAATCTGTTTTAAAATATGTTCTGTTGCGTTTTGTTCTAAACCTATTTTACAGTTTTTCCTTTCATAAAAATTTATTGGGCCACAGATTTTTTTTGCAACGTAAATGGGCCACGAAAGATAAAAGGTTGAGAACCACTGGACTAAGAGTTCACGTTAAAAAGCAAATCAAATTGAATTGGCGTTACGGGGTTCAATCTCACCAGCTTTATTTCATTTGTTATTTGCAAAACAACTACATCTGCATACAACAGCTGAGAGGTGAAAAACTAAAATCTTTAAACAGGGGCAAAATCTGTTGTTGTACCTTTGGTTACACTTTAATGTTGCATAACATTCGGTAAAATATGGTGATATGTGAAAACAACTAGACTGACATATGTGGCTTATTTAGTAGAGCAAGTCTTGGTATGAGCGGAGGTCGTGAGTTCGAACCTCGCAGCAGGTTACTTTTTCTAGTCGGTCTTGCTTGCATCATTGATCGGCGATTCGGTTAGTCTGTTGGTGAAATGTCGGTTTGCCACAAAATCACTAATAACGAGTAACAACCGTATATCCAATTGGGACGTTGTTAGCTACTAAGATCCACAAAAACACAGGCGAGCCGCGGTTTGTCCACCATTGACATACACTTATATGGTCATATATACTTCGAATATTGTATATCGATACATCTATAAAGATATGCATTTGTCACTTTAGGTCAGCCCGGTGGCTTCGATTGGTCTGAGATCATTAATGAAGCTGATTGGACGTACGGTCCTTACATGACGTACGACGGTTTTCGGGTGACGGTTCATCCACCTGGCAGCAAAGTCTATTACTTGAAGGACAAGGGCTTCTCACTTTTGCCTGGATACGCGACTGATGTTTCGATCCAACGAAAAGAGACAAAGTTGTTGGTAAAATAGCTATTTAGCTTGATAATGAATTCCAAATCCAAAAAGGTTGACTAGATCGACATCATCTTGACGTTTCGGTACGAGCTTGTATCATCTTCAGTTAATGCAACTGAGAACCAATTCAAGCATCACTTATAAAAGGTGGGACGCAATAATTATCAGTCTGAGTTTCTACAGTTACTCGACCTTTTTGGCTTTGCAATTCATTATCAAGCTACATTAGATATACCCAAATAGCTATTTAATTTAAAAACACATGTATAAAGTAAGTATTGCCAAAAATCAATCCCCCTCCCGAAATAAGAGTATAGGTTTAAGTTTTCTATACTTAGTACCTGTCCTAAACGATTAAATTATTTGCTGATTATTTAGGTTTTAACCAAGTCAATCAATTAGGTTTTTTTTTTGAAAACTGCTAATATAATCAGACGAAGCAGGTCTACATTAAGTTTTCATGCATACAGCCCCCACCACACGGCCAATGCGGTCATTCGAAGTTAACATACTACGACGAATACTCTCGAGAAATGTGCGTGCTAGAGTGCAGAACCAACCACACAGTCGACGTTTGCGGCTGCAGATTTGTTTACATGCCAGGGGAAAGCAAGTTGTGTACAATGGCTCAAATCAGATCATGCAACACTATTCTTTCCGACGGCGTTGTTGGCCAAGCCAACAATTCAAGTGGGTGACTGGTGACGTTTTTTTTCTTGATTGGTCAATGATTAGTTATAATGTTAGTAGCAAACCTCGCCTATTTGCTTTTTGCCGCAGAACTTTTCGACCAAACGAAATGTAACTGTCCACAAGATTGCTTTTCCGTTGACTACCAAGTTCACGCTTCGCTCACCGCTCCAACTACCGGAATCAAAAAGCTTTTCACGGAGGCATACAACAGCGATATCAGGTTTGGTTGTCTGATTCCCTATAGTATCCACTAATCTGAGTTTTACAGTAAAGCGTTTAAAGCGTGACTCTAGCGATAACACATGTTCTACCAAAATAATTAGCAACGGAATGGAAATCCGGGTCTTCTACGCTGAGTTGGAGACACTGGAGTTAACCGAGCAAGCAATATATAGTTTCGAGAAGCTTCTATGTGACGTAGGCGGAGCTGGTGGACTCTTTCTTGGATGCAGGTCAATGGTCTTTACATGACTGATATGCTATACGTTTTTCTTTTGGTATTTACAACCATACATGATTCCTTAACTCACACATTATTTTAGCTTCGCCACTGTTTTCGAGTTCGTCGACTTTGGCATGGGAATGGCCTGGATGTGGATGTTGAAAGAATATACCGGCAAGAAAGTTACACGGGATCAAATCAAAGTGATTAAATGACATGTCGAAAGTGAAATGTTTAACCATGTGCCTTCAATACTTATTTTAGATGCAAATGAAACGCTCGTAGCCATTTTCATCGCCTAGCGTTGGCCGTTGTTCATAAAATATATTGGCAATGTGAAAAATGTTTAATGTCCTTAAATCCCCTAGAAAATTATTACGCCAAGGCCGAATTTCTATATAGTTGTTGTTTCATAGTTAGTCTGCATCATCAGACACTATGACACGCTCTGATAAACAACTTGGACCAAATGAATTAAAAACGTAAGATTCCGTGTGTATAATATATTTAGGCTATACAAACTGACTGGTATTGTCCAATTCAAATTGGATGCGGTTGACATTTTCGAGTGGTATTGACTAAGGGATTTTATGACAGCTTCATTGCAATTTAATCTATAAATCTTCCTGACTTGCCTCATTAGAGGCATAGATCTGGAATCATATATGACCTCAAAAAATCATACACCATACCGTGACAAAAGTTAACAAATATAGGCCTACTTCCTGTTCCATATTTGCCTCGTACACAAATGTGAAACTGAAATCGATTCTAATTGCAATAAAGAAAATTGTGGTGACAAAACATTTAATTTAGAGGTAGACGTGCGCCTTGTTTATACAACCAAGATATTCTTTGATATTATTATGGGATTTAACTAGATGGCTGGAGGAAATAAATTGTAACAGTCGTTCACCCCGCACAGCTACATCGCTGCACAGAAACAACGTTCAGAACGTTTATTCTGTGAAAAAAAGAAAAAACGCTTAGATCACGCAAACTGTTTTACATTTTTGAATGAGTAGGTATGAATAATTGTCGAAATATTTTACAGTTTTCGGAGAGTGTAAGTGCACACGGTACTATGCGCTATGGTCGCATAGAAAGTGTAGGCCTACAGCAAAAATTAATTTCTTGAAGGTCGGCAAATTTTCTTGTGTATCCAGTTAAGGTTGTCAAATTTATATTTTGAATATAGTTTCTCTGTCGAGGTAGTGTTTATATCAAAAATACATTTGCGCGATAAGAAAAACATATTTTAAGCTAAAAACATTCCATTTAAATTAAAATAAAACAAACTGTAAGCTGAATAGGACTTAAGGTGATTTAGATTACTTATTTTCAAAAAAAAAATGTAGAGTTGTTTTTTTGAGAGGGCAAGGGGGTTGTTGTTTTTCGTCTTTAGATTGCAAAAACCCTGTTGTAAATTTCTTAATTAGACCAGGGTTGCTAATGTGTTTTACGCGGATCCTCTTAATAGTTCAAAATATATTTTCTACACGTGGGTCATGGCCGGCATGGCATTTTTCAAACTAACACATAAAACAAGCAAACCTAAGAAACCTGCTGTTTTCCGGGCAACAAATTTGAAACTGAAATCTAGCCTACTCTAAATACATTTAAGGAGAAGGTACCGAGGCAATTTTTAAAAATACCGGCGCTAAGTACCACAAATGAAGTGATTCAGATTCCTGAGTTAAATATCATGACCAGTATAATATATATTCGTGATTAGACATTACTAAATGTAAACAGTTACATGATTAGTCACTAAACAAAACAATATTGGAATACAGGTTATTGCAGTAAACGTATTATTTAACCCTTAACTTCGTTCTGCTTAATTTTATCGTTTTTCGGCGAAAGAAAATTATAAACTTATTTTGTTGTTTTATATTTTTCAGTAAATTTAGTAATTGATTTTACAGTATACGATCAAGGTAAAATCGTTACTATTCCAATCGATCACAAAGGGCCGTTTGTGCGTCTGATAGCTTGAAATCGCGCATGATGAAAAAATGTCATCTTGAAAAGGACCATCAGATGAATCGACTGCGTCACTAGGAACGTTGTTGTTCGTCTGCATTCCAGCTATTATTAACGTCAAATATTTGCTTGTTACTCTGAAGAATAGAAATACAAATGAGCGATTTGTCAAAAGGTTTACGGGCAAACGAAAAGCGCATAATTTGTTTATCAGTGTGCAAAATTTCACTGATTCAAGGGAATGATTTAAATTATACTTTGAATAGTATTGATTTGCTAATACTTTGAATAAATTTATTGTCGGATTAAAGGTTTGTCGGTCGTGAAAATGAACATTATAACAGTACTTTATTTTTATTTGGAAGAAAACTTACTTTGGTAGGAAAGCGTTTTGTGGGACATTTATGAATAAATGGTATGTCGAGATTACCTGAAACATCTGAATCGTATTCTTGGAATGTCGAAGAGGGAAAAGCGGTAGACAATGAAGAGAAAATAAACAAGAAAAACTTGTTGACTATTTGGTGGGTGACGCAGCAGTTTTCCGACAATTCCACGATGCACGGTTTGCGGTATGTTTTTCGCACTGATGCAAGTATGTTTAGGAGGTAAGCAGTCTGCATAAAACGAAATTGACAAAATCACAAATATTTGGCAGTTGTTCTATTTCTTAAGGTTGTGTTTATCTTTCATAGGTTTTAGGTTTTGTTAGTTTACTGCAGGGCTGCGGAGTCGGTTAAAAATAAGCCGAGTCCGACTCCCGAGTCCCGTGTCCGACTCAGGTCAAATGTGCGACTTTGTCGCGCCCCCAGTCCGGCCCGGACACTGCAGCCTGTATTTCACCAATTTACGTAACTAAAATAACGTTGATATTCAGCAATCCACTTATGGGGGGTCGTATAGTTCATTGACTCACAATACATTTTTGTAAAAAGTTCTACCATATAATATTCCACCTTTACAATTTCCATTTGGCGTATCAGTTTTAAAATTCGGTACTGCGCATGCGCATGTCGGACTCGGGTAGTTTACGTGGTCTTACTCGAGTCCCGAGTCCCGAGTCCGACTCCAGCAAAAACAAACCGACTCCTCGAGTCCCGAGTCAGACTCGACGCCGCAGCCCTGGTTTACTGTTAGATATGCTAAATTCTTGTATCCTACACTTCGTTCAAATTTCGTGCCAGAATTATTTCATATTGTTACTTTAGGTTAATTTAAGAATTGTCACTTAATTGCAATAAAATAAAAAATGTAACACAAAAATACCGGCAATTTAAAAGACTTACCCGGCCTTAAAGGCGACAATATTTATGAAATTTTATATTGCGTGATTTACGTCACTTTCAAAGACTAAACCTTTAATCTAAAATTCTAAATGACTTCAATAAATGTGATGTATAACCTTTCTTATGCAATTTACTGTTTAGACTTTTGTGGATAACATTTATACTCGGTGGAATGGCATACTGCTCGTTCATCATATACCGTAGCATCAATGACTTTTGCATGTATCCAACCATTATGAAAGTCAAAAACCGTTTCGAACAAGAAAGCAAGTTTCCGGCGTTGACGATCTGCCCTTACAATCTATTTCGGTAATTCACTAAATCCTTTACAATAAGTTTTAAAACGTTTTTTGAAGTCTCAGAACAAACGCCTAACCAATTAACTGTCAAGTCAGCATAAACAAGTATGTTTAGCTCCATTTTTATTATTCTGCTTTCCTTACAAGGTTTTACCAGTGGAACTTTTTTAGCTTGCGTCACACAAAAAAAATCTGGTAAAGTTTTCTGCACACTTTCTACAATACATTAATAACAGAACTTGACAATCACTCTTAATATATCGCAAAACAATACGTATAGAAGTCTTAATTAATATTATAAAATACATAGTCTGCATTTAAATCTTGAGTCTCTAACGGAACATTCATTAGGAGCAGTGATCGGCAACCTTTTCTTGGTCGCCTGCCAAACTCAAACACAGAAAAGTCTAAGCGGGTCGTTTTAAACTAAAAATCTTTTAAGCAATTAATTTTACCAACTGTTAATCGAGGCTGACCTAGGCTTTTTTTAAATGTAAAAATAATACGTTCAGTTGGTTTAAAATCAGAGCTGGCATTATCCACGATCGCAAAGAAAAGGTTCATTAAAATACTTACTTTAGTGAAACAAACTAGTTTATGGCGTTATTTAAATAAACTTTCGATGTATTTTTCACATTAAAAGTCGAAATAAATTCGCGCAGAGCGCAATAATATAAATTTATATATACCAAGTTTACGGAACTTACGTTGTTAATAATCTCACGTTCTGCACGCCACTTTGTAGGCAGAAATTTTTTTTTTAACCAAAGTGCAATGTTTACGTATAGTTAAAATAGCCACAAAATATGGTGAATGGTGCCAAGTTTGTATAAGAGGTGGCCCGCTTTTACTTTGGCGGGTAGAATCCAGCCCGCGGGCGTAGATTGCCGGCCCCTGTTTTAGAGACTTAAAACTAGATGATATTATAGAAACTCTTGGAATTTTTAGAAATCCAAATTTTGAAAGCATGGCTGGCCTAAAAAGTGTTACATTTTAGATTTCTTACATACAATATGCTCAGACCTAAATGAAAATCTTGTTACGCCACATTCTGATTGATAACAATTAATGTCTTTGCAGAGGAAGGTCTTTTTCTGATGAGGGAATATCGTACTTGAATTATGTTTATGGAAACGGTTCCCAAGTATTTGAAACAAATATGTCTGAATCTAACTTCATCATGACTGTTTCTAAAAATTATCTCAAGGAAATATGGTAAAATCGGTAGTTAAATTTAATACGAACTGTGTTTTCAATAGGCGCCAAAATGTGTTGATATTTTTTCACAACTTTACAAAGTCGCCAAATTATTTCGTTCGTAATGTCCTTGGTTTCATTTAATTTGGATTGTGACTAAGTCTACATTGAAATAAAATCTTTAACCTCAGCACGGCGTCGATGTGTATCAATTATTAAAATTACACGAAAGAAAACGTATATAATTTTTTTTCTCTAGGTGCGTGTTTCAACTGCACAATTGTACCTCACAGCAACTCACTATAAGTACAACCGACATGGGACGTTGTATCACGTTTGACCCGGGACTTGAAAGCCCGCAATCAGTTCCAGGTTTACTATATTCTTCAAAATTTTATGTAAACCGTTTTTTCTTATCATGCAAAACCACGTCTCGGTTTATCCGCCTCATACAATAAAATACTTCCATTACAATTAAGAATGCGTGATTTAAGAATTAATTAAAAACATAAAATTAAACGTGGCAAAATTTGTATATTGTAAATCATTTGTGAGTGAATTTTTTTGTTTAATTTAAAAAGGTTCTATCGGAGGTTTGGATGTACACCTTCCCTATTCTTTAGCTGATTGGGCGCCCGGTCCCTTTATGTTGTATGAAGGATTTAAAGTCGCAACTCACGATCCTGGAAGCAAAACAAGGGCAGTACGCGATCGGGGGTTTTCCCTAATACCTGGTTATATTACTGAAGTGACTCTTACCAGAAGAGAATTCCGGTTAATGGTGAGTCAATATCTGTTGTACCTACGTGGTTAGCACTTATAGGTAGATGGTTAGCACATCAAAAAACAATCTTGCTTGCAATAAATCTTTGATAAAGTTCAACACTTCAGTTGTACACAGATGTGTCAATTAGAACTTATGTAAATTAACCTAATTACAATTTATCTTTGTGTAAACTATATTACAAAGTTGTACGACCGTTTACCTATCCCTTATTTGGAATTTTGGTGATAAAAATACAAATTTAACCACCACACAACCCCATAAGTGAAGTGCATATTGGTATCGACAGATTCTCATTGTTTATTATTCTATTCTTTCTTTCTTTTTTTATTACAAAATGGCTTAGTTGAAATATAAGAGTTTTTTTCGCTTAAATTCAAAGAACAAACAGAAAAAGTAACGTTTAACAAACTGAAAAAGTAACGTTTAGACCATAATCCTAGATTTAGATAATAATGGAAGAAATAACAAAGCCAATGCAAAAGTGAAATAAGTTGTTTGGAAATTGTCGTAAGTAGTAATTAGTAAATAAGTATCCGAAAGGTTCCGAAAAATGTTGCCTACTTCTGTAAAGTCTTTCATATTTGAGACACTTGTACCGACAGACCCCTCCTCATGGCGAGTGCGGAAGTGTGCCAAGCCGATTCTCGCCTTACAAGAGAAGGAACTGTCTGATCGAATGTGAGGCGAAGTACATTATCACCCACTGCGGGTGCTACTTTGAACACCATGTATATGAGGGCCCCTTGTGCAGTATGGCAGATCTTCAAAGATGTGGACACATTCTTTGGAAATCATATTTAACTAAAGGTATATATAGTTATACTTATTATAGAGATGTCCGATACTTGATAATTATTCGGACACCCAAAACCCATATTTTGGACAAAAGTATGGCGATCAGATCCGAAACCAAATGTCATCCTTATTATAGTAAACCGAGCACTTTAGATAATATCTAAACGTTCTGAGGTATTTTTTCCAGATTATTTGGCCCAAATTTGCTTTACCTTGAATAAGTTTATTTAAATCCAGATCTTAAAACTGCTGTTTTGGATAAATTTACCTTAGGAGAATAGCTGAGCTATATCGCAAATGTTGACTGAAATTACCTTAATGATTTGGTATCGGATCGGCACCGATACCACCTTAGTATCGGATGAGTACCGATACTACCACCTGCCATCGGGTATCGGTTTTGATCCGATACCACGAACATTTCCTAACTACGAAATATTTCCAAAGGTTTTGTTTCAAATTTTAAACAATTAAACATGCGCATGAACTTTAAAGCACAAACATTACTTAGCACCACTACAGAAGCTAATCCTTGTAAACATAGTTAAGCTTACCGAAAGTATCTGAATAATACTTTTTTTGTAAGGAAACCATTGTTTGACAAATACGACTTTGTGCAAATGGCTGTTTTCCTGTTTTAAAGTCTTCTAACTGTCATAAGATACACTATCTAGTAAAATAAATCGGCAGAGACGTCATGATCAAAAGAATACCTAACATTTGTAGCAATTTTTGAATACTGCAACTGTCCACAAGAGTGCAGCTACACTGAATATCAGACCACCGTCAGGATTACAAAACCGACACCAATGATAAAGTATGCTATTGGGCTTAAGGAAAATTTAACGTAAGTATTCTACCAACCTATATAGTTTTCTATAATTTGACCAGCGATGGGCAGTTCTCTTCAATAAAAACTATTTTATCTCAAATTAAATGTCATATTCTCCCTCTTCTTTTGGGTTGACGGGTTTTAAATTTAATTAGGTTGACGGAGTGTGCTTTAAGGCCGATCTGTATATAACAAAAGCATACAATTGTTGTCTAATCCACAACAAGAAAGCTGTTAAGGAACGACCAAAATGCAATTGAGCAGCAGCCTTTATTTTTGCGTAGTTCCTGTCATCTCAGAATTTTCTACGAAGATCTTGGATACACCGAAACATCGGAGCACGAAGAATATAGTTTCGAGAAACTAATGTGTGACATCGGTGGAGCCGGCGGACTTTTTCTCGGATGCAGGTGAAAAAGTTCAATATTTTTATATAAAATACTACCATTAACAATATCACACAAAAAGGTAAATAAATCGTTATATTAGATGTCGCCTAAAGTTTAAAAAATCGATTGCAAAGAAACAATTATAAATCTTGACCGATAAAGAGTAAATAATTTTTACTTATTGTCGCCATATATTCGATAGCGTTTAGACATTTTGGTCTAACGTTGTATATGTTCGCTGACTTAGTTAAACCAAATTGCCTTTTCAAAAACAAGTGAATAAAGTTGTCATAATGCTGAAGAATAGCGTTTAGTTTATTTTGTACTATGATGTCGAAATGGGTTAATTGGCCTTCCACCAAACCAGTGTTTTCCAACACTGAAACCGTGTACTTGAAAGATGGGGCGTCGTTGCCAAGATTGAACACTTGATTCGTAAATCTATTTAAATAAATTTAGAATTTCCCAATATAAAATAGCCGGTATTCGAACCACGAATACCATATTGACAAAAACCTATAGGCGTGCACTAAAGATGAAAACCATTGGATTTTGAGCAGCTTGAGTATACTTTGTTAACCAACTATTTATAATTGCAATCGTGAAAAATGCTTTTATTCAAAGAGGTAAAAATGCCGAGTTGACGTCGTCGTGCTCTAAACTAATATTATTTTGAAGTTTCGCTACACTTTTCGAGTTCTGCGATTTCAGCTTCGAACTATTTTGGATCTGGCTGTGCGGAAAGGTGAAGTGGATTGCAAGAAGACACTAAGATAGTCCAAACTGGAATATTTTATAGTATTTCAGTTTAAAACAATATTTGTTATTCAAAATATTCATTAATTACACTTTAAATTTTAAAACACTATATGACGCTAGCTGTACATACCTTGCTATAATTGCAATTTAACTGTTTTATTGTTTTTTGAATTACCTCAAACACCGTCATTTCTATAACACATATTTTTTTGTTTTTTACCAATTTTTAGTCTAAATAATTTTAAAATAAACTATTTTTGTTTAGAATATACTATTTTTGTATAATTGAAATCAATGATTACCAAACTTATTTGCGATGTGCAATTTCCATACTTTAACTTGGAAATGGGTTGCCATTTGCCATGTCACTGTTTAACACAAATGAGAATTATAGTTTTATAGTTTATATAAACTTCTCACCGTTATGTTACACCAACTGATCCAAGTGGTCTTTATACGATCTGGCATATTTTAGATTCACCAAACTATTTTCGCTAAAGTTCATAGAAGGTGTGGAAATATATAAAAAATGATATAAAATACGTTTTTTTGTACCTAACTTGAATGCAAATTTCATATAGTTGCTGACTTTTCTTGTTGTACAATTTACTTGCATCACGACAAAGTCCAGTTATACTCCCAATACGCTGTATGCCTTAGCCTACTGTTTTAATACCGAAACTAAGTATAGGCTATGCTAAAAATATGTCAATATATAATAAAAAAATCAATGGATTTAATAAAAAATATTAGCAGTGGGTTATTTTGGCGTCGATTTTATGTTGAATATAAGCAGCAAAACTGAGTTAGTGAGGTAGGCCTACAACGAATAGTTGTAATGGGAACTGCTGTAAAAATGTTTTTTTTTATTAAATTATAGGCAGATTTACAGAAACGAATCCCTTTTATGCTACGAAGTTTTTTTTTAAGTTATAGAAAATTAGAATCTGAACCGTAACGGATCTGAACCATTTCTTGTATGATTTTAAGAAGTCCAAATGGAACTGGGTCGACTAGTTTTAAAGAAGCCTGATCTTAAACGAACCCGAACCTGTAAAAAAGTGGTTTACTCAACATGACGTCGCAACTTCTACTTTCGAAAGTCAGGTTATACCATGTTCGAATTTGACGCCGTTTGAACATTATTTCAAAAATCATTTTTTAGCGATTAATACGTGACAAAGTACAGGATAAGTTTTTATCGTGCTGGTTAATTATAATTATCGTCCGCAGAAAAATTTCCAGGGGGGGCAATCAGGGGCGTAACCAGAAAATAAAAAAGGAGGGGTCCTGAATTTTCAACTTAGGGAATTCCCCTATTTTTCGTCTGACGTTAATGAATAATGACGTCATAAAACAGTGACAGTATGACGTCATAGAATGGTGATTGCAAGACGCGATAAAACAAACTAATCAGAAACAGCCAAAATACGTCCAAGCAGCAAAAGCGACCACGTGCGTCGTCGACAATCCTGTCAGGCGTCAGCTGCGAAATCACGGTGTACAACCAAGACCGTGAAATATGTGTGATTAATTGTGGTAGAATCACACATAATTCGACTATCAGCAGCGCAGGTTTTAAGTTCCATGAACGGAAAGAGCGCTAAATTACAAGCACGTCTTTCACCACCTGCAATACTAAACAAAGATCGTTTTTCCAGGGTGTTATTATGCCACGATTAGCGCAACATCTGCGCCGAGCTGTGTGTCAAGTCAGCTAAATTACAAGCTGCGGTTGAGGGAAAATAAGTTGTGTCCATTGCACACTTAGCACGTGGTCTTAGAGTATGCTTAAAGAGCATAATTTTGCGTTAATCATCATAACTTAAAAATGGAGATAAAGTAATAATAATATTATTATTATTATTTTTGGTAATAACGGGATCTAAGCCTGCTCCGACATTTCTAGTTGTTGATCTTTTTTCCATATCATATGATCCAAACAAAACCACAAAGGTTGTAAAAGAGATCTAAAACAACTTTATTCATAAAAATGAAAAAATGGAGACTTTCAAACGCGCACGACAGTCACCATTATACCTCCTTTTAAGAATCTGCTTCAGTTATTAAACAAATGTCGATGTTACACCAACATCGGATATTAGCGCAGAGACCGAACAGCGAGAAAAACAGAAAGAAGGTATGACTTAGCGTTGTCAATTGTCGAATACACACTTGCTAATCATAGTCAACCTAAACAAATAACGAAAGAGAAAAACAGTTTTGCCCCCTTATAAACCACCCCTTAGTTCTTGGGCACAAAAATTTTATCAAAAAAATTGCCACAAAAAATTTTAATGTAAAAAAATAATAATTCGGACAAAAGCAACATGTGTCCAAAAAAATGTTTTTTGGGGGCCACATAAAAATAGTCTTTCATTAAAAATGGTTGCTAGAACGTCCATTAGTGGTGAAACCAAAATATTGCTGGTGTTTTCAGCGTAATTATAAAAGGCTATTGGCTAAACGTTTATATCGATTTTATGTTAGAGGAATAACTGTTGATTTATCTTCACAGATTTATCTTCTTGAAATCTACGAGGTTATCAATACCCTTTTGTTCGCTTATCGAAAACTAGCGTTTGTTTGACTCTCTCGATTGTGCTATAGCATTTTCAGTTAATCGTTACTATTCCAATCGCTCATGACTGAATGTTTGTGGGTTATGTTTGAATCCTTGGCGAAAGCGTACATATTGAAAATGGAACCTTTCTTAAAACATTGACGTTTTGGCCATTCGAGAGTTAAACAGTAAACGTTTGGTGGTTTTGTGTCGAATGTTAGCTCTGAAATGAAATCAAATAACGTATGAGATCTGCACCGATACCATCAGGCATCACCCAATATCACGAGGTAGTATTCCTTCTTCTAAGGTTGAAAGCAACAAAAACTTCTGACCAGCTACTGTTTCTAAGACGTCGAAGAGGGTCCAAGGGATGCGGTTGAAGAAAAAATAAACACTAAAAACTTGTTGACTGTCTGGTGGATGACCCAAAAGTTTTTGACCAATAGTCTTTTGAACAATTGCGAGCATTTTGAGTTTGCAAGCCTATAGAAAAAGCAAGTTACAAAAAATGCGTATATTGTAGAAAAAACGTTAAAACAAATTCTTCTTGTTCCTTCCAATAGGTTATGCGCTATTTTCGAGATAAATTATTTTTATATTTCTCAGAAATATATATCTCTTTTTATTTTTGCCAATTTATGGATATCGTTACAATACTAGCTGATCAAAAAAAGTTTCGCTTTAATTCAAAAATTAAACACGAATATAAATTTAAAACCACTTTTAAAAAAGTGCTATTTTTTACAATAAAAGTGACCTATAAATTAAAAATTTTAGTCCAAGATTTATGTTGCTATTATGTGCAATTATACATGCTTTAGAGTGAGTAATACCGCCCTGTTAAAGGAATGTCACGAGTTACGGCCTTTGTGGTTAACTTACAACTTTCCGTGAGTTACTTACTAAATCGTATTTTTTTAATAAAAGAAGTCGATTATCTTTAAATTTTCATCTGACGCCTGCCGCAGTCTATGATTGACGAATGTCTGTTAGTATGTATGCTTTGTGTAAGAAATCGCAACTGGAGAAATAATAACCGACGGACGACAGAGATGGCTTTATTAGCGTTTCGTTTTTTACGATTTGAGTATATCGTAGCCAGGAGCACAATGTTTGTTGGCATATCAGTCCCCATTCACTGCAAAATCCAATTTCAATCAAAACAAGAATGCAGTAAATTTAGTCTTTCCAAAATCTATTGGTAAGCCCATAGTAGGCCTATACCTACACCTACAGAATTTTTGCGCATCTCAGATTAAACTTATCAGACAAGGAAATAAGAAATTATATTTTTTCATGGTTTACATATTTGTTAAATGATAAACTTCTTTTATGTGTTTCGCTGCTAAGAGTGTTTACTAAATATTGTCTAAATTCCAATGTTTTCGTGCATAACAACGTAAAAACAAAACAAAAACAGCTTTAAACGCACATGTCAAACTTAGGTGCTAAATTTGAAGTGCATAGTCTAATTTGACTATTACAAAACATAATAATTTAAATGTGGTGGAATAATATAGTAAAGCTCATTCTAAACAGTTCTATAGTATGACAACTAGACGAAATTGAAAACCGCGAAGGGCGGTTTCGCACAAATTGTTGGAAATTTGCCCTAGGCGTGCCGCCATCAGTTTACCCGATTCTGTCAACACTGCAGCACAATTTGTTTGACGTTGTCTGGTAACGGTCACTTAAGGAAAAGGAAAACGGATATGAAGATATTCGACATGTAAGTAAAACGATTTTTGTATTTTCATTATAAAATCTTCTTCTTCTTATAGAGTTGCTGCAGTGCAGGTAAGTCTTCTTACAGAGTTTTTACTTTTGCCTCAGTACTTTATGCCATGGGATTAGCGAAATTAGTAGTAGCTTAGTAGTTATATAACTGTGAAAGTGGTAATAACGATCTTGTCAAATATCTTAAGCTCGGTTAATATCGCAATTCCTAAAACGGGAAAATATTTGTAGCCCCAATAGGCCTTTTTAAAACCTAGAATGTGACGGTTGTTTTGAGCTGTTATGATAATCTGCATCCCATATACATACGCCTCCTTACGCGCTGAACATGTGGCCAATGAATATTTCTCCAATACGTTGTTTTAGCTTTATCAGAAAATGGTGTTCTTCACCGCAGCAAAAATGTGTATTGACCGTACTAAAATATGTTTTCTACAACTTGTAATACTACCGAAATACTAAATAAAAACGGAAATCTTGCAGATAGTTTTGACTATATGCACTATACTTGTTAAACAACCATCCAATCCGTTTCTCTAAAGGTTTATAAAGTTTATTTTTGATCTCAATAAAACATTCTCAAGAGTCAGGAAATTTGTAATTAGAGCAACCTTTCAAAACGCAGTAAAATATGTTTTTCAACGGACACGAGTTTTTAAATTACTTTTTAATGTAGGCGTGTAGCATATAGTAGTTAAATCGCTCACAGATATCCAGTAAATTGGACAAAAAGTGATTCATCCCAAAAAGTTTTTTACTAAAGAGCCAAGTACCAATAGTTGCGATTTGGAAACACACAGATAAAAAAAATACTTTTCATGATGTATTTTAGTCGATTGTCGCGTCACGACATGAGGAGAAGGCCGAGAAACATGTTTTTCATCCTCATCGGGCTCTCGGCGTTTGTTATCCTCCTCTTGGTACGACGCTCCTCCATTAATAACGCCCTTCTCCGGGAAAAAAGGGACACTGGTAAGGGTTAAAATCGGACTCTGGGTATCTGGGTAGCAACAATGTCAACTTTAACAAGGTAAACAGGCAGCGAACAGATTAGAAAATACTAAGTTGGCTTCTGCCAATATAGTCCATGTCCGCGATCAGATCCTTTCGCATACACCCAAGAGTATTTATTCGACATTTTTCGAACCATGTTGTTCAAAATAAACTATTTTTCATTTAATAAGTTTAAGAAAGTATTCAATGAAACATGCACACATATGTTTGTTTTCAACTGTGATCTAGCCCTTCTAAAGCTGCATTTTGACCAACGATTACGGCTTAGGTATAATTAGTACACCGAAAGCCATCGCAGACTGACCGAATCTGAAAAATCTTTAAGAAAGTATTGCGCTTTTTTGTACTTAATTTGATTTAGTTGTGCTGAAATAATTACCCTTCTAAGCCCATACAGAAGTAGGTATCATTTTGAACGTTTCGAATAACTCTTTATTCATTTTCAACATCTCTTTATTCATTTTCAACATATTCATTTTTTCAACATGATGTTGAAAATGAATAAAGAGTTATTCGAAACGTTCAAAATGATACCTACTTCTGTATGGGCTTTGATATTCTTATTACGTCTGACTACAACCTCCAACCATTATGCTCCAAAAAATTACCCTTCTCATGCGATTATTAAATTTATTCGGTTTATCAGTTCAATGTCGAAAGACGTTGCCCTACACGCCAATGATGTTTTCACAAGAACGTGCGATACTTGTCAGGCAAGTTTTGCTTCAAACAAATCACGCCGGAAATTCAATTCGGTATATAAAGAAAGGCAAGATCACCAACTATAGGTGTGCTGACATTCTATTCAGTTAGCTGTTTTGGCACATTATTCTATTACGAGCAATTTTATCGGCATCCATGTAAAGAAAGAGAACGGGCGTGTCGTCGAAATAAACCAGCGTTGTCGTTGTAGTCAAATGTTGCAACGACAACTAAACACGCCATACCTCCAAGGTCCAGCTTGTTAAAATGTAGTTTACTGTTTAAAAACCTCTTTAAACATCGCAAATTACCAAAAACAAACAATATCATGAACTGCGACGATATTTGCTGTTTGCTATATGGGACGTTACAGTTTTTCCAAAAGTTACAGCCAATGAGTTTCGTTTTATGTGGTAGCCTACTTATGAGCCTTGTAGAGTATAGGATTTCTTTTAGGACAAATATCCATTCGGTTTTAAAACAAATTGTACAGCGTCGTGTCAAACGTTGAACTTTTATGTATTTTTCACTCAAACTGGTTTCGTAAAAGTCCAGTATGGAAAAAGAATAGTTTGTTATACCCTAAGTTTGTTATACCCTATACCAGATTTATATCCAAATTCTCTCACGAACGTTAAGGGTTATTTAACAAACCAATGACCGTATTACCTTTCATCCTAAACCTAAGCCCTCAGGCTTTGACGAAACATGTTGCTGACTAAGTGACGATAACTCTTTCCGTTTATCCAACAAAGCTTTCATGCGGATTAGGCCAACAAGGCAACTTTGTCGCAAAAATGATATCTTAATCATGCCATATAAACAATTTAATATGAGTCGCCACTGCTTTGTAAATAATAAAATCTGTGTGTGTGTTTATTGGTTGGCCAATAACAGCAAGGAACCACTGATATTGGCTATTTCTCACAGCCCTACGGTTTGTAATGTTGTCAGCCTTAATTTATTTAACCGTTCTTTTAACATTGTGCCGGTACCTATCGTCAACTGTCCCAGTACCTATCGTCATGGTTGTAGTTAGATGAATCATAACACAACCATCACTCAAGCATACGTCATTGCTTTTTCTTTTGTTGAAAAATCACTAGTGGGCATGCTTATTGTCAAATGATATGCCTATTATATTATTATACATGTACAACATTTACTACTAGGTAATATAGCCTACAATGGCTATCCCTAACTAAGGAACAGTAGTTTAATGCAAACTTGTTCTTGATTTACACCTCACCCGTTTCTGCGTAACATTAATAACAACCACACTCTAATACAAGTTGTAATTAATTTTCTTATATTTCTTCTTATTTGTTTGCGTAACATACAAATCGCTTGCAAGTAATGAAGAATGTTTTTAAAGGTATCGCTTACAAGGGACAAGGCATAAATTTGCTTTTTAAAATAATATGATGATTTGCTCTCTACAGATCGTTTAAAACTGAGAGTTGAAATAAATCTTAAAAAGGTTCAGTATTTCTGGATTGAGACATTTTAATATAACTTGATAATTTTATTATTGCTAATGGAACTTTTGCCCACAAGGTAAGGAAGTGATATTTTACATCATGTTTAAAAGCAGGCAGCCATATTGATTTGAATATGGTTGAGCATTTAAAAACGCAAAATCACATTTTGCACAAAGTTTCGTCATTTAATTTAAATTTGTTTTGTAGGTGAACCTTTGCCACCGGATGCACGGAGGGGTAAGAATTTTTTATCTTCTTTACATGTAATTATTGTAAGTTGTTATTTATATTATTGCAACATAACCCATCACTGATAGATCTTAGCAGTTGTAGGCCTACAATTTATAATTAACTTAAACTTTAAATTTTAATAACATATACAATGGTAAAATTGTACTTTCTAATGTGGAAATGTTAATTTTTTTAACTTTTTTTTTTTTTTTTTTTTTTTTTTTGTACTTAAACTTACGCTGGGTTATCGTTTTTACAGAAAGTCCACCACCGGATGAAAGTAAGTTGCGGATCATGGCCGGTTCTGCTGTATACAATCACACCAATTAAAGCATGTTTGTTTTAAACTTGTTCGAATATTTTGACAAAGTAGAACTAAAATATCATACCACTTCTTATTTTATTTAGCAAGTATAAGATTTCTGATTTTTCGCCAACCTCCTTTCACATTTACCAGTGCAACGCAACATATGTTTTACCTTTTAACAATTGGTATTGATGTTACAGTCGTATTATGCTCGAACGTCGAAACCTAGGTTAGTTGGGCGAGAGGTTAAATGTTCGTCTTAAAATACAAAGGATTAATTTTGGTCAAAAATGTAAATAACCATTTAACACAAGAAGTGTACGTAAAAACTTTAAACGCAAAACAGACTAAACAAAAGAGTCTAAGCAGAAACTTTGCTAACGGATAAAGTTTCGGTGAAAAGTTAATGCTTCGCTAACATTTACGAAAAATATTATTGCTTTAAGTGGTTCTATTGTTAGAATACTTAAACGCTTGCTTAACATGCTTTTATTTTATTATTTGCTAAAATATTGTGGCTTCTATTCAGTTGAACTTGCGCCACACGACGATCCTGGTACGTTTATGTCTGCTATGACTTATACACTGTACTTTAAAAACTTGCATGAAAGTGTTTTTATAAGCATGTACCCACCTTTCCCTTTGCTATATTTTCAACAGCATGGGTTGTCACAGGATTGCAAGTACGTTATTAAGGTAAAAACAAAGTTTCAATGAAAATCGTAGCTGTGTGCATGAAATTTCTACCACAAGGAAGTCGACCATATTTGGATTTTAGGCGGGTGTGTTTTGAGTGCATGTGCCTTTTCAAGAGCAACTTCATATTACTTTTGTGCTAAACCAAAGCCACTTTTTAATTTTGCATTTTCTTACAGGTTTTGAACCGCAGCCGGGTATGTATGAATCTTATTCCATCATTTTAGAACATATCAAAATTAATTAAATTATATAAGCAATATTGGTGTTGAAATGCGGTCCGACGAAATCTGGCGTTGTTACATTCGTAACTTGATTGTTTCGCATTACTTTGCCAACACCGTAAATGTGTAATTATTCGCTTAAATGGCATTGGTAATTTCTTCGTATTTTTTTAATTTTGTAGTTTTTTTAAAATATTTTGATGTAAGTAATTATATTTCACCGGATTCAAAAAGTAAACAAGAAATGCTACGGAACAGAGCGAAATGTCTATAGCCTATAAAGAATTCCAATCCTTACATTTCACTGTATACGATCATAAGTCTCTTTAGTGGGTGGAACGCACTATTCTGTTAAACATTCACATCACACAAAGCATAGATAATACCTTTCGAAACTGCCGGTTAACTTGACCTTTTCTAAAACAAAATCGCAATTAATAATATGAAGAAGAAAGAGTTTAGTGGCACATTCTTCTCGACCCAGTCTAACCTAACTCGTTATGCATATTGCGAAAAACCACTGAAATTTGCAACTTGAATTTACCCAGGTACCTTGATTTGTGAGCAGCGAGCTAAGCAGCCCCAGGGTGAAGTCGGTGCACCTAAGAAGGTAGCCCCTGTCGCGCCCCGAAAACTCCCAGCAGTGCTCAACCTGGAAGTGATCAAGACCATTCCGCTGGTGAACGGCTGGACGAAGGTCGGCCAAAAGGTTGGCTGCTGTCCAGCCGGAAGCTCCACCGGGTCGGTTTACTTCACTGGATTCTCGTGTTGCGTGGACCAAGTCTTCAACGCCTCCGAGAAGTTCTGCTGCCTGGAAAAGAAGCGGTAATTAAGCCAACGTTCTTGTGCCAATATCTGATTGCACTGTTTTTGTGGAGGTTAATTATTCATCCTGCCTTGCTTAACTTTCGAATACATCCTACAATAAGTTTTACAACTTGTAGGGTTACGTATAGCACAACACCATCCAAAAGATGGTCTTAGTATGCGTTCTTTCTTGACCTATCCGATTACTAGAAGTTTACGTGTGTCGGTATTGCATGAAAACTTAAAAACTGTGGTCCTAAAATTCAGTTTCCATAATTATGTTAGCCTTGTATGTTTATATGTCTACTGGTAAATCATGCTTTTGCATTTGCGTCATAACTATATACTATACTATCAGATACCGGTACGCAGTAAACTATATACCAGAGCTGGATCCATTACATTAATTCAGTTCAATTGCAATTACAGTTACAGTTACTCCTTTAAATGTTTCAATTAGATTACAATTACAATCACATTTAAAACAGTAATTAATTACATTAATTACAATTACAAAATTACAATTTACTAAGTTTTCTATTGCTGCTGAAATATGGAAAACAGTTTCTTATCGCTCCCACCCAAAAAAAATAACGTGAAATATTATTGAAACTTTAATTTTCTCAAGATCAATTTATTGAGCCAAAATTTTAGCAAACTACAAATACAATTAGAATTACACAGAATGAAAATGCCCTAATTGCATTACAATCACATTTATTTACATAAATTACAATTGATCCAACTTATTTACCATGCAAATCAGATACACGTCATGTTTCTAACCGCTAATCAGCATTACGAAACACCTTTGGACAACTTATGTTTCCCGAACAGAGTACTGGACATTAACCAGGCGAACGTCGAGTTCTGCTACCCGCTCAGTCGACCTCCCTTCTGTCGCAAGCAAGACCTCAAGCTGATCGCCCCAATGACCACAGCTTGCGAGTACGCCACCAAGGACAAAACACCCACTGCCTGCGAGTTCCTCTGTCCGGCCGGCACCAGGGTTCGCGGCTCCAAGTTGTCCCGCTGCTCAATCGTGGGCACCTGGGACGTGCAACCGCAGTGCTGTGAGTACATTTATAGATAAATAAACGAGTATGTTTAACTGGCGCTGTGCATGCAGATTGCAAATGTGGGCTGATTGCTGGACTGTGTTTGGCATCTCGACTGTAGCAAGGTAACAAGACAAAGGCCATTCTGGTATATGAAAGGAATACATTACACTTTTAAGATTTTCGAATGAAAACACTTTGGGATACTGCCTTCTGTAGGGCATTTTTTGAGTGTTTTGATTTCAAGGATTTAAATTAGTATTAGGTCCTTTGGAATGCACAAAAACAAAAACGTGAAATAAACATAACTTGACAATTAAGTAGATATATTAGTGCTGCCAGGCATTAAAAAATTATAAAGAATTATTCTGACGCACATTTTTTATATAAAACGCTGACGCTTCGATTACTTATACGCCAATCTTTTTCAGGACAATAAACGAATATTAAATAACAAATCTGTGTCTAAAGAATCCTTTATACTTAAAAAAATTGGATACGTTTGATGGAAATCAAATTATCAACCTATATCTTTGAGCGACACTAAATATGTGCCTAGAGGCGGCCAATCTTAAAATAAATAGGAACGTGCTGACTTCACTGCACAAGTTGTTTAGCCTTTAAAATATCGCGTAAACGCTTATTGCACTCGTTTGTATGTAGCAAAAACAGTTGTGTGCATTTCGAGATTTGGGCATAACGTTGGCGGCAATTCAACTATTAGCTGAATTGAAAACTCGGCTAATCGCATTTTGGCGTTGGCTGTTCTCACTGTGGCTTTGGTATCTTATCTTGCGCTTTATCGATTTAAGAAGCGCGGGGTAATTTATTCGTGTTTCAATGACCAAAAACCGGTTTGCCAAGTGGGCCTATATGCTATGAGAATCAGATAATATATAGACATTGCGCCAGGGTTAGGTCCTAGATATCGTTTAAGAAGAACAGTTTCCATAGCTATATCGTCGTAAAATTATGTTTATACATGACGTCATAATTAATTTGCTTGTGAAAACCTCGTATGATCTCTGAAGTCGTTGTAAGAAATTGTGTTAATCGACAAACTTTCAATTTAAAAGGAGACATGCTTGTAAAACGCAACATTAAAAGTATTCACAATGGGCTTAAAATAGGATAATTTTGTTTCAGTTATTCTGTAAAGTTTAATATTAGGGGGTTCATTGAAATCAATTTCAGTGACAACATAGAAGACGCATAAAATATACGCATCAATAAATTTTAATTGGGAAAGATATACATAAGATGCCCACCCTGCTATAGCTATATTAACGACATACCTCAGCAAAATATCTGAGATACGATTAGATCATGGGGACTTAAGTTTAAACACAAAGGAATGATTTGTCAAAAAGCCTTATAAAATAAAACATTTGTTTGCATATATGCCATAATTAACGTTAAAACAATGAGACTCTGTAACAGATACATTAGCCAAGATGGCCTACCAAAATGAATTATTCAAAATAAAAGTTACATAATATTCGTGTGGTTATATTTGTTACACGACGCAATAACCAACAGTGAATATTGTAGCCTTAATATCTCACTTAAAGCGGGTCACACAATAAATGAAGGGTAATAAACGTTTCACATAAACAATAATTAATTTGTAACTGGGATAGATAAAATTACTAAAATATAGATTCGAGTGAGACTGATATTTTCCTTCCCCTTTATGATGCCTAATTTTAAATCTGTTTGGTAAAAAACCTGGAAATATTTCCTAATTTACGCAAATATTGGTTTTATGAACATACGTCAGGACAATATTATTGCCACTATAGGCAAAAAAATATATCGCAGTCAAACAGCAAAAATTGGTTTTATGTTATATTGAACAAGTGAGACTATATTTGTCCTTTTGTTTTGGCAATTTTGTTAGGTTTGTTGCAGAACGGTTTGCTGTTTATCTTAAGAATTTAATCAACGATTATCGGTTGGTGAATGTGTGATCCATGTGTCTTTTGTAGCCCGATACCCTTAACTTGACTCAAGTGAGACGTCAAACCGCGTATACATTAACAAGATATAGGCTTTCATCCCAAAGCGATAACAAAACGAGAACGCAAACCAGAAAATCCAGTGGTTAAGCCATACCAGACTGTTCATAACCAACATTCAGCCGTCACCTGTCGGTACGTATAGCGACTCCCAAGTTATTTTCGAGGAACTGTACAGGAGTGAAAATCTATCGCCAAGTCTACTGTAATTACCGCGACGAGATCTACGATAAAATCTAGGCTAAGGTGTTCCGTGTTATTGGATAAAGCTATATGCGAGCATGGGCCGACGTGTATATGCCTAAAGGCTGAGTAATAAAACTTTTTAGTGGTTCGAGTTCGTTATATGATGCGGCGGTAGAACTAGATAACTATTAATAAGCGTGGTCGACACCTTCGCTCTACAGGGGACGTCAATTAGGTTAAACTAATGTAGGCCTAGTTTAACAGCGGTGAACTAACTAGGCCTATCTTTTTGCGCGAGATAGATAGTAGGATAAATATATGGGTTGTTTCACCGGTCAACTGATGTAAATGATATGTTCAACCAAATGGTATTGGGGTGATATTTTCAGTCAACTGATGAAAATTGAATGTGTTCTTAGTCTAAATGTAATATTGGCCCGATAACAGATATCTTTCGCTGTGCAAGAGATATAATCGAAAATTTCAACCAGATTATATTCATTTGTAGGCGAAGGATGTCCCTCCAACACTGTTAAGGATTTGTGGTTTATAGTGGACGTCGATTCAGGGGTCGGCGTTGGTGGTATGAGCGACGTGAGAACCTTTATCAAAGGACTTACCTCCTATCTGCCAGTGTCACAGGTAGCCTATGCCTTTTTTGTTTACTTTAACGGCAATATCTAATAAGCCTACAAATTTAAACGTGTTTTTCTGGAATAACTAGAAAACGTGATTAATTCTAAATTTCTATCCGAAACTATTAAAGTTTAACACCTACGATTAAATCATAATGTGTTACTTGTACAGATTTAATAGTTATCCTCGTTTATTTAAGACGCAAGTCAGGGTGGCTCTGACGTCATACACCAGTGCGGTCAACGATGACAAGAGGAGTTGGAACTTGTCCAGCATAAACAACCACAAGGAGCTTAACAGGGCGATAAATATGGTGACCAGTGACGGTTAGTCAATTTTGACAGATTTGTGGTCATTGGCGAGTTTAGTTTTACCGAGAGGTCAAACTAAGAACATAATCTTGACTAACAGTTATAGGCCTACACACCCAGACCTATACATGGTATAAAAGTTTCCGTGGTGCTCGCACTATACAGAAGATAATAGAGTACAATTTGCTGCAAATTTTAAAAATTTCATTTCTTTAACAGATCTCGGAATGAACACTGGGACGGCGTTAGACTGGGTGGCAACAAAGGCGTCGCCTTCACCAGGGCGAGAAACCGTGTTTGTGCTAATTACAACAGGTAAGTTATTGATTCGCCAACAACGTCTCTTTTATTCAGTGTTGCTTAACCATTTTAGCGCTCGTACCCTTTGAGCTTTCATTGAACTTTTATCGTAAATCAAATGTTCAATAAAATGTTGATAGTAGGAATTAAACTCAGTGTATTTATAAATTACGTGTTGAAGGCATGATGAAAAACAGTCTTGTAAGTTCAACAATCAGTCAATTTACTAATGGCTTTTTTGATATGACTTTTTGTAAATTACGCATTCTTCACAAATATGCCTAAATAGCGCATAATTTCACACTGCATGTTATTTGCCCTGTTTTGGTGCTTCGTACCACCCAGGGGTACACATACCCCTGGTTAAGAACCCCTGCTGTATGCGTCTCCTGTTTGCTTAGCTGATTTTCAAAAAAAAAACTAAAACCATTCGTGGGTCGACAGGGTATGTATTTCGCAAAACATCCAACTGGCTAAGCACATGATTTTGAAAAAAGGTGATCCAGATGATGAAATCACCAGCGGAGCTGCTCGACTTCGCAACCTTGGTCGTTTTGTGGTCATCTCCGTCGGACCAGACGCCAACTCGGCGGTCCTGGGTTCGATTCCCACTGAAGGCGACTCGAACTTTCTGTGGGTGCAAAAGTTCGCCGACCTGGACAAGCAGCAAAAGTTTCTTTACAACTTACTTTGCGGCGTAAATTGCTTTCCCTGAACGCCAAATTTAGCCTCTTTCAATTTCAGCAAAAACAGACCGTATAAAAATGTCAGCACTCACCGTTCATATTGTAGTTCCATTCGCACAGCACTTGCCTAGTTTGCTTATTTTTATCGTGTTTCTACACTTTAAGCCGTTATTCTTATATTTAACCAATCGCAATAATAGGCCTGTAACGTTTCGTCACTTTTACTTATTATCTACGACACAAAAGAACAAGCTTATCTCTACGCAGGCATGCGAGAATGGTCTTTTGTGGTCATGGCCCCCAATGCTTGCAAATGTAAAAAGCGGGCGTTTGGTGATTGTGAAAATTGGATCCGGTCGGTTGGGCCATATTCAATTGGTAATTATTATAGAACATGCTTCCTTTTGGCTTTGTCGCAACATAAAGCGTTGAATGTTGTCAACTGGCAAGTTGGCCAACACTCCAATGAAATGCATATGGAAACCTTCCGACATAATAATAAAAACTAACTGTAGTATTGAGCAAAAAATGACTAAGACTATTTTTTGTAACAAACTTTTAACCCAAGCTACAGGCTCGCAAATTTAAGGTCTTTGGAAAAGCGGTCTTCATGCCAATAAAGGTTGTACCTAACCGTCAGTGGAGATTTATGGATTATATTTCAGACAAGACCTTCATCGAGGATGATAAAATGAGAATTTTATTGCACGTGGTAAAGGAGTTCAATCAAAACCGGAACAAAAATAACGGCGGAGTATACTATCAGCGATAAAGCGACAAATATGGCAAAAAGTTTGTGAAGTTTATGGATGAAAAAGTTTTACTCCGCCAAACAAAACTGAAAATGTTCATTCCACGTGGTGTTTACAATGCTGTTTAGCACAACCATTTGAAACACAAACGTCGTAAAACACAATCATGAAGCTCTTCGTTGTTTTTCAACGTGGATGGCCAATTTGTACAATAAACACGCCAAAGATACAGTGGCGAAACAGACGAAAACGAGACAAAATAGAAGAAAATCTTGATGAAATTAAATTATGGTAAAACGCACACTACCACATTCTAGCTTTATGCCTCTCACTTGATGATTTGTCGAATGATTACTGGTACGGGGAAAAAACTTTTTATAGGAGAATGTATTTCTAATCTTCTGAATGGGCGTTCGCGGCGTAACGTCTCACTGCTTTCTGATCTTCTTGATTAAGTCGGCGTTTTCTTTTTTGATTTCCTTGTAGTCCTTCATGATCTTGGCAAGATTTTCCTCCGCGTTTTTGTCCGATTCCGTCTCAATCTGTACAACAGAAGCCTGTCAATCATCAACTTTCCCTAACAACATTATTTCGAAGGATCATTACGCTTTTTTATTCAACTGAAATATAAGTAACAGGCTGTTTTAACAATATCATTATCCTATTTTGGGTGTTTTACACGCAGTTCGTGCAAACGAAATTACACGCATCGTAAGAGCCCCAGCACATCCGACTTGCCTGGTCTTCCAACTCCCGTATCTCGCGCAAAATAGACCCGGTTTCGTCGACCGTCCGCAGAAGCTCAGAGCAGTTGTCGTGCAGCGCCACCAAGTGCTTATAGGCCTGTCGAACGTGTTCGTCCTTTTTCGCGTCCTGCGCGAAATGGTTGTTTTGTGTCACAGGGGCGTTAAGTTAACCATATCGATATTTCCGAAAAGGCAAGGAGTTTAATCGTGCGTTGTTATATGGTATTACAACCAAAATAAATCTCGGTTTACAAGGCGAACTATCGACGAGCGAAACAGCAGTGGATATTGCAAATAAAGAAGCACTATATTAAAACGGATATTAATGAAGACTGTTTAAAAAAGTAAAGAAATCAAGTAAAGCTTGATCTCTCGAAAATAATCCGCTATTGTTTCACTACATTTGGTTTAATTATTGTGTCGGATAACGGCATTTCTGTATTTATAGGGTATAATACATACAAAAAACATTATTTGTGTTGTTCGACGGTACGGATTAACAAGGCGCGACTGTGTTTTTTTTCAACAATAGACCAAACAAATAGACAATATACCTAACCAGTTGCAGGCATTATTATGTGGATTCCGTGATCTTGTTTTTAAAATAAATAAAAAAACGCGTAAATCATCACAAAACGAATATAGCGCACTAAAACATCAAAACATGCGCTCAGCACACATTAGTATTCCTGAAGCGGACTCACCTTGAACATGGCTTCATCGACAGCGGTAAACGTTCGATCGATTCGACCCTTCATCTTATTAATCTGCTTCTGCACGTCCTTGATCTCAGAGATGACCCTTCCAATTTCCTCTTGCTGCTTGTGGATGCTCGATACAATCTCGAGGATTCGTTTGGTGTACGACTGGCGTGAGATGTCACGCTTCATCGATTCCAGTTCAACGGTCTGTAACGATTTTTGGTTTGTTCGTCTGTCTATTTATTATCGAAAAAAAACGATTTAGTTCAAGTTGCTTCTATCAGATTGGGCGCCTTAACTTGCGCGGGCAATCGATACTACATGTACTTGTAAAGAAAATATGAATTTTGCGAAATTGATAAAAAAACATTTAAGAAAAAGTAGTTTACTCCCATTCTTTAAAGGTGGCAGCGTGTAAACGGTTTTCAAATTTAGACTTTATAAATGTGGCTTTTTTGATGTTTACAAATGTGGCTTAAGACGTTTTGAGGTGCACAATGAGTTAAAACCGTATTTAACTCACAAGTTGTTTGATGATTAGTTCTTTTCTTTTGGTTTCATCACTGGATTCTTTCATTTTCTTTCGAATAAGCTTAATTTCCTCCAATTTCATCTGGGTGTCATCCTAATCATATAATAAGTCAATAATAAAAAAAAACAGTACAAATACAAAACATACTCTTCATAAACTAAATAGCAATAAACTGATTTGTAGGCACAAAAACAAAAGTACCTCAGAAATATTAGTTTTGTCGCGCAGCCCACGGAGTTCATTTATCAGTGGAACTCTTTTCTCTTCCCACATCCTAGCAAGATTCAAAAGTCGCTGAGAATTTTTTTCTATTAGTTTCTGCAAAAACACATTACTCAATAAAATACTCATTCATTTAAGAAAAATCCCACTGAGGCATGAGGCGATAATCCACGTGTGAGTTAATTTTTGTGACACTGAACCACAATTTGGAAATGTTGGTACTGTTGAAAACAAAATATCTGCAAAATATGAAATACTAACTTCTTAAAGCCCACTATTTTTTTCATTCCCAAAATGCACCATAGCTATATCCATGAGGACAAGTGGACAAACGGGAACTTTGTTCTCTATCACTTATTTAAAATATCTACCTTCAGTTTTTCCATGTTCTCATTAGCATTGGGGAGCAGCATACAGGTCTTTTTTTGAACATCAATCGTTTTCTCAGTTTCATCAGTTGCTTGTTTCAACTCATTTATTTCGATTTTCATCTATACAAACAATAAATTCATAAGAACAGTCTGATAGATAGGAAATGTCACCACACCAAAAACCAAACAATACCTGCTTTAAAGAGGATTCCATGCTTCCGATTTCACTTTTATACTCTACTTGCTTTAATTCCAATACTTTCAATGCTTCGGTGAGTTGTGATTCTTTCCTCTGTTGACCTTCTTCTTCAGTTTCATCAGGCTCTTCTATTTCTTTATCAGGAACATCCTCAATATCGTTTTCTTCGGTTTTGGTTACCTGTTTTTAGTTAGTATTATATTTGCCAATATCTATTTATTAAATATGGGAAAACCTTTTTCACCTTTGTTTTGGATGAAAAAGAATCACCAGATTTAGCATCTGGTTCAGGTTTCTTTAATTTCTGCGGTTTCTTTGGTATCGCAGGTCGCAATGACTTCACAAGGTCGCCCTAGGTACAAAATCAGGTTAACATGTTAATTAAGCATAACTTGGATCTAATTTAAAAAAATTGGCAAAACAATTTAAAAAAAACACCGAAATTTTGTGGGTGGTAATATACCCAAATAAAGAATACCCAAATATATATATTATATACGCCTAATAAACAAACAAATAACAGCATATGACCTCTGAAAATTGAAGCTGCTGGGTGTGAACAAAACGTGATCGATTTGACTGTTTTCCTCCGACAGAAAGATCTTTGATAACATCTTCAAAACTGGCAGTAAGGTCGAGGCGATCTTTTTAAAAAGTTGTACAACATAATTTTCAACAGAAAACAAACTGGTGTTACCAAGCTTTCCTTAAGCTTTAAGATAAATGGTTTTTAATCCAGCAACCTTTTTTTTTGTATATACCTTCTTGCATTGATTTGTGTCTCCATTGAAAAGACTCCTTTGCAGTACCTTTTTTGGTAAAAGTGGTTTTCTGAATTCAAAAAAAATATGTGATACATAAATATATTTTTTTGTTTTCGAAATAATAGCAAAGTGATAGCATAACCTTAGACCACATATAGTCTTTAAATAGGTTCATCCTGTAAAAGTATATATAAAAAGTATTACTAATTTTTCCTATTTCTCACCACTGTCTTGCTTTGAGTTGATTGTGCTTTTAAAAGTTGTTGAATATTCAATTCCATTAGTGATTGAGATAAATGGCAACGTTCACATATTTGCTCATGGACAAATGGAGTCCCAGATTCATGACCTAAAATTGTTAAATCAAGATATTAAACGTAGTAAGAATATCAAAGCCCATACAGAAGTAGGTACCATTGTAAATGTTTTGAAAATCTCTTTATTCATTTTCAACATACTTATGCTCCGAAGTTTATTTGTCAGCCACTATGGAAAAAAGACAACAGAACTACGTTGAAAATGAAAAAAAAATAGATATTAAAACTTTTAAAATGCTACCTACTTCTGTATTGGCTTTAATATTGTTACTACATGTAACATCTTACTACAACCTCTAACCATTATGCTTCAAAGATTGTTAAAAGCTAACTTTAAAAACAAAAATGTTGAACTCTTTTACCTTTTTTATAAGTTGAAACTATAATAGTTTCGGTTCTAAATGGAATGGTATCTGTTTTGTTTAATTTGCAATATGGTGGCAACCACATTAGGCGGCTTTGGTCCCGTAAAACTTGACCAATTCTTCTTTGAAGTACTGTTGAAGAACCTAAATACAAGTTTTGTGATTACAAATCAAAATTATATGTTAGATTTTATGAAACTGGATTATACAACTTTTAAAAAAGCACCGATAATGATTTCACAACACTTTTAATATTACAGCACATACTAGAATATTTCTATGGTTAATAAAAGTTTTACAAATATAAAGTACATATATTGAATAGATGACAAACAAACCTGTGTCTTCCGTAATTCCCTCTTTGCGGGGTAATTTTTCAATAAGGAACATGAAAAACTTTCTAATGTCCACTTCTGATGAATAGAGAAATGTTTGATAACCAATTTCTCCTCTGTAACCCAGACTTTGACATGCTTGAGCAATGGAGGTTCCGACGCGAAAACGGGCTGACATACCTAAGTACAAAAAGTCATACGTGAGAATATTTAGCAAAAGGTAAAACTGCTAATGTGATTTTGATTTCAAAGTTGAATGCTAATGATTAAGTTAAATGTTTAATAACCTGGTGGAAAGATATGAGACATCTTAAAATCCGGATTTATTATTCTGATACACTTCACAGCTCCTTCAACAACATTTTCAGTACTCAATTGCTTTAGGCTTTTCAGTCCTTCCGCAAATTCACTATAAAAAATAAATTTGCGAATGTTAGTGTGGCAAAGGAATATCGGTAACTTTTTATTGGTAACATTATTTATGTTTGGGTACGAGTTAGCATTTCGGTCAACATGGGTCAATAATTGCATTATATTTATTCTCCTATATTTGTTTCTTACTAGCAATTTCATTTTTGACAACTTGTTTCGTGAATGTAAAAAAGTGGTATAATTTTAGACCAGTGCCCTGAATGCTAACTACTTGCATTAAAAATAGCTTTATAACCTATTAATTAAAAATCACAAAAGTCGGCAATAAAAATCAATTATACCAGTTAAACAAGAATAGGCTCACTTACCACCCTATTCCCAACAAGGAGTGCAAAATTATTTGATCTACCTCTTCCATATTTCCTGTAGTGGCGATGAAATACAACTGCAATGCTAAAACTTTTTGTTTTACCGGTAAAACTTTGCACTAAACCGGTCATCTCCCGGAGTAAGAAATTGCAGATGAACTCAAGCGTTTCGGGGTTTGTTATTACGTCAGTTCGCCACAAATTCTGAAATAAAAAGTTACCTCAAGTAAATTAAACTGTATACAACAAGTCAAACAAGAGAGTTTAGCATACCAAGCATAAAAGTACATTAGGATTCCCAAATTACATACGTAAAAACAAACACCGAATAAAAACTCTTTGATATTTTCGATTTTATTGTGTGCATTAAAGACCGGGTACAAGAGGCGAATCTGAGGAAAAACGTAGCCATGACCCTTAAAAAATATTTTTCTAACGATACCTACTTAAATGCATAGTTGCCATTTTTTTCTCACAGTAATCATCTAGATTTACCAAAAAAATAATCTACATCTAGATTTTTATTTTTATTATTTTAATTTTTTTTTTTTTTTTAAAAAAACATCTAGATTTTTATGGAGAAATCTAACAAAAATAATCTAAAAATGATTTTTGAAAATATTCAATACTTTTGGACAAAAAATCAACATTAAAAGCTTAATCAACGCCTGAGGCGTTGGCTTAATGCAGTATAAAGTTGCATAAAGGGACTTGCTTGATGCTTTAGATTTAAGATATCTGCTTTACTGAACATGGCGAGTTACTAAAATTTCGATTTTATATCTCATCATTTTTTTTTTCGAATTGCAAAAAATAAAATTTGAAATTACTGAAATGTTTATCGTCAATAGCGAATCTGTCACTAATTTAGATTATACAATATTTTTTTATAATAATCTAAAAAAACATCTAACATCTAGATTGCATAATCCTACATCTAGATTCAAACCAAAACATCTAAATCTAGATTAAAATAATCTAGAATGGCAACTATGCTTAAATGCAGACATTTTTCTTAATCGATTTTATAGTATTGTATAGTAGCTAGCCTACAAAACGCAACGGAATCCGAATCTGTCAAAGAATCGGTTCACTCCACTATGACGTCACAATAGATGATTAAGGTTCAGAAAATTAATATTTATTAAAAAGTATTAATATTTTATAGCTTGCAGGGAATGCACGGCTTTAGGCTAAAAATATTTCTACAGGGCGCAAACACACCAGCAGGAGGCTATAAATAAGTTTTGCGCAAAACGTTTGTACATTGCGTTTAGGCTATGCAAAGGCTATGTTGTTGAATAACCAAACAAACGTTTAGGTTGTTGAAACACTACATTGATGGAGTTGCCAACTCGATCCTGCTGTGGATAGAAGGTCTAGGGCAGGAGTGTTCAAATGATTTCTGCCATGATCCACCACAGTCAAACCTGACAACATGATGATCCACCAAATGCGAATAGTAAACATGTTGGTCAAGCTTTAATTTTTATGGTGCTTTATTTATGTAAATGTACCCTACAACATATTGATAACTTTGTAAAAGTCAAAAGTGAAGTGTGCTACAGCACCAAGATTGTTTCAGTGAGAAAAATGATGAGTTGGGGTAGACCAGGGGTCGGCAACCTTTTTCGAGTCGCGGGCGAACACCTAACTCAGAAAGGTATTTGTGGGCCGCACAAAATGTTAACTGAGAATTGTGTTATTAAAATGTTAGAACAACTTTTAATCAGGCGGACCCCGGATATTTTTTTTCACTTAAAAGCGTGTTTAATTACATTTAAGGAGGCAGTAAAGTGTTGGAGCAAAGCGCGAAAAAAGGCGTTTATTTGGTTTAAAGAGTCCAAAAAACGTCGTCATCCATACTACTAATGAAAAGTGTGATAAACTACTTTGAAGAAACGCGATAACTTTAATAGTTAATCTTGTTTAGTTTTTGTTAACCTTTCTAAGTGAGGGCGCACGTGACGAGCGAAGCGAGCGCGATTTTTTTAGGTATAGGCCTACCAGCATTTCTTTTGAACTTCCTGTAAGTTCTTATTACATTGCCGAAAATAAAAAAATATATAACCAATATTTTTTAATACGTTTTCCGTTTAACGGATCGCGATCCGTCATTTGAACATGACCGGTCTAGGGACTCCAGGCTTATGTTTCTGTTGTACCGTACCTTTAAGCTGTGATGTGACAAACGTAAACTGGCGGCAAAATACTTTAATCCGATGGTCTGAGTTTAGCGATTACAAGATGTAGTAGGCTACACAAACATGATGGAATTCAAACTTTTCCTAGACAATAAATTAAATTATCTCGCACTAGCAGTGCATACTGCATGATACATCGAATTTTCCACTTTTTGCACAAAGACCACACTAGGCCTATTTTTTGGGTAGGCCTGGGTCTGCAGCCCTATCAGCCTCGCACTCATCCGGCCCTGGCCGTTCTTTTTTATTTATATGTGAACAACAACGTGTTTACAATGATTTTAACTCTAAAATAAATGTATACTTCCGCATCAATGATTTTAAAATGTCGCGTGTATATCCATTGAAGCGTGAAAATTTTGCAAAGGTTTGTTGTAATTTGCAAGTAGGTTGTATAAAGCCTGGTTTATTTAATTTAGTCAAATATTAGTGTTGTACACAAGTCACTTTCTAATTATTCTTGAATTTATTTAACAAAGGGCGCCGGTCTACAATTCTACCACATTTTCGTCCGGGCGTTTATATTGCTGTTGCTGACATTAATTGGGATGGGGTACTATAGTAGTAACCCTGGTTGGAAACTAAGGCCATACCACAACTTTTAAATAGAAATTGAATATATGCACATTGATTCTTCCATACGTTAACACTGTTTGACTTTTGTTGCACCTAGTCTAGGTTGAAAATTTAGGCCAGTTGCACTCTCAGCCGGCAACCGCGGCCCCAGTGGCGCTACAAAAACGTTATCATACGTACAGTTGTGGTTTAGTTCTTCATTTCCAGCTGTGCAATCAGAAACTTTATTACAGCCACACAATTTGGTACTACATAAAAATCTTCCCCACAGTGCAACATGCAAAATTTCTAATCTGGCACCTGGCAACCCTTCATGTATGTCAATCTGCATTTCATTACAATTTTAAGTGTTTAGGTGTGCACCAAATTTTGTTTTTTTTGCTCACCTGAGGTTGGGTATCTTACCACAACTCAACCTTTTTTCTAATTTTTTTGTGTGCAACAGACTTTTTTTATAAAAATATATGGTATGCACCTGTCATAATAACTCTGGTGTGGAGGAAACTATAATTGGACACCTAAATATGTGGTATTGCCCATACAATATTTTGGAAAAAATGGCTATGAAATGCAGAATAGCCAGTGCAAACAGAAACCAAAATATTTAAAAAAAAAAAAAAAAAAGTATGACCTTTTCTACTGGTTAAAAATGCCATTGTATTACAACAAATGCCTCAAAATAAGTGTGAAGATTTGAAAACTAGGCTAAAAAACGACTCAGCAGGGTTGTTGTAGTTGCCGGCCGCCATCTTTTTGTTTCGTTTGACGGAGGTCTTTTAGTCGCCGGCCGCCATCTTTTTTTTTGTAACACTTTTCAGGCATGCAACAATTTATTTTAAAAGAAAACAACATACTCTGAGCAGCATGGATCTTCGGCAAATCTTTGCCCTTCTGGCCGTCTTGTCATTGTGTAGTTTAACTACTTCCAAGACGAAGCAGGTAAATTTTCAATGTTTATAGTTTCTTGTCACAGATTAGCGGTCCTCAAAAGGTGTGCCGCAAGACCATTTTAGTTGAGCTTTTTTTAAGGTATATATTGTCTAAAAGCCAGTAGAATTAACATAGATTTAAATAAACCAAGACAGGCAATTTTTCTGTATGCAATAATTTATGTGAAAGTTTAACTTTGTCCCATATATTATAATTTTTTAGAAGTTATGCTACTTTTGTTATTTTTGAAATCACTTTAAAACAAACGTATCTTGGTTGGTGTTTTCAAAAACAATTTTAAGCACAAAAGTACAAACAGAAATTTTTATGGTTAATTTTGTTGTTTCGTTTTAGAATCCCTCAATGTCCTTTGAATACTTTATCTTGAGGCAATGATTCTCAAACTGGGTACCGTACTATGACAAAAATTTTAAGGAATACAACAGCAAATATATGTATACTGTTATTTCATTTTTATTGTATGCAGCAAACTATCAAATATTTCACCCAAACTAAGCATTTTGTTTTGACAATATTATTTTGCCTTTTAGAGTCATTGTTTTCGGATTGTAACAAATAACCTTACACTGCCTAGTGACAATACTGGCTGCAATTACAGAAACTGTAGTGAATTTCCGTTTATCTACTGTTGAGCTGATTTTAAGTTAGTGTACAAGGACTTTGATCGTCTTAATAGTTTTTAGGAGAACTTTAAACCATAAATTTTATATACTGTGAATATACAGAAAAATAAACTTTACTTGGTAACAACAAAATTCCTCCGTTGTTAGAAGAGATATATGATGTGAAAGACAAATAACATTTGTGTACATATACATCTATATTATGTTATTTTATTAATAGGAAGTGATTCATGACAAAGTCAAGCAGTTGATGGATTGGAGCAGTCGTCGAACTGTAATCCAGATGACAGCGAGCAAGTTCTCAAGTTTTGTAAAGTAAGATTTCTGACATGTAAAGAAAATATCTCAGTAGACTAGGAGTAAAAAGTACCCCCTTTTTCTCAGTCAAATAATTGCATATTGCACATTACAAACATTCTAGAGGAAATACCCATTGTTGCTCTGGTTAAATAAAGTAAAAATGAGTTTAATTTGCGTAACTTAATCTCACAATAAGTGTAGCACGTTACAAAGAATGCAGGAAGCAACCTTTGTGGAAGCAGAATTTAAACAACTTGCATGTTATAAAAGTTTGCTGAAGCCGTATGTTACAGTTGATGATTTGAAAAGATTGTAACAGTTTAATTTATATTGTATATATTAAATAAAAGTCCAACAACAAAGAGTGCAAGACAAACGATCTTAGTTTATATGTATAATTATATTTTTTAAATATTGTTGTTGGTTTGTCTCAAAACAATTTCCAGAATCAACTGTACAAAATTATTTATTAATGTTAAAACAGATTTGATGTTTATTTAGGAGCAAACCAAAGAACTATTCTGTGGTTGTGATGTTCACCGCCTTAAATCCCAAACGAGGGTGCAGTGTATGTCAAGAAGCAAATGATGAGTTTACAATTCTTGCACAGTCCTATCGCTTTTCTCCTGCCTATGGCAATTCCCTGTTCTTTGCTATGGTTGATTTTGATGATGGACCAGACATATTTAAAACTGTATGCTTTTTATTGTATATACACTGTAGCTTCACTTGGTAATTTCATATGGTTTTACTTTAGAAATGAGTTTTTACATATTTAACATATTTGTATCTTTGTCAAGATATGTCAATTTCAAAACATGTGTTCTTCCTGAATATAGAACTTACCTGGGTTATCCTGAATTTAAACTTGTGTTTTAACTCTTATTTACAGTTTTTCTAACTTATCACTTTTGTAAAGTTTAAACTGTTCTTTATTTTAAGCTCGGCTTGAATTCTGCCCCAGCATTTATGCACTTTCCTGCCAAGGGCAAGAGAAAGGCTGGAGACACATATGACATTCAACGCTTAGGCTTCCATGCAGATAATTTAGCCAAGTGGTTGGCAGAGAGGACAGAAGTTGTGGTAAGTTTTTCCTGTAACATGATGATTTTTTATTAGTATTAGTTAAAAATAGGCTGAGGTTAAGGTTAAAGTGTCCTTCACTTGGTTTGCAAAACATGAATTATATTTATTTTTCATCGAATTTTTTTATGACGATACTAAGAAAAATAGAAATATTAATTAATTTAATTAAATATTTTACATGTAACTCTGTTATCACCACAATTTTGTTAAGTGTCAATCCCCTTTTAATTTTGTAGTTTTATTCCAGTTTAGGATGGAAATAATAACAATCACCATAATTATGTTAACTGAATTAGTAAAAGCTACCACTTTCCGCAGGTTCGTATCTTCCGTCCACCAAACTACACAGGAACTGTTGTGCTGGTTCTCCTGTTTTCATTAGCAGGGGGGCTGCTCTATGTTCGCAGAAACAGTCTGGAATTTCTTTACAACAAGACTTTTTGGGGTGTTTTCTCTATAGTAAGTGCAGTTTATTTAAAAAAAGAGGATGTGCCTTATCTATTTAAATTTTTTCATTCTTTCCAATTATGCCTTGCTGGAATGTATAAATGCTTCATCCAAAAGACTTCAAAGAATTACAAAAAAAATGTTGCAAAGTGTTATTGATCATGTCATAGGAAGTGTGAACTTTTCTTTACCTTATAATATTGTTCTCTCTTGGGCAATGCTCTTTTTCGTAATTTGCGATATTAAATGCTAATTGAAATGCTGTTCAGTTTTTAGTGCTCGGAATGACGTCTGGCCAGATGTGGAATCACATTCGCGGACCGCCCTACTACCACAAAAACCCGCAGACCGGCGGCATCCACTACATCCACGGAAGCAGCCAGGGTCAGCTGGTTGCCGAAACTCACATTGTGATGGTGGTGAATGCGGCGATTGTGGCCGGCTTTGTCTTGCTGCACGAGGCTCACCAGCCCAAAGCGGACATCTCCAAACGCAAATGTGCGGGTTTGCCACATAATATTTCATTGTTTGTGATACTGCTTAAATGTTTTTGTAATGATAAAAATATAGAAATACAATTGTGCAACATAATTTGGGGGCTAAAATTGCCTCAACGGCATATTACTACTAAATGTTTTCACCTAAAATGTTGTTTTTTTTTGCATTTTTTATGTTTTGCATTAGATTTATCGTAAAAGATGTTTTTCGACTTGTGTTTAGTGATGGCTGTTGGCGGGTTGGTACTGGTGGCATTCTTCTTCAGTCTGCTGATGTCAATCTTCCGCCAGAAGTACCAAGGCTACCCATACAGCTTTCTGCTTCGATGAACTGTTTCACTCGTTTTGTGTTGTAGCAGTTCCGATGCTTTTTTTGCAGCTTTGCAAAACAACAGATTTGGACGAAGAATGATTGGACCCTGTAGTCAAATTTTGCTGTGCAATAAACAATTTTGCCCTTTTTACGGCTTCAGGCAAGGTAGTCCGATAAACCAAGCTAAAAACGTCAGCACCTACATGATTAATAGAGTCCTCGTTTGATTATTCACCAATTTTTTTAGCTTTTATAGTGCTGCATCGTTTTTTATGTATATTGGAAGTTGGGATTTATCTGTTTTGTATTGAATGCGTCATGATTACCAAGAAACCAGTTGCATTGCATATTGCTCCTTTTGTTTCGTTAAGTTTTGTCATATATGGACATGCGGCGGTTTAAAACAACTTTTTATTTATTTTGCGCTGCAAACCTAGTGTAAAACAACACCTGCATAATTGTATATACATGACCAAACTTCGAGGAGAAAAGAAAACAAAAAATTACGTTTGATACACCATGTAGAATTCGTTGAAAAAGCGATCTATAGAGTTTCTCATTGAATATCTTCTATCATGACAGCGCACCAGACCATACACCGCGTGTGATATAATCCATTTCCTGTTCAATACGTCGAACATACTAGCCGTAAAGATAATAAAAATAATGTAGAACATGTTCACTTTACAGTACTACCAATAACGTAAAACATTTCCAAACACGCACGCTAACGTGCTAAACCAGGGGTTCTTAAACTGGGGTCCGTGAATTAGTTTTAGGGGGTCCATGAAGGCCAAATTGAAATATTAGTGTATATTTTAAAAGTAATCATTTTTTCAAAGAAAGCAGTTTAATTGAAAACCAAACGGTGTTGCACTGACTGTATTAAAACTTCTTTTCACTTTCAAACTTTTAGAACGAAATTAACAGATTTATGAAGTTTATTTGTAATGTGACGTCAATTTATGAGGTCATTTTTAGCCTATAGTGGTCCATGCGAAGTCAAAAAAAATGTTAGGGTTCCGCGGTAAAAAAAGTTTAAGAACCCCTGTACTAAACGGAAGCCCCGATTTACGTTAATGCGTTTTAGGACGAGCGAATCTGGCAAGGCATAGGATTTATATATCGATACAAAATCCGAAAAAAGACTAGTGGTTTTGACAGACTAGCAAAATTTTTATTATAGTTGGACACTGAGATATTTTTTCACAGTCTTCTTTAAAAGCTTAGGCCTACTGTTGTGTTTGGGTATGCAATTTACCCAATTTAAACCAGTTGCAATTACGGAATACGACATGAATTTTAAAAAATATGTTGATGTTGACTTATGCAGTTCAAAGATACAAATTCGTTGTTATTACAAAATGTACAAAATTACGCGAGTCACTTTCTTGTCGGCTATCTTATACTTCGCTGAATTGGTCCATTGTTGCTTGTAAGGAGACGCACCAAACAGCCTTCAACCTCGAAGTATTGAGGACATCCAGTTATAAGATCGTTTAAATCATTAACTGTAGAAATGCCACTGGCATCAATACTTTGTAAAAACCAAACATACAGCAGATTTATGTGTACCAACGCATTCGCCTGATCTTTTAGCCTGGTACGCAAATAATCCACTAAGGTAAGTACAGAACACATGTTGCGTTTAACAAAGTTGTGTTTAATATCTGCTTCAGTATTCAACTTGGTCGTATAAATGTTCATTGCATTATCAACTTGTGCGACTTCATCAGAAGAGCGAACTTGTGCGACCTCCGAAAAGCGTTGTTCGGCTTCAGATGGTGTTCTGCTCTGATAATGCGCTGTGTCCTTGCGTCTGCGAATTATTTTTGATTTCAGCGGGATTAGAGTGCTGCGAACTATTTCTGGTTGTCTTTTCAAGACACTGCTGTAAAGCAGTCTTCCCTCTTCAGAGTTTTGCGTTTTATTCGGATGTTGGGGACTTTGTGATTTATAAGCATAATTATCACCAGTCGACAGTAACTTCTTCTCGTTAAATCCAGGTCCACAATAGCCGCTGCTGAGCATTCGTGAAGAATTGATCTGTGGTTTGGTAAAGGTGTTCTGGCGTTTTGGTACCACTTTAGTCGCTGCTAAGCTAGTGCAAACGTGTTGTCCATTCCTAGATTCGTGTTTATTGTTAATTTGATAAATTTGCTGCGGGTTGCTGTGCGCTTGCTTATTTCCGCTCCCATTAATCAATAAAACTGGCCTTGCTTGCTGGCATAGTAAAATCTTATCACCCGTTGATGTGGACAGTTTTGTTTTATTGATGTTTGGGCGTCCTTCAACGCGTGGTAAAACGCCTTTGTTATATTCCTGTCGCTGGGTCGATGGACCAGCACACTGATGTCTGCTCCCAATATTTTGTTGGGTTGGCCTTCCACCGTACTGAGGCGCCAGAATAACTTCCCCTGTAAAGGGTGGAATTCTTCTTAAACCGCGATAAGCATATTTGGCCTTACTTAATTCAGAACTGTTGTCAGCAGACAGTGACATTTCAACAAGGGATGATTTGCGCTCGTGGTTATGAAATTCCAAATCACGCCAGAAGTTGCTTTATGTCCAGCGTTAGGTTATATATTCTTCGTCGGGCAATTAAAACTATACGCAATGCCTTTTTGACGCCATGATACACATAAGTCAAAAGAATAAAGAAATTTCTGAAAATACACCAAGAGTTAAAAAACAGTAACGCTTGATGGCATAATCTTTATAATTACGAATGATAAACTCTCTTATGAATTTCACGGCTGTTACGTCTATGTTGCTTTTATTGTATCATCACAAATAAGGTCTTTAAAAATGTTCAATTACCATTAACGTAACTAGTTTAAGGTGGACATTCAGCAAACCACTCATAGTGGTGTCGTAGCTCATCCATCCACAATACAGGGGTGGAAAATATCCACTATATGCTATTCCGCCTTTACAATTTACAGTTGGCGGCCTTATCAGTTTTAAATTTGGTATTGCGTATGCGCACGTCGAACTCGGGTCTCGGATAGTTTTACGTAGTCTTACTGAGTCCCGAGCCGACTCCAACAAAACAAACCGACTCTGTCAAATCCCGAGTCAACAAACCGACTCAGTCAAATCCCGAGACAAACCTACAACTGCAAATTAAGCGTGTGAATTTCCTAAATCAATAATGTCTTCTGGCTAAGGTATGGTAAATTTCCTGCAGTGTTGTAAACAAGTCATTTTGAAATAACTTAGGTCCAAGTTCAAGTCAAGCCTTTTTTAGTAAATCACTGGTCAAGTCCCAGTTAAGTCATAATTATAGCAAGTCAAATCCTGGACATAAAAATTAAACGATAAAAAATACTTTATTTCAACACAAGCCATTTGCCCAAAGACCTGAGTCAAGTCAAGTCATTTAAAAACAATGAAGTAAATTAAGTGAGTCATTGACTAAGTCATTACAGCACTGATTCCCTGTTATTCTTCATAGTGCTTAACATAGGTTACTTCAGACTGGCTTTATTTGCCCATATAAATCTTCATAATTAAGGTATTATTAAAATCTAGTTCTTGTACTTTTCTTATTCACGTCTATTGCTTTTTAGCCTACTTACTTATAAATGCAGTTTCATTTAAACTTTTCTGTTGTATCACTAAAATACAAGTTGAAACAAATGACGGAAAACTAGTGTCTCCCCAACAGAATTGAATACACATTTAGTTACGTTTGAGCATTCTCCTGAGTTGCCCAAGGGTTACCCCCTAGTGGAGAAGCATATTTTCGCACAGGTACGAACCATTTGTTATTATATTACTCGCGTTGTCCAATGGTCTGTCAATTGTTTGTCACACAAAAGCTGCCTCTCGATCAACACGTCCTCACGTAGGCTGCAGTACATCAGACGATGATTGAACCATATTCAATTACAATGTCTATCGACAGAGTTCAAAGGGTGCACCAGAGCTAACTTGGATGTAAACTGAACAACGTACTCGTTTTTTGTCAAAACCCAGATTATACAGTAAAATGGACATATATATTCATTTACCATCGAATAAAGCAGTGATTCTCAAACTGTGCCCCGCAAATTTTGACAATTTTTAAAATGGACAAGCATGCGAGGCTTAGACGAATGCACACTTATTCATTTAGATAACTGATATAATTGTTGTGGTGTTTAACTATTGCCTTTGCATATATCCCAAACGTTACAATTGTATTGTATTATGAAATATAATTATTTCGGTGAAGTGTGCCGCAATTGTTTTGTCCTTCTTTAGTGCCCCAAAAGCTAATGCTGTTTATAAAGAACCACCGGATTAAAGGAACACGAAATGCCCAGCATTAAAACACGCCCAATAGACATTTAGGCCCACAATTGCAAAAAATGGCTCAACGAAAAAGGTTCCTGTTTTTTGTAATGGATTTGACTTTACAAACTCTCCGTGGGCACACGGAGAGCAAAGAAGTTAAATACCAAAGTATTGTTACAACACCCCTACATAAGTTCACCAGCCCTCACTCAAATATTCATAAGAGTAGTTAAGTCTTTTGACGACTTGACGTGCATAAAAAGTCATACAAGAATAAGTTGTTCAATTTTTCTTACTTCTCCTTGCTTTGTGACGTAAGTTGAAATTAGAAATACACAATTTGAATGTTTTTTTTCATCTGATTTTCGTTTCTAAAATAGTCCGTACTGCTTACACCCGCTGGCAGTTTTTAGTTAACTTAAACCAGTGCTTTCAAATGAATCAGATGAGTTTTTACAACATACATAAAGCCTTTGTACCGCTGTCAGCTGTTTGCTTTGTAAAGTTCAACTTTAAACAAACTCTATTGCGTTGTTCGACGTATTGTATTACGATATCCAGTGCACTAAGCCTTACGCTAACGGTTTTTCACAGAAACTGTGTACGCCAAGTCAAATACACTTTTCTTCTTAGAAGAACTTGAAAGTAAAAATTAACAAAAGTGAAAAACTGTTAAAATGCTAGTGACATAATACACCTAAACGGTTTTTGCTCTACTCTCTGCACTTTACCGATTTGCCTTGTGTCGAATGCTTGATTAGGTACCAAAATAAAATAGTCACAAGTTTCAATTATCAAAAATATATAATTTTTATTGCTGTATTTACAAAATATAAAATTCAGAAAAATTTACAGTATGTTTGGGACAAAAAGTTCCCAAATCGTAAAGTTACTGCACAGCAAGGCGCACCAAGCCACCTTCTGCCACGAAGTGCGAGCATTTCGCTACGAAGTCGTTTAAAGCGTTGACGTTGCTAAACTGGATTTTGTTTCCAGATCGTAAATGCCAAACGTACAGCAAATTGATGTGCATCACCGATCCCGAATGTTCGGTTAGCTTTCGTCGCAGGTTGTCCACTACGGGCGGAACAAAAGCGGCCTGGTGTGTAGGAATGACTGTTGCTTGACTGACTCTTGGTTTAGATGCAGTTGTCGTAACCAACGTCGCAGCTGCTTGTTGGTTATTGGCCGTGCTTAGGCCTTTTAGTGGTTGGACCGCAGTATACGCTGCAGTTACTGAACAACTATTGTCGTCAAAACTTCTTTGGCGTTCTCCGTTTTGCGTTGCTTCTTTGCCTTTCGTAAATTTGATCTCAGCGCTGTTTGACTCAGCTGTTTCGGTATCACGTCGCAAGTTTGATTGGAATCTATGCTGTGGTACCGCCGTGACTCCCTCCGTATTGGCTTTGCAAGCTGCTGGTCGAAACAAATCATACCGCAAGGTTAACACCGGTTGTGCTAATTGTGGGACAAGGGCTTTTTTCTCTGAAGCTGTATTGGGAAATAGCTGGTACGATTTTAGTGGCTCATCCGGTATTGGATTGGCAGTCATAACCTTCGGCGTCAAAGAAATAGGTTTTGGTGAACTATGCGCAGAATGGGCAGTTGGCTCTATTTTAGAACTGTGCACACTTTCCGGGGAGTTTTTTCTAACCACATTGCTGTAAAGTATTTGGTCAGTGTCCAGCTTCGGCCAGCAGTCAGTTTGCAGAAATGGAGGAAACGGAGCAGTAACAATTTGCGAATCCACTTTAGGGTCAGTCTGCATTTGTGAGGCAATATTTAAAGTCCGTCCATACTTGTGTGGTGTGCAGGGACGATTTTTAGGAAAACCACTCTGGGTTCGAGGTAAGGTCTGCTGTGAATGTGCATCGCAAGAAGGGTATCGAGGACTTTTTTGTTGAACGGCAAACGGGGAACAACGTTCAGTGCTGCTGTGGTGGGTTTTGTTTTGCACAGAATGGAGCTGCTCAGCTGACCTTCGTTTAGCTCTGGTGCGGCGACTCGCTTTTCCCTTTGATTTTGACTTTGGTGTAGGGTTCGAAATGATTTGTTTTTCGCAAATGACACCAGAATCTAAAATTGAAATCCCGTGGTCAGTGCAGAAGTGGCTCGCCTACGACCAGTTATATTACAATAGCGTAAATATTATTATTGTTGCGACAATAGTTATTATTACGATTATTATCAATTACGTTAAAAATGTGCAACAAATTTTGAGTCTAACAAACGATTTTATAGATTAAATATAAAGATTTTATAGACTTTTGTATAAAACTGACAAAAACAAGCTTCTTACCACATTTTAGTTGAACTTCTAGTTTCTTTTTAGGCCTCGTTGCTTTGATAGCCCTTGCTTTGCTAATTTTCTTCGCGAAGGGAAATCCAAACGGTTCAGCCTCACAATTCGGAGCATTGCACTTTTGTTCTATTTTATTTGACCGGTCTAGCAAGAGGCGCAAACAAAGTTCTTCCCAGGCAGGGTTTTCTGCACATTTCACTCGGAAAAACTCGTTTACCAGAATGAGTTTACGAGCATTTTCGTTGACAAATTCCTCTACCCTTTTCGCTTTGCACGACTTTGTGTGGATTGCCTTCCTAACATGATCGGGTGCGTCTACTAGTTTGGAGGCTAACTGCCCGAATGTAAGACCGTCTTCGAATTGGCGAAGCAAGTTCATTATAAACGAAATGGCACATGGCAGCCTAAGCTGCTTGTCGATTCCCAGTTTCGATTCTCTGCTTTGACTGTGGTCATTTATTACTAACACGCAGTCGCCGCTCACAGAGAGTCGTTTTTGTTGGCGCGCTACGAAGCTAAAAAATCCAACCATGTCGTCATCGTGAAACATGTAGTTCGCCAATTGATCATGGTTTGATATTTCGTTGACAGCCTTCTTGATTGTGATGGGGTTGTCAAAAACAGAACATTCCGCGGAGATCAGCTGAAATGCTTCCTCTTCTAAATTTGGATCGCAGTAGATATTTCCGTCGGTTGAAATCAGCTCCGAAGCGGACGCAAAAAAATCCTTGAAATCTTCTCGTAATAAACTGGCGTTGGGCTGGTTTGCGAATCTCGGTACGGGTTGGGGACCGTTTTGGCGCAAAAAATTTCGAATTTGTTTGTAAGCTTCCATGAAAAAAGTTACTTTATTCAGAGACCTTTTAAATATTTTACTATAATAGCGAGTTTCTACGAACAGAAAGAATTATATTAATATCGAGCAACAAACGCTATATAAATATTAAATAGGTACGCTATAGCATAAGCTCATATATTCTTCAAATTGGTTTGCTACTTAGTATACGTTTAAATCAGTAGTTCTCAAGTGTGCGGCGAAACCTGAAATTTTGTAAAAATATACATTATTAGTTATTACAAATTGACATGCAGACAAGCATGCGAGAGTTAAAAACACACGTTTGACAATGGAGAACAATATTATGGTAACTACCTATTACCTTACCGTGTAGTAAGAGTGACATCATATTAATATTTGCAGGATAACATTTTTTAGGCAACTTGGTTTTTAACAGTGTGGCACGTTTTTATTTCCATGGTTGCCACAAGCTAAAAAGTTTGAAAACCACCTGGTTTAAATCAACCTATCTGTGACGTCATAATGTAGTACAAAATTAAACTTTTAGCTTAAAATAGATTATTTTAAGATTAACAATTCAAAAGGTCGCTGTCAAATATTGAACAGTTTTTTTTTATCAGTTATCGACAGTTTACATTTACAACAAGCTAATTACGCCTTGATGCATATAAATTCATCAATAACCAATGAGCATATTAAAGGCAACACTCAAACAGAAACTTATATAGTATATATTTTAATGTTCATATAAACCAGTGTTTCTCAACCTTTTTCACCCTGGGGCGCACTCGTAAACTTTTCAAAACGCGGCGGCGCACCTGACGGGACCTGGGGGCTCAGGCAGTCCGATTTTAGCAAAACAAATCGACTACGGTACGAGTCCCAAATCTGACTCCGACTCCACAGCCCTGCTTTAAAATACGATGTGCTTAATAAGATAGGCCTAAATAAAAAGAAAAAAATTAAAATAGGCCTTTTATGTTGTAAATTATATAAACACACGGTATGTTAGTTAGAGGTCGATGGAAACACAGAATAAGGCCCGAAAGCAACAACATCTAACTCGGAATAAATCCAAAATTTAACGGAATAATACCTATAAATGGACAAAATATCGCCCAAAACATTAAAAGCAGGGTGTGGCCTGGGACGGTTAAGGGACATCTTCTTGGCATCGGCCGTTTTGGTGTCGACGTTTGGGTGCCCTAGTTTAAAATGCCGTTAGGGCCCCGCTGTTTTGGCACTGCATTGGTTGCCTCTGTTTGGGGTTAGGCGCGAGTAATGGGTAAAATAAAAATTTGGTTTATGGTTCAAATGATTAGGGGAGTTAGTGTTGAAGTTATGGGTGGAGTTTGGGGTTAAGTAAAAGGTTTTAAAGGCCTTATTCTTGCAATTTAGGCCCTATTCGGACGAATTTAGGTCTTATTTTTATTTAAACGTTATTACGAGTATTAGGTATTAGTCCTATTTTGGTCTTATTCCGAACTGTTTTTTATACCGAAGTTGATGTTGTTTTAATTGCGGTCTTATGGCGAAAGCCCCGCTAGATACATGTTGCAATAATAGGGGCTACGAATCCAGTCATATTGCTCAGTGTTTATTCACAGAAAATAGTGATAGAGTTTATTTACAAACAGAGTCCTAAAAAAATATAAATCTGAATGGTCATCTTTGATTAAAGAATCATCTCCAAATAGCCTAATTTAACTTTCCTTCTCCAAATCCCTATTTTTTTAAGAAAAGCTTTAATTTTATTTGTGGATGAGTGTTTTCAATTTGATTCTGCATTGACAATTTTAAACTATTCAAATGTTGGAATTTGTCATTTAAATTTTTAACTTTGAATTCCAGAATTGACCAACGCCATAATAAAACCCAATACATTTTCGGTATAAGATCCAAGTGGCCTAAATAACATCCTCATCCGCAGGAAATGGATATAAAACGCCGCCTTATAAGGGCCATGTTTTTTTAAACGGCGGTGTTTGTAGACGCTGTTTTGAAACTGGACTGTTGGTCCGATAGGGGTTTGTTATCTATTGGTCCTTTATCGATCTTATTCCGAACTGTGCTTTATTCTGATGTTGATGTTATTTTAATTTTGGTCTTATTGCTGGAATCCACTTTTAGTCGCAAATTCTAAAATAATACAGAATTTTTGTAACATTTTTTCCCATTGTCTCGCGGCGCACCTGGCAACCTTCCGCGGCGCACCGGTTGAGAAACGCTGATATAAACAATGGGCCTACGTATTTTCATATTTTGCCATGTTAGGTAACAGGGTTGAAAGTAGAATAATTTTCTTATCGCATATGCATAAACTTCAGAAATTACGTCACAAAAGGACTATAAATATGAAACTTTATAAAACCTAAAGTTATCGTTGAACTTTGTGCACATTAATGAAAACTGAAATCTTGGTTAATTTACATTCAAGTATATGGCGGGATGGTCGGTGAAAAAGTGACACAACCTGGTTAAAAAACAACAGTTTTTACCGGTACGGTAAACCTGGATAAATTATTTGCAGCCATCCTTTAACCGGAACGCCATTCCGAACCGACCCGGTTACGTTTACCACTGGTGTTGAATTTTATCCTTGATTAGGGCCAGAATAATTTAAGGATGAAAGTAGAATAATTTCCGTACCGGAGCGCATCTAAATTTCCATAGATGACGTTACAAAGTTACGAAACCTGGGGTTATGTGCAAGGCCTGGTAAACAAGAACTTTTTTACCTATACGGCCTACCTACAAAACTTCTTGCAGAACGTTCCGACCTACTTCTACCACTGGATTAATGTAAATAGATCAAGCATCTTTAACTATTATACGTATTTCGTAAAAATAAACGCGAACTTAGAAACGCGACAATATTATATTGAATATTATATTCAAATATGTTTCTGTGGCCTGATTTTAGCTGATTTAGACAAGTGCTATAATGGCACAGAGCAGTGTATTTTAACTTTTTTCTTAGTTGTATCTTGTTATTAGTAACCTCTTATACCCTACAAATCGAAATCTGCAAAAGCATGATGATAGGGATGACGTCACAAGTTTACGTCATGACGTGACGCCATAAAACAATATTAAGCTTAGGAACATGCTTTTCAGTCAAACTCATGCTCGCTAAATAACTTGTGTCCAAATACATTAAAGGAGAGACATCTTAAAAAAATATTTGTGTTTAGATATAGATTATACGACCGACAAAAGTCGTGAGTCATTATGCCGACAGCTAGCCAATTAAAGTTTTACAAAAGCCATCGTACAAGTTTGCTCCCAGCGCAACAATCATATAACGACATTATTCTTAAACCTATAATTTATAGAGGTTTTAATGGCGATACAACAGCCAGATTAACGAAAAAGCGAAACAAATAATAGATAGTTTCATGGAACGCACCTCTTTCAGCTGAGAGTAGAATAATTTACCTCACGAAACGATAAAAAATGTCCTTTTGTTCATAAGAATTATAAGAATTATTATTATATAGGGCCTAAAAAACAGAGCGATTTAACACAGATCGCGATCGTACCTTTCTGAAAGCTTAAATATGGCTCATAGTTCAGCATAACTAAAAAAATATATTCTGTCACAGTTGTGACATATGCACTAATACTGTTCCGATCTGTGTACCCTTCGCACGTGCCCCTTTGAAAAGGTAATTAATGATTTCCCTGCCAAAAGTGTTGGATTTTATCTCACTAATTAATTATCTTAAAAATATCGTACTTGTACGTAGGCCTGCATTCCTTTTGGCGCTTTTGTGTTATAGTTATCCGCAGATTATCTTAATATACTATAAAAATGGTTGGTTTAATATACTTTTCTTGCTGCGTTATTTTACAAATTATATTTTAATAAAATTATTTTACCTTCTGCACACTAAGCAAAGGATTTTCTTTGATCCAATTGAATGGTAAAAATCTGCGACAATCCAGCCCAACACGGGAGTTCCCCTACATAAGTCGCTAACTCCCGAGTGACGCAACAGTCATGTGATGGATTGTTTGTGATTCATACATAGTCATACGTAGGCGAATACACAAACAGTACGCTGAATTATTTTTAAACGCGCGCTTTTGTGATGTAACAATTAGCTTTTCAAACCTGGTGCAGGTACATTGCGCTTTGACATAAAGCTGCTTCGTGGGCGGTTTATTTCAATGCGTTAACGACAAGCAATTAAACGGTATTTAAGCGGTACGTCACTAAAAATGTTTGAACCATACGCAACATGGTCTACGTTAAGTCAATGTTAGTCAAGTACTAAAGAGCGTTAGTATAGTGTTTTGCTTATTTTGAAGGGGGGGGCAAAAATGGACTGTTATACTTCTTATTTACCGAATTAAAACCACCATTTCCTTGTTTTCAAACAACTATTGATTCTACATATTGATTTGGTGTTTTGCAACTTTTTAAAGCCTACATGTTTTTACTACACAAGAAAACTATTTCCATCCTAATTTCACGTTGGCTAACCACATAGTATTATAAAGTAGTACGTTTCATTAAAATTTCTTTGTAATGCAAGCTAGTTACATGAAATCTCCCCTTTGTTACACATTGCAACCACGCAACGCTTGAAAGTACAACATTACTTGCAAACTGAGCGCTTTATTCATAGTAATCCTATAGTAATGCCTATAAACCTTCCTAACATAGCTGTCGTGCACTTTTTTACATTTAAACGCATTTCGTATGTAGAGTCAAATATAATAAGGTCAAATATAAATTCTACACCTGCTGTGAATTGTTGAAAACGCATCGTCGCATCTCAATTTGTTACAGCCCTTTAAACGAGAGAGAAAGGGCACCTTGTCAACATTGAATATAGCACGTAATCGGGATTTCCCCATAGTAGCAAGTCTAATCACGGTTTTGCTCGTTTCAATGGTACAATAAACTCTACGCGTGCTCAATAGAAAGCCAACACACGAGACCAGACCCCAGCTTTCTCTGTTTTTTTTGTAATGTGCCCCCATGATGCAGATATAAACTGTCCACCTCACTCAGTTCAGTAACGTGTATTACTGAATTGTATAGTTTTCATTCAGTCAGGCTTTGTTTGACTGCTCTGCATCAAGCTCGGTTACATCATGAAAGACTTGATCGCAAAGCATATTAATATGCAAACTGGACGGTAAAATATCCTTTAATTTAGAACAATCCTCAAGTTCAATATTGTCATTTTATTTTATTTCCCCGAAAACAGTGTTTAACTTCCACATGAAAATCGTGGATTTATATTTTTTTCTTTTCTGACGTCTGTTTCGATGTGATTCATAAACTAAGCACAACAGACGCCTGACATTCCTTCTTTAACTTCAGCAGCCTATCAAAAAATTTTGCCAATTAATAGAAATCTATATCGAAATCCATTTCCATGATTTTGGAGACGTAACTACCCAGGAGCAAAATTAACGTAACAAAGCTCGAGGGTCTCAAATTGCTCTTAGGGTCAAATAAAACCATGTAGATTATCTGGACGGCCGCAACAAAACTAAATTATGGTTGGTCCAGGACTGCCCGCGCCTGGGACCACATTATTATTTGCGTATGCTTTTAGGCAAAATACAACAACCCTACATGTAAATATTTGTTTAGAATACGAATAGTTTGTTACGTTTTAATTAAAACAAGAAAATTTAAAACTCGCTGTTCTCCAGCGTGCGCAAATAAGCAATTCTTAAGTCTAATCGCGCAAAGCACGGAACGGCGTTTCTCCAGTATTAAAAGTTGACATATTAACAACACAATAGCCATATTGCAAAGACGATATAGATTTGCGCAAAAGGCAAATAACCGCATTAACTGAACAAACACAGGTTGTATTTAAACAGCCTACAGTTCACATGTCGGCAACAAATGTAATTCTATAGCCGGGCAATGACTTGGTGTCCCACCCCTGAATCTGTCATGTTTTTTACCGTTTTAGCAATGGGTGAACCTTTCCGAAAGTTCAAGAGGGTGCGCCAGAAAAACCTACCACATTTCAAACTAGGAAAAAGAGACAAAAAGTATAAGCAATCAAAACATTTATTGTCTCATCTTAAAGTCAAAACGTTACCATTTGGTGTATTTATGTTTTAGATTACATCCTGTAGGTAGCGCCCTCGAGATATAATACATTGTTGCAGGCGATTTCTGGTTTTCAAATACCCGGCGAGTCATTTCTTCCACTGATTGAAGAACAAACGCTTCTAGTGCTTCAATAGTTGCTGGCCGAGTTTTGGAGACCTCAGTCTTAACATATCCCCAGTAAAAGCGTTTATTCGTCAAACAGTGGAAAGAAATACCGCAAAATATGACTCGCCGAGTATTCAAAAACTTGATTTGCTTATAAATTTTGTCTCTTTTTCCTAGTTTGAAATGTTGTAGGTTTTTCTGGCGCACCCTGTATAACCAAATTTACCAATATTACGGAGACAATTGGTAATGATGGCTAGCCACTTGTGGCCAGCATAGTCTTGGTTTCTAAACCCTTTAAATTCCTAGAAATCAATTTTAGCACTCGCACAATAAACGCCCTGACATTAAACTTTCTTTTGGATTTTCGTTTAAGTTATTTTAATTTAAAAAAAAATCCTTGAAATTATAAAAGATCAGAAAGCTGTAACAAAATACTTAACATTGTATTTGAATTCACTGTTTGAGGTTCACTACCCTAGGATGCAAGAATACATGGCACTTAAAAGGATCTAACTATGAAATCAAGTTGTTTTACCTTCATAATAGGTGTGTTAGGCCGCACAAAATGTTCTCTTGGGTCACAAGCGCGTGAGTCGCGTGTTTAACATCTTTCACGTGCCACTCAAAATGGACTTTTAAACCATTAAATCCAGTTGCTTGTGCCAACAGAATGTAGCAAGCATTGGCGTATATTATATGGGCCGAAAATTTATTTTCGGGACATATCTTGTTTTCGCCGTTATTATATGGGCCGAAAATTTATTTTCGGGACATATCTTGTTTTTGCCGTTATTATATGGGCCGAAAATTTATTTTCGGGACATATCTTGTTTTTGCCGTTATTCTTTTTTGGTTTCCTATGGTTTCCTATGGTTTCCTATGGTTTCCTACGGTTTCCTATGGTTTCCTATGGTTTCCTATGGTTTCCTATGGTTTCCTATGGTTTCCTATGGTTTCCTATGGTTTCCTATGGTTTCCTATGGTTTCCTATGGTTTCCTATGGTTTCCTATGGTTAGTTTCAGACCGACTTTTGTCCGAAGCTTTATAGAAAAAGTAGACATCGTAGAACCTTCAAATTTTCAGACATGGCGTAGAGTGGTATGTAGGTGCTTTGTAAAAGTTTATGAGGCTGCACTCCCAGGGGCCTTTGCTTGGGGGGTAAAAACCTGAAATATTGCGTTTTAGCACTTTGTAGCTAACGACAGCCATCTAGCAGCAGAAAAACTTTCATACAGAATTCGTTCATATTCGCTTGCTTTGTCCAGCTCGCGTCGCGACGAGGCGGCTGCTGGCATCCCTGCTGCGCCCTATTGTCCCGCGCGTGCAACATTTGTGTTGGAAGTGGCTTGCCTAGTAAAACTATGCACATGCGACTTGCCTTTCATAAAGAGGCCTCTCTAAGTAAAAAAACCTATTGCTCTTACAACACAAAATATTTTACCACCGCAAATTTAAATGCGAATCCTACAGGCAGTGTACACATCTCTGTTAGCACATGTTGTAATTGTTGCAAGGGCCGCAACAACAAAAAGCTTAAGTTTAACGCATTCTTAATGACGACGTTACAAAGCTACGTCATAACATGGCGTCATAAATAAATAAATCTTGCGTTTATTGGATTTAAATTGGCAAAACTTTCAATATAAAACGTGGCTTATTAGGCACATAAACGTGTTTGCATATTGCTCAAAACTACAGATTTAAACTCTGTTTCAACAGTGATTGCTCAGACCAAGGCATGGTAAAAATTTACACAGTAAAAGTTGGAAAAAGTATAGCAAACCATAGACGTTAAATCATTTAGAGAGAATGAAAATATTGACTTTTTAAACATGCTAGCTGACCAAAATGAGATAACATGGCCGTAAGCATTATCTACGTAAATTTTTATTGATCAAATGTATGTTTCGATCATTTGCCAAAATCTACGCCATATTTGAACCCCCTTCGCTTCAAAGCCATAAGTTATTATATTATTATACACAACTTATAATTGTGTGTAGATATGTTGGATTGGAGTAACATACAGAACAGGTGCAAATAGCAAATATTCTCCAAATACGATGTTTCCAATATTCTCCAAATCGTATTTCATCGTATTGTCGCGGTAATACACAAAGAGGTAAGGCCGTGAATAAAGTTTCACCCACCGTACAATTAACGGAGGGAAGCATTTCGAGTAGGGATGTTCAAGGCAGAATATCGGCGACACATTTATAATGCTTGCTTTAAATGCGGCGTCAGCATTTTTTGGGGCGACCAATTACTTCGCGATAAGCTTCGCCTAATAATTAAGTGTCAATAGGGTGTATTTACCGCCGCAAGTTTAAATGCGAAATCTTAAGGCAGTCTACGCCTCTCTGTTAGCACCTGTTGTGCATCTTGCTCCAACCAGCATACCAACATCAGGCCTAAACTTATCTAGCAAAACTTTCGATTTAATAGTTTGCGTATTAGGCACGTAATAGTGTTTTTCATATTGTTTGAAACGACAGATTTAAAGCCTGTTTTAACAGTGATTGCTCGGACCAAGCTATGGTAAAAAATTACCTAGTGAAAGTTTGCAAAAGTATAGCAAACCATAGGCGTTAAACCATTTTTAGTCTTTAAGAGAATGATAATATTTGATTTTCAAACACGTAAGCTGGTCAAAATTTAATAAAATAGCCATATGCATTATCTAAGTAAATTCTATTTATCAAATATATGTTTCGATCATTCCCCAAATTCTACGCCATATTTGAACCCCTTTCGCATCAAAGGCGCCGCAAATTTAAATGCGAAATCTGGTGGCAACTCTAATCCGACATATCAACACCAGGCCTACACAACTTACAATTGTGTGTTGATATGTTGGATTGGAGTAACATACTATACAGCTGCAAATAGCAAATATTCTCCAAATACGATTTTTCCAATATTCTCCAAATCGTATTTCATCGTATTGTTGCGGTAATACACAAAGAGGTAAGGCCGTGAATAAAGTTTCACCCACCGTACAATTAACGGAGGGAAGCATTGCGAGTAGAGATGTTCAAAGCAGAATATCGGCGACTCATTTATAATGCTTGCTTTAAATGCGGCGTCAGCATTTTTTGGGGCGACCAATTACTTTGCGATAAGCTTCGCCTAATAATCAAGTGTCAATAGGGTGTATTTACCGCCGCAAATTTAAATGCGAAATCTTAAGGCAGTGTACGCCTCTCTGTTAGCACCTGTTGTGCATGTTGCTCCAACCAACATACCAATATCAGGCCTAAACAACTAGCAAAACTTTCGATTTAATAGTTTGCGTATTAGGCACATAATAGTGTGTTTCATATTGTTTAAAACTACAGATTTAAAGTCTGTTTTAACAGTGATTGCTCGGACCAAGCCATGGTAAAAATTTACCGAGTAAAAGTTTGCAAAAGTATTGCAAACCATAGGCGTTAAACCATTTTAAGTCTTGAGGAGAATGATAATATTTGGTTTTCAAACACGTAAGCTCTGGCCAAAATGTAATAAAATGGCCATGTACATTATCTACGCAAATTCTATTTATCAAATATATGTTTCGATCATTCCCCAAATACTACGCCATATTTGAACCCCTTTCGCATCAAAGTGGGGAAGTTTTCGGCCCATATCTGTTTTTGCTTGCAGAAACAAGTTAAGGAAAATGAAAAACAAAATATGAAATATATAATATAAAATACACAATACAAAATACAAAATATTAAAAAATAAAAAGTGTAAAATAAAAAAAATATTAAATAAAACAAAAAATAAAAAACACACAAAAAAAATAAAAAATTAAAATTAAAAAATGAATATGAAAAAAAAAATTGAAAAAAAAAATAAATAAATAAAATCAATTTAAAAAAAAAATTAAAACTAAATAAAAATAAACACTAAGCCCTGACAATATACCCCCTGACAAAATATACAACAACCGCACCCCCGTCTAGTTCTTTTTTGGTTTCCTATGGTTTCCTATGGTTTGTTTCAGACCGAGTTTTGTCCGAAGCTTTATAGAAAAAGTAGACATCGTAGAACCTTCAAATTTTCAGACATGGCGTAGAGTGGTATGTAGGTGCTTTGTAAAAGTTTATGAGGCTGCACTCCCAGGGGCCTTTGCTTGGGGGGTAAAAACCTGAAATATTGCGTTTTAGCACTTTTTAGCTAACGACAGCCATCTAGCAGCAGAAAAACTTTCATACAGAATTCGTTCATATTCGCTTGCTTTGTCCAGCTCGCGTCGCGACGAGGCGGCTGCTGGCATCCCTGCTGCGCCCTATTGTCCCGCGCGTGCAACATTTGTGTTGGAAGTGGCTTGCCTAGTAAAACTATGCACACGCGACTTGCCTTTCATAAAGAGGCCTCTCTAAGTAAAAAAACCTATTGCTCTTACAACACAAAATATTTTACCACCGCAAATTTAAATGCGAATCCTACAGGCAGTGTACACATTTCTGTTAGCACATGTTGTAATTGTTGCACCATTCAAACATATCAACACCAGGTCTAAGCAAATATAATTATACAAGGGCCGCAACAACAAAAAGCTTAAGTTTAACGCATTCTTAATGACGACGTTACAAAGCTACGTCATAACATGGCGTCATAAATAAATAAATCTTGCGTTTATTGGATTTAAATTGGCAAAACTTTCAATATAAAACGTGGCTTATTAGGCACATAAACGTGTTTGCATATTGCTCAAAACTACAGATTTAAACTCTGTTTCAACAGTGATTGCTCAGACCAAGGCATGGTAAAAATTTACACAGTAAAAGTTGGAAAAAGTATAGCAAACCATAGACGTTAAATCATTTAGAGAGAATGAAAATATTGACTTTTTAAACATGCTAGCTGACCAAAATGTAATAACATGGCCGTAAGCATTATCTACGTAAATTTTTATTGATCAAATGTATGTTTCGATCATTTGCCAAAATCTACGCCATATTTGAACCCTCTTCGCTTCAAAGCCATAAGTTATTATATTATTATACACAACTTATAATTGTGTGTAGATATGTTGGATTGGAGTAACATACAGAACAGGTGCAAATAGCAAATATTCTCCAAATACGATGTTTCCAATATTCTCCAAATCGTATTTCATCGTATTGTCGCGGTAATACACAAAGAGGTAAGGCCGTGAATAAAGTTTCACCCACCGTACAATTAACGGAGGGAAGCATTTCGAGTAGGGATGTTCAAGGCAGAATATCGGCGACACATTTATAATGCTTGCTTTAAATGCGGCGTCAGCATTTTTTGGGGCGACCAATTACTTCGCGATAAGCTTCGCCTAATAATTAAGTGTCGATAGGGTGTATTTACCGCCGCAAGTTTAAATGCGAAATCTTAAGGCAGTCTACGCCTCTCTGTTAGCACCTGTTGTGCATCTTGCTCCAACCAGCATACCAACATCAGGCCTAAACTTATCTAGCAAAACTTTCGATTTAATAGTTTGCTTATTAGGCACGTAATAGTGTTTTTCATATTGTTTGAAACGACAGATTTAAAGCTTGTTTTAACAGTGATTGCTCGGACCAAGCTATGGTAAAAAATTACCTAGTGAAAGTTTGCAAAAGTATAGCAAACCATAGGCGTAAACCATTTTTAGTCTTTAAGAGAATGATAATATTTGATTTTCAAACACGTAAGCTGGTCAAAATTGAATAAAATAGCCATATGCATTATCTAAGTAAATTCTATTTATCAAATATATGTTTCGATCATTCCCCAAATTCTACGCCATATTTGAACCCCTTTCGCATCAAAGGCATATTTTAAGTGGGGAAGTTTTCGGCCCATATCTGTTTTTGCTTGCAGAAACAAGTTAAGGAAAATGAAAAACAAAATATATAATATAAAGTACACAATACAAAATATTAAAAAAAAAATTAAAAAAAAAAAAAATTAAAAATAAAGTAAAAATTGAAAATAAACACTAAGCCCTGAAAATATATCCCCTGACAAAATATACAACAACCGCACCCCCGTCTAGTTCTTTTTTTGGTTTCCTATGGTTTCCTATGGTTTCCTATGGTTTCCTATGGTATGTTTCAGATCGATTTTTGTCCGAAGCTTTATAGAAAAAGTAGACATCGTAGAACCTTCAAATTTTCAGACATGGCGTAGAGTGGTATGTAGGTGCTTTGTAAAAGTTTATGAGGCTGCACCCCCAGGGGCCTTTGCTTGGGGGGTAAAAACCTGAAATATTGCGTTTTAGCACTTTGTAGCTAACGACTGCCATCTAGTTGTTTTTTGAACCTCACTACAAGCTAGCTGTTTTTCTAGCCTGTCTTGCTTGTCTCATTAGTAGACAAATTTGGTGAGAGTACTGTAGTTTTCGTTCAACCCATGATATTATTTGTTTAATTTGTTACAAAATAACGTGACGTCAGAAAAGTTGTGATAAAAAATGCTGTTCACATATAAGAGACTTTGTGCGCAATATGCAACTAAAGGATTGAAGTTGGCAAAAACATATCATGTTATGCACGGACCGATTGACCTCTTTGCCGTAGCTATTTTATCGGAAAAAAAGGTCAAAAGGGCTTGTTAAGCCGTTTGACGCCTTGCTTAAAAAGTTAACATTGTGTGAATTTGCGAAGTGACGACTTTGAACTTTAAAACTCACTTTTTGTTAAAACATGTAAATTTTGAAATCGGAACAAAACCTAAAAGCAACGTTGTGTTTTGTGTCTGAAATGGATTGAATAAATACTCAGCTATTTTACTTTTAGTAGGCTATCTTCAGTTTGCCTGAGATACGCTTCTCTTTTTTTGGAGATTTTACAACGAATGGGGCCGTTCGATAAAGCTTGTATTAAACCTTCACTTCTCTGCTCCTATTAGTTTCTTGTGGAACACGAACAGACCGCCAGGCTGTGTCCCGCAGACAAACTAAGCCAAACATAGCCTACTAGACAAAACGCCTAACGTTTTCCACGAAAATGGTACAGCCTAATATGTGATAGTGATGAATAGGCGGCAGCTTGATGGCTTCATACATTTTACCCACGCAAAATCGGGAAAAAGTAAGTAACCTATCGCGCCTACTGAAAAATGCTACGTAGTATTTTTACAAGTTAAAACCCTATTTAACCTGGGCAGCGCCGGGTATTTTGTCTAGTATAGGCCTAATTGATAATTTAAAAAAATTATCAGTGGCAATATAATATAGGCTAAGCGAAAATAAATTATAAAATGTGTTAACAAAAGATTGGTGGCAAGTTGAAGTGCAGCTAACCTTTAATAAACGTAAAACCTTGAGTTGTAACGGCAATTGTTCGAATTGCGTAATATTTAAGCAGTACCGTACGTAAACCAGGTAAAAATTCATTTTGAAAATAAACTTGCTTATTCTCCAAGTTCAAACTGGTGCAATAAACGCAAAATTTTGCAACCTTTGCCTAATTTTTACGTGAATAAAAACATTGAAGCCAATAGGCTTTGGCCTAATTCAATACGCAATTACTTTCGCGGGTAGGTTTGTCGTACAAGGTTCGTGTAATGTTACTGGTGCCCAATATAAGTATGTTAAGGATGCGGCCCATGTGGCATAAAAGTAATTGTTCGACTTATATTCAGACAGACACTCAACTGCTGTCAAAAGTAAGAAAAATCAATAACCCGTTTGAAAGTGAAACATGCTTTAAGTTAAAACTGTCGCATTTACTTGGCCGCTCCTTTCGTCTGTTCAGCGACCAAGCTTCTCGACTAAGTTATGGATTGGCTATTTGAAATCTTTTAGAAAACTTTTCAGGTTTGTTACGGTTCGTGAAAAATAAGTAAAAAAAACTCGGTAATAAAGATCCTGCTCGATTCGGTTCGACTCTCCAAGAAAATCTTTAAAAAATACATGGTCATGGACGTGAAAGTTTCGAAAAGTTTAGTAACCAATCTTTCTATCACTTTGTATTGTAGGGGTCGTATTATTATTTGTTGTCATTTAATGACGTGGCCCAATCACATATCTGCCACCATTAACATTGCTCGTAGAGTAACACAAATATGTTATTTGCCTTCCGTTAACACGCCTCTTCTAAACGATGTTTTTTTTACCATATGGACAGCGGCAGAAAGTTTTCTGCTGTTGACAAATATTTTTTAAATTTTTATATCTTTTCTTTTGAGGTATATGTAATTTTAATCAGTTTTGATGCATGCATGTTGATTGCAAGTCTCATTAAACTAATTTGCCTCGACCAATCAACCACACTATTGCTTCAATAAGTATTGTTGTAGTCTGATTACAAATCCACACAGTTTTTGTTGGCTGGTTTTGAGCTGGCCAGCCATAAGCCGGCAAGCAACACTACCGCTTACTGTATTAACTAGACAAGACTGGTTATAAACGCGTTCACACAGGTGAAATACTTTTATCTGTTACGGAAATAAGTGTCACGATATAACATTTATCATGTGTGAAACAGCCGAATGCTCTGTTCTCAGAATGACAGCGAGTGTTTGGTAAAAGGCGTGAAAAAGTGACAAATCATAAATCGTAACATATTTGATAAATACACAATACAATAAATTCCAAATTATCCACTAATTATTACTTATAACGCTACAGACACTCCAGCACAAAAGGAATTGCCGTCGTGAATGTAACACGGCGTCTGCTTTTCGCAATATACCCGAAAGGTTTCTATTTTTTTAACACAATTGACTTTTGTTAGAAAGTGCTTCATACGATTTGAGCGAAATGAACATGAACAAGGCAATGAGTCACACGAGTTGTAGCTTTTAGCAACACGTTCAACAACAAGATGTTATTCTTCTGTCGATAAGCGAACGAACGACAGGTGTTTTGTTGTTGTCTCTTTGTCTAGCTCACGTCCTATCGTCATACATGGTGAAACGTGAAACTGTGAAGACAAAAGAAAGGAGGGGCAGTTATTTGTTCGGAATTAAATTCTATTGATTTTTAACATTGAGCAACATCACCTTATAAATTTGCATTTTATTTTTAGTTTGCACAATTCGTTCAATGTAAGTTTTAAAATAACGACGCATCACAAGAAAATACGCTTTGAAGTTGCTGCTTTTTCACTATTGCTTTCAACAAAAGGCAGGAAATGGGGTGTTCCTAAAGTTGTGATTTGAAAGCTAATGTTTCGCGTGTGGATAAATCATTATGCTTTTTGATACGAGGTATTTAAACTCGTGTGTAAACGCGGCTGCGTGCTGAGAGAAAAACAGACAAAAACCCAAAACGTACCAAATGTTTAAAAGAATTCGGAAATTTAACACAAACTTATTTCGTGCACAACAAAATTAAGTCGTGATTCACAAGTTTAACGCATTGATTTCAAACTATTGAGCTCCAAGCACAAAAATTAAACTCTTTTAACATTTATCAAAAGATCGTGCGATCGACGTTTAAGCTTAGACTTCATAGATATAGACTATACATAATTTGCGAAATGCGATACATAATGGTTTAACCAAAAGTCACTTAAAAGCAACTTACAGACCTTTTGGTTGGTAATTTTACTTATTATATATATATCATTTTATTTTTATTTCAAAAAAAATATAATACATTTTTCACCTGATAAACTAGGCAGAATCAGTTATTGTGAAATCCATGATTCCAAACGGTGGTGATGTCTTTTTCGGCAACGCTTGTCCTACCACAGTGCACAATATTTGGGTTAGGGTGGGTCAAGTATTAAATAATAGATATAATAATACTTGACCCACCCTCACCCAAACGCTAACTCGCACCTTAACCCAAATATTGTGCGTTGATTTAATCATTGTGGTAGGATTCTAGACCAGCGCCTTTTTTTTAGACAATTTTAATGCAAATCTTGATCTTTGTATCATGCCAGCGTAAATACCTTGGGTGTGCATAAAACCCCAAATGAACACTTGAAAATTCATTACTGAAGATCTCGATTAAAAGTTCAAGGTGGGATTTGAAGAAAGGTACACGTTAAAGATGTTCCTCACGAACTTGGCTGCTCATCAAAATTTACAGGTAAATTAGTGATTAATATTTTCAAGATTTTTGGTAATTACTATATTTATTTGACTCTTACTGTTTTGTTTTATGCTTGCTATTACCCTTGATGCTAACAACAAAGACTTTAAAATGTATCTTGGCTGCGTTTAAATTTCTCTATTTGGGCAGCAATTTTTTTCAAAACCTACCAGTGATAGTTATACAATGTCACCAAAATTTTAATTTTATATATTTCTGATCAGTCTGCATTCTGTGGACCAGAAGCTACACAGCACAAAACGCTATCACACAATGAGTAAAGGCAAAATAAACATAATATGACAGAATTATTGGGAAAAAATTATACCATAGACTAGTACTAAGAACGGTCTATATTTTTTTAATATAAAAACAAAGTTTAAAAATGTAAAAAATACTAATATTCATTATTAAATATTATTATTGGCCAAAAAATGAGATAAAAATTCTTGATCCTAAATTTTACCAAACAAATTCAGGTTGCACAAGAAAATACATTAACAGTGATATAAAATTTCTCTGCTTGGCTAAATTAGTAAATGGCACATCTAAATTTTGAAACTATGGTTGAATTGTGTTAGGATTCCAAACGTCATAATATTACCAATAGTGAGAACAATTAATCACAAAACACTTTGCTGACATAATTAAAAAATCAAAAACATTAAATAACTATCAGGTTGTTTTTTTGTTTAAGGCAACCAGTTGGGCATTTATTGTACCATGTAGAAGCACGTGCATCATTGCAATTAGTGTTTTTGGCTTTGCTCATTTCGATTTGGTTTCATAAGGTAAATGAAGTTAAAAGTTATGTTTGTAGTCATTAATCACATTTCCCAGTTGATGCAGCTTAAACAGTTAAAAGTTGGATGGGGTTTTCCTTAGCTTGACAAACACATGAGCCATTTTTATAAGGTATATATTCCCCTGTTCGACCATATAGCCCTAGCAGTCACTTCCCTATTCCCTAATTTTTTTAAAATTTGAGCCACAGTGTAAAATAAAACAAATTATACAATACAAATAATTACAAATGTTTGTTACCATCTTGTTAAATATATTCACTAACATAAAATTCTTGTACAGTACAACAATGCATGTATGCATTTTTGCCTTGAGAAACAACCATGTCTTTAAAGTTTATTAGGTAATTGTATGACCAAAGGTAAATTAATGTACCAAACATAATACTAGAAAAAATACTGTTTACAACATTTTGTACTGCTGATTTTAATGTGTAAATGGCGATGTGGACAACTGGACATATTATGCATTCTAACTAATGTATGTGAGAATCAGTACCATTGGGAATCATATCCACCTCACCTAATCACTAAGGCGAATATTTTTTGGCCTTTCAAAAATTGTCATAATTTACATGTTAGGTCAAAAATTAATTATTTCAAGTCAGAATTGTTTACAAGTAAACGAAAATTGTAATGATATTTTCTAAATTGTTTTTTAGTTAAAATTTAGGTTTGATTTGCATCAAACAGCATTTTATCTGCATAAATATGTAATTTTATGTATGGGATATGTCAGCCGGTATAATTTACCATGCAGGCCAGTTTAACATCGCATAAGGTTCATCTCAAACTTTGTTTTTGCTTCAGTTAGTTGTATATCTCTGATTTGATCAAATGTATTAAACAGTATTTGCTGTGTTTTATTTCTGCGGTGGTTAGCAATTATTCCAAATTTCCTATTTAGATAATATGGGAGAGCTCTCTTTGTTGTATTTGGCAAATATTTGCCTTGTATTTAAAGTTAAAGTTTTTACTAAACTGTAGTCAACAATTTTCTAAAATAACCTGTGTCTTGGTCTTTATTAAATACAGTACTTCTTACAACAATATGTTGTTTAAATTAATGTATTTCTAAAAGGTAAAAATTTTGTCAAAAAAATATTTATTTAACGTTTTTTAGGTTAAAAAATAACCGCTTTACTACTGACGTATTTTACCAAAAGTTCTAACTATTTCGATTATATTGGCAGGGTGAAAGTGCCAACAGCTCTCTCGATGTATCACACACGCATTCAGATTCGGATTAAACTGCTGGATTTTCGTTTTACACCGCTGGATTTGTATTGTTCTTATTTTTTCAATACGTTGTTGTTGTTAACGTTACTTTCCTGTTTTAATGTGCATTGTTTTACACATAGTCTGTGAAATGCAAAACTTTTTAAATTTTGTCTTTTAGACTGTGTTAGTGTAATAGAGCAATTTAAGTAACACTATAAAATTCGTGTGTTTTGCAGGTCCACAGACCAATTTTCTCAGTTTTCTTGTCTTTTTTACAGTTCTTTATTGTCAACATTTTTATACTGCCGTGTTTGTTTTACTTCAATACTATATTATTTCTATATTTTCCTGGATGGTAATTGTTTAGAAGATTTAGTAAGAATTTGCAAGTGTAAATAATTACAGTCAGTGTATAAGTGTTTTAAAAGTTCAAAAAAATCGTTATTATGTTTCTTTTTTGCGCATTATACTGTAGTGGCGAACGTAATTTGTAACTTCATTGCAAACGTAATTTGTAGGGCATGGAGTCCAAACTATTACGCAAACTTATGTTGTGAACGCTTTCAATAACCTAGTTTTACAACGTAGTTTCCAACGTCGCTTGAACTTTGTCCGGATCACACATTTTTACGTAAAAATAACGTTTGTGATAAACGTATAAATAACGTCGCTGAACATCGTAATTTGCAACGTCTAATCTACGTCGTCTGGAATAGACACTTCTACGTAAAAACAACGTTCATAATAAACGTATAAATAACTTAGTTGCACAACGTCGCATCTAGGTCGTAAAGTGTCGACGCTTTTACGTGAAAATAACGTTCATGATAAACGTCTAAATAACGTAGTTGCACAACGTCGCATCTACATCGTTTGGTGTCGACGCTTTTACGAGAAAATAACGTTCATGATATACGTATAAATAACCTCGCTGAACATCGTAATTTGCAACGTCTAATCCACGTCGTCTGGAGTAGACACTTCTACGTAAAAATAACGTTTATGATAAACGTATAAATAACGTAGTTGCACAACGTCGCATCTAGGTCGTAAAGTGTCGACGCTTTTACGTAGAAATAACGTTGGTTGCAACTTCTTATCGACCAAACTTAAACCAAAAATCTACGTCGCTGCGACGTCAAATTGTTAGCTGGGAACTGGGTTAAGTGCAAGAAATTGGTGAAATCAATACTGCATGAAATGTGTATTTTTTATTGCTACTGCTAATTTAGTAGATTTAAATTTTAAACCATGGTTAATAATGTGTTATGCGTTAATATAAAAAATGTGTTAAAAACACTATCAGCGATTGCTTAAACATAGAATACTAATACAGATTAAATTTCAGGCATTTGTCAATAACTACTGTGTTGCAAACAGAATTTCTCCACGTTGCTCATGCTGCCCTGCTGTTAAATTTAATATGGGCCAGTTTCGAAGACAAATGCAATGGAACGTTACTCGTTCGGTGGCAGTTGCAAGTTTATTTTATTTATTGTACAACGGAGGAAAGGCCTGCTTGTTTCCATTTCTTACACTTTACTTTCGAGACTTGGGCTTAACTGCAACACAAACTGGGATCGTATTTGCATGCAAGTCCCTTATTTGGTACTTTTCAGCTCCTATATGGATAACAGCAGCGAAGAGGTAAGTTTACTATACTGGCAAGGTAATGGAATCCACTAATTATTTGGCAATTAATCTTTAAAGAAAAGTGTCACACTAGTATCCTTATAATAAAGTGTATTTAAATGTTCTGTGGTTTGTAAACATATTTTGTAAAAATCTGAAGATTGTATGTAATTTTAATATGCAGAAAAGTTTATATTTTAATCTGCTAATCATTTATTTCAGAATTCAAAAAACAAGGGTTATTTTATGCATTGCCTTGTTGGCAACTATTGCAAGCAATTTATCAATAACTGTAGTTCCTCCTTATGATGATGGGATTCTTGTGCGCAGCTGCATTCAAGAAAAAAGGATGCCAACTTTACCAGTGGAATCAGGTTCTATTTTTTTTATATACATGGTATTTAATAAGAGTGATCGTTTTTAAGTGTTTGTAACTTGGTTGGAATATATTGGGATAATTAAAGCTAACTGTTAATATTCTGTAGGATCTGTGAATCAAACAAAGAAAGTCGTTGTGAATAACTTGCAATCATCTGCGGCTGCATCTTTGCAAACCTCACAAACTCCATTAAAAACGACTCCTGCTACAAGTATTTCTACCAATAAAATAACATCTGTTCAAGCAACAAGTAGTGTGTTTGCAGTAAGTCCAACATCAGAATCCAAATTATCTGATGTTTCGCTCTGCCGCATTGTTGCCAATTTGGCATCGGATGTAGCCAGTGACACCAAGCACAGTACTCTCAGCATTGAGCGACTTATTTCCATGTATAATGAAACAGCCTTGCTATCCCCTAATGAGCAAAAGCAAGTAGTGGATAAAATGTCATCTTTTCTACAAAGCTTCAAGACAATTCATCAAAGCGGAAAAAGTTTGGAAAATGACAAAGTTCTTGAAACCACCATAATCAAATTGATTACATCCCTTTTGCCTACCTTTTTGAAAAAAAAATGTTTAACGCCAGAATTAACTGCAGCTGAGTTTATTAAAATGACACCAATTACAAGTGCTTTATCTCAAAGTGCCCAGAATGTTTTGATAGTTGCTTTGGAAGAGTCAATTGCGGTAATTTTTGGAGACAGCAGTTCTACAACAACAACAGTAAAAACCCCTGCTGATCTATCCTCATATCAAATTGCTGCCCTACTTGCTCCCAGAGTGGCTAATGATCTTGTTTCTAGCAATCTTTCTATAGCCGATCTTCTGCTGTCCTACAAAGAATCAAAAAACTTGCCGAAATGGAAGCAGTCAATTGTAGCGAAGAAAATTCGTGGAATTTTGGAAAGCAAATGGGCAAATGAAAGTGGTAAAAAACAGTTCTATTGTAATGCTTTCTATTCAAAAAGTTAAAGTATTTTGTTTTTCAACTTTGTTGTGTTATACATATTTTAATCTGCAATGTTTTGCAAAGAAATAAAACAGTTTTGTTTGTTAGATTTCAGAGAAAAGCGATCATTGCCTTCTGACCAATCATCAGCAGAAGGTTCTGGAGAAAGGAACAGCTCCAACCCAGTTTTAACAACCAGCGATCAAGTAGGTCCAATGTGATGACTATTTTTTCTAATATGTACTTAGCTTTTTACTACTTCTCTTATCAGAACAACAAATATGTATATATCCCAAATTCCATATAGAATAGCTATAATTATACTGCTTTACCAAAACAGTGCAAATTGTATAGCAGTTTTATCAACTATTATACTTACTGGCGGTGTTGTTAACTGGTACAGTTATGTAAACCACCTTAACCAAGGATAAGACATTTACCCAAAGATAAAACCCATTTTTGTATAAATTGTTATCTTAGTTTTAAATGCTATATGTGTTTTTAGACAAACAACCACTCAAGAATTGTAACCACAGTGAAATTTTTCAAGGACCGAATTATGAAGAAAGTTTCTGAAAATGCACCAACATTTCTGCTAATACTCATTATTGTGTGTGCAGGTAAAAACATAACTAGTTATATATTTGTTTGCTGTTTGGATTAGAGATAGACCGATATATTGGTTATACTGATAATATAAATCTATATCTGGTATCGGTTGACAATATTGTAAAAAAATCATGTATTGGTCCAAAAAAGTGATATCAGCCGATCTTTAGTTTGGATCAAGAGTCGCTCTTTATTGCAAAATGTGGATTTACTACAGATTATATAAACACATAGTTGTACATACCTTTTAACTTTGAAATCTTTTTAACTTTGAAATCAAAAAAAAGAAACATGTTGTTCTCTAGGAGAAATACTTTCAGCACCTATAGAGATGCTGAGTGACAATTCGCTGTACGAATTGCTGGATGAGCTGGACAGTCTGAATAGATATGGCAAGCATAGACTCGCTGGGTTGTTTGGAATATTTGCCTGTGGAATTTCAGTGTCTGTTGTTGTTTACTTCACTCCTTGCATCATTAATGAGACAATGTCAAGGTACCCGTCACTTGAATTTTATAGATTACTACCCATTGTTGAATATGAGTTGTCATCTATCTTGAAAATGTCAGTGACCTTAATATATGTGATAATTTGCTAAATTACACTTCATGGCAAGTTGTGATGTCAACTGTATGAGAGGCTTGCAATTTTTATTCTTTCTATTGTTTAGATTTCACATTCACTTCTATGCATTTGCTGGCCTAGTAGGCCTTGCATTCGCCTTGGCTCCATTTTATCCTGCCTACAGCTCACATAGTCCAAGAGATCTTTTGCAGAAGATACCCTGCATACTTTGTCCGTCATGCTCAGCCCTAACATGCACAGACTGCAGGTACAACTGGAAGTTGTTATGTTAGCAATCTTGTTTGGAATGGGTGTATAAAATAAGCTAAGCAGTTAAGCCTGTTTGAAAGCACTTTTCAGTCAATTATAGTGAGAATTTTTCATCACAAATAAGTTGTTATTATTTTTAGACACACATTGCTCCTAATATCTGTGTTCATCGTGGGAATCACACAATCCGCTGTCCAAAACTTTATATTCTGGGAAGCTCAGGATTTACACGGATCATCTCAAATCGTTTATGGATCATTTGTTTCAGGTACGCCTCACTGGGTTTTTAAGGGCATTAGTTGGCAGTGATGTTAGGCCCGTTTTTTTGTTGTGTCCTATTTAAATTATTTGGATGTATCTATATTCTATATGAATAAATAAATGTATATACGCCCCTATAAATATACAATGCTAGTTTGATGTGTTTTAGCTGGTGCTTTATCTGCCATGATTGCGGCTCTGTTTGGGCGACGTTTGATGACTTTCATCAAACCATTTATCGTGGGGCCCATCACTTTGTTTTTTGTTGCACTACAGCTGGTGCTTTTCTCATTTCTGTTTACACCATGGATGATTGTTCCTCTGCAATTCCTCAGCATTTTTGGTATTATATTATTCTTTGCATATATATATAATACATATATAACTATAATATGACATTGGCGACATGTACAATCAACATAGAAACTTAAATGTTTAACTATTTTTTACTGCTACTTATACTGTTTATTTTGGAATATGATATTAATTGAAATATGTTAAATTGGATTCACCTTTATTTTGTCAAATTAAATATTTTTATTAAGCTAGTGAAAGCAACCGTTTTTTCAGCGGCTTGGGCCTAAATTCAGCCCAAGAGTTTACAAATTAAGGAACCCCCATAGAACTACAATAAAAAAAATGCTTCTAATTTACCCATCCAGGACAGTCGCTCATGTGGACCCTGGTGGGCTACCAAACCAACATGACGATGTCGTCTTCCTGGAAGGACGAACGTGGCTCGATGCGGCGGGTCAACGATATTCACGTGTTTGCTCGCGCTTCGCAACAGCGCGCCCTTTACACTGCCTACGTCAGCACGTACCAGGTAATTTTCTTCGTTTGTTTTTTTCACGCTTGGTTTCGTTTCGTGATATGCGCTGGCGTATAAACGAGCAGTTATGTAACCCTGGAAAGTTAGCGAATTTTCCCGAAGTGATTTGCCACCATAGCAGCTATGCTGGTAAGTCTGCCGGCGTATAGGGCGAGTAACCTCGGTGATTCATTAACGTAGCTACGGGAAATTCCAAAGTAGAACCTGCGTAGTTTAAAACCCGAAAGAAGGCGACACAAAAGCGTTGAATATGTCCGAGCCATGGTCACCCTTTGCTCTGCGGCAGTTGCCGACGATTATTGCAATTGAAAACGAACCGTAAACTTTCACCTGGATTAACGCCAACTCGACTTCCCCTGCGCATAGGGACTCTCCTTCGCCATCGGCAGTGTAATCTCCGGCCTGTGGTACGACCTCTCCGGCGGTAGTCTTGTGCCCGTGCTGCGCGGTTTCGCCGTTCTGGTGGGCGTCTGGGCGTGCATCTACATGAGCTACCAGTGCTGCTGCCTGCCGCGCCGACTGCACAACAAGTACTCCAAGCTGGTGGCCGACAGCGAAGACGACGATGAAGCGGATGAAGAAGACGACATCTACGACGCCGGAGCCGGAAAGAACTCTTGTAAGTGCTAACGCGTGCTTTCGAACGTGTGATATCGGTTGATTTTTTGCTTGTTGGGTTCGCTTTATTCTTATGTCTGTTTAGATTTTTAAGTTTGTGCTCTGATGAAGGGCGCACTTTTGTCACTGTTGTAATTTTTCTTCAATAGTAAAAATTCGATAATGGTGGTATGGTTGGAAAACAGTAGGGTTTATACAAACTTATTAAGAGTACTTAACAATTTAATTATGTTTTAAAAACCAGAAAGCCAAAAGGCCATACACACCGGATTTTTTAATATCTTGTTTTAATTCCTAAAATGTCAACCGTACTGAGAAGATTGAAACATTTCATTTAGAACTTTGTACATTTTTTTAAATTGTTGAGTTCCTGAGCAATATTCGATTTTCTCATGATCACTTTGCCACATAACATTAAGGCAGCAACCTGCCAGTATAATCAAAAGGATGGACCATCTCAGCTGCGACCAATCTTTCCTAACCCCCGTATCGGCAAAACGTAGTCGCCGGCAAAATTCAAATCGCCGCGCTTGCCCTTATACTGGGCATTACACGCTCGCGCTGGGCACATTTGCTGCGCGCTTGTTTCCACGCGTTTATTTGCCTAGGGACGTGCCCGTGTTTGAACAAGGAAAGGCACCCGTAAAATCTCAATCGCGCACGCCTGATACGGTGGATAAGCTGTTTTCTTCGGACCTTGACCGAATCAACTTCCTGTCGCGACTGAAATGTTCTGACTCTTGTCAATGCGATAGGCTTCTGCGAGTATGGTTGTAAGTGACTGCTGCCTCGCGACGTCGTTAATCGTACTCAAAGTTTGTTCAAGGGTCTTTACGCCCGTTGTCATTTAGATAGATTGCTCAACCCCACCTTACCTGTGTTTTTAACCTTTAACCACTGTCTTTTCAAACCCCAATATCGGCGATAGTTAAACTCTGTTTGGATTTTGTTGACGGATAAAAAGAGTCGGTATTTTTAAAAGTTAAAAGCATTTTTTTCGTGATGAAATTTAACATACAATAACAATGACTGGCATTTTATATATATTTATAATTTTTACATTTGTAAATATTTACGGCGATGTGTTACATTGCGTGACACAACTATCCTGTTTCGCCTGTGATACCGCTTATTTCTGTGCATCCTTGCGAACTCACCTAATCCCGGAAACAAGTACGCTTTAAATACAAGCACAACTGTTGAATCCTTAATTATCTACAGAACCATGGCTTGCCATACTTCCTGGATTTTCGACTCCTTCTGTTTGACGTTTAAAAAAATGTGCGCTAGATTAGAAGCGAAGTCGGGTTGATTAATGCTTAGTTCGTTTCCCGTCACACGCTAATCGTGCTTAATACACAGGCAGACAATGGCTATATTTCACTGTATTTTGTGGCCATCGTACTGTAGGCAGCAGCAGTATAACAAACAACGTGGCACATGTCTGTTTTGCTTTGCGCTAACCCTCGGTAACGAGCACTTGTGAAAGACTGTTTATTTCGGCAACTTATTATATTTGTCCATTTTTATTATATAATATTATAATCTTCTTGAAAGATATTTGCTTTAAACCTTTACAACCACCCCAGTCATACATTACCCTAAATGTGAATAATATTTTTAACTTTATGAAAATTGAATATGTAGACCTGTGTTCCAAGTGCGCCAAGAAACTTTTTGTTGCGTTTTTAAACAATATTATTTTTCATTTTCCTAAATTTTATCTTATTTGGGGAATTTTTTACTAAACTAAAGCGTTTTAGCTTATGGTCATTGTACAGACTCTGGTGGGCCGATGCTTTACTTTTGTTTTTTTGGGTTAGTTAAATGTACTATTTTATAGCTTTAAAATAAAAAAGTAAGCTTTGAAAAATAGTAATCGTGGGCTCGTGGCTCGTAAAAGTTAAGACACATGTTTCAAATAGTAAGAAAAAATTGTAATTACAAATTACCTGTTTTAACTTAAATTATATTTTGCTTTAAGCTTTTACTAAAACGCCTCACACATCATTTTAATGTTAAATATAAAAAAATACACTGGTCGATAAATAACGTAGATATTATGAGGGTTTTGGTCAGCGGACCGCCCAAATTGTTGCTTTCGCATTTCGAATATATACCAATAAGAAAGAAGTCAACTCATGTAGTACCGTCAGCAGCACGTCCATTTATTATTTATCGCCATTTGACTTTGTTCTATGTCGGTTTGATTGACAGGGTATACGCGAACAACTTCGAGCTACGCATCTGTACGTGGCAACAAGCACCACAGCAGCAACAACGGACGGGCCAACACCAACTCTGCCAGGAGGGCCAAAACTCAACGGCGCTACAGCTCCACGTCGTCTGAAGATGAAATGGACGACCGAGATTGGCTGTCGGCCGCTCTCAAGAAGGAAGACTCCAGAATGCTGTAAAGTGTAAATAGATGCCGTTTCCACCAAGACCCTCGCTGGGTGTTTTTTGCCAGGTTTTGTCTATGAAGAAGATTAGGGGCTTTTCATAATACAACAAAATGAAAAGCAGAAGTTAAATTTTGTTTCACAAAAGGAAGATTTGCGAGTCCTGTCTTGTCCAGGCATCTTACCACGTTTGCTTTTTGCTGTCTGTCGTTCCTTGGTAACAATTTATACTTATAAGATATTGTGTAAGAAATAACCTTTTTTTCAATTTTACCAATACTTGGTTTATTGTGTCAGTTTTTACGCGTGAAAAATTATTCCCTGGAAGTATGCCTGTACCACTCTTCTGTTGCCAAATATATATAATAAATTCATTTTCTTTGGAGCATAATGGTTGGAGGTTGTAGTAAGACGTAATAAGAATATCAAAGCCCATACAGAAGTAGGTATCATTTTGGACGTTTCGAATAACTCTTTATTCATTTTCAACATAGCTAGGTTGAAAATGAATAAAGAGTTATTCGAAACGTCCAAAATGATACCTACTTCTGTATGGGCTTTGATATTCTTATTAAATTCATTTTCGTTTTCCAGTTCGTACCTGTTAAGTACTGTGTAGTGTAGCTGTACACATTGTAGAAGCACATGCAATACACGCAGTTTTTATCATTCTTCCGAATATAGTTACATTACCATAACAAAGTATACTTGTTAGTCGATGTAACCAAATGCTGTATTATAACATTCCGATTATTCCGTATAGCAATTCTGCCAGTGTTGATGTAAACATTATAAACTAATTTATTCCCCATCTTAGTTTAAGCCTATATGCAATTTATGCAGTTACTTCAAAAGTATTGTCTTTTAATCGTTCTACAGCAAAGCGGTATTTCTTCAAGTTGTTAGTTCTTCAAATTATACCTGAAACGCGCTTCTTCTAATTTGGTTCCATTGATTTTATCTTATACTTCCAAACGCTTCAATGCTCACTTGTAGCGATTGTTATGCTGTGATTGTATTATAGTGGTTCCTTTTGTTTACATCGTTCAGAAATTTTGTAATGTCGCCTTAATTTGAGGTTTCTGGTTTTGTTTATCATATTTGCACGCCATTAGGTTACGAATTTTTTGTGTACTCTACAGGTTACTTGCGTATTGTTGCTATCTCGTCCCTATGTCTTGTTGTATTTTGTACATGCACAGTTTATATTACTTCAGAATCTTCGTGTCTTTTATTTGAGTTTAATTTTAAATAGACCATAACGGAAGTGTGACTTATGATGTGTCTTTTATTTGTTTACAATAATGTATTTGTAAAGATTTATTTTACGTATTGGTGTTTCTCATCGCCACAGAAGTTCTACTTTTGTGAGGCTGCTGAATAATAGCGCTATTTACTATTATTTCTCACCGCTGGCTATTAACGGGCTTAATACCATGCGATTTATTATAGTTTGTTAAATTTGCTGCAAATGACAGCAGTGATTAATGGCGTTATTATTTTTTTTATTAATATATAACAGGCATTTTAACGGGTCCATTCACCATCCATCGTCCGTGGTGGTGCCTTTATTTAATTGACGTAATGGACACGAATTTCCAAAATTGTACACAATCTACTATAAATATTCCTTCTAGTGAAGCACTAACTGAAGATGATACAAGTTCGTATCGAAACGTCTTAATCAAGATGCTGTCGATCTACTCGACCTTTTTGGCTTTGAAATTTATTAATAAGCTACATTACAGATCCGTGCATAGTGTACCCAAGTATTCCTTCTAGGTTTTCTAGTTAAGTGGCTTTAAATTTTTTTTAACTAATGCATCAAATCGGAGTGTCAGGTAGTAGTTCGACTATAACTAACGGAAAAGGATACCATCTAAAGTTTTTCTTCCATTAATTTACTTTTTGTATATCTTATCTTGACAAAACGACACCGTAAACGTTCAAGCTTGGTTTCGCATTTATAATCTGTGTGTATAGTTAATAAAAGAAGTGTAATATAAAACTTGTTTTGTAGGACATTGTTTCTGCTCGTTTAGTATTTATATTTGCGTGTGCTTGTTTAGCTGGGTATCCTTAATATAGAAATAGTTTCAAACATAATTCTATTTAGTTCCGATTCTCGGATTTATATTTGCGCCATCCGTAGCCAACACCCATCTGCCTGGTAAATCTGTGAAATTGTTGGGATTTCATTTGTATATGTAATTATGTATGTAGTTTCGTCGTGCATTCAAAACGCGAGTTTGGAATGGTGCAATTATTTGATTCGCCACTGGTGGAGACTGATGTAACGACTGGCTATACACCTATTGTATTTCGTATGTATAGGGTTGCCAACCGTCCTTTATTACAAAGGACAGTCCTTTATTTTCCTTTTTTGTCCTTGTCCTTTTTGACATTCATAAAGGACGCCAAATGTCCTTTATTTTGATCTTTTGTACTAGATTTCATTCAAAAACGTTATTATTTAGAATATCTATTAAAAATCAAGAGCATGTATCATGTATGTGAAAATGCCTTACTAGCTACCGAAGCAAATGAAATCGTTACTAAAGCGTTAAGATCCGATTCAGTTGACAGGTAGCAGCTGTGGTGTGTGGTTTGTCGCGTTGTGCGGCAGTGCCATTGGAATCTAATTTCTAGGTTTTGTTTAGAGCGTTTCTTTATCGCTGCCAAACAGTATAGTCAAATTTGAGTTGCGCTTAAGACAATAAGACTTCTTCCAGTCCTTTATTATGTTACTGAGAGTAAACAGCTACAAGATAATGCCATCATAAAAGACTAGAAGTGCTTTAGCTCCTAAAAGTACCGTATGGTCCCGTTTGGGCAAAATTTTGATTCTAAATAAAGAAGGGAATTCAAGGGATGTGCATTGTTCAAGCTTACGTTAGCATCCAGCCTCATCTGCATGGGTATCGAAAAGAATTCTGTCGCTAAGGCTACTTCTGCACTATGCAGCTAAACGCTGCCGCTGCCTGAGTTTTGGTCATACGCACTAGCCGCTGCAGTAACAAACTCAGGCAGTGACAGCGAAAAACAGCGGCAGCGTTTTAATTGCTGCCTAATGCGGACGTAGCCTAAAGGGTTAAAAGAAGTCTTTATTTAGCGCAGCACTCACATCAAAGTTTATGTATTATAATGATTATTTTAACTGCATAATAGTTACAAATATACTACGAATAAATGAACATTCTATAATGTATTTCTTATTTGTGTTATTTCATGCATGTCATAAACTCATAATTACCATTTTTGAAGTTGTTAAAAAGGAAAATACGTGTTTTTGTTACTTTTAAGTTATGTAACGCAACCATAATGGTTATGTTTAAATATTTTGTTAAAAAGGATATATATATATAAAACATATGCATATTATTTTTTGTCCTTTATTTTCCATTGACAAAATTGGCAACCCTACGTATGTATGTCGCAAACTGAAATTCAAGCTTTTCACAATTGTCTGATCGCACAAAGAACACATCTACGTGTCGTATTATACTTGTGGAACACGCTACAATTGGCTTAACCTTAACCGAGACCGAAATATTTGAAAGTGTATATTTGTTACTTTCATTTTTTATTATTTTATGGATTATATATTACGTACAAAGAAAAATCTATACACATATAATAAAACAGGTTTTTCACTGTCTTGGTTGCAAATTACTTATTAACCTGACATTGTATTAAACGCAATGAAATCAAATCAACAAAATAAGCAAAATTAAACTTTTTGAAACTACTTACTACACAGTAGTTTTAACCGAATCGTAACCTGTTGTTAAACAATTAAACATGATATCCGGTACCATGTAATAAACTATTTAACACTATTTACAACGCAGAGGTCTTAAAATAGATATATTTGTATGACAGTTCAGCTTCTGTTAACTGCGCAGAGTTGAAATGACGCAGGCCAACTGGTGCGTTGTTGCGAAAACCTTTGCGACTTTCCTGCTTCTTCATTTTTAGCCTCAATTTAAATTTTTTCCATGAGCGTCATAGTCACCCTGCGGATCGTCCATTGGAAGGTCAGGAGTAACTTTTGGGCGCTTCTCGTAGGTGAATGGAGAGGTTATGCCTCGTTGATCCCAAGCATAACTAGTGTGGTCGATTTGGTTGTCCGGCCTCCATTCATTATTATTTCCGTCGTTTGAACTCTTCTTGTATTGGTTTAAGGTTGTTATCCAAATAAACACCAAAGCTGCCATAACTACTAAAATGATGAATTTAATATGCATTTTACTTGCAAAATACTTTTAAAATAAAAGTTGCGAAAAAGCAAGTAATTTTTTTATCCGCTGACAGCTTTTAAACGATTATCGTCTCTTGTAAAGTACTACGACTTTGATAAATTTAAATAGCCCACGGATGTCTGCTCGTTTTATAGTGTCCATAAGAACTGGTTGGGAGATGCTTACGGGGGTGCCCCTGTAGGTTGATAGACTAAAATTACGCCAGCAAGTTGCAAGGTGTTGTATGAGCCAAATACAAACCCATGTCGTAACGAGGCCACCTTTGTAATTGACAATTATTTTTAGCTCTAATTCGGTTTCAAAAAATGCTTTGAACTCGTGCATAGAATCAAAACTGGGGAACGGTGATTAGTGTTAGGAATCCATAGAGGCCGAATCAAAAACTCAGTAAATAAAAAAATTGAACGGCATCATCTCTCACACAATTGAATGTCGACTTAATCCACGAAGACCAAAAAACAACTAGAAGTCAACGTAAAACAAAGTTAAAAAAATGAATTAGTAAATATCGTCTGTGACCGCTGCGTGTTTAATTTCTATCGACAGGTACAGTCGAAATGCAAAACAGTCCGAATTTTTTTGTATAATCTTGTAATAGCGGCTAGCCCAATAGTCGTAGCCTCCTACGTTCTACCAAACCTAACCTATTAATTATAGTCATGAAGATGTGGGCGAAAAGTACTAAATCGGCAGACCATGGTCCCACATCAATTTATTGCATTGCCTATATCAGGTCTCGAAGTTTTGTTTGAAGGTCATGGTAATTTAAATGGGGGACATGATGATGATGTTACGTTATGAAACAGTATAACTTTAGGAAACTTTCTGTTCCCGATCAAATAAGCGCGCAAATGTTCCATTAAAATGCGTTGCGCGAAGCACCCCCAAAGTTGTGCATCAGATCGTTTCAAAAGGTACGGTATTAACAAAACCACCAGTCCATGGCCCGAACTATATTTATACCATGTCCAGCTTTTACTAAGTAAATGCACGAACTTATAGGTGTTTTAATATTGTTATGTTTGAAGGAAAATCTATTCCGCCCAAAAGCGCTATATGCATGCAGTAGGTTGTTCAATGCACCATGACTCAAACATTTTACAAGGTGCATCGATTTCTGTTAAAGTTGGCCAAACATGCCGTTACTTCTAACAATAGCGCTAATCACTTTAAAGTTTAAAGCCTAGCGCGTCACGTTTCGTTTCAAGTTATTTTTTGTGGGGTTAGGGGGAAACTGAATTTCATCTGCATATTTGCGCACAAGTTGGAAAGCAACAGAAGTTTAAAGGATAAATGACGCTACCACCAAAGTACGGTTACTGTCGTACTTCGCTTCAAGTTCATGTTTCGATCATATTGAACCTTTTTAATCTAAACTGAGTTAGATATCGGAGCGCATCTCAATTCCATTAAAATAAAATAAATAATCAAAAATCGCTGTCCATTAAACTTTTATTTTGCATCTAAAAAAACCTTACGGTAAGTTTAAAATGGATGTATAGGCCTCCAAAAGCGGTTCACTACCTGCTACCATTTGTAGACTTTAAATGCGAAAATTAAACTTTAAAAACGCAAGGAGTTTTATGTTAACGGCACTAAAGCCTCCATCTAATAATCTACTGTAGTTGAACAGCAGATTGCAATGCGAAAAAAATTACGCCGTAATACTAAAATCCCTACGGGCTGTGTGGAAGAAGAACTAGTAGAGATTGTTTATGCTGAAGTCACGAAATACATGGTTGTTCACCCCCCGTCTACAACAATCCACTAGAGTAGATTTTTTAAATCTGGATACGGCGTAGTTCTTAGGTTGGTTTATGCAAGTTGCAAGCTACGCCCAAGCAAGGTAGTTATAGGATTAGTTTAAAGCGCAAAAAATCGCCATAGCAATGAAACAGATAATTTATTCTTTAACCTAATGAAATAGCATCAGGCACATTTTTTTAAAGAACTCTGAATGAATTTTTTAAAAGAACTCTGAATGACGCTTATGTTAAAATACCACACAACAAACCCAGTTGGAATTTTTCATTGTGTATTAAGTTAGGGTATTTTATTATACTGTAACGTTTTTAAACGTTTTGGTACACCTATGGTAATTCATTTGCGAATCAAATGTTCACCATATTTTATCAACAATCGTTTTTTCAAAATATCGTCCTCAATACATGTTCCTCATAACTGAAAATAAACTATTTAATTAAGGAAGAGTTTATAAAAACAATTTCAACAAAAGCTTTAGTTTAGAATGCAGTTATGATTGTATGCTTTATCACTTAATTGGACACAAAATGGTGTATAAAATTTAAACGAAAACGCAACTAAGTTTATAAGGCAATAAGATCGGTGGTTTGCCGACAGCCAGATAGGAACCAAGAGCTAGCCAACCTACAAAATCTCGCCCTATCTTATCCTACAATTTCAAAGGCAAAATAAACATATTTATTCATCACCTAGAAAAAAAATATTTTACAACCACACTAATACAGGTCTATATTTTAGGAATATCAAACAAAAAATTAAAAATTTAAAAAAATATTAATATTGAATATTAATATTCGCCGAATATTAAAATATAAAAATATTTGCCAACCGTTTAACCAACAAATTGGGGTAGACCTTGAACACACCTTTTCAAGGATACTACACATGATGCCACTGATATGGGGGATAAGGGTTTAAATCGACGATAACCGATATTTATATTCATAAATAACCATGCGATATAATCGCCATTTTTGCTCCCAGTAGCATCCCCTCAAAATGAAGAGAAATTTTCACTTGCCAACCGTTTAACCAACAAATTGGGGTAGACCTTGATCACACCTTTCCAACGATGCTACACACGATGCCACTGATATGGGGGATAAGGGTTTAAATCGACGATAACCGATATTTATATTCATAATTAACCATGCGATATAATCGCCATTTTTGCTCCCAGTAGCATTCCCTTAAAATGAAGTGAAATTTTCACTTGCCAACCGTTTAACCAACAAATTGGGGTAGACCTTGATCACACCTTTCCAACGACGCTACACACGATGCCACTGATATGGGGGATAAGGGTTTAAATCGACGATAACCGATATTCGTATTTATAACAGATCGCGATAACCGTAAAACGCCTGTTGCTCACACAGTTCGCATTGGAACTGGGCGAAATTTCAGCACGGCGTTTAAGTCTAGCGAACCTGACCAATGAAAAAAGAAAATTCGAAAAATTTTAAAGTTTAGTAAATTTCATTTTTATAATTGAATATGAGCAATATCGCGATTTTTGCTCCCAGTAGCATCCCCTTAAAATGAAGTGAAATTTTCACTTGCCAACCGTTTAACCAACAAACTGGGGTAGACCTTGATCACACCTTTCCATCGATGCTACACACGATGCCACTGATATGGGGGATAAGGGTTTAAATCGACGATAACCGATATTCGTATTCATAACCGATCGCGATAATCGTAAAACGCCTGTAGCTCACACAGTTCGCATTGGAACTGGGCGAAATTTTAGCACGGCGTTTAAGTCTAGCGTACCTGACCAATGAAAAAAGAAAATTCGAAAAATTTTAAAGTTTAGAAAATTTCATTTTTATAGTTGAATATGAGCAATATCGCGATTTTTGCTCCCAGTAGCATCCCCTTAAAATGAAGTGAAATTTTCACTTGCCAACCGTTTAACCAACAAATTGGGGTAGACCTTGATCACACCTTTCCATCGATGCTACACACGATGCCACTGATATGGGGGATAAGGGTTTAAATCGACGATAACCGATATTCGTATTCATAACCGATCGCGATAATCGTAAAACGCCTGTAGCTCACACAGTTCGCATTGGAACTGGGCGAAATTTTAGCACGGCGTTTAAGTCTAGCGTACCTGACCAATGAAAAAAGAAAATTCGCAAATTTTAAAGTTTAGAAAATTTCATTTTTATAATTGAATATGAGCAATATCGTGATTTTTGCTCCCAGTAGCATCCCCTTAAAATGAAGTGAAATTTTCACTTGCCAACCGTTTAACCAACAAATTGGGGTAGACCTTGATCACACCTTTCCATCGATGCTACACACGATGCCACTGATATGGGGGATAAGGGTTTAAATCGACGATAACCGATATTCGTATTCATAACCGATCGCGATAATCGTAAAATGCCTGTAGCTCACACAGTTCGCATTGGAACTGGGCGAAATTTCAGCACGGCGTTTAAGTCTAGCGTACCTGACCAATGAAAAAAGAAAATTCGAAAAATTTTAAAGTTTAGAAAATCTCATTTTTATAATTGAATATGAGCAATATCGCGATTTTTGCTCCCAGTAGCATCCCCTTAAAATGAAGTGAAATTTTCACTTGCCAACCGTTTAACCAACAAATTGGGGTAGACCTTGATCACACCTTTCCATCGACGCTACACACGATGCCACTGATATGGGGGATAAGGGTTTAAATCGACGATAACCGATATTTCGTATTCTTGCTAAACAATTCCGGCAAAACATTTCAGGTGAATTACACAGGCGATGTATAGCACAGGAAAGGCGATATCGTTGCTTGCAGATTAAAGGGTGATAGAAGAAAAGCAGTGCAGGAAAAGTTGGCTAATGTTTTGCCCCGTCGCTTAAACCTAAAAAACTTAGACAAGTTGGACGACCAAGTGGAAGAGTCAGGCAATCGCGATAACGCGCCTATTTATAATGTTTTAAGACAAGCAAGGGCGGAGGTTAATAAAATAAAACTTCCTTCGAGTAACGAAAACGATGCGATTAGGGCAATGCAAGTTGCGCAGGCAGAGACATGCACAGGAAGCAAGTCCGCGTTACCAGGGACTATTCGGTTTCATTCTAGCATTCCAAGTAGCCTTATGCTTTGGTCGTTGGATACTTTACGCATTTTTCACGAAAGAACTAAAACGGATATTATGTACATAGACGCCACAGGGGGAGTAATTAAAGCTTCAGAGAATAAGGCGCAGTATTACGCGTATGAAATATTAGTGCGTCACCCGACCAAGGGAAAAGCCCCTTTGGCTGTTGCGACTTATGTGACCAACAGTCATAACATCGTTTCAATTTCCAACTTTTTAAAAATGTTTTATTCGGACGAAAATAAATTAGTCGGAAAAACCGTTGTGCGCCAAATTATTTGCGATGGAAGCATGGCAATTATTCGGTCGCTATTGTCAGTGTACATGAGCGAGGATTTGGAAGCCTATTTAGATCGATGTTTTAGTTTAATAACAGGAAAAGCAACTCAAAGAACTTTCAGCAAACCGTTTCTTCATTTATGTGGCAGCCACACTATGAAGAATATGAAAAGCCTTTGTGGACTTCTTCCTAAAAGAAGGCAAGAGGCAATGTATGTAATGGGTTTGTTAATGTGTGCGGGATCTCTCGAAGAAATTAACAACATTTTATATCATATGGTTATCATATTTACTTCGAAAAATGACACTCAAGTAAAAATAAGCTGGAAATGGTTGAAAGCACAAATTGAGCGAAATCAGTGTATTTCAAAACAATTTGTTCTTTCTGAAAGTAATTCGGGAGAGAGCGAACATGAACTTGACAAAATTGCTATCGCGTCAACCAACCCATTTGTTAAGTACTTTGATAACGCTATTAGTAGAGCAAGACAGGCTGTCCAGATGCAAAAGGCATGCGGACAAAATGAATTTTATTGTCCTGAATTTTTTGTAAAATTTACGAGCAATTGTTTGCCGAAAATTGCGCTGTGGACAGGGCTGTTGCTAGGCGATTTGGGTCGGCACGGAAAGAACGAGTCGTACATACGCGCGTCGGAATTTTTCGATAAGTTAACTAAAAGTGAGGAGCAAAATTTAACGAAAGATAACAGGACGCAAGGCGTTATGGAAAAGAGTCAGCAGGAATTAAAGCGAACGCGGTGTTTTGGAAAGCGGTTTTGTAATGTCGCTGAGTTCGCAAAAGTGTACGACGACCAGAATAATGCATTAGTTCGTGAATTTAGAGATAACATTCGGTTGGCGCAAAAATCTAGGCGTAAGAGGGCAGTCGTCCAGCCACAGGAGGAGGAAAGCTGGGCAAAAAAACCCAGAACCACAGGGCCAGATAGGACGGTTGGAAAGTATCTTCAAGCTCCTTTAAAGGACTTGAGAAACTCTAGTCCGAAAAAGCGCGGAAAAGTGCCGAGCAACAAAACTAAGGACCACGATTGTAATTCCAATTTGCCTGTTAGTTCCTGGGGACGCCGTTGTTGTGGTGTGAAATATCAACCCAGTTTTAACATGGACCAAAATGATTATACGGAATTATTGTCAAAAGACACCTGGCTTAGTGACAAACATATTGATACAGTAATGAATATTATCGCAACAGAATTTCCCCAAATTGGTGGTTTGCAAAGCGTTCATGCTTTTGAAACTCCGTTCAACTCACCAGCAATTCACTCACCATCCGGAAAGTTCATTCAAATATTAAATGTTCATTCAAATCATTGGGTTACAGCCTCAAACATTTTTTCAACAAAGGTAAATTTAATACAGATTTACGACAGTTGTTATAGTCAATACAGTTCGGACGATTTGTTTAAGTTGTCAAATCTTGTCTACTTCAAACAACACAAAAACATCGAGTTTGAATTTCCCAGGATGTGCAAGCAGAAGGGCAATTCCAATTGCGGTCCTTTAGCAATAGCTTTTGCAGTTGCGTTATCGTTAGAAGTCAAACCAGATCGCGTAAAGTTTTATGAGGTAACTTTGCGCCGAGAAATTGAGAAAATGATTTTGAATCGGGTTGTTGCGCCACTTTTTACCGATAAGAAGAGGCAAGGCTTACAACGAAAGCCTTTAACAATACAGACGAGTATTTATTGTAATTGCAGATTAGCAGATAATAGTTCGCTTTTCTCAATAGAGTGCAGTAAATGTAACGAATGGTTCCACAAAGAATGTGTTCAAACAAATATTCCCAAACAAGCAATTGAAAATAATGATGAATTATGGTTTTGTAATCAATGTTAAAGAAAAATATATTCTTGACGTACAACACTTCGCTGAAATTATTTTATGCAAATTCATTTAAAAAAAGGTTTTGACCTAACCAAAAAAATAACCCAAATTTAAAAGTATATTAGCTTATTACTGTTATAATCCGGAAATAAGCTTGATGTACCTTTTACATTTGTGGAAACTATCTTCAGTAGGAAAATCCAGTTAAAGCAATTCTTGAATGCTCGTGGTGAAACTAGATTCTTCCTGAGTTTAACAAACTATAAGCCTTAAACAAACTATAAAAACACTCTTATTCAAATAGGATTCCTGCCAACTGCGATCTTGTTTTATAAAATAAATTTTCTTTATAGTCTCCCTACTGAAATGCATGAACAGAAAAAAAGAGTTTTATGATAGCATCGTCCTTAAGAACCTTCTTCGCAGCGCCTTATTGGATCGAAAAGGTGTTGCTAAAAGATAGGAATTTTTTTCGCTTTACACGTTCGGCACGAGCAGATGGTGCGAAAAGATAACAAATACTATGGCATGAAAAAGAAAGACAATGAAATGTGAGAACGTGGTTAGAACAAAGCCATTTTTTCTTTGATACTATATGTGAGAAGTCATTTAGAACTGTGCGAGTTACAGGAGTTTAACGATTATCGCGATCGGTTATGAATACGAATATCGGTTATCGTCGATTTAAACCCTTATCCCCCATATCAGTGGCATCGTGTGTAGCATCGATGGAAAGGTGTGATCAAGGTCTACCCCAGTTTGTTGGTTAAACGGTTGGCAAGTGAAAATTTCACTTCATTTTAAGGGGATGCTACTGGGAGCAAAAATCGCGATATTGCTCATATTCAATTATAAAAATGAAATTTACTAAACTTTAAAATTTTTCGAATTTTCTTTTTTCATTGGTCAGGTACGCTAGACTTAAACGCCGTGCTGAAATTTCGCCCAGTTCCAATGCGAACTGTGTGAGCAACAGGCGTTTTACGGTTATCGCGATCTGTTATAAATACGAATATCGGTTATCGTCGATTTAAACCCTTATCCCCCATATCAGTGGCATCGTGTGTAGCGTCGTTGGAAAGGTGTGATCAAGGTCTACCCCAATTTGTTGGTTAAACGGTTGGCAAGTGAAAATTTCACTTCATTTTAAGGGGATGCTACTGGGAGCAAAAATCGCGATATTGCTCATATTCAACTATAAAAATGAAATTTTCTAAACTTTAAAATTTTTCGAATTTTCTTTTTTCATTGGTCAGGTACGCTAGACTTAAACGCCGTGCTAAAATTTCGCCCAGTTCCAATGCGAACTGTGTGAGCAACAGGCGTTTTACGGTTATCGCGATCTGTTATAAATACGAATATCGGTTATCGTCGATTTAAACCCTTATCCCCCATATCAGTGGCATCGTGTGTAGCGTCGTTGGAAAGGTGTGATCAAGGTCTACCCCAATTTGTTGGTTAAACGGTTGGCAAGTGAAAATTTAACTTCATTTTAAGGGAATGCTACTGGGAGCAAAAATGGCGATTATATCGCATGGTTAATTATGAATATAAATATCGGTTATCGTCGATTTAAACCCTTATCCCCCATATCAGTGGCATCGTGTGTAGCATCGTTGGAAAGGTGTGATCAAGGTCTACCCCAATTTGTTGGTTAAACGGTTGGCAAGTGAAAATTTCTCTTCATTTTGAGGGGATGCTACTGGGAGCAAAAATGGCGATTATATCGCATGGTTATTTATGAATATAAATATCGGTTATCGTCGATTTAAACCCTTATCCCCCATATCAGTGGCATCATGTGTAGTATCCTTGAAAAGGTGTGTTCAAGGTCTACCCCAATTTGTTGGTTAAACGGTTGGCAAATATTTTTATATTTTAATATTCGGCGAATATTAATATTCAATATTAATATTTTTTTAAATTTTTAATTTTTTGTTTGATATTCCTAAAATATAGACCTGTATTAGTGTGGTTGTAAAATATTTTTTTTCTAGGTGATGAATAAATATGTTTATTTTGCCTTTGAAATTGTAGGATGAGATAGGGCGAGATTTTGTAGGTTGGATAGCTCTTGGTCAGATAGGATACTGAGGTACTTCGGATTTTGCGCTAGGATAATGAGATACTTCGGATTTTGCGCGGGGAGACTAATAAATCCCCCGCGCAGGCCTTACTTTCGCAGTAAAACGGCGATACAAGTATTGCTTATAATCGTTCCAATTGTTCCTGGTAACGCCTTCTGTTTTACAACCGAAAATTTGGTTTGTAAGGCATGGCCGCTGCCCGCTGGTCTACTCTAGAATCCTACCACAACTAACATTATTTGGGTTAGGGAGCGATGTAGCGTTTTTGTTGGGGTATAGGTTAAGCAATAGTAATAAATAATAATACTTAACCCGACCTCACCCAAGCACTAACCGACACCCTAACCCAACTAATATGCTTTGCTTTAATTTGTTTCTAAACATGTGGTAGGATTTTAGACCAGCGCCACAAATTCCTCCTTTGACCCTTGGTTGTTTTATTGCGTTTTTCGACATGTGCTTTACATCTACATAATGTACGCTTAAGTTTAAAAAATTAAACTATTTAGATTTGCGATACAATCAGGGTTTTAGGCAAACCTGTGATAATTTATGCTATTAAGGCCAAAAATTAAAGGGTACAATGTACTAAATCAGGTGCTGTGCATATATGTTGCTTTAACAAAGCAATACAGAATCGTCCATTATTGTGTTTCACTAACTTCAGTGTTCTAAATGTTATTGTGTTTTATCAACGGATTATTCTAGAAACAATATAAAGTGTCAAAACAAAGACCTCAATGGGTTCCAAAAAGGAACATAAGCACAAACGAGATCATAAACATAAGCACAAGAGAAAGCATAAACGGTCGGATTCGGAAGAAAGGGACTCACCAGAAAAGCGTCGATATGACTCTGATGAAGAACAAAGACGGCATAAATCCAGGTAATGTATATTGGAATGAGAATGTTATATATGAGCCAATTCTGAATTTCATGGCAGTTCATGTCGAGAGATTGGGTGTGCACAACCTAATTTTGAGGTGTGCAGCTGGGCAATTATGTTTTTTGACATCTTAGGTTGGAAACTAAAAATTTAGCTTTGGCGGTATATAATTTTAGTGTGTAATTTACCAATTCAGGTGTGCGCACAAATTTCTTTAGAAAAATTTTGGGTGTGCACCTGTCACAGGATGCAGACTGGATATTAGCCACAACACTTCAGGAAAATAAGGGGTATGTTAAATGTTTTTGTGTTAGTTTGTCACCAGAAACCGTGAAAAAAATGAAACAATCCATCATACTGTGGCTCTTTATTACTATTGCACATTACGTTGTAACATGATAAACTGATAGCCTCATGTTATAGCCCATAATTATGGAATCTGAGTTAGGTAATTAGCATACAACCCGAAAGTAATGTTACGGATAGCATAAGATCTTCATAAGTGGCATAAATAATGCAAACTTTTTTTTTAATGTCATAACAAATTTGCTTATGCCTAAACGTTTTTACTGCGTGTCACTAAATAAAAATATCTAATCATGTCATATCGTGGGTCTAAAATCGGTTAACTTATGCTTCCTCACAATCAGATTAACACCCGACAGCCTGTGTGAACTGTGTGAAAGCGGCATTAGTGTAAAAGCGGAATGGCGTGTTTAACTTATATATTACAAAAATTAAAAGGGTCGGTCTCTGTTGTGTTCTCAGATTAACTGAGTGCGTTTACTTTCGAGTACAAGCGTAACAAGTAGTAAGTTGAAGTGAGCACGTTTTTAGATAGCGCCACAAATGCAAAACAAGAATCAATGGGGCGATAACACGTAATCACTGAAGCGTAAAAGTATGTGGTAAACAACGATAAGTAATGATATATAACAGTCTCTTTGTATAACCACTTGTTGTTCAAGGCTGATCCTTCCCCAAATCCGGTAACGTTATTTACTTTTCTATTTGCATGCGTATTGTATTAAGCGTGGATGGTGAGAAAAATAAAACTTGAAACTTAATTCTTTGACTTATCTGTGTGGCTCTAAAGATCTAATTCTTGTCTCCGTAATTTCCCAGTACTTTTTTCATTTGGTTAAAACAATCTAAAGGTAAAAAATTAACGTATTGTAGCGATGATTCGCTCAAAAAAGTAGTGGAACATGTACCGCGTAACCACGATGAAAACGTACGCAAGAAAAAGGCAATTGTACGCTTCGTCAACTACAGTGTGCTAACTCGAGTGTGACATTAATTAGGTCACCCACGGGCTGTTACACGCCAGCAACTATGCTGGAGGGAGACTGAGTGCATAGAGTGGCCACACAGCTCCCCCCCAGAAGCGAAAAATGACAACCATAACAGTATCGCGCCGGCGTCCGGTGCGGTGCAGGTTGATGCCGAGCAGTTTGTTTACCGATGACCATAGCTCCGATGTAAACTGCGGGCCGCGATCGGATGCAACATTTATCGGGATGCCAAATCATGCCACCCAGTTGAAAACAAATGCCCTCGCGCAGGTGATGGTTGTTGCATCTTTCATCGGAATTGCTTCAGGCCACCTCGTGTATCTGTCAACCATAGTTAAAAGATAAACATTACCTTGAGAAGGTGGAAGCGGGCCGACTATGTCGATATTCACATCGGCAAACCGGACGTTCGACAATGGGTAATGCTGTAAGGGTGCGCGCACGTGTTGGTGGACCTTCGCTTTTTGGCAAGATGTGCATTGTTTGGTCCACAAGCCAACATCTTTATTGAGACCGTGCCATACAAATTTGGAAGCCACGAGTCGTCGGGTTGTCCGGATTGAAGGGTGAGACAAACCGTGGATGGCGTCAAAAACCTTTCGGCGCCAAGATTGTGGTACTATTGGTCGTGGGTTGCCCATTGAGGTGTCGCAAAGAAGCGTAAGGCCATTTGGCCCGATGTAGACATCCTCTAGTTTTAGGTTAGAAACTGCGGTTCGATAAACCTGAACCTCTTGTACCTGTTGCGCCTTCGCAAGCTCGCTGTAGTCCAGGTCGACAGTGGCGCTGTGTACATTGCTGATTGTAGCGCGAGAAAGTGCATCTGCAACATGATTGAACTTTCCTTTGATGTGCTGCACCTCCGTCGTAAACTCTGATATAGCGGTAAGATGACGTTGTTGGCGACTGGACCATGGATCTGAAATCTTTGCAAATGCAAAAGTTAAAGGTTTCTGGTCCGTGAATGCGGTGAAGATACGGCCTTCAAGGAAGTAACGAAAGTGTCTGATAGCTAAGTGTAAAGCTAACAGTTCACGGTCGAAAGCGCTATATTTAATTTCGGGTGGTCTTAATTGTTTACTAAAAAATGCTAACGGTCGCCATATGCCCCCAATGAACTGCTCCAGCACCCCACCGATTGAAGTTTCCGAAGCGTCGACCGTTATAGCCGTTTTCGCATGCTGTTGAGGATGAGTAAGTAAGGTAGCATTAGCCAACGCTAATTTAGCTGCTTTAAAAGCCATATCCAAACTGTTTGTCCATACCAGCGTTTTTGGTTTGCCAGCAAGCGCTTGATAAATCGGCCTCATAATGCGGGCTGCAGCGGGAATAAAGCGGTTATAAAAATTAATCAAACCTGTAAATTCCTGTAGACCTTTTATTGTTATAGGTTGTGGAAACCGTGTAGTTGCTGAAACCTTGTCGGGCAGAGGAATGGCACCGTTTTTATCCACGCGATGACCGAGAAAATCGATGCGCGATTTTCCGAATTGACATTTCGATTGATTGATGACAAGGCCGTGATTCGACAACCGTTGAAAAAGCTTGTTCAAATGATCGCGATGCTCTTCTACTGAGTGACTGGCAACCAGGATGTCGTCCAGATAAACAAACATAAAGTCAAGGGTTTGACAAACTGTGTCCATTAGCCTCTGAAATGCCTGAGCTGCATTTTTTAGGCCAAATGGCATGCGAAGAAACTCGTAAAGCCCAAAGGGAGTAATTACAGCTGTTTTGGGAACATCCTCTGGAGCCACAGGAACTTGATGGTAGCCACGAATCAAATCAATTTTAGAAAACAATTGAGCTCCTGCTAGGCGTGCCGTGAAATCTTGTAAGTGCGGAATGTTGTAACGGTCTGCGGTGGTGCAGGCGTTTAGGCGTTGGTAGTCTCCACATGGTCTCCATCCGCCTGACGATTTTGGTACCATGTGGAGTGGCGATGACCATGGACTGGACGACCGTTGAATGATCCCCATGTCAAGCATTTTGCGAAATTCAGCTTTCGCTATTGCGAGCTTTTCCGGCGGAAGCCTACGTGCGCGCGAATGGACTGGAGGGCCGCTGGTAGAAATGTAGTGGTGCACACCGTGTTTTGGCATCGCGTGTGTAAACTGGGGAGTAGTGAGTTGCGGATATGCGGCTAATAACTTAGAGTACGGAGTTTCAACAGTCGAAGCAATGACATGGGATGCTTCCTGCGCTGTTTTGCTGCGTGGAGTGCCGTAGACTGACTTCGCATCTACCAGACGATAGTGTTTAAAGTCGACCATAAGCGAATGAGCCCGTAGAAAATCTGCGCCAAGTAGGGGACGGGAAACCTCAGCAATATAAAACTTCCATGTGAATTGGCCTGCGGACAAGTTGAGGCGAAGTACCTTAGTTCCGTAGGTGCGTATATTGCTTCCGTTGGCAGCCAAGAGTTTCTTGCCGGGGATGGGTATTGTGCGGTCACGTCCGGTTGGCGGAATAACGCTTACTTCGGCACCAGAGTCGACTAAATAATTGATACCGGATGTGCGGTCCCAAGTAAAGAAAAGACAGGTTTTAATGCCGGCCGTTGAAAGTATCAACGACCGGCTCGGTCGTTTCCCCGATATTTGCATGGAGGAACACATTTGCGCGCCTTCTCTCGAAAACGGCGGTGGAAGAAACAAAGACCCTGGTCGTTGATATTAGCTGAATGGGTTTCGTGGTTGCGTGAAGGCGTTGACGAACTAACCTTTGAAACAGTCATTCTTGTCCGACTGCTGCTTGCTTGCCAAAGCGTGTCTGCCCGCTGGGCTAAATGGCGTGGATTGGTCATTTCCTCGCTTGCTAAAATAACGCGGACATCCTCGGGCAGGCGCTGTAGGAACAAATGTTGAAAAAGAAAACACGCCTCGTGTGAGCCCAGAAGCGCAAGCATGTCATCCATTAACTCAGAAGGCTTACGGTCTCCTAAATCGGGCATGTTAAGCAGCTGAGAAGCTCGTTCCTGGGGTGAAAGACCGAAAGTGCTCAAGAGCCTTTGCTTAATGGCGTTGTATTTTCCATCTTGCGGTGGATTCTCTAATAGATCGATAAGACGTTTTGCGGTGTCTTGATCTAGGGCTGCAACCACGTGGTAATATTTCGTAGTGTCAATCGCTACATTGCGCAATGCGAATTGCGCTTCAGCTTGTTGGAACCAGACACGTGGCTGCGCAGACCAGAACGAAGGCAGTTTGAGGGCAACGGCGTGTTGCATTATTGCTTGACTTTCCTCCGTCATATTCTTTTGTTGTCCAGAAATGTCGTTTCTGGACTTGCAGGGGTCACCAGATGTAGCGATGATTCTTGTATGAGGCGCTCAAAAAAGTAGTGGAACATGTACCGCGTAACCACAATGAAAACGTACGCAAGAAAAAGGCAATTGTACGCTTCGTCAACTACAGTGTGCTAACTCGAGTGTGACATTAATTAGGTCACCCACGGTCAGCAACTATGCTGGAGGGAGACTGAGTGCATAGAGTCGCCACAGTATAACCTAAAAAGCAGATTTGTGTCTGAAATAGGTCACTAAAGGAAAATCGCGAACGCGCTGATACCATTTAATGACTAATTCACATGCTCACAGCATTGTATAAGCTTGCTGAAGCCGCATGATATAGCCGATGATTTTAAAAAACATGAGTATTTAACATCAAACCAAATTGCAACGTTGTGTGAATTTTAAAATGGAGCTATACTAAACACACAACCTTGGCTAAAGACGTCTCGCATAATTTACGTTACAAAAACCCATGACATATGTCGATCAAAAATTACTAACGAACATAAAAAAGTTGTAGCAGCAATTGTTCAAATTCCGCGAAATTCAAGCAAATAAGTCATCACGGTAAATACTATTCTGCATCCAACGAAAAAAAATCCCGTTTTAAAAGTAAATTTGATTAGGTTTTAAACCGCTGCAACAAACACAATATTTTGCTAACTCAGTCCAAATGTTGCGTAGTTTAAACTCGGTTAGGGTTGTTGTAAGTTTTCTGTGTAAGTGTCTTAATGCCTCATAAAAGAATGTTAAGGAAAACTCTGCAATTAACGCAATATTTTGCGAACTTATTATCTTTTACGTGGTTAAACAAACTGCAAAAAGCTATCAAACATAAAAGTATAAACTTTGCCACATGAAACTTTATTTTTACCATGGCAATGTACTTCACGCAGGTTATTGCGTATAAATGTGTGAAAATGCTTTACCCTTTTCGTCAAGAGGTTTTGCGAGAAGTCGCAGGCCCGCCCTTTCGAGTTAACATGCAACCACTGTTGTGTGATGTTTTTGAATGGTACGACTAAATAATCGACTATAGCACACAACACTTGGCTAAGCATGTCATACATCTTTTAAGTAACGAAAACCCGACATTTTTTAATTGACAATAACTCTGAAACGTAAAACTTCAGGTTGCAGCAGCAATTTATATTTAAGCAAATACGTAATCCCGGTGCTAAACTGCGTCAAACGTCAGAAATCCTCATTGAAAAAACAAATGCTTTTTGTTAAACTGCTGCAATAAACGCAATATTTTGCGATCTCTGCTAAGTATTGCATGGTTAAACCCATTGTAGGAAGTCATTAGACTTTGGCCTCAATCAACATCACAACATTGCTGGGAAGGCTTGTTGTACGATATACGTGTAGTTTTCTTGATGTTTTTTTCAAAGTATGTTTAGTATACGACCCGTGTGGTAGCAGTATTTTACATCCAACGAAGAAAAAAAATTTGTTAAAAGTAAATCTGCTTAGGGTTCAAAATGTGACAACAAAGATGTTTTGCGAACTCTGTCTAAATTTTGCGTGGTTGAATATACTGCTAAAAGTTTGAAACTTAAGTCTTTGCTTGGCACGTTGCACACGTTCGGTTACAATAAATTTCATAACATGTTATGTTTTTTTGCCTTGAGTCTATTGTTTACACCAAAGCGCTGGTCGTCCCTTGACTTACAAGGATTGAAATTAAATTACTTTTTTCACACGGTTTATATACACAGCAAACAAAAATGTAGCGACATTTATCGATCCAGAAATACTAACAAACGCCATACAAATAAAAGTTGCTCACCCGTGACCGGTTTGCGACGTGCTCGCTTAAGATGCAAGACTTTCTCTCATAGAAAGAAACAAATGTTTTTCTGTCTGGGAGCATACTACTTTTTTTTCTATTTTTCCCACTTGCTCGGCGACTCGCTTAAGAGGAGCAGAATGAGCGAGGTTGCTCTGTCTGTCTCTCCCTAAAACGCGAACATGCTGACTGCCGACTGCCGACTCACAAACTTTCTATTTTATTATGTTTAGATGATAAGTTAGATAGGTTGTCAAGCTTTTTGATAAATTTTAGCTCATTAACATACGTGAAGACTTTATAAGAAGAAAAATATGGAAAGAAGTTCTTCAGGGAGAGTTTATAAGAGTACATATTTATGAAACTAGTTAAAAATGAAAATAACACTTTTTTGGTGATTACATCATTTGCCATACATACTGAGTTTTATGTTATTGTCATACTCTAGTCCCAGTCTGCATTTCATGGCACTTCGGAATCTCAGGTGCGCAGCACAAAATTTTAGGGTGTGCATGTGTGCAATCAAGGCTTAACACAGCACACCAAAGGTTTAGGAATCCAACACAACACACAATTCTTCAGGAATTTAGGTGTGCAAGTTGCTAATTCAAGTGTGCACACAAATTGCTTTCAAAAATTTGCCATACATCTCTAAAAAGGGTGATTTTTTTATCCTAGGTTAAAAAAGGCTGGGCATATTTTATACAAAATGATGTAGCTGTAGGCTCTTTGGTAAGCATTCTGCGCCAAAGAGATGTGAACCTTTACTAAGTTTAACTGACTTATATAGTCCATATGTTTTTAATACACAAGATTTGTTGATGTGACACAGTAATTGGTGAAATGCTTTAATAAATACAACAGAAAATGCTTTTAGGAAATACCACATGGTATGATATCACAGCAAACTAAAACAACATATCTGGGTGCAAATAGCTATAAATTGTTGTGTGCAATTAGACTACTAAATAAGGAATGTATAAAATACCATAACAAAATTTGGCAATGCATAACATTGATGAGGTCTCTAATTCTGGGTCGCATTGCCATACACAAACCAAAGTTGTGATTTCAATGACTTAATACCTAGCTCTACCAATTTGCATCTTATATTCTAGCAATTCCAACCATATGTACCAAAAAATATGAATTTTAAATATGTTTTGGAATGTTTTATTTCCCAATCCATAAAAAAATAATTATGATTATTATTTGTTATGTTAACAACCTGAAATGGAGCTTGTTCGAAACTGGAAGGTAAAGATACTTATTTCAAACCTCTAACAAGCGTACAATTAAATTAATTTCTTATTTTGTACTAAGTTGGTCTAGGTAATTTGTTTTAATTTTTTATAAACATATTATATACACCTTAGTTAGTAAACACATAAAAAATACTTCAAGTTGACTAAAAGTAATTTTATTTTCTTTATCAAACATTTTGTTCTGTTTTCGTGCTGTAATTTGCAACTTTATGATTTTCAGCAAAAGGCACAAGACCGAAAAGGTTGAACGGCACGATAGGCACAGAAAAGCATCACACAAAAACGACAGCCAAGAATCAACTAAAGCTCTGGATGTCACAGTTGAAAGCGTTACAGAGGAAACCATTGTTGAAGAGGAAGTTTACATTGCCCCAGCTGAATCACATGAACAACACGAAGAACAGAAAGAAAGTGCCAGCCTCAGCATCGAAGCAACCAATAAGTTACGCGAAAAACTTGGACTGAAGCCACTGGACACAGGTGGCCAAGGAAAAGGTGGTGTGGGTACTGAGGGCAAGGGCGGCGACGATGACTTTGTTCATGCCCCTGCCACTGATATGTGGAAACAAAAGAAAGAAACTGAGCTGCGTGAAAAACTTCAGGCCAGCAGAGAAAAAAGACAAATTACAAAAAAGTTAGCAAAGGTAATGAATGACGATATAAATGGTTTTGTCTGAATTTTTATATTTAAAAGATCATATAAAACAATGTAGTCTCACGCTTTGCTAAAGTTATATAGTCACTTGGGGTAAAAAAAAACAATGTCATCACACCTAAAGTATATATAATTTTTTTTTAATTTCTTTTACAGGTAAAAAATACATTCTTGGCCTAACTAATAAGCCCTCAACCATTTTAATTTTTTTTCTCTGAGTAAAGTTATGCTGGTTTAAACAACAGTTGTTAAATTCGTATCTTAAAAAGGTTTGTAAGACCATTAGAAACGTTTGTGTAATTTCTATACAACCAAGTTTATGGCAATGGCGTTTTGTTCTGTGTTGTGTCATAACATTGATCTATTAAAGCAAAAAATACCTTACTTTCCTAGTTGTTTTAGTTTTTTTACCCCGATCGATTCTATGGTAACGATCGATTCTATTTTTACCCCATAATTTTATTTTGTAATTTTTAGGTTTAAAAAGTAAACTAAATATGCTAAGCCAATATGTACCAATACCAAAGCTACATAATGAGGCTTATTTGTAGACCATGAGCTAAAAACACTAAGGTAGACAACTAACAGGCTTGTACTTTGGGTAAAATAACCAAACTTTTTAGTTTTATTCAGAAAATTTAAAGCTATACACCAAAATGAAAGAATACCAGGTAACATTAGTGCCAAAAGAAAGTGAAACATTTGAAGAAATTAATCAGTCATGAATAGGGACTTGAAATTTTATTCTGATACCGATCCCCGATATTTTCAACAAAGTGTATCATGATCCAAATCAATACCACATGAAGGTAATATTATGCTCAAACAGGCAAAATAGACTAAATTGAAACTTCTAGGGTTATTCTCTTCAGGTCAATTGATCAAAATTTCCTTAACAGTAGGAAAGTAATTAGCTTGAGATGTTAAACTTCTATAAATTTACCTTAGTAGAAAAAGTAGAAAATTTATTTTTAGTAAACATAACAAGTGGCCCAGAACCTAAACAAGTGCAGATCACAGAGGTAGAGTTGAGCAATTATTTTAGACTTGTCCTATAACATAGGGGAAAGATATGAATGTTTTTTGTAATGATGAGGATGAAATAAAGGCAACTTAGCAATTTTTCTTTTAAGAAAAAGCTAATAATTCCAGGTTGTCCTCGGACTGGCCCACAAATCTAAAAACTCATGTTGTTGAGGTAATTTACTTCTTCTGGGACCTAGAAATACAACTGATGACCAGTGCTAACTGTTGAAAGGCACAGTTTTAATTTACCAGGGAGAAATTAGTTGCTAAAAATATTTTAAACAGGTGCAAATTTGGGGTACCATAATGTAATCATAAAAAATGTTTTTTTTTTTACTTAAATTCTCTTTCCATTAAAGGTATTCACACCCGATCCGTCAGAAATCAGTGCATATCTAAGCAAAAAGGTCTATGACAATCAGCGCATCCTAAGGCAGAAAAGTCTAGACTTTTAGACCTTGAGGTCTTGGACAATGCACTAATTTGCATTAACAAATGTGCATAAGAAGATTAAGTTTAACAATACTTGACCCAACCAAACCCAAACGCTAACCAGCGCCCTAACCCAAATAATGTGCGATAATTTAATAATTATAACGCTTCAGGCCCCAATACCTCAATTTGTGACGTAATAATCTTAAATACAATGGACGAGAAACCATCCGAGTTTGGGCTTTTTTCCCCAGCATTTAAAGAATTATTAAAATAACGCACATTATTTGGGTTAGGATTCGGGTTAGCGTTAGGGTTTAGGTGGGTCAAGTGTTATTAATCCTATCTCATACTTTTTGTTATCTTTTCTGAACTTTTAATGAATATTTTTAATTTATCTACGCCGGGAGTTTACCTAAAGGTCCAAATCAGTGCATTGCCAGGACCTCAAGGTCTAAAAGTCTAGACTTTTCTGCCATTGGATGCCCTGATTGTCGTAGACCTTTTTGCTTAGAAATGCACTGATTTCTAACGGATCGGGTGGTATTCATGAAATTTGTGTGTTGTTGTGGCTTTGAAAGAGCATTTTTGGTCTATTTACTTCAAATAAAGTCAAACCTGCTTCTATAAATTATTATAAATGGTCCTAATGTACACTTGTTTTGTTTACCCCGGCATTGTTTTTTTTTGCCCTTTCATCAGGGTAAAAAAAATTTTTTTATTTTATAATAAAATTAAAAATCCTTTATGTGGTTGGAAAGGTAGAACCCATAAGCTCAATAAGAATGAAAAATTACATTTCTGTTGCGAAAAACAAAAGTTAGGCAGACAAGTTAGCTAAAATTGTTTGTTTTTTACCCCGCTTGACTATATGGGGTTATAAATAAAAATATTTTCGTGAAGTTTGGAGGTTTTGTAATAAGTTTAATAATAATTCACTATTAGAATAATGCAAGGTCATTGCAAAATTTAATTCATGATTTTTTTGGCAGTTTTCTACAATACTGACTGATTTTATAACAGGTCAAAACCCTTGGTGAAGAAACTGAAGGAGAAAGTGCTGCGTCTTGGGTCAGCAAGAGCCGAAAGCAAGCAGCGGCAACCAAGCGGGAAATGGCTCTAACAGCTGCGGGTGAAGAATTCGGTCTTGGTGCCTTGATGGAACACGAAATTCAACCTAAAAAGAAGAAAAACCAAAAGACGTACAGTGAAAGAGATTTGAAGGTTTATTTTATTAGGTCCAATAAGTAAATGTGATATGCATAGTACATGATTTCATATTGCTAAGACTGATGATTCATTTGATTGTAGGGTATGAATGTTGAGCACTCACTTGACAGTTTTGTCGATGGAAAAAGTGCAATCCTTGTGATTAAAGACAAGGACATACTTGCAAGTGATGATGAGGATGTTCTGCACAGTGTTAACATTGATGACAGTGAAAAAGCAAAGAAAAACTTGGACATAAAGAGAAGAGGAACAGGATATAAGTGAGTTGCAAACCAAAGTTCCCAAGATTCTACTCTAAATGGATATTTAACAATGAGGTTTTATATAACTCATGTTAATCTATATATAATATCCAGAACAAGTTTAGCACAAAACTTTTTGTCGTTGTAAGCAAGCTAAAACATAGATTTTCACAAAGTAAATTTGACAGTGCTCAATATAACTTGGCATCTAAATAATAAACCCTTTCTGAAAGCTATCAGTTTTTTTCAATTATATAAATGCCTTTGAAGTATTTTCATAAAATTTTTGTACTGTGCAGTGTGCAACACTAGGTATATATCTATTATGACTTTTTTCTGGTTTAACTCAGGGCTTATGAGGAAGAAGAAGTTGACGAAATGGGATTCTTTAAGGCTAAGTCAACTTTAGGCAAATATGATGAAGAAATTGAAGGGGAAAAAATAAATAGATTCACTATTGGAGATAAGGGTTTTGTTGACACATCTTGGGAGAAACAAAAGATTGAAATGAAACAAGTTGGTGAATGTTTTCAGTGTGTTAAAATTTGGAAATTTAAGCCTAAATTATGTTTCTATGATTAAGTTTACTAGAATGTTTTTAAGATGGATTATAAGCATACTGTTATTTAACATTGCCATGATTTTTTTAAGTAAAGAAAGAAAATCTGCAAAAAATAAGTTTATCCTAATTGGTAAACTATTTCGAAATTATTTAAATATGCATGAATTTGATTAGTTCATGACAAGTAGTAGTACTATTAGTCTTATCAACATAGTTCAATCTGTATGGATGTAATTTTAAAAATATTATGCATTTCAAAAGTTTTGTGTATTTAAGCATAAAAATAGGTTTACAAACTGTTAATCTTTTCTGCTGTAATTAAGTATTTTTATTTACATAGATACTTAGTAATTTGTATTTATTTTCAATTGCGTTCCTCAAAATTAAGCATTTTAGTTTTATCGTTGTGTAGGAGATAAGGGCCAAAGGAGAATCATTGACCTTGCCACCACTAAAAATTGCATCTGAGTACCTAACAGAGGAGGAAATGAAATTTAAAAAGAGGAAGAGAAAGGTATTACTTTTTAAATATGTGTGGTGGAAAGTTTACAATCTTTCACCCTACGACAAGTTTTTTTTTACATATCACACTTTTTATGATTCAGGTAAAAAAAGTTCGAAAAAGGGAAACTTTTAAACCTGAAGACCTTCTTCCTTTGCCTGGTGAAGTGGAACGCAATGATCATGGATCAAGGTGTGGTCCATATATAATTGTGCTTTTTTTAGAAAATATTGAAATTGCTCTACCCTTGATAACAAGGGCTAAGGTGTAGATACCTTACCTTGTTGTTCAAGGACTACATAAAATTCAATCGCGAGGTACCCATTTAGGGCTTTGCTAACACCATAAGTTATAAAGATGTATACATTGGGGTAATTCCATGTCAAAGCAACCATAAAAAAGAAAAATTTTAACCACTACACCTTGGATTTATTTTATATTTGCCACACTTGTAGAGTTTTTCAGCCAGATCATTAAAAACTTTATTTTGTCAAATTAGGTTGAGGGGTAAAAAAGTTATGTCATTTTAAAATTTGGGGTAATTTGTGCTCGGTCAACCATGAAATTCATTGATTTTTAGCTATGTAAACTTCAACATCTTGCATCTTCGTGATGGATTGAAGTTTGTGTTTGAAATAAAGTTTATTTGAAAGATAATAATTTAAGATCCTATTGGTTAGATTTTTATGACATTTGAGGCTGAAGGTAAGAGGTCATGTAGAGGTTGAGTATTTGTCTTTTTTGAGGTCAGTGAAGCGGAACCCAATTTAGAAGCGAAATATCTCAAAAGCATTGACTTAAACTTTTTGTGTAAGATGTCTCTGGAGAGCTTATTCCAAGTTCTTTTGCAAATATTTTATTTATTTTATTTTATTTTTTTTTTGGTTTTTGTAGACCACTTTTGACAGGGAATAAATTGTAGTTCGAAATGTTTAAAAATCTGTGAAACACTTTGAAAGTTGTTTCTCACATTGGAAAATTGTGCACCAGAACTAAGGAGTACTTTTAGGGGGCACAAGTAAATTTGTTATTGATTTTGGTTTTTCACGCTTTTAAGGGATAAAAACTAAAAACTCTGTTATTCCTATGTATTGTGTGTAAATTTATTGATATAACAAAGTAACTAACATATTTATAAGGATATATAATTAGAAATATAAAAAGTAGGAAATTTTAGTTAAACAATTAAACTTGAAATGTGGGACAACAGAAGGAAAATTGTTTGATTCTGTGTTTAAAGATACTTAGCAGTAAACTTGGAAATTCTTCTTGACTGATAAAATCCAATCAAAGATTTGCCTAACAGCAAATTGTTTTAACCTTAAATATCTTAAAGGTGAATAGTATGGTTTAAAAAGTTTATAATGCCAGGCACTGTAACATTTTAAAAGGTTTATAAATTTTAATTCTAATGCCAAACTATGGGCCACAACAGCTTTTGCCTGTTCAAGACCAAAACATTAAAAAAACATTTGGAGTGCAATAACCTTATAATAATAAGATCTCTGGAAAATAAAGGGGGAAAACAGAACTACAATATACATATATAGTAGCGATATACTCCTGGAAAAATATTCAATAACATGTAGTTGTTGTTATTTTAATTGCAATAATCCTAAGTTTCAAATTCCCATATTTGAACCAACCATTTTTTGTAATTTTGTCAGAACGAAAGCAAACAGTGGAAAAATACCAGGGTGGAATGAAGAAGTTGAGGTTACTAAGACAGCTTACAACGAGGCGATGGAAATTGAGGAGAACAACATCATCCATGATGACGAGGAGGTTGTGAACGAACTGCACAGAGCTCTTGAGAAAACTGTAAGTTTGGGTGCTGCTTTTTTGGCACAAAACTGTTTGGCTCAGGGGTGGGTAGCGGATGAGGTTAGAATTTGGGTAACGGTTTAAATTATATTAGAAGAGTGAGTGATAAAATAAAATAAAAATTAAAAAATAAGGGGTTTGGGTAACAGGTTCTTTGGGATTTTAAGGATTTAAGGACAGGAATAATATTTTTTTAGGTTTCTTATTTTTAGTTAAAGTTTCTTGAGATCAAAATACATTTTATAGCGAATTAGTTTTGTTAATTATTACCCTTCCTATAAAGTTTTGGATTTTTTAATTTGATTTTCTTCCTAAAAAATGCACTTGGTCATAGCCCAAGTCCTTTCTGCACAAGTAGAAAAATTTTGATTCAGAAAATTTTAAATAGTAGCTAGCCTAAGCTTATTTCTCGTTATAACATATTACCAATTAATATTCCTGCATTACTTGTAGAGAAGAGCAAAACAAAAACAAAGTGACCAGACTGAAGACAGTGGCGCACAAAAAGTTCTGCAGCACCTTGAAGCGCTATCAAAAATTGAAGTGAAGAAACCTCAAGAGCAATATGCAAACACGCTCTTTCTAAACTCAACTGATGAGTTTTGTAGACAACTTGGTATTAACATTTTTATGAAACCCAATTTTAATTGTACACCTAGTACAGGGGTTACCAACCTTTTTCACACCGTGGCCCCCTTTAAAAATTTTGAGAAATCAATGGCCCCCTTGTTTTTTCAACCTTTTCAAAAAATGTTTTATACAGTAACCGCGTATTTGAAAAAAAAATGATATACATACAACACACAATGAACATATTATTTTTCAATTTTTTCAAGGCCCCCTTGAAAAAGGCTTATGTCACCCTAGGGGGCCATGGCCTACAGGTTTGGAACCCCTGCCCTAATGAAACTTATCTTTGTTACTTTTCCAAACCTTGTTAATAAAAATAAGTTACCAATTGGTTAGCTAAGCTTATATCTTTCAGGGAATCCCATAAGGGCAAACACAATCACTCAGGAGGAAGACATGGATCTGGAGTCCGACCACAATGAGGAGATGGAAGAGGAAGCTTCGACCTGGAACTCTGTCGTTCCCGGAAAAGAACCAGAAGTTGTTGAAAAAGAAACTAATTCTGATACCGAGGGTGAGTACGCATTTGAACATTATTTCGTACAATGCTGTGTTAACGGTATTATTGGCCTTTTTAGGTTTGCATTACGTCACATTAAAATTTGCCTTTAAGTTAGTCTATTGCACTTATCCCCATTGTTACGTCATAGCGTGACGGTAGAACATAAATAACTCCAGTTGTTAATTGCTTTACATAAGTGTACAATTTTAGGGGTTTGTAACCAAGTTGTTTCTTATAAAAAACAATGTGGCCCGCGTCAACGTTTTATATACGTGTTTGAGTTTGACCGCCATCGCAATGTTTTGCTCATTCCTGAATCCTGGTATATGGGAACTGTATAGTCCAGTGATCTTCAACCGGTGTGCAGGTTGTGCATCACAAACTTTTAATAGACAATGTGCAACAACAAAACAGTCATTAAATAGTCTCTTTCTTATTTTCTCAAGTTTGTTTGAATATTGTTTTATGTCATGCAATAGTACTAGCAAGCAGATTGCAGCCATATCGAACTCTCATCGACAGTGTGTAAAATTTTGGCAGCTCCAACTTTTGAAGAGCACTGCTGTATACCATTATTCCTAAGCTTTGTGTCACTATTGTGTGGTTTAAATTACTCCGTAAAAGCTGCATTAAACCTTGTTTGTCCTAATTCAACAAAGCCTCTTATTTAAACTTCAAAAATATTATCTTTTTTTCAGACCACGCTCCTATAGAAGCCGAGCCTCTTGCCGGTGGAGGCCTTATGGGGGCCTTGAAGCTGGCACAACGAAAGGGATATTTAACTGTAAGACAATATTTTGATGCCTTAAAGATATTTTCTCGCATACTAAAATATTTTTTTGAATTTATAGGAGGAACAGAAAAAAGGCAACACTATTGTGACAACCAACACAAACAGCAGTCTTTACTCGAAGAACTATGCTATCGAAGACAAAAATGCTGTAGACTATTTGGACAAATATGCCAATGAAAAGTACACCAAGGACCGGTCACGCTACGACAGAGGTCAATACATTTTTTTTTACTTTCATAATCCCTTTCCTCTATTATAAATTTGTGTTTTGTATTTTGTGTAGGCATGGTTACTGACTTTTCCGAGAAGTCTGACTACAAGCCGAATATTGCAATTGAGTATGTTGACGACCGTGGTAAAAACTTAAGCGCAAAAGAAGCCTTTCGCAAACTCTCGCATCGCTTCCACGGCAAAGGTTCAGGAAAGAGCAAACTGGAGAAGCGAATGAAAAAATCACGAGAACTTGAAACAATGAAACATATGAGCTCTACTGATACACCACTAAACACTGTCGCAATGATGAAAGAAAAGCTTCGTTCAGAATCAAGTCCCTATATTGTGCTAAGTGGAGCAGGAAAAACCTTAATGGCAGGAGGTGGTTCATTAGCAAAATCAAAATAAAATACGTTTTGGGAAAGATGATATTGGTTGCCATACTCGTTCTGTGGTACTGGTACACAACACATATTGAAGAATGTGAAAGTGTATTTGCACTGCCGAGAAATTGAATAAACAATATTTAAAAATCCATTTTACAAATAAATTTTAGCTGCTAGTTGTTATTTTTCAATAGAAGTTGCTATTGCACTCAAAACAGCACACACTCATAGCAGCGTGTCGCAAAACATTTTTACCTCACCTGTCTACCTACGAAAATGTAGTGGTACATCTGTCGAGATAGCCTAAGCAAGCATGAAATCAGTCAAAAAAAAGTCTACATTAAAGTTTAGCGTAGTAGTTTTAAATTAAAACACACAGATAAAAATAAATTGAATTCATCAAAATCTCACACTTTTTGTTAAACTGAATTTTCAGGCAATCAAAATATAATACCGGTACAGAGTTTTTTAAATAATTTTCCTGTTCGCTCTCTATATTGACAAATATTTTAATTCAACAGAAAAATTAGGCCAGCTCAATTAAAAAGTCTGATTTATATGGTTCCACGAAACTACATGTATTTCAAGTATAGGATTTAGCACTCGCCTGCTCGCTGATGCGAATGCAATTTGATTAGGTCAAATGTCGATTGACCCCCTCAATCGATTGGCATGTGCGTAAGCAAAACTGGGTTGTTTTATTAGATTAAATGGTCTAAGTTTACAAAAAAATATGGTAATGGCCAATGACCCTGGTCAATTTTAGCGTAAATTGCTACACATAGACAAGCGCCAATGCACATAATAAATGTTCTACGCATTCAATAGACCGGTCAATAAAAAACGGTCAAATTTGTGGATAGAAGGACAATTTGGTATAACGAACTTTGCAGACGGGTGTGCCAAATTTTGTCTGAGTGGCGATTGGGAGACAGTTGCCATCGCAAACACGTAGGAATGACCATAGACTACTTTGGTTAATAAGAATGTTTAGCTTTCAGTAAACTTGCTGTATTTTGAGTTTGGGGTGCTTTATTATTTAATCAATTGAGATGAACGAACCGTTGGGTATTCTACACTTTCACTGATGTACAGGAGTTTCTCAATCACAATCTGTTGAAAACCACTGAACTAATACTTCCATCTTAATTGTATTCAAATAATAGCTCTGGTGTCTTAGAAATTGGTTTATTTTCAACAAGTGATGTAAAAACGTTTTTGATTTGAAACTTCAAGATGTACGCCATTGAATGCGATCCTCCATCAACTTTAGCTTATTCTGTAAAACAATATCTCAGTACACTTGGGATATAAATTACACAATTAAAAATTTTAAACTTAAGTTATTCAACTTTGTTAGCTCAACTGTATGTGATTACATTGGGTCAGCAAGACACATATTTTTTTAATTAGATGTTGATATTGTGCAATACACTCTGTAGCTAATATTTAATTGCAAAATTTCTATTTTAGTGATATGTCATGCTAGATGTCAATTGCAGGGTTTTAAATTGAAGAAAATATTTACAAAAAAAAGTTTGGATACCACCAAAGCATTGATTTGAAGATTTTCAACTATACCACACCTCTACCAACATGTATATTATTATAGCAGTTGAATGAGTGTGAAATAAGAAGTCCATCTGATGAGTTAAATTCCCTGAATTAACAGTATATTTTGCTCCTTTTGGGTGAATCATTAGCATGAGAGCACTATAGGCTTGGAAAAATGTTTAGGGTGCAAAGTTGTTTCCGAACTATACATTGTCAATTTAAACATAAATAACAAATCTTTCCCGCTATTTTTTAGTATCTCCTTAAATGTATTTTAACTGAACTTTAGTTGCACATGTACAAACAACTAAGTTTTTTGTGGGACTCCATTGATTTGGTACGTAGAAAGTAACACAAAAAATAGTCTACAAATACTGCAACACACATTATTTGGGTGCGGATTTGGGCAGGTCTTAAGTATTATTGTTAATAAATAAGACCCACCTACACCCAAACACAAACCGACACCTTAACCCAGTGGTTCTCAACCTGGGTCGCAAGGGGTTGTCTGGGGGGTCGCCGGGTAGTATTTGATAAAAAAAAATTCATAAGAAATAAGCAATGTGAACCAAAAGTTTAGCAGTATAGAATGAAGCAACCGCCAGTCTAACATTTGTCTTTGTGTGGCTTTTGCTGCAGTGAACCTGTCGCGTTTATGACATCACCATTACAAAATTTGGTCCAAAAATGATAAATCTTCCTAATTTTAACTGCTGTGTCCGACGGGTTTTAGATTATTAGGACAGTAAGCTTTCTGTTCTAATTTGGCCGAATTTATTTGCAACATTGTGGGATGAAGTAAAACCACGGGCTCAAGAGGCCTCCAAAATTGTTTATACCAACTTTACTAACGTAAATCAAGAATTTTTCGCGCTTCGTGCAATTTTGATGCGTATTTCCACAATAATTCTGTGCAGCATAAAAGCGTCAGGTGAAGTATAGGGCGCTTTAGTTCCAAATTGCAATTCAGGCCAACTTACAATAAAATTTGTGCAAGGTTTACGATAGGTTACAGGGAAAGTATTTCTACTTGGCAGGGCATCATAACTTTTTACATAGCCTTTCTAAAACATTTGTGTTGCAGTTTTGGCAAAAGGAAATAGAATTTACAGAAAGCTTTATTATTGGACTACCGTTAATGACTAACTGTTTTGTAAATTTGTATGGTATTTTGGCTGTTCACTAAGAACAATTACCTCCATTGATTTCCATTAGTCTCGCACTAGGTACATGCTAAATTATTTTTTGACCTAAAATATCTGAATTTCACACCAACAGTGTCCTAATATTTAATCCAGCATCTGACAACCCTGGCTCAAACCATAACTTTAGCTTGTTGTGCAATGTACATAGCACATTTCAGCCAAATTTTGATACAATCCTAGATTCATTGTCTAGATTTTTTTCCGTTTCGAATTTTGCCATACTCAGGTTTATGTATCACTAGGCCTACAATATGTCCTCTTTTCTCAAGAAAAGTGAATGGTCCTCCGAGGCCGCTTAAAAATGCCTTAGTGTCCTCTTTTTTCGCATTTCGAGTTAGTTGCTTATACTTTCAACAAAACTTTTAAAAAATACTGTCTTGTGGTTGTGTATAATTTCAATGACATTTCGTGTGAACAATTTTACGATCTGGTTAAAAATGATCATTCCTTATTTGCAAAAGTTAAGGGAACCGCAAAGTATTCATGGGCTGAATCTGAAAAATAAATTTGACTTGTTGTTTTTGTGTCTGTTTTTGTAACTATTGCGTGCAACTACCAAAAAAATGTAAAATATTAACAAACTCAAACGTAACAATTCTACTTCCGTTTTACTTGCCAACAAAAAAATGTCCTCTTTTGGGTGCTGAAAATATGGTAGCCATATGTATCACACACTTAATAATTGGGGGGTCGCGAAAGTTATCGAAAACTTAAGAGGTCGCGAGAACAAAAAGGTTGAGAACCACTGCCCTAACCCAAATAATGTACGTTGCTGTATGCAGCATTTGTAGACCATTTTTTGCGTAACTTTCTACCCTTCAAACAGAAAAGGGAAAAAATGTTCATGGCATCCCCCCAATAAAGTGGTTTTGGGCAATATTACATGCCAAAGATCTTTCAAAATAGCCTCTTCGTTACCTTTAAATGCTCCTTGTGGCTTTCCATCTTCCCATTTTCTATAAATGACACTTTTAAGTGCACGGCGTTTAGCAGCTTCCTGGAACTCTGGTTTAAGTACATTTCTCACAGCTTGAGCGCATATTTGAGAATAACGAATGTACCTGAAGTATATAAAAATACATTAGGTAGCACTAACCCTGATTGCATTCCACTGCCTTTCCGCCAGAGATCTTTGGCGTGGAATGCTTGCCCAAAACTACGCCAGTGACGTCATTTGGCGTGAAACATCGCCGGCCTGGTAAATTAACTAAGAAAAATAGCCGTTTTTGGCGTATATATTGTCCTATTTTGGCGTAGGATTTCAGCCAAAACAAATTTGGGCGTAAATCTTTGGCGGCCACAAATTATGGAATGCAGTCAGGGCACTAACAGTACATAAACAGGAACTTTTTAAGTTAAATGTTCATAAAACACACAACTTACGTTAGGCCAGCTTGACGCCACGGAGCAACCATTATATAGTTTTATTTACAAAAACCCTAATAAACCTGAAAAAACCTAGAAAGTTACATGATCGCCTAAAAATTACTAATTACAGATTTTTTAAGTGTAGGACACCATGACCGCAAATAGCAATATATCTAGTGAACATAAATCCTATACTAAAGAGTTTAAATCCTGACCAGTGACCACCACAAAGACATCAAAAGTAGTGATAATAATACTCCGTGATTTAACTTAAATGTACAAAAAAATCAATTAAACGACTGGTGCCTGGACACGATTGTTTCCATTTTTTTTTAACTTTGAAAATTTATAGAACATCTCACGATTTTGCGTATCACTCTGACCTTTTTGATCTTACAAAAAAAAAGTACAAAAAACAAAAAGTCCAAATAAAATGGTAGAAGGACTTTACTTTGGAAAATGAGTTTCGCCTTGTTAAAAATTAATTTTACGCTGACTGCGCGGTAAGTGGCAAACATAGCTAAAAGTACGAAAAAAGAAAAACATTAAAAATGTAAATTTTTCACTTCAGGATAAAAAACACTGATCTCTATGAAACTTTCATAGAGATCAGTGATAAAAAATAGAATTAAAACGAAATAATAGTTTAGTCACAAAGTATTTCAAATTTTGTTTCGCGTATGATATAGACCAGTGCTTTTCAACCGGGTGTATCGTACACCCCAGGGTGTGCCATATTTTTTAAAGAGTGTACCACTTTGATGAGGTGTACAGGGGTGTACCAGATAACGCATGACAATAGGCCGATGACTAGCTATAAGAGTTGTGTTACTTTACTGAACATTGTGAGGTAATATTCCTATTATCTTATATTAAGTGCGACCAGGTTGACCTGGAGTAACCTGTTGTTTTGACGTGACTTAATGGCTATTCGACATAAACGACGTAAACGATGTTACGCATTTGCAGTTATTGCTGTACAAGTTTAAGGTTTACCAGCACAAAAAGTAAAGGATATCTGAATTAAACGTTTGTGACATACTAGTTAGAGCAAAATATGGTTGCAGCGATGCCTTGAAGCAATTTCAAAAGCCAGCAACTGAATGTTTGTGGTGCGAGTCAAAAACCAAAGCACACCGCGGGCCACATATTTTGGTTTCGCGGGCCGCATCTGGAAGAGTAACTTATGCTACTTAACGAGTGAACGTATTGGACTACGATCATATTTGCTTAAAAAGTCAGAGTTTGAACAGTTGAAAAACTGTACGAAATTTTCACCTGATCCGTTAGAAATTAGTGCAGTTCTAAGCAAAAAGGTCTACGGCAAGTAGGTTATCCAAAGGATAAAAAAATCTGACTTTTAGACCCCGAGTTTGGTCTTTTTCCCAGCGTTCAAATTAAATGAATTTACATATTATTTGGGTTAGGATTCGGGTTAGCGTTTTGAGTTTACCTAAAAGTTCAATTAGTGCAGGGGTCGGCAACACATGGCACGCGTGACAAAAGTGGCACGCGAGTTGATTTTTCAGGGCATGCCAAATGACTTAACGCGCTCGCTATATCACCTTAAAAAAATGCAACCATTACATCACTATCACGTCATTAACATTATTATTACATGACTAACACTAGCGCTAACTAAACTGTTGCGCACATTTCTAGTTCGATCTACAGTGTTTGTGTCACAAATTAGTGTCTTAAATCTTGTATTTAATATTATTCTTTTGTGGGCGTTATACTTGTTGTCGTCTACGACTAACCGTTTGTATTAAGTCGCAATGCCCTAAAATTGGCGCGATGTTTACTGCGGTAAAGCAGGGCATTCTACATTAAAGTACGCACGTGTGTTTTGGTGTGCATGAGAAGCCTAGCTTAAAGCGAAACTGTTAGTTAACACTTCTAGGTAGGTACGGGCTGAAAAACGTTGAAGTGTATTCCAAAATAGCGGGCACAGTATTGTGTTCGTGACAGTTTGTTTTTTTCAGCAGGGTTAAGGTATCTTTACAGAATTTAACTTATGAAATTAGGTTTAATGGCGTCTCCCAAGATACGTAATTTAGATGTCAGATCATAGCAGGGTTGCGGAGTCGGACTCGGGACTCGAGTAAGACTATAGGTAAAACTACCCCAGCCCGACATGTGCGCATGCGCTTAACCAAATTTCGAAACTATTTTCCATGAGCCCTACGAAGGATTGTGGCCCTGGTTGCCAGTACAAAACCAAACATAGAAAAATGTTTGGCACGCGAGTTGTTGATATTTTGAAATTATTCATAATTTGGCAGACTGTATACGAAAGGTTGCCGACCCCTGAATTAGTGCATTGCCACGACCCCAAAGTCTAAAAGTCAGACATTTATGCCCATGGATGCCTTAATTGTCGTAGACCTTCTTACTTCGAACTACACTAATTTCTAACAGATCTGGTGGAATTTTGGCTATCGCTTCTTAACATTCATAAATACTGAAATCTCAATGAAAAAGCGATTTTAATCCTTGTTCGTATCCCCACAACATACCTTTACGGGCAAAGATTTTCTGCTCTTGTTGAAATTAAAACCAAAAATAATTCTAAAAGAAAATTCTATGTTTATAATTCTATGCTTACACAACTGACTGAAAAAGATTCAACAGCAACGCTTGCATTAAATGCCTGAAATTTTGTAATTGTATAAAGATCTTCTACGGATTTTTTATACCTGCAGTATCCTTATTCCGATTAGGATTAGTACAGATTCGGTGTATTGCGTGGACTGGGGTGTATGAGTTTTGAGTAAACGTAAAAAGGGTGTACCATTCCGAAAAAGGTTGACAAGCACTGATATAGACCTGTCCTTAACTTGCATTAATGCGAAATTGTACTTCTTACTTTTCAAACGTACCACCTAACGTTCAGTTAAAATGTGCGTTTTTCTGAATTTTTTTTATTCAGACGTAGGCTCGATGTACCTTGGATAACACAAAATACGGAATACATGATATAATAATATTTATAAAAATGATTTTAGCAAAACTTTCTTTGATCCAAACTGAATGACTCTTTCATTTCGTGGGGCCCATAGCTCTAATCGAAAAGACTACTTTTTATGTTAATTTTGTACCGTACTGAAAATACATTATTTTTGTACCGGTAACATTCAGTCACATGAATATATTGCTAACTGTAAAACTTCACTAAAACGGAATAAAACACGAAATATTTACATGGACAAAGTTTAAACAAAAAAGTTTCGGAAAAAGCTATATTGTTTGCTAACCCCGGATCCGCCTTGCTATCCACAGCAAGCAGTGCGTATTGCTAAAAATAATTACACAAAGAGTGCAGAGCTTTTTTCTTTTTATTGCGAAAAGAACGACAAATCCCAATAAAAAGCTATTGGTCTTCCGGCACAAGCTTAAAAAGGTAAGAGCCAATTAAAAGAAATTTTTATGAAGGTGCAAATCATAGCGTGATGTTTGTTTGGGCAATTAGACATTGTATTAGAATATATTCGATGGTTCATGAATTATAAGCCATCGCTAGGATTTGAAATGTGAATTGTTCTGTTTATTAAAAAAAATGCTTTAGCCTATATGTATTGGTTCGACTTTGATCGGACCAATTTTGCCTCTACTATAGGCTACTTCGTGATTCTTTTTGTTCGCAGGGCACATACAACCATGTTCGACAACAAACGTTTAGTTTATCTGACTTTACTGTTTTGTTTTCTATTTCCTTGGAAAAGAGTAGCGGAAGCATCAGCTGATTCTGTTATTCTTGAAGACAACGCCTACCGTGGTATTGTAATAGCTATTAATCCTGCGATTCCCGAAAACTTTACTCTGCTTAATGAACTAAGGGTAAGCGACAAATTGCGCAAAGCATTTATTTTTTAAAGCAGCAAAGCAGTTTTGACGAAGTAAGTGTTAGTAAAGACAAGCTTTTCAAAGGTAAAATAAATCAGTGTACCGTAAGCTATATCACTTCTGTAGACATTTATTAAGCTTACGGAATTTTAAGTCACTGTAAACTAAGGTGAACTCTGTAGCATTTCAGTCGGTTTCTTTAGGTTGTGAATATATTTAAAAAAGTAATATTTATTGGGCAATTCCCCTTTTAAACAGTTTCTATTATAACTTGCTGTTTTGAAATAATGTTAAAAATAAGTGGTTTGTTAACAATGATCTGTTTTACACTCAGGCTCTATGGACAGAAGCTTCGTCGGTTTTGTTTAAGGCCACCAAAAAACGGGCATACTTTGCTCAAATCACCTTTTTGGTGCCAAAAAGTTGGAATCTTACGACATCTGAGAGAGCGGTTCAGGAAACCTATGACCAGGTTTAATAGTAGGCATTCGACGCAATATTTTCCTGCCAAAGCCAATTGCTCAGTGACGAACTTTCGATTTGAAAAGCTAGTACCTCATTCGTGCTTTATATCACGTTTGCTTTTGCCGAGTTTGAATTTATTTTACTTACACAAACCGCTGTACAAGCCCACTAAGTCATACCACTAGTAGACGAATGGTTCTTTGCGCCTGATAATAGAAAATAATGTAAATAATTGAAAATATATTTTTTTTAATTCGGTAACATGGAATGTTGTTTAAAGCAACTCAGTAAACATAAAAGCATCATGGGGTAATACTTTTAAAACTCATTTTTTACTATTAATTCGGGAAAAATGGGGGTTAAGCCTGCTGTATGTTCATTTCTTCTGTTAAATTGCTATATCCCACTGCCCATTTTAATTGGAATAATAGTATCCTGGTGGTATTGTTTAAGGCCACCAAAAACGGGCATACTTTGCTCAAATCTCCTTTTTGTTGCCAAAAAGTTGGAATCTTACGACATCTGAGAGAGCGGTTCAGGAAACCTATGATCAGGTTCAACAGTAGGCTTTCGACCAAATAGTTTCCTGCCAAAGCCAATTGCTCAGTGACGAACTTTCGATTTGAAAAGCTAGTACCTCATTCGTGTTTTATATCACGTTTGCTTTTGCCGAGTTTGTATTTATTTTACTTACACAAACCGCTGTACAAGCCCACTAAGTCATACCACTAGTAGACGAATGGTTCTTTGCGCCTGATAATAGAAAATAATGTAAATAATTGAAAATATATTTTTTTTAATTCTGTAACATGGAATGTTGTTTAAAGCAACTCAGTAAACATAAAAGCATCATGGGGTAATACTTTTAAAACTCAGTTTTTACTATTAATTTGGGGAAAATGGGGGGTTAAGCCTGCTGTATGTTCATTTCTTCTGTTAAATTGCTATAGCCTACTGCCCAATTTAATTGGAATAATAGTATCCTGGTGGAATATCTACCTGTGAAGCTACTATAGGGTAGGCCTATACCTGGTTTGCAATTATTATTTTCTTAAAGCGGTCCATTGTTTACCAGGCGGATGTTTTGGTGACGTTGCCAGATCCCGTTCATCGCAACGGGCCTTACACAGTACAGACCGGGCAATGTGGTGACCCAGGCACTCACATCTTTCTCACCCCGGAGTACATCGTCAATGAAGCGTTCGTCGAAGATTTTGGACCTAAAGGTAGAGATTTGACAATTGGTTTTAAATGTAGTCCAATTGGACACATATATATAGTTTTGAGATAAACCTTTCAGGCTCTGTTGTACATTAACTTTGCATGATGTTCAGTACAACCTAATGTGCGTGTGTTCACCGCCAATTGGTTCTTAGGCAAAACGATCGTCCACGAGTGGGCTCATTTGCGATGGGGAGTTTTCGATGAAGTTTCTCGAAACCCAAATGACATGTTCTATTTGGGTAGCAGAGGAAAAGTGGAAGCAACTCGGTAACATCGCATACTGTCTCCTTTAGTTTGTATTTTCTTGAAAAATAATAATTAAAGGTTAGGTGGTCTGATTCAAATTAATTGTTTATGATGAATTTTTTAATGCAAATTCGTGTTTTCTGTAGTAATTTGTATGACGTTTATTAAGCCATTAGGAAAAATGTTCATAAATGTGGACCCATTTACGTCTTTTCTATATATAGATGTCCGTTAGCACTAGAAGGCGAGAATTTGCAAGTAGATTTTTCCGATGGATCTGTTGAGGAATGTGAGTATAACAGCGAAACTGGACTTCCAATGAATGCCACCAAATGCCAGTTTATACCTTACTACGACGAAACGCCAGGACTGACTACTTCCCTGATGTCCCACCATAATTTGGAATATGTGGGTATATGTTGTTTAAAAAGGAATAGCAAAATATTAAAAGGCTATTTAGCACGACTAAACACAGTTATAAAATATAGATGTCATAATATATTCGGTATAGAAGGACAAAGGCGTTATCTATATTTAGTTGTACGTTATTGATTAAATTATAAATACTCTATAACAGTGGTTCTAAACCTTTGTTGGCTTGCGGCACCCTACAGAAATTAAAAATAGTTCGCAGCACCCTTGCTCGTATTGGTGCTGAGGCTAACTGTAAGTTTACAATAAAGGATGTTGAAACAGCACATTAACTGTGCAGCGAGGTTGAAAATACCTTTTTATTTTTGGCACTTTTATTGTACACACAAAAATTGTATCAATAAGCTTACCAATAGAGCAACAAAATGAAATCCTATAGAATTTTAAATATCTCTCGGCAGTCTTTAGCGTTAAAACGAAGAAGAACGCGACCAAAAACCTCAAATCCGATTTGATAGCAGCAGCTTTATGTTTTAAAATAACTTGTTCCACTAAAATATAACAAAACACCCGCAAACCGAAATCCATGCCTTTATTTGGTGCACTGTAAGAAAGTCGACCGCAACTTTTATCAGGTGAACTTCTTCTGCCACAACAACGGCAGCGACCCGCTGAACGTGCATAACACCGAGGCTCCGAACGACCAGAACCGACTGTGCAGTCAGCGCAGCACTTGGGAAGTGATCCTCGACTCGGAGGACTTTGCCAACGACAAGAACCCCCCTAACCCGAACATCAACGTCCTGGAGCCTGTGTTTCGAGTCGTGAAGCCTTTCGATTTCCGTAGATTTGTCCTGGTCCTGGATGTTTCCGGTAGCATGAGAGGGGTCAGTAGCACGAGCTGTAGTTTTTTAATTTTCTGGTCCCTCAACATGTGACGTTTTTTGGTCCCTTAACATGTCCCACACGTAATATACGGTAAATTGCTTCTTAACAAACTTTTTAATATTATTTAGTTTAGATTAAAATTGTGACAAACTCCATGGTTAATTGGTTATTTTAGTGGAAAACTATGATGATAAAAGGTCGTTCACGTTAGATTTCACAAACTTTTTTTTTCTTTTGTGAAGTTAAAAGGGTCGTATATCAACTTTACCTGAAAAGAAAGGCATATGTAGAGCAGACTTATATTGAAGTGACTTTAAAATGTAATATTACAGTTGCAATTTTAAACCATAACAAAATATTTTGCTTTGAGCCGTAAACATATATGCGTGTTTATTTGCTATATAATTGAATCTCACAAACTTTCTCTTTTATTATTATTAGATATAATTGCGTGCTAATAAAAAACAAAATCAGAAAAAAAAAATCTATGCGTTTTTTTGTGTTTTTTTCAACAGTGTACAATAATTATTAAAACTTGGTGCTAACAACGTAAAATGAAATCATTACCACACACATTTCGGGAAAAATATCCTTCGGTAGCAATTAACACTTATATATCAGTATTACCTTGTTTAATATAGTTCAAAAGCAGGGGCTGACTATTGAATTCGAACTAACCAACCACGCGAAGCAAAACAACTGCAATGGGCGTTAACTTGTTAATGATCTGTATACGAAAGACAACAAATAGTTTGGTTTTTGAAGATAATGATTTTGATAGTACCGATACAAATGTTTTTGAAGATAATTTGCTGAAAAAAATAAACTGAAATTCGGCATCAAGCCTCACCTTACTAATCGGCAACCAGCCTTTCGGTGTTTTATATAGTTGAACCTCTTTTGGGCAGGACCGGATGGTTCAGATGCGTCAGGTGGTGGGCACCTTTTTGCGCCAATTTATTGCCGCAGGAGATCACGTCGGTATCGTACAGTTCTCCCACATGGCGAGGGTCCGCTCCGAACTGACCAGGGTAGAAACGAACGACGATCGGGAAGCGCTAATCGCTAAGGTGCCGAAGAGGGCCGGCGGCGCAACCTGCATTGGCTGCGGCATAATCTCGGCCCTGAAGGTAACTCGGTCCTTTCACAAATACGAGCTGCCCGGGTTGTACTTGTATGGGAAATGAGTCGACTGTATAGTCGTGACAAAATGATTATAAAATGTACATGCAAAACAATTAACAATTAAATGTGAAAAAAAATCCTAAAAACAATTAAATACTATTTACGATCATGTTGGATGACAAGGCCACTGTTTTATTTTCTATATATTTAGGTTATGGAAAATTCCTCGCCCGACTCCTGTGGAGAAATCATAGTGTTCACCGACGGAGAGGAAACAAGGAAGCCGAAAGTTAAAAGTGTAGCTGAAAGAGTTCTAAAAAAGGTAGAAAACCCTGAGTTTGCTTAAAAAATGTGATAACCCTAAGCTTTGTTGTGTGCAATTTTTCGCTGTAATAACATATCGAGTCAGTTTCAAAATCGAAAAATATCGCTTTGAAACATCCAAGAAACTTGTAAACTACCAAACTACTCTTTGTAAAACCTTCATTTCGTTTTGTGACCATGTACTTTAAAGAAAAACGATAATCCCTGAGCAAACTCATTTGTGATTTTCCAGAAAACGTGTTTTATTTTAAGGTTTTGAGTTTTCTGGAAGACTCTGCCAACATTCATCCAAAAATGCAAATCACCCTATATGTAATTTATATATAGTAATTAATGCTCGTCGGGAAAAGCTGCCAATCCCATGTTGTTTGAACTTAATTATGTCCTTAAAGTGTTGTAAATTATGTCCTTAAAGTGTTGCCTAACTTGTTCCCGAAGAAATGCAAAATGAACACCATCTTTTTCACCACCAATGGCAACGCTGATTTGCAAAACCTTGTCAAGATGAGCGGTGGTCGATGGTTTTTCGGCAATGTCAACGACCTGACGCCGATGATAGGCGCGTTTCGTCGACTCGCGCATGCCAACGATGGCGATGCGACTCAGGAAACCTCCGAGGTACAACTATGCGTTTAATTATTATGAATGTCCGTAATTAGTTGATTGTGAAAACTAGGTATTTTGTTTCTAAACCGGTACCCGATATTTTGGGCAAACTTTACAGACTTTCGTAACTAAGCAAGTTTGACAGCAAATTTTTTATAGGGTGCGGTATTACCCAAACTTTGCTTTAGCATTTCAAATTTCAGTTACTTTTATAGTTGCTAACTTACAATCTTCCTAAACAATAAATATTTTAAAGGAGACGGAGCGCAAACCTAAAAATGCCGATATGAGTTTGGTGTCGTTTCGATATTTATACAACCCTATAGTTTTGAAAAAGTACCTATACCCGAAACTACCAGTTGTCATCGGTAATCTAGGACAATAAAAAAATCGAAAAACTTGGCGTTTAATTGCGATTATTTCGACAACGTGAAAAAAGAGCCCCTACTGCGGGTTAATTGTCGTAAAAAGTATAAATTCGATACGCCTGCAAAATCTGCGCCAAATTTTTCGCGAATTTACTTTCTTGGCATATTCATTTTACTGACATTTTTTTATTTTCTACAGATTTTAAGATAATGTTGCAAAAAAACGACAACAGATCATGTTATATCTTTTTTTATTCTTCCGGCCTTTGCAAGATCTTTAGCAATTCGACCACCGTGAATCCCGACAAAAGTGTGGTGGGTGACGTCATCATTGATGCAACCATCGGGAACGAAACAATATTCTCCTTCACGTGGTCGTCTGGCGACGTTCCTCTTGGTAAAGTTTAATTTCTTGTAATCCGTTTCAAATGTTTAAGAAATTAAATCCAAATATCTTCAGACATCCTCATCACCGCCCCGAGTCGCTGTGTATTCGCCACAAATCCGCAGATTGCTGAAAAAACTTGTACAGGACATCCACTTGCTTCCGTCAACGTTCAAGACAAAACCGTAATCTTCCGTATTCCGGAAACTGCCTTGGTAATTTTTTCGAAACTTGTTTCGATGTGTTCCTTATTTGACTAAAATACCTTTCCCTGTTGATAGAGCAATAAGGCAAAATACTACCCAAACTAAAATACACTTTATTTACTTGATTATTTTTACAATTATGCTATTTTGCAAATCGAAAAATGATAGAAATGTTAGCTTTTCGATTTTCATTTGCATTTTCAGCCAGGTGTTTGGAGGTACGAGGTATCAGTAGCAACTGAACAAACGGTTTCCATTACCGTGTCCTCGAAACTCAAGAACTCGTCTGCGCCCCCGATTGTGGTGAAAAGCGGCATGTCAAAAAGAGACGTCAAAAGGGCGGAATGCACAGTCGTGTGGGCCAGGGTATATTGAGGGATCACACAATGAGACATAAAAAGCTACAGCAGAAAAATCTATAAAAACGTAGTATTAAATCCAACGACATATACAGCCAAATACGCAGTAATATCCAGTTCATCATAAGATTAAAATCGTCAGAATAATTATGTCGGAATTAGTGCTAAATTCATCGGAATATGACCCAAATTCATCGCAATAATTCATAAATTTATCGGAATACGTCCTAAATTCATCGAAATAAGTCCTAAATTCATCGGAATAAGGTCTGAATTCATCGGAACAATGCCTTAATGGCTAAAATAACTCCCAAACCTGTGGGTAGAGGGTATGTTACAATCGGGGGCCATTGATCTGGTATCGGCAGTTTTGGTGACTACGTTTGGGCGCCCTACTCTGACCTTGCACCGGATTTTCGGTTCTGTTTGGGGTTATTGGTGAGAAATGGTAGGGGTTAGAAAATGGGTTAGTGTTGAAATTATTTGGGAGTTAGTGATGTACTTATGGGGTGTGGTTTGGGGTTAGTTAAGTGTTGCTTAGGCCTGATTCTGACCTTTATTTAGGACTCATTCCGATCTAGACGGTACTTATACCATTATGTACTAGTCCTATTTTTGCATTATTCTGAATTGTGTTTTATTCCGACGGAGGTGTTGTTCTTATCTCGGTCTTATGGCTGGAGTCCTATATTGAGTTATATGTATATAGTCGTATAGCGCTTTCAATTTTTTTTGGCTTTTGTCTGTCACACAACGGTTTTGTTAGTACTGTATACACAGGTGACAACTAAATATATGTTTATGCTGAGTATACTTTTTACCCAGCACAAAACAAAATTTACAACAACCACGAAATCATGAAATGACAAAACATGAATTCGACTTTAGCACTTATTAGTCGCATCGTTTTAGATTACCGTTGGAGGAGTACCTTTAACTGGGGCAAAGGTCGTCGCTCAAATCGAGAAGCCAGATCGCTCGAAGGATTATGTCGAGTTGTTTGACAAGGGAGCAGGTGAGCCGTTTTCCTACAGTTTCATTGATCGAAAATTTCTTTTATTTATTAGACAACATGAATGTAATTGACACACAAGATTTATTGATTCGTGTAATCTTAGTTTCGAATAAACTAGACTATTGATTATTATGCTCGCTGAACGTAGCGCCTAAAATAGCGATTAAAGGACTTCTATTTTTTCGAATATCCTAGCTCCTGACTCCAAAAAAAATGACGGAATTTATTCAAGATGTTTCCAGGGTTACACTGTTCGAGGCAGATACAGCTTAAGGGTATGTCTCTAATGGTTGCTGCTTTAAGTTGTGCTGTACAAATTTAATTGAATGTTCTTACATATGAACACACAGGTGTCGGTGAAAGGTCAAGGAGGAAATATTGGCATAAGTCAAAAGTCAGTGGATTCACATGCTACCTTTAACCCTGGTTACATTTATAGAAACGGTAATTCATAGCAGTCTAGTTGCGATTTTGTTGATAAATACTTCATAATAAACATACATTTCCATTTAAAAAATGCCAATTTTCTATTTTTTATTTATTTTTAAAAGAAATTGAAATCCAAAACTTAAATCCCACACTAACAACTAAACCCGTATGGTAAATTGTGACTATACTCGAGGAAGAATCAACCGTAACCTATCTTTCTGCCAATTTAGGTCAAGTTAATCTTCTAGCAGGCTCGCATCACGGCTATAACTACTTTCTAACTAACCGAATAAAATATTGTATGACGTTTGGCAGGAAGCGTAACCTTAAATAAAAATGGCGAGCGAAACCGTCCACTGCCACCGAAAGAAGAAAAAGATACCGTTGACTTATCATCGATTGGAGATTTTACTAGAATTGTTACAAGTGAAGGATTTTCGTTCGACGGGTGAGAACTATTTCAAACGACCGACGTGTGTGTATCATAAGGGTCTTAAATTATGATTGTTCCGCCACTTAGGTTAATCGTGAATGAAGACGTTGATGAAACGCCCCCCAGTCAGGTTTCCGACTTGGAAGTTCAACAGAAAAATTTAAGCGACCCCATGTCAGGAGTAACCTTATTATTTTCGGCGCCAGGAAATGACTATGATTCGGGCACAGGTCAGTTTTTGCGATTAAAAGAAATAACAAATTTGTTGTTAAAATTAAAATACTAACACCCTATTTTCTTAATTTACCACTATAAATAATGCAGGTTTTAGTTTCCTTCGCTTGTCTGTGAACTTGTGTTCGTGTGCAACATCGCCATTAGTGCACAACAAAACTTAACTTTGTTTTAGTCAAATATAATGCAAGTATCTAGCAACCCCTTTATTAAATTTTGGGCTTAGGCTAAAAACTTTTTATCTTGTAGTGATGTCCTACGAAGTGCGATATTCGGTGGGCAACCGAGTTCCCTTAGCAACTAACTTTACGTCGGGAGATGCCGTAACTGACCTAGAAGTGACTAACGGTTCTCTTAGCAACCCTAAAGAGGCCGGAGAGGCCGAGGTACTACAGATTGTTACGCCAGACCTTCCGGAAAATCAAGAGGTTATCAGGTGAGCGTATAAGCTTCTTAAAATAGGTTGTTTGTCGTTGTTGTTGTTTTTTACTGTACAGACTTGGCGGTATAGTCAGAGCGTAATTAAAACGCGTTACAGTCATTTAGAAATACATAACATTCATTGGAGTGCATGTTGCACATTTGCAACAAGTCGATATTAATAAAAAAAAATCAAACACGTATTGTATAGTCTACTCTGAAACATTTATATACACATTGTCTAATCTAGATTCTGTGATTGAGCCTTTGTCCAGAAGGGCTTTATCACAGAATATATACAATGTGTATTTGAATGTCCAGTTGCTGAAAACGGACTGTTCATCCTTTTTAAATGAGGTGGTATGCACGAACAGGATGCAGCACGCAACGATGCCACGGTCGTTTGTTTGGCCAGCTCCCACTAAGTCTTTGTAGCTCAGTCGGAAGGGCGAGGGTCCCGGTGTGTCCAGGGGTTGTGAAGGCGAACTTCACCGCAGACGATAATTGTTTTTAGTTTACTAAAGGACTATAGTTGTTTTTAGTTTAAATAAAAATTGGTTCCTTGGTAAAAATGCCTTAATTTATTAACCACTTAAAGTGTCAGGGATTCCTAAACTAAGGTCCGTTAACCACTTGGGGCACGTGGTTATTTGTTTTTTAACCAGTTTCGTGTCGTAAAATTGATAAAATTCAGCTTTTAAAAAGGTTGATGCCCCCGCTACAAGTCGTTCTATGTCAAAAAGTATTTGCTTTCAATGGTTCTGTTTTTTGCTGCAGAATAGGATTCGCTGTTCGCGCAACAGACGAAGCTGGTAATATCGGTAAACCGTCAAACATCGTAGTATTGAATTTATATGTCGCCCCACCAGCAGTACCAACTCTACCACCTGAAGTACAGCTTCCAACTACTACTACTGCTGCTAGTACTACAACCGCTGCTTCAGTGTCATCGACCGTTTTAAACAAACCGAAGCACGTAACACCAAGGCGTAAGTAACAATTTTCGAAAAACTTTAGGTTATAACCTACTGCATACCTCTTACCGCAAACGAGATTTTTTTAATTTGGGAAGTGGGCGAGATGAACGCGAAAATACAAATATAAGTTTGGCGCACAGCTACAGTTTGAAGCGACAAAATAACTCAGCTGTACTTTACCTATAGAAAATTTGCTTATAGTATTTTCGCCATAGTATATTGGATAAAGCAGTGCTTTTTAACCTTTAAAATTTTTATCCGCATTTCTTTATTTCGGAGAATTTTCATTCGCACGAAACAAGCACAGTAAGTTTGAAACCTTTAGATTTATTTGTGAAATTACAATGAAAGGTTTGTGTATTAAAACCGTGTGGCTAAGCCTTGACTGATATAAAATAAATAGCGTAAGCTGCAATGAGCCACTATACGAGACTATATTACTGTACCTGTAACGCATAAGTGGGCGCACCAGCTTTTTTGATTACTGTATTACATATAATAAAAAATAATAATATGCATCACTTTCATCCGCACAACGTTTTTCATCTGCATTACAATTTTTTTCATCCGCACAAGTGCGTACCATGCCACGGGTTGAAAGCACTGGGACAAAGTATGAGGTTGACTGTAACATATATCTCACTGAGCTATTTAACACCTGGGCAAGAAAATATCAACGTTCAACCGGTCCTAAAAATTGTTTGCTTGGATAAAAAAGCGATAGTTAACTTTTGTTGCAAAACGTGAACCAATATTCGTTTTGCTATGCAAGTCACGATTTTTTCAGAATAACTGAAAACGTGCGTTTTCTGTAAATAAAGCAGGTCTCACTCTAAATGTGCACAGATCAATAAAAAACGCGTTAACTATCTTCATGCCGCTTTGATTGTCTTGACGTTAAGGTAAGCTGGGAAAAAATACGTTCATTCGTGTCTTTCGTTTCAGTGATTATGAGGCAAACAGTTCGCTGCTCTTATCTGTACACGACTGCCTACTTGGCAGCGTATAGGACGGCTTGTCGCTATGACTCATACTACGCCCAGTCTGCCGGATGCTTAAGTGCCATACAGGCTCTTCGCAGGACCGCACCTAATTACAAAGGGTTGTGCAACGACGTCGACTACATGTCAGCTTGCAAGAAAGCTTACAGTATGGCATGTGAAAACAGGTTTTGCATCACTTGCAACCAGCCGTATTACAGGCAGCGCTTGTCACTTTATAGTCAAGTCGGATAATTTTTGAATAGTTGTCGTATCTTAAGCACAAAACATTTTGTCGAAAAACTTAAATGTACAATTCTGTTAACAATAATTCCATCGACTTATAAAACGCATGTGTAATTTGTTCATCTCGGAATAGCGTCATTATCATAATAAAAGTCTGTTAAATATGTACTTTTGAAGTTTCTTAGTATTAACGACATTATTTTAATTGCCAAAGGGCTTGGTAGTGTACCGATTTCTGTATAACGAACATTCTAACTAGACTACTATGAAAACTCGAAATAAGGCGTATGAAGCAACACTATCTACATCGAAATCATCTATTATTTATTTTACAACTAGTTTTATACTATTTTGAATTTCTATCAACGACCGAACCAATTACAGACACGCTCTAATTACATTCGCAAGTTATGCAAGGAAATAGAAATGCACATAATAATTTAGTGGCCTAATTAAGTGGACTTTAAACTAGTTAAACTGCAGCTTTGATATTATAGTACAGGTTACAATGGAATTATACGGTACCCTAACAACAACAAACTCAAGCAGGGATATTAAGCAAAAAAAGACTATTGGGTGCATCAGTAGGCCTTAATTGCCACTAAATAAGAGCAATGTCGCTTACAGGTTAACGAAAAAGTAATAATCACGTCCTGACAATTATATTAGCAGAACTGACGATGCTTTTTGCGTAACTATAGTATTCTGCTTTTGTTGAATAAAGTTGTTTTTGGTTCTCTTTAACAACCTTTGTGGTTTTGCTTGAATCCTGACAATTAGTAGTAGACAGACTTTATAGGCTGTTATTCTAGGCCAGTGCTTCGCAGCCGGTGTGCCGCGTGATCATGCTAGGTGTGCCGTGACGTCTCTGCAGGTGGGGGTACTTTTTAATAAGCAGTTGAATTAACGGGAAAGAATTATCTCTTATCAATACATATATTTTGCTATAAAACAGGTGTATATTTCATGAACTTTTCATAGTATAAAAACATTTTAAAACCTATGTTTAATTACCTTCTATCGACAAAAATCAAATATCAAAATAGTTTTTTTTAACTGACTCAACTACGGGGAACTTCCAGGAGTATAAACATACAACAATTTTTTTTAATAAAATTGGAATATCTTTATTTAAGTTACGTAATGAGTGAAATACAGGCTGTAGAGTCGGAACTGGAATCGGTAGTCTGAGTAGGGTTACTCCGCAGCCCTGCTTAGAAATAATACATGAAGTATCGGACATTTCAATCAAAGCAATAGCAGGTTACCATGTAATACTTAAAAAGTGGCTTAAATAACCCAATTTTACTAAAAAGTATTTAATTCAACCTTACTTAGCATATCATTTGTCTAAATCACTTTAGTTAAATCAAGTGTTTTTAAATAAGTTGAGTTGTAATAAACCTGAAAAAAAACTAGAAAGTTACATGATCGCCTAAAACTTACTATTTACAGATTTTTTTAAGTGTAGGACACCATGACCGCAAATAGCAATACATCTAGTGAACATAAATCCTATGCTAAAGAGTTTAAATCCTGACCACCACAAAGATATCAAAAGACGTGATAATAATATTCCGTGATTTAACTTGAATGTACAAAAACATCAATTTGGTGCCTAGACACGATTGTTTACATTTTTTTATTTTGAAAATTTTTAGAACACCTCACGATTTTGTGTGTCACTCTGACCTTTTTGATCTTACAAAACAAGTACAAAAAACAAAAAGTACAAATAAAATGGTAGAAGGACTTTACTTTAGAAAATAATTTTCGCCTTGTTAAAAATTAATTTTACGCTGGCTGCGCGGTAAGTGGCAAACATAGCTAAAAATAAGAAAAAAAGGAACAACATTAAAACTGTAAATTTTTCACTTAAGGATAAAAAAACATTGATTTCTATGAAACTTTCATAGAGATTAATGATAAAAAATAGAAATAAAACGAAATAATAGTTTAGTCACAAAGTATTTCAAATTTTGTTTCGCGTATGATATAGACCAGTGCTTTTCAACTGGGTGTATCGTACACCCCAGGGTTTACCATAAATTTTTTAAGAGTGTACCACTTTGATGGGGTGTACAGGGCTGTACCAGATAACGCATGACATAGGCCGATGAATAGCTATTTGATGGGAGTTGTGTTACATTACTGACCATTGTGAGGTATTATTCCTATTATCTTATATTAAGTGCGACCAGGTTGACCTGCAGCTGCAGTAACCTGTTGTTTTGACTTAACTTCATGGCTATTCGACTTAAACGACGTAAACGATGTACGCATTTGCAGTTATTGCTGTACACGTTTAAGGTTTACCTGCACAAAAAAGTAACTTCAGGATATCTGAATTAAACGTTTGTGAAATGCTAGTTAGAGCAAAACATGGTTGCAACCATGCCCTGAAGCAATTTCAAAAGCCTGCAACTGAATTGGTGCGTGGTGCGGGTCAAAAACCTGTGGTGCGGGTCAAAAACCAAAGCACACCGCGCGCCACATATTTTGGTTTCGAGGGCCGCATCTGGAAGAGTAACTTGGGCTACTTAACAAGTGAACGGATTGGACTACGATCATATTTGGTTCAAAAGTCAGTGTTTAAACAGTTTAAAAACTGTACTAAATTTTCACCTGATCCGTTAGAAATTAGTGCAGTGCTGAGCAAAAAGGTCTACGGCAATTAGGACATCCAAAGGATCAAAAAGTCTGACTTTTAAATCCCGAGATTGGCCTTTTTCCCAGCGTTCAAGTTAAATTAACGCACATGTTATTTGGGTTAGGATATGGGTTAGCGCTTGGGTTCAGGAAGGTCAAGTATTATTAATTCTATTTCACATTTCTTGTTATCTTTTGTAATTTTCAGCGAATATTTTCCATTTATGTATGCCGGGAGTTTACCTAAAGGTCCAATTAGTGCATTACCACGACCCCAAGGTCTAAACGTCAGACTTTTCTGCCCTTGGATGCCTTAATTGTCGTAGACCTTCTTGCTTAGAACTACACTAATTTCTATCAGATCGGGTGGAATTTTGGCTATTGCTTCTCAACATTCCTAAATACTGAAATCTCAGTGAAAAAGCGATTTTAATCCTTCGTATCCCCACGACATACCTTTACGAGCAAAGATTTTCTGCTCTTGTTGAAATTAAAGTCCAAAAGAAAATTCTAAAGATGTTAATAGGCTTGTAGGAGCACTCGAAACAAGGCTACAGCCTCGGTTCACACAACTGACTAAAAAAGATTCAACAGCAACGACCGCATTAAATGCCTGAAATTTTTTATTTGTATAAAGATATTCTACGGATTTTTATACTTGCAGTATCCTTATTCCGATTAGGATTAGTACAGATTCGGTGTATTGCGTGGACTGGGGTGTTTGAGTTTTGAGTAAACGTAAAAAGGGTGTACCATTTCGAAAAAGGTTGACAAGCACTGATATAGACCTGTCCTTAACTTGCATTAATGCGAAATTGTACTTCCTTACTTTTCAAACGTACCACCTAACGTTCAGTTAAAATGTGCGTTTTCTGATTTTGTTTTATTTAGATGTAGGTTCGATGTGAACCCTTGGATAAAACAAAATGCGGATTACGTGATATTTATAAAAATGATTTCAGCAAAACTTTCTTTGATCCAAACTGAATGACTCTTCCAATTCGTGTGTCCCATAGATTTAATCGAAAGGCTGCTTTTTGTGTTAATTTTGTACCGGTAACATTCAGTCACATGAATATATTGCTAACTAAAACTTCACTAAAACGGAAAAAATACGAAATGTTTACATGGACAAAGTAAAAAAAAATAGTTTTGAGAAAGGCTATATTGTTTGCTAACCCCGGATCCGCTTTGTTATCAGCAAGCAGTGTGTATTACTAAAAATAATTATACATAGAGTGCAGATCTTTTTTCTTTTTATTGCGAAAAGAACGGCAAATCCCAATAAAAAGCTATTGGTCTTCCGGCACAAGCTTAAAAAGGTAAGAGCCAATTAAAAGAAGTTTTTATGAAGGTGCAACTCATAGCGTGATGTTTGTTTGGGCAATTAGACATTGTATTAGAACAGGGGTGGTCAATTATTTTTAGCCGCGGGCCTCATGAGAAACCTAAAATATTGTGGCGGGCGGGTCAAATATAGGATCTAAAATACATAAAATATGACGTCATACTCTGACGGTGTAAAACAAATAATCAACCAATTTGTTATTACGTTTAGAGTTGTGTAAAAATGTGCAATTTAAGTCGGATTTAAAGAAGGTCACGAAACGTCACTTTAATTTCGATTTAGATGGTACGCGCAGCATTGCCGACTAAAAATGTATATTGCTTGATATATTAGCGTTTATTAAGTTGTGGGGCGCGTTGACCCAAAACTTAAGAATAAAATACGTGAAAATTTCGTACGAAAAACTTACATACGTTTTTTTTCCTTTTTAAAACTTTAAGTTACCGATGTGTTATAAAGTTTACCAAGCTTAAGCTAATATTTCTATATATTTTAAATATTACGCTAAGTTTGTTAAACTTTCGTTCGAGAAAGTGCCACTGAGGAAATGACGCTATTTGTCTGTAAAGTTGCCAAAAATCGCGTGGAACATACGAGCAATACAGAAGAGATTCGCGCGAAGCGCGAAAATGATTTCCGTTTTAGCATTTAGAACAGGCTAAAAATCGAATTTGGCGGGGTCTTGACAAGATCTGTCAACTTGCCCTGGTTTTCGCTTAACCTATATATTTTATTGAAAATAAGCCGCGGGCCGGATTAAACTGCTTGGCGGGCCGGATCCGGCCCGCGGGCCGTATGTTGCCCAGGTCTGTATTAGAATATATCCGATGGTTCATGATTTACAAGCCATCGCTAGGATTTAAAATCTGAATTCTTCTGTTTATTAAAAAAAAATGCTTTAGCCTATACCAATTTTGCCTCTACTATAGGCTACTTCGTGATTATTGCTGTTCGCAGGACACCTACAACCATGTTGGACAACAAACGTTTAGTTTATCTGACTTTACTGTTTTGTTTTCTATTTACTTGGAAAAGAGTCGCGGAAGCATCAGCTGATTCTGTTATTCTTGAAGACAACGCCTACCGTGGTATTGTAATAGCCATTAATCCTGCAATTCCCGAAAACTTTACTTTGCTTAATGAACTAAGGGTAAGCGACAAATTGCGAAAAGCATTTATTTTTTAAAGCAGTAAAGCAGTTTTGACCAAGTAAGTGTTAATAAAGACAAGCTTTTCAAAGGTAAAATAAATCAGTGTACCGTAAGCTATAACACTTCTGTAGACATTTGTTAAGCTTACGGAATTTAAAGTTACTGTAAACTAAGGTGAACTCTGTAGCATTTCAGTCGGTTTCTTTAGGTTGTAAATATATTTAAAAAAGTAATATTTATTGGGTCCCCTTTTAAACAGTTTCTATTATAACTTGCTGTTTTGAAATAATGTTAAAAATAAGTGGACTGTTAACTATAGCCTAATCTGTTTTACACTCAGGCTCTATGGACAGAAGCTTCGTCGGTATTGTTTAAGGCCACCAAAAACGGGCACACTTTGCTCAAATCAACTTTTTGGTGCCAAAAAGTTGGAATCTTACGACATCTGAGAGAGCGGTTCAGGAAACCTATGATCAGGTTCAACAGTAGGCTTTCGACGCAATAGTTTCCTGCCAAAGCCAATTGCTCAGTGACGAACTTTCGATTTGAAAAGCTAGTACCTCATTCGTGCTTTATATCACGTTTGCTTTTGCCGCGTTTGTATTTATTTTATTTACACAAACCGCTGTACAAGCCCACTAAGTCATACCACTAGTAGACCATTGGTTCTTTGCGCCTGATAATAGAAAATAATGCAAGTAATTCAAAATATTTTTTTTAATTCGGTAACATGGAATGTTGTGTAAAGCAACTCAGTAAACATAAAAGCACCATGGGGTAATACTTTTAAAACTCATTTTTTACTATTAATTCGGGAAAAATGGGGGGTTAAGCCTGCTGTATGTTCATTTCTTCTGTTAAATTGCTATAGCCCACTGCTCATTTTAATTGGAATAATAGTATCCTGGTGGCATTGTTTAAGGCCACCAAAAACGGGCACACTTTGCTCAATTCACCTTTTTGGTGCCAAAAAGTTTGACGACATCTGAGAGAGCGGTTCAGGAAACCTATAACCAGGTTAAATAGTAGGCATTCCACGCAATATTTTCCTGCCAAAGCCAATTGCTCAGTGACGAACTTTCGATTTGAAAAGCTAGTACCTCATTCGTGCTTTATATCACGTTTGCTTTTGCCGCGTTTGCATTTATTTTACTTACACAAACCGTTGTACAAGCCCACTAAGTCATACCACTAGTAGACCAATGGTTCTTTGCGCCTGATAATACAAAATAATGTAAGTAATTCAAAATATATATTTTTTAATTCGGTAACATGAAATGTTGTTTAAAGCAACTCAGTAAACATAAAAGCACCATGGGGTAATACTTTTAAAACTTAGTTTTTACTATTAATTTTGGAAAAGTGGGGGGTTAAGCCTGCTGTATGTTAATTTCTTCTGTTAAATTGCTATAGCCCACTGCCCATTTTAATTGGAATATTAGTATCCTGGTGAAATATCTCTCGTGAAGCTACTATATGGTAGGCCTATACCTGGTTTGCAATTATTATTTTCTTAAAGCGGTCCATTGTTTACCAGGCGGATGTTTTGGTGACGTTGCCAGATCCCGTTCATCGCAACGAGCCTTACACAGTACAGACCGGGCAATGTGGTGACCCAGGCACTCACATCTTTCTCACGCCGGAGTACATCGTCAATGAAGCGTTCGTCGAAGATTTTGGACCTAAAGGTAGAGATTTTACAATTGGTTTTAAAATTAGTCCAAACTGGACACATATATATAGTTTTGAGATAAACCTCTCAGGCCCTGTTGTACATTAACTTTGCATGATGTTTAATACAACCTAATGTGCGTGTGTTCACGGCCAATTTGTTCTTAGGCAAAACGATCGTCCACGAGTGGGCTCATTTGCGATGGGGAGTTTTCGATGAAGTTTCTCGAATTCCAAATGATATGTTCTATTTGGGTAGCGGAGGAAAAGTGGAAGCAACTCGGTAACATCGCATAATGACTCCTTTAGTTTGTATTTTCTTGAAAAAATAATGTTTAAAGGTTAGGTGGTCCGATTCAAATTAATTGTTTATGATGAATTTTTTAATGCAAATTCGTGTTTTCTTTAGTAATTTGTATGACGTTTATTAAGCCATTAGAAAAAATGTCCATAAATGTGGACCCATTTACGTCCTTTCTATGTAGATGTCCGTTAGCACTAGAAGGCGAGAATTTACAAGTTGATTATTCCGATGGATCTGTTAAGGAATGTGAGTATAACAGCGAAACTGGACTTCCAATGAATGCCACCAAATGCCAGTTTATACCTTACTACGACGAAACGCCAGGACTGACTACTTCCCTGATGTCCCACCATAATTTGGAATATGTGGGTATATGTTGTTTAAAAAGGATAGGCAAAATATTAGAATGCTATTTAGCACGACTAAACACATTTATAAAATATAGATGTCATACTATATATTCGGTACAGAAGGACAAAGGCGTTGTATATATTTAGTTGTACGTTATAGATTAAATTATAAATACTCTACAACAGTGGTTCTAAACCGAGGGTCGGCAACCTTTTTGTAGTCGCGGGCCAAACCAAACTCAGAAAGGTCTCTGCGGGCCGCACAAAATGCTAACTAAGAACTGTGTTACTAAAATGTTAGAACAACTTTTAGTCAGGGGGGCCTCGGGTATTTTTTTGCACTTTAAAACGTGCGTTTTGTTGGTTTAAAATTCGCGTTCACACGTCGCCATCGATACTAGTAATGAAAAGTGTAATAAAACTACTTTGGGGAAACGCGATAACCTTAATAGTTAATGTAGTTCAGTGTTTGTTAACCTTTTTGTGTCCACATGGCGAGCGAAACGTGCGCATTATTTTTTTGCTAACTGGCAGTTTTTTTAAATTTCGTGCAAATTGTTATTACTTTGCCAAAAATAACAAACAAGTAAAAATATATTCCAAACATTTTAAAATACGTTTTCCATTAGCGACGCACTTGGCAGTCTCCAACGGCGCAACGGTGAAGAAGCGCTAACTTAGTTGAAAAGGCAGCCTCAAAACGTAAACGAACCCGAGGTACAAAGATCATTCGAAAAATTTTACGCACTTACGTAGTTAAAATAGTCCAAAAGTATTTGAAATGGACTCGTGTCTAGTTTGTCCGAAGAGGCCGCGGGCCGAATGAATTCTATTAGTTCGCAGCACCCTTGCTCGTATTGGTGCTGAGGCTAACTGTAAGTTTAAAATAAACGATGTTGAAAAAGCACATTAACTATGCAGCTTGGTTGAAAATACCTTTTCATTTTTGGCACTTTTATTGTACACACAAAAAGTGTAGAGCAAAAAAATGGAATCCTATAGAATTTTAAATATCTTTCGGTAGTCTTGAGCGTTAAAAGGAAGAAGAACGCGACGAAAAACCTAAAATATGATTTGATACGCAGCAGCTTTATGTTTCAAAACAACTTGTTCCACTAAAATGTGACAAAACACCCGCAAACCGAAATCCATTACGCGCCTTCATTTTGTGCACTGTAAGAAAGTCGACAGCAACTGTTATCAGGTGAACTTCTTCTGCCACAACAACGGCAGCGACCCGCTGAACGTGCATAACACCGAGGCTCCGAACGACCAGAACCGACTGTGCAGTCAGCGCAGCACTTGGGAAGTGATCCTCGACTCGGAGGACTTTGCCAACGACAAGAACCCCCCTAACCCGAACATCAACGTCCTGGCGCCTGTGTTTCGGGTCGTGAAGCCTTTCGATTTCCGTCGATTTGTCCTGGTCCTGGATGTTTCCGCTAGCATGGGAGGGGTCAGTAGCACGAGCTGTAGTTTTTTAATTTTCTGGTCCCTCAACATGTGACGTTTTTTGGTCCCTTAACATGTCCCACACGTAATATACGGTAAATTGCTTCCTAAGAAAAAAGAAATTTTAACAAACTTTTTAATATTATTTAGTTTAGATTAAAATTGTGACAAACTTCATGGTTAATTGGTTATTTTAGTGGAAAACTATGATGATAAAAGGTCGTTCACGTTAGATTTCACAAACTTTTTTTTTCTTTTGTGAAGTTAAAAGGGTCGTATATCAACTTTACCTGAAAAGCAAGGCATATGTAGAGCAGACTTATATTGAAATGACTTTAAAATGTAATATTACAGTTGCAATTTTAAACCATAACAAAATATTTTGCTTTGAGCCGTAAACATATATGCGTGTTTATTTGCTATATAATTGAATCTCACAAACTTTCTCTTTTATTATTATTAGATATAATTGCGTGCTAATAAAAAACAAAATCAGAAAAAAAAATATCTATGCGTTTTTTTGTGTTTTTTTCACCAGTGTACAATAATTATTAAAACTTGGTGCTAACAACGTAAAATGAAATCATTACCACACACATTTCGGGAAAAATATCCTTCGGTAGCAATTAACACTTATATAGTATTACCTTGTTTAATATAGTTAAAAGCAGGGGCTGACTATTGAATTCGAACTAACCAACCACGCGAAGCAAAATAACTGCAATGGGCGTTAACTTGTTAATGATCTGTATACGAAAGACAACAAATAGTTTGGTTTTTGAAGATAATGATTTTGATAGTACCGATACAAATGTTTTTGAAGATAATTTGCTGAAAAAAATAAACTGAAATTCGGCATCAAGCCTCACCTTACTAATCGGCAACCAGCCTTTCGGTGTTTTATATAGTTGAACCTCTTTTGGGCAGGACTGGATGGTTCAGATGCGTCAGGTGGTGGGCACCTTTTTGCGCCAATTTATTGCCGCAGGGGATCACGTCGGTATCGTACAGTTCTCCCACATGGCGAGCGTCCGCTCTGAACTGACCAGGGTAGAAACGAACGACGATCGGGAAGCGCTAATCGCTAAGCTGCCGAAGTGGGCCGGCGGCGCAACCTGCATTGGCTGCGGCATAATCTCAGCCCTGAAGGTAACTCGGTCCTTTCACAAATACGAGCTGCCCGGGTTGTACTTGTACTTTAAAACTGCCGTTTCGTAAGAGAAAATGTCAAGATGGATCCGTTGGGAAATGAGTCGACTGTATAGTCGTGACAAAATGATTATAAAATGTACATGCAAAAAAATTAACAATTAAATGTGAAAAAAAAAATCCTAAAAACAATTAAATACTATTTACGATCATGTTGGATGACAAGGCCACTGTTTTATTTTCTATATATTTAGGTTATGGAAAATTCCTCGCCCGACTCCTGTGGAGAAATCATAGTGTTCACCGACGGAGAGGAAATAACGGAGCCGAAAGTTAAAAGTGTAGCTGAAAGAGTTCTAAAAAAGGTAGAAAACCCTGAGTTTGCTTAAAAAATGTGATAACCCTAAGCTTTGTTGTGTGCAATTTTTCGCTGTAATAACATATCGAGTCAGTTTCAAAATCGAAAAATATCGCTTTGAAACATCCAAGAAACTTGTAAACTACCAAACTACTCTTTGTAAAACCTTCATTTCGTTTTGTGACCATGTACTTTAAAGAAAAACGATAATCCCTGAGCAAACTCATTTGTGATTTTCCAGAAAACGTGTTTTATTTTAGGGTTTTGAGTTTTCTGGAAGACTCTGCCAACATTTATCCAAAAATGCAAATCACCCTATATGTAAATTATATATAGTAATTAATGCTCGTCGGGAAAGCTGTCAATCCCATGTTGTTTGAACTTAATTATGTCCTTAAAATGTTGCAAATTATGTCCTTAAAGTGTTGCCTAACTTGTTCCCGAAGAAATGCAAAATGAACACCATCTTTTTCACCACCAATGACAACGCTGATTTGCAAATCCTTGTCAAGATGAGCGGTGGTCGATGGTTTTTCGGCAATGTCAACGACCTGACGCCGATGATAGGCGCGTTTCATCGACTCGCGCATGCCAATGATGGCGATGCGACTCAGGAAACCTCCGTGGTACAACTATGCGTTTAATTATTATGAATGTCCGTAATTAGTTGATTGTGAAAACTAGGTATTTTGTTTCTAAGCCGGTACCCGATATTTTGGGCAAACTTTACAGACTTTCGTAACTAAGCAAGTTTGACAGCAAATTTTTATAGGGTGCGGTATTACCCAAACTTTGCTTTAGCATTTCAAATTTCAGTTACTTTTATAGTTGCTAACTTACAATCTTCCTAAACAATAAATATTTCAAAGGAGACGGAGCGCAAACCTAAAAATGCCGATATAAGTTTGGTGTCGTTTCGATATTTATACAACCCTATAGTTTTGAAAAAGTACCTATACCCGAAACTACCAGTTGTCATCGGTAATCTAGGACAATAAAAAAATCGAAAAACTCGGCGTTTAATTGCGATTATTTCGACAACGTGAAGAAAGAGCCCCTACTGCGGGTTAATTGTCGTAAAAAGTATAAATTCGATACGCCTGCAATATCTGCGCCATATTTTTCGCGAATTTACTTTCTTGGCAGATTAATTTTACGAGCATTATTTATTTTCTACAGATTTTAAGATATTGTTGCAAAAAAACGACAACAGATCATGTTATATATTTTTTTATTCTTCCGGCCTTTGCAAGATCTCTAGCAATTCGACCACCGTGAATCCCGACAAAAGTGTGGTGGGTGACGTCATCATTGATGCAACCATCGGGAACGAAACAATATTCTCCTTCACGTGGTCGTCTGGCGACGTTCCTCTTGGTAAAGTTTAATTTCTTGTAATCCGTTTCAAATGTTTAAGAAATTAAATCCAAATATCTTCAGACATCCTCATCACCGCCCCGAGTCGCTGTGTATTCGCCACAAATCCGCAGATTGCTGGAAAAACGTGTACAGGACATCCACTTGCTTCCGTCAACGTTCAAGACAAAACCGTAATCTTCCGTATTCCGGAAACTGCCTTGGTAATTTTTTCGAAACTTGTTTCGATGTATTCCTTATTTGACTAAAATACCTTTCCCTGTTGATAGAGCAATAAGGCAAAATACTACCCAAACTAAAATACACTTTATTTACTTGATTATTTTTACAGTTATGCTATTTTGCAAATCGAAAAATGATAGAAATGTTAGCTTTTCGATTTTCATTTGCATTTTCAGCCAGGTGTTTGGAGGTACGAGGTATCAGTAGCAACTGAACAAACGGTTTCCATTACCGTGTCCTCGAAACTCAAGAACTCGTCTGCGCCCCCGATTGTGGTGAAAAGCGGCATGTCAAAAAGAGACGTCAAAAGGGCGGAATGCACAGTCGTGTGGGCCATGGTATATTGAGGGATCACACAATGAGACATAAAAAGCTACAGCAGAAAAATCTATAAAAACGTAGTATTAAATCCAACGACATATACAGCCAAATACGCAGTAATATCCAGTTCATCATAAGATTAAAATCGTCAGAATAATTATGTCGGAATTAGTGCTAAATTCATCGGAATATGACCCAAATTCATCGCAATAATTCATAAATTTATCGGAATACGTCCTAAATTCATCGAAATAAGTCCTAAATTCATCGGAATAAGGTCTGAATTCATCGGAAGAATGACTAAATGGCCAAAATAACTCCCAAACCTGTGGGAAGAGGGTATGTGACAATCGGGGGCCATTGATCTGGTATCGGCAGTTTTGGTGACTACGTTTGGGCGCCCTACTCTGACCTTGCACCGGATTTTCGGTCCTGTTTGGGGTTATTGGTGAGAATTGGTAGGGGTTAGAAAATGGGTTAGTGTTGAAATTATTTGGGAGTTAGTGATGTACTTATGGGGTGTGGTTTGGGGTTAGTTAAGTGTTGCTTAGGCCTTATTCTGACCTTTATTTAGGACTCATTCCGATCTAGACGGTACTTATACCATTATGTACTAGTCCTATTTTTGCATTATTCTGAATTGTGTTTTATTCCGACGTAGGTGTTGTTCTTATCTCGGTCTTATGGCTGGAGTCCTATATTGAGTTATATGTATATATAGTCGTATAGCGCTTTCAATTTTTTTTGGCTTTTGTCTGTCACACAACGGTTTTGTTAGTACTGTATACACAGGTGACAACTAAATATATGTTTATGCTAAGTATACTTTTTACCCAGCACAAAACAAAATTTACAACAACCACGAAATCATGAAATGACAAAACATGAATTCGACTTTAGCACTTATTAGTCGCATCGTTTTAGATTACCGTTGGAGGAGTACCTTTAACTGGGGCAAAGGTCGTCGCTCAAATCGAGAAGCCAGATCGGTCGAAGGATTATGTTGAGTTGTTTGACAAGGGAGCAAGTGAGCCGTTTTCCTACAGTTTCATTGATTGAAAATTTCTTTTATTTATTAGACAACATGAATGTAATTGACACACAAGATTTATTGATTCGTGTAATCTTAGTTTCGAATAAACTAGACTATTGATTATTATGCTCGCTGAACGTAGCGCCTAAAATAGCGATTAAAGGACTTCTATTTTTTCGAATATCCTAGCTCCTGACTCCAAAAAAAATGACCGAATTTATTCAAGATGTTTCCAGGGTTACACTGTTCGAGGCAGATACAGCTTAAGGGTATGTCTCTAATGGTTGCTGCTTTAAGTTGTGCTGTACAAATTTAATTGAATGTTCTTACATATGAACACACAGGTGTCGGTGAAAGGTCAAGGAGGAAATATTGGCATAAGTCAAAAGTCAGTGGATTCACATGCTACCTTTAACCCTGGTTACATTTATAGAAACGGTAATTCATAGCAGTCTAGTTGTGATTTGGTTGATAAATACTTCATAATAAACATACATTTCCATTTAAAAAATGCCAATTTTCTATTTTTTATTTATTTTTAAAAGAAATTGAAATCCAAAACTTAAATCCCACACTAACAACTAAACCCGTATGGTAAATTGTGACTATACTCGAGGAAGAATCAACCGTAACCTATCTTTCTGCCAATTTAGGTCAAGTTAATCTTCTAGCAGGCTCGCATCACGGCTATAACTACTTTCTAACTAACCGAATAAAATATTGTATGACGTTTGGCAGGAAGCGTAACCTTAAATAAAAATGGCGAGCGAAACCGTCCACTGCCACCGAAAGAAGAAAAAGATACCGTTGACTTATCATCGATTGGAGATTTTACTAGAATTGTTACAAGTGAAGGATTTTCGTTCGACGGGTGAGAACTATTTCAAACGACCGACGTGTGTGTATCATAAGGGTCTTAAATTATGATTGTTCCGCCACTTAGGTTAATCGTGAATGAAGACGTTGATGAAACGCCCCCCAGTCAGGTTTCCGACTTGGAAGTTCAACAGAAAAATTTAAGCGACCCCATGTCAGGAGTAACCTTATTATTTTCGGCGCCAGGAGATGACTATGATTCGGGCACAGGTCAGTTTTTGCGATTAAAAGAAATAACAAATTTGTTGTTAAAATTAAAATACTAACACCCTATTTTCTTAATTTACCACTATAAATAATGCAAGTTTTAGTTTCCTTCGCGTGTCTGTGAACTTGTGTTCGTGTGCAACATCGCCATCAGTGCACAACAAAACTTAACTTTGTTTTAGTCAAATATAATGCAAGTATCTAGCAACCCCTTTATTAAATTTTGGGCTTAGGCTAAAAACTTTTTATCTTGTAGTGATGTCCTACGAAGTGCGATATTCGGTGGGCAACCAAGTTCCCTTAGCAACTAACTTTACGTCGGGAGATGCCGTAACTGACCTAGAAGTGACTAACGGTTCTCTTAGCAACCCTAAAGAGGCCGGAGAGGCCGAGGTACTACAGATTGTTACGCCAGACCTTCCGGGAAATCAAGAGGTTATCAGGTGAGCGTATAAGCTTCTTAAAATAGGTTGTTTGTCGTTGTTGTTGTTTTTTACTGTACAGACTTGGCGGTATAGTCAGAGCGTAATTAAAACGCGTTACAGTCATTTAGAAATACATAACATTCATTGGAGTGCATGTTGCACATTTGCAACAAGTCGATATTAATAAAAAAAAATCAAACACGTATTGTATAGTCTACTCTGAAACATTTATATACACATTGTCTAATCTAGATTCTGTGATTGAGCCTTTGTCCAGAAGGGCTTTATCACAGAATATATACAATGTGTATTTGAATGTCCAGTTGCTGAAAACGGACTGTTCATCCTTTTCAAATGAGGTGGTATGCACGAACAGGATGCAGCACGCAACGATGCCACGGTCGTTTGTTTGGCCAGCTCCCACTAAGTCTTTGTAGCTCAGTCGGAAGGGCGAGGGTCCCGGTGTGTCCAGGGGTTGTGAAGGCGAACTTCACCGCAGACGATAATTGTTTTTAGTTTACTAAAGGACTATAGTTGTTTTTATTTTGAATAAAATTGGTTCCTTGGTAAAAATGCCTTAATTTATTAACCACTTAAAGTGTCAGGGATTCCTAAACTGAGGTCCGTTAACCGCTTGGGGCACGTGGTTATTTGTTTTTTAACCAGTTTCGTGTCGTAAAATTGATAAAATTCAGCTTTTAAAAAGGTTGATGCCCCCGCTACAAGTCGTTCTATGTCAAAAAGTATTTGCTTTCAATGGTTCTGTTTTTTGCTGCAGAATAGGATTCGCTGTTCGCGCAACAGACGAAGCTGGTAATATCGGTAAACCGTCAAACATCGTAGTATTGAATTTATATGTCGCCCCACCAGCAGTACCAACTCTACCACCTGAAGTACAGCTTCCAACTACTACTACTGCTGCTAGTACTACAACCGCTGCTTCAGTGTCATCGACCGTTTTAAACAAACCGAAGCACGTAACACCAAGGCGTAAGTAACAATTTTCGAAAAACTTTAGGTTATAACCTACTGCATACCTCTTACCGCAAACGAGATTTTTTTAATTTGGGAAGTGGGCGAGATGAACGCGAAAATACAAATATAAGTTTGGCGCACAGCTACAGTTTGAAGCGACAAAATAACTCAGCTGTACTTTACCTATAGAAAATTTGCTTATAGTATTTTCGCCATAGTATATTGGATAAAGCAGTGCTTTTGAACCTTTAAAATTTTTATCCGCATTTCTTTATTTCGGAGAATTTTCATTCGCACGAAACAAGCACAGTAAGTTTGAAACCTTTAGATTTATTTGTGAAATAACAATGAAAGGTTTGTGTATTAAAACCGTGTGGCTAAGCCTTGACTGATATAAAATAAATAGCGTAAGCTGCAATGAGCCACTATACGAGACTATATTACTGTACCTGTAACGCATAAGTGGGCGCACCAGCTTTTTTGATTACTGTATTACATATAATAAAAAATAATAATATGCATCACTTTCATCCGCACAACGTTTTTCATCTGCATTACAATTTTTTTCATCCGCACAAGTGCGTACCATGCCACGGGTTGAAAGCACTGGGACAAAGTATGAGGTTGACTGTAACATATATCTCACTGAGCTTTTTAACATCTGGGCAAGAAAATATCAACGTTCAACCGGTCCTAAAAATTGTTTGCTCGGATAAAAAAGCGATAGTTAACTTTTGTTGCAAAACGTGAACCAATATTCGTTTTGCTATGCAAGTCACGATTTTTTCAGAATAACTGAAAACGTGCGTTTTCTGTAAATAAAGCAGGTCTCACTCTAAATGTGCACAGATCAATAAAAAACGCGTTAACTATCTTCATGCCGCTTTGATTGTCTTGACGTTAAGGTAAGCTGGGAAAAAATACGTTCATTCGTGTCTTTCGTTTCAGTGATTATGAGGCAAACAGTTCGCTGCTCTTATCTGTACACGACTGCCTACTTGGCAGCGTATAGGACGGCTTGTCGCTATGATTCATACTATGCCCAGTCTGCCGGATGCTTAAGTGCCATACAGGCTCTTCGCAGGACCGCACCTAATTACAAAGAGTTGTGCAACGACGTCGACTACATGTCAGCTTGCAAAAAAGCTTACAGTATGGCATGTGAAGAAAGGTTTTGCATCACTTGCAACCATCCGTATTACAGGCAGCGCTTGTCACTTTATAGTCAAGTTGGATAATTTTTGAATAGTTGTCGTATCTTAAGCACAAAACATTTTGTCGAAAAACTTAAATGTACAATTCTGTTAATGATAATTCCATCGACTCATAAAACGCATGTGTAATTTGTTTATCTCGGAATAGCGTCATTATCTTAATAAAAGTCATTTAAATATGTCCTTGTTTCTTAGTATTAACGAATTATTTTTATTGCCAAAGGGCTTATTAGTGTACCGATGTCTGTATAACGAACATTCTAACTAGACTACTATGAAAACTCGAAATAAGGCGTATGAAGCAACACTATCTACATCGAAATCATCTATTATTTATTTTACAACTAGTTTTATACTATTTTGAATTTCTATCAACCACCGAACCAATTACAGACACGCTCTAATTACATTCGCAAGTTATGCAAGGAAATAGAAACGCACATAATAATTTAGTGGCCTAATTAAGAGGACTTTAAACTAGTTAAACTGCAGCTTTGATATTATAGTACAGGTTACAATGGAATTATACGGTACCCTAACAACAACAAACTCAAACAGGGATATTAAGCAAAAAAAGACTATTGGGTGCATCAGTAGGTCTTAATTGCCACTAAATAAGAGCAATGTCGCTTACAGGTTAACGAAAAAGTAATAATCACGTCCTGGCAATTAGTAGTAGACAGACTTTATAGGCTGTTATTCTAGGCCAGTGCTTCGCAACCGGCGTGCCGCGTGATCATGTCAGGTGTGCATGCCGTTAAGTCTCTGCAGGTGGGGGTACTTTTTAATAAGCAGTTGAATTAACGGGAAAAAAATTATCTCTTATCAATACATATATTTTGCTATAAAACAGGTGTATATTTCATGAACTTTCCATAATATTAAAAAATTTTAAAACCTATGTTTAATTACCTTCTATCGACAAAAATCAAATATCAAAATAGTTTTTTTAACTGACTCAACTACGGGGAACTTCCAGGAGTATAAACATACAACAATTGTTTTCACATTTTTTTACCAGAGTGGAAATGGATAATAGCCATATCCTCGAAACCCATAAAATATCATTGTAAATATATTATTGGCATTTTGTGACTGTACAATTAGTCTTGGTAGCTGTTTCGAATAATAAATTAAGCCAATTACAAAACGCCTTTTCGAATACTATTAAAAATCCTGTGTGTTCTAAATAGCTATTGCAAGATGGTATAATTTTTAGAACGGCTTCAGAAATTTTGGAAGTTTGCAAAACCGCAAAATCAGAAGATAAAAGAATGTTATACGATTTTTTTCCGCGACTTCGGTGCATTTCATCATAAATCGCTACTTTTTCTCTTCGCTGGGTAGGATTGTTCTGCTGATGTCTATTGTCGATCGAAAATATTTTGTAGGTGTGACGCAAGTGGAAAAATTGTAGGCCTGTTTAAATTTAAATTAATCCTTAAAAAGTGAATTGATTAAAAAAATTAAAATATGTGGACCAAAAATAAAATATATAGCAACTATTTTGCAAAGAAACACATCGTTTTTTTGTTAATCGTAGCCTAAGAAATACATCGATTGATGTTAACAACGTTTGATATTGCCGCTATGTGGCGTGCAAGAACAAAGTCTAGAAATATGCTACACTTGATACAGATATACTGTTCGATCAGTTTTGCTGATTTCGTATTGATATATTTTACGCTATGGTACAACATTTAAAAAATACACCTCATTGTCAACAAGGCTTGGGCGTTGCAAAGCAATTATTTCAAAATATGAGAAATAATTTGATAGTTACACATTTTGTTAAATATTTTTTATGCAATAAATTGTATTAAGAACGCCAAGACCACAAACAACAAAATAGATGTCTTCAGGTTAATCCAGCGGTTTACAACCGGGGTGCCGCGTCACCCTGGGGTGCCATTTCTAATGCCCAAGGGTGCCGAGAGATATTTTGAGAAATCTTTAAAAATCAGATTTTTGCTCAACTCTTAACAACTTTTTGTGTAAGATTAGTGTGGAATAAACCATTTACTACTTTCTACGTTGTGTGGAGTTGATGTATGTTGTTCCAATTCCGTTTATTGTGACATTCTAGTGAATTGCCTACGGAAAAATCTTAAAGGGGTACGGCAATCCATTTATTATTTCTGATGTGTTCTGTAAGCCATGAAAGGTTGAGAACCACTGGGTTAATCGCTAAGTCATACAATAAAGAGGACAAAACATTGTGGCGTAAAGAAGCCAGATGCTAACTAGCTTTAGCCTACACCTGGATTATTTCTCCTTCACCTTTTGCTAAGTATAATTGACTAGTTGCCGTTAATTCTTTAACGGCAATTTAATAAAGGGTATACGCCAAATCATAACAACAAGTTTAACATCTAGTTTAACATCAGTCAGCGTACATCTCCGTTAATATAGAACAAACTGTTGAGCGATGTTCAACTATTACATTCTAACTTCGCAAACCTACCGGACAACTAGTTACTCTTTTCCAGTCACTGCTAAACACACAATGTTTGTTCGGTGTAACCAGCGTGTAATACAAAAAAGAAACAGCGATAGAGCCACAAAGATTTCCATCAGAAAAAGATCAACCGCGCTGAACGTTTACGAAGAACAACGATCGTCAGCAACCACGAGTGTTGGGGGGAGTGAGAAACGGGAAAAAACAGAAATACACAACTTTTGTGTAGCACGAAAATAAACGATTCAAAACAAAATAACATAAAAATGGTTTCTATTTACATTTACATTGTTGTTGCATTGCATGGCATTTGAACAAAGCGAAGACGCAAGAAAGGAAAAGTAACACTAGATTGCGACACGTGGCCACTTTTGGTCAACAAGAGTGGAATCAAATATTTTATGTAGTTAATTCCTTACGTTTGTGTTGTGGACGATATTTTCAAATGGATTGAATGTACAAAGGTTTTTGTATGTTGTCCAATTAGGATCAGTAAAACTTGGGGATTTCTGCTACGATAAAAGGGGACAAGGGTGTTCGTCATCCGAACAGCTTTAAAATATTTCAAACACTTGAATGATACAAAGTTTGTTACCATGTGAAAAATGAACAGTGGATCACAATAAGGATCTCGCCTTAAAAACAAGTTGGCAAGCAAAAATGAATAAATCATTCATGTTTATAAAGGTTTGTTTAAAGAACTTTTGTGGATTGCTTGTTGGTTTTTAGCCAGGCGGATGAAAAGTCAAAATAGCATTAAACGTGGTTACATTATCTCAATAATAGTACTACACCTCATTAAGATATACAACAGATTGCAATTATTAACCAACCAACAGATTGAACATGTCACACACAAGTGGGTTTAAAAGTAAAAAAACCTTAATTACACATTAGGGTTGATTGTTTGCATTGCAGTGGCAAAAACCTAGGTAATAGTGGTGTATCATTACATGGAGTGTCTAGGCTGCTAACGTTTGTATTAAAAGATTGTCATCTGGTACAATGTGGTTAATGGTAGTAAAATTGTCACAAGGGGCTTCTTCCTCCATGGGCGACAGATTTCCTTCATTCGGTGTAGTGGAGCCTGTGCTGATGAACTCGCGAGTGATAGGCAGGAACACAGTTAGTGTTTTTGAAATCGGTTTTCGGCAAATTGGACAAGCCTAATAAAATATAAAATGGGTTATTTTACATTCATTTTATTCCAAACGGGCTACATTATATAAAAGTAAATGAGGGGGGCATAGCAGCAGTGCGCCATGGATGTGTTATATTTGTTATGGTAGAGCATTTTGGCATTTGATACAAAGAGTTCCACATATAATATCAATTAACCCACCTGGCACCGGTCGGCACAGCTCTTGCAGCATACTTGGTGGCCACAGGGCACAAATGCAACATCAATTTCCATGTCGAAACACACTTGACAAGATAGGGCCTCCCCAATCACACGTAACCGCTCTTGAAGTCGCTCAACCTCTCCACTTTGGTTGCCATCTGTTATTAAACTGGCTTTAGATGAAGGTTTGAATTGGCCATTTAGGCTGGAATCTGTTGCATTGTGCATCTTCATTTCTTTTCGGTAAAGGATTCGCCGTGCATTATCATAGGCTTCACGTGAGGTACGTTGCACATCAAATATGTAATGCTTGTCTAGAGAACAATTAGCACAAGATAAATAAAACAAATAAAAGCAAGTTGGGCGTGTATTATATCAATGAACAAATGCCAAAAGTTTTAATTGTAGTTTACAAACCTGTGTCAGAAACAGTGGGTCTGAATAGGGCAAGAAAGTGGCCTTTGAAGTCAAGACTATGTTGGTGAATAACAGAAGAGTGAACAGTGTCCCAAGTGTAGAAGGCAAGCATCTCAGTTATCATTCTACATAATGTGTTTATTAAAATTTTATAAATGTTGGTTCTAAACTATTTTATGTTAATTCCTTATTTATATACCTGTACAAAGCATTGCTTTGGCCATCTGTACTTCCTCGAAGCATCAAAGTTTTTATGGAACCATCATCTTGGTAAATGTGAACGTCAATTGTTTTGCCAGTGTGTGTGGCCAATTGTACAGCTTGAAATGGAATTCTAAACAGCATGAAGCCAATGTTGAGGGTACTGGATTTATTAGTTAAAGAAAAACTGTTTCTATTCTTTATATTAAAAAGTAACATCCAAGTAAGAATGAAAGATAACATGTTATCAAACCTTTGCACTTCTTCGTTTTCCTTAGTAATCTCAATGCCCTGAGGTCCAATCCGAAAGGTAATGTTGGTAAGTTGCTGCATGCGATGCATCACAGGGCTGTTTGTACCTCTACCCCCGCCACTTGTAGCAGCAGATTCTAATTTAAGCTGGTAGGTCTCCGTACCATATGTAGGAAGTACAGAAACAGTCGAAAGAAACTTTGCAGCAGCTTGGGCTTTGGTTATACCTCGCAGTGATACATGTTGTTCATAAATTCTAAACAAATATATTATGAATTTTAGCCTTGTTTTTTTTCTTTTGGTGTTTTCATGTGTATTAATTAACGCATTGTTAATCTGATTATAAATTTGTTACGAAGAGCAGGAATGACCTATAAATGTGCTTTATCAACAATGAAATTTGACAATATTAACCTGTCAAATTCTGTTTGTGTAAGTTCATAATCCTCAGTTGGGTAAAGGGATGCATAAAGCTCATAGAGATCCGAATGTTTATGGTTTGCATGAACATCACCAGTTTCAGCTTGAGAAAGAAGTGCAACAACAGTGGGAAGCAATTCTGGAGTTACAACAAGTTTTTCTTCACTGAAGTCTTGCTTGAGTTGGAGGAAAAATATCCGCCTAAAAGACCAATACTCATTACACTTTTTTTTTCAATATATATATAATTTTAATTCAAGTCTGCAAATTATAGCATTTGATTTTCTTAAGAAAAAGAATAGGTATTGCATTGCTTTAAATGTTATCATTCTAAATGCCAATAACAATAGATAAATTAGATATCCTTACAAATGTTGGGCATATACAAAGATAATTTAAAACAATAACAAGAATTTCCTAAGTATTTAGGTAACTAATATTTTGCACTACATATATACCTTGTGGATTCCTGCAGCAAATAATGTGTTTCAACAAAATATTTCACTCTTAGACGGAGTCGAAAAGGTGTTTGACCAGAAACTTTTCCTATCACTCTATTTCTAAGATTCAGCCATAATGGTTCACGTTTTGGTCCATAATATTGCAAGCCAAAATAATCCTTTTCAACTGTCCCAATGGAAGCACACACCTATAAAGGTTTGGTTTAATTCAGGTTAGCATTATTAGAAATTATTGTTTATGAATCGCTAACTCGCTACTTAACCCAAATAATTTTAGCAATATAAGCCCAACCATGTGGTAGGATTCTATACCAGCGTCCTATTTTTAGCTTACCATAATTCTAAATACAATAATATATATACAACTTGTGTAAGTAATAGTTATTCAACAATAATATTAGTACCTTGTCTAGGATTTCTTGTCCAATTGCATTTTTGTCAACTTCAACCTCAATCACAACAGAATCTGGCCTAGATACAAGGCACAAAATTTGTCCATTTTGCCAGTTGTACAAATCCAACTGCAAGCTCATTTTAGTTTCTAATTTACAGTAGACAAACTTTCATTCATTAACAGTGAACTTTATAGACAGAAACGCACAACTGAAACACAAATCACTGAAGATTTAGTAATAAATAAAAAAAAACATTTATTCCAACGACATAAACTAGGTGCCACAAATCAGCTATCACCAGCTTGGGCGCTGGTCTAGAATCCTACCACAACGAAACACCATTTGGGTTAGGGTGCGGGTTAGCGTTTGGGTTAAGGTGGGTCAAGTATTGTTATTAAATAAAGAATATAATAATACTTGACCCACCCACACCCAAACGCTAACCCGCACCCTAACTCAAATTTTGTGTGTTGATTTTAGAACTGTGGTAGGATTCTAGACCAGCGCCCCAGCTTGACCTGCACTGAAAACAAACAAATGCGACCTTTAAGTCGTATACGCTCCTACCTCTACCACTAGTGAGGCTGACATTGTTTTGATGTTTTTTCTTTCGCAACTCTGTTCTTATACCAAGGCAGCTGTTTGGGACTGTGTGACGTAAAAATTGCCAGTCAGTGATTGGTCGGCGGAAGGCACGTGGGTGCGAAATCCACGTGAAAGGCAGCCGGCACGACCTAAAGTAACCTACACTGCGACCGTTAGTAACCCAAGCAAGACAGGTTAATATCGTTCAAAGCACGGAGTAACCCCGGGATAGGAGTTTCGCAACGCTGCTGTTGCGCATTAAATTGCACGTAACTTGAGCAATACTCAAACAAGGCGAAGTTGCTTTTGCAAATACAAGTTCGTGTTGGCATGATTTTTTACGATTAATCAATTTATATAAAATACGGCAGGAAAATAATCAAATGACATGTAAACGTTATAAGCTATGCGAAACATATGGTAGTTACTCTTTAGGCATCTGATTTGGCCACCAAGTCCGCTACCATTTCTAAAAGATAAAAATTTACCCAAATTGAATCTGCAACTTCTCACGTTTAATGTCATTATAAGATTGTGACAAAGGCCCAAATCGCTTTGTCTGTTTTGAGGGTTCAAAGTATAAAAAGAATCAAGTGACTGAATCGATATATGTTTTAAAAGGATTAATTGCTATGCAGTTTGAAGTTTGAAGCCTAGTTGTCTTTGTTAACGCACACGTTCATCTAACGAAGTTCGCGTAGCCTACAATGTTTTTATGTCTACAGCAAGGTAAACGGATTTGTTCAAAACAGGAAATCTTTAAAACCAATTTAGATTGTTTATTCTTATCAGGGAGTCGAACCGTTTGACTTTACCGGTTGACTCGGTTCAGGTTCAAGGATTTTTTTCGAAATCCGTTTCAGTTTAGGTTTCAGTTCGGAGTAATTTAAAAGTTCTCTGGTTCAGCTTAGGTTCGACTAAATTTATTTTTAAAACTAGTTTATAAACTTCCGGTACAAATGCAATATTAGTTAAACCAAAAAATCTGGGCAATAAATGTAGATTGTACAACTCGTATTTAATCTAAGTTTCGTGACGTATAAAAAAACAAGCAGTTACTAAAAAAATATATCAACATTTTATTTAATGAAAATTTAATCAATTTTTTTTTTAAATGCAATTTCGAAACTAGCATAACCTGACTCTGTGAAATACAAGGTGTGACGTCATGCGGGAGTGAACCGTTTTCTGGACAGGTTGATTCGGTTAAGGTATATTGAAAATATTCGTTTTAGTTTCGGTTCGGCTCCTTAAAATCTTACAAAAAACGGTTCAGGTTCGGAAAAAAACCCAAAACCGGTTCATAAAGTTCCATAGTTCGACTCCCTGATTCATGTCCTATTGTCGTTTGTCTGTTTAGGACAGTCCTAAAGTGGTTTTCAACCTGTGGTACGCTGTACGCAGGATGTTTTTTAGTAAAATTACAGTTTTACCAAAAAGGTTAAGCATTTTTTTGTATTGTTATAAACTATACATTTATCGTAATGATTGTATAGTTAAATATTTTATGCTTCTTTAACGATAGGAACTATTATCTTTCCGGAACATTTATGCAAATTTCTTTTATGACATCATAGCAAAACAACAAAGAATCACAAAACTTGACTACCAGTATCTTGCAAGTTACAAAATGGAAACTTTTTTGGGAGTAGTGGGCCGCATTTGTTTTGAAATTTCCTAACTAATAAGCTAATCCACCCCTGTTAATAATCCTATATACATTTTCAGTAAAGTTGAGTTTTTCGACAATACGCAGTGAAAAACGGTTGAGAACCACTGGTTTAGGTGGAACGGATTTGACTCATTTTCTGCTGGTTTCCCAGATGTTTATGGGGCAACAAAAGAGGCTAGTGGACTATAAAAAGGTTTAGCCTACATGTTGAATTCGCGTTTTTAGTTTCGGTTGATGCTCATAAAATGTTTAATATAACGCCGAGGAAGAATACGCCACAAAACTTTACTTTATAGCCGCAATCAAATTATCATAAAACTGACGATTTTTTCGCAATGCATGTTTATGACAAAAAAAATAAAAAATGGAAAACAGTTGTTGTCAAACAACGGACTTGGAACGAAACCGCTATATATTTTTAGTGTTGCGGAAACGATAAAATGAGTACCAATATAAGTATGCTTTAACAGTTATTTTTACCCGTAAGCGAAAACAAGGAACCCTGGTCATAAATTCTATTGGCTTTGCACAATTGCTACAAAAAAGCAAACGACATGGTGCTACTGGACTTTTTTAAATGGAAACTATATGGATGTAAATTATATTAATACTGTGTGACTCATTCAAAGCATACAGCCTTGTGTAGCTGGTCAGCTTACGCCATTCCCACGAAAAACTGGGTTGAATTTCCTCCCTTGCTGTCGCTGATGAAGAACAGAAGACACAAACCAATGTTATGACTGCAGAGTTGACTTGACTTCAGAAAACTATCACTTAATTTCGATGTTTCCAATAACAATAGGTGGTGTTGTGTTATAGCTTAAGCTAAGATGATGTGCGCTTTTAATTGTGAAAAAGGGAGTGCTATAAGTTACCATGCCACTTTAATTTCGGATACAACAAACAAAACACGGCTACTGGGATTTTAGGCCACACAAAAGTTTATTACCAAACCATACGAAGGCGCGAAAGCGACAATCATTTGCCAAGTTAAATATGCGACAGTGCAAAACGTCGTCGCAAAAAGAAAAAAGACAAAGTACATCCGAACAAAGTTAGGCGACCGCACAAACACATGGTACAAAGCAAGTGCGAATTCTAGAGATTACGTGGGGGCGGCTACCAGACCTGCCGGCCCCCTGCCCAATTCCTGGCCGCCGATTGTGCTTTCCAGCGGCTTGAAGCCGAGCTCTTCAACAGGCACACCGAACGCTAGAAGTTTTGACTCGTAGGTGCGCAACAGGTCGTTGTGGGCCTGTACAATAAACGCATGGTTAACCTTATTAAGTGCATGTTTGCCGGGGCCGACCATGCAACGGCCGAATGTTACTTCATCAAAATTCAGTGGTGGTTGATAGCATTGAAATCACCGTTGGGAAATCGTTGGGATATAATTGCGATTGACACATTGTAAAAGTTGATGGCAAACATCAGATAAAATTCCATACATTTTAGGCGGTTGACTTTCAGGTTAATAAGTTATAACAATTTCCTATAGAATGATCTTAAGACTGTTTATAATAAAACGACAAAACATAAAATAATTTTTTTTAATTTTGCAGAAATATATATTTGGCCTACAAGGCATCGTTAGTTTCTGTACAAAAAGCATGTAAAAATGCCAATAATAGTAGTTAAAAAGTAAAATATATAATTTAAAAATATAAGATTGCGTGTACAATCATAAAACACCTGCAGGTGGTAGATGCAAAAACAACACCTTAGCGAATGGCAAAAAGCGACAACGTGAACATAAAACCTATAGTATATTTTTCACACAATTAATGTTACCTTGCAAACGCGTGCCAGCTCGTATTGGAGATCTTTTATAGCACTGTTCTTTGAATCAAGTACATCCTGCAAAAATATATTACTTTAGTTATAAGTAAAATAAATAAAGAGCAATCGCAAATAGAAAACATGTTGCCAGGTGTTCAACAAGCGGCAGGAAAACTGTTTCTTGAAGCTGGCTAATTTTATCAATAGAAAGGTGCACTGGGTAAATTTAGTTCTACCAGGCATCTGTCGTAAAACAGGGGCTTGTGCAACTAATGTTTGCACTTTGTATGGCATAGATTCGATAAAGTCGACGCTAATATCAAGGGACATCCAGTTCAGTGATAACCATCGATTCGATTATCTGCCAGGCCGCAGTATTAAAGTATAGAGTCAGCAACAACGATTTCACCCTCGACGAGCTACTTACACAATCGAATCGGGCTAGAGGAAATTTCCAAAAAAACGCGTCTAGAAAAAAAAATGTTTTGTGCCTAACAAATGTGCGCACATCGCCAAATTTCTGACGCCAGCATAAAATCGACCGGAAAAGGTAAACAATATCGATTTACCAGAACCGACGGTCCCTTGGAAATCGTCAGTGTTGGATTACGCATGTAGTCTTATTGAACCGGATTTTTTTCAACAAAAGAGGTAACAAGGCTCAACGACAAAATGGAAGAATTACTTGGTATTGAAAAATATAGTTATAAACGAATAACTAACTCGCCACGTTAACACATCGCGCAAATTTTTACTGCACAGGAATAAAAAAGAGGCAAATCGTAAAACTGACAATTTACGGTGTGCAATATACCGCAACGACATAACACTGCTTGTAAAACTACTCTAATGTATTTGTCCGACGATATTGCCTTGAAGCCAAACGCAACAACCGTCGTAAGCCCGTAGGTTACTTTGGGTCATGGCCAAAAGTGAACCCGCTATATTGTTGTTGGAGCTGGTAGAGAAAAGGCAGAAAGCGAAATCCGCACTAACGGGAGTACAAGGCTGAAAAAGGCGAAGTGTAGCTCAAAAACACATTAGCAAGGCATGCCGTTATCCGATTGTTAGTTCACGTATGATTTAACTTCAGTATAGGTGGTTACAACCGTACCCGCAGTTTTGTCCGATATTTCAAAGGTATGCCACGAACCCATAATTATTTTTTTATCGGTAGTGGGCAACTTGTTTAAATCACAAGGACCATATAAATATAATTGTATACATTTGTTTATATTGCAAATATGAAATATAAGTTAATTTAAATTCACGTTTTGGGTTTAATGATATTTTGGCGATCAAGTGAAACAAGACAAATATTTTCCAAAACATTGGGGATACTCATTGCCAGATTAAAGTTAAACAACAGAAAATTTTTAAGTGGAAATAAAAAAAGATTACAGGAAAGTAGTTACCGTACACACGTAAACATATTTAAAAGTCCAATTCACCATTCCACTACTATTACCGTCTAACACCGGTTTCACAATACTGTTGTGACCCGGTGTCACACTGACAACTAACAAAGTCTAAATTTGAAATAACGTAATATGGGCGGAGCACAAAAGCAGGAATGCTTGCAACTCGATTATTTGGGACAATTTCGCTCGATTGTTTGTTCACGTACAACGCAGCTTAGTGCCGGGCAGTAGTCGGCAAACTGTGGGCCGCGGCCCAAATGTGGGCCGCGAGTTAATTTTGACTATAGTTTAGTGTTGCCATGTGGTTGTGGGCCGCATGATAGCCGTAGTTCGTGTGGCTAAGATTTTTTATATTGGCTCAGCGTGTTTCAGACCCACAAAATGTGGTCCTGGGAGCCTGTCGTACTATATTTTTTGCATCCTAATTTATTTATGTAAACGCAAAACTTTTCGCGCGTTGCGCGTATATTTTTCTTTTGTAGTATGTTTTACAATATGGCATGCGAATGTTTTAGGCATTAAGGCGCCGTGTAATATTTCACCTTAAAAACAAATATCCTGAATCCGCCACTGTTTATGCAGTGGTTTTACGTAGTGGGCCTTCAACATCTCTGAAAAGAGTGCTTTGGGCCGCGACAAAAAAAGTTTGCCGACGACTGGTCCTGGGTATTACACGACGCACATGTGATTTGGAGGTTAACTTGTCACAAGATAGACATAGGAGATTTGCCAACCTGTCGTCACATGTTAAGGATCAGGGATTTGTGGGTTACGGGATTAGTGGGTTAGTTGTCACAAGTTAGAAGTTGTGACTTGTTACACTATAACTGGGATTTTAGTGGGTTGCTTTGTTACTCTATATTTAGCCTGCTGGTATTGGAATACTGTGTACGTGGGATTGGGCAATGAATAAATACGAATATGTATTAATAACTGACGTGCAATAAGCCATGCTAAACGTTTGCTCCATACTTTGCGTTGACAAATGTATAGTATAGAACAACGGAGCCACAGCATTTAGAATAGGTATAATATGCAAAGCATATTACAGTATACACGTGTATGCAAAATTTATGAATCCAATCCATATTATAATACATTACAACCTTAATAGTGGAAGGTTCGAACCATTTTATGGTTATAAAGCGCATTTAATTATTGTTATCAATATTAATAGCGAATGAGGGCTAATACAGATCCAAGGTTGTAATATCGGTCCTAGTTCAAAATAGATTGTGATCGGTACAGATCTAATATGAATTTCAATAAGCGTAACATTTATGCAAATGCATCTGATTTACCAAAGCGATTTTTAGAGTAAATTATGATCACTGACAATAAATAAGGCAAATATAGACTTATCATCGGTAGAATATCCTATCTATGTTTTGTTTAAAAATGTTGTGTTTATATGATTTTACTAGCACAGGAGTCGGTAACACAACAAAGGTTGCGACGGAAATAGAGGAAGAATGTGATAACACCATTAAGAAGTTGACTTAAAAAAAAATTTAAAAGCAACAAGTGCTGCTAATGGTACTTAAATTGTCATCAACAGAGGCTGTACTCGAGTCCAACGAGCAATTTTGGGTTCAGGAAATCCACCAATGTCCCATGTTCCCAAAGCGCACGTAACCGATTCCAAAATACACACATAATCGCAACTATCACGGGGTCACATGACGTACCCAAGTGCGTGGTAAATATTTGCCGGTGTGACGATAAGAGCTTGCAAACAGGTCGCGCCAAGACCGTCTGGCGTACATTGTGCCATTTGTACACAAAACGACCTCGGCGACGTTGGATTCTGTGTAATGAAGCATCCAGCCTGATACACTGTAAGACCTATTGTTTGACCATGTTGCTCTCTGCGACAAGGACAAATAGGGTCGACGAGTTTAGGTGGGTCGCGAGAATCGCACAGCGGTAGCGATAAAATAACCGGAATTGCAAGATACAGCTCAGCACGTGTCAAATTGGTAAAGCCACCCAACAAAACTACACGTAACTACGCACTTGCCAGGCCGGTGGGGGTAAAATATTGTGCTAAAATACATGACCACTGCGAATGGTTGTTTTCTTTAGGAGATATAATTTGTAAATAATGTGGTCTTCAAGCGACGTAAATACAACCAGGAGTCCCAGGTGGCATGGATTGACATTTGGCACGTTGTATGGTTTGCGCTTCGTAAACGTTGGAAGCGGGATATTGCGAATTTGGACGTTTAACGCAACAGCAGTTTCAAAGTTTAAGTTTTTTTTCCCTAAAAGGTAAATATCTCAAGCACTTTAGGTTAATGACATTTGTTACATTCTATACGCTTTACCACTTTATTTAAAAGTTTGTTTTAGTTCTGTTTAAAATCCATCGAATGTCAAGTTTTATTGCCGTCCCTTGTGCGATTTAAGTCCCAAATAACGAATTCAAAAAAGTCTTGCGTTGGGGGTCTTGTGTAAGAGTGTTACCGCTAATATATCGACTAACAACCCTGAGCAAACCGATAAAAAAAACCCAGGTCCATTTTAGGATTATAGTTTTGATTAGATTCTAGGTTTAAACATCCCAGTCAACTAAATATAATATCGTTTAATAAACGCCAAATTGAGTGTTTTACATTAGACTTCCTGTACATCGCAGTCACGCAAACTCGCGCAAGACATCTCCCAATAAAACAACAGAACAGATTCGGTAAAAATCGCATTAGGTGTGCTTTTGTACAGCTTAGGATTTTCTCCGTGTGTTTATCACGTCAAGCACAAAAGCTAAATCGGTCTTTGAGTGATTTCTCGGAAGTCAGGTGACGATCCTTCCTTTGAAACGATTTTAGACATCTTTCTCATCAATTATGGGTAACAAATAACGTAGGTTAACATTCGGATATTTTAATTCATCGTTGCTCTGTCGTTATTTTAACAAAATTTAATATAGTTTAGCATTTCGCGCTTGCCTTGAAACCCCGGCGGACGACATGTACGTGAGCAAAGCAATTCGAACCAGACACATAAAAGGTCGAAAAATGTTTAAACACGAGTACGACTTTGACAACCCATGTTGAAACCCGCAGGTAAAGTGACACTTAATGGTCGGTGCGCGCGCGCGTGTGAGTGTGTGTTGAGCATAGGCACAAGTCAAGTGTAGACATAAAATAGCCAAGTCGTAGCCAGCAATGAGCGAGGGAGAGAACTTTTCGCTTGCCTGCGGAATGCTGGACGTAGGTTCGGGTTACTTTCGTTCAGTGACCTGGAGTTACCCGTGCCGAGCTGAGAGCAGACAGAGCGCAGTCGCTACAGGAGGGACAAAGTCCGACCAGCGAAAGAAATCGAGCTGCTGCGCTGGTCCACGCGATAAGGTCGATTGCGCAATGAAACAATAGATTAAAAATAATTTTAACAATGGGTTCACTCCTAGCCCTTTATTGCGCTTACAATAGGACTGGTATTTATTATATAATGATTATTATAGGTTGAAACGCACACTATTTGTGCCGTAAACGTAGCCTGGTTTTACCAGCCCGACTATTGTCGACTAACAAACACAAAACGAAATGGGTCTCGTTTACAAACAAATCAGCTAACCATATTGCAAACAGTCATTATAAAACAATTCTTTTTTTAGCTAACTGTCGCGCCTCGTTGTATATCGTTCTTTTACAACCAGTGAAGTGTGTGCCTCGAGAGATCCCTAGGTGTGAAAAATTAACTAAACATATTACTCATGCGAGAATGCGAGACTTGAATGCACACTGTCCTTTTAAAAAACTGAGTTTCGGTATTGCAGTATGGTTCCGTGAACCTTTATTGATTTTCTTGAACTTTGACAAGCAATATCCTGTTAGGCGAAGGCCACTGAACCACGATATATCCTTTAATTAAGGTACACACGCCCCCCTTTTTCCCATCGTTGCGCCACCGCCATTGGATAGAAATGCGCTCAGCCGCAAGCGCATTTTTAACATGGGAAATAGCGGCAACGTGACGCGGTTGAATCAGCCGTACCACTCAGACGATATGGCCTACATTTCAAGCGAAGTTCAATAGGTGGTTTCCAAATTTTAATCGATAGCGCCAAAAAATGTTTCTATTTCCGGAAACACACAAGCCTAAATCCAACCATACTCAAGTTTACCAAAGCAAGCTGTTCCCGTTGTTTTAGAAATATCTAAATTAAATGACGGGCAACGCCGTTAAAAATATCGTGCGCAACCACGAAGCCAAACCCTCTACAGGGGCTATGCTATCAAAAAGAGCGAATAAGGTGAAAAAGTTATTAGAATTGGAACCTCAAAATGTTCAGCACAAACGCGCGTATACGCACGCTTAGTTAAACACATAAAATGGAGGGTGCGCAGTAAAGCGATTTTCAAGCTGTTGTGTGGGTAAGAACTTTGTGTTTTCACCTTTGGTGCTAGTAAAACGGCTAACATAGGGCAGTTCTCATCTATATATAACTGAACAAATATTGTTCAAAGCGCGCAAGCCTAAGTATGTGTGTGTGTGTGTTAATGTGGGCGTCGCGGTTCAACCATCACCAATCAAACAGGAAGTTTAGGTTGCCGAGCGATCAATTCACATTGGTAGGGAGGCTGCTTTCCGCAAAGCGACTCGACGCGGAACTTCTCTCTTTTTCCAGCTATTTTGCCGAACAAAGAAACTCTCCCAGCTGCAGCGCGCTTCTTTGTTTGTCACGGAGCGTGTTATTACTGCTGGGCACGTGATGACTAGAACGACGCGGCGATTGCGCGCCGTGACAAATCTAAGCCCGAGCCTCGGCTCCGATGCGAGACTTACGAGGGTAAATAAAAGCTTTATGACGAGGATTCACCGCGGTCACCGCGCAGTGACAAAAGAAATAGCCAGAAAGTGGTTTTACCCGGCATTGTACCTGGCGCCACAAAAAAACGATTTCGTTCGACCGTTGACTGCGAAAGACTCGTTAAAATATCTTTTTACGACCTGAAAAATTTCCAGTGAAACTGGCGTTGTAGCTGCTTTCGTTTATAACAATACCGTCAGACTGGGGCAAGGACTTTATGTGGCTTGGCGTGGGCTTCCATTTAGCAATTCAGCGGCCATTTTGCTAGTTAGGTGAAATCTATCATGGAATCTTAAGACTCTTAATCATAGTTTCGTAACTTTATTTCTGGGTTGGTACCAACTCAGATATGGAAATTCTAAAAAAAAAACGAAATACAACTGAAAACGACAAAATATAACGTAAGATTAATACCACATTTTCATCGGTAACCACGCTGGCTAACCTAAATCAAAGCCAAGTTAACCAGTATGACAGGGTGACAATTAAGAATAAAATTAGGTTAAGAAAAAAATATTGTACTAGTTCATTCATTCGTTTTAAAGTGATTTTTTCGAGTAAACCACTGCCGCTAAAGCTATTATATTCGGCACACTGATTTGAACAGTAGTCTGACGGGTTCTCGTTATTTACTTCTCTTGCGCCATCTCGTGTTTAAATTTCCGGCGTAATTTGAGCTGACATTCGGCATTTTGTCTGACCTTTATGAAGCGGCAATCTATTTTGCCTTGGTGTATTTACGTAAGATAGACGTCAACTTATACATAAACCATCATGCCCTTAAACAAGTGTTTCCCAACTTTTCGCCAAAGCGACCCAAATACTAAACGAAGTAAAGCTTAGATGAACTAATTTATTCACCAATCGAATTGTTAGCTTGAGATGAACATATTTCAAATGAAGAAATAACATTAAAAAACTTCAATTTATTTAATGTGAACCATGTCTTACTATTTCGTCCACAAAGTTCTACAGTTTTGGAGAAATTTTGCAGAGAAGCAATATTTATAAACCTAACGACAAGAATAACTGGAGGAGACGACCCAACCCAATTAAATAGCGAGCCAATTTGGTCGCTACGCACAGGTTTAGAAAAAACGCCTTAAACACTTCAGATTTAGAACCACCAATCTAAGAAAACCAGTTGTTTGCTGTTATTTAACAAATGAAATATCGCGAAATGTTAACGAGAATATAAATAAACGAAACAGCCTGGTAAAAACGTTGGCATTTTACGACATTGTTGATCGTTTTACTTAACAAAACATCTGTAGAGATCAAACGACAACGAAAGTTAAAACTATGGAAAGCCTAACTTTGACCAAACAGTATTAACAACGAACCTCCAACTTCCTGGTGACGACGGTGAGAGCGGTTGGGTCGAGGTTGGACGCAGAGAGGACTTCGTTAAGCTGCGCCTCTTTCTTCTCAAGGGAGTCGGCGAGAGCGGAGAGTTTCTTCTCCAGCAGAAGGTTCTTGAAGTTGCTCTTCTGCTCCACTTCGTGGATGGCCTTGACGAACTTTTTGTACAGTTCGTCGCGTTCCGCCTGCGTCTGAATATAAAATTACATCGATGTGTATCGGTCGTTTTTCAACCTTTATTCGCGACAAGCATAAGTACAACAGCGAAGCTTTGGCGACTCAACTCTCTTCACTGAACTTTTTTTCGATTCATAAGACAATTCCAAACATCTGTTTTAGGTGGAATATAGGGCTGCAGAGTCGGAGCCGGATTCGGGACTCAATGGAGACAAGCAAATTAGCTGGAGTCGGAGTTGACTTTATTTTCAGCCGGGTTCGGCTTAGGGTTTCGGGCCGGGTTGTTTTAAATGGACTGCAGCCCTGCATTCAATGTCAACGAAAAACTAATAAAAATGTAAAACTTTGTGCATGGCCTTGACGAACTTTTTGACTGTTCGTCTCGTTCCGCCTCCGTCTGCACGGAAATGGCAAGCGAAGCGATGAAATTGGTATATGAAATAACTAAAACTAGAAGATCAGAGAGAGGATTTAGTTTTGTGCCAGTTGTGCGTTAACGTCTGGTTATTATAGTTGTGCTGCGAAAAACCATTAAGTAACTCAACACATCGGATATACGATAACCGAGTAACTGACGTGGTATTAAACAAATCTAGACTTAAAAATTGAATTTGTAATCTTAGGTAAAAAAATGGTTTTCATGGAACTGCGCTTGCGTGTGGAATCCTGTGGATCTTTTAGCTGATTCTCTCTGTGAAAGGTAAACAAATACAATTTTACCTTTTCAAATCGCTGCTCCATGACTTCGTGTTCCCACTGAAGGCTCTTCATCTCCTTCTCCATAGAACGGAGCCGAATCTTGGCGCTCTAGAAGAAATACAAGCGTCACCCTGTTGCAAATATATGAATATCCTATTGTGGGAAATGGTTAAAACCTAGTTGACAATATCAATCAAAAACTTGTAAGCAACATGCTCTACAAATAATGTACGATTTTGTAAGGTTTTGCCCTGTGAACTGTCGGCAACAAACCTACCCCAGAAAGGATACCATATTCCGACTAGCAAAACAACAAAAACATAAATTATTTTGCACAACAGTGCCTTCGGTTCACAACGCAACGATTTACTTGGTGGTTCGGCAACTAAAAAGTTGACCGATATATAGTGTAAAAGCTTTTTAATGGCAAATAGAGAGCCTTTTAAAACTAACTAAGCAAGCTCGCGATTAAGAAAATGATTAAACATCATTATTCGAAGGCAAGAGTAAAAATGTTCTACTGTATTACTTAATTTAAATTGATTCCAGATTATTTAGATTATTTGGAAAACAATATGGCAATCTAATATCAAATGATTTCAATAATGTGGTAAAATTAAAAAATTAAAACGTTTCGCCTGGCCCACTCCAAAGTGAACAGGTGTCAATCGGAAAACCAACAAGTTAACCAATAATTGACCGATAGAAAGTTGACGAACTACTCACCAAAAAAAAATTTATAGACAACTGACCGATAGAAAGTTGACCAAAACCTGACCGATAGAAGCTGATCGACAAGCTTAGTTATCGAACCACCAACTAAAGACAAATTTATAGACAACTGACCGGTAGAAAGTTGACCAAAATCTGACCGGTAGAAAGTGGATCGGAAACTGACTGGTATTCAGTTGACGAACCACTACCGACCGAAAGAAAACTTCCGCCAACTGACTTCCAAGTTCAACCAACGCAGCAAAAAAAAAAGACCGACAACTAACCGAGAGGGAGGCCTTGTCCTTGTGATAGTTGGTGAGCTGCCGGCGCAGGTCGTCCACCTCTTCTTTGGCGCGCTGCAGAGGCTCGATGAGGCGCTTGTTCTGCAGCTGGATCTCTGCCATCTCCTTCTCCATCCGCTCCTCCTTTTTCTTCATTTCCTCGATTTGCTCCTGGAATCAAAAAGACGAAAAATTATGACGTTTTGTCCTTTAGTGGTTCTCAATGCTAAATATGTTACAATTTTATTTCTCAATTGCAAAATACAAGACGTTGGAGGCTTGTCCATCAAATTCCGAAATTTGTTTTGGCAGCATTTTGACGTAACATAGATCAATGGTCTACTTTGGACTTTATCGTACGTAACAATGCTGCAAGTGTTGTGCCCAACTGTTTAAAAGTAGGCTACCCTACAACTCGTTTCAGTCTTAAACTTTAAGACCAGTTGTATGTGAAAAACTTCAATAAAACCGCGTATAACACGTATGATATCAAAAAGACAGCAGCAAATTGCTCATTATATTGAATTTTCCCTTTCTTTTGCTTTTAGGTTGTATCGTAATATATTACATTTTACGTTGATTTTAATTTTTGAAGGTCCACCGATCCGCATATGTTTTAAAATGTTACCGGTCCTTAAGCTGGGAAGGTTGAGAACCACTGCTTTAGTCTGATTTCTTAGACCAAAAGTTTTGAAAAGTGAGTGTGAATGTTTTGAGAAAGTGATCCTGCCGATAAATTACGACATTATAAAAAAAAAATTAAAAAAACGGGGATCGCCTTTATTTGGTATTTCCTTCAGGTGAATCTAACAATATATTTGCATGAATCTGTGATGATTAGGGCATACGCCATACGGTCTTATGCCAAGTTAATACACTAAAGATTGGAGGTTACTCACACTTAAAAAAGTGGCCTACAGCATTTTAACGCAAAAAAATTGGCCGGTTACAATTGTTTGCTAAAGTTAAACCAACTTTAAACTATTTAAGATGGCGATTTACGTTTTTTTCTATCATTATAGTGGGGCCCTTCTTTTACTGACAATACAAAAGTCATAGTTTTGATCAGTTTGCTCTTTAGGTATAGAAATAATGTATTTTGATAATTAAGTAAGAGCAGATAAATACTATATTATACTATATATCTTGCTCAATATATATATATTAGCGTATAAAAGTACAATAAGATGTTCGACTCTAAAGCAACGATGTACTTGTATAGGAAGTGCTGTACCTTGAGCGAGTTGATTAGAGCAAGATTGTTGAGTGTGATGTCGTTGTAGTAGTTTTTGATGTCTGAGAAGGCCTTCTCGTGATTCTTCATGAGCGCGTTTATCTGGCCATTCTTGCGCTCCTCAATCTCGTGAATCTCTGTCTTTCTTCGCAGCTCCAACTCGTCGCGAAGCACTCGCATTTTCTTTTCGTATTTTGCCTCAATTTCTGAAATGAAGTAAAACAACTTGTGTTTTTTTTTTTCAATTTGATTTTTTTAAGAAATGAAAAACACCTAGTAGCTGTATGAGTAATATTTTAAGATACAATGAAATATATATTTAAGAGCTTAAATCAGTGGTTCCCGAATTGGGGGTCACAAGAGATTGTTAAGAGGGTCACCGTGTACTATTTGTCAACAAAAAATTGATCAAAAGCAAAAACAAACAACATTTGCTTTAGTGAACCAGTCGTGTTTTTGAGTCACCTTTACTCTTGTTCTCAATTAATGGAAGAAGAAATGGGGGTCGCGTAGGTTTTTACGAAATGACAAGGAGGTCGCGACAACAAAAAGGTTGGGAACCACTGGGTTAAATAAATAAACCAAGTTTATATTGTGAAAAGTATAAATACGACAGCCAGTAGGGTCCTTCCTTAATAAAATAAAGTCATGAGTTTTGGACCAAGTACGAGAATTCTTATTGGCCATAAAAGTCGCTGCATAAGCAATATAGAAATTGAAATACGATCGTGACACCGGACAATCATATTAATATTGCTTTTCACTCAATACATTAAAAGCCTGCGATAGTGCGGCTTGTATTATCCTACCTCTGGCTTCTCTCTCGAAATTTTCACGAAGCTGTGTGATGTGCTCATCTTGTTTCTTGAAACAAAAGAAAAAAAATAGTAATTAATTAAATATAGCAAGTCATTGTTAGTTAAACAATTAAAATAACACTTGTGACCACCGTTTTCAAGTCCTTGTCTGCATCTTCATGTGATAGCTCCTGCTCCTTATTAGCAACCTTGAGTGCTCGCTTATCCTTGCGCAATTCCGACTCTTGAAGACGGTGTTCTTCCTGGGCACGCTTAAGTGCAATTGAACTCTCAGTCTTTAGTTCAGAGATGTTGTTTTGATGCTCGTACAGCAAGTGCTTCACTTTTTGTTTATAAACCTGGAACAAAAGAATTAAGCCGTTTGAGCCACAGTCTTATTTTGGTGTTTACACAATTTTTTAACACTAAAAGAATTGTTGCTAAATTTGTATGTTATTTTACTAAATACCGTTTTTTCATCACTGGAATTACAAACCATTACTGCTGACAGCAACCTTCCAATTCTCATTAAACTGGGTTAATATTTTATTTTAATGCAAAACCGGCAAAATTTGGCAATTACTTTGATTTCAATTTGATGTCTCTCTTCAGCATCTTCCATCTCGCGATCTTTGTTACGCAGCTCTGCTTTCTTTTCGTCTAACTGACGCTTGGTGATTTCCCAAAATGTGTTGACCTAGTTATGTAAAAACAGTATGAGTTAAGTTCACAGCAAAAATTCAGTCCTAAATATATAAACAATAACCAAACGTGCATTGGGTTATACGTTTACTAATATTAGTTCAGTACAAAGCAAACTCTAAAAAACAATTATTTATTAATGTGGTACAGCTTACGTATTTAATATATATAGCCCATTTTTTATTGAAATTGGATTATATAGTGCCACCCAAAAGAGGTATCTGTAGTATGTAATAAACTTTAAAATCCATTTCTGTTCTTTTGTCACACAAGGAATATATATATTTGTTTTTATCAGCTTTTATCAAACACCCTGAATATTCTATTAGAAATGTTCAGTGGTAACTGGTAACTTACCAAAATACAAACTAAAATTTATACAATGTATCTAATATGTTTCTAAAGAACATCTTATTTGTTAAAACAAACAAAATTGTCAAATTAATGATATTTTAGCATCCCATATAAGGTGAGTCTTACAAAACCTCATTATGCTATGATGAAAGTATAATGCCAGGTGGCTTACAAACTATTTATCTCATAATGAAAGTATTAAGCTAGTTCAAATTTGTTTGTTTTTTCTGTGACTTGTGACTTTCAACACAGCCCTAGCTATCTGCTAGAATTTATCTAGTTTAAGGCACCATAATGCAGTTGTTAAAATGAAGAAAAATTGGCATACTATTTAATATTATTTTGGCATTCATTGTTAATGAACTTGTTATTCTGCGCTTTGGGTGTTGACAGTAGAACTTTGTCTAGTTAGTTGGATAAGTGGTTAACCTTTTAAGCCTGTGGGCTGGTAAAATTAAAGAAAATATCTGTTTCCAAGACCAGTATCCAGAATTTTTCAGTGCATATACTATACAAAAAAACAGAACAAGAAATTAAGTTGATAGTAACCATTCTGAAAAAACTAACTGCATAATCGTAAAACTGTACTGTTGGCTTCGACCATTAAAAACTTAGTGTGACATGTGGGCTTACTTTTTTGTACAAAGTTTATTAAATGCCTGGGGGACAATCTGTGAAACATCCACTGGAATTTTTTTAAAGATTTGTTTATGATTGAGATATATTTCAGTTTTAAGTGGGCCATGGCTAAAAATCCTTGAAAAGGCATTAATGCAACAGCACATAGTTGTGTAAAATATCGGTAGCAACAGCTTGTTCTAACATAATGCTTATGAATTTTATTAAAAGGGTAATGAAAGTTTTTCAGCAATGTTGTGAAGCTTTTTACTTTATTGTGGGTTATATTTTTTGGTCGGACATTCCCAGACAAATAATTAAGCTTAGGCTTCAACATGCTTTTAATTTACATTTATATAATGACTGCTTTATAGCTTGTATTTGTCTCAGGCTGAATTAAAGCAGCGTCAGGGTAATGTGATTGTTATGTAATAAATAGTTGTTACTGCTTCATTACAAGAGTTTAAAGCCCATTTCAGGCTATAACATTTAATGTACACAATAATTTTGTTACAGATATTAGGTTAAGGTGCGAAACAGAAGCATGGTGCAATGCCCTTGAAAAATTAAAACGTCTCATTAGGGCGTCGCAACCCACAGTTTAAGAACCTCTGGGTTAACATACTAAAATAGCAAACAATTTTTTTTAGCAAAAAAATCTTTTTTGCCAACTGCATAAAAAAGCAAACATTTACTGGCGGTTAAGAACAACTAAGTTAGATGACTATAATAAAAAAGTTGTGGATATTTTACTTCATGGTAAGTGGCTTGCAGCTGTCACAATATTCATGGGGTTATTTCTTACTTTACCATGGATGAAGCACCATGCAATATTACCTTTCAGGCAATGTTGAATTTATTTAATCACGAAAGTTTAATTTGAAAGGAAATACTTTTTAGTTAACAAAGGATGATCAGTGATATGTTTTATGGGATCTTTTAGCTGAAGAGCAATGTCTAAATTAATAAAGGAAATACATATCATGTATGTAAACATATGTTTTGTTAAAACTATTTTATTGTGACACAAAAGTATGGTCTTTTTTAAATCCCAGCAATAACTATTGTGATGCAACATTGCAATGTTAGTGCTAAAATAAACTAAAAAACATATTCAGTTGTTGCAAAGTTCAAAGAGCACAGTCTCTTTAAAGCAGCGGTTCTTAACTGGGGGGGCGCCAAGCAATTCTTATGGGGGCGCAAGCTCTAAGTTAATGTTTAATTTTTTTGCAATGATTCTAATGGCTTCCTTTGGGTTGTACACGACTCCTACAGCGCTGTACAAACTCTGTTTTTGCCAACTTTAACATTACAACTGCCAAAAAATTTCGCGGTCCATGCAAATCTTGTGTTTTCTACTTTTGTTGACTACTTTTTAGCCAAACTCGCTCTGAGTGCTATTGCATGTTTTCATATCATCAAATGTATAACGGCCTTATTTAATTACAATTTTACTAACTTATAGATAAACGATGAAAGTCACCCCCCTTTAAATTTTTTTTTTTGATCCATATTTTATATAATGATAACAGGCTAACAACAGGGGACTCAAACTTTTTTGCGCGAAGCATTAATGTTTTTGCAATAGTGCCGAATGCCGCTGTATTGTGTGTTGTCACATCTTTTTAAACATGACGCAATGTTTAAATTTTTTTATTTGCGCTCGACATCATAGCCTTACAACTGTGTAGTAAATGCCGTCACAACACGTTTGCAATATCAGCTCAATAAAAGTCAATGTATCAAGATAAAAATTAAATGTGACGAGCAATTAGTTGTGTGCCCAATGCAAACAGCCTCCTGAATTTACAGTTAAGCGCCAGTTCAACCAAATAAACTCATTTTTCCCACTTCAATATTTTTTCACGCTTCACGCGACTGACAACGACCTTCACTATTTCAAGTTATCTCAGTGATATTTAATTGAAAATGCCGAATTGCTTTTTGTAGGGGGGCACGGCAAAGCATAGGAAGATAGCCAAAGGGGGGCACGGCTGAAAAAAGGTTAAGAACCACTGCTTTAAAGAGTAAAACAAATGAATTTTACAATTTGGCTTGCTTACTCTTTAGCTGACTGTTAATGTGTGGCGCAACTTTTTTTAAAAAAACACATCATAAACTTTACAATTAAAATACACAACTCCTACTTTCCATGCTTAAAATAAATGCTTTCTTTGGGGTTGAAAAAATCGGTATTTTAACTGATTTCATGAAACCACTATACAGCCTTTAAATACAAAACTGAATTTTGTAGCATGTATATCACACTAAAGTGCCAGTAAGAGAAACCTTCTTATGTGTACCCCTAAACACTAGAGATCGTGGATATGCAAACACTAGTACAAGATATTTACTGTACTACAAATATAACACAATACAAATTTAAAATAATGCTTACCTTGTCTCTTTCAAGTTGAAAGTAGTTTCTCTCTTCCCTTTCTCTGTCTAGTTCTTCACGCAATCTTCCTATGTGTTCCTCCAACTAATTAAACATGTCATAAGTTTAAGTTATCATTTTCATGCTTACAATTGTAAAGCACTAGGTATTGCATGTTACATTTAAAAATCTATCTCAATTGCCAATGTGCTGGGCATTTTTAACCAGCTTTTCGTTTAAATTTGTCTAACAAAAGGTAAATCTTACTTGTTCCTTGCTCATTTCTTCTGTTGACATGCCATCTATTACAGTTGGGGTCTTTGGCTTGGCCGACTTCTTCTTCCCCTTTTTTCCCTTCTTTTTTCCTTTTTTGGGTGGCTGAAAAAAAAACAGGTTATTAAACCCAAACCACATTTTTTGCTTTACAACACTTTACTCACCATTTTTAATACCAAGAATTTCCCTTTCTAAGATTAACAGCCAACTTCCAATAACCTAAAATCTAACAAAATTTTAAGAAATCTAGAAGAAACATAACAATCCAATAAAGAAAGTGCGCTGATTGAATATTTAAAATATATTTTTTTATAAAATAAAATGCATAAACATAATACTATTAGTTGTAAATATATATGTATATATTTGAAAATATAGTAGGTTACTAACTATATATATAACTTAACATCCCAAATTTTCACGAAATACCCAGTAAAAAAGCCCTTTAAACATTTCATTGCACCTATTTTGCTTTTTTGAACATACTAATGATGTGATTTGGTATATGACCGGGTTGTGATACTTTTTTTACAAAACATTGTGTATTAGTATCAAAATAAATGATTGATTGTAAGTATCGGCCATCCCAAAAGTATTATATATAAGACTGACACAGGTTTTTTAACCTTATTTTAAAGGATTTAATATTTTTTAGCAAAAGAGTAGTATTAGTAACCCTTTGAATTTAATAGCCTGTTACTTGAAATAGTTTAAAATCACTTCACATGTTATTTTTTTGGCAAGTCGAGTAGTTATCAGAAAATAAAATACTACAGCTTTTAAAAAAAGAGTCACTTAAATTTACTTAACAATGTATTTGCATTTGTTCTAATATCCTTCATGCCAACTGTATTTCCATACAATATTAGCAACATGATGTTACTATGGAGGGGTTCCTGGCGGTGGTCTAGAATCCTACCACTTTTTCATAGTACCGAAACGATTTGTCAAAAATGAAAATGCCAGGAAAAATAAATATGAAGGTGGCTTTTTGATCGGATCACTCTTTTACGCTTGTACCAATATGCAATTATTTTTTTATTTTGTTTAGGAATTGGGTTAGCGTTTGGGCTTAGGGTTGTGGTAGTATTAGATTTATTTTTCAGAGTTTTGCATAATTTCAATGATGTTTTTATAATCGATTGAAATTACTCTGTTAGGCATTGCCTATAGGCTAATTGACCGGATCGATCTTTTACGATGGCACCCTTTGGCAATTATATGTCGATTTTAACTACATTGGTGTCTGGGTGAATAGCCTCTTCCAATAAATATGGGAGAATAAAATAATAATAATATTTGACCCACTTAAACCCAAATCGTAACTCGCTCCTTAACCTACAAAATGTTAGAAATATAAACCCCCAGGCGAAAATGTGGTAGTTTTCTAAACCAGCGCCAGGTTCCTCTAAAAAAATAATATATTTACAACAGGGGTGGGCAAACTTTTTGGCTCGAGAGCCGCATTCAGAATCTGAATTTGTTCGAGGGCCGCACCGTATTATAATTAAAAGCATAAAATCTAAAATTGTAAAACCACTGAAAATCAGTACTTGCCGTTGGTAGCTGTTTTGCTTCTATTTTCGATTCAACTTTAGGACACACAACGCTGACAGCATCAACCATACAATCTTTAATAAATTCGGCCTCTGCAAATGGCTTGCTGTGTTTTTAAATTTTATTGGCTAATATAACTTGCCTTGTTCCTTTGTAAAGACGAACTTTTGGCAAACATCATTTGCTATTGTCTAAAACATTTTTTTAATTCAGTTGCTTCATTTTGCAACTCATGATTTGATAAATTGTGCCAAAATTAGGATGCTTGGTTTCAAAGTAACGTTTCAAATTTTAATCTTTAAATACAGCAACGCTTTCATGACAAATCAAACATATTGCTTTACCTTCAACGTCAGTAAAGAAATACTTTTCTGTATATTCTTTGTTGAATGCACGACATTCATCGTTAACTTTTTTTTTATATTGTTTAAGCAGCTCATTATGGGTGAGTTTTACCTAACCTCACATATAGTGAACAAATCCACACAGCACATGCACAAAACAGTTTTAAACTAAGTACATCACTCATATATTAACAATTTGCTAAACAATAGCTGCTGACCAGAGTGGAAGACTATGCTTATCTTGTTAAGAATACTTTCTAGTAGTTGTATGGAAATTTTTAGGAAATTTTAATGTGCGGATAGTTTTTAAAAATTCGACCAAATGTACCCCCCAAACTTTAATTTTTCTTTGTTTTTTAGCACAAATGGGCTACGGAAAACCGATTTCGCTGAAAATATCTGAATGACCAGAGTGGAAGACTATGCTTATCTTGTTAAGAATACTTTCTAGTAGTTGTATGGAAATTTTTAGGAAATTTTAATGTGCGGATAGGTTTTAAAAATTCGACCAAATGTACCCCCCAAACTTCAATTTTTCTTTGTTTTTTAGCACAAATGGGCTACGGAAAACCTATTTCGCTGAAAATATCTGAATAACCAGAGTGAGAGACTATGCTTATCTTGTTAAGAATACTTTCTAGTAGTTGTATTGATTTTTTTAGGAAATTTTATTGCGCGGATAGTTTTCAAAAATGCAGCTCAATGTACCCCCCAAAATCTGTATTTTTTCCCAAAAACCCTTTTCGAGTTTTCTTTTTATTAGCAAAATTAATGGATTACGGCAATGCTGTTTCGGTGGAAATATCTGATGGCCAGAGTAGGAGACTATGCTTATCTTGTTAGGCAAACTTTATTGTTGTTGCATTGTATTATTTAGAACTTTTGGATGTGTGCAAATTCTTTAAAATTTATTCTAAAACAAAGATTTAGCATATATATTTTAAAAATGTGTTGTTGTTGTTGTTATGACAACCTAAATGTATTGATGATAATTAAGGCAAATCATCATTTATAAATCAGCTTTGTATGCGTTCGGCAAAAAGATAATGAATTTATGTTAAGCGGTTCGTAAAAGTGTGAAAAAAAGCGTGAAAAATTATTTCGCCGAAATGACAATGGTTTGTAATGCGACAGGCCGAACTCATAAATTTCCATTGTGACGTAATACGCTGTTTAGCAACCTAAAGCCTGGTGCGCACATGTGTTGTACGGAAGCTACCACACTGCGGGCGAGAAATTGAAAATTGTTTTATTTGACCGGGAAGCCGGCAGGGCTGCAATGAAACTATTTAAGCAAATTATTATTATTTTTTATATTATTGCTTCAGGCTTTCGCGGGCCGCAGAAAAAAATAGGGCCGTAGTTTGCCCACCTCTGATTTACAAGTTTAATTAAAAAATCTGGGATGACAAGAAAAGTAAAGGCGCTGGTCTAGAATCCCACCACATTTTCATCCGGGGGTTTATATTGCTAACAATAATTTGGTTGGGGTGAGAGTTGGCGTTTGGGTGGGTCTAGTATAACTATTATATTTATTCTTACATATTTATGCCTTCCTTGCAATTTCAACTTTGACAAATCGTTTTGTTAGCGTTAAAATAAATGTGGTAGATTCCAGACTGGCGACAAAGTAAAAGTAACCACACAATCAAACCAAAATGATTTCCATAACTACAAATAAGTTATGCTGTTGCGCCTTTTACAGAAATAGTACTAACAGTTTCGTAAACACAGTTTACAAAATTCGCTTAAAATCTTGACAAATATGTTGTCATGGAAATTGCAGTGTTCGTATTACGACACTGTAAGCGCCAGAGAGGCTACAAACCTACTTTTTTTCTAAAACGATTTAATAAAAAAATTATACGTAAATATAAAAGTCGAGATCTCGCGTGATTTTTTTTAATAAATTTTCGAAGTAAAGTCACTCAAAAAAAAACATCCACTTAGTCGCTGGTTTCGGTTCTGCCGAGGTAAGCTTTGTAAAATTTGCCCTTTGACGTTAATATTATTTCGACTCAATGAGTATTTTTGCGATTGTCGGTTGCATGCTCTATTAACTTACTACCGCTAAAAGTAACCAGACTGTAAGCATTCATTAACAACGGAATGGGATCGCGCGTACATAAGGTACAGGTTAAAGTACAAGTATCCAGCATGGACGCTTTACTTAAGTCCGTTTATGTAGTTAGGACAGTTATTTATTTCAGAGTAAGTTATTTCCAACCAGATCGTTATTTAGTGAAGTCGTTTTTCGCTTACTTTAGCTTTGGCACTGCGCGACGGAATTGGGACACCAAATCCAAATGAGTGTAGACATAGTAGCCTATTGCCATTGAAAGGCGCAATCTATAGTCAAGGCTTGGCAGGGCACCGAGCAATAAACACATCAATAACGCCTTAAAGCTGTATTTCGAACGGCTGGACATGATTTACTAGAGGGTGAGTTTTTATGAACTAATTATCAAAAAGTATGACTTTGATTTTTGAAGATATATGACAATTATGACTTTTTTAGCATTAGGCTTACATGTCTGCTAAGTTTTATAATTGGCAACTCGCATATGCAAGTATGGTTATATATGTATTTTGAACAATTATAGCCTATTGTCCAACAACGAATACAACACTTGTTTCACTTAAAAGTCACGCCAAAAATTGAAACGTTTAATGCATCTAAATAATAAAGGCCTGCCATTTCGTGTAATATAAAATGTTTGCGTCTGCCAAATTTCTGGTGAGACGAGGCATTGACTTCAAAGGGGGAAATAATCGCTCCACAGATGCAGAAGTAGGCTGGCATTTTATCAATTTTAAAAGGTTGTTGACAAATAAACAAATATTTTACTGTAAGCTCTCAGCTCGAAGTACATTGTAGGCCTATAAGTAGGCTACTGATTTTGGTACTGTTTGTTAACTGTAATGAATAACTAATTGTCTCCCACTAGATATTGTAAAATTGTGTGTTGCAAAATAATGTATAACGATGATATTATAATGCAAATTGACATCACGCGCTGGAATGCTACAAAAATCAATAAAAATGTTCCTTTTTGTAAAATTAAGCATAAAAATCGCACTAGTTCTTTCTCATCCACAAATTACCAAATTTAAATATCTACAGGAGCTGGTTGAACTTTACGAATTTAAGGTTAAGTCTTTGCAAAAGTTCAAACGACTTTTACTGGCCCTATACTTATTACCTACTTATGTAACATGTTTCAACTGTTCGTTCGCTTGACTTTTACGCCCTAAGCTGAATTACGTTGACGTCTTGATTACGTTAACCAACGCAACTTTTTCAACAATTCGTTGGCTTGAACTGTGCTGTGAGCCGCAAAGGCACGTTGAGGCCTATTTTTGAATTTGAATCTAAACCCAGTATTATGGTCATTAAAGTGACAAGGGGATTTGTTAAATTGATTAGGTGAATTTATATTGGAATATTAGTTCTTCGAGTAGGACACGTGTCGCCTATTAGGAAGCCTCCACCTTACTACTTTATTCAGGACAAACGGTTTAATTGTAGAGACACACGCATGTCTGTAAAACTGATTACAGCGTGTTTGATTGATGCTGAAAGTATTAAATATTGTGTAGAATCAGATATTATAGTTATACCCAAGCTGCACCTGCGAATACAAAGAAACAAAAGTTAAAGCCTATTGGAAAGTTTATCTTGCTGACGTTGCAAAAATAGCAACTCGTATTTATGCATACGTTGAACTAAATTTGACTTATTTTTAGCCTTCAAAGCTTTTGAGGAAATTTGTGTCCTGATATTAGTGACAAAACCGAAAGTACAATTGATGTAAACTTTAAAGTTGGTGCTGCACAAAATCTTGTCTAAAAGCAGTTTACGCCACGCAGAATTATAGTCAAGGCAGTAGGTCTAGCCCTACAAGGGGTACTGAGTGACCCGTAACTTTTTTATGGAATCCATGTTTGTTAAACATATATTGTTAAATCTTAAAAACACAGGTTGAACATTATTCTAATATTAAGGTTGATTTAATGTAATATGGATGAATCCAAAACGCTTCAAGACGGTTATACAAAGTTGGACAATTCAGTCGAAAAACGTAAAATAAAACGACAATTCCTGCTGATATGTCTTGCTTTAGTGCTCTTGTTTTGCGGATATAGTTCCATGTTGTTGCTACAATCCAGTATTAATATTGTGGATGGCCTAGGTAAGATTACGAAAATTTTTGAAAACTAATCTTCTATATATTTACCTTCTACGATAACTACGTCTGTGATTATATTCAGGCACCAACGCAACGGCTATAAGTTATGCACTTTCGGTGGTTTTTGGATTGTTTTTTGCTCCATTCGCCGCTCGACTTGCAGGTGCCAAATGGACATTGTTGGGCTCAGAGCTTTGTTACCTGTTTTACGTCGTAGCAAATTTCTACCCAAGTATGAACAGAAAATTGCTGTTAAACTTTCGGTTTTGTATAAATTTTAAAGTAGAATAAAAAAAAATATTTTGCCATAATATTAGAGCCCCATAAATAGCATAATGATGTATCACGGTTTTTGGTGATTTTTACGATGTAACTGCGTCATGAGTGATGCGTAGTTAAATATTTGTCTTGCCTAGTTGATCATTTTTTGTTAAATATGCGTGCATTTATAACAGTATGCTGGCCTGCACATCGAAGTTAAAAGTATGTGATATGCAGTTTGCAGATTGTCTCGGTCAATTTACAATCAATCAAATCCTCGATTATTCAGACAAAAGCAATGCAATTTAAACCCTAAACGTAATTTTGAACGAAGCAAAATTAAAGTTTAAAGAGGCATAGGCCATAAGACCAATTCATATGGTTTAATGAAATCCTACATTAGAAAAATTTAACTCGATATCCCTGCATCTTTGCACAAACCCGGCTTTACCTTATCCCTACAGTTTATTATTGTCTAATTATGTACTTTTATTTGTTTAGAAAAGTGGGTGATCATGTTAGCAGCTGCGTCGGTTGGAATTGGAGAAGCGCTGTTTTGGGTTGTGATTGGCATTATATTCGTTCACTTCGGTCAACATTATCACAAGTACACAATCAACAGAACGAAAGACTCCTGCGTGCGAGAGTTTAGTGGGATTCTGTTCTCTACCTTTCAATCAAACACGGTGATATATTGATTTTGGCAAAATACTGATAGACAAAACATTTTGCGAAAGCCGAACTTTTTCCGTGTTTTTTGTTTTTTAAATGCTATAATAAGCCGAAAAATATACAATTGTTCACACTACAGTTAATCGCACGCTAATACAAATAGCGTATTCGTTGGAATTAGGTTTCGTAAATTGCTATAAAATGATTGCATTTATCAAATTCTGTAAACAGAGTTAGCATATCTCAAAGGACGATATTGAAAACTTTTAAGTTAGAGTAAGACCAATTAGTTTTCTTTGTAAAACGGAAATCGCGCTGGCTGACAAACAGCATGGCTTGCCCCTTTTTTAAAAGCTATGACCCGAAGTGTTCCAGGTCGTTACCTAAACTCTCGAAGCAAGATATGTTTGTTGGCCAGTTCATTTTCCAAAGAATTTGATTCCAGATAGTTTTTATTGAACTTTTATGAACAAAATTAGGACGACCGATACAATTCTTGCAATATAATGCAAATGTTTTTACCAGATTATCGGAAACACATTGGTGTTTATCATCTTGCATTTCTTCAAAGATCCAGAAAATACACAAAATGATGTTTACTATAATACAACCAGCAACAGCACAGCATCAATGATGCTACAACCAACAACAGATAGAATCCTAACTGAAAACGATCGCCTATTCTACTGCGGGGCAAACGATTGTCAAAATGCCAATCTTACGCAACAGAACTTGAAAAAATACCGGCCCTCCAATCTGGTTGCTCTGTATGCGCTTATTTCTGCCTTTGCAGCCATAATGATAACAGGTGATATTTTATTAGAGAACTACGATTTATGATGTCTTGAGATAACACTTAACGATAAGTGGAAAAAATTATTAAATATACCAGATTCAACAAATCGATTTCTGTAGAGCAGTGGTTCTCTTGCTTTTCTGGCCGTGTTCCATTAGTGGCTTACTATAAGAAAACAACATTTTGTTCTTAACTTATGTTTATTAAAGGCAAACAATAATCTAAAAAATCGCTTCCAGCGCTAGCCGCACATTTCATGGATTACAAATTAATCTAATATAACAAAGCGAAAATTTACCTTATATAACCATGATACTATATAGGTTATATAGTATCATTGCTTTAGGTAATAGCTGCAATAAACTTGTGTTAATTGGCCATGAAAGCTGCTCGTGTTACTAGTAGAAACTGCACCACAGGATAGAAACCACTAGAGTAGAAGAATTAACAAGAAACTTTAATTGTTCCAGGTATTGTCCTGCAAACATGTGTTACTCCTCAGATACCTGTGAATTTTGTTTTTGGCGATACAAAATTGACAAAAGACGAAAGCAATATTGGAAGTAAAAGAAATGAAGATGACTCTGACATTACGGTTGAGCTACCTAAGAACAAAACTTCAGTAAGTATAGCCTACATATAACTGGGCTATTGTGTACATTTTATCTAAAATGCTATTTTTTAGATTCTCTCTATGTGGTTGAATAGCGTTAAAGATATCTTTTGGAGATCTTTATCGTTGAAGCAGATTTTACTATATCCCGTAACCATTTACGTGGGCTTAGCGACAGGATTTTTGTATTGTGAGGTCACAAGAGCGTATATTTCCTGTGTGAAGGGAGTCAGTCAGGTTCTTTTGGGTTTTGTTTGTATTGTACTTTAAGTGGTGCTTCTTCGGTAAAAGCATTAAAGAAATAAAATCTATGCTACTAGGAATTTAATATTGTACAATGTCAACTCAGGTTGGTATTTGCAGCATCATCTATGCGGCGGCGAACGGCATTTCGTCATTTGCTTCTGCACGTTTGGCTTCAAAGTTTACTCTTCACTCTGTTATTGCGGTGGTCGCAGTTCTGGACGTGTTTTTGTATATTCTATGCTTGTTCTGGATTCCAACAGAGGGTAGCTCATGGATCGTTTACCCACTTTTTGTAATGTTTGGAATGAGCATTGGCATTTGGAACGTTATTAGCCCGAGTGAGTTTAACCTTTCTGTCCACTTTGTAAAATGTCTTTTCATGTCGTTACCACTTGTGCTCTGAAAACAGATATTTTTCTAGTTTGATATCTCCCTAAAGACTATTTTCAGTCGAAGCAATTTTGTCAGAATTTGGTTTAACGATTAGCTATATAGCTCAAATGCTTTTAAATAAATTTTAATGGCTTCCTTTTAATACCATGTATATCATTTTAATGACTTCATCAGAATTTTAGTTTTAACAATTTGGAAAATAAGAAAGTCACTGCGCCATATTGTACCTTGTGTTTTTAGATTTATACTCCGAAACATTTACCAAAAATCAAGACCTATCATTTACGTTGTGGAGCGCCTTTTATTCGATTGGGTTCGGTACACACTACGCGTGGAGCACACTGATTTGTGTGAGAGAAAAGCTGTACGTACAAATTGCCCTGCTGTGTACCAGCATCATTTGCCTGCGTAAGTAAAGTTTTTATACTTAAAATAAATGTAAATAGCCCTGAGAAATTTAAATGATGTTGCTTAGCCTAAATCAGGGGTTGACAACCCATCAGAGACAAAAAGCCACATTTCTTGGTTAAGTAGAAATATTTTGAATAACAAAGTACTCTACTTCTTTTTTTACTTACATGCAGTACCTTTGATTAACTTGATTGAATCAATGTTGCACGTTAACAATATTGCGTTTAGCGAATTATTGTTTACACTGCCGGCAAGGCGATTTTATTCTGACAAGATTTATCAAACCATGCTAAAGACAAATTGAATAGAGAAAAATAAAAACTTTACTAAATAGTAAATCGAAAAAAACTAAAAAAAAGTGACACTGGACATCATAAAATATCGTTTAACCTAAACTCAAGAGCCGAAAGTGGCTGAGTCGCGGTCTGCCACTCCTGGCCTAAATTATCTTGCTGATTGTCTTTGTCATTTGCCTGCGTTCGTAAAACTGTTGACACTAAAATTCATCGTTGACATTAGAATTATGTACTGTACCAACAATGTGATTGGCGATGTCGTTGACAAAATATCCCGAACTAGAAAAAGGTTTTCATACATGTAAAGCATAAGTTAAAAGATGTATTTTATAGCTAAATTTGTCCGATATTATTCGCATAAAATTAAGTAATCAACCTGACATTGTAAACAAAACTATGAAAACAACGTTTATCTATGCACAAGCTTTTCGCTATTGCCGACCGCAACACGGACATTCTAACGGCCGCAAGTGGTACGGGGATAAAATGATTTTTGCATTTTTTGCTATGTGAACTTTTTGAAAAAAAAATGCGCACTTGACCTGAATAAAACTTTTAAATTTAGTCCTTCAATACACGATCAAAAGTCAAAGACCAACATTTAACGTACCACAGCCAAAAAGGCTTTTTAGTGTACGAACACAATAAAATATAGCTATACTTTTTGTTCACGGCCGCAGGTTTTTGCCAACACAAAGAACTTATATTGGTGTGCTACTAAAGCCTTTTTGAGCAAGCAGTTGTAAGTTAAAATCAGGGGAGTTTCTGTCGAGTTGCAAAAGTTATTACCAACGGTAAAACTGATTTATCAAACGTGTTGAAAGACATTACGCACTTTTTCTGTTTTCAGAAATCTTAAGATACAAAATGAAAAGTGGACGAAAACAACTTTTCCCGAAGATTGAATTTCACTAAAAGTCACTTTTCTAATACATTTTTAGCTTATATTGCAATATGTTTTTGTATGTGGTGGTTATTATATTGAAATTGATAGATCTATTTCAGAGAATTGCTGATAAATGTTTGCAAAACGCATACGTTCACTATTATTTGGTTTATTGGTGCACGTAATCGTAATGTTACAATTTTTCGTGCACTCGATAAATCACACGTTTTTACTGATAAAAGTTCTCTCTGGCTACACTGATGTCGGTTTAATTGTTCGCCTGGCTCTGACGGAATAGAAATAAACTGCTTGAAGTCTGGGCGCTTAGTGTCTGCATCCCACTTTGCGGTTACGTCAGGCGCCGGTGCTCTTTGTCAAGGTGCTGCGCGCGCCTGTCTGTTAGCATCCCGCCCTTATCTTACACTCGCTCTGCACCTACAAACACACAAGGAGTGAAAGAATGAAAAGCGTGTATATGCGCAAAGTGCCAGCAAGCGTGTGTGACGTAAATGTATAGTGCGCGGGAAACAGGCGCAGAAGTGCAGGAGTTTTTCCTTCGCAACAATCCTATTGCAATAAATAATTCTAACAAAGCGGTAAGCTAATAATGAACAGTATATAAACAATTAAATAGGGTTGTCTGAGACTTAAGATTTTAATCCGATGTGCGATATTTTAAATAAAAATTATCGCGATCCGATCCGACACCAATGACGTCATAACTATGCTAAAACAAACAAAGTATTTATAATTTAAACGTTCAAGGATGACTTTTCTCGGCTGATCCGGTCAAAATTTTCCCTAGTTTTAAGAAATGTAATTACCGTCAGTTGTTAACACATTCTTTTTTCATAAATATACCTTTAATGTTGCAATTGCTGCATTGGTTGAGAAATCGTGGCTAAAATACCTTTATTAATTTTGTTTTAAATCGGCACCGATACTAACTGCCCTATAAAATCTTCACATGCTTGACAGATAATCGTGTTTTCTTCCCTTGCTAAGTTAATACAACGAAATCCTTCGAAGGCTCACCGTATCTGTCGAGCAATGCTAAATTAACGCTTGCTAATTAACGTTTTTGTTGATGTTAAGGAAATCCTTGCGTCAGCAAATGGCGTTTTGTCACGCCTTTTTTTACTAACGTACTGTTGTTATCAAGCGATAACAGTGACTGACTGCTATTATTGTTTGTACAATATAGGTTAAATACGTAACTGGCATTATTATGTTCATTACAAACAGCCCTGTAAGATTTTCAGACTCTTGAAGCAGATGGCTATTTTATTTTTGGCGCTTACTAGATTAACGTTTTTATTATTATAACAAAAGCTTAAACGACTGTTTACATAAATGAAAAATAATCGTTAGATTTTTAACATGTTGAAAGTAATAATAGTATGACTACAGTTTACACCAGGGGTTCTTAAACTGGGGTCCATGGACCCCTCCGTGAACAAGTTTTAGGGGGTCCATGAAAGTCTAACTGGAATATTAGTGTTTATTTAAGTAAATCAATTTATTAATTTAATTGAAAATAAAACAGTTTTGCACTGAATGTATTTAGACTCAATTTCACTTTCACAATTTTGGACCAAAATCAGCAAATTTATGAAGTCTTTTTGTACTGTGACGTCAATTTATGACGTCATTTTTAAAATTTTTTTTGCCTACAGTGGTCCACGTGAGATGGAAGGAAAAAAAGAAAAAAAAAAGATGGAAAGAAAATTTTAGGGGTCCGCGGTAAAAAAAGTTTAAGAACCACTGGTTTACACTGATTAACAACATAAAGGTATATACTGTACAAATATTTCGTACAATCCCCTTTTCATTGTCTGTAGTTTGAACAGGAGGTTTTATGAATTCGTTGGAAAGTTTTATTTGGTTTCACTACATGTTCGAGGCCGCGTTTTCTTGTTTCGTCCTTTTCTTTATTTTGCATCTCAAGATCTCTGAAAAAGCAACGTCAAAACAACTATGAAAGTAATGGTTAAAATAGCCGACAATTGAACACATTTCATTTAAAAAAAAAATACGAAATTTGGACCTAAAATTTTTATTTTTTGACAAATTTTGCCCTAAAACTAAGACGGGCTTAAAACCGAAATGTGCACTTGTCATGAACTACTTTTTGCCTATAAATTTGCAATTTTTGACATATCAGGAGTTTCACTGATTAATTATTGTTGTATGAAGTACTGCATTAGGGTGTTGACGTCGTCGCCACTTGTTTTTAATGTTGTACTGACGACCGGTGGATCACAAACCAGTTATTTTTTTAGATCTATGTACATCTCCAAAAAATGCTTAATTGATATGTTTGGTAATTAAAAAATACAAACAAATATAAAAATGCCAAACGAAACAAGCCGCGGATTATTTAAAAAAATGTTGAGTAAACTCTTTAGTTAAAATACAAGGTTAAAAGATTTGCAAAAATAACAGAGCTATAGCGTATTATCGAAATGACAAATAAGATAATTGCCAATCACCACAAAAAAGACACACCTAAAACTGTTTAATACATTTGTTCGAATTCGAGTTACACACCTATCTGAAACAACTATAAAAGTGCCAAACAAAAACAAAACACGGATTATTTTTGAAAATTGTTTAATACAGTTTAGTTGAATTGTATTGTTTAAATAATTTTGCCTTGTATCGGGTAATTTTGCCTTCCGCGTCAATGTGCTGTAAAATCTAAATGATGATATAATACAGCGGCAATCTAAGAGCCCATCACGGAGTTTTCATTTTTATTTTTTATGCATTTCATAACGATTTTGAATTTCAATGTTTTGCCAAAATTTTACCAAACGTGTAAATTTGGGCAATATTTTATCTTTTTTTGCCAACTTAACAAAGAATCGCTCCACGTATTACATTTAAATATAAACAGTTTAAACATGTGACGACACGAACGTCATGGATTGTAACCACCGAATATTTTTTGGGTTTTAGTGGGCTTTAGCTTCACAGTAGCCACTTCTAAGCAGGCCTAACTGCGCTAAAAAGCAAAATATAAGTCATATAATAGATATTATATATATAGTGGGAAAGCCTGCTTAGAACAAAACCGTTTAGTTAATGTCACTCTAGCTTTAAATTAGTTTGGTAATGACTTGCCTATTGTTCGAAATTCTGGTTACCGGTCTGCGAAAGGAGTTTTGTATTTTTACCAACACTAACAAAAAAATCGAAGTGCCATACCCAGTAAAAACAGTTTTTAAGCAAATAACGGATGATTTACGTTGCGATTTGTAGCAGTTATATCTACTGCCGGGCTTGAAGCCCAAAATCTAAAGATTTTAGACGAGTTTTCAAGAGACATCCAAAATTATTAGATCGACTGTCAATGCAATTAAAGAAATACTATAACTTACGCAGACAAACGGTGCTAACAAACAGCAGGGCGATTTGTATGTAGAGCTTTTCTCTCACACAAATCAGGGTACTCCATCCGTACTGCGTCGCAAATCCAATTGCAAAAATGGCACACCAAAACGTAAATGTGAGTTCCTGATTGCTTTTAAAAGACTCGGAATACATGTCTGAAAAGTAGATTTATAGTACTAAACCTGAGCACAGCGATAGGCATTAAGCCCATAGCTGACTGCCAGATGCATAACATAAGAGAAGATTTAAACTAAATAATTATAATTTGCTAATGTAGTTAGTTACGTCATGCTGACAAAGCCAAAATTAATCTTTATAAACTGTGATTGCGTGCGGAAGATTATAATTATTGTTAAAAACACATAATATTTTATAAAACAATTTTCATAGGTCCAGCTTGAAAATCGCTTCAATAAACAAAGACAATATTTGATTGAGGATTATATAGATTCTCATGCAACTCTGCAAAAAACAGCTGTGTATAGGCCTATCTGTCTTTGCTTCTTTTTTAAATGTCTGATCCTGGTTTTGCTCGGGTTTGTAGAGAAACGACGCATGTCTGTTTGTGCTTGTAATTATAGCGTGTTCGCCTGGTAAAGTGTTAAATATTTCACCTAGATACTTATTTCCTTTCGTGGCCGTTCTGGCAAATCTAGCCGACATTCGACTCAGCTAATATCCATCGCAGTCGCTCTTGTGCTATATAGTGTCACGATGCTGTTGGATTAAACACTACAGTCAACGATGCGCTCCTTACTGGTAACACGTGTTTTTACTGCGCTGTAAGCCATTTTATTGAAAGCGAGCTATGCTAAATTATGTGAATGTACAATAAATCTATAAGCGACCTGACAGTATGCTCTTTGAAATGCTATGACAGTTTGTTTTAGTTTCGATTTAGTGGAGTCAGATAGCACGGTGGTCATGTCTCACCTGTTGAAATATACAGGTTTTTAAACTTTGAATTTTATCGTTTTTAGTAACCTTAACGATTTTTTATAAAATCATATCCTACTTCCAGCTTGGATGTTCCATAATCCCAAGCTGATTCCAAATCCAATAAAAATCAGGTAGACGAGCCACGACGTTTCTTCTGTCGGAACCCAGAACAAGCACAAAAGATATAAAAGCAAATCCAACACTGCAGAAGTAACTAATACGAATTGAAGAGAAAATTTAGATGCCAATTTTCCAAAAGTGAATGCTGAAGAACTATTCGCTGACGCATATATGATACTGCATATGCCAACCTGTAGATATCAAACAACAACCGCAGTAGGATCTCTGCAACCTTGTAAGGGTAATGTTTACAGGCATTTTTACCTGACTGACACCTTTGACACAAGAAGCATATGTTCTTGTGGCTTCGCTATACAAGAAACCGAATATCAAGCCGGAGTAGATTGTTGGTATGTATAATAAGACTTGTTTTAATGATAAAGCTCTCCAAAAAACGTCCTTGACACCTTTCCACCACATAACTAAAATCTATAAAATTAAATCCCATTCAAAGTTCCAGTGACGCTGTTCGGTAAAAGATATATTTCATAAGGAAAGTATGTTTTTACGTTTGGTCACCTTAAAATCGCAATCTTCGTCGTTTTTACAGTTTTTCATATTTTTTTCATCTTCGTTCGATTTGGTCTGGCCAGAGATGAAATCAAGTGGCATGTTAGGAGTGACGCATGCTTGTAGAATAATGCCTGAAAAAGTCTCAAAAATTGAGCTTTGAAAAAAAACCACATTTAGTTAATTATAAAGTGTGAAACTTAAAACTAAACAATCGGGGGTTTCAAAGTAAATTATATTATCAAACGGAAATTATGTTATTATTTTGATGTAAATCATATTATCTGGAAGTTTGTTTAAAAAAAAATCCATGATCTTACCTGCTACCATTACGGTGACAAAGGCTGCCATAAGTGCGTATAAGGCTACCAGGTTTGAAGGACGGTAATTTTCTAAGTTCTGTTGCGTAAGGTTTGCATTTTGGCAATCGTTCGCTCCGCAGTAAAACAGGCGATCGTTTTCTGATTTGAATACCCCTATTGTTGTCTGCGATGTACTTGAAAATATTGGAATACTGCTGGTTATATTTTCAAAAACAACGCTTTTTGGATTTTCGGCCTTTTTCCAGAAATACAAAATGGCAAACACCAACGTATTTCCAACAATCTGTTTTTAAAACGTTTTAATTTAAAAAAGCTTTAAGAATTCTTCATAAAAAGATTGCTTAAAAAGCTGCCTCACCAAGTTTATTTGGAACATGCAGAACAAGATACCACTAAATTCCCGCACACAAGACTCTTTGGTCCTGTTGGTTGTATGTTTCTGATAGAGATGACCAAAATAAACGAATAACATGCCAACGACCATCCAAAATAAAGATTCCGCAACACCAACTGACGTAGCTGCTATCATGAGAAGCCATTTCCCTTAATTTGAAAAATAATATAAACTAACTGAAAATGGCAGAAATTTAGACAGACCCAAACTTTGCAAGTCCTTGTAGGCCGTTAGAAATTTCCACTGACAGTTTTGATATAAAAAGTGCTGATTTTTTCAGTTTAAAAATTTCTTTTTTATTACCCTTTATCATGATGCGACAATATTTTTAAGCCACTGAACATCAATTGAAGCACGCACGAAATTTATTGCATCTTCGTACAGCTAAAATAGCCAAAAACGTAGGATAAATGGGTCGTGGGCCGCATAATGTAGGCTACATTGGCGTGAGATCCGATCCTGTCCGCGGACCGTATAGGTTGTCAACCCCTGTTGTAGAATATATTTTTGACGTTTGAAAAGTCTGTAAATTGATTTGTTTTCCGTATTATTCTATACGCTGTTTAATGTTTCATATATGACAAGTGACACACAGTGATTCATTGTTCAGCTTTTATATTGTTGTTGGTTACTTGAACATTTTCGCTTATTTTTTTCGAAATGTATTTAGATTTTGAGTGAATCTTGTAAGCCCGAAGGCGAGGAAATTATTATAATTTCTCATTTGTATACAATTCGAGGAATCCAGTTCCTGATTATGAGTTATTAAAATCATATGGCCACATATGCTAACTAAATTGTTAGTGGGAATTTATTATGGCCCGCTAAACCATAAGAATTTTGATTCTGGCCCGCGTCTACAAATAGGTTGCCGACCCCGGGTCTAAATCCTATATTTTGCACAAACCGGTTTTCGATTACTCGCCATACACACTGAGGTTAAAATGTTTTTATTTTTACTTAATAACGTTTAATTTCCACTGATAACTAACCGATATAGCTGTTGTAAATATAGGCTACATATTGTTCGTTTTGTGCTGCTGTCAAAATAGTAATGACGAAATTGCGCATCAATCCATGTCTAATTACAAACGCCCTAAAATTTGGTTGAAAGGATAAGTTTACGTTTGTGAATTCAGACATCGTTTTTCTGCTAAAACCAAACATTTTGAAAATCTGTATCGTACATCAAGGCGTTAAGTTAACAAAATTAAATGGCGATACTATACATACTTGGATAGCAATTTGCAAGGACGTAAAAAAGGTAACACAACTCTGAGCCCAACAAGGTCCATTTGACTCCAGCTAGTCTTACAACGAATGGAGCAAAAAACAATCCAAAAATCACGGAAACAGAATAACTTACAGCTGTTGCACTGGCACCTAAATAAATATATTAACCAACACGGATTAACATCTGAATATTCTTTATTTTTAAACATAAAAATATGTTTTTCAAAGGAATCGATAAACCTGTTATAACAAAAATATATGTAGCGTAATTTAACTAGAAGTGAACGCACTTTTTTGGATCAACCATAAAGTATATTCACAAAAATATTTCTACTGGACCGAATATATGTCGAAATTACAGTTTCTTGGTAAAGCACAAAAATTTAGCACAACTTTCTAATTATCTATTTTTTTCTAATTATCTATATACAATTTGATATATCACTTACCAACGCCATCTACGATATTAATACTGGTTTGTAGGAGCAACGTTGAGCTGTAACCACTGAAGATAAGCAACTCAGCAAAACATATCAGAACGAATTGCCGTTTGATTTGCCGCATTTTGGTGACATGTTCCCCACTTGTTTCTAAGTCACTAAGGCTTTTGGTTTCATCCATGTTGTATCAAAAGTCAATGTGTGGCGCTGACCGTTACACTGACTGCAAATTTGATCATATATTCTCACATCAAAAAAGTGGGCGACTTGTGTACGACGATTATTTATTCAATAAAACTTCACCATAAACACTAGTGGTTTACACAAATATCAACTTCATCATAAACATTAGTGATGTACACAAATATCAAACTTCATCATAAACACTAATTGACGTAACTAAAAAAAGGGGGAGCTGTTTAAACCAATCACAAGCCGAGAAGCTCCCTGGTGGATCAAACGCGGCGCTCTGATTGGTCGAGGCCTAATATTGGCGCTTAATTAGAAATTTATTCTGCTCGCTATTGATGCACGAAAGGATGTTCTAGCCCTTCTGAAGCTGCTAGATCTCAGTTGTAAGCACACATATATGTGTGTACATATGTTTCATTGTATTATGATATGATACTGGCGATCCCCTTCGTTATGAAGCTGCTTGTACTAACAGATTGAGCAAGCATTGGCGTATGGTTGTTTCTCGACTCGTTCCCTTCTGAGCCTGCATAGCTCAGTTGTTAGAGCGACGGTCCCGGCTTGACCGGAGGTCGTGAGTTCGAACCTCACTGCAGGCTAGTTGTTTTTCTAGTCTGCTCTGCTTGCATCATTGATCGACAGATTCGGTGAGTCTGCAATGGCTTTTCGGTGTACGAAAGGATGTTATACGGCTTTTCCGACGTTATGTTAAATTAACAGCTATAAAAAGTTGTATAGCACAGAAGCGCAGGAGTTTTTCCTTCGCAACAATCCTATTGCGATAAATAATTTTAACAAAGCGGTAAGCTAATAATGAACAGTATATAAACAATTAAATAGGGATGTCTGATACTTTAGATTTTAATCCGATGTGCGATATTTTAAACAAAAATTATCGCGATCCGATCCGACACCAATGACGTCATAACTATGCTAAAACAAACAAAGTATTTATAATTTATACGTTCAAGGATGACTTTTCTCGGCTGATCCGGTCAAAATTTTCCCTAGTTTTAAGAAATGTAATTACCGTCAGTTGTTAACCCATTGTTTTTTCATAAATATACCTTTAATGTAGCAATTGCTGCATTGGTTGAGAAATCGTGGCTAAAATACCTTTATTAATTTTGTTTTAAATCGGCACCGATACTAACTGCCCTATAAAATTTTGACAGATAATCGTATTTTCTTCACTTGCTAAATTAATACAACGAAATCCTTCGAAGGCTCACCGTATCTGTCGAGCAATGCTAAATTAACGCTTGCTAATTAACGTTTTTGTTGATGTTAAGGAAATCCTTGCGTCAGCAAATGGCGTTTTGTCACGCCTTTTTTTACTAACGTACTGCTGTTATCAAACGATAACAGTGACTGACTGCTATTATTGTTAGTACGATATAGGTTAAATACGTAACTGGCATTATTATGTTCATTACAAACAGCCCTGTAAGATTTTGAGACTCTTGTAAGCAGATGTCTATTTTATTTTAGGCGCTTACTAGATTAACGTTTTTATTATTGTAACAAAAGCTTAAACGACTGTTTACATAAATGAAAAATAATCGTTAGATTTTGAACATGTTGAAAGTAATAATATGACAACAGTTCACACTGATTAACAACATAAAGGTATATACTGTACAAATATTTCGTACAATCCCCTTTGCATTGTCTGTAGTTTGAACAGGAGGTTTTACAAATTCGTTGGAAAGTTTTATTTGGTTTCACTACATGTTCGAGGCCGCGTTTTCTTGTTTCGTCCTTTTCTTTATTTTGCATCTCAAGATCTCTGAAAAAGCAACGTCAAAACAACTATGAAAGTAATGGCTAAAATAACCGACAATAGAACACATTTCATTTAAAGAAAAAAATACGAAATTTGGACCTAACATTTTTATTTTTTGACAAATTTTGCCCTAAAACTGAGACGGGCTTAAAACCGAAATGTGCACATTGTGCGCACAATGTGCACTTGTCATGAACTACTTTTTGCCTATAAATTTGGAATTTTTGACATATCAGGAGTTTCACTGATTAATTATTGTTGTATGAAGTACTGCATTAGGGTGTTGACGTCGTCGCCACTTGTTTTTAATGTTGTGCTGACGACCGGTGGATCACAAACCAGTTATTTTTTTAGGTTTATGTACATCTCCAAAAAATGCTTAATTGATATGTTTGGTAATTCAAATATACAAACAAATATAGAAATGCCAAACGAAACAAGCCGCGGATTATTTAAAAAAATGTTGAGTAAACTCTTTAGTTAAAATACAAGGTTAAAAGATTTGCAAAAATAACAGAGCTATAGCGTATTATCGAAATGACAAATAAGATAATTGCCAATCACCACAAAAAAGACACACCTTAAACTGTTTAATTCATTTGTTCGAATTCTAGTTAAATACCTATCTGAAACAACTATAAAAGTGCCAAAAGAAAACAAAACACGGATTATTTTTGAAAATTGTTTAGTACAGTTTAGTTGATTTGTAATGTTTAAATAATTTGCCTTCTCGCGGGTTTTGCCTTCCGCGTATTTTTTATGCATTTCATAACGATTTTGAATTTCAATGTTTTGCCAAAATTTTACCAAACGTGTAAATTTTGGCAATATTTTATCTTTTTTGCCAACCTAACAAAGAATCGCTCCACGTATTACACTTAAATTTAAATAGTTTAAACATATGACGATATACGAACGTCATGGATTGTAACCAGGGCTGGATTAAGAATACTGTGGGCCTAAGGCTATTTATCAGGGAAGGGCCTAATTTTGCAAACGAAGCTACAAAAAGTAGTAAAAATACATAGTTGAAAAATTGAAATTATTTACTGCAAAATAACACAAACATAACATAAAAAACATGTAATAAATGTAATTAAGTGTAATAGACTCATAGTGTAGGGGAGATGTGGGAATAGTGGATCACTTTTGACGTTTTTGCATCTGCAGGTTTTATTTGCCTCGTAAAATAGAATTTAAGCTGGTAACGTGAAGTTTTTAATCTACCCTTCAACATACCACAACATTTAACTCAAAATGTCAGAAGAGAAAGGTTGAATAAATGCACCTACTTTCTAATTATTTAACAAATCAGTCATTTTAAATTAAACTAACTTAGTTATAGTCATTGCAAAGCTTGTTTTTGGATTCCGCCGAGATGTTTCTAGATTTTTATTTTAATAATGCGTTACTACTATTTGCCAAATACACAGTGCATAACCTAAGCTGAATATTGGCCTAAAAGTTGACGTTGAGTAACCCCTTAGCACACCTTGCGCGTTTCACGATGGAATGTTCTTTTGCAAACTCTTTAAGGAAATTGGGAAATCGCTGGACCAGGCATTACAAGTTATAGTTGCTTGACCAACAGCATTTGACGGAAACTTAGAGATTAGGCGAGGGTTATCGTCAAATAAAGCCCGCTGACGCCACACCGCATGGCTACATATATATAAAGCAGCATTTTAGTTGTTTCGCCACAGCGACAGGCCTTCTTTATCCAATCTTCACGCCCGTGGCCCCCCAAGGGAGCGCACCCTAAATTGTAAAAACGTTTTAAGTTAACGCCAGACTCGTCTAGTGTAAACCAACCTTATGAATGATGTCATCGACATTCAAACCTCTAACAACGTTACTGTCTATGCTTAAAAGGTACTCCAGCTTACCAGCTATGTAGCAGACTTGGACAACTAGATTTATTTTAGCTTTTTTAAAATTAGATTAGAATTAAAATTAGAGCATTTTAGTTTTTCTAAATTAGATTAGAATTAGAATTAGATCATTTTGAGTTTTCTCAAATTAGATTAGAATTAGAATTACCGAATTCTTAAAAAAACGAATTTGAACTAGAATCACATACAAGCAATTTAATTTAATCGCAAAGTATTCTTATAAGAATGTGAATGGTAAAGCCTTTTTATGCTTTTTATACTGTAAAAATTACATACAACTCGTTCCAACCAAAGAGTTTTAATTGAAATTCTGTGTTTCAACTGAGTGACTAAAAATGCCGTTGGACAAAGTAGCAGTTTTGGAAAAATCCGAATTAGATTAGAACTAGAATTAGAGCACACAGGCAATTCATAAATTAGATTAGAATTAGAATTAGCCGCATTTTGCTCTAATTCAATGAATTAGAAAACTAGAATTATCTAGTTGTCCAAGTCTGCTATGTAGGACCAAAATAATAACAACAACATCAACGTCGCAATAAAACACACTTCTGAATAAGATCAAATCAGGACCAATACCTATTAGTCGTAGTACCGTCTAAATTGAAATAAGTCCAAAAGCCGTCAGAATAGGACCTAAATGGCCAGAATCAGGCCTTTACCTAACCTCAAACCTCACCCTAAGTACATCACTAACTCCCCTAATAATTTCAACCCCTACTGATTTTCTAACCCCACACATTACCCACCAATAGCCCCAAACAGGGCCAAAAATCCAAATGCAAAACAGCGGCGCCCCAATGGCGCCGGCCAAACTTCGACACCAAAACTTCGTCACCAATCTGGCCCATGTTAGACCTAACACGGCGCCCGATCGACCCATACCTTCTTCCTACAGTTTCAGTCGTTATTTTGGCCATTTAGGCAATAATACGATGAATTTCATTAAGGCGTATTTTGACAGAATTAGGTCGATTTAGACTATATTCTGTACTGGGCAGTAATCTGCGTATTTGGCTTTACTGTGTCATTGGTCTCAATACTATGAGTTTGTAAATTTTTCTGCTTTATGTATTATTGCTTTTTAGGTTTTATTGTGTGTTTCCCTTAAAAGTAATAGCACAGAAGGTAGATAGAACTCGTTTGAAGCATAAATGAAACAATTTATTTATCTACTCACACACATATTGACTCGACTCAGTCATTCGTTTTTAGGCAAAAACTGTACTTTCCGGTACTGGATCTGTATCACTATCAGCCTTATAAAAATTCCACCTAAAAAATGAGGCCTGAATTTTTCCAGGGCCTACTGCTATAGCCTTATTAGCCTATTGGTAAATCCGGCCCTGATTGTAACTACCAACTATTTTGTGGACTTTAGCTTCACAGTAGCCACTTCTAAGTAGGCCTACCTACGCTAAAAAGCAAAATATAAGTCATATAATACATATTATATGTATAGTGGGAAAGCCTGTTTAGAACAAAACCGTATAGCTAACTAGCTTTAAATTAGTTTGGTAATGACTTGCCTATAGCTGTCTCAGTAAACAGTTTTACCTTTGAAATTCTGGTTACCGGTCTGCAAAAGGATTTTTCTATTTTTATCAACACTAACAAAAAAATCGAAGTGCCATACCCAGTAAAAACATTTTTTAAGCAAATAACGGATGATTTACGTTGCGATTTGGACGACATTCAATACAACTTGATAATGAAAAACTTTTTCACTGGTATAAAGATAGATTTTTTGCTAAATGTTAATGTAATTTTTTAAATATGACATAGTTTTGTGTTGTCTAACTATTCTATGACCGGATATGCCAATGGCAGTTATATCTACTGTCGGGCTTAAAGGCAAAATCTAAAGATTTTAGGCGAGTTTTTAAGAGCCATCCAAAATTATTCGATCGACTGTCAGTGCAATTAAAAAAATACTATTACTTACGCCAGCGCTTCTCAATTAGTTTCGGCCCTATTCATTCCATTCCGACAATTCCGACCATTCCGTAAATTAGTGAGCGTTCCGACCATTCCGACCATTCATCATTCCGTAAATTAGTGTTACCCACAAATAATGGTTCAGTACAAGACAGTTAAGACACTTATTTGTGACGCGAACTGGCAGTGTGTGCAACCATTTATTTAGCGCTAGTGTTAGTGATGTAATAGTACTGTTAATGACGTGGTAGTGATGTAATGCTTGCACTTTCTTAAGGTGATATGACGTGCGCATTAAATCATTTGGCGTGCAACGCAAAACCATCTTTCGTTGCGCAAGTGGCACGCGTGCCAGGGGCTGCCGACCCCTGGGGTATAGGATGATTGGGGGACTGTTTGGCATTGGCCGTTTGCATTTTTTTGCCCCTGTTTGGACTTATGGGCGGGGACTTGGTGGTGTTAGCAATTGTGTTAGGGTTGAAAATATTGGGGGATTTAGTGAAAGTTATGGATGGTGTTTGGGGTTAGATAAAAGGTTGTAGAGGCCTTAGTTTGGCCATTTAGGTCTTATTCCGATTTCGTCCTACTATAGGTATTAGTCCTATTTGCGCCTTATTTCTAACTGTCTTTTATTCCGAATATGATATTGTTCTTATTTTGGTCTCAAGGGATGGAATCTCTTTAAAAATATACAACTGTAAAGCCTATATTATAAAAAATTGCAAGCAATTTAACAGAAATAGGGGTACACCTTAAAAATTTCGCGCTCGCTACGATCGCAAAGTGCGCCACGACGTTTTCAGATGTCTCCAGGTGCGCCCCAAGTAAAAAAGGTTGAGAAACACTGACTTACGCAGACAACCGGTGCTAACAAACAGCAGGGCGATTTGAATGTAGAGCTTTTCTCTCACACAAATCAGGGTACTCCATCCGTACTGCGTCGCAAATCCAATTGCAAAAATGGCACTCCAAAACGTAAATGTGAGTTCCTGATTGCTTTTAAAAGACTCGGAATATATGTCTGAAAAGTAGATCAATAGTATTAAACCTGAGCACAGCGATAGGCATTAGGCCCATAACCGACTGCCAGTTGCATAACATAAGTGAAGATTTGATATAGATAATTATAATTTGCTAATGTAGTTAGTTACGTTATGTTGACAAAGCCAAAATTGATCTTTATAGAATTGTGTGTGGGAGATTATAATTATTGTTAAAAACACCTAATATTTTATAAAAACAAGTTTTATATGTCCAGCTTGAAAATCGCTTCAATAAACAAAGACAATATTTGATTGAGGATTATTTAGATTCCATATGCAACCCTGCAAAAAAACAGCTGTGTATAGGCCTATCTGTCTTAGCTTTGTTTTTAAATGTCTGATCCTGGTTTTGCTCGGGTTTTTAAACTTTGAGTTTTTTCGTTTTTATTAACCTTAACGATTTTTAAGTCATATCCTACTTCCAGCTTGGATGTTCCATAATCCAAAGCTGATTCCAAATCCAATAAAAATCAGGTAGACGAGCCACGACGTTTCTTCTGTCGGAACCCAGAACAAGCACAAAAGATATAAAAGCAAATCCAACACTGCAGAAGTAACTAATACGAATTGAAGAGAAAATTTAGACGCCAATTTTCCAACAATGAATGCTGAAGAACTATTCGCTGACGCATAGATGATACTGCATATGCCAACCTGTAGATATCAAACAACAACCGCAGTAGGATCTCTGCAACCTTGTAACGGTAATGTTTACAGGCATTTTTACCTGACTGACACCTTTAACACAAGAAGCATATGTTCTTGTGGCTTCGCTATACAAGAAACCGAATATCAAGCCGGAGTAGATTGTTGGTATGTATAATAAAACCTGTTTTAATGATAAAGCTCTCCAAAAAACGTCCTTGACACCTTTCCACCACATAACTAGAATCTATAAAATTAAATTCCATTCAAATGTTATTGGTGACACAGTTCGGTATAAGATATATTAGATAAGGAAGGTCTGTTTTTACGTTTGGTCACCTCAAAATCGCAATCTTCGTCGTTTTTACAGTTTTTTATATTTTTTTCATCTTTTTTCGTTTTGGTTTGGCGAGAGATGAAATCAAGTGGCATGTTAGGAGTGACGCATGCTTGTAGAATAATGCCTGAAAAAGTCTCAAAAATTGTGCTTTGAAAAAAAAAACACATTTAGTTTATTATAAAGTGTGGAACTTAAAAGTAAACAATCGGGGGTTTCAAAGTAAATTATACAATCAAAGGAAAATATGTCATTATTTTCGAATTAAATCATATTATCTGAAAGTTTAATTTTTTAAACAATTCATGATCTTACCTGCTACCATTACGGCGACAAAAGCTGCCATAAGTGCATATAAGGCTACCAGGTTTGAAGGGCGGTAATTTTTCAAGTTCTGTTGCGTAAGGTTTGCATTTTGGCAATCGTTCGCTCCGCAGTAAAACAGGCGATCGTTTTCTGATTTGAATACCCCTATTGTTGTCTGCGATGTACTTGAAAATGTTGGAATACTGCTGGTTATATTTTCAAAAACAACGCTTTTTTGATTTTCGGCCTTTTTCCAGAAATACAAAATGGCAAACACCAACGTATTTCCAACAATCTGTTTTTAAAACGTTTTAATTTAAAAAAAGCTTTAAGAGTTCTTCATAAAAACATTGCTTAAAAGCTGCCCCACCAAGTTTATTTGGAACATGCAGAACAAGATACCACTAAATTCCCGCACACAAGACTCTTTGGTCCTGTTGGTTGTATGTTTTTGATAGAGATGACCAAAATAAACGAATAATATGCCAACGACCATCCAAAATAAAGATTCCGCAATACCAACTGACGTAGCTGCTATCATGATTAGCCATTTCCCTTTGAAAAATGATACAAACTAACAGAAAATAGCAGAAATTTAACATACCCAAAGTAAGTCCTTGTAGGCCGTTAGAAATTTCCACTGACAGTTTTGATATAAAAAGTGCTAATTTTTCAGTTTAAAAAAATCTATTTTATACCGCTTTAGTAGGATGCGACAATATTTTTAAGCCACTGTCCATCAATTCAAGCACGCACGAAATTTGTTCCATTTTCGTACAGTTAAAATAGCCAAAAACGTAGGATAAATGGGTCGTGGGCCGCATAATGTAGGCTACATTGGCGTAAGATCCGGTCTGCGCACCGTTTAGGTTGTCAATCCCTGTTATAAAATATACTTTCGACGTTTGAAAAGTCTGTAAATTAATTTATTTTCTATATTATTCTATACGCTGTTTAATGTTTCATATATGCCAAGTAAAACACCGTTATTCATTGTTCAGCTTTCATATTGTTGTGTGTCTAGGCCAGGGGTGTCCAACATGAAGTACGCGTGCCAAATGTGACACGCGACCTACTAAAAAATGGCTAAACTTTGGCACGGTAAGAAGTTATAAAACAAAAATTGGCACGTCGGTACATTTGAGTTGGACACCCCTGGTCTAGGCTTACACATTTATGCTTATTTTTTTTGAAATGTATTTACATTTTGAGAGAATCTTCTCAGCCCGAAGGCGAGGAAATTATTATAATTTCTCATTTGTATACAATTCGAGGAATCCAGTTCGTGATAACAAGTTATTAGAAATAAAATATTTGAGAAAAGCCACACATGGTAACTTAATTGTTAGTGGAAATGTATTATGGCCAGCCAAACAACAAGAATTTTGGTTCTGGCCCGCGTCTGGTTGCCGACCCCCTGGTCTAAATCCTATATTTTGCACAAACCTGTTTTCGATTACTCGCGTACACATTAAGGTTAAAATGTTTGTTTTACTTAATACCGTTTAATTTCCAGTGATAACTAACCGACATTCCTGTTGTAAATATAGGCTACATATTGTTCGTTTTGTGCTGCTGTCAAAATAATAATGATTAAATAGGGGATAAGTTTACGTTTGTGAATTTAGACATCGTTTTTCTGCTAAAACAAAACATTTTGAAAATCTGTATCGTACATCAAGGCATTAAATTAACAAAATTAAATGGCGATACAATACATACTTGGATAGCAATTTGCAAGGACGTAAAAAAGGTAACACAACTCGGAGCCCAACAAGGTCCATTTGACTCCAGCTAGTCTTACAACGAATGGAGCAAAAAACAATCCAAAAATCACGGAAACAGAATAACTTACAGCTGTTGCACTGGCACCTAAATAAATATATTAACCAACACGGATTAACATCTGAATATTCTTTATTTTTAAACATAAAAATATGTTTTTCAAAGGAATCGATAAACCTGTTATAACAAAAATATATGTAGCGTAATTTAACTAGAAGTGAACGCACTTTTTTGGATCAACCATAAAGTATATTCACAAAAATATTTCTACTGGACTGAATATATGTCGAAATTACAGTTTCTTGGTAAAGCACAAACATTTAGGGACAATTTAATATATCACTTACCAACGCCATCTACGATATTAATACTGGTTTGTAGGAGCAACGTTGAACTGTAACCACTGAAGATAAGCAACTCAGCAAGACATATCAGAACGAATTGCCGTTTGATTTGCCGCATTTTGGTGACATTGTTCCCACTTGTTTCTAAGTCACTAAAGCTTTTGGTTTCATCCATGTTGTATCAAAAGTCAATGTGTGGCGCTGACTGTTCCACTGACTGCAAATTTGATCATATATTCTCACATCATAAAAGTGGTCGACTTGTGTTCGACGATTATTTATTCAATACCTTGTTTTACTGCTATACATGCTCCATTATTGACACTATCCTTAGAATTCCAAAAATCCAAACACTCGCAGTTGTAAAATAGGTTGTAAGTCAAGCTGCAATATCTATATTGCAGAAACTAAACAGCATGTTATCGCCTATATTTCCCTAAAGAAATTAATTTCGTATAAGCCTTTTCAATAGTGATATATTGAAACGCTTAATCTACATGATATGACGGCCCGAGATTTTCCTTAAACAAGCAAATCCAAATTAAACGTTTTAAAAGTTTTTCCCAATATTTACTTGTTTTTGGCAAATGTAAAACATTGTGTGTTTGGCCTACGGTACTCATGCGAAGACTACGAAAAAAAAAAACGATTTTTGTTCATAAAACACAACGTGCATTACTTTACACTTCTTGTTAACTTAACTGCTTTTCAAAACGCTTTTGTATATAAAAGGTTAATTATACGAATATTGAAAATTAACAGCAAAAAAGACAGAAAAACGAAACTGATTTGTATGAACAATTTACTCTATGAATATTTTGGATTTTTGTCATATAGTTTAACTATAGAAACATTCACAAAATAAACGGTTAGAATTCATTGTGTCGCCGAATGTCATTTATGCCGAAAACGTAACACAAAAGTTTAATTATTTTGAAAGGATAAGCAAGAACATTCAAAAAGGAGGACATTGGGCCATCTATTTTTTTTTGAAAATAGGATAATCCTTTAAAAAAGGAACATATAGGTAGCCATAAATAACGTGATATTAGCAAACGTGAATAAATCTAGGACATAAATAACAGAATTTACATAACACACGACCGCCTAAGAAAGCAAAGTCTGCCCTAGGACTTGCCAGTGAGTTACCGGATTTGCGGATAGGCAGATAGCTATATAGTCTGACAAAATGATGATTAAACAAGTCTGCAAATGTGAGCCATATTTAAAACTTTGAATCATGTAGCACATTTGTGTTCCATTTCTGTAGCGTGAGAAAGTAATCCTAACTAATTGCTGTTCTTTGTCGAACTCGTGCGGAATCCATTAAAGGAGACGTCGACAAAACTTGTAGCAAAAAATATGTTTTTGATTATTTACAAAAAAATGGGATTTATATTATAAAAAAACTTTTATAGGGAATAGACATGACGCATTGGCATACAAAAAAAGTCCACATTGCTCGATAGAATGCTATTTATTAAGGTGATTGTGCAAGCAATTTGTAGGCGCCATTTACTCCACAGGTAATAGGTAAAAAAAATGATGTACAAAGTTTGCGCTTAATGAAAACAGCTTACACTGTGTTCATAAACTTTCGAGTTGGAGAAGTGTTGCTTACGATACATCGGCTATCTAGCAAAGATATTTTACATTCGCACAATCGCGAAAACATGCATTTGAAAGAGCAGTAGTTTTTCAAATAGTGGACGTGTACCCCTAATGGTTAGCAAGGCGACTCGAAGGATTTACTGAAAAGACCCAACTAGCAACATACCGGTTAATCCGTCATGTTAGTTTACCTAAATTTATTTAGTATTAGGCTTTGCCAATATAATGATAACCTCTTCTTGTGTAGTATTTACACTGCCCTTGTTTTGCATTATACAACATTTTTGTTGCTTCCTAAAGCGTTGTAGATATAGATATCACGCTTTCTTAACTACATTTGCCCTAACCCTTGTTAAGTTTTTTTTTTTTTTTTTTTTTTTTTTTTTTTTTTTTTTGGTCGGAATGGTCGGAACGCTCACAGTATTATTATTAAATATAATAACACTTGACACACCTTCACCCAAACGCTAACCCCCACCCTAACTCAAATATTGTACGTTTGTTTAATAATTGTTTTAACGGGGTAACACTTAAATTAGTGAGCGTTCCGACCATTCCGACCATTCATCATTCCGTAAATTAGAATTACCCCTTCTTGGTATCAGCTTAAAAGCATCGAAGTATATTGCAGAAAAGATACGTAAATTAGATGTCAGATCACAGCAGGACTGCTGAGTCGGACTCGGAACTCGAGTAAGACCAGGTAAAACTACCCAAGTCCGACATGTGCGCATGCGCAGTACCAAATTTCGAAACTGATAAGGCAGCGCAAGCTGTAAATTGTTAAGGTGGAATAGCATATGCCCGTGGCATATTTTACATGACCCTATCAGTGGATTGCGGAATTTCCACCTTAATTTAGTTATTGGTGAAATACAGAGGCTGAGTCGGACTCGGGACGCGATGAAACCTCATCATATTCGGCCCGAGTCGGACTCGGGTTGTGTTTAACCAACTCCGCAGCCCTGGTTGCCAGTGCAAAACCAAACATAGAAAAATGTTTGGCACGCGAGTTGTTAATATTTTAACATTATTCATCAACTGGCACACTGCGTACGAAAGGTTACCGACCCCTGGTGTAGTTGAATAATTGAATCATAGACTCTATCTCTAGCAAATACAGGATAGAAGGCAGCATCTGTCATGTCGTGACTCCAATTTGTCCGACTGATTGAAATTGGTGAGCATAATATTTAATTTTACACTGAATCAGACTTGTTTAAGATGTGACCATTGTCAATATTTTATTATAGAATAAGTACCGCCACTTCATTTTATACTGATGATAGATTTTTGCGTTCTTTCGACGAGACTCTGACCTGATATGAAGCCCGATTGTGCAAAACTCGTCAGGAGTAATATACAATTGTCAACAATGCCACTTATTTTCCAATTTTTGAATGACAAAAAAATTATATCGTGTATTAAATGAGTTCATCCCAAAAAGATTGAGCTTGTCGTATTTATATGTCTTTCACGTTTTTTTTAATTAACGTTTTTGCCGAAGGATCAACCTCAAGAATTTAATTGAGAACATCTTCTTAAAAAGGTTGCAATAAGATAAACAAGTTGCAATAACAAAAAGCAAGTTTAATAAGCAGAAACGTTTTACAAAAAAATGCTTTTAGTATGATCAAATCTTCAAGAGTTTGTGCAATAATTGTTCATCATTTGTTTGATTTGTATCTCAAGATTTCTGTAAAATAAAAGTATCCGTATAGTAACATGTATCAAGTTAGACAAATAGGATCCAATGACTGGTGACGCCTATTTCCACGGTCGGTTGTAATAAAAACCTTCCTGTAATCCTCAAACGGGGAGTAATGATAAAGCAGCGCTTGTCAACCTTTTTAGGAACAGTACACATTTTTAAGTTTACTGAAGAACTTGTACACCCCAGTCCACGCAATTCACTAAACTTATAGAAGCATCTGAAGCATACACCCTGTTGTGCTGCAAAAAGAACTATTAACCGTTACGAAGAACTAGTTGGTACCTCACAATATAGATTACCAAGAGAAGTATTTGGTTATAATGTCACAAGTAGAATATACCTTACAAGCTTCGTACGCTTAAATACATGTTGTGCCAGCATTGCCATGTATTGTACACTCCAGTCTGTCTGGTATAATTAAACCTGTTTATTCATTATGATACCTCCTCATAGGCTTATTGTAATGTGGTACTTTGTACACCCCAGTACACCAATGTGGTACACCCTTTAACAATTCTGATACGCCGAAGTTACCAGTTGTGTAAAGTATTAAAGTATTAACAGCTTTCTTACGTATGTAATTGATGCTGATGAGCAGAATGGCGATTTATATTTCAAGGTTAAAATGTCTTACACCGCTTACATATTTTGTTAAATATTACAAACTTTACTTACGCAGGCAAATCATGCTAATTGGAAGTAGGATGATTTGTATGTAGATCTTCCCTCTTACACAAATTAGTGTACTCCATCCGTACTGTGTCGCGAATCCAATCGAAGAAAGGGCACTCCACATGGTAAATGAAAGATCTTTATTTTGAGTAAACGTTTCGGAATACATATCTAAAAATGAGCGCAATGACATTAGTACAGCACAGTGGTTTCGTATGGCTATCTATTTATTCGAATGAATTATTTACACATTCTGTTTAATATAAGAGAACAGAACCTGTTTGGGATACATATTTAGGGGGCTATATATGTGCAAATTCAATTTATTAAAATTATTCCGTTGAACTAACCAAGTAAAAACTCAATCAAAATCAATTAATCTGAATGTGTTCTTTGGTTTTTTCAAATCCTGTTGGCCAGGGGTGTCAAACTCAAGTTTTACTGAGGGTCGTATTTTAGTAACATACTCAGCGGGCCGCAAATAACAGACCTGAAAATCAAAAAACGTTTTCTGTATCATGTGTCATGTATGTGCACTGTTATCATTAATGTGCACTAAGCTTGGTTAACAGCTGCGCTCTTTGCTTTTTGACGTCTGGGCACATGAAAAGCGAAGCAAATGCCAATTTTGGGGTATACCACTATTTATCTTGAATTTATTTTAATTTCTCGATCAATTGGATTTCTAGTTGCCTACCTATTAAGTACTGTTTATGCTCAATGACCTAAGCCGAAAGAAAATAAAAAGTATAAAATGATAAAAATATATGGTTACCGTACATTTTTTTGCATTTGCCGGCGTATAATTTAGGTTTAGTAACAGTAAATTAGCACTAGCACAATACAATAGTGTTAAAAACAGCTATTGTTGCGTTAAGAAATTTACAGGCTTGTCGATGTGCAAAGATAATACTGAGACGGTTACATTTCCACAGAACGTTAAAAACAATTTTAAAAAGGTCTCGCGGGCCGCACAAAATGGTCTCGAGTGCAGCATGTTGGACACCCCAGACGTAGGCCATATGTCTCCTATGTGATTATTTTTATTACTTGACCAGCAGTTAATTTATATGTTTTCTCGCAGAATTACACGAGGGAGTAAAAACTTACTTGAAACTATAATGTTCCACATGCCTATGCCAATTCCAAACATGATGAAAAGAATGTAAACAATCCATGAACTATTTTCTGTCGGTATCCACAACAAACACAGGAGATACAACAACGAGTCCAAAACTGTAGCGCACGCAATAACGGATTGCAAAGTGAACTTCGATGCTAATTTGCCAGAAGCGTATGCCGAAGCGCAATTCGCAGACGCATAAATTATGCTGCACACACCAACCTGCATAAAAAGTTTGCTAATTTTGGTAATATTTTAATATTTCAGGTAATTTTGGAGTTCGTTTATGTTCAAAGTTCTATGACTTACAGCAACTTGGTTAACAATCGAAACGGTCCAACATTTTAGGTACTAAAATATTTTAATATGAAAAGCGTCCCGAATAACCTGGCTGACTCCGTTTATACAGGAAGCATATGCTCTTGTGACCTCACAATACAAAAATCCAGTTACTAAGCCCACGTAAATGGTTATGGGATATAGTAAAATCTGCTTCAAAGATAGAGATCTCCAAAATATTCCTTTCACGGTATTCCACCAAATAACTGCCATCTAACCAAAGAGTTCTTTGATTAAAATAGAAGAATTTAACCATCGCCGATTAACTAACTAACTTTTTACGTACGGATTTTTCGTTGTTTGCTCGTGTAACTTCAATATCACAATCAGTCCCATTTTCGTCGTTGTTCATATTGCTTGCGCTGTTTTCCATGTTGGGTTTCTCCAAAAAAATATCTCCAGGTATGCTCGGCGTTACGCATGCTTGTAGAATAATGCCTGAAAAAAATTGCAATGCTACTAAAAAAACACATTTTGCATTATGATTCTTCCGAAAATTATGTTTTCACCTGCTAACATGATAACCGCAAAGGCGGAAATAAGCGCATACAGAGCTACCAGATTGGTGGGCCGGTATTTTTCCAAGTTCTGTTGCGTAAGATTGGCATTTTGGCAATCGTTTGTCCCGCAGTAGAACAAGCGGTCGTTTTCAGTTTGGTGTGCTGCTGTTGGCTGCACCATTGGCGATATGGTAGTTATGCTGGTTAAATTGTATAACAAATCGTTTTGTGTTGTTTTGGGATCCTTCCAGAAATGTAAAATGACAAACACCAATGCATTCCCGATAATCTGGTATAAAAATTTAGTTGCATTAGTCGATTATAACTGCTAACACCGAATAATGGATTTTATATATTCGCTACTACAATTATACAACTAAAAGTTAATTAATGATTTATTTGGTAAAATCCGGTGAACAATATTTCATGATGAGACGAGATATTAGTGTAAAGATAGTAACTTATGTAATAACTTGCAATAGAGGAATCAGGTGGCAATGTATAAAGACAAATTGTATTAGATTCTCGACAAGCTTTCCCACAACCGTGCTTAATCAGGTCAAAGTATAAATGAAAACAATTAAAATGCACGTAAAAGCACATAAGACGTCACCATTCGGGCATATACAAAGATAACTTGCAATAGTTATTCACAATTTATCAGCTAAATTATTCCAACACCGCGTATCTTCGTTAATGGACATCGATTTGGTTAGCTTGTGTAACCTATATCAAGCGTTCTGTTGTTCAGTTTTCTACAAAGAATAGATGAATGGGTGTGAATATAACAACAACCGTATTCGTTTGAAAAGTGGAAAAAAGGATTCCAGAAAATTCTCGCACACAGGAGTCTTTCGTTCTGTTAAGGGTATGTTTGTGATAAAGCTGGCCGAAGTGAACGAATAGTATGCCAACAACCACCCAAAACAACCCTTCACCAATTCCAACCGATGCTGCTGCTATCATAATTAGCCACTTCCCTGAAACATTAAAAGGTAAAGCTGTGCAAAACATACGTGATAAACGATTACAATGTGCTATAACTTAACAGCGGCGGGTACATAATGTTCGTTTGGTGGGGGCATGGATTAATGGATAATGCCACAAAGTTACCTGGTAATAATCTAACGTCATAAAGCAGGTAACCCCAAGAAACTTACAGTTATGCGTCGACACCTGGTGCAAACTGACAACTAAAATACATTTTAAATACATTTAACAAAATAATATATATGCTAGAAATGGTTGCCGTTCATTGGGGTTTTAAATTTTTAATTAGTCATCAGGTTTTCAAACTCTTTTAATAAAAGTAGACGAGGCGCGAAAATGAAAAATCACAAAAGTGTACTATATGATTTTCCAAATCCATTAAGGAAAAAACACATTATAGGATAATGCAAATATTTTTAGGAATTATTTTTATTTTGTAACAGATAAGATTTAAACAATATCCTTATACATTTCTGACATTAACTTCATAGGAAATCTGTTCATACTTGGGTAGAAATTTGCTACGACGTAAAACAGGTAACAAAGCTCTGAGCCCAACAAGGTCCATTTGGCACCTGCCAGTCGAGCGGCAAATGGAGCAAAGAACAGTCCGAAAACCACCGAAAGTGCATAACTTACAGCCGTTGCATTTGTACCTGAATGGAAGATTGCCTTTGTATTGGTATTTTCCGCATTAAGACAATTGTGATACAGCCTATAATTTAATGTCCAATTACTTTCATCGTCTTACCTACACCATCTACAATGTTAATGCTGGATTGCAGCAACAGCATCGCGGTATATCCGCAAGACAAGAGAACCAAAGCAAGGCATATCAGCAGAAATTGTTTTTTTACGTTATATCTCTCTACTGAATGGTCCAACTTTGTATCACCGCTTTGAAGTGATTTGATTTCATCCATATTACCTCGCAGCCAAACTTCCTATACTTCCTATATAGGGAGTCTAAAAAAGTGTAAATCCTGTTTCATAAAATGTTATATGGTGACATGGTCATATATCTATATTTTTTTACATTAAGAATAAATAATAAATTGTATAGCCGTTTTAAATGTATAAACCAAGTTATTAAATCCCATTAAAATTTAATGAAGAACTAATCTCGCCGAAATTACGTCTTTATGATGAGATTTTTGCCAATTAAAATTGAACAAGTCAGAATAAACTTATTGCCGCCTGCTGACAATAAATCCACTCTCCAGAGTGCGTATACGCGACGTCATGATAAAGTTGAAGCAAAAGCATTTTAAAACATTTTTTTCTGTATAATATAATTTATACAAGGTATAAAGAAGTTTGAGATAAAATACATCCAAATTAATAAAAAAATGTTGTATAATTTACAGTGTTTTTTTTTGCTTTTACAGTAGTTTACTGCAATCTTTGTATCAACTAACCATATTAGAGGTTGGATAGGTTAAAACAATTTAACACGACTAGAATTTATAAAACATTTCGCCTATTCATATTTTTAAAAAACTCTCACGTTTTATGGCTGTCACGGTATTAGGCGAATGTTATTAAACTTAACGCCTATAAGTGGGTACAAATAAACGCGAGCTTTACTTTCCTTACATATATATTTTGAGCTTCTTCCGGCACTGCTTATTACATCAAGACGAGTATTTTGAAAGCATTTTTCGATGCTATTTTACATTTATAATTGGTAAAATATTCAATTGGTAAAATTTTGACTGGAGCTTTAGATCGTAAAACATATTATTTCGTCGGAGAGCCATGTTAGGTTATAGAGTAACTTCAAAATGCAGCCCATTTTTCAGAAATAACTTTTAATGTATCGCAAATAGTACTAAAATAAGGCTATTGAATATGCAGTTGAAGCTGTAACGCGGCTTATAGCTCAGTTAACTTTAGCGGAAAACATGAAAAGTAAATATATTTACTTCTGTTCTGTATGGGCTTTCATATTCTTATTACGTCTTACTACAACTTCCAACCATTATGCTCCTAAGTAAATATAGTTATTTATATTTGACTCAACTAAAAGAATGGGAAGAATCTTAAAGTGACTAAGCCTAATCTGGTAGCGGTAATGATCTTACGCCCTGGATGTCGTTCAAATATAAAGAGGCTAAATGTGGTTAACGCATACCCCCACACCATGATTGAAAGGTAGGTCTAATTCTACTCTAAACCTAACAACATTGCATGGTTTTTCTACCTTAGTGTCAAGACGGCTGTTGCACTATAGCACCTATATAGACAGACAACTACAATTGAATGCTTTTCATTCAATTTGTTTTTTTGTTTATACACAGGGTTTTTTTGTTTATACACGAGGCCCACGGGCCAAACTTTTGGTTTATTTTTATCGGCCGCAGGACATTTCCTAAAATAAGGTCGATAATAATAGTTTAAAAGCAGCAATGTTTGACACATGCTAAACTAAGTTAAATTTCGATGAAATGTCAAACTAAACAAACAATCTTACATATATAGGCTATATAATATATATTAGTAAATAACTGTGTATGTTTTCTTCGTTATCAATTGTAATAGGTCAATTTAAAATTTTATATCCGACCCGCGACATTTAATGTCTACAGTTTTTTTCAGCTTTTTAGGAAAAAAGTTTGGTGACCCCTGTTTACACCAGAGTTTGATCAATTACATTAATTCCATTAATTCAGTTCAATTGCAATTACAATTACTTCCTTAAATGTTTTAATTGCAGTACAATTACAATTGGTACTTAAAAGACTGTTATTAATACATCAATTACAATTACAAATGACATTTTATCTAAATTTACCATTGCTGCTGAAATATGGAAAACAGTTTAAGTCTCATCGCTTCCCAACAAAAAATAAACAACGTGGAACATTATTAAAACTTCAATTTTCTTGATATCAATTGAGCCAAAATTTTAGCAAATTACAATTACAATTACATAGAATGAAAAAGCCTCAATTACATTACAATTACATTAAAAACTGTAATCAATTACAAATTACAATTGATCCAACTCAGTCCACACACATCCTTTTAGGGAATTGTTGTTGAAGTGGCTATATGCTCATGTCTGCGTCACACGATGCCTCTGCTTTTAAGGTATAACACCGTGGTCGAGTCTCCACGGAAAACCGAATTACTTTGATCAAAGCATTCACGAACAGTTTTAAACCCTTGTCCTTATAGCCCAGGGCTATACTCAACTATTTTTAGCACAGCTCCAGTTACAAAAGTTTATATAGCTCTCATGGAATAATTTACACTTAAAAGTCTTACAAAATGTAATAGGTATAATTTACATATGTCTGTTACTTAGAAAGAACAGCGGCAATTATTTTCTTAAGAAATAACTCAGATCGCATTGCTAAGTAAATACTGAGAAAGATAAGGTCCGGATTCAAAACTAAAAAGTACCGCATTCGGACCGCGGTCCTCCAGTTGAGTAGCCCTGGTATCAGACTTGGACAACTAGATAATTCTAGTTTTCTAATTCAATAAAATAGAGCAAAATGCAGCTAATTCTAGTTCTAATCTAATTCGAGTTTTACCAAAAATGCTACTTTGTCCAACGGCATTTTTAGTCTCTTGGTCAAAACAAAGAATTGGAATTCAAACTATTTGGTTGAAACGTAATTTCACAGCCTGAAAAGTTTATGTTATGCTAAAAGGCATCAAAATTAGCACACATATATTTGCCATTTGCATTCTTATTAGAATAATTCGCGATTTAAATGAAATTGATTGTGACCAATCACATGTAATTCTAGTTCAAATTCGTTTTTGAAGAATTCGGTAATTTTTATTCTACCCTATTTTGAGAAAATTCAAATGCTCTAATTTTAATTCTAATCTAAAGCGCAGCAAGCTCCAAAAAACACAACGCAAAACTGACGTCACAATACACAACTCAACTACAAGTTCGACCGAAAATAAAAGCCAATATTTGTTGCCACCGATACATTGATAACGTTAAATTCCATCAGATATTTTTACCGATAATTCGCTGTAAACTTTAAAATAAAGTTTTGAATAACTATATATTTTATAAATTTTTGTTTATTGCCAATTTGCGATTTACTTTTTATGAAACACGACGCTGGACAATATAGTCCCTCCTTGTTACGCGAGGCGGTTAATTCCTACATAATTATTTCGCTTTACTGAACACGGTATTGTCAAGCTGAAGTACCCAAGTTGCGGCTGGTGCGTTAGCAGCACACGAAATCAAAATGCTTGTTGAGCAATAATTGCAGTTTGATAAGGATTTTAGAAACATGGCTGAAATCATTAACAAGGTGATAGCAACTGACAACTAGACGTTTACTATTGCAAATGGTGCAGGATAGTGAATAATGGCAGCAGAAGTGCACAAAAATGATAATTCTGTCAAAACCCTTAATCAATTTAAGCCTTGGGTTAGCAAAGGAATTATAAATTTTGAACTCTGCTTTTGTCAGCATTACCATTCATTTCAAGCCTAGCGTTTCGTAGCATGCAGGAACGTTAATTGTGCTTTCTGTATTACAAAGTTGTGCTCTCTGCGTTACTTTAATTGACTATACGCTTTGTGATTAAACCTCAGCTTATTACCTTGAGTCTGGTTTGCAGTATTATGGAGTCTGTTTGTGTTAAAAACACAACGTAAAAGTTTTTTCTTGATAGTAAGGTGTGATGTATCTTACAATCTGCATTGTAAGATAAACCAATACTTAAAACGCATACTTTATAGGTTAAACGTTATCTGCACCAGGTATCGTAAGGCAAAAATACAAAAAAATGCATATTAGTTTCGGTCCAAAAATGATATCGGTCGATCTCTTTTTCAGCTCACCAAAAACGTTGCAGGAATACAACGAAAAGTATTAAATGTTTGCTCGACCACAGTTCAAACTGTAAATAATTCACGAATTCAGTTTACCTAAGTTACTATATGGTAAACAAGAATAAAAAAAGGCAAATATATTACCGAGTTAGCGACTGATTTACGCATCAACAGTGCAATGCATTTATACACAAATTGCATACACCTGTAGTATACAAAAAATGTTATAACAAACGCACCTTAACTGTTTCCTATCACCAGTCAATACCAATCAAATTCACTTGTAACGAATTTAGCTAGAAATTATTACCAAATTTAAGAAGAATATAAAAGGTAAAACACATAATAAAATCAATATGCCTTACCAGTCCGTGTCAATTGAAACCCATATAGTCAAATGATCGATAAAATGACATGAAACCACATTCAAATAATGAAACCTTATTGGACAGTTGATCTTCACTTTAAGTTTAGATTATCATTTTGAAATAAATGATATACTATGACCTTCAATATTTCGATATCAAACAACTTAGTAGTAAAAGTCGACAAGTTTTGCACTATAACAGTTTTATTTTATCTCAAACTTAATGTGTAACCTAGACTGAATTGTCGAAAGGTAACACCAAATGATGACTTACTTTGGTCATCTTTATCGTCTACAAAACACGTCAATCTGTTAATCATTTACAGCAGTGTTTCTCAACATATGGGTCGCAACCCGAAATTGAGTCGCCGTTTGATTTGCTTGGTTCGCCGACTGTAATTGCTTTATATAGTTAGATGTACTGAGATTGGTTTTAGGCAAGGTTTCTCCAATTTTTTCTTTTTTTTTGCTAACTAAAAGAAAGCAAATAAAGTAAAAGGTAAAGGGGTAGTGGCTTCTTCTTCCCATTGGCCAAAATTGAGGCCGGGAATGCCTGAAATGTTAGTAGTAGTTCAGGCCCAGTCCTCAGGAAAACCAATCCCAAAGGGAGATGTTGCCGCCACATGACGGTAGGGCCCGAGTTATAACTGTGCATCGGCAGAAGGTCAAGTTTTCGCCTTTTTGGTTGTGGTGCATGTAATAGTATAGTGTCAGTAGTAAGTATTAATTTTAGTTTTTATACTGACCAAAAAAAAAACGATTTTACCCGGGGAAAAAAATGCCAGGACACAAACCCCCACAGTGATCCGGCTAAAGACCACCGTATAGGAAATAGAGGAAGCAATACGAAGGCAATATTTATAATATTCTTATGTTTTATTCACTTACAAAACGTTCAGTGTATTGGTTCGCTAGGCTTGGTAATATGATGGTTTCTGACACTAGGGTTCGCGCGGACCGAGTTCTATGGAGAACAAATGCTTACAATGCCGAAGGTGCTGAGTTTGGCACTATTTGGTCGATAATTTGGTCAGTAGGACCGTTTGCGACATTTTGACACTTTTATTTTTTGAAGTTTATCCCTGTTGTCACTATCACAATGTATTATTCTAGTTTAAAACGATTTGTGTGTAACTTATTATATATATATCAATCATTCGCTTTAGTACTTCTCAGTTGTGTACCATCAATCCACCATGTTCAGCGCATAATTTTTACGTATAACATAAACGTTTTTGATGTGAAAACATGTTATTTTGTTTTGCACTGTTCACACTCTTGTTACAATCAGTACACAACCCAGTTAGTAATCACTCATTATAAAAAATATAATAATAATGAGATTCTATTGTAAGGCTTAAACGTGCGTTTCACATTTTACAAAACTGTTAAAATTTGCCTGACAATTTATCTGTATCCTAAATAATCCATATATCAACACACTTTCCCCATTTTATTTCCTGTGTTCATACACCAAAAAGTTTCCTGTTTTATACATCAATTATTGCTTTGTTTCTCAAGATATCTGTAAAAGCAACGATAGTATAATTATAAGTGTGGAATCGGCTAAATTGTTAGTGCAAATGCATTTCTAGGTAAAATTGTTCAATTAATTTCAAGTTGAAGAGTATACAACAGAAGAAGCAAACATTTGGTGTAAAAAAGGCCTGTTGGAAGCATCAAAGTATTTATCAAACGTGGAAGACAAACAATCACTTATGTCAGTGGTCGGAAAACAATTTTTGTCCCGGAGGTCGACTTTTTGTATGTAGGCTACATTGGAAAACAATATTTTAAAACACAGATCAATGAACGTACGTCTGTCACAACTACTATACATGATAAAACTGAAATAATAATAAATAGATGGTCCACCTAAGAAATGTCAATGGCCCACATTTTGCCGACCACTGACGTACGTGCTAATTTTATGGTGTTTCAGGGTCGGATAAGGCAATCAACGGCTGGTCAAGCTATATTACTTTGTATTGAATAGGTAAAAGCCCAAAATTGGAATTTTTTTGTTTTGGATGAAAGTCAATGTTTATAAGTATGACACGCAGTCACGCTGGTGGCATGTCATTTACTTGGAAAACTACACGGCAATTTAATAAAACATCAACAAATTTACATACGCAAGCAAATGATGCTGCTGAGCAAGAGGGCGATTTGCATGTAAAGCTTTCCTCTAACACAAATCAGTGTACTCCAACCATACTGAATGGCAAACCCCGTTGAAAATACAGCGCACCACATCGTAAATGTAAGTTTCTTGTTTGATTTAAACGATTCGGAATATATATATGAAAATAACAGCAGTTTGTTTCCAACGTGTAGTGTAACGATATTCTTAAATCTGATAACCTGGTAAAAAAATGTTTTTTTTTAATTTACATTCGTAGTTGTTTCATTTGTGCTTTTCGTACAGTTACAAAGTCTTTATAATCTGAGGGATTATCTCAAAGAGGCGTCATAACAGCAAATAATATCTTACTTGTAGCCAAGACATTCCACATCCCTACGCTGATACCAAACATGATAAAGATAAGGTAGACGATCCATGAGCTTTCTTCTTCAGGTATCCGGAACAAACATAATAGATACCAAAACAAGTCCAAAACTGGGCTGACCACGATAATGGAATGAACAGTAAATTTAGAAGTTAATTTTCCAAAGATGAAAGCCGAAGCACTATTCGCCGATCCATAGATGATCAAACATATACCAACCTTTTGTAGCAAATATTTTTCAAATAAAATACTTTTTTAATATAGGCATACCAGTGATATAAATATTAATTTACCCAGCTGCATGCATTTTTACTTTATGTATAGCTAAATGAATAAAATTCGTTTTTACAGATGATGTTTGCTAGATAACATTCCAAATCACCTGGCAGACACCTTTTACGCAGGAAGCGTACGTTCTTGTAAGTTCACAATAAACAAATCCGATCGTCAAGCCATAATAGATTGTTGGTATGTATGAAATAATTTGCTGAAACGTTAGAGCTCTCCAAAAAATATCCTTGATGCCATTCCACCACATAACATGAAACTAACAAATCAACATGTGAAATTAAAATATTTACGAGGTTGTTGGTTATTAGTAACGTCATTACGTACGGAAGGTCCGTTTTGGCCTTCCGGCGATACAACATCGAATTCAGCCTTGTTGCCACTGTTTTCTGCTTTTTCTTCTTCTAATTTAGCGTAACCAGAAACTAAGTTAACTGACACATAGGGAGTAACACAAGCTTGTAGAACAATGGCTGAAAAAAGTAAGAATTCATACAAAAGCGCTGGGAAAGCTTATCATTTAATCGAGCGTTTAAAATATTTAAGTTCCATAAATGAGTTAAATTGTGGCGTTTAAGTGAAGGATTTACTAATAATTCACGATCATACCTGTCATTATTAATGCAACAAAGCCTGAAAGGAGCACATACAGTGCCACTAGGTCGGAGGGGCGGTAACTTTCTAAGTTATGCTGCGTGAAATTGGCATTTTGGCAATCGTTTGCCCCGCAGTAAAATAGACGTCCATTTTCAGATTGAAAGTTCATTGTTTGCTTTAATATATTTGAGAATGTATTGCTAGTACTATTGAAGAACACGTCGTTTTGTGTATTTTTTTGGTTTCCTTCCAAAAATGCAAAATGGCAAACTCCAATATGTTTCCAATAACCTGGTTTAGGAGTGTTATATATATCATAGCACCACGTAATTAAGTAATGAAAATAATTTATTACACATAGCTGTCTTTCATTTATTATTATGATTGGTTGTATATTCAAAACGAAGTTTGCTAAAGCTATTTTAACCAACAACATATAACAGACAGGTCGAACTTACTATATTCAATTGAAAAGTAGAAAACATGATTCCACTAAACTCTCCCACACAAGACTCTTTTGTTCTGTTGATAGTGTGTTCGTGATAGAGCTGGCCGAAGTAAACGAATATTATGCCAAGCACCACCCAAAACAATGCTTCCGCTATACCAACTATAGCAGCTGCTATGATCATGAGCCATTTCACTGGGAGTTTTAAAAGGTTTTATTTATTTTAGAGCTTCTTATGATTTTCTTATGAATTATTTATTAATTCAATGAGGTATTTTTTAAACACGGGGTGTAATTTTTATTTACGATATCACATTTATACCCGAGGTTGCCATACCGTCCTTACTTCTCAGATTTGTTCTAATTTTAAAGGGCAAATCTGAAATAATATTGTTCTTTAAGAAAGGACTTTTTTGTGACTTGAGTTCTTATTTTGTCTTATTTTCAACTACACAAAGACTTCTTAGAGAATTTATTTTTAAGCCCTAAGAATTTCATTTTTTTAGAAAGTAGATTATAATTAGTTAGATCATTTTAGTTTTTTTCCAAATATATTAGCACTATAATTACATGCTTTTCTGACTACAAAAAGTCACTTACAACTCGTTCCTAGCAAAGAGTAACTTAAATTTATTACGACTGAGAGACTAAAAATTCCGTTGGGACACACTGCAATTTTTCTAAAATGTGATCTGTCATGTCAATAAAAATCTAAAAGCCATAATATTTCATAAAAGCGACATTTCGCAATTTACAGACGTTTCAGCAATAACTCATGCCATCATCAGTGTAAAAATCAAGTGAAGATAAAAGCGATAAAACGTAAAAAGAAAGGAAAAAAGGACAAATAATATCAGCGAAAAAAAGGCGATGTATTGGTCAGTTCATATAGCTAGCTAGGTGTTAAAAAGGTATAAAGGTGCCGAGGTTGTGTATATTTTATCAAATATTATGGCTTTTATATTTTTATTGAAATTACTAAAGAAACCCGTGTATTGTGTTCCAAATGATCTGTAATGGCTCGTATAAATGCAAAGATTTGTTCAATAACGTGTATTGTTGTACAAAAAATTATTTTTTTAGTTGTCCTTCTATTGTGATCGAAGCCTAAGGCAACCCTGTTTATACCCAAGATAAACGCTCTATGGAAATCTCAGTTTAACACTTCAAGTCCAATTTATACTTACTTGGATAACAATTTGCCAATATGTAAAAAAGATAGCCAAGATCGGAGGCCAACAATGTTGTTTTAACTCCAGCTATTCGAACAACGAACGGGACAAAGAACAATCCGAATATTACCGAAATCGTATAACCTACAACCGTTGCACTTGCACCTGAAATATCGCATAGATATCATTAATTGTTTACTAAACTTAGCAGTGTTTGACCTGTTTTAACGCTATTTTTAAGAAATTTATTAGAGAGAATGGTATTAAAAAAAATTTTTTTTTCGAGATGATTACTTTAATTAACGTATAGTAGTCGATTTTATTTCGTCGCTGAAGAAAATACTTACATTTGGATCCTCTACATTCGTTTTTTGGTTCAGAGCCCGATCCTTGTTTGCTAATACTATACTCACTATTGAATGAGTTTAGGTTCAATTTTTAAAATAGGTATTCTAAGAAATTGGTAGCCACAGTATTTAGAACAAATTTATTACCTACGCCATCAACGATGTTGATGCTGGATTGAAGTACCAGTGTAGCATTGTATCCACTAAACAAAAGTACAACAGCAAGACATATCAGAAGGAATTGGAGTTTGATTTTACGCTGCTCATCCAGATTTTCACTTTTTGTACCATGGCCACTAAGCGTTTGTGTTTCATTTACGGGCATCATCTAGAAAATGTTCACCTTCGGAAATGCAAAAATAGAGAAAAATATATTTACCTAATTGGCCCTTTCAGCAATATTGCAAGTGCGAACAGTTTACGGCGAATAAATTTTAATAGAAACCTGTCTATACCAGCAGTGCTCTGCAACCTGTTTTTACTTGCGCATCACTAGAAGAGCCACAAAAATCTGGCGACACACCTATACAAAAAAAAATAAAAGACCACAATAGACACATGGCGCTTTTCCAGGCAATCGAGAGCAAATTAGCGTTCTACGCTAAAGGCATCTAAGGCACAAAATAATCTTCAAAATCTTTAAATCTGTATTTTTTATAGCTTTTGGTTAATTTTATTTTTCGATCAGCACTCAAATTAATTGATACAATTTCAAGCTTGACGATGATAAAATAAGTAAAAAAGTTCAATTCATATTGCAGTGTCGTATTTTGGATTTCTAGCATATGTGTATAATATATAAAATTGAAACCAATGCTCTATAGTTTAGACAAGCTAATCGCCCGGTGTAGTGGTTTAAAAACACTTTACACTATACTTTCGGTTTAGATTAATTTGAAAGATAAGGATATCGAAAAATTGTAAATGTAAAGAAAATGTCATAAATTCAATCAGTTGTCAAAAGCTTTAAATGGCGTCCTATAAAGTAACGAACTTATAAAATTTAAACTAACAACAAAAATCGCGTATATTTTTAATTTACCTAAAATTTAAATGAACGTTTCGTAATATTTTTCATTCATCGTTATGCTTAAGTTTAACATTTGTGGGGTTTGACCACAGAAAGTTATATTCATTGCGTATCAACAAACGAAAATTTGTACTTGATTTACTTGCGGTACGTTCAATATATTAATCTCCGTAACGTGCACGTTCAGAACTCCACGATGGAACAGTACTATAAGACTGCTCAATTTAACGAATTTCACTGTTTCTTAAGTAGCCTACATCGGCCTGATGTTAGTTAGTTACTTATTCGTGAGAAAAAGCGACACATAAAACGACTAGCTAATCAGCCATTCGACAAACGAATTTACAACACGCGGTGGGAAGTCAAAATGCCAGCATAAGCGATACAGTCGGACAATCTATTCACACAGAATGACCAGAATTGGACCCGATTATATGGTGCAAGTTGTTACACAGTTAATGCCAAAAGACAGTACAAGACTTGTTATTGGTTTTAAACACGCATAAATCAGTTTATACAGCCGACAAATATGAAGCAACTCTTTTAGATATGGCAAAATTTGCCGTTTAATACTGTTTAACGCTTTGCAAATGCGCAATGTAATCAACGAATCAAATAAAACTTATAAACGATAAAATAAAACGCGACAATTTGACTTTTTATGTTATAGTTCATATAGCCCTGGTAAATGTTGTCCAAACTAGCAGTTACAGAGAAAACTATAAGTAACAACTTGATAGGCCTATATCAGGGGTGGGCAAATGTATTCAATGGAAGAGCCATGAGCAGAAAATACAAGCACCAAAGAGCCTCAAAATTATTTCAATACAAAAACGGTAAATAATGCAAGGCCAGCCGCAATAATAACAGAATTGTAATATAACAAAACGGCAACAATCAACACATTAATAACGGTAATAGCAAACTAACACGCACAATATTTATTAATTTCAGTATTTTGTTAATTAATTCTTCGGACTCTATCTATAGTGTTACGTCATAAACGAAATGCTGGCCTAGCATAGAAAGAAAAAGAGAGAAAAGTTTACAAACGTTACTCTCGGCAATCTTTACAATTTTTTCGAAATTTAACTTTTTAACTAGAAGAGCCACAAAAAACATGCCGGAGAGCCGCAGTTTGCCCACCCCTGGTCTATATGGATTATATAGGATACAGATAAATCAGGGGTGTCCAACTCAAACATGCCGGCGTGCCAGTTTTTATCTTATAACTTCTTCTCGTGCCAAAGTTTAGTAACTATTTGTTTTTCTAACATTTAAAGGTTTATAAGCACATGGAAAACATTTCCTTATTTAATCAAGCAAACCATTAGGGCAGTGGTGGGCAAACCTTTTTTGCCGCGGCCCAAAGTACTATTTTTAAGGTGAAGTATTACACGGCGCCTGGATGGCCATAACACTGCCATACCATGATGTAAAACATACTATAAAACGAAGAATATACGCGCGAAGCGCGAAAAATTGGCGTATACATATAGTTCAAGTTGGCAAAAAATATAGTTCGACATGTAGGCTGCTCAGGACCACATTTGGCACGTGGGTCTGAACCACGCTGAGACAACATGTTCTAAGCCACATGTACTTTTAAAACAAAGTGCAATGAATGTATGGCTATCACGCGGCCCACAACACAACTACACGATAACACTAAACGATTCAACAGATTGCCGACCACTACATTACCTTTAGCTGTGTAGTAGCAGTGCGCGTTATTGCATCTAAGTGTCGGTGAGCTGACTTTGCTACTTGTTTCTTTACAGTTTACACCAAGCTTTATAATTATGTGAAGGCTTGCGTCCACTACAATTGTTAGTTGTTGTAATTCCCGCGATTGTTATATAATGTGAACAAACAATGGTAATTGGCTGTATAACAAATTTAGTATTTCTTGACAATTGGCCGAATAAAAAATGAAGTATTTTTGGGGGGCTTGCGTGCCATTTTTTATTACGTGGCGTGCCACATTTGGCACGCGTGCCGCTTGTTGGACACCCCTGAGATAAATCGTCATGCCATTGCTGATACTGTAAAATGTGGACCTAAAAATCCACGATCATACTGTACTTGTAATTCTAAGTTAAGTTGCGTGAAGTTGGCATTTTGGCGATCGTTTGTCCCACATTAAAAAAATGGGTGCATTTAAACATTTTTTTTGTTTGCGCTAACATATTTGATGATGTGTTGCTGCTACTATTGAAGAACACGTCGTTTTGTGTATTTTGGGTTTTATTTTTAAAAATGCAACATGACAAACTGCAATGTGTTTCTAATAATTTGGTTTAGGTTTTTTGTTTATTAGCCATTATAGCACAACGAAATTAAGTAATGAAAAATTAGTTCGGCACCAAAAGGGATACAATAATGACATTTGTGACACTTACCCCCTTTTAAAGACAATCCTTGCGATTGGCAAAGACAATCCTTGCGAACAACAAAAAAAAGCAAAACTCAGAACAAACTACAATCCACATTCAACCCCCATATAAGCAACTTTGCGATGTAAACATTTTAGAGAGACACAAATTTAAGAAAACCATCAAAATTAAAACAAAAGTATTAGAAAATACGCGTACATTGGCGATATTAACCTCTCTTAAAATCAACCATATGATACATACAGTTCAAAACACAAATTTTAAAGATCACGAAATGAAAACCAACAAACGAAAAATCGCATACACATTTACACTGTACAGTAGTTTTAACTTTAAACAACTCTGGTTATTGTCATGACCCATTTAAACGCGCGCCGCTTCTTTTTGTCTCTGTCCGGCGAAGGCCGCTCATATTGCGCAACCGAGTATAAACTAAGCAAAATTTGGACTGAGTTCCAAAATATCGCCGTTTTTTTGCAGCGGTTTGAACACAAAGCAAATTTGCTTTTTTTTATTTTTATTTTTTTTAACGGGTTTTTCTTTCGTTGGACGCAGTATAGTCCCTATCGCGATTACACATTTGCTTGTATTTCGCGCAATTTAAACAATTGCTGCTGCGACCCTCTTCGCTAAAGTAACGGTTTGTCGTTACGAAAGTATACGAGACTTGTTTAGCCAATGTTGTGTGTTGGCTAAACTCGTCTCGCCAAAAAAGTAACCAATTTTCAGTTTTATTTTTTCAGTTTTAACCAAATATTACTTTCGTTGGACGCAGTACGGCACCGGGATTACGTATTTGCTTAAATATCACGCAATGCGAACAATTGCTGCTACAACTTAAGGTTTTAGGTTTGCGAGTGTTTTGTAACGTAAAGTGTTTGACATGCTTAGCCGGTAGGTATTTAGTCGTTCCATTTCAAATCGAAAAATAGTCATTTGACGATTAACACATATGCTGTATAAAAAATTAGGCTACATGTTTCCCATGACTGACAATGCAAAAAAACAAACACTAAACCATTTCGAGAAAGTGGCGCCGGAAATACTTATTTGTTAGGGCTTAACACCGATTGGTGTTGCAACTAGAAAAACTGGCTGTATACTAAAAGGTTTTATTTTAAATGTGAATTTCGACGACCTATTTTAGACACAATACCGTTCGGTTACTTACAAAATTGCCACAAGAAATTTTTAAATCATCGGTTATTAATCGAGATATGAGCCAGACTTGGAAAACTAGATTTATTTTAGCTTTTTAAAATTAGATTAGAAATACCAAAAAACACGTAATATGAAAGAGCAAATTCTATTTAATCCTGTATACTGAAAAACCTATAATGTTTTTTCAATAATAAATTTACTTTGTATTTTTTTTCAATAGAAAGAGAGTGGCCCAAATAATAGATAAAATATTCATTCTTTTATTAGCAAACGTTTCGATGGCAAAAGCACTTGCCGAAACGTTTGCTAATAAAAGAATGAATCTTTTATCTATTATTTGGGCCACTCTCTTTTTATTGAAGATTATGAACAGATCCGTGTTTAATGTTCCTTACTTTGTATTTATTGCTTTGAAGTTGCCAGTTTAAATTCACTGATGTTTTGCTATTGGATTATTAACTGGGGTAATTAAACCTAAAAGATAAATTCAATAACAAATAAACTAACGTTCTATTACGATATTGGCCTAGTAACCGACAATTTTTTACTAGAAATTGCAACGGAATACCGCACAATAGTTGTTATCAAATGATAACAGAAAATTTATCAGTTTTATGGAACGTGTCACCAAATGATTGATTTGCCAAGTTATCCCACAGCTCGGTGGGCCTGGGTTCATCATATCTTTTAATTGGTATATTTTGTTGTCATTCTAAACTGCAAATGCATTTTGCATCAAAGAGAAATTAAACCTGTGCAAAAGTTGTGTCGGTGTATCCCATAATATACCAAAAGGAAGCAACCAGCTGCTCGAAAGTTTACCGTATAACGCCGCACGACCCATGCTATTTAATTTTGGCCGGCTAACACGTTTAAAAAGCAAATATAATCGTTCTCTTAAAATGGTTTAACGTCTATGGTTTGCTATACTTTTCGAAACTCCTTTATGTGCCTAATACGCAACCTTTTTTTCCAATTTAAATCAAATAAGACGAGCCACTGCGCACAATGGAAGTAGCACCGCGAATCTTTAAAGCACAGCAGACGTTCAGTCGATCCTCGCTTCGCGAGCTAATCAAAGCAAGCCATATGACCGAATTCTGTATAGAACGTTTTTCACCGCTAGATTGTAGTCGATAGTTACAGAGAGGTAAAAGGATGACGTCACAAAGAATTTTCGGCCTATACAACAAAAGCAAAACATGATATGTCCCCAAAATATTTTTTTGGCCTTTATAACTACACGGGGGTGCGGTTCTTGTATAACTTATCGGCGGTATATTTTCGGGGTTTAGTGTTTATTTTTTATTTCATTTTTTATTTTTTATTTTTATTATTTATTCATTTTATTATTTTGTGTTATCGTACCGGTATAAATATCGTTACTTTTTATGGTTACTTTCAAATAGTATTAATTTGCCTTTGGATTGAGGTTTAGTATAAACGTTGCATGCTCAAAAGTTTCCTCAACTTGTTTCTGCAACCAAAATGTTTGACATTTGGGCTAATGTGATTTGCATTTACATAATTAAAGCAGAAAAATAATGTAGTTTAGGTTTAGGTAGAGGATCACGGTCTGGTACCCCCCTATGCCCCCATTACTTGTTTAGATAACTAAAAATACGAATATTATTATTGCCTTTTAGGTCAATATAGAAGTCTTTAATCCCTGTCAATCAAAGTACTACGCAAACTCTCAACAATTCTTTGTTTGAAATTGGGTACTTTTAAAAAATAAAAACAAAATATATGTCTAGCACTGCCTTCCTTTCCAATGTGCGTCGCCCAGTTTCAAGGAATGACCCATTTCCCTTGACAACAATGTAGTGTACGGTGTGTATAGCAAGTATTCTGTCATACTGAGGTCACTGGAACGTAATACAAGAAATGAAAAATCTAGAAAACGCTTGCTCATGCTCGTTTGTCTTTGGAGTAGAGTTTGTAAAATATTGCGTGTTTGCAATGGTAATTATTTTACATCGTCGTGACAGTGCCAAAAGTCTAAGCTAAAAATTTGGTTAAACCAAGTGATAAGCGATTAAATAGGCTATTAAAACTGACCATTTATAAGTTGTGGCCCTTTATGTAAGAAACGTGACTCCACAGCCAAAATATAACTGTTAAATTAAATTAAATTATATGTGACCTGATTTCCAATCTTATGCGTCCCACAAAAATCACTGCGGGAACGCTGTTGTTTTTTGATTTTAAAGCTTTATGAATTATTTGTTAAACATTGAATGGATATTTTCTGATGACTAAAAAAACAGTGTTCAGTGGTTCCTAGAACTATATTTGGTCAATCAACAAAGTAAGCTTAACCAGTCGCACCTTTGTGGAAATTATTTTATTGAAGTAAACAAAAATGATGCATACAGTGTTGAAAATTGGAATAAAGAGTCATTTCAAACGTTTAAAATGATACCTACTTCTGTAAGGGCTTTGGTATTCTTATTACGTGATGCAAACAGTTTGTGTAATTCCATTGTGTTAACAAAGGGTTCATCAAACTACAGACCGCGAGCCAGATTCGGCCCGCAGCATTTTTCCAAACGATTTTTGTAGTTTACTAACAGGAATGTTTGCCAAATACATAACTATAAGCTAAGCTTTAGTAAGACTCAACCTAAAATACAATTTGATTAGGCCTATATTTTATAGAATTAATTTGTATATTTTTTGGTATGGTTTCTTTGTATATTTAAATTAAAATTAAACAAGGTCAACATTAGGGATACCATATTTTCAGCATTCAAAAAGAGGCCATTTTTTGCCGGCAAGAAAAAACGAAAGTAGAATTGTTACGTTTAAGTTTAATGATGTTTTATGCTGAATTTCGGGATGTTTGGTTGGTTTGGGATTCTCGGGTTCATTTTCGATAGAAAATTCGGTGTTGCTGGCCGACTCGAGCGCAAATATTGTTCTATTTGTTGCCAGCGCAATGTTTTTGCTATTGGTGGCTACAAAGAGAGTTATAAGTGAAGATTTAAAAGCCTACATTTTACACACACCTTTAAAGAGGACATATGGTAGGCCTAGCCAACACAAACAATTTCATTTGTTTTCAAACCGCGATTTTCAATCTTTACAGTTATCGGTCCCGGGGTCGAACTTTTTACAGAATCTAAAAAAACATAAAATTTGCCTCGAAATGCGAGTAAAGCAGTTAAGTACCGTTTAACTGTGGTATAATTTTTGAAATAAACCACAAAACACGTTTTGGAAGCGCAGTAAATTTACTGTATATATTATGTTTTATCTGTTCGGCCATTAGAATATATCAGCCGTTGTAATAATTGAAAAAAACTTCAGGCCAATTTTGCATACAATCCTAAAAAAAATTGTCAATAGCAGTTTTGCTAAAATAAAATGCCAATATTTATTGTAATTACTACAATATATGACATGCAAGATGTAGTCCAACTCGCCTATATATCATGCTGCGCCCTATACCGAGTTAAAGAAACAGTTAAAAAATAATCTCCTTGCGTTATATTGCGTTTCAGAAAAACAGATTGTGCACTGTATCTTGGGTTCCAGGGAGTATCAGTTGTGTTGCTAGTTTTCCAAGAAAAAAATAGTTTTTTCGAGAAAAATAAATTTCTTTTTCGGAGAAGAATTTAAACGTCAAATCCCCTAATATATATTTGCCGCCTTTTCAAATTTCAATTGGTGCAGGCGCTACAGCTCAAAGTGTCGATGTTCGTTGTATTTCGTTGTAGAACTGTGTTACAAGCGTTTTAGAATGTAAACGGTTGTTTTGGCTAACTGATCTGTACGTGCGCAATTTCCTATATGTGAGTATACTGGTTGTTTTACTGTTTTTTTTTTTTTTTTTTTTTTTTTTTTAGCACGGGCGACAAAGAATTATAAGGAAGTTTTAATGTTTTCTATAGATATACCCCTGCAAGGTTGTGTAATGCAGACTTTAGTTACCGAAATATATATATACAGTAGAACAGTGACGCACCACTTCAAGTAATCCCGCTGTAGATATCGCTAAAGATTCCACTTCCGACTCTCTGTAGTGGTTCAAATTGATCTGTGGGACTTTATATTAACATGTGGCACGAGCCGCATGCGGCTCTTCAGCCAGTTATATGTGGCTCTCACATTTATGTTTCACTTATGATTTTTTTAGAATGTGTCGATTTCGTTTGGTTAATAAGGTTATCTATTATTGCCGGTTCCGACACAGACTGTTTGTCTTAAGGCCATTGTTAGTAACACTTTTTAAACAAGACATAAAAGCAAATATGTGATGCACAGAAACAACAAAAAACAATAATGGTAAAAAGACATAAAAATACATTAACGAACACAAAAATATTCTTGCGTACCCCATATGCTAAACGCAGCAGATAGGAAAAACGATTTCGATGTCGTTGCACTTAAAAGCAGCATAACCCTGTACTTGACCACTCAACGGAGGCGGTACTGCTTATGAAAACACATAGTAGAGCAGAGTTATGACAAATTTTTATCAGGGCTATAGGCTATGTATTACAGGGTTACAGGATAGGTCGTCCTTTTTATGCATACAAAGGTCAATCGTATTTTTGCAGTGAAATTGTATTTGGTTTGGCGTAACATATTTAAAATGCCATTCAAGAATACGTAAGGTGCGCATTTGCAACATGCCTAATAAAGTGTTTTACAGTATAATCAATGTCGAATCTGCCACACGGCAAAGTTGGATTTGGCTGTAGTTATTTTCGTTTTAAGCACGTTTTTATGTTGGTAAAGGGTCGTACGCCCAACTAAGATATTTCAAAAGTTGGTATTATACCAAAAATAACTAGACGGGGTTGAGGTTGTTGTATATTATGTCATGGGGTATTTTTCAGGGCCTTATTTTCATGGGTGATTCAATAATTGGGTCATTATAAATAGAGTTCTCTACCAGGTTAGTTTTTGTAGTATTACGTATTATACTTTGGTTTATTCGTTTTACGCTTTACATTAAGTTGTATACTTTCTCTTGTTTTGTTTCTGCAAGCAAAAACAAATATGGGCCGAAAATTTCCCGTCTTTACCTCTGACGTAGATGCAAATATTTTTACAAAACAAAAATGCCTATTGTTTTAACCCTTCCCCTAAAACAAAAAAAAATGATTTCCCCTCTATTAATAAACAAACGGCAATCCATTAAACAATATGTTTGATTCTCCCGAACCCAAAGTAAACGATAAACAAAACTAGCATTCTCCACCCGGGAGTAAATATTTCATTAACAAAACAATATTTTAATTTTTTTTTTCAAACGCCCTTGGGCCACAACCCCAAAAATTGGGCCACAACCACAAAAATCTACCTTCTTCATCATCTATCTAAATTCAAATTAACTGTTTTTATTAATTTCCCACAAAAGCACCCGAATGTTGGGTTGCTTAGGCCTGAAAAACAAACAAGGGATTCGTAGCATCATTTTTATGGTTTACTAGCGGTTTGCTCTAAAAACCCGTACTACGGTATGTAGTAATTGCAGATAACAGCCGATGGCAGGGAAGATGTTTAGGTTTCGGCTGTAAGTATTGACATACTTGTGTCTGGTGTTTCAAAGCAGAATGTACTCCCTTGGCGGAATCTGTTTCGCTGATTTAACAGTGCCACTTTGTCGCGTAACGCGAGACAGTCTGTCAGTAACGTTTTAACCATTCCTTTTTGGGAAATATTGCTACCGCTAGGTTGGAGTACAGAGCCAAAGAATTAATGTTCAGCTACTGGGGGTAATGTAATGGAAAAAGATTAACCTTGGACCCCATGTTATTTAAGCGAAGGATTAGCAGCTACATTGTTTGGCATAACAAAGTGTTTAAAAAAAATCGTTTTTTAGCCTATACAACCTTGCTAAACGTTTATGGATTACTACCCGTTGTCAGCTCTGTTTTTCTGCTATAACTGAAAAGATTTAAATATCCTAATTGATACTGCTTATTTGCCAGATAATTGTTTCCGGGTTTTCGTTGCGAAAATTGTCTTTTATCAGAGATAATTGATAAATAAACGTCTAAAAAATAACAAACTGGTTTCATCGAAGACGAGAACAGTTGATAGCTGGTATTTGACAGAAACCTATAAATGGATCAGACAAAACGGGCAAGTGGCGAGGACATTGTAAAGACGTACAACGGTAATCTCGAGCAACGTAAGATAAAACGAAAATTCTTGCTAATTTGTTTTTCCCTGGTGCTTTTGTTTACTGGCTACAGTTCCATGCTGCTTCTACAATTAAGCATTAACATCGTGGATGGATTAGGTAACTACATGTAAACAAAGTGTATTTTAAACCATGGGTCAATTTTCAAGCTGCATAGAATCATTCAGAGAAGCGATTTTTTTGTTTGATGTGGTCATATTCTTGTCAAGAATTCAATACAATTTGTCTTTGTACAGTGCCACCTGATTTCTCTTTAGAATTAGACAAATACGGCCATTTATATTTTAGGATTCGACAAATACGGCCATTTTCAATTACAAAGATTGTAATAAATCATGTGAAACGTTATAAGCATTACGGCATAGGATAGCTCTAACAAAGCTATGTAAAACGACTAAAAACAAAAATGCTTAACCATGAGACCACATAATCGTTTTTGTTAAGGTGCAACTGCAACTTCTGTAAGTTATTCACTTTCAGTGGTCTTCGGATTGCTTTTTTCACCATTTGTTGTTCGCCTAGCTGGAGTCAAATGGACCTTGTTGTTTTCGGAAATATGCTATTTGCTTTACGTCATAGCAAACTGTTACCCAGGTTGGTATAATAAATTGTTAGTATAATAAAACAACTATAATTTGCGGTGGATTTTGGATGTAATTTCACGTAACACTTGTCTTTTGTTCGCCAAGAAATTTAATTAAAATTACCGTGAACAAATTTCCCAATTGTACAGTCGAGTGGCTTTTCATGATCGCTGCTGTATCGGTTGGAATTGGTGAAGCGTTATTTTGGGTGATGGTTGGAATAATCTTTGTCCATTTCGGACAGCTCTATCACAAGCACACAAACAACAGGACGAAAGAATCCTGTGTGTGGGAGTTCAGTGGAATAATTTTTTCTACCTATCAATTGAATCCGGTAACCTTTTTTAAATTCTATCATTTTTTAAATTTCTTTTATATGAGTTTTTAAATTCTTTTATTTCCAATCAAATAAATATTTTAGTCGACAGAGTAGGGCGATGTGTAAGTTTACTTACAAAAAAGGTATATCCTTTGGCTCGTTAAGTGATAAATACATTCAGAGTGTTCCTTTATAGTATCAACAAAAATGAACTGGGAGAAAATGGGCTTGCTGGTAAATGTAACAGAATTACGTCAATTATATTAATGATTTACACTTTGCATCGATGGCAAAACCCAGTTGAATTAGAAAAAATAAAAAAATTTATTCAACACATGTTAACCGGTACCAATAAACTTATAGATCATCGGGAACACTATAGTGTTTGCGATATTGCACTTTTGGAAGAAAAGCGAAAACACAAAAACTGGTGATTTTCATAATGCAACCACAACATCGCCGGCAAGACTAACTCAGTTTAATATAACCGCCTTCCAGTCGGAGAACGATCATCTTCACTTATTTGGGGCAAACGATTGTCAAAATGCCAACCTGACGTTCCAGAACTTGGAAAACTACCGCCCTTCCGACCCTGTTGCTCTATACGCGCTCATTGCAGCCTTTGTTGCAATAATGATAGCAGGTGAGATCTTGTTCGGACAAAGCACGGACAACTTAAATTGATGTTATTACTTTATAAAAGCATTCTTTGTTTTTTGCGAAGAACGTAATAAAGCGAAATCCGCAGTAGTAACTACGACAGAAAAATATCCAAATTGTCTGAATAAATCCCAAAGATTTAGGATTAAGTCCTAAATTAATTAAGATAAGGCCTAATGGACAAAATGAAACTGAGTTAGTGATGTGGTTTGGGGTTAGGTAAATGTTGTACCGGGCTTATTTTGTCATTTTCGTCGTATTATGACGGGAGTAGGTCTTATTCCGATAAGAACGTTATGTACGACTATTAGGTAGTATAGTCCTATTTATGCGTCATTCCGAACTGTGTCGTGTTCCGACGTTGATGTTGCTTTAATTTCGGTCTTAAGGGTGGAGGTCCTCGGACCGTTTGAAATACAGTCGGCGAGCCATTCAATTAGAAAAAAAATACAATTTTATAAATTAGGTAGCACAGATCTATAAGAGCGTCAAAAAGCCTTCCCCAACATAAAAAAAGGTTGAGGAGGTACATTGGCCTACGGCTCGCTAGCCACAGTTTGGTCACGGCTTTGCTGTTAATCATATCCTCATAATTTAATAAATGTAATTAACCTTGATAAACGCTATTAATCAATTAAACTTTACATATTATATTATGCATAAAAAGTATATTTTCACGGTATTATTCTACAAGCATGCGTTACTCCAAACATACCCATCAATTTCGTTTCTGGCAACACAAAATTTAAAGAGGCCGAAATGACTTTGGTGAAGAACGAAACAAGAAACGAAATCTGTCAACCTGTAGCATTGCAAAGCCAAAACAAATGTTCTGTAAGTCATGGCCCAGTAGTTAAAGCGAAGTGCAAGCGATATAGTCTAGCAGCTCGGTAAAATTACCAATATGTTATAGTTTACTATTTCGTGGTGGAAAGGCATCAAGGATATTTTTTGGAGAGCTCTGACTTTGAACCAATTGTTGCTCTACACGCCCTCCATCTACTATGGTTTGCTTGTCGGATTCTCTTTCTGTGAAGCTACGCGAACATACGCTTCGTGTGTAAAGGGTGTGAGTCAGGTAAAAAGATTACATTATAACTTCGCAAACCGTTGCAAATAGCTTTAACATTTGCTGTGTCGTATTTTGTAACAGCTTAACAGGATTATTTATGTCGGAATGACATTGGTGTTAAACAGGCTTGCACATTTTGCACAACCTTTTAAAGCGGCCCGCGTGCGGCCACAGTTATAATAACATTTTTCGGTGCTTCTTTTTAAAATAAGTGAGAACCACGCAAAATTAAAAAGAAGAGATTTGGCTATACGCTCCCCCTAAAACTGTATTTTTTATCTATTTGGACTACGTAAATGAAAAATGTTACGCGCGAATCAGGATTATACATTTGGAATATGGCTTACGCCTTCTTCGTAAAATTTATTTAGCTTAAAGGCGTAGTGCGTCTCATCGCAACTTTAAAACTAAAAAAATGGGCAAAAATCGTTTTAGCAAACATATAGGTAAGCTAAACAAAAAACGGCGCATTTTGCGCGAAATGCATGTCTGCAGCTAAAAAACTAGAAAATCCTATATCTGCGCCTGTTGAGGATTGCGCTATCACAAAATTACTCAACAGGGGACTTGGCGTTGTTTTGCACAATGTGCGCGCAAAAATGTGGAAGAAATGTTCCCGTCTCAAATTGCTGGAATGATTGGCGAAAACAACAAAGCGCATAACTTAAGTCATTCTTATAATACAGGGGTGTTTGCTAAAAATGGTTAAAACAGGGACGGATCTTAGGGCAACCGGGTCATGTCCCCACACCAAACTATGTTTTTGCTAAACTTTGGTAAAGACTATTTTTTTATCTTCCGTTATCCGTTTTTAATGTGTTCATGGCCGCTATTTAAAAATCTATTTAACTCAAAAGGCTTATGTATTTTCCGTGAAATGAGACTACGAATGCAAGCAACATAGGACTATTCTTTTCAATTAAAAGTTTTGTCTAATCGCCCTTCTACTAATGGTATTGAAAACACTCGTTGTTAAGTGCAGGCTGTATGTTGTGGTACTGTTTAAATTTACCTTTGCGATAGATTTTATTTCCTTAGTTTTCGGTAAATTGTTTTCCGTTTCAATCAGACAGTAAACCAGGCGATGCGAGAGAAATAGTAATTCTAATATGCTAAGGCTACCATATTTTCAGCACCTAAAAAGAGGACATTTTTTGCCGACAAGTAAAACAAAAGTAGATGTGTTACGTTTGATGATGTTTCACATTTCCTTGGTAGTTGCAGGCAAACTTGCAAAAACAAAGCAAAGCAAATTTAGTTTTTAGACTCAGCCCATGAGTACTTTGCGGTTCCCTAACTTTTTCCAATAAGGATTGATTATTTTTAACGAGATCGTGAAATTGTTTACAAGAAATATCATTGAAAATATATACAACCGTCAAGATGCTCGAAACTGATCCAACTAATAGACCGGACTTTGTGCCAACTTTTCCAAAATAATCGGTCGCTTTATTTATATGAAGATGAAGCTTCATTTTCACATCTGATAGCCTGCTTATGCTTCGTGGTTTTAATATGGTCAACAAGGCTAGCACTACCTTGCCACACAAATAAACGTGCCATATCCACAAGTAATGCATTCAGCTTCGAAATTAACATACGTCCGTTTCTAAAACAAGGTTACTTCTGACGTAGCTTATCAGTAAACAGGATTTCCCCTTTCAGCTATATCTTGTTATGGTCAATTCACATTTCGAAGCTATGTTTTTGTGGACTATTTTTTGTAATCAAAGTTTTATACGGTAGTTCGCTAGCTAGAGAAATGAATAACATGACAACCATTTGATCTCTTCTAGGAAGACGTAGAAAGCGCTGTAGAAGTAACCGCAAAAACATAATATCTTATTGGCTTATCTTTTTGCAATATTGGATTGATAAATGTGTATAAACAAGTCAGTGAACCATTCACATATACACAAGTGCGTATGTACAACTGCGATCTAGCCTTTCACAAGTCGTATCTGACCAACGATAACGACACACACATTATGGTACATCAGCGGAGCTATATTACAACCTCGGCCATACCGGGGCCGTAGCTCTACCAACTGAGTTACGCAGGCTCAGAGGGAGGAATTAGGTCTAAAAAACAACTCTACCGTGCTAACCTTTTACAAAAAAAAAATGAATTGTAATTGTTAAACACCTGGGCGACGTTAATTTTTATCTTTTAACATATTTTTTTGAACAAAAGGCCGTTTTAACAGCTGGACTTTTATTATTAGTTCACCGAAGTTTTTTATTCTTTTTTCTTTGCTATAGGTAGGGGTGTGCAGCATTATCTATGCAGCATCCAGTGGACTTTCGGCTTTCGTGTTTGGAAAGGTGGCGTCCAAGTTTAGTTTGCATCAAGTAATCATTGTCGTCGCCATATTGGATTTAAGTCTCTATCTCCTGTGTTTGTTCTGGATTCCGACAGAAGGCAGTTCGTGGGTTGTATATTTGATCTTTGTCATGCTAGGAAGCGCGGCGGGCATGTGGAACATCATTACTACAAGTAAGTTACATATTTGTACCTAAAGGGCAGTAATAAAACATCGTTATACTGTTACGTTGAACTATTTCAGGACTCCCTACTTCACCGGCCTGTCGGATGCCTGAGCACTACACGAGACTTATCTATATTGCATATAATATAGGACGACAGAGGCGAACTAACATACAAAACATAAAACAATGAAAGCGCGTAATAAAAAGCGACCAGTGATTGAAATAGGGCGTAAACGACGACGATCTAAACGGGTGGTAATCCCAGTCTTGTCCAGCCTGACTGTTGACATTCGATCTCGACCACGCGAAACACAACAACTAGAGAAAGAAATGGTGTCTGTGTCAAACGTAACTAATTATTAGGTGCCAATGAAAAACAGAGAGGAAGAAAAGAGAGAGAGAGGAAGAAAGAAAGTGGCTTTTTTTTTAGAAACAGTTAGCTTGGCAGAACTTTTTATATTATGGTATCAACGTTATGCTTTTATGATTTTGCCAATTTCAGATGTATATTCCGAATCTTTTCTAAGTGGTCGGGAACTGTCGTTCACAATGTGGAGTGCACTATTTTCAATAGGATTTGCCACGCAATTTGGATGGAGTACGCTAATCTGTGTAAGAGGAAAGCTCTATATTCAAATCGCACTGCTGTTCATCAGCATTATATGTCTTCGTAAGTATAGAAGGTGTTCTTGAAAGTGCAATTCGACATATTTAACGAGTTTTTGTTATAAATTTATAGAAAAACAAATATGGGTTTCACAATAATTTTTCTCATTACAGAAATCCTGAGATACCGAACAACAGTTACTCCCAAAGAAACAAAAGTCATCCGCCAAAACAATTGAGCAATTAATGCAATTTATGCATAAAATACAAGTCGAATTTTCTCCTAAAAAACATAACAGATTTACTTTTTTACGATTTAAGTTCTGACGAATATGTATAAAATGCATAAATGTCACACTCCAGAATCTTGCTGTTCTCGGTCAAACTCAAATGTGCAAATAAAATAGATACGACTTTTATTCTGTCCAAATTGCCAAACATTTTATTCAGTGGAGACGGGACGTGTTGAACATATATAGCAAATAAGTCGTACACGTTTGTTGTGAGTTCAAAAATGTTTTATGTGGCTATATAGGTTGTTACATAGAGGTGTTAGTAACGACACTCGACACACGAGCCATGTTAGATTCTGGCCAAAAATGAAAGTATATAGGTTAATCTGTAGTGTTAAAACAGGTATATCTAACACGCAGACGTCATGTAGGAACATGCATCTAATTAGATTAGAATACTTTATATCGTCAAGTGTGTTTAGCTGCCGATTACGCTTTTTGAAAGGTCAACAATAGTTGTACGCCAATAAACTTATGTTAAATATTTACTTAATTAAAATGAATATGTGGCACAAAACTGATACCGTTTTACTAAGAATGAAGCAAAACAAAAAACCTATAAATTTTAAAAAGAAAATTGTAATGCGCACCTAAAACTTTTGCTAAACCGTATACAATAGCCTACATAAAATTATCGTATAATAGTACACAATATCATTACCATTGTTCAAAATTTGAACTACAACAGGTAAACTTTGCAATAAAGAATTACTAGAGTAAAATATTGCAAACTGTGTAAAACCTTAAGGGAAAAAAGTGAATCCCGTAAACAAAAAGTGAGAAACTTTATGAAAAGAGCGCAGAAGTGACGGATTCGCCTCCATGGTATGCAGGTGAAATATATTGAACAACCTGGATTGCCACCCATATGCTTTTGGTACAGTATGTTGTAAACTTCATTGTGTATTTTAAGAACAAGTCGTTGCGAACATTTGGTCCGTTTCTCCCACTAAATACAGATTGCGATGTACTATTAAATTATTAGCATGCCAAACATGACAACAACATTATCAAAAAAAGTACAGCATTTTCATATATCTGTTGCTTTTATAAGGATTTCTGATTTAAAATACATAAATAAACAAAAAGAATGAAAGAAAAAATGTATAGCCTAATAAAAAGTATAAGCATAGTTTAAAACCAACTTTGCGAAAATGCTTCCATTTGAGTGCCTGGTGTGCTTCGTCGGTTGTGATAAATCCTATTCCCTGTATTATTGTTCGACTTACTCGAGCGTACACATCGAAATGAAAGAAGGTTTTGAACTTTAGCAACAACCTACATTACAATACGGAGTTAATTCCAGTTGCAGCAATACTCCACGCACAGTGAATGCGCATAGCGTAGAATAAACCCAGGTTATAGTCAATGTGATTACACTAAAGTTGTTTAGAAAAGTTTGTGGAGTTGTGCAATTAAAAAATGTAATTTCAATTGCTCGAAAATCGAAAAAAATATTATTGAGCTAAACGAATCGGTAACTTTTTTATTTGACTTTATTGTTCGCTTTTTTAAAGGTGACACTAAAGAGTATACACTAAAAAGAGTATATAGGCCACATAAAGCGCTACACCTCACCTCTTCGTGGCAGAAGCAAAATATCAAGGCTACCACGAAACCTTGCAAACTATTGAGGACGATTTGCAAATAGTTCCCGACCAGCTTAGCCGTGGGATTGGAGATGAACGCCGAAAATGATAAAAAAATGTGCTGTCCACCCAAAAGAGGAACGAGGATCAAGGTGGCCCGAACAGCAAGCCTAGTTCAAAACCAATATTAGTAGCTCATAAACTTGGCCAAATGTCAAAAAGTGCTGTTAAAATGATGGCATTTTTTGCATACCACATCGTTGTAAACACAGCAGGAGTACACGATATGAGAGACATTGCAAGAAACAACGTTATAGGTCAGGGGCGGGCAACTTCTCAGGTTGGCGGGCAAGATAAGGGAAAATGAAGTACTTGGCGGGCCGAATCAAGCCAAATCTTGCATGTTTTGTCGCATAATGGCGGCTAATGTTGTACTCTTTTAACACGGCCACACTTTCATTGCACATTAAAAATATTGATTACTTGCCGTCTTGAAGAATAAACTAAATGCAGAACTTGGTAATCCGAAAATCAGTTTGTTTGGAATTTGATGTTATAATATAACAATATTTTGCTACTAAAAGCATCATAAGTGTAATGATTTTAGTAGCGAAATGTGGCAAAATCCCTGCTATAAAACATTGACATCCCTGCTATAAAACATACAATATAATAAAACCAGGGAGTGGAACCGATCCTCAAGAGGAGCTTTATGAACCAGTTTTAGGCAAATTTTCCACAAACCTTAACCTAACCTGAATCGTTTTTTGTAATATTTTATGGAGCCGGAACTGAACTAAATCATTTGAAAGAACCTGAAACTTACCATGTCAAAAACGCGGTTTTGACTTAACAACTTGTATTTCAGATTCAAAGTTATCGAATGCTTGAAATTATATAAATAAAATGAATATTCATTAAAATAAAACTTTCTTGTTTTATTACGTTACGAAACTTAAATTATATACGAATTAAAATTCAATAATGATCTCTACATTATTTATTTACGATATGTTTAGGTATAATACGTAAATCGCAAAATACGATCGCCGGGCGCGTGGCGCAATGGATAACGCGTCTGACTACGGATCAGAAGATTCCAGGTTCGAGTCCTGGCGTGCTCGAGGCATTTAGTTTTCCAAAATATTTTTACTTTTACCTAGAAGTGTTTCACAAATAATGACGTGGGCCCAGTCAAATCGTTTGCAAAATAACTTGAGTTTAAGTCAGGCAAAAAAAAGCAACGCAACTTATTATTAGAGCATTATAATCATTAGGATACTTACCATGCTATTACTATTAGGAGAGAAATATATTTATCATAACATACAAACAAACAAACATATTTTCGGTTTACTGAGTTCTGTACTTGATTTAATCTTACAAAATCTTAAATGAAAACACTTAATTTTAACCCAAAGTCACTTCACTTAATGACTTAATTCCAAGTAAAGTCATATTTCTAAAATGCTTTGGTCAAGTCAGGTCATTTTACCAAAACGACTCGAGTCAAGTCATATCCTTTAAAAAACCGTAAGATCAAGTCATTGCTATTGACTTAAATCATTCAAGTAGTTGAGTTAAGTCATTTAAGGCTTTAACTGAAGTCATTATACAACACTGGATTTGACGATCATGAATTTTATAAGATACGTAAACTCAACCCACAATCAGTTTCGAGAAGGTTTAGTTAAGTAAAAGCGCACGCAGACTTGTTTGTTACAAACAAAATGTGTGTTTGAGATCAACTTACACGTAACGTTTGTAATCGTTTCCTCGTCCTGGTCCCGAACGAAGTTTTTTCAGAAGAACTTTTAGCAAATGTATAAGAATAACAAAGTTCAGCTGTTGGAAAAAAACCCGAGAGATTAATAAATAACTAATGAAGTCAAACTGGCTCAGGATTTGATCAAGCTTGTCCTAAACTTTTATTTTGATAATTATTATCGATTAAAAAACGAAATGTCATTCCACGTCTGATTCAGCGCCAAGCCTTTAACAAAGTTCCATTGCCTATATTGCGCATACGTGAAAATGATGTAGGCCTAATCCTCTAATTCGTACATTTCAGCCTGCTGGTAATAGATTAAACAAATGTCCCATAAAATGATGTTTAATATAATTGACTAACGGGAGTAACTTGAGGATTTTATTTCAAAAAGTTGATTTGAAAAACGTTTAAAATAGAATAACAGGCTGACAGTGCGGGCTAAACATCGCTTGAATATTATATTCTTTAATCTTGTAAGTTGCTTTTTATGCGCGCTTTTGTGTCTATGGTTGATAAATAAATTGGTAATCGCCTCACTATCTATTTTGTTTATAATTTATATGGTAGTCCCAGTTTTTATGTTGTTACCAGATAGTAAATTATTATGCGATGTGTTCGTCTTACCAGCAAGGCGACCATAGCCGGTCCTTGTATTATGTACAAAACGATCGATGATCTTGAAAACACCCAACACCTAAAAAAATAATGTAAAACAAGTTCGCCCACCGAAACTATAAAAATTCTCCTCAATCCTTGTTGAACATTCGGGTCGTGAAATCCTACAAAGCTAACAAGAACTTAAACAAGTAGCTATAGATTAATTTGTGCGTTAGGCGGAATTAAATTTGGGCAAAATGTGTGTGGAGTTAAGGAGTATACCGACTTTTTACTTAAAAATAACTGTGCTGTGGACCCCTGGTACGCAACCGGTGCTTCTCTGCCCAAAAGGGTTTTTTTAATTTGGAGTTGACATACGTTTTTGCTAAGTTCACCTAATGGCAAAAATTGTTTGCGTTTTGGCGAGTCTCATCTACTCTTTAAATGTTAAGCCCACTGTTGAAAAAGCTCCCCAGCACAAATGCGCCGTAAGTAGTTTTTGGAAATGGTCGGTAAATTTTGCACTGCGGACCGGTTTAAAACCGAAACGGACTGGACTTTAAAAAATAACAAATGTCCAGTAATGGAAATTTAATACCACTTTGATTCAAGGATAACCTTGACTCGGGCTTGTTTTGGCGAAACAAGGCCAAAAAGTATGTAATAAGACAACATATAGTTACGTCATAGAAAAATCATAAAATATTATCAAACTAGAGTACGGACGACAAGCCAAAAAAGCTTTAATCCTGTGTTATGCTGCATCTTATGTGTTATGCTGGTTACGGCTACAAGTTTGCATAACTGAGCGGAAGTTTTGTGTTGTGTGTTCGACTTATTCTAGTGTTTGTCGGATTGCAAACCACACGAGCCAATATTTCAGAAATTTGATTGTAGCATAAATGAAAATGTCTATAATATATAGACAATTTGTAAATATATTGGGTCCCAGGGTCTTCCAAAACTCGTTAGCCTGCGGTACGACCACCTGTCTGATATCGACCCCCAGTTTGAAAAGCTCTAATAAGACATACGTCTGTCGTATGCCCAACGCAAAGAAAATAAATTAATTGCTAAAATCTCACCCTGAGCTATCGAACACAAGACGGCTCATGGTGTAAAGCAATGCTGGAATGACAGGAGCGCCTGAAAAAATAATAATTTGACTTTAGAAACAATTTTATTGTTTTCGGATAAAACACTATTAGCTGATGACAAAGATAAAAACAGCGCCGGCAAACTATAATTATTTGTTACACAGAACGGTTTTCTTAAAAACAATTAAATAATACTTTTTGCATCATTCATGATGAAGTTAGAGGACAGTATGCTAACAGTTGGCCCTATAAAAATCGCCGCATATTTTATTGCTTCCTTATAACGTCGTTTTTTTCTCCGAAATTGTCCAACACATTTCAGTCTAGGATCTAGGTAAAAGTGCCAAAAACCCCACATGCCATAGGCCAGAACAGTAACTTATTGTAGATCAATACAACTTTACGAAAAATGATATTGAACCGAAGTTTTAGTTGAGAGACGAAACTGAAACTTACCCCAACCGAGCAGCAAAAAGAGCCACATATTTTGTTTGTCTCGAAATACGGCAACAACGGCAAAACTATAGAGAAAGATCCCTTCGCAAAGCATCCAAAAGTAGTTACACAATGTTGTGTATTGGTGTAATGCTGCCAGCACCTTGCAGTAAATCTGATTCAAACATTAATAGTGAATAAATGGAACCAAATCATTCTTTTTTTAAGAAAGCAGGACATACCACAATTGTACACCATCTATAGATAGTTGGATTTCACAACTAAGTAATTTGAACAAAAACGAAGTACAATATGCTTTTTTTTTGTTTAATATATTATTTAAATTTGCGTCAATTCTATGTTAACCAGCAAATATAGATAAACTGATGCGCGCAACTGAATCGACATACCTCGGCGAAACGAGTGAAATTTTATTGGGAAAATGTTTAAGATTTCTTTAACCTGACGCGTGGTAGCATTATGTGAATATATCGGCTAAGGCCGCTAAATCTTAATTTATTTTTAACATGCCACATGAAATTCTTTGTCAGCAAGATTTTACCTTGTTATCTGTTGGTGTACCAGATAAAGAAAATAGCCACATTACAGCAACCACAGCACTAAAGATGTAGGAAAAGAAGAGATTCTTGTGGATGGTAATTCGCTGGCATTGCAATGACCTGCCAAGCAACAACATGTCAACTAAAAACATAATATTTTATATTTATTACACCGATGAAGAGTTTACCTCAATACACGATACCAACATATTTAACCACGACTGAGGTTAGAGGTTGGGTAGAATTAAATGTTAAAATTAACAAATAGAACCGAGTGAAAATTGATAAAACCTTAAGCGTTCGTTTCTAATCAAATTAACACGACAGGCAATTTAAGTAAAACGGTAAATAATGACACGTTTCGTCTCGCTAACGTTATTATGATATTGGCCTCGTCTATCATCGGACGAAACCTTGAAAACGACGTACGGAAGAAGGTTTGTTGAAAATATTTACATAAATTGACTTTCGCGTTGGACGCTAAACTGGTTGTAAATTATTGCTCGAGTTTACGTTAGGCATTATATAAATAAAAATTAGTCTGCAGTAATCGCCAAACTCAGTATAGGCCTAGTTAAAAGTGGCTTAAACCAGAAAAAAATTCGGAGCCATGCCATGGTATGACATTGCACTTTAACACTAAAGGCCCGTTTACACTACAGCTGCGCTGAACGGAGCTGAGCTGCACTGGGCGTGAAATTATTTTCACTACAGCTGCAGTGAGCTGCGCTTGGCGTAAAAATCGCCCCAAAACGTAACTTTAAGCTAGCTGCAGCTGCTGCACGGGGCTCGAGTTTAGCAAAGCGTAACTTTAAGCTCACTGCAGCTGCTGCACGGGGTTTGAGTTTAGCAAAGCTTAAAACGCTCACCACAATAGAATTTAAATGCCAATTGTACGCTTTGCTCAGCTCAGTGCAGCTGTAGGGTAAACGGGCCTTAACACATATATGTTGAAATTGTTCGTATTTATCCGAATCAAAAAACATACAATTAACAAAACATACAAAAAACCTAAATGGTTCGGAAGCGTTTGGGCATTCAGGTAATTAATAAAATCGAAGTGTTAAACATACAGAAAAATTATTTTTGTGCTACCGTGCTCTTGTTTTGCAGCCAGTAAAAGCAAATTTGCCAAAATATTTATTTCGCCGTGTTTGTTAAGATCCGTATTTTATCCATTTTATAGCAGGATCACCTGAATGTGAAAAATATTCCCAGGGCTACAACGAGAGACGTCACCGACAAACCATATCCGCTTAACGTCAGGTAGAACTGAGACTTGGAAATCTGTAAGAAGAAGACAAGCGTTGATAACTACTTAAAAGTAGTGTTATGTAAGAAAAAGTGAATTTTGTCAACTGATGTGTAGGCCTCAAGGAGGATTTGTTGGATCTACACTCAAATCGATTTTTTTTTTCACGAACCAAGTTAAAACACACAGCGACATCTTTATTTAAAACGAAGCATCTTCACTTTTCCCTTATAAGGTTGTATATATTATTCAGTTGAGAGTTTCAGTTTAAAAACTAACATGAATATACTAATTACTAACCATCCTCATTTTATCCAAATCGACTTTACACGATGAGTAGTTGGTCCAAGTCCAGTTTGAGATTGTGTGACGATACCACTGGCCCTTGTCAGTGCACGATTTTCTTGCAAATTCTGAACCAAATTTAAGTCATCATAAAATACGGTCAAGTAACAAAGTCCGACTGCTGGAAATTAACTGTGCCAAGCTGCCAACAAAAAGTAACGCAACCCTATTCCTATATTGTTGTATAAGTGGCGTGTCAAGAAACATGTACTATACCAGGGTTCCGCTCTTCGCTAGTTTCTATAATTAGCCGTTGCCGCGATTCGCGTAACAACGTATTCCCGGCAGTCGCAGTGACGTGCAACACAGCAGAGATAAAACTTCACTTTAAGACATGGGCGCATCGATAAAACGCCCGGTTAGGCTTGCGAGGTGTCATAAAGAACCCCAAATGCGTACGATGTTCGTGTCATGTAGTACATCTTTCGACCACCAGTATAATATTGGTAACGCCAATTAATAAGTTTCCGCTGTTCTTCGAAAGATTGCCGTGGATTATAGGACACTTCTGTTTCTTATCAGCCTCGTCAGAAAATTGATTTTCACCCGCACAGAATGACAATCCTGGCCGTATGAAACGTCACGTTATTACGACATGCTTAAGACATCGATCGAGACGTGTGTTTACATTTTACTAAAAGCTCATCAGTACCAATTACTTTTTAACAGTTTTTACAACAGCTAAAGATTATATGCTTTTGTACGGGTTACATCTTTGACACAGCATCGCATCATATACTTCAAAACTATATACTTAATGACATAGAGCAGAGCTAATTCAATTGTACAGCAAGGTCTAGGGATGTCATAATGTTCACATAAACTCGCAAAGTTAAAAAAATATGATAAAAAGTAAATTCAAAAGTTATCAATGTATTTGCTAACATTAGGATGCCAGAGCCGTTTTGATCAAAATTTTAAACAATAGATCAAAATAGGAGCAATTTATTATATTTGCGGTAGCTGGTATATGTCGTATTGTTGCAAGTGTTACCTCGAATTACAAGTAACGCACCTAGTCTTTAGTACGGCAACTTAAACCAACCTTCAGTAGTAAAGTCATGTACGTAGGAAGCACAGGGAGCGGTGCTGACGACAGACGGGTCCTGTTTGTTCCAGCACATCAGCCCGTCCCACACTTTCGGGCAACCTCCGAAATCTTCTGAAAAGCGTATAGACATTTTTTTAAAAACTTACAACAATCTGATTTGTCTTGAAACCAAGCTGGGATCCATCTAAAGGGGATATGGAAGTCATAGCGGAACTACCAAAAAAATTAACCAAAAAAACTATTTGTTTCTGATAATAATGTTTTGTGATAACAAAATCCTATATCTTCTGCAATCTAGAAACTGATGACAATCATCTATTTGCAAGCATTTCTTAAACGGTGTGTCGAACTTCCCGACATTATGGTTCTCACCATTTCATAAGCAGTGTCTCCCTGGTTCACGATATAGAAAATTATATAGTGATGGAAACCACAATTTTTTACTTAACTGGAGAATAATTACAATATTATAGACTTGTAGCACCCTGTGAGAGACCCGGTTGAGTAGTACGAATATTAAACATGCTTTTTATACACTTGCTATTGGCGTTTACATATCCTGGTCAAGCGACAAGCCACGAATATTTCGACGAAAAGGCTTAATGTGCTTTTTGTGACGCCAAATTCCCCGAGGATACCGGGTCATCTTGGTCAAAACGCGACCGGAATCCGCCAAGAGGATCTGTTGATTTATACGTTTTCAGTTATCCCTTAAGCACAGATTCCTGAACGCCTGGTTCACGAATGCAGTTTCTAAAGCCACAACGCGATCACTTGGGCTGACTTCTAACTTTACCTCGCAATAAAATTTCCGTCATGCCAACGTTTCCTTTTCGTGTCAATTTTCGTTTTGCCGTGTTGTTTGTTACATTAACAAAGCGTTGGGAAACTGCATTCTTTTCTGTGTTTAAGGTGGCAACAGGTGCCATAAAAATGTGCGCCTTGAAAGACGTGTTTTCAATATACGCGTAAACCCTTTGGGATACGAACCTTATTATTAATATTATTGCTATTATTGATTCTGTAACGAACCGTCAAAAATTGTTTAAATGGTTAAAAAATATTCTTAAGGAAATTGATGCAAAGGCCTTATGAAAGAGTTATGGCAGTTAACAGTTTAGTATATTCAAGCTGAAATCTGTTAAGATACTAAAAACAATGGAATCCATAAACGCCTATTATACATTAGGTGGATTTTAAGGACAAGGTCGTCAATTAATCCAACTTAAACTCTTGTGTCATTTTTGTCTAAACTTTAAAGTCTACCAAAGGTATGTTATTTGACAGAAATTGGACAAGCTGTCTCTTGATATTCAAGTCGAAAACAGTAATTTAATATTCATTTCATGAATAAATATTTTGTGGCCCTCGACTTTTCGTGGGGCCTTTTCTGTGAAAGAAACATTGACATTTTTCAAACTAATTTGCCACAAAAAAGCACAATGTTTTGTTGCCAGCAAACATAAATATAATGTTAATTTTTCTTAATGTTGAAGTTGAGGCCTTATCGCGCGATTTAGACTTTGGCTTGCAAGTATAGCATAGAGCAGGGTTCGGCAACCTTTCGTATGTAGTGTGCGAGTTTATGAATAATGTTAATAAATCAACAACTCGCGTGCCAAACGTTCTTCTATGTTTGGTTTTGCACTAACAACCTGCGGAGTCGGTTAAATCGAGTCCCGAGACCGGCTCAGACTGTTCAACCTGTATTTTACCGATATACGTAAATTAGATGGATATTCAGCAATCCACTCATATAGTTCATGCAAAATATGCCACCATATGCTATTCCACCTTAACAATTTGCAGTTATCAGTTTCGAAATTTTGTGCTGCGCATGCGCACACGTCGGACTCGGGTAGCTTTACTTATACTGCTTTTAGCTTGGTTTCTCAGTCGCAAATAAACACAAGTTCTTACTCTTAATGTAGAATGTCCTTCTTTAAAGCTATAAACATCACGCCAACTTTAGGGCATTGTGACGTAATACGAACGGTTAGTCGTAAACAACAAGTTTACCGACCCCCCAAAAATGCTAAATACAGTTAAGACAGTAATTTGTAACACGAATTGAAAATGTAGGCAACCATTTAGTTAGCACTAGTGTTAGTGATGTAGTAGTGATGTAAAGGTTGCACTTCATCAAGGTGATATAACGTGCGCGTTAAATCATTTGGCGTTCACTGAAAAATCATCTCACGTGCCACTTTTGGCACGCGTGCCAGGGTTTGCCGACCCCTGGCATAGGGCTTATGGGACATTTTGATTTATTTTAACATTATTAATGGCGCAACATACGATTAAACCCCAAAAGTAAAAAATAACCATGGTTAGTTTTAAATTGCGTGTCATATTTACAAAAAAATCACAACATGTTTTACTTATGTCAAAGAATCTAAAATAAAACAATACATCATACCAAGTTAAGGGTACGCAGAATCATATTTATATAACAAAAAAAGAACAAACAATCCTCTTACCTGAACCGTTTAAATTTAGAAAACACTTGAACTGTGCTTTTCGCAAAGCGAAGTTCATTGCGGAATGAAGTCGATTTACCACACCAAAGATTACAACTGTTACAGCAAGTTCAATATAATATGTATACGCACCTGCAAAACCCAAACGGATGTTTCAGGTTACTTAAAATACCGAAATTTCAATCAACTATATAAATATTCATAATGCCGTTAATAAAGTGGTATTAAGATACAGTAGTATGTTTAAATTTTATTATAAACAAAAAACAAAACTTTTGAAATGTGTAACTGGCGAGTCGAAACAAGAATAGCCTGTCAGTTGAGAAAATATTTTTTGTAATTGACAACAGATGGCGCCAAAATGTTGGTATTATTATTTTCTTAGCGCCCAATGCATTTCACGTCCGATGCATTCAACAGGTACATCTTTTGTCCTAGTATTGATCGATGAGAAAGAAATCAATTGAAAAATCAAAACATCCAGCAGACGGGCAAAATGTCGTGGTTTGCCCAAACAAAAATATGTTTGAATATATGGTTAGTAACTCCTTAGCTTAAATAAAACTACCTAGTAAACAACTAATTTTAACTACAAAATTGGCATAAGACCAAGCAGTAGTGCGTACCTAGCCTAAAAAATGTGTTTAGGGAGTTTTCTCTTTTTGAAGTAATTGTGTTCACGATTTGTCACCATCGAATTTGTTTTAACAGATCAATAGTTGACGCTCATATTTAATTAAATTGTGTTTTTAGTATAGATTGCAACTCTTTTTAACAACTTTTTTACACAATGAAATTCTCTGTAACGAAATATTATAATTAGGTAAGACGAAAAACGTATCAAAAAACAACTGGCTCACAAGATAACGTTGAGACTTACGGAGTAACCTTTTCGAATTTACTTCTTTTTCATCAATGTTTACGTCATAAGCTGTTATACTATTTTCTCTATTAGGAACAAAAAGTGGTTATGAAGCGAATGGAGGCTTGAAGTTAGATAAGCGCACAGAATATTCTAGGGTAAATCCTGACATCCTTACCAAAATTCTGAAACCATCCTCTTAGGAAAGTAGAATTGTAGGCCATCTACAATAAAATTTCATTTGGCTCTAAAAGGTTTATGCGCAATACACCAAAATTGAGTGTTGCGCAGGTTTCCGTAGGGGCAATTCAGTTTGCTTCGACAGACGAAAAGTATTATGTATTTTACTTTGCGACCACTATTGATACCCTAATTTAATTTTTAACATTTTGATGACGCTCTGATTGAAAGTAAAATATTATTACATTTTGCATATGAACAAATTGATTTTTCAATTAGCTTGTTTAAAGGACTAGAAGTAAAATCAAAATCTTTGGCTGGCCATTCTAACGAATAAGGTTACAACTACAACTTATACATCTTCCAACCACTCATATCATCTTTTAATAAATTTCTGTAAGATTGCACAACCTCTTACATACTACTCCTAAAAGCAAACAATCTTTTTACAAAGCAATAAACCACGGTACATCCTTTGCCAATCCGCAGTGTTCTTGCCCAACCGACGTCTGCAAACCTTAATCTGTTAAAAAGCACGCTCCAGCGTTAGAACGCGAAAGCATTTTAAAAATCAATACATTCGTTATGAGTTTCATATACGCGATCCAAAGTTTCACCGCTGGCGATGAATATATTCCATAACTGTTGAATAACTTACAAATGAAATCTTCGGACAGGGCAAAAACAGGAACAGTTTTGAATTCAACTCAAGCTACTCATGCGAGAAATAAGTTTGTGAACCAGTCTTTCTCTACTCAGCATCACCGGGTTTTGAGATATTCAAGACGGTGTCCCGGTATGAAAGACTTCGCCCCTTGGGACTCGAGTCGCATCAGAAACTGCGTCGTGATTGACAAACGGGTCTCGTGTCGTCAGATTCACGCATACATTAACGTCAAATCTGTTATCAGATATTTTTGTGGCCGTTTTGAAAGCCTGTCGCCGTCGGTCGACTGCATAACCCGCACTATTGGGACGTCCAATATTACAACGAATTGAAGCCATTGATTTTTTATTCAACCCAGTGATTTCTTTCGTAAACTGTAAATTTATCAAAAAATACTGATAACGTCAAAGCAATTTTAGCATAGGTAATTGTAAAAAATACGTTTTAATGTTTTTCATCCATTTTATTTGTTTTAGCATAGTAATGACGTCATTTGTTGTCAGATCGGGATACTCAACACACACTGCTGTCTATCAATCTATAAGCGGCAGTTCCAACACATTCATCTCGCCACCCATATTTCATAGTTTTCGAAGGTTTACACCGATTGCGGAAAAATAGGCATAATCCAAAATGTACGTACTTAACTTGGCAAATCGTTGCTGTTTCTACCCGGATGGGCCTTTTTATTTGACAAAATTTCAGGATTTTTAAACCATATGTACTGTAATAGAAAAGTGTTTTGCGCCTATGACAAAACAATGGAAAATGGAGGTAACAAATGAAAAAATAGACCAAGCAAATTATAATAATTACTTAAACTGTTAACAATAAGTCTAAACTAATAATAAGACCTGAAAAAGATTAAGGTGGTATTTTATAGGCCTAAACTAGGGGTTCTTAACTTTATTTTGCCGAAATCTTAAACTTTATTTGAAATTTATTTTGCCTCGCGTGGACCACTGTAGGTCAAAAAATGTCAAAAGTGACGTCACAAATTGATGGTCCAAAAAAGTGAAATGGAATTTAAATACATTCAGTGCAAACCCGTTTTATTTTTAATTAAACTGTTTTTTTTGATAAATTGATTACTTTTTAAATTACACTTCAATTTCAATTAGGCTTTCATGGACCCCCTAAAAACAGCTAGCTCACGTACGCCCAAGGGGTCGATGTACCCAAGTTTAAAAAACCCTGGCCTCAACAAATAGTGTAAATAAATAATTACATCACAATTCGTTGTGAAATACAGGTCAGGTAATATGGTTATATGCAATTTCGCTTTGGTTTAGATGGGAAAAATGTTGCTAGCGAGAGTTAAAGTGTGTAAATAAATTGTTGTCGGATGGCGCAATACAGGATATTGACCAGGGTTATTCTTTTTATTTTGCTGGAGTCTGTCCTTCAGATATTTTTTGAAACAAGCGCAATGTTGACATTATATTAGGATTGCATTACTACAGCAAAGGTTATAAACACCATTGCCAGATTGATGAAAGCTTTAGCTTTTGACCTTTAAGTTTTAAGTTCATATGTTTTCGTTTAATTTTTAGTAAATCGACAGTGACTCTTCATATTACCCTTTGCAAAAATCCTTTGGGTCGCGATCCTATACGCCGGGAAAAACTACCGTACATGCAAAAATCAGTCAAGCGGCTGTGGTTCGCGTTTTATTCTTCATAATCCTTCGATGGTCCCAAGACAAAGCAAAATACAGCCGACAAAACTTATTCTCAAAGTTCAAATGCAGATATGCGTACAAACCGTTGAACTTGACAGTAAAATATAGACAAAGCATGTTTTTATCGAGGTTAATTCAATGATGTGAGCAGATTTTTTTACATTGTTGGTTAACTTGCAGCCACAATCAGTTTTACCAGTGACCAAGCCATTCGGTAGGTATTTATGTACAATGGTCCATGTGCGTTAGTAAGAAAATGCACTGGATCAAGTAGCAAATAAACGAAAGAAATAGACCGTATGTCATCATTCGCGCACAAACAAATTCGACGATAAGAGTACTAAACAGTCACATCGCAAAATTCCAATTTTAACGAAGTTACTCTTGTAGTTAACGACATTGGTAAAACAATCCGGCGATAACGTATGACTTAGTAGGAAAACCAGTCTTTCAAATAACTTAAAATGCAGATATTTAAAGTATTGTGTATACAGTAAATTTTTCGCTCTGTCAGACAACAAAGTATATTTTTTGAGAACGCAAATAAAAAATTTGCAAAAGTTTCAAAGTACTTCATCTGTACAAATTTATTGCCTTATCAGGGGAGAGTATTTGCTCCAAACAAATCGCGCTGTAGATTCCCCCAGAATTTCATCATCAGAGTTGGAGCGCACGGCGTTTCGAGCATATCAACAGAATTAAATCTAAAAACTCGCCTAGACAATTGACGATTAAAACAGGAACTCGCGCAGCGCAGTTGTGCAAAGCGGACAAACTGCCGACTTTGCAGTGTAAAGCGCTGCCATTCGGAGAAAAGACGCCTTAACGCCGGCCAACGGCTAAAATACCATTTCCTAAATAATAAATAACAAACAAAGAGGAAGAAAACGAGAAATTTTCCTATACGTGTCGAGTGTGTGGGTCGTGTCGCCAGCGCTTATTAGTCTTGGCAATCCCATGGATCTTGGGGCGAGGATCGTCCGTTTCCATTTGTTGCGGCCTTCTTCGGCAAGACAAAGCCGACAATGCTGCTTTTTGTCTTTGGCGCGGCCGCAGCCGGCTTTTTGACAGCGGCGCCTTTGCCGTTCCTGCGAAGAAACGCAATTCCACCTTATAGTCTCGGCACGCATGCGCGGCACACCCACATCGATGCATTGATTTTCCTGACTAGTCAACGCTTTGAAAATACAATGTTATCGGCGCGTCACACAGGTTCACCTGTCCTGGTCGTTGCAGGGGCCAGGCCAGTGGCGTAGCGAGCCAAATTTTTTTTGGAGGGGGGGGGGGCAAAAAGTTTGAACTTTTTTGTTTAGCTTATGTCATTCTATTAACTGCCGTAACGAACACAAATAAATATGCTAGCAAACCGTTTTGAGCAGCAACTGACTGAGTGTTAACGCAATACTTAAAAACCAGTCAAAGAGCAACAACTTCTAGAAGTAGTAAAACCACATTAATGTATAACAACCAACAGTGCATGACTATTGAAGGTGTGGCGTGCCTGTAATCGACTGTGGTGGTACCGCTCATAAATGATAAAAAAACAAATTATTAGGGGTAAAAATAGTTATATTTTTTTTTTTGGGGGGGGGGGGAGGCATTGCCCCTGAGACCCCCCTCCTGGCTACGCCTATGGGCCGGGCATTTGTTAAAATAAATGTCAGGCGAGCATATCACATTCAACAATGACTACTGGACTGAGTTTGGCGGATGACAGTAAATCTCAAGAATCTATTGAAGCGACATCGAAAGTCAGCCAATGCCCTTAAACGTTTTGAAGAGAAAATGCACTACGTCGTGTCAGGGTATTGATTGGAATAAAAGCCGATTCCTACGAAAACGCAAGCCTATTTTTGTCTTAATCATGCGCAGTGGCACTTGGTTCAATATTCTGTTCCGCAATTAACCATTTGGCATCTAATCAAAACGCTGTGTTGCTCTCGGCTAAGCGCAATTTCATGGCCCGCCCGAACGGCTCAATATAGTAGTTTATTCGCGACGCTGTCATTTTTTTGTAGCATGAGAAACGCTGTCAAGCAAAAAAACACGGACCCACTAAGGGGTCTATGTACCCCAGTTTAACAAACAATGCTTTGTATTTATCACAAAATTGACAAACCAACAACTATGTAACTAAACTTCTTAACTCTATTAAGCAAATTTGGCTTAGTAACTTGAAAAAATTACTTTTTAATTCCGTCTTTTTTGACTGTTTAGGTGTATCAATAACGTAATTTAGGATCGGTTCGCGATACTTTTTATCCGAAAGTATAGACATCCCAACTCAGAATGACATTCACCGACTCGGGTAAACTGGAATTATCCGGATCAAATACGAATTAAGACGGTGTTAAGCGACGGTTGTCGACGCACATTTAGACTATTTCACATCAAAGGCTATTGGCGCGCTCGACTTTTAAACGTTGGTAAGGCCAGCATAATATCGATCATATCCCGATGTGGATTCCAGTCACGACTTCTTTGAGAGCGAAAATCGATAACGAAAAATCAGGACGGAAGGCGCAACGGCATAGGTGACATTAAAGGCATTTGGCGACGTTCGGTTGACGACCGAAGAGTAATTATTTCTGACACAATACAGGTGAGTCACGATCAGTTCGAAGTGAGACGAGTTTAATTGCATGTTCGTGTGAAAGGGGCGTTCGCCGATACATTTTACTGTCGCACGTATGCGCAATGTTATTGAATGTATTTTTTATTTCCCTTCGGGAGCAACGGTTATCGTCAACTGATTGTTGCAAAGGTCTGACTTGGAACCAAAAAGCATTCCTACATCCAGTGGCGTATCCAGGGGGGGGGGTGGGGGTTCGGACCCCTCCCCCCCTTTTCGTAAGTGACAATATCGTCTTTTCTTCGTTTTTGGCAGCGTTTAAACTCACCGTCCGAAGCTGCGTGTTTTTCAATGGAATTGGATCACGCGTCTTAAGCTAATGCGAAACCAAAATCAAACGCAAAACGCCGTTTTATATATTTTTTCTCTCGCATTTCCTTATTCGTTCAGGTTGGCTGATTAGCAAGTGTGTGTTCGACAATTAACAACAATAAATCAAGCGGTCTCCACCTTTTTCTCGCTTATAACGTCGAGTTAGGCGGTGCTGATGTTTCTCGCAGTTTGCCATTTCATATACTTTTCGACTATTTTAACTACGTAGGTGCGAAAAATTTTCGCGCTTCGCGCGAATGACTTTTATACGTCCGTTTTGTTTACAATTTAATGCTGTCTTTTGAACAGCGCTGCTTTTCCGTTGCGCCGTGGAGGGCTGCCAAGTGCGTCGCGGACAAATGGAAAACGTATTTAAAAATATTGGACATATTTTTTTATTTTTTAGTTTCGGCAATGTGATAAAACTTGCAATAAATTTAAAGGAAATGCCATTATATCAAAAAAATCGCGCCCGCTTCGCTCGCCAGTTGTGCCCTCTCTTAAAAATGTTAACAACACTGATTTTAGAACTATTTAAGTGTTGTTTTTATGTTGTGATAGTCGAATAACACCCGGGAAAACGATTTCCATTTAGTATTGCAGGTGGCGAGAGACACGCTTGTAATTTAGCGTGGTCCCGTACATGGATCTACCAAAATCAATCACATATATTTCACGGTCTTGTTTTCGATTTACTTGGTTAACGATTGCACACTAAGCGGTATTATTTATGACGTTATCACAATCGTTATTTTATGACGTCATATCAGTCACTATTTTATGACGTCATTAACGTCAGACGAAAAGCGGGGAATTCCCCAAGTTGAAAATTCGGGACCCCCCTTTTTAAATTTCTGGATACGCCCCTGCCTACATCATATAGGGTCGCTTATTCACAACAAGCAATACGTCGATTTGGGTATGGCTAACCGTCAAAAGTGTGTAAAGACAATGTCGCGCACGACCGATTCCGATTTTAAATTTAAAGATTGTTACCGCGTATGTTTTGTAGAAAGACATTACAGATAGCAACTCACGTAACGGCGTGGTCGGCGCTTCGTCCCCTGTAATGTAAAAATGACAAATTAAAAGTATGGCAATAAATTGTTATTAATATTACGATTAAATCATATATAATTATCGTCATCAAAAAACGGAACCAATAATTCTCACAAACGTTAATATACAGAAAAGCCAACTTAAAATATAGTGCCTCGAAATAACAATGAATGGCGGCACTCACATCATGATCTTTTTCTCGGAACGTAGGACCTTCTTCTTGAGCGAAGATTTGTAGGCTTGGATTCCACCGCTCCAGGGCGACACCGTTTGGTTTTCGCAGACCCAGATGTCTTTCGCGACCTGATCAAATGTAGTTGGTTCAACGTTAAACACATGGTATAATATTATCAGGCCTAATATACAGCACTACCTTTCAGAAAACAGCAATTTAAACAACACTCTGAACTAGGGATTGTCGATAACATTCGGTCGGTACCGATATCCGATTTAAAGTGGTAATACCGCCAGTCGTTTTAATTTGACGCATTTTCACAAGTCATTGGGCGTTTAAACATATCCAAACAGTAGTATATTTACCGTGATTTCTGCGTAAAACCCTAATGTTCAAACTCTATTTTTATCGAGCATTACCAGTCGTAAATAAAAATATATATATATATCACAAATTAAAAGATGTAAATTCAAATCTAAAAATCGACATCTACAGCGACTATTGACTTGTTAAAAGCGATGGTATATAAATTGGCAAATGAACAAGTCCTGTGGTAAACATCGTTGTCACAAGCGTCAACTGAGAACCGGCGGCAAGACGATTAACGATACCTGGTTGATGAGTCTGAAGTCGTGAGATACGAGCACCATGCCACCGTTAAATTCATTGATGGCCTCGGCAAGCGAGTCGATGGTTTCGATGTCGAGATGGTTGGTGGGTTCGTCCAGCAGCAACATGTTGGGGTTTTGCGAAGCGAGCCAGGCGAACACCACGCGGCACTTCTGCCCGTCCGACAGCTTTTCGATCGGACAGAGCTGCGACGTTGAGGGAAAATGAAAAGGCGGTTAAACGGCGGCCATATGTGCGTTAGAACAACATTTTTTTTGTACTATCGAAATAAGATTTAATTTTTTACTATCGAAATGGGAATCCAAGGATTTTTACACTGATGATGGCATGAGGAATTAAACGTCTGTAAAGTGCGAAATCTCGATTTTTTTAATACTACTACTTTCATATTTTTTTTAAATTACTTAAAAAAAAAACGTGTATTGTGTTCCGAAATGAGATTATATTTGAATTTACGATTTCTTATTTCAGGTTTAAGAATAAATGTTGCACTTCACTAAATGACTCCTTTTGCCAAAGCGAGTGTCTGAAGGTTCACAACTTACTACGAAAAATTTCGGACAAAGCCAGAGTTGCAAAGCAGCAGGGCTACTCGTCTTTCCGATTTGATATTGTTACCACAGAATGGCGTTTTTATAAACACAGGTCGAAATGCAACTAACTGTTAATATTGTATTTCAGCCTAAACAAAACTGACCTGCTGCTTGCCAGTAATGCCATATCGCCCAACAAGTTTTCGCAACTGCTCCAGGTCTTTGACTTCGGGGTAGCATTTGGACATGTACTCTACTGGTGTGAGCTTTACATCGAGATGATCTGATAAGTGCTAAAAAATAATACACTAGTGAACAGAACAGTGAAGTGTATAATCAAATAAATGAAAGAAATGCTACATGACAAATATATCAAACCCCAAATCATTAAGGACAACGTTTCAGGCCACCAAATATTCCTTACCTGGTGATAACGTGCAATTTTCAAATGACTGTGTCTTCTGATGATTCCATCGGAGGGACTCAACTGCAAGTATAACAAAATAATTGTTTAAAAAAGACAACTAGAATATAGCAAGGAATAAACGCCCGCATTATTACAGTTTGAAATTTAAAACCAAAAAAAACATGGCATGAGATGCAAAGCAGATCACTTTTTCAGTGTAACACTTCTAAACAGCCCCTTCAAATTACGTTTAAATCTAATTCAGAACGAAAGTGTGTTAATCATACAAACCTCTCCAGTAATAAGTTTAAGCAAGGTTGATTTCCCAGCTCCATTTGGACCAACCAGGGCCAAACGCGAATCCAAGTCAAGGCCAAATTCAAGATCGCGATAAATCCACGGCTGTGTTGTGATTAGAATATTGTAAATTTTGTAATACATTTGACGAGACAGAACAATTGAACTTCTAGTCAAACGCACTTTTTACAAAGAGCAGATTCCATAACTAAAACTCAGTGTGTTGATGATAAATTATATTTAAGATTAGTTAACAACAGAATGCTAATTAGTCCAAATTTATATTCAAGTTACGACTCACAGTTTCATCATTATAGCGGAAGCTAATTTTCTGGACCATGAGAACCGGTGGAGCAAGTGGTGTGCACTCCGGAAAGTAAAAAGAAAAAGAACCTTGGTTTTGAACTTTTTCAACCAAACCTGGAGATTAAAGCGAAAAACTTTAAAGAGTGATATTTTTAATTATAACTTTAAATCCATGGGTGCCAGAACCAGTACCTTTTTCTACCATTTTCGCCAAAGTCTTCTCCTTGCTTTGCGCTTGCCTTGCAAGTTTTGCACTTCCATGCCCAAACCTTGCGATGTAATCCTGTAATAAAGTGAACAGTGTGGCTTTCAACCATGTAACCATTTTTTCAGTAACATTTAATAGTGCAGGGGTCACCAAACTATGGCCCACAGACCAGATCAGGCCTGTCAGTTTAATTCTCTTGGCCCATGTCAGATTTCCATAATGATCCCCAAGTACTATTAATACTTTATTATTATAAATGTTCGTCAGATGCAACAGTATGCTAAATTTTCACAAAATTCTAAACTAAACGATATTATAACAATGCTTGCTATATATTTTAATAAATATTTTTTATTTTTGCTTCTTTTCTAATAATTAGGCCAATGAAGGTTCTTACAAAATTTTTAATGTTTTCTGCAATAGTTAATAATCACAGTTATCTTGCTGGTGAACAGATTCACTCAATCAACGTAAAATATTTATGCAAGCAAGGTCAGGCTTAAAAATTCTAACAAATTAAGATGTTAGCTACCATATAGGTTTTTAGTGAGTAACATCCAATTCACACAAAATTTATACTTAACTCTTATAGAATGAGGAAATTTAATGAGGTAGAAAAATGTTTTCATTATGACATTTACTTACTTTCATGTGGTTAATCTCGTCTTGCTCTTTCTTGTATCTCTTCATTTGATTTTCCTCAAGTTCACTTCTGGTTTTTATGAATGCATCATAGTTACCCTTAAAACAGCATATTACTAATAAGTATGCTGTTTGGCATGGTTGTATCATCGATAACGAAGCAATAAAAATGATACAAATATATTATGTATGTAGCACAAAATCATACTGTGTAGTAATGAAGTTTCTTCTGGTTCATGTAAATGATTCGAGTACAAACTCCATTAAGGAAATCTTGTGAATGGGAAATTAATACCAAAATATGTTGAAACCTGCATAAAAAAAATTTTATTTAAATTTTCAGTTAATATACACAAAATATTTAACTAAATCAACTAGACTAAAAAAAGACTTACTTTCTCAATTCTTCTTCTAACCACACACAGGCATCCAAATCAAGATGATTCGTGGGTTCATCGAGAAGCAACAGATATGGCTTTAGAAACAATGCCCTAAAAAGTAGGAAGTAAATTCCGTTATAACATACCATTCTAGTTGTTGTGCTTTAGTTCTAGGTCCACAAGTCATGAGGTGAGTCATTGTCTATAATTAAGTCCCATTTTACATAACTTTTTCATATTCAACCAAAGCATAGTACAACCACCAAGCTAAACAGATGTTATTGGTCTTAAGTAAATATTGTTTAGGAGATCAATATGTGGAAGTTAATGGGGCTGAAACCCAGGAACACATATTGGTTGCTAAATTATATTTGTCATACAAATGAGACATAAGGCTTCTATTTAGTTGTGTTACAGAACCCTTTCACTTTTAAAATAAACAAAACGCATAACACAGAGTTGTCCTAATAAACATAGAGACACAATGAGTTACCGTGTTGCTATTGATTAAAAACATCTCAAGAAGTATTTGGGTCGCGAGGCCTTGTTAGTAGTAATTTTGGGTCGCAGGAAAAAGTATTTGCGGACCCCTGTTCTAATGGACTATAAAAGGGTGTGCATCTTTATGAAACCCAAAACAATTGGCAGTACCTTTATCCTTGGGAGCTGCTAATATGTAGATATACAATAAAACTCTAAGTTTAAAACCCAAGTGATCATACGAAGTAATAATATTACACAGAATCAGACAAAGTAGTAATATTATTAGGTTATTATTAATTAACCAAATGGATTGATAGGGCCAATAATGCCAACCTTGCAAGGGAAACTCTCATTCTCCAACCACCAGAAAAATCTGACAGATGTTTACGCTGCATCTCTCCAGTAAATCCGAGACCATGTAGGATCCGAGCTGCACTGACCTCAGCTGTATCAGCTCCAAGTTCATCAAGGCGTTCATAAATTTTCATCAATTCTTCACTGTCAGCTTTATGTTTACAACAGCATGTTTACAACAGCATTTCAAATGTTTACAACAGCATTTTCATAAATTTAGTGTTTAGTGTGAGTGTGGAGAACGGGTTTAACAACTGCTTTTGTCTTAGTAGCACCAAACCAACCCACCAAACTGTTATTTATAAATATATCGCCCATCAGATACAAATAACTGGCATATTCTCAGAGCTACATTTAAACAGCAATCAAGTTTTAATCTGCCAACCAAGTGATTAGTCCTATTATTTCCTCTATAGCAGACTAAATATGCTTAAGACTTAAACTTGATCAGTAAAATCTGTTTGATAATCTATTTTCTGAACTAAAACCAATCCAAATTAACTTCCAAAAAAACTCGGTAGTGCTTTAAATTAAAAAAAAATTATGTAAGGTATCAAAAAAATCTTGAAAGCAGAACACGCTATGACAACAGAAAACTTACGTTCAGCTGCCATTATTCTTTCTGCTTCCTCTTCAAGTCGGTGCCTTTCATTATCCACCTCAAGGACAAACTCTAATGGGGTCTTTTCTATTGGTGGGGCTTCATGGCTCAAATGAAAACTGTCTATGTGATCAGGTATCGGAACTTCCCGCCCTCCTAGTGTTGCCAACATTGTTGACTTTCCTGAAGAAACAGACAGAAATTAGAATATATAATAAATAAGTGTTCCAAATCCTAATGGGATAAATGGGAACTTTAAAGATTTATGTAATACATTTAGTTGTTCTTAATGCTGAACTTAAAGCACTATAATCCTAATTTTATATATATAAAGTGTTCAATGATTATAATTATGATTGGCAGTGTTTATGAATAGGTCATTCAAATATGAATAGGGAATAAATATTGACAGGTGGGCAACTGGGCATACACATATATATAAACGATTACCACAGCCATTGGGTCCAATTAATCCATATCGGTTTCCAGCATTCAACTCTAAGTTTGTATCTTGAAAGAGAACCTGAAAAGTGAAGGTTAATTATTTTTCCAGATATGTCATAATTGTCATATCTTCTTCATAAAACTTGGTTCAATAATATTTTGTTAGACATAACAAAAAGCCAAATGGATCATATTGCCTAAGAAATTACACTTACACTAGTTGTAAATAATTTATTTTATTTCTTAAATTTTTCATCAAAAGTATAAATTATACCTGTCCATGATATGTGCAGGAATAGTTGTGGATATGAAGATCGGATGAGATTGGATGGGAAGCTAAAACACCAGTACAAGACCTAGCATCGCGGTCTTTACTTAAAGCTTCGATTTTCAAAGACTTTAATGACAGTCCATTAGTTTGATCGCCTGGATAATTAATTTGATTAATGCATAGTGTATGTGCTTTTTTACTTTGGGTGCAAAAAAATTGGCTGGTTTTTCTTAAAACCTGAAAAAAAGGGCAGTCTCTACAGTGGGTATAAGAACAGAGTTTTTGCTTAGCATATATGTAATTTAAAGGATGTTTTATGAGAGATTTTTTGCTATGGAAATGCCTTACAAAAAATCACATAGTATTATAGGGACTGGTTAAATTGGGAAAAAATCTGCAACATGCCCTTACAATATATCAGAATTAGGGTTCCCCTCCAGGAATGTTGCGACGGGAAATTCCCGGGTTTTTCCGCGAATTAACAATCCCGAAATCCGGGTAATTTTTTTTAATCCCGGTTATTCAGCAACATAGAAAAACTTAAAAAAATTATCGTTTTTGACTGATATAAAGAAAAAAATATTATAAATCCTGTTAAAGTCGTTGCCTGAGTTGCTTTATTTGCACTTGCCAGCAGAAAAACTTCATTAAATTTATTCTACCAATAAAAATGCGCTTTTTTAAATAAAAACATACAAGGGTGCTGACTTTTATACTTGAAGGTCTTGTAAGAATGCAGAAGCAAGTCTACAGAACATAAATAAGCTTAATTAAATGTTTGGAGCTAATATAAAATAATTTTAAAAGTCATAATGACAGAATTTTAGGTATAATTATTTTGTCAGGAATTCCGGATTCCCGGGAATTTTTATTTTTCAATCCCGATTCCCAGGAGTAAAAAAATCCGGGAAAAAAAGGAATCCTAATCAAAATGCTGGCACCTTGGTGACCACATGGGCCTAAGAGTCGGTAAGAAAACCAAAGAAATTGGAGCAGAAATTTAATTTTCGTTCAAAAAGCAGACATATGGCCAACAGGTTGTACATTTGCATTCCCTTATTTATTTGTTATGTCATAAAAGGTTCATTATTTTCATTTTTAGCTCCCTTTCAATCAATAATTTTTAACTCTTAGATGACCATCACTTGATTATTCCCTTGTTTATCGTTTATACATGGCAAGGTTTATATATTCATAAGGCGAACACAGCATTAAATTTAGGGATAGAAAAAAGCAACAAAGAATTAGAGTGAAAAATGCTGGTCAATAGAGTGAAAAATGCTTGCACGATTCTACCAGCCTGGTGAGTGGTGAGTGGTGACTCACAAGGTCGCTATCTATAAATTTTGTTTTCACCACTTTAATTTCCAGAGTTAGACTAGCATAGCAAAGTTTAAAATTGCTTAACATGAGATTTTCCTATAAAAACCTTAGTTAGTGCCAAACATGAACTAAATGTTAAGCATGGCAAGCATGCACTTCACGTCAAGACCTCAGGTGTGTATGGTAAGTGCACAAGGCATTTTTTTAACAAACCCAACCACCAACCGTGGAAAGTGTGGCAAGTGCACCCGCGAGTTTTTTTCAACCTTTTAAAAGTGCACCTCGAAAAAATTTGAAACTGCAACTCAAATATATAAAACGCTTGGAGTATACGTTTACAGTGCAATGTATGCAATACAGAGAGCTTTGAAAAATCATAAATTGCACCCAAAGTGCACTTTTTTCACCTTTGTTGCACCCTGTCACCCGGGTTTTTTCTGCCGTGCACACCAGGGCTTTGGAGCCGGAGCGTGGAGCCGTGCATTTTTAACGGAGCCGGAGCTCTACATGAAATTTAAATGGAGCTGGAGCAGGAGCCAGCTGTTTAAAAAATAGCTCCGGCTCCGATGTATTTGATAAGATGATATGCTACTAGCCTTCCACTAATATCTGAATTCACATAATTTAACAGCAACTAGGGATGTTCAAAGTAGAATCCCAAGGTATTCTAGAATAATAGGTTTCGAATCTAGAATAACGAATCCAGAATAGCGAATCCTAGTATATTTTTATTAAATTATCACTACCCCACAGGACAGGGCCTACAATCATAGAAATAAATCGCCCAAACAATTTGCTAACATGTGTACATTATAATAAAAAAATCTCCCATATGTTTAACATTCTTAACAACTGTCATTTGAAGCAGTTCTGTAAACTGTATTATGTCAACTGTCCAGGTTGTTGTCAAAACTTATATTTTTGCCAATAGTAAGTACAATGAAACACTGCACACAGAAGTCTTTTACAACGTAATATTACTTTTGCTACTTAACGCATTTAGGGCAATTGCGAACTCCACACCAGACATTACACGTGAGACGGCTCGCCTAATAAATTGATTGACACTTAATTATTATATGAACGTTATCGCCCGAAAAAACGCTGACACTGCACTACCATGTTACATTTAAAGCAAGCACTATAAATTGGTCGCCGCAGCAACAGGCCAACTTACCACACGCGTTAATACAATTAGGCGCAACAATCGGCGGTAAAACATTAAATTATATATCGGTTCCAATTACCCGAAATAAACGGCAGAATTGGATTCGAATCCAAGGATTAGATATTCTACTTTGAACATCCTTAACAGCAACCCTTCACAAAATTAGGAATTGTTGCCTCTTTGGCGCACCTTTTCTAAATAACCATTGTGGTGTTTCGTTAGTGAATATTTTGAAACGCTAGATATTGCCAATTAAGCGTTCAGCCTTAAACCTCAGTGTTTGACGTAATGGAGCCGGAGCTGGAGCTGGAGCAGTGGTATCAATAAGCTCCGGAGCTGGAGCTAACCTATGATAAAAGAGAGCTCCAGAGCTGGAGCCAGAGCCGTTTAACATTTACGCCTGCTCCAAAGCCCTGGTGCACACGCAAGATCTCGTCGAGATCTGCCATATCTTCCAGACGGCCAACCACTTTCCAAAAAAATCTAATATGCACCCCCATGTTCCTATGTTACACAAACGGGGTTCAGTTTTCATCTTTGGTGTATTCTATCACCACAATTGGCGCTGGTCTAGAATCCTACCACAACGCACTTTATTTGGGTTAGGGTGGGGGTTAGCGTTTTGGGTTAGGGTGGGTCAAGTATTATTATTAATTAATATAATAATACTTGACCCACCCTCACCCAAACACTAACCCGCACCCTAACCCAAATATTGTGCGTTGATTTAATGATAGTGGTAGGATTCTAGACCACCGCCCCACAATTTTTTCAGCCGTTTTTGATAATGATAACTACTCACCACCAGAGTCATTATTTGTTTCTTCTTGGTCAACTATATTTTTCTTGTTCGGTCGTTGCCTGTTTTTGGCTGCTTCTTTTTTTTTCTGGGCACGCTTTTTGGCAGCTTCTGAAGGCATGCTTTTTTTAAGTTAGATTGCAAAAATTAGTCTTGGGAAGTTTATTAATTATGATGATTGTCCAAAATAAATTTATTAAAACACACAACCTTAAAAGTTAAAAAACACAAATTTGTTAATGCAGTACAAGAATTTTTATTGGAACTGGCTATTTATCCAAACAACAAAGAATTTCAAATTGATACATCACTAACGGAAACAGGTGTACATATGAAGCCATTCAATTTGGTTAAAGGAATAACTCGGGTTAATAATGCACTAATTGACCAATTAAATTGAGTAATACTACAACCCAAATCAATGAATAATAATTGGTGCATGTAAACCCAAAGTATCGGGGCAAATAGCCACTGACATTTTATTTTTTTTATTATTTGTCATTTTGACTATGCAAGGTAGGGACGTTTGGATTAGGGTTTGTGTTTGAACACATATTATTCCTCAAATCAAGATTTAACATTTAATTCCAACTCTAAAGGCATAATTTTTCTGAAAACTGCTAAACCTTCTATATCCGAATCGTTTATCGCCTTTTCAAAAATTACCGGCTTCTGGAAGTTAAATGGGAATAAACAAGCGATTTTATTTAACTAATTAAACCTTATTGATGTAACAAGATCTTACTACGAACGATCAGTTGTATTATTGCTAAGGTTCCCAAATAAACTGGTTTAAAAACCGTACTAAACCGCAAAAAGTTGCGTAATCGCAGAACAATCGGCCTTCCCAACTACAGCACATGTCACAAAGAATCCGCGAACATCTCTCTTGTCAATCAGCTGGCCGCTAACCGTACAAGGAAGAGAAAAAATACTTTTTGAAAGGGGCAAGTTTTATTTAATCCATTATTATGTCACAGCTGTACTTTTTTGGTAGTGTTACTTGGGAACAGTTGACCATATTTTTTGTTTCACGCGATCGAATCCTATAATCACTTTTAAATAATTTTTGCAATTTCAATGTTTTAAATAAGCCTTGCGGGTTTCATAGAGATCAGTGTTCCAAGGACATAGAGACAACGCTGGAAAATTTGCTGAATTTCTTACATAATGTTGGGTTGATATTTTTTAAACTCGACTACAAAAGACCAAGCTTTAAGTGTATGAAATCTGTCAATTGCTATTTCTTGTCTTGTCGTATATTCGCAGTAATAAACACATCGCACAGACCACACATATCCCTATACAATAACATATACGGTGCAATCGGTACATATACTGCTTAGTTTGTTACAATTGAAGTAAATCTAACTGAACAAAACATATAGAGTAAAATATCAACCAGAGGCGATATTGCGCTACTCTGTATGTAACATGGGTGGATAGCTTACCAGTAAATTACGGACGTTATACAAGACAGGTCACGGTATTAGATTACTAGGCCTACAGTTTTCCTACGCAAAATTCTCAGTTGTAAGCCTACAGCATTTTTAGTTTTCTCTGCAAAGCAATATCGCAAATAAAAACATTGACCATAATTAAGCAATAAGCATACGTCGGCTTATAACACGTATACTAATCAAGTTACAAATGGTTATAGCCTAATTGCATGTTATTTAAACAACAAATATGGTAAACTGTGGTGCTTAAACTTATTCCTGGATGCAGACGATTTCAATCGAAAACGTTTGTAATAAACGGAGCAACCCACCTCAAACGACTTCATGGCCGCTCACTGACTAGGAGCCGATATGATGTCTGACTCGTTTGAGAAACGCAATGCCTCACAATGTTTTATAAGTTGCTGTAGCAATACGTTTGCATAAAAATTACTTCAAACAAAACTTTCATGTGAACCCGTTACATCGCGATTGGGAACTCATATTTCCATCTATTTTCAATTTTTTAATTCTTGCTGTTGAAAGTGAAAATATTTCGCCGTGCACTAAGGAAAATTTAACCGCATGTCGTGTTTATTTACAATTGTCAGTACGGCGGCGTTCAAACGTGACATATTAAAAGTGGACAAGTCCTCCTTATGCGCTAAATCGCCTTTCGAAAAAGGCTATGACCCATGGGCTATGTTATGGTCAACATGTACTGACTTTTAGTGTCCGAGTTCACTTTGTGCGTTGTAGGGATTGTAAAGTTTTTGTCAAAGCAACGCGCTTCACAAAAAACATGTCATCAATCACTGCCAAGCAGTGATACTTGCTTTTATAGACATATTGGACCATTGGCTATCCACAAAAAAGCTTCGTTCATCGAGAAAAAGAAGATACTGTTTTTCAAAAGGACTAACGTATTATAAATGTAGTTGAACAACGCGATAGTTGATGTACATAGAAAATTATAGTTTTTACCAACCTTAATTGGTATACGTCACACCAATGTTTATTTGTAGTTTGTAACAGGCTTTAGTTAAAATGGAGGAAACGCAGTTGGGTATAAGCTGTAAAATCTGTGTGAGGCAAAGCAATGGTGTTGTTGCAATTATCACCAAGATAATTGTATTGAAATGGTAGGTTTGTTGGGCCAATCGGTTGAGAAGAAATGATAGCTCAACTTTACTATTAACCTGTTGTTAAATCCAATGATTTTAATGTGTTAATCGGAACAGGGCGTTGATCCGTAAGTTATAGCGGAATTAAAGCATTTTGAGAAGGCTATATATATAAAAACAACAAAGCATACCATCGCAACATAGCCATACATTTAAGGGTCGCAATGAAGGCTACTTCACTTGTTAAACTATACTCACAACGAGAAAAATGTTTTCTTAATCCGGCTATTTAAAATGACCGCGAAACAAGAGAAAAAAAAACAGAATATTGTTTAAATATAAATACAAACATAATAAATACAACATATAGGGCTGTCGCGACAAAAAGCTGTTCCATGAAAAGAACGAAAAATATCATATGTAGTGCCTCTAGCTATCTGAATATTGGCCAAACCACAATGGCACATATTTACGATAGTGTCGATTACACAAAGCATGACACCGTAAATTAGACAGGTGTTTACGCTGCTGGGACCCAAGGAATACGCCGAAACAGCGTAACCGGATATGGCAATTTGTTTTCTCGCGGCACCGTCCTTAAGCGATGCTGGAATTTCGCAAAGTTGCCCATATCAAAGCAAGCTATAAGTTTTGCTTCGGGTTATGTGCTGCGTTTTAATTAGAAGGAAGCTCCGTCCCTACAAAGGAAGGCAGTCCGGCGTCGTCGCAGAACGCACGGCACTAGAGTTGCTGTTGATATTGCATTCGTGATCAGCTTAACTGTCAGTTATCGCTATATTGTTTTATTGTTATGGGCGATTAGCCTGGAAATGGGTAAAGCCTGTCATTAGAAAGCCGCGTAGGCAGGGAAAATCGAATTAAGGCATAAGCCAGTCTAGTTTTGCAAACCAAAAATGGCAGTAATTCGCAATTCAGTCGAAAGAATCCCAGAACGTGAAAGCCGTTTATGTGCTCGTCTATTATTACAACTGTTTAAGGACCGCAGGAGTTTGATAACAAGTGTGGGAAATCCCAGCAGATTTTAGAATAAGAATGTGGTGCATTAGAATGGCGTACTGTTTGACCCAAAATTGAATTGGATGGTCCGTTTACTGTCATCGTAGATTTAAACATTCCAGTTTACGAAGTATTTTTTTCCAAAACTTGTTCTTAAATTGTACCATTGGAAAAAGAATCGGCTTGAAATTAAAAAAAACAATAAAAGCATCTTAACCGAGTGTATAGTATGTCAAGAGGCGAAAACGGCAATGTACGACGAAAACGGACGGCTTAAAAGTGAGTTTTTAAGTGGTAAGATGAACCCAATGGCGAACAGTCATTATGGGTTTGCGTAGCCAAAACAATTTTAAGCAAATTTAAGTGACTGATACAATGGGACGATTTAAGTATAATTGTAGGTACTTTGTGGGCCTTTTTATGTCAAATTTACTGATTAAAGTATATTTGTCAGGGACCAATTGGGCTTCCTAACTCTATAAGCCTTCATAGCAACCAAAAGTTACCGCGGTGCTATAATTTCGTGCTCCCTTCAGCCATGCACAGATGATGGCGCCAAAAATGAAGCGCTATTTATTTGATGAGAACCTGTGATTACCGTGCGATCTAAAATATTGCAAATTGCCGTTCGGCGGTATTTTTAGATGGCGATTTGCGAGTTGGTGCGATATTTAAAGTCGATCACCGGCGCTCGACCTGCGACCCTTCTCGGCAGATAGCCGATGATAAGGTAGGTGTTTATTTGTGCAGCGGAACTGATTTATTTGTTCGCCTCGTGTTGTCTTAAGACGATTGCACAGCCGGCCCCTCACAGAATGTTACGCAAGCAAACCGCTGGCCCGCAATCGAAGCGATATCTGTGCAACGATTGATAAGCCCCCCGTCGTCTTACTCCGTCTGGTATTTTTTTGATTCGCTAAGCGTGATATCGAGCATGGCATATTCGCTGCTATTTTTGGACCTCTTTTGTTCGGGAGAGTTACTTGACAAAATACGACTTGCCGTGCGGCAATGCAATGCGCCATTTACGATTTGCACGTGTATCGCGTTGCATTTGAATAGGTTATACTTCCACGTTTGACAACAAGGCGCACATTCCATTCGGGAAGGCTATTTTGACTTACCGCTACTGTATTTGTCTTTGGTGTTCAATTTATCGCTGAACATGGGTAAATTGCGCCTATGCCTTCTGCTGGATTACGATGCAAATTAAATTGCCATAAGAGGTACTAATAGTTTCTTGTGATTGTTGTAACAAGGTTTAACTATTTTAAAACCAACAAAAAGTGGAATTTCTATAACATTGCCGCCAGTACTTGTGCGCTTTAAATGCTTAAAAAAGTGAAAAAGAAATCAGCTGCTTCGAGGTGGTAATGTATATACTTTCTATTTGATAAAAGACTGAAGTTGAAAACCACTGATGCAAAATATTACGAACGTTTGAAGCAACGGACGTGCTTTGTTTGCTTTCTTGGTTTACGTGACACACGAGGAAAACTGGATGAAGGATTTTCCAAACTTGTTGTTTTGCGTATAGTACTGGGGAGAAGAAACGGCGGCAATACACTTCCCGTTAAAATTAACGATACCATATTCGACGTATACCCTGTGATGCCACCTGAAAAGCATCAGCGTGACGTGAATCAACGACAACCGCCCGCGGCCCAGGGTCTGGTCGCGTTGTTGATCCAAGTTCAAAACCTTGGAATGTCAGGACATTTTACGCGGAACAACATATAGGTCGTGAAAGGTGACTTGCCGCACAAACAAATTTTGAATGATCGATTGATTGATTTAAACGGCCTTATCTCTTACAATAAGCGCGGCAAGTCGAAAACACAATACGACGGACGTTCCATAGCGTTCGCCATGTTATTTTGCAGGAAGAGTGGCGAGCGTTTGTCATATTTGAGGTGTAGGAAAGGCCTCGCCACGAAACCTAAAAAAACTTGAAAGGAAGCTGTCGTAGTATAGTCTGTCACAGGGACATTTTCCAGTTTTATGGAGGGAGGGGTTAGTTTGTGACATGGAATACAAAAAGGGTTATTTTTCAACAGCAGAATTTTGGCAAAGTTTACAAATGGTTATGAAAAATCGGAAGTACATGCAATCCCCTACCAACCAACAGCGTTACGCTTATGCGTACCAAGGTGGCAAACAGCGTGGTGTGACATTGACTTATATATAGCCTAGCACCTCAAGTGCGAATTGATGTGTTTGATGTCGGCCATACAACAATGTTATGCAGCTGCTCTTTAAGTGTTAAGGAACCGCGCATGTTCCCTTGACACAAGCTGTCGTGCAGGTCGATATAACCGGCTGTGTAAAGTGTCTCCGTCAAGCAAAATTCTGACTATCGCGCATTTCACACAAATTCAACGCATTGGGATGTTTTTTCTTGGAACAGTATTCAATTTGTGGTAAAGAATTATATTGCTAATAATAAGCCGTTTCCGATAAAGGAAAACACAACATAATTATATGAGCACACCACCGTTCGTCATCCCAAAATAATCACCGCCATTTACATACAAGGGACAACAAATGTCCAACTTGAGTACATATGTTACACCCATCGTGTTCTCTTTACACATTCATGGACAAGCACGTGTGGTGTCAAATGCGTCATATCAAGTAAATGAAGAGATGGCCTACATTCGAAATGTTTGCTGTGCAGTTTTGCAATTCTTAACCTGTTAAACGATAATAAGCAATGCCCATCACGGTCCGTCAAACCAATATTGCAACTTAATAAAGACGACAACAAGTCATGGCTTAAAATTAAAATTAAAAAAATCAATAGATATAGGGACATTACAAAACTTTTGAAACAGGTCCGAAAAAGTTTTATAAACTTCAGCGTTTTATATATTATTATACGAGGAAATTAACCAGCTATGGAAGACGCAGAACGGTTCTGATGGTTTGTAATTAGATATTCGAAAGCGCTTTCATTAAGTTGACAAACCTTTAATTTGAAATGGAAAAAACGAAGTTTATTCTATTAAACACGAGGAGAATAAAAAGAAAGCCGTATTGTAGATTAGGTTTGGGTTGGCTAAACTCTAAAAGGGAGTTAATATCACCATGGTTCCCACAGAGGTATACGGCGACACTGTAAAATGTGTTAGAGATTTTGCTTTAGTTGCCTAAAAAATTAATTAAGACGAGCCTGTTACCACGGCTTACCGTAAAATGCAAAACATTATTTTTTGGGAGGGGCGCTTATGTAAAGGCGCTAAGGTAATAGCTAAGGTAATTTGGGATACGATTTTTATTCTTTACAAATGTAGAAGCCAATAGGTGTTAGCTCAAATGAAGCTACATGGTCTTTTTGAGTTTGGTGCCCATCCTTTTCCGCTAAATTACGATAAGTTCTGTTTATTTAGCGACAAACGCTTTCGTCCGCTGAAGTATGGTGGACTCAGATGTCACAATTGCTTGAAAGGCATGTTTTCTGTAAAAATGGATTGCAAGGCTTATACAGTATTTGTTGTCCGTTGACAGAGCGCCATGATCGTCCAGCTGTGCGCTTTCCTCTTAAAAATCGAACACCAACGAGTCACACAACCTTAGATAAGCTTACCTAACAGTAAATATATAGGCTATATCAAGTCTGGCCGTTTAGGACGCCAACTACAAATTAAGAAAAAACAAATTAGTACTGTTATACTTCTCTTTTTATAAATCAAAAATAAATATATGATAATATATATGGGTATGCTTCACTTGAAGTACTTTTTTAGCGATATTTTTCAGTATAGAGGGCATTGTCAGCAAAAAATAAAACGTACCGGTTGCCAGTAATATCATTGTGAGAAAATCAGCACGCTAGTAATAATTTAATGATTAGGTTGCTAAGCAATGTTTAACCACACAGTTTTCATTTTAACCTTGGTCGTCAGCTTCTATCGTTTATTAAGAACAAAATATAAAAGATGAATCCAGAGTTATAAATAGTCGTGTACTTGTTGCTTATAGTCGGCCGTAGGGGTGATGCTAAACCGATTTAAAAAAGTTTGTTTGTTAAAACAGAATTACCTACTTTGGTTCGGAAAAAGAATGACAACTAAGGGCAGAACAGATAATTAATGAAGTTGGCTTACACGTTCTTGTGATAAAGCCGGTCAAGATGGAACTGAACTTGCAGAAAAATTTAATTTTAACTGGCACTAAATTAGGCATAATATAATTAGGTATTGAGTCAATACAACTCGGGTAATTGATGTGATATAAAAATGAGACTAAAATTCACGGTGATGTATAAACGTTATTTTCCTTAATTTGTTTAGTTTCCGTATTGACATGTCCGGTAACCCTGTACTACGGATTGCTATGCACTTAAAGCAGCAGCAACAACACGAGTTCGCACGACTTCTTGGTAAGGTTTTATGCCTGCATATAAACTTGAAAGAAAAAAGGACCTCAAACGCCGCTTTTTAAATGGGTATCGGGAGCGGACTTGGGAAGATATGTGTCTGGAGTCTCTGGGGGAGGGACTTAAAACCAGGGATAAGAATAAATCCGAAAAGATGGATCAGTTTAGTTGAAAGGATTAAGTCCTTTTTCAATATCATTGGTTTGATTACCACGTGTGAGCAGATGAGGTAAAATATAATATACAGTTGTTTTTTACAGCAGTTTGATTTTAACTTTTCGTAATTGTTTAAGTGTTATAAGTTCCTTAATTTCTGTCCATAAAATTGACGATATGTTTGAGCAAAGATATCTGTTGCTTTAGGTTTCGTTCTAACCAGTATTGGATGGCTTTATTGTAGTTTAAAAATAAAAAAAAATTAAAGGCAGAACGAGAACGTGTTGACATTGAGAATAAGATCCAAAACAATGTCCTATGAATCTGTTGCAACTTGTCGCTTTATAAGAAATCTGTCGTACATGATATGGCATTATCCTGATGAGGTCTTGCATAGCAGTGGTCAGCGGTCCGCGAGGAGTTTGTTACCAGTCCGTAGCAGGGTTGTCAGATAAAATTTTGATTTACACCCGTAAAATGAAGAAAAAAAGTCAGACAATTAAATGTATATTTAAAACACATCAACTTTCGTTTAAATGTACTACATGGTTGATTGGTATGATAAAAAAAAACACAATTAGTATCAAGCTCTCGTGAGGTTAAAAAAAGACAGTGTGTCTAGTACTTAGTACTTATAATTTATAAAATGGGTCAAAATTACATGTTTTTTTATGTTCAAACGTAGGCTACTTACCTCTTTGCGGCAAAACAAGCTGAAAGTTCACATTGAAAAAAGTTGTAATAAATTTCCCTAACAGAACATTTGTTGTTTTTAATACTGTCGGTCCGCGACAAAATTTCAGTTTTAAACCGGTCCGCATTGCAAAAAAGGTTGCCGACCCCTGTTGTGTAGGACGTCGAAACGTCGGTTGATTATAATAAACTGCTGGATGAGCAACACTCGGTTATACATTATGCCTGGCAGCAATAGCTTATTTCAATGTCCCATAGGTCTAATGTAGTGAGATATATATTCATCACAAATTACTAATTACATGTGGTCTTAGGTTGGACAACGAATTTTGACAAGCCACTATCACGTTTTGTCCGCGATTCTGATGATTTCCGCGTAACGTCTAATTTTGCTTGGGCGTTAGTTTGGCGGTTTTGGCGCTTTATATAGCGAAAATTTAATAAACCGAAACTGTTGAAAAATCTAAAGCACGAGTAGACCAGGGATTCAGTTCCGTGATACATAACTGGACGGGCGCATGAAGCAAGAAGTTTACTACCTTTCAAAAGTCGCCGTGGTTGCTTACTGGATGGAAGCGCTGCCTCCGCGATGGCGTCTGATGATGTTGGCGCCCAGCAATCATAGAGGTTAGTTGGGGTGGCCGGGCGAGCGTGCGTCGGCGTTTTGATGCCCCTTTGCCTGACAACACGTGATCACGGGAACACGGACGGGCGGGCGCCTGCCAAATTAGACATCGGTTTCGCGGCAGTAATTAAAGCTGAATCGATCCCGGGGCCGAAAGGTTGTTTGTCTTAATTAACGTATTTGCTTCGTACATTTACGCGGCGACACCATCTCTTTGCGTCGCGCCGAGTTTAGGGTCGCATTAACAAGCTTCCCCCGCGTGCTATTGTCGCGCGGTAGACGATATGTCAGGCGGTGACGCAATGGATTTTTCAAAAGCGAAGAGAAACCCCGACGTAGAATTGACATGACGATTGCAACTTGTGTTCAGCCCTAAGGAACAACAAACGAACATGTACAACAAAAAATTTAACGATTTTCAGAGAACTGACTGTTGGGTAACGGAATCTAAAAATGGGTGATGTATGACGGTTGTGAACTTATCCCATGTCAAATTACATATAGCGTTGTTAGCCAGGGATTCGTTGTGATAATAATAGTAATATTTCATTGTCAAGCCTAATTTGTAACTTTTTAGATGTTCAATGTAACGCAACGTAGTTTTTATCCGGTTGGAACCATGCCGTAAATTATTATTGCATCAGGCCACTTTCTCGACTTTGAACGCGCCTGTAGAATAAGCACAGTTCAATATAGTATTTCGTTGTGCTCCGTTGTGCCGTGAGCGCTTTCTTAAGGGTAATTGTTGCCAATAAAACCTTGGGCAACCTAAAGAGCTTTCTCCGTTCGGCATCTCTCTCTTATACGCCCGACCGGACAAAGCACAAACACTTCGTGCGAAAAGGTTCGCGAGGTTCAGCCCCGGGCATCGGTATCTAAAGGGATTTCGGCTTGGACAAACAAACCACAAGCGACCTTGATTGCCAGCGCTGGCCGCGAATCGAGATGTCCTGATTGTGTCAGATTGCCGTAAGTCAAAGTTCAGATAGCGCGAGAGGGAAATTAAGAATGCTAGACATTGCTCCGTCGATCTTACTCGTCTTGCCGGACTAAGAGTGAAAAAGTGTGCAGATCATTTCGGATGTGGATAACCTACCGGCCACGTATGGGACGAAGCAATTTAATTCTGCCGTGCCCACCAAACAGGATGGACTGTTTGTGCTTTAAGAGATCCTATAACCTTACGGCTTTGTGTAGTCCCACAGGAAAAGGCAGTTGTGTCCGTTATCGAATCAAGCAAGGACATCTGTCGGTTAGGGCTGCGTGTTCTTCGCAGCTAATGCGATTTTGAGGACAATAGAACAAACTGTGGGGAGAAGAGTCGGTTGTTTTGTCTGTGGTGAAGGTTAACGAAATATAGAACGACGTTTCGCAGATTTGATTGCACACCTTACTATAATACGGTGATACTGTTATTTTAGCGGGCGGATGTGCCATTATGTGCATTAAATTTGCTCAATACTTATAAAAGCCTTTCTTAAATTTTTTCGCATGGCTGTGATGATCAATAGGTGTATAAAAAAAAGCTACTCTGTAATAATTATATTGCAACAAATAAATACAATCCAATAAAATTTATACATTAGCGTTCATATTGTTTTACTGAGGTTGTCCGAACGATAGGAAACATCAGGAATTTTGGTAAATCCGCGCTTCGTTACGTCATCGGGCATTGCGATTGACGTGGGGCGACGAGGCGCGCCAACAGAAGTCGAAAGATTTGCGTGTTTTGTACACCGAAGATTCGTTTCGCCTTCGCCGCGGCCAGGTTGAAACGTAGTTAAGCGACCACCGCGAAATTGCGACTTGGCCTATCAGGCAAGTTCGAGTGCCACGCATTTCTAATTAAACTTTTGGCAGCTGGAAGTAAATTATATTAGGCAAGCATAATGTTTTACGAGCAGGTTTGATTTGAGCGCAAGCTTTTCGATTGCCGTCGTATCTGACACAGAATATAGAAGAGAGCCGTGGTTGGTTGTTTATCTTTTCGCTACTTAAAGGCCAAAACAAATATATATGTTACGAGGGTTTGCGTTCAAGAACCCGCGATCATAGGGTCGGGCATGGGAGTCTATTTCTGCGCAAACAAGCACCAGGTAAAACGTATCACGTCAGCGGCCGATCTTTGACTTGTGCCGCAATTTGGAAGGGTGTTTCTCACAGCGCTGCTACGACAGCGCAACAAAGCTCTTACAAAAATAAGCGCACTGGCCAACGTTTGAAGCGCGACCATGTCAACATTGACGCCTAGGTTTTTTTGGAAGCAAGAAAAAAACGCTGCTTGCAGTCGACCACAACGTGAATTATCGTTAACCACAGACGGTCAGTTCTAACTGCAAAGAGCTTTTCAGAGAGGAATAGGTGCCAACCAAATGTTGAATCGTAGGATACTAAGATTTCTGATTTTGTTTGTATACGATTTACTATTTCAGTTGTTTTCAGCCTGTTTAAGTGCAAGCATCGCCGCAGCTAATCTTTTATAAGCTTTCTATAATGTTGTAACTGTAGGTCTGTTGTCACAATGTTGTAAGTTGGTGGCCAAGGGCTTATATGTTATTTTTGTTTAAATTTAGAAAAAACGTTGAAAAGCATTGCTATATATTGTCATGAGACGTACAAATAAAGACTGTGAATAACGTTGAAGTTTACGAGATTAAAATACTAGGCCAAACAAAACGCGGTAATAGTTTAGACTTGTAGTTGAGTTGTGTAGGTAGGGCATAAGCACTTACGTGCTTCACTGAATATGGAACAGTACTTTTCAACTAACGTTTTATTGAAATAGGAACTTTAAGAAACCGCTTGTGCTTTTATGGCGCGCGGTTTCGGGTGTCTGCCAGGTCTTGTCGACCTATTCTCCAGTTACAAAATAAACGACAGTGTAAACTTTCAGAAAGCTGTCAATTAACAATGGATAACTTTTATTGTTATTCCCAAAGAGACTATATAAATGCGTCGGGTGTACTATGTGGAGTAACTGTGGGCCGATAAACAAACAAAGTTTTTTGAGAAGCTCAACCTTTCTTTGAAGGCCAATGTTTTCTTAATAATCTATTTAACCTTAATTTTCCGTGGTCAAAAAAGGGAGCCTGGAGTCTCGCAACTTGATCACGTAAACTGGCATGGCACAACCCGGTGTGTTTACCTCGAGCAGGTTAGGTTTTGACTGAGCGAAAAGTTTTGTAAAAACGCGTGTGTGCTTACAAGGGTCGCGACCGAATCACGTTGACGTCCGCTGCCAGCAGCCGGAATTTGTTTAAAGCGAGACAACAACGACGAGGGTATATACTTCATACATCGACTGTCACAAGTGCGTCATTTCACAAACCTACAAATGACCAGCACATCCGTTTACTCGAACTTGGATCCGACTGGAAGCAACCAGAATGGCTCGGCGGTTATCAACGCGACCAGCTCGACCCATCAAACAGCCATTCAGATGCCCGCGTGCGCCCACTATGACCACATTATACAAGTAAGTGTCATGCGAATTTAGATTTTTGGAAGTGTACAAACGTGCTATGCAATACATAACCCTATCAAACTCACCTAAAAATGCTATCAAATTTCTGCATTGTTGTTTTTCTGTTGTATTTTTGTATTGTTAATGCTTTGCCTACAGTAACTTCTTTGTTTATTTTAATTGCCCTTATGGTAGGCTACAACTTTCCTATTTTCGGCGAGGGTTCTATTGTTACTTAACTACTTTGTATGCTTGAATACTTTAGAGATTAGTAGACCGATGGCTGGTTAAAATACAATTCAAAAGCAGTGAGTTTTTACCTTGTATATTAGGACGCAACTTAAATGTTGGAAAATGCCGCTAAAGCAGTGTTTAAACTAAGTGTATTGCAAATTGCATTATACTTGGTTGATATAATTTAAACAGCCTCGGGTTGTTCAAAGTGACTGATAAAATACAGCCTAACGATAATCGATTTTCGCATAAAGGTCACTTGGTGACTAAAATAGAAAAAAACGCTTTTTATTTCTGCTTGACGATATCATATCGTTCGCTCAACGCCAACCAATTAAAAATCAATTACCTGATATTGCTCCCAAAATATATCAGTCAAATATCTCCAACATGGCGTGGTTAAGGGTTTACTTATTGAATGTTCATTATGCCATATCGTGTTTGACGAAGCAACATAGCCTTCGAATCGCATACATGAGCTTCAAGTTAAAGTGAGTATAGTTGCTTGTAAACAATATAGCGGTACTGCTATTTTTATCTGATCGTATGCGAATGCTAACGGGACTGCTGAACTTCAATAGGATCGCATGTCGCCATTTGCCAATAAAGCTGGATACGTGCATGTCAAGTTGACTTTTGTCCTTATTATTTGCTACGCTTTTAAAATGCAAACAAAATGAACTCAATTGTTAAGGATTGATTTCTGCGATTGCAATAAAACCAATAAGTGCCATGATAAAATAACTGTTGGTGAAACTTGGTCGATATTTATCGATTACAGGGTACATTAGCACGCAATTATTTTTCAATGGCAATACTATTGGCGGCCAAAATTCCACGGCCAAACAATTTATGTCACGACAACAAAGAACAATTTGTTGTCTCCAGAATCGTAATCAAATTCATACGAAAAGATGGCCCAGTCTCCTCAAGTAGCAAAAACGATTTGTTATCAATAACATTGCCAAAGGAACGTTATTCTGGGTTTTAAAGTTTGTACTACAAATAAGTAAAGTTAAGTCTAACCCAGGACTAAAAGTGAATGATCTTAATTTAGTTTCGAATCCAGCACATTTATTTCACGGAACTTTCAATTGCTTGAGGGGACTACTTTCTATGAAATATAGACTCAACCGTGTTTAAGAGTTCTGGTGCAACAACATAGTTTGCCTTTATTGTTTTTCACCCTCCATGCAATCTGTCGGGTAGAGATTGTTAATTCGGCCCGACCCTTAGCTTTCAACGAGCCTGAATGAGCCCTTCGTGGTTTTGGTTTTGTGTATGACATGCGCCTGTGGCGCTGTGAAAATATTCAAAAGTTACATGAAGAAAACTTGACAAGCTTTAACATATCTTAAAATACGGTGCTTATATATTCATTTAATGTTTGAAAACAATAGCAACGCCAACCAACATATTTCCCATCGTTAAACTATAATATAAGGGATATAAGGTTTCAATTTTTTGCGTCTTTGTTAACAAAGGCAAAGTCATAACAAAAAACAACCTTATACAAATATTTGGCTGTTTCTATAATTGGCTTTTCTGACAACAACATTTCGAGTGTGTATTTACTAATGCTTTATCGATGCTACAATCGATACCGGCGTCTCGCTTCGCTCATCTTTCTTCAAACCGTCAGCGAATAAATTGTTATTACATCGCGTGTCCAGATTACGAGGGGTTTTAGGTCGTTTATTAATACATACACGACCTCAACAAAGCCGCCTATTTAAAAGGGGAGGTATAGCGTGTTAATAATTTTCTCGGAATTGTTGACCATCAAATAGCCAACGTCGTATGGGTATTGGAATAAGGTTTTGTTGTTTATTACGATATACCAATATGGAATATAAGTGTTTATTAATAAATGAGCAAGGCTTTAATATTCTTAATAACATTAAAGTAATCTTTAACTAATCCCTGCGTGGGTTCAATAGGATTTTGTTTGTATAAAAGTTTGTCATATGTGCGAAATACCTTCGCATCTTTACATCAAAGAAAACGAAACTGTCCTACGATAACAAGTTAAACATTTGTATGAATAAGAATTGTTTCTGTTAATAGCATACTGACCTAATAATAATTTATCGAACCTACAATTTGGAGGGCTTGCTCTTTATTTGTCAAGTGTCCCGGAAAATCAAGTAACTAACATCTAAACTAAGAAAACAGTGCATAAAACAAAATTATTTAGCGTGAATCTTGGTTAAAATACATTTTGAGCAAAATATCCTGAACACAGTATGTTATCACCGAGACCTTAGTTTCTTAAATTACATGGGAACGCTTTTCCTGCGTTTTCCCGCCCTACAATGGTGCCTCTTGATATTTTCTTTCGAGCTCCATACGTGATGCTTTTTAGTCATGCAGACGTTTTGCAAAAGCGATGGCGACCGAACGACATTTACAATGTAAACGGCGCCAATCTATCGACATATAAAAAGCGAACACGACACGTTACAAGCGCATCCATCAAGGACACCATTCACCGATATACCGTTTCATCACCTTGTGCACCCATACATTGCCGCATTCGCAGAAGTCGTTTTTTCCAATGTGTATTGGTTTGTGCGTTGAGAAAATGCTTTACTTAGCTTTCGTTTTCAACAACACGCTTGTTGCCCTTGATAAAGCATATATTGCGCCACGAACCATTCTCTCATTTTATTGGGGACCGCCAATAACATTTTTATCTGTTTTAAATGATTAAAAAGGATAAAAAAATTAAAAAAAAATTTCCAGCGATTTTAAAGGTTACATTAATTTGTTTCTCATATTACAAAAGAAGGCAAAACATGTTGTTTATTGCCGCACGAATCACTATATGGTGTCTTTCATTTCATATAGGTACTTCGCACAAGTTATAAACTGGATTAGTCTTGACGCTTTGTGGTATTCGCTTGCATAAGCTTTGAAGAAGACCAACGCCAGCATCTTAATAATTGTTTAAGCCTCTAAGTCCCGTTCTCACTATTCGCGTGACGTCGAAGGCTTTCATTCACCCTCTTAAAAATAGATCGTGATCCAACTTACGCACGTTCCGCTTTTAATCTCCCGCACAACCTCCTGCCTTGACCGATCGGCGTCTTATGGTCAAGGGCACCGCCTTCGCTGGACAGGCGGTTTAATATCGGTGTAAATAGTATTGACTTATTGAGTTTTTTTAATGAGTTGTTTAAAACGTACAGTCGAAGTTAATATAAGAAATGGAGCTATTCATGTGCACGTCATAATCTACATTTAACACATTATTGTAAATATAGTTTTGCCAAACACCCGTGTAATGAACATTTCCAGCATACCAAGCTTTTAGATAGAGCAACCAATCCACTTACTTGGTCAATATATGACGGTCATCGCCAGTTCAAACGCTTTTAATGTGCCAACATGTTGTTTACAAACTGTATTAACCGATATTATTGTTTACTATATTATGTAGCGCAATCAATTAGGTCGTTTAATTTACGGTGACCGAGGGTAATCAGAGAATTACCCCATTGGTTTATGTTTTCAGATGTGGTTTCACTTCGATACTCTGCACCTGGTCAGGGTCCTCATTACTTGGGTTCTGTTCGCGCTAAGCATGACTGGCAACACTTTCGTTATCTGGTCACTGCGTCGCAGCAGGGCGAGACACTTCATCATGTTCCACCTGGCCCTGAGTGACCTGGTCTACACGCTTTTCGTAATGCCGTCAGGTAAGAATGGTTGAAGAATAGGAACTTTTTCTTTGCGCTTTATTTTACTAAGTCGCATCGAGCTGTAGAGGCCGTTAACGCTTTAAGTCGCATCGAGCTGTAGAGGCCGTTAACGTTTTCGTTGCACACAGACACATAGCGACTTTAAAAATTGATGTGCTATTTGGTGTGCGAAATCGCGGCCCGTGCAAGATAGCTATTGAAAAATTGATGGAAAGCTCAGAAATCTCGATAAGATCTCTTGGGCACGGGGGCCTTTAGGATGTTGTGGCACAACCCCCAAAACTTCATTTATTAAGATGCTGTTTATAAACTTTGTGTGAATCCACTTCCATTAGTCACAAACCGATGCCAACGTAAAAGGAGACGCGCATAATTTTATACGTATAGAATTTTTCAACATTGTTTTTGTTAGATTTGCAATTTTGTTAGCTAAATAAGCGATTTATTTCGCCGCACGCCATACGGCATTATCTGTTTTATCAACGGTACTGAATCAAAGTATTTTTAACGAAACCTGAAAGATTATTCCGCGTACGTTTTAGTTTTTCCCAATGATGTACTATAAAGACTTGTGTGTACATTAACAAAATTCAGAATATGTTCGTGAAATGTTTCATTGGCTATGCAGGAATGCGCATTAGACACAGTCGTGCAAAACATTTTCAATAATATCCGACCTATATATGTAAGCCATTAGAAATTTTGCCGTTTTAATTGGCGACATCTTGCTAAGACGCAAAGATTTTCTTTAAACACAATGTATGGCAGAATCAGACCTATTACTAAAATGGGATTTCTTATAGCTTTCCTGTTTCCTAAGAGGTTGTTCCTAAAAGACTATAAACAATGAAACTCAGATTAAAAAAAACAAGTGAAAAACAGGTTCAAACGTTTGTTAAAGAAATGTATATTTCGACAAATACACTGACATCTTATGTGAAGTAAAAAAAATATGCTAAGTTTTGAATAACAAAGAAATAATAAAAGTAATAAAAGTAAAAATCAGTGTTTGCGAAATACATATACCTTTGCAAAAGTATGATCCTGTGTTTCACTCGCGTTTTTAAACTTTGAGTTTTTTTCTTTTTTATGCGCGGCAACGGAGCAGTAACCTACAATAGAAACCCGCTGCCAATGGTTTTGGACCCCAGAAAGATACACCATTTTATAAAAGACTATGACTAACGCCAAATGGGCCTTTGCACAAAATGATAATTGAGATTTTTCTGTTGCATCATTAATTTTGAAAATATTTTCAGATGCAATATGGAACACTACGATGCAATGGATAGCAGGAGACTTCATGTGCAGGGTTTGCCAAATGATGAAGCAGTTTGCCATGTACGCCAGCTCGTTTATGGTTGCGGTAAGTGTATGACTATATAGTTGCTTCATGTAAGCAGAAACAAAACTTGTTTTGAAAAACATGCTGGCGCGGTGATGTTTGTTTCAAATTCTTCAAGTATCTTTTAAATAACTCATATCTCGTCTAGCTTCTAGTTTTCACTTTGTATGTGCTCACATACGTTAGCTGGTTCAACAATTGTACAGCCTTGTTGTCAAATAAGCTAATTATACATTATGCTTGTACGATTTGTATACAGAACAGTTTTAATATCGCTAATAAATAAGAAGATATACACATATTGCTCGTATAAGTGGCATGGAATTGGCTTGAACTTAACATGCTGTTGAGCGTGATTTTTGTTTTATGGACAAAAATCAAGTTGGAGTTGTTTGTAAAATCAAGAACATTGTAAATCAGACCATTGTCTACCGTTAACCGTTAACTTGCCACCAAGCTTTGGTATCGCAGACACCAATTTGGTATGGATTAGTTTAGGTTCGGTTATCGACTTGCTCTTTGGGGCCTTTGTGTTTGCCATGTACTTTGTGGCTCGTGCAGCAAGGGAATTCAATCAGTTCCCAACTTATCGACATCAACTTACATCAATCATTGTCACAAACTGTTATCGAATGCTGGCGAGCCAGATGTGGACTCCAACAAGCCTCCTTGATGCGTACTTCAAATATAGTGGCTCGTTATTTTTGTTTTGTATTTCGATGTAATTAAATATAATATGAACTATTTTTTGTTGCGCAAACCCCTCTTAATTCTATACTTGTAGTGCGTAGCGGAATGTGGAATTGCCTAAATTGCTTTGTTAGCTTGCTAACAATTTGACATGGAACGGAAATTCGTATAGTAGCTTTTTTATTTTCAAAAGTCAATATACCATGGTTGGGGAAAGCCCAAATACACCTGAGAAAAGATTGTCTGCAACGTTTAACATATCAAACTAAATGAGGATTAAATGGGTGGAGTGGATAAGGCCAGCCATATAATTAGTGGAATACGTTCGTCTCATCAAACGGCTCCAAACCTAACTATCCAATAACTTTAGCTTAAACAAAGGTTAGATCAACTTCCGAGTAACTAGGACGACCACAAACTCCATCAGGCTCTGCCACCAGCCCGCCATGATCGATAGAACTGCCAGATTGAAATCTAACTAGCTAGTTTAGTCCTCACGTGCTTCGACGCCATTTTTGATTGACATTGATTTTTCCGGCCTAATGTGGTCTTGGCGCCCTTTGGGCGATTTTCAACCGGCATCGGCCCACAACCGATCCTAATGCTTCCAAATTTAGAATTCTCTATTTGGAACGTCTCGAACACGATTTGATTATCGCCGTTCGATTGGAAACAACGCTCTGCGTAACTTACTGGGTGCAGAGGTCATGCTGAAGATTTGTCTAAATTTATCAAAATTCGAAGCAAATTTAACTTGTCCTCATTTTTAAAACCGCTTTACACTGTCAAATTAAAATGCGTAACCAGTGGCGTATTCGCGTGGTTAAAAAGCCTTACGCCAACCAAGATTCATCGCCGCTGTAAAATCGCCAATTTGCCTCTGTAGTTGTCAAGAACCGGCATCAGTTACTGTTATCTCCATCGATTTTCGAACCCTTTGAAAGACCGCGTGCTGGCGGAGATGTTACCGGCGATATCGTTCTCTCTGTAACGCTTTTCGACTAATTAACGCGCCTGTTCAATTGTCTACACAACACAAATGACCCTGAATTTTAAATGCGCCGTCGTGTGTTCAACTTCTTATCCGGTGAGAGGAGTAGATCGCTTTCGCGATTTACGGATTGTGGCAGCGTTGACATTTAAGCAAGGATTTTCAGGCATATCTGTATACAGTACAGTTCTACAGCTCGTTTGACCTATCACAAACTTACGCGATCATATACAGATTGCATAACGATCTGTAAACGTTTCAGTCGTTTGGTATATTTTTTGCGAATAGAGATTGCTTGACGTTTGGAGACTTTAAAGAAACTGGGGCAGCTATATTTGTGGGTCAAATTTTTTATCGTTGATAATTAAATGCAAGCAGAGCCTTATCACACAACATGTTTGACTGATCATTGACATAACCATTGGGTCATCAGGGTTGACAGCACATGGTATACAATACTAACCAGGAGGTACCCATTTCGAAGTACTTCAATCTTGCGTTTAACTATACTATAGTATGTTATATGGGGGTCGGAGTATAGCTGTTTAAACACATATTGATGGTAAAAATGCAACACGTGGATTACTATGATAATTTATAAACAAGAAAATAAAAAAGGAAAAAAATGTTTCGCCTACAAACCAAAAACGCGCAAATACGGACATGTTGTCGAAAAATGGGTACAATAATGCCAGGAGAATCCACAATTCAAACACAAAATTCATTATTTTTTTATGTATTTTGCTTATGTTAAAAGTAACGTCAAACAATAATAAAAGCGTTGTTTTTTTATTACATTTTCATTCTCGGGTGGCGTTTTTCAGCCGTTGGTTTGCATAACTCAGTTTTTCTGAAATGTTTTATTCCGTGACCCTTTCAATTACGTTTTGCGGCCACTCAGGTTCGAAAGTGTTAAAGTGCAAACTCAGTCGGGATTGTGTTTTTCTTTCAATTAAACTTTCAATATTAAAAGTGAAAAGTAACACAATTTTTTTCTATTTAACGTTTCAGTGATATATAGTTGTATGTTAACTCGTAAACCCTAAAGCTTGTTGCGCGAGCCTCGGTTATGTAATCTCTGACCGAATCAACGCATACCCTTGAATCCTTCTACCGTTTATATTTATTCTGTTGTGTGAAACCTTTCGCAGGTGATTGGCATGGATCGCGTCACCGGCATTTTGTCTCCACTTCCCTGCGAAAGCCAGAGAAAGAGAGGATTTGTGATGGTGACGGTGGCATGGGTAACCAGCCTCGTTTGCTGCATTCCAGCGGTATGTTTTTTGCTTTGTGCTTACTCTATATGGGGTGGCAAACTCCTTTTGAATGCAATTACCGCATCTTGAGAGTTGTAAATTGTACGAAAGACAATTTGCTCAGGGCGGCCAAACAACGTATATTACATATATGCGACAAAATTTAATACATCATTAACAACATGAAGCAAACTAAAATACATGCATTAAGATCTTCTCTGGGCAATATAGTGAAACGATCTCTCTGACATTGTGAAACGTAACACAGCCATCAGCGCAAATTGTGATTGTAATAGGCCTACCTAAAATACTTAAAAAAGGTATATTTGTATCGTTGGCGATCGTATTGACATTTTTTTCAATAAAAAATTACTCCATAAAAAACGCAGAACCTCGTACAAATAACCCTCTCTTTAATAGCAATTTGTTTGTAATTCCAGGCACCCTTGTTTAAAGAGCACAGGTATGTGTAAGGAAATCATGTTTACAGCTTTACAATTTTGGCTTTCTAAGTCCTGTTAGTACAGGGGAGTCCAACCTATGGCGCCTGCGCCAACAGTGACAAATTGCACGACTACAAGTTGCGCACTATACGCCAGCGATAACGACGAAAAAACATACGTGCTTGTAAAATACTATTAAATAGCAAAGGTCTCATTCAAACTAACTATATTTATTTTCTGTCCAGGTTGTTATATTTCAAAATTGCTAACCGCATTGTTATACCAATTATTGGTAAAATAATGTATAGAAATTCAGAAATAAAAATAAGGTAAAGTTTTTGGGGTTGTATAAATTTCTTCCCTTAAAAATGCTGACCAAACTATCATATACTAATATCAAGCGATTAAACAGGGTGTTTAAAACTTCCAAACATTATGTGGCAAATCAGGGTTAAAAAAAAAAAAAATGGCGCATAGGCAACAACACGTTGGCTAAAGTTGCGTTGGTAGGAATTCCAAAGATTCGCGCTGCTCTGTTCAGCCTTGTTGGCGAGTAGAACAAAAAAAAAAACGAATAAATCGCAGTTCGAAATTATTGAACCGGCTAATGCACTTCGCCAAATTAAACCCCCGCAATTAGCCCTGACAGGCGGAACCGGCGATCGACTCAAGTGTGGACTTGTCGCCTCTCGTTTTTGTTCAGTCGGCTTGTTTGTTTTCAAGCTTCGGACAGGACCGACAAAATCGACTTGGGTCTCATCAATTAGCTGGCTCGGATGTTCCGGGAATCTATAAGAAAATAAACCCGACCAAACGCAAACTATTTTCCCGGCAACTGATTTCGGCGGGCTCCAGCAAACTGCTCAAAAAATACGGCTTACGCTGCTGACTTTCCACCTTGTATCATGCCAGCCTTGAATAAAGTCGCGCCAGTTTGAATACTATCAATAATTTTAACCTGCTTAAACGATGCATTTCTTAGCATTAGCAAAAATATTAAGATTTGCTCTATTTTGATCTGGAAATATAAACAAACTGCTATGATTGTAATCAAACTATATGTCTAAAAATAATTTATAACTGCAAAGGTTTTCTTTGAAAAACTATATACGGATCTGTTCATAAGTATAATGCTGAAAACAACGGCCCAAATAGACGTAAAAAACGACATGCTTTATTATTCAAACGTTTCGGCAAATGCTCATCCCATCATCAGTGATATGAAGGCCACATCAGTTGCACCCGTTTATATTTATGCGACTCAAGTGTATATAAACGGGTGTAACTGATGTGGCCTTCGTATTACTGATGATGGCATGAGCGTTTGCCGAAACGTTTGAACAATAAAGCATGTCGCTTTTTACGTCTATTTGGGCCGTTATTTTCACCATTAAAGGTTTTCTTGATTATATAAACGTAATTCTGCAATTCATTTACATCAATATAAACCAATTCATTTCCTTTTGTGTAAACAGGGCGTAATATTTTCGGTGTTCGACGTTCCCAATTGCGAGAACAAGGGCTTGTACCAGTGCGTCGACTTCCAGGTGGTGAAGGATCGATCCCTGCTCCCGCCCTACTACCTCTTCACTATGCTCATGAGCTTCGTGCTCCCTCTTTTATGCACGCTCATTAGCTATTCGCTCATCGTGTGCGAAATCTCCAACATGAAGGCGCGTGACAGAGGTGAGTTTGACGTTAGGTCATCGCAAATCATCATGTGCTAGGAAAATAATAATTTATTCGCTCTGGGTTCTTTTTAAGTGTTATTATTATTTATACTTTCGGCAGAATAGGTCTATGAATGGTGAGCAAGTTTAAAAAAGGTAAAGCCCATAAGGCAGCTTAAGATTGGTGGAAAATCGCTTTGTACAAAATCCGCGGTTTTAAAGTATTTGTTCAACTGTGTGCACTCCAGGCAAATTAGTGTATTAATAGATAGCTATTTCGCTTAAGTCCAAATTGAAATTTTAGGTCATATAATTTGCATTAGTTTATCCCTAAGTTCAACTATAAATGCAAGATAATAGAGACTGCTGTGTCATAATTGGGCTAAGTTGCGGACGAAAATTGCAGCACGCATAACAACAAATAATTGCCCGCCCCTTAAATTCTCTGCTCGCATGTGAAAGTCATGTCGATCAGACTCTAATATACTTAAAATGTAGCGTGCGCACGATCGTCGGGCGCTTTCAAAGACTCTTTTCGTGTCTCGACCTCCTTAAGCCAACACGCAAGGCCGCGCGATCTTACGCGACAACAAGTTCTATTCTCCAGTTATAATTCGCCGCGAATGTTGCGTGCGGTGGCCGGCAAATGACCGCTACTGCTCGGCCACTCAGGGGCGCCTCGGCCCTTGCCAAAACAAACTCTCGTCCAGGAATTGCGGTCTGCGATTACTTCGCGAGTTTATTTTCACGCGACTCGATCGACCCTTACTTTGACCTTCGGTGTCACAGTTTACGGTTGCTGAGCGTTGAACGATGACTTTACACTTTTTTGGAGGTGTTTAAGAACGCGCAAAATGGTCCGTGCAAAACACCGTGCCTACGAATTCTTGCCATGAATTGTTTTTTAATGACATCCCAAAGTGAAATGTGTGTTTCATTTACGTTTCGTGTGCAAATCGAACCCAATATCTTGCTTGTGCGTAAATTTAGATAAATGATGTAGAAAGGGGACTTGAAGATGCGACTCTGTTAGCCTAATTGGCGGAACAATCATTCATGTATTTGGTCGTGTAGTCTGGTGTCCCGATACCAACTATATGCCTGCCGACGGGCGCTGCGTTTTGCCAAGATAATATCTTTATTTTCCTTGCCTACTTGGGACACACAATCGCCCTGATCGTATTCCCACGACATCAACTAAGGCGATCGTTCAAGTGATAATCTACATCGCCCCTACGTCTTGAATCTCTGATGTGCATTGTGAGACACTACACGCTTCCTGTTAACCTTTACATGGAACGTATAAGGGGTGAAAGCAACAACGTTGATGCTCTTGTCTATAATTCCACGGAAATTTCGAATTCTTGAGTTGCTCTGTATGACGTGTTTTTCTGCGAAACTATTAGGAAGCGTAACAACTCGAACAACTGCCAAGTATGCGATAAGTAACTGATGATTTGACAAATAAATCTAGGCCCGGGTTATCATCGCAAAAAAACTTAAAGAACAACCGCAACAAGAGACAGAAACCTATTCTTCTCATTTTTAGGGGACTGATTCTTCAGCCAATGAATTTCGCAAAATTCTAATCCTAACTGAAATGAATGTACTATAAATAAAACGTTTTTTAACAAACAATAACGTCTCCACGTGCTTTTAACGGGGTAATACTTTCCACCCGCACGTTACCGAGTTGTCCAACTGAAACTATCATCTAAGTTATGCCTCGTCGTTTGCAGTGTTGATGGGTCGCCGAAACAGCGTGAACACGGCGTCGATGCGACGAGCCAAGCAGAAGACCATCCTCATGCGCACCCTCGTCACCCTGACTTTTTTAATCTGCTGGGGACCTTACTATGGCAAGGGAATCTACGATTGGTTTCGGCCCACTGATCACACACCTCCTGTTGCGGTAGGTTTATTGCTTATTTAACCAAAATGTTTTTGTCACGATGCTTTCGGAATTCATACGTTTTAAAACATATTTACAAACTGACAACGGGATTTGGGCAGTTGTACCCATTGTTTTGTTTTCAGTTGCCAAATTCATATTTTAATACTTTTTCGAACTGTATTCTGTTGATGAGCAAACTTTTCAGCTCACGAGATGTATTCTAAATTTGGAATAATTTTAATGAGAGACAAATAGAGTGGATGAGAACAACATATAATGCTTTTTTAACCTAAAGTCACAAATAAATAGGTAATATGAAGTTTAACAAACGGCACTCTTTAAAACTATTGTAAAATCATATAAAAAATAAAAACACATAAAAAATTATGTCTTTCCTCTTAAATCGTATAGTTCCATGTGTATAAACCGTTTCGCAAGTGTTTTCAGTAGCGCCAATTTCCAAAAATTCACAATATTTCGAAGTAAAAACGCGCAAATAGGAAAATTTATCACAAATCAGGCCCAATAATACAAAGCTTTGAGAAATTGAGTTAAAATGCACACTTAAAAGTAAAGGACATTTGGTCATTAAAGGCCGAACAAAGTGAGAGGTAATTAGTGAACGGCTAATGCATTATTCCAAGACTGAATCGATTTTTCGAAGAGAAAACAATACGAGTTACAAGCAATCCAGCATCATGGTATCAGTTTTTGGACAATAAGAAAATTATGTAAAACAGAATGTACCATGTTCGCATACGAATATGTTTGGGTTGCCGACTTGTCATGCTTCCTAATATATGGATAATAAAAGTTGCATAATTTTAGATCCGATTATGGTTTCACGTATTTCGTCCAACTTGTCTAGATGGTGGGTATCTGTTTTTTTGCTTGTTATCTGTCTGGATCGCGCAATTGTGGTTTGATTGCATTTCCTGGATAAATCTTAAATCAACACCCTTGGGAACGTAGCTTTTAAGCAGGGCGTACTAACAAATCTTCGATATTTTAAAAGGGCATTTACAAAACACATGTCCTTGATAAATTATGTTGTTTTATGGTTTGTCACACTGATCTTCGATCAACATATTTTCCGACAATATTGTTATATTAAAAACCTCGCAACATTTGGAAAACGAACCAACGTTGAACATTTTCCACTTATATTCCTAAGCAAACATCATGACGCTGATGCACGGCCCTCGCTTATACAAATATAGTTCACCAACATGCAAATACTCAGACCAATTATGGTGAGATTTACAATCCAAAGTAACTTAATTTAAACAAATAGCATTAAAATTAAAAAAAATAATGGTCTTAAAAGTGTCGCAAACAATATGAACAGTTTTTATGAATATACAAAAAGTTGTCTTACGTTACAACCCTATAATGATAATTTTAAATAGGCAAACTATTTAAATCACCCGTCTGGTGGGTCATTATCGATAATTAATTTTGGGTAAATCAGTTAACGTCTAAACTTTTTTTATTGTTAAATAAACGCATGCCAAAGAACTCAGTCGAACCGAAATCGCCGCGTTGCAGCGGTTGAACATCTGTTTTTATTACATGAAAAGCGTGAAAAATTTATGCGGCAAATGTAAAAATGTAAAAAAAGTTAATTTTCAGTCGAAATGAGATTTTTTTTCTAGTTATAAATTCATAAATATTTTAGACCATAGTTAAAGGCAGAGGCAAATGTAGGATATTTTTCAAAGGAATCATGACAAGGAAAGACACCAAGTTATGCTTAACGTGGCGTCATATAACAACTATTCTGAAAATCAGCTGCTGTTTTCCAGCGAACTCGTTCGCAAAATGCAACGTAAATCCCCCATAATCGCCCGCAGCGCGAATAAATATAGGTTTACGTTGGAAAAAATTTTAAGTTAAGGTGATAATTGACTGTTAAGAACAAAATAAAATATGCATATGCTCGAAATACGGTATTTATAGTCTATTAACCAAAAGTAACTTTGTAAAGTTAATGAGTTCGCAAAATATATAGTTTGGGGATCATGACCTAACCCAATGCACCATCACGTGTGGTCGACAATCCCCCTCTTACACCGGACCCTGGTCCAAGTTCGAGTGAGCCACTTAAAATGTATTTCCGCTTTGTAAAATATGCCAAACTTTTCGGCAATTATATTGTCTGAAACAGGTTTGCCGTTTTAGTAGAAGTGTCTAAAAACATTAATTGACAGGCGTCATATTTGGTTAAGAGTCACAAAGTTCATAAAAGAAACTGTATTTAGGAAATGGTTTACTGAAATATTTTTGAAAAAGTTTTTCTCAGTGTTGCAAGCAATTTATTTAACCTTTAAATAAACACCAAATTAGTCTTGGGTCACATGTTGTTTTAAGACGTCTTCTGTGCAGCACTACGAGAATGTGTTTTTGCTGTAAAACACAATACCGGTACCAGCAACCTTTCGCATACTAATCATGCCGGGCAATAACTGAAAATTAATATTTGTGGCCCAACAATTATCTTAAATGAAAAGTGTCCCACGTTTTCTTGAGTTCAATTTTAAACACTTTTGGGTGACTTAATGCTATTCTAATAGCGTTAATACACAGAAAATAGATGTTATAACCTTAACGAACAGTCGAACACACAAGTTTTAATTGTTATTGTTTAAAACTCCAGCAAATTAAAACAATTGAAATTTCAACTAAATAAGTTGTGTTTAAAAAAATGATCTAACGCCCTTAGAATCATCATATTTCATCAGGGTTCGCAGCAGTGCAGATGGTAATCCGCAACCAAATGCACATCAGCAAGTAGCATTGTTTATTTGTAAGGACGAATTGGTGCGAAATCAAAGCGCGAAAGATTAGCGTGTGCCCCTATCTTCCAGAACACCGAAACTTTTGCATTTTATCGCTATTGAGGGCCAATTTCTGCCGCCGTTTTACAATTTAGTTAGCGATTGGGCACAGAGGGAAATATGATGAACTGTAATGATCCAGTTGTTGCATAACCATTTCGAAAACAGGAATACAGTGGTTAAACGAGATTTGAATAAGCTAGTGCCATTTAAGGTAATTACAGTAAAACACATAGTGCAAAATGTCTATCCATGTCACAAGGTACAGCATCATTTTGGTAGTTCACATGTCTAGAGGAAGGCCATCTTATTTGAGGGAAAGCATTACAATAAATTTTCGCACATTTTGCGACCCTCTAACCGAGCGGTTCTCAACCAGTGGGCCATGGCTCACTGGTGGGCCACGGAAGCTTTTAGGTGGGCCACAGACAAATTTGAAAAAGCTAGATTTATTGAAGAATTTAGTTTCATTTGTGTCACTATACCTAATTTTACAGCAATAATGGTTTGGATTTTGGAATGTAAATGAAACGTAAATTTATTGTTCAGAAGCAAGAACCTCACTAATGCACGGTTGAATAAATAATAATCTGTTTTGATATATGCTCCGCTATTTTTTGTTCTAAACCTTTTTTATAGTTTGTATTTTCATGAAAAATTATTGGGCAACAAAATTTATGTGCAACGAAAATGGGCCAGGAAAGAAAACAGGTTGAGAACCACTGCTATAATCGTTTGCTTTTATTAAAAGTAACATCCCTGTTTCCCAGTTATAAGATGTTAATATACACACGTAATTGCAGGTGGACACCGCTATGTACATTGCCATGTACCTCAACCCGGTGTTACACCCGATTGTGTTTGGCATTTTCATGAAGGAAATTCGCGACAACTTTTTCCGCCAATTGCAGTGCTTTAGGAAGATCTTCATTAAGCCCGGGCAAGTGAGATTTTGAATTGATTTTCTTTGGGATTTTCAGATGTTGCGCGAATAGCTAAATCGTTTCATCGCTCCAGTGGTTTTATACAGCATGGACTGGTTTATTGCGTACAGCCAGGTCACATCGTGAGTGGCTGGTTTTCCTAAGTTTATTATTAAATAAAAGCGACAGAAATATGTTAACAATCATTGTCACTCGCTTTCTACATTCAGTAAGTTTTTGGGTAAAAACTACAATCATAATTATACACTTTTAAACCGAAATAGATGTACGAAATAGTCAGACTGCACAACTTCTTTATAGTCAATCTAAAAGTTTTCAGCCTAAAAAATAGTTTGAACACAGTGTTGAATATTTTTCTGTCTTCGCATGAACAGGCCAAGACGGATGAGCTCGGTGTCCCGTGCGTCGTACAGCAGCTACGCAACTGCCAGCACCCAGGTCCACTTTGCCGTGTCGCGACGCAACAGCAACAACAACGCGTACCGTCTACCGCACCTCAACAGCGCTACCAAGCAGTTGTTAGGTTCGAAACAGTCTAACTTCCAGGTGGCGACCGATAGCTCACTGACAAACCCGGCAGTAGCCGTTGGCCGTTTGTAGGCGAAGAAAGCCAAAGACGACGCGTACTGGAGGACGGCTTTGCGTGGATTTACAAGGTGCTGACGCATTCGACCAATTAAATCTTTAAAGTGTTATTTATTTTACCACGTTCCAGGCAAACACGATTAGTTTTTCTATTTCGTGGTTGCTTAAATCATTGGCATCTTATAACATAATTTCGATCTTGTTCGACACACTGGTAAATTTGTTTAAAACTGTAACGACAAATGGCCAGTCAATTTAGTAAACCTTTTTTGTTTCAAAGCATCTAATAAATGTTTCTCGATAACCCTGATGGACACAAAAACGTTGCCGATTGTCTTCATGAGTTTCGTTTTCACTGACGCGCTTTGTGACTTACTAGCCCAAGCGTACAACAGTAACTCGATGCGGAATTACAGTTCAAGTATTACATATTGCAATTATTTGATTAATATTTAAACATAGAGAAAGGTCTGAACGCCAATGAAATTAAAAAATATATACTGGTTTCATGATTGCAATCTGCCCCAAATGGCGTGTACCATCAAATGTGAGATATTGACTGCCTAAGAAACGTTTTTAGGCAGTTTTTGCATGTTGACCTTTACTTCCTCTTACAATGTGTTCCCGCAAAAGTCCACACACAAGTGCAATGTGTTTATTTTTATTTTTGGTCTGAAATTATTACTTTTTAAAACGTGTATTTTGTCGTGCGCTATTCTGTGAATAAAACACAGCCAAGGAAACAACTTTCAAAGCAAAGCACAACATCAATGGATTGAATATAGGATCAACGAATGTAATATAAAACTATCATACAGCAAAGACGTTAAAATGATTAATCTGCAAATGATCACTTCTTTTCAGAGTATTTATGAAACTAAAATATTTTGGGTTTATTTTAAATAATTAAAAAAGGCCAACGTATTAATATTAGTCAAAGTTATTTAGCTGACGTTAATCTAACCTAACGTATAAGCTAAGCTACACAAATGTATTTTTGTTCGATTTCGAGTTGTATCCCATAAGTGCACAAAATTCACACTGCATTACACACACAAACATATATTCTTTTTAACCTGATAACTTTTGTTTAAAGTTGTATCAATTAGAAAAACAAAACAAAAACTTCTAGTTTATCTTTAATGGTTAAAAAACACAAAAGACACTAAGTGCTGACAGTGGTGGTAACTGTCTGGATGTTACCAGAATTTGATATTACAAGCTCGTTATTAATCGCGTTGGAATGCAAATTACGGTAAAACGGAAACAACCGAAGGTTGTAATCAGCGAAGGAAAAATTCAGAGCGGCAATGTTGACGACGGCATTGTAACTGTAGATGATCGGTACGAAAGAGATGGACGACCACTTGCTGGAACGGAAGGCGGAGAATACGAGAAAACCGATGTCAGTTGCAACACAAACTGCAGTGCAGACGCTCAAACGCACCACGACCCCTTTTACGCGATGACTGCTGCTCTGTCGCAAGCTGCAGTGCTTCACGATTGGAAGAAGAACCAATCCGAGCAACGCAATTTGACAGAAGGCAAAGAGCACATAGGCGATCGGGTTGAGAGCCTTAATGAACCCAAGGTCTGTTGCTGAAATGCATCCAACAGGGGTTGCATAGACTTGATGAAGCCCATGCAGAACTATCTGAACCACGGGCAATGCTACAATTCCTGTAAGCGTCGCATAGCTTACAAACTTGACGGCGCAAGACGACAGGCGTGCCGATACCGGGTCCTTGTAGAATCCGCGCTGTCTTATCCAAAGCACGAGATAGATGAAAGACCTGTTAAAGACCAACATCGCGATTCCTATCACAAGGTATGCGATGCACCTTGCATCTGTTAGGCGGAGTGTTTCGTAGACTTCCGTTACAAACCAGCAGCTCTGAAAGCACAAAGTTCCCGCGCAGAGAGTACAGAGTCGGTTGGACCATCTGAGCGACCGTTGGCCGAGATTGCACTGGTGGAAAATCGCGGCTAATGTAAGATAGGCTGATAGGGCTATTACGAAAGCAACCAAAATTTCTTCAGTTTGTCGACTTCCGAAAGGGGCTTGCTGGTCAATCGTCGTGCTCTGAATTATTGTAGTACTTTCATTTCGCAAATCGTTTATTTCAGACAGAGTACGATTTGTCATAGTGTCTTACTAACGTTTCATTATTATTCTAGCAAACGTCTTTACTGCAGTTTTATTGTTTTCTTTTAATTTTTCTGCAGTTTGACCATTTTTCCATTATTGACTAAAACAAAATTAATTTATGTTAGCCACGGAACACTTTATATTATGCCTGAGCGGAAACTGTGCGACTAAAATACGATGTGTTCTCGAAGATAACCTTTCGAAATCTTCGAGCAACAAAGGCCAACAGCGACCTCATTAATTATGCAATATTATTCCCATAAAAAGCGGCTTATATCCCCACAAAAGTATTACTGAATCCCGAGTTACTGGAATAGGAATTCTTTTATGAGATCACAAACGTGCGAGAATATTTTTTGAGAGATTGACTGCCAGGAAATCATTATAGTTGCAATTGCAACTAATGTATAAGAGTAAAGTAAATTTCTGTATAAAAATACTCCCTATGTCTTAAATACAACGGAACGTTTAGTTTTGAAAAATATTCTTAGTGCAACTGATACACCAAATGCACTAATGTGTGTTCAAATATTTAAACAATAACAAACGTTGTTAAAACTAGCAAGTAAAACTCATAGTTAAAAACATGAGTAAAAACAGGATCAGACGTTTTGTTTAAAGGAAAATATATTTCGCCAAAGTGGCATCATCAGTTCCTGTAAGAGTACAAATAAATAAAATCAGAGCGCAGCCATCAACAAACCAATAAAAGTAAACAATAAAATATTAAAACATTATAATAGACTAAAAACGCAATGAAAAGCACTACAGCCTCGCAGGCAACACGACTGGGATAAATGAGTAGGCGACGCAAATAAGTGGAGTAAGGGGAAAAAAATACATATGAGCAGTGCGAGATGCTGACGGTAAAATGCGGCTCGAATGGGTAGCGATAAGATAGCGGTTTATCTTATTCGCGGTAGAACCATTTTTTGGATGTTAGAAAAACCACCTTTTAATAAGTTGGACATATGTGAAGCAAAGTGGCTAAAGGTAGTCAACGCAACCATTAACATCCAAAAAATGGTTCTACCGCGAATAAGATAAACCGCTATCCTATCGCTACCCATTCGAGCCGCATTTTACCGTCAGCATCTCGCACTGCTCATATGTATTTTTTTCCCCTTCCTCCACTTATTTGCGTCGCCTACTCATTTATCCCAGTCGTGTTGCCTGCGAGGCTGTAGTGCTTTTCATTGCGTTTTTAGTCTATTATAATGTTTTAATATTTTATTGTTTACTTTTATTGGTTTGTTGATGGCTGCGCTCTGATTTTATTTATTTGTACTCTTACAGGAACTGATGATGCCACTTTGGCGAAATATATTTTCCTTTAAACAAAACGTCTGATCCTGTTTTTACTCATGTTTTTAACTATGAGTTTTACTTGTTAATATACGCGTCAGCGGAGCAGTGATCGACTGGCTAAAACCTGCCGCCGATGGTTTTCGATTCTATAAAGATACACCCTATTGTTGTTAAAACTAGTTTCAGTTATGTTTTCTAAACAGGAACAGATACAGGGAAGCATAAAAACTACCCAACGTGGTCGGCTGAAACTGATTGACTACGTTTAATTCGACAATTTACTTCTCCAATATTTAAAATAGGTTCGTCTGGCATATATTTCTTCAACCAACGTTTCGGCTTACTATACGGCAAGCCTTCCTCAGGTACTGACACACACAGCCAACAGGACGCAAAATAAAATGACACAAAGAAAAAAGACGAACCTATTTTTAAATATACTATGCCTGGTAGCAACAGCATATTTACTTCTCCAATTCAATCAACTAATTTTTTGAAACATGGTGGGATGGCAATCTCCAAATGTATGGTTGAGCCAACTTAAATAATGAAAATACTAGATAGACGTTTTATGCAGATTTGCACAACGCTTTACCACAGAGCTATGATGTTCCAAATTCTCTAAAATTTTGTGCTCTTTTCTATATTTTTGTTGTTTTTGTGTCGCTTTTTGACGGCTCTATATGCAAATGTTACCTATTTATATCCTATGGCCAGTGCTAGGTTATTGTGAAGTCATGTCGGAAAACCTGACATTAATCCTGTGTCCGCCCCTGTGATGGTATGATTATATATACGTTGTTTTTTCACATAAATTCGTTCTCAAAATACAAAACAGAATAATATCTTAGAAAATAAGTTCTAAGATATAGCATTTCAAACGCAATCAAATTAAAATTAACGTTAAAATTCGGTAATTTCGTTTTGGAGCATTTGCGTTTTTATAAATCAAACACTAAAATTATTGATAGCTAAGCGTTTTGGATCTATGAAGAGCAACTTTTCAATAAAAAATTGCTGCAAAACACTTAAATTATTAGCTAAAATATTACTATTAAACACAATAATTTAGCTGTAAATCAACATAAAACTGAAAAAAAAACATTTTGCGACACCAGTTTGGTCTTACAACTAGACCTACACAAAATTCAAATACCTCGGCGTTAGTCAATATTTAACCATAAATAACAATACAAATCACACCTAACTGCAATGTGGCTGTATGTAACATTATTAGCTGTCTCAAACGAATGTCTGCTATTTCGAACCACAGGTAAGCCCCCCCCCCCAAAACTTTCAAGTATCATCAATAACAAGTTTTGTAACATATAATAAGAAGAAAAAAATCTCATCAAAGCTTTACAAACAAAGCATTTACAAAAATTTTTGAAAAATAGCAGTCTCATATGAAGAACTAAAACTATTGCAATAGAAGGCCTGTATAAATTGATTTTCAAGTTTTGAATTAAAAAAAACAATTGTAATTGCGCAAATAAACTAACCACAAATGTTTAACGGAAAGACAGTTTAAGATTTTAAAAATGGAACTAAATTAAATATTATTGTTTGTACACTGGTTAATTTTAGCGAATAACAAACAGCAATATTTGATATTCATCCAAAAGCAATCGGCTACTTATAAGCCGTACATTAATTGACAGTCATACGGGCGTAACGTCTTGCTCTCCACTGCTGCTTTCCACTTTGTACCTCGTCACGAACGGAAGAAATCGTTGAACGTAGTCCGAAAAGGAAAAATAAAGAGCAGATATGTTCACGACAACGTTGAACGAAAATACGATGGGTATATACGAAATGCTGGGAAAGGGCGGCCTGACGTTCGCCACTGCGATAAATAGCACATCCGTTGTGACGCAGATTGCTGTGCAAATGCAGAGGCGCACAATGATTCCCTGGATGCGATTTTCCCTTCCACGGACTCGGTTGTTGCGCACGTGGACGCAAATCGGATAGAGCACCAATGCTAATAAGGAAACTTGCATGAGAGTGTACAGGACGTAGACCATTCTGATGATTATCCTGCCAGTTTCGTTGTGGCCCAGCGTGTTGCAACCTTCCGGACTGTGGTAGAAGGTTTGCACGGCAAGAATAGCAAGTTGGGCAATGGAGAGGACAACAATGCCGGCCAGGACAATGTAGCTCAAAACTTTTACACAAGGCCAAGAGCCGCTGGAAGCGCTTTGCTTGCGGTTGAACGCATGCTGTCGCATCCAGAGCACTGTGTACACCAAGCAGCGGTTCCAGACAGCCTGCACAAGGCCGATGATCGTGACTGCCGAGCAGAGAGAGGACGTAAGCAAGTAGCCGTACACCTCGGGAAAAAACCAGACGGTTTCAACTAGGAAACATGCGGCGCACAGGGTACACGTGCGATTCACCCACTTGAGGCCTTTCGTTCCGAGCTTTGCCTGGTACCAAGAAGCGACTACAGTCAGGTAAACGCCCATTACTATAAGCACCCTTACCATTATCTTCTCCGCTGACCTGGTGGTAAAACCGGGGTGACCGTCTGGTGAAGTAGACGAGCTTCCATTGCTGGTCGCGTTTATAAGGATGACCGATTCTGTTGTGGCGTTGATGTTGAATCGCGTGGTCGCGTTCATGTTGTGTGATTTTCGATCAGTAATATGCCATAACACGTTTTAAACGGTCAACCGATAAAACAGCAGCGTACACAGCGCGATGTGCAGAGGTTCACTAATATGCCTTTAAATATGCAGGGCATTGTACTACAAATATTATAATAACTTCCAAATCTACAGCCTAAGAATACAGAGTAATCAAAAATCGTATTTATTGTATTTTCAAATATTGCACAAACTTATATTGGTCATACGGTTCAGCAATCGATTAAAGCTTGCAGTATGACCGGATAAGAATGAACGCATAACATATAGCAATAAAAGTATTGTACAATAAATTATTAAACACATTCAAAATAAATAATTGAGGTGTGGCGTTAAAACTAATCTTTTCTGGCTTGCAGTAAATCCTAAAGTGCAGGTATAGGACAATAATTTACCGCATATAAGTTTAAAATTATCTTATACCTGGAATTTTTGAAGTAAATTGAAGTAGGCCTAATGCATAACATTACATGAAACACTTAACTAATTTTATTTCGCAAAGTTAAATACTAACTATACTGACTTTGTGCTATACCAAAATAGTATTCGTCCCTACAAAATATAGAACAACAGTCGGATGAACCTTTTTTAAAAGTCTCCTTCGGTTGACTATAACCAATTTATATAGTTTAATATACAAACCATGCAATTTGTTTATAGTTGAGTAGGCTATGTCGATCTGTGTATATAGTGTTTATAATCAGAAATCTGTTTTTATTGTTACTGCATCATGTTTACGATTTTTAGCGATAATAGGTGCTAATTACCGTTGAGGATTATATTTCTGAACCCCTTCATCGCTCCCGCAAAACATTTGGTTCCTGTTCAGTGTTTATATACTCATCTTTAGCAATAAAACAAATCCGCGTAGTAAATTTATCAAAAGCTTTGCTACTTTAATAAAAAATATTTTTAAGAGGTCTCTAATATTAAAAAAGTGCATGCCTTATAAAATCTATAAACCCAAGCCCAACTATATACTGTCCACGCGCTATAAAAAAATAATAACAGCTTCAAACATTAAAGCCTTTTAAAAAGTACAACATTTCCAGTCAAGCAAGATCACATAAAATACCAAACCTCCAGATCAATTTCGCTGATGCTGTCTCTTTTTGTTACGATAGGGTCTCAAGTGATAACGAATTAAAGTCAGAATACGAGAAAGACACCAAATAAATTAAATCACATGAACAGCCATCTTATAATAAAATGTATAGATTACTATATGGCTTAGATATAAAACAATATTATATTAATTCTTAAAAAACAAACATACAAACACTGTTCATTTTGTTATTAATTTTTTTATTCTAAAAACGCCACAATAATTAGTTTTATAGACAATTGTCGTTTATCCCGATTTGTGAGGTATTTCAGCACAATTGTTTTTTTGAATAGCAACATTTTACAATATTTGTAACTGTGTGCATTTAGCAAAGGCGATTTTGTGTCTTGATGATAATGTTAACTCACGACTCATTTCTATCCGACTCAACTAGAGATTTTCGTGTTCGAAATCAACAAGCGAAAACCGTAGGCTTTTTAAAGCATAAAAGACTGCACTTACTACGATCATTGAACTATGATTAACTAGAGAGGGTCAAAGAAGTTTTATGATAACTCGAACAAACTAAACGGTTTTTGACATTAAAGCTGTTCTCCTTCAACTATTGGTGCGCAATATTTTCTAGGCCTAAGACAATCAAGAAATCTAACATTTCAGCGCGGAAGATTGTATTTGCACGTATGAAACTGATTATTTTTTTTCCACCATATTTTTTTTCTTTCTGCTTTCCTACCAACATGCGAAATATTTTTAATCACATATTTGTGTATTTATTACCACAGTAGTCTAATTCGGACGCTATATGTTTCATTAAAACATGTTAAAATTTTTGCTATACATTTTTAGTTATTTATACAATTTCTTTATGTGTTTTAAATGACATAATTTATAATTTTGCATTTTTACAGAAAAACAAAATTTTAAATTGCTAAAAAGTAACAATAGGATTTAAACAACATAAAACCTATTTAAGGTAAAATATATTTCCTTAACAGGTTTATTTTACCCTTGCCTTTGTAAAACACTAAATGTTTCTTACGGTACGCCAAATTAACGTCACACCAATGGTGTGTATAGGCTACCAAAAGTACCTGAACAAATTAAACATTCACTTACAATTTAAACTTCCGTTTATAATTTTCATGTAGAAAATTATGTTACAGAACCAATCGGCCGTTTGCGCCGCCCACGTAGGACTATATGCTAAACGGCGTAAGGCAAGAAAATATCCTGACATGGCACTTCAAATGGAATTAAATCGCCAGCCGAAATTCGCTTAAAGGCAACAATTACTACACGGTAAGCGTAAGGTGGTCATTATCGTTGCACTCTCATCGCCCCTGGGTTTTGTGGTCCAGCAGTCCGAAATGTCAAACTGACAGCTACGCAGATGGGCGTCGCTCACAAGTGGTGGAAAAATGTGCCTAATCGTAAAAAACATTTATCCTAGGCCTACCATTTGTCCTCTTTTAGAAGGATTTGTCCTCTTTTAGGAGGATTTGTCCTCTTTTAGGAGGATTTGTCCTCTCTTTTCTCAAGAAAAGTAAATGGTCCATTGAGGACGCACAAAAATGACCAAATGTCCTCTTTTTTCGTATTTCGAGTTAGTTGCTTACACTTTTACCAAGACTTTTAGGCGAGACGTTGTATTTATTTCAAAAAAATACTGTAGCCATGAAACATGGTGAATAACTGGTTTAAAATGATTTTCTAACAAATTGTCCTACCAGCCCTACCTTCAATTGATTGTTATTGCAAACATTTGGGCAAATATTGCGCCAGAAAAATTGAACCTCACACGTAAAAAGGCCCATTAAAAAGCAAATGTGTGAGTTTTGTAGGCCTACTAACAGTGTCATTGTATGTCCAGCAATAGTTTCAGCATTCCAGAACCGAAGAAATGTTTAGTGAACTACTAAAGATCGCGCAATTTTACTAATGTTGAACGCATTTTTTCTTTGATGCCGAGATTTCGTGTAAACAACTTTACGATCTCGTTAAAAATGACCATTCCTTATTAGCAAAAGTTAGAGAACCGCAAAGTATTCATGGGCTGAATCGGAAAAAATAAATTTGATCTGTTGTTTTTGTAAGTTTTGCCTGCAAGTACCAAGAAAATGTAAAACGTTAGCCACTCATACTTAACAATTCTACTTTCGTTTTAATTTCCAGCAGAAAATGTCGTCGTTTCGGGTGCTAAAAATATGGTAGTTTTAGCGTTGCTTAAACTGCATGCTTTAATTGAAGTGTTTTTTTGCTTTATTAAGATCACGGCTGGTCGAGTGGCTTAATTTGTTGATGGCAATACGGTTAGGGCTCGTTGGGTTTGCTTAAACATTGACCCAAAGAAAAATAACAATGTACAAATTTGATTAGTTCATAGTTTCATACCACATAGTAAACAATCATGTGCGCTTCCGATTTAAGTTATATAGGACAACAGTTAAACCGGACAAATTATGTTTAAAGAATGGCACCCGGCCCCTTTGCACAACATGGATCTTCATGAGCCGTATTATTTTGTATCGAACATACTCCAAACCGGCCGTAACAATTGTGGTCAACTTTCTACAAAATCGGAGAAACTTTTAAAAGTTTGCAGCCCCAACTTCCCAAATCGCAAACCATGAAGCTTTTTTTTTTCAGTTACTTATCTATACACATGTGTAGGCCTAATTTGGATGTGAAGCATAGAACAGTATTAAAGCAGAATGAACATCAAAAATGTGAGCGTACACATATTTTAACTTTGCCTGGAATAGCGGGGTGAAAGTGATCCCCGGGAAGAACAAACCTCTCAATTTTATCGAAAAAATTGCTACACCACCATTTACCTGCTGGTCTGTGACTGATATTCCTTTTTTTCAAAATTCAGGCCGGTTTGGTTTGCACAAAGCAGTGAGGGGTAAAATGTATTTTTGATAATGTTGATTATACGGAGAGTAGTAAAGTTATGTGTTGCCTATACCCAAGTTTTTTTCTATTCAAATCATTTGTAGCAAACTGCTTTTAGTAATCCGAAAACAGTCCCGAGTATTCACGTTTAGGGATGTTTATAAAAACAGGGTTTTATGTGATAAAGGCAAAAGGGTCCGTGAGCGGGAAAAAAAACTTATTTTAGTAAGAGTCGGGAAAAGTAGAATTTATTTACTAAAATAAACCCCGATTCTGCTCAGATGTTTAATGTTTGTTCCGAACTAACACGAGTTTCAAAAGGTGTTAACGCAAGGGTTTAAAACACCGGAACGTAGAAATTCATATATGCATATAAAAGTTTCCTATCACGGGACTAAGATCAGTCGTATTAAGTTATTACAGGAATTGTCGCTGTTTAAATGATTACAGCAATTTATGTTGTATAAATACTACTTGTATAAATATATGCGTGACAAACGGTAAAATTTGTCCACACAAGAAAAGCATTTTGTTTAAATTGCGCTGGCTTTTACAAATAAAATACAAAAAACATCATTCTGACTTTTACTTATAATGAGATGAAACAAGACGATGTCGTCCACAAAATCAGAAACGGACAAATCGCAAAAGACATAGAAATCGAAAACATCCACAAGATGGAAACATAGAGTGAAAATAGTGATCAATCTGTAAATTGCACTTTTAGCACCGGTTTGCCAATAACTGCAACGGTTTCGATTAATCGTTGCCATGAATTTACGGTAATCCTTGTTCTGACAAAAACAAAGTTTATATTGAACATTTGAAGCAAATAATTGGGGCGAAAATGCAATATCAAAATAACTCTATAAGCACAAGCTTATTTTCGATTGAGTATTAAACTAAATTATAGACAGGCAGATACCTCAGTTTAAAGGTACTGATTTGAAACTTTATGTGCGGTTAAGACGTCAGTAAATATTTTTCCGAAGCGTGATCACACATATATAACAATTTGGCTTTGTAGAAATTGAGAAGTTTCTCTTACACAAAAAAATGATGATGATTGCTGAAATATTAACAAATATATATATTTCAAGATATAATTTACACATTTTTCAATGACAAATATTGTAGAGGTTGGTACGAATTTTTTTTTTCACAGTACAGTCAAAACGATTTTATCATGTCAAATCAGCTCCATAGAACCAGAATCGGTGAAAAACTGGTAAAAATCTCGTTACACACATTCATCGAACAATGAAAGAACCGGGCTTATACTATTACATTGCAAACATCAAGTCATAACGCTTAATATAACAAAGCCGCGTTCTCCAAGCCGCCAAGTTCTACCTCAACTACCTTGGTCCAAATTGCTGTAATTTTGGGGGCAAACCGTCCATGAAACGTTGAAAACTTCTTAAAAAAAATTCGTTCTTCATAATAATTATGTGGGTGAAATCATTACAGAACTTGAATGATTCGTTTTGATTTGTAGTATATGTGAAAAAAATGGGTTAATATCAGTTCGTATATAAGTGAGTAGTACATTGCATAAATAACGCGATATAGTGGATAGAAATAGAACGTAAAAGATGTTCATCAATATTCTACTATAAATGAAAAGCCAGATAGGCGCCAAAATGAAATAATGTGGTCTGCTGAAAATTTACGTTTACTTTGTGAGGCCAATTCTACTATAAATGAAAAGCCAGATAGGCGCCAAAATGAAATAATGTGGTCTGCTGAAAATTTACGTTTACTTTGTGAGGCCAATTTTGTACCTGAATCGGCTAAAAGGTTCTTAATTTTTCACCATACAAGTTTAACAAAAAGGTAGCTATAGCAAGCGACTAAATCTGGTTCTAACGGGTTTCAAACGTCGGAAAAGCTCCTCAGATCCGGTTAAAGATTGATCATCCAACGGCGGTCTGTTAAAAATAGTGACAGAGCAGCAATGCGTCACAACTTGAAATAGATTACGACACTAAAAAGCAAGCGATTGAGACGGGCCAGCTCTCATGCGCAGAGATTCGTGGTGATTACAGCGCATTCTCTGACAACGCTTCGCCAAAGCTTAAATTGCGATTAGGCAAAAATCAACTTGGCTTTGAAGGGCAAACTTTTCCTTATTTCTCGAAGCGCTGCGTCGATTCTTCGAGAGTCTTCGAACCCTGTCGGTGGGGGATGTCGGCCTTCCGCCAAAGTACGATTTCCTGAATGGAATTAATAACGTTTTTGTTAACTAGCTTGCTTAGGTAAAGCATGAGCACAAAACCAATCTAAAATCGCCTGGTAGTTGTGAGGTCAATTACTAAAGCAATAACAAATTAAACCACAACATATCAAACTGAAGATGTTATTTTATTAAAGGTAGATAGGCAGATAAAAAGCACGTATTGACTGTGCAATTAAAACGTGTTACTTGGATGTGCCATAAAACTGTTTGTCGGTATTTTGTGTGGCGGACCCGAGTATTTGTGTGGCGGACCCGAGTATTTGTGTGGCGGACCCGAGTATTTGTGTGGCGGACCCGAAACTATTGCCTGTCTGTGTTTCATTTATTCGTTTTGCAAACCGCAGATTGCAGGTTGCATCCCCCTGCGCTTAATCGCAAATAACATATGAGTATAGTTTAGTTTGTGTTGTCTGTCCTTTGTAATGACCCTTTTTGATATAGTTCACATATTACTAGGCTTTGTCAGGTAACGGGTGCCACGGTTGTTTCTTCAATACGTAACTTAATTGGCAGAGCATTGGTCCTCGAATGGTTGGGTTCTTACATTTAAACCTAACTGCAGGCTACATTTTTCGAACCTAACCCTGTTCAGATGACCCTGAACAACAATGCTACAAAGCGAATACCCAGTAAAACTTTTTTATGTCAGTGTCTCTATATAATGGACACGTAACTTTTAATGCAGTACATAGAAACGCGATTTTTTCACCAATACGAATTTTTAATAAGTGTAAATAAGGTGCAAAAAAAGAGGTTTAAAACAAAAAGTAAAAAAAACAACAAAAAAAACCTACGTAAGGTGTTTGTCCAGATTCACGTTGGGCTTGGTTCACCGAAACGAACAGAGTTTTAAAGATTTATTAAAATACATTATCAAAAGTTACATTTGCTTACTTGCTGTTTAAAGTATCTTCTGTCTTCTTCGTCAATTAAAACTAGGTTGATGAAGTAACGAACAGAAAATTTCTTGTTAACCTCCCTCATTGACGGGGTTAGATCGTACCCAGCCAAAAACAGGCGGATCGGAATCGATTCACCTGTAAATAAATAGTGTAACAAGATGCAATATTTAATAACACTTTAACAAGGCACAAACTTTAATATGATAGCAAGGCATTCTACTATGAAACTTTTTGAGTGACAATGTTAAAAAAACACAAAACCTAACAAATTTATATTTAATGGCATTTATATAGATGGTTGCAATGTTTCATATATTCAAAGCAGTGAATTAACAGTTATTTATTCAGCAAAATTAAATAAGAAAAAATAGATAAACCTTTCACAGGAGCGCCATCCATAATTTCAAACTTAGCAATTGTGTCATCTTCATGATACACATTAGGTCCAGTACCCGTTGTTTCCCGTTTGATAATGTGCACTTCCATGTGCTTAATTTTCACTCTCACAAGAAGGAAGTAGATTTTGCCTATTATGGCGTCTTTCAGGTGGTACCTAAAGTCATTTTACTTGGTAAAGTTAACCCTTTTCCTGGTAAAGTTAACCTTTTTACAAAAACAAAATTACTAATTTATTAAAACATATTACTTAAATATTACATTATTGTTAAAGTTGCCGTGGTACACAGAATTAACAACCTATTGCATAGTATTGCAGTTGCACCATATTTTATTCAAAAAAAATTAGGCCTAAGATTTTTCAATCTTTTACATCATTATTAAAAAAAAGAAAAAAATGGCTAACTGTAAACATTCTTTCACATAAACATGCTGTGTTTTGTTATTTATTTAACACAACGACAAAAAGCATATAATTTGTATAATACTAAAATACTTGCTAAGTAAAAAAATTGATATTTTTTAAATAAACATTCAGTAATATACTTTTGCTTGTTATATTCAAACTCAATGTGGAGACAATCCTCAATTCCAACTTCCATTTTAATACTGTTATTTGCTTCAGGATAAGTGCTCAGAGTGTGAACCACAAACTCCAGCTCTTTGGTAAGGTCAGATATCCGTCGGCCAACAGTCACTTTCAAAAAGTACCTGTAAAAAAGTAAAGACAAACATAAGTATTGTGCCTTGTGCCCATGTAAGACCAGGTTTATTTCTTAAAAACTTCTATGGATGGCAACAAACGATAGAGAAAATAAGAATTGCACATTTTTTTGCAATACACAGTAAAGCATATATACAGTACAAACTTGTTATATTATTTTATAATATATCCTATGATCTTTAATGTTATTTTTGTTAATCAACGTGGCTAATAATGAATTGCAAAGCCAAGAAGGGTGAGTGGATTGACTTCTTATCAACCTACATTACAGATCCTTGATAATGTGTACACCAGTGCTCTTCAAACTTTTTTGGTTTGGTAAGCCCTTAAGTTGTTGTGACGAACTCGTGCACCTTGTTTACTTAAAATGTAAACTAAGGTAAAAAAAGGCATGAAAAATCATTATGCATATCATCATGTCAATTAAACCGAGCGGAGCTGACGAAGTTTAACACACTGTTGGTGGGAGTTCAATATGGCAGCAGGCTGCTTGCAAGTACTTTGCATGTCATAAAACAGCATTCAAACAAACTTGAGAGAAAAATAGCATTCAAAAAAACATTAGAAATCATATATTATTGGTTCATAAAAAGTTTGTGATGCACCCTTGTATACCTTTCGTACTGGTGCACCCTAGGGTGCAAAGGCACACCGGTTGAAGAGCACGGGTGTACACAATCCGGTTAAAAATTAAGTTCTGCTAAATAGAACCTTACCTTAGCCTTACATTGCTTCCAAAATATGACTCAAAGGGTTTTTCCACATGTGGAAATTGAAAGGAAAACACCTTACTCTGATTAAGTACTCCAGGACTTGCAAGCTGTTTGGTGAGAGTGGAAAAGTCATGCTGATTTGTTCGGTCATACAAAATTTCTGAAAATAACCAATATATAATCTACTATAAATACTGAAATCTATAAACGATAATTTTGAAGGCACTTTTTGTTGTAATATAGTATTTATTTTAGCTTTCTATTTAAAAAATAGCAAATCTCCATATTGGTTGCAATGAGTAATTAATGAATTGCATGTTTGCGACCAGGAATCTTTTTAAAAAATGTTCAATATCCAAGCTAATTTTCTTGGATTTTTAACTGTCCATTAACTACACATACCAATTTGACCGATTAATTCAATCTTAATGCCCTTGTGGTCTATCTTGGTTCCTGGTTTAAGTGATACGCTAACCGCTCCAGATACGGTTTCGCCATCATAATAAACAGAAAGTTCTGAATACTTTGATTCAGATACACGATGTTCCACTTTCTTTCTACAGTGAAATAGTTAAATGTTAGGTTTCAAGAAGACTGATTAAGTTTAGAGTGGGTATCAGTATAGCAAACCTTTTATCTGCTCCATCCAAAAGAATTTCAACCTCTTCTACAGAACCAAATCCAAAAAAATTCATACCTAATACAAGTTGTTATTTTCTACCTAAACCACCATTTAAAGAGATGGTATCTACAGGGGTCTAGTCACAATAAAATATTGTTGAATTCAATAAAAACCTTAGTTATACTTTTTAAAGAATGTATTTTCATCCCTTCTTTAATAAAGAATCAAAAGTAGATATGTTTAAAGTAAAATATCAGATCTTAAAGATTGAAATTCATAGATGTGAATTTTTAATCTAACTTTGTAAATTAGATTGAGCAATTGCAACCAATAGAATTGGCATTCCAACTGCATTTTATAATTTGTGGCAAGTAAATTTTTTTGGCTTTATTCATTCCAGAGATTCGGATTTTTGTGAAAAACAACTGCAACAAACCAATATTCATTTTCTAAACTTTTAGTTGTGTAATAATACTAATTCAGGCGTAGACACAAGACACAAACTGCTTTACAGAAATGCAAACTACACTTATCTATTTGTCATTTTTTTAACAACATACATAGGTTAAGATAATTATTGATATTTGTTTGTCTTAACACGCATAGTCGTATGTTCTTCCATAATCTTTTTTCCCCTGATTTTTAGAACTTGACACTCTTTCCTAATCGGACGAATAAGTTTGCCATCATCTCTTAAATAGAATTATTTTTTTTGTCCAATGAGCCTATGAAAGTGATGTAAAAACGCAATACATTAGCTTTCTTGGGCATTGGAAGTGTTTCATGCAAACGAATAATAAAATATTATTAGGCGAACCTTATAAAATGCTATTTTTTATAAAAATATTTTCTATTGAAAAAATTTACTTTCCAGCACCATTAGGAAACATTTTAAAGGAACCGGAAAAGAAACATTCTCTTACGTACGAGCTGGCTAGCAGAACAACATCCCTTCCGGGACAAGTTACTTACCCAATATTTCAATACATAAAATAGTCGCACTAAGCGGACAAAAATTGTGAACTTAAATGTTTTAGAGAGGAAAAGCATGAAATGTTTTAGAGAGGACGTCACAAAGTTACGTCTTGACGTGACGTCATAAAGCATTAAAACCTAAGCACACTTGTTGTTATCCAGCGAACTCGTAAGCAAATTGCAACTGAATCCAGTCAAATGGCACAAGGGGCAAAAAATCGCTTATTTAGTTTGAATTATAATATTTACTTAAATATTGCGACTATAACAGCGTTAAAATATGAACACTCGTTTCTGCGAATATTGTAAAAGGTTCTATATTGACCTGGCTGTATAGATGGGGGCTAGATATTCTTAAACTGGGGTCCATGAACTAGTTTTAGATAGCCCATGAAAACTAAAAAAAAAAAAAAAAAAAAAAAATATTAGTCTATATTTTAAAATTAATAAAATTTACAAAGAAAAGGGTTAAATTAAAAATAAAACGTTTTTGCACTGAATGTATTTAGACTCCATTTCACTTTCACAATTTTCCGACCGGAAACAGCAGTTTTTTTTAATTCTATTTGTATTGTGACGTAAAATAACCTATGGCCGCTTTCTCATAATTGATAATATTATGGTATTACCCATTATGTAATAAAGCGAGTTTAACTAAAAATATTATTGTTTTTAGGCTATAAAGCGTGCCACAAATTTTTTTTTTTTTAGTGTAGCCTAACAGTATCGCAAGTTAAACAAGTTTGGGAACCACTGTCGACTCAAAGAATGTTTAAAATAAAACAAAACGCTTGATTAAGCCAATAGTGAACTACAATTAAGTTGCAATAGTGAACTACAATTTTGGAGTCAGGGGTTCTATACCCGATTTCAGTCTTGCCTACGTTTCTCTATCGCAGAGATTGTTTACAATAGTTCACTACAGAGGCGTAGCTAGTGGGGTGCGGGGGGTACATATGTCCCCGGGCGCCAAAGCACAGGGGCGCCAAAATGAGGCTTACAAAATTTTCACAACAAGCAAAAAACGATCACAAGCAAGATCGCTCCAGCGGCTGCGTGGCAGACGTCATCTGATACCCAGACTGATGCTGTTGCCAGCCATTCACAGCAGCCAAGATACTGGTTTTGCGTGCAGCTGGTTTCGTCTAGGTCAGTTTTTTTTTAACCTTTATTAAACCGCGCCCCTTGGTAATTGTTCTGCGCTTTGCGCCCACCTACAAAAACCAATTGGGTATTTTTTAATTACATATTAGTTAGACAACATAAAAAATAGTAAAGTGTATCGTTGGTCGCGCGTAGCGCGGAAAATGTTCAGTTTATTTGGTTGAATTAGGTAAAAACAGGTTCGTGTCTCCGTGCATGTTTTTAACCTGTTATCTTACATAAAATAGTTGGAAAGGGGCATAACTTTTATCGTTTATCTATAAGTTAGCCAAACTATGATTTGCATAGCACCGTTATATCTTCTATGCACGTTATATCTTCGCAAAACATGCAAAGGTACTCACAGAGACTTTGTGCTTAAAACGATTGTCAACCAAACAGGAAAAAAACAAATATAAATAAAAGCGACATTTTTGAAGTTTGTACAGGCGTAGTAGTGGTGCCCAACCCAATTGCACAACTTACAACTATACCATATTGTTTCGACTAAACATAGCCGTAATGGATCGTAAAATGTAGTAATCATAGTCCAGCAACTGAAAAACTGTTCAAAATTATTTAGTAGCGAAACTCGCAAATCGCAAATCCATGACCAATGTCTTTAGTCGTCTACAAACCTCTGTAAGCCTGATGTCACCCACAATAAAGCTACACAGTGTTTAAAACGTTCACCTTAGAGTTAGTTGTCTAATTTAGAGTTTGGGTGAAGTTATTTTAGCAGTTGATAGAAGGGAACCGTATAAACTTAAGGGTTGCGCAAAGTTCCCTGGTTTTAAAGCATATTGACCAGAAAAACAACTCACCAGAATTGCGGAAAATGTGCTTGAAAGAAAAACAAATATTTTAGACTTATTGTGTGGTAAGATGGAGACAAACTATAAAAGCTTGTAAATTTACTGTACAGTATAGGATATCATAAACAACAGAATGAACCAAACTAAACCATTAAAATCCCTACCTAAAGTTAAAAGATGAAGACAAGATGGAGACAAACTATAAAAGCTTGTAAATTTACTGTACAGTATAGGATATCATAAAAAACAGAATGAACCAAACTAAACCCTTAAAATCACTACATAAAGTTAAACATTGAATTAGAGCTCGCGCCCCTAATTGCTTGGCACTCTTATGGGCACAAACACTGTCACCATAGAAAAACACAAAGTATTATATATTTTTGTTTGTTACTTCGATGCACTCCGCTGACAAAAAAACAAACCAGATGGAAAATAGTCGACAAGATTAATAAAAACGCGTAAAACTGCAAAACACACATCAGCGCCAAAAGCCAAGACTCGTTTCGTAATGGTTTGAGCCAAGCTGCTGTAAAACAGGCCCCAACAAAATTCTCGATATGGGATATTTAGCTGAACAGAAGAATCAGGCGACGTAAGAGAATGCCTGGAGAACTGGCAAAAGATGTAGGACTTTCATCAGAATAAGAAATTGTGTGCGTTTTAAAGAAACTATTTGATCGGCTTCAAGATGAGATGTTAACACGTTTTTCACGACTAAACGATCTAAACAATAAATTTGGATTTTTGCTGGACATTAAGACTCTTCTATCTGACACAGACGAGGGTGCAATTTGCGTCGAAATTGTTCAGATTTTGCAAATTTCTACGACACGGACATCAACGGCAACGAACTTTTCATTGAAATTGGTGATTGCCGAATGCTTATTAGTAATCGAACTGAAATTCTACCAGAAACTCCTTTTGGGGTCCTTTAGAGCAGGGTTTCCCAAACTGTAGTCCGCGACGACTGCACAGGTGGTCCGTGGCGATATGACAAGAAACTGAAAAGTCGAACATATTGTACAGTACGTATTCTTTCATATATGATTTCCGCAGTTATTCACAACTTAATGATTTCAAAAGCTTTTGCTATCCAGTATCGTAAATCTTACGTGTTGCACCTTTGTTGTAGTCAAAAAGTTAAAAAAATTCTCGTATTCCTCGTCTATGACATAATAATATAATACTATCGCCATTCGGAATTTGCGGTTTTGTTGAGATCATTCCAACCGTTTGCCTTCGCAAAAGTTAGTGAAACGAAGCAGAAAGAATCAATGGCATTCGTCCTTGATGTTGTCAGTTTCGTAAAAATTAAAGTTCGGATTTATTTATTATTTGCTTTGTATTGCGGTCCACGAAAAACAGATTTACAAATAGTGGTCCGTGGTCCAAAATAGTTTGGGAAACCCTGCTTTAGAGTTTATTGGTTTTATTGTGTTTTATGGGGATGACGTATTTCCCAATCTGCGCATTTCACAGCAAATTCTGTTAACAATAGCAATTTCAATTGCAAGTTGTGAGCGGACGTTCAGCAAATTAAAACTTATTTTGTTGTATCTGCGTGCATTAATGGGACAGGATTGTCTCAGTGATCTTGCTATTCTTTAGCGTTGAAAGAAAAACATTGGAAACAACAGATTTCGATGACGTGATTGACCAGTTTGCGACAGTAAAATTAAGAACAATAAATCTATCTATTGTAGACTATGTAAATCATTTCATGTTTGACAGTGAGTGAGTCATATGCTGTAGTTTGTATAACGCTTCTTCTTTAAATACATTGTTCTACTAAAATTTGAATTGTTTTCCGTATGAAGTAGGGTATATTATGTTAATTTAATAGAAAATGTGATGAAACATGGAGGAGGGGCGCCAAATTTATAGTTTGCCCCCGGGCGCAAAATACCCTCGCTACGCCTATGGTTCACTAATGCGGGAGGTATAGGCAACTTTTTTCGTTTGAGGGCAAAAACCATGCTCAATGAAGTCTCGGTTGGCCGTATTAAATTTCACCAACAATTTTGTTCTTAAAACGTGTGCTTTTTAATCGATGTATTACAAATCAGGGACCTGTAGTGGATTTTTGTGTATTTAAAAAAAGTCTAATTATATTTAAGAAAGTGGCAAAGAAAAAATGCATTTGTTTGGATTTAATCTGCAAAATCTATAATTTAGAAGACGCGACGCATAGGGTACACAAAATGCATGCCCAAATTGCCCAATAGAGTGGCAAATATCAAATCTAGTTGACAAAACAAAAATTAAACGAAAATTTTGACAAAAAAGATTTAGTCAAAAATACTTATTATAGATTATATTCCTTTAGGTTTCCAATGTTTAGATATTGTTGTTTGTTAGTTCATTTTATGTTCTTGTTAGTAGGACGCAAATCTAATCGGGGGATTTCCCCATAATTAAATGTTGTTTACCGCTTATCGCTTGACTTAACGTGCCGTACTGCGCACGTAAACTTTGTTCAGTTTCGGGGTACATCTACAATTAGGGATGTTCAAAGTAGAATCCCAAGGTATTCTAGAATAATAGGTTTCGAATCTAGAATAACGAATCCAGAATAGCGAATCCTAGTATCTTTTTATCAAATAAAACAACCTTGGTTTTGTTTGGGGAAGGGATTAATCTTAATCGGCGCTGGTCTAGAATCCTACCACAATGCAAATTACTTGGGTTAGGGTGCGGGGTTAGCGTTTGGGTTAGGGTGGGTCAAGTATTATTATTAAATAATGAATATATTAATACTTGACCCACCCTTACCCAAACACTAACCGACACCCTAACTCAATATTGTGTGTTGTTTTAATAATGTGGTAGGATTCTAGACCAGCGCCTCTTAATCTACCCCACAGAGCCTACAATCACAGCAATAAATCGCCCAAACAATTTGCTAACATGTGTACATAATAAAAAAATCTCCAATATGTTTAACATTCTTAACAACTGTCATTTGAAGCAGTTCTGTAAACTGTATTATATCAACTGTCCAGGTTGTTGCCAAAACTTAAGCAATTCGGTCCTGTTTTTTAAAGCATTGTTGGGTTTTAGTGCTTCATTTTTGACTAACATGATCTGTTATGCAGTCAAATAATGTACTGCAAAGAATACAAAGTTACTATTGACATAACGAATTCTTGACAATTACGCTGTGCATAACTACATAACCTCGCTGAATATTGGCCTAAAGTTGACCTTAAGTAACCCTATAGCGCATTTTGTAGACAGTCAGCACGTTTTACAACATAATATACTTTTGCAACTTAACGCATTTAGGGCAATTGCGAACTCCACGCCTGGCATTACACGTTAGTCGCTCGCCCAATAATGTTTGATTGACACTTAATTGACGAACGTTATCGCGAGACGCGGTAATTGGTCACCCGAAAAAACGCTGACACTGCACTACCATGTTACATTTCAAGCAAGCACTATAAATTGGTCGCCGCAGCGACAGGCCAACTTACCACATGCGTTTGTACAATTAGGCGCTACGATCGGCGGTAAAACATTAAATTATATCGGTTCCAATTACCCGAAATAAACGGCAGAATTGGATTCGAATCCCATCTAGATTCGAATCCAAGGATTCCATATTCTACTTTGAGCATCCCTATCTACAATATACAGTAACAGCATTCAATAGTTCGCATCAACACTAATGATTAATTATGGTTTCAATTCATCGCTATTTAGGGTAGTCCCTGACGCCATCTCTTACCACTAAGCGGTTTTATGTATTTTAGATGCATCGCCAACTAACGTTCAACATTTTTTGGCGCTCTTTCACTTATGTACGTAAAAATTAATAAAAAAAAAACTTTCTTTAAATGCCGCATACCACAACGCATATTGTTTGAGTTAAGGTGCGGGTTAGCGTTTGGTTGAGGGTGCGTCAAGTTATTATTAATAATAAACATAATATTACTTGACACACCTTCAACCAAACGCTAACCCTAACCCAAACAATATGCGTTGTGGTATGCGGTATTTTTTGTTTTGTTTTTTGCATAACTTTTCACGTACAATAGTGAAAGAGCGCCCATTTTTTTGCCCTTTATTAAATGCAATAAATTTGAATACTTATAAATGTTTGTATTTAGGTAATACATAATTTGAAAACAGGTTAAGCTTACGGCACTGCATTTCTGTTTGGAAACCATGGCTGTGTTGTAAGTTTTGTTTAAAATTTATTTTGATCTTTCTTGTTTATGTGTTTTATATTTTTAATGTCTTGGAGAGACCTATTGCTGCATGTAAGCCATTCCTATACAGCCAGATTGGAAACTTTGGATTTTGTGCGGGGGAGACGATTTTACAGCTTAAAATTGCGCGGCTGTAATAACATTTCTGCCCAAATTTGCGCCACTGTAATAACGTTATTTGTAAAATTTGCACGGTTGAAAATGGAGTAGGCTACAATACTAAAAATCCTTAGCACAACAAAAGTTTGAAGCGTTTTTTTTTTATTTTACATGAAATGCGCGGCTATGACCGTAGCTTAGTTGGAAACACGCAGGCCTTACTTTCCAACCAGGATATACAGTATAAAGAACTTTGTTATTTGTACACTTGTGCCACCCTGCATTTTGTTGCCTCTTTTCAAGATCTCGGGTGTCGTGTGTAGAACCTAATATTTATTGATGTACAGGTGTACAACGAGGGTTTAATGCAGGGCTGCAGAGTCAGACTCGGGACTCTGGACTCAGGTAAGACCACGTAAAACTACCGGAGTCCCGAGTCCGACATGCGCATGTGCAGTATCAAATTTTGAAACTCTTAAGGCGGCGAAATGTAAGTTGTAAAAGAGTAATAACAATTGGTGAAACATTTCTTAACCATGTAATGCGGGTGGATCAATTATGACATCAATATGAGTGGATTGCAAAAAATCCACCTTAGTTTAGTTGCGTAAATGGGTAAAATACAGGCGGTAGAGTAGGGCTACCATATTTTCAGCACCTTAAATGAGGACATTTTCTTGCATGCAAGTAAAACGAAGTAGAATTGTTTCGTTTGAGAAAAAACATGCCATATCCAAGTATTGCATTCAGCCACGAAATTAACACGTCCCTTTCTGAAACACGGATACTTGGCATAGCTCATCAGTAAACAGAGTTTTCCTTTTCAGCATTATAATGTATAGCTTATATTTTGCTTTGTTTTTGTCTAAATTTAAAGAAAGCGTCTGCTAAGAACCACCTGATGCCATAGACAAGTGGTTCTTAATATTTTTTAGCCGTGTCCCCCTTGGTAATTTTCCCATGCCTTGTGCCCCCCCTCTCTACGAAAAGCATTTCGTCATTTTTAATTAAATATCATCGAGACAACTTGAAAATAGTGAAGTTTGTCGTCGGTCGCACAAAGCACGAAAAAAATTGGGTTTAATTGGCGCTAAACTTAAAATTCAGGAGGATTTTAGCATTGGACACACAATAAATTACTCGTGCACAAGATGATTTTGACAAACGTATCGTGAGGGCATTCACTCCACAGTTGTAAAGCTGCAATGTCAGCGCAAATAAAAATGTAAGCACAAAAATTAAACTTTGCGTTATCGTGTTTCAAAAGATGTGATAACACACAACAACAGCAGAAATATTGCAAAAACATTATCGATTTGCGCGAAAAAGTTTAGAGTCCCCTGTTACTAGCCTGTTATCCAATTAAATAAAACATGGATAAAAATAGTTCGAACGGTGGATGAATTTTATCGTTTATCTATAATTAAAAGTTAGCAAAATTGTAAATAGGGCCGTTATACCTTCAATGATATGAAAACATGCAATGGCACTCAAAGAGACTTTGTGCTAAAAAAGGTAACATCTAAGTAGAAAAGATTCGCGCAGAGCACGGAAATTTTTTGCCGTTTCAATGTTAAAGTTGGCAAAAACAGAGTTTGTACAGCTCTGTAGGATTGGTGTACAACACAGCGAAACCATTGGAATCATTGCAAAAATTAAATATTAACTTAGAGCTAGCGCAAAAAAAAATATGAACAACTAACTCAAAATGCGAAAAAATCGGATATTTCGTGAAAGAGGACAAATCCCCCTAAAAGAGGACATTATGGTATGCCTACTGTAGTGTCAGAGCTGGACTCGGGCTCGACAAAATCTTACATTTGGCCGAGTTTATTTTTTTGGCCGGATTCAGACTCGGGAGTCAGACTCGTTTTTTTTTAACCGACTCCGCAGCCCTGGTTTAATGCACACCCGAGCTGGGAATACGAATGAGTAAAATATGGGAATACAAATGGGTAAAAAAAATAACTATGTTAAAGTTACCAATCCAACTAAGGTTGTGACTACCAGAAATGACCTTCAGTGGAATATAGCAAAACTTCATATGCTGTAACTTGTATAAGTCTCTTTATTTACTGATTTAATTGTTCCTTGTGGCTTTCATTGGTTCTTTCTAATGATTTGTTAAATTGTTTTTTATGTCTGATCATGACAAAATGATTTACCGAAAAACAACAGATATTACTGTAATACTAAATTAAAACAATTTCCTTACCTAACAACCCTAAATATATATTACAGACCACCAACATACCTCCCAGATTTTCATGATAAGGATGTGATTTCTCAATTAATATACTCTCAACTTGGAGACACTGATATGATTATACCTAAACTGACTTTTGGTGAGACTGGTTATAATCAGGCTGGCAGAACATTTATTCTGGTGACAAGCTTTTTCGGGCAAAATTTTCTGTTATTTCCCCTAAAGTTGCATGCTGTGTTTGCCCAAACTGTATGAACATTTTAATTTTTAAGCGATATATATATATATATAAGTGAATAATCAAGCAATAGTTATCTAAGAGTTAAAATATTTAAAAGGCCAAAGGTGCAACATTTTTTGTGACATTAACAAATATATAACATTGATGTGAAAACAACCACATGCCTTTTTTTAATTTGTTTTCTTAAGGTGTTGAGTCAATCTTAAAAACATGAAAAATGTTTTATTCACATAAAATAAAAATCGTTTTTTGCGCTAATTTTTTCATTCTTCTGGCTGATTCTTTGGGTGGCATTGTGCAACAAGATGCTACCGTTCTGCCAGAGTGCATGTACTTATTGGTTAAATGCGTTATGTAAAACATTAAATTTTTGCCAAGTTCCTCCAAAATTATATCATTTTACTTAATTGATATATAAGTTTAGTGGGTTTTATACATTATTTTATTTCTAAAGATTTTATTTAGGTAGCTCTGCCCTTGGTAGTGTATTCCGATCAACTGATGATGCAGAATCCATTCAAGTTACAGAAATGGCAATCAAACAAGGAATCAATATGGTTGACACAGCACCTTGGTATGGACATGGTAAAAGTGAAAAAGTTTTGGGTGAAGTAAGTACACTTAAGTATCACTTTTTTTCCCATGGTTAAAAAACAAACGCAAACGTTGCTCAAGGTGGTAGTTAGTCAGTGTGATATTGTAGTTTTAACTAAGCAAATTAATTTAAAACAAAGTTATTATAAAACATATAAAGCATAGGTACACTATGCGAGTAAACAGACATCTTTTTAATAAAGACTTTTTTAGACACACTTCTATCACATTAACTTATGATGTCTATTTATTTAACCTACTTGGCTTTGAAAGCTCATTCTCATAATACATATAAAGAAATTAACATAGAAACAAAACAAAAAAGATAAAAATACATAAAGAAACACACAGTGCCTTACATGTCAATTTTGGCTAACAGCTTGTTAAATACATTGATATTCTGCATGAAACTTTAAAACTGGATCTCTAATTGTGGGTGGGTAAACTACATCTACCTTAAATTTGCTTTTTGAGTAATCAACACATGAGTGAGGAAACTTTTTCTTATATTTTAAAGATTTTGCCTAAACTTCCACGGAAGGCATTTTATATCAATACAAAAGTTGGGCGCTATGAACCTGAATTCAACAAAATGTTTGACTTTAGTGCTGAAAAAGTCATACAATCAGTGGACGAAAGTTTAAAGCGACTTGGGCTGGATTACATTGACATCATTCAGGTTTTACTTTTTTGTTATTCATTAATTATTTTTATTGCATTGTAAAAAATGATAACATGAAGTTGTTAAGATACATGATATGGAGTTTGCACCCAGTCTTGATGTCATACTGCATGAAACACTACCTGCTCTACAAAAAGTAAAGGAATCTGGTAAGGTGAGATATATTGGCATCACTGGATATCCCCTGGAGAACTTTAGGTAAATATATAATTCATTTTATCATCACAATGTATGTTTTACATATTTCCTTAAAATGTGCTAAAGGGTAAATATGATAACTATTCAAATTATTTAAATTTTTATTATATGTATATTCTTTGCAGAAAGGTAATTGAAAAATCCACTGTACATATTGACACCATTCTGACTTACTGCAGGGGTTCAATGAATGACAATGCACTACAAAACCACATTCCCTTTTTTCAGGTGGGTATTATAATGTGTATTTCTGTATGTAAGATTTTTTACAAAATGGAATTAAAAATATTTTTTCTTCCTATTAATTTGCCTATTGACCAAACTTTAAATTTTACAGTCCAAGGGCGTAGGTGTAATAAATGCATCTCTATTGTCAATGGGCTTGCTTACAAATCGTGGTCCAGCGTCATGGCATCCTGCACCAGAAAGTATCAGAAGTGTCTGTAAGAAAGCTGCAGAATATTGTCAGGTAGTACCTTAAATGTTCTAGGCTCTTTATAAATGTCTATTGGACCTTCCTGTATCATTAATAAGACGAAATACCCGGCATTGCCCAGGATAAACTAAGTATATACCAGTTTTGTAGACTGTTTATCACTATTGAATATTACGTTGTAATATGTCTCTGTAAATTTGCTACCCTCGTGGATAGACCAATTTCATGAAAAATGAATGTGTTAATCCCCGTGGAACCAAAAAGGGTTGTTACGGTTAGCATAACATATTTTTCAGAGGACTAAATAAAGCGAAGATCTATTTACAAATGGCATAACAGTTTAACTTATTCCCTAAACGTTGCACTACATGGCACTACAGCTACACGTTTGGTAAACAGGAACAAAGCGAAGATATACTTCCAATCCCTACCTCCGTGGCGACATCTGCTTCCTAGTGGATACAGGTTGTCAGAGAACTTGGCTCAGACGCTACTGACTTCTTCAGAAATTCCCGGCCACTTTTTTGGCTAATGGGAAGAACTGAGCCACAAACCTTAGCTTATTCACTTCCGCCGTTCAAAAGTGAGAATTGCTATGAGCATTTTTAAATATTGCGAGTAAACGACTTTCTTTCTATTTGAGAGCATCGCGTCTCGCTTGAAACAAATTAGCGCGTGACATCTCTCTCTTGCTATAGAGCGTAGGCTATGCCGGCGAACAAAGCCAAACCAAAAACGTGTTAGCTGACGCGTTTTCAAAAGCGCGTGAAAGCTCTCAAGTGTGAAAGCGAAAGACTAGTCTAGTTAAAGACAAAAATGGCTATACCGCAGTGAAGTTTGATCCATGGTAACCGTAACCTTTTAGGCACGAATTATCTGATTTTTTCTGGGATTCATCATTAATTTGTAGAAGTAAATCTATGAAATGACATTTTTCAGAATTATTTTAAGTACTTTAGGCTTGTATTGCTGGTTCTTTGCTCAATTTTACGTGTTGATAACGATTGACAATGCAAAGTAAAGGTCCTATAGTTTAACATTTTGAAATGCATTCCTTTTTTTGATTTGCACGTATTTACAAACATAACTGATTTGCTTTAATTTTAGGGCCAACATGTTGATATATCAAGATTAGCAACTTATTTCGCACTTTCTCAGCCAGGAATACCTACAACCCTAATTAGCACGGCAAGGTAGATGTAATGCTGAAGCCTTGATGTACAAAACTCAACATAATTTTATTACATCGTCTAAATGTGCTATGTATTTTTTTGTAACGTTCAGTATTCTATACCTCAAATTTAATCAACAGTGCATTGTTTTTAATTTTCCTAGTTTGGCTAATCTGAAAAAAAACCTTGATGTTTTGCACAACGGTATTACGGATCACGAAAAATCTGTCAGCAATCAAGTTATGGAAAAGTAAGCAGTTAATTAACATGTTTTTATGTTGGTTAATATACCAGAAGGACCACTTATTATTATTAACCAAATATTACGTGCCTTTTTTTTAGATTTTTTACACCTCTTAACCACGCAAACTGGGAAGGCGTGGAGGTTACACATTACCGACAGAAACTAAAAGGAATTTCCGATGACTTCGTTTTGGGATAATGACTATTAAACAAAAAGAAACATTTTCTAAGATTTCTCTGTGCAATTATTTGTGGTGCAATAGGATATATTTTTGTCAAATGAGATTTCACCATTTTTATGCAAAATTCACTGATTTTCGTTCTTAAGGAGCCTATCGTTCTAATTTTCGTTGTTAGTTACATGTAGATATGCATTTTTTACACTTATATGCTGAAAATACTTTGCCGCGTTTTATAAATATTCGGGCGAAATAGTTTGGAGGTTAGATCATATATTTTTTACTGTATGTCAAATACATTTATAAGCCTCGATTGCGTTAAACATAACCGACATAAATTTGGGTTATATTTCACCGCCTCTAAAAATTACGTGGATGAAAAGAAGTTTTTATTAACGAAAATGAATTTTCACAAAACAATATTAAATTTGTTATAATATGAACGTAAAGACTGGTACACAAGAGCACCGTCCAAACTACAATCACTCTTACCTATAATCATCAGTAAAGCTTCGTCTCAACAAAACCAAAACATAGGTCAACCCTAAAATTCATGCCTGCGGTTGCATGTATGGTTTTTGAGTATTATTTCTTTGTATGTTCTTAATCATATACCATCTCTAATTACGTATTTGTTGCTATTTTGCCTGTAACTAGCGTCCTAGATTCTACCAAACCACCTAAATTGTTTATCTACATTGTGCGTCGGACCAATGTACCAATTAAGAAATGGGAACAATGTCCTGTTTTGGATGTATATTTGTTGAATTCTATTGCGTTAAAGCTTGATAGTATTGCCAGGTATTTCTTCAACGTTCGACATTTCCGATATGCAAATTTCTCTAATATTGTGCGGAAATTTGTCTGATATTGTGCGACCTACCCATAAAACGATGAGCACAATTCTGCAATAAACTCTTCTGTTACACTTGCATTCTTTATTTAAACAGTGAACGATTTACCAAAGAAGAACTAGATGGTGTGTTGTCGTGATTGTCTATAAATTTATTTTGTACTTGCTAAGGTGTATTCAACCCTTTTTTCGACTAAACGTCTTGACATTTACTACTAAAATATCTTTATTAGGTCGAATCAAAAGTTTGCTTTTACAGTTTAATTTCGTAGGCAAAGCAAACTATAAGTGCTCGAACAGTGACTACCTCAGGCAACCTGCACAAAACTTTACCCGGAAAAAAGAGGAGGCTTTTACGTCTTTATATACAGTCTGCATCATCGAAAACTACACGTTAAGGTACGACATTAAGAAATTGTTGCATGAAGGCAGTGACGCGGTCGACGCCAGGAACTTGCAACTTAAAGTACACAAGAGGGAAATAGAAGATTAAGCCACCGACCGTGAAGCAAGACGCGTAGAGCACGAAAGGATCGGGGTTGATGACCAGTGGTGCTATAACTAAATAGGCTGACGCCAAAACCACTATCACGGGGATTATTATTGGGACCTGTAAGAAAAACAATAAAACTATCATATTCTAGCACTACGTTGATACCGTACCCTTGAAGCACATATTTTCCAAATACCATAGCTTTTTGCTAAAGCCTTATTTGCAGTCCCGGAGTGTGAGCTAAAAAAACACTTCGTCGACTATTTTTGTTTTCTAATTATTTTGCCACTCTCTGGCATTATCAGTTTTGAAACGGTTTTCAACTGCTTTGCAACAAAAAATAGGGGATAAACCAAGCTAATCTACAGCTCCATAATAAAACTCGGTAAAGATCCACAGGCTTATAAAATACAAGTGGTGTGAAGTTACCTTATATGGTCTTTCAACTTCTTTTCTTGTGAATCGCGTAACGATCAAACCGAGAGAAGATAAACCAATGAAAAGCCATTCCATAAACTGCGTGCCCTACGTAAAAACAAAATAGACTATATTTGGAATTATTGCCCCATGTTTTTTAAAAATAGGGAATTTTTCGTGGGACATGAACTTCTGAAAAAGTTAAGATTATGTTTTTAACAATCACTTTCCTAAAATGAAATACATAGGAACATCTAAAATTGCATGAATGTCATGTCTCTGCTTCCATGTTTTTACGTTTAGTTCTGTGTTTAGCTATATCGGCAGATACATAAAGTAAAAATGTTGCTTATGATATAGGCCTAAACTTCTAGAACAACAATCACTTACCTGTATAAGTGAGTCGATGTTGGAGGGAAATATAAATACTACGTCCAAGATGGCAAGTAGTGAGACTGCGACGATCGGTGACAGGTAATTAATTTGGATCATCGATAAAATCTAAAACATTTTTCCTTTATTTTGGTGTTACGCAAATTATTGTAAATGTTCTCAGATATCTTTTCTTTAGTTTGTTCAGTCACAGACCAGGCTACCTTTCGAATGAACAGGCTCAAATACAGACTGTTTGTGAAAAAACAAATCAAGTGTAGTTTTACCTGAGGCAGATAGCCTCGCCTGGCAGCAACGTGCGCCATACGACCGGGCGCGAAGAATCCCGCATTGATGGTGCCAATGACTGAAATGGCTACACCCAGTGGCACGATCCACGACCAGGAAGTGATGGTTTTGTCGGCCAGCGAGGAAGCAACAGATCGCGACTGCAGGATTTCTGAAGGTGTCAGCACTGCACAAACAAAGATTGCGTTTTGAGTTTTATAATGCCGTGACAAACTTAATGGATTGAAATACCCTTATCAACCAAGAACAATCCAAAGTGGCAAAATCGAGCAATGTACCATTGCTAAGGGGTTAAATTAGTCTGTCGTTAAAAAGTGCTTAGTTTGCCATCAAATAAACTTTTTATTTTTTAAACACACAATAACCAAAACAGGTGAGGCATATTTTCGCGGTTATTTTGATGTAAACATAACACAAAGAAATATCTTTAGCATAAGAGTAAACGACAAAAGAAATATAGCGTTTACGACTTTTTTGTATTTTGCAATATGAACGACTTTTTGCCTGTTTAACCTTTTCGTCTGTTCAACTTTTTCGTCTTGAAAGTTACATTTTAGCACCACTGAATCCGTACAATGGTTAGCGCTATATCGATACAGTCTGTTTTAGTTTCCTGGGAACTAATTCAAATAATGAACACAGAGGTCGTATTCAACCGCAATAGACACTCACCTGCAAAATAGGCGCAATTGACGATCACATAAACTAGCACGACAAGGCTGACTCCGAAAATTATAGAACGCGGAAGATTCTTTTTCGGGTTGCTGATCTCTTCCGTGACGAAGTTGAGATTCACGAAACCGGCGTATGGCCACAAACCCTATATGTAGGCAGGCAACCATCAGTTTGACGAAAACTTTTATCAAAACCTTAAGATAGTGCTTGTTTATGCATTAAAGTATGTTAACCGGAAGCAAATTTAGAATAAAAATAAGTTTTACATAGGTATAATATAGATTATATGTATAGTGCACATTTGGTCAAGCAACGGGCCAGACAAATAATTAAAAATGTTGGTTAATCGATCAAAAAAACAAGAACTTAGATTTCTTGTTTTTTTGTTTTTTTTGTACAATTAAATAGTCTGTAACATCAATCTAAACGTTAGCCATGAGGTTTTATCAGTAGTGGACAACGCCACAATCTATTTGGTAAAACCTGGTAGAGAGCAAGAGTCACTTCGGAAACTCCAACTTGATCCACCGTTCCGTACACGGGATTAGCAAGGTCGAAAGCGTTGTTGAAGTTCGCCTCGGCCACGGCACTGTTCTCACCGAGATAGACGAAAGCTGAAACTGGTGAAGAATACAACCTTTAATTTTATGCCTAACAAAATCGATTACTATCGAACGTACATATCGTACTATTTTCTCAGTCCGAGCCTGTGGTTCTTAACGTTTCGTGGGTCGTGTCCACTTTTTCATCGACTCTCAAAACTTTGTGCCTCCCATTCACCATCAGAAAAAATGAATTACGGAACGTCATTATGAAAGTATCTCATATTATAATTGAAACCGTAAATTATGGGGACTCAAGCCAAAATACCGAATTTAGAACAACGTCAATGCCGAATAAAACACATCCGAATAAAACCAAAATAGGAATAGGCCTATAGTTAATACTTAATAGCCGTAATAACGTCTAAATCGGAATATGATCTAAACATGTAGGAATAAACTTTTCCCAAACCCAAAGCCTACCCCTAACTTCATCACTACTTCCCCTCGCCTTATCATTTCAACCATGACCTAATTTTTGTCCCATTTTTCACCTCTAACCTCAAACAGGGGTAAATGGACCAGTGCCAAAACAACGTCGCCTGAACGTTGATACCAAAACGGCCGATGTCAGATCGGTAGCCCCCTTTTGTCTCCAGCCTCCTCTCTAAAGTTTTAGGTGTTATTTAGGCTTTACTTGTCTAATTCCACGAGTCAAGTTATTATTCCGACGCTTCGGGCACATTCTGGAGATGATTTTAGGTTTTATTCGGTCAAAGGTACTTATTGACCTTTTCCCAGAACAAATGATTACTATTGCGTCAGGGGAAAACATTTTTGCTGATCAATTACTAATTAATCAAACTCTCAAATCATGAAGTTAATCAGTCGAAGTGTGTATAGGACTTGATACGGTGTGATCATTCATTAACAAAGTTACGTTCATTTGCCGTGAAGTTAATTATTCCCTTATACACCCGCGCATTGTTCCCAAACAATGCATGTCACCATTCTGATACACTAAGTAACTGCCCTCTGTGAATAGTAATTAATAAAATCCCTAAATGTATAGCTAAAAGTACATTATTTACAAAAAAAAATATATATATATAAACTGGTTGATTGCTAATACTTAAAAATGCATTAAATTGTCATATTAAAGTACAGAAATTGATATTATGTCAATCGAATATACACACTACGATCCAGTATGGAAAACCCAAAAAATCCTCAAAAAAAAGGTCTGTTTAAATATAATGAACCCATGCTTAGATTCAAACAATCCATTTCAAAAGTAAATGTCTTTCACTTACTTGATATAATGATAAGGACTATGACTTTGGCGGCGGTAAAGACCACCAAGAGTCGGGCAGCATTTCGAACACTCAGGCCGTTGAGCAGTGCCACACTTAATATTACCAGCACCGCAATACACTGGATAATCAAGGTTGGGGCTTCGCACGCCGGGTAGAATGGCGCTGTTACGTATTCGCCAACCGCCAACCCTAGAGCCGCACCCTCTGCGAAAAACGTAAAGTAAGAAGAGCGTTCGTGACCAGTTGAACAATTTATAAAATCATCATGCAGTAAACGATGCGGTAATCAACCCTATATAGTAATGGTCATCCATTAGAAGGTTAATGCAACAAAATCGCTCATTGGGAGGTGATCCTATATTTATGATAGCTTATACGGAAATTAATTTTGGAATAGTTTTTTATATTGGCATAAATATAAGAAAACTTTTTTCTTGTCCTAAAATTATTTATTATTCAGCCAAATGCATTTTAAACTATATACTAAATTTTACCAAAAAAGTGTTTTACTGCTTCTATGTTTTATTCCATTCAATTTACAAAAAATAAGTTAAAAAATCAGTGTAGCATATAACCGTTCGCCCCTACAAATTAGCCTAATATTAATTAAACAAAAAAAAACGCACTGATTACAATTGTATTTGTACAATCATTTCAAACAAAATTTTCTTGCTTAATATGTGTTATATTCTATAAGACATTATTTATGTGCAACAAATCAAAACGTTACTTACTGCCAGGAAGTATCACCAAGCAGAAGCTCCACGAATGGAGAAAGGCGAGCCCGGAGCCGAAGGACTCGAGCAAATACGTGTTGAGACCTCCAGACTCGGGAAAGGCAAGTCCAAGTTCGCTGAGACAAAGGGCTGCGAGAATTACCAGCAAACCGCAGATCACCCAAATCATGAGGCTCAAACCAATACTGCCGCCACTATAGCGCAGTATGCCGGTTGGGGAAATAAAAATCCCGGAACCGATCATGCTACCTGCACAAAAATAGTTTTTCCTTTGTAAGTTTCCCTAAAAAACCCATGATTTGCAAACCTATCTTTACTTTCTAAAGTTATGAGACAAGATGAAAATGATATCACGAAACCTTACTCTTCAAATAATTGAAATAAATCAAAAAGTTTTGTTCATTAAACGCCAGGGTTAATTACGGTACATGCTTATATATGAAACAAGAATTGTTTACATTAAAAAAAACATATCATTAGATAAGTATGGGCTACATAGAGAGGCGCCCGCAGGAAATTTTCCAAGGTGGGAGGCAATATGAATATATACACATAATTTAACTTAACTACCGGTACCTATGACATTAATATGTAGCCTACATACGATTTTGTATCAGTAAAAATTCATATACATCAATATTATTACATTAGTAGCCCAGTAAAGCTATATTATAAACAATAATAATATTCGCATTTTTTAATTCCAGGTGTGGGCGCCCATGGCTACATACCAACAACTACACTTGTTCCTCTAGCGAGTCCGATTTTTCTTTCCAGCGCTATTTCCTTGTCATCACTCTTGTTTGAAATGGTATCACCAGCAGTCATATTTGCTATTTCCAATATGAACGTCTATAACCAATTCTACGAATGAAATCATATAAATTCGTTTACGCTACTTTGGTAGGCCTACTTTCAGACTTATGATAGTTTAGGTCAGGGGTGTCCAACACGCGGCTCGCGATCCGCATGCGGCTCTTCAGTCATGTTTATTGAATCATTAATATAAATGAAACATTTCAAGAAACTGAAAGTGTAGCAAAGAAATGTTAATCACAAGGAGTCTTGTTTATACAAAAGACGTAAATCTTGATGTGATTAAAAACTTTAACTTAAGTACGGTACTGGTAAAAGGTTGCAAATAGAGAGGTAGAGTTGGAATGAGTATTCTACGAGGCAAATAACGCTTCCAATTTGTTGTATTGTATTTAATGCACTGTTAAGGTTCATGCAATTCGCCTGTCTAAACACTTATTTTAGAAAACAGCCTTTTTAACCAAAATATACCCTACCTTATTTTGGCTTATATGCATCTGGCTTATATCATAACCCTATACTGCCTTATATGCGCATATTCATTATATACTCTATAGCAGGGGTCCGCAATTACTTTTTGGCGCGACCCCTAATTACTAGTACCGAGGTCTCGCGACCCAAGTTCTTCGAGATGGTTATAACAAAATAGCTTTGCTATTTATTATGACAAATCTATGTTATGTGTTTTGTTAATTTTAAAAGAGAAAGGGTTCTCTAACACAACTGAAAAGATGCCTCGAGTTTTACTACTTGTGATGTCTCATTCGGATGACAAATATGATTTAGCAACCAATATGTGTTCTTGGGGTAGGAGCCCCACCAACTCAAACCCCTTCAACCCCCGTCCGCTACTTAGTTTAGTGCAATAATTACTGGCAAGGTGGGTAATGATTTTTTGGTGCTGCAGGGCTAAACTGGTCACCAAAAATGCCCGACGTCTCGCAATCGTTTTAGGGTACTCAACACTATAAACTCAACACTATAAGGCGCGGATCTAAGGATTTTTCAGGGGACAATATACATTTTAAGACAGAAATCGGCAACCTTTACCAAGTCGCGGGCCAAACCAAACTCAGCAAGTTCTTGGCATTTTAAATTTCCACTAACATTTTTGTTATAAAAACGTGTGGCGTTTAAGCACTTTAATATAATAACTCTTATTCGGTGATATGTTTTGTTTGTTTGGTTTAAATTGGCAAACTCTTTAATAATAAGGAGACCTGACGTATTTGTAAACCAAAATGCGACATGTTAACACAAGGTCGTTAAACACCCTGATTTGTCCAGCCTAACTCAATGCGCCAAGCGCAACCAGATTGCCTGCATCTGGTTTCAGTTACCAAAACTTTTCATTTAAAAAGATGGACGACCCTTGACCACACGAAAAATATATTTCCGCAAACATAAAGATTTGCGTAAAGCGTTTTATAATAGATTGTTTATATCGTTAAGTTCGTCAAAAACTGCATCCCGGTAACCTGGTTAAGCAGTTTATGTTGACAAAAATTTTAATATTAGTAGAGACATTAATGCTCATTACATAACGCTTTTAGGCTACCATTTATCGTATTGAAATTTTGCATATTTTAATTTTAGGAGAACAACGTGCTCACGACGCTTTGGTTACAGAAAACGAGCTAAAAAAAGGAAAAAAAACACATAATAGGAAGTACACCCAGATTCCGGCTCAGCAGATCAGTTTGGTGTGGTAATGTCCATAACAGTGTTGGATTGCGAGCGCTCTTTCCCATAGCCTGGATTGAACAAAGGTTTAACGATATTTTACGGGTCTTGGTGTATATATTTCGCTTGACAATTCTAGTCGCGCTCAAAGTAAGACGGCTCTTCATGAAAACAATTAAAAAACTTACCTAATATAGGCCGCTTTTAAAATATATTAAGGCGTTCGCGACCCAAACTTAATGGTCCCGCGACCCAAATTTGGGTCGCGACCCCGTATTTGCGGACCCCTGCTCAATAGAACACACGCATTTGCGTATATTCAGCTGACATGTTGAGGTTGGTTTGTTAGCATAGTCGACTTTTAACATGTACAAAGTTCGAAAAAGCCTCTGTAAATGAGCATATAGTTTACTTAACTATTCCCTCGAAAATGCATTGACTGTGTACCGGGACGCCTTTGCTTGCTTAGTTTGAATGCTTAAAAACAACAAATGCCCATGGTTTCTACCCAGTACGCGTTCAAATAATCCAAACTGTTATGGATTGCAGTCAATCCAAAGTAAAGTTACGTGTCAATAGAAAAGCATATGCATCTCAAATATTTTGGTTACCACAACAGCCCTTAAGCAAATATAAATCGTTGTTTGAGAGCAGGAGGGTGTATAGCGCCAAGTTTTCAAAATAAGTACAACATAAAACTGTGATGAAGCCTACACTAACTACAGATTTTACACCTATGGCTGTAATTTACAGCACATTGGTTGGAGGTTTTAGTTAGGCCAGGGGTCGGAAACCTTTCGTATACAGTGTGCCAAATTATGAATAACTTCAAAATATCAACAACTCGCGTGCCAAACATTTTTCTATTTTTGGTTTTGCACTGGCAACCAGGGCTGCGAAGTCGGTTAAAAACAACCCGAGCCCGACTCAGACTCAACAGCCTATACTTCACCGATTTACGAAACTAAAATGAGATGGATAATCCGCAATCCTTCGTAGGGCTCATGGAAACTAGTTTCGAAATTTGTTTATGCGCATGCGCACATGTCGGACTCGGGTAGTTTTACCTAGTCTTACTCGAGTCCCGAGTCCGACTCCGCAACCTTGCTGTGATCTGACATATAAGTTACGAATGATCTGACATTTAATTTACGTATCTTGGGAGACGCCATTAAACCTAATTTCATAAGTTAATTTCTGTAAAGATACCTTAACCCTGCTGAAAAAAACAAACTCAAACACAATACTAACTCTCTCTGTGTTCTGTACCACAGAACTGCCTATTTTGCAGACAACAGAACAAACTCACCGATGGATGTGGGTTAATGCAATCATGTCCCTCAGCAAACATACTTTTTTTGAAATCACCAGTTGCTTAACAACGCTTTGTCATTGGAATGTGCAATGTGTTCCTATTGCACCCTATGATGCATGTGTGCTCTTCTCAAACATAAGGGTCAGTCGGTATTTTGCTATAAAACAATCTCTACCAAAATGTTTGCTGCTAAGTTCAATGCTTTAATTTCACCTAAAATATGTTTAGTTCTATTTTAAACTTTCAGTTCATTGATTTATATTCCTATTAGTAATAGTATTAATAAGAAATATACTTCAAAGCTTTTGGAAAAAGCAAGGCAGTACGCACTTAACAGTGAACTTCAGCTTTTTTAAAGTACCAGTTGCTCGGTAGCACACTTTAGCGGCAATTTATATGCTAATATTTATAACGAGTGCTCTGGACCAAAGTAGGAGACATTTAGATAAATAATTCAAGAATTAATTTAGCGATAAGTAAAAAAAATATCAATTTGTATTCGAGCAGGCTTAACATTTATTGTAGGGCAAACTTAATCGAAATGCGAACCTACATTTGTCACTCTCATTTTGTTATAGGTGAAATCTGTTCGCTCGAGGATATTGTTTAAATCACCTAAACACATTTTGTCACATACCTTAAAAAATTGTTTGTTTTTTCGCACAACACGATTTATTCTATTGCTAAAACTTCGGGTTCAATGGTCGTGGTTTGCCATACCAATCGTTTTTTATAAAGTAAAGAAAACAATATATAAGCTGTTTTTGATTTAAAGAAAACAATATTGTTTTAGGTTTCCAAAAATAAAATAAAAACTGTTGAACATTTAGGGTAGAATTAAATTCATAAAAACAATACGATACTGATCATTTTAGTTAAAAAAATGTTTATTAAACAACGCTTACTTATCAGCAGGTGTTGATATTCATGAACGACCAAATTGCCTAACGGTCTCACACGTCTCGGCGTCCGAACGCAAAACTTACAACATGAAGCTAAATACGCTTAATAATAGTAGGCTATATTTACGAAAATGTTTTGTCGAAAGCAAATACAAACCAACTTTTGAAAAAAATTAAATCTAAGCGAGAATATACAAAGGCTTACTAAATATTGTGATCAACCCTGTTAAAATTGGTAACCAAATTTATACGGACAAAAATTTAATATTAGCAAAGTTACCACCATTGTCTGAAGGGCTATACAAAAGACGCAATACGAAATGCGAGCAGTCATAAATGCACTTTACTCTGACAAACTTCTCTCCCAATTAAGTTTGCGATACCCCAAATACCTAGAAATATGTCTCTGGGCTTTGACGGATTACCTATTTAATTTTACCAGACGTTATGCCAAATATTTAACCTGCGTTTTGCGTAGCTTGGAACTACACCGAGAATAACAGTTAATATAGCCAGAGTCAGTCGCAAGGGGTAATGACCTTAATACATGGACTGCAGAAAGATCCCTTCACTTCACGGATTATTATTGTGTCTAAAGGTTAGAATAACAGAATTAAACCTTATATTAAACTCCGAAAGCCATTGCAGACTCATCGAATCTGTTGATCTATGATGTAAGCAGGGCAGGCTAGAAAAACCACTAACCTGCCGTGAGGTTCGAACCCTCGACCTCCGGTCAAGCCGGGACCGTTGCTCTACCAACTGAGCTATGCAGGTTCAGAGAGGAGGGAGTTGAAAAACAAACAACGACAATGCTTGCTCGATATCTGTGATCGTTATTAAAGTTCAGGGGGGTACTTAGCTTTGACATCTACAATTCTGATTATAAATAATGTGGTTACTGGATAAAGTGTAGTTACTCTCGACCAGCATAGGCTACTTGATGAAAAATAACATTTTATTGAAAAGACAGGTATAATTTAATGATGCATTCCGTATCACCGACGTGAGTTTACTGTGCGTTAAATATCTCTCTGCGACCTTAGGCGAAAATGCCTTTAAAGCAATGATCCTCTGTATTGCAAATTAACATACACGCAAACATTGCAGGCTTGAATAGGCACTATCCCTTACAACACTGATAATAATAACACGTTTACATATAGTTTGTCGTTTATTAATGGCGATGGTACAGTTAATATGTTGTTGTTTTGTTAAAAGTGTGACGCGAAATATCAAAGATTTTGAAAGACACCGCAAGATAAAAAAGTTTAAGAACCACAGAATAAAAAACTAATAACTAATGAATTTAAACTGTCCCTCCTCTTTAAAGAAATTACATTTTCAAGATTTGCACATGGTCGCCCCGCAATATTACTCTTTTCGGAAATCTATTCATTTTCAAAAAACTTTGTAATTTTAACACTTATTTACAAAAGTAAATACTTTGCAATACCTTGACGAATTGTTTTAAATGGGTGGAAAACTTCTAAATGCCCTCTGTAAAAAATATTTAATACATCTAAACTCTTGCTCCTCGTATGCTGGATTTAAGTCAACACGTCGCTGTATAATTGTCAAAATAATACATATTTCAATGTCACCCGAATTGGTTTGGTTTTAAAAGCGTTGTTGCTGTTTAATAAAAAAAATTCTATAATTGGTTTATAATTTCTTTCTTACATGTTTCATAAATACAGTATAAGTAGTAGTTTGGTGGATTGTCAGGGTGAATGTCAAAACCAAAACAAACGAAGTCCGCCCAATAGTAACTCTGCCCGCTAATTTTGTTTACATTAGAACACCAATGCTCTTAATTATTTTACACAATGTCAGGTGCTGACCGCTGGGCATTTTAGCAATAAACATGAACTTCAAAGGAAAGGGGTCATGTACCTTCATCTAACCTTTATACCTGTTACCGTAAGTGGACTTGCACTGCAATTCCTTAACACTCACCCGACACTTATGGTGTGCACTGCAGGCATGCGCACCAACAAACCCGTTGCAATTTACAACGGTCACGCATACGTAGCAACGTAAAACGATTACCCAATGACCTTGCTCGGCGATGGTAGAAGATCGACGTCCTGTACCTTGCGTAGTCCAGCAATTAGCGTCGTAGATCGACCCGCGGCATTTGCTAATCGCTAATAAAGTAATAACAGGTTAGCATGCCTGCGTAGTTTATTGTTTTGTTTATTGCTGTGCTTCGACGCGACCCCATTACGATTTTCAGCGCAACGGCGAGGTTCGCAAATCAACCGGTGTAGAGACGGTGAAAACGACTATTGTAGCGTGATTTATTGCCTGCTTTTTGAATATATAAGCAGGTGAAAAGCGACGAGTCGATATTCTGTTATTTGAAGCAGACTTAAAGTCGACATGAAGCTAATAATCGCATTGACACTGTTCGGATTATCGGCTGTCACAGGTTAGTGGTGTACAGAAACTCCAGTCGACTTTCAAGTTAAGACTTTCTAGGCAGACGATTTATTTTAACAGTCGTTATTTTATGTACTTAAGCTGTTCATTTCGTATGCTATAGGCGGCAACTAATTTTGCGCTTTTTTAGCCCTAAAATGCTGGCGATGTGAGAACGGAAAGGGCAACGAAGATTGTTTGGCCAAAGGATTTCTTGAAGAGTGCCAATCCAATGAGGTAAGTTTAGTTCAGCATCTGTTTTGCAAATACACTCGGAACGCCGTCGTTATCTAGTCAATTTATTTATATATATTTTTTATTAGGTGTTGGTTTACATATAGCGTCAATTTCCGGTTTTGTTTTTCAATAAAATATTCAAAACAAGTATATCTTTTTAACGTTAATTAATATGCAGGTCTTACTGTTATAAGCCGCGATTCGCTGGTAGAAAACGTCGAAATAACCTCATTGCAGTTTAATGTGGCAGTTTTGGTCTAATAACAGCGCAAGATATTTGCAAAATGGGACTGCCTCATCCGAATATTTCCGATTTTCCTGGTCGGAATAGAAGGGTTTTACAAAAACTTTTTACATTGTCAGCAATCGTGTCAGACCGAGCTTCGTCATGGCGGTTGGGGCCAGGGAATTATGGTCGACAAGCGATGCAAGCAAAAGCTTGCTTGTCAAAACAACTACGTACAGGTTCGTACAACAGCGTTTGGCCCGCCGAGATTTATCATCGCTACAAATATGTTTATTTACTTAACGTAAAACAACCGCCATACATAACAGTACCGATACAATGAGCGTATAGCTCAGATTGTCTCAGCCTTTCATGACTTGCGGCACCCCTCGGCAATAATATATAAATTTCCGCACCCCTTAAGAATTTTCATAAAGTAATTTACTATAATGCCACAAAAAACGGAACTCGAACAACTACTCAATGTATAGGATAATTGTTTTATTCCATTCTACTCTTAAACAAAAGTTGTAAGAGTTAAGTAAAAATCAGATTCTTGAAGATTGTTAAATATTTTCACCCTTGAGCATTAGAAATGGCACTTCACGGTGTCGTGGCACCACGGTTAAGAACCACTGGTATAGCCTATAGCGACTTAAACAAAGTTTTCTTATTCAGAATCCTCGTGGAGCTTGGGTTCCCTCACAATGCAACGAAAAGTCTCCTTCGTCCGTCTGTCGCTGCTGCTGCGACACCGACGCCTGTAACATGGATCTCACGTCTTGCACAGACAAAAGTAGGTGAAATCTAGTCGTATAAAAAAAAATGTTTGTTAGTTATTGTTTTAATACAAATAATAAAACGATCTAGCTGTTTTAACGCCATATTTACTAAAAAATCAAATTTCACCGGAAGTCATTTTTCTATCTCCTTTAACTATATATTGAAGATATTTACGCTGCACTCGTACTTACGATATATATATTTAGAGTAATTATTTTTTTTGTACGTAATAAACTGACCGGGTCTCAACATATCATGATCGATTTGGTCTTTTTTTTTACAATTTTATTATCTAGAAAAATGCCGGACGTTTTTCAGGCTCAATTGTGTATAAGTTGTAAAACATCAATGTTTTACAGAAAACTTCACCTAATAACACTTCGTAACCTTCTGGCATTGTCCGCGCGATGGTAGACTTTTTTTAGGTAACCGAGTTATTTTGCGAATTGTAAGAACTCATCAAGCTGTGACCTGTGAAGTGTTTTAAAAATTATGTTGTATACTGCCCCTTGTAAGTGTGAAAGTGTTGTATATTAGACCGCAATTACTTTTTGGCGAGGACGGACGCTTCCTTATATTTTTCTGACTTCGTTTTTTGTCTTTCAACGAACATGCAAAAGGATATAGATAACAATTATAAATATCACATACTTTTTTTGTTTAAACTTGCGTATATTTTGTTTGTAGCACCAAGATGCCAACCAGAGCATACCAACCCGGGATTCGGAAAAGTTACCTGCTCTGATAGCAACAAAGCTGGCAGCGAGTGCAGGTTCACATGCAATCCTGGCTACGAGATTGTAGGAGCTGAATTATCTGTTTGTAGTGAGTTTTCCGCAAAAGTTTTATATTTAGTGTATTGCCGTATTTAATGTAAAAGCGTAAATAGATCTGAAAATATAATATTCAAGGCACCATAAAATAGTTCACATTTTAACTATGGTCATTAATAACCATGGATGCAATTTGCACTGATTTATTTTGGACTTTCTCATAGCGTTAAAAAGTTATGACATTAAATAAATGACTAAAACACATTTTTATCGATTAAATAACTGACAATTGGACTAAGAAGAAATCGTAATCCACAAATATTTAACAATAAATTACCACACCTTTTACTAGGAATCACATGGCTCACTACGCCTGACTAGGAGGGATTTATAACCTTGTTATGTCATATAATATATCAACTAAATACTTCTATTGCTGTTTAAATGTATTTCATTCTATTTTATAGAAGAAGACAACAAATGGAATAACCCTGCCCCTATTTGTCGCCCAGCGGTTTGCAATCCAGCACACCGCGCGCCGCTTAACGGTAGAGTAAAATGCAATGACGAAAACCGAATCAACAGCAGATGTGTGTAAGTAAACTTTACTCACTTTTCTATTCAAACGTTATTTGTCCAGTCCGAATTAAGTTACAACAAATATCAAGTCCCGTATTGAGGTATATTGTTTTACGTCAAATATTTACATATTTCTCCATTTGTATTAAACGTGAGTTGTGTATATCATTCTTTTGACGTGAGTCGTTAATGTGCAGGTTTAACTGTGATGTGGGCTACAGCATGAAAGGAGAAACTGTTTCCACTTGTCAGGAAAATGGAAGATGGTCGCACCCAGCTCCTACCTGCCAGAGTTAGTTGACTTGAGATTGTTTAAACTTATGTGAGAATATAAATGTTCTTCGTTATACGGAAAACATAAAAAAGATCTCTTATAAAAAGATTTGCAAACCAGATAAGATTTTCTCCTGTAATTTTTTTAATGGATTCGTTTTTGACCTATAATATGAAGTTCATGACTTAATTTAATTGTATTGTTAATTTTTAATTCATTTACTTGTGCGCTATAAGGTATCTCATTGTAAAAGTTGCAATTATAATCCTATCAATTGCAATTACAAAAATGCATACTTTTGTTTTCAGGGATCAGTTGTTCTCCGAAACAAGTGAACCCAGCGAACGGCGCAGTAGAATGCACAGATGGCGAGGACGTCGATAGCATCTGCAGCTTCGAGTGCAAACAGGAATTTAAGTTGATCGGAAACCAACAAACCATTTGCTTGGCCGAATCGGGACGTGGCGTTTGGTCCAACCCCGCCCCTACATGCCAGCGTAAGATAATATGTATAGTTTTAAAAACATAACAGACAGTTAACAGACAGCCAACCAGGGCTGCGGAGTCCGAGTCGGTTTGTTTTGATGGAATCGGACTCGGGACTCGAGTAAGGCCACGTAAAACTAACCGAGTCCCGAGTGCGACATGCGCATGCGCAGTACCAAATTTTGATATGGCCGCCAACTGTAAATTGAAAACGCGGAATACCATACGGTGGAATATTTTCCAACCATGCATTGTGAGTGAATGAATTGTAAGACACTCCTATAAGTCGACTGCTGAAGATCCACGCTATTTTGGTTACGTAAATCGGCGGAACACAGGCTGTAGAGTCAGGGCCGTACTCGGGACGAAATTGCACATTTAACCGGAGTTGGACTCGGGAGTCGGACTCGGGTTCATTCTTTGGCTGGAGTCGGACTCAGGTTATTTCTAACCGACTCCGCAGCCCTTTCCACTGCGAGTATAAAGTACTTCAAAGTAGATTCAACAAATTTACCAAAGGTCGACGTATATAGAAGTGTTTAGTCGTGCGGCAGGCAAACTGCTTTTTTTTATAGAAAAATGGAAATATATACTAGAACTAAAGTTGTTACTTAGTCCAGCATCAAAAAAGCAGTTAAGCCACTTAAGTGCTATCGTTTACGATAAACGTTTCACTGAACAGGTAAGCAATGTCCGTCTGGTCCTGGTGCCCCAGCTATGGGAAGGACGATATGCAGCGACGGCAACTTTGTCGGATCCAGGTGTGAGTTCATCTGCGACGACTACCACAGGCTTGTCGGAGACTTCGACAGCGTTTGCGTTGAAGGCATCGATGGATCTATGTCGTGGAATCGACCTGTACCAGTTTGTCAACGTGAGTGCTATTCAAACTTATTTTATCTTCCCCATTTAAAGAAATAACCTATTGGAATTCACACAGAATTAGTTTTGAACTTGTTATGGACAATAAAATTGAAGTATGATAAATGGATTTGTTTTCTTAAATTGTTTATAAATGCTTGATCCTGGCATCGTTAAGTTTTCCTTTAGCAGAGTCGCAACTCATAAAACTGACCAATATTATATTTTATAGGGTATAACAATGGAACAATATTATCAACATTAAATTTAGAAGAATGTTTATTAGCCCCTCACCGTGCTTGGCTATGGTAAACAGCTTGCTCGAATTTACTTAGAATGTTATCTGTTTATGCTTTGCGCAGCCAACACGTGCGAACAACAAACCACCCTTCCCCACGGATCAATCACGTGCTCGAACGATAACTTTGCCACCTCGAGGTGTGAGTTCGTTTGCACTACTCCCACGTACAACCTCTACCCTCCTACATCTACTGACAACCTTTGTCTGAACAACACCGCATGGGACAGGCCTATGCCTTGTTGTGCTCGTGAGTATTGTCCTTAATTTGAATAGAACAGAAAAAAAAAGTTCATACTTGATGAGAACTGTTATGCATATTAGGACAAAAGGTGGAGTGTAAAACTGTAACATTTTTTTAACAAAAAAAAAAAAACCTTTCATTAAATCTTGGCGGATTTATTCTACCACCTATCCATTTAAATTCCTATTTCTATTTAAAAAAAATGCTTTAAACTAATCGTAATCAATCCCATTAGTCCATGATGCCACAAGGTCTGGCCCGATTTAATAAAGGTTAACCCTGCGATCAAATTTCTTTGATAACATCCTTTTTTCCAAAAATGCTGGCAAAAATAAATGATAAAGGCTAAACATATTTTTGCTACATACGTTTTGGTATACCAATAATGACCAAAATGTTGTATCGTGTCCGCCTTATGCAGTCATGGACTTCATTGTAATCCTTGATTCCTCCTCATCGGTTGGAGCCGAGAACTGGATCAAGATGAAGAACTTTGTGCGCAACTTTTTAGAGTAGGCACTAGTATCCTATTTTTTACGATTTTGCCGCTGCACACCTGACATATGTTGTTAGTTAAGTGACAAAAAAACACTTCCCAAATTTGTGTTTTGCGATACCTGTGTAGCAGCCTAATATGCAGAGTTGAGAATGGTTACGTTTCGTTGTGTTTTTATGGACACTTTTCGATCATGCTGCTTGTGCATAATGCATTTGTTCCATACTTGACGCACGAACCTATCGTGTTTTCCTTGCAGTGATTTCAGCGTTTCTCCCGACGCAAGTCACTACGGCATCTATAGATACAACAAAGTTGTCGACACTACAACCCAGGTAACCTATGAAACTACAACTCAGGTAACCTAGGAAATGTTTGATTTGGTAGCACGTTCCGCTCAGTCTTATATTTATCTCGGGGCCTACATGAGCAAGTTAGTTACTTTAAGATATTTTTAAAGTAAAAAAACGTGTTACTCACAGATTATGCTGGACGACTACACTGACAACCTAGATGCTCTTTTGGAGGCTTTCGACGAAATTCCCTACGATGGTTCAGGTTAGCATCTATTGTGGCAGTGGACTTTGGCTACAATTTCTTGCTGCTTAAGCAATGTTAAAAAATTTACCAGCAAACTGATTGGATGCATAATAATTTCCGAATATATCTATTAACTTAGGCACAAGGACTGGAAATGCGATCAATCACGCGGTTGATGTGATGCTTAAGAAGGGCAACGGTGAGCGGCCTGGAGCAAGAAACGTGGTACTCCTCATTACTGACGGAAACTCGCAAGATCCAGTCATCGAGCCATCCAAGCGTCTCCAGGAAATCGCCACAGTACGTTATCTACGAAGACTTTATTTCTACGGTGTTGCGAAAGTTTATGAATATAGCTAGGCCTACTTATATATAGATGTTAATTTCTTAAACTTGTTTAGTTGCCTATTTGTTAAATTTAAAAGTCAATATACAGTACAGTTAGGGTATAGTGTAGGGTCATCATTACAGCTACTACATTTCTGATGTTTAGTCTAGCCCCAAAACACTAAATTATTTGTGGTGTGCAATTAATAAAAGGTTTTTTTTGTAAGAAGGTTTTGTTAGGATTCGAACAATCGTATGTACGAAAAATTCACATTAGTTTACACGTTTTAACTCTTGTTGCAATAGAGTTTCTAACAGACCAAGTTTTAAGTTCAAGTAATGTCTATAATAAAGTAAAGCGCATTCGGCTGCCTTCACTGGTCTTAAATGAAGCGATGGCGAAACCCATCGGGGATGGGATTCCCTTTGCTTGTCAATTAAATAAGCTAAACTTGGTAAACTCTTGTGCTCATAGGTGTACGTGCTGCCCATCCAGCCGCCGTCGCGTAACCCCGCCCGCAAAGTGGTGCTCGACATGGTCGAATTGTCCGCCATGGCCGGTTCCGATGACCGACTCATCACCACGGCCCTGGAGGGTGGTTTCGAGGCACTCACCGAGGACTTCTCGCAGGAGGTGAGCGACAAGATTTGCGGCAACCCCTGCGATCATGTTCTCCACGAGCACGAGGAGTAATCTGGTCTGGTCGGAACCCGGAAGTTTGTTGATCATCTTTATTGACTCCTTGAGACCTTACTGATTTCTGATTGGTTTACGACTCGCTTTATGTTGGTTTTACCTTTTTCTATTTAATACTGTTTCGTTTATCTTCCATGGTGTATTGAGCTCGTCGTTTAAATTATCTTTGAATTTTCGGCAAAGCTTCCTAATCCGATTAGGACCCTTTGGTAATAGGAAATAAAGTTTTTGTCTTGCAATTTCTGATTTGTGGTATATAGAAAAGTGTTCATATATAGCTTTAGCCTGGGATAGTTGGCAGAGGTGTGTGCCTTAAACCAACTGTATATTGTAGGTGTTTTATTCCCCGATGTCTATAACACAGAAAAATAATTTCTATTTATTTCCAATTAGATAAAACATTACCTAAATGATTCAAGATAGAGCGCAAACTTCGTTTGGTATGTTGTACACGAAGCGTTTCTTTAAATCTAAGTTTCATGATATATTCTTGGATTTTTATGACCGGTAACTGGCACTCTACATGTTTAAAATACTCAAAGTTTAGTATTTCCATGGTTTTGGAGATAAATGGTTTAACGTAGTCTACATCAATAAGAGGAAAAAATAAGCAGAACTAAGAGCAATTGAAACAACACAACTAAGAAGATTTTAATGTTCTTTGTCTCTATATGACAGTATAAAAATGCCACTGATGTATTGATTTTTAACAAGCAAACCAGGGCTACGGAGTCGGAGTCGGACTTGGGACTCGAGTAAGACCACGTAAAACTACCCGAGTCCCGAGTCCGACATGCGCATGAGCAGTACCAAATTTTTAAACTGATATGGCCGCCAACTGGAAATTGTAAACGTGGAATAGCATATGGTGGAATATTTTCCAAACAATGTATTGTGAGTGAATGAATTATACGACATCCCTATGGATTGCTAAATATCCACGTTATTTTATTTACGAAAACTGTCGGAATACAGGCTGTAAAGTCGGGGCCAGACTCGGGATTCGACAAAATTGCACATTTGACCGCAGTCGGACTCAGGACTCGGGAGACGGACTCGGGTTTATTTTTTTGGCCGGAGTCGGAACAACGATGTGATGCTGGTAGAAAAAGATGTGTGAACTAAAAACATAATCAAATTAATCCGCTTAAGTGCAAACCCATATCAAATAATGAAAGACGTTACCATACTTACCAATTGATGAAAATTTATTTTCTGTTATAAAAAATGTTCATATTTTTGTATAATTTAGTCTATAAGCATTGAATATATATGTTCAATAAATTGACCCACAAGCACCAATAAAATTAGTTATTGTATAAATTTGTTGCTTGTTAATTTAGTTGGTTGAAAAAATAAAACGTTTAAAGTTGGTTCTAAATCATTTTGTAGAATAGACGCCGACTTTTGTTTTTGACAGGGGTACTCAAATTTTACGCTAAATATGACGTCACAAAATATCCACTAAAAAGAGAAGTTTGTATGCAGCGTGGTGGAAGCGTTAAAAAGCATTTTACGGCAAATAATTGACTTCTACCGGAAAAAAGGATTTTGCTTCCATGGTATGTTAGGTAGGAGATCGCCTAAACCCATAATCACGCAATTAGGCACGAGGAATTCACAAATTAATTATGAATTCTTTGTTATGCCATCCATTAGGTGTCGGCATTATTATAAACGTTTATTATTAATAAATTAATAAATAGTTTTATTTACAGCAGTAAGGGTTTTAGAACACAAATTAAGCGTTAGCTTTCCGGGTGGTCTTAGCCGTTCGTTGGTTGGCGAGGTGTTTAGCGAGATTTGGTTGGCGAGAAGTGGCTTCGTCATACCGAAAGTCGACTCAACGGGCTCGTGCGTCGTTAGTGCACTCACTCAACTTAGCGAGGTGTGTTCATAATGCCGCCCCTGGGCAGTATATCATTACCATATTGGTGCACGACATTGAACGGTAACCTCACGTTTACTAGGTTTACTTGTTTTAGACACAACATATAGCGAAGTTCTTTCCTCGTAAAACCCAATTAACAAAATTGCCTGTTATTTTATTTGTCAAACCTTATAAGCTATTTTACAGCGCTTGACAAGATAGCCAGTTTTTACATCACGAACTTGCAATTAACATTACAAAATACCACAGATTGCATAAAAATCTTATATAGTTTGTCATGTACGTATACTGGCATCATTCATCACAGCACGTTCACGAAATCAAGCTTGCCACTAGTTGATAACCCGAACGTGATTTGAATACTCATCCTTCTGATCTCTTTATTCGAGCTCAATTCCCTATACGATTAGAGTTTGTTTGGTAGCCTATATTTGAAACTAAAAACAAACAAATGCTGAAGGGTGTCCATAAATTCTATATTAAATCGTGTGTTGGGATTTTTGTAATATCTATTTATTCGCAAAGATGGTTACCGTTGTTATTCCAATGCTACTTTGAGGTCTATTTCAACTGCATGATAGCCACGCACAATATTTCGTTATAAAGGTAAGCAATATATATGTAGATAAAAGGCCCTCGCTACTCGTCCCTTTAGCACGAGGCAGGCCGTATCACAATTTTAAAGGGAATACACACTGACCTTATCAGGCAGCAATATATAAAGCGAAATTGTATATTTACATAACAAAACGAAATAAGCAGAATTATGCCGGACTTAATAAGCTCTATACTCGTCGAGACATGACTTTAACCCACCGGAATAAGATTCCAATTGGACGCCACTGTTTTGAAACCGGACTGATTGTCCTTGTTTTAGTTTATGGGTGAGCAATGAGTGGTGTATTTGGTTAAGGTTGAAATAGTCGATAAAGTTAGTGATGAAGGGGATTTTGGGTTTCGGTTAAGGTTACACCTCATTCTCGCGGTTGATGTCCTATTTCGATTAAAATCTTATTTCGACTAATATTGATTATAAGCAGGGTTGCCATCGACATGGACCCATAAATAAGGACAACCGAAAAATTAGATTAGCATTTAAAAAACATTTTTGGACATACATTATGTTTATACGAGCCGTGTTATATCACATTTCATGTTTTTGCCAGAAACAATATTCTCCAGCAATTTATCAAGGTTTATGGGTTGTTTTTCGGTCTACTCCTGTTAATGTTGCTTGAAGAACGCTATTTTAAAAATCCGACACATAACACGATCGACCAGGTGAAATTTGTCGATCAAACGGTCGATCGCGATTGAAGTGTTAGCCACTCCTGCTTATAGCTTTACTGATTTAATCGAAGAGTCGAGTGCATTTCCCCAATACCAAGCACTTCGCAAAAAACGCTGCCTTCGATGCACCCCATTCTGCCGTAGCCTAAACCACAGTAACCTTGTACTGCTGTTTACTGCTAAAATGTCGTTAGCTGTTGTATCCTGCTACAGCATCCAAAACTTCTGTACCACTGCCCTACCTATATCACCACTTAGAAGTAAAATCCTGAGACCTGTACGCCACAGGAGTACCTTTTCATTTAAGATGACATAAAATCTCGGCGCAAAAGCATAATTTTAGAAAATTATTCTACACCGGTTACCAGAGGAAAACGATCGAAGTTCTGTAGTTGTTGAAAATAAGACAAAATAAGGACGCAAGTCGAAAATAAGGAAATTTCTTACAAATAAGGACATTTAAGTTTTCTAAGACCTGGCCCTTCAAAATAAGGACAAATCTTAGAAATAAGGACGGTATGGCAAACCTGTTATAAGTCATATTTAGGTTTGATTCCAAACTGTGTTTTATTTCTACTGTCATGGTATTGTAATTTCAGTCGTATTGCAAGAGTCTATTATATATAAATCTCTCTCCACTAAGTAAGTAATATAGTGTTTGCAGTTTAATTAATTATTACCGAATCGTGTCTTCCGACTTGACGTGCAATCGCGCATGTTTACAATCGTGTTTACATTAAAGTTTTTGCGCACGTTGCAACAGTCATGTTTCATCCAGAATACATTGAAAAAATGCCAGCTTGTATTAATAATAGTTCTACGACAGTCTATCGCTAAAACCAAAGATTCATAAATTGCTACTTTAGTATACTATAGTAACGCTACTAAGTATGTGGTACCTAAGATATAGCCTAGAAACAATCGCATTGGCCATAGGTTTTTTTGTGTATTAAAATTACGTAGGTTGAACAAAAAAGTCGTACAAAATATGACCTACATTTTATGACGGTAATAGACGATATTTCATGTACGTGCCGTGTCGAAAAATTATGCTAAACAAAACGTAATTTGAACATTAACAAAGCATAATTAAAATAAAAAAGGTACAAATGCCTTTCGATCCTTTGGGTAATTCTTGAAATTTTCTTTGTACCATCGGTGGTGCGAGTAACTCCGTGCGCCCAAGAAGGTGGTGGCAAATGCTGCGAAGGCTAAGCCCTGGGGTGACCAACAAGCCAGGGCCCAACCGGACCATTCGACCGCCTCCCCGAAATAATTGCCTCCGGACACATATTCGAACACCCAGCCTCTGGGTATTTTATAGCCGGTTTCTCCTGGCTTCCGCAGGTTTCGTAGAATGGTGTCGCACCGAGTGTTGGTGTAGAAGCCGAAACAGAAAATGAGAAAACCGAGGATAAAGTTCCACTCGTACAGCCAACTGTCCGGGTACGATGAATACTTGAGTAAGTAGTTTGCCTGCAAACAGTGAGCAGGTTTTGTTAAATTAACAGTTATTTTAAAAATTTAAAAAGAAGGCAACATGCAGTTGCTTTGAGGTATTTTCCATAAATACAAACTGATGTTTAGTGACAACATTAACTACTACCGTTCGAAACTATAACGATAATCCCCGTCGTGATTACTAACTTATGATACTGGGTTGAAAAGTTCAGCCCGATCATAAAATAAGTGAGTGTAACCTTTTGAACTTTTTAAATCGACAAACCATCGTTTATCAAACATCCTTGAAAAGAAGAACCAGGAGCCATAGCCGCAAGTCATTCAAACACGTCGAGCTGAACAAACTTTTAAAGTGTACACAAACGTGTCTTTTATGCCTAAAGCACGCAGTTTTGTTGGCAGTGCATATATTCGTTTGTCGCGTTGAGGTTGAAGTGGGTTTTTGTGCTCACTGCTCGTGCGATCTATATAATGCGGTTATTGTGGGCGGAATTTCACTATAAATCCAAAAGTTTTTCGCCCTCCGTGCAAATCTGGATTATGTTTCTGGTATGTCATCGTCTATTTTAATATACTATAGGTTTAGCCGCCGTCGTGAGTTTCATCGCACTGGTAAAAACCCTTTGTGTTAAACGTAACTCCCACTCCGAATTAAACACAAACGAAATGTGCGCTCTTCTTTACGTTACTTTATGACGTCTTAGATACAACTTTGTACCGTCACGATTTGACGTAACTGTGAATCGTCTCAAAAAACTTTAGATAGGCCCCCCAACAAAAATCTGAATCCGCGCCTAGCGGGTATATAATAAAAATACTGCTAAGAAAAACATAAAGTCTAAAGATAAGTAAGCCGTTCATCTCATTATCACGAACGCCCACAGCATTATGTTGAATCTATTTGGTAATCGTCCAAATATTGTTTTAGGACTTCAGAATAGGACAAATTGGTGATAAGGACAAGGCAATACCTCCAGAAGTAGAAGTTCAAATTTACTGTAAATATTTTTTTTAATTGGAAATTAATAACCCACAGTTTTTAGTGTAAACAATTACTGCACACCTGCAACCTGCTGACACAACGCGGAAGCCGATATAAAAAGATTCAGCTGTAAACTAGTTATGATTTGAACACCCGATAACGAGTGACGATTGGAATCCATGGCGACTTTGATGGTTTATCAGTGACGCGCGGGTTCAACAGGAGGTTAATCCTATAAGGTCATATCAAACAAGCGTATTGCAAAAACCTATCGTGTCCCTCCGCTGAACCGAGCGCTTGTTTACTCGGTAACCCAAATATTTCAAGCCAAAGTCCGTTCCAACCTCCAACTGATTGCCGCAACCGATAATGTTACAAACGCAAACATTAATTATTTATACTATTGACTAAGAAAGTTGTTCGAAATTGAACACAATTTAAGCGTGGCCTGCAGACGGAAATGCATAAGTTGTGTATCGGTACAGATCTTGTTCATCCAACGACATCCAAAAAAGGTTACGAGCATAACTAACCGGTGTGGAGGTAAACTTCAATCAAGACAAATCAAAGCAAATGTGTGTGTTACAAACAAAGTAAACATTATGTGCAAAAGTCGATCCAGATGGGTACATATAACCTGCTAAAATGTTGTCTATGCACTTTTCGGTTAACTTAAAAACCGCATATAATTTGATTCTTATCCAGCTTAAGAAATATATTTCGTGTGACACACTTTATACCAATTGCCTGAAAGCCCAGTGATACAAAATGCTGCAATTCTTCCCAAATTAAATAATAAAAAAATTGGCATTCTCACCACATATTACCTGCATGTAGCCGTTGGTGGTACAAAAAAATGTTGCTGCCAGAAAGAATGGCAGTGGCGAAGGTTTGCCACCGCGAATGCAGTAACTGTAAATTATGACGCGGTACCCATAATGAACCATAAACATCGTCAGCAAAACCAGTGACGTCATCGACAGGTTAGTTTGAACGGAATATGACGTCATCAGAACGTAAAGTGGAATCGCGAAGGAAGGCAGCTCCTGCCAACGATGGGTTTTTGAATTAATTGAAACACAAATATACATTGAACTTTTGGAATCAAGTAACATAATTATACATTATCTTTAAAATACAATGTTTCGTGAAAAGGCAGTAGTATAACTACGAGGCACGTTTAGAATACTTTTATCTAAATGAGTTTTGCAGAACGAATTTACGACTTAATTTGTTTCTTGCACGATCTGCGTGTTATATATTAATTCTCAATATAGGACTCACTTGAAGGATCCAGCCAAGTCGTGCATTGATTTGAAGCATCTTACTTGAACGGCCGTATCTTCCATAAGGCATCATTCCACCAATTACTACCAAGGGGGCAAGACAAGCCCAATCTAACATGAGACTGGCCAGAACATCAACACGGTGCTTTTGGTCAATTGTTGGCCACACAGCCACAACTAAACGGCCAAGTATTGTATCGGCCATTTTACAAAAAGAAATAAATTCTTAGTTTTGTCAATAGCCTGTAACATTAAAGTAACATGAATATAAAAACCATCATTTAAAACTAAATGTTTATACACAACATCTCTACTCAACCTTGCAAAGTAAATGACGAAAATGACTTCAAATATATAAAAGCGAATATTTGTTAGAACTTTCTGCCGTAATCAAAATGAAGTAATTTATGAGACAATTCATGACAAATTAAAATTTTGGTCACAAAAAAAATACATCTTTAGTCTCTTTATGTGAATATTTCAAATAACCATCGTTTGGTATGCTTTGCCTGATTGAATTTGTGTTATTCTTTAAACGTCGAATAATCCTACTTAAATCACCTGAACTAATGTAAACCTATTTAACACTGTTACTCTTGTGTGCGTTTCATATGAAATACAAGGCATAAAAAGTGTATACTACGAGCAAATAGCGAGTGATGGCCGCATCACCGAAAACGCAGAGCTTGGAAAAAGCGTCGCCTACTACTTATAATTGCCGGTTACGCTTACGCTAAATCAGTTTGGGAGAAATTTTAATTGCGGGGCAATTACTTTGCACACGTCACTTATGTCTGGCAAGCACCGTTTGAACAGTCTGAGTCTAAATGCTCGTTAAAGGCAGTAATAGTACGCAACGACATAACGTAATGAAAAGGTGCGACAATTTTTGACTAAAAAAACGGCTATATTAAATTTAACCTACTCTGCAAATTTTGGCAATGTTTTGATTCAAGTCAAAACATAATCGCCTATTGCCCTATATGGGATCTTCTTGGACTTCATATGGCAATTATGTAGAATTAATAATGAAAATACACGTGTCGTCATGCTTAATGCGTGACGTGGCAACATTCAAGCACTTGGCAAACAATTACGACTAATCTTATTTATGAAGACTGTATTAAACTTAAACTGAAACAATTAAAATTTGAAATTCGTGTGTTTCATCGGCGCTTAAAGGGCAAAATTATTTGGAGCAAAATACCTAAATGCCATATTCTAAAAAAATATTTTGGAATAAAATCAAACGTAACTCTGGCAGTTATAGCCAAAAGTACTTCCCTCCATTTCTTGTTTAGGAGAAGTTCTAGTCATTTCGTAAAATATGTTCTGTACTTGCTTATATTTGTCTGTATGCTGCTTGCTGACAACCAGCGTCTAAAACAAGTTTAAAACAAGCAACTTTAACTTAGGACACTTGAGGTTGTCGTTCGAAATTGTGCGCAAATATGCAACTTGAATCATAGTAAAAATACACTCGTTGATGTCGGAAAAGCCGGTAAAATTCGGACATGCCCTTTACCGGTAGGGAGTACCTGCAAAAATATTTTTTTAACCATTTTTTCACTTGAATGCCATTGACCGCGTTCTGAACATGTTGAAGATTAGTCAAGAAATGTAACGGCATCCATGCTTTCCACTATGGTTCGCAAATTCACATCCAAACAACACGCCAAAAAACGACAATACGGACAACATATTTTAAAACTATTGCTTTTTTCTGTTTTAAAATCCCATGTTTTTAAAAGGCTAACGTTTGTAACAGTAAGACTCATTACACTCCGGCTACATTTTCCTCTAACTGACTATCGCGTATCAATTCAGAATAATATTATTTGAAAAAATGAATTCAATACTCTATTTGCTCTGTGTTGTCATCTAGTGGCAATTTAAACTCTAGTCTAAAAAAAAAAAAACAGTTGCGTAATAGAATTGTTTTACCAACATAACCATGAAAACCGTAATTTGAATCTTCCAAAGCAAAGTTTTATACGTGTTTTAAAACAAAATTGATGTTAGTTTTATCTTAAATAGTTCCTTCATAGCTTTTCACTCTATTTTAAGCGAGGCCGCTTTGTTGTCATATGCATGAACATATTTAACTCTATTGCAGTTGCACATACAAGTTTATTGAAAATATTTGTTTCATGGCGTCATGCTTTGTGATGTCAACTTTAAAATTTTCACGCCTCGCCCCAATACAAAAAACATTGATCTGCCGCGGGCCCCTGCCAACGCAGCCTTAAAATGTTCTTGCGCACTACAAAAAATATTTGCGCAGTACAAAATTTTCTTAGAGGGAACACTGCCGGTAGGCCCCGAAACCACAATCCTTTTATCAGGGATTCAAGTCAAGTCTTTTTGAATAAATAATAAGTCAAATCCCAGTCCAAGTCATCGGTTGCTCAAGTCAAGTCCCAGTCAAGTCATAATTAGAGCAAGTCAACTTGAAGTCCAACCATTGTCAAAAAAAAATAATAATTATGAAAACCGGCAAACTCCTTCGATTATTATGAGCAACTCAAGTAAAAACCAACATAAAAGCAACATATTACAAGCAAATTGTTTTTATGTGCAACGATCGGGATAAATAACGCAATTTCATAAATAATTGCTTAATTAAAACAATTTATTTTAACCCAAGTCATTTGTCCAAATGACTTAAGTCAAGTCAAGTCATTTGTCCAAAAGACTTAAGTCAAGTCAAGTCATTTTGCCCAAAAGACTTAAGTCAAGTCAAGTCATTTAAAAACAGTGACTTAAGTGCACTATAAGTCAAGTCATTGACTTAAGTCATTACAACACTGGTTGCTTCCCATTGACCTCATTGTTTTATCTTTGCCCTACTTTTGCCTTACGGGTGTACTTTTTCGTTGCAGTTCTTATCTCTTTACTTTGCGACTTCCTTTTTTTTGTTTATATAGCGTTCTAAAACGTCCGAGCGTCTCTATAGTGACACGTTATTATGTTAGCCTCACTTACCGCACTGATGATGGCAAAAGAAATTGCCGAAACGTTTCCTAATAAAAGAATGAATCTTTTATCTATTATTTGGGCCACTCTTATTCTACTGAATAAAATAATGCCAATATGGGTTTACATTGAACGAATTTATTTCTTCTGTTTGGTAGCCTACTTGCCCCCTCTAGAGTTTCAAAATGCGATTATTAATATTGTTTACCGGTACTCATTAATATCATAGGTACTCCCCCCCTGAAAAAATTTCTAATTATTCAGGTAGGAGATTTGTCATTTAATGGTGTAAAAAAGATATTAGCGAGATTTGTAAAACAGGTCTGCAACGGTCGTAAAATTACCATCAGTTCTATTTCTTTCAAAAGGACGACCAAAAACTGAGCTTTGGCTATTAATTGGAAACAAACGCAATAGTGACATCATAAACACATTTAGTACGCTGGACCAAATATCATAAACATAATTGTTAATCAACGCGTAATTTTGCTTTGTCTCATTGCCAATTTTTTGTATATTTTTTTCCTTAATTAAATAGTACACGGCGAACCCCCAAAGGCCCAGACAACCCTTTTGGTTTGCGATTGCTTTTTCGTGTGGCGATTTTTGATAAAAATTCTTATAAAATAAAAATAAACAGTAGATCTGTGCACGTTAACAATATGTTTAACGGTGCGGTAAACGTTGTTTAAAACCTGCAGAATGTAAACAAAAAATATATTTTTAATAAGTCTTCATATCGGACTATGGACTCTCATAGGCGTAAACTAAAAGTCTGTCAGTGTCATGATATTTGCTTGGTCCCGGGCGCTATATTGCTAACAGTATTTTGGTAAGGGTGGGCCAGGTGTTATTATTGTATTTATTCCTTGCTAATTTTTTTTAACCTGTTCGTTACTGTAAGAAAAGGGTTAGTATTCTAGATCAGCGACGACTTTTGTAATAGAACTAATGCTAAGAGCCGTCCCACAATGATTCCGTACCGAAATCCAACTGTACCAATAAAATGCTTCCAGATAATATAATTACCTGACGTGTGCTGCATTTAAAGTCATTATTACAAAACTATACCAGTTGATTTGATTGTAAGAAGAAAGTTGTATCAGTGCCTATATATTAAAGAACCAAAAGCTAGCCAACACACTAGCTAAACGAAGAAATTTCAAAGGCAAAAAAAACATATTTAGCCTCATTTTTTTAGAAAAAAAATTTTACCACAACAATAAGAATGATCTATATTTACAAAATAAAAATTAAAAAATTAAAAATTAAAAAAAATATTAATATTCAAAATTAATATTCGCAACAATTTTTAATAAAAAATAATTTACGCAACTAGAGACCAACAAAATCGCATAGCGCTTGATAATACCTTTCCAACGATGCCACACATGACTCGGTAAAAGTTGAGGCCATACGCTTTTATCGTCGATAACCGATCATAAAATTCATAAGCGATCGCGGTAATTTTTAAACGCCCGTCACTTGCCCAATTCAAAGTGCAAGTGAACGAAATTTTATCAAGACATTTCTACAAGCCTTATAATGCCATAGAAAGAAAAAAAAGTAAAAAATTTTAATGTTGAAAATATTTCAAATTTAGCATTTGTTATGCGTAATATCGAGTTTTTTCATCCCACCAACATCCGACCAAAAAAGACCCAAAAATCAATTTACGCAACTAGAGACCAACAAAATCGCATAGCGCTTGATAATACCTTTCCAACGATGCCACACATGACTCGGTAAAAGTTGAGGCCATACGCTTTTATCGTCGATAACCGATCATAAAATTCATAAGCGATCGCGGTAATTTTTAAACGCCCGTCACTTGCCCAATTCAAAGTGCAAGTGAACGAAATTTTATCAAGACATTTCTACAAGCCTTATAATGCCATAGAAAGAAAAAAAAGTAAAAAATTTTAATGTTGAAAATATTTCAAATTTAGCATTTGTTATGCGTAATATCGAGTTTTTTCATCCCACCAACATCCGACCAAAAAAGCCCAAAAATCAATTTACGCAACTAGAGACCAACAAAATCGCATAGCGCTTGATAATACCTTTCCAACGATGCCACACATGACTCGGTAAAAGTTGAGGCCATACGCTTTTATCGTCGATAACCGATCCTAAAATTCATAAGCGATCGCGGTAATTTTTAAACGCCCGTCACTCGCCCAATTCGAAGTGCAAGTGAACGAAATTTTATCAAGACATTTCTACAAGCCTTATAATGCCATAGAAAGAAAAAAAAAGTAAAAAATTTTAATGTTGAAAATATTTCAAATTTAGCATTTGTTATGCGTAATATCGAGTTTTTTCATCCCACCAACATCCGACCAAAAAAGACCCAAAAATCAATTTACGCAACTAGAGACCAACAAAATCGCATAGCGCTTGATAATACCTTTCCAACGATGCCACACATGACTCGGTAAAAGTTGAGGCCATACGCTTTTATCGTCGATAACCGATCCTAAAATTCATAAGCGATCGCGGTAATTTTTAAACGCCCGTCACTTGCCTATTGTTCCAAATGATTTCTATAATCCCATATAGTTTTAAGAAAAAATGCCTTTGTTCTAACAACGTCCTCGCATTCATTGTCATTCTTCACGCTTTTAAAAGTCTTTGCGCCAGACTATTGTTCTCGCGCTAACGGGCTGTTATCTTTTCGCACCTACTTTTCGATCTAAACTTGCGAAGGAAAGAAGCTTCTTTAAGGGTGATGCTATCATATAAATTCTCGCTGTTCTGTTCAAGCTTTTTAGTATAAAGAAAATAATCAAAAGTTATTTATAAAACGACGTCGCACAAGGCAGTAATTCTACAAGGGTAAGTGTATTTTAGTTGTATGCCTATCCGTTATTTTACCTCAGAAACAATGCATTTTAACTATAAGCGATTGCAAATTATTATTTGAACTTGATTTTCTTACTGAAGATAGTTTCCACAAATGTAAAAGATACATTATACTTATTGCCAAATGATAACAGTAATAAGCAAACATACTTTTAAATTTGGGTTATTTGTGTTAGGTCAAATGTTTTTAATATGAATTAAAATATTAAAATTGTTGTTCACCAAGAATTTAATTTTTACATCTTTTAACATTGATTACAAAACCATAATTCTTCATTATTTTCAATTGCTTGTTTTTTTCTCGTTGCCATGATTTTCCACTCCCCGCTCTTCCCCTTTAAGAAATATAATTTTGAATAGCATAAAGTTGAATTAATTTGTTATCTTAAGACCTACCTCATTTGCGGAAAAACCAAATTCCAGCATCGACGAAACAGGGGTGCTCCCTCTAAATGCCTTCGGAAAGATCTGCAAATACGAAAATTATCATCAAATATTTGCAAAAAAGATAGGTAAAATATATTTGCTTCACTTACCACAGGCGAAACAGCACTTTGTGTGGTGCGCACGACATCTACCTCCATGGTCGTCTTGTGACACACCTGAAATAGGGATATTTAAGTTTATAATGTACTATAATCGCTTTCACACACAAAACGTAAAAAATAAAATTGTGTTAAAAACCACATATACAAGCAAATACTCTCACCTCCGTTGTGGGAAGAGCTGGGAAGTTGCTGAGGGTCCGCATCAGGGGAATCGGGGCCTCCGTTGTGGGAAGAGTCGGAAAGTTGCTGAGGGCCCGCATCAGGGGGTTCGGGACAGCTCTCTTCTCCTCCTCGGCCAAGATCCTGGTGACTCTCTCTTCAATCTGTAAAAAATAAACACGGAGAGCACTCAAGGAAATATGGAGTTTGTCGGACCACTTCCCATTTGCGAAGGGGACGTCCAGGCCGAGGAACTCCGCCCCTTCTTCCTCGGCGCCGATCCTCATCGCGCTGTTCAGCTGCTGCACCATGCAGCCCTGGGGCGTCAACTGGGGCAGCACTCCGGTGTGGAAGATCTAAGTGCAACAAATTACAATGATTAGTTGTATATGAAAAACTGTCTACACACTAAAACTACACATTAAGAAACGTGTAACAACCTTCGCTCCTGGATACAACACTTTAGTGAGGCGGATCAGCGCTCTCGTATCCTCCAAGATCTCAGAAATAAGTCTAAAAGGAAATATAGTAAAAAGAAATAAGTCTATAGGGTAAACTTATAAAACATTATCAAACAATACCTCGAAGGATAGGCTGATGCTTCCTCCGGGCTGCTGTTGACCACGTCGTTAGTGCCAAGGCCAATAACGACGGCAGCAACTCCATCCAGTATTCGGCTGTTTGACAGCTCGGTAATACCATGCCTGGTGGTACCCCCGGGAATACTGAGGCCACAAACGTCGAACGCAAAGTTGGACGATGGCCTTACGAGGCAGGGCTCAACCAAGTTCCGAGCATTGCTGTCGGAAACATAGAGGAGCCGTTTGCGGGAACTCGGTAAAGGAACCTTCCAGCTCACTTGCTTCCCGCAAATTCCTCTGCCATAGGACTTCACTGGAGGCCGAATACCTTTAACTAAGGCTCTAACCTGTGATAAATAACAGGATGTAAGCTACTTTTAAAATGTAAATTACTTTAAGAAAATAATAATACAAATTTCATTTTACTCTTACCTTGCTCCAGCGGAAAGTACTTTCGTCGGTTTGAATATACATTCTTGATTAGTAAGAGTAATGATCTTTGAATATTTTGACAGTATATTTGCACTGTAGAGAATGTCGTAAAGACTAGAATTAGAACGTGCTTACACACGCGTTATATGGAAGGCGTCTCGTTGATTGCTTGAGCCATTGATTACAGGCGCTTGAGCCCGAGCGGGCCGATCAGTCGCTGATACCGACCATGCTAACAAACAAATTAAAAACTGGTAAACAACTTCGGAGTAAACAACTTTGGGTAAACAACTTTGGGTAAACAACTTTTGGGTAAACAACTAGGCTGAACCAAGTTAAAACTCTAAAATACCAGAAATATTAAACATATTTTTGGATCTGGTCTTAAAAATAGGAGTACGACATCTTGACCCAAAATCTTACCTAAGGTAAAACATATTTTGAACTGGCAATTCACATTTTAGACTTAATATACATTTAAACCCAGGAAATTCATTCTAATCTAACTTTTAAATATTTTTTATGATTTTAAATTTTATTTCATCATTCTAGTATGTACTATTTCTAATTTCAAACAATTACAAAAATCATGCTTAAATTACAATGTGCAACTGACTTTTTTAGTTTAAGTAAACTGTCTTCTGTATTGAGTAAGAAGCTCCTATTAAAGAAAATTGCGATATGGCGCATACTCAACCTGGAAAACTAAGGATTAAAATAACGGTATACATCAAAATACTATTTCACGCTAGTACAACCCCTGAATATATCGATTTCGTTTTACAAGCAAATGTTCACAACTTTTTCGCTATTTGAATTATCAACAGCAAAACCTAGTTTTTAAAGAGAACATTCCTAGAATCTTTTCTCGCTTTACATGTTTGGTTCTAGAAATTGGTGCGAAAAGATAACAGCCCTTTACCCCGGGAACAATAGCCGGCGCAAAGACTTTTAAAAGCGTAAAGAATGACAATGAATGCGAGGACGTTGTTAGAACAAAGGCATTTTTTCTTAAAACTATATGGGATTATAGAAATCATTTGGAACAATAGGCAAGTGACGGGCGTTTAAAAATTACCGCGATCGCTTATGAATTTTAGGATCGGTTATCGACGATAAAAGCGTATGGCCTCAACTTTTACCGAGTCATGTGTGGCATCGTTGGAAAGGTATTATCAAGCGCTATGCGATTTTGTTGGTCTCTAGTTGCGTAAATTGATTTTTGGGTCTTTTTTGGTCGGATGTTGGTGGGATGAAAAAACTCGATATTACGCATAACAAATGCTAAATTTGAAATATTTTCAACATTAAAATTTTTTACTTTTTTTTCTTTCTATGGCATTATAAGGCTTGTAGAAATGTCTTGATAAAATTTCGTTCACTTGCACTTCGAATTGGGCGAGTGACGGGCGTTTAAAAATTACCGCAATCGCTTATGAATTTTAGGATCGGTTATCGACGATAAAAGCGTATGGCCTCAACTTTTACCGAGTCATGTGTGGCATCGTTGGAAAGGTATTATCAAGCGCTATGCGATTTTGTTGGTCTCTAGTTGCGTAAATTGATTTTTGGGTCTTTTTTGGTCGGATGTTCGTGGGATGAAAAAACTCGATATTACGCATAACAAATGCTAAATTTGAAATATTTTCAACATTAAAATTTTTTACTTTTTTTTCTTTCTATGGCATTATAAGGCTTGTAGAAATGTCTTGATAAAATTTCGTTCACTTGCACTTTGAATTGGGCAAGTGACGGGCGTTTAAAAATTACCGCGATCGCTTATGAATTTTATGATCGGTTATCGACGATAAAAGCGTATGGCCTCAACTTTTACCGAGTCATGTGTGGCATCGTTGGAAAGGTATTATCAAGCGCTATGCGATTTTGTTGGTCTCTAGTTGCGTAAATTGATTTTTGGGTCTTTTTTGGTCGGATGTAGGTGGGATGAAAAAACTCGATATTACGCATAACAAATGCTAAATTTGAAATATTTTCAACATTAAAATTTTTTACTTTTTTTTCTTTCTATGGCATTATAAGGCTTGTAGAAATGTCTTGATAAAATTTCGTTCACTTGCACTTCGAATTGGGCGAGTGACGGGCGTTTAAAAATTACCGCGATCGCTTATGAATTTTAGGATCGGTTATCGACGATAAAAGCGTATGGCCTCAACTTTTACCGAGTCATGTGTGGCATCGTTGGAAAGGTATTATCAAGCGCTATGCGATTTTGTTGGTCTCTAGTTGCGTAAATTGATTTTTGGGTCTTTTTTGGTCGGATGTTGGTGGGATGAAAAAACTCGATATTACGCATAACAAATGCTAAATTTGAAATATTTTCAACATTAAAATTTTTTACTTTTTTTTCTTTCTATGGCATTATAAGGCTTGTAGAAATGTCTTGATAAAATTTCGTTCACTTGCACTTCGAATTGGGCGAGTGACGGGCGTTTAAAAATTACCGCGATCGCTTATGAATTTTAGGATCGGTTATCGACGATAAAAGCGTATGGCCTCAACTTTTACCGAGTCATGTGTGGCATCGTTGGAAAGGTATTATCAAGCGCTATGCGATTTTGTTGGTCTCTAGTTGCGTAAATTGATTTTTGGGTCTTTTTTGGTCGGATGTTGGTGGGATGAAAAAACTCGATATTACGCATAACAAATGCTAAATTTGAAATATTTTCAACATTAAAATTTTTTACTTTTTTTTCTTTCTATGGCATTATAAGGCTTGTAGAAATGTCTTGATAAAATTTCGTTCACTTGCACTTTGAATTGGGCAAGTGACGGGCGTTTAAAAATTACCGCGATCGCTTATGAATTTTATGATCGGTTATCGACGATAAAAGCGTATGGCCTCAACTTTTACCGAGTCATGTGTGGCATCGTTGGAAAGGTATTATCAAGCGCTATGCGATTTTGTTGGTCTCTAGTTGCGTAAATTGATTTTTGGGTCTTTTTTGGTCGGATGTTGGTGGGATGAAAAAACTCGATATTACGCATAACAAATGCTAAATTTGAAATATTTTCAACATTAAAATTTTTTACTTTTTTTTCTTTCTATGGCATTATAAGGCTTGTAGAAATGTCTTGATAAAATTTCGTTCACTTGCACTTCGAATTGGGCGAGTGACGGGCGTTTAAAAATTACCGCGATCGCTTATGAATTTTAGGATCGGTTATCGACGATAAAAGCGTATGGCCTCAACTTTTACCGAGTCATGTGTGGCATCGTTGGAAAGGTATTATCAAGCGCTATGCGATTTTGTTGGTCTCTAGTTGCGTAAATTGATTTTTGGGTCTTTTTTGGTCGGATGTTGGTGGGATGAAAAAACTCGATATTACGCATAACAAATGCTAAATTTGAAATATTTTCAACATTAAAATTTTTTACTTTTTTTTCTTTCTATGGCATTATAAGGCTTGTAGAAATGTCTTGATAAAATTTCGTTCACTTGCACTTCGAATTGGGCGAGTGACGGGCGTTTAAAAATTACCGCGATCGCTTATGAATTTTAGGATCGGTTATCGACGATAAAAGCGTATGGCCTCAACTTTTACCGAGTCATGTGTGGCATCGTTGGAAAGGTATTATCAAGCGCTATGCGATTTTGTTGGTCTCTAGTTGCGTAAATTGATTTTTGGGTCTTTTTTGGTCGGATGTTGGTGGGATGAAAAAACTCGATATTACGCATAACAAATGCTAAATTTGAAATATTTTCAACATTAAAATTTTTTACTTTTTTTTCTTTCTATGGCATTATAAGGCTTGTAGAAATGTCTTGATAAAATTTCGTTCACTTGCACTTTGAATTGGGCAAGTGACGGGCGTTTAAAAATTACCGCGATCGCTTATGAATTTTATGATCGGTTATCGACGATAAAAGCGTATGGCCTCAACTTTTACCGAGTCATGTGTGGCATCGTTGGAAAGGTATTATCAAGCGCTATGCGATTTTGTTGGTCTCTAGTTGCGTAAATTATTTTTTATTAAAAATTGTTGCGAATATTAATTTTGAATATTAATATTTTTTTTAATTTTTAATTTTTTAATTTTTATTTTGTAAATATAGATCATTCTTATTGTTGTGGTAAAATTTTTTTTCTAAAAAAATGAGGCTAAATATGTTTTTTTTGCCTTTGAAATTTCTTCGTTTAGCTAGTGTGTTGGCTAGCTTTTGGTCTATTCCGTGGACTCCATTTTGCAAGGTTTTACTCACACTAAAGGAATTTCTAATAAACGCCACCACCTTTTCGAAGTTTCTGAAATCTGTTGACTTGACTCTAAACAAAAAATAAGCTGAGCAGGAGTTGCACCACAATTTAACCTTTGCCAAAATTTAATTTTGGATTTTACTAATACAGATGTACACAGAAGATTTTTTACAAAATATTGTGGTTGAGCACCCACCACATAATGCAGACACACATGTCACCTGTGTTCCGCCCATCTACACACAGAAAAGAGGGTTCTTAGGGAGTGTCATTCTCTAGACAGTGTGCAACTGTACACCTTGGGTTCCAAAGTTACGATAGCACTGTACAAGGACTAGTGACCCGAGAGTCTTATTTAATTTAGTCTGACTTCCAAAGAAGCTTAACAACGTCCTCAATCTTGTACCGACTCAGCAAACCTGCTGCCATAAGCGCCAAAAATTGTTTTTTTAGAGTTTTCCTTAAACCTATGCTGGATGAGTTATATACTCTTCTTTTCATCTAACTGAACCTTCGCATAAACTTGCCAGATTTAACTCACTTGATGAGTAAATTGTTTGATTAATATTCTTTTCTATTTAATTTCCAGCCTTTTAGTAATACTAACTCCTATATAATACAAACTATTTGTTGTATAACACAGTCCTAGTTTTCAACTGTTTGCATATTGCCTAATAAATTTATCCTAAGTTTAATTGCTGCACAAAAATTATTGTATACTAGTAGTTGTTAAGCACCTTGTATTAAGCATGTATATATCTTGTACCTTATTTTTGAATTCAGGTGTACATTATGTCCAATAAGTGTGCTACACAAGTTGCTCAGGCCAAAAAGGCTTTTGCAACAGGAACGACCAAGCATGTCTCCTTCAGAAAAAAACAATTACGAGGGTTGCTAAGGTTCATTGGTGAAAATGAGGCTGCCCTTACTGCTGCAGTGAAGGCTGATCTTAACAGGCCTAATTTGGAAGCTGTTACCAGTGAGATAGTGATGACAAATAATGCTATAGTAAATGCACTGGACAACATTGATCAATGGACCAAGGATGAATATCAATCAAAAGAGCTGCTTACTCTTTTGTCAAGTGTGTTCATAAAAAAGGAGCCATTTGGAGTTTGTTTGGTTATGGCTTCATGGAATTTTCCGATTTCCCTTTTACTTGTTCCGGTTATTTCGGCAATAACTGCAGGCAACTGTGTTGTTATTAAACCTAGCGAGTGCGCTGCAAATTGTGCTATGATCATGCAGAAGCTTCTTCCAAGGTATATTGACCCAGAGTGCTACCCTGTTGTGGTGTTAGGTGCATCTGAATCTGGAGATCTTGTGCAAAACACGCGGTTTGACTTCATTTTTTTCACCGGAGGAACATCGATTGGTAAAATTATCATGAGCTCTGCAGCTCAGCACCTTACCCCTGTTGTGTTAGAGTTAGGGGGCAAGAATCCCTGTTACATTGATGAAACCTGCAATCTTCGGACAGCTGCAAGGCGTGTTTGCTGGGGACGCTTTGTAAATGCTGGCCAGATTTGTTTAGCTCCAGATTACATTCTCTGTAAATCCAGCATTAAAGACAAGTTTATTGCTGAAGTTAAATTGGTATTGGGTGAGTTTTATGGAAAAGATCCCAAACAGTCACCTGACTACTGCAGAATCATTAATGATCGCCAGGTACAAAGGCTTAAAGGTCTAATTCAGTCTGGTGAAGGCACCATTTCACATGGTGGGGAAATTGTTGAAAAGGATCGCTATGTTGCTCCTACTGTTATCACTGATATTGGCTTGGATTCTGTCTATATGCAGCAAGAAATGTTTGGTCCCATCCTTTTGATTATGTCTGTTTCTGGTGTTGAAGAAGCCATTGAAATTATCAACAAAGGAGAAAAGCCTCTTGCTATTTATGCTTTCACAAGCAACAAAAGTGTGATCGACAACCTGCTTTTCAACACCTCCAGCGGAGGTGTCAACATAAACGACTGTACAATGCAATACACTATTAACTCTTTGCCTTTCGGTGGTGTAGGACAAAGTGGAATGGGAAACTATCACGGAAAGTTTGGATTTGATGCTTTTTCCCACAAAAGAGCTTGTCTTATTGATGGAACCCCAGAAATGCTTCTTAAGGTGCGCTATCCACCTTACAATGATTGGAATCTTACACAATCAAGGTTTTTAATAGAAAAGAAGGCAAGGTCAACTGGAATTCTTGGCTTTCTAAAAAGCCTCTTGTGGATGGGAGTTATTGGGCTCCTTCTTGCCTATTTTTCCACTTTAATAATTTGATAATATTTAACTGCTTTTTATAGTATATTTATAAGCAGTTTTTGTATTTAATATTAAATAAATGAACTAAATTGTATTAGCTCAAGAGTGCTTTTTAAGTAGTTTTGTACTGAAGCTTGATTCTTTGTACATTCTGAGTTGATTCCCAAATAACCATAGTTAAAACTATGACGGTGTGATGTAATCCAATGAAGAAACTGACAATTACCACAAACCTTTGTTTTGCAATTGTACTTGCTGAAGTCGCTATTTCCCTAAGCTTATGTTCAGCTGTTTTGTTTGCCTTTAATCAGCATTTATATTTCCTTTCGCTCTTAATCTCTTCATAAAAGTTGGTGCAATCAATTTCTGTTCGCATTTAAAATGTTGTTAAGATTCGCTTGTAAAATTGTAACACAATAATTTCTTGTTTTATTTATAAGTGTTACATAAAAAAATGTTTTTAAATATATTGTCAAAAATCGTTTAAGTTTGTGCATTTGGAATATCAAGCAGTTGAGTAATTTGAATAAAAATTGTTTTTAGCAATCCTAATAAACTGTTTTTTTCCGTTAGAAGGAAAATGTTGCGTTCATATAGTTCAAAGAAAATTTTCGTAAGCACACAATCATTATTCGGCTCACTCTTTATTCGATATAATAGCATTAATAACGATAAACAGTAAACTGGGTTTTGGGGGCCATCGGCCCAACAGCCGTAATGAAACCACGTCAAAAGTTCGCGCAAATCGTGAATATATAAATAGGCAGAAAATTAGTTTATGGCCCCGGCACCTAACAAAAACTCAACACGACACTCCTGAAGACAAAAAAAAATTGAGCAATGAATTTTTCAGGCAACTTACTTTTTCAAACCAAGCTTAACAAACACAATAATATTAACTAAGCCGTACATAGGCCCAATTGTGGGACAAAAGAAAGGAAGTCAAACTCAGGCTCGACCTATACGCGCAAAGTGATATTGCGTTCCAACGTAAACGTAATTTCAACGTATTTACGCTCGTGATTATAAGCTAAGATTAGTTGTTCATTCACACGGTAACAAGTTTAGAGATCAATGGGGCATTGTGATGTCATAGTGCTGTGTTGTGCTAATAAGAATTACGTTTCTACAGCTTGCTGCGTTGACACGGTGGGCTGTAAGGTCACGGTTTTAAAACTGTTCGTGATGTTGTGTTTATTTGAGTATATTTATAAGGGGGGCTTAAACAATTTAAGAAATTACGGGGGACCGTTGCGTAATTTTTTTTTAAGTTTGAGATCCACTGGCGTAGTATATCTACTTGTTTCAAAAAAGGTCTATAACGAAAAATAATAGGAATGGTTCCTTTATTTTGGGCCTGACTGCTCAAAATGGTACAAGGCCGCAACAAGCAGAAACAAAACTTCTTAGGCCGAATACTGAACTTGATATAAGCACTGTAACGTGCATACATTGTTCTTGAGCAAACATGTTCGCAAATATGCAGCTTAAAACCAGAATATTCGCGTAACAAATTTGATATGGTTTAAATTGACACATCTTCGCGGACTCGTCCACAAGCTGAATTATTGGTGTTAGGTACGAAGATAAAGGAGGCAAAAAGAACAAAAAGTAAACTTATTTTATCCATACTGCTTTATTAAGCAGTTTTCAACGACTGCCTGCTTCATTTGTTTGCTTGGTGCACCTTTGACACATTAAATTTTTTGGTATGTTTTAACCATTTTTACGTTTGTTAAAACTTTGCAGCCCATCTTAAAAATTCATTACTCTTTGCCGATGATACGTCGGCCGTCGTGCCAAGCGTATCCCGACCATGTTTTGTGTTTTCAATAAAAGGAAAGAAGATAGCCTATTGTGGCGAACCTACCGACCGCTTTAATATCTGTCTCATAACCAATTGCACGAACAAAAATAGGCTATGCTTCTTGAAGCATTTACCTATTTTTACCAGCTCCACCACAACATTATCATTTGGCAATCGTAAACAGAATATACACTTACAATTACAGCTAAAAAAATTGCTTTTAATTTTGCACTTGCATTCAACTTTAATTTTCTAAAGGAACCAGATCTGCCTTATAAAGTGTAGCAAAACTTAAAAAAAAAACTTTAAACTAAAATACATCATTGGTGTATTTTTACGGTAAACGTCTTGTTCGATGTATCCCGTCGTACGGGCTCTCCTCCCAATCTAGTGGGAGCATCGTTTATTGGGAAAAAATTGGAAAGCAAACGCGGCTCGTGTTACACCATTTAAATGTCCCAGAAAATTGCAAAAAGGATGGCTGCGTGAAAGATAACGAGAAGAACAAGATAGAGACGCAAACAAAGAATGTCTACGCGCCTAGCAACAGCTTTCCACTTTTCCTCCATCGTGTCGCAACGCTTCTGGTCCTTGAGCTCGCCGTGATGATAATGCAGGTAACCGGTCATTGACGTCACGCCACTACGAAGACTTCTGACGTCACCGCACATATCGACGTAGATTGAGTCCGATCGCTTCTGCCCGGTGGCGTTGGCAATCACAGAAACGTTGCAGTCAGTTTCTATGTGAAAAGAAGTCAAGTTCAATCCGTTATAATTTCTCTGTAGCCATCCTACGTATTAGATTACTAAGGGTAAATAAAGTTCAGGTGAAACATGTTCCGTTCAAAATTATAAAAGACTGCTTTTCAGTTTTGACACGAACATAAACAAATTATATCGTCATAAAATACCAAGCGTCAGACTGATAAATTGACTTCTGTAAATTAGTTGTAACCGCGTTACAATCCGTTACATCCTAAAGTCACAGAATATCATTCACATTCAATACGTATAATTTTCGGTTTTAGTATATAGTCCTTAATTCATTATTAACGTTTGTAAAGTGCCAAGTTGTGGTATTTTCATATATATACAGAGAAATCAGGTGGCACTGTATAAAGACAAATTGTATTTGATTCTCGACAAGCTTTCGCACAACTGTGCTTCATCAGTTCAAAGTACTTAGTGCCACCTGATTTCTCTATTTAGAATTAGGACAAATACGGCCATATACAAAGATTCATATATATACATATTACATATCGTTCACAAATTATTATCTGATTGGCCTGAGAGAAATAAACTATAATTTAGAAAACTTAGACACTGTAATCAGTCTTAGATTTCTAAAACAATCATGTATCCAAAGAACTTATAACGTTCTAATTAGTTTGTAATGTTTGCCATACGTAGCCTATATTAATTTCTACAACCTTGTGAAATTCTTAAGGTAGAATTTGTAGTCATGAATCATAAGTCTCCTAATGTTTACAATATCTCTTGTTATCCCACTTAAATACCTATATAATAAAATCTGCTTTACCCAGTTTAAGGTTCAGCAATTATGTAAATCCAACGTGCGTTTCGTTACGATAAACTTTTACATGCTAAACTTTCACAATGCAAATCAAATACCGTTTTGAGTGTACAATTTTTCGTCCGCGTCGTGACCCCTTGTGTTCATACTGCCAACCCCTGTTCTTTGAATGGGGTAGGAATGCATAATTGGCTCGATTTCAAATCTTTTTCTCGCCGCTGAATCAGTCAGATCAGGGTATTCTCGGTTTACGGAGAATATTGGCAATTTGCCACATGGTGCCGCACTTAAGCTGTGACAGTTGCTAGTAGTCCCGTTTCCTTTTTCCACGTCGCTAGATCCACCACTGAAGTTTGCAACAGCGACAAGCTTCTTCGACCGAAAGAATGATTTACAGGCTAACCACATTGGTTTTATCGCATTTGAGAATAAGCCCTGTACAAAAGCAATACTTTAAAAAAAATAGTGGTTTAGCTTTATATTTTACTTATACCTTCTTTTTGTCCTTCAAATCACATTTGGACCCGTTTGGATCTTCTTCGGTGAGTTTAAAGTTTTTCAATTCCTGAGTTAAGCCGGAGATTGAAAGAAAAAATCTTATCCAGTAGGGCACCGCTTTGAAGTTAATTATGTACTCCATCTTAATGAAAAAACATCATATTGTCAATTCAACCAATCTGAACAAATTTCGATTGAAAAGTTAAACTTACCTTGTCGTTAGGCCCATCCATTACAGCTTCGCATGGCATGTGATGAAGGTGAAGGACAAGCACAGTCATAATGATGTTTATCCCCAATAGGGCCATACATAGAACGAAATATACGCCAATATAAGGACCAGTCGAGGCTGGGAACATGTCTCCAACGGTTAGGAGAAAAACCTACACATCATGCATGTATATTATGTTCAATTCAATATCAAATCACCCCAGTTATTATGACTAAGGAGTTTTCTCAAATTACAAAATAATGATGTCATACTAGGGTAATATGCGAGGGGGTCATGTGTTTTTTACAGACGTGATGTGACAAAGTTACTTATGAGCTTGATTTTATTAAGAAGTAACTTAAAGAACACGACATAGTTCGTATTTCGTTGAAGTTTTAGGTTGGAAAGCAGTGGCGTAGCCAGCCGAAAATTTTTGGGGGGGGGGGCAAAAAGTTTGGACTTTTTTGTTTAGCTTTTGTCATTGTATTAACTCCTGTAACGAACACAAAAACAATGCTAGCAAACATTTTCGAGCAGCAACTGAATGAGTGTTAAACGCAATACCCAAAACCATTAGAAGAGCAAAAACTGTCTAAAAGTAGTAAAACTACATTAATGTTTAGCAAACGTAATATTAACTATATCGTTTGTGACGTAACAATGTATGACAATTAAATGTGTTGTATGTCTGTGATCGAATGTTATGGTACTGCTCATAAATGCTAAAAAAAACAAATTATTAAGAATATTTTTTTTATAATTGTTTTTATAAATTTTGGGAGGGAGCATGGCCCCTCAATCCCCCCTGGCTACGCCTATGTTGGAGAGGTGTTACTCTTAATACAAAAGTTATATTACAAAGATGTTTTTGATTCGCGCATAGCAAAAAAAAACGTTGTTTCAAAGGTGCGATGACACGCACGACCTATTTGGGCTAAAACGATTTTACTAAAATAGGCTTATACGTAGCAGAAAGCGCGGAAAAATTTCACATCTACTTAGTTAAAATATACAAAAAAATGCAGTTTGAGGGAGGGGACACGTGCCCACCTGGATCCAACACTGTACTAGAATATAAATAAATTTTGTTTAGTAAACAAATCTAATATGCCTGAGGATTAATGAAAATGCTGGTTTAAAACTGCCCATTTTAATTTAATATTCGTAAAAAAAACTTGAATTTGTTTAAAACTCAAAATGGCTCGTTGAACGCAAACTGTTAGACGTTACCATAAAAGTAAGCATGATTGTAATTTGCAATCCGATTCTTTCACCGCTGTCTGGTGGAAGATAAAAACCAAGCAGCGAGATTGTAGTTAGGAGAAGGGCAGGAAATAACATACTCTAAGAAAATAAATATGTCAGGAACAAACTTTATATATTTTTTGTCAGAACTAAGAGAATTCGTTAAATAGAAACTACGATAAGCAAACTTTATCCGTTTGTCTATCCGTAACAAATTAGCCTACAAAGCCATAATCTTCGTTTTTTTTCATAAAAAATAAAGTAACTCGGGCAACAAGCATTATTTTAGAGCTCAAATTCTGCGACGATAAAATTAAGTTTTTGAATATTATTTTTTAAATTACCTTTTATTTGCAACCCTGGACTATTTACTGTGCAAAAAGACGGATAATTGACTGTTTACAGCAGTGGTTCCCAAACTTTTTTGGCTCGCGGCACACTAAAAACATCTTAAATATTTCGCGGCACACTTTTAACAGAACAACAATAGAGTCATTTTTCAATTACCCTTAAAACACACGACAAACTAAATGTAAATGTCTCAATATGAATAATTTGTAATAGATAGTGTGTATTCAAGTCTAAAATACTTGCGTGTATGCCTATTGGTAATACAAAAAACTTATTTTCCAAAATTACAAAAAGTTTTGCGGCACACTTGACAATCTCTCGAGGCACGCTAGTGTGCCGCGGCACACAATTTGGGAATCACTGGTTTACAGCTTTAGTGTACCTTCAACTTTATTTACATAATACAATTACTTTTAAGTATAGAAATAAAAACTTTTAAATATACGTATTGAAAAAAAATGTTCTTCCGGCAAACATTTTTTGTTAATAAAACATATTTGCCAGAAAAATATTTTTATAATTGATAGAATGCCTATAGCGGCATCAGAATATTCATTTTAAATATACCGGTACTTTGTTAATACATTTGTTCAAAAACCTGCATATAAAGTGACGAATTTCGTCGGAATATGAAAGTGAATTCCAAATTAGACCTGTATGAAAAACATAAAATTAACAGCTATAATTGTAAGTTATCGAAATAAACTGTATATAATTTTGAAATTTTGTATTTCTTATAAAACTTGTACATAATTGGATCAATCAGAATGGCATTAACAATAAAAAGTTTACGAATGTATTGCACTGAATCGCGTTCCAAATCTGGTGACGAACTAAAGTGACGACTCAATTGGTACGTCATATACCGACCTTAACGATTTTGTAAAAAACTCTTACATGTCACAACTATAGAATTATTTTCGGGATATATAAAAGGCCAGTTAAGAGAGTAACGGTAAACACTCCGAAAGTTAAAGAATTTCACTAAAACCCTATTTTTGTGTTTTCAGCACGACACATGTTGGCCATATTTTATTAGAATTGACATACCAATGCAGCTCTGTCATACGTCTTGGAGCAACCTCTTTCACGCTTAACTGTGGGTCCATCAGTAGAATTTCTTTTTCTTTAAACTCTTCCACGGAAATATCGTCATTTCCAAGGACCGTAGCATAACTTTGCGACTTTGTGCAAAGCGAAAACGTTTTAAATAATTAAACCTAAGTATAAAAAACGTTCAACGGACAAAATACAATTAAACACACCAAAAATATAAGCGAAAAAGTGGTTGTCACTGGGCTTACAAATGTTTAACGTTTGTAAAAACACATAAAGAAAATTCCTATCGCTTTTTTGTAGTTTGACGCTTGGGTATTGATGGCCATTTTAACATTGGCGATAAATGTTCTTTTATCGCCTTCTTCGATGAACAAGATGTCCAAAATTGTTTCGTTTTATTAAAAAATACTATTATATTGATTAGAGCGCTCAACAGATTTTAAAACGTTAAATTCGGTTAACTTAGTAAAACAGCGAAAAGGAGCATTTAATCAGGTGGAACAATTATAGTGTTGTTGTCCTCACAATTATCCTTTTGTAATATCTACTTGGTGCATTATATTACAACTTACGATTTTAGCTACTTCGATGTTGTCCAGAACCCATTCGCCGCTTTTCACAAAATAAATAGGGATGTCTTTCATAAGCTCATTACGCGAACGGCGAGATTTAACGTCAAGTCGTGACGTAGGAAACGTCCAGGTTGTAAACGTCATCTTACAAGCCTGTATAAAGCGTAAAGTTGCACTCGTAAGTACTGCTGTACAATGTTCTTTGCTGTGCCTTGGTTATAACAGGCAAGAAATATAGTTTTTGGGGACATGGACAGCCCGCAAAACCTTCCACGGTAATTGCGCGTTGGTATTAGGATTATGGTTTACTAAGTATTTTCAAAAGTGATCCTATAGGCTCTACGAAAGCAAAAACGAGCATGGAGGTAAAAAAAGGGCTTAAGTTGGATGTAAAATGCCTTTGTTGTATGTTGACATACGGTGTGCAAACTATAGTTAATCAGTTCGTGTTAACTAAACGTATGACTACCGTGATACTTGCAATGTTCTCAATATTAATCCTTTTTTATGTCTATAATTAATAAGGGCTCTTTTGTATCTTGACAAGCGACCTAAACGATGTCGACCCAACCTTGGGTCGCGACCCATCATTGTGAAGCAATGGTTTATATTATTTATGAAAAAGTAAAATGACCTTTTTCCTTCATTAATAATGAAACAGTCGATATACCTCTACCTATAGAGTGGCAAAAAAATCGTTTCACGTGGAATAATAAACATAGGTATAAACGACATAAAGCCATTTTTTGTTCTTATATCTTGTTTATATACCGCCTATTTTCTCAAATGCTTTATGTTTATGAATTATTTATTAAGGGCTTATTTGCAAACAAAATTGCAACGGTGGACGTTTGTTCGCTCTGAGGCGATTATGTGAAAATCATCTTTGACTTCAATATTTAATTAGCTATTCGCATCGTTTTTAAATCCTCACACGGTATCACTCTTTCACACGGTTCCTGTTTGCAAAACACAATAAACTAGTGACTTTTTAACATTCTAAGTTGTTTTTTTTCTGCCCAATTCGGCATTTATAACACAAATCGAACAGATTTCGCTTAGCTTTAACAATGCAATTGTGAAACAATTGTTATTTATGTATTCTTTTAATTGTGAAAAGTCCTTCCTGATGTGTCGACTAAATTTTCTGATATGAAAGTTAGATAAAAAGAAAAAGAAAATATTTGGGTAAACTTTAAAACAACTCATAAAAATATAAAAATTGTGGCCAATATAAAAAGGTTTAACATTTGGCTGATTTAAAGAATAACTCTTCTGATTGTCGTTTGCGTCTTATTATTTTCGAATAACAAATCAATAATACCTGATAATCAAAGGGAAAATGTGCGATGTTGACACTGCAAGTCGTCTCATAGGTGGTGGGCTCCAAATATCTCACGGTTCCGTCATATGACACTTCAGCGTACGGCAAGCGTGGACTATAGTCTTTCACACCGATTTCTTCGTAGAGCACAATGTCGGGCACCCAGAACGAGTTGGCTGGCAATCGAACTATACAAAATGAACTCTTCGGGAAGTGGAAAAAGTATGTAGAACAAATAATATAGAACCAAGATCAAAATAATTCCGGGCTGATACGTTACAAATGTTGGTTACAGCAATGTGTTTTATTTTAAAATAAACCTTACTGTTTGTAATGTTTTCGTAATCTTCAGGATTCCAAGTCAAAAATTCGTCCTTCCAGTAAATCCTCGACCGCAATAAACTCTTCAACGTTTGGTCTTTTTCGTCCAGGTTAAGCGCCTGCAAACACGTACTACACGTCAGCCCTTCTGTTTTTGTGGGTAACAGTGCTGAATCCTTACTTACTTGAACATAGGTGAAATCCAACTCCACCAGAACTTGGTCGGTGTGATTAAGTACCGGCCGAATCGCTTTATCATACCCTAAAAATATTTTATATTCCATTGGATTTAAAGAAACATTGTTATAAACCGCAGGCGTATTTAATATACACTGTAAATTAAATTGAAAAAAAAAAGACATCAATTTGATTTTTTAAAGAGTTGACATTGCAACAATAATACAAAAGATACGTAAGGCAAACTTGTAGACCGTCGGTTTAAGGCTTTAAGCCAAGACAGTTTCGTCATCCTAAAATGTAAAACGAGCTGTAACATACTTTTGTAGATGGAATGCTCCTGGAAAGTTGGTGAGCTTATTGTACTCACTCACAACTGTTTCTGATATTGAGCGCAATTGCGTTATTTACACCAACTATCTATGCCAGTGTTTTGGAACGATCATATCCTATCACAGCAGAAACCATTATATCAGATGAAGTAACTTGTATTTCGTAGTCAACACACAAATGGATATTAACTCCCGTGCTAGGAAATCTGTTCACTACTCGTTTGATGACTAATAAAAAAAAAATAATAAAAAAAATGGTAACTAATAAAACCCCATTTGAACAAAACACTAACTTAGAAAAAAATATATAATTAACGTATTTTTTAAATTAAACTACACAAAAACAGCTATTCAAAGGCACGTTTTTTTATATAAACTACGTTAAATAACGTCACTATTGAAGGTTAAATGCTTTTTTCAAGCTCTAAAACATAGATGGGATAAATTCTTTACCCACCATTTTTTATTAACAAATCGTACTTTAGACGAGCCATGGGGTGCTGGTTATAACTATCAGATGAATTTCTTGCATCATAAAGTGATAACGTTCCGCTATCCCCTTGTTGAGTGCCAGCCCGACCACCGGACACCACCTGTCGGTAAAAAAATCATATTGTATTTACATTAAATTTGTATTTTAGTTTACTCTATTATGCCCAAACACTGGTTATGTAAATAATTATAATAACTTTATATGAAACTTTTTTATAAATTGACAAGAAAGTCTATAAAGTGTTACCTGACTAATTCCCACAAGACCAACTTTAGTTGCAGCTTTCCCACCTTTTCCTGATTTAACCTGCCGAACATTCAGCACGACCAGTAGAAAAACGACTGCGGTAATTTTAAATAGCATTATATCCCAACTAAAACAAACCTTCGCTTAGATAAAAAAAATAATGAATAGTTCGAATAATTACGTCCAGTCATCAAAAACATGTTGCAGTCTACATAGTTCGCCACTTGTGCAAAGGAAAACAGTCACTTGTGTAAAGGAAAACAGTCGCCTTACTGAAAGTCAAAACATTGATCAACAAAGCGTCCAATGTAACATTCTGAACACGACAAAATCCCATATCATATTGAAGAGTCGACACGAATTGATTTTCAAACTGATATATCTCTACCGCAAATGATAGCTCGTTTGCTCTTTGGAGCGACGCTATAAACGGACACAAGAAAAACATAAACCTCTCTCTCATTAATATTCACGAAAAACATTTAGTGTTCCGTGATGTTATGTTTATGCAAAGTTAGTGTAAAATGCTTTTCTCAGACGGAGAACCGTTGGACGGTGAATTACATTAGTGATGTGTGGAAATGTGGACATACTGGACATATTGAGTGAGTCAGTTCTTATATATACAAATGATGAATATCGACAGCTCACCTGTATATCACCTATAAATAAACATAATAGGAGCAACGTTTAGGACTCATTATTTATTCATAGTTTTAACTTCAGTGTTTGCCATAAAAGTTTAAGTTTATCTTATAGAGTTATGCAGTGTTGAAATTAAGTTACTTTAAATCACTGTTTTGAATGGAACTTAAGTCCTTTACCTAACAAGACTTCAATTGACTTCTTTGGAGAAATGAAATGACTTGGACTTCGGTCATTTTGTTAAACTGGGTTAAAATTTGATGTTTCCATTAAATATTTGTTTTCAAAATTGGGGTATTTATCTCAATTTTTGCACGTAAAACAGTTTACTTGCTGTATATTGGGTTTTTTTGGTTGCGTTATTTTTTATTTTTGGATAATTAAGTTGACTCGAAAAATTACTTTAAACTAACAAAACTTGGTATTTTTATGTCAATGACTTGACTTAAAAATGAATTGCTCTCATAATTTCTTGGCACAGTGGTCAATTCTCTTTTAATTGGTAAAGAGGAAAATCCATTTTTTAGGACGTAAATAGTAACCCCGTAAAGAAAATTTGCTTAGGAAGAGTTAAAACAAAATAAACTAATAAAACGAAAGAAAAAGCTCGCCCAAGTTTAACAATTGTTTTCGCCACGTTGATACAAACTGTGTTTATAATGTTACCATTTAGTTTGTTTTAAGTTAGTTGCACAAGCTCCGCTTCGGTCAAACAGATTTTTAAGAGGCACGAACGATGGCCATTTCACGACACTCGCACACCTTTTTTTTCCATATTCGATAACCACATTTGCCAACGTTTAAATTCTATGTAACGAATAATTTGCCCGCCACATGAATTGAGAGAAAAAACACAGCAAAAATAGTATTGACTTCAAATATATCCTTGTTTTTTATTTATTTTTAGTTTCGTTTTAGTCTTATTGATTACCGTAACTTACGCGAATTTACACGTGCTCTCTTGTCTATTGTTTAGAAGCAAAGTTTTTTTTTCTGTTTTAGGCAAAAATATTCCAGAAATCTGAACTGTTTTGCCAATTTGAATAGGATTTTAATTTACTTTATTCCTTGGTTTATGTGCATTAGGGCAAAATGGGCCACGTACGTTTCAACATCTAAAAAACAAAAAAAGTTGACACCCAGCACTGCCCACTGGTATAAAATTAACGGCACGTTGACAGGCTTTCACATCGCAAAACGTAAGTTTCCCGCACCAAACTCACAGTTATAAATCTATTGTGAAACAGAGTATATTAGAGTTCTTCTATAAATCGACCTACAATTTCCACAAGACCAGGGGTCGACAACCTACAACCCGCCAATGTAATTCAACCGGCCCGCCTTTTTAACAAACTAGACATGATTCCATTTCAAATAGGCCTACTTTTTGACTATTTTAACCACGTAAGTGCGAAAAATGTTCGCGCTTTGTGCAAATGATCTTTCTACGACCAGTTCGTTTACGTTTTGAGGCTGTCTTTTGACCAAGATCAGCGCTTCTATACCGTTGCGCAGTGGAGCTGCCAAGAACGTCGCGAACAAACGGAAAACGTAGCCTATTCAAACATATTGGGCATATATTTTTTAACATTTTTTATTATTTATTTTCGGCAATGTAATAAAAACTTGGAAGAAATTTAAAAGAAATACCAGTACACCAAAATAAAATCGTGCTCGCTACGCTCGCCAGGTACCGCCGGACATAAAAAGGTTAATAAACACTGAACTAGATTAACTATGAAGATTATCGTGTTTCCTCAAAGTAGTCTTATTACACTTTTCATTAATAGTATGGATGATGACGTGTCAACTCTAATTTTAAACCAAACAAACGCATTTTTGTTCGCGTTTGCGCCAACACTTATAGCTGCCTCCTTAAATGTAATTAAACAAGTTTTTAAGTGCAAAACAAGATTTGAGGCCCAACGAATTAAAAGTTGTTCTAACATTTCAATAACACAATTCGTAGATAGCATTTTGTGCTGCCCCATGGACCTTTCAGAGTTTGGTTTTGGCCCGCGACTAGAAAAAAGTTGCCGGCCCCTGCACTAGACTTTGATATTTTCGCAGCTCTCTCGAAACAGATGGTTTTTAGTACAATTGTTTGTGACGTTACAACGTCGTACATGCGGCTTTAGTAAACTTACACAAGGATAGTACAACATGTATTAGTAGTCAATAAGAGGCCATAGCTTATTGGCTTTGATTTTTTTATTGTTGATTTTTTGCGGGTTTACTTTCTTCGTTTTATTCTAATTATCTTTTTTTTAAAGTATTCCATAAACTTCAACTCTGTCGCGGTTTCCATTTTGCTAGCCACCGGGCAATTAGCACAAATAGTCCTTTTTGAAAAATACAAAAACAAATTGGTAAACGGTAATAGAAATATCACAACACATACATTCGTGAATTTGAAAGTTTATTGTTGTTTTACTAAATATTTTTGAAGTTATGTAAGGAAAAGGGATACCGTAGCAGGTGTAGTTATAAAATTACATTAATCAAAACTCCTTGCAACCTCCTTGCAACCTGTATTGCAATTGCGGGAAGATCCATACATCCGCTTTCTCAATAAGCGTGGCTTCCTCTGCACATGCGAATATTTTACATTTTTGATCACAAAAGTTTGCGTCATTTCGGTATTTTGTACGCTGTTTTAAACGGGGCCTTCACTCACGCCTTGTGTTTGCACTACACAATCAGGCTTTTGTCTCGCCACAGCTATAGTTAGCTTGACATGCCGTAGTTGGTTTTAATATAAAACAGGGCTATAGGCAATTTTTTTTTACAACGGTACACATAGAGACATAAAATTTTGTGGCGGGCCACATAAAAACTTTAATTTTAATTTACCCTGTGACATGAGCACAGATAACACTGATGCACATTTCTCGATATATTCGAATTTATTAAGTTGTTGGGTCTTATATTTACCCATTAGAGAGAGATTAGAAGAAGACCGTTATAGGCTACCGGTACTAAAGTTTTGTTCAGTGCAGACAAAAAGTACAGTAAAGACAAAAAGTCAAAAATATTTTCACTAAAGGGTGAAAAGCAAGTTGTAACATTAATATCTGCAGGGGATGTTGTAGGGTTTTGTGATGTCAGCTGGTCAATGCTTCGCACTTATGTGATTATTTCTGTGTCATTTGCAATGTAGCGTTGTGGCAGATTCATTTGTTATACGCATTCTGCGTCTAACTCACACCCTAGTGTTACATCTTAATTGGCATTTCGTTTCGGCTTCATAAGTCATCGGGATTGGACCTAGAACTAGTTCCTTTCGGGACTCACCAGAGTTACTTACGGGCTGACTAGTGCATCTTAACTTGGCCCACGAACATCTTCATAGCTATCGACTTGTGCTGTTAACAGCTATATGCTAACGTGATCTATAGTTTGAAACTGGTTGTTCGTTCATCAACTAGTAGGCCTACAATTCTAATCACCAGAACATCTGGTGGCTGCTCGTGAATTAGATACGCACTTGAATTTGGAGTCGGAACGAAAGCGTCATTTAGAACGCTCTTCTGTTGAACAAACTATTATAAGTTTAACAATCTAAACTCGTGTTCCACAATGCTCCCTGCGCATCAGTCTTTCCGCAGGAGGCAACTATGTTCAACCGTGTGTAACATTATACCGGCAACCAATGAAGCCCGAATTGTTAGACGACTAACGAGTTTACCAAGTTTGATTGGTTATCGTTTATTATTATATTAGTGGTTTGACTTAAAGATACCTTGCTCCAATAATGACTTGACTTGGGCAATTTATTACTTGGACTGGGACTTGACTTGCTATATTTCGAAAAGACTTGAACTGGAGTTATTTCACAAACGACTTGACTTGGACAGTCATTTTGAAATGACTTGTTTATATTTTTCTTTAGCTTTTACTTACATTCGGTAGTTAAAATTGTAACGGGAACCGGTTACCTTTTCATATTAAAAAAATCGGTTAAATAGAGATGTGGTATGCTACTCTGCCAGAAGGCAATAAATATTCATTTAAAAAAAGGAGATGAAGCCAACCCAAGTTTTCGCTATATTATAACCAAAAATATAAAACGTAGTGCTTATTTTTACTGTTGTGTCTTTTAGACTTTTTAGCGAACATTTTCATGAAAAACTGGGCTAGGACAGGGTTGTAGATGCGTTATAAACGAAGAGATTATAATCTCTTTGGTTATCAAAGTTAAGCAAAAATACCGAAAAAAACTATTTTACAAAAAATAAGCCGCGGGCCGAATTAAATTGCTTGATGGGCCGGATTAGTCCTGCGGGCCGTCTTTAGTCCATGTCTGCTATGAAGTAATAATTGTGGTAAACGGCCCTGTAAATGGCATGAAAATTTAAATTATCATTATAAAAACACTACCACTACCCACTCTGCTGCATGCTCAGTGCTAAGTGTTTTTAAGCTGATTGAATAAGCATATAAATTTGGATTGTTTCATAATAAATTTGACATTCAAAACCATAGGTGACGATTCCTTAAAACAAAGAGGTACACAACGCTTTCGTAAAAATTTTGCTGAATTAGTCGTCCTTTTTTCTTGTGATTTTGACGCATTCTCTCGTTCGTGCATCTTGTTATAGTGAGTGAGTTATAACTGGAAAATCTCAACATTAAAATTATACCTAATTACGTTATTCAATGAAACATATGTACACAGTACACACCCTTTTTTTGTCAAAAAGCAGCTTCAGAAGGGCTAGACTCCAGTTGTTAACACACATTTGTGTGTACATATGTTTCATTGAATAAATGATATGGTACTGTGAATCCCCTTCAATATGAAGTTGCTTGTACTAAAAGATTTAGCAAGCATTGGCATATGGTTGTTTCTTGACTCGCTCCTCTTTGAGCCTGCATAGCTCAGTTGGTAGAGCGACGGTCCCGGCTTGACTGGAGGTTGTGAGTTCAAATCTCACTGCAGGCTAGTTGTTTTTCTAGCCTGCTCTGCTTGCATCATTGATCGACAGATTCGGTGAGTCTGCAATGGCTTTTAGTGTATTTACGTTATTATGATGTTTAAACTTTTTTTTACATTAGCTCCAATCATTTAATTAAGCTCATTTAATGTTGTGTGGTATAGCTTCTGCAATTTTACAAGGCCTCTTGAATTAAAGGTTGCACCATTATTTGTTTTTATTAAAAAAAAGTGCATGCATTTTTATTGGTAGAATAAACTTAATTTCGAAAATAAAGCCATTCAGGCAACGACTTAAGTTGTTTTAAAGTTTTTGCTATGTTGAACAGGGATTATAAAAAATTTCCCGAGATTCGGGTTTGATAATTCGTGGAAAATCCCAGGATTTTCCATTCAAAACATTCCCGGAGAGGAACCCGAATATAAATGCAAATCATACAGATATCAGAGATAAAATGAAAGTTGGTATAAGGCTACTTGGGAGATTAACCAAATATATATATATATAAATATATATATATATCTGATAACTGACAAAAATAGGCGCTGACTGGAATAAAATCCTACCACTTTTTTACAGTATCAATTGAGAAATACTATATACGGATCTGTTCATAAGTTTAATGATGAAAATAACGGCCCAAATAGACGTTAAAAAGTGATAAAGCATGTCGCTTTTAACGTCTATTTGGGTTGTTATTTTCACCATTAAATTGAGAAATAAATATTGGAGTTAATCATACTTGACCAACACAAACGCAAATACTAACTAGCACCCTAATCCAAAGCAATAAAAAACCCCGGACAAAAATGTGTTGTAGGATTTTAGACCAGCGCCCAAAAATGTGTTAAACGCTACACAGCGCAAAAAAAGAATGGGAAAAATTTCCATACACAGCAATAAAACATAGCTTTTTTATTGTTTAGAGCAGGTCGAGCCAGCTTCTGTTTGATTGCGGTCGACTAAAATATTCTCGATCTTCTGGCTTGATAAAAACTCACAAGAACACTTATTAAACATTTTGAGTATAAATTGCATTATGAGTAATAATTGAAAAATAAAGTGGTTCAACTACCTGTTTATTGCATATAAAATTAAACTCCCAAAATAGTCTAGATTACAACTGTACTGTATTTTTTCTTAATATTTTGTTTTTTGCAGAATATGATTTGTTTTACAAACACACAAATATAAAAAGTTACAATTTACTTTTTTTAGCTACCTTCCAGAATTAAAACAACAAATTTAAATAAAATGATCTGTTTTATGTCGGTGCTCTAAAACCTAACATGAATGTATGATAAAAAGATATTAGTATATTGGTTTTATGAATAAGTGTTTAAAAAAAAGGCATAAGGAAAGGTTGACAAAAAAAGGCATAAGGAAGGTTGACAAATGATCACTAGGTAAGACTTTTGAATTATTTCAGTTTGTAGCAATGTTTGAAACTTTGCTTAAGTTGTAAATGTGCGACAAATAATGTGAAAAAGGCCACTTCTTATGTTTGTTATATTTTTTAGAACATCAAGATCTATAACATCTTTAAATATGAGTGGACGAAAAGGAAAGTTGAGCAAGTCTTCACCAAGCCAAAATTCCAAAAAAATGTTTTCAAACAAAAGGTAACTACCATTATTTGCAGTTATCTTGGCAAAATGCTTTTATAGTTTAGTTAAAATGGCTATGAGTAGTTTTTATTTAAATGGTGTTGTAATTGGTGTAATAAACAAAATTATTAGAGAAGACACTAATGTATGTAACAATGTTTAAATGTTTTTTCTATAAGATGTGCACTATTAGTTTTTTTGTTTTAACTGCATTTTATTTAAAAATATGTGTATAAAATTGTGTTCAAACCCTATTTTTAGTTGTAACATTTTTGATGAAAGATATTTGTTTTATTATCGATGTCTATAAAAACTAATAACAAAAACTGTTTTTTAGCAACACATCACAGAACAACATAAATGAAGTGTGGCCGGGTCCAAACCACAGAGTAGTAACATTTTTTTGCAGACTGAATGCGCCAAAATTTAATGTTGACCCTATTGCTAAATTATTTGGAACAGTTGAAAAGCACACTTGTGTTTCAACCAAGAATTTCAACTTGGTGACTATTTAACGTATATATTTGTTGAAATTGTCTGTAAAGTATATTTTTTCCCAAAAAAGATAAAAGTTAGCATTGATACAATCTGTGAAATCTGTCTTAGTAGTATTTGCAATACCAACAATTTTATTAATACCTGTTTGAATTGATTTTGTTATTTTCAACTTTCGCTTAACAAGTTGTTATTAAGTCCAGGAACATAGTATAATAAATCGATTTTGTTAATAGATAAAGGTTGAAATGTCTACCAGTGCTGAAGCGATAGCACTATGGAACAACTACAAGACTGTATCATTGCCTGGAGTATTACACGTCACCCCTGATAGAAATCCAGTATGTATCCTTATGTTTGTTTAGTTATAATATATTATACTAAATAGTGCAATAATATTTAACTTGTAAATACACTAAAATATTTGTAAAGCATAGTATATTTCTGTCAATTATGCAGTGATTGAAATATGGTTTACTATAAAAATAACTTTTGATTTGGCTATGAAAATTTTTTTTTGATATTGCATGTGATTTGTTTAGACACTTCAAAACGAAAAGCATTATGAAGAATTCTGGTCTGAAGCAGATGTTAAAAAGGGTCTTGAAAGTGGAGAACTTGTTTCAGGAAATCTACGAATAAGTTCTAAAAACTTTCGTCTTGCCTTTATAAGTGCTGAGGTTTGGTTTAAATTCCGTTTGTGTAGTAATTACCGGCTGTTCACGTAACACACCACATTGTCTTAGAACACAAATTATGAATGCCCAACTACTGCGAGAGTCACACTTATATACAGACACAGGAATAAGTCATAAATGTCGCACACAACAATCCTATACACAGGGTTGCCATCGAAGTGGACCCCAAAATAAGGACAACCAAAAAATTAGATTAGTATTTAAAAAACGTTTTTGGACATGCATTGTATTTAAACGAGCCATATCATATCACACTCCATACTTTTTGCCAGAAACAATCTGCTCCAGCAATTTATCAAGGTTTTTGGTTGTTTTTCGGTCTCCTCCTGTCAATGTTGCTTGAAAAACGCTATTTTAAAAATCCGACACATAACGGGATCGACTAGGTGAAATGTGGCTATGAAATTTTCCCATTACCAATCACTTCGCAAAAAAATGCTGCCTTTGACACACCCTATTCTGCTGAAGCCTAAACAGCTGCAACCTTGTACTGCTGTTTTCTGCTAAAATGTTTGTCAGCTGCTGTATTCTGGTAGAGCAGCCAAAACAGTTGTACCACTGCCTTATACCTATCTTTCCACTTAAGACTAAAATATTGAGACTTGTTCGCCACGGGACTACCTTTTCATTTATGATGTCATAAAATCTCGGCGCAAAGCATAATTTTAGAATATTATTTAACACTGGGTACCAAAGGAAAATAATCAAAGTTCTGCAGTTGTTGAAAATAAGACAAAATAATGACACACTTTGAAAATAAGAATATTTCTTAGAAATAAGGACATTTAATTTTTCTAAGACCTGGCCCCTTAAAATAAGGACAAATCTTAGAAATAAGGAAGGTATGGCAACCCTGCCCATACAACACCATATCACATATAAATAACTCTACAGTTCATATATCTGGTAATAGCATTATTATTTTTGTGGCCACATGGAAATAATCTTTTAGTTTCCTTTAATTGCATTGTACCAACAAAATAAGTATGTATAGATTAAAATTGTGTTTATGAATAATGTATATACAGAGTGGGCCAAAAGTAGGCTTACAGTTATAAAAAGCCCCCCACCCACCCACAAAAAAAAGAAATCCATTTGTGTCAGGTCAGGTGAGCGTGGTGGTCATTCAATGCTACCTCAGAAATGTTTAATAACGGTAAGCCTACTTTTGGCCCACCCTGTTTAAATAAATTGTATAAAAAAGAACACTGTTCTCAACACACAGTGACATAATTTTTGGATATTTAAACAAGCTGGGTATTTGTTCGGATAAAACCAGCAGTAAATGTTTTTTTAAGGTATGGTGGCAATTGTGTTTGCAAATTTAGACTGCTTTACAGCTTGTGGAGCAGGCACCTAATGCCTGCTTAATACTAAATGTTACAAATTATGTACACAATAACAAACGATTCAGAAGCAAACTAAATGTTATCTTGCAGAATGGCAAAGATGTGGTTATTGTCGATTTACTTGCTCGGAATAGAGCCTTAGTAAACGATGTTGTTGCTGTAAAGGTTAACAACGAATCTCAATGGCTGGTAAGGCTTCTTTATTTGTAAGAGTCATTTAATAAGTATATAAGAATTAACAGGGTGATTTATGTAAAATGGTTTATGTTTCCACCTGTAAGTGTAGCCAACATTAAAGATGGGATAATTTACAAATACTAATTCACCTTTGTTGCAGTTTCTTCCTAAGGTGCTTAACATTAAATAACATTTGTATGAAAAGACATGTTCTCATTAAGAGACCTATTTCATGGTCAGGTGTCGTTTTAACTTACCACACCACATTTTTGCATCAATAAAGTTGCATTTTTCCAGCGTCCAGAAGACAAGGGTGGCAACAGGGAAGGTGTATCAAATAACACTTCTGGTGATCTTGCAGAAGGTTTAAATAAATTGTCTGTGAATGCTTCAAATGGAAATCCAGCAACATCCCCAGGTAATGGTAACTTAAAAAGTAAAGAGTAATGTCCGATACTTGACATTTTATTCCGATATCGATAATTATTGATATTTTGGACAAAAAGTATTGCAATATAATCCATGAACAAACGACTTTATTACTATGCTTAAACAATCTAGGTTATTAGGCCAAAATTTAGTGTTCAGAAGTTCAGTAACCTCCAACATTTAACCTACTATTGTCTGATAAATTACCTTTAAATGTAGTTGGATCACAAATCATGTCCAAATTTCTGTGTTAATTTGGTATCGATCAGCACCAATACAACCCAAGTATCGAACTAGTAACTATACTACCACTTTTGATTGGGTATCTGCTCCAATCCTATATTGTCAAATGTTCCTAAAAGTAAATGGACATAAGAGCCCCTCGCATCCTGATGTACATTTACACACCGAAAAATCCAAACAGCAAACTCTTTCCTAAAAACTGTGTCAGTCATTTATCACATTTCCTAAAATAAGGGATTTTAACTATTGCCTTACCTAGAGATTTTAATGTTGTTTGTAATGACAGGTAAGAACAACTTTTCGAGGACAACAAACTTTAAAGACGTCAGAAAGACGGGACATGTAGTTGCCATCCTTGAACGGAGGCATAATCGTATGGCCAGTGGCAAGCTGACCAAGCAGGTAAGATATCTATGGGTTGTTGTTATGATATAAGCGCAATATATTTGTTATATGTGTGAATTTTGTGATGAGGTATATTTTTAAAGTTATTTCTCGTTTTGTTGTTAATGTAAAAAAAATGATAACAGTTTTATTTTAGTACTTTATATTTTTATAAATTAGGTTGTTTATGTTACATCAGTCAATACAAAAGTATTTACCAGATAATATCAATTCTATAGGCTAACCAGTACCGCTTCGAATCCACCAACTCCACGTTCCCGCGAATTTACATCCCCAAACAACAAGTGGAGGCGAAACTCAACAAGCAGAATTACACCAACGTGATGTTTACCGCGAAAATTACAGATTGGGATAAAACAAGTCTGTTTCCCCAAGGGTAGATTTGGCCAAAGTTTTTCATTTAGTTTTAAATTTTGACTTTAAACGTCCGTAATTTAGTGCCATTTGTGTCAGCATCCGGGTTTCGAGTGTGTTACACGTCGTTGACAATGTTTTCATTATTTGAAAATTTCACTTAATAACATCCACTGGGTTTTGCAATCTAACTCCCAAGTGAGAGTATCGGTACCCGTCCAAACTAGGGTGGTATTGATGTCGATCCGATAGCAAATTACTTAAAAGTAATCATTTGAGCTTGGTATGGTTTGTAATATAACTGAAACTGTTTCCCAACGCCCGCGATTTTTTGCTTGAAAAGCATCACGTTTGTACGTTTCATTTTAATTCAATGTTGCTTATTTCACCATGATAATCATGCAACTTGGTTTTTGAGAGGATTGACGGTACTTGGCCAAAATATGGAGTATCGATTTTGAAATGTATTACGCAATATCGGACATCAGTACTCGTTACGAATTTCTACCTCAATTTAAAAATAAAAAACATTATTTGAAATTTATTTAATTTTTCGCGTCCCTTCAAAAGATTTTTATTCCCACTGCTACCCTAACGCGCCTTTTTTCGTCGCCTTTGACGACGATTTTAACGCAGTGCTTTGGTTTTGTAGGGAACTGTGCGAATGCATTGGAAACATGGGCGAAATCGAGGCCGAGACGCGGGCCATTCTGTTCGATCATGACGTCGATTCTGAGGAATTTAACGAATCGGTAACCGACTGTCTCCCCAAGCAACTGCCCTGGTCCGTACCACAGGTCGGTCGATTTTTATTACGGCGTGTACTTATGTCAGTGCACCGTAAAGTCTAAATTTATCTGTCTGCAAATTTTGCTTTGTCGAAGAAAGGGTCAACTGTATACAGTATATACTAAAATGACCATATGTTTTATAAGTAAAATATAATATATCGGAATGCTTCGATTTTTCAGGCCGAAAGAGAACGCAGACGTGATTTCACAAACGAGTGCATATTTTCCATCGATCCTTCGAGCGCCAGAGACTTGGACGACGCGTTGCACTGCAAAGCTTTAGGAGAGGGTAGCTTGTGTTTTTGCATTGAGTCGGTAATGCTCGTTGTGTGACGAGATATTTTGCATTTTTAATCAAAATAACCCTTCTGGCAATTAATTGTTTTTGTTTTAAAACATTTTGATTCCTACGTACAATGTACGGCGGGAGAGCTATTTTGATTAACATTAAGACTGATAGCAACAGTTTATCTATTTGGTAGCTTTATTGGTAACTTGGCCATTCAAATACCCTCTCGTATTTAGTTGTTAAATTATAACTTCTACCTGGGATAACATCACATCCCGATATAATTTGATTGGGGCACATTTTTTTTACAAACTTGCCAAAAAAAAACAGTAACTTCAATCAGCTTTCATGGGATAAATGTATTTTTGACATATTCCAATGAAAGCCGCTTTTAGCTGTCGACGATTAATTTGTGGACCATAAGCGACCTAAAGATGTGTACTCGGGCATTTAGAGTTTTTTCCAGTAAAAGTGAAAGATATCTTTCAACTTAAATCAAAGCGTGTCAAGTTGTCAACTATACACCAACTTGATTCAAAACTTCGCCTTTCTCTAAAATTTGTTGAAACAAAGATCGCCTATAGTTGTCTCAGTGTGTTTATTTCTCGCGACAACCCCATAACAGTCTTCCCGCACCTTTTCCAGGCAAGTACGAGGTGGGTGTGCACATTGCTGATGTGAGCCACTTCGTGAAGCCCGGCACGGCGGTAGACCAGGTGGCCAACCAGCGCTGCACCTCGGTATACATGGTACAGCGGGTCGTGCCCATGCTACCACGACTGCTGTGCGAGGAGCTGTGCAGTCTGAATCCCGGCCAGGAGCGACTTGCTTTCTCCGTTGTTTGGACTCTTAACGAGCAGGGAAAGGTGAGCAGGAGTCTTGGAGCGGATTGCTGGCTTGATTCGTTTTTATACCGGGAAAGCCAGGTTGATTGTATGGGTGTGACCGAATAGTTTTCTCTGTTCGTGTGCTATTTTAGTTTTCGTTATTGTACTGTTTTATCTTGAGTTTCTTAGATCGCAAAATAAGATGAATCTGAATCTGGACCATCGCTAATGTTTCAAGTAGTGCTAGAAACTGTATTAAGTGTACGTCGCCTGAACGTAGGTTGAACAACATTTTATTAATCGGATCAAAAATTGAATTTTCTTGTGAAGTTTTAACGAAATCAGTCTGCCTATTATATAAACAATTTAAAAGCATGACAGTGCCCCAACCGTTCTTCGGTCGTGTGTTAATTCAACATGGCAATTTTTACTACAATTGTAAAGTGAACTTGCATCTTCCTTTTGATATTTCCTTGGATCGGGTCGCTTTATTTTGTGTAATCTTTATGGCGAACAGACTAGCAAGGTTGAACGAACGTTTTACTTTGTGCCAGGTCTTCTCGCAATGGTTCGGCCGCTCGGTGATCAACTCGTGCGCCAAGCTGAGCTACGACCACGCCCAGTCCTTCATCGAAAAACCCGAGCGCGACTTCGCCGTTCCCGATCAAGCCGCCCAGGAAAAGGAGTTCCCCGACATTAGTGGCGGCTACTCTCTCAACGTCATCAAGGAAAAAGTTCTCACTCTTCACAAGGTTAGCTGGTGACGAGCTTTAGATAGACACGTGCCCGCCGTTATTAGTTTGCAAGACAATTTTTTTGTTAACGAAAGAAATGAAAACACTTCTAATAGAAACAATATATTTTTATCTCTTTAAAACAATGTCATTTTCAGTTGGGAATGTAAAGAAAGCTATTTTATATGAATATAATAAAATCGAAATTTCTCCGTTTTTCAAACGATTCGCCAATATATCTTGTATTGCACAATAAATATTACCAAACATCAGTGTGAAAATTCAGGTTTCCTTGACTTAAATTTTCACACTGGTCGTAAAGAAAACTGGTAAAATGTTTGAATAAAACAACATGTTTATTTTACCAAGGGCCGGTGTATTGTGTTCCTGTGTCACTTTTGCGAAATTTACTACTTCACCCAAATACGATTAAATAAATCATCATTTGAAAGTGAACACACACCCGAATCACTTAACTTTTTACTTCGTTTTATTTATTTCCCGACAATTAGGCGACAATCTTGATTAAAGCATATTTTTTGTCGTGTTACCTTTTACATCGAGTAAAGCAATACTTTTCAGAAACAACACGTTAACAATAATAAACAGTATTAAAAGGAAGAATTTAACTTTAGAACCTATCAGAAGATCGCCAAAAAAAAAAAATTTAACACGATAAAAAAGTATTACATTTAAAGAAATTTACATCGGACAGAATGGAATTCAACTGGGTAGAATCCGTCAGAAAACTACAACTGAGATGGTAACATCGATTTTTTGACCAATAGTAAACTAATCTCACGTAGCAAAAGCTGACCAGTAAAAACTGGACAGTCAAGAAACAATTTATCTATTGGTGTTCATGAAGCAACGCAATAACGAATTCAAACCCGTTTTTTTTTTCAGATCGCTCAGAACCTCCGCGAGCAGCGAAAGCGGGACGGCGCTCTGCGTCTTGATCAGGTTCGACTCGCCTTTACACTTGACTTGGAAAAAGGCCTGCCCATCGGATGCTACCCGTACCAGTACAAGAAAAGCAACGAGTAAGAGTGTGGTAACAGGTCCTGGTGTCTGCGACACCTTCATATATAAGCCTGTTTTATCACCTGTTAAACAATATTTAGTGTTCATTCGTTTTCAGTTTTTGGCTGTGCTTTGTGTTTGTTATGTTGTGATTTTTAAGCCTTCTATTTTACTGCGAATCTAGGAAACTTTATTTAGTTTATCACCTAAAGAATGTAAATTGAAGACTACACAAATTCCGCAAAAAATAACAGCGGGTTTCTTAACGGGTTTTGTGCTGCCTTCACTAAGTAGTATATCTACAATGCACCGCCTGATTCTTAGACATTTTCGTCACGTCTTGAAGTGAAAAAAAAATTTGAAATGTTCATTGCCAACCGATTTCACCTTTTTAGGCTCATCGAAGAATTCATGCTGCTAGCCAACATCGCCGTGGCGCATAGGATTTTTAAAAATCTGCCCTCTCAGGCGTTTTTGCGTTGTCACCCTGAGCCCAAAGAGGTGAGCGTTAGCGCGCAGTGACAACTTTTGCGCGTTGAATTTTTCTTCAGGAAAGTTTTATTTTATTTTGAAGTTTTTATCTTCATTTTTAGGAAATGATGAAAGATGTCGTCTCGCATTGCAACGAGATCGGTCTTCCTATTGATGCAACAAGCTCCGAGACACTGTCGGTTAGTTTGCGTAAGCTTACAACGCTTTCAACTTTGATTTATATACGATACATAGCATGATAATGAATTGCAAAGCCAAAAAGGTCTAGTAGCTCGACATCATCTTCAGTTAATGTGTGTACACAGCTACATTACAGATTCGTACATAGTGTACCGAAAAAAACACATATTATTGCAAAGATAAAAAAGCACATATTGTAAAGCTAGTTCTTGATTATATATACACATACGTATATTTTGTAATTTAGCCCATTGAAGGTAAACCGGCCCAAAAAATTTTGGCCTGCATAAAACCTTTACCGAGACGAAGCGCCCTAATTAGAGTTGTGCGGTTTTATTTCTTGCTTTGCTTGTTCCTGACAAGGCCGGAGAATTTAGATTTAGTCTTTGAAAAGGAAACTCTATTTATATTGTGCTGCGCTGCTTGCAATTACACATTGATGTTTTGTTTTTTGCTGCGCTCATATTCTGTAATGATAACTTTATAAAAAAGGGAAAATGAAAAGCTGTTTAGTTTTGTTTCCTATGTTTTGCTAATCCGTTGGTTAGGGCTAACATCCTCTGTTGTTTGCTGCAGCATTCGTTGGAACAGGCAACCGGCGATGACGAATACTCGACCTGCCGCAAACAAGCCCTTTTCATGCTTGCCATCAAACCACAACAGGTAACGTTTTTTTAACGAATTGTTTTTGTTGAATTAGTCAATTACACAGGTTTCGTTTTGGTATAGATGTCTACTCCTTAGAGGTTTACAGTCAACCTGTTTTGAAATTAGGAATGACTTTTTACCTAAAAATCATGCCAAAGGTTATGTTGCCGGCAAGCTTGTGTTCAAATTTGCTACATACCCGATAAAAAGGTTCTTACAACCGTGGCCCGGATACAAAATTTTGTCTAGAACTTTGTAATTTAATTCAACTAAAAAGAACGAACAGTTCACCATTTATAGGATATTTTCGTTTGGGTAAACATTAAATAATAATTTGTTTTTAATCTCGAATCTTATCGAAGTGCGGAGGGTCGTAACAAACACTTTTAGAAATAACAAGTTTAAACCTGGACTCTGGAGTCGGATTTTCCATCGTTTATCGGTTCCGAACTAGGTACTGCTAAAGACTCCACACACATAAACCGACTCCTTCGGGGTCCGATTCAAATCGGGCTCCGCGATATTTGTTTTACAGGCCCCCATTGTACTACTTTCCGCACAGATTATTTATTAGTTTTCATGTCCTAGGGGAAAAACAATACTCCCAAATGGTTATTCGTTGCTGATCCCGATGTAGTCATCCTAACTGGCATTGTCGTTTTCTGGCTAATCGCTTTTTCGTTTTTCAGCTGGCCCAGTATTTCTGCGCCGGTGTGTACGATGACCAGAGGCGCTATCGTCATTACGCGCTCAACGTCCCACTCTACACTCACTTCACTTCGCCCATCAGGAGATACGCCGACCTCGTGGTTCATCGGCAGCTCGCCGCAGTGTTGGGTAATTTCCATTAAATTTAGAAACACTTATGTGAATATAAGAGATAAGGAATCGCTTGCTGATTCTAAGATGTAAAAGAAAGATTCTTTCGGAAAATGTGCATTTGCTACCAGGCATTGTTTCATTCGTAAAATTGTTCTTCCGGCAAAATGTCGTTAAATTACCAATGTTTCGACCACCTATTTGGGAAGTCTTATTCAGGGCAATATAATTGCAACTATGTGCGAAATATATATATACCAGACAAACAGTAAAATAAAACCAACAAAACAAATAGTTGTAATTATATTGCCCTGAAAAAGAATGTCCGAATAGGTGGTCAAACGTTGGTACTTTAATAATTTTTTGCTGGAATATAAATTTTACAAGTGAACGGTTCTTACTTTCGAATCAGTTGGTTTACACTGTTTTGTAAAAATAGTTATAAAAGCCTAAACTATTTCTTGAAATTTACTAAAACATGTATTTCGCTTAACAAAATCGGCATCCCCTGTTTAAAGATGCGTTGTGCAAGTCACCCGCCGTTCTCTGCAGACATCTGCAAGCGTTAAACTTCGGTAAACATTTTACATTGCCTTGACTTGTTGTTTGTTTTTGTACGTTAGTCACTATTAACATTGGATTTTTTTAGGATAACATGGATTAGTTTGCTTGATTCGCGGCCCGGTTGCTAACTAAGTTTCACAAGCAGAAAATAGAGTGACCAACCGCTTAACTTTGTACGTTTTGTCGAACTTTTCTTGAATTAATTTTTTTTAATACTATGTTTCCATTTCTCTCTCTCATGAAAAAAACTCCTCTTATTTCTTTACAATATAATTCAACAAAAAACATTTTTTAAACACTCAGATTTTTTCAGGTGACGATTCCGACTTTAAGATGATGAACACGCAAGTCGACTCCCTCAACTCGCAAGCGCAGTTGTGCAATCACAGGAAGACAAACTCGAAGAGCGCGCAAGAAGCCAGCGGCGACCTCTTCTTTAATGTTCTCGTTAATGTGAGCAATTTTCTTGTTTTGTTTATTAGTTTATCCTTGCTACTATAGTTTTAGTTTTCGCATGCGCCCTGCTTTCGAGAGAAATTAAGGGGTCTTTCTGAACCAACTGATTAATTTAAATTACTAATAGGTCAGAAACTTTAGTTTGCATATAACTAGTAACTTCATTGGCTATAATGACGTAAAATGCCAAACAAGACTTGCACATTCCTACTCTTAATCGCCAGTAATATTTTTGTATGTTTTTTTTTCATTAACCTGAAATGTTGAGCAATGCTTTCACATTCACAAAACAAATTTACATTTGACAAAATGTGAAAACCTGACTTAGCAAATGTGAAACCTGACTTTTGATTAACAACACAGTTGAATCAGTTATGCATAAATGCATATTCGAATCTATACTTAAACTAATCGTTGATATTAATTACCACTAAATCGGAATTTATGATTTATTGAAAACCTTAATTGTATTTATAATTTAGCTTGCCACTCCATACACAGAAAACGTGATTAACAAGTTAAACCATGATTTTTCTAAAATAGTTTTGTATTACCAATTTATGGCTACGCAGAAATCGCAAAATTATTGGTTGAAATGCTTGGCGTTAAACCAGATTTTTAACCATTGCAATATTTTTGGGATCGCGGATCAGTTATCGATCGGCAAATGCTGACCAAGTATAGTGTTTGTTTGTAAAGTTTCAAATAAAGCAAAAGGTTTTTGTTTAGAACTTCGGACCACTTGAATGTCGTGGTATGGTGATGTACGTCAACGATCTGAGCCTTGACGTTCTTTCAGTCGAATATGGCGTCGTGAAACGGGTTTATTTTGACGTGAGTTTAATTCCTATGGTATTCAATTTCCTTAAGTGACTTTGCTATGCATCGCTGTGTATATTGTTTAGATTTTGCTTTAAATAAGTACTTCGTTCATTTAAAAAAAAATTCAATAATTTTTTTTATTTAAAATCTGAATGAAAATGTTCACTTTGTTTAATATAACTAGTTAAGGCTAAAAACAAGTAATTGAGTTTGAAACGTCGGTTCGCTATGTGGCACGAGTTTGGTGCTAAACACTTGTTAACTTAATAACCCTGTCATTATTTCACAGAAACTTCCAATACTTGCTTACAAGCTGGCCGAGCAAAAGGTTACCGGAAAAAATCTTCAAGTTAATGTACGCATTTTTCGTACAATTTAGTGTTGTTAACTTGTATTTCAATTAATTTGTTTTGTTTTTAAATATTTTCTTGGTTCGCGTGACCTTTAGGTGATTTGTTGTCGATATTCTTTATTGAAAGTAATATATATTTATTTATGTAGGTTGTGAAGTTAAAATGGCCGACTGAAGACAACAAGCGGCCTCTTCTTCCAGAAATGTAAATATTTGAAATCTTATTTTCATTAAAATGAAAGCTTCATAAGCATAAGTGTACACTGTATAACAACTGTGATCTTACCCTTCTGATGTCGTTGATTAACAATAACGGCTTTCATATTGCAAAATATGTCTTCAACGGACTAACCCAATTAGTCGATTAATTAAGAATATTCATGCAAGCCAGGCTATACCGGTATGGCCGGAGGTCGTGAGTTTGAAACTCGCCATAGGCTGTTTTTTAGCCTGGCTTGCATCAATGTTCTTAATTAATCGACTGATTAGGTTAGTTAGTCTGTTGAAGACCTACTGTGTACTAATTTCCACTAGCTATAATAAGACAACTGTTCAGTCTTCACATTTGTTTCATAGCACAAAGGACAAAGGCACGAGACCCTCATACGACAGCTGTAGCGGAATCGAACAAGTTATCCAAGTGTTCGACATCCTTCCAATGGTCCTGGAGAAAAGTGACCCAGAAAGCGTTCGTTCAGTGACGGTAAGTAGAGAGCAAACCACATTTAGGTCCAACAAACTGGATTGTGCAACCCTTTTAGCTATACGTGCCAAATTTGTGTATGCGATTAGACCAAAAACCTACGCGAAAGTTTTTCGGGCGGTACACAAGTAGCCTCATTTTTTCACAAAAACTTGAATTCACAACTTTGCGTTTTGTTTATCTGATTTTGTTTACAAAGAAAAAAGAATTCCCGAAGAGTAGCGCAGTTGCTTTGAAAAGTCGTACAACACTGTGGCACAGTGGGCGTTAATTATGTCAAACGATTGCTGTTGATAGATATCATCTACTGATTTATAGTTTAAACTACAAATAGCGTTGAATAATGCTATCTATTTTTAGTAGGCCAACATCATTCTTTTGAATAAATTACGATTCGATCAAGTTAGTTGTTTTTCAAGAAGTGGTACGCGTGACACTACAGAGCGTCTAAGTGGTACGAGATTGTAAAAAGGTTGGGAAACCCTGGATTAGACGAAGTGCCAAGTCGACCAGATTTGATTTTTCTTAAGTTATAGCGTCCTGAAGTTTCCAAATGTTAATTAGGGTTAGCAGTACTCTATAAAGGTATTACTGAAAAGTTTCTCACCAACGTACGTTTAAACAAATCCTTTTTTTCCGCCATTGTACAGTTGTAGCTAGGCTTTATACTGAAGCAATCAAACAGTGAGAGGCAATATATCAAACAGAATTTGTGCTATTATTACCAGTAGATTTGCAGATGTTTATTTCAGTATAGATGAAAATTACTCGTCAGCTTTGACACACAGTCTTCTTTATTACTCTTCGAATTGATTTGGTATGAAAACGTATTCGAAAAAGGCCTTATGTTTTTTTTTAATTTTCCTGACGGGGGTTCTTAAACTGGGGGCGTGAAGGGTCTGCAAGGGGGTTCAAAAAGCTCTCCAAAAAAAAACTTCCTTTTCATGTTTTTTGTATTGCTAACGCGAATATATCTTTTTAACTACTTTTTAGTAGTGATTGTTACACAGTATTTTATTCCAATCACTTACTATACATACTGTACAAGAGCGTACAGTGTTTTAGGTGGAATTGCACCAGTTCTTTTCTTCAAATTAAATTTACCATAAAAATAAAAGCGAATATTAGGGGGCCGCGGGATATTACTATTATTCCAGTTTTACCACGTAGTTGTGGTCCACGGGATAGCCGTACTCCGTCGTACAGTAAATTCGTTCTATACTTTATTTTAAAATGGTGTTGTTAAAGTTTTTATTTAGGCTCATTTTTGTATTAAAGGGACACCTAGGCGTTGGTCCCCAAAATTGTACCTATAGCCAAGTTGAACAGTGTAAATCATAACAAATTTCGCACCTTGCGTGAACTCATTTTAGTTTTAAATAAATCTATTCACTTCAGCCTAAAAGCGCAATACTTACGCTACAAAGTCCAATTTCTGTTAAATTAAACTAAAAATGCCGTTATTTTGAACAATAGTCGAATGTCTTATATCATGTGCTTCGCGTTACGTATCCTTTTAATTAGCGTTTTGCCGATTCAGCAAGCAATACACGTTAGTTTAGGAATGCTTAAAACGTCGCATTTCTCACAGTGTACTTGACAATAAATCAGACCTATTTCTTTACTTTCCAGACCTCCGTAAAATCGCCACTGGTTGCCCCGACAATCTCCCTTGCGACAGCTTCTTCGCAGTAATCAGATCTGACATCTCGTTTTCACTATTTATATGTAAACCTGGTGGTTTTACTTATATGTTGTTTGTACGTTTTGTCTCTGTGTCGAACTAAGCTTCGTGTGCAAGGCCTGGCTATCGTAACGATAGCGTGGCGACTCTTATCGTTTTTAGCAATGCGTTTGTTATTTACGTTTTGGTTATTTTATAACCGTCTTAACGCAAATGGAATAAAATCGACGCTTAAATATTTGGTTTGCTTATAGAGTAGAAACTTAAAATAAAGTTGTTCTGTTTGGTATTGGTGCACAATATCCTGTACGAAAAAGGAAAAATATATTTTTAATATTGAGTGGAATTAACAAAAAATATCCATTTAATGAGCAAAGCTGTCATATCAAGCTTGAAAGCTTATGGAATTCAGGCTTACAAGTTCCCAAATAGGACCAAAGTGTTTCTGATTTTGAACAAAATATTCCGCAGACTATTGTTAGGGTTATTTCGAAGGTCACTCTGGCTCACGTCACATTTCAGGGTCTATTTGACCAATTAAAGGGTTGGTTATGGTATAATACAGGGGTGTGGAACTTTTTACACTGCCGGGCCAAATATGTGTATTCGGATTAGACCACGGGCCACTTGCACATACCTCGTCGATCACCTGTTAGTGACTAACACAAAAAAAAAACGTTTTGCTTTTAAAGAATCAAAATCACTTTAATGAGAGCATTGAAGCTGGCCTGCTTTCCCAACCACCCTATCCAGGTTCACGTTAATTTAAGTGCTGGCAACCCGAAGTCTCCACACAATCTGTTCTGAGCGATGTGGGGATTTCATGCACCCCAGTTTAGAAAAAAATGTTCACACACGCACGATGAACCGAATAACGCAATCTTTGAAGTAACAAGTTTTCTGAGCTGTGGAAATTTATTAAGATCGAGATGATTGCGGTGAAAAAATACTTTTTAGATGCGCAGAGAGATTTTTTTCTTTTTTTTACAACTCACATGAACATTGAAATTGGTTGAAAAACAATTACAATTCAATTTTTCAAATGAGCGCCCTGTAGAGTGTAGACTTAACCTTTTACCACATAACTTAATAGTAAGTCATTTCAAACCAACTTGTTTATAACGACACCAAAGCAAATCGCTTTGAAGGATCTTATAGTTTCCTAGCGGTCTTAGTGATGTATAAGAATATCAAATACTCATGGTTACATTTGTGTCGGTTTCAAACATCAATGACCAAGCAGTTTAACTAATTAAGATTTATTGACACGATTGCATGGCAAACGTCAAACTTTTATCACCAATGTTGCAAACATTTCTCACACATAACAGTAATCAAAAAAGAACAACAACAACAGCAAGTAAGCTTTCCGTCCAGTATATTTTATTTTTATTACTTTTAAACTTAATAAATATTGTTAAAAAATCTATTTTTTTTACGTAATTAAGATGACAACACTTAGGCTATGACTTGATACCAGGTTTCTACTGGACATAAACACTCGCGGTAGAAAATATTGTAAACACCTCGATTCAAGGTCAAGCAGTGGACGGCGCAAACTACTACACGCCATTTGGTGGACGGCAGGTTGTATGCAAATTGCACTAAGGGTATTTTACGATTGGACGACAACTTCGATTAATTGGCAGCAGGTTGAATAATAATAATAGACACTAATAGCAGTTCTTATTCTATACGACGAGGAAATTTCAAATTTTGACACCGTCGTTAATATGATTGCGCGCTTACTAATATCATAGCAGGTTGATTGACGTACCAAAATCAAAGCATAGTGGTGAATATGATTTAGATAAACGCTACTTTATGGCTCAATATCGCAAGTTAAAATTTCAGTTTACAAGTAGCAGCCTTTCTGCATATGTGGCTGTTTCCGAACAAATTCGATGGTATTTGATCACGATAACAAAACAAAAAACAGATTCTTTTAACATGGGTGTATGATATATTACGCTTGATTTTTGAGGCAGCGCATGCCCAATGAACCTAGAATCAAGTTAGCAAGAAGAACCATTTAAACATTTAGGAGGGGTCAACCAAGATGTTGGCGGTTAGATCAGAGTTTTGTAGTTTGAATTTAAGGTAGAATGGCCTTCTACTTTTTCTTTCACAAAGAATAAAACGTGGGCAAGCTCACAAGCACATTATCGTTTACACAGTATGAGCACACCACAACGAATCAAGAACACTATAATAGTACGGCATAAAAAAAATAAAAGGCTACATGTTGTTCAAGTTTAAATGATTGAAAGCAAAAGTTGGAAGACATTTGATTTTATGGAGATATCGTCTACTGGTAAGATTTGATATAAATAAGGTTGACTGTGGATAAAAATACAGCGATCTACTGACAAAAAAACTTGTATTGTAAAGTCATTACATCTTACAAACACATCTTGCACCCTGAATAATAAGTTATATAGAGAAGAAAATACCATATATTACAAAGCCGGAATCTTTATTCAATTCATCCGACTTTTTGAAACTACAGGGCAGGCATTTTTGCAAACGACAAATAAAGTATGAACAAAAAGCAGCAAAACAAAAAAAATTAAATTTTCATCGAACCAGGCGCTGGATGTAGGCGGCCACGTCGGGCACTTTGGAAGCCTGCAAAGCGGCGATCAGCTGTTCGATATTGGCCTGCTGGCCATTGCACGTCAGCCACATTCGCAACATGAACGATCGCTGGCGAGCCGGCTCCTTGGGGTAGCGCCGCTCCACGTAGCTGATTATCCTTTGCGCGTTGCGCCACTCGTTCCGCACCGGTGACTTGCCGGCGGATGTCGACGACGCCGATGACGTCGATGATGAGTCGTCGCTGTCAGTGAGGTCCTTAGCGGGTGGAGCTGGAGATGCTTGAGGTGCCCGGGTCTTAATGTCGGGCAGGGCGAGATTTGAGACCACTTGCTCTGGCCACTGCAGGTGCTGGCAGAGTGTGGTCCAGTGCACGCCGTTGTCTTCAAGTCCACCCTCGATGTACGCGAATGCCTCACGCAAGTCTGTGAGGAAATTCGGGTATATGTTTATATTCCTATGGGCTATTGGTATATATTTTTGCATGAGTATTTTACCAATGAAACCTTAAAACACAAGTTTACAGATTTGAATATCATTATGGGACAGAAAAAATTGCAAGTAAACTGTATTATATAACTTAAAACTACGTACTGTCTAGCCGAGATTTGAGGACGAATGTCTTCTCTCTGACGGCGGGTAGCGGGATTCGTAGTTGCACAGATTGCAGTCGATTTCGTAGGATTTCGGGATCGGATTTCTCCAGGTAACGTTTGTTCCAGGCAGCTCTGCTGTTGTAGAACCTTTCCATTTTCTCTTGTAAGGACGCGGCGTATTCTTCGCTTATCCTCACTTTTTCTTGCATAGCATCAAGATCCGCTCGTTGGGATCGAACCCGGGACTCCATGAACTCGTAGCTACGAAAAAAAATACTTATATATACAATTTTCTAAAATTTTATTTACAATGATTTGTTCAAACATCAATGACCAAGCAGTTTAACTAATTAAGATTTATTGACACGATTGCATGGCAAACGTCAAACTTTTATCACCAATGTTGCAAACATTTCTCACACATAACAGTAATCAAAAAAGAACAACAACAACAGCAAGTAAGCTTTCCGTCCAGTATATTTTATTTTTATTACTTTTAAACTTAATAAATATTGTTAAAAAATCTATTTTTTTTACGTAATTAAGATGACAACACTTAGGCTATGACTTGATACCAGGTTTCTACTGGACATAAACACTCGCGGTAGAAAATATTGTAAACACCTCGATTCAAGGTCAAGCAGTGGACGGCGCAAACTACTACACGCCATTTGGTGGACGGCAGGTTGTATGCAAATTGCACTAAGGGTATTTTACGATTGGACGACAACTTCGATTAATTGGCAGCAGGTTGAATAATAATAATAGACACTAATAGCAGTTCTTATTCTATACGACGAGGAAATTTCAAATTTTGACACCGTCGTTAATATGATTGCGCGCTTACTAATATCATAGCAGGTTGATTGACGTACCAAAATCAAAGCATAGTGGTGAATATGATTTAGATAAACGCTACTTTATGGCTCAATATCGCAAGTTAAAATTTCAGTTTACAAGTAGCAGCCTTTCTGCATATGTGGCTGTTTCCGAACAAATTCGATGGTATTTGATCACGATAACAAAACAAAAAACAGATTCTTTTAACATGGGTGTATGATATATTACGCTTGATTTTTGAGGCAGCGCATGCCCAATGAACCTAGAATCAAGTTAGCAAGAAGAACCATTTAAACATTTAGGAGGGGTCAACCAAGATGTTGGCGGTTAGATCAGAGTTTTGTAGTTTGAATTTAAGGTAGAATGGCCTTCTACTTTTTCTTTCACAAAGAATAAAACGTGGGCAAGCTCACAAGCACATTATCGTTTACACAGTATGAGCACACCACAACGAATCAAGAACACTATAATAGTACGGCATAAAAAAAATAAAAGGCTACATGTTGTTCAAGTTTAAATGATTGAAAGCAAAAGTTGGAAGACATTTGATTTTATGGAGATATCGTCTACTGGTAAGATTTGATATAAATAAGGTTGACTGTGGATAAAAATACAGCGATCTACTGACAAAAAAACTTGTATTGTAAAGTCATTACATCTTACAAACACATCTTGCACCCTGAATAATAAGTTATATAGAGAAGAAAATACCATATATTACAAAGCCGGAATCTTTATTCAATTCATCCGACTTTTTGAAACTACAGGGCAGGCATTTTTGCAAACGACAAATAAAGTATGAACAAAAAGCAGCAAAACAAAAAAAATTAAATTTTCATCGAACCAGGCGCTGGATGTAGGCGGCCACGTCGGGCACTTTGGAAGCCTGCAAAGCGGCGATCAGCTGTTCGATATTGGCCTGCTGGCCATTGCACGTCAGCCACATTCGCAACATGAACGATCGCTGGCGAGCCGGCTCCTTGGGGTAGCGCCGCTCCACGTAGCTGATTATCCTTTGCGCGTTGCGCCACTCGTTCCGCACCGGTGACTTGCCGGCGGATGTCGACGACGCCGATGACGTCGATGATGAGTCGTCGCTGTCAGTGAGGTCCTTAGCGGGTGGAGCTGGAGATGCTTGAGGTGCCCGGGTCTTAATGTCGGGCAGGGCGAGATTTGAGACCACTTGCTCTGGCCACTGCAGGTGCTGGCAGAGTGTGGTCCAGTGCACGCCGTTGTCTTCAAGTCCACCCTCGATGTACGCGAATGCCTCACGCAAGTCTGTGAGGAAATTCGGGTATATGTTTATATTCCTATGGGCTATTGGTATATATTTTTGCATGAGTATTTTACCAATGAAACCTTAAAACACAAGTTTACAGATTTGAATATCATTATGGGACAGAAAAAATTGCAAGTAAACTGTATTATATAACTTAAAACTACGTACTGTCTAGCCGAGATTTGAGGACGAATGTCTTCTCTCTGACGGCGGGTAGCGGGATTCGTAGTTGCACAGATTGCAGTCGATTTCGTAGGATTTCGGGATCGGATTTCTCCAGGTAACGTTTGTTCCAGGCAGCTCTGCTGTTGTAGAACCTTTCCATTTTCTCTTGTAAGGACGCGGCGTATTCTTCGCTTATCCTCACTTTTTCTTGCATAGCATCAAGATCCGCTCGTTGGGATCGAACCCGGGACTCCATGAACTCGTAGCTACGAAAAAAAATACTTATATATACAATTTTCTAAAATTTTATTTACAATGATTTGTTCAATCTGTATTGTGTCGGCATAAAACGTTGTGGTGAAGAAAGAAAGTAGTTTTAGAGATATGTTAATTGCCTGTTGTTGGTCTAAAATACACAAATCAAGTACTGTCAAATTTGCTTACTTTCTGTCGCGTTGTTCGATTTTGGTCCCAAGCATTATTATTCGTTTGCGTAACGCTCGATGACGCGCCCTCAAGTGGTCTACATTTTCCGACGTTCTGCGCAAAGTAATCTCCAGCGTTTTTCGTTGGTCCTGGGATCGCTCCAAATCCTAAAACACCAAGTAACGAGTTAAACCGACGGACTTTAAGAGCAGGATGACAGTTAATAAGAGTACTCAATTAACTACTGTAAGAAGTTAAACAGAGTGAGTAAAATTACACTTATTTAAACTGCTCTCACTTCTCGCATTATGTCGATGTCGTGCTCCAATGTTTCCAGACGAGTGGAGTTGGTGTGAACTTCTGAGATCATGTGTTCCAATTCGCTGAGAAGTTGCCGGTGTTGCTGTCTCGCCTGTTTAAAAATATAAAATCGCTAAAAGGCCAGTACATGAAGCTACCTAAGTTTACCGCCAATATGGTATAATCACTGTTGATTTCTAACTTTCCTCACTTTTGGAGCCAGTATTTACATAAATTGTATAACAGAGCACAACAATACCTCTTGCCAAAGCCTCTCGGTTTTGATATATCTTCTGTGAGCTCTGTGAAGTCCAGATTTTGCCTGTCTCGTGTCGAGGACGTCGCGTTTTAACCAGAAGTTCGACTTGTCCGTTACGTCATTGAATTTAGTCAAAACGTCCGGTAGAAGGCGCAAGATAGCAAATCTATCACAATCGACCAAATCCGCGACCTGAGATTGTTAACAAGGACTGATGAGCAAAACTAAATAGCATATTTGGTTAAGTTTTGGCAAAAAACCTTTATTATAGAAAAAATTGTCATTATAACTTATAAATAAAATAAAAACACTCAAAAGCAACTTTTCAGAAACTATCGACGTGCGGGGTTGTTTTCCGTATTATAGTCTCCAGGGATATTATTTGCGGTAATATTTTTGAAAATAATAAATCGACTGTATAAAAAATATTTTAAAATTTTAAATGACACAATACTTTTCCTTTAAATCTTTAAAGGCGGTTATTTATTAAAGAAAAGTTAAATACCTCTGAAAGTTGAAATACTGTTTGCACATCACTTGTTTTAGTTGCCAAATCATGTTCTGCCGCCTTACCTTCTTGGACACGCCGTGGTTTGAAAAGATCGCGACGTCAATACTGTCTTGAGGAGGCCACAGAAGCTGGCGGATCTGGTTTAGGGTTTGGACAATGGCGAACTCGATCTGGTGCAGATCGCAGACCGGGTTTTTGTCAAGGTCTTCCGCCGTGTTCTCCTTGGCCCTATCTTTGTTAGCCCGCTGTTGTTGACCTTTAGACATGCTGTAACGTAGAGAAATGTAAGTAAGCCTGATTTTGGTCCGACTCAGTCGGGGAAGGCGTGACAACCATTACACACTATAACGGTTGTGCTCATGTAGAGAAACTTTCGGGCGATTTCGACTTAGTGAGGTTGAGTATGTTAAGGACTAATACTGTAGGTCAGTTGATGGTATGGGCGTGTTTGAGTTGGATACTTAATTTTAGCTTTTAGTATAAAAAAAATTTTAGCAGTTAGTATAAATACGAATTCATTTTTCAAAGAGACTAGTCACAAAAATCGTTGACGCTGTTGTTAAAAAGATTAACATACTCGATCGTTTCATCACGATTAGAAAACAAACACAACTATAGAAAATGCTGACTGACCTTGTCCGCTGCTGCTTGCAGAAGGTTTGTAAGGGCACTAGCACACGCTGAGAGAAGGTGGACAGCGTGTTTTGCAAAGTGCGCACGTGTCGATCCACGTCATCGACGAAGCGACGTAACCGGTCGTGACGTTCGCTCACAGCCACGTCATCACCATCGGCGAATGCGGGTTGCGACGGTGGCGAAGTCCTACGGCGCAGCGGCGACGCTAACCTGGCGCTGCCGCGGGAGGCAGAAGGCGACAACGAAACGTTGGTGATCGGTGGGTAGCGGACGGCAAGGGGAAGGGGCGAACGCTGCTTCTGAATATGCACTTGCTGCTGAAAGACTGACGGCAGTGTGCAGACGCCGGCGTTCCTGACGTTGCGCTGGGCGTCTTCGGCTTCCTGGCCAAGTCGCGAGATGGACTCGCTGCGCGTGCACCCGGTGATGGCGGCGCGGACCACGGACTCGTGCAGTGTGAGCATGAGGCGCAGTGCGTTGAGGCTCGGCGCCGCGTGTTTCCGCACGGTGTCGCTGATGGGTTCGCAAGTGTGCGCGGCCAACTCGGCCAGTTGCTTGACGTCGCATGCCGAATCGGCAATCTGCGAAGAAAAAGTTTTGTTGCACCATCGAAACTTAGGAGGCTCGGATATCGTTCCGTTTATCGTATTTCCATTAGATTAAAAAACTGGCTGCAATTTAACTTTAATTTGACCGTGGCTTTGTTTTCCGTTGTCCGTGGTTTTTTTGCAAAACTGCATAAATTTCGCCGACTTTTTAGGAGGAAAAGAGTCATCACAACACAGAACGCAAATAACAACGATTAAGGTTTTAGGCAATTATTTTGGAATTTTGCTACGGTACCAGAAACCGCGAAGAACCTTTTCCAGGAGGTGATTGGTCGAATGCAAAGCACATCTACTTCGGCTGTGCCTTTGGTTCGTGCGGCTCGCCATGCTGTGTTAAGGCATTGATTTAGGGCTATGAATTATTTAATGCGTTCGATTTTGTTTTTTCAACAAATAAACTTGGTTGGGCATGACGTAGAAGGAGGGATTAAATTTTCTAAGAAAATCCTTCTTACCTTTGTTTAAGAACTTTACCCAATAATGTTGAAAACGTTTGTGGTTTAATTGAATTGAATGGCGCAAACTTTATTGAGCAGTAGATCGTTAAACTTTAGGAAAGAGATGAATAACGTCAAATATCTTCAAAAACGTACATGGGCAGTTTATGAAATACTGCGTTTCTTTTTAATCTATTTCGTGGAGGGATATTTTAGGAGGTACAATATCGTAACAAACATTTTGTAAACTTTTTTGCAACAATTTGAAATGTTTAACCGGACCTAATCAAGGGTTAATAGTCGTTTTAACATTTTAGTTACCAATTCTGTAAATATAAGTCGCAGATAAGGATATTTGTTTACTAAATAATAGATAGATCTATGGCTGCAAAGTTAAACTGTCGGCCCTGAACAGGCATGTTAAGAAAATGTCGACAAAGCTATAGGTAACCGCTAAGGGGTCTCCTTCACGTGAAGGGAACCTATTTATTATTCAAAACAAGATTCAGGTTATCCCGGCGTTTCTACATTAATGCTATCCACGCCCTCAAAGGAGACTAACCCTGAAAGTTAAATACTAGGCTTTGGGACTAAATCGTGCACATCGCGGCCAACAAGACGAATGAAAAGGCGAGCAGGTGGCCGGGGGGGTGCTTCGCAACGCAACACAGCGCAGTTGCCTTTGACTTCGACGGCTCAACATGCGCTGCATTAATGGCAAGACCATTGCGGCGACTCCCCTTCCGCTTTCCACGCCCTTATGACCGCGACACGTCAACTTCTAATTTTAGGCGCCATGGGGAGGCATTTGAGCGGAGCGTGTCGCAATGGAGTCGCCGCGGCAGCAGTCGTCTTGTACAACGATTTGTAGCAATGCCGCTAAGCGATACCTTTGTGGAGTTCGGCGACGCTGAATAGTAACATAACAGGTGCGCCCGATCGCGACAGCTGCGCCGTTTTACCCGGGGGAGTGTTTTTTGTTGTTAGGCCAATTTAGCGCGACACATGCATTTGTTCTCACCACTTCGAGCAAATAACCCACCAGAGTCCGACCTACTGTGGATTAGAGGGCAGTTATTTTTACCATCGTACAACGCGCGTAACGTGTTTTCTCACTTCTCAGTATTTGCTTTGCTAATTTGAACTTTGCTCGTTGTAGCTTCTGTATTTGGATCTCGCGGGTTTGTTTAAAACTTAACAGTCGCACGAAGGCATTCCGCATGCAAAATAAGGGGCTGTGCGCTCTCCCGCGATCAGCACGTTTACCACCAGCGCTACTGTTGAATTAAGCAAGAGCCGTCGATGATAAGGCGCCAATCAAACACGCTAAGATAAACAGTGGATTGAGTGACAAACAATGTGCAAGTACCTTTGGCGATACGGCAACATTGTCACTGTGGGAAAAGCACATAATGGTCGACGTTTAATTAACAACACATCATCATTAACGCCACTTTCCTTATCGAACGCAAGTTTGGTTATTCCGCGTGCAATTCAGTTAATTTATATGCAATCACTTGTTGCCTATTGCCAAACATCATAAGGGGAAATGTATATTAAATTTTACATTGGTTAAAATGTCTGCGACACCTTCTGGGCAGACCAGCTGCTATACGTTGTTTAATAACACAAATTAAACATGACAGATTTACCGCGTGGATTTGCATAACGATGTTCTTAAAACCTTATTTCCATTTCTACGATTTCTTTACTTATTTAAACCCGAGACACAGCTGAATTTGAGTATATATTATTTATGTTAACATATCATTTTCCAGATATCTTCCGTATATTTATCTGCTTACCTCTTTGTGTTGCGACTTGATGTTGGAAAGTGCCGACTCCACGGACTTGTGAATTGCGTCCAGCGTTATTTCGCCGCGAGTTAAATCCATGATCCGCACTTTTTGTTTTCCGTGGCCTTTGGCCGCTTCATGTGACCAATTTTTTGCTTCGCGTTTTATCGGCCAGGTCTTGCTTTTAGCGCACATTCAACTATTGCACTGTCGTATCTACGTCGCTTTTATTTGGTCTATCTCTGCAACGATATAGTGATAAAATAGTAAAACATTTGACAACGACGGCAGAAATCTTTGCAACATTTTTAGGTTATGCCAATAAAATACCTTTCAATACAAATTCGGCCTAGTTTATTCTCACTGTTTGAAGTACAGCATAATAATATTACAGCGTTGCTTTTGGTGATAACTTTAAAATAATTCCTTTAATGCTGTGTAATGTAGCGACATATCCCTTTTCTATATACCTAGCTTTACTGACAACCCACATAGAAAATGAACAGTTTAAATTTTCTCTAAAAACTTAATCAGTAACAATCAACCATGGAGAACGAACAATATTCCGTTCTGACAACAAAACATAGCTCACAACCAAAATTGTCGTACAAAGGATAACATCTATTGCGGAAACATACTCTAAAGACTCGTTACAAACACGTCGCCCCCAAATGCTCAACTCAATCCCGTAGACTTTTAAAACAAAAGGAGGGTCGTGCGAATGCGTTTTCCACTCAGCGACGACGACGGGACGACTTCTAAAGAAAAAAGGATCCCCGCCAGAATCGCCCCGCTTTGTCATTAAAGGGAAATAGAAGTCGCCTCGTGTTCTGACACACGACACGAAAGTCAGTGGTGCCTTCATCCTCGGGGGCCGCAGCGGCATCGTAACTAAACAAGTTGATTGTGTTCAACGAAACAGAGCGTCGGCTTCCTTTACAGAAAAGTTTCGCGATGATAAGAAGCGATTGTCGATCACAGAAAAAGCTTCAAATAAATCCGATTTCAGGTATTTTTTGCTGGTCTGCTGCTTTCGCTGTTCAATTATGCGGAGGAACCTTTGATGTCATTCTACTGTAAAATCATCCGTTCGTTGTTGTAGTGGAAACGTGAGATGATTTCATACCTTCTAGCTGTTCGCTTATTCTTTATGTTGCAAAAATTGAATACGCTAATATAGGTTCATTGCACCATACTATTAGAAATCGATTTCAAATCGCCTTATTCAAGTAACGTCGACCTACATATTGCGACGAAGTTCTGATGGTAAAACGTCGAATTCGAACAATACATAATGGCAAAGGTGGCAAGTAGGGCGTATCCTTGCTTTGCGACTTACTATTACATCGTACTTTTTCTCTGAGGTCCTTTTTAAAGGGCCCGCTCCCCAAGAAATTAACGCCAGACTGAACTTGAAAGAGCGAATTACCGCTGAATGATAGCTATTTTTACATTTTGTGATCCAAAACAATATACGCGGATTCAAACAAGTATAGTGGCAGCGCAATACTGTCCACCATATTAAGTTAAAACAACCCAAATTGTCACAACCTAAAAACAAATCAAACCCATCAATTTGATATGTGTAGTTAAATATTGTCATAATTCTACTGCAAAACAAAAAATGCAGCATTGTATATGACATCGACTGGAGAATCAACTTTTTGTGCTTTCCCTATATGCTCAACCACGACATATGAATAAAATTGGAACAATTAGGCATTTACCGCCTGTTATGAAAGGTGTCGTACAGCCACTCTGAGCTGCGCAACGCATCAAGCCTTCGATCGAACCCGAACGACACGCTCCATCGTAAGTCACGCTTGGGTTAGGATACGGAAGGTCACGTGATGGTTTACCCTGTTCCGGGAGTTAACATTTCCTTGGGGGTAACTCGGCTTTGCAACTTAAGCCGACGGTGGAACTGACATGAGACGTGCGCTTGTCAAAGATTCTTTATTCTTGCGAGTGAGGTGGTTAGAACGCCCACGTTATGACGTACATCTGTTGGTGGGGAACGCCGGTGTTGTTTAAAGCATAGAAAAAGTAATCCTTTCGCGCACACTTCACTGGATCAAAAAACGCTTCTTGTGCGTTTGTGGATCTGTAAGTTGCCTGTCTATTTTATCTCTTATTAATTTGAATGCACCAAACAATCATCATGTGACCGATATCATTTGCTTCACAATAAAATATCATAACTTTAAAAACTAACGAGAAATATTAGGGTTGACTAATATGGAACGTGCCTTGCAACATAAATATACTGTTGCTTTGAGTAATATTAAAAGCGTAATGGTTTTAGCAAAATATAACTATGAATGTCAAATCAATTTTCACGAAAACGAAGTATAACAGTAATAAAATATTTCCTATATCACGCTGAAGTTTATATCTGAAAGTTTGGCGTGCGATAGCTTAGATTGCTTTATATTCATCTTGCTAGTACTCTTGAATTACTAAATATTGCCGGAATGACTCATTGGTTAGTCAGAGGGAGGTGGCCGCCACACCCGAGACAATTTGCTGCAGATTATTTTAAACACTTTTTCAAGTTGAAACGCTTGGATGGCAAGCGTGTGTGTGCAAAATGAAGATTGCCAGTTGCTTGTGAGAAACTCTCTTTTACTATGGAGCAATTAATGGCCCGTGCAGTCTTTATATAAAGAAAGAAAACTCCGCTACAATTTTGCTAAATTTTTTAACAGACCAGCCAAAAAAAAAAAACATTGAGGAAAGCAACGTTCTTACATTTAGCCAGGCGTTCATCGTCTACGATAGGTCTTGTTTTAAAATCAACAAGTCTAATTGCCAGTTTGCAGAAAAGCCTGAAGTAGTCACCAGCGGTACGCACTCGTGTTTCAGTGAACTCCGGCGGACCACCCGATTAAAGAAAACAGGTTCGACTCGGTCTCACGCTCGTAGAATAACGATGTACTGACAGCGATACGTGGAGCGCCAAACCGGGATTCTTATTTTAGCCTGGGGCGAGAAAAGCGTCAGATTTTTGCGATCGCTTTGTTGCCATAAGGCGTCACGGAACGGTTTCGCTTTTAAACCGAGCAAGTTAAAATCGCTCTGGGATGGCGAGAATTCGGGGCGTGGCCCCATCTCGGGTACGGGGTGCACGTAGGCCACACCCCACGGTCCAGACGTCCGGCCCTCGGTGCCTGTGGTACGATTGACCGGTTATATTTGCACCTGGTTAAATTCATTAGTAAATAGATCAGGCGTTTTTCCATTAAAGGAATTTCTTTCCAGGCAAAAAATCAGCCGAAAATAAACGTTTTTTTCCAGTCTGCGCAATGAAAAAACTGTATTTACACAAATGTATGTTACAGGCCTATTTCTTAGATTTAAATTGTCCTCACAAAAGTCGTGGAAACGTCGTCTACGCTAATTCATGATACAATCCACAACTCGTAATGCGGGGCACAGCCTAAAATAAAATACAACAACACAGTACCATCCAATACATTAATGGCGTCTGTTTCGCCGGGCTGACTCAGCACGACATTTAAACCAATGAAGGGAGAGGGCTGCGTTTTGTCAGGATATCGTCGCAACTCGCAAGTAAGCCGGGAGGCCGCAGGGCACTCCTTGACACAGACCCAGTAAAAGTCATTACATTTAGCTTCACGTTTCACTCTGCTTAATGTAAACTGCTTTCTTAAGGAGGCCTGTCTGTCGAATGATATCATGGCAGCGAACATAACCACGTCTCAAGGTATCTTTTTCCAACCCCGCACATGATAAAATTTAACACCTTGGTTAGATAAAAAGCCCATTTTCCAAAGCAGACCGTTTTTCGTTCGTGTGGTTATTTAACACCGATTACAGCTTGAAACGTTTACTATACTTGTGTAGACACGAAAATCGATCTGTCTAGCAAAGGCAACCTGCAATATTAACAAGGTTTTTTATGTTTAATCGTTGAAAACGAATTATGCTAAAATCCGTCTGCGTGTCATTTTTTTGAAAAACACTACCAACCTTTCCGTATACTTGTAAGATAACCAAAGTGCCATACGGTTCAAAACAATCACATCAAAAATGCGATTAAGTTTAGCTTGCAAAGCTTGACTGAGCTTTTGCGTGCTGCGGTATGTGTAAGAGGTTCTGGGCCTCGGTCAATTACGACAAGGCCCGGTTACAGGCCTGGCCCTCATTCATGTGGTCAGAATAAGTCCTAATTCTACTAAACGGCAATTATGTGGCACCATGTTCAAATAGCATGACGTGCTTCCATGCAAATGTTTTAATGCTAAACGTTAAACATTTCTTGCTTCAATCAAAACTCCTCGTTTAGATGTCGTATACTGGTATGACACATGACAGCAAACACGATTTTAGAATATTTGTAAAACCCATTAGGCTTAATTGTACTGTAGTACGAAAATAATATTCAACTTTAAGATACTTAATTATACTTTGCTCGTAGCCTTCTCTTGCCCAACGAAGTTAGAAAACTGTACTATCTGGCCTTTATAACTTGTATGTGCTGACCTTTCTATGTGTGTTATTTATTACATTAATTGAACCGAGCTCTCCTCACCCGCCTTGAACTATTCAACTCGCAAAATACTCTCCTTCGACTTGCTTTCTGGATACTACTTCCCAGCGACCACTCGCGCCTTGTGTAAAACCGCCAACGCTACTTTTAAAAGTCAGGCCGTCTCTGTAACGCATAAAGCCTTACCCAGGCTGACTGCAGACCTGACTACTCACCCTGACGCACCGCGATCCACCCGCGAGAAAAAACACTGAACTTTTTCAGGCGCCGGTTCCGCCTGAACCGACTTACCCTGCCGCCTTCTTTCTGTTTAGAGTTATTTTTTCGAAGCAATACAACGCAACGCGATCGCTCGCTCGCTGTATTCCTTTCACGCACGGGGCAGCATCTGTCGAGCGACCAGCGACTTTATTCTTTGCACAAACCCATGAAAGCTGTTTTGCGCGCAATATAATAAATCTTGTTAAAAGTAATACCAACTATTTCCTATTACAAGCTCTTATTCTTATTTTAGCCGAAAATTTTAACTGGTAATGACACAACACATTATATAGATTGGGGTGATTGGTTTACAGAAATATTATATGCCATATCGTATATAAAAAATAGTAGCTCAGTGAGTATAAACGCGAAATCGTATCGACGTTTTCTCCCAATTCCGTGCCTACATCCTGAGCGTAACTAAACTTCCCCTAACGCCCACACATGAATCTACTCTCTCTCCAACAAAGGCGAACTGGAGGTATCTTACACACTAAAGCATCAATCAGACGTTAACCGATCCCCCAAAAATGTGCACGAATTATAAATAATCCCCACAGGCTTTATACATAAAGGGAAAATCATTTCAGCGAACAAAATACCCGCGACCATATGAAGGCCTTAAGACAATTTTGGGCTTTACGGGATCAGCCATGAAAAAGCAACCATGTTTGTTTTAACGTTGTTTTTCAACACAGAGAATTCAAAGGCACCTCTTACTTTACATTCTCGAAAACGTATATTCTACAAATAGATATACAAAAAATCTAGTTAAACTATACTTTAATCATAGTGAAGCTAAGAAATAAACCAACTAATTTTTAGCAGAAGTTTGATTTTTGACTTACAGTTCAAAATATTTTCTAAATAAACCCGCTTACATTTTTTTAATTTGTTATCGCAGATCATTTTCTTTCCTACTTATATCTAGTTATTATGGAATTGTATCCTTGGTTTTCTAAACAGCAACCTTTAAAACAAATTGTGACGCCCAGTGTACCAGTATGCTGCAGCTGTAATTTAATACATCACGAATTGAAAATTTTACAAGTATTTGCCGAGCGGCTCGTTACGGCACGAATGCAATAAAACAGAGTAAACCCAAAGTGACAAAATTGATGGGATACTTCGACGCAAGCTTGTAGCGCGTAACAAGTTAAAGTGAGACCGACGGTTTAGCACAAATACACAATAGATTTACGTCCTTTGTTTAATCTAGTCCCTTAAATTATAGCCGAGCCTAAATAGCAAATGATTTTTTAAAACATTTGTTTCTGTGTTAAACTATATCGTTGAAACACACAACTCGTAGCAACAGAAACAACACAAGGCTAATGGCCTATTCCTTTCAACGACGTGACGCTATCACAGCGACTTGCACTCTGGCTGTCAAGGCAAATGGAAGTCGATTTTAGACGAGGCGTGGTTCGATTAAAATTTGATTTCCCCCGTGTTCTCGCCATCCATTTAACTTCGATCGGTAAAAACCCTGGGGAGACTGCGAAGCGTTCAGCCCAGCCTGTAAAATCTTCCATAAACAGCGAGAAACAACGAGATTTATCAGTTAAGTCGGCCGCTAGCAGAACGATAAACAACTGGGCGGACAAATGTTACTGCGGCGTTTTGTCTTTGTAGTATGCTAACTATCTTTTATATTCAGTTGCTCATGTTTCCGAGCCTTGGAAGTTTTACTGGCTTTGTCAATTCAATTTGTTAAAAACTTGCGTTTTTGCATATTTGCTGTTATACAATATTTTAGTTGGACCGTGCACCAGTTTTTAAGTATTATATAAATTTTTTAAGTATTTTAGAAGTCCGATAACGATTTATCCAAGTGTTTATAAGACTAACGAACAACGAAATTCATGCTGATTCCATTTAGACCAATATGTAGTCTATACTCTATGGTGTCATACATGGTACGAATATAACAAAAAAAATCTCTCATAAAACGCACTTTACTTTTACGGCAGCGTTTTCTGTCGGCCTATGTAAAGTGCATTGAAACCGGCATCAAAGTCGCTTCCACACCAGGACACTGAGCAAATACAGGAAGGCCGTGAAACGCACGTTAAATCTACAAGCATTCGGTTCAAAGACGCCTTGTTTTACTTCCTTAAATTCAACTCCATTAGCCGATAGCGACCCTAGGCAACCGAAGCTCTACGATAAAACTACTCAGAAATCTTGGTGGAATTTGGCTTCGGCGCAAAGCCACCCTAAAGCACTCAGTTACGGCATACAATCACTGTCCCGTTAACAGAACAGCAACCGCACTGGTAAAGTAGCCGCAATCCAAAACAACTTGCTGGCGATTTTATTTACACTGCAAGCGCCAAAAGGTCTTGTTGAAACAACGCGACGAAATGGGTTACGGGCGCTTTTGCGGGTATCAAAACAAGTCATTTCCCGATGAAACGTCAATGAGATTTGTATTTGGACTCCATAGTTTAAGAGTTTCCTGAACAAAACTAAGAAAATACAATTAAATGAATTAACCGCAGCGTTTAGGGTTTTCACATACGGTAACTGAATTGGATGACGTTTTTGATCTTATCTAGCAATACAACTTAAACCATATCGGTTGCAATTAAACCATCAAGGGCTATAGAAAAAAATTGTCAAAGAATACACTAAAGTTAAACCATCCAAAACCGCAGTAAAATGTTGCAGGTGTTCTTGAATTTGCAGTTTAAAAAGAAGCACCGATCCTGGAACGATTGCGTGCTGCATCTCTTGACTCCTGGGCTCCCAATCTGTTTGTGGTCAAACCGAGCGAAGCTTCTCGTCGCCCGCATCTAAAGCGGCAGGCGATGCCAAAAGCAAAACACGGTTGCATGCCATTTAAGCATTTGCACGTCCGGTGGCGAACGATAAAGCCCGCAAGGTACTGCGTGTTTGGATCGTCGACTGTATGCGCTATCAATACAAAGGCAGCAACTGCTGGGGGCCAGTGTTGAATTGCCGCCCCTCAATGAGCCGATCGTGCCCCCGCACAAGTGGCTAGTAGGGATTGGGTTGCCGTCTTGAATGGGTCTGGCTGGCTGCCCCATCGCACTTCGAATCGGTCCCCACGCTTCTATTCTTTCAAGTCAAGTCGAGCAAAGCTGACCGAAACTACCGACGAAGTATCGGCACAATAGAGATGTGTGGACGTGGCCTTTTTACTGCGCCCGGTTTATATATCTCTGTTGATTTTTGGCGCCATAGCAACGCCTTGGAGGTGGAAATTAAATTATCGTGACATTTTAACGACCCAAAATGACGATAAAGTCATGATTTTACGTAGACGGTTAAAAATAAGTTATATGCAATAAAATGCTTGTAACTAACTTTTATAACAGATATTGTCATTACATCTCTCGAAAACAATGATCTAAAGTTCTTCGTTTTCCGAAATTGTATTTACGCAATTCGTATAGTTATCCTATGAATATAAGGAAATTCAGATCTGAAATCATTGGCTGCCTTTATCATCTATTCTATAGTAACCATTACGTCAGTGGATTTGGAAATTTAAGTAACTCCCAAATATATTAGATTTCTCTTTACTCGGCGAAAGTAAACAGCTATTCCCACTCCGACGTTCCTGCCATACTTGTTTCTTTTAAACCTATTCGGGTTGCGCACAGCAATGTTGACTTGTCCCGGGCACGGATAAATATCGGATTGAGACAGATCCGAGTAAACACGAGTATCGAGTTACCGCGATTGGCTCACATCGTGCACGCATTCTCATCCTGAACACAAGAACTGATCTCGCAACAATGGACCTATCAGCCTGACAGCTAAGCACTTAGTCTCGCACTCAGGCCAGCGACTATTAAGGCAATTAACACCACCTACGGACAACACGGCCAACGTTGTTGGATTCTTGTCGGATAAGTTATCGAAATGATTGCTCCACGTGTAATTAACCGCCGATAAAGCCGAAATGCATGCATTATGATAGTGTATAATTCACGGAATCTCGCAGCCTGAAGAACAACGTGCGCATGGGACTGAATCCACGTGCCAAGCTATAAGTGACTTGCTACGGATCACTTAGAGTCTTAGAAGGCATGACAATCAATTTAAACAAATTCCTATTTTTTTTACAAATTTTAATACATTAGGATACAAATAGTTTATTATAAATTATGGGAGGTGTATGATTTACAAAAAACGAAAACACTTGCGTTAACACTTTTTAGGCAATCTATAATGCAACACAGGATGGCATTTCTTTTATCTTTGACCGGACGCTTTAAATCAGGGGTCGGCAACATTTTGCTAGTCGCGGGCCAAAACCAAACACAAAATGTTATTTAAGAATTGTGCTATTAAAATGTTATAACAACTTTTAATCAGGCGGGCCTCGTATCTTTTCACGCACTTAGAAAATGTATTTAATTGCTTACGGAGGCAGTAAAGTGTACAAGAAGCGTTTGTTTGGTTTAAAATTCGAGTCCACAGGTCGTCATCGATACTACGAATGAAAAGTGTAATAAAACTAATTTGAAGAAACGAGATAACCTTCATAATTAATGTAGTTCAGTGTTATTAATCTTTTTGTGTCCGGGCGCACCTGGCGAGCGAAGGAGCGCGACTTTTTTTTATACCGGCATTTCTTATTTCTTGCAAATTTTTATTTTGCCGAAAATAAAAAAAATGTTAACAAATATATGCCCAATATTTTTAATTACGTATTCCGTTTGTCCGCGACGCATTTGGCAGCCTTCCACAGCGCAACGGTATAGAAACGCTGATCGATTTTAAAAGACAGCTTCCAAACGTAAACCAACCAAACGTAGAAAGATCATTGGCGCGCAGCGCGAAAACTTTCCCAATTGCGTATAGGTAAAATAGAGAAAAAGTAGGCCTATTTGAAATGGACTCGTGGGCCAGATCCGACCCGCGGGCCGTAGGTCGCCGACAGCTGCTTTAAATTGATGCTCTACAAACGACTTGATCCTTTTTTATCATAATTTACATTAACGATTAAATAAGGCCATGGCCATATTTTGACTACGATTTATCCACGGTCATATAGCAAAACAACAAGGTACAGATCAATTGATGTCTAGGTCCGTTTTGCCATGCGAGCTGGTCATTCACTTAGCAAGACCAACTTGTTGCTTTTTTGTCACACTATTGCACTTTGCCTATGTTTGATGTCGTTCCGTCACCTAAAATACCATTGCGGGCAAATTTAATTAGCTGTGAGGCTGTGTAGGCATGGAGCCTGTGTGCCAGCGACCCAGCAGCCGTTCAAAGCACGGTGCGCGTTTTGCAATTTGTTACGACTTGGGCTATATTATATTTATTTCGAGGTTGAGTTTGTTGTTTAAATTTGCGGTCGTATAGCGCCTTTGCGGGGGATTCGACATGCGTGGGAATGCCAGCGAGCCACGCACGATCGAACGCAGATTAAGGGTAAATACAATAGTTTTTTTCGCAAAAGCTGTATTGCATTTAGAACAGTTTTTTTCGCATTTACTCAAATAATTTTGTAAACTTCTATAATACGTGAAAAGGGCAAAGAACCAGAATTTAAGTAACTCAATCCTCGAATATATACTACAAGCCATTAAATTGTTTACGGGAGATCAAACGTCCTCTTTGACATAAAAATGTCTACCGTAAGTACGTAGCGTCAGCAATTATCTTAATTGCGGGGAAAACAAACTTTTCGTCCGCCCCCAGTTATGTCGTTTGCGTGGTAGGCATTTTCAAAATAAATGGCAGGTTTTAAACTTATGTTTTGTAAACCACTCGTTTTGTCATTCCGTTACGTTATGCACCAGTTTAGTCAACGCAAAATAAATTCACCCAGTCTTCTGGTGAAATTCAAAACCTTTAATTCTGAGATGACACCGCATATAGAACCTTTTCGCGTAGTAATACTTACACACTCATTCACTTACTATGTAAATCCTCCTTTGATTCATGCTATAAGATATTTAAACTCGTAATTTTTCAACAGAGAAAATAGTATTAAATAAATAGTTTGGACCAAGCAAATATCTCTCTGTTGGTAAAATTATATAAAACAAGTCATGTGGCGGGGAGTTTACCTGCAACAGAAAGTAGCTAAATAACATTGTGTGAAAGAAGCATTAGGTAGGGATTTCCAATTCAAGCAATCGAAAAATATTTACACCGCACCCGTTTAGACGCGCTACCCCACTACATTCAATTCGACTTTATTTTCGACATCCGATGCGCACAATAGTATATTGCCCAACTCGTCATCCCAAGTTCGTGTTTGTTTTACGTTCGGTCGCTATGGCAACCGTAACCGCGAGCCGAAATAAGTCAGGCTTCCCCGGCGCACAATGAAGTTGCTGCTAGACCATGGGCGTAGCGTGACGCAACTCGGGGTATTTGGGAACGCAGGGGCTTCTCGGAGCCTTTCAACGCCGTGTGACCCGTGGCTGACAGTTTTTTGAAAGTAAAACAGACTGAGGTGTAGTAAGTTTGGGGGAGAGGAAATGTATATTAACCCTAAGGAAACTTTTCAAAGTCGTGTAAAATTCAATTTACCTTTTTCAGAGTTGCGTTAAATTGAGTTACCAATTGCTGATTATAATTTTAAATGGCGGAAAAAAAGATTTTGGTTTGTCGATAAAATTGAATGGTACAAAAGCAGACAAGAATGCCGTAAAATCTATACTTTTCATCTTTGTAGTAAAGTTCTTTCAACAGCAACACTAAACCTGAAGCTTCACAAACCACTTTCAAGTTAAACTCGCTGAAAACCGCGGTAATAAATCACCACGCTCCATTCAAAACAACGGTTTTCCCTTCCCGCCTGAAACAATAGATTTGTCGCCTCGCGGTTGGTGCGAATCCCAGAGAACATTCTTCGTGGCAAAGAACGTGAACGGCAAATGAAAACCGTTCCGTCAATAGCGGGGTCGTCCACGCACCATCAACGTCATGCCAGGCGTTCCGGAAACAAAACGTCAATCAGAACGTTTGTTCTTCGCGTAAAACAATACGCGGTAAACACCATTGTGCGGGCCGACAGCAAACCGAAAAAAACACAATCGTAAACTCGGAGAAAAAAATAGTAAGCTGTTTTTTTCGCTTGGCTGCTGACGGCTGACGGTATAGGGAAAGAAAATTTCCCGTGAAAGATGACAAATCGTCCACATCGCGTTGGATCAACGTCATTTCGGGAAGTACCACACATCACATTCTGCATCCTTTGGTACAGAACCGAGTTACTTTCATATAGTGTGATGTTGAAATTTTTTTGCAATAATAAATAATTAAAGTCTATCAACATGGTTTAACGTCGTAAATACAAAACGTTCTCATACCAACCAACCAAATTCTACTAAAAGTTTTCAAATATTTACTTTTTTTTAATTCTTATCTCACAAAACAATTTTTTTTAAATCATATAGAAGTTCTAGCCAGTTGTTGCAATTCGTCCAAGCATGTCGCATAATCCATAAAAAATTCCAATAATTTGAAAAACCGGGCATTCCTGTTTCGTGCGAAAATATGAATCAGCACTATCCCACAGTTTGTAACTCATTGGGCATGCGCGACGTGGCTTTGAAATTTTCAATTGTGAACGAGCCATTTTAAAATACTTCACCATTTTTAGAGCGTTTTTTTGTTAACGTACATCGTACGGTCAGCAAAATGCACAAAACGTATCTATTGGATTTTGCACATCATTTGTAGGCTACATATTTGCATTAACGCTTGAACTTTGTTATATTAAATCACATCAAAATGAAAGCAACACTTATAACATTTTTTTTTACTTTTTTAATGTCGACACTGCACGGTTAACTGCTGTAATGTTTTAAAAATCTGTATGGGGGTGCTTTATCCATGCACATAAACTTTATCTCATTAGAATGCTAACTGACAACAAAATCTGGCACAAATTGGCAGCTTAATTTGTTTGCCTCTTCTGAGTAGACTCTTGCTGCTGATGGATACGTTATTTAAATTGCTAACGAATCGATCCTTATTACAATTAGACTAATCGATATACGCTGATTGTATATTAAAATCTTTCTGTTTATATTCAGGCGTATACCTTTGCGCTACGACTTACATATTGTGAAGAAATAAAAATCCAAATAACAACTCTCTCCCTTCGACATAACAACGTCAAAATGCAAGATCACGTTGTGCTGCTCGGTAAACGAACAGCGCAATTACCTTGCAAGCGACTGGAACGCAATTTACGACCTGCGTTGTTCGTCGTTGTGACTTAGCCTGTAGTAAATAGGACTTCGCCGCTGATGGATTTTGTACCTATATGCGCAGCTAAAGATTCGCCGTATGCCTCGGGCGGTTTGCCTTACCAAAGGTAGTTGAAACCGATTATGCTCGCCAGGACGACAAAATGGTGCAACATTTACGTGGTTCGGCCAATGGACTTAGAGTTGACCAATAACTGTGGAAAAAAACTGACCTTTTCTCAGATATTCCATTTAATCCTTAAAACAGCTTAGAGAAACGACTATCCAACCACAGTTTCCGGCAAGCGTTGCTTGAAGTCGGACATAAAGATTTGTTTTTTTAAATGTAATTTAAAACTGTTTACGCAAACCCAAATGGCTGCATTTAATGTCGTTCGAAAAATCTCTGCCGGTAAACAATCGTATCTAAACACGTTTAAACCTTCACTACCTTTCAGAAACCGTTTAACTGTTTTGGCTTCGTATTTTTGCAACATTGTGTATTTAATTCTGTCGACTCTTATGCAGACTTGCCAATTCAACTATTTTATTGCAACGTCATTATTCGGATGAGTTATTGCGCCACTCTTATAACACTTTCTTCGATTTTAGTTTCGAGCCCAGTGATTTGTTCACATGACTAGCCTGGAGTTATTTGAGGGCACTGGGAAATCGTTTTATTATTTAATCTAGGATTTGCATAAGACCAGCGCAAACAAATAGTAAGACTCGGTATAAGCCTGTCAATTATGTGGTAGGAGCAACTCAATTCGACATTGCCTACTGGATAATATTACGCCTAGGGTTTAATATCTGGATTTGAAAAAAGAGTATTAGCAGCCAATCCTATTAACAAACATGAATTAGTAGGCTAAATTATTCATCTTTTTATTTCTTATCTTTAAGGTAATTTATTAATATGTAGCACAATTGACTTTTGCGGATTATAGCAATGTGCAGTTTTATTATGTGTCTCATTACTTGAAACATTGGATCTGTTTTTTGTAAAATTCTGCGAAAGTATAGATGGTGCTTGTTTTTAAATTGAAACACTAGAACTCAGACTTTGACGTTTTTAACGTAAATGCTCAAGCCTATATATTTGATTGTAGTGTTACGATGGATTTAAATATAATTTTTCCCGATTCTAGCACAGCATGACCTACTTGCCGTTGGTTTATATTGTACATCGCTGAAAAATAAGTTGGAGATGAGTAATAAACTAATCGAAAAATCATGTGAAAATGTTTGGTAATTGTTGTGGGTGCGGTTCGACTATGCGCAGCACATTAACCACGTAAAACAAGTCGAACTTGTTTCCGATGGCTTTAAACACGCATATATTTACCTGTTTTCCGCACGGATACTGACGCTTAACCTTTAATGAGCAGAAGAGGTCGGTTAAACATCAGGTAAGCACACTGAATAAACTATAGATAATCATTCTCTTTCTTGACTAAAAAGTGAAAGACTACAAAGGGTAATAGTGCCACAAGGGGTACTGGTTGGTGCCTGTTTGCCCTTTTCTTGAGTAATCCATTTGGGCAAAGTATATTAGCAAGTTAATCCGACGAACCACCACACGTAAGCAAAATGTTTTTACATTTGAAAAAAGAGCCCAAACAATATTTTTTCGAGTTTAATATCGTTTACTTGTTTAAAGAGAAACGATGACAGTCTACCCAAGCGTACACTGCAAACTGCTTGTCATTGCGGACAAGCTGCAGTTTTTAAATGGAGTATGCGTCATTTGTTTCGTGCTGTTGCCTGTTTAGCTTTTGTAAGGTAAATGTGAAATTTTATAAAAACGATATGCACAAATTCGCGTTTGGTGGTAAAGAGTAAAACGTTGTCCCCCCCCCCCCAATCCAGGGTATAATAGACAAAGGAATAGGAAGACGAAATAGGCTATGGTGTATTATGGGAATAATAAATGTGAGGCGCGCCGTAACATTGAGAAGAAATATAATTTGTCGCATAAATATAGTTTATTGTTCTTTTACAATCATTGCTATAAGAACAAACTACAGAAAATAAAAACTTTCTGAGCCAAGCGGATTAGACTTATATTTGCTGCCTCTTCCGCATTCCTGCTGTTAAAGTCTCCCGTGGCGCTACCCTTAATGGAAAGTTCAGGAAAGCTCATGCCGTTTAAAGGAGCTTGCGTGACGAATAAGCTGATACCAGGCTTTACGCAGCACGAAATAGGCGCGGGGTTTAAAGTTATTAATTCCGGTGCTATTCGTTTCAAGGTTTTACAATTTTCCTGCTATTTCATCGCTAAACTGAACTGGTGATTCCCGTTTAATTCTGTATTTACAATAAACATGTAGTTTTCTAACAATATGCTTTGCAAAAGAAATTACTTTTAACAGCAATTGCAGCTTTACGTTTTTTACTATCTCCTTAATAGATTGCGTGCCAATACATATTACAGGAACACGTATAGTGTCGTAAGACTAATTAAATCGCTTTATCGAATTTATTCCCAAATACACAAACAGAACATACCTTTCCTAATCAATTATAATTAAACATTGGCGGCGTTTTTCGATATTTCTGCGGTTCGTCGCCATCTAATGAAGTGGCAAGCCAAATAATCGCTTCGTCTTCCGCAATACGAGTCGACATATGTTTGCTTGCTTTCATCGCAATGCGCGATTTAATGACGCGTCGGCGTCACAAACAAATCATTCGTTATTAGCGCCTGTGGCAGCGGGCTGTGCTGTGATGTAAACGACTCAACGTGGATTCCGTAAATCCAAAGTGCATGAGCCACATAGTGCTGGCAGTGTCCTTTACAACAGTGCTTCTACTTTTTTAGTTTTGGTCACTCCTATAGCATCTATATTCAGTATACTCTTGTCTATAAACAAATTCTCGCCTGTTTACTGAACAGGTTGATCACCCAGAATATCTACCCTTCTCGCAAGCTATCTTCCATTTCTGACGGTTCACCCTTATTTACCCCTTTTGGTTGGTTCACCCTTGCAAAAATGTTATTCACCCTGGAGTGAAATATTCACCTGATTAGGAAACACTGCTTTAGAATACAGAAGAAAAAAAATATTTTATATTGCAGAACTTACTCTTTCACGTTTTAGTTTAGGCAATATCTGACCCCTACTATCGGGTAATTCTTTAATGTAAGTGTCGATTCATACACTTTTAATGGGAAATTGCAAAACCTATGTCTTTAAAATACAAAGTGAGTCTAATTTACGTTATGGAAATATATATTAAAAGTAACAATTTATTTAGATAATGATTCATGTCGTTTTATTAAATCAGTCGGTTTACTTAGGTTGTATACAAAAAATATTGTTAACAAGGTAATTGTAACAGCGTCCTATGTGTTTAAAATTATTGTGTTTTTCTTACGTGGAAATCGGGTAAACGATTTGTTTTATGTGTAAATGGAAAACACGCTCATAATGAATTGTGTATATCTGTCCAACCGCAATATTGAAAGAGCGACGGAAAACATAAGGACAGCGCGCTTGGCTTATTTAACCTGGTGCCGTTTACACATGACGTTATAAGAGATAATGCAATATTTACAGCTCGACAAAAATGATGCTACTACTCCACACAACACAAGAAACCTCAATGTTTAATATTCATATTAACATTACCTTTGACATGTTTGGTGTATATGGTCATTATAACGGCGAATTGTGCTTTTTTCGTTGGAAATGCCAAATCGATACAGACAAGTGGTATTTTTTTCAAACTTCACCTTCAAGCGACCCAAATATAAACTGCTCTCACGCACTCTTCGAATTACCGCCTCTATTCAGCGCACAAAGGATCACAAAATGTCCATTTCGCGATTACAAGTTGTGGGCAAGTGCCGATGCCGTGTACGTCATTGTGCGGAGGACCTTCATTATCGACGCCCGGCCGCACAAACAACTGCCCCACGAGATCCCTATAAGCCGGCACCTAGCGAACCCAGCAATTCCAGCGGGATTTCCGTTGAGCTCGCTCCATCCCCAGTACATCCCCCTGTATTTTGAAAAGGTTACCTTTCACAAGAATGCTTTGCATCTTCTCGAGAAAGCTAGGGAGGGAGAAAAGAGGACAACTTGCTGTAGTTTGCAAAAACCCGTATACTTGCATAACATCTGGGCGATAACACGTAGTGGCTGCGTTGACAATCTATCCAATTTTAGCAAATAAAAGCATATCAACCCTTAGAGAGACAGTACACAATCGGGTAAAATCGCACCAGTTAAAAAAAATTGCACGTGCCTATATGGTTATGTTTGACTAAGGCACTTAAAAACAGGCGTTACTCCCAGTAAGATAACCCCTTGGGCGTTGGCCAGCACACGACCAAACCCCCGCAAAGCGTTATCTCGTTTGTTCGCCTTTCGATCCAGACACACATGGTTTCTTGGTTAGCCTCCGCCAACAAAAATGGCTTATCACGAGTAATTGCAAACAGTTTTGTGCTCGGTTTGATGCGACGGCAAATGCTAGGGGTAAGGCGGGTGGCTAATCGTCTTGCGACAGCGCTGGGTAACTCCGCGACATGGCAGGTTTGTGTTATAGGTTGAAGTGGGGTCGCCGCATCCGCCGTAAGGACGGCCTCTCGAATAGGCACTGTCAAGAGTGCGCAAATATTGTCTTACTCCAAGGCTGGGTCTCCGTCTACCAGAGGCCCCTCAATGATAGCCTTGGCTCACCAAAAGCTTTTCTTCGCAATAGTGCTGGCATACTTACCTAACGTTGCGCATAAAACCTAAAATGCGCAGGGTGGACCCATGTTTAACGTTGTGATTATATAGATTTTTATAATAGGCGTTCCAGCTAAGACGTTTGAACCGCGAATAACAGTGTCATCCCATTTGGCAAAAAGATGATTCCGGGTATTTCATCGGAATTTCAAATCTGATTTTAAGTGCTTATTGGGGGAAGCCGAAAAACTATCTGCGGAATCCCTGAGATATTTTGCTCATTAAAGTCAGTAGGCGAAAAAATCGTTATTGGTTCTTCCCGAAAAATCTTATTACGAAATACAGTTTGTGTTTTTTTGTTTAGTGGTGGTTGATCGCTTAACCTTAACGCACGGCTAAGTATGATTCACTGAAAACGTGCACATTGCGCTAATTCCTAATACCGATACCCTGTATAGTTTCTCGAATATTGTTTAAACTGAAATGTACGTCTCGTTTGTAACATGTATACGCAGAGTTTTAATCTTTATTAATCCACTTTCTAAATTAATTTAAATTGAACAGAATATCGAGGTCCCGACCACTAAGCATTAAATTGTTGGGTGATTGATTGTAATAGTATTTGAACACTAAATAATGGTATAGTTCAAGCAAAATTGGCTTTGGGCGTAAAAAGCAAAACAAATAAATAAATGATGAAGATATAGTGTGAAGATCATGTCATCAAAGCACTTGAAAATAGTTTACAAATCAGATGTTACTGAAAGTTATTCGATGAGCGTTCTATTTCGGCTTACAACTTCACCGTCAAACGGGAAAGGCCGCTATAGTTACTAAATTGGCAAATTCCTTTAATATAACTATTGTGCTCAAAATAAAAACGCTAAATATATATTATCCTACAACAAGAAAGAAAACACCATATACGCCAAAGGAACCGTAGAGAATTGAGAAACGGTGGAAACCGGTCAAAGCTTGGATGTTACAGTCTAGACTCTAGACCCATGTCATATTCGTACGAAATTTATTTTAAATAACGCAAGTAACACGTGCGGTGGGCGCTATTACGCATTCGACGCAATCAACAACAAGGCGCTAAATGATGTGCTTGGGCATTTGCGCGATGTCGCTCAAAAACAACACGTGCGGTGGGCGCTATTACGCATTCGACGCAATCAACAACAAGGCGCTAAATGATGTGCTTGGGCATTTGCGCGATGTCGCTCAAAAACAAATTCCTACCTTCGCGCGCCTCTCTCAACCGTCGCCGATACAAAGATACGACGTCTATATTGCTATCTAAACAGAGGGTTTGATACCGGAGGCGCGCTGTTGTCATTTCGGGACACTTGAGGTTTGCTCGAGTGGGGCTGCGGCGATAACTCACTCAAGGGGTTCATGCCAAGCACCAGATACCGGCTGCGCAAAACACGAAAGGACTAATTTATCGGCGACTTGACGTTGGGCTGCGACACTTTGACGCGTACGCGGGTTGCTTGTATTATCTTCGGCACACAACTCTTTAATAATTACTTTTTAATTACGCTTTTGCCGAACGGGAAATTGCGCAAATAGACGACGGGATAGGGAACCTGCTGCATTAGGGCGACAATAAAAACAGCCGAAGGATGTCCAAGAAATAAAGACTAAAAAATTGAATGCTAGCCCTTTCAAATTATATCGATCCAGAAATAAATGGGTAGACCGGGAAAGTTGTTTTCCAAACAAAACCTTTTTATTTAAAAATATCTTTGTCAGGTTTTGGGTAGCGTGGCGTGATTTTCTTTGTAAACCAAGTACGGTATATGAAAGCCTGCCCATCGTTAACAAAATGCTGTTGTTAATTTCTAAAACAAGTTGTATTTTTTTCTAAAATAGGAATTGGCTGCAATTAACTATTTGAAATTCATCAAGGTTTAATGTAATAATATCATTAAAATATATTTCTTTAAATATTACGCATAATGATATTTGTGATTTATTTATGACAGTGTTACTTGAATACCTACATTTTCGAGAAGAGAGTGCAGTCAAGTTATATCGGCCGAACACGCAAAATCACATAAGGTTTCGGATGCTGTGTCATTTATACCGACGGCAAATACCGACGACTTACAAATGCAAACTCTTTAGTGACACTAAGCGGGTAAAGCTGCAAAGCATCGCTCTTCCTCGAATTCGGGGGAATCTTAACGCTTTCAGCAAGCAGCGGCAAGTCTGGGGCATCTGACCGCCACTATAGGGGTGGCTATCTCGCACGCAACTTGGCATTCCATTCGGCATTGTCATGCAAAAAAGGCCACACCCCGCATTTGGACAGAGTCTTGACAAAATGGAAAAAACGCTCACACCCGCTCGGCATCACACGGACTTTTGACCTTGAATAGCGACGCAATTCGGTTCGCCCTTTCGCCGATTGACGATGGGCGATTACTTGCCTTTTGCTTGATCCCTGGAAATGTGAACGACATCGATGGATTAATCTTATTGAGAGTTGGTACGAAGTATACGACTGTGAATTTATCGCCTTTTGGTATATGTGACTCTTTGAGGCCACGCTCCAAATCATGGTGTCTGTTTCTTTTAATCATTAAAACTTCGTCACATCACAGTTAATCTTTTAAAAAAATCGACGTGGCTTTAACGAAACTCTCCTAAAGTTTTCTCTTATTTTATGATTTTGTTCTAGTAGCTAAGTTTGCTTTTCCATGCATAATGTCATTTGCGTTTTATGCTTTCTCAAACATAATTTGACATTGCTAAAACCTGTGTTGGTGCTGTTGTGTACATACCTACCCAACATGCTTGACATTTCACATCTGATAGTCAAGACAATTCGGCATATCGGAATTTTCCCAGTGCAATGTGGTATTTGGGGAACGTGGTTTCACTTTCTCTTTGTTTATGTTTCCTGATCTCCTTGAAGGGCGCTTCGTGGACACGCACGATAGTATATTTTTAGAAACTTGTGCATTTGGTTTACGTGTAGCTGTTCAATGCATGATGCTCTGCAAATAGTAAGTTTAACTGGAATTTACCACCAACAAAAGTAATTTTGATTTTTGATACTTGAAAATTGATACATTTTATTCACCATAAACGACAAATCCGATGGAAATTACGCGCTTTGAAAAATATACACAAATCATCAACAACAATTCTACTATTCTCCATCACGTTAAGCTAGGCATTAATAAGGTTTGATTGGAAGAGATAAAATACTTTGTCAAAACTTTAGGGTGGCGTAAATGGTTAAAAAACTGATCTTTTATATGCAGTCAAATACAAAATGTATCAATAAAAATGCATTAGCAATGTATTCTAATAAATATACTAAGTATTCTCGTTTGAAATTTCACTCTGCAATTTCTTAATGTATTCAATTAGCACTGTTTGTGCGAAACAATGATCAACGTTACGTGGAACAAAGTACTTTCGGTCCTTCGTTTACACAACCGTTTGTTTCAAAACTGACGTTTTAATATTGAAGATTTGTTTTGCTCAATTGTGCTAATTGAACATCTTTCGATCCTCAATTAGTGTGTGTGTTTGTGTTTCGCATAGGTTGTTCACCCTTGCTAATCCAAAGGTCGATTTAGATCATTGAAGTGTTAAGCATACATCCTGTCACTGACCTTTGCCATCCTTGTCAAATTCTTCGCATCGACGCTGTAAATGCATATCATGTATACCCACGATTGTTAAAATAGATCCGGTGGCTTGATCTAGCGTTGAAAGACGAAACCAGCAATCCTACAATTTCTTTAAGAATGTTAGGAATGGTGCGACGACATGGTTTTTAGACCGTGTAGTAGTGGTTTAAGTCATAAAGTTACTTTGACTAAAGTGTACTTAAGTCACCCTTTTAAAATAAATTGACTTGACAGAAAACATTTACACAAATTACTTGACTTAAGTTGACCTTTAACCCAATACATTTTAGTAATGTTGTGTTATGTAAGCCAATTTTTTTTTTATACGTTATAAATGTTAACTTCTTAATTGTTGGCTACGAATTTAACACGCCAAACCAATTTTTATAAAATATAATATTTTTATTGAAATGCTTTGACTAATTCTTTGACAATGACTTAAACTTGGATTTAAAATTACTTAGACTTAAGACTTAAGTGATTTCGAAATGACTTGTTGTTTACAACAATGCCCATTGGTGATTATAAATATATCGTATATACCAGTGGTCGGCAAACTGTGAGCCGCGGCCAAAATGTGGGCCATTTTTACTGGCCTACGAACTATTTGCAAACTACAACCAAACCAAAATTCTGATCTTACCCTGTTTCCGTATTAATCTTACGTAGTGAACAGCTCTAGAAAGACCATTTTGGGCTGCGATAAAAACAAGTTTGCCTACCAATGGTATATGCGATCCGACATGAGGGATTCATCATGGAGGTTAATAAGTTGCGATAATCAACCTCATCAACAACACATACTACATCGTACATAGAAGCATGCTAATGGTAACAACAACTTTACAGTATTTTTTTACTTTTCTATTTTTGCCTTTGTTATAAAAGCATCCTTGTAAAACTTAAAAATAATGCTGTTGCTCGGTATATAACATGTATCTAAATAATAAAAGTAAAAAAAATAAAGTTGTAAAAAAAAATAAAATAAATTAAGTAAAAAAATAAAGTTGATACACCAAGTTTTGAATAATAAAGACATAAAAACGTTTCCAACGTTTCTATGGACCTGGTTTTTATCGCATCCTGCTATCCTTTATTTGTGATTTAATATATTTAATTAACCACAATCAAACTTGTAAGAGTTTGTTTCGACACCAATAAAACTTTAAAACAAAAATTAGAAAACGTAAAATATACTTTCTTCGAGTTTTCGTTACATAGGAAATAACTGCAAAAATGTTCCAATTGCAGCTTGTGCCCACAAATAAGCCTACTGTGATTTGTGCTTCTCGATTGGTCAACCGCAAAACTCTTTTAGGTGGCCGTGCACTTTTAGTGACCTTTCAATATTTTGTATAAATCGTTTTGTTGTAATTAAATGGCATTTTGTCGTTGTGTTTTTGGTTTTGTCTGTCATACCCTACTATAGCGCCTCTCTATACTGTTGCTCCATGCAAGGTTGCCTGGTGCATCGCAGGAGGCAAATGAATAAAAATATTGAAACATAAAACATGTATGTTTTACTGTTTTTATACTAGCTTTATCTTATTTATCAAAATAAACCCCACAGTGCTTTGACGATATACAAATCTGTGGGATATGCAATAAAGCCTTACAAGCAATTAAAAGAATGGCCTGTCAAAAAAGCGTTTTGCGTTAGTTTCACTCTGGTGCGCCACGGCGTTCTTGGAGGTCTCGTGCGCTGCTCTCGAGGTTAAAAGAGTACGACAATTGCACCGTAACAAATTCTCGGCAAAAGTGGGTCCCAATAAAAAAATATATTGCAAAAAGTGATTGCGCCCTAAAGTAGTTTTAGGAGCACTGCTTTACATAAATAAACATAGCTTTAAAGTATTTTGATTTGTAATTGGTTTGTGTTTCTAAAATATGAATCTTTTGTACCGAGCATATAGGATATCCATGGCCCTATCTTCATATTTCGAAGATTCACACGTGTTATACATTTTTTGTTAAAAATACAAACGTCGTGCGCGCAGTTACGGTAGACTTTATTATAAATTTACGTCGAAATTTAAATAAATTATCAAAGGTACACATGAACGTTTCAAAAACGCTAAGCTCAAATTGATTTAACAAATTACCTCACCGCGACTCACAAACATACATGTCACGCAAAGGGGTCATTACAATGTTTATCAAGTTGCTATATATGTATACCTGCTTTAAAACGTTATCACCACAACGTGTTAAAGTTCGGCAATTCCTGTAGCTTTATTTGCAGTGTTTTCGCGTGTGATAAGGCACGATGGCAGTGCTCTGTATTTCTTTAATAATTACCTTTATGCGCTATTGCCACTACGCATTAATCAATGTACTAGAAGCCTTTATGAGTGGACGAAAACGTTAAAACGTAAAATTCTAGCAACTTTTTTGTTTGCTCATCGTCCACACAACTATCTGCTCAGTATTGTTTGGCAACCCAATTGATTGTCTGTTGATGACGATGATGGTCATCTTGTGTTTTATAACGACGCTTTGGATCGCCTTATGGCTGCACTAATTGTGCGGCTTTTGCATCCACAACATTAACTTATTAACTGGTATAGTAGCTTAAAAAAGATAATTTTTTTTTATAAATGCGTTTATTTTACTTAAGTCGAAAAGTAAACTTCGTTCGTGACAGATTGATTTAAAACAGTTGCGTATGTTGCTTGCAAAACAATATCCACTCATTTGCGACTAGTCCTGCGTTTAAGGAACCTCGGTAAGCTGTCTAATGCCCATAAAGTAATTTACATACATAGTGGCTTGTCGTATAATTGCAGGTGCTAATCCGTATTATTATCGGTGAATTATTATAAAACGTGATATCTAATTACGATGATAGTAAATCCTCTAAAGTCGTGTTCGAATTTCACCAAGTCCCTTTCTGGTAATAAACAGCGGATGGCGTTATTAAAGCACTTCTGTAGCAAAATGTCTGTCGCAGTCACGTTCTGGAGTTCGAATCAAGTACGAAAACATTCCACACTTTGTCGAAAGGGATGTGCATCTCGTCTAGGCCTTAGGTCCTTTTTCTTAAAATACAGAATGTGTCACGTTTTTAGACCAGTGCTCCGCAACCAATGTACCGCGAGACGATGCCAGTTGTGCCGCGACGTTCCCGGAGGTGTGTTATTTGCGTTTTAATTAACGCCATGCAATAATCCATGTGTAATGAACTTTCCACAATATTTACAATTATTGTGCGATTTAGTTTTGAATACCTCTTGGTCCACAGTAAGACACATGTAAATTTTACAGATTACATTATTTATTTATTGGGCATAATGCAATACTTCATCTGAAAGCATAGTATATGGTTTATTAAACACCAAATTTGCAAATCGTGCATCGTGTGAGAGTGATAAATTGGAGTAATTGGACGCACATTTATTTTTATTATCACAAAAAAAGGAGATTTGGATTTTACCACAGGAATTCATAGTTGTGCAGCAATTCAAGATGTAATTCCTTCCCAATAGCTTGCAATATTTTTACAATAATAAAATAAATCCGATACTTTCAGGGGCATTACGGCAGTAAACATATTGTCAGTATTGTTTTTTCCAAGGGAATGGAAAGCTTCGTTTGTCACAACTTTTTCCAAGAGGTTGTATTTGAAGCAAGGCCCAAGTCCCGCTCACAATTGTTTTGTTTTTTAGGCGAATATGTGCATTGATTAATTAAGCGTATCTTAGCTTTACAGATGTCTTTAAAATGATCCTGTTCGGGTTGCACGCACATAATCTTACAAAATGACTTCTGCGTTTGCCTGTCACCTAGCGGTCAAAAAGGTAAATTTAATAAGTCGTCTCTTAGCTCGTACAGAGGTACTTTTCGAGAGTTGAACACTAGTTTCAACTAAGCTGATTTTAATGTGAATTTAAAACAGCGTGGTGAAACCAATACACTAATGCGATTTGCACGACGGGCGATTGAACGGTTTATAGTTTAATCCGGATAAGTTGCTTTAGCTTCAATATTTTGAGATGTCACTGAAGTGCATATCTAATAGATAACACTATTTTGCCAGATTCTTAGTGTTTGGACACAAAAAACGAAACAACACAAAAAAGCCAAAACGTAAAACCACACAATTATAGCAAGGATATTAGATTTTATAAAATTTCATGAAACTTAACAAATATCTGAATCCAAGCGTGTGTAAATATAAAACAATTGATTAACTGTTTTAGGGTAGTGTTATTGGTTTAGGTTAATTCTCATACTTTTCACCTCCAAAAAAAATTATCAAAAAACGTGGCCCAGTGTGAAAATACAACATTGAACAAAAATCCCAAATAATAGTCAAGTGAATACCACAATGTGTTAATTTTTCGCATTTAAGTCTTTGTGTAGTACTAATAGATAAACATTATAAAAAATAACACTAATGTTTTAACGCTCACTAGTGACGCGGCACACAGTTTGAAAACCACTGGTTCAGAGACTATTCGATTTTTCAAGATAAAAGAAAAAAAGCTGTGCATCTACTTTCTACATTGCCCTCAGTTAGAATAACAAATGACTTGTTTCTGTGGGTAACGGAGAGTGGTCCCAGTAAGAATGCGACCAATTGCAGAAGAGAACAAGGCATCACCGGCTTTCCCATTACCGTCTTTGTCTAGCAGGCACAAGAAGTCGCGGCCTCTTCTGTAAGGATCAACATCACTTAACGCCCTGTTTCGATTGGCGACCGAGCCGGCAAAGTAGCCATTGAGCACTGAAGCTGGGGACAATCACAAGGGGAAAGCGAGCCCTTGGAGAGCACTCGGAGAGAGTTGGGTGATGTGGAAAGCAAAGAGAAACAAGTGGTTGTCGTCCCTCTTCACAAGCCTACTCACGCCGCTTAGCGCGTCTGGTGTATAGCTTCCGTTATTCATTCCATATAAGAAGAGAACATCGTATAGTTACCCAAGCAGATAAAGGGATACACGATTTGTTAGAATAATTCCAAATTAAATTTTAATCGGAGTTTTTTTATTGGTAGAAGTTGGTTGAATGGCCAACGAAAGTGTTAGAGAGAGAGATTTTGCCGTACATGATCGGCGTCAGGCTTGATTACAACTTATATAGAATTGTGATACTTGAGATTAAGACTAACACAATATTAGTGACATTAATATTTTGATATTCAGTAATTGTTGGAAAAAGCAATACCACATCTTTTCGTTATGTTTTTAAATGTTTAAACTAAAATTGAGCTGATATTGCGTAAATGTTGTAATGTTCGCGGGTCGACTGGATTAACTTCGGACAGTGTTAAAAGCAGATTTTGATTGAAAAAATAATTATTTAAAATCTAATCTGCAAACTTTGACTGCGGCAATTTAGTAGTTCCAAATGCCAATAAAATCTAACTAAAACAGTCAACCGATATCCCCTGGGAGTTCCGGTAATGTACTTTCCGTACGATCACCGACACGGGCTGTAAAAAAAATTATCATCAGTATGTTTATTCTGCATACAATGACCAATGGTATCATTTTTGTTCCTAAATCACCTGTCTGTCAAAAGCGAACGAGAAACAAAGGGCGTTTTTAGAATAAATAAAGCAATTAACTTCGCATTGAGACACACCCGCTTACTGTCTGAAAATATATTACCGACAAAAGACGAAAAAGTCATTCTATAATCTATAACGTGCCTTAGTATTCGCAAAGTATTCGCAGCCTTTATACGTTCTTCATGTGTTTATTAGATGCACATATCGGTTTCATTGATTTTTGGGTGTACTGCAACCCGGAATTGATCCACCAATCGATGTTGTGATGATTGTTCTGCAGTGAGTCATATACCAACCCCCCTGAGTTTTGCAGTTAACGCTTTGTGTATTCCTTTGAAGAGGGGATGACGTTGATGCACATGCTGTGTAATTTAAAGTATATCGATCCGAAATGACTCTTCTGCAGTGAAAAGCATTTAAAAAACAGGATTTACCTGTACGTAGCAATATATTTACTTGTAACAAAAAATAATTTAGAAAGGAAATGCGTAGCAAGTTTATATCTTCGCATATTATTTTACCAGTAGGTAAATTGCACTAACAAAGTGCTAATGGCTTCTTTAGAACTTGATTTTTGATGTGTTTCAGTAACGTCATATGGCTTTAGATAAACAGTTAGATGTATTGCATTCAATGCAGGTTAAATAATATCACTTGGTGTCTTAGATGAATGCATTGAAATAATTATCTAAAACGATCCAATATATTCGCGTTGATTCCTAGAGCTTATGTGCAATTAGCCTAGATATTGGCCCAACATTAGCAACATATTTGACAGTGGATACATTAGTTTTTGAAAGTTATTCGTGCAGTTGCATATGGCATTTTTTTACGTTAGTTTTGTATTTTCTTTTTGGCTTTGGAACTAACCTCTTTGAGAGTACTGCCAGCATTGCGTTCAGAAAAAAAAACAGTTTTCGCTGGAGCTGCGAAATAGTCTTAGGACTCAAGCGAATAAAACAAGCATAAATAGTAACGCTTTTAAAGTTGCATAACACAAGGAACTGGTTTACGAAGACCTTAATTATCAATCATTAAAATATATGAAATTAATTATATTAGGTACAATCGACACGATAGTTAGCAACATTGTATGAAAAGATAGTATAGTGGCTTTATCCAAAGAAAATGTATCTGCAAGAACTCAATTAAGCCTAACTATAATAATTAAAATAAATCAATTATCGTTTTAAAAGTTTTTCTAATTATCGAGAAATGTTTCTAGGTTCGCAAATAATTAGGTACATCACTTTCACATTTGTTGTCTATTAGAATTTCTGTTTTAAAATATGTCTTCACAATTGAATTTCTTCGTCATCGTAATGGTGGCGACATTTCTTTACGGTAGGATTTGGTGTTATAAAAAAAGATTAATAGCCATAAAGCTTTTTATGTTCACAATAAATTTGTCTTTGTTTGGTTTTATTTCTGTATTAAATAAACAACGAGTTAAAAATAAGTTTTATTTAACTATTTTGTAACATTTTTATATAAACCAAAGGCAGGTGTGACACTACATCAGGGGTTCGCAACTTTTTCTGTAATCGCGGGCCAAAACCAAACTCAGAAAGGTCTCTGCGGGCCGCACAAAATGTAAACTAGAAATTGTGTTATTAAAATGTTAGAGCAACTTATAATCTCGTATCCTTTTTTGCACGTAAAAACGTGTTTAATTACATTTAAGGAGGCAGTAAGCAAACGCGAAAAAAGCTTTTATTTGGTAAAAAATTCGAGTACACACGTCGTCATCCATACTACTAATGAAAGGTGTAGTAAAACTACTTTGAAGAAATGAGATACCCTTCATAGTTATTGTTGTTCAATGTAATTAACCTTTTTTTTATGTGTCCGGGCGCACCTGGCGAGCGAATCGAGCGTGATTTTTTTTTGGTATACCGGCATTGCTTTTAAATTTCTTGCAAATTTTTATTACATTGCCGAAAATGAAAAAATGTTAAAAAATAGATGCCCAATATTTTTGAAAACGTTTTCCGTTTGTCCGTGACGCACTTGGCAGCCTTCCACAGCCCAACGGTATAGAGGAGCTGACCGATTTAAAAAAGAGCCACCAAAGGTAAACGCTAAAAATTTTTTGGACTTGCGTAGGTAAAATAGTCAAAAAGTAGGCCTATTTGAAATGGACTCGTGTCTATAGTTGGTCAAAGAGGCGGCGGGCCGGATGAATTACATTGGCGGGCGGGGTGCGTCGCAGACAAACGGAAAACGGGCCCGCGGGACGTAGGTTGCCGATCCCTGCACTAGACAGAACGTATAGGTGTATTAAAATATACTTCTATATATTATGTGAATTAGTAATGATCATGTTGGTACTTTGACAGGAGATTTACTTTTTTGTCATGTGAATGCACAAGATGAAAACGAAGACAATGGTGGAAATGCAACGGTAACACTTTATTTTGGCATTTCTTATTTTTATGTTTGTAAGTTATCAGGTCTAAACCGTTTTTACATGTATATTTTATGTTAACAAGTTTTTCGTGTGTCAAGTAACAGGACTTTTAAGTTCGCTATCTAAAGCTATGCAAGTAACTAGAATTTGTTGTAAAGTATAGTTTTTTTTCGTATTTTCTTTTTCCTACGGCAAAGAAACGCAAAATACATTTCAAATGTATTAATGATTCCGAACTTCCCTAAAATTGCAGGTGTCTCTGTTATGCTACAATTGTAACGCAACTGAAGATTGTGCACAGAAGCAGAACACTGAAAATTCAACCACAGATGAGTGCGACGAAGGAGCTCATTGCTGGGTATAAGTCTCCCTCTCTCTTTTAAACAAATATGAATTTATGTTATACAGATTTTACAATAGTCTTATTCTATCACAAGCTTGGTTAATCCAACGTATAACAAATTGCATCAAAATTGTTAGAAGGTTAAAGGCCAAACCTGTTTCTGATGACGTAGATTAGTGCGGTTCTCAAACTTTTTTAGCTTGCGCGGTAAGCCTACTGTAAAAAACATAAAATACCCACTGCACACTTTTTGCACAACAACAATTTCATAACTTGACATTCGTCTTTCAATATATGGCTAGGCATAAGTAAACGTCTTAATATTATCAGTTTTTAAATGGATTGTGTGCATTCTAATATGCGTAATATCCGCATTTGTATTACATAATATATATTTTTTCAAAACCTTATTCAGTATTTTTCAAAACCAGCATGTTTTAAAGCTTGTTACAAACCTTTGCTATTTCGTTATTCATATAAACCTTCAAATAACACAAAGTACTACCGAGTATAGAATTAATTATCTGTGCCTACCAACCCTTACTTCCAAAAAAAAATTAAATTTGTTTTTGCCAGACTTGGAAAGACGAGGACGACGGGGAGGTTGTGTACAGGAGATCGTGTGGGGAAGCGTGTACCGACGAAAGCAAGGAACTGGACTGCAAGACTTCCAACAACCGTACCGAGTGTGCGCTTTGCTGTGACGACAACGTCTGCAACGGAGACTTGCTCGACAACGCCGTCTCGCGGATGCCCGGAATGGCTTTATACTCGCTGCTCAGCGTGGCGCTCATGGCAAGACTGGCGTCGTACACGCTTGTTGCTACTCCGTGACCGGAAGGCTGAGGCGCTTGTGCTGCTGTTGTCATTGACTAATTGCACGTGTATTTTTAGCCGATTTGTGATGGTAGCTGTAATGCGTGAACACGCCACTGCGCGTAATGATCTCGTTTTTAGGTCGCCTGGTAACCACCAAACATGTAAATAAAACCTATCCTATATACACTTACGACTGCTGCACGTCCAGATTTTAGTAATCACTATTTTGTACTCTACTTTAGGTTTTCCTTATGGACCGTTCACCACACAAAGTCGATATGCCAATTCAAATGCCCGAGACCAAATTGTTCTTCGAATTTAAGAGCAACGTTACGTCAAGTGAGGCGATACACCAGCACGCGTATTCGTGAAGGGGTCGATTGCTGCATGAGTGCAAAATTAGTCATAATCCGTATTTGGAACACTTTGCCAAAAGCGTGGCAAAAAATAACTTTTTCTGCAATATTACTTTTAATTAGGAGCGAGAAATGCTGACATTTGTAATTCCTAGAAAGGTTGTGCAACGATAAACTCGGAACGTAATTATAAAAACTACCACTTATAATGCATAACATTTAAAAAACACAAATTTAATCTACAACAACGAGCAAAGAAAATTTATTTTGGTAACATCTCGTGGCAAAACACCTTATATGTGTAATCAAGTTTGCATTGCGGCAAGTGTGCAAATCGGAAATCGAAGTGTGTCGACCGGTAATTGCTAGCAAGCTAAATTTATTAGCACACACATAGCCTAAATATATATTCAATGGTTTACACATACTACAACACGGAAGGGAATCGTAATTTCCAAGCAGGCAGCGGCATAGTTATGTAAACGCGCCGTCCAGTTCCCGCTCCCCTGGCCATTATCTATTGTGACGTGACGCTTGTGAAAATGGCCGATCGATAGTTTTTAAGCGATCAGCTGATCCTCTGCGATCAGACCAGATCAACGAATTGTTCCTCCGAAGACGGCCGAGTGAGCGACAGAGCTGGGATTGTTTGATTACAGGTTTATGATAGTCAATCCTGCGTGCTGCAAAACGAAGCATATACAAGTCCTTGTTACCTGTTCAAGTCGCGGCAACTCTATAATGGAATCAAAAAGTGTTAAAAAGGTATAGATGCCTATTACGATATTGCTAATTTTTTGAAACCATGATCTTTTTTGCAAAATTATTGTAGTGGGGGACGACTTTCCAGCTATAATTTTAGTTTCATTTCAGTATGACGTTTCATTTTACCTCGATTTGTACAACGTAAACTAAAGAGTTAACATTAAATTAAGCTACCTGAAAACCAATTTAATTAAGAACAGATAAGAGCCAATTTGACAATAAAAGTTAACGAATCCACAATTACCAGAGAACAGCACGGATTTATTTTACCTAGATACAACTTATCGATATATAACGAATCAAATATTTCAGCGATTGTCTTCAAAAAAATTCTACATTTCAAATAAAATAAGGTGCTGCAAAGTAATGCATGGTTCGTTTGTATGACTAGACACCTTTTATCGATAATATGACAGATTTATATCAATTAACTTCCATCGCCTAACGAAAACAGTTAGGTATGCAGGGGCCTTGAACCGATACAAACAGGCAGCATTGCCAAAAATAGCCTACTGTAGAGGCTGATTTACAATTACATGCAAATTATAACGCCAAAACACTATTGTAAGTTACGTAAAATGTAAAACAAGTCAGCCTGCGTTTACTTGTTTATAGTATTTTCTCAATTCCGCAACAAAACTTTTATCGCTAAACTATGTTTGTTTGGATTATGTTGCTAAATGTAGGCAGGTTGCGCAAGTGTAAAAAACAACTTTATTTTTTTAACGTCGACTCATCATATACCGATAGAGATTATATTTATAACTTCACAATAGTTGCTAAACATACTATATTTTTAATTGTGCATCACGGGAAAAAGTACGGAAAATTAAATGCGAATTACGTTATAAACATATCAACAGTATTTGATTTCCAATTTTTTTTCATCGCTGTTATGTACCGTACCTAAAAATTTTTTAAATACAAAATAATATAACCAAAAATTAATTGAAAATAGAAAGTTTCAACACTAAACTACCTGTAAAACCGCAGCATCATTAAAACAAGTATACATTATACAGTATAGTTCTATACAGAAGGACCGAAGGGACATTAAATGCTATTCGATGTAGCCAATATCAACGACAGTGAACAATCCTGAACATGCCAACGCTGGTACAGAAAATGTGGTTTAATAGGTCAATATTTCACACGTTGTGTTGTTCGTAAAGATCAAACATTCGTTATAGCTTTTTTTTACCAATAATCGAAAAAATGCGCAGATTCTGAAACATAACGTTTTAAGTATAAAAAACGTAAACGGAAATCCAGGGCAATACGGGTAACATTGCCGAAAACTGAAGCTGATGCTGGTTTCGGTTGAACATGTGTGCCACGTGGTAAAAGCAAACACTGTGGGAATTTCCCCGAATTCACGAACCACAATCGATTACCAATAAAATATACTGCTTGTATTGTGACGAGAACGTGGAGATTTTAATCTCGAGTGGAGGTCTACTTTGTTTTCTATACAAACTTTCCAATAGTTTGATTTTATTTGTGTACGCGGAGCCTTTGTTATTGTTTTTTTTTTTTTATAAAAGACAGATTAACCACTAAACTTAAGGTTCACACAATAAAACCGTTTTTTTAATATATATCGACAATAATTAGAATTATTATATTAACAAAATTTCATATCCTTCTATAAGTATCAACAACACACTACCACTAAAAAGCATCACCTGAACACATAGATTGAACGCAACTTAATCAATTAAAATAAATAAAACCACTAAACTTTGAATATCTTGTAATCCACTCTGATTTCAACTGGGAAAAAAACATGAAGGAAAATCTTTGGCGCCGCAAATCAATTCCAGTAACAGCGTGTTTATTGTTCGCGCGCTTAAGCGGTCGATCAATTTAAAAATAGATCCAAAACTGAGAAAGCTTTGACTAAAACAGGGCTCCTGTCGCCGCTTAGCAATAAATTGGACGGCTTAACGTAATTTGGCTCAATTAAAACACGGGGCCTAAAAAGGCGGACAACAGGATGAAATTGTTTCAGAAAACGTGTTGCTAACCGAAAACTAACCGCGCTGCGTTTTCTTCCAAGGTCCAATCATGATGCGTTTTTGGGGGGGCGTCTCGCGTAAGAACCCGCACTCGCGTTCACGCACTCGTTTAGTAGTTAAATTTTGGACAGGATCCCTCAACATATAGCGTCGAACACGGGCGGCAGTCTGGCCATATTCGGAGATGGGAAATTCCGCGAAACGCCAAACACGGCAATCGCCAATTAGGCCTACCTTGTCGAAAACGTGCCGCGGCCGATTGAATCGCATGTGCATTTTTTGTTCGGGACCGGAATGCATCGGGGCATTAGCGACTAATTAGGAATATGTAACTTGGCAACAAAGGCCCCTGATGTACTATAAATAGACGATGCCATGATATCTATAGCGATTTTGGACAAATGCCAATGCTTACCAGTTTGCATTGCGTTCAATTTTCCTTTTGCATAGAAGAGAAACAAAAATTAAAGTGATATAAATAGCAACATTTGGGAACATTACAGCTTCCGTTGATGAAAAAATGGTGTTTTCCTACTAATTTAATATTCTGGTTTCCACTTTAAATTCCAAAGTCTGAGATATAGACCATCAAAAGATCATTAGCATAACGTGTAAACACGATTGCAAAAGGCTTCCGTATTAACATTCAACACTTTCAAGCTCTATATTTGTACGAAACGCCGCATACCTGCTAACAAACGCTTGCGCCTTAATCGGATAATAAGGTGACGAACTCTCCTCAACGGCACACCCCTTGCTTATATTGAATTGCGAGAATAGAATGTTTGGCGAATTTTATTTTGATTGCCACGGCCGCGTTTATTTTTCTTTAGGGTTGAGCTCGACGCCCGCATTCAAATTTACAACGCAGCGTTTGAACCGACGAACATTTTTGCACGTTGTTCAACCAAAAGCGAAGCGGGCTAGGAAGGGCGACAGACTTGTATTCAAAATTGCCCTTGTTTGTTTGTCGACCTGCGCGCTTGGTGGCTTGCTGTGGCCGCTTAGCCAGAATGGCTTGAATTTGTTGACGATCATCGCTCTGCGTTAAAACGGTGAAAGTTGTTTACGGAGGCGGTTTTTGTTATGCTTTCTGAAGCCTCGTTTCGCCAGAGCGTTAACAAAAGCCGCTTTATCTCGCGCAAAAACAAAACCGTCCGACGGGCATACTTGGAATGGGTGCGACTTGTTGGGTGTGCCGCCAAATGTTGACATTAAAATAGTTTGCAAATCATGCGTCTTCTGAACTATAACCGCACCGCTACCGTCCGTATTGTGAGAAAAACATTTTGGTACAACGGTCGAATTCAGTCACAAATAAAATCCCTACCGATATGTGCGAGTACAAGCATATTGCAAGGAACTCCATACAATTTACTGCTAAGCAAACTGATATTGCTTTTTGTGATGATATTTACTAATAAATTTGGTCATTAAAACGATAAGGGGTTAAATTTTTGATTTGAGTATTATTTAAATAGAATAATCTATTCTAACTGATGGCAAGTCACTTTTAATTTCTGTATTAAAAACGAGGAATTTAAACTACATAAAGATTAGTGAGTCATTTCGTAAAAATTATTTAAACATCTGAGTTATTTAGTAAAATTGACTCAAATTAGTAAATTTACTGAGACACAGGGACTAAATGGTAATTTTGCCCATAATGCTAATCTTTCAAAAACCTGCCAAAATGAAATTACTTCGACCAACATTGCTAGTTTGGTAAAAACAAGCTGACTAATATTATGCATTAGTTAAAAATCTGCTGTCACAAAACTTCCTCCGACTGTTATAGTATTACGGCCCAAAATGTAACCTATCGTCAAATGATATTTTATTTATAGAGATTTCCACGAGCGGTATACATACTGAAAGAATTAAACAGTTTTTGTGGTCAAACAAAAGGCGTATAGTAAGCTGAAAAACACTTGTATACGAATGTTTGAGTGGATAAAAGAGTTATTTCTCCTATGAAAAGAAAAACTGTGCAGTTTCTGTCTGTAGCATAATTGTTCAAGGCAAAATAAATACCGGTTTAAGTATAGATGTATTTTGGAAAAAAAGCAACCAACCAACCATATTTTCAGAAAGAGAAAAGATTCTAATGTTGCAAAATGTTTATTTTTAAAACAGATTATTGTTGTATAGGGGTATCCGCAATATCTGTAAGTAGACCTATAATACTTCCTCGTGAAAACGTGGGACGGCGTACACCCAAGTTTAAATAAAGATTATATAATTATGACTAACGTTTCTCAAATGCGAATTATGCTAATCTTTTAAAAAGGTTGTAAGAAAATAAATACACACCAAATATTTTTTTAAACTGGCCATTGTCTAATTTAAATGCTCTAGTTTTATAAACGCGACACTTTCAGCGATTTGCATATTATATTCATGTTTTTATATTCAACTTTTGTAATAAACGGGAATCGGTTTTCTTGTTTTTAGTAAATAATACCGAAACAGGTAAAATACCAATAGCGTCTATTATAAGCCAAGGCACAACAAAACAGACTATTTAAACATTCGCTTTCGACAAAAAACGTATTTAACAACGTATCAACTAAAATTCATTTGAAAACTGATTCCCGCGAGTATTATATATACACCAAAGCCCGCCATTTTGCGTGTGGTGCTTATGAGACGAGCAAATTGCGTCACAGGGCGCGTTTGTGAAAAAAGTGAGCACATACTTTGCAAACATGTCAACCTTAAAATTTATATAAAATCTTTGGCAGTCCCTTGTTCCTCTTACAAACTAAATTTGTGCAAAGCGTAATAGCTTAAATCAGGTGTTTAAAATCTTTTACCTCAATGTTTAGAAAGCATAATTCCCTTATTTATCTAATTTTAAATTTCCTGACACTAAACTTTTAATGATTGGACAGGCGCACTAAAATGTCAGCGAGAAAATAACAATTTTCTTTAATGGAAAGTGGTTCTTAAAATAGGTCGTGCGCTCCACCGATAGGGGTTGGGAAAATTGTGGTTGTGTATGGATGTTTCTGTAATTACAAAACAAAACCATATTCTTTTCATGTGTAAAAGTTTCGGTGGAATGTGACATTTAAAAACAAGTGGGTTCTGGTCCTATAATATTTAAAAATCTTTGGTTAGGACCCTTCTCAAAGCGGAAAAAGCAAAATTTTTAAAGCAGCCAAAAATCATTAACTTGGATTTCACCGATCGTTATCTTGTGACGCGCAAAGTATAGATACAAACCTCGGCTGCGTTCAGCGACACTTACATAAATGTTATTGTCTACATATTTTGCAATCAAGCGATTTTGCCGGAGCCCACCTCCACATAAGGGAGTTGCAAACGACTAATTCTAGTCACACTGCCTTCGTCGGTGATTTATCCGTGATCAATGCACGGCTGAAGGAGAAACGTCTCTGTTATTTTGTTAGATTTGCGCTCGACAAAAAACTCACTAAATATTTACTGTTGAAAATATGCTACAAAACAATAAGGAGCTTTTCCTATCAGCTTTTCACCAAATAGTTTCACTCAAGTTTCACCATACAGAATGTTTTGCTCACTTTATTGAAGCAATACACTTGGAACCACTTTTTCTTGGACGATAAAGAACTGTAACATAATAATCACAATTTAATCAATTAGTTATAAGGTCATCCGCATAATCCATTTAAGTGTGAGATCGTGTGTTTGTCACGCCAGTAATAATGATGTTATAAAGTTGTGAAAGAGCGTTTTTGTTTGAATTGTCGGCGACACAAATTTCAATCTATCTAGCGAGTAAAGTCAAAGGCATGAGTATGACTTTAAACGGGCTTTAACTTTCACTCCTCGATAGGTAATTTACATTTTATAGAAAAAGTCACATGGTACGAGTGCCGATATCGGATTTGTCCTCCTGATTAAGTCATTACAGGGTCTTAACTTCTAATCGCCCGCCAGGTGTTTTGCAAGGACTTTAACCATAAGACCTAAGTAGGCATAACATCAACGTCGGAATGAAACACAGTTCGGAAAACAAAACAAATCAATATAGGACTATTATACCTAATATTCGTAATAACGTTTACATCAGAAGTCCTAAATCCGTAATAAGACCTAGTCCTAAATGGATTGTACATTTTTGCATCAATTATGTATATATACATCGGTTAATCGCTCAAATGACAAATTTGCAGTCTTTTATAATAATGAACGCCGAATATAGCAAATACTGAATTTTTTCACCCAAAACGTATTTAAGATAAATATTTTACTTCTATTAAGTGCCGATTTATAGCTTGTTAAGCAACGATTTCAAATCTTGTACAAATATTCCTCAACGTGATAATGTTAAGTTTCATTTTAATTACAAATTTTAAAATAATCATTTTTCTATAAACGAAAGGCAAGAACTAACATTTGCATATTTCAATGGAGATTTAATAGCTAAATTTTAGAAAATTTGAGTTTAAATTAGTTTCGAAACTTCGTCGTTATAAGGTGATATTTTTTTATGTAAATTTAAGTAGTGTGTAACCTTTTTTAAAGCATTAAAACAGGTGTAACATGCTAGCAAGGAGCTAATTGTTATGAAACATTTTACATATACTTTCCTACAGGGAATGGGCAGTGTACAGACAGTAGTGGTTTGCTGTTTTAGGTGGATATCATAAAACCGCAAAGACAGTAAGTCGGGCGTGAGCGCACGACCAACGAGTTCGATACTTTTACGTGTTCATCAACAACATTGTCGCATGTTTATATTTAAATGAGGATTAGGGTGACGTACGTGGTTCGATTATTTTTTTCATTTTTAGTTAACGCCAGTAGCATATAAATTACCGCCTTTAAATTGGGCAGAACCTTTAGCAACAAAAAGCGTAAAACATAACAAAACATCAAACAAAGAAAAACACATTTGCTTATGTATAATATATTAATTTTCAACTGTTTAACGTCATAAACTATATTGGTTGATAGCACAAAATATCCACATTATTTTGATTTTATATTAAAATATAACTAATTTATGTCTCCCTTAAATTATTTTTTCTGTTAATAACTCAAATCACGTTTATACAAATATTTTAAGGCGATTGAATGACGTACTAACACCAGTCTTTGACGTCCTTCACAAAATAGTGTCAGACTACCGACTTAGTTAACAAAAACAATCTAATAGATGATAATAATTCTTGACTTAAATTTACTTCTGTTTCGGTAGAAAGTATATTTTTATATAAAACGATATATTTAGCTCCGGTCAGGTACGTAGGTAAAATAGGGGTGCTTTGGTTGCCTTAAAATAAGATACAAGACATGACGCACAAAAAACAGACTAGGATCATGTTCTGGGTAACAAAATCAAACGAAAGCAGTTCGGTAAAAATAATAGAATAATAAAAAGTAAACAGATCATAATATTTTCTTTAAACTTATGGCAAATGATGTAGCCATAGTGTGATTTATAATTAAATGAACACTATCCGAAAATTTCGACGACATTTTTGCAAAAAGTTTTGACAAAGGATAATTTAATCTTTAGTTATTATCAGTTCCGACCTTTCTAAGAATTTATTACAACATCTCAAATTTATACTTCGCTATTAGGCCAATCTTACGATAAATAGCCAAATTTACTTAAAATAGTTTGCTTATTTAAGTGGTGTGCAAAAAAATAGTAAATTTTCGCAGAATAGTGGAGTTCGATGTTTGACACGTGATTTATAGGGCAAATATTGCTGTTAAAAAAAAACTAGTAAAATAAATCGCGTCATTCTATTTTATAGATACACAATAAAAGAAAATCGGAAAGAGTTTATATATATTCGAATTATAACACCACGTAACAAAATTATGAAGCGAAAATATAATTGTGACGATGCCCAGAATACCAGGTATACGATGCTGTTTATTGGCAATAGCTTTGGATTTTTCCGCTTAAAGTGCAACGCGTTTATCGGCGCTTCGCAGAAGAAAACCAACGATTAGGTCAACTCATTTGCAAATACAAACAACCTTATTGTTTGTGGTAGCATTCTTAGTATTTTCCACGTTGCGCGATATTTTTAACCGGCATTAATGAAGCACCGGCTAAAACGCTTCGTCGCTATAAGCGGGCGACGGAGTTAGTTCTAGACGCCTGAGGGCATTTACGCCGAGAATGTTGGATAAAGAGAAATTGGTCGGAGAGAAACCAAGCGTGCTAATATTCAAAATTATGGTCGAGGAAGAAGTGACGTTGCGACGTCGAGAAAAAAAATTCAAGCAAAGTCTGTAGCGCCAACCCGCTAAGCAAGGGCGTCTGAGCGAACCGAGTGCACGGCGGCAACGGCCACGCTCGGTTGCGTGTTGCGTCAGAGCTGAGGTGGGCTGAATGGACGACGCTACATCGATTAGCAGCCGATCACGTGACAAGCGGAGGACAATTAGGAAACACAATGAGTAGTAGGCAGTGGTTTCGTTTGGGGCACTTGCGCCTCGCCGCAGTCCGCCGAAATATATATAAGGGCGGTCCGGCACCCCATGCAGACAGCAGAAGATTGCAATTGGCGACGAATATAGCTCTTCAAAGATCAGAAGTGTAGAATCTCTTAAAAAATTTGCCGGCGCCCCTCTGTCAAAAGAATTCGGAGAGAAAACATAAACCCTTTGGATTAGCGAAAAATAATTGAAGACGAAAATAACGCGATGAAGTTTTGTGAGGTACGTGTAGATTACTGCTCTCGACGGGAGTGCAACAAAACAAAACTTTTTTTCTTATTCTTCGTAGACTCACAATAATTCCATATGAAATAAATTGAATCGTATCATTATCAAAAAAAAATTAACCTTATGAAGTAACGCTGATTGGCGTTTGTTAACTTCTTGTGTATTGCATACTGATTTTGTGTAAAAAGACTAAAACAATGGGTGTTCAGCTCTTGATATAAAATCCTGCTGGTAAATGGCAGCGCACCGTTTCTGAGAATATCACAACAGGTTGCGTCGACTGGATTTGCACATGCGTGCAGCGGACACTGTGGGCATGTTGCCACATAACTGCTGAAGCTAAGTCGGAAAACGCGTCAGGTTGGCCGACAGCTGACAGCAGACTATAAATGTCGACATATAAATTTAATTTTTAGAAAATTTAAATTTATGAAACGTTGATAACCTGGAACAGGAACTATTTTAGGAAACGGGTATAAAGATGTTTTTGTATGTATTTGTATAAATATGGCAGTTTGATTTTTTACGGTATTTCGTTATAAGCAAGCTTGTTCAGAAAGTTCTTGAACGCACCAAATCGTCATAGTTTATTTTTAGTTTAATTATACTTAACTATATGCAGATTCAAAAGAAATAATCTGTTTTCATCTCTATATTAACAGCCCCTTCTACACTTTTCCAGAATATTTCTGCAACCGCGGTTTGCTTATTACCGCTTCTTCTCATCATGGCCAAACTGACGCTTTCTGTACCAGTGCACCCCACCATAGCCAACCTTGCCCACCGAGAACGCTCAAAACCTTGCCCATTTCCACAAAGGTAAGACAAAAACTATAAAAAAGTGGTCGGTAAACTGTGGACTTTTGAGCAATTTTAGGTGCCCACGGGCCACTTTTTAATAGCTTTTTACCATTACATTCACTGTACTGTAATTTTAAAATGATGTGGCTAAGAGTTTTGTTTTCATTTTTGCTTATTGTTGCATAGGGCCACCGTGCTATGAGTCCCCCCAAAAAAACTCTACTTTATTGTTCAAGGCCAAAGACGCTATTCATACTAAAGAATATTAATTGCGAAATAGCTTTTCGCACCACACGCCGATTTTTTAGAATTAAGTGTTTGATGACGTAATTTGTGACGTCATTTATTTCACGCAGTGGGCCTTGAATAGCCCCTAAAAGAGCATAGGCCGCTACAAAACAGTTTGCCGACCACTGATATAAATGTCATTCCAGCCGCGGTTGTTGTAAATTTGGTTTAACAAATTAAGGAACATTATATATATTTTAGGAGTTTAAATACTGGTAGCAACAAAATGTACCAACACCTTCGAAATAAATTTTATTTTAAACCAATCTGCTTCGTCGTATGACGAAATGTCGCTTCGTCATTAATTGCCTAATCTGAAAACATTTTGACCAAATTATAATTTTCTGGGACAATAGCACTTCCAATAAAGGATAATCAAAGTGTTAAAGCGTGATTCTGGACAAAGCTAACCCGTAATTGGGAACGATAATGTTGGTCACGCCTTTGACACATTAACTGTAAAACCGCCATTTTGTTTGGAATGGTCTGCGATTATGGTCGAGGTCATTTAAACACAATTCAAGACAGTTACCTCAAAGCATTACATGTCACATACCTTTTCAGATGTCAGTTTATTCCGGCTCAAACTTTAGTATACTTGCTATCTATAAGCGACCGCATACTCCGAATCCAAAATCCCGCAAAGGTCGTAAATAAATCCTTCAGGTGGTATGCTTTCGCAATGTTGCGCTGATAATAACAGTTTAGTGTGCATGGTCGTGCTTTATAGTCAGTCGCTGGCAGCACAAGAGTTAAATAGCGATTATCGAAGGTATGCGTAAATCGGGTAAGTAAATTTGAAACGGATATGTAGATTTAAAACGAAAACCAGCAATGATCTATTTAAATCGTATGTAAATACTGCGTGGATCGCCATAGGTAGTTTCACTTACGCTGCCTTTAAAAAATATTAGTTAGGCAAATGGCATAAATATACCTGTTTTTCACTAAAAGTTAGCAAAGAAATTCAAAAGCAAGAATATGGTTTACTTTTCATTTTATGGTCTGGGGAGATTCCTTTTATACGAAAGGGTTTTAAACAAGAAATACTAATATAATAGGCAAAATAAACACACACCCTATAAGTAGTCGTGTTAGCTCTTGATATAAATTTGAACAAAAATTCGGTTTCGATGGAAAGGTTGCAATATGGAAATGAAGATTTCGGCAGTCAATCTTATAAAGGTCACCGCATAGTAATCGATGACCAAGATTTACGAGACAACAGATTATGTAAATGTACGACAGCGAAAGTCAAGTGTTTATCGCTGTCGTTGCCTTTAATTTTGCCTACATTATACTGTTCTAACAGCATGATCGCATACCTGGCCTGCTTTGGCAGCAATGCACGTGTTATGAGTCTACGAATAGACAAGGCACAGGCAGATAATACGTTTGGACTATCGCTATTAAAAGAGGAAGTCTGTGAAATCTTGGGGCAAGGGCAAGCAATCCACACCACAAACAACGTGAACTCAAAACGCAATAATTTCTTATGTTTGCTTCTAGGCCGCTACACGCCACTCATTCATGGTTATTCGATTGATTTCGTTAGATTCGCAATTTTTTTTTACCAGTGTAGTTTACAGGGACATGTGCGGCGTGAGAGTTTGCACCAATTTAACGGTGCTTTTTAATTACGGCGTTCTATTTTCCGAGACAAGGCAAAGACCTCTAATTGCACGAGTCTTACAGACAGTTTCGCGAATGTCGCGCATGCTGTTACAAGTTTGAGCTGTGGCACCTGGATTTCGTTGCTACGCGTCAAATTATTACTCCTCGTTCCCAGCAATCAACTTTTACATGAAGAAAATGCTGGCCACTACATGCATAGTTTAAAACAGTGCATGGTACAACTATAGAAATATTACGGAAGTGGAGTTACATTTTTGAATAATGTGCGTGACACATGTCATCAGCCTCTTTAAACATCGTTAAACGCAATATTTATTCACCCAAAGTATTTGGGTCTTTTTTTCAAATTGACAAGTTAGGTTTTAGAAATTAGCGGTTAGTGCTCATGTCTCTTATTTTCAGAATGAAACAACAAGTTATCAATAAATGGATATACAAGCACGACGCTTCGGAACCGGTTCCAATCTCGATGTACGATAAGGTAAATATATTTAAAAACGATATTAAACGATAAGAAAGGTTGCCAATGCACATTAGTTAAGAAAGTAACAACCGGCTTATTATTTAACGAAAACGTGTATAAAAAATATGGCGAAATGTTTCAATAGTTTGCCATGCTAAAACATGTTGTAGTAAACTTTTTAAAAACGTGCAGCTGCGGCGAACTTGTGTACACGACGGAGCGGATTGTCCATACATCAGCAGAAACAGAAGTACTCTGTTAAAACCTAATCACATGCAACAAGACAGAAGCGTTTCTCCGTGGGTCTACACGTAAGTTTACGTTTTTATGTTGTTTATTTACTATGTATTTAAACTCTTACATGAAACATGGAAGTTTTTGCAAATAACAATTTTATGATGACAACCAAATCGTGCCCACCAATCATATTTATGTTATCCGTGTTGCGCAGGGTTAAATTGCATTTCGTACTTGGTATGTAATCTTTCAATAATATATATACGCAACGCTAATACATTAATAGAAAATTTGGACAACTGGTAGACAAAGTGTTGCATGCACGTAAAAGGCTATACATCTATATAGGTTGCAGATTTGATGCAGCTTGTATTTCCTGGTCAAATACAGTTCATTTCTTATATAATGCTTTTAAGTCGGAAGGATTTGCCGTATACTTTCCGGGTGGTTAAAAGCTAAACATTATGTTTTGAAACGGTTGTTGAAAAATCCCAGTCAATATCACCCAAACCTCTTACCATCCGAACCCAATTGACTGCCAACGATTTATTTCTTGAATCATGATACATGTCGATTACCTTATAAGCGAAATTACCATTTTTGAACGTGGAGTGTTGCGTTGGGAAATACACTCAGGCGGGCGCAGTTTCGCTAAACACAATTTTACGTTCCAGGGAAAACTACAACCCGAACCGGTTTCCAGCGATCATTCCCGAGGCTTGTTGCGCGTGCAAGTACTGCGTCGACTACTCAACCACGGAACCTTCAATTCTCGGCAGCTATCGTTACGCCAGTGAGCCAACACACTCGTCCGTGGAAGTCGTGCTGCGGAACAACACCGAGTTCAGTGTAAAGGCAGAGCGAATTGCGACCGGCTGTACTTGCGCCGTGCAGCCCGGTTACGAATCGTTTTACGCCAAATAACTTTCAACCTTAAATCTATGGTTGGTTTTCTGAGTTTAGAACCGAATTACGACAAAGATTTGCCCATATTGCTGAATCGCATAGTGCAGTTTAACACATTTTTTTCTTTAACGTTTTTTTGTTGTAATTTACTTTTCTTCATACGTGGTGTCAAAAAGATTGCATTGTTTCGCTTGATGAGTACACAGGTGTTTCATATATATTTTTAGGTTCTTTTCTTATCCATCGCTAAACTTTTGTAATTTTATTAATTGCATTTTACTGTATTTTATTTGTTATTGTTGTACCGTTAGATGTCTTTGCTCCCTTTGTAACTGCCTTTGTTTTCGCGTTACGGTTAACCATTTTTTTCGGAATTTTCGACCGAATTTGCATTTTTATACGTATTGTAGCAAATAGAAATCACCAATAGGAGGCAATTGCAGTTAAATGGTCCAGAACATATGTAAATATGTGCTTTTCTAAACCGAGCAATGCTGCATATTTCGCGCTTTCCAACACTCGTGCAATCTGTTGATTTCGTGCCAGTTCATCGTATTCGTGTTCAAGTAAGCAGCGTCTTTTGCGAACCAATGTTGGCTGTAAGCCGATAAATTGCAGTACGACAATTTGTGTCGCGATTTTTTTATTGGTATGTGAGTTTCGCTGTAGTTATGTCGCGAGTTGACCGTTCTACTCCGTAAGGTGTACATTCCACGTACCTGAGCACACTATATAGTATTGCACGTGTAGTTGTTCCACGCACTTTCGCAGGTCGCATTTTTGTGCTAATGTGAAGTCAGCTAAATGTTTAAACAGTAATTTTTCTAAAGCACATGTTTGTAAGTAATTGTCAAATGAACGTACACTAGTTTTCACGTATGCACGAACGTTTAACGACGTATTTATATTATATTATTGATGCAACAATCTACGTATCACTTCGACCAATCATGTATTTTCTAATCAACTGTCAAAGTTAAGTGTTGTGTGCGCACAGGAGTTGTTAACGTTTTCAAATATCTGTCTTTTACAGTCAGTGACCAATGGCTTGCTGCTTATCTTCAATGTATTATTGTGCTCGATGAAACCGTCAGTGCCCCGCCTTTGTGTGCAGTGATGCTATACCATACGAAAGTTCTCCCTTTCTCCCAATTTTGCACTTGTAGCACTTTTCTATTGCACTGTTCCAACGCCTCCTTTTCAAAATAAAATTGCCAGCAATTGTGTATGTCACCGTATTCCGCTCTAAGAAAGGGCGTATCTTTATGGATTCCAAAACCATTGGGAGCAGGTTTCTGCTTGTCGATCACTGTTCCGCTGACGCGTATATTAACTTATATTGACAATAAAACTTAATTTTAAAAACCCGAGTCAAAACAGGATACGACATTTTAATAAGATACTAATCTATGTGCGGAAGAATACCGGAGTGATCGCCTTAAAGACGCCAAATCAAACCTGAGCGATGGATAAATGTCACTTTTATTAAAGACGCAGCAGACGCAGACGAGAAACAGTATAGAGCGGGTTGGATGGGGGAGCAACAAAAATACCCTCCCGGCTGCACACGCCGCTATTAATCGTGTTATACAATAGATTTAGCCTCATTTAAATACAACTCCGCTGACATAGGCGTTTCTGATTTTAGCTCTTTTCATCGCCGGGCTTCGGTAAATAGAGAGCCTTGTGAGCAAATCGAAACAAGGCCAGGGGAAATAAACAGAGCACTTTCGAACCCCATTGACGCACCTAAAGCTGAATAGGTCGTTGCTTGTCTGGAGCTACGAACAGATCTGACCTCATACAAAATCGATACGTGTGCCTTCGTTGTAGCACTAACTGCGGTTACTTCCTAGCGCTGTGCAAAATTAAATTTGCTGCTTTTATTGACTTCCTATATCTAAGTCCAGAAAAGCTCTGGAAACAGTTGTCACGAAATCGGAAATAATTAATGGCAACTAGTCGCAAATGTATATTCGTAATATGAAATTCCTACATTTTACATTAGCGGAGTATTTTTACAACCAATTATTGCAATGAGACTATACCTCCATCTGGCGGTAAAACGCATTGCCGCCTAGCATCAGTTCGCAAGTACTTGACATAATGTTAAAAGTAAATGCACTAAAATTAAATTTAAACTGCTTTAAAACGTTTGCGCCGACGTGTCCACTATTTTAAGTTGAATCGCAAAAAACTTGAACGAAAGCAAAATCCAAGCGAAACCACCGTCAAGTTAATTTCTTACCGCGACCTAATTATGTTTGGCGGAAGAAAATCACGTTATAATTGGCAGTGAACACTGGCCCTCCTTTGTCCACTCGCCTTTCAGACAAGGTGCAATTGAAATATTTCGTGTCAAATTAGCAGCAACGTCAATGGAAAACAGGTCGCAATTAACTTGTTAGGGAGGCAAGAAAACCATTTCGCGAAATAGGCGCGTGCCAGGCGCGCAAGGGCGAGGCAACTATATTGGGAACTTTAATCTAGAAATTACCCCTTATCCGTAAATGATTGAAATCATTTGTTGAAAGACAAAAACGTTTTCAGACTCTTTGCGAAAGCAGCGGGAAGCAACGTGTCACCCAATCACATTTAATTTGCCAGCTTGACATTAGGGATGTCCGACAATAACGGACTGGAGCCTAACATATTTGCTTTTACATCTTTAAATTAGGCCAAAAATATAGTTGGGGGACTTCGATTCGCCAATGGTTACCTTCCTGACAAGATTAACAAAATCCTACATATAGGCCAATGTAATATTAAGCGTATTTTGTTTCTGGGGTGTTACCTACACTCTGACCTATAATCTGCAATCTGCATAGCCCCCCGATCTGCAATCTGCATAGCCCCATTTTGGTAGATGTAATGTAAACCCTGAAGTTTTGATCCGGCATAGACTTTCGTACGCAATTACCCGGTTTTAATTGCCTGCTATAGACGATGTAAAGTGGTAGTATCAGTACCACGACACAATAGGATTGGCGACTAATATAGGCATTTTTACCATGTTTTTTGATCTAACGCAGCGTTTTCTACCTTAAAAATGAATTTATGACAAATAGTTAAGTTAACAACTAAACGTAGGAATTTCCTTTCTTTTATTTAATCACAGTAGTGACGTAATTTGGTATAGGATCGGCCGTACTTTTAATCTATCGGGTTTTGCTATCGGAACAAATTACACAGTTGTGTATATCTCTAGGACAACTAATCTAAGCGATATCTATGTTAAAGGAAAGTACTTTATAATATTGATCGTTACGGAATCTTACATTAAAACGCGGTAAAGGCCGCTACAGACGTTTGCATTGGCGGGTATTATGTGTAATAGGCAGTGTACCACCCTTGCTTATGACACTATGCTAAAATCGCTAGGTGGTGTCAGTGCCATAAAAACGTGAATGGCACAAACCCTAACATCTTGGGCATAAAACTATGTTTCAGTTTATCATGCTAAGTGAAAAAGCAACGTATGGCTAATGCTATATTACGATTTCGTTGGATGACGTTTGTAAGTAATATGTCTACATTACGTCCACAGCTTGGGTTAACATTATAGCAAACCTCTTTTAATTTAGATTAAACATCAATAACACCCTCACGACCGCCCTTAAGGAGGTGGAACACTACAAACCATCAGAGAGCGAACCCTGCCAAAACCCAAGCTATTTAGTTCCAGCTAGAAAACAAGTACGCCACTAGAACACTTAACGTAAGGAACGTGATAACATCCTGTGGAAGTTAACAAACTCGCAATGGGGCGCCTCACCCCAAGTGCTGCGAACATCTGCAATGGGTCTCTCCTACTCAGCCGCTAAGTACGCCTGTCCAGTCTGGGGAAGATCGGCACAAGCCAAGTCCATGGATCCTGTCGTGAACGACAGCTGTCGTCCAATTACAGGATGCTTAAAGTCAACTAGCACCAGCACCCTCCACCTGCTGGCAGGCATCGCCCCTCCGGAAACCCGCAGGGATGCAGCAAAGCGGAACATACTAAACAGATGTGCGATCCACGTCATGTGACCATCAACCGGCATCGTGGCGAGTCACGTCCAGAAAGAGTTGTTTGCATTGGGTGGAGCCCCTGGACCAAGAAGTGACTTTGCGGATTTCAATGAAAATGCACGTTGCTCGCGAACTGCCCCACAAATGTTCACTTGTTGCAAAATTGTTATTACTATAATCATTGTATGTATCGCTTTTGAAGCGTACAAACTTGGAAAAAGACAGTCGCTCACCGCTTCAATTTCCTTTGATTGATGAGCCATGCTCCAGATCAGACGAGGCAGTGTGTCAAAAAAGAAAACTCTTCGTTTAAAAATACCAACTTTGAAGACTCGAATATATATATATTTGTTGATTAAATAATACTAAGTGAAACAACTATTCACGATCTAATATGGAAAATATATTAACGTTTTTTGTGTCATTTTATTACTTTTCCTACCTATGCGTATAATTATCCAATAAGATGTAATAAATTATTGAAAGGCAAAATTCTAATTAAATTGTGTTTGCAAAGTTGTCCATTTTTAAATATTAATAAATAGTAGGCATAATCTAAGCCTCTCCCAAATCTCGTATGGATCCAAATTTGTCACTGAACCATGCCAATAGCAAGTTTTGCAAGCTTTCCACGAATTTGTTAGGACTATTCTTTCGCGCAAATCTATCCCGCAGTTTTAACTCATTAACCCTTTTAGTTAATGGTGTGAATGTTTAAATAGTATTCCGAAATAGTTTTTGTTATTCGGTAACAAAAAACACAAAAAACAACGGATACCATTAAATTCAAATTAAAACCGCTAGACGTCGCGACTGAACACCATTTTAACCGCGGTGACTTCAACAAAATTTTTTTTTAAAACGTGTATTTTTTCTTTTGGCTTTGTAAGGCACTTTGTCTTCTTAAATATGTATCATATTGACTTAAGTCTTAAGGGGTAAACGATATTCGCATGAGTTAAGCTGTAAGTATATGCACACTTCTAAAGTTAAAAACGTTAGGGGCCAAATTATGAATCAATAAACTATATATTTTTACGTGCTTTAAACTGATTGCATAACATATTTGTATATTACTTGTTAAACCAACTTAAAAATTACCCAAAAATTGCCCCAAAAATAGATCATACATTTATATAGCTTGGCAACTTTTATATAGCTTGGCAACTTTGATTTAGTATAGGTGAAGACAACGAAGGCGCTGTGGCCGATTTTAAATCGCTGTTCCAACTGTCATGAATCAATTTGGTTGCCGTTAGTTCGCGACGCATACAAAAGTTAAGTAATGTAACTAAAATCATAGTTACGATACCAGTTAAAAATCATGATATCCTAATATTCGAACTGTCTTGTATGGTGTCTGTGTCCATAATATAAAAAATATTGGTTGGTGGAGACGATATACTAATTATCCATATAGCAAACTCATCAAGCCGTTTTTTGGGAGTTCGTTTGATGAAAATATGAACCAAAGATATTGAACTCCACATATTTCCGTTATTTAGGAGAAAATATACTTGTGAGTAGAAAAAAAACTCCTTTAGTGAATGCCTGAATAGCTGCGCAATGCTGTCAATCATCGGCAAAGCACAAACAGATCACTGAACCATAAGAACAAACGCTTGGTCTACTTTTGCGCGGGCACTCTTATCATGCCACGCCAGCTTGACGCCCAAAGAAGTTGTCTCATTCAAAAGGAAAAGCACCAATAAGATTGCTAGCTGTCGAACTGGGCGCCATTTTACCGAAAATTAATCTTGGCTACACAAGAAAGATGGGAATACCACATTTCATATTCTTCATTAAAACTGTAATTTCCATTTGCATTTCTGACGCCTTTATAGTTATTTTTAAAGTAAGAAGGTTTTAAATTAAACCATAAACCACATGTGACAATTCGCTTTAACTGTCTTAATTGAAGAATTTTGAGTTCATGAAAATGAGAATAAATGCAAAGTTTGTGTTGATTAAAAAACACGGACAAAACATGATCACTACGCTATGTATTTTTTTAAGTTGGATTAAACTCAGACAGATATCGTAATGCATTGTCAGCAACTTAAAAATACCCAGTGTATCAAACAGGACATTCTTAACCAAGTCAAATTTTATGCAATTTACTAACTTTTGTTCCTAATCAGTTTTTTTAACAGTTATATTGAATTACAAGGTATGTTGTTGTTACTAAGACACACCAAGCTGATGTTAACTTATAAAAACGCCAGGAATTGAAGCAACTAAATTAGTTAAAAAAATCAGCCTTACAACAACATTTCGAAACAACCATATTAAATTAGTTAATTGTAAAGTCAATTTGTTTTTTAAAAGAACTTGTCAAGCCAAAAATGTTTTAAGACTGCTGTTTTATTTGAAATAAAAGCCTTCTGTTAGCACTTCTTTAAACTCGGCATTTCTACAGAGAGGAGAGCTATTTTAAAATTTACAAAAAGTTTTGGAGAAATACCAGCATTTTTTCCGCCGGCTAGAACTACTATACAAGTATTAGGAAGAAATGTCTTTTGGTTGGGAGAAAATTACTCGGCAACCTGAAAGATGCGGAACAGCGGCAGTCATCAAAAAGCACAAACAGCTTCCAAGGACAAACGGTTTCTTTAGTTTGCGCGTAATCGCGCGTGCGTGCTTGCCTCGCCATGCTGCTGGCTGTCCGAATGAGTTGCCTCACTTCGGAGGGGAAGTACCAACAAGAAAAGCAATCTTTTACCCTGTCGCCATTTTGTTGGAGAATTTAAAGTGCTCAGGGGTGCAGGATTGCTAATTGGTGGTGGCTGCGGAAAATATTTAAGGCCAGTGGCAGCCAACCAGTCAGAGGCTTTAATTCGTACTCAAAATTACTATGTTAGCAGAAAAAAGCCCCTATTAGACAAATCTCACCTTGATTTTAACTCACTTACACATATAATTTACAAAGCTAAATTTATTGGTAATGCTGCAATACGAACTATCATGAGCAGTCTATTAACACAAATTGTTAAAATCAGTGAATTAAGCAAAACGGTGACTAAGGTGAATTATCTGTACACTGCAATACATCATTGGCTGACAACCTCTGGAAGGATCGAATATTGTGCGAAGTCAACAATAAAATGCTCCAGTTTTATAGCCTAACAGCAATATATTTTCGGAAGAGAAATTTTGCTTGGTATGCTCTATTCAGTTAACTTACATTATTCTTAGTGAATTACTTTGGCTCCTCCCGAAGCAAATGTGGCAGCTACCTAGTGTTTTGTTAATTAGATGAAAAATTAAACAAAACAAAAAAGAAAACGCGCATTGCTAACTTTTTTTGTCAAAAATCCATCCCAGTTTGATTAAAATTAATTGTAAGTCGCGGGAAACCTTCCAAATAAAAATGTTTGCTCAAATGGTCGGGCATGAGAAGGCCACAACTCGTTGGCAGTGTTCAAAATATAACTGCATTAATTGCGTAAAAAAACTATTTCCTAATGACGATGTAATTAACTGGGTAAAAGTAAAAGCAATTTATAGCTATATTTTACGATTTATTACCTTGAAATTTGGTTTATCGTGTTCAAGCATGAAAAAAGGTTAATCCAGGTAGATATTGTAATATTACATTTTTATACCATTGAAATTCAACAAATGGAAATCTCTTAGCGGAACCATACCCCTTTGTAAAGCTTTGGTGGGAATACACGTTTATAAAACAACTACACAATGAAGAAATATTCCCAACACAAATTAATTTGTAAACGCATTTAAGTTCCAACAACGTTTTGAAAATAAACCTCAGGAGCGAACACAGCTTTAAGTAATCGACTTTAAAACATTTATTGGACCAGATGAACAGTGAAGGTGAAAAATAAAACAAGAAAGCAGAAACGTTGACACATATTAAAATTATTTAAAAAAAAATTGTCAAAAAATTCATTAAAAAGTTAACCAAAAAATGCTAAACTATTAATTGATCAAAAAAATAATTTGTACACCATTCATCAACTACAGATAAAAGTATTTTTCCGAATTTTTATTTAGTGATAACTGATAACCTAATTGCAACATATGCACGCCTAAGCTTATGAAACGAACGATTTAGGTGCTAACTCTGCTTAAACGTTTCCGTTTAAACTCCGTTAGGCACCAACCCCAATAAACAAGGTTGACGTTTAGCGCTTCTCAATTTTCAAAATAAAATCGCGATTTAAGCGGCGATAAGGTCGAGTGACAAACTGACAAAAACTGACCAAAGAAACTGGCGTTTCTACCAACTTAAATTTTGTGAAACTTCACGACAAGCAAATTACGTGACAATTATTACACTGAACAGTTCACAGTTTTACTTGTGAACGATAACTTACTCATAAATCAAAATAACAACGTGCCCACAAATATACCACTGACGATTTTTAAGTATTTCTGTTATATCAACTTCAAATTCTTAATTTGAAACAATTACCAGCCCCAAAACCAAATAACCGCAGTTAATAAAAATGTGATATTGCGACAATAGCACACATGCAAAAATGATTCGTTGAATTGCAATGCAATTAAAACAGATAGTTACTTATGGTGTTGTGGCGTTATCGCTATCGTGTATAGTTATATTGTGAGGGTTTTAAGAAATTTAAAAAAATCATTAGTGGCACTATCAATAGCAAACATAAAGTTTGTAACCATAGAACAATGTATCACATCCTTAAAATGTAAAACCTACAAAGTTTTGCAGACCAAAAACCAAACGAAGCATGTGCTGAATATAAAGAGTCAGGATAAGAAAATATCTAGAAACGACAAACGAGGCACACGACAAATCTACTTACATCGCGTCGACGCAAAAAAGCGCAAAACGGCACTACACGCTGTCGACAGCACTTTAACCGCTAGGTGAGAAATCAGGGTCGAAGCAATTCGTTCGGGTCGCCAATCATTCGCAGCAGCTCGTCGATCGAGTTCTGCTGACTAAAGGCCAAGAACGACTGCTCGCCTAGGGTGTTCTGAAGGATGGTTTTGGCCGCCAGCGACTCGACACACACGTTCACCAGGCTGTTTTGACCGGGTGTGCGCGGTTTGGTGCCGGCGTATAGCTTCACCTCGCTGGAAAGGCTTCGGGTGGCGCCGGCCTGCAAGCTTGTGATTAGGCTGCGGACGAACTGGCGATAGGAGAAGAGCTGCACGGGCTTGTAGCGCTCCATTTTGGTCGCTTGGCCGGGGTCCTTGGCAGCGTCGAAGTAGAACAAGACGGTCTGGCTCATGCGGTTGGCCCACAGACTCGCCTCATGGTCGCACTTTAGCGTAAAGCCTTGGTCGCATCGCGAGAGGATCTGCTTGACCGGTGCCTTGTCGCCGTGGTACAGCGGAAGGTTGACCGCGCGAGCGTGGATGTCGGCCGTGTCGACGTTGAAGGCCTCGATGATGGCCTGCTGAATCTGTACGTCGCCGTAGAACAGGCGCACGCCGTCGCGTAGATTAAAGACCTCGGTGTGCTGTAGGATGCCGTCGTACAACACGCTCACCTCGTACTTGAACATGTCTTCGGCTGTGCGCGAATCGTTTAGGTTTAAAGGTGGGTCATCCGACAAAAACCAATCAAACCGGATATGCAGCCGGTTTTATAAAATGCGCGCGTTTAAACGTATGTAAGGCTGAGTTTGTATTAATTTTACCTCAGATAATTTACCCTTAAGTCTCGCTCGGCCCGAACCCGGCGTTTGAGCGTGGAAAATATGTAAAAAATAATAAAAATTAATCTACTTGATATGGGCTAAGGTTGGTTTATTATCGAACAACGTACTTACATTTAATGTCGAAATTGTTTAGGAAGCTGCGAAACGAAGAACTCTCGTCGGAGCAGGTGAAGTTTTCACTGGGGCTCAAAGTCATTGAAATGTCCCTGCATTCTGCTTTAAGAATAAAGTTCAACAGCTTGAAAGAGAATTATTTCGTTGATTCAAATATTAGTTCTACAAAAAATCAAATTAAAGTACGATCATCTTTTGTTTGTATTTAATATCGGGATATCCGATAGTTGACCCATTTTATTCCGATACCGATACCCAGTATTTTGGATAAAAGTATCGCAAACAATTCGCCCAAAACAAGCAAAATAGATGAAATAGAAACGTTCAAATGTAGTTTTTTACTGGTTATTAGGCCGAAATTGCTTTAAAGTTAAGAAGTTAAGTTAACTTATGTAGTTAAACGACAATATTCTTTCTATTTTTTAACATAAATTACTGCGTTGAGCCGTTGACATACCTACCTATATATCATATATTGTTAATTTTGTCCCAAATATACGTTTTTAGTGCCTCTTAGGTAAAAAAAAAACTTCACGAAAAGTACGCCTATAGTTCGTTTATTTAGTTCACCCAACTTTTTTAACTTATAGTGAGCTTAAGAATTCATCTAGCGGCCGCTGAAAATAAATCCTATGAGTTGTTAAGGGGCATAATGATACAACAAATGTTAACAACAGCTTAAAAAATAATTCCAACGATAAAACCATGTAACCTTCATAACATAAAATTCGCCTATTCTAAGCAGTAAACTGGTGGCGACTGTCGCTTTCAAAAGTTCTAAATCTGTGAGGTGGGGTCAGTAATCTATTCCATAGGTAAATTTGAAAATGAAATGTGTTTTTATGCGGCTGAATGCAGAAGACGTGTTCATTGGGCAACATTCCTGCGTGACTCCCTTACCGGGGTTCGTTGGGCTGAAGATCAGCTCACTCTCCGAAATGTGCCCAATCGAAAACTCGCCACTCTGGTCGGACATGCTGTGCAAGGGGAACGTGCTATAGGGTGGAGGTGGCAGTTCGTCGCGGGTCAGTTGCTGTTCTTGCTGAAGTTCCGGGTTGCGCAGCTGCTGTGGCTGATGATGCAGTTGATGATGCGTAAGCTGCTGCTCCTGCGGATGCTGAACGTGATTTTGCTGGTGCTGTGCGACCACGTCGTGAAGAGAACGCTGTAGGAAGCCACTGTGGCCGACGGGTTGGTGCGACGATGTGGTGGTGAAGCCGGGCGAAGGCGTTGAATTGCTCATGTCGTGATAGGTGGTGGGCGAGCGTACTTGCTGCTGATGCTGGGTGTGTTGAGGCTGGTGCTCGACCTTCATTTGATTGCCGCCCGGGCTCGAAGCAAACGCCTGCCGGGGTAAACGCGAACGTTTAGCATTCGAATCGGAAACGAGTGAAGTTTATCAAAGCTTTATATTATGTGGGTAGGCTCCACTTGCGTGCCAATTTTTTTAGCAGAACAGCGTTCGATTAACGTTAACGCACTCAAATCGATTAACGCACTCAAATCCATTCATAAATTGTTTTGTTGCTATGAGTCTGTTATTGGCCTGCATCATTTCCTTGTACGTAATACACACAAATAGGCTTGGACGGCAAAGCGCCATATGCGTTGGAAAAAAGCAAAGGCACTTCAGACACCAATTCGTGGTTTAGAGTTTAGAATACGTTTTACCCATAAAATATTTTTTGCTAACCTCTTAGTATATTTGCACAACAAGGTACACTAATGTTTGCCACTACGTAACAACTTTTAGTGGAACATGAAGAATAATTATTAATATTTAGTTATTTCTGTATATGAAGTAAGCAGTTTACTGGCAAACAACAATAATACATGGCATATTTTAAAAAACTATTGATAGAATAAAATATATCAGATGCCTGTGGTTAGGAAATACGCCACTTATCTAACATAAGGAAACAAATGTATACAATGTATAACATTTACCTGATGAGGTTGTATCCCGTTATGTGACATCTGTTGTATGTGAGAATATCCATTACCATGTACATTTTGTTCTGTAAAATTTAATGCCAACAATTAATTAATTGCATTTAGTAAGATATAGCTAAAATATTAATAACATATAATTAATAAAGAAACGGTACCTGACGGAAAGGCCAATGGTGAATAAGAACTTGGCGGTGATGTTTTGACATTCTTGCAATCATGGGAATGTTTCCTGCGCTTGTTTTTTTCTGAAAATACAAACTCTGTCTAGGATATTTTGTTGGAATCATATAAACCAGAGGTTCTCAAACTGTGCATTGCAATGGCCTGGTGCGGCATTTTAATCTTTTATGGGCATCACACAATGATCCTGGATCACACATTAGGTGCAGTGATAAAATGCATCCAGATACCATTATTTCCTGACGTAGGCATTTAATCTTATTATTTAAAACTGTTCCTGTGGATTACGATTTAACAATCACATTTCTCAATTCTAAATCACTTCGGCATGCGGCAAATAAGCGCTTGAAAAGTTAGTTATATGAGTGAGTGCCTTAATTGTACTTTCGCAATTCGTGAATGAACCTATAATTTTGTGTTTGAAGGTTTAATTTTACACTCTTGTGCAAGACCACCTATCCACCTGCCACACCTAATATAGGTTATCTACACAGCTGGTGCTATTTTTTGTATATGGGTGCGTCACAAAATCAACAAACTTTTAGATTGCATGGAAAAAAGTTTGAGATCCACTATAATAAACTTTCAGTAAAAAAATTCTGCAGTTTTCACAGTAAGTCTTTTTTACATAACAAACAAACTAAATGGATAACCATTGTTTAAAAATAAGGCTGTTAAATTATTGTTACCTTTTACTTCATCTGGTTTAAGGACTCTATAAGTTTTAAAGTTTCCAGTTTGCTGGTCCATTAGGCTATCTTTCTTTATTTCTTCAAAGTCAATTGATTTGTGTAAAGCGCATCTAAAATTTCCTTTAAGCTTTTTTTCATCAGGTGGATTGTTTTCATCGTACTTGTCTTTGTGCTTGGCCCATTCCTGAAAAATGGGATATTAAGATCAATATAAAATATAGGGTTTGAGATATGATCTAATTCCCAATGGTAAAATAACAATTTTGATTTTTTTGTAACAATTAGACAAACATTTTAAAGATCAGTCATAAAAAACACTAAAAATCGAAATCATTATCATCCAAACCAAGTTATAAAATTAATAATATATGAATAAACTTTTAAAATTAGTATGACAGCAGTAGCATATTCAACCTAATTATCTTATAAAGGAAAGGTAAAAATAACAACATATTTCACAAATATAAGTCAATAATTGTAATTTACCCTAAAAATCTCATAATGCCTTTCCCAGTTAGGGTGATGTTTGGCCGTCCATGGAATTTTAAAAAGACCCTTCGATTTGTCCACCCACTCCAAACCATCAAAATTACCATGCTCAATTTTTTTTAAAAGCCATTGCCTTAAGGGAAGTTTAAATTCTTGCTCCTCAGCATGATAGGATCGGGAGTTCATGTTTCACCAGCAATTAATTTTTAGCATATAATACCTATACCCAAATTTACTAAAATACTATATATGATACAAATTAAAAAAATACAAGTAAAAAATCAAAATATATATTTTACATTTTTAAACTGACATTATTTATTTTCAAATTTCACTTAGTTCACACTTTGTACAGCTATGCACCAAACAGTTCTGCGCGACAGAATTTTTAAAAACCTTTAAGAAAGAGAGAGACAAACAGAAGAAAAAGGCAATGTGATCAAATTTTGAAATCAACTGTTGGTTCCCGTTATCCGTTTTAAAAATCAATTCATAATCTATTGTGACTAGGTATAATAAATTTAACTTGTAGTTTAAGACTCTGGTATCATGTTTCTTATATATCCTAATTTATAAATATTTGTACAATTAGCAAAATTTTAGTATTAAAATAAAAATTCAGTACTAAATACAAAAACAATCCAGTGGTATTCTATTAAATATAAATTATCTGATTATACTAATATTCAACTTTATATACTAATTAAACCACCATTTAAAAATGTAATAAAACAATTAAAGAACATAAACAATTTTGTATTGGCTAACCAAAATCTACATCTATAGATAATAAAACATATAGGGACTTTGAATCTTGTTGTTAACAATCTATAAAAATAAAAGAAGCTGCTTCGGTACACATTGCACAACTAATAAACTTGTTCATACACTAACACCTCAATACTTTTTTTAAACTGCGTTAGTTATCACTTGAGACCTCCATATATCTTTGTGTTAAACTTTAAATACTTAAAAGCTAAAATTAATAATAGACATGCACTTGTTTACCTAGTCTAGTACTATTGTAGATAGAAAGGCACTTAATGTGACAGTTTAATAATTTCATGTTTAATGTTTTGTTAGTGAAATCCTAAGCACATAAATGTCTTTCCATCTTTTATTTTATGACCCTGCAAATCCTTAACACCAACACGGACAAAGTTGAAAAACAAATTTAAGGTTATATAATAATAAAGATTTCCAAAATGCAATTTGTTGCATCAATACAAGAATAAAACTGATATTTGTTGCATGACTACACAGCAGACTTACTACAGAAATTCGAAATGAACTCAAGTATTATTTTCTAAACTTTAAAAAATTTTTTTCCATTTGGTCTGGTACGCTAGACTAAAACGCCGTGCTGAAATTTCGCCCAGTTCCAATGCGAACTGTGTGAGCTACAGGCGTTTTACGATTATCGTGATTGGTTATGAATATGAATATTGGTTTTCGTCGATTTAAACCCTTATCCCCCATATCAGTGGCATCGTGTGAAGCATCGTGGGAAAGGTGTGATCAAGGTCTACCCCAATTTGTTGGTTAAACGGTTGGCAAGTGAAAATTTCTCTTCATTTTGAGGGGATGCTACTGGGAGCAAAAATGGCGATTATATCGCATGGCTAAATATGAATATAAATATCGGTTATCGTCGATTTAAACCCTTATCCCCCATATCAGTGGCATCATGTGTAGTATCGTTGAAAAGGTGTGTTCAAGGTCTACCCCAATTTGTTGGTTAAATGGTTGGCAAATGTTTTTATATTTTAATATTCGGCAAATATTAATATTCAATATTAATATTTTTTTAAATTTTAAATTTTTTTTTTTGATATTCCTAAAATATAGACCTGTATTAGTGTGGTTGTAAAATTTTTTTTTTCTAGATGCTGAATAAATATGTTTATTTTGCCTTTGAAATTGTAGGATGAGATAGGGCGAGATTTTGTAGGTCGGCTAGCTCTTGGTTAAATAATCTTAATAACATCTTCTGAGTTTGTCTAGAATAGACATAGACACAGGCTTACAATCAATCCTTATAAACCTGCAGCTTATTTCCCTTTGGTAGATATTGCATGTCTACATTTTCACTGTATAACTAAAATGATATAGATTAAACAACATACTTATACAAATAAATCCAACCCGGTCTGCATTTTATGGCACTATTTGCCATATTTCGGGAGTGCAAAACAAGTTTTTTTGTTTTTTGCGAAACAAGTTTTTTGCACACCTGAGTTCAAAATCCTTTCACAATTCCATTTTTATTTGGGTGTGCATTATGCTAAACAGTGCTTCTTAAACTTTTTTAGTTTTGTTCACCCCGAGCACACATCTCCAGATTTCATTCACCCTTGTCTCATGATATGATAAAACTATCTCGTCTATATATAACAGCTGAACATGTTAATCATCCATTTCTGACGGTTCACCCTTATTCACCCCATTTAGTTGGTTCACCCCTGCAATAATTTTATTCACCCTGGGGTGAACATATTAACCTGATTAAGAAGCACTGTGCGCTGTGCATACAACTTGTATTAAAAATATATCGGGTATATGCGCTTGCCAGTGCAACAGGTGGCAGACTGGATTCCAACTTAAGTTTGCAATAAACGACAATTTCCAATCAGGTAAAAAAGGTGAAAACGCCATAATAAATTGCTGACCATGCAAATATAAAAAATTGTCAACGTTTAAGCGACTGCCAAAAGGAGTTTATAACATTTGCTGCTTTTAAAAAGGCTGTGTAGGTATAGTTCAACCATAAACAATCATTACGTCACGCGAGAAACAGATCCGCTCGTAGGGAAATCCCCAGCTCGTCGAGGCCGCTCCGCTCATAACAGTGTTTCTAAACCTTTTTAGCGCTTGTCCCCTTGAGCTTTATACAATTTTGCCGTACCCTTGTCTACAAATAATAAAAAATTAAACTGAGTGTTTTTTTTAAACAGTCTTGTAACACAAACAATCAGACAATTTACTAATGGCTTATTGTTGTTGCTTTTCATAAATTACGCATTCTTCACAAATATGCCTTAATGGTGCATTTCACAGTGCATGTCGTACCCGTGCTTTTGGTGCTTCGTATCACCAAGGGGTGGGCTACACGTACCCCTGGTTAAAAAACCCTACATTAGAGTCTTATATCATATACCTCTACAGCAGTGGTTCTCAACCTTTTCAGTTTACGGACCGGTACAGTTTTAAAACAAGTTTTGCGGACCGGTGGACCTTTAAAAATCAAAATCAACCCAAAAATGGAATTACGACAAAAGTATATGCAACTTAAAAGCAAATAATGGAAACGTCAATTTAATAAGCAATTTGCTTCGGTCTTTTTGATATCATAGGTGTTTTACGTGGTTCATTGAGTTTTTCACCAACAACTGGTTTTAAAGCTTAAGACTTGATGTAGCCTACTACAACACTTGCACCATCGTAACGAACAATAAAGTCCAAAGTAGACTATTCACGTTATGTTGGCGTCACAATGCAGCAAATTACGGAACTGGCGAAGTTCTACATTTGATGGACAAGCTTTTAACATCTTGGATTTTGCAATGCGATATAAAATTGTAATATATTAGGCGGACGGGCGGTTGAGAACCACTGCTCTATAGGACTAGTAATTTAATGGTTGCTACGTGAACATTATATATTTTGGCATATAATCTGTTTATTTATGCTAATAAATTTAACACGTTATTTACTATTGACTTGACTTAAATATATTTCTTGTTACGGTACTTCTTAAATCTTACTTTCAAGACATTTATAGTCTTTTCAACATTACCTGTATACCACACTGGTAACAATAATGCTAACAACTATATGCACTCTTTAAATTATTAGGGGCTAAAAAATATAAACATTGATTGATTAGTAACATAAAAAGAAATGTAAGACAAAGTGCTATACTTTTGGTAAGTGTGCAAAGTGGGCATCTAATACATATAGGTACTATACATTTTTTTTAATCCTTTGTCTACCTGTCCGTCTGTCACTGTGCAAGCTCACATTGCAAAATTTTGTCGTTCCCAGTTTTACGTAACATTTTTTAATATAGAAGGTGATTATTCTATTTGGGTTCATCTAAAACAGGGCTTCTCAAAACTGTCATTACGTCATTGTCAAGGTAATTGGAACGTGCGTATTAAATCGTTTGTTAGACATATTTCTTCTTCGTTAAGTTGTTTCTACCTCTTTGCCCTCGATAACTTGCCATGCCAAGGATGGCCAAACCGCGGCTCTTACATTTAAGTTGTATTTAATTTTTTTAGGAGGTCCGGTGTAATTTTATGTGTGCTTAGTGCGTATACTCGTCGAACTTTCTAAAAACAGCTTAGCACAGGGGTGGGCAAATGTATTTAATGAAAGAGCCATTTGCAGAAAATACAAGCACCAAAGAGCCTCAAAATTATTTCAATCCTAAAATGGTAAACAATGCAAGGGGCCGCAGTGATAACAGAATTGTAATATAGCAAAACGGAAATAATCAACATAGTAATAACGGTAATAGCAAAATAACACGCACAATATTTATTAATATCAGTCTTTTGTTAACTAACTCTTCGGACTCTATGTCTCGTGTTACGTCATAAACGAAATACTGGCCTAAATAAAGAAAAGAAAAAGAGAGAAACGTTTATAAACGGTACTCTTGGCAACGATACTATATATAGGACAAACGGCCATATACAAAGATTACATTTTTTAACAAACACTTAAGCTGCATTGGAAAATGATTGTAGTGACTTAAAGCAAAATCTTTCTGGTATATCTCGATCTTTAGGTGCTTTTCGCTCTGATAGCTTTAAAATATATTTACTTGGCATATTCTTAGTTGGCATTGCCCCAGTTTGAAGAAACTTTCGTTTTTTTGCTGAAATGTATAAAACATAAAAACAATGATCTACAACTAATGTACAAATACAAAAGCATTACAACATGTGTACAAATTTTAAAAAGTGATGATGCAAACAAGTAAACTAATATTCAAAGATAGACTGATATATCATTTTCCGATAATATTATTAGCTGACATTTCGCTCGTACTAGTATGTTGGTTTTACTAAATTCACTTTAATATTGTATTTTATAAATACTACAGCATTTCTTTTAAACTTACAATATTTACAACTTTTGGAAAATAATACACTTACTTTGAACAAAATCCTTATCTGAAAAATGTTTTCCGCATATCTTAACGGAATCTTTTTTATAGAGCTGTTTAATGCCATTATCAGCTCTCAGGGAGAGTATAATACATTCCAGTTGTTCAGCCCATTCTCTTCTCTCTACAGAACAACACCTTTTAGCGGGCACCGAGTGTAGTGGGTCTGGCCGTTTACTTTCACATCCTGGTATGCAGCAATGGTTTGACATTGTACTAACCTAACTATAAGCTGTCGAAAAACTAAGAAAATCATTAGAAATTTTGTTGGTAGGCTTCATGCAATCAGATTGAAAGATGTGATGTAAAGAGTTACAGGGTGGGGCATTGTGAGTATTTTTATGACTTTGGGGGGCAGCAAGCCAATATTAGGGGCTTTCGTTAAATTTAATCTTATCCTGAATACTGGTTAAATGTAATGTCGCAGTAAAAACATCGCCTATATTTTAACCTATTTTTATAAAGGTATTAATGTATTAATAAAATCATCATGTCTTTTAATTAGAATAATATTAAGCTTCAGAGCTACTTTATACACAAACTCATCGCTTCTTAACCAGCGGCGCACTGATACGGCATGTACCGTTGCCAGGTGCGCCGCGGACAAGTGGATACAATAGTCCTGTATAAAAACATATGCTTTTTTCAAGTATAAAACATATGTTTTTTTTAACAGTTTTTATTTTATCCTTTGACTTAGCCATTTACCCAACGGTTGTTTAAAAATAAAGCAACTATATAACTTATAACATACAAACTTGCATGTATTTTAAAAAGAAAAATGGTATAATAAAAATTAGGAAATCGCTTCGGTCACTAGTTGCACCACCAGGATTTTGTCGGTCTACAGAAGCGCCATGATGCAAAAAAGTTTGAAAAACACTGCACAAACTATGTTTTGATAAAGATTACACAACTTGTATTCTGGTTGGTTGATGCATGGTAGTAGCCTAGACCAGGGCTCCGCAACCGGGGTCTGCTATGAAACCATGACAGTGCCGCGCCGAAGGTTTTTTTAAATACCTTTGTAAAATGATTGGCATTTTTGATCTGATTTTCATCCCGTCGGTTTGTAAAGTACATTTAATCTTTGCTGAGCCATAAAAAGAATAATGACAAGTTCAACTCATAACAGTTAGGTTTTATTTTCCAAACGCTATCTGTTCGAAAGGACGAAGATTCTTGTCTTAATGCTTGTTTAAACAAAATCAGTTACGGACAAGAATGGCTTTTGATCTTGCTTAGACCATTATTTCCAGCAAGTATGGATAAATATCAAATATTTGAGGCAACAATTAGCCAAAGGTGCAAAGGGTTAAAAAAATTGGCACCGGCCTAGAATCCTACCACAACGTTGAAACAGTTATTAAAGCAATGCACAACAATTGGTTAAAAAAAAATAGCCCACAACATCAATAAAACCTCGGAAATTAACCAAAATGACTAAAATTAGACAAATCCGGCAACTCTGCCACATCTTTTGTCCTTAACAACCAATAGAAATCATTCAACCTTAACCAAATCTATGTGGAGCGTGAAGCTGCAGAATGATCTGATTGGTCAACCGATAAGTGTCCGATCATGGTTATATAGTATCATTGCTCTTGGTAACCTTTACATATTTTTTTGAAATTTTACGATTCAACTAGAAGAGCCACAAAACACATGCCGGAGAGCCGCATGCGGCTCGCGAGCCGCAGTTTGCCCACCCCTGGCTTAGCATATTTAAAAAAATCCCCATATGAACCTCGATGGATTGATTCCGAATTCAGCCTTGCTTCTGAAATAAAGTTTAAAGCAGTAAGTGTCGATTTCATTGTGGATCAATTTCTAAAGCAGTGTTTCTTAACCTTTTCTTCGCAGGGACTTAAATACTAAGCGCAAGTAAAACAACCAAGCAATTATTGTTCATAATAATCAATCTTAATAAATCTAACCATGTGAACTACCGAAACATAGGTTGATCTAAGCCAGGGATGTCCAATCCGCGGTCCGCCTGATGTTTACGTGCGGCCCACAACTTATTTACACTTTCAGTATAGCCTTTATTTTACATTTTTTGGCGGTAATGAGACTAAGGATTTGTTTTCTTTTGCGACACACTGATAAAATATTGTAACCCATAGCATCCTCTTCGGTGAGAAAAAAACGTATATTTTGTTGAATTATTTGATGTAAAACGGTTATTTTCTTTACACTTAAAAATGAAATGATCTAGTAAATAATACTTGTGTTAATGATATTTGTAATATCAAGTCTATTTTCCCGCTGCAATAGTACGTTCTCATTAACGCTGACTCGTTTTCCATGCACGAAAGTACAAAGCAGCTGAAAACACACCGCTAAAATGCCAAGAGAACAGGTTCAGGCTAGGATTTTAGGCCGAATTAAAGCCCTAATACTGAACGTCTATGAAAATAAAGTAGAAACACGAGAGCCACTGCTTATGAGGTACTAATGCAGTGAGACACAATTAAAAAAAATTAAATCAATATATGAATGTTTGCAATGTTTAACCGCCCACTTAAAAATTTTAGTGTTAAAATAATAAAGTGTATATCGTGTCAAAATACCATAGAAAACGCCTAAACAAGTGGTTGTCAGATTTTTAGCTTAGTTTATTCCAATAAAAACAGGTTATGTCGTGCAATCAATAAATGAATAAACAACCCTAAACTGACCAGATGATTTGCTTTTAAATAAAGATTAAAACTTTAAAACTTTTTCTATTTAATGAAACATATGTACACACATATATGTGTGCTTACAACTGAGATCTAGCCCTTCTGAAGCTGCTTTTTGACCAACGATAACGGCTTACGTATTATTAGTACACCGAAAAGCCATTGCAGACTCACCGAATCTGTCGATCAATGATGCAAGCAGAGCAGACTAGAAAAACAACTAGCCTGCAGTGAGGTTCGAACTCACGACCTCCGGTCAAGCCGGGACCGTCGCTCTACCAACTGAGCTATGCAGGCTTTTTCTATTTAATTGTTAATTGTGGCATCTGATATCATTGTAAGATATTTCTCTATAAAAATATTTTTAAAAATATATTTTTTTATTTAGTGGTCACAAAAGACATGCTTAAAATATTTCATTATTTGCAAACCATGTAGTTATATGTATAACCAATTTCCCAGGTCACTAATGCTATGGGAAAAGTTGTGGACGTGGACAAAAACAAACAAATCGCGTGAACGGTTCAACTATATATGGCCAAACACTTGACTAGACGCGACATCATCGCTTTTTGATTTGTTTTTCCTCTGGTGCGACTGAATGCTCATGAAGTGGGTAGAACAAAGTACCTTCGCGGCGTGATTAATTCACCAAACATAAGTGCGAAGATATATTTACAGCTAAATAAGTGAAACCAAACGTTTTGAACTGGCTTCAGTGAAATGAATGTCGGTGAGCATACAACATATTCAGCAAAACTTTGGCCAGGCCGGCGTTACAAGAGAAGCATTTGCTCCCCCGCACTCATATGTAACAATCATGTAGGATAACGATCTTGGTCTTCTGATGGTGCGATATAGAACTGGTCAACACGGCGTTTATTTTCATCGCTCGTCTCCCTTGACCAAACTGCAGTCGTCCAGCAACAATTTGAGGCAGTTATACGATGCCGTGTAAATATTAGGACCTACGGAGGTCGCAGTTATGGCGTTTTTCGGGGTGCCCTAGTTCGCCTTTTTGCAGTCGCGTCCGGTTTTGTTTACCACCGAAAACTATCACTTGACGTCAGGCGCTGTAAACGTGAGGCCCGAGGTGCTGGAAAAACCGCAATTTGCCCGCCAATCGATCGAGGTTGCTTAATCGCAAAAAGTATGAAATTGATCGAAAAAAAGTTGCCGGTTAACGCTTTCTTGTCCTGACTGCTGAGAGTCCAACACATTATGTTGTCGAGGTTTATGGGTTATACATTTTTGGGGGGCAAATGGGGTAAAAGTTACAACCAACTTGTAATTTTTTATAATGTATAAATCGACATGGCCAGTATAAAATTTGTAAGCCCGGTGCCGAAACAATCAAAATAGTCGTTTTTTTTTTCTTTTTTATGGGATAAGGCAGCGGGCATTCGGAAGAAAAAATTAATCAACAACCGAATATTCAAAAGCATACCAACGACAGTCTTTCAACAGACATGGCCAAATAATTTATATATTATTTTTGTTATTTTTTTGATGAACTCAGGTCGGGATTTTCACACGCACCACGTTGTGTTCGGCAATGGGTGTTTATTTTTGCGTCGAGTCATGTGTTTGTGAGAGCGGACCTTCGCGCGAACAACAACAATAAATCTGAACACCATCAGCAGGCCACCGCCGACCACTAGGCAGTCATACTGACCTGCCGCTCACCAGCGCCGTATAAGCCGGCTCTGTCCATGTTGTATTCTTACTGAGAGAGAGAGGGATAGAGTTGGAGGAAAGTAGCCGGAGGGCAGCCGAATATCCTCTCTCTGAAACACAGACAATCTCCATGTCAGACGCCGACCGCGGCCTTCGTTGCTAATTCGCCGGCTTCGGGCCGGATGAGACGCGTTATTGTCCAAGAACATTTATGCCGAGAAGGTTAATTAAGTGGAGCGTTCTTTTTCCTTGGTGGTATTGTTCGCGAGGAACTTTGTAACATTTCAGATCGAGCTGGCCAGCGAATTTAAACGGAACGAACAAGTTGTAGAGTTCTTGAAATATTTCTATGACAAAGATAGCTAAAAATTTAGCTTCAATTAATTTATTTATGCTTTTCATTCGGAATCAGGCATCGCACATAGCCGAGATGAGATTTTTGTTAGGTTTAGTAACGCTTTGTATGGAATTGTGTTGTTTCATAAAAGCGGAGTTTATTCCAGGTAAGTTCCTTGTCCAGAGGTAAACTATCAACTATAACAATCCACGTAGATTTCGTGTTGGTGCGGATTGTGTTAGCGATTCTTGATCAGTGTGTAATATCGTTTTGATATACTAACTAATATATAAGTAATACAAACGAATATTTGTGTACCCCAATGTCCCACACAGTTTCTTTATGCCCAGACTGAACTTAACGGCAAACTACCTATTAGTCATCTCCATCGCGCACCCATTATATCGGATAACATGAGGATTTAAAAAGCTTGTATTGAGTAACCGAATCTTGTACGTTAGTCACATTATTCGCCGACATGTTGCTACGAAAAACATGAATGGGAAAAATGTACTTATTAACACTAGAGTTTGAAAAGCAGAATAAAGACGACAAGAAATAATTTAACACACACTTGTTTTTTAGAAACAATTAACGTTCTTTAGCTTATGACTGTTGGCCGTACAATTATGCCTTAGCATTCCATTGGTGCATTTTTTAAGCCTCAATATTGCCCACGCACAAAGCGTAAACGTATTAGGCAACAGCATATGCTAAATTAAAGTTTAACGAACAAACTTTTAAAGTTGAATGCTTTTACATTGTACATTTACAACGCGTGACTCAATGTTTTACATTCTACATTGATAAATGTGTGACTTTGTTATACATTAATGTAGAGCAGTTTTTGCTCTTTGACTGTTTTTTGAGTATTGCGTTGACACTCAGTCAGTTGCTGCTCGAAACGGTTTGCTAGCATTGTTATTTGTGTTCGTTACGGCAATTAATACAATGACAAAAGCTAAACTTTCCAACTTTTTGGCCCTTCCAAACAAACTTCCAACTTTTTGCCAATGAGGTAACTTTTACCCTCCACCAAAAGTTGTGCCTAACTGGTTGTTTGCAGAAGTTACGTCTTACCACAAAATAACTTTCAGGTTGATAGTTTTAAACGTCCGATAAACTTATCTTGCAGTTTGCACCCCAATCCTGTGCCGGAACAAGGGCAACTGTGTGGAGCGTCCTTTCCAGCCCGAAGGCTTCGTGTGCATTTGCGCAGATGGTTATCACGGACGAACCTGTGACTACAGTGAGTCAATTGTCATTCAATTTATTTCGCCGTCGGTTTTTGAAAGGCCTACAAAAGCAATTTTGTCATAAGCGCGACCGTCTATCTTGTAGAACCTCTGCAGTGCGACTTTATTAGGCTTTGTGGTTGGGTTCGAGCATAATGGACGACGGCAAGGCAATTTTTTGCTTCGCAAAACGTTGTATTACGTCAACAAACCGCCTTATATCTCACTTTACCGTCTTTCACCAGTAAAGTTCAGCATTAAGAGATCTTATCACATTTGTCGCAGGAAATTTAGCAATTTGTTCGCATTATGTCTTGGTTGGCAATCCACTTGTCCTACTTTTGAGGCTACAGAGAAAGTACAGGTTTTCACTTTTTTGCTGTCAATGGAATTGCGCAACCCACTTTTTTACTGTATTATTTATTTATTGACAAATAGTTGTTTTTTGTAACCGACCTATTTTATTTACAAAAATTAGGTATAAAAGTTCCACGTGCGTTGAGGTAAAATTGATTTGATGCCTCTATCGGTTATCGGTTGTTAAATTACCAGTGGCTAAACTAGTCCGTTTAGTTTAGCATTTTAATTATCTATATTTCTTGATATAGAAAAATATTCAATACAGGTTTCGATAAATATACTTTAAACTAAAGGACACTTATCAAGAACAATCTTTATAATTTATTACTGCGTGTAAACTATAGGCGATTTGATTTTACCATAAAACAACGTAACCTTATATATCCAAATACTTGTAGTTTCAAGGTCGGTCTTGAATAAAGGTATGTACATTAAAGTCTCTACTACAACTTATTTAAACGGAAATAAACAATTAAATCCTTGGTGAGTTAGACCACGAAGGAACGGCTACAAAACAAAGACTTGTAAAAAACATTCGTCAGCAGGCCGCATGTTGTTGATAAGTGACTACGTCTTCTGTTGACGCGCACATTGCCCAACATTACATTAGAACGTTGGTAATTGGACGTTTAAAAGGCTCTCTCCACATAACCTGTTAAATGAAGTCAAGAACCGAAGCGCTACGAATCGGCGAGGTCAAGTTTAGAAAGTTGCGCTCACGTAATTCACCTTTACTCGGCAACTGCAATAAAACTTTAAGTAAGTTAACCGGTAAACGTTCACAGCTCGTATTCATTTAATTGCAGACGTTCGTCGGAAACATTAAATCAGCTGTTTCAGACTTTTTCTGAAAGACATAGATACGGATTTTGGGTTTACTTTTCATAGCGTTTTTTTCGAAATTAAAACTATTTGCGGAATAGACAAGTGTTCTACATCCAACAATCTTTAAAATTGTTTAAATGTAGGTCATTTAAAAGTACACATTTTTTCTTTAAGCTCAATTTGGCTAATAAACAGTGTGCAAATTCCTTTAGCGTTAATTGATTTCTCAAGCCTGTATGCGGCCATTTTTGCCCTGTAACCAACATACGTCAAGGCACCAGAAGCTGTAGGACGTAAAACAATGGCAAAATACAACGCAATGCTACACTTGCACTTGCGAATTTGCAAAGGGGCGAAGGTGCCCACATAGCCTGATAATAGGAAACCGTTCAATTCAACCAAAATACGCATAGGGAAAGAATATTTTCCGACCACCATTTTTAGGATGTACAGTATTTTTAGTCCGGATCTCGGAGAACCCGTATGTCGTTTACGGCAACTTCGTAAGAAAGGTGATTGGTATTGTGTCAATTTCTGTATTTTATTTAGTTATTGTTTTAAACGCAGGACTTCCGGGTGTCGAATGTCTCAGCGATCGAATTGTCCTCAAGGTTGACAAGGGCCTGATTGCAGAAGAAGCAAATTTTATCGACCAGCGTATGGTCTACCTGGGCAAGGGCTATTTTGACGATTCGGACTGTGTATCGATGGACTTGAACGACCATCTGGTCGTACAGTTAGAAAGCCCATTTCAAAAGTGTGGTACTGATTCAAGAAGTGTAAGTGTTTTACAGTTAACGGTTGTTAAAACATTCTGTTCTTTTCAACTAAAAACCGTACACCAGGATTTTTTTACACTTTTAACCAGTTGTCATTTAACCCAAAGGGGGTAGTTTAAAACTTTTTGCGGGGTAACTGTGACAATAATAAGAAATTTCATTTATGGACCCTGAAAACTAACGCATTTTCCGCCTTACAATTTTGTAAATTTTAAATGTGCATGAAGCCAAGATTTTATATCATTGTAGTAGTTTTTGTTAATTAATTGATTGTGCGGCATTACTTTATTACTTATGGAAAATATAGTAATTAATACCAACCGAGTGTTTCTGGGGGTAATGACACTAAGCGGTTAAGAATCATTTATTTACACCGTTAATGTTTTTAAATAGAACTGGGTTACATTTAACCATCGCTTAATTTTTTTCTTCAGAATGGTGCGAGCGTTGTGTACCGAAACCGCTTGTACCTTGATACAGCACTCTCACCGTTTGCCAACAACAGTCATCGCATGGTGCTACTCGACTGGTCGTGTGTATATTCCAGCAAATATATGGTGTCGTTTCCCTTCGGCATACAGCCGGCTGTCAAGTAAGGCTGAACATAATATTTCTAAAAGTGTTAATTCGAGTATAGAGTAACTTTTCAAAACGTGAAGTTAACAAAAAAATGTAATACATTTGGCGTTGGATAGCCTATGAAAGGGCTGCACAACTTGCAGCCCTTTACGTGTTTAAGAAAACGAAAGTGTGGCGGCCGTACGTTGCTACAAACTTTTTGTCTATAGTTAGTATATGCGGAGGTTTCACTTTGTCTAAAAGTACGGAGGGCTCTTGGGTTATGGGTCGCAGGCAGATATCAGCTCCTTGTTGCTGGTCTAGATTGGCTGATCAGAAAGGGGGAAGCGAGTTGAAGATTTACGTCTCAATGCAAAAAGCTTTCGGGCGTTAAGATTACTTAACGTACCACGTAACTTGTGACGTCGTATCCGAAAAAAATACTCATATAAGCAAACACTGAAACGCTTTTGGGTAATTTTCAAAATTATTATTCAAAAAATATTTCAATTTTAAAATAGAAATCACGTCATTAGAACGCTTGGCTAAAAACATGGAACGCAATTTTCCAATATCTTTTTCCATACGGTTTTAGATGTTATTAAGGTCATTTAAATCTTATTCAGGTAATTTTAGGACTCGAACTATTTCAACAGATTTAGGTCTATTTCGTCATATATAGATATATCTGCGTATTTAGTTTTATTATGTCGTTTGCCTTAACACTATGGTATAATTTAGAACTTTATATAATTCCGCATTAGATATTTTTGCTTTTTAGGTCTTAATGTCTGTGAATATCCTTTTTAACTGGACTCAAATTTTTTAATATTTTTGTGTAAGGTTAAAACTTTGCTTAAAAAGAGTGTCTTCGTTCAGAATTATGCCGCTTTAAATCATTAGACAGTTTTGGCGTTTTCCCCTGAGAATATATATCCGATGTTTTAATTTATTGGCGGAATAGATTTATCTTGAAACCACGGTCTTACTTAAAAAACTCTTAATTGTGTATACGTATGTTGGGCTGTTCGTAGCGTCAATACCTTGCGAAGGAAATATTTGTGCTTAACTCGTAAGTCGTGTTACATGTAGCAGATCGCCCTAACTTTGTATTTGTTTTACTTTTAAACATAGTGACCTTGTACTGCAGTAAAAAAAATTTTTTCGTGGCGACCCAAATACGAAGAATTATTATAACAGCCAATCTTTGGCGACCAAATTTTTTTTTTAACTTTTGAAAAGTGAAAAACATAAGTCTAAATAAATCCACTCATATAACCTACTGTAGTCGACGACCAATCCAAATCAAACAGCGACCCAATTTAGGTTGCCACCCATAGGATAATAAACACTATATAGAACTTAATATAGGCTTATATATAACCTAGATACGGAACTGACATATATTGGTGTGTTAAAACGGTGCGCTTTACAGGTTTCGGTAGCAATTGGTGCTACTATGTATAAGCAAATACAGTACTAGTGCCATAAAGCACTTATACAGCAAGCTCGGCATTGTACCGTTTAGTTGTCACAAACAAACAACGAGCCGATAAATCGACAAAGGTGTCGAAGGTGAGGCCAGTAATGGGCAATAACAATAAGTCTTTCATCCGTACACAATGCTAGGGACACGTCACCTCCGACTTGACAAACGGATGTCGGATTGTCGGTATTTAATGCTGAACTGTTATGTGTACAATTTTGGGAAGCGGATATGCTAGTCGACAATTTGAATTCAATCTTTGCTTTTATTAAAAGTGTGCATCAGCCCACGGGAACTTGTAAATATTTATCTTAATAAATTAGAAAATACCTAGAAATATTTTTTTACCGTTTGAAGCTGAACGGTGTTGTCTTGCAAGGGCTGTGTACCCTATAGATTATTATTATCAGCAAATTTAATGCACTCCCTTACGTTAAGTTAAACACCATAATAATAGTACTAAAAAGTGTGGTCAACCCATGGGTATGCCTAAATGTTTTATAAACGAGGATGTTACCCACATAACATTTGCTGTTTGAAAAGTATTGCCTGACTAATTCCATAAACGGTGTATTTGGAAAAACTGTATTTTGAAACATCGTTTCACAATTTTTCTAACAAGTGAATAACGTTGCAAAGAAAATAGTTTCCTTTAAAATCAAACGAAGCACCCCAATTGTTTTCGCCGATGTGAGATCAAACGTGTTAACATTCATATTCACTGGCGAGACGTTTCCCAATATCGACCACGGCTAAAAAATGAGCCTTTAAAATTCCTTCTTGTACGAGCGTTTACATTGCTTTAATGCAGCAAGCCAGAGAGTCGTGTGGCCTTCGGTCAGTTCACAGTCAACATGGGAGTTTTCCTGCGATCCGACTATCTTCCCGAGTCCGAGCTGAAACCGCCGGCCGCGCTCAGCTCCGGACAGCGAATCTTCGCACAGGTTGAACTGATGACGTCATCGTCTAGTGACCTCGTGGTGACGTACAAGTCGTGCCGCGCCACCAACACGCCGCTGGATGGCGCTAATGGGACCGCGTTTGCGCACGAGCTGATCAACAGAGGGTAAGACTTGTTTGTTTAAGTCAAGGTTCCTTAAACTGGGGTCAACAGACCCCTTGGGGGTACGTGAATTAGATATAGGGGGTCCATGAAAGCCCAATTGAAATACTAGTGTATATTTAAGAAGTAATACATTTATCAAAGAAAACAGTTAAATTAAAAATAAAACAGTTTTGCAATTGTATTTACAGTCCATTTCACTTTCACATTTTTAGGATCGAAATCAACATATTTATAAAGTCTATTTGTATTGTGACGTAAATTTATGACGTTATTTTAGAATTTTAGAGTCTGTTGTAAATAAAGTTAAAAATTTCCCACCTTGCCTGAAAACCAAATTAAAGTTTCTGTACTGTCATTAAAGACACAGTTTTGTTGATTTTTACGTAGTTTTAAATTCATATTAACATTGTTTTAAAAAGTGTCATTTGGCTACCGCATTATATTGTTGGTAAAACTGTTGGTAAGCTTAATTTAATCAGGAGTTGACATCCGTTTAATTAATAATTTGCATAAAATAAAGTTAGTATAACAGCGTAAAACAAATCTTAAAAAAATGTAAATTTACCATAACGAGTATCGATAAAACTTAAAAAAAATGTTTGTTCAATTAAAGTATAATGAACAATAGGTATCAAATCCAGTTATCGGCTGCTAACACCTTTTGAGGTTATTAGCAAAGTTTTCTCAACAATTACTTTTGCCTTAAAGTTGCCCGAGCGACAGGGATCCCACGGTTGACATTATATCGTCGGGCAACGCGACCACGGCAAAGTTCTCTTTCCGCATGTTCATGTGGTCGGGTGAAAAACTGCCGGTGTATCTGCATTGCGTCGTCAGCATTTGCAACGTTACCAGGTTTGCGGAGGTACGTTGTACGCTGATTTGGGAAATTGTATTGTTAAAGTTTCCATGCAAAATAGGTTGGGTAAAACAGGTTTGGGGGATTTTATTTTCTAACGTTATTGTTTTTATCGTGTCAAACTTTTTCAAACTGAAATTTTAGTGCAACTAACCATATACGAAATTAATTGTCAGCGAGTGACCCATAAAATTGACATTATACGACTACAATAAAACTCTGTAGTCGTATAATGTCAATTTTATGGATCACTAAATACAGGACAAACAAACATGCCTGCATACCTAAAATATGATTCCACCGTTTGATATCTCGTTAGCGAACCGTTTGTGTTGGCGATCACTGCAGCATTGACAGGAATGTCACCGCCTATTAGGTCGTAGATATATTGCGTAAAACTATGAACGTGTATATTTTAACAGGGAGACATGGCCACCGTGTTATCCGAACTCCACTATATCGAAACTAAAACAAACTGCTATTGCATTTCAAAAAGCATACTGTCAGGTCGATAATAATTTTATTGTTCATTTAAAGAATTTAGCATAGCTCGCTTTCAATAAAACAACTTACAGCACAGTAAAACGCGTTTAGCAAGGCGTTCGTTTCGTTCTGAATTGTTTTGCAGTAGAAATCAAGTAAAAACTAACGTTGAAGGAAAAGCGAATGCGTTAAGGATTAACTGGTCAGTTAACGACCTCGGTAGGCAGGATGCAAATGGGAAAAGGAAATAGCCAGTACGACAGACTTTTAGCATACGCAAAACAAACGTGTTAGATAACAAATACAGTAACAAAAAGGCTCCCTCTCTACAAACGCTATATGTGTCTTACAGGCGTGCACGGCGTCCTGCGGCGATTCCTCGCTTTCGATAGCTCGAAGGCGCCGCTCAGTGGCCGACGATGCCAACCGTGAACCGGACCTCCTACTAGCCGTTGGACCCTTCATTATCCAGGACGATACAGTAATCCCGAGAACGCCTGTAGTTGTGCGAACTACCGACACGACTGCAAAGACGGAAAGCGAAGCACGAAAAATGGGTGAGCACAATTCGCTCATATACTTGGCGAAATGCGGTTAGCTTGATCCAGGCTTCGCTTATATTTAATGTCTACGAACATGTTTAAGTAGGCCAATAGTCGCTTTATAGTCGCTGCACGACGGTCACTAAGTTCTGCCAAGCCTTCGTAACGACAATACTGGTTACTGATTTCCGTGAAAGCCTTTTTAAGCGACCTTCCGTGAAAAGCCTTTTTATGCGAATTTAACATTTATTTTAAATAAAATTGTAGTTTTAGGTTTAATTGTTTTATTTTAAAACTATTTCAGCTTCGGTGCAAACGGTGCACTACGTGTTGGGAATATTTGGTGCGCTCGGTTTGATTTGCTTCCTTCTTATTGGCGCGGTCGCCTATCGACGATACTGGCAAAACAGAGGTTATGATTTCAAACGCCACGGAAGCAGAGCGACGTCATTGGACGATGACGTAACCGAAGCACCGCCCGCCGTTCAGTCGATATCGCATTCCATTCAAGAAGTTAACGTTAACGGAGCTGACGAAAGTGTATGGTTATGACAAGTTAAGACAAATTTCAACCTCAGTTTTTATTTAGGATAAATTATTGCAACATCCCAATGATTCTGAATAAACTTTACTCTTGGGTTAAAAGATAAATGTCCTATATTTCTATATCCCAATCAAGTCGAACGTGATATAACTTCTTGAAAGGGCGGTTCAAGGTTTGTTCCAGATAACACCTTAGTAAAAGAAAAAGCTAGTCGTTTGTCTACGTCACCAACCACGTCATGAGCTTTAAAACAAATTCAGGTTCACGCCAAAATCAATTGAATTATTTCCGGAAAAAGAAGAGTCTTTAAAACTATTTAACCTCAAATATTTAGCACTTTCATTTCAAAAAGTGCCTATATTAACCTGGTATTTCGTTTATAACTTATGACATAAGTGTCACGAAAGTGCACGAGTTGTCAGCGCTTTACCAAGTTCATTACGTCTAAAACGTGGAACTTTTTAACCTGAAAGGCGTGAAAACGCCAATAACTTTTTGTTCAAAATTAGACCAGATTCCCAGATTCAATTGATCACTGTTTTGGGGTCTAGAAATTAATTTTCAGCAGTGTCAACAAAATGACACGAGTATTATGTGGGGAAATTCTATTGACCACAAATTTGTACTGTATTGCAAAGCTCTTTGAAACAACAAAGGTATCGAATTTATTGTATGACTTGCTTTTATTTCGTTTTTTATTCACGTTTCTTGTAATATTTTGCACCCCTCAATTATGATATATCTCGCAACTGTGCTATTGTCTGGCGTGTATATATGTTATAATAAATTTAACCTCAATGATGAAGATGTTTTATGTCACCTTTCGTTTAGCGCATTCTCAGTATTTATTAGTTCAAAAAGCAGCGTATACACCAATTTTCAGCCATAAAAAGGGGACAGTTTTAACTATAGGTGAAAATTTTTTTGTAAATTCGTGCTACCAAAACGAAATTTGAAATATTGGAAATGCGCTGAAAGTTTTACTGCATTTTAAAAGAATATTCCGAACCAAAAGCCGATAAATAATTTTTCGCCTGCCTGATGTATTTTTCTATTAAAATATCGCTTTGCAGAATAAGCACCCGATTCGATTTGTTTTAACGCTTGTAGCGCTTAAGTTAGGATAATTCAGGGCTTTGTAGAGTCTATGTTAGGAAATGTGTTAACGATAAGAGTTGCGGATTGACAAATGTCCTAACACCATGAACAAAAGGATGGTATCCGAACAAAAAGGATGGTATCTACTAGTCGTTGTAGCTAACGCCATAGCTGATAAACGCTCGTTGTCAGACGGTGCAGTTCTGCACCGGATTTATTAATTTTAATCTTTGGTCTTTTTATTTTTATACTACTTAGTATGTAAGCTGACTAACGCACTCTCGTTTTAATTATTAACCTTGATGAGGTCAGCTGGTATCTGCTGCCGAAACGACGGTTTACTTCGTTTACACCAGAAGAGAGATTTCTATCTATTGAACGGAATAAGAGTAGTTTGTAGTTATTGTTTATAAGCACGCTTCTTTTAAATCGCGACAAACCAGGTGAAAATAACTATTCGTTATTTTCCAGTTAAAAATAACTCGAATTTGCTGTTGTTGCCAGCGACATATAACCAGAAATAGGGCTAAACGGTGTTTCACAAACTTGTTTATTCAAAAGTCGGATTGTGTTTAAACTATAATAAGCAGCATAACAAGTGAGTGTAAAAGAAACAACTTTTTGTTTAAAAACAACATACTGTATTTAATTGCATAGTAAAAATTGGTTTAACAAATATGTCAGTAGTTTTAGGTTAAATAGAGTTGACTAAGTGTAAATATGGACTTAGACAAATACCTCCAACTGTTTAACATTCAGACAATGTTGCGAATTGTTGCAAAGCTTCACAAAATGTGTTTTCAACAGAGCTCCTTTTCCTCCAATTTAATACAAGGCTCGTTGCAATTCGTGTCCAACATGTCTTGTTCCTTTGTTTCTTGTGCCCTATTCTTTCTACCCGAAACAATGTGCCGTATAAAGGTCATGAGTCCGAATAAAGCCGTTGTTGTTAGTGTCATATAACTGCAGATGCGGAAAAGATCTTCGCTGCCGACATCCTTGTAGATCGTCCCTCCCAATAAAGCACCAATGGCATAACCTGGACACGAACATTATTATGGAAACTACTTTAATGGAAATACTGAATAGGTGCATTTTTTTTTAGCGGTCTAATGTACTCACGGTACCTATTTTTCCCGTCTTAGTAACGTATAATTCCGACCATAATACAATCGTTTTAAATTTAATGCTACATCAACTCAGGCTTATCTTGAGGGCCTAAACAGCTTGACGCGCATTATACGGGAACACACAATAAGACCTATACAAAGCAACTATATATAAAGCAGCACAATCTAATATACCTTAGTATTCAGACCAACTGCACAATTTAGCAAAATACGCACTAAAATCCTCGACATGATAAGATCTAAAACCACTTTATAATACCTGAACCTGTCGGAATAAGTCCTAAATTTGGGATAAGGCGTAAATGGATAAAATAAAGCATGAAACTACATGGTTTGTATTTATTCCGATTTAGACGTTATAACGACCAGTGTTTTTTTAAGGTGTTTTGGGGACCGAAACGGTCCCCCAAATTTCTCCAGCGGTTTCCCAATTTTGGACTTGCAACTTTTTGGTATTTAAATGAAACACTTGCGGTCTCTTAAAACTACTTAGCGATCACCCAAACCAAACCTTAAAAAAAAAACTGATCACGAGTATTAAGCATTATTCCTATTTCTGATTATCCCTTATTCCAAACTGTGTTTTTTCGGACGTTGATGTTGCTCTAATTTCAGTCTTATGGTTGGAGTCCGTATCTATATAAACCTGTGATTTTAACGGTTAATCCATACCTGCTGCCAGACTCGATAACCTATAGGCTGTGAAGATATTTACCAAAGCCGTGGCTCACTGCGCTGACGATTCCAATCGTTGTGGCCCGGAGTTCCGGTCTGCTAATCAATGACGTATATGAACAAACAACCGACCACAAGAGACCCCAAGTGATCCCGCGAAGGCTTTCAAGTGGAATTATCTGCCACGCTTCGTCTATAACAGACATTGCATATAAACGGATCTGCGAAGAAAAAGGAGGATAATATAGCAACATCCAATTTACTTGATAAACTAAAAATTATGCTAGTTTAAGTGTAGCAGCAATCGTTGACTAATCAATATGTAGCTGTTATTTCACGTTTAACGTGAAGCGTGCCTCGGGGACAGGGAGGTAGGTTTGACGTCTACTCTAATCTTTCTCAAACTTTTTTTAAATCACGGCACACCAAAAAAGGGAAAAATACGTGTTTTTGCAAAATGAATAACAATATAACTTGAAAATGAACCTTAATACAGGGCAACGTAATAGATAAATACCATTATACTATAAGTTAACTGATGAACAGTGTACATTAAATTCTCGCATGCTTGTCCGCATGACTTTAGTGACTTTTTTTTCAAAATTGAAAAAACCTTCGCGGCACACAGCTTGATAATCACTGATCTGTATTTAATCTTACGCTCATGACCATCATGCTGAAGACGAGAAGTGAATTGTGCCCGAACTTTCGGATCAGAGCGCCAGACGCGAGGTAGAATGGAATGTCGGCGAAAGCTGCAGCAAACGAGCTCAAGCCAAGCACTGTTGAAGATGCGGAGAGTTTATCTTCCGCCAACCAGAAGGCATAGCTGTGCAAAACAAGTTTTTCGTGACTAACTTAAGGCACTTAAAATCTACACGGTAATTGTCACGTGCGAATATTCATTGAAACACAACGCTATAGTATGGGTTCCAAAAACATCGTTTAATTTTATTTTGGCCCCTTAAAAACGAGCTTGTTGTGTAATGTCGTTGGATCCAGGAGTGGCATGTTCCGTCTCAGCTTGAATGTTTCGTAAATAAAAAAAAACAATTAATTATAATCAAAATTGAATATTTTGTTTTAAATGTTTTTCTTTTAAAACAGTATTTTTTTTAAACAGTTTTGAATAAATTTGCAGTGTCAGTCGTGGATTGAAACCAAATGCTTTGTTTTTATAATTCGCAAACTGCACAGACAGTTTTTCGATAAAAGAAGGCTCAATACATATCTAATACAAAAACCGTTACAACACATTTACAGTTTTGAGTATTAAGTCAAACTGTGTTTTCATGGCAAACACTTTATGTTCCACAGTTTTAATTCGCCGCTGTAACTGAGAAAAGCATATATGTTAACAGTGAGGATATAAAATAAATATGTCGGCGTGACAGTAGTGAGATATTCAACAGTAAAACAACATATTGTGTTTTAAATAGTATGTATAAAGCTATCGATCTTGCCGTTAAGCTTTTAAGCTTACCTAAACATTACGGAATGTCCTATCCCAAATGGTAGTACTAGAAACACAAGGAAGCATATCACTTTAATGTTTTTGAAAACGCCCTGTGAGAAAACACGTAATTATGGTTTTATTCAAGCTTTGACCTCTTAAATGTTTATTATAGTTTACATATATACCTATAAACATTACATAAAACCATATAAAGTCCGAACCCGAATATTTGTAATTGCTGCGATAGTATTTGGCGTTATTTTTAGTTTGCTTGACACAAACGCTGATAAACAGAAGAAGATGCATCCACCGCCAAATATCGGCAAATATGACAAATTACTGTCCGGTGAGATCGTCGCTTTCGTTAGATCTGTTAAAACATCATGACCGTTAAAACAACTATTTGTCTTGAAAATATGAACTTACAAACACCTTTTGACAGTCCAATAAAGAACGATGTCAAGCCAAATCCCACAGAAGCCCAGAGACGCTGTTGGCCAAATTTAAGGCGATTTTTCGCACCCAGAATTGCAAAGGTAGTCGCTTCTAAAATTGGCAACGCTCCATTGTAGCTAAACGAAGTTAGGAGAAGCAGCAACATCAATAGCCAATATGTTGTTCCGTAGGTGTCTGTCTTAAACGAGGGGGTGTTAAAACAATTCCGTCACTTAATTTAAACAGTCAAAGTGGTATAATAACAGTAAATAAAACATTGGGTAAATCAAAATTTAAAGCCCTTTATAGAACCGATCATTTTTTGCAGTGCAATTATTATTATCAATTCGTGAATCGGCACAGTTGAAAATTTTATATACGCGTGTCGTAAGCCATTAAATTATAACGTTTGTCATATGTATGGATAACGATTTAACACGATATATGTAAAAAAAAATTAAATCTTCGCTAAATCAATCCTTGTGTTTGCAATTAATACCTGGTTGGCAATTCTGTCATACTTTTCTCAATTCATGCGGCTGAACGCTGATGCTATTTACGTTAATTTTACACACTAAAACATATATTTTTGTGTTGAAAACGAAAAATCTTTACGTAATGGGCACTGAACAAGTCGTTGTGTGATGTTTTGTTTTTTAGCCTGTAACGTTTTGGAAACTTAAATTTTTCGTTTTTTTATTTATAAATTTTTTGGCCTATTTATGAAGTTAATCATTAGCTTGTCATACCAGGAAAAAGTAAATATCAATTTATAAATAAGGAATTACTCGTAATCCTTTTTTCTACAATGGGTCAGATATCACACAATTCGTAGATTTAGTAGGATATTTCAAATATGCTGTTGCTGCATTTGCTCTTTATTTGTTCAAAACCATAATTCTTAAAAAAGTTTTTTTTTCGTTACTAGGTTTGTGCTACATAAACAACTAGTTGTAACATGTAATTAGGACAATGTAAATAACAAACAAGAAACAAACATTTAGTTACAAAAATGTATGTAATGCCCAATGGTTTTCGACGACGAATTGTCTTTAGAGCATCGTCATACGATATTCAGGAAGTAAGGTTCGAAACCGCTATGTCAGCTTCGTACAAAACGTTTACCACCGTCCACCGTCTATGAGACTCTATGTTTCACATGTCACTATTTTAGACAAACCGGACATTGATATTATGGGGTAAACTAGAATATGAAAGTGTTATAATGAAACCCATCGAATGGCTTAAACCAAAATACTAAGTGAACATTAATGAAAACATGAATTTACACTTCACCGTATATTGTTCTAACCTCGATAACATCTTTCCGCTTGTCTCTGCAGTAAAAAGTGGCCTTGTTGATTTCATTTAAATGGCTAGGTGCTGTTATGTATGTGCACGATGTATTCCAAAGCTCAAAAAAAATCTGGATTTCATTGGCTTTATACAAAGAAGTGGTGTTAGGTCGGTCACCATGTCCAACTGTGTAACCATCTGTTGCGTGCATTTTCTCTTGGCCTCGATTTTCGATAAATAATGTACGACTTGCATTGGCCATATGTTGCAGAAAAGATTGGCTTTTGTTATGGATGAAAGTGTCCTTGACTTCAACAAAGTTGCATTGAAACTTGTATGACGTGTTTGACTGAGTACACAGAACTTCGTCAATTTGTGTTGAAACGTTTCCTGAACACATTGCAATTTGACAATTGAAACAACCAAGAAAGCACTGAGCAAAAATGTAACAAAGCCTTGAATATATTTACCCAGATTTCTATAAATATTCTACAGAAAAACGTCGCAGTAGAAAATTTTAAACTTTTAAATGAAAAATATTTAAATGTTAAAACTGCTTACCGTCAATAACACTACTTTCGATTGGTACAAGGACCATCGAACCCACAACAACTGCTGACAGCAGAAGGATGGAAATCAAAACCGGTTTTGGACTTTTGGACTTATCCGAAATCGCCCCGCAAATCGGAGGCGTAAATATACCAAAAATACGTTGAGCAGCCAATATGGTACCAACTTGTTCAGTTGATAGGCCCAAGTGTTTCATGAATATAGTTTGAAACACTAAGACGCATGCTTGGCCTATAAAAAATAAACTGGCTTCAATAAATTTAACTTATGTTAGGCATACAGGGTGTATATGGCATTAAATTAGAAACGAATACGAGTTAATAAAAATATCAAACAATATCAGCTTCAATTGTGTTCACAAATTACAGATGTTACCTGACATAACAAATAAGAAGACCAGCTTTAATGGTAGGTACTCTTTGTTAATCCTTAAGCACTTCCAACGATTAACACGATTATCTTGCGTTTCTTCCTTCATATTGCTATTCGAGTGGTCATTTAAAGTGTATTCCACAAGCAACTTTGATGCTGATAAACACAGGCAACCTTGACGCTGATAAAGTCAGCCTTTAGCGTAGAAACCAGTAGGCTAATATGTTACACTGTTGTTGTATCTCCGAAATTTACTTACCTCCAAAATTTAACTACACTGATTGCACTATATTAACATCTATAAAATAGCAAGCCTGTCTGTTAGAGATCGGTCGTCGAAATAACTCTTTAGAATAGCTCCCGATAACCTAATATCGATGTTTTCGTTGACCGATACACAATGCCGAAAACAGATTTGATTATATTCTGAAAATACAGTGCCCTAATAACTTTTTAACTTTTATTTGAAACAATAATCTAAAATAACACTTAGTCTATCTGCCTACACTGTTTAAAATGGAATACATTCAATAGCATCAACATCGAAAATTATTAACATGTAATAATTATTTCATAAGCTATAACTCGTATCGGTAAACCACAACAGCAACCATTGTATTACAGCTCTCTCTAGTCAGCTCCATTCGGCCCAACAAAAGGACTTGGCACACTTTTATCACGTGAGGATAAAACAAAACAACAGATTGCCTAGACACCACTCATATAACCGCTTTGTCCAATTGACAGGGCTTACTTCAGTTTTCCACAGTTACATTCTAGCATTGTATATAGTATAACTTTAACCTTATTTTTAACCGTCTTAACATTGTACATACCTTCAATCGTCTTTAACAATGTATACACTTTCAACCCTCTTTAACATTGTACAGTATATTATACCTTTAACCATCTTAACCAGATTAACAACGTCGATCGGTTTCTGTCGCGACAGCTGCGGCATGCAAAATACACAATGCAAAGCCAACACATGTTACATGGCTGCTGTGAGGCTTTATGCTGTTACTTGTCCCCTGCTCTCTGTTTACTATTCAAGTCAGCGAGAATTACCTCATTTGGTGATCGCTCGAATAGGAAATTAAACAGTATAGGCAACAAAATACCAGTTAACGGAATGCTGCGCCAAAGTAGTGATTTGTAGATCAGTGTTATTTAACTGACGAAATAGGCAATATTTTGCAATACTGAAGGGTGAATGAGGGTTGGATTATAATTTTTTACAGTGTTGCTTTGCATTGCTAACTTGCACCAAACTAATAAACATCATTGTCGTAAATAGTAAGCTAAATAGATGGAATTTAGCTGTAAAACGATCTTATTAACTTACAACCATCCTAATAAACTAACAACCATTCTAATAAGCTAACAACAATCTTAATAAACCATACAACAACTGGTGCTCTTGCTTACGCGCGTTATTATTACGGTCTCCTCGGTTTTGCATTCGGTTGAATGAAATACATCTGTAACGAAGAGACATCGTGATTTTATATACTGTGGGTGTTTCGCGTGTGTCGAAAAAAGGTTTGTTTAAAAACGTTCTACTTTTCACCATTAGGCGTCCTGCTTGCCTAGGTCGGACCAGCTAATCCTTAACGCACTCACTGTTCCGCTATTTCAATGCTCATTACTCACTCAGCTAGACCCAACTATTCTATTGTAATACTTCCACGACTCTTTTTACTCCGCCAAGGGCTGTTTTATTGAAAGCGGAGCTATATGCTAAAATTTTTCGAATGTGCAAAAGTTATGCACTTTGGATTGTCAAGGTAGTTTGTTTAGTTTTGATTTGAAAAAATAATATAATATTTCTCAAAGACTAAAATAGTGCTTATAGTTTGGGGCGTTAGGCTATTAAGAGAACTAACTGTTTAGACAAGGGGTGGCCCAACCGATCAGATACCACGAGCTGCATTTGTTACTTGTTTAACCGCTAAGAGCCACACCTTACACACATGAAACGAAATAAATGTCCTGACCTATATCACTCCATTTTTAACTTACTCTCACAAAGCGATCGCGCAAAGCTTGAAAAAAAGTGCCTTTATTTCGTTAAATAGACAAAAATTTTAATTTAGAAGGAGACGAGGTGCATTGAATGAAAAAATATACCTTTCTTGATAAAATATCGTATATCAATATTATTTGGGCGTATTGTTTGCGTTTATCTTGTTTCAAACGTGTTATTAAAAATACAATGGCCTTATAGGCAAGCAGTATGAGTCGAAACCGATAATAATCCATAACTTAACCAAAGGTAATAGAAACATTCTAAAAAATAAAAAAAAGGTGCAACATGAACGTAAGAGCCGCATATAACTGGGTGAAGAGCCGCATGCGGCTTGCGAGCCGCGTTTTGGCCAGCCCTGGTTAGACCATTCCTAAAACCTTATACTGGAAACTTTGGATATTGCACGAGGCCCGCGAAGGGGATGTTTATAAGGTTAAAATTGCGTGGCTGTAATAAAGTTACCTAAAAATTTGCGCTGTATATAATATTGCAAAAAAGTCATCGCTTATAGTCATTATCCATCCGGCTAGGTTTTTATTATTTGACTAAATATGTATGCTTGTGTTTAACATATGGCCTTTTGAATTTAAAAGTTCCTGAAAAAGCACATATATATTTTGCTTCAGTGTGCTTCCCTATCCAAACTCCCTGATGTTTTGTGAAACTTGTTTACACAAGTACTGATATAACGAATTAAACACTTGTTTATTTAAATGCGCAGCAACAGTTAACTTACAACTTAATAGATAAAAGTATAAAGACAGCAACTTAATTAGTTTTTTTTTCTTTTTAAACCCATCTCTGCCTTAGTCAATTCAATAAATCGTACAAAAGCGTAAACAACCAACAGATCAGTTGTTACTTCACCCTCGCATATTTCTATCAGTCATTACTACAGTTACAATTCTTGACGGTTTAAGCTTGATCCTACTGTTCCCTTCTTTGACCTACTGTGAAACCGTTCGTCCCAATAAGGTAGACATTTATTTAAAGCACAAACAACAGCGACTGCAGAAAGTCTCCTGGTGTACTCATTCAAGCCACCGTAATTGTTTTAGGTGACATCGACACCGAAAGACGTGAAGTTTGAATCGCTTCTTTTTCCGTTCCCCAAAATGGCGCGTATCGAATCTTCCAATCGGCGAACGTGAACAGAACTGCGGATAGATTGATCGTCGTGTTGCTGGCGTAGCAAATGGCTATAAAGCTGAACGAAATCTTAAGTTGTCTATTGGTGGACACAAGCACAAAGGATAGGTCGGTCAAAACATAGATCGCGGTTACAATGCAGAGCCGGATGACGGCCTTTTCAAGTCTACGTTGCTGTCTCTGAGCGCCGTCACCCCTTAAGTGCCTCATGATGGGATACAAGACCAAAAAGAGTAAAACAAGTTGACAAAGAGCGCCAGCGATAAAGGCAATCGGCACGGCCACGTTTAATGCTCCAGACGTAGTGCCAGTGCTGCATGTGGCGCCGTTCGAGTGGATAGGAATGGCCAACAGCAGGCCGAACTGGAATATAGGCACCACAATCACAGCTCCCAAAATCAGCTGGCTTAAGACGCGCAGACGCGGCGAGCTCAAGTGTGCCAGCAGCGGTGAGCTATAAAACGAGCGCTGGCGGATCCAGAGAACGGCGCAAAGCATTATTTTGTCCAGATTGGCCAGCAAGACGTTGACGCTGGAGTACACGACGCAGAGCGACCGGCCTTTTGTCAGACCGTACACCTCGACATGAAACCAGACGCTTGCGCAGCAAACGACTAAAGAAGACAAGAAACAAAGGGCATTTGTCGAGCGAAGCGTTTTGTCGTTTTTTAATGCCAAGTAAACACCCGTTGTCACGGTGAGGTACAAGGATAAGGCCAGTAAAATTCCAATCCATACTTTTTCACCTAGTCGATCTTCCCGCGTTGGCATTACGCTTCCTCTCCATTCCGTGCTGCTTTCAAGGATTGCCGTTGTGAAATTGGTTTCCAATGTTAGATCCATGCTAATCTGGTTAGTAACCATAAATGGCGTCATGGTTGTGCAGACTTGACAGCGGAGCACCGTAAGAGCTTTTTCAGATCAGTGGTCGAAATCGTTAAAATGTTTCAGGCATTACAAATCTACCTGAAAGAACATTGTATGTAATTACACGAATCACAACTCAAACAATCTGAATCATATCTATATTTTTGTAAGGAATGCACGCGCTTCAGCAGTCGTATGAATTTTTTACGAACCTATGCATAATTGATAATAAGATTACAAATGAGTCAATGGCACATTCTTTTTCGTTAAAGCCTGACTAGTTTATATATAGACATTTAGTTAATAGCCTAAGTTTGTTAAAGTTAAAAAACGAGTTAATATTTAATGCTTGAAAAGAGGCTGTTAAAATTTACACGATATTTTTTTAGGCTTACATTTCTTTTTTTTAAGCTTACATTTTTTTATAAAAATCAATGTATTGCCCTATTCTGCAACGCTTTCGGAATACATAAGTCTTCAAATCTCACCACGAAATACACAATCGAAATAATTTCCCAAGAAAAATTTTCTCCAAGCTGTACACGCTGCTGTACCAATTTTGCCGCTGCGTATATGTCATATCGCTGCCGTTTTTATACAGTACTTTGCAGTCGGCCTTAATTAAGCTGCCGGCGTTCGACGAAAGAAATTCTGACGGCCAACAACGTGCTAACTCTAAACGGCAAATAAGTTTGTGGCGATCGTATCAGGCGTCAATTTTGCTGCTCATCGCCGGTTTTCCCCCCCAACAGCACATAGGGCCTGCGCCTGATCGAAATAAAAGCGGTCACGACATCTCACAACGAGGAAGCGTTGACCCGCTGGACGGGAAAATTGTTGCAACGCAGTCTCTTTGATCGTTTACCGCCGAAAGGAATCTTGCCCGTCGGTGTGAACGGAAATTTTCTTCGCCGGTTCGGTTTGCGATATTTATAAATTTGTCTCCACAAATAAAACCTGCGATATTTTGGGGCTTCTTATCTGCTTGCAGAACTTTTATTTATTTTAATTGGCAGAGTGATGGATCGTACGATCATTTGTTACGGACAGCTTGAATGAAAAGCTCTGTTAGAAAAACATTTGTTGACACAAGTTTAATCCTGCAATTTAGTTCGATGCTGCCATGATAAAAGCTTTACGCTGTTGGTGGTTATCACATAGTTTCAGTGTCAAAAATTTCCAATAGTTAATTGGTTTATTTCTTGTTAAACCTTATCTCTCAAAATGCTGCTCGTAATATTTATGTGAACTGTATATAATAAAAATGTTACAAAAAATGCTCAAATAAAATCTGAAAAAACCTACATTCCATTTTGCTTTAACTCAAGTCAAATAACTACTACCAGTCGCTTACCGGTGAATCTAAATTCTGTATAGGATTTAAGACTGCGTGCGTACGTGCGCGTATGGTACACAGTTTTGAAATATCCCGGAATAAGGTCGATTACGAAAGGCAGTCAAAACTCACGTTGGTCTTGTTGCGAATTTCCAGTCTCACACTAACTTACTTATGCATGATTCACGTTTTTGCGTGAGTGCCTCAAGTAACCGAATCCCCCGAACGCGTCAAATTGCATTATAAACGCCTTCAGCCTGTAGATCGAAATCTCCGTTGACAAAACCGGACACAACAGGGAATCATGTCAGTTCAACTTCAAACATATTGCAGTCAGTTAATTCGTTATTGTTTATTCTATATTTATTTAAATAACCAATAGAAATAACATTTTACATATTTTGTCTTTTGCTTTAGATTAGGAAAAATTAAAGTCTTTTTAAAAAAGGTTAACTTGCTAATATTTCTGAATTTTAAAATGATTTAAAGCCGAAGTTATTTAACACTTATTTTTTAAACACACCTGCTGAGCTTCCTTCTCACACTTGGTGATGTTTTATTTCCTTAAACTTTTGGCTAGAACAGTTTTATACAAATTTTATAATTCGCAGGGAAAGTTGTTAAACACAATGACGTTCAAAATGACACTGAAATGATCAGTACTAGCATTTTGTTTTGCGTGATATGTGGAAAAAGACGTAGGCTCGAGGTTGTATTTATTTGTTCGCAAACTAAAAACTTGAGGAACCCTGGTCTAGGCGATACTGATTAGCGCTTGCGTGAATAAACCATTCGTGTTCACCTAACAAATTAAATATTTTAGTGGTATTTTGAAACAATATTATACAAAGTACTGTGGTAATGTTCGTTTATATAGCTAAGGCAACGTCGAACAGTCTTCAGTGTTGGGAATCAAATGTAGGTAAAACTTTACTTTGTATGCCACAACTTTATTTAATGTTTAAGCCGACCTACATTGACCCTTATATGAGCTGCTGCTAAGTGAACAATTTATTTTAAGAACATTCGTACACTACACTAGAACAATCGTACACCACACATAGATCATCTAGGACCGTTTACATAACTTTTTCACGATTAACACTGTTAGGCCTACGTGTTTTTGCTTCGTTATACAATTTTAAAACTGGCTATTATGCTCCTTAACCAGACCATAATATTATTAATTTATTTTAAACGAAGTCACAATTTTTTAATAAAAGTAAACGATACACGGCTTAAATAATAAATATCTTACATATGAAACAAATAGGATAAGTCAACCATAATTCATAAATAGCTAGGGTTAACTAATAATTACAGCAGTAACCAACATTCACAGCAAAAGCGGCCCTTAAACAAGTCGGAGCTGAAAAAGGTCATGTCAAATTCCCAAGCATGAGGCGCATGACAAGTGGCGCAGGTCGCTCCTTCGCAAGTGGGCGAACGGACAGAGGCGGAAATTGTAATCGGCGAACGAGGCCTGCATTGATAAAACATTAACGACCGTGTTCACCGCGTAGCAGATCGGAATAAAGCTGAACGAGACGCCGTTCGGCTCGTTGATCGACACGGCCAAGAACGCCACGTCGGTGATTAGACAAATGCTCGTGCAGGCGCTGAGACGGATTACCACCGACTCTAGTTTGCCGTTCGCATTGCCCGTCCTGGCCGCGTGGATGTGCTTCACCACTGGATAAAGGACCGGGATGAGCAGCAACACTTGGAAGAGCGCGATGATGAAGAAGACAGCCGGCGCAAAGACTTGAAGAAAGGCGGACGCCTTGCCGATCTTGCAACCGTACTTGGATCCGAATATCGGGATGAAGGAGAGCGTAAGGATCTGGATAAACGCGAAGACAATGATGGCCGCCAGAAGGATGTTGCTCATCACGTTAATTCGCTTTTTGCTGGAGCTATGTGACAGAAAGCCGCGGTAAAAGGACCGCTGGCGCACCCAGAACACAATGTAGATAATCGTTCTGTTTGACGTCGCCAGACAAACGTTGACAGTCGAGTAGATCGCACACGTAACGTTTGAGTTAAACACCGACGTAACTTCGAGTTGGAACCACGAGGTTTCGAACAACAGAAGACAAGCAGATACGCAACAGAGCATGTTGGTCCATTTTAAAGTTGGATTCGCAAACTTACAGAAGTACAGGATCGAAATGAGGCAGATGTAGAAACTAATAATGATCAATACGAGAACTATGGTACGATCGATTAATCTATTTGGTGATTGCTGGACATCGTATGTTTCGCGAGTATACTGCATCGTGTCAGTAGCAGTCGTGTACCTCTTCGTTGCAAACATGGTGGTGCTGTTAACGATTAGCTCAAGATGCGTCTCGGTTGTTTGGCTGTCTTGAATAACTGCAGTTTGATTAAGCAATCTCATATCTTAGACAACTTAATTTGCTAGTATAACAAGTAAAATCCATTTATGTCAAACAAGTTTTCACATTTTATTAATATCCAATGACACAACTTACAGCTGTACTAATATCAAACATCATTTGTTTAAAAAAAACGCCGAGTCTCATCTCAAACAATTTACATCCAAAGAGTAGTCAAACAAAATATTTCTGCAGACAGACAGATAGATTGATACCTTATTGCGAACGGCTAAGTTGATCTGCCAAGCTTCGTTACCCCGGGGCTTCGACGCACTGCCGACTGGGCTCAATTTTGCCGCGGGTTTATTTGGCTTGAGCTGGTCCTAACCTCTTCGAGAGGAGCTAAGGGCCAATTTCTCCCGCCACAGGTCACAGGGTCAGTCACTGGCAGCGGCTCGGCACAGCCGCGTTAATCCGGTGGTATGTGCGCTAACAAAACACGTGTCGCAAATGGCAGCTTTCGGCCTTCACAGCCACCTTGCAACATTTAATCGGAGGGAAAGCACATCGGTTATGCTGCGAATTAAATTAGGCCTGTGATTTAACGTTTCAATTTTTTACTTTATGTTCAGCTAGACCAGCGTGGTCCAACATCTTTTCATCGCGGGCAAACAATTTTGTTTTTATGTTGCGTGCCAATGTTTTTAAACAGCGATTCTTAGGCTTATTGCTGGCAAATCATACTTAGCCTATGGCATATATACTCTAACTTTATGAAATGTACACCAACGTTCAGCTACGGTAGGTATGAAATAATTTCAACACCAAATTTTGCAATCTTATTGATCACTGGGACGTCCGAGGTCGATGTACTATTTTTGCAAAAAAAAAATAAATAAATAAATAGCGAAACTTGCGGACCACACTGAGCTAGACAATCGCTAATAGTTTGCGTCCCAGATACAAGCTGCACTAAATATCATTATTGAATGAATTAGTTACTTTTTGTAATTTAAAGGCCAACAGATTATAAGCACACTGCGGCGTAAGTTAACGCACAATTCCAATAAAAAACCCTGGACTTCATAATGACTGTGTAGGAGGCACGCGAAGCGGGAAGATGGTAGTGTTTCAACTCGTGTAACGAGCGGAGTGCAGTGTTTATTTTCGCAATGCTTCGAGCAACAAATAGACTCCAGAGCACGTCACGCAAGCTGCAGCGGCACACAAGTATGTATTATAATCGCTCAGGACCTGAGCAGCGTGCAGCTCAAGGCTTGCTTAAAAGAACGCAGTTTAAGTGGAGACCGTAGGCCACGAAAACTGGCCGAGTTCGAACACCAAAATCACTTTTTGTGTAGGAAAGAAGGTTGGTTCTCACCTGAATGCTTGTTGCGCGGCGACGGTTTATTTTGCAAAGTGTTTGGCACAATATACAAATAACCGCACGGCGGCAATGAAACAACACCGCGCCAAAACGAAGAAGAATCAAGCAAACAAGTTCACGGTGTGTTTGAACGTGACGCGGCGCACGTGAATGAAGAAACGGCGCAAACCAAACACAGCTGCGAGGTTGCGCACCTTTGACGGAGTTCGTAGGCCGCCAGCTGTATGCCTTCGTCGATTGAAGCCGCAATACGGAAAGTCCGACACTTCGTATTGCAATCAGACCCTGATGCCCGACGTTTGTTGGCAAAAACTTGATTGCACTATCATTGAAATGGTAAAATTGATTTTGTCGCAATTTCTATCAATTGCAAAATACGAAGCAACGTTGCAATTTGACCAGAACAACTTTCTGGGTGAACAACGAACGTGGGGGTAGACGGCTTGTCATGGCTGATAGAAATGTAATGTCATCTTCAGTTTATTATACCTATATCCACGAACACCATTCTACTATCGGTAAAGAAGTATGGCTTCGATTCGATAATATGGGAACAACAGAGTTTATTGGTCGACGACGGAGTGCATGTCGGTTTCCCAAATAGAAGAAAAATTGGAGCTTTTATTCGTGTGCTCATCAGGTGGCTCCCCTTGTGCTGGCTACGCTACCGAACAGTCCTCCGTTTTCCATACAGCGGCTCGCGTAATGACCTTTCTGGCCACACTGTTGGGTACAAAAAAAAGTTTTTATGTAACACTTTCTGATTAATAGAGGGACTACTTTTTCATGGCTATCAAGTTTAAATTTGGGAAGTGAAAAGCTGTAATACGGAACTTGTTCTAGAGCACATTGATCGCACTTAATGGTGCTTCCTATAGGTCAAAACAACTTTACCATTGTCCCGCAGAACATTATTAAAATTAATGAGTACATTTTTCATATAAGGTACCCTCGCAAATAACATTGCGGTCCCAGATTCTGACAATTTTGGACCAACCCGGTCTAGGAGATATGAAATGGCATGAAATGCCTTTAGCGCTCGAATGCTCACCCGAAAGCAGGTTATGCGACTCATGTCACGTTGAGGTTGCGGTTGCTCTTTCTTGATTCTGTTCATCATTCCGCTGGCGGCGTTCATTCGGTTTCTCTGCTCGAACAGGTCGTTCACCAACTGCAAGAAGAAAGGGGTCAATATCATTTTTGAACTTCATTTAACGAAATTAAAAGTAATAAGCCCAGTCATATACAAATACGGTGTTTCGCCTAACAGTACGACGCAATTTTATTACCTCATTTCAAACGCACAACATCGTAATATGTAGTTTTCAAAATCATGTTGACTATAACATCGGCAAGTAACATATTGAACAGTGATGTTTACTATTCAAGGGTTTAATAATACAATAGGTAAAGGACGCTGGGTATAAATAAAACAATCATATCAAAAGCTTTATTTATTATACGAACCTTTGCGACGTTGGGCTGCATTGGAGCGGCGGTTTTATTAAATTGCAACAAAAGACCAGATCCCGAGTTGTCACCAGATTTGTCAGGTGTCGGATCCTATTGACAAAGGTGAATTAGAGGTTTAAATACTGAGTAGTAGTAATTCATGTTTAGATTTGGTAATTTAGACATATCTGAAAGCTTCCCAGAATTTCATGAAAAAATAAAACACACTAAAGCAAACTGGAGTACACTTTTTCTAGGTTAATGCATAGTAAAAGACTTGTACAAAGAACCTGTAATGTACTGAATCTCGTCAATGAATAACCCTTTAAGAACATATAAACAACATATTCCACTTACTAAATGTAAGGCAACCTAATACAATAAATACTTGCACTGCACTGCACATTTGTCAAGCAAGTTTTACACGATAGTGAGATTTGAAAAACGAAAATAAATAAATTTTTATGTAAGTTAAAACAAAATAAAACTTACAGATCTGTAGGAGTTGTTGGGACAGGCATTTGATTTGTGTCCATATTCTGAACATGAACGGCACTTTGTTCCTTGTTTATCGCCAATAGGCAATTCCCAAAGTGGGCTAAACAGAAAATAAATAAACAATGAAAATAATAACTTCTTACCTGAAACTTACATCAATTTGATTAACTGAATTACATAAACTTACTGGGTGAATTTACACTGTGGACCATCTGGACAAAACCCAACCAGGTAATTCATGCAAATGACTTTTCTTCGGTGTCTGTGCTTGCAAAGTGCACCTGCACAAATGCATAACATAACAGTTAAAGAAATATGTAAACTAAAGTGTTGTGTAAAAACTGTTGTTATTAACACTTTATTCAATTTAGAAGGGACCATAAGAATATATTGTATATGACAACAATTAATCACATTAGGGGTTTTATAAGGTTTGCCTTTGGTGTCGCTCAACATTTTAAGGTGACTGCAACTACTTTAATTAAGGATGTGAAAATAACCATATTTTTTTGTCCCTTAAAACCCTTGAAAAAATACTCATCATAATTGTGCTAAACTTGGAAAGTAGACAATAAGCACAATCAATGCTAAATTAAATTACTCAACTGAAAAATTGTAAGACTAGTTTTAAGTCTTATGTTTACTGACTTATGTTTACTCAAGATGGCATGACTAACTGAGTTACAGCAATTTTCTGATAAACAAGTGTCTTAGGTGCAACATACAGGGCTTTATCCAGGGCCAAACTTTCCAAATTGTACACAGTAAAACAACTTACCATGTCTACAAAATCCTCTGTCATACCAGGGACAGTCTTTGATTTTATCGGCAGGATCAATATGTTGATACTGGCAATCCTTGTTATCACATCGCCCTATGAAGCAAAAATTCTTGCAACTTTTTTATATAGAGCTTTAGACTATGTAATATACAAGTTCTGATTTTATTTACAAACCATAAAATAAATTAAACTTACCAAACCGGGCATAGAAATAACACTCTGGCATTTTGCTCATGTCATACTCATGCAAAAATTCACACTGGTCTCCTTTTTTGCACAGGCCTCGCAGCCAATGTTTGCAAACAACCGCCTTGTCACCTCGCACATGGCGGAACGGGCAATTAGCGCCCCTTTGGCAAAGGTTTATCTTAAAAAAAGTGCAAACAGATGCACCAGATTCTAAAAAACAACACAGGTTTTTAAAAGCTTTCAAGCAACTGATAAAAACATTTAAACTTGGGAAGACTTACTATCCATTCCTGTAAATGGCAATGATTGCACGCCCAGTTGTCGTTCGATGGCGTATTCTATATCAAATTTTACATGGTCCAAATTGGCAACAACTTCTTGCATGATTATAAACCTCCTGAGAGTAAATTGGGTACATACTAAAATAGTCGGCTATACAATTTAAAATAAATTTATAAATTTGTCAACAAAAAATCATGTAACGTCAATTTGCTTTAATTAAACACTTTTGCTTAAAGGCTCTGTATGCTATTGTGGTACTGGTCTAGAATTCTACCACACAAACATTATTTGAGTTGTTTTTGCATTTTGCTAGTTAGTTAAAATATATTTCACACTGCCGTTTCTTTTAAACAAAATAACTAATGCCCATGTTGCAAAACATGATTTTTGCCAATAAAGACTTTTAAATTACTAGTTTTGTCAGATTATTCCATAAATAACAAAACTGGGAAATTTTTACTATTTAGATGAAATACAAATTAAAATAAATAGACTTCGGCGTCTTTAGTACACAATAGAAAACCTATTGCACAGATCTTACACTTAAATCTGAAATAATATTACTTAAAAAGTAACTTATAAACAAAATATCAAATTGTAATTCAAAACGCACAACATGCTTTTACTAACCTGGGGTAGGCAATACTACTTACAATGCAAATCGGATGAGCCAATGCATTATGGACAATAAACCTTTTCTATTATGGAGTGTATGGGGCTTTCGGAATAAAAACAATATTGGTTTTACAATTTTTTTACCTGTCTGTTACTCTTAACTTATCTCGCTTAATGACGATTGATTTATTACAAAAAATAAAAACAACTGTATTTCTATTAAAACTAAATCGGATGAGACAAAAAACTCAGAATTTACAAAACCCTAAATAAATCTACAGAGCCTAAAACACAATCTTAAAACTTTTTAAACTGACTTTTCTTTAAACTTTTAAAACATAACACTACAAAAATTTTAACATTGCGAACTCGGAAACTCACGAAACACGAAATTTATGAAATCCAAGAATTTATTCACAAGCAGTGGATACAGCAGCAAATATTATTATAGGCAGAACGGTATTTGAAAACATTATGTCAGCTTGGCCCTCTTTTTAAGGATAGCGTTCTCCACCACTTTGAGCTGTTCCAACAGTTCGACTCGGCGGTTTGCGATGGCTGAAACTTTCTTTCCGCCCGCCTTTGGTTCCCCAGAAATTGCGGACGATGGGCGCTTTCTGAAATTCAGTCATGTACATTATTACAAGTAAAATCGAATTTCGACACAGCAAATAAACTCTACAGCAGGGGTTCTTAAACTTTTTTTACCACGGACCCCTAAAATTTTATTTTACCTGGCGTGGACCACGGTAGGCGAGAAATTTCCATAATGACGTCATAAATTGACGTCACAATACAAATAGACCTCAGAAATCTGCCGATTTCAGTACAAAAAATGTGAAAGTGTAATGGAGCCAACATTCAGTGCAAATCGTTTCAATTTTAATTAAAGTTAATTTAAAAAATTATTATTTTTTAAATGTATACCACTATTTCCATTATGCCTTCATGGACCCCCTAAATCTAGTTCACGGACCCCCAAGGGGTCCATGGACCCCAGTTTAAGAACCCCTGCTCTAGAGCGTACAGAACACTTTAACCAATCTTTCCTAAAATGATAGACCTGCATATTTATTTTTACGCAATATGGTGTAAAGCAATAAATTCACGTACAAGCTTTGAAAATATATATTTGAAAAATTAATATTGCAATAACAGTCGCCCTAATTTGCATATCTCACGTCATTCCAAATACACAGAATATAACAGGCATTTAGTTCTAACCTGTAGTGACTCACAACATACAAGTCAAAAAAACAACTCCAACACAAGTCATCTATTTAAATTCAAATGTTTACGTTTTAGTAAATTGTACAAAAGTTTTAACTTCGGACATTATTAAGTCATAACAAGCCACTTCAAACTTCTGACGTCAGTTATTTTTAACTTTGGTTTAAAAAAAAGAAAAGGCTTCCGTAACTTTAAACCAAAATGCTGTTTCAGACCTAATACGACCGGGATTTGACAAAGGAATATAACTATGTCTTTCGGTATACCATTACAGACCTGCTTTCAGTCGATTGACCTTGCTTCCCTTGTCCTGCAGGCTGCAAAAACGTTCATATTATTATTATGTTTTTTGTTAAAAGTAATAAAAATTTAGTTCCTAAAATCAAATTGTCAGCATCAGATATGTCATTTTTTAGTTTTAGAGAAAATCGTCAATTTCTTCTTTGCCATTTTAAGGATGGCCAGAGTGTGGACCACAAAACTTATGATGCTTGTTGTTCTTACGACAAGTTTTTATTTAAATGTGATTTACAAATTTATTTTTTGTTTATTTAATAACGCTCATTGACAACAACTTCGAACCTGCAGATGTATTAACACGTTAATCCGCCCCTGAAAATGTGGACAACCCAGGCGGGATATTAACCGACTTAAAGGGCTACCCGATGACAAAGATTGTATTTACAAACAGCACAATTACCTTGTTGATTATTGTCATTTTGACGTCTTTTCGACCAGGTTTTGACGGCACAGCGACCTTGCCACCCGCTTGTGCACCAGTAATCGCCCCTACACCGGACATCTTAGCTCCCTGTGTTTTCTTAACTACAACAAACAAGACAAGCCGAGCTATTACGACCAGTAGTCAAAGTTGTAATGGAATCGAGTTGTTTTTATCAGTTGTACGACGAAACTTGGGTGAAAAATACTTCCCAGAACTTCAAAAGTGCTTGCACAACGTTTAATGAACGAAAAATAAAATTGGGGGCAATATGTTTACTTTTAGGCTTACGATTTCGCTTATAATAAACGGCCTTTATTTCAAAGACACGGATTTAAGTATCCATCAAATCAATCAACCACCCTGAACAAATCCTCAGTAAGCGCACATTTCAAAATGTCGGATGAATTCGTGCATAAAGGGTTGCAACTACAAGACTGGGTGTGGACATGATCGAGCCTATTATGAATCATTTAATGACCTAAAGCTAGCAAAAATACGCTATCCTACCACGTGAAAATCTTACCTGGCACTTTGGTTTTCACTTCATCGTCTGATGAATCAGAGGAATCGGATGATGAACTGTCTGAACCTAAAAATCACGGCGAACTTAATTGAAATAAAGCAGTTATTTAAAACCCAAACAAATACGTTTGTTACACATTTAATAAGTGACACCAGTTCCACTTAAAAATATTATTGTAGTATAAAACAAAGATAAAACAAGAAATAACCTTAACATTTACTTATTTATTTCGTATTGCGTCATTTCTATTTCTATTATTTTGGTTAATTTTTTAGTGATGGCCTTTGCACCACACGGTTTGATTTTTGCAAGAAAAAATGTTTCCAATTAAATGCAAATGTATTTGCCACAACAAACGCGAAACCTTGTATTTTAACTTAAAAAAAAAAAAACTGTCGAGGGTTTTTAATTTTATTTAAATATTCGTCACGGCAGTGTTCAACAGACATGAATTCAATCATCAACAATTGCAGATTCTATTAATAAACTAGAGTGTAATTAAAGCCTATAGGACGTGTGATTGGCAACAATAAATGCATTTCACCTTACTGCACGACACGCAGGTTAACATAAGTTTCATGTTATTTGGGTACTGTAAAACTTTTAGAATATGCGGAATCACTAACAGCCAAAACTCACGGTAAACAAACAGCAGAATTCCAGCACAACGTTCTGCCGACACGATCGAACAGAATTGTTAAGATTGACTAGTGAGTTTTCTCAAGCGTATTATTATATAGTGCATTATGGCCTATTTAATTCTGTAAGCATTCTATTACTTGCGGTTAAACCGTCAAAGGTCACTGAGCACATGGTTGGTGCCTTGAAATTGTAGAACTTGTCCTTACGGCAGTTGGTGTTACTACCTTGTCGCGGTAGGAGCTCATATTGTAGGTTACTTCTAAGTGTTTGGAGATGATGTTTAACTTACACTAATGCTGTTTCTGTTTTAATAACATTGTTTTGTATTCTATTTGAATAAGATATGAATCCACTTCTGCAGGCCTGTGCGTTATTAATACATTCCTTTTCACTGATAAAGACTTCAGTATCGAATCGGATCCATTAGTTTTCAAGAATGAAAGACGCTCGACAAAACCTGAAGATCCAGAGCTACTTCCGGATTCGCTCCCCGACCCGGAGTCCGACCTTCCTTTCGACCTTGAACCAGAGCTACTCGAATGCGAGAACTCGCTGCTACTCGACGAAGAATCAGATTGCCTATGCGAAATGAGAGGAAACTTAAAATAATACAAAAACTTTAAAGTGCAACTTCTACGACCCAACGTACTTTCTGGAGGCTGGCTTCTTTTGTACCTTCTTCGCCGCTCTACCTCTTTCCGGCGGAGGCGCCCCCTGCAAAATCGATACACGTGTATACGAAATGAAACAACTCATCACCAACACCGTGAAACGCATTAAAACTTTGTTAAGAAGTTAGTATTGATTAAAATTATTAATTAAAACGTATTGCAAGCAACAGTTTTTTACATGCACTCGTGAATGTCTGACGAAAAACAAACATTACGTAAGCGTATACTGTACAATATACATAATAACGCCGAAAGGTTATTTATGTAGGGTAGTTTTTGGACGAGAAAAGAAAAAAACAACGCTGTAGTGTGCCGGTAGTACCATTAAAACACATAACGACGGCTAACGTGTGTGGTTTATATTACCTTGCCAACGGGAAGAAGGCGAACCGTTTGTTTCCCATTCTTCACCTTTGCGTCTACAGGACTCGAGACTATAGCAGCGGCGACCGGCTGAGTTATCTTCTTAACGATTGCTGACGGTTTGACTGCCAACGATTTTGCAGCCGCTGTAATCCAATATGTGACAACATACGTTAATCAACATGCAGCTATTATACGATATGTTTTGCTAACAGATCATTTATCGCTGTTTGCTTTCCACGCATTTATGAAAGTATTGTGAAACGTATTTGAGGCCGCACGTGTTATGCATCAGCTTCGACATTTGCAGGCTTGTAGCCGATAACAATCAGAAGCAATATAATCTACATAGGTCGAGGCAATGCGTTGTATTATATAATGTAGGCCGACCCGCCACCCTAAAGTTCGTTGCACGAGCCTCGGTGATAGTGTTTGAGAGATTATTAAGTGTGCCGCGCAACTATTTGTAATTTTGTTAAACTACCTATTCGATTACAAATATATGCCGGTAAAGCTGGTTACACTTCAAGTTATTCAATATATAAATGTTTTAACCGATTACCTTGTAGTGTACTAAGGGTAATAATGTATTTCGCAACTTGCATGTATTGAAGTGCTTATTTCGAAGTTTCGCAAACTATTGCATCGAGATATACTAAGTATGTAGCGAAACTTTTTTGTAATTGGAAAATAATTATTCGTATCACACATAGGCATGTCGCAAAGAATATGAGAATATACGATCCTGTATCCATGATAACTGAAACTGTAATGGCATTTACTAGCCACCTGGCAGTTTAGCTATAACTGTATGGTTTTGTAAAAAGGGTGCCGTAAAAGGTGCAAGAAAAAGTTTCCCACTGCTTTTCTAAAGCATCCGTGCGCCAACGTGCGTGCTTACCTTGCTTGAGGGCGGCGCCGGCTTTAGCAACAGAGACAGAGTTCTTCTTTTTGGTCAGCTTCTTGCTTTTTTCGGGCGACGGCGAGCGGCTGCTAGCTGACGAGCTGCCCGAACTGCGCGTAAACGACGACGGAGTTAATGAAGAGACAAACGCGATATATTACACAGCGAATTCGGATTGTTGCGGACTCACCTAGAAGAGCCGGAAGAATGACTGGAAGAAGATCTGGATCTCGATGACGAGGAGGATCTGAGTCATGAAATGGTAAATGTGACGTTTAAATGCAAGAAGAGTTCTAAAATGATTTTGGAGAGTAAAAACAACAAAAGGCGAATATTGATTTTTACGCTGAAAGCCCATCGACAAAAAAGCAAATATTTGGCGTTGTAGATTGAAAAGTGTTAAGGAAGAGCGCTAAAATGGAGACGAGAAAACTACTTGTAAAAGCGTCGGGTTTATTATCAAAAAATAAATCTTGTGTTTAAATTGTAACGCCATTATAGACTGCTTTGAACTGAGCGACGTTCTGCATACCTTGTCAAATAGCGAAAACATTTGAAGTAAATTTTAAAGTTTTAAAAATGTATAAAAATATTCAGATTTTAAAGCACCGACCTGGATGAAGAACTTGATGAGCCGGATGAGCCTGAAGAACTACGAGCGTCGCGTGATTTGGCCATGTGTCGTCCCCTAGCCCACGGGTCGGACCACACGTCACCGCGCCCTGTCGGTCCATCTGGAAGAAACAAAATGCGACGTTGGCTAAACAAAGGTACAAGCAACAAACGTATACGGTGGAAGTATTTAAAACGACTGCAGTTTCCATAAAAATACCGGTTGTCAATCCGGGAGCGCAAATATTGGTTTTGTGCTTGTTTTCTTCACGTGAAAAAAACAAGTTCGAAAAAAACGTACTCAACTTAATTCGAATTGGGGTTAGGGCGAAAATTAAACACGTCCACGTGGCCTGTTTTTTCTTATATAAAACAACGATAAGCGCAGTAAGACTTACCCGAGTCTGGACGGGCCTTTCCCTGAATGGGAACGCCGACCGGCACAACGCGACTCTCCACCTCTCTGCGTAAAAAAATAGTTTTATGACACAAAATATTGAGAAAGTTGCAGAGCAAATACTGTCAAAGTGGAAATGTCGACATGGTTTTGATCATAAGACAATTTACCTTCTTGGCGACGGCGCACGCCTGCCTTCCTGTGGCCGACCTCCGTAATGATGATTAAAGCCGCGGTCTCTGTGAATAAAAAAGGATTGCACAATTAATCGTCTTTATTTAAGCACAACTATTTTGTAGCACCGATAAATTAAGACGGTGTTTCGTTTTTCAACTAACATTTTACATAAATCAGCACTTAATTTTTTTTTTCAAGTAACAAATGTTTATATTCACCATAAGATACATAAGTTGCACTGACAAAAGGTGATTTAATACAGAACAGCAAGCTTCGCAAACCGAAAAGTAAGAAACAAAGTAAACGCCAAGTAGTAGAAAAAGCCTAAAAAATAACCTCATTTCGGCGTCCGCCCTCTTGTCCCTGTAGTCACGGTCCTGGCGGGGGCCGTCACGGAACGGTGGTTCCCCGTACCGATGCGGGGACATTCCCCTGTTGTGTGGGGGCATGGGCGGGGGCTGGTGCCGGTGATGCGGACCCATGTCTCGAGGCGGCGACCTGGCCAAAAATGGCAAATTGAAGCACATATAACAAAAAAATCTGGGGATTCTTTTTTACAATTGAACATATATTAAGCTTTACTACATGACAAGGTAATTTAAATACATAACTGAAACAGTATTTTCAGGGCAGAACAGTTTGTCGCGGCACGAAGTTAAAAACGGGTGGTGTGCGGCGTCAAACTGGTTTACCTCGAAAATTTAATCAACTTGTTGCCTATCAACTACTAATCTAACGAGTCGCCCATCACTAATCCAACAAGACGGCTATCAACTAACCTCCGCTCGTGCCTGTCGTGCATGTCCCTGGCGAGGTGATGACCTGGTGGTGGCAAATGACGCTCCTTGCCTCTTCTGGGGGAACCACCGCGCCGCATGTCAACGTCCTTCAAACACAATGTAAGATCGTGGTTAGGCAGACCGCACAAGTGTACAAAATGTAATTTAAAATGCGAATAAAGTTATACGAGTAAAATGTTAATCAAAAGGCCTTGTGTGAAACCAAAGATTCGTCATAACTCAAAAAAAAAAAATATTTCTCTTTATATAAAAATCATATAGAAAGTAGGAAGAGCAATGTTTTTTTATTATATAGATAAAGGGCATTAATTATACAGGATATAGTACATTATGAAAAAGTTATAACTGTACAGAACTTTATAACAGTTTATACAAAAGAGCCCTCTGAAATAAATAGAGAACAAAGAAATAATAAAATATTACAACCACAAGATAACTTTGTGATAATAAAAATGAAAATTATTCACTAGAAAAAACAGCAATAGACAAACGCATACGCATCGCACAACCTTAAATGAAAGAAATGTCCCATATGGCATTTATATTGCAGAATTTCGGCTAATGACATTTAATGAACATGTAGAAATATGTCCGCATGATAAGGTAGTCACTTGCTTTCTTCGCTAGCTTGTACACGTCACAAAAAACACACAAAAAATACGCTAAATAAAACATTACTCACTTTTACCCTGCAAAGCGTTCGGTGCGATACCTGCTCAGTGCTCATATAAATTAGGCGCTTAACATGGTAGCAACGGCTTATCATTGCGCACGCTTACCCTTCTCGGGGATCTTCGTGCGTCTTTGTCTTCGGAGGCGATCTTCATGCCTTCGAACCTCTTGATTCGCTTCAGTTCCTCGGGTGGGGGGACTGCGTAGCGGTCGTCGTCGTCCAATGCGCTGAACGGGTCGAAACCGCTACAACAGAAGACGCGGTACTTTTAAAGGGCATAAAAACAGATGTTCAGATCGGGCAAAAGGGTGTGGAACAGCGGTTCCCAAACTGGGATCAGCGGTTCCCAAACTGGGATCAGCGAACCAACTGGGGTCCGTACAACAGTTTCAGAGAGTCCGCAATGAGAACTAGTCTTTAAGTTTTTAAACATTAGGTTGTAGCGAATGTTTTTAACCATTAGAGATAGGCTATGTTTTAAATATTATCTGTCATCATATTAGTCTTTAGTTATGCTTTATTATTCGATAATGTAGCGTGTTTTATGATGTCTCTTGTGACATCATAAAGCATATATTATGCTGTATTACCTGCTATCAGCGAATCATTCGCATTAGTTAGAAGGTTGTTAAATTAGAAAGAATCGCGACTGCACTAGTGTACTACAAGAAACATGGGTCAACTGAACCTTAACTTTTTATAGGTCCGCGAAATATTAAAAAATTATTAAAGGTCCAACAGGCAAATTTTTTTAGAAATTTTGGGAACCGCTGCTGTGGAGTGTTATAAAATCTACATTGGTTTTAGGTTAGTAGAAACGTTTTCAGGTATGGGCCATATTTAGTTTGGAAAGCATGTCACAAAGTTAAGCTGTTGTTTAGGGGAACAAGAAAGTATTAAAATATTATATCTAGGTTACTGTGTTATTAGTTACTTTTAGGTTGCAAAATTTTTCGGAGGTTCAGCTAATTGGTTTACATTACACACACCCTTATAATTACACATAAGGACTAATAATAAACATAAACCAACCGAGCGTCGTCCACAAGTGGCTTTTGAACTATAAAGTCCATGTCTCGATCCACGTTGAGAGCCTCGTTGCACGAGATGACGTCACGTTTGCGCATGAAGTCAGGCTCTTCCACCTTTCGCTGCATGGCTCGACGTCGCATCTTCGGAAAAATACATAAACAACCAGTTAAGTATAAATAACAAACACAATAAAAAAAATAGTGAAGGTTTGCAAATTTAGTTTTATTTGTTTTTTCATGTAAGGATGTGTTGGAATCTTCATGCTTCTTAGAAAACAACGAGCTTGTTTAAAAATCTTACCTCCTTTGCGTGACGTAGGCCTCTTTCCCAAGCAGTTTCAGGGGCAGGAGGCATTGCAGGGTGACCGAAGTTGTGCGGCATCGGTGGAGCCTTTATTTAAAACAAATTCATAAAAATATCCTCAGAACGACATTACTGTTAAAACTATAATCTTGTATTACCATTTTGTTTTACACTTTAGAATCCTGTATTGAAACACTTTAGCTGCATTGAAGGCCATTGCGGTAACAAATTTAAACGGTTTCACGTATTATTTTTGCACCGACAGTGTTTAGGAACGTAACAATTCATTAACGCGTGACGTTTAATAGATTTTGCGCTTACCCTTGGGTCCATAGGAGGAGGTGGCCTGGCGTCGGCAGGTGGAGCTTGGTCGGCAAACATGTTGTAACCACCTGGAAGTCAGTTGAGTTACAAACATGGTTTACAAACAGTTTGCTGGCAGTTATATTCTCTACACCAGTAGGCAAAAACCTGATTAGGAATTTTAGGGTGGAAATAAGAATGGAAGTCAAAACTGTATTTACCACTAAAAACGTACCTTTATCATTAATACCAGGATGTATAAAGCGGCAACGGTCTCCCCAGGTACAACTGCCTCTCAGGAAAAACCGACAAATTTCTCGTGGGACTGCAGGACCCTCTATAAAAAAATGAAATCGTAAAAATTGGCTAAACCCATGTCTCAATTGTTTTCTTCAAGCATTTTGCTCATTGCATTCGCAAATATTAATATATAATATAACTAGCGCACCTATGGGATCCACCATTTCTCCCTCTTCAAAGTCATCAGGATAAAATCCCTGAGTGGGTAAACGTTTCTGCAAACAAAAGAAATAAAAAAATATGCACAAAGCGATTTTATCGTATTTGCATTGAGTAGAAAACCATTACATTGCATTATCACATTATGTTTTATTTGTTTATGCATTCTAATGCAATAAACTTTAGCAATGTATTAGGCAACAAAATGTAAAAATTTAAAATCAATCTTCTCTTTAAACAGAGTGTTGAAAGTTGTGGCAAATTTTTAAACTTAAACTTAAAGGTGAACATAAAATTAGCAGCACTGCTAAAGGGCCTTGAGTATGTTTGTATATCATATTATTTTAGTGAACAGAATAAAGTTTAAGATCTAACCTGGTCCCCGTTTTGACTTTTCACTTCACCGTCACTTGACTCAATCTACAAAAAGAACAATTTACATAGTACAAACATGAAGTGGCATTTTATTACATATTATCACAGAAGAATTAGGTTGTACCTCTCCATCTGACATGTTTTCTTTGTCTTTTTTTGTTGCTGAATGCTCATCTTCCACCTGTTAGACAAAAAACCTTGATTGTGTTAACAGGTTTTGTCAAAGATAAATACTTAACACTACTCCTATTTCTTATATGATATAAAAGATACATAAATATCCAGCCAACTCTATTTATACATCTTGTAAAAAATTACATACAATTTCTCCTTCTTCATCCACATCCTCGTCATAATCGAGCTGGTCCAACTCTGGACGCACAGGATCTAGCATCTCACTAAAATCATCTTTATTATACTTTACTGGAGAAGGAGAAGAGTCTTCTTCTTTTGTTTCTGGGGGAGGACTATCAACCCGGCTGATAAGTGAACGCCGTGCTTCCTTTGCAACAGGTGATGGACTTCTGTCCTTTCCACCAAAGGGGACGTTTGAAGCATGGTCTGAAAGAGGTTCCTGTGGATTTACTTTGGACTCCTCTTGATCATCATCAGAATCAACTGTAAAAATGAAAACACAACGTTTTGTTTGTATTTGCGAAGAACTGTTTTACAAAAGTGCTTTATTTTGAGCATAGTGGTGTGGCCCCCTGGCCCGTTTATTTCACAACTTTCAACAATCGATTAATTTCATTTTAATTTTGCTTAATTAATAAATGTTTAAAATACTTGCGTCACTAAAGGTAAAAAAGAGAAAAAACTCGGGACACATGTTTTTAAAAAAAATGGTTACAAAAATTATTCGCAAACCAATCTCTCCATCAGAATCTTCTACAGAAGCAGCTTCCACTTTATTTGATTGCACCTCTGCTTCATTGTTACTAATACCAGGAAGTGTATCTGTTTTAGCAGTATCTTCTTCTGCTTTGTTTTCTCCTTGCGCAGTCTGAGCAGGAGACACCTACATATAAATAACAGTTAAATTAGTCCAGTGGTTTTCAACCTGGAGGTCACAACCCCCGGGTGGGTCGTTTGCCTTTTCTCTGGGGGTCGCGAAGACGACGATTAAATACCAATCACTATTACGAGAATGACAATTAATTGCCATAAAAAAATATCTGTAGATGTTAGTGAATGTTGTTGACAGTGAGTGTTTAAACATCAGTAGCCAAGAAGAAAGTTTCGAGACTATTATTTTAACAGTGTAGGCTTACTATTGAGTTCCCGTTATCAATTATAGGTATGCTACGGCAGTGCTTTTCAACCTTTTCTGGAACAGTACACACTTTTACGTTTACTGAAGAACTTGTACAGTACACTACACACACCAGCCCTTGCAATTGGTCTCACAACTAAGTGCAATCTCTAACCTGTAATCCAAGTTGCAATTACTTATATTGCGCTATGTTTATTCTGAAATTCAATAAAGACAGAAATCAGAAGCTAAACAAGTGTTTACTGTAATGCAAAAAAACTGCTATCCATTGTCGCGACAATAACTAGTTATTACATCACAATAACCATTTTATCACGGAAAATATTTAGCACGCATAGACAAGCTCACTGATGCTGCCTTGTGCATGAATTTAATAAATGAGTATTTTTTTTGAACAGAGTGATACTATAATTTTTGTTCAATAATATTTTTTTGTTCTATTGCGCATACACAAATGTATTACATATGCAGGAATCTTTTTTTTGGGGGGGGGGGGTCATTTGTTACATTGGGTTGTTAAAATTGGTCGCGGTATGAAGAAGGTTGAAAACCACTGAATTAGTCCATCTTACACCAAACATTCACATCCTAGTAGAAAAAATGATGGTGCTAAAGGTATTTTTGTAAATACCATTGTAAAACAGTGTTTGCGTGGGCTGCATGGGACATTTAGCATTTGAAATTTGTAAAAAATATATTTACTTTTTTTTGCCTGTGCACATCTGTGAGAAAAGTGTGCATGTGCCATAATTTTTTGTGCATTTGCGCAAAAAACCGCTTAAAGCGGAAACACTGCTCTTAAGCCAAATGTGGTAATTTTGATGGTTGCATCTGGCATGGAGAAAAATCTAAGCTGGATTTCTTAGTATATATATATATAATAATTAGGAGAATATGTAAGAAAACAATAAACAACTAAAATAGTGCTTGGTTAACATTTTGTAAAAATGCCAGTTTTATTTCATTTGATTTTACATGTTTACCACAATATTTTTGTAAATTGTAATGCAAAATCAACGTACAATTCATTTAATGATTCTAATATGCTTGCCTCATTTCCTCAAATCTCATCCAGACTAAAAAGCTATCATAAATCACCAGAAGACACATAAATAGTAAATTCAGACATTATAGAACTGTTATCTAGTCTGTAGCCACCAAGGATTTTAGACCCCTATGTTTGTTATACTGCTAAAATTTGGGTTGAATCATCACATTACTTATTGTGTGTACCGATATTTGATTGTGAATATACTCAATGAGCAATATCAACAGAGTAAAGCGCCTCTGTTTAGAATTTCAAGCTGTTAAGGACAGGTACTTTTAGCAACATGTTCCTTGTAATCAAATACCTAAAAAGACTTAGGCAGCAGTCGACCCTTGGCTTCAGGGCCAGCATCTTAGTTGCCTAGCAACCCCAAAAGCCAAAGTAGCGGAACTTTTGTTTTATGACAACTGAACAATGCAAACAGTTGCAAATACTTACAAACTGCAGAGCCGGTTAAAAAAAACCCGAGTCCGACTCCCGAGTCCGGCCAAAAAAATAAACCCGAGTCCGACTCCGGCCAAGTCCAGCTCTGACTCCACAGTAGGCCTACCATATGTCCTCTTTTAGGAGGACTTGTCCTCTTTTCTCAAAAAACTGAATGATCCTCCAAGGACGCTCAAAAATGTCCAAATGTCCGCTTTTTTCGCATTTTGAGTTAATTGCTCATACTTTTAGCTCGTTAATATTTCATTTTTGTAATGTTTCCAATGGTTTCGCTGTGTTGTACACCACTCCTACAGCGCTGTACAAACTCTATTTTTGCCAACTTTAACATTAAAACGGTAAAAATTGTTCGCGCTCTGCGCGAATCTTTTCTACTTCGATGTTAGCTTTTTTTAGCACAAAGTCTCTTTGAGTGCCATTGCATGTTTTCATATCATTGAAGGTATAACGGCCCTATTTAAAATTTTGCTAACTTATAGATCAGGGGTGACAAACCTATTTGCTGTCGCGGGCCACTTTGTCAGTTACCGCTGAGTAAGCGGGCCACACAGCTTTTAACTCATGCTATAAAACCTGTTAAAATCATAAAAAATGTTCAATGGCAAGCTAAGCTTACGCTCAACTAGTTACTACTGCAATGTACTGAAGCAGCAACAGGCTCATGGTGTTAAATTATTAGTATATTTTATAACACAACAATGAATAAACAGTTGAATCCTGAATTGATGGTTACTGTATGGATTTACACAACAGTTTTTACGATCCCTGCATGATGTACGCCAGTGGTTCTTAAACCTTTTTTTAGCCGCGCCCCCCTTTTGTAATTTTTCTATGCCCCTACGAAAAGCAATTTGGCATTTTATGATTAATATCACTGAGACAATATGAAAATAGTTAAGCGTATTGCTGGTCAAAAAAAATTAGGTTTTGATTTCCTTGAATTGGCAAAATTGCAATTTAGGAGGCTTTTAGCATTGGGCACACAATAAATTGCTGTGCTTGACACATTGATTTTTATCGAGCTGATTTTGCAAAACGTGTTGTGAGGAAATTGACTCCACAAGTTGTAAGGCTGTGATGTAGAGCGCAAAAAGTCAAGAGCAAAAATTAAACATTACGTTTTCGTTTTTTTTTTAATGTGACGACACACAATATAACGGCAATATTACAAAGAACGTTATAGATTTGCGCAAAAAAGAGTCCCCCTGTTGCTAGCCTGTTATCATATATAAAATATGGAACAAAAATAGTTTGAAAGGGCTAAATTTTATCATCTATCTATTAGTTAGCAAAACTGAAATTAAATAGGGCTGTTATTTCTTCGATGATATATGTATAACATATAGACAGAAAACATGCAATGGCACTCAAAGAGAATTTGTACTTAAAAAGAAAAAAGTTGATAATTGAAATTACAATTTTGGGCAGTTTCAAAGGTAAAGTTGGGAAAAAAACAGAGTTTGTACATCTGTAGAAATGGTGCCTAACCTAAACGAAACCATTAAAATCACAGAAGAAAATTAAATAATTAAGTAAAGCCGCGCCCCCTTAATAATTGCTTGGCCAGGGGGGCGAGCCCCCCGGTTAAGAACCGCTGATATACGCGTTATTTAATTCGGCTATCAGCTTTTGATATCACATCGCAAAGAGTAGAAGCGGGTCAAAGAAACTTTAAGACTGCCTTGTCCTCACCCGAATGCTGCGCGGGCCACACAAAATTATTTTGCGGGCCACGTGTTTGTCACCCCTGTTATAGATAAACGATAAAATTCATCCACTGTTCGAACTATTTTTTATCCATGTTTTATTTAATTGGATAACATTCTAGCAACAGAGGACTTAAACATTTTCGCGCGAATCAATAATGTTTTTGCAATATTGCTGCTGTTGTTGTGTGTTATCACATCTTTTGAAATACGATAACGCAAAGTTTAATTTTTGCGCTTACATTTTTATTTGCGCTGACATCGCAGCCTTACAACTGTGGAGTGAATGCCCTCACGACACGTTTGTCAAAATCATCTCGTGCACGAGCAATTTATTGTGTGTCCACTGCTAAAATCCTCCTGAATTTACAGTTTAGCGCCCATTAAACCCAATTTTTTGCGCGCTTTGCGCGACCGACAACAAACTTCACTATTTTCAAGTTGTCTAATTGATATTTAATTAAAAATGCCGAAGTGCTTTTCGTAGAGAGGGGGGTGCAAGGCATGGGGAAATTACCAAGGGGGACACGGCTGAAAAAGATTAAGAACCACATGTCTATGGCATCAGGTAGTTCTCACCAGACACTTTCTTTAAATTTAGACAACAATAAAGCAAAATGTAAGTTATACATTATAATGCCTAAAAGGAAAACTCTGTTTACTGATGAGCTACGACAGAAGTATCCGTGTTTCAGAAAAGGACGTGTTAATTTTGAAGCTGAATGCAATACTTGGATATGGCACGTTTTTCTCAAACGTAACAATTCTACTTTTGTTTTACTTGCAGGCAAGAAAATGTCCTCTTTTAAGGTGCTGAATATATGGTAGCCCTACTCTACAGCCTGTATTTTCCCATTTACGCAACTAAATTAAGGTGGATTTTTTGCAATCCACTCATATTGATGTCATAATTGATCCACCCGCATTACATGGTTAAAAAATATTTCACCATTTGTTATTACACTTTTACAACTTACATTTTGCCGCCTTAACAGTTTTAAAATTTGATACTGCGCATGCGCACGTCGGACTCGGGACTCTGGTAGTTTTACGTGGTCTTACCAGAGTCCCGAGTCCGACAAAACAAACCGACTCTGTTGAGTCTGACTCCGCAGCCCTGCTTATAATAGGTGCATAAAAAACAAAAAAGTTTCACACCTCTTTCACTGTATCATCAGTTTCACCAAGCTTATCTCCAACTGAATTATCAACTGCTTTAGTTGCTTCGATCTTGGGGTTTTCCTTGTTCATTGTTGTTAGTTCAACTACGGGAAAATCCATTCCTTCCAATTCAGGTGGCTTTGGTGATTCCATAGTTGATTTACTATGCGGGTAGCAAGCTTACTTGAAACTGAAAGAAAACCATTTACAAATTTTAATGGAAAAGTGACAGATGTTGGGTAGACAGAAGAGCAAAGAGCACAGAGATTGGTGAAATACTGTTACAGATTTATTGTCAAGTGTCTCAGCATAGACATTAGTCAAATGTATTTATAACAAAGCAACAAACCATTTTTCATTCCATCGCTATTATGAAGTGAGTGTAACGCCATAACGTTTTATCCTATTTTGAGATTTTATTACATTCAGTTGAAAAACAGTTTGATTCAATACAGCTAAAAACCAAATACAGAAACATACAGCTAAAAGCCAAATACAGAAACAATTGGCTTGGTTTCTTTATAACTGACTCATCTAACTGCATTTGATTATTTAATTTCTGCACAAATGTACTGACTAAAATCAATACTCAAATTCAGCTTACAACAGCATAACACTTGATTCAGAAACACATGGTAAAGTTGTTGCTCCACAATTACAGATACACAGGAGCAACTGCACACAACATGTACCACACTGTGATACAAACATTGCAAAAAGATAACCAGTTAAAAAAACTTTAATGGACTTTGGATTTTAATAACTGGTTTATTTTTTTTGGTTTATCTTTGTATGACTATGTGGTAATGATGTGTGCTCACATTTGCAGTACAGCAAATGGAAATCCTTGGTTGCAATTCCACTCAGGCTGAAACAAGAAAACAAACCAATATTATAAGTGTGTCAGAGCAACTTTTTCAAGCATACATACTGGTAAAATGAAAACTGCAAGTACCTAAATTTCGTCAGATATATGTAGGTAAAAACACAAAATTCCGATCTTTATAATTATTTAAAATATTAGCATTATTGTGCTACTCTAAAACTTACCGTATATAAGTGCAATTTGACAAATCAGCTTTATAATAGAGTACACAATATATTTCAGGTTATTATGAATTTAAATATTTTTACGTAATTACAAACAATACTTGAAATGTTATCCCAAATTTTACTGAATAGTAAAAAAAAATCAGAAACAAAATTCACATTATAAAGGTCGACCTTTGTTACTTTTACTTTTTTACATCACGGCCTTTACATGTTGGTTTGTATGTTTATGAAGTATTGTTTGTAAAATCATGAATGGATTGAAGTTATTAGTTCTACAACAGATGAACACTTAAGTGATGACAACAAACCACTGATATGCTAAGATATTTTAGTTATTACTGGGGCAATTATTTTTTCATCAAAAAAATGGGAAATTTTAACTTCCATATTAGAAATATATACACAACTTTAAACAATGCAAAGTTGATACTGGATAAGAGTTACCATATTATCGAAATAACAAATGGGATAACAGCAAATCACCACAGAAATAAGAAAATGCAAAAAATGTTTCTTTAAAAATCAGAAATATACAAATATCTTTAAGCACAAATTTACACCTAATGCAATAAACCAGGCATATATGGTAAATATTTTATGCTGTATGTCGAACAACAAAACATACAGCAACAAATGTAGTATATAAACACCAAAAGTGGAAATAACAGACAAATATTATTGTTTACAACTAATAAAATTTATAAATTCAATATAAAGTAAAAAATACCTACCTATGAAAGAATGACGTACCGAAATTAACTTGTTTTTGTCCGTCTGAACTATTAATGAAATGTTACAATTTGTTTCAAAAACCTAAAATATAGCAATCTGTTTAAATATAAATCTATTAAACTCCCTATTGTAATAAATCGAATATATTCAATCCGATGATTTGCTGTCCAAACATTTTAGTTACGGTTATTTTTTAAGTTGTAGTTGTATCTCATAATTATATGTAGTTAACACAGAAATTTTAAAATACATGTTTTAACTTAATGTACGTCTGACTAAGTTAGGTTGCTTAGAGGGTGGTACTAAGTGAAGAAATGTGAAGAATGGTACCCAAAAGTACCTATAAAGGTACAATACGCCACCTTATGGAATCGCATAGATCGAATTCTAACTAGGCTGACGCCGCCCAAACCTAAAAGATGTTTTTCTCTGAACCATAACACGTCACATGAGAGCATTTCAAAGCGTATGAGACCTAATAAAGTTTGCAATAAACACAAAATAGCTCATAATAAGGCAAGTAACAAATGCTGGCCGTAGTAGAAGCAATACTAAAACGAATTTAACATATTTTTATTTGGGGCACACCTACGAAATATTTATCAATGGATAAAGACAACATAAGCTAATATTCTTAGTCAACCAAGAGCAAACCAACGCCTATCTATAGATAGGCGTTGAGCAAACGAAGCGTTTTATTATTAAATGAGTTGCAGGCGTTAAATATTTTAGGTATTTTAATTTTTAAGCCATTATTTTAGGCTTGTTTCTAATAAATCTTAAGCCAAAGACCTGAAAATTGTACTCCCTTAATTATGCTAGCAGATCAGAGGACTTTTAATCCTGGTAGGTACCATACTGCATCCATCGAAAGAAAATCGCGTTTGAAAAGCAAAGTTGCTTAGTTTTGGTTCAACATATTGTAAGAAGCCTTTAGGCTTTGGCCTCAATCACTTCAAAGCATTCTTGGGAAGGTTTATTGTACGATATAAGTATTTTTCGTGATGTTTAATCAAAGTTTGTTTAGTATACGACCCATGTGGTACCGTATAGCAGTATTTGCTCGACTTGTATGAAATTCAAACAAACAGGTAATTCTGCCACCAAATGGCTACAAAGTAGGCCTAAGAAAAATCCGAACGGTGTTTAAAAGTAAAACATGCTAAACTCTGCAATAAACGCCATATTATGCTGCACACCATATTAAAACCCGTGAGATTTATCAGTGCAGAATTACTAACAAACGTTAAACTTTAAGCTGAACAGAAATTGTATAGCATTGCGTGATATTCAAGCCAATACAACCGTCACCAAACTGCGTCATATGTAAGAAAAAAAAACTTTGTTTGTATTTTACCCTATCTCCCGGATTCCCGCTTACCTGCGACCGACGGGTAAACTTTGGCTTTTATAATAAGAGATTGTTATGTTTTAGTCTTGTTTACTTCAAATGTATGTTAATTAAGCAGTTAAATGAAAAGCCGCAAAGAATACTGAGTTCTGTCGCCAGTAATGTGCTACTATCGCTTGACAATCGCGCTGTGGAGTAGGCTATAACCTCTGAATATTGGCTTACAATTGACTGCCTAATTAGGCTTGGTAACCTTCAACACTCATTGCCCCTTCTCTCTGGGTGAATCAAAACGTCCGACTCAAAGCAGGAACTTTTTTACATAAAGTCACAAATCAATTCGGCAAAATACGTCCTAAATTCAACGAAATAATACCAGAATAGTCAAAATAACGCCTGAAACTGTAGGTAGAGGGTATCGTACTTAGGGGGGCGTCGGTCTAGGATCGGCCGTTTTGGTGGCGACGTTTGGAAGCCCTAGTTTGACAGGCGCCGTTATGGAGCGGCTCTTTTTCCATGGGATTTTTGGCCTTGTTTGAGGTTATTGGTTGGTAATTGGTGGGATTAAAAAATGGGTTATAGGGTTGAAATTATTAGGGGAGTTGGTGATGTACTTAGGGGTGGAGTTGGGGTTGGATAAAGTGTTGTTTAGTCCTGGTAGGCCTACAAACCATTTAGGTGTTTTTCCGTGGGGCTTTGGGACTTATTACACTTCGACTATTAGGTATTAGTCCAATTTTGGTCTTATTCCGAACTGTTTTTTATCCGTAATATCATGTTGTGGAATATACTTCATAGGTCGTATCTATACGAATTGGATTGTTGGCCTAAACTTACTTTTTAGCTGCTTACAGGGAATTTGTTTTGTTTTTTGTATTATTTACAACAAACATGAACATTAAAATTGAATGAATAACTATATTATAAAAATATGCTAAAAATATTAAAATATGCTAAAATATATTTCTAAAAACGGCCACTTTATATTAGCTATGTTTCTTGTTACATGGATCAGAAGTATAGCTACTATTCAAAAGCATACAAGAACTGAAAAATTAGCAGCGCTCAGCGCAATCCTGGCATTCATTTTTCACACATCTTGTATACCGTACACTTTCTGCCAAATAATACACAGCGTTCACAAGACATTTTTTGCAGTTTTATTTTGTTGGTAGTTCACAGTCATTTTCACTCGCGTAATCCCTGGGGGATCCAAACGTTGGTCCGAAAAGTAATTACGTGAGTTATCAAATATACCACAATAAACGTGCTTTTTATGTGAAAATTACGAAATGTGTCCAGGTGAGTCGCAGATTGCCGCTTGTGATGATATTTCTTGCCATTTTAGAATTATTTCACATAGCGCAACATATGTCATAGTGTGCACGGCGTTGGGTTTTATATGCAAATATACCTGGAATTGAAACACTAATTCGGTTTATTATGTATATAGGTTGTTGTCGCTCAATTTGCTTTAGTATATGGCCTGGCATCTATTTCGCTGTAAGATTTGGCATTTATAAATAGGTTTCTAACAAATAGGGAAAAATAGACTTTGGGTTGCCAGCATTTTAATAAAAGCGAATCTGGTCGATTAAAATGCACTTGGACTGGTGTAGTCCGAGTAAAATATTTGGTCGCGGCCTAAGTTGCAAACCCATATTTTACCTGTCAGTAGAAAGAGTTGCACAACGCTGGGCTAAAGGACTACCTCATCATGCGCCTACTATTTTTAAGACTGCGTTTTTGTGTGACGGTATTTACCTATTTTAACAAAATTGTACAAGTTTTATCAATCTTCGTTTTCACACACCTTAAAAAAGACGATGTGCAAAAACATCTTTTGGTCGCAGCTACATTTTTCAGAAGCTATAGTTCATGACAATTGCATGTACGCCAATCGATCGATTCGCTCACAATACACTTATGGCAGCGCTCGGAAATGCTTGTTAAAAGCTAGGTTGAGGTTAAAAAATTGTTCAAACCAAATGAGCAGCGGGTAATACGCAAGCAGGTAAAGTAACTTGTTCGCGATCTGTCAACAAACCGGCCTCTTCTTGTTGTTTACTGAAAACTGAAATACGTCTCAAGAAAATCAAGGCAGGTTTCAGACAACGAAAATATTTTTAGAGAAAAATTTGCACAAGTAGAAGATCAGCAACATACAAGGTCAGGTCAACAATTCTGCTCGGTAAAAATTCTACGCTGCTTAAACGTGTCGTACCAACAAGCATATAGGACGTAGTTTTAAGCCAAACCATTTTGATTTATTGGCTGCAACAACTTCAGGATTTAAGTCAGTTGAGATAAGTTGCATTCGAGGGTGGCATATATCGTGCCGCCACAAAATGCTGGAATGTTGGGACGACGTTTTTACCGGTGGCGCTTCCCACAGTGTATTTGAAATAAATAGGTAAGAAAATAAAAAAAATCACAGAACGAAAATACAAATAAAACCTTTTTTGCGATGGATGTGCTATAGCGCCCTGTGGTTGGGACTTCCTGATTTACCACAAATATTACATAGCAGGCAAAATCTTGAAGAGATTTGAAAACTTTTTGAGAAACAAATTCCATAGAATATTGGCAAAAAAATAGAAATTTTGCAGCTTAGGCCACTATAGATGTATCTAGCTGTAACAAATTTTGAAATCGAAGTAGAAATAAACTAAAAAGGAAAGAAATGGTCGGCATATCGTGAGCAAGTGACGTTCGTGTAGAACTGCGCGTATAGTTCACAAGTCACGTGCAGCTGGCTTCCAGCAGCGGTCAGTCGCCGCCCAAAAGGTCGCGATGAAAAATTGAAGAAAATGTCTGGTGACGCCCTTAGTCGACGACACCGGCTTTTATCCTTCGCCGCGCTCCAGCTTAACCCAGCCGTACTTGTTGTGAATTTTGACGATCCGTTGAAATTCGACCTCAGCGCGCTTTTTGGTAAGTTTGTGCTGCTTACGCTTCTGGTGCTTGCTGATTACGGCGCCGCCGTGCGCCAGAGAGGCGGCCACCTGAACCAGCAGCGCCTCGATTGTGTAGGCGCTTGACCAGCCCTGGCTCGTGAGTACCTCCAGGCAAATTGCACCGCCGTTCATCACGAAGCCGTTCTCGATGTAAGGGCTTACCAGGCGAATAAAGGGCGGCGAGAATGGGTAGTCCGTTGGAAAGCTTATGTGGAAAGTCACGCATTCGATGCCATAGTCCTGCATTGAGCGCCAGAGCTGCGAAGACTCGTCGAACTTGTAGTACTTGATTTCCCACTGTTGGAGGTCGCTGCCGGGCTCGTCCGTATCGTCCGATGAGCCGCAGGGTTGTACCTCAAACGCCCCGTCACTTTCCGCGCTTGCCTTTTGCAGATCGCGAAGGTCCTTCATCAGTCGTTTTATGCTCCCCTTAAAGAAACAACATACATGTAAATGCACTCTCACTACCAAGAATTTTCAGCAAACTGTTGTAAGTGAAAGTAAATTACACAATGGATGGCGTCATCTCCTAGCTAGATCCATTTGCTAATAAAAGAGATCCATTTGCTAATAAGCTAGATCCATTTGCTAATAAAGCGTTTTGTCACAGCTGCAGTCGACTATGCAGTTGCGTATATCCAGCTTTGAGTGGCCGCAAGTGCCTTCAAATATATCAGATTACTTTATGATTGATAATGTTGATCACATTAAATCGTGTTTTCGGTCACGGATTAAAATATATTTTAAACCCTCGTGGCCGAGCCATGCCGGTTATAATGAGTCATGATACGCATCCGTATTTATGCAACTAATTAGGAAATTTATTTTAGTCGCTAATGCACCATATAAATACTCCACATATCATTTGGCCCTTTCTTGACTTGCCAAGAGGGGATAGACTTTAAAAAACTCAAAGGTACAGAAAGATAACATTTAATAGAGTCAATAAGCAAATTCGCATACGGCGTTGGTGGTACTTACCTATACTGTACGCAACCTTAGACGAACCATAACACGGCTTATTACATATTACACGGCACACACGTAATTGCTGGAATATATTGAACTGCGACTATGCGATTTCTTTCACGAAGGCCTGTTGCAGCTGCGCCCTAAATATTTCATGAGGCTCTGAATTTTTAATCCCCGTTATTTACGAAATCACGTCCTGTTGCTTTTTAATGAAAGACAATGTTTCTCATAAGCAAATTTGCAGCAGAGGGTGCACTGTGCAGCTTTTTTCCATGGTAAAGCTCACGATGTAAAGTAGAAGTTTATTTTGTTTAATGGAAAATGTATATCTTCGTGCAATAATATTCATAACTAATTCCTTAAAGGAGCTGCCCTCACAATTTTTCAATTATTCTTCAAATTGTGTTAACTTGACAACTATTTTATATGGATTCAAGAGGTGGTTTTATATGATCAGAAGCCTTATTCGCATGTAGTGCGACAATTTTTGCTACATATGGTAAATTCAAAACAATCTTTCAAAGGGCAATAAAATGTCTACAATCTTAAATCATACTTATCGATATTTCATGTAAAACAGCCACATTATATTACACTAACCATGCTTCGTGCTTCACGAAACGATTCTTGCATTTTCTTTGACTCTTCTAACGCCTCTTCGATACGCAAGGTCTTCAAGGTTTCCAACTCTTTCATGACGTCATCCTCGGCGTCATCGGCACACTCGAGTGTTTCGAGGCTCGTCGATAGGTCGGGGAAGTGTCCTGCAAATGTATTTAGATTTCAGATGCTTTAAATTGTGCATTCTGTAACTTATAGTCTAGTTTAGTTTGTTAAGTAAATGTTGCAGGCAAGTCGAAAATTTACATTTCAAAGTTCAGGTCTTCCTGGGTAAAAAAGTCGCAAAATAACATCCTATTTCCCACGTAGTTACCGGAAAACGCGCACAGATTATGTGTTATTACCAACAACTTGAGCGATGTTGATGATGTACGCGCGAGACAGTATTGTTCGTTAATAAAGCCTTCCTGTTAAGGCTGCGGTAATTGCCGCCGTGATAAGTGGAAAATGCCTGCTTTCAAAGCACACGTCTTCCACAGATGGCACCGCCATTTCGTGACGGGGAGATTAGTACGTCGTCGTCGTCGCACAGAACTTACTACTTTAATCGAAAAGCCTTTCGACCGGCGAAGAGTTTAATTGCTGGCCTACGACCACAGCCTGCTTTTAAGCAAAGAGTGTGATCGATGAAACTTTGTTGACGTCAGCCTTGGACGGCGATTGTCAATTACACACACATGATGTCTCAGTTGTGCGCCGAATGTGCCCCGCGCCATATACGGTCGGGGCCTGTCGGTTTCCACGTCGCATAACAAACACGACGCTCTCTATAATAGGCTATTGTGCGTTAAAAATGGTCGCGAGATTGCTTTACTAACTTTGAACGGAGACTTCAATCGCTGTTTCCGCTTCCGATTCATTGGAGTCGCTGTTGACAGCATCGACGTCGGGAGAAAGGGGGTTGTTTTCGTCCAGAGATCCGTCTGTTGTTAATTTTACAACAGGGGGTGACGAGGTAGAGGAAGCCACGCGCTGAACGCGTTTCACGAACCGCCGAGCCAATCTTCGCATCACGTTAGGCATTTTTCTAGCTTCAGCAATTTTGTATTACAATGTCTTTATATGATAAAGTGTTTTTGTCGGTATTTACTGTAATACAAAGAAAACAGTCGTTTTAATGAGCCATTAAACCATTTGCCGCTCAATCACAGCAAACCCGTCTCATTCTCTTTCCCTTTCTTTCTCCCTCCAAACTAGACTCTGCACTTCCTTTCGCTGATCGCCATTACCAATATCGACACATGATCAGGTCAAGCAGCTGGTGCTCGCCAGGCATCTGGTGCAACCGCTAATGACGTTCGGACGCCATCGGCTATTTACTGCTCGAGCTCAATTTAAAGTTGTTTGAGGCTGCGTGGCCACAGGCAACACGCTTGTTACGCAAGTGAATATACTTCTTGTTTTAGTGCTACTTACATTTATGCCTCAATAAGGTTTATCACTTTTCATTGTCAAGCCCGTGAGTGTCGCCACAGACCGCTCAGCACACGGCTAAAGGTGTCCTGTGGCGAAACACAATCCTGCATTTGTCGCAAATCACCCGAAGCTAAATGTTACGGTCGTCATGCTGTTCTCGGCTTTTGTTACGCGACCTATGCAACAACAAACGGCATTTAATCAGGGACAAACGTGTTAGCGAAACAGGAGTAGTGCGAACAAATTGACAGCTGCTCGTGTTTCATTGCTGGCCATTTTTGCCTTTGAAATCAACAATGGTCACACAGAACTGCGCTCACTTTAATGAAAGTGGTCGACAGGAACCTTTTGCACAATGGGCAAGGCCTACCAATACAAACATTAATTTATATTTGCTTTATTTTTAATTTCTTTTTAAAGAAGGTTGGCATTATGACATATATTAATCAGATTTACGTTAAGTTGCACTAGTTTGGTACATACAGTCGTCATATACAATACGATAACGAACTACAAACAATAACGGAATTTCCTAAAAGCATCTAACTGGTGCGTGTACACTACTGTATCAGCATACTTTCCACAAGTTTTAGGTCACTACGCTCACATATACTAACGGCATTAGCATCCTGCGACCTAAGGCGACTACCTTTTCAACTGTCAACATCATAAACTATACGTAGCGGAAACTGCAAAAGGTAACGCAAGCTCAAGTCAAAAGCTTGACTCTATGTGACAGTAAGGCCAGGACTTTTATTTTACTATACAATAAAGCCGACACGCCACGGTTTGTGATTAGTCGGTCGTTTTACCGTTGACAACACACGGCTAGGTCATTTCCTCAAACCACACCAGGTAACAAAAACAACACGCGTGAAGGCTAGATCGAGTGAAACTCAAGGCAATTTCGTCTGTAAAGGTACACTTTCAGACATATTTTTTCAGACACTGACTTCAGTGCCTTTTTTGTTGCGTCTTATCGCCCTGCTCGCCAACTCTCGGGCCAAGCCGTCACGTAGGTGCTAATGTATTCTGCTTGCGTTAGCCACGAACTGCGGATACAACAAAGAAAGCCGAAACGCGCGCCTTGCGTCGGAGGGTCACATTTAACTAACAGCTCGCCATAAGGACTTCGCGTTTCTCACAAGCCTAGAATACTGCAAATTTCGATAAATCCCGCGGGGGTGCTAACACTAAGCCTGTTGAATTTGACAAGCTCACGGCTGTTGCTCAAGGGCTGGGAAAAACAGAAACGGTGTAACAATACTGGATTCGTCTTACTGCTGCCCCACGTCGACAGGCTCGCAAAACAATACTGAACAATGCGACACGCCAAAACGTTCTGACGACTCAGCAGCCGCTCGCTTCAATCCAATAGGAAACAACAGGTGCAGAAAATTGCTTACTGGCCACAACAAAGATGGATGTCTACACGGTATCGACGTGTGTTGCCATCGTGGGACCGCCAACACTCCTGTGCCAAGACGTCTTGCAGTGAGCAAGGAAATCCATTTGACAGGCCACGCGGAAAAACGCATCGTCGCCTCACATCCTCGATTCCACTGCCAGACTCGCGCCGCCTTTGTCCGCCACAACCTAAAGCGATCGCCCACGGGAATGCGTTTTTGCGTCAGCAATAAGAAATTGGGTGTTAGTAGGCGCCTTTGCGCAGCTCGGCAGCGAGAGAGAAAATTTCCGCACCCTTGGCCTGCCCTTTGTTTTGAGTTTGCCGATTACGCTCGCGAAACCACAAAGAACGGAATGGCGAGGAATGTGACACAAGAGCAAGGCGCGCCCGTTAAGTCGGCACAACGTCGCCCGCCTAAACATTAAACACTTAATCGCCTTGCAGGTTCGTTGCGAAATCAGTTAGTAAAAGTGACATCACCCTATGAACAAATAAATTATTTTTTCCCTCTCTTGCCATATGTCACTGCTCACTGCTCGTTGATCACTATGTACGAATGGGCAGAAAACATGTCGCCGATATCCAAATACAAACATCTTTAACCTACACGACGCATGACGCGCGCACGATCAATGTTGCCGAAGTCACGACAAATCTCTTGACGTCGCAAACAACATGAGGCGAACCTCTGCTCGCAGCTTAGGAGCGTTAATAGCGAAACTACGGCCTTGTCCTGAAATTGGTGACGCTCTGGCACAACTGGTGGTCTCAGGCATCGTTGTCGGTCACCAACAGGCTAGGGCGATATATTTAAAGCTGAATGAAAGAGAACACGCTACCCGTTTCCCTTTTCGGGCGACTAAGGCTTAGTAGCAGTCACTGCCCGCTACCGCGAAAGCCAGCAGAAACTGTGCGATCGTAATATTGCGACAACCTGTTGCGTTGGCGGCGACGTTCAGCAAATCAGTACTCAACAAGAAACACATCTAATGAAATTAAGGCGAAAAACTGCTCTCTTACAAAAAATCCATACTCTTTTTCGCTAGTATAACCATAAAGAGCAACCGTGTTCCAGCGGGTATTCAAAATGCTGTGAACTATAGACTTCATTCAAATTGCTGTGAACTGTAGTATTTACTTCTGCAAACAAGTTGGTTCTCAAATCGCATACCCGTGTGCACTGTCCTCTACACATTAAGTTCCTTGATGTTATTCTAGTAAGACAAAATCCTCTTTCTTGCAGTTTACGCTACTTACAATAACTAAATTATCTCCGCCGGAAGCGTTTTGTCGTAGGGAAAAATAACAAGAATATTCGGTGACAAAACGTGGCGAATGATAACGTAAATGCCCAAGTTACACGGCGCCCTAAAAGTTGAGAGAAGACCCGTTATTCCGTAATTGATACCTAAATAGATTGAACGAGAGGTCGGGGAATTCCGTATCTGGGTCGAATTGCCTTCTATTCTGAAAGATGATTGCCGGACACGCCTCTACCGGACACTGTAAACCACAACATTTAAGCAGGGCTGGCTAATTGTAGCCTATGAACGACACTTTCCAAGAGTGAACTTCGTAATCGAACTTTCTGTCTTCTGGTAATGTGAACAAAAATATGAAACATAAGAAAACACCAACTTTCCGATGTTACTTATATCAACTTTAGTCAAGTAGATAATCTTACAAACTCGTATTTGCAATCCACGATACAACTTTTAATTTTAAACTATTTTCGACCACAAATGTTGGTCGTTAAACAGCATTAACACTTTTGAGAAGCCTTTCATCTGACCGTACATCTAATCAGTAGCTTATTTATCTTACATGACGTTACTCAAACAAACCTATTAAAGTGCAATTAAAACGGGCTTCTCAGTACATGTATACAAGCAACTTGATTCTCTACTAGTCAATTAACGCAATTCTTCAAAAAAAGTCGAAATCAAAAACGTAGTTTGGCCGAAATCGTTGGGCCTGTTTACTTTCCATTTTTGGCGAGCGTACCTGCTTTTATGAAGTCCGTCAATGCACCATTTTATGGCGCAACAGAGTCTTGAAAGATGCAGACGCTTGTTTGTTCCCGAACAAATTATGATTTTCTATATTGCTTAGAACCATATTATGCGATGGCTTATGAGACTTGGATTCAAAAAACTAAATTTTATGGCAAGATCGCACATGAACAGAGCTGTTTACTGATATCTCCAAACGATTTTCATGATCAGAAAAAAGGTTGTATTCAAAACAGACCTCGATTTGTGACGCACTACATTGTCTCAACGGACATGTGGCATCACCGCATACGCATATTTAGCATTTGGCTGTTCCATTTCGTTGAAATTGAAATTAAGATAGAGTAAATTCGAGGATATGACATCGCAGGGTGTCAATTGTTTATTTGTGCTACAAATGAGTTGGCTGTAATTATCTCTTATTTAAAATACTGAGCCTCGGTCGCCTTGGCAGCTCAATTAAACAGCGCCAGTACGCCACGGGTCAGAAACGACCGACCACTAAACGGAAAAATGCCGACGCTGTTCTGCTGCGTGTGACATATTATTTCCCACCCGGGTCTTATTTCAAGCTTTCCCTTTAATACAAGCGGCACAGAATTTCGCAAAAAATATATGAAACATGACTATTTATAAAGCGTACAGGGGCCAAAGCGTGGAAGGCGGCAAAACCATACCCCTGTATTTAAAAAGGCGACCCACGAATGCTTTGGTACGTACTTAAACGATAACACGAGGATTATAGCTTCAGCTTACTAACATAAAGCAGGGAACTAAGCTTCTATAGTGCCCTGCCGAAACAGTAGTTGAAAAACTGAAAGCCGCCTGGAGAACAAAGGTAAAGCAGAGGCAAACAAAAGAAGACACTTTAGGGCAGGATATGACCAGCGGGTAATCCCATGCGAACTTTTTGCTCGGCAATTTTCCCATTTAGAACCTATCATTTCGCTTATAATGCACTACAGCAATCTGGTGAAACTTAAAACCATCTTTCAATATGCCCCGAGGCACTGTTACTTCTGCACAATATGGCTTATTAAGGCAGATTGCACATGGCTGTGGATTTCAATTTTCAACAAATAACAGCACCATGAAAAATTGCCCAAGCACCGTTGAAAATTGTCTATCTAACATTGGCCTTTATCTAGCTATGCTTCCTGTTTCAAAGTAGTTTTATTGTAAAAGACCGAGAACCATTAATCAAAGTATAAGAGGTCTGCAACGTAAAATTCTATAAAAAGTTGAAATATATTTCAATATGTGATAAATAAATATTCCTGTCGCATAAAACATAAAACAGCAAACAACCATTGCCACAAATAATGCCAAGAGCAATATAAATTTACTGATTTTGGTTTATCCGTCCCAAATCGAGATCTGCATCGCGCCAGTTATATACCACGACGGATTTTGCAACAGCGGGTCAAAAGTGTTTGCTGTTACCGAGGGGACAAAACCAGTAAGCCATTCGCATTTAAATAGCCTTACTTTAGAAATAAAATAACCATCGACACGGATGCTACGTCGTCCTAGTTGTACGCTTATGTCAATTTCCAGTTGGCAACGGCTGAAATCTTAACTATAATAAGTTCATTTTTTTTAAGTAAAACAGTTGGTAATTATACGACTACAAACGGCGGAGGAAAAACACTTTTTTTTAATACCGTTAGGTAATAAAATCTTACCTTTCTATGACATCAACGCACACCGGATAAATAACTGGAAGTTTCCAGAACTGTTTGTCAAAAAGCAAAGAGTTCGAATTTGTTCGTATCACACCGAGTTTACCGGATAGTTCGTATGTATTCAACCGACACGGCACAGTAAACCACTCAAAATAGTGTTCATGTATGGATTTCGTCACTTTCATGAATAGTTAGGTTTATATTTAGGAAGAACACAATGATTAGGGCCAAATCAGTTGGGTTACAGTTTGTGTTGATTGAAAAACGATTTACAATTATACTTCAAGTTGACCATGTATCCTAGGGCCTCCCTAAAATGTTAAACACACGAGCTTCAAAAGGTTCAAGGGCATCTGATAAATCCAACTATTGAATTGGAAAACTTGTCCGGTTATGAGCAATAACTCATCGAAAAAATAACAAAAAACAAACATATACCAAGCTAATTGTTTTGCGTCCAAATATTGAGATTAACCTATTTTACAAAAAAGTGTCAACCCAAGTCCTTCGACTGAATGGTTTTAGTCCAAGTCAAGTTATTCGTGCAAAAGACTCAAGTTAATACAAGTCCTTTATCGAAACGACTTAAGTCAAGCCAAGTAATTTGAACAAAGTGACTTAAGTGCACATAAGTCAATTCATTCCTAGTTTTAACCGCGCTTTGATGGCGAATTTATTGGTAGCCTGTTTGTAATAGAGCTGAATGTAGTCTAACGCTGCCCTACAATATGAAAATACGACCGCTTCTGTGCGCATTCGGGAAGTGAAAAGCCCATTATGGATACGGAGAAAGAGGCGGCCAAATTTTGTGGCGAAAACTAGACTAAAACAACAGACGCCGTACGTAACGTTGTGAAGCCACCACACCGCATCTGACGTTCGTCGTGCTGGAATGAAAGAGTCAGACTTTGCATCTACAAAGACGCGTCGCACCACGAAATTTGGTACACTTAAAATGATTGTCTAAACTCTAAACGTTGATCTCACTGACTACATAAACTGACTGTCTGCACTCACTCTTGTTTATTATTTCAACCCGGTTCATTGTTTACGCTCTCAGCATAAATGACAGCTCTTCATACAAAAGATTATTTTCATAATGGCTCAATAACACGTGTCTTTGTAATAAAGCAAGATTCTTACTTCACACGATTTATAGCATTCGACGCTATGAGAAATTAAACATTATACCACCATCTGTTACTTTGTGCTATGTAAGTTTGCACTACCGGTACTGTGTACAGCTAAGAAAGCTATTGTCACAAAGCCTTATCGCCGACTTGGCTTAGGTCTACTTCAATAGCACATTAACACTGCGCACCAGTTGCGTGGTGCTGTCAGCTCAGCGAAACAAAAATCGATTTGGGATGTTTCAAACAGTCGGTAGCAGACTGCTGGATGAGTAAGAACAGTGCACAACGCGCAGCTTTTTGCCTGCTTAGCACCCGTAGTACTGCGCCCGCCTTCTAATAATGAAACGGTCAAAGCACGACAGATGTAGTTCGGTCGCTAGCCTTGCTGAAAGGTACACATCGGGCTCGTTCGCACACGTACGGGAAATTTAAACATATAGCATCACATTGAGTGTACTCTTAGCGGTGTCAAGGAAAAACACACAATAGTCTATAAACAGTATTGTCCCAATAAGACGCAGTACACAGTGGCGACGAATTATCTCTTGCATTTACGAATTCGTCCACTGTTGTTATAATTCAAAAAACAGTATTTAAAAAAGCGATGGAACCATTTGCTTGAGTACTCGTCGGGACAGCGAAAGCAAAATACTGTATTTAGATCCTTTACAAAATAATGATGTAGGCCAACGCCACTATTTACCATAAATGGTGCAAGCTTATCCTGAAGATTCATTCAGTGAAATTAAAAGTTTGATAAAAATTATCTGAAAACATTTGGTTTGTTAAAACAAAACAAAACAAAACCACCATTGTTAATCAATCCCCTGTCTACAGTAGTCGTCTTGGACCTGAGAAGAGTTACTCTAACCTTAAATAAAACTCGCAATACACCTCTCGCGTGGCAAGCCGCGTGATAAGACGTCTTACAACTCTACGACAGTTAACTTTGCCAGGCACGTCTCGGCCCCGGCCTATAGTCTTCTCGCGCGAGAGTGACACGCGCAAGCGGCCGCGATCGATCTGTTACGAAAAAAGTGGCGAACGTCAAATCTCAAAAAAGATAAGGCGAAACTCTGGAAACGTCACGAGAACGGCAGCGGGGGCGACGGACATCCCAAATCCGTTAATGGAAGGGACATGCAGGCACGCGCACATTGAAATCAGATTAGTCGAAATTGCATTGCGAAATCGATACGCCGGATCCCGACCTAATTAGCGTACGCACTCTGGCGTGAAATCAGGTGTGCGCTCAGTTCCCAATCGAAGTTGTGCGGGCCATGCTGTTGCGATTCTGCGTATGTTTGAACCGAAAGTGCTGAGTCCGCAAAAATGCGTTGCTGTTATTAGGAGAAAGAACAGTTCTGCACCTTGACTTATCGCTGTGAAATCTGCCTCCAAATTTAGCTTTCGAATTTTGTGAAATTATACAGTAAAGCCGGTTCAAAACAAACATGATATCAAGTGCTGTCGACAACTAGCGAATTCCAGCAGATCAATTAAATCTATCCAAAGGTTTCCAACACAGTGCCCGAACGTGAAGTAAAATAAAAGTGACACGCGAACTCTACTTTAACTAAACCAATAGGGACAAAAAGTCGATCAATTATGTCAACGTTCCGCAATGTTTAATCGGCGACCTAACCTAAGTGTTATTTCAATAATGCCATACTTCAAATAAGAATTTTTCGATGTTTAAAGCTGAATCAAACTGTTTGTGTTTTGCGTATTACCGGCGTATGCACAGTAGCGTTATAGTTCTGAAAGTGCGAAGAAGGTGAACGCACGTATTCGTTTTTACACACAAATAAACCATGATTGATGCATAGGCGTAGCCAGGGGGGCTGAGGGGCCATGCCCCCCAAAAAAATTTGCAAAAAAAAAAAAAATTTTTCTTAATAATTTATTTTTTTAGCATTTATGAGCAGTACCATAACATTCGATCACAGACATACAACACCTTTAATTGTCATGCGTTGTTACGTCACAAACGATATAGTTAATATTACGTTTGCTATCATTAACGTAGTTTTACTACTTTTAGACAGTTTTTGCTCTTTTAGTGGTTTTGGGTATTGCGTTTAACACTCATTCAGTTGCTGCTCGAAAAGGTTTGCTAGCATTGCTTTTGTGTTCGTTACAGGAGTTACTACAATGACAAAAGCTAAACAAAAAAGTCCAAACTTTTTGGCCCCCCAAAAAGTTTTCGGCTGGCTACGCCACTGGATTGATGGGTTGTACATTTTTCCAGTTTTTTTCTTATTCTGGGCTAGGACTTATTAAAGTTGCTATCTGTTTACAATCTACTCCGAATTTAAAAGAGGTTACGTACCAATAATTTCACTTTACAAATGTTGGGGACTTCCTGGCCAAGTTTGACTAGGTTGTGAATAAAAACACTTCACGTTGACAAAATTTGGTTGACCTTTAGCGGGTATAAGGGATCAATCATGTTAGCAACTAGGATATTATAAAACAAATGACTCTCGCTTTGAAGATTCCGAAAATGCTGCCGACCAACAACCGACAATGTTTGAAAACTTTCTAAATACAAAAAACATAACTTTTTATCTGCGCTTTGTTAGATTTTCTAAGACCTAAAATAGCTATTGTGTAGTTACTTGGACTGGAATAGCTTTGAAACCTTTTAAGACCATTTTGAGGCGCGGTAACGCACTTGCAAGTTTGCAACATATGCCTAGGGCCTACTGCTACAACTGCTCAACAAAGGGCGATGGAGTACGACTTCTTTTAAGACGCTTACATGTCGTACGACTGGAATAACCTTAGCATTTCCCCAAATTTAGTGATCAATTTAGAATGAAATATGATAAGCACGGGCAGACTAAATATAGGCGGCACTGAAATAGCTTGCAACGTGAACGTTTAATTGTGCATCAGAACATTATCATAAATACTCAGACTAAAACGTCACAGAAACCTAAGTGCTATGTACAAGACGGCCGATCGGTTATACAAACGAAAATTGTGCGAATGCTAGTTTCTGCGTTGTGGAAGCAAGTGCTGATATTTGCCTGGATCATAATATTCCTAATGAACTTCCCACTATATTTAAATGTTAAACAAATAGCATTAGTAATAGTAATGTAATTTACTTTTTACAAAACAAATATTCCAAAAAGATGTAAAATCGTTTTAGGAGAATAACAAAAATGCACGCGAATAACAATGATAAAACCTCCAAAAGTTCAGAATGCATAGATCACAGAAAACAAATTGGGTCTTAATGTTGTCAAAACCCTGCGTCGAACAACAACAAAGTTAGTATCATGACTGAACCATCTTTTTATTCGGATCATAAACATAACGCTTAAAGTTGAGTCGGACATGTATCGCTGTTACTGCACCGCTTGCCGGGACGCTCGGCACATTTTCGCCTTTCTTGCGCGATTTCTTTCCCCTTTCGCCCAACACGGACTTAGTTTCCTGAAGGAGGCCTTCTGCAATGTAAATGCCAAAGTTAAAAAAACATGGGCTTTTCTCGCCATGTTTTAAGATGCGATTTCTATAACTCGGTTGCGGGATGAAACGCATCACGGCCGTAAACCAATAAGAGCTTTTGTACACATATAAACAAGACAGCCTTGTCGTATTTCATTGTGATGCTTGTTTATTGTACAGTTAGCTTTCCATTTGTTAAGGAATTTCATTTGTCTACATACAGCGGGTGGCATGGCATTACTCACCGGACAGGCGAACCTTTATTTTTCCACTTAGACCGAACGAGCCCTCAATCCGCCCTGTCTCGCCCGAAGACAATTGAACGACGAGGCCAGTAAAAAGATCCACGCTCGTCTCCTTCTTTAGCAGACCTTTACAGATCACGTGGTAGTCGTCGTGGATCTGTTAGACAACAAGCAAAATGAGACCTGGTTATTTGGGGAGGTCAACCGGACGTCTGTACGACGCTTTAGTCAGCGGGGAGGGCTGAAACAAAAACGCTTGTGTAGTAAAAGCTAGCAAATAATCAAAACCAGGTCATATCCCAAATATATAAAGGTACATTCTTCTACTTGATTTTGTTTCATATACAATAAATAAATAGTACATTTCAGTTTGTACTATTTAAGGGTACGTATTATTATAATAAAATATATATTATTTTATTTGTATTAACAAGAATCATAGTACACATTTTGTAACTTTAATGTATAATTGCAGTGATCCAATCAGAAGGGATTTTGACACAAACGTTAAACCATCAGCCACTTCTTGCCTGCGTCACTTAATCGTCTAAACTTAGTATTCTTTCATAAATCCTTATTTATAATTAATGTTAAGGGCTAAGGGCAAGGGAAGTGCGTGCGAAAGATAATTGCATCAAAGCTGCACGTGAACGAAACCAGGCAGTTTGCTTCAAACCTTAAAATTTGTAACTAATTCTACCGCGTGACGTGTGTTTTTACGGTGTTTGGTTTTCTCGTATTAGACAAACGGGTTGCTGGAAAGGTGATGAGTCGATGACCAAACCAGGGAATAAATATAGGGAATCCCTATCCCTATAAGAGATATGTAAAAAGGTTCAGAAAAAAACAGGTTTCACGAAATGTCATAAATGAGAAGGACGAGAGTGTTTACTTTTCGGTCAGTACAACAAAACGAATTGTAAGCGGATACGACCGAAGCGTACTGAAATTTCTAATATTTTTTCTGAAGCGAATTAACAACGAATGGCACATTTATTAGCGAGGAAGGTCGTTTGGGCACAACTGTGTTTCGCACTTTTGGCCGCGTCTCAACACGTGATATTCTGACAAGCTGATTGAATACGTGCAGGCCGAATTGACCGCGGAGTTCGAAGAACCAACCATCAATAATATTTGACAAGTCCCGCTTTAAACGTGGAGTACAGATCTCCAAGCGTTGATCAATAAATGTGAACCTGGCTAGACCATACACCGTATGATCTTTAAATGATTTTATGAGACGGCTCTTTTATGAGCTTGCAAATAGGTTGAATGTTTTTTACGTTAGCCTAAAGAAAAAAATGTAAAGCTTGGTGTAAACCCATGAGTGGAAAATTGCTACTTTGCAATTTGTGATTTCGAAAAAGCTTAATGGGACAAAAAATCTTCATGGTCGTGACAGGAAAATGGGAAGGGTTTCTGCACGATGTATTTCATAAGGAGGGGGTTTCGTAACTTAGTATTTCCAACAAATAACAATTCACACAATTCCGTTGCTACCATGTAAAACGTATTCTTAGGCGATAATCTTCATTATTGTTGAAAACATGCTTACTCGTTCGACAGTGCCTTCCCTCGACTTGTCTTTGTAAACTTTCAGCCTTGGCAATACTGTCTTGGCGTACTCTTTGTCCGTAATACCTTCCAATATTTGCGCTTTAAATGCAAGCCTGGCAAACAAACAGAAAAGCGAACGTCACACACCAAGAGATTTTTTCAGGTCATATTGGGCTCACCTGCATTTGTTGGCGTTTACGTCGGAGTCTAGTTTGGATCCGATGGCGAGACTGTCAGTTCGGCAGATGACTGCTTTTTCGAACTCCAACAGTGCCCATTGCGCGGTGTCGCCTCTGTGAAAATGAGGCGTGTCAATTGCAAAATAATGTAACGCAACTGTAAACAGTAAACATAAGTGGTTACAAATGAAAACCAAAAGTGGTGTATATTATGCTGAACACAGGCTGACCAGGTGGCAAATTAAGAATACTGCAAACTACAAGTTACTTTTGTTGATAGATAAAATGTACCACCAAAGATATTTTCATAGCTTATTTTCTAAATTGTAGTTTGCCCGAAGTTTTTAATTATAAACAACTAAACGTAAAATATGCTTGCATTTTTACTTTAGCAATTCATCTTGATATGCGTAATCTTTGGTAAAGTCAAACGTGTCACTGATTTTGGATCCACCCATAGCGCCCACAAGCGACTCGTGGTCGCTCGTTTTCTTGTCACTCGCGGCGCCAGCGAACACGGTGATGCGTGCCAAGACGGTTGAGTGTCCGATCGTAATGTGAAACTTGGCCTTCGTGCGTATTTCGCCGCTGAAGTATGGAATTTTCGATATTCGAGCAATGGCGGCGTATAGCGTTGGTAATGACCCGGGAGTACACACCAACCCTCGTTCAAGAAGCTTGGCGTCAAATTGGGTGACGCACATGCCCGCCCGGTCGCCCTGCTTAATGGACTGCACTGATTTGCGGAACATTTGAATAGATTTTACTTTCTTGCTTGCCTGCAAATAAAGAAAACGTTAAATACATTTTGTGTAGTACTTGCAGTGCCAAAAGAAAGAGCACCAACTTGTACTGCTGTAATCTCCACAGTGTCATTAATGGCAACTGTACCATTCAAAACAGTTCCAGTCATTATGGTACCTTGACCTTTAATTGAAAAACAGTGGTCGACACTGAATACAAATGGCCCAATAGAAGATCTTTGAGGTATAAAGGTGTGCTCTTGAAGAGTCTAACAAAAATAATAATCTATATATTTTTTTATTTTATTTTTTTACGATTTAATATTTAAAAATTTATTAGGAAAAGTATATTGTGAGATATAATAGTAAGGTCTTTCAAAATACCCTAATAAGGTCTTCAATTCCTTCCGGTGTATTTTCTCCACTTCCTGCACCTCCAGGGTTAGCAGCCACAGATGTTATTGCACATCCTTTAAATTTTGTGCCTTCCAGGGTTTTTTGCATCCTTTTAGTCATCTTATCAATTACAGCCTGAACACAAAAAAACACACTTAAGGTTTATATTTTTAAGACTACTATGAGCATGAACTATCTTTTTTTAAGTAAAATAATAAAACATAATATATATCAATTTTAGTGTTTTGAGAAAAAAAAAACGAATCGAAGGCTGCGACAAACAAAGCAAATAAAACAAACAAAGCAAATAATACCATAGTTATACAATGCTAATTAAAAAAGCAAAGAAAACAATGTCACAAAGTTTACCTCTCTTTTGTTTGCAGGAATTAGATCTATTTTATTTAAAACAACAAGCATTTTTTGGCAAATAATTTCTCCAATTACTAGACATTCTGCTGTTTGCGTTTGAACACCTTTTACAACATCAACAACCAAAACCATTAGGTCAATGATCTGAGCACCTGGAATGGATTTTGTTTGTCAGTGTTTATTAAAAACACAATTTAGTATCTAACATATATTAAAAAACAACTCTGTTTTAAGTTAAGATATATATGATGTATGTATGAATATATAATATAAGATATGTTCAATCAACAGGTTTAACTATATATACATAAGAGATAGTTTATGCTTTTTAGTCTGGAAAGTATGGCAGATTTTGACGAGATCTCACGGGTACGTGGCCAAAAAAATCTGGGTGCAGTTCAAGTAAACTTTAAAATTTTTGGTTGCACTTTATGATTTTCTGATGCACTCTGTAATAGACTGTATGCGTATGTCGCACAAGCGTTTTACATATTTGGGATGCAGTTCAGATTTTTTGGGGGTGTACTGTTGAAAGGTTGAAAAAAACTTGTGGGTGCACTTGCCATACTTTCAACAGTGGACCACAACTATACGCTATAACAATCATTATAAAGTATATTTGTTTAAAAGGCTATAAATATTACAAACAAGTATTTTAAGCAATATATAAACTTGTGTCAATAACCCCCAATAATAGTACGAATCAGTGAAGCATGTCCAGGACAATCAACCAATGTGTATTGCAATTTGGTGTACTTCTCATGCTGCAGATGCTCTGGGATATCAACTGCAAATGATGAGAACCCAAGATCTAGAGTTATACCCCTTTCTCTAAATAAACAAAACCAACAACTTAATATTTTATTACCAACAATAAACGTTTTATTTATTAAATTATTAAATGTCAACTATAAAACATAGCCTACTTGCTTTGTGGATTTTTGTCAAAGGCTGCAGTTGAAGACACAGTGCTAAGAGCTTTAGAAAGTGATGTTTTACCACTGTCAACATGGCCCAGCATGCCAATGTTAAAATTTAATACTTTCTCCATATTTCTGCAAGAATTGACATTCAGAATGCTACCCAAGCAAATCATTTGATGCGTCATGCTACATGTGGGAAATATAAATAAACCATAGAATGCATAAAATAACAATACTTACAAAAATAGCTAAATGTTTAGATTAAGTTAACAATATATATTTGTAAATTTACAAAATATTATTTATTACAACTATTTGTTTTTTATTATGTTGAGCAAGTATAATTCGATTTGAAAAAAGAATCAGTTTTCCATCCCCACTTTTTTTAATTTAAATTGAAATTCTATGACATCGTTACTATGGTTACATTTAAGCGTCAGGTATCATTGTTTGCCATCAGATAGGGGCTTGTTCGAAAGAATCTCCAGGGCGTTGTCAAGAACGAAGTATGCGCAACTGTATGCTATATGCTGTAGCAATAAATTGACTAAAACATTGCAGTAAAATTTTATAGAATGCTTTGTCAAATACGCGCCGTACTTAATATAACTTTGCTCGGCGCTGGTCTAGAATCCTACCACAACGTTGAAATGATTATTAAGCAATGCATAACATGTGGGTTAGGGTGTCGGTTAGTGTTTGGGTGTGGGTAGGTCAAGTAATATTGTTTAACACTATTACTGGACTCACCCAAACCCAAACGCTAACCGGCACCCTAACCCAAATAATGTTCGTTGTGGTAGGATTCTAGACGAGCGCCCTTTGCTCTACTTTACTATACTAAAGATGTGTTTAACATTGAAAGTGAACTAATAATATCACGGATTTTGAATTAGCTTCTTATAAAGTAGGAATTTGGAAAGTTAAGTTATTTATATATGTAAAATTTTTGTTGTACATATATTTGATTGATAATCACGATAAGCAAAAAAAAATCATATAGTTTGCAGTCGAAAAATATAATTACTTACAAATATAATACCTACGCTGCAAACTTAGGCTTTGTTGAAACATTAGGAACATTTCAATAACAGGTTTTTGGTTAGCACGGAAATAAACAATGGCCGCAGCTGAAGTTTTACTGAAGGCAGAACCTGCCCCCTACACAATCCCTGCTTCGACGCTCGGCACCAAGGAACATCAGATTCCGATCAACACAGGGTCTTATACTTCGCACGGCCAGCCGACTGCAGGATTTCGAACGGCGAAGTATACACCGGAAGAGTGGCATCAAAACAACTACTCCAAGTTTTATCAGTCCTTTACCGATCGTGACAGCGCTGAAAGAATTCAACATGAATCGAAGAAGCTGGCCAATGAGACGTTGGCTCTAACAAACAGGTGAGAAAAAAACATTTAATCGCACAACGTAGTAGCTATAAACATCATTTTTTAGTGTTTGCAAAATGGATCATATATATCGTCTTTAAATTTTGGCCATTGAATTATCAGAACTCAGGCAGATGTCACAAAGAAACTTGGAGAGAGGATTCATGACATTAACTTCTGGAAGTTCGAATTACAACGGGAGATTGATGACTTGATTGCAGAAACCGAGCTTCTATTTCAGCAAAAGGTGGGCGAAGCAAAAGCTTGGCACCAATTTTTTATTTAAAAGAATCTTTTCAATTTAGCCCTATAATTTCCGTGGTGAGTTTTCCCTGTAAACAGTTATTGCTCATTTAGGTTCGTTTAGAAAAGGCATTGGATGCGACAGAAATCCCGATGCAGATTGCAACTGACAACTTGGAGTGCAGATTTAGAAGGCAAGGCCCAGACCTGGTGAAGGACAATGTCGAGATTCAACTGCTCAGAGTAATTAAACTTCCTTTTAACGATTTTTTTATAATAGCAAAACAAAAATGCTTTTTCTAACAAAACAAATTGTATCAATACAGGAGGTGGACTTGCTCAAGTCGGTTCAAGATTTGCTGCGTCGAACTATTGAGCAAACTAAAAATCAAATCAGGTGTGTTTGTGTGTATTTTTTTTACTGTGACCGTTAAATATTTGTTTTAAATGCAATAAATGTTTTAGCTTTGTAGCGCACCTGTTTTTTTTAATTAACATTAAAATATATATATTTCTAGAAGAGATAGAATTTTGACGTTCGTTCTAATGCGTTCACGTACTGACTCTTGGTTAACTCCCAGAGAAAAATAACGCGGATAATTAGGTTTTTGGTGATGTAGGATGAATCGGGACGCGAAGCAGAACTTGGAGCTGGACTGGAGCGACAAGCTGGACGCCCACAACATCGACGACAAGTGCGGGCGCCTGAACAACCAGTCAACCGACATCCAGTACCACCCCAACTCGGCGAAATTTGAAGACAAGTAAATATTGGGCACCATTTCGGTTGGAAAGTCGTTTTGTTAGGGCTTGACAGAAACCTCGATCGTGCGTGTGTCATGACTCCGCTATATTTAGTAAACAGAAATTAGCAACAAGATTGTGTAGAAATATACATATTGCCGGCATGTTGTAATAATATTTTCGAAGTACCGCAAGCCTTGCTTTGCGACCGATTTTACTTGAATGTTTATAACCCAGTGATTCCTAAACTGTGTGCCTCGACAGATTGTTGTGCCGCGAAACTTTTTGTAATTTCGGACATTTGAGTATTTGTACTACCAATAAGCATATACGCAAGCATTTTAGACTTAAAACACACTACCCACTACAAATTAATCATATTGAGACATTTACATATAGTTTGTCGTGTGTTAAGGGCGATAGTAAAATGAATCTATTGTTGTTCAGTTAAAAGTGGGCCGCGAACTGGTTAAGATTTTTTTTATTGTGCCAAAAGCCAAAAAAGTTTGGGAACCACTGATATAACCCCTTCACTCTTCCGCTTGAAAGCTAACGGGCAACTATGTGCTGTTGACAGCTCGTCGACCCCAGAGACGTGGGCCCAGTTCACGCACGACAACATTGTTCGTGCCGAGCGGGAGCGGATGGCCTCCATCAACTTACGATCGCTCATCGACAACGTGTTGCACGACACCTCGGACGACCTGCGTGAGCAATGTAACTCGGTTAACGACGCTTTCGCCAAACGAGTCGAGGAGATGAACGACGCCAAGACTAAGCTGGAGAATCACCTGCAGAAGGTCGGTTTGCCTATTTGTGTCATTCTGAAAGGCTGGCCTTGTTAGGGTGTATAAAACGTCAAACATTATAATACTTCATGTTCTTGGCGTTTACGTCTCGCACAGGGCAACGCAAATCGTATCGAAAAACAGGGCAACGCAAATCGTATCGGGCCCAACCCTAGTGTAAGCAGGCCTTTTTGTCAAAAATTTTCTTCATCTAGATCAGGGGTTCCCAACCTTTTTTGCTGCTCGTACCCCTTTGTCAAGTCAGAGCATTCTTCGTACCCCAAAAAAATTCTGATGAAATTTTCAAGATAAATATTGCTTATTACATGGTTTTATAGCACAATAGAAAATTAACCGGTCGGAAAGAAATTAAATGTCATTTCTTTTGTTTGTCACTCCTCGGTGAGATATTTGTTGTTGCTTCATTGATAAAATGCGCTCAAAAGATGATTCGATTATATAGGGAACACGTAAAATCAACAGGTTAAAAAAAGCATTGTTACAAGACAATGCGGTTTCTTACTAAATAGCAGCAATTATTTGTAGATAATTATTTATTTGTTTTTTATCAAGGCACAGACCGTAATGGCATAATATCATTTACAATTCCAAAATAAAACTGTACTGTGAAATCAGTTTGAAAGGCTGCTCTGTGGCCCAAGGATCTTCGTACCCCTTGATGTTCATTCCCCTTTGGGGTACGAGTACCCCCGGTTGGGAACCCCTGATCTAGATAGCGCCAATTGAGACAAGTCCATACTATAAATCTGAAATCGTTCGTATTTATCCAAGGTTTTGATCGAGATCGGCAATCAGGAGAAGAACATTGCCATGTTGAAGCAGGCTGTATACGACAAGGAGGCTCCAATGCAAGTTTCACAGACTCGCCTTCACCACAGAACTTACCGCCCAGCAGTCGAGTTGTGTCGTGACCCAGTACAGTACAGGTGGGGCTTTATTTGTTGTTGCCGAAAATGTTTTGTTTAGTTCTTTATAAGTTTAGTAGTTTGTCGTTTTTATATTTTATTTGGACAGCCGCTTTAGGCCTATTTGTTGAGTGACGACTAAATTATATCTCGCTGAAAATCTCTTTTTACAAATGGGGTTTATTTTAAATATTAGGATGAGTTGACATAAAGAGAAAACAAGTTTAGTTGTTTTGTAGCACCACTGACAAAAATTCCAGTTAAGAATTAACTATTCACAGTCGGTTATCTGGCGATTTCATTTCGGCAGGATAAGCTTGACGATTCTATAGCAGCTGCGAGGTTTGATGTAGGGGTGAATTAATTAAAGGACTTCCAAAACTACGGCGTCTGCTATTTAAAGGATTAAAATATTTATTAAAATTTACATAAAAGTCGCAACTTATCAATTTCCAATAATGTATAATCTCTTGCGAGTTAGACTTAAGCTGTTTGAAGCGCGGAGATTAAAGGGTAGCATTGTTGTGTCTCCGTTCGCAGGTTGGTCTCGGAGGTCGGCGAGATCACGGAAAGTATTGAAAACCTCAGGTTCCGGCTGGCCGAGGCTGAGCGCTCGCTACACGAGTTGGAAGACACGAGGATGTCTCTCGAGAAGGAGATCGCTATCAAGAGCAACAGCCTCTTCATCGACCGGGAGAAGTGCATGACGATCCGCACCAGGTACCCGACCGTCATAAAGCTGTCAGGCTACCAGTGAGTCGGACCCGACAAATGTGTGCTTCTTCGGTCCCGTTTGGGCCGGTTCGAAAATATATAACCTGTGCTGTAAATTTGTATTGCTTTGTGTGACCGTTTTCTTGCTATTTCAACTGAAATACGAGTTTTTTCGCGTGTGACTTTAGGATCGTTTATGTTCAATCTCGTTATCTCACTGTTGCGATAGCTTCGCGATCTTGACACTGCTTTTTGTGATAAACATTTCTGCCCGAAACACGAGGCTGCCAGTAAAAGCCGTCCCGAAATCTTGTGATTAGCCACTTGTAAACTATTTATTTCCAAAAGAGATTAATTTTTTCCTTCACATACTTTTACAAATAAAATATCACACACCACGATAAAGGCAATTTATTTTTGGGAAACAATGCAACCAGTTGCAAAGGCACAAATTGTTGGCCAAACTATTATTTTGATCTGAACGTTTAAGGCATATTTAGCCACAAACAAGCTATCGTTATGTTTAGCCACAAACAAGCTATTGTGTCCAGATTTATAGCATTACTTATTAAATCAAACTTAAGCTTTAGTTACACATTTGAACGTAGTACCGTATTTTACATTTTAACAGCAGTCTTAAATGGAAAACAATTTCTTAAGGTTTATTATTACCATAAACATCCGATATAATTTATACCTTTAAAGGAATGTAGGCTAGGAGTATTTAAAGGGTCTAAGGCTAATTGAACAAACTTATTGTATTTTTGCCCCCAAACTTTACGGGACAACGTATTCCTGTCAGTTATGTTAAAGATAGACGATACATTTAGTTTGTCAGAATGAGTTAAGAGAGTCTCAGGTCAGAAGTTTAAGAGCCTAAGGTTGAGAGTAAAGACGACCGACAATTGTACTGACCATAGAAGGGCGTACCCTTTATTTTTTGAACGAATTTATATCTCGCCTATACTGGTATCGCCATCGTCTATAGGCGAAATATATATTCCTTTTAAAAAAATGTCTGATCCTGACTTTTGAGTTTTATTGTTTGTACTGACCACACACCTTTTTACCGCGACCTTCGTACCAGTGTCTTCTCATTCGCGAGACGTTGGTCAGGGGGAAAACTGTTCAACCAAACAATCACCGGGAACAGGTTTTGAGCTTTCTCGTTAAAAGTCGCACCAGGAGGGACAGATTTTCGAAATTACACTTGCTGGCTTAAGCCGTGTATGTTAAGTTAATACAGCGGTTTTCAATATTTAAGTTCGGATAAAATTGCGTATACAACACTGCTTTAGGATTTCCGTCGCATAATATTTAACGTTGTGAAAGCAATGTATTATTTTTCATGAAACGGGCACTTAAAGTATTAAGTCACAAACATAATTTTTTTAACTGGAAACTTTACAGTAGCTAGTGCACTTTAGGAAGGCTTAGAATTGAGAAGGTAGGAATCCTGAACTAGTGAGATTATATGCTTAACATAAATTGCCAACACACAACAATGAATGTTTATTGGCATTCAATTGCAAACGGCTTTGTTGAAGTGGACTTTCTTTTTTAGCAGATAGATATATTTTGATGGGTTTCACTTCTGCCAGATGATAGAAGCGCTGACACACACACAAACACAGCAAAGCTATGTACAGAAACAACTTATGCGAAAACCAGAAGAAAATGACGTAATCTGATGTTACGCTTGCAATCATGCTGTGAGTGTAGTTTATGGTGTGAATCTTTGAGTTAAGTTTGAATTACTGATGGATACACAAATTGCAATGTAGGCGCAAAAATATTAGCCGTTGAAAATGATGCCACGTCGATCCAAAAGAATTAGGCAACCTAATTTACCAACAATGAGTTCTAAAAAAAACAATTACTTAAAAGAAAAGTAGGATAACAAATCAAAAACTTAATGAAAATTATTGTTTGTTGGGCACAACACTTTAAATTAACTTACAAGATCGGAATTGACAAATGGCATCATAACGTAATTACCAATTCTTACAAACGAAACAACCGCTGAAATTTTGAGCGAAGCAAAAACAACTATAGCAAATATAGCGTTCATTAATTACTATCGAAGCCACACACGCCTAAAGAAAAACAAAAATATAATGGGTGAATTTTCATTACCATGAGCGCGTTACAACAAAACCTTGCGTGTACAGACTTTGGCTTTTAAAGTTTCTAAATGTAGAATTTTCGCAAGGTTTTGTTTGTAATTCGCTTGTTTACCAATCCTAGTTCTCTTTATGGTCACAAGAAAATAATTGTGACGCTTTGACCTTAAACGCGTCCTTTTAGTTGCACGTGAATTTGTAACAAAAAAGACAGCCGGCAAAACTGATCGATTACTTGGAAATATAACAGCTTTAAACTACATGGATGAAACTTTGGTTTTTGCCTTACAATCGTGCAAAAAAAATTACACGTGCGGTCTTGGAACAACTATTATTATCGTTAGGACAAATCACGTTAATTTACAACTCGGGTGTTGCAACAAATCTAAGGGTGGTGAAAAAGAACAAAATTGAAAAAAATCTGTCTTTTCGCGCATTTTTATAGTAGAGCATCGCGATAAAAGTCCAATTTGTGCGTTGACAACTAAACATTTCGGGCCCGGAATTTTGCCTCTCGGCATGTGGCGAAGATGCAAATACGTCTATTACAAAAAAAAGACAAACGCCTTGTACCAAATCAAAATACATCCCAAACGATAGATTGTGGAATGACAGGTTGGGGGTTTAACATGATGATGAAATTAAGCTCGAAAAACGGCCACAGGGTTTTCCAACAAAATTAAATCTTCGTCGTAAGAATACAAGATGATGGCAAATCACAAACGCGTTTTGAGTATGATGAAACGGCGAACGAGGTCTTGTAGATTGACGAGTTGAAGAAATTTCAAATAAACAACAAAGTGTGACGTCAATTTTCGCCTATATGTAGTTGGCGGGAACCATTAATTATATAATTAAAAACCTGTGGCGACCCGAACGCTCTGCACACTATGGCAGAGTATTTTATCGGTGAACATAATGTACGATACTCTACGTTATTTTTAATTAATCAGCTCACAGGCGTTTGGTTTCAAAGATCAGTCAAGTTCAAATCTCATACATTTGGTACGTAGACAGACAGATATTACCCTGTTAAGAAAATTGTCAACTTTGTGGGCCACAAAACGACAGAAAATCAGCGGTCAGAGACTGCTCTTCTATTGCAATTATAAATAATAGCACAAATTAATAAAAGAAAACAGTTCGCTCGGCGAGGGCGACCTTTGAATCGCTCATAAAAGCAGCGGTCATACAGTTCGATAAAACAACTCCAACCTGATGGGATGAAGTTCTTCGAGCTATTGTGGCCGCCTTCGCATCGCGACGGATTCGCTTACATAGCGACGAGATACTTAAGGCATGAAACGTCAATGACGGCGAATTTTGTAGCAAATAGTGCGACACATGAAACACGAACAGTCCTTTTCGACCGGGAAGTTTCTGGGTTTGGTGATCATCTAATTAGCAGCTGTCATTCTGTGGATATAATTTGCGCGAGGTTGCGTCCAGGGTTGGCTGGGTATCGACCGGGATTGTGAAAGTAATTGACGAACTGGTGACGTCACCGTCACAAGTTATGATATCATCCGAGGTCGGTCCTTCGGTAATACAGTAGATAAGCAGTGCGAGTCGAGCTGTGCCTTGTTACCTGGCAATTCAGAAATATATGTTATTTTTTCAGCGGTTGTTAAAACATAAAAAATTAGCACATTTTTAACAAACATTAGCATTAGGGTTTATATAAGAACTGGGTTTCACAGAAAAAGGTTTACAAAAGTACATAATAAATCAAACTTAAAGCCACTTAATTTAGCAAAATGTTTTTGGTGCACATATTTTAAGTAGGAAAAATAATTCTAAACGAAGCTTTTAACAATCCTAAAATGCAGTTAATTGTTTAGATGTTTCATGATTACAACAAATTTACGAAGTAACCATTTTGTCTTTAATCTGTATGTACAATTGACAGTCAAGCGACAAATCTCTCAAAAAACTTCCGCTTGGCCGACAGGTTTGTAACCAGCGCGGTGTGAGATGCTTCAGCGAAAATCATGTAGACATAGCGAAATGACATGTTTAAAACAAGATTAGTGAGCAATAGAGCGACAGTGTTTAAACGACCTAGGATTAGTTCTATTCTACACAACCAAGGTCGCCTGAATATCAAACGCCTAAAATAAGTAAATCTCCTCGAAAGCAAACAAAACACAAATGGAATGAATTAAAACGCTAAGACAAACTGTTTTATAAATCATACAGCAAGGCGCTTTTTAAGTGATTCAGAAGTAGAGATAAAAATGTATACTATAACACATAGAAACTTAGAAAATCACCATTTGTTTTGTCTAAATTTGTGCGAGTCATTGACGGAATATGGTTCCATTTTAAAAACAGCATTTGCAAAAACAAACGACGGAAAATACCTCTGAATTGGTGACGGGTCTTATGCTTTGATCATCGATTCGAAGCCATGAGCTGACGCCGATGTGAAATACGTCAGTCGAGTAATGACCTCCGGTAGCCTTGTCGCCGTGATGGTACACGACTGTGTGGATTGCAAAACAGGTTTACCGATTTGTCTTAACGACGGTCGATATAATCTCCTTACTTGCGACGTTACTGTGTCGACTTGTAGCGATATCACCGGCAGCTTTTTACAGCATCATGATAAGAAACGAATTACTTATGTTTATCGTAATATATCAGTACATCACTACGATCACGTGGCTATGAGACAATACAATGTTCTAAACTTTGTTAACTTACCAGCAAACAGTTTGTAAGATCTTTGGTTAAGGCTGAGCTTTCGTGCCGACTTCGATAATAAGTCTAAAGAAAGGGGCGTATTTAGTTTCATAAACACAAAGAACAAAAAAAGATAATAGGGACAACAGTTTATATAAACCCTTATCTAATTTTACTAATAGCAGAAAATTAAACAGGGAAAGAGATAACCCAGCTATGTGCCGATTGGACAAACAGATAAGCGATGGGACAATAGAATTGACTAGCTAGGACAAGACTAGCGAAATCCATACCTTTGTTTATCACGAGCTCGGTCTTATATTCCATGCGCTTGTCGATTTTTCGAAGGCCGCCGTTTTTGTCGTATACGAATCTTTTCAAATGCATAATGAGAATTGGCGGAAGTACCTCCAGGGTTTGCTGTCTTGAAGCATCGTCACTCTTAATAATTAATGGCGAGGTCAGTGATAAACGAAGTTATCCACCATTTCTCGGTGTTAGCAATTAACTATACGTCATACCGTGAGCAACGATTTAAAAACACACCTTTACAGAAAACAAAATCGGTAATTCGGTCACAAACGCGGTAAAGAGCAATCGAGTTAAGAAAAACTGTTGCTTAATTATTTTCTTTGTACAATAGTACAAAGTTGTTTTCAAAACAACTAGCTTCCCTGACATTTAAAAATTCCCATAATCATGTTATTTCGCATAATAAAGAATACATACGTCAGATTGCCCTGCATGAAACGTTTCTTTTTCAGTTAGAGACAATAGAGCTTCATCAATTGACCATGGATGATCAGGTGGGACATCTAGTGGCAAAGAGAAGAAAGGCTCCATCGACACTGAAACCTTTTGACCAGGTCGGAACACAGATGTGCACAGTTCTCCTCGAAACATTTCGGAAATTGGAGTTCTAGAAGTTCAGTTTGTATTTAAGGACGGTACTTTTATGTACATGTTGTAGAATGCCAGTACTTTATTAGAAATGTCCTATCGCAAATTTTTATCAGTTTCACGTAAAGTTCTTATTTTAAATCTTTTTTATTAACTCCAAATTTTACTAAAACAACATAAAAGGCAAAAACATTTTCAAGGTCAAATTTTAAAAGGAATTAAACCACAACTTTAAATCGAAAAGTAAAAAAATATTTTAAACTGCTATTTAAGTGGAGTTTATGCAGGAAGATACATAAGTGTTATATGCAAAAAACCTGGTTATATCGGCTCTTCTGGTGACTGCACTTCTGTTTTTCTTGGTTGCAACTACCTCTTCCCATTCTTCTTCGATTGCAACATCATCACTGTTGCCGTTTGAAACATCATCATACACTGGCACCTTTAGGTTAATTAAACTCTGTTTACGTTACATTAACAAGCAAAAAAAGATATTTGGTAAGGTTGGTAACTTGGTAGTGTAAAAATTAAAAAAACAGTTATAAAAATAAACAGGAATTAAGTTAATCTACCTATTGGCAATACATTGGCAATGACAGGCACTTGAAAACTGTCCAAAAGATTATTTAGTTATCTGTGAAAGCTAACAAAAACTGACACATATATCCAAGAGATTGCAGGCAAGCATTCCTTACAGTGAAAAAATATTGCAAATTTGGAAGTAACCAAAGGGTTGTCATCTTGTCAACCCAATTAAAGATAAGAGTCAAACCATGTCAAATCAACACAAAAAATTTACTTTTTTGACATGACCTTCTCAGATTCTAACAAAAATTAAAATATATGTAAAGGAACTTTAATTGAAGATATGTGCCAAATTTTAATCTAGTCTGTTGTGTATTTGCAAAGTTATTTAGAAAAATATGAATATTTTCCACTCGAGGGCGCTGTTTCTGCATAAAAACAGCCATATCTTAGGATATACAAAAGCTAGATTAACATGTAATGTATCCTTTGAAAGGTCATTTTGTGCCTTAAAGGCCTAAAAAGGATCTTTTGAACATAAGTATCTGACATAACCCCTACATGGTAAACATTAAAAAAAATGTAACCGTTAAAACGGGCACTTCTGATACTTTTATTTTACGATTTTTTTTCTTTAGGGTAAAGAGTTATATTTGTAAGGTAACTAGCAGGAAAATGGGCATGGTGTTCTTTGCTTTTATTCAATTATGGAAATTTATCTATTACATACATTGTCACTTTGTGAGCCATTTCTTCATTGGACCTAACTAAATTGCAAGTACAAAACAGAATTCCACTCCACATTTCTGTAGTCAAATTTTGTTTTTTGCTTTACATATTTAAGACATGTTATGCATTTTGTTGTTCTTTGCTGGTCAATTAACAAATTCTTTCTGTGGCCGCTGATGCATAAACTTGTAGAAAAGTAACCATTCACTTCATCTGATTTCTTTAATAGGTCTAAAATACAGGAAAGCCACCATTGGTTGTTGTATTTGCAAGTAACAAACCCCCTTTGCTCATCCCAGTGTAATAGTTGTTTTAAGGAATGTCACAAATCCAGACCTTTTAATAATCTAAACATGCAAAAAATTCAGACACCTTGATGTAAGTCTGGCAAGATTCCTCTGGAATAAAGCAGTGGTACTTTTGGGTTCCACAAATTGTAATTTAGCCAATTGAAATCTCTTCTTAACCATGTACATTCTTTTTCTACTTCCTTTTTCAATACAAATGAAAAATTAATATTGCAGATATTTGATCAGGCATCTCTCTTTTGGGGTTTGTATTAAAGTCTTGTTGACACATTAGATTTAGAAGATTTTTTCTGATTTTATATTGTCCAGCAGCACCATCTGTAAACACACTACTTTTTTAACAATGGGAATTTTATTTTAAAAAAGTTTAAGCACTACAGATTAAAGAACTTTGTACTTTTCTACTGTAAAAAAACCTTCAGAAACAGATAACGATGGTAGAATTTTTTTCCTGGCACCAGATTAAAATATGGATGTTCCAAACAGAAACTGAAGATATATTTTTTTAACATTTTTCATTATTTTTGTGCCTGCTGAATAGGTCACAGCAAGCTTTGTTATGATATGCATAATGTTGTAAATACTTTGTTATATGACAACACACAGGGTTGTAAGATTGTCTGTAAGTTTACACCTTCTTCTTATAATTTTAAGCTCCTCAGCTGTTAACTCAGAAATTGTCTCTTTACTAGAAGTTGCTATCTTCATTTAGCAATGATCCAATGTCACAGTTCATTTTAAAGATTAATTAAAAATATATATATATGTACAATATGTTATTGTTTAGGCCTTACAAGTCTGCAAGCCATTATAAATTTTTATTGTTACTAGTTTGCTGTTGAACTGCCTGCCAGCACAGCTTAAAAATGATACCTTCTTTATTCATTACTTAATAACAAAGAGTCTAATGTAATTTTTATTTTTCCTTTCAACCTTTTTTCCTTAATCTTGATAACTGTTTTTTCTTTGCAAATGCAACTTTCAGATTTTCATTACTACAGATACATAACATATTTTTTATAAATATATTGGACAAAACCCCACTAAAATGTTGATGTTTTATGAAAAAGAAGTAATTAAAGAATTTTTCTGAAAAAAAAAAATTATAATATTTTTATGTCAGGAGTCATCCGATTACCCCCTGAAACTTCAAGTACAAAATCACCTATAATATTTTTTCTGGTCTAAAGCAATATTTATAACCCAATAAGTAGCATGCTATTCATTCTCACCTTTCTTTTGATATATTACAAAAGCTTTTGTCATTTTCCAGTCAAAAGTTATCAACAAAACAATGCTAAAAGTACGCCCTCGTGTGGAATTTATGCAAAAACTTTCCTCTATCATTACTCCTACATTTCTCGACCGATCGGGCTGAAATTTGGTAAATCCCACTTTAATGACAACTACTTTATTCATGTTAAATTTGAATAAAATTGAAGGAGGTCATGTCATATGGGTGTGTTGATTTGATATGGTTTGACTCATAACCAGTTAAATTTAAAAAAAAACTTATAACAAGCAAAAGTTAAGTAACATAAAGTTTTGCAGATACGATTATGATAGGACATTTTTACCTCATAGGACAGCTGATTGTCATAGTCAAAGTTTCCATTTTTCAGCTGATTTTCATTTGGTGAACTTTTGCTGATGTTCAGCAGCTGGGCCATTTCCTCATGCAGTCCATTCAAAATGCAAGTTTGAAATTCCTCAGCATCCTCCTGGCGACCCTGCAATAAAATACAAATGTTTTTTTATTTTTTTAACTAAACATAAATGCTACAAGGGTACAAGTTTCATGTTAAGGCACATTACTTAAAAGTTGCGGCAGCAGCAGCAGATTCGATTAAAACAAGTTCAATTTTTTTAAGCAAATCTGTGATTGTGGGATATTTCCATTATGCCTGGATTAAGAACCCCACCAATAACACCAACAGGGGCCAACAGTCCGGTGCCAAAACAGCAGCTCCCAAACCGCCTTGTTAAAACTAGGGCGCCCAAACGACACCAAAACAGCCGATTATTCTTATTCTAATGAACTTAGGACCTTTTCCAGCAGGTTAATGTTCTATTATTTAGACAAATTAGATCTTCTTCTTTCATGAGTATTACTGCGTATTTGGCTTTATTATGTCGTTGGTCTTAATACTATATGGTATTATAGACTTTTCTGCTTTAGGTATTTTTGCCTTGTAGGTATTATTGTATGTTCCCGCTTCTATTTAAAACTGAACTCTAATAAAAATTACTTACAATTTGAGATAGTGGGGATTTTATTGTGGTGAGCATATCATAGATGTAAGTGGGCTCAAAGGGGTATCCTTGACGCACTTCCTTGCTTGATTGATAGCCTTTCTTACTGGATAAGGGGCGGAATTCCGACGCAAGACGAACACTAGATAAAAATACACAGGGTTCACCAAATTTTTTTTGGTAAATTGTATAATTGTAAAAATGTGAGCACAAAACCATTTGCCTGAATTACACAAAAATAACTTTGCACATATAAATTATTTACAAGCTATCAAGAATAGGAGTTGATGTCTTTCTTTTGCTGGCAGGAATTGTTGGGAGAATCTTGAGCAGCTGAAAAAGAGGAGGACAGACAAGAAGTGCTTGCAATGTCTGTAGCAAGACATGGTTAAGGCTAACATTGAAAAAATAATAAAACCTATATATAATAATAATATAATTTTCCATTGATGCGAATGCTTGTTTATTGAAATCACATTCATTTCATTGGAAGTGTTTGCTGCCAGATGCATTTACTACAATAGCTAACAAAATTAAATATATTAATATAATTAGAAAGGATACAGCATTAATGAAGCACCAATTGCTAATATTAACAAGACCCCTTGGAATGAAGGCTTGAGGCTTGTAAATTAAATCAAGGGAGTACAGCTTTTCTATGAAAAAAATAAACAAGATTAGTGTTCAAAACACTTAACAGGCTGTATTTTTAAAGGTGGATTTACTACCTGCAAGTATTCTTGCATTGACATCCTCCGCCACACCAACACGCTCAACAGATTCCATTTGCTGTTGGTTGTTTTGTGGTTGGTTATTTTGCAACTTGTTGTTTTGCGGCTGATTAATTTCCAGCTGGCTGTTTTGTGGTTGGTTGTTTTTCAGCTGGTTTTTTTGGGGCTGATTGTTGTTTTTAGTGTCGTTTGCAACTTTCGTAGAAACTGATGTTTCTTTTTCACCTGGATTGACTGTATCTTTCTTTGATAATGTGTTTACAGCTGGTAACATGCCACCATTAGGCAGTGCAGTTTTTGGAGCAGTGTCACTGGCCTTGCCTCTAAAAAGTCCGGCCCAGGATGATGAAGGCCTGGCAGCGACACTGTCATTCACCTTGTAATTACTCTTTTCTTCTTCATTTTTTTTACTTTTTTCTATAACTTTGGCATCTGTGTTTTGCGTAGTCCTGGCAGATTTACTGTTATTCACAATGGCAACATTTTTTCCAAGACTTTGTTCTTCAAAAGGTTCCTCCGCCCAATTAAGGGGCACAACACCATTTTCATGAGCGTCTTCAAGAATATTTAATTTCATGTTTTCATCGTTGGAATTCCCTGTTTGGAAATTTGATTCAAGTTTTTCTTTTGTAGCAGGGTCAACAGGAACCACCTGTTGTGCTTCATCTACATTAGATGTAGGATTGTTGTCTACTTGCATAATTTTTTTGACTGAATCACTTTTAGCCAACTCATTGTATAGATTACATCCTCCATTGGAAAGATTGCTTTTAATATCAGTCAGTGCTTTACCAGCAACAGGTGAGTTTTCTGATATATCGTAATGTGCAAAGTCATCAGCAAATCCAAAAGAAATTTTGCCAGTGGCAACAGCATCTAGATTTAAATATTTTTATTTCAAATAATTAGATCAATTGTAAAAAATGTAAAATAAGATTCGTTTATTGTTTGCTAATTTGTAAATAGTTTTATCAGATTTTTTAGGCAAACTTAAACCATGAACTTGTTTTATGCAAAAAAATCATAAAAAACATTCAGCAACCATGAGCCTGGTGTAATTAGGCTTTACAAACATTTCCTTCATTTCCAACTGCATTTCTAATTTTTTTTTATAAAGTTGTAGTAGGCACCTGTTAGTTGTGGCACTGCTAATGCAAGTGAACTCTTTAGCAAACCTAACTTAAAAAGCTTAATTCACCCTCTCTTGTAAGAAATGCTATTTGTTAGATGCCTAGCAAATTCAAAACATCCTTATAGTTTTAACAGATGCTGTTGTTGTTAAAGACTATATATAAGTACAATGTATGTAAACTTGTAAGCTTGGAATATAATTAACAACACAGCATTAGTTTGGAATTCTATTGGTGGATTGTAGCATTGGTTTATAAATGTGGTTTGACAATTCAATTCAAAGTATTCAATTCAATTCAATTGCTCGAAGAAAATGTGATTTTCAAACAAAAACAAGCTAAAATTGCAGTGAACAACTATATTTTGTTTAGACTGCAGTTTTTGTATTTGGTAATTGTTTATGGCAATAGTTTTCTTGGTAATGGCCCATAGATTTTATTTAAACTGTAAAAGTCGAAAAAATGCAAAACAAAAATATTTTGCTTACCTCTTTTTGGCCAGGAAGTTGGAAGCTGAAAGAAAAATAGTTTTTTAAACTTAAAAGTAATGTTTTGAAATACAATTATTTGATCTAATGACTTACCTCAAGACAATCATCATAGATGTATGTTTGTCGCAATTTAAGATCAACTTCGCCAAACTGCAATAGACAAAAAAGTAAACCCTTTTTAAATGTAAAACATTCATATTTACTTGTTTAAAAATTTGATATAAGTGACACTAATTTAGTTTAAATTAGGCAACTATATGTTTGGGTAGGTTATCATTTTAGCTAGTGGGCACTTGGATCGAAATTAAAATGAATTTATATCAATTTAAAATCATTGTGCAGAAACTAAAGTCGGCGCTCTTTTACTTATGTACGTGAAAATTAATAAAAAAAAGTTTCTTCAAATGCCGCATACCACAACGCATATTGTTTGGGTTAGCGTTTGGTTGAGGGTGCGTCAAGTTATTATTAATAATAAACATAATATTACTTGACCCACCCTCACCCTAACCCAAACAATATGAGTTGTGGTATGCGGTATTATTTTGTTTTGTTTTTTGCATAACTTTTCACGTACATAAGTAAAAGAGTGCCCTAAAGTCTGCCTAATTTAAATTTAAAATAATTTTAAACCTATGTCAGCCCTTAAAAATATTATTTCATTGTTATGTAGTTACACTTACAAGCATAGCTGTGTTTTATTTGTTGCACAAGAAAATAATGTAACCTCAATATTGTTTTAATTTGGTAGGTTATATCCAGATTGGAAACTTTGGATTTTGCAACTTAAAATGGGTAATACTAATTTACGGAATGATGAATGGTCGGAACGCTCACTAATTTACGGAATGGTCGGAATGGAATGAATAGGGCAGAAACTAATTTGTTAAATGGTCGGAACAGAATTAACTGTCGGAATGAAAAGAACGAAGCTGTAGGAACAGAATGAACTGTAGGAATGAACTGTAGGAATGAAATGAACGAAGCTGTAGGAACAGAATGAACTGTCGGAATGAGATGAACGAAGCTGTTAGGGTTAGGGTTGGGGTTAGGAATGAACTTTCGGAATGAAATGAACGATGCTGTATGAACAGAATGAACTGTCGGAAAGCTTCGTTCATCTCATTCCGACAGTTCATTCTATTCCGACAGTTCATTCTGTTTCTACAGCTTCGTTCATTCCATACCGTCAGTTCATTCTATTCCGACAGTTCATTCTGTTCCTACAGCTTCGTTCATTTCATTCCGACAGTTCATTCTGCTCCTACAGTGTCATTCATTCTATTCCTACAGTTCATTCCGTTCCGACCATTCATCAAATTAGTTTCGGCCCTATTCATTCCATTCCGACAATTCCGTAAATTAGTGACCGTTCCGACTATTCCGACCATTCATCATTCCGTAAATTAGTGTTACCCCCTTAAAATTGCATGGCTGTAATAACATTTCCGCCCAAATTTGCGCGGCTGTAATAACGTTAGTTGTAAAATTTGCATGACTGAAAATGGAGTACTGTACTCAAAACTACTTGGTTGTGGCTCATATTTTGGGACTGGTCTAGACTTGTACCACAATTATTAAATCAAGGCACAATATTTGGGTTAGGATGTGGGTTGGTCAAGTATTAGTATATTCATTATTTAAAAATAATACTTGACCCACTCTAACCCACACAGTAACCGAAATATTGTGCATTGTGGTAGGATTCTAGACCAGCGCCCATATTTTAAGGCAACAGTTAGCTATATGGCTATAGCAGGCATAAATGTGTTCAACTTTTCATAGACCTAAGAAAATGAAAAAGTGAACAATTTTACATAGCCCTTGGCAAAACAGTTAACTTTGAGTTGTGTAAGGGGAAAGATCCCAATTCTTAACCAAATCAATAAATTATCACCTATTAGTGAAGCGTAAAAGAGAGATAGGGTCAAATAGCCACTTCCAATATAAAACATGCACCCCAATAGTGCAATAAATGACAAAAAGGGTACATATTTATTTTTTAGGATACAGATTTGGTCTGTCTATCACATGTAAATACCTCAATTTTGCAAGTTTTGTCCATCGTGGACTCCAGGACAGCAATATTATAATAGTTTGCTTCTGTTTTTAATTTGGCAACCTCATCAGTTAGTAGAACTAAGCCATTGCACGTCAGAGCATTTGCTTATATCGTACCAAATATTTATATGAAACACACCACGGTGGGTCGAATCATAGTTTTAAATTTTAACTTGCAATGGAAATGTGTAAAATCAAAAATACAAATTTGTGCAATCAAATACCAGATTGTAAGAAGATTTAGCGATTACCTTTAACCAACCGAGTACTATTACGGATTAGTTCTGTTAAATTGAATGTATATGTAGGCTATTTTGTTAAAGTTTATAGTCGATTAATCCTGATAATAATTCTACTTAAGATTTTGTCAAAAAAAACACGGTTGCAGTTTGTTTATTTATTGCGGCGTAAAATTGGAACAATCCGGCGGCTGCAAACCACGTTAGCGATGCTAAAGTGACTGTTGTAAATTTTTTGCATAAGTTTGAAACTATTTTATTTGAAGAGACTATTTACAATGTTATTGTCACATTACCTTTTAAAGATTAGCACAACGAGTGAAAATTTACTTTGGTAGCAATATTTAGCTGTTTGTTTAATTTGCTGTTAACTTTGCGCCCCCTGCGAGGGAATTTTCACATATGTACTTAAAGTTGGCAAAATAAAGTTGGGTTCATATGGTCTTGTGCCCGCTTAGTGTTTGTCTTCAAAATCGTGGTGTTCACTCGTAAAATGCATTGTATATTTTTAAGATTCCTTTTCCACTTATTCAATTCTACTGTGAGCTTTTGCTGCATTTAAGTCTGTTTTCTACCAGAGTCCTACAGTGACTTTAGTTGCAGCAAACCTTTCCCCTCTCTTTCTCTCTACTGGCACAGTAAACTACACTAGTCTCTTTTCATCCTTTTTTTCAAGCTCAGATGAAGGTGTGTCAACAAAAGAGCGAAGTTTCAGCGCAGAACGCACCCATTAAAAACAAAACATACATATTTTTTCATGTTTTATAAAATATATAGCGTTTAACTTTATTAGGCTACAATGGTAACTGGCGAGTAGCGCCTATATGCTTAAGTGATTTAAGTAGGCCCTTTACGTCAAACTTTACCCCTTTACGTCAAACCTTACAGCCTAATATGTTTGCCAAAAACTGTTTTCCGATAAATTACACAACGTTGATTTCCGCCAATCTTACGTTCAATTTTAAAAAACCAAAAAAAATAACGCTTGTGTGGTTTGACATTAAATTTAAAACAAGAGAATTAGTGATTTTGTATGTCATTAGATTTAAATGAGAAGCCAACAGGCTGTCAAGACTTAAATTAAGGTGCACTTAAAGTCACTGTTTTCAAATGACTTGGCTTGACTTGTCTGGATAAGTGACTTGGGTTGAAATAATGTGTTATCAATATCTTTTTTTCAAGTAGGCTTATGAATTTTTTTTATAAAATTGAACTATTAAATGTTGCGTTTTGCTTATTTTTAGTTCAGGTAGCCTACTACGTGCGAGTTCAAAATTGTAGTAGAACGTTCGATTCAACGATTGATTTTCTTTGACTTAGCAATGTCTTGAAATTGACTTGCTTTAATTGTGACCTAAGTGGGACTTACCTGACGACTTGGACTGGGGCGTGACTTGCTATTTATTAAAAAAAATGGACTTGGACTTAAGTTATTTTACAAAGGATAGTTTAGAACACTGGACTCTATAACTACCTTACGAAGTACCTAAAACTGTTTTTGCTTAATATATTTGTTTACAAAAACTGGCAAAACTCGAGATGTAATGATTTTACTGGTCGATTCGACAACTTTTTTGTTTTAACGACAACAACCACGTTATACAAACAAAACGCCATAGTAAGCTAATATAGAAGCAATGAACAGTATCGATGTGGCGGATGGTGTCGTTTATTTTCCGTTACCTGTAATTTAAAGGTAAAATTTGCAAACAATATTTTTGCAATAACATTCTGTATAAGAGTCGCAAACAAATAATAGGCCTACGCCTTTGAATTATTTGTACGCAAAATTAAGAACATTTAACTACAAACACACAAACTGCTTGAGACACGGGGTGTTTAATACCAAAAGTCGTGATGTTATTCGTTAGCAATAAACCAGAATCGACTTAATTTGACCAAAATAGATCAGTATTGTACACTTACCATAACACTGAAATTTCACAACACACTGCTGAATTATTGCTTTCCAAAAGTAGCCATTTGGGCATCCGCACCCAGGAAGCGTTTTGAAGCACAATTTACCGCTGTTTATATCAGCACAAGTTTTATGGCAGTTTTGGGTTAGCCAGATTTGATTGCCAGGACAACCTGCAACAAATGGCGGATTTATTAATTGTTAAAGCACCTTAAAACGCTTCAAACGCTACCATTTATGCGGTAAAATATCTACTATTACGTCACATTGCCTATTAACATCTGAACAGTTGTTGCGCCAGTCAGGGGTTAGTGGAATTGGTCATTGTTCAATTTGATTGTCGAGGCGTAGGCTAGCCTTGTTTGAATAAATTGCTATAGTTTCAAAAGCCAAATTAGACATGTCTTCTGCTTCGAAAAAGAGAAAAATCACAGACGAAAGGAGAGTTTTTCAAGACAAGTGGGAGGAGTTATTTTGTCATTGCCTTATTTGCCAGCAAAAGATAACTGTGATCAAGGAGTATAATATGCGCCGGCACTTCGATACAATGCACCGCGATAAATATGATGCTTACCAGGGAAAAGTAAGAGAAGAAAAAGTTAAACATCTGAAGTCAGCATTTTGCAAACAAAGAAGTTTCTTTGCAAATATTAATCAGTCCAACGAAGATTCTTTAAAAGCGAGTTTTGTTATCAGTGAGTTTGTTTATAAAAGAATGCCTTGTGAAAGCAAGTGACATTTTATGTCCAGGTAAAAAAAAAACTGTTTGAAGGTATAAGCTTATCCCCAAATACAGTTGCAAGTAAGGTCACAGATTTAGCTGCAAATGTGGAGAAACAATTAGTTGCGACCGCAAAGGACTTCGAAGCAATTTCGATTGCCCTTGATGAGAGCACAGATGTGTCAGACACCGCACAATGTGCTGTGTTTATCAGGGGACTGCATTCTAAATCTGACGGAAGAGTTTCTGGAATTAATACCATTGAAAGGTACTACAACTGGACGAGATATATTTCAAGCCTTGGAAAACTGCTTCGAGAAACATGGCTTGCCATGGGATAGGCTTGTATGTTTGGCCACAGACGGTGCACCGACAATGCGTTCTAGCAATGTGGGTGTAGTTGGATTTGTGAAAAACAAACTAAACAGTCTTGAAACCGAAAGAATCAGCTTCGCTAGTGTACACTGCATTTTACACCAAGAAGCCCTTTGTAGTAAAAGTATACAAATGAAGGAGGTCATGGATGTTGTTGTTAAAACAGTCAACTTTATACGATCTTGGGGGTTGAACCACAGGCAGTTTAAATCATTTCTTGCAGATATGGACTCTGAGTACGGTGAACTACTTTATCATACTGAGGTCAGGTGGCTGAGTCGTGGAAATGTTTTGAAGCGTTTCTTTGCTCAGAAATGAAATCGCTTCATTTATGAAAATGAAAAACAGGGCAGTTCCTTTGTTGGCTGATGCTACTTTTCAATGCAATCTTGCTTTCCTAACAGATATTACACATCATTTGAATGAATTAAACTTGAAGCTTCAAGGTAAAAAACAAATTATTACACAGATGTATGACCATGTGAAATCGTTCAAAGTCAAACTACGTTTATGGTTGAAGCAGTTGGGTGAGGAGAATTTGGCTCATTTCTCAACTCTGAAGTCTTTAGGAAAAGTTAAGGCTGAATGCATGAGAGAATATACAGATTTGTTGTCTAATTTAATTCAGCAATTTGACGTGCGCTTTGCAGAATTTGAAGTATTAGAGCCGCAGTTTCGACTTTTTTAAACGCCATTTGCTATAGAAATTGACAATGTAGCCGAGGAGTTGCAAATGGAGTTGGTGGAACTTCAATGTGATACTATCCTGAAGCAAAAATATGCAGAGGTAGAAATTTACGAATTTTATAGATTTCTTTCACGAGAAAGGTTGCCGAAGTTACTCTCTGCTGCAGAATTATTGCAATGTTTGGAAGCACATATGTATGTGAGCAATTTTTTTCATCGATGAAGATCTACAAGACTGTGCTAAGGTCACGTATCACTGATGAGCACCTGCAAGCAACTCGATTTGGTTTTCTGCTGACAAGTTGAAGCCCAATATCGAGGTCCTTGTTCATGAAAAACGCTGCCAGTTAAGTAGCCAGAACAAAAAACAACTAGCCTAACTCATCAACCTACTTGTGTTTATCTTTTATTGTGTTTATATTTGCGTTATCGATTATTGTGACATTTCATCGTGAATTGCGGCCCTTGGGTATTTTACACGTTCCCATTTGGCCCTCAGAGCATTTTGAGTTTGAGACCCTTGGTTTAAACGGATATTTTTATGCGAAAGTCACCTGAAGCAATATAGGTGTTGCGCCGTGTGAACTCAGACTCTAGTCAACAGAGTGCAATTTCTGCAAAATTATTTAATAAATGCCACTAAATCTAAAAATAAGAAAATCTTTTTAGGCTATATGCCCAATGCGTAACTTTTATTTAACTTATATAAGTATGAAATTTAAACAAAATAAACCCAGTTATTTTTGCGCTTGGCGCGATTAGTGTTTATAAGAGATACTGTATAACAATAGTAAATCCAAATTGCATTACTATTCATTATCCACTATAGTGTTTTTAACCAGCGCTAGAAACGTACTAGTAGTAATTTAAATGGATTCATTAGAACAGTTGTTGGCAACCACCGGTCCTCAAGGAGTTCGTTATTTTTGTCAAGTTAGACTATAAACTATCGCCTCGTGCTATAATCTTGTTTAGCTTTTTGGTAGCATTAAGCATATTCCGCTGTCATTTTTAAATGTGTTTTCGCTTCAAAGTTAACAAGTTTGCCTATTTAAACTAGCTTTTATTTTTTTTTTCTAGACTACACGATATGTTACGCCCTTGACATGAATCCGCCAAATGTATTTAAACTCGAATGAATCTACTTTATTTATGACGTGATTTTCCAATGTCATATTGAAAGTTGTTATCGCGCCCACCAATTAAGCATCTTAATAACTTTCCCTTCTTGGTTTGTTGTTACGTAGGGGGGGGGGGGGGTGGATGTTTAAAATAATCTGTCGAGTCTAAGGGGGTGTTTACAACAACGACAAATAGACCGTGACGAAAAGTTGTTTTTTTTTAGCTTATAGTGAAAACGACAAAGGATCACAAAACTGTAATCTCGAAGTTTCTTTCATCTAAATATATGTCGTTGGTTTTACTTATATAAGGTTGATGCGGATTTAAAAAAAAAAGTCGGTGGAAAAAAAATTGTGTCTTTTTTTTTAAATAAAAAAACAAATCAAAATAGTAAAAAAAAAAGAAAAAAAAATCAAAATAGTAAAGCTCTCACGCAGCTAACGACCATTTACTTTTGCATTTGGTCATACTTCCTCTTTTTAAAGCCGAATATCGCTCGGAAGTTCGCACAGAAGGTAACATCATAAGAAAGCGTAACATGGTCGGGACAGCTTCGGCATATTTACATTGATAAATAACATATCGCGCGCATAAAAGGACACAATTCACAAATGTTTTGCACGGTTCATTTTTGCGCACTCCAAAGAGTAATTGCTCGCGGGAAAAAACACACGATATTCGAAGTTTAGTACTTAACCACGCACTCACGTTTTCCCAGTATAGACACGTAACAGGACACAAATAAAACAAGTGGTACAGGGTTTCCGTGGCCTTTTTGCGAAAAGTACATTGGTTAGATTCGGTTTTACCAAACGAATAAAGGGAGTCATTTGTAACAATTGCGCCCAAGTTAAGCTTTATCTGAAAGCTTCTTAGTTTGTTTTCGATTGTTGAATTGTAGAGGTTGCGGTAGATTTTCTCCCATGGCAGACGTGCACTACCGCAATTTAAGGTCCAGTGCCATTTTAATTGAGCTTTTGGGGGAAAGAGAATTGTTGTTTGTATTTTTTCGTAAACCGATATGGAGTTATACGGCTTGATAAATAATTTTAATGTTTGGGTTCTGAGGCATGCGTGTGTTTTGATTGCAAGTCTCATTAAACTAATTTGCCTCGGCAATCAACCTCGCTTTGCTTCAATAAGTATTGCTGTTGTCTGATTACAATTCCACACAGTTTGTGTTGGCTATTATGGGCAAACCGGCTAATGCCGGCAAGCTGATCCTGAGAACTGGACATTTTATTTTGTAAGCAATCCTTTTTATACACAAAACTTAGAAGAGAAATTTTCTGTGCGAGAAAAAGGTTATGACGCAGCAATGACACGGCAAATTGTTACATTATCTAATATTAATTTCGTCACACGGGTGTTGGCTTATCGCCTTTCTCTGTCAACTTATCTCCTACAAGGAAGTTAGCATCTGTCCATATTAGTACACGAAAAGCGGCTTCTAACTGTAAACACAATTTCAATCATTGTTTTGAGATGCGGCTTATGTGCCAATTCTCAAAGCGGCGATTTAAGGTCGAACACTCTAGTACAATATGAGGAAGGATATGCGTCAATTTTTGCTATTTGTCATGTGTGAAACAGCCGAATGCTTTGTTCTCATAATGACAGCGAGTGTTTGGTAAAAGGCGTAAAAAAAAAGTGACAAATCATAAAATATTTGATAAATATACAACAGGATGTTTTTGGTAAGGATGCGTTATGACAATTTTGATAATTAGACAAGAAATAATAAAGGGGCGCATGTTTTTGTTGTTCGTTAATTACTTAAAACGATTAATTAAACACGTAAAAATGGCCACTGCCACCACAGATACTCGGTCGCTAAATTTTTGGCCAGGGTGCATATAAAGCCCTGGCTGTTTGTTTCCTTGTTTGTGTTGTTATGTTTTTTTGTTTGTGGAATGCTCGTGGAGCGTTGGTCGCGAATTGTCCGATCATTGAACGCGTTTGCGCGATTGTTTTTTTTTATGCTTCAATTCATGCTTCTTCGACATTTGTTTCATTGTTCTTGTGTGCCAGGTGGCACGCTTCTTTTGTGTTGCAACGATGATCTTGACGTCAGCATTTGCTGATTGCTTGAAACATCGTTTGCTTGCTGTTCGAACTCAATGTTCGCATCTTGACGTCAGCATTTGCTGATTGCTTGAAACATCGTTTGCTTGCTGTTCGAACTCAATGTTCGCCATGACAGAGCAGTGCTGTTTCGCTTTTGCCGTCGAAATTTGTGAAGCATCTGGGGAAAACCCCGTTCGGTGTTCTTTTGAAAACCGATCCGCGCCTTGCGTTTGATCTCTGCAGCGCCCAACGCTTGTTTGTGTTTGTTTCTGAAAATTAAAATAATTTTCGGCAGATATGTTGTCCAAATATTGGGGAGTACACTGTGGCAATTTAGGCCATTCAACACTTACACTTTGATTGCGAATATATTCTTTACTCTTTATATATATCAATTTTTTTCTTTTTGGTTTTTTCATTGTTGAATTTTTTTTTTTTTTTTTTATATATAGGCGCTTTAGGTTACATTTCAAATTCACACAAATTACAATTCATTACAATACATAATTACTCACATTACACATCTCTTTGCGATTCAATACAAAATTAAATTCTATTGATTTTTAACATTGAGCAACATTTCCTTAAAAATTTGCATTTTTTTAGTTTGCACAATTCGTTCAATGTAAGTTTTAAAATAACGACGCATCACAAGAAAATACGCTTTGAAGTTGCTGCTTATTCACTATTGCTTTCAACAAAAGGCAGGAAATGGGGTGTTCATAAAGTTGTGATTTGAAAGCTAATGTTTCACGTGTGGATAAATCATTATGCTTTTTGATACGAGGTATTTAAACTCGTGTGTAAACGCGGCTGGGTGATGAGAGAAAAACAGACAAAAACCCAAAACGTACCAATTGTTTAAAAGAATTCGGAAATTTAACACAAAATTATTTCGTGCGCAACAAAATTAAGTCGTGATTCACAAGTTTAACGCTTTGATTTCAAACTATTGAGCTCCAAGCACAAAATTTAAGCTCTTTTAAAATTTATCAAAAGATCGTGCGATAAACGTTTAAGCTTAGACTTCATAGATATAGACTATACATAATTTGCGAAATGCGATACATAATGGTTTAATAAAAAGTCGCATTAAAACAATTTACAGACCTTTCAGTCGATATTTTAATAATTATACATATATATATTAAAAGTATAATAGATTTTCACCTGATAAACTAGGCAGAATCAGTTATTGTGAAATCCATAATTCCGTTTCGTTTTCCATGATTCCAAACGGTGGTGTAGTCTTTGTCGGCAACGCTTGTTTATATTTAGTGTTCCGTAATCCAAGCAAATGCTTTGCTGACGATATGGAGCGTCTTTTCACGTATCTTTCGATGAGATTAATTTCTTCTAAAGCTGGCTTCTTGCAAGTTCCAAACATGACAGTTTTTAGGCGGCCGTTTGTAGGTGGTCCATACAGATTTAGGCACATATTTTTTCTTTGAGCTTCGTTTCTTCAGTCTTCTTGGGAAAGTAGTTTGCAGGTGGTTCGTTCCTCACTCGGAGGGCATCAATTTGAGGCATGCGTGTGTTTTGATTGCAAGTCTCATTAAACTAATTTGCCTCGGCAATCAACCTCGCTATTGCTTCAATAAGTATTGCTGTTGTCTGATTACAATTCCACACAGTTTGTGTTGGCTATTATGGGCAAACCGGCTAATGCCGGCAAGCTGATCTTGAGAACTGGACATTTTATTTTGTAAGCAATCCTTTTTATACACAAAACTTAGAAGAGAAATTTTCTGTGCGAGAAAAAGGTTATGACGCAGCAATGACACGGCAAATTGTTACATTATCTAATATTAATTTCGTCACACGGGTGTTGGCTTATCGCCTTTCTCTGTCAACTTATCTCCTACAAGGAAGTTAGCATCTGTCCATATTAGTACACGAAAAGCGGCTTCTAACTGTAAACACAATTTCAATCATTGTTTTGAGATGCGGCTTATGTGCCAATTCTCAAAGCGGCGATTTAAGGTCGAACACTCTAGTACAATATGAGGAAGGATATGCGTCAATTTTTGCTATTTGTCATGTGTGAAACAGCCGAATGCTTTGTTCTCATAATGACAGCGAGTGTTTGGTAAAAGGCGTAAAAAAAAAGTGACAAATCATAAAATATTTGATAAATATACAACAGGATGTTTTTGGTAAGGATGCGTTATGACAATTTTGATAATTAGACAAGAAATAATAAAGGGGCGCATGTTTTTGTTGTTCGTTAATTACTTAAAACGATTAATTAAACACGTAAAAATGGCCACTGCCACCACAGTTCTATACGATCGGAACGTTGTTGCGCTACCCGAATCCCATTCTTCTGGGAGACTCGATATTAATTTTATGAATTGGACAAAATCTGTGTTGTTATAGGTGTAAAGTTAAATTTATTTACTAATGTGTCATATTGTAGATACTCGCCGTTTCTATTCAATCAATCCTGGTGAAAAATTATATTGGAATCTATAAGTGATGGAATAAAAAAAAACATTTGAGCGGAATTTTACTTTTTTGTTTAGCCAAAGCGGACGGCTGTTTGGCGTTGGATCTATAATTTCCAAGAGTTGTTTGCACGCCGTTATTGCGCAACGTAACGTTCGCATAGGAATTACGCCTTGTGATTGCATTGTTTGTTCCTATGTTCCCATTAAGAAGCGCTTCTGATCTGTTACCTTGGATAAAGGGGTCTTCGATTTGTTTCCAATCCGCTTCCGCGTTTTCGTCGAGTAGTGTATAGATCCATTTTGTATGTAAGGCTAACAAGTAATTATCTACATTGACCATGCCTGTCACCCCATTTGCAATACTCGCACTCAAAGTCTCTTTTTTCACCCTCTCCCATTTGGACCCCCATAAAAATGGAAAGAGGATTCGTTTCACTTTGGAGATAAAGTATTTCGGTACACTAACCGGGACAACACTGATTTCAAAGGTTAAAATTGGGATCATGAGGCTCTTAATAACTGTTTTTTTTTCGAGGAGCGAGATACCCCTTGAGGACCAGATATTTGGCATTGTTTCTTGAAAAGACCGCTCTCTATCGACCCTGATACGCCTCCAAGTGGAGTTTTGAATCGCGTTTAGTCATGCGTTAAAAGAACAACAATACCAGCCGGTATCTTATGTTTCCTAGAAAACACTCACTTTTTATCACCTTGTCTGGTGGCGTTCACTTAAAAAAAAAATGACCAGCCGTATTGTTAAAGTTGGTTTGTTAATGAGTAGAAATGCTCGGGATAATTTTTTAAAACATTCGACATCATTACAGCCCTTTCCCCATTTCGAAGTGGACTACAAATACGTGGACTGTGATGGTTTAAATCAACAAGAAATTATTTGTAGTGTCGATGGACTTGAAGTTTTAGTTACCGATCCAGCATGCATTAAATCCTGGTTGAATGCTGTTCCAAAATCCGTTAAATGGATACAAGCAACTTGGGCTGGCTTAGATGCGATGATGAAGGGACTTGGCAACGAGCTCAGTACATTTAAACCTCATTTTGTTCTGACTATGGCAAAGGGATGCTTTGGACCAATGATTGCAGAGTATGTTTTAGCTGCCATCTTTTCTATGAAAAGGCAGTTCAAGGCTTTATACATGGCACAAGAACAACATAAATGGTTGTTGGAAAAAGATGCGCCCTGTTTATTCAGGTAATATTAATAATATTAAACAATAAATTTGCTTTATGGTTTTACTTTACTGTTTTTTTAGATCTATAAAACATTTAGCATTGAACAAATGTTAGGCTTGTGGTTCCTGACCTTTTATGGCTTACGGCACCCCCAGAAAAATAAATAGATTGTGGTACCCCTACTAGAGTTTTTGTTTTAGCGACTTACTAATATGCACCAAACAACCACGCACATGTAGGAAAACATCATTTTTTGTATTCTAACCATACCGGTTGGAAAGTAAGGCCTGCACGAGAATTTATCTGTCTCCCCCGGGCAAAATCCAAACTTTCCAACCTGGTAATCATACACCCGTCTGGAAATTGGCAGATCTCGACAAGATCTTGCATGTGCTGGGCCGAAAAAATTATAGTTAGAAACTTACAATTAAGGTCAAAAATGCACACTGCCAGGCGCCATTATAGCATATAGGAAGACCAGGTGCATATTTATTTTCTGGGGGTGCAGGTCTAGTTTGTTAATCGCGGCTGCACTTGTCATACTTTCCATAGTGGACCATACTCAAAGAGTTGTATTAGGAGACTTATCAACAAAGTAAAAAAACAGATTTTTAAATAATCCCAAATACCGTCTGAGCATTAGGGAACCACTGTATTAGGCAAAGTAATATCAACTGTAAAAAGATTGTATGATTTTAAGATTTAATTTTAATAATGATGCATTCCCAGTTATCCATTCTGCATTTCATGGCGCTTCTCGCTGAGATCTTTGGTTTGTTGCCACAATTTTTCAGGTGTGCAATCCTGTATTTTTTCACAAGTAACATTTCCAATGCTATAACAAACTAATATTTTTCCTCAATTTAGGTGAAAGTTAATTACTAATAAAGGTCTGCATTTAAGTTTCTTAAAATAAATCTAGGGTCTGCAGTCTGCACCCTGCACAGAATGCAGATTGGCCGTTTACCTCTCTAAACATGAAATTTGCTGGTAATAGTACTTTAGTTTGGAAAGTATGCTGTGTGTAAGATTTTCTGGAGTGCAAGAAATTTAATAGTATCATAATATTCTTTCACCAGAACGTGAAAAAAATGTAAACATGGAAGGAACTAGGGGGAGGTTCATCTTTTAACTTGATGATCTAAAACATTTAGTACTAAAAAACACTGTTTTTAGTTTCCAACCTTTTACATCATTGACACTTGGAGTCCTTGGAGCAGGGGATATTGGTTTGGAAATTGCCAAAATGGCAAAAATGGTTGGAATGACAGTTTACGGATTGAAACGTACTCCTCCAAATCTAGAACAAACTAAATATGTGGATAAATTCTTTAAAATGGAAGAGCTTGATCAACTTCTTTCTAGTTGTGATTTTATCTGCAATGTTCTACAACATCTTTAACTCAAGACCTCCTTTCAGGTATATTAAGCAAAGAATGAAATAGTTTATGTGGATAAGTATTTAATGTAAAAACAAGCAATCTTGGGCTTTATTTTGTAGATAAGCGTTTAAAGATTTGTCACCTAAAAAGTCCTGGTTTTATTAATGTTGGACGTGGTGATATAATATCTGAGCACAGCTTGATCGAAGCTCTAAATGAAGGATGGATTTCTGCAGCATTTTTGGACGTCTTCAAGGAGGAGCCACTTCCAGCAAATAATCCACTTTGGAAAATAAAAAACATTACTATTACTCCACATAGTTCTGGTCCTACACAGCCTGGTATGATTTGGTCTGTTTTTCAAAAAAATTTACAACTTTACTTAAGTGATAAACCACTTAGTTATCAGTTTAATTGGAAAGCGCTCTACTAACCATTGCAGTTTTAGATGGTATTTTGTGTTTTAAGTATGAGAATATTTAGTTATGCTATTAGCACTTAGACAATTTTGGTGGCTGCAAGGGGAGGGTCATGTGGCTGAAGAACTCTGTAGGTCTGTTTATAGCGGTAGATTATATTCTTGATGTATTCTGTATATTGCCTTCTAGTGTCTGCTTATATCTTTGGTACTTCCTCTCTTGGCAATAGCCACCCTGTCTCTTGCCGGGTCATAACCACAACCTCTGGACCCTTGCTTTCCTTATACTTGACCACCTCCTGATGTAGAACAAACTTTAAGCAAGCTAACAGTAGGGGAAGTGCGGGACCCATGGAACGGATTTGTTTTTTCGCTAATATCTTTCGAATTACAACTTAAAAACACTCGCGGTAAGTTTCTTGGGAAAGCTCACAACTATGGGTACCTACATGGAAAAAATAATTGAAATCTGACATATCCAAGTTTTTTTTTAAAAAAAACTTTTTGTTCCATCGGTCCCACCCCAAAGGACCTATGGAACAGAGCATGACTGCATCTAAAGATACTGCGCTGAGTATTCCTGAAGTGCATAACTACTCATTTAATGGTGCATTAATAGTGGCACAAATGTATTTTGAGAAATAAAATAAAAACACATGGAAACAAGCACAACATGCTGAAATGACATTTTTTTTATTTCTGGTGGAAGTTGCAACCCAGGTTTATTATATCCATTGGTTTTATGATTTAGGAGAAAATATCTGCAAATATAATAATAGTCAAATGTACGATTTCGTCGAATCCCGAGCCCGACTCTGACTCTACAGCCTGTTTTCCGCTAAATTACGTAACTCAATACAGTGGATGTTCAGCAATCCACTCATAGGGATATCATATAAAATAATTCATCCACTCGCAATAAATGTTTCGAAAATATTCACCATATGCTAATCCGCTTGTTACAAATTGCAGTTGACGGCAATACCAGTTTTTGGTACTGCACATGCGCACGTCGGACTCGGGACTCTGTTAGTTTTACGTGGTGTTACGTACTCGAGTCCGACTCCGCAGCCCTGGTCCTCAGTAAACAACCCCTTACGAGATGTTCTTGTCTTAAAAGCTGCCATACTAATATCTTTAAAATCTAAAAATATGGTCACAAAATGATCAAAAGACCAATGGAACAAACTGTTCCTAAAGGTCCTCTAATCGCCATTTTTTAAAAAACACCCATGGCTAGCCAGTACTTTGAACCAAATTAAACAAACTAACTTTCAACATGTACCTCGGTAACCCCTCTGTCCACAAAAAATATTCACTGATTTACAATTGCCTAAATGCTATCAAAACACCTTACGAATATAAACTAAAAAGTACATTTTTTACCTAGAAAAATGAAAAATTGGAATGAAAAAACATTTCCAAAAGCATGCTATATGGAGCTTTTTGGACAAAGTTCGGTAGGTATACAAAATCTCATTTCCACAACCAAAATTTTATTTGGTTCTGCCAACAGGGGGCGCAATATGCCGGTGTTCCATTGGTCCCCATGTTCCATGGGTCCCGCACTTCCCACTTAGTAATCAGCAACACTATATAATATGCCATACACGACCATGCCCCCTTGAAAATGTTTGACTACATAATATGCCAAACATGGCCATGCCCCCTTGAAATTTTTTTACTATATAATATGTCATACATGGCCGTAAATGTAAGAATTTCGTGCTTTGCGCAAAATCTGTATCACGTTTCTAGTTTATCTTACCCCATTATGATAAATTTGTCTTTGATCAAGGCGTCGTGCGTTTAACATGTAAAATGAAATTGTTAACAACTTTAAGTTAAAAGTAACACCTTACAAACCTAAAACTTGAACTTAGTAAACGAACTGTGTGGTATTTTTAAGATTACTTGTTTAGATATTCCTTTGCGACGGAGCGTTTTAGCGTAACTTTGTGACGCCTTGTATGACGTAACTTGTGAAATCAATTTATTCCAACTGCCTGTTTAACTTGCTCCGTTGTAGGGCAGATTGATGCTAACACACACAAAACACATTTAGGTTTATATCTTTACATGACCTTATCACAATAAAACCAAACTGCAAATATAAATCGTTATATTATAATTTCAATTTTTCATATATTTCTCCTAAAATGATATAAAAATACAGTGGCCTACCTAGCAATACTGTAAACTCGAAACATAGCTAAAATCTAATATCGGTACCATTGAAATATACAATCAACAGTATAACTAGCATTTTTACTTAATTTCTGGTTTTATCTTTTTTCAATAAAGCTACTCAATACCAACAAATGGCCGTATGGCCGGTTTTAGCATTGATTAGGAGAGAGTTTCCTTCGCAAACCCCATAAAACTGCTTCGCGGACCTTTTAGGGATCGGTTTTAGATTTCGAGGCTACATCGAAAATCTTGCGAATTTACAACACACCAATAGTAATTTGCATTTGCGCATGTCTTACACTATTGCCATGTGCTATTGCAAATTAACTGTCGACAAATTAAACCTAAATATTCATAATAACATTGGACAGTTGGCCTGTTCAAAGTTGAAAATAGGTTAAAATACTGTAAATTGGTCAATCCTATAAAGCGATCACAGGTTAAAGCTTAATTAGCTTGATAATAAATTGCAAAGCCCAAAAGGTCGAGTAGATTGACAGCATCTTGGTTAAGACGATTTCGATTCTTACAGTTTGTTTACCCATTTAAAACTAAGGGGGGGTTAACAACAAATTGCGTTTATTGCGGCGGTTTAACACAGGAAGCAATTTTCACTTTCAATCGGGTTGCTGATTTTTCTTAAGCCGTTTACTACTGAGATTCCGTGTTTGCGTAAATATTAAACAAGTATTAAAACAACAATTATTGCTACTATACACACGTCCATCTGTAAACCTGTGATTTGGCAATCGCTGTGTCTTTAACCACGGAAGATTAATTTTACTTTCAAACAAGATTTCTTACGTTTGTCGCAGTTGGGCACCGGGGATACATTTTTTCTTGAATACCGTACCACACAAGTCAACAATCGCTACTACAACTTGGGTAATTCGTTTGTTAGTGATTCCCAAGCGATAAATCTTATGCGGGATTTCGTTATTTACTAAACCACTCGACGAAAATGCGGAGCTGATTGGAAACAAATCAAAGGCCCTTTTCTTCAAGATAACAGACTATAAGCCTTCTTTTTTGAAAACATAGGAACAAACAATGTATAGTTACCAGGCGTATACTCCCTCTGCGAACGTTACGTTGCGCAATAACGGCGTGAAAACAACTCTTAAAAATAATCATAGATCCAAAGGCAAACAGCCGTCCGCTTCTGCAAAACAAAAAATACCATTCAACTGTTTTTCTATGCCATCACTTATCGAATCTAACGTTATTTTTTTACAAGACATTGAATATAAACGACGAATACCTATAATATGAAGCATTGCCAAATAAATTTAACTTTTCATCAAACAACACAGATTTGGTAAAATTCATTATTAATATCGAATCTCCCAGAAGAATGAGATTCGGGTAGAATAACAACGTCACGATCGTGTAGAACCGAAACTTTAAAAATATTATTCACCAGTACAATTCCACCAAAACGGTTTACGAACAAATAAGTCGCGGGAGTGCACGTCTGCGTTGGAAAAGCATATATTAAAACCCGTACAAATCAACAATCGAAAACAAACTAACAAGCTTCCAGATTAAGTTCAACTTCAGCGCAATTATAACAAAGTAATCCCTTTATTCATTTAAAAAATTAGAATCGAAAGTATTTACTTTCTGCAAAAAGCTAGGGAAGACCGTATACCAGCTATTTTATTTGTGTCCTGTGACGTGTTTATACTGGGAAAACTTAAGCGCGTGGTTAAGTATGAAACTACGAATATCGTGTTTTTTTTCGCCAAGCAATTACTATTCGAAGTGCACAAAGATGAACCGTGCAAAACGTTTGTGAACTGTGTCCTTTTATGTGCAAGGTACGTAATTTATCAATGTAAACACACCGAAAGTGCCCCGACTATGTTACGCTTTTTCAAGATGTTATATTCTGTGCAAAATTTCGAGCAATATTCGGCTTTAAAAAAGGAAATATGGCTGTACACAAAAGTAAATGGTCGTTAGCTGCCTGAGGACTTTTGTATTATAATTTGTTTTACTTGTGCTTTTTTAGCCATCTTATTTATTAACATAAAAAGAAAATTATTGCGGTAGCGATATGCTTGCCATAAATTTAACGGCTGTAGCCGTTTTGTGGCGAACTAATTCGTTTGGCCGCGAGCATCGCCGTCGAAAAGTTTTAATCTAATCTAAACATTGCATCCGCTTTTATAATATCCAAAACTGTAAGATAAAAAATCTGTAGTCTGCATCGCTTTGCAATGTTTCGTTATGCATGATTAGTATATGTATTCGCTGTTCACCTGCGTATCCTGTTGTCACAGTTCGCTTGAGGCGTACAATTGTTCACACGTGATCTAACACAGACTCTACAAAGCCCCGAATTATCTTAATTTAAGCGCTACAAGCGTTTAAAACAAATCGAAACGGGTGGAAGTGCAACAAAACATGAATTTTTTTGTGCCTTGTTCATGAAATGTACAGTTTTAGTGAGTTTGTTGTGATATGATAGTTAACCACTAGGAAAAGGTTATAAGTAAGGGTGTCGCGAACCATACATATTTGGAAAGTTCAAAAAGGTTTGGAACAACTTGTGTAGCGCAACGTAATGCACGTTTAGAAATAAGTAAAAGTTCTAAGACTTTTGAAAATATGAATTTGCATTATTTAGCCCTCTGACGAAGATGTTATGCTATCCGCAACAGTACTGTTTTGTTACATGTTAATTGCCGCGTTTCATTTTTCATAGTGAGCAAATTTACACGGACATTACCACGAAGTATATGCGATAACAACAGCATGATAAATGTTATCGTTTTGTTTAACCAAGCAAAATCCAGGTAGATTTCGCAATTTATCATTGATTTACATCGCCTCATTCGCCGGTGCAACGCCAGTATCCTTTACAGTAAAATTAAACTGGTAAATAGGCTACTCTTTATTTTTTTTATTTAACCTGGGTACGCCGGGTATTTCGTCTAGTTAATTATTTAGGTTTTTTATTATTATTATTATATGTATTTTAGTGTGGCCCGCCGACGTACTCAAATTATTTCATGCGGCTCTCAGCAATACTCGAGTTTTACACTCATGCTTTGAATAACATAAAAAGGGCATGCAAAAAAGCTAGGGCCTATATATTTTAGTTTTTAACTTTTCAGTAACTAATAGCGCTGTGCATTCCTCTTAAAAATGCCAAACGTGTTGTTAAAGTCGGTTTGTTAGTGACGAGAAAACTTGGGGAAGATTTTTTGCAACGTTGGAGTTCCTTAAACCTACTTCAGCATGATGAGATAACCTGCAAGTACTTGGACCCGAAGGTTGGGATCCGGCCCGCCGATGTTATTCATCCGGCCCGCCGCCTCTTTGACCATTTAGACACGAGTCCGTTTCACATACTTTTTGACTATTTTAACTACGTAAGTGCGAAATTTTTTTGCGCTCCCCGCGACATCATTCTACATCTGGTTTGTTTACGTTTAATGTTGTATTTTCACCTAGATCAGCGCTTCTTTACCCTTGCGCCGTTGAAGGCAGCCAAGTGCGTCAACTCGAATTTTAAAACAAACGCCTTTTTCGCTCTTCGCGCCAACACTTTACAGCCTTCTTAAATGTTATTACGATCCGAGGTCCGGCTGATTCACAGTTGTTTTAACATGAAAATAACACAATTCTGAGTTATCATTTTGTGCGGCCCGCAGAGATCTTTCTGAGTTTGGTTTTGGCCCACGAATAGAAAAAGGTTGCCAACCCCTGGTTTAGGCGAATCTGATGTTAATAAAAATCTGTCCAACTGGTAATTCAGTGTATTGTTTTATTGTACACACCTATATAAATTGACCAAAAATCTTGAGTTACCGTATATATTTTTCTAAATCTTATTAACAAACAAATTTTGGGATTATTGGATTTTTTTGTAATAAGCAACGTGCTTTCTTTGAACCAAGTGCCTGAGTTTCGGCTTACGTTACCCACCTACTCATATACCGGTATAGTTAAATCGCTATCAGGACTCAGCGCTCTCAAAAACCGCGGTTTTAAATCTAATTTTGGCAGTATTTGCTGCTGTCAAAAGGTAAATTGTTTCACCGCAACTGCCGTTTTGCCAATCTGGTATACCCCTTCGTCGAATAAGGCACTGTTTGTTCAAGTTATATATTCTGTCGTAATCTTCCCGTTGTACCCATAAAAAATAAACAACTCCCGACTGCAGCACATAAATTGCTGCTACTTAAGGTTCTAAAGTTTGTGCAGTACCCTTGAATTGTTTTAGAACAGTGGTTCTTAAACTTATTGAGAAACCGCCCCCCTTTCACAATTTTAACAAAACTTGCGCCCCACCTTGTTTCAAAATAAAAAACATAAAGCAGAACAGCAATCTCTTTCCAGGTAAGTTGCATTAATGCGAATGATGTAACTGTTTGCGAATGATGTAAATTGCTACCATTTGAAGTCATTGTCATTAACGGGGAGATTTATTTTACACATTCAGTTTGCATTGTTTGTTTTCAGTTGCCAATCCTTAAAAGGAATGACTTTGGTAATCCTTGGAACAGGTGATATTGGTACCGAAATTGCAAGGTTGGCAGAGGCTGTTGGAATGACAGTTCATGGAATGAAACGTACTCCCCCCAAATCAGAACAAAAACTTTTTGTTGATAAATTCTTTAAAACGGAAGAGCTTGACCAATATCTTTCCGACTGCGATTTTATTTGCAATATTTTATCCTCAACTTCTTTAACACGGGATATGCTGTCAAGTATTATTTGTCATCCGATATTTCTTTTAATTCTACTTTAACTTATATTATTCTATTTTGGCAATAGATAAGCGTTTAAAAGTCTGTTATGAGAGAGGAGTCCCGGTTTCATAAATGTTGGACGTGGTGATGTCATATTTGAGCATAACTTGAATGGTGCTTTAAACGAAAGGTGGATCTCTGCAGCGGCTTTGGATGTTTTTAAGGGGGATAACTTTAGATTCTAAACCAGGGGTCGGCAACCTTTTTCTAGTCGCGGGCCAAAACCAAACTTAAAAAGGTCTCTGCGGGCTGCACAAAATGATAACCAAGAAGTGTGTTAATAAAATGTTAAAAATAATAAAAAATGTATATCCAATATTTTTTAATACTTTTTCCCATTTTGCGCTACATACTTGGCAGCCTTCCACGGCGTAACGGTAAAGAAGCGCTGATCTAGTTGAAAAGCCAGCATCAAAACGTAAACAAACCGTACGTATAATGAACATTCGCGCAAAGCGTGAAAACTTTTCGCAATTAAGTAGTTAAAATAGTCAAAAAGTATGTGAAATAGACTCGTGTCTAATTTGTCAAAGAGGCGGCGGGCCGGATGAATAACATCGGATCCGGCCCGCGGGCCGTAGGTTGCCGACCCCTGTTCTAAACGGAATCACTATGTAACGCCCTTGGTTAATTAAAACGTCGCACCAGGACTCCGCGGCACACCGTTTGATAACCTTTAACTAAAATGATCTATTAAATATTTGACATACGGTAGTCAAAAAGTATTATGAAAATGTTTCCAAATCGTTTAGGATTAGGCCTATTTTACTGGTGTAAAGGTGCGTGTACAACCAACCTTCGGAACGTTTGTCATTTGAATAAATTATATTCAAGAAGATTCACGTGCTTTTGGCTGCATATCATAAATTAATATAGTTACGAAGCATAGATTAATATTGCATCATGTGGTCACACATGAGTGCTCATTCATGACGTAATGCGCTCATACATTATGACGTTTTAAAGTTGTGTTGTTACTGCTGACTTCCAGCGTGTAGTTTTTGTTTACAATAAACTGAAAGAATTATAAAAGACCGAGAATCATACTCGACGAAAGAATAGGGTTCATATATTAAATAGAAGTTTGTAATGCTTTCGACGTTGTGGCTTAATGTGATTTTTTTTTCATTTTTTTATATCAGTACTCAGTATACTAATAACCTTTGAGCAGTTACCACCGAAGTCGAACCGTTTGACTTTTCCGGTTCAGGTTCGGTTCGGGTTCAAGGATTTTTTCGGATTCCGGTTCAGTTTCGGTTCGGGGGAATTTAAAAGATCCGGTTCAGCTACGGTTCGACCATAGCTATTTCAAAACCGCTTCATAAAGTTCCGGTTCAGATACAATATAATTTGCGTTAAATCTCAAAATGTGGTTCGATAAATGTAGAGAATAATGTTTGAATTGTAAGTCATTTAATCTAAATTATGTGACTTATTAAAAAAACAGCAACTCATTATTCAAATATCTAAAAAATCAACGGCGCTGGTCTATAACCCTACCACAACAAAACACCATTTGGGTTAGGGTACAGGTTAGCGTTTGGGTTAAGGTAGGTCAAGTATTATTATTAAATTTGGAATATAATAATACTTGACCCACCCACACCCAAACGCTAACCCGCATGCTAACTCAAATTTTGTGCGTTGATTTTAGAACTGTGGTAGGATTCTAGACCAGCGCCAAATCAACAATTTGTTCATTCAATATTTATATTTTTTTCATAAAATTTCGAACATGGCATAACTTGACTCTGTAAACTAGAAGTTGTGACGTCATGCAGGAGCAAACCGCTTTTATTTACTGGTTCGGGTTCGTTTAAGGTTCAGGTACTTTTAAATTATTCGGTACAGTTCCGGTTCGGCTCCTTAAAATCTTATAAAAACCGGTTCAGTTACGGTTCGGATAAAATTGACCCAAAACTTTCGACTCCCTGGTTACCACCCAGATTGGAAAGTTTGGATTTTGCGCGGGGGAGATGATTTTGCTGCTTGAATTTGCACGGCTGTAATAACGTTATTTGTAAAATTTGCCTGGCTGAAAATGGAGCACTAAACTGAAAACCGTTAGCGCGACGTAAGTTTACCGCGTTTGAGTGATTTTTCGCGGCTGACTGCATTTTACGTTGATTTTACATAAAATGCGCGGCTGTGACCGCGGCTGAGCGAGAAACTGCAGGCCTTACTTTCCAACCTGGGTTACCACCAGTTTTCACCGTGTATTAGAAAACAAAGTATGTCTTACTTGATAAATAGCACTGAGTTAACTTTGGTAAAACAAGCAACATTGACCTTTGAAATTAAGAAAAAAACAGTTTTGGCACAGCGCCAGTGTGTATTTCGTAGCAAGTGCTCACTAGGGTTCCTCTTTTTTCCGGATTTTTTCACTCCCGAGAAACGGGATTAAAAAATGAAAATTCCCTCGAATCCCAACGTAATTATTTTACTTTTTAGGCCTAATTGCGTCATAATGATGTTTAAAATTACTTTATATTAGCTCCAAACATTTAATTGAGCTCATTTATGTTCTGCAGTATATTGCTTTTGCAATCTTACAAGACTTTCTTGTATTAAATGCGGCACCATTATTTTTTTTAGTTACAAAACAAGCACATGCAGGGTGCATTTTTATTAGTAAAATAAATTTAATGAAGTTTTTCCGCTGGTAAGCGCAAATAAAGCAACTCAGGCAATAACTTTAATAGGTTTGGTAATATTTTTTTCTTTATATCAGTCAAGAAAGACAAGTTTTTTAAAGTTTTGCTATGTTCCCAAATAACAGGGGTTATAAAAAAAATTTCTGAAATTTGACATCGTTATTTCGCGAGAATTCCCAGGAATCCCCTGTCGAAACATTCGCCGAGAGTAACCCTAGTGCACACCCGATATTTTGGTGCTCTATCGATTTGTATGCAGAAAGTAACGCAAAAAAGGTCTACAAATACTGCATGTCGCAACTTACATTATTTCGGTAAGCGGTTCTACATAGTTTTTCGACTAACCCAAACGCTATCTGACACCCTAACCCAAATGATGTGCGCTGTGGTATGGGTTATTTGTAGAGTTTTTTTTTGTGTTACTTTCTATGTACTAAATAGTAAGAGCCGATATTTTTTCTAAAGCAATTTGTGTGTAGACAAGAATCGATATGTTGTGCACCTAAACTTAGTTTTCCATCCAAGATGTGCAAAAAAACATAATTCCTCACCTGCACACCTCAAAATTTGGTGCTGAACACCTGGGATCTTGGCGTGAAGTACCATAAAATGCAGCAGAATAGGCACAGCGCGACACGGCCTAGTCTGCATTTTATGGCTGTTCATGCCAAAATCGCCGGTGTGCAGTGCCAAACTTGAAATGTGCAGGTGTGCAATCAAGGTTTTATGCGCACCTGAAGTTGGGGAATTTAGCACATTTCAACCTTTGTTTTGAACTTATCCATGTGCAAGTTTCTACCTCAGGTGTGCACACAAATTGCTTTTAAAAATGTATCGGGTGTGCACCTGCCACACCACTGTGGAAAGTTTGGCAAGTGCAACAACATGTTTTTTTTAACCTTTTAAGGGGGAAACCCGAATTTTTTTGAACTGAACCCTCAATATGTAAAACGCTTGTGTACCCCTATTTATTGCATTGGCTTACGCTTAAAGTACAAACTATGCAATACATAGTGCATAAGAAAATCATAAAGTGCACAAAATTTGAAAGTGCACCTGGTCACCCAGATTTTTTCAGTTTTGCACCTGCATGATCTGCCATACTAAACTATTTTTTAATTGTTTTTAGTTTCATTAAGGCAATATACTGCACTCCGAAAGAGTGTACCATTGGCGTAAAAAACTAGTTGTTTGCATCTGCGAACCTGTTATTACACCTTGTCATGTGTATAATATTGCATTATAGCGGATGAATAAAAATGTGAAACAGACTTATGCTTGAAAACTGATAAAAACACTATTTGATTCACAGTTAATTTTCTTTTAAAATAGTTTTCATATTGTGGTAATGTTTAGGTGTTTGCATATTTGAATAGTCAGCTTATTTTTAATTCATAGGAGAGCTTACTTTTTTATCCAACTTATAATACCTTTTAATCTGCATTTAATTTAGAATATTTGTATGAATTATATACTTTCTCATTTATAGATCAAATTATAATCAAAGACATTTTGCACATCAATCTGAAACTTGAAAAATAATGTATTTTTTAATGAATAAATTATTTTAAAACACTTAGTGTTATGCATAGGCCGTTTTGGCAACTGTTGCAATGTAAAGCATAGAGTAAAATTTGTTACAATTAACTATATTGGTGTTTGTAGCTTACCCTTGACAGCTTATCTGCTTTGTCTTAAAAAATGCATCGTAAATCTGCTTGTTGGAAACTAATGATTTAAGCTAGTTTTGTAAAACATTTATCTGCTGGGAAAGTGACAATCCTATCAAAAATATAGCCATGAAGAGCTTCTTATTTTGTCTTGTATTGTGGGGATGTTGGCTTCAAAATCAAGCCAAAGAGGATACAACAACAGCTCCTGTTTCATCTAATCAAGTAATACAATCTATGTATTTTCCAACTTGCTTTGTTGCAAATTTTTAAAGTAGATTGATCAGTAAAAACAAATACGCTTTAATTTGATAAAAAAATATTATAAACTGCACATTGTGACTAGGACCTGTCAAATCAAGAACCCCTTTTGCTTATTTCTACTCTTGATGGGGTTCTGCACGCTGTAAACAAAAAGACTGGTCATGAAAAGTGGAAGTTAGATGAAGATCCAGTCTTCAACGTTCCTATGGAATCTACTACTACTATCAAAGGGTAATTTGAATTAATATTTTTGTTCTTCAACATACCTTATTTTGTTGTGTTGTGATTTACATGTTTTAGGCCAACATTCTTGCCTGACCCCCATGATGGTTCCTTATATGCCTATGACCCTTCATCAAGAGGTTTAACGGTTTGTAAATCTTTTTTAAAACTAATTTAGTGAAAAAGTTTGGTTTTTAATTTTTTGTTGCACCAATTTAGAAACTTCCATTCACTATACCAGAGCTTGTACAGGCTTCACCATGTCGTTCATCCGATGGAATTTTGTACACAGGTGCATAATAATAAAAAAAATTTAACTTTTTTTTAGCTTCTGACGTTTCAGCATTTTTTTGAGGATTGTGGCTCCCCGTAAAAATAAAACTTTTATAAAGTTATTTTCCATAGGTAAAAAGCAAGATGTGTGGTATGCCATTAACCCAACAACTGGTAGCAAGGAACAAGTTATCACAACTGACAGTGCATTTGACAAGTGTCCTGGGGGCAATGCTGGTCATATGTTTATAGGCAGATCAGGTATGCTGGTTGCATCGCTAACCTGATACAATGGGCAAAATCATGTTGGTATATTTAAAAATTTGGTTTGCAGAATTTAAGATGACAATGTTTGACACTAAGTCAAACCTGATGAGGTGGAATGTGACGTTTGCGGATTACTCTTCTCATGCAAATGAGGAAGTTGCAAATGATTATGGTAACAATTTTATTTTGGTGTCCACAATTTTTTTTAACATTAACAATATGTTTTAACTTAATGTAATCTTTTAGACTTTCACCATTTGGCTTCTAGTGCTGATGGATCCATAGTAACAATAGACAAGAAAACAGGTAGGCAGATATTCAAATTTTCTGTGTAGTTTGTGTTGAATCTAAAGTTTTTTAAACTAAATTGTAGCCTACCAGTTAGGCACAACACTTGCAGCATTGTGACATACAATAAAGTCCAAAGTAGACCATTACCTTTATGTTACATCATGATGCTGAAAACTACAGAACTTCATGCATTTTGCAATTTTTTGATATAAAATGGTAATGTGTTTGGCACACCGGCAGGAAGGTTGACTCTGACCAGCGGTTGAGAACCACTGGTGTAAACGCTACCTATATGTCTATAATTTTCACTACTACCTTTTATAACTGCAGGCTGGCAGAATCTTGCCAGCCTTCTGGTGACAAGCATTTTTAGAAAAATTCTTCGGTGTTTTGTCGCGCCCCTAAATTGAAATGATGTGTTCGCCTAAGGAATGTATGAACCTTACCATGTTTTGGCGATAAACAAGGATATTAATAAGTTATTTAGACAACAAAACGTAGCGCCGAAGGCGCCAAAATTTTTGTGCCATCAAGTCATTAACAAATACATAAGGGACATGTGAAGGTACAACCTGGGGCCTCGGGGTGTACATACATGTCTGCTTTTCTTGCTTTAAAACTGCTACATAAATTGCTGTTTTCAGTTTTAAATAGATGTTTTCACAAGGTATTTTGTAAATTGGATGTTGGAAAAAAAATTTTTCGAAAAAAAACAAAAATTAATTTAAAAATTTTTTTTTTTGCACCAATTTCTTCGGTTTTCTGGCTGATTCTTCGGCTGACATAGTCGCCAAGTCGCCAGCATTCTGCCATACTGTATAACTGTAGCACATTTCATAATATTTTTCTTTTTACACTATTTTGCTTTGATACAGGCCAAATTGTATGGGCCCAGAACTATGGATATCCAGTAGTGGCAATGTATGCCTATGTGCCTGAAGGACTGCAGAAGGTTGAACTGACAAATGTTGCCAAGGAAACAATGAATTATCTGCTGCAGCAAGCGGATGAGAAGCGCGTTTACTGGGACTGGAAGGCAATGTTTCAGTCCAGCTTTAGAAAGGAAGCAACTCTTGCGTAAAAATTTATAAACTTTTAGAAATAGTTAACCCCAACCTTGCATAGTGTTACAATGTTTTAATTGTTGTTATAGGCCAGCGTTGTATGTTGGACAATACAGACATTCCCTCTATGCCCTTCCTGCTTTAACTCATGATGGGGTCAAAATGAATGTAAGCATTTTATTATTGTAATGGAGATGCACTTTAGAGTTACCAATAAACAAAAAAAGTATGTTTTTACTGTAGATGCACAGAAGCGTCCAGATGCTTCCCGGGCCTTCATCAGAGAAAGAAAGTGACACCAGCTCAACTGACCTTGATCTTGCAAGTCCTGTCATGCCAGTGTGGAGATTAGTTGGTAGGCAAATATTGTTGCATATGATTTATCTCAGGCAGTTTACAATTTTTGAGGAATACATTTCATTTAACTAACATCAATCTACCATGAATCAACCAAAACTTAAAGTTTATTCATATAAATTGTATTGGAGGTTAAAGGTTATAATATATTTTGATTACATATAATTTCAAAGTATTATCAAGAAATTACTAAATTTTATTTTAAATATCGGTTGAACACGTTTTACCCTTAGTTTTTAATGTGACAAATACCAAATAAATGCACTCCATTTAGATATGTTATATACCAGATACACAAAAGATATTTGTAGTCTACAGGCCTTTGAAAGAACAAAGGGTAAATAAGTCATAACTAATAGGTATCATATTAAAATAAATATGGTTAAAACCAGAAGACATATATAAATACATTTTCTTTTTAATGTTTTTTTAATGAATAGTCTGAGTATAGTGACTTTATGCCATGTTCATTTTTTCTGAAAAGTATTTCGCTAAATTAGAAAAAAAATAGTGTTGAATTTCAACTTTCAGGCTACCACAAAGTACCCCCATATTCCAAAATAAGCATCCCCAGAAACAATCCCCAAGGTGAAAGGAAACCACTACAAATTGAGCACATTCAATCAGAGGTAAAGTATTTTTGTTACTTGATTAGTTAATGTCTTTTCATTATCATATATATTTTTCATAAATATTCTGTTAAAAAACACTGGATTTAATTTAGATTTTACCAAATAAAATAGTCAAATTATTGATCCTAAGATATCCCTGTACTCCGTACAAGAGCATCACTCTTTGATTTATTTTTAATAATTGATTTTGTTCCTGTCCATAAATTTTCTAACTAGCTATCTTCCAAAAAAAATGTGTGTAACCTTTTAAATAAAATTATTTTGTTCAGAACCATTACAAACCAGGGCAAGTGGATCTGGCAATAAAGCCTCCTATTCCCCCTGACATTGATCCATTGGATAACAGCAATGTCGTTCCACCTCTTTTTGATACGTGAGTGCTTGTAGTACAAATTAAAAAGAACTATGACTTAATACTGTAAAACATTACTATCTGAGATGAAACTGCCATTTAGCACTACCTAGAAAAAATCTAAATTTTAGATAAATAAAACATCTTGAATAATAAAGGTTTTGTCTTTTAAGCCACTCAAGTACCCCAGATAGCAACGAGAACACACCAAGGAATGAAACCCCTTCAACCAACAACTTGTTTGACATTAAGTGGAGTGAAGTTGTAATTGCTACTCTAACCTCTCTATTTACCGCATCTGTGGTGCTCTGTATTTCCAAGGTGAGAATTATCTTCAAACACATGAATTCTTGCCATTTTATGTTGTTTGGTATTTTGGTGACTTTTGTTGTATAAAGGTTTTATTTTTACAGGATGCTTATACATGTAATGTAAAAGTCGCCCCCTAGGGCGGCAGAAATTTCACATTGTTCATAAATAGTATTAAATTTATTTATATTGCGATATATGTATATTTTGTGGTGATACCTTATGTATTTTGGTTATTTCCTGGAAAAACGTGCTTATATTTCTCGTGTATAAAAGCAACGTTTGGTCTGTAAACAGATTGCTTGATGTTTCAATGCAAGTTTTTGTATTGTTATACAAGAATTCCTACGACCACAAAAAAACAAAAATTTTTAATACATAAAATATATTTATTTTTCATCTTAAAAAACAAAAATTAAATATATTATTCTCCTAAGGATATAAAAAATAACATAACATTGGAATGTTTGGCGTGTTGCGCAATCAAATCTAGTAGTCTTATTTAAAAAAAAAAACGTAACACATCATTTAACATTGTTTGAATGTTTGAACTATCAGCGGTGACAGAACATCATATGATTTGTGTAGAACACCGTATGTGCTTAAACAATAGTTTAGATTGCTCAATTTGCTGCTTAGCTGGAACAGGTACTTTACAGCCTCCGGTATTTGTTCACACCGGTGCACGGTATAACCATTGGACAGCTCGTCACATCGTACTGTTCCAATTATAACAATGGCAATCTGCCTTATCTCAGAACAGGCGAGCATAATAAACCACACGTGGTTTGGCAAGGCGTATAACGCTATTTTCTGCTTCATTCTGGCTTGTCCACGTGTAGCTAATGACGCAACTCCGGCAGACTGGCGCAAGCCTCAACTGGCAATCATGTTCGTGCACGCTTCGATAGCTTTCGCAGCGTTACCAAGTAATTGTGTTTTGGGGAATTTCAGGCTTGTCGGCCTTATGTACGATCAGCCGGTCGTACCGTTTGTTGACTTTAAATATTCGTGTTTACTTGATAACCCTTTTGTGTAACGAAACATCATTTCTGGTTCTGTTTTAATGTTGGCCGATAAAGTTTTCTCTTAAACTTGTTTAGGCATAGCCCGTTTCTTTTTATCAACGCAGTTAACTTTGTATCGGCAGGCCTCATCGCAGCCACGCAAGTACAACGGTACAACGCAAGTCGGTCGCATATCGTTCAACCCCGGTGACATACTCGGCCGCGGAAGCGAGGGCACCATTGTCTACAGGTACGCTCAACTTTAACCTCTACATTCTGGGTCCGAGCCCGGAAGCAATATTTTTCGTTCTGGTGAAAAATCGCGTCGCCGGTTCGATGCGATGATTTGTGGTCGGCCTAATTTCTCGCAACATCCCCTGTCACTTGGTTGCCAGTCACGTGGTGTTAGAATGGCCTATTGTAAAGCAGCGGAAACTTGCGACGCTGTTTCGCACCGGGGCTTTAGACAAAGGGGTCTACGCGTGTGCAAAGTGAATTTAATGACCCCGTTATTATATTCACGGCACTTCTTGCCGACGCTGTCAGTCATGTGTTTTAGTTTTGAAAAGTAAAGATTAAAACACCGCTCATAGTGAGTCCCAAAATTCTTACAAACTAGGTCATTTTGCCGAACCAAAAATATCATGCAAAAATGGTATACTCGAACCAAATTGACTAGTTAAGTTTAAATTTAGTTTTATTCAATATTAATAAACAAATGGACTTGTTGTATACTTTAAAAGCACGTTCTCAACAAGTGACACAAATATTGTTATAGGGGCAACTTCGATGGACGAAATGTGGCCGTGAAGCGAATTGTACCCGAGTGTTTCAGTTTCGCTGACCGGGAGGTGTCCTTGTTGCGAGAGTCGGACGAACACTCACACGTCGTACGCTACTTCTGCATGGTAATGTCACAAGTCAGCTTTCTATCGCACATCACCTGTACGCAGAACCGTGGAAATGCAATTTAATTACTTCTTTTGAATAATTAATTCATACAAGTTAACCTTACGCTGATTTATTGTTTATAAGGTGTAAAAAACAAGTATGACAATAAAAATATAGAAGCCATTATATTCGATAAAATCGATTTCGCAGTTTACAGACGTTTCAGCAATAACTCATGCCATCATCAGTGTAAAAAATCATGTGAAGATAAAAGCGAATAAACAAAGCGATTTACACTGATGATGGCATGAGGTATTGCTAAAGCGTCTGTAAACTGCGAAATGTCGATTTTATTAAATATAATGGCTTTAATATTTTTATTGAAATTACAGAAAAAAAAAACGTGTATTGTGTTCCAAATATAACATTTTTTATGTTGATTTAAGTCTTCTATAAACTCAAACAAGGGACGGCAAATTGTGACCACCTTGGGTTAGAACTAAGATGTCACTGTCATCGTGTGGTTTCGTTGCAGCTTTGCAAAAATGGCAACCTGATATGCGGGATATTATAATAAGAAAACCTTTACGAGGAAAGCTTAATTGTGTGGAAAGCTAAATTGCGTGGAAAGCTTAATTGTATTGCTAAAATCGTTGACATAAATTTGAAATGTTCTCAGAAGTTTTTTACCACGTTCTACCATTTTAGCTTTGTGGGACAATTTATTAAAAAAAATCGAGTGGGCAAGGAAGCCACTCAAATGACTCAATATATCATAGGTTATAAGCTACGGCCACTAAAACTGTATGTATGTTCCTTAGTTCCTCTCACAAAGATGTTTTTCTTTTTTTCTTTAATTGGTGTTTTGTTTTAATTTTATCATTAGCTGAAATTTTATTTTTGCGTTTAGGAAAAGGACTCGCAGTTCCAGTACATGGCACTTGAATTATGCAGCAACACATTACAAGAGGTAACTGATGCCATCATCCATGATTAGAGAATGAAGATAATGATTAGTTAATAACAGTAACTTAAAGCCATGTGCTTCAGCTAGTATAATTCATCAATCAATACAATATTTTATATTTTGCGCAACACACTTAAAATTGAATCATGTACAACCCCCTGTTGACCGGCAGGCCAATTTTAGAATCAGTACCCTAAATATTTGTTGTTGTTTTGTGAACAGTATGTGGAGAATCCCCAGTTCCGCTGCGGAACCGGCCTTGACACCAAAACGGTGTTACACCAGGCCATGCTAGGATTGGATCATCTCCATAGCCTTAAAATCGGTAAGGTTAACTGCATACCGTGTTGGGGATTATGTATTTAAACAGCAAAAAAATAAAATGTGCTTGAGAAAAATAAGAATCGACTTTCAGAAAATAAAATAGAAAGAGATATAATAAGAATATCAAATCATTATTCTCCAAAAAAAGAAATATAATAAGTCACATTTTTACGTTAAAATTAGGTAATGTAAAATACAATATGAAATCCTATTGATAAAAACCGGAGATATCCGAATCTGTCGTTACAAAAAAATATTTTAAACCCACGTGTAAACGTGGAAGGTTGCTCCGCCCTATGTTCATATAAGTGCCTATCGTCGTCGTAAAGCATTTATAGTGCTTGAAAATGCGTTTTATCAGTGACATAAGCTTTTTCGACCAACTTATATTTACCAATTATACCTCTTACCTAATCAGTATTAGGTGTGAATTAAATGTTGTTGGGCGTGCGGCTAACGCGCACCAGGAGCAGAGAATTTATAATTTTCCTAAATTATTTTATGTTGCAAAAGTAAACTTAAATCGCAATACGACAAAACACGCTGTGGTTACCGAAGGACCTCATTCAGCGAGGTTACACACAACATAAAGTATTTGCAATGCAGCTATTGCTAAGGTTGTACGTTTTGTAGCAACGTACAACGTTACTTGCCTGCTTATTGACACTGAGTTTCTTAAACTGTGCGTCGTTTTTAATTCAACAATGGCGTCGCACGTTAATTCTGTTTTGTATTTAAATTTAACTGGAATATCCTCGGTAATTAAATGCTCGCTGATAGTATTATTTCCTGACTTGCGTATTTTAAATGATTGTATAAATTAATTATATTTACGCCCGGACCATGGCGCTTGGTGCGAATCTTTCGGTTTTCAATTATGTTTTGCCTAATTTTGGGAACGTAATTTTCTATTTTGTACTTGAACCAAACATCGAACTATTTCGGCTATTTAAAACTACCATTTTTTGACAACATCCGCTGATTTTTTTTATTTATGCTGTTTTTTTCTGAATTTTTCGCCATTCAGCGGATGGTAATAATATCCTTTAAAAATCGTTCACTATATAACTAAAATTGCATATATCGATAAATACGCCAACTTTTGACGTTCCAAAGTGCGAAGCCTGTCTATAATTTTTTTAATTACAATATTTTTCGCGCTCCGAGCGGATTTATACCTATAATTTATGTTATATTCGCATTCGCTCGATACAGTATGTTTTTTATGATTAGTTGTTTCAGGACGTAACATTATGAATTTATGATTTACCTTTGTAACAAATTAGGTTGGACATCTTTTGCTATTAATCGTACTGTTTGTTTGCCTCGAAATGTAAATTTCTGAAAAACATTACACTAGCGAAGTATGTGCTTCCACAACAGAATCTTGCCGTCCAAAGTTCTAAAATGTTATAATTGCTTGAGAAGCACACCGCTTTGAACAAAAATCAGTCAGCAAGGTGTAAAACTTTAAATATAAATATGTATTTCGCCATATAAATAAATGGCAGCATCAGTTTATGTTATTCAAATAGAACCTTAGTATATAGGTTCTATTTTACACCTTTCTGGTTGATTTTTGTTCGAAGCGGTGCACTTCTCAAGCTATTAAAACATTACTTTACAAATAAAATTTTATACTGTTCTAAATGCAAAAGCAAGATTAAAATGCCAAATGGGACATCACTACTAATATTCTAAAATAGCTAGATATGCCCTAACGAAATTGTTTCTCAGATAGAGCGAGAAAGATGGTATAGCCCAAAAGGAGGAGTAAGGAGCGTTTTGCAGAATATGAATTACATTTGTTGGCGTGTTCATTAACCTTTCGTCAGCCGTCGCCTAAAATGCGGCAGAACCTAAAAAACGTTAAACTTGATACCCGTTAAACCAAATCAATACGCAAATCACGAGTATCAAGCAGCAGCTAAACAACGACTCTATACTTCCATGCGCAGTGCACCGCGACGTGAAGCCCAGCAACATTCTTATCTCGGTTCCGGGCAAGCTCTCCCAGCAGCGCGTCGTCATTTCCGATTTCGGCCTATGCAAGAAGCTGGTTCCCGGCCGCTTGTCCTTCTCACATCGCTCCGGGCACGCCGGCACCGACGGTTGGATCGCTCCGGAGATGATACTCGATAAGAAGTACCGAATGGTGAGCGCTTAGAATGTCTGATATTGTCGGATCAGGCCGATAGCCCTGAAAAAATTCCATAATATCGGTACTCGTCAAGCGTTAGAGTTTTATCGGTACCGATCCGACTCTTTCAACCTTAGTTTTTGCATTTTCGTAATGTTTTGCGACCCAACGAAATGTTCAACACAGATGCGTCCAACATATTGCCCATGGCACCAATTTTTGTGTCCCGCGTTACAGCCTTCGTCCAGCATTCTATTGGGCCAATGTGTTTTAATCTACGTTGTTAATAACGGAATCTATCATTGTTTTTTTTTTGACTCAGCATTACGTAATAAAATAGTATCTTGTGGTGACACGAGGAATGCATTTGTACTTCAAAATGCAAAGCTTGCTGTGTTAAAAGTAAAAGGGGTTGATGGAATTTATCACCAGCTTGTGATACTGTCACCCAAATTATCCGTCACTAAAGTTGTTTATATAAATCCAATATGGCCCGCGTCAACAGTCTAAATTTAAATTTTATCCGCCATTGAAAACTGTAGTTTGTTTTTGTAGTTATTTTACGTGAGACTACTGCTTTATACAGTCAATTTTTATTTTACAAAAAAAATGTCATTTCCTTTTTTCTCTATTATATCTGTTTTAGATAAGTAGGCTACTGTAATATGTTATTGCAATCAATATTTGATTACAGTCGTTGTGAGGCCACTTGTCGTACATTGAAGCAGTACGTTAAAACCGATTCGGTGTACTTTAACTAGATCGTGAGTATCCTATGCTGCAGCTGTTATGGTGGCCCAGACGAACATGAGTTTGTGTTCTTCACTCCTGATCTGAGTCTAACTTATATCACTTATGGAGCAGACTTAGATTACACGATCAATACTCACGCTTTGCATTTATTAGGATATTTTTGACAAATATGTTAGGGTCATTGACCCCACAGCACTACAGAAATCATATCAAAAGTTCGCGCGAAGGGAAAAAACATAGAAGCGTTTTCGTGATAAACTGCCATGTTTGAGACGTATTAACTACGACATCGGACATATTGCATAGACAATATAGATTTGCCCCTGACGCGAAACTAATTATAATTAACTAAATTCATTTCACTAAAAAAATATCACTTGGCTCAGCTTTCTTTCGCTGAAAACTGCTTTAATTTCATGCTGAGTTTTGTCGAGCTAAAATTTTTATTTTGTAAATTTACTAGCACTAGTCAATCTCACTACTAGAAAATGGGTTTACCTTAAATTAAAAAAAAAACATAATTAGAAAATAGTAGACTAACAATCTAAGATAACTAACTAGCCTTAAAAATATTGTCTTATCACTTTTTGTTTTATAGGTTTTTTATATTTGACCTTAGTGAAAAGTCATGTGCGTCGATTGATTTCGGATCGGACGACCGTTGTTATTTTCACAAATTATAAATAAAGTGCATCTTTGCAATAACAGTGATAATATCAATTGATATGAGTTTGTATATAGTCGTCAGATAATAGCTTTTATTTGCCCTAAGCAAAATTTAAATTTCTCGCTAAAAATTATTACAGCCCACATTAAATAGCTTCACAGCCTACTGGATGAGGAATTACTTAAAGTAATACAAGAAGTAAGTTACTTAATTGCTTATTTAAACACATTCCTAGGCACATATCGATTGGCGGTACGATCCGATTTCACGCAACACGCTATTGCGCCATTACGTCACATCACTCGACGAACTATTCTTTTGTTTTTCTAGACCCAGGCGGTCGACATCTTCTCAATGGGATGCGTCTTCTATTACGTCATATGCGCCAAGCACCCGTTTGGCGACCCGATATCGCGTCAGGCGCGCATCGTCAATGGAGATTACAGCATGGAAGAAATTCAGGCTTTCGAAAGTAAGTCCACGCTGGCGATGTGCCATGTTTTCTGTGAACGTGTTACGCCATGTTTTGTTCCTGCTTAACGGCCTGTCGCTGACCTCGTGTACGCACACAGCTGTACTAGAAAACTTTATTATTGTAAAAAGGGCCGCGTGGCACCAATGACAACTCTGGGTTATTCTTGAGCGAATGCAGCTAGTGCGAACGCTATAGCTCGCTTGCTCCTGAAATAGTGACCATCTCACACCGCAACTAAAACAAGACAGACCTCGTGCTCTCAAAAAAACGGTTCGCATTGCAAACGAAGAATGTCCCTTCAGGGCTAAAACAAAAGTGTAAAGAGTGATTACTAGTCAAAAACGTAAAGGGGTAACATAAGAAAAGAAATAAGACAAAAAGTGAAGCAAAGCAAAGCGAAGCAAAGCGAAGCAAATTAAACAAAGGAAACCAATAATAAATTAATGCGTTGCACATGTTTAGCGATGAGTCACCTGATTCGTGGATAGTCCGTTGAGTTTTAGTTGTTGTATGTCTTATACCTCTTAATTTAGTTTCGAGTAAACCTAAAAGTAAAACTGTTTCCCGCAGTTAATTTTATATAATCTTTTGAACTTCCCGACAACAAAGGAGCCAGTAGCTCTATCCTGAATAACACGTTTGTTTTAGGTTTTCCAAGGATTAACCCAGTGTTTTTCAACCTATGCTCGCTATCCAAAATTGGGTCTTCTATTGGGTTGGGCCGACTACCGTACGTCACTTTGTTAGATTTATTAAGATCAGAGCAGAGCAAGATCTATGTAAATGTGAGAGAAATACGAAGACATGGCTCACATTAATTAAATTCAAATTTATTTATGCTCTTATGTTTTTTTTCACTTAAAAAAGTACAGTGAACAGAATTACATCGACAAAGCTTCGCTGGTATGGTATATTTACGCTCAGTATTCTGCTAAAAGTGTTCTCATATCGTGGTGTACTTTATCGTTATCGACCCCGTGTTATTTCCTCCCTAACTACGTCATTACTTTGGGTTTACAGATGCGGAGGAAGCGATCGATCTTATCCGCCTCATGCTGCTGGTCGATCCCGGCAGAAGACCCAAGTCGGGCACCATTCTGCGTCACCCGCTCTTCTGGAACTCCGTTAAGATTCTGCAGTTTTTTGAGGTTAGCAGACTCGTTGCGCTGGTAGGTGGCAGATGACACCGTTTTACGTATTTTCGCGTTGAAAGCAAGCATAATGGTTTTTCGTCCACAACTGAATAAGTTGAATAGCCTTACTGTAATGCATAGCAAGGCTGCGGAGTCGGGTAAAAATAACCCGAGTCCAACCCCGGCCAAAATATGGGATTTCGTCGAGTCCGGAGTCCGGCTCAGACTCTACATCCTGTATTCCGCCAATTAACGTAACTAAATACGGTAGATATTCAGCAATCAACTTCTGGGGTGTCATTTAATTCATCCACTCACAATACATGGTTGGAAAATATTCACCATAAGCTATTCCACCTTTTCAATTTACAGTTTGCTTTAATAATAGTTTCAAAAGTCGGAATCGTTTCGAAAGCCTCTTTATTCATTTTAAACATCTTACTATTCTTGCTGCATCTTACTACAATCTCCCCACCATTCTGCTCCAAACCTGTAATACAGATGTTGAGCTACAAAAAAATGGCAGTAGATTACGCCTTGCGGTGTTAAAAGGGTTTTTCAACCTTGTGATGCCAGTGACACATGTAATCGCTATAAATGGGGTACTTGTGTTCTCCCGCCTTTATATTGTGAAACTTTACTACCCTACATGCTGTTGACCGTCTCGTCGCGAACAACACACACACTTTTTTTCTGGTTTCGCGCAAATTCCCGCGCGAGCCAACCGTATAAATTCCCTCTTGTGTTTCAGGACGTAAGCGATCGTATCGAAAAAGAGCCGACCGACAGTCTGACGATGATTAACCTGGACCGCGACGCCCTGTCTGACATCACCAGCGGCATACCGCGCGACTGGATGCAGCATCTCTGCCAGCCGCTGCAGGAGGACCTGCAGAAGTTCCGCTCCTACCGGCCTGGGTCGGTCAGGGACCTGCTCAGGGCAATGCGGTAACTATATAGTCGTTTTATTTGACAAAAATTGTTTACTCTATGCGTTCTCCAGTTTAATTTTAAGGGTGCTTCACATAAGCCGGGCTTTATAACTTTTTCTGCTTTTTCGACCTAATTTTTTTTTATTTGGTGTTTTGTAACCAGGGCTGCGGCGTCGGGTAAAAATAAACTCTAGTCCGAGTCCCGTGTTCAAATCCGGCCAATCTGCCGATTTTGTTTAGACCCTCGTCCGGTGCAAACTCCACCCATTTACTCTAATATGGTGGATATACACAGAGCATTTCACTCAAAAGGGTGTCACATAACTCGTCCACCCACATTCTTGGTTGGAAAATTTTCCACCTTATTGCTGCGCACATCGTACTCGAGACTCTGGTAGTCATACCTAGTCTTACTCAAGCAAAATGAACCGACTCCGTTGAGTCCGAACCGATTCCGCAGTACTGTTTATAAATGGTTAGGGCTTTTTTCTGAGGAGTTTTTCATACCAAGTAATAATGCTGTGTAGCATTATTATTCATTGAAAACAGCAATCTATATTCGGTTGTTCTGGAATTCACAGGCCCGCTCTAGTTGTTGCCATTTAAACAAGTTATACTTCAACAAGCAAACCTTTTCTTACTACAACAGAAACAAGAAGCATCACTACCGTGAACTGCCCGACGTGGTGAAGGCGTCCCTTGGTAGTGTACCAGATGAGTTCCTTGCCTACTTTCTGTCGCGCTTTCCCCGACTCCTTATACACACGTACAACTCGATGGCTTGCTGTCGCGCAGAGCCAACTTTTAAGGAATACTATGGAAACACGTGAGTGGGGCCGACTTAAAACCCGTGTTGTTTTCGCAGTTTGTCCTTCGGCCTGGTTCGTAGAATCAAACTGTTGCGATCAAGCAAAAACAAAATTATTTTTATTGTCGTGGTGCTGAAACCAAAATGGAACCGAAGGGGCAATATGTCGGGGATAAATGTATGAACTACCTATACGTTTATAGTCTCGGCGGCATTTTACCGTAATTTTCTTTGGTTTAATGATGTTACGATGATAACCTAAATTTTCCGGCACGACATCTTTTTAAACTGTGAAACTTACGAATAATTAACTAACCTATGTCTTTATTATAACAAACTGTAATTATGCTTTATTCGCCTTCCTATTTGACAGAATGAAATCTATTGGGTGCCATCATTGTTTACTTTATAAAAATGACAAATGTATGGAAATGGTAAATAGTGGAATGTTCGTAATTCATCCCTTTCTGTCATTTGATTATTATTTAAAATACCATGGGCTACAATATTGGATTGATAAATAAATTGTGCTATAATTATTTTAACCACAAAAGAGAAAAGACGCTATTTAGTGGACTTGACATACTAATTATAAAAGTCAACCGTATAAAGGCTTTAGATCTTAACAATTACGTGTCTCCGCAACTTTTCCTTGGTTTGTTTAGTGCCCAGGACCACCTGTTTGTGGAAAGTTACAGCGACCAGTCTATTTATAGTCACGCGCACGAACACGCGAGAATGCAGTGGAAGAAAAATGGGTGAGAACCATCATTTTTTTTGTTTATAAGAAACGCTTTACAAGTTTCGTTTTGATTGTCGTAAAACTAACTCTACGTTGGTTAATTATTATTATTATAATAGGTTATATCTATTTCTAATTTGTGAAACCGCCCCCCAAAGATCTTAAGACTGTTTATAAAACAGATCATTCGTTTAGATTTCATTGTCTGCGGGAGTTTCCTTACTTCCCAAAGTTTTTCATCTTGCGGCAAAACGTTTCCCGACACGCGCAAATAATTCCTTTTACGTTTAAGTCCGAGGCCGTCGGATCACTCGCCGCGCCCAGGCCGGAAAGTGCAGACCCAGGCTGACAAGGACTTGGACTGGCGCGCTGGATCAGCCAGAACCAAGGCCGAACCAGGACACTTTGCGCCCGCATACATCCCTCCGAACGGTAGCAACGGCAAATATACGTCGAAGGGCGCCTTCTCGTCTCTCAACCGACTTCATCAGTCGCTTCACACGCGTCACCAAGGCGACGACCAGGAGAGCCGGGAAAGGCAGGCGTCGCCGGCCAAACCCAGGAGTAACAGCTGGCAGACTGTACAGCGCAAGGCCAATACCCCACGCAAGATCTCCGAGTCGAGCAGCACAAGCTCGGATGCCGACGGCGTCGCCCGTCCCGGCCGTTCATCGTCGTTCAACGGCAGCTACGCCGACGCGCTGGTCGGCCGCTCGCTGCGCACCGATCTTCTCAAGAATAAGTTCGACCTCATCAGCGTCCACGACGACAGCGGCGGCGAATCCGCGGACGATGACGACGCCGGATCCAATGCTGACCAAGAGGCGGTGTCGCCTGAGGACGCCAACATTTCCGTTCAAGAAGTCGCGACCGACGTTCGCTTTACTGCAGATTTCAGTGAAGGATCGAATTTTAATGAGAACAATAATGATGCCAAAGAGAAATCTAAGGATGACAACGATAGTCGAATTCCAGACGTTCCCGTAGTTACCGTAAGTCCGTCGACCCCAGAAAGCGAGACCCCTTCTGCAGTACTTGATTGCGACCTCCCCCATAACATTGAGGAAGTTTTACCCGTCACCGAATGTAAAACAAAGCCTAAAGCCAAGCGCAGGAGGAGGTTTAAGAAAAACAAAAGCAAGAATAGTTGCCCTGATTCGGAACTTGCTGATGCAGTGGAGGAACTGGAGGTCTCTTAATGCCTTTTTGTTCCTTTTAATTAAGTTGTGCCTTTTCCGAAGAAATGAACACCCGCGAAACTATGGGGAGACACTGTAGCAACTGAACTTTCAACTGGCCGGCCATCGCAGTTTATGCCGTGCTCATTTTTATGCACTTTATACTCATTTACCTTGCCTTGCTTTCTTTTTCTAGTTTTTGAATGTATCGTAAGTGTGAAACACACTACACGCCCTCAACGTCCAAACTAACTTCATACGCTGCTCGATTAGATTTTGTCTGAGGTTTATACTTGTTTATCTGTACCATAAAATGTGCAAATAATAAAGTTACAGGTATAAGTTAATAATTTTGGCAGAGCTAAAGTGTTACAGAAACTTAGTTACATTTGCAATCAGGAAAGTTATTTAAAAATTAAGTAAATTATGTGTCAAGTTTAAACATTTTTGTGTTTCTTGCATTACCTTCGTCAAAATATGTTTAAGTTTTTTCTGACAATTTATTTTAAGTCGCATTGTTGTAATTATGACTTTTTCTAAAAAGTATAAACATTTTTTGGCAAATACTTTTTTAAAAACTATAGTTATGGGAGCCTGTTTGTAGAATTCCTTTTCGTCACTACGAAAGCTGTGTACCTGTTTTCACATGCTTTTGCTGGCTTTTTTATTTTAAGTACGTTACCAATTCAATCGAACTTTTGCATTTACTTTAGGTTACATCGTTGTTTGCCTAAACATTAACCAATCTTGCTTTTCGCGTAACTTATATACATGTCACAACCCTTACGTCTAACCAGTTTTGCGTATTATTTCATTTAAGCTGTTTTAAACCCTTTCTACGTTGTCTTTTTAATGCTTGACGATGGTATAAATCCTCGCTCAGTATGTGGTTTATTAATACACAATTTGTGTAAGGTATTGCTCCTACTCTAGTTGTGTTCTTTTATCAGTCGTATCTTTTCAACAGACATAATATGTCATGGTATGTCAGTTTTTCATAATAATATGTAATACTGTTTCGCGTATTGCTGTTTGTGCTACTTTTCTCGTTATTTACGTTTTTGCTTGTTTCAGATTGAGCCACTTAGTCAGCGTTCGGAAATCGAATATGTGTAATTGTTGGTCACGTTTTTCACGATTTGTGAACTTTCCTATATTGACAATAGCAATTCGTTTAGTGGCAGTCCCGTGCTTTGTACTTTTGTACACATCTAACCTAATCTGCATTCCTCTTTTGCCAAAATGGTGAGATTCGCGCCTTCATATAGGCGACCGCTCTCATTTGACGCAAAACTGTATTTTTGCTCTGACCTGTGATTTTCTTTTTCCTGACAGTTTCCTATATTCGCTAGTATTCGGCTTACGCGGTGATACTGGTAGTGGTGGCAAAAATAATGCGTCTGACGCAAATCTTGTGTTTATGTTTAAGATCTTGAAAGTTAGTTGGATACTAAATACCACTGTTGTAAATGAGTCATGTTTAAAAAGACTGTGTAAGGTAAGTCGAGACCTTTACATAAAAAAGTTTAACTATTAAAAATGGTAGACTACACTCGTCCGATTATGAGCAATAAGTCAACTAAAAAAACAACAAACACGCAACATATTGCATGCTAATTGTTTACATGCACAAATTAAGATAAATAACACAACTTTATAAAAAAAATGTGATAAAAAACTTAATTTTAACCCAAGTTATTTGTCCGAAAGTCTTGGAGCAAATTAAGTTATTTGCCCAAAAGACTTAAATGACCACCTTCTATCCAAATTAAGTAAACGGAAAAACCTGCGCTAAGTTAGATCATCATTGAATAAGGACTTATCATTGCAAAACTGATAAATACTACAGATATTAAGTGTTTGAGGGATGTTGCGCTCAATACTGTTTCTTATTTGTTAAGTTTCGTGATATAGGGTGCCTTGATAAAAATATAAGTAGAAGTAATAGATTTCTGCAGTAGAATATCATTAGCGTCCTTATGACCACCACGGCTTTACTATATTATTAAAGGGAAAAAATAAAGAGCTCGCGTGATATTTTGTCTTACAAATATATAACAGCTACTTTAAAAACTACTGTAGGCTTAATTAAAAGGCAAAGATTTAGACTCGATCTTACCATAAATGAAAATAGCGGACAAGTTTGCCAAACTGACCTCACGAGGTCTCCGTGCTTTAAAAAGGCGTTTTAGGAGCACAGCTAAATTTTACGATTCCTAACATTATCTTCATTCTTTATTGTTTTCAAAACGAATCAAGTTTGACTGGTACCAATAGCTATACAGAAGAAAAACATAAAAAAATATTTTTATTTTAGGATTAATGTTAATTTTGTTTAAAAAGTCATTAACCTAACTTAAGCGGTGTTGTAATTTGAGAAAATATACGTAGACAATTTCGATTTCCAAAGTTGGCTCTTTGGACTTATTGTACGTACCCCTTATTAAAAAAAACATTTGATTTTTCTATATTTTAGTTTCCCACATTGTTTTACCTTATTTGGTAATGCTATGACCAAATTTGGTAATGTATGTAACAATTGGATCGTCTGTTAGGCGGCAATGTGTGATTGTAGGTTCGATGGTAAGCACTAGTAGCATGATCACTTTTTCACATAGGTAAAGCAGGTAACTGTGCACTCAATAGTAGTGTTTTTTATTAGAAGGTTGAGAGCAGGATGTTTTTAACCTTAGAATTGTGTCATAATGTAAAAGTTTATAAATTTTAAATATTAACAATTAGAAATATAAGTGCTTTCATCACTGTGATTTTTTTAGGTAATCTTTTTCCACTATTTAACAGCAAGGTATTTCCTGTGCAAAATTTCTATCAACATGCTTGACGACGATGTTGCTGCTTTGGTAATCGATAATGGATCCGGTATGTGTAAAGCTGGATTTGCTGGTGACGACGCACCTAGGGCTGTCTTTCCATCTCTAGTTGGTCGACCAAAACATCAGGTGATTTTATATATTTTTTTTCGTATAGGCTTGAATTGAACCAGTCTGGAAAGTATGGAAAATCCGGGTGACGGGGTGTAACAAAGGTAAAAGAAATGGGACTTAAAGTTAGTTCATCCAAATTTTGGCGCTGGTCTAGAATCCTATACCACATTTTCACTGGGGGCTAAATTGCCAACATTGTTTGGGCTTTGGTGGGCGTGGCTCAAGTATTATTATATTTATTACCCCATATAAATTATATATTTTTTGCAATTTCATTTTTGCCGACTCGTTTCGTTACTTTTAATGCGCCGAAAAATGCTATATATTTGTTTTCCATGCAGAATTGGGCAACAAACATAAGGTTTGGGTATTCAGCAGGGGGTCACGTGACCGTAAAAAAATTTTGCCTATTTTTCCAACGTAAATGCAAATTTTAGCGCTTGTCTACTATTTGGTTTAGGGTGCCGGTTAGCGTTTGGTTATAGGTAAAGCAATGTTACTAAATAATAAATATAATAATACTTGACACACCCAAACACTAAACGACACCCTTCCTAGCCCAGGGGTTTTCAACCTTTTTTTGCTCATGGCTCACTAAGTTAGTAAAAAAATTGCGTTGGCCCAAAATAAACTTTTAATGAAAAGCACCAAGTTTCAACAACACAATAAATTAATAAAGGTTGTACGTTATTTCAAATGTGTTACGTCGGATACTTAATGGCATGGCTTTGGACCGCCCATGCGAGTAGCTAAATATATATAAAGCGGGCTAGCAAATATAACGGTCGGTCAATAAAAAAGGATCAGTTTATAACGAAAGGCGCCGAAAATTTTACGTATTACATTCCTTTATCTTCTGTTTTTTGCCAATTTATAGACTTGAGAATCTGAAACCGGACGGGTGGTACTAAATACCGAATGGTAACGAATGCCAACCAAACTAAACGTCCGTTTTACTCCTAAATCTGATTTAATTTTACACTGAAGCATATCTTGTCGCATGAGAGTGTTTTGAAACTTAAAGGGCCTAAGGATGGTCGCAATGAACATGGTACCGATAAAACCCAAAATAACCCATTGTAACTCGTAGAATAATCACGAAATACCGAATGGCCCCCAATGGAACCCAAAAGATTCCAATAGGACCTAATGTAACTCGTAGGAGAATTACCGTACTAAATGCCGAATGGTACCGAGTGGAACCCAATGGAATCCAAATGAACCGAATTGAACTCAGAATACCGCGAACGACATTTTTAGCCTCTTAGTGAAAACAAAAAATTTACTAAAAATCATATGCTACTAAAAATCATATGCTATGCTAAAATGCCTAAAAATTAGCACACACATAATTGACATGCACATTCCTATTAAAATACTTCTCGAGTTAAATGTAATTGATTGTGAATAATAAAATGTAATTTTAGTTTAAATTCTAGTTCAAATTCGGTTTTTTTAAGAATTCGGTAATTCTAATTCTAATCTAATTTAAGAAAACTCAAAATGATCTAATTCTAATCTAATTTGGAAAAACTGAAATGCTCTAATTTTAATTCTAATCTAATTTTAAAAAGCTAAATAAATCTAGTTGTCCAAGTCTGGGTATGCGGCATTTGAAGAAAAAATTTTTTTTATTAATTTTTACGTACGATAGTGAAAGAGCGCCGATTTTTTTATTATAATGTACACATGTTAGCAAATTGTTTGGGCGATTTATTGCTGTGATTGTAGGCCCTGTGGGGTAGATTAAAATTAATCTCTTCCCCAAACAAAACCAAGGTTAGATAATTTCATAAAAATATACCAGGATTCGCTATTCTGGATTCGTTATTCTAGATTCGAAACCTATTATTCTAGAATACTTTGGGATTCTACTTTGAACATCCCTTCTGCTTGCAAACAAAACAATAAATATAAAAAGAATAATACGTAAGCGAGGCGATTGTTACGTTTGGCAACCTTACCGGCAACCGAACCACATTAGGTGGCGCAAAATATAACCTCATTGCAAAAAGAAATGATGTTACAAACAGAACATTAGGTCGAGGTGTTTTTATTTTATACGGACTCTTATGTGTTTATATTAATGTCATGATTTCTGATAGCGCTGTATGCAAAGCTCTGTGGCCCACTATGGGCCATGGCCCATAGGGTGAAAACCTCTGCCCTAGCCCAAATAAAGTGCGTTGATTTATTTAATTTTAACGGTAAGATTATAGACCAGTGCCCAATTTTTTTCGCGCAAATCTGGCGCTAAATCTATTAGCGCAAATCTGGGTATTATGTTTCTATGTAAAGACCTATAATTGGCAAATCAAAAATCAAAATTTTATTTTCAGGAACTTAAAATTGTAGAAGCATTTTTTCGTTTGCTCGAACCTATAACATTTTTGCAATTTAGCTTTTGTATGAAACTAAAAATCTTCAACCTGAAACTTGGCGTGGTGTTCTAAAGGTTACTTCTTTGCGTCACGTTAAAACAAGGGTCAGATAATTTAGCAATATTGCTAAATTAATATACTGTTGTAACTTTCCTGGTCTGGGTCCGACTGCATTCCATAATTAAAAAATGTTAATAGGGATACGCTATACGGCAAATCCTACGATACGCTAGAAAGGGCTACTTTTTATTGTAAAATCACTATATTTATATTATATTTAGGGTGTTATGGTCGGAATGGGCCAAAAAGACAGCTATGTTGGCGACGAAGCCCAAAGCAAGCGCGGTATTCTCAGTTTAAAGTATCCCATTGAACATGGAATCGTTACCAACTGGGACGACATGGAAAAGATTTGGCACCACACATTTTACAACGAGTTGCGTGTGGCGCCCGAGGAACATCCAGTACTGCTAACTGAAGCACCCCTTAATCCAAAAGTTTGTAGTTTTTAATGTTTGCAAATGTTTTTTTAGTTTTCTTCTCTTTTTTATTTGTGTATTCGAAACCAGAAAAAACACGTGATACACGCTAAGTCGATATTTCAAACAGGCAGATCTGTATGTTTCGTTATTATCTTTTGCAGGCTAATCGAGAGAAAATGACCCAAATTATGTTCGAAACTTTTAATGCCCCAGCGATGTATGTCGCCATCCAGGCTGTGTTGTCACTCTACGCGTCTGGAAGAACAACAGGTAAAAAATAATTTTGAAGGATTGCATAGAACACTGCTATTAAATTGGCGGACCACAATCCGTTTTTGAACCTTGGAAGTGTTTAATATGTACGTCAACAAATGTATAGTTCACTGACAAAATCATATTGTATATGATATAGCCGTGTTACGATTAGATAACACTTGCAAAAAAACTAACAAAGGAGACGGAATCGTCCACTAGCCAACTATAGCAAAACAATAAAATAGTCTTTTTGCACATTCGCCGCACAATTTTAAAATATTTACCCGATTGCCCGGAAAATGTTGATAATACTTTCGTGTCGAGACCTTTGGTTAAACTAATTGAGTAGTCCTGGACTAGGAATTGCTTTTTGCCATTAACCTTGATCAGTTAGTCCGACATTTGCATGCCGATTAATGTCGGTACGAACTAATAAATGGACCGTTTATGACAGGTATTGTGCTTGACAGCGGTGACGGAGTTTCCCACACAGTTCCAATTTACGAGGGCTATGCTCTCCCACATGCCATTTTGCGACAGGATTTGGCCGGAAGAGATCTTACCGAGCATCTGATGAAAATTCTTACAGAACGGGGATACTCGTTTACCACAACAGGTCGACATATTAGCATTTAGTGAGATAATATTTAGTCACATGTTGGTTTCCCAGAATGTACCATTTTTTATTCTCTAATAGTTTTTCACACAATGAGTTGACAATCATTTTAAAATGTAGACCAGGAGTTCTTAAACTTGGTTACGCAGATCCCTTGGGGACACTTTGACTAGTTTTAGGGATATATGAAGGTCTAATTAAAATTATAGTATGTTATTTGAAAAATGGAATGAATCTCTCAAACTATATAAGAGTTTAATTAAAAACTAGATTTGGGGCGCCCTTTTCTTGAATGGATTTAGACTTCATTTACGTTTTACATTTTTGAACTGAAAACATTAGATTTCTCAAGTCTATTTTTTATGACCTTAGCATTACAATTTTAATGACTCTGGTCCAAAACAATCTAAGGAGTCAGCGTTAAATAAAGTTTGTGCTAGAACCCTCGCTCTGTTGCGAGGTTTGTGTGGATTCTGAATGCCTTCAAGAGTAGCCTATAAATCACATTAAAGTGTGCTTTCAACCAAAACGATGAATCGTGCCCATCGAAGCAATAGGGGACGTGGCGTTATTTTGCACAATGTGCAAAAAAATGTGCGCACATTTTAAACTGCTTTCAAAAATGTGCGCACATTTTAAACTGCCTTCAAAAATGTGCGCACTTTTTAAACTGCCTTCAAAAATGTGCGCACTTTTTTCTAACAATGTGCGCACATTTTGAAGGTGTTTTAAAATGTGCGCACATTGTTAAAAAAGTGCCCACATTTCTGAAGGCAGTTCTAAATGTGCGCACGTTGTTAAAAAGGTGCGCACATTTTTGAAGGCTGTTCAAAATGTGTGCACATTGTTAAAAAAAAAAGTGCGCACATTTCTGAAGGCTGTTCAAAATGTGTGCACATTCTTAAAAAAAGTGCGCACATTGTTGAAGGCTGTTCAAAATGTGCGTACATTCTTAAAAAGGTGCGCACATTGTTGAAGGCTGTTCAAAATGTGCGCACATTTCTGAAGGCTGTTCAAAATGTGTGCACATTCTTAAAAAAAGTGCGCACATTGTTGAAGGCTGTTCAAAATGTGCGCACATTGTTAAAAAGCTGCGCACATTTTTGAAGGCTGTTTAAAATTTGCGCACATTGTTAAAAAAAGTGCGCAGTTTTTTGAAGGCTGTTTAAAATGTGCGCACATTGTGAAAAAATTGCGAACTTTTTTGAAGGCTGTTAAAGGCGTGCACATTTTTGCGCACATTGTGCAAAAACTGTTCGCATCCCCGTCTCCATCGAAGGTGGCCTTTTCCAATAACAAATCAACTGGAATTAAACAATTCTTTTTTCAGCTGAACGAGAAATTGTGCGAGATATTAAGGAAAAATTATGCTACGTCGCACTGGACTATGATCAGGAGTTAGCCACTGCCGCGACCAGTAGTTCGTTGGAGAAAAGCTATGAACTTCCAGACGGACAAGTATATATACTGGCCAAGTCCTATTTTTATGCTAAATAACGTTCACTCGGCCCTGTGGACAATAATATTTTCTTTATTAGTGAGTTGGAAGAAAATTTATTTATTGTTTTAACTGGTTATCTGTTCAGAAAAGTATCAAGAAACTGCGAAGTTGGATGTTTTCCACAACCTATTTTTTAGAATAAAGAAAAATAAAAAAAATCATGTTTAAGCTTACTTTTGTCAGAAACTGTGAAGCATTGGTATACAACTTGCTGCCAAATAGTAAATAATGCGGCCACCGGCCAGCCATGTTCAATTTTAAGTCTTTAACAAAACTTAGTGTTGATACCAGGATACACTGTTCCATCCGACGTTTGTTTAAAGAAATATTATCTAATTAATAATATTTCATTTATAACGCAATACGTACAATTTTTATTACAAATTTGTCATTTCTTACATTTATCACATCCGGCTAGTGCAACCAGTTATAAAAAAGTAAAAAGTTAAAAAATTAAAATCCACTACCTAAACAGGTCATTACGATTGGAAACGAACGCTTCCGCTGTCCAGAGGCTATGTTCCAGCCAGCCATGCTCGGTATGGAGTCATCGGGCATTCATGAAACAACGTACAATTCTATTATGAAGTGCGATGTTGATATAAGAAAAGACTTATACGCAAACACCGTTTTGTCAGGTGGTTCCACCATGTACCCAGGTATGCACATTTTTTATTCTAATGCAGTGCTTCCCAACCTTTTTCAGTTCGCGATCCACCTTATTGCAAGTTTTATTGTGCGACCCACAATAAGATATGACAAAACGAATAAAGTAACATAAAACCTGCATCTTTACTACTGGCGTACGTTACAATAGTTAATGCGACACAACACATCTAATTGTAACGTATTTCTGATATTGCTGCATAAATGTTACGTAATGATAGTGCAATAATTTCCCGATCTAATACAAAACTGTAACATTTAGAAATGCTTCGCGACGCACTGGTTGGGAAGCACTGTTTGTATGAACAGTGTGTGAATATTGTGCATTTGATATTTCTGGCACGGCACGCCTTGTAATAAAGACACTGCTATTTTAGGTATCGGTGACAGAATGCAAAAGGAAATCACATCCCTTGCCCCAAGCACGATGAAGATCAAAATCATTGCTCCTCCCGAGCGCAAATACTCGGTCTGGATCGGAGGCTCCATCCTCGCATCTCTCTCCACCTTTCAACAGATGTGGATCTCCAAACAAGAGTATGACGAATCCGGACCGTCAATCGTGCACAGGAAGTGCTTTTAATCAGAGTTTCACGAGAACTGGAAATCGGTTGTTGCGTAGGACGCACGTGGTTACGGACAATCTCGCGTTTAACAGGTTTTCAACATATAACTTTTGGTTTGGGATTTTCAAATCCACACGTTTTGTCAAAATAAACGTTTAAATTGTTAAACTGAATGAAAGTTCGATTCTTTGTTAATTTTATTTTTGTCGCGTGTAAAAGCATTTCCAGAAACAATTATTTTCGATTTTTAGGTACCCTTAAATTTTCAACTATTTTTCCAAAATACAATCGCATAGATGGTGTGACGTACCTCTAGATCAGGGGTTCTTAAATTGTTTTTACCGCAGACCTCTAATCACATTTTTGCTTCGCGTGGACCAGCAAGGAATTATAAACATGGCGTCTGCTGTTTTCCGTCCAAAAAATGCAAAAGTGCAATGGAGTCTAAATTGACATTCAGTGCAAAAACACTTATCTTTAAAAAATGATGATTACTTTTTAAAAATACACTATTATTTCGATTAGGGCTATATGGACCCCAGTTTAAGAACCCCTGCTCTATATGGTGAATAAGTCGAAATAAATCATTGTGTATAGAAACAATGTGTACCACCACATAAAAAATTTACAATGTCTCGTCAATACGTATTTGGCCTTAAATTATCGGAAATTGTATTGCAACCAAAACGATTGTAAATGCAAATATTGACTTTTAAAATTATTTTTTTTAGAAAAAGTCCGTGTCCCCGAGGCAGGTGTCGTTCGAACGTTTCGCGAAAAGGGTGTGCTCCATCTTACATAATTTAATATCTACTTTACTGTAGGTTAAGTTGTTGCTCGAACCCCAGTTAGAACTACCGCACTTATTTTCACCTTCGAGCTGAGGGGTTCAAGCTGAGAAAGTCATTAATTATAAGACGTGCTGTGTAAACTCTTGATCTTGACTATACAAAATTCCTGGATCCGCCTTTGCATAACATACAGTTAAATATGTGGATCACAACATTTTACTTAAACCTACTGGTTGGCAAATTACAACTGCATACAGAGATATCCAGCAGAAAATACAGGATTTTTGTAAAGGGTCATTATATAGGTAGCCATCGCGAACAAGTAAAACTTACGTTTTTTGAATATCCATTGACAACACTTTTAATTTATATAAGGAGGCTTAAAGCATTGGTGAAACACATAATATGATGGCATTTTTCTAAATTATTTAAACAAGATTTAAAAGGCGATGGTTACATATGTACGTGTTGAACAGCTACTAAATACATTAAAAGTTGCCACAAGCCGCAAAACCACAGGTTTATCTTAATAAAATTTTCCAAAATGCGAAGCTGAAAATACGTATGTTTTTAGTCAGAATGACCACATTGCAAAGCGGTAATAGACCTGTACGAAGCACAAAAAAATTACTTAACTATAATACTTTTTTGGTGTAACATCTTTTTAAAAAAGAATTGAGTTTATATTCCACAATGGATTGATCTCATATAAAAACAGTGTATTGAAAATACTGTAACACGTTTACAGTTTATTTAATATCTTTGCAAGTTTAATAGGCCCAGTATACCAACGATCTAAGTTCACTTTCAAAGACGGAAGGCATTTTCCCGAAGCTCATGCATGTTATAGTTTTTTTAAAGCATGCACCCAAAGGCCTTTTCGAAAAACAATCAATTTGAAATAACAAACCCACGCGTTGTTGTTTAGTAGCATAATATGGGTAAACGTTTACGTCTATGGTATCACGTGCTGTCATGCTGTGCTGACTTGTATTTAAACAGCTGTCATTTCTATATGTCTAAATATGATGGGAAAATGATTCAACTATATCTGAAAATGAAAAGCTTCAATGGCAACGTACAATAATACAACGGATATGACGCAATCTAAAGCAATGTCAGTGAAAAAACGTTACATAGCAAGCATTTACGATCATAAACAAGTTTGTATTTAACAGTGTTGAATCGAATGAGTTTGACAATAATACTATTACTATATTTACAATCTCGCGTTATCTAATGTTTATCAGTGACATATTTATATTGACCTGATTTTGTAACTATCGAGTGTTATGTGCCTTTTGGTGTTTTGTTGACCACACTATAAACCTCGGGAACCTTGTTGGACTTATCCACGACGCTATACGCTTCGGTGTCTTTGCGCTCGTTCGCTTTCTTGCTCTTATCTACTTGAGCGTACACGTCAGGTGGGGCCGGAACTGATGAGTAGTAAACCTCGGTTGGACTGAGATTACTGCTTGTCGCTGTGATGGCGCTGTACGCTGTGTCGCTAGCACTTTGCACGTTAGAGTTTTCCTCGATCGTTGCGTAAGTGCTCTCGCCAGCCATTGGAGCGACCTGATTAGCAATGCCTGCCGATATAACCGTTTGTGCTTTGTGGCGCGGCTTGTCCTTGAGCTTCTTGTACACCACATACGCTATCATTGCAATAAGCACGAGGCCGAGAACTGCCGCGATTGCTCCAACTATTGCTGTGTTGTTATTGTTGCCACTATCGGTTTGCGTGTGCGAGTTGACCGTGTTGTCTTTGTTTGATGGTTGTTCTGCGTGAGGTTTAAAGCAAACGTACGCTTGTTTTGCTTTAAACGAATCGAACATAATTTTTCCACTCTTACTGATGGCCCCGTACGTCAGTTGTCCAGAAACCGAACTCGTCAGAACGATCGTGTCGGCCGGAAAATTATTTGAAACTTTTCTGCCGTCTATCCAGTAAAAGTCCCTTTGATTGGTTGTCGACATGCCGATCATATAGTAATTTTGTTGGCATGGCTGTCCCATGAAAGTGGGAAAACATTTCTTTACATCCTCAAACTTCTGGGCATCGTCAACCATGGCTAGCTGAGCACCGTGCTTTCCGCATTTATTCGCTGCTTGTTGTGGATCGAGCTGTGTCCTGTGATAATACCAGTTGCCAGAGGTGTTGTTGCAAACCCATAGACAAGCGTCAGCCATGATATTAGATTTACCACTCAGCCACAATTCCCAGAAATGATTGAACAGGACGAAACACAAATCTATCTATAAGTAATTTGTAAAACTGAAACAAGTTAAAACAATTCAGCTAAACTATCTGCAAACATTATTAAAAACGTTGGCCTTAGCACATTGCCCTAAGAATTTACGGTGACTAGCCACATCCTTTGATATATCTTGCCAGGTTTGCTGTATTGACACTTTCCGTTCGTTTGTACCGTATGACGTCGGCTTCTCTGCGAGCCTCGTGCTGTCTTGCGAAACTGCAGGGTTCGTATTTTAGGCGATAATCTAAACTCTTTGCATACCAAGAAGTGGTGAAAGGATTTTTTGCCAGTCTACATGTGTATAAGGGCAAGAACCACTAATCTTATGTTTTGCTAACTCTGTATCATGAATGGTATTCGTGAGCCATAACCAATTGCCTATATACTTGTTGGTAAAACCAATGCTGATATAGCGGATAGTGCTTATATAATATTTTGCATTCGTATACAAAATAAGCTTCGTCCTTATTAGGCAAGGTTGGTCTAGAGCAGTGGTTCTCAACCTGTGGTACGCGTACCACTAGTGGTACGCGAATCATTTTGGGTGGTACGCTATACGCAGTATGTTTTTAAGCAAAATTACAGTTCTACCAAAAGGTTAAGCATTTATTTTATTGTAATGAGCTATACATTCATTATAATGATTGTATAGTTAAAAATTTTATGCTTCTTTAACGATAGGAACTATTATCTCTGGAACATCTATGCAAATTTATTTTATGACATCATAGCAAAAGAACAAAGAATCACAAAACTTGACCAGTATCTTGTTAAAAAAGGGAAAACTTTTTTCAGAGTAGAGGGCCGCATTTGTTTTGAAATTTCCGGCCTAACTATAATTAGCTAATCCACCCCTTTTAATAATCCTATATAGCCTACATTTTGAGTAAAGTTGATTTTTTCGACAATTTGTTGGTACGCAACAAGATCATAGAAGCTCGAGGTGGTACGCAGTAAAAAAAAGGTTGAGAACCACTGGTCTAGAGTCTAGACAGTTTTGAATCAGACCAATACGATTGCCACGTCGTGTTTTACTTTTTTAACCTCTGCATATACTTATCCTAAACTGAATCGCTATTCACACATTAACGACCGAACGCTGGAGATACCTGCTTGAAAATCGTGACTTCGCTCAGCACCGATTTCAGGTGCAGAATTGAGGGGCCATTAATTTGCTTTCACAAAACGTCTGTGCTTGATCGTTATTAATTAAAAAGAAGTAACCCGCGCGTAATAGCACATGGTCTCACATTCTTCAAACTCTAACGGTTTCGCGAAATTTCTATTAGCACAAATCGTTTATTTATTAAAAAGCGTTTTCATTGTGTTTGATATGTAGTCAATGCCGCACTATATGGTTGACAAAGTCTATGTGTAAAACGATGCCTATTTTAAAACCAATGGTATTTGAATTGCTTCCTCCTAAAAAATGGTTAGATTGACGGTAAATAACTACAAACGGATTATAAACATTTCAGTAGAGAAACAACAAACATATAAAAAGTTTTAACCCAAATAACGCCCGTTTTAGTATATGCTTTTTGCGGCATACACTGCGTCACTTTATAAGTTAAAAAACGCGACTAATAGGTGGAGATTTTTGAACACTGATGATGGTTTGATTTTCATCCAAAATACTGGAAATTGAGTAGATAACTCGTTTTACTTCTTAATTTATTGACTTGAATCATTGTTTCAGTGCTGCATATTTAACAGTTTTTGAAAAAACCAGCAGTCGAACGAAATGTCCTATAAGCTAATATGTTTGCCCATTTTTTACCGTTTCCAAAAATCTGTTTGCACATTTTACGGAACATAATTTGTGTGAAATCCATGGCCCTCGTATGGACTCTAGCCATAATACCAGCCCAACCTATTACCCGTCCCTAACCCCAAACAGGCAGCGGCGCCCCAACGACGTCGTTCAAACAAGGGCGCATAAACGTCGACAGCAAACAGGCGATGCCAGGCAGGTCGTCCCCAATCGTCCTATACCCTTTCCCTAGAGTTTTAGGCGTAATTCTGCCCATTAAGGCCCCCTTTTGTTGAATTTAGGACTTATTTAGGTATAGGATTAGGTCTTATTCGGACGATATAAAATCTTAGTTTTGCTCGTCATATTGTTGCGTTGTCAGTCTTATTGTGTGCCCCCTCATATATTTCGAGAAACGTCTTTTACAAATATCGAACAATCTCTTTATGTGCCAAATGTGTCCAGTATTTCCAAGATTAAAAGTTTTTCCAAGTTAACGAAATAAACACAACTTTTTCCGCGCTTCACGCGATTTGGTTGCAAATTTTCGACCAAATGGGTTTTTGAAACAGCGGAATGGGAAACTATATTATCTGGTAGTTATAAAGTTGGAATCAACTTACATTTACGGTACAATTGCATTTTGAAGTGTTTACGAAGGAGTTAACAAAAGTGCTAAACAATCTTCTGGTGATGCAAACGCCCCAGCCTTAAAATTTATTTGGGAGGCGTTGATACGCGATTAAGTTTAACCTTTACTCAGTCGACGCAATGAGCGTTAATTAGAAATAGGCCTATATTGATTGCCTTTAGTTGCTGTTGCTACTGTAGTTAAAGGGCTTTTGAATTAGTTAACGTCGCTGCTAGGTGTTGGATTCATTAACAGTCAGCCAACCGATTACATTTCCCGTCTTACATAAGGCGGTCGCATCGCAACGACCCAAATAGAGATCATATAGACAGCTTGTAAGATCGCAAAAAAGTGCCACTTTTGTTGAACGTGGATTATTTGTAAATCACATTTCGCTGCATGAAAATTTCATCAGCAGGGCTGTGATATCTCGTATCGTCGTAATTATGTTTTTCAGAGCGATGTGCATTATTTTCGTAATATTTCACTGGGGCAGCGTAATCAAAGGTACGTATAATAAGCTCTATTTAAACACGCTTTTGTGGTTGTCTATAAATATTATACGTAAAAACAGAATAAATAAATGAAAAATTAGGAAAAAACATACATGAAGCGCAGTATTGTAATTCAAACCAGTGTTTTCCGGTGATGGGTTTCCGTGTATTGTGGTAGAAAACATTAACAAGAAAACGACAACAATAGCAAACTAAAACACTAAAAAGGGAAAAGTAAAAGCTTTTGCCAGTCCAGCAATCGTGTAAAGGCAGTGGTGAAAGTACGTATGAACTTACCGGAACGGCGTTCCTGTAAAATATTAATTTTTGCAGGTATACGCCGGACATTTAAAAAATGTGCTTTTTTACTGGGCCATGTTCTCTTTTAACTAGGCCCTAATTCCGCCATCTTCTTGTATGTATGGAGACCAAGATCATATTTTTGCACGACATCGAACGATAACCTCAGTTTTGTAAGGTTGCTACTTTTAGACGTCGCGGTGAGGCTTAACTTTTCTGACGTTTTCCAAAATATATCTTGCGCTCCGGTAAAAACATATTCTACTTGCAACTCTGGCTTATTGTATTTGTTTTGGGAAAACAATCGTGTTTATCTTATCACCATCAGTGTTCCCTACAACGTGCGCAACTGCTCAATTGCGCACTTTCACAAAACAATTTGCGCAGAAAAATTGTGTTTTTCGCACTTGTCCTCTTCTCAAATAAAAAGTAAGAAGTCTTTGCCTTTTTCGGCACAACAGTTTTGAGCATTTTGCCTAGGCCATTTTTTTAATAATGCATATTTCTAGATAAATTTACGTCATAATAACTAAGATATGCATGTTCGATTGTGACGTAAAAACGCTGGTCTATATGTTTCACATAAAAAGGCAGTGTAGGGCAATAAGGTTGCCCTAGAATACTTATTGCAATACACTTCCATTTTTCATCTAGGGCCTAGACCTAGATGCAACAGGGGACGTGGCGTTTTTTGAACAATGTGCGCAAAAATGTGCTGGCGAAAATGTGCACACATTTTAAAATTCTTTCAAAAATGTGCGAACTTTTTCCAGAATGCGCGCACATTTTAAAATGCCTTTAAAAATGTGCGCCCAGTTTTAGTTTGGGAGGCAAGAAATGTTTGACTGTTTATTTGAGTTTAGGCTACTATTGGTTTGGATTAACCAGTGTTATTAACAAGTAATTTGTAAAATAGCTTGCGTACAAGACAAGTCTTTTCAAAACAACAAGACAAGTCTTTTCAAAACAACAAGTCGCATAAATCAAAAAGCGAACCAAGCCTTATGAGAGCAAGTCAAGTCGTCCTTGATATAAAAATTAAAGGTTAAACTATTAATAATGGTCAACTAGTCCGATTGTATGCAATAAATTAATCAAAAAATAAATCATACGCAATATATTGCAAGCTAAAAGTTTAACGCGCACAAATTAAATTTTATTAAAAAATGTATTTAACAAAAACACATTTTAATTTCAACTCAAGTTATTTGGTGCAAAAACTTTTGATTAATGACTTTAAGTTAAATAAAGTCATTATTTCAAAATACTGTAGTAAAAGTCTTTTGAGAAAAAGCGTCTAAGTCATTACAGCACTGGAATATACTAAAATTTTTAAACATTTTTTTGTTCCTTTTAGCGATCATGTTTAGTCCACAACAATGTGGTTAGGCTAGTAAACACTCGTTGTGGTCAAGGGCCCCGGAATATGCCCGTTAAACTATTTTTTGGCCACTTCAAACAAAGTAAATGCATTTTTTTTTGCCCCACGAATCTTTGATTCTCTGGTTTTGTTGCTTTGTTTTAAAAAGAAATTTAATCTCTGTGCCATACTATTTGTCTTTCAAAACACACATATTATTAAACGTATAAATCCCTATTGAACTTACAAGTTTCTCAGCCTAATTAAACGATAAAAATCATCCGTTTTTTCTTACACCTTTTACATGTTACAGCAAACTACCGCAAGGTGGACTGTTTGCTATTTGCCCGAAATCTTTTTTGCAAGATGGTATTTTTTGTTAGTGAATGAAAAGCACATGGGTGTCTGAATAAAGGCAAATGGGTTATCGCCCCCCCCCCCCCCCCCCCCAACCCTATTTATTGGAAATTTGGCGAAGAAAACGGAATGCATTCTTAAGATTAATTCCTTTATGAAGTAATGTTATGACGTAACTTTGTCGCGGCACTTCTGAAAATTCCAATGCATTCCCCAAACAAAAATCCCGAATCCACCTCTGATTAATTGTCCATAGTTTTAGAGTAAATCCGGATATTCTTTCCTAATTTTGAAGTAATCCACCTGAAAATGTAAACATTTCGAATATGAACAATATCTTAACTCTGGTTTATGTGTATTACATTAAAACTGGAGTCGCATAAGGTTTCGAAAATTTTAAAGAGTGTCGCTAGGAGACAAAAAGGTTTGGGACCACTGTTAGTAAAACTAATATTTCGAACTGTCACGTAACACTAGTTTACTTCGGTACTTAGGGTCCAGATGCAATCATTTGGCACAACCATGTGATAAACTGTACTGCTGCGGGTCATCCAGAATCTCGGCGGTTTGTACGAATATCTACAACATTGATTGTGAGAGAGTAAACCCCGGAACCACACGAACAACCATTTCGCCTAGCCCAGCTACTAAAGATCAGCAACTGAGGTTTACAAGAGTAATAATATGATTTATATAAAATAATAACTTTGGAATTGATAACTTACAATTTAGAAAATAAAATACTTAAATAATATAGATTGTAGATATTAAAAATTAATAAAGAGTTATTGAAAACATTCTAAGTTATACCTACTTCTCTATGGGCTTTGATACTCTTACTACGTCTTACCACAACCTTCAACCATTATGCTCCAAATACTTTTACAAATGTCTGCTTAACGTCTATCAAAATAAATCGGTTTATATAGAATAGACAAGGGGTGGGCAAACTGCGGCTCGCGAGCCGCATGCGGCTCTCCGGCATGTTTTTTGAGGCTCTTCTATAGTTGATCGTAAAATTTCAAAAAAAAAATGTAAAGGTTACCAAGAGTACCGTTTATAAACGATTGTCTCTTTTTCATTTCTTTATTGAGGCCAGCATTTCGTTTATGATGTTACACTAGACTAGACATAGATTCTTAAGAATTAACAAAATACTGATACTAAATGATATTATGCGTATTACCGTTGTTATTATTCCTATTACCGTTGTTATTGTGCTGATTAAACTGTTTTGTTATATTACAATTCCGTGCTCTTCCATTGAATACATTTGCCCACCCCTGGAATAGACCAACGTGTCGATAGCTCGTCTAAAATATTGTGACAAGTATACACTAGTTGAACGAAATGCACACCAACGTTCCAAGGATGTCAGTAAAAATATTTAACTTCAGTGTTCAAACAACAGCTGCATAAAATTAGCTTTTTATTTAAGCTTCATGATACTGGGCGCTGTGGTTGTAACATTGGTCGCAGTCTTCGGGATCTCCATTCTAATTGTTTTGTGCAAACTTCGTGTCCGTACCCCAAGTCCAGGGGCAAACCAAAGTGAAAGAAATTCGGATGAACCTAGTATGTTACGCGTCGTAATATAACTATTGGCGTGTTTATCTTTTGTCAGATCAATTTTTATACGTTTTAAAGTATTATTTTGTTATAAATAGACTAAATCCTTTCTTTTAAAAGTTACCCGAAAAGTTTCTTGTTTAAATCACGTGCTAATCTTAACCACTCTCCTTCAGTTTGTGTAATTAATGGTATATATATGTTTGTATTAAAGTAATTAATTTGACTTAGTGAAGCCTGGCGCCATACGGCCACTTCCGCAGCCTCAAGCCAACGCAAACCATCCCGGTGAGTATGAGCAGCACCAACAGCAACAGCAGTCCTATCAACTAGCACCCCAGAGATTCGATCAGTCGAGCCTTTTCTACATGAACACGCCAAACGGCGTTCTACAGTACCCGCAAATGTCGAGCCAGATGCAATATTCCGTTCACCAGCAGCCATTTCCAAGTGCACCAGCGGATAGCCAGCACCTTCAGTAAACTAAGTCACAAATGGGCTTGTTGTATTTAACACTGTAAATTTTAAGGCACGTAAAAGTACATCCACTACACGTAGACTATAGAGGGCGTTTTTATTGAAATACTAATACCTGAAATTCACGGCACATTCTTCTATTTGACTTGAAAACGTGGTTACTGTATACTTCGTGGTTACTGTATATATCATAAAACGTACAAATCTATTGATTTTAGGTTAAAAGACAATAATTAGCTTTGAGGTTAATTACAGTGGTTATCTTTGTTTTTCTACTATTTTCAAATATTTTTTCAAAATAGAAATTAAACCATGCTTTGAGTCGCAAACTATACATAGATGAATTGTACGTACTAATTAAATGCACTTCTAAATGTATAAATGGTAACGAGAGTTACTCCGATTTGTCTAAATTAAAACGAATAGTCTAACGTCGTGGAATTACACGATTATTGTTTGTCGTCTTCAAGATACAGTTCTATTTTCATGTTACTTGACATTTTTATATGTATGCTTTGGATGCAGGTAGATTTGGTTAAAATGTCACACTTTGGTTTGAAAGAAGAACTTGTGGGCTACTCAATGGAATTCTGCGAAACTATATACAATAGAGTCGAAACTCTTCCAGTGGTTCCCAAGCTTTTATTCTCGCGATTGGTATAAATTTAATTTAGTTTGTAAATCTGAAACAAAAGTGACCTAAAATAAACATTACCGTGACACTTTATCGCCATAAATTAATACCTTAAAAACTACAGAATCTATAAACAATAACATTCTGACTGTTTCATATAAAAAAATTATGGTCTCGCTAGATGAAAGTTACGTTCGGCATACGTTAGGATTTTCGTCAGGAAATAAGTGGTAAAATTTGCGTTCGAAAGAAAATTGGATTTGCGAGAAGTGACATAACATTCGGGCTTCACTGTTGCGTCCCAAACTATCAAATACTTCATTTTAGTCATAGGGTTTTCGATCTTGATAGGATTTGTAACCAAAAGGATTGTAATCAACATAAACACCTATTGGGTCCATGCCGACTGCAAAAACATATGTTTTCAATTCCAAATCTAAGATTAATATTATTTAATGGCAGGTTTAGGCCTCAACTAATATTTTAATCGAGTTAGGCTAGTGATCTGAGATCTGAAAGATCGATATCTGGTAATGGCTTGGGTGCGATAAAAAAAAACAACTGTGTGACACAAAAAAAATTACAGGCAAAAGGTAGCGGGCGAAACACATATATGGCGTAATAACAAATCAATTTATTTACAACCCAACAGAGCAACGTTTATGGGTGTTTTATAAATTTTTTTGAGAGGGGGTGGGGGCAAAATTTAAAATATTTTTCTATACGATAATCATACGTATAAGCGATTTAAAAATGCAATTGAGGAAGCAATAAATAGTCGGCTGTGGATCCTATTCCTACAGCAACTCAAATGAGCAGCTCAAAGCTGCCGGTTTTATGAACAATAAATTATTATTTTTGGTTTACCGAACACTTTTTGACGCGAATATAATTCAGATATACAATAATAAAATGCGATACATGACGAACAATTTCATGCACGATTCGGTTAGCCTAGCATTTAGCCTTAGGGTTATTTACCCAAAAAATATTTTAGGCCTCTGTGTTGCTATTAGCGCTGTCAGACACCAAATATGTCAGCAGTAACTTTGCGGGTATTAGTATGTTAGTAGGAGTTTTGGGTTTGTTAGAGGCAAAATGTTGTTATGTGTTTGTAAAGGCATATGAGTGTGTCATCTAGCAAATATGTGTAGTCGAATGATCCTTGCTTGAAGAATTTCCAAAGTTGTTTGAAGTTTGCGCCTGACGCCGTTTATTGATTTTTTAATAAACCGACGTGAATTTTTAATAGAATTCACTTGATATTGCGGTAGTTTGAACTTCGTAGCGGTTAATATGTAAAACACATTCACATCAGCAGCTTGTGGTTTAAAGTTGAATAGAATGCTTACAAAGTGCGCTGTAATCGGCGTCGTTGAAAAATCGCGAATTCCAACTGGTATGGATCTTGTGTGTACAGAAGACCGCGTAAAATAAGAAGACTTGGCTTGTAATTTTTTTCTTGTGGACATCCATTCGGCTGAATGGTTGCGTCTTGAATTCCTTATCGCCAGCAAAAACATATTCCACTCGATTTGTCATCCAAAGTCTAGCGTTCAAGTGTTTTCTTTGAAATAACGGAGAATTTCGCTGCAGGGTTCACGCGTGAAAACGCTTGCGTTTTCAAAGTTGCAATTGTTTTACTCAGCTATATTGAGCTGAGCTAGATTTGGACTTTTGAAACTCAAGTCAGTCAGGGACGCCGGAGAGGGGGGGCAAGCGCCCCTCCTGCCCTTTGCTAAGGGGGACAAGGGGGCAAAAGTGCCCTTTTCATGAAAAATTATAAATGCTTCCACAACGTTAAATAAGAAAAATGCAAAAAAAATCGTAAAATGACGTGGTTGACATTTGTTAAAACATTTTTGGTACCATTTTAAGCCAATCTAGAGGGCGTGGCCGCAATTTTTTTCCGGGGGAGTACCCCCGGACCCACCAATATTTCGGCTGCCTACGCTCGCCTGCGGTCTATGCTGCCCTTACCAAAAAAGTCGCCCCCCTTGCCCTGAAATCGCTCCGACGTCCCTGAAGTCAGTCCACCAGGTCGCAAACAATGCCGTTGCTTTAAGACAGCATGGTCCAACTTACTTTTCATAGCGGGCCAAAAACAGTGTTTTTTTATCTTACAGGCCAATGGTTTTAAATAGCGATTTCTTAGGCTTTATTGCTGACAAATTATACATAGTCTATGGCATATATACTAACTTTATGAAATGTACACCTTTGTTCAGCTACGATAGTTATGAAATAATTTCAACACCAAAATTTTGCAAATTTGCTACGAAATTTATTAATTAATGTGACGTCTGTGGTCAAGGTTCTTCCTCGACAATAGCGTTGTTATCCACAAGAAAAACAAACAAAATAAATTATCTTTACAAAAGTGGAATTGTTATGCATCACAAACGACAATTTCACAAATCTTTTTTCTGTCAATTCCAATAAAAAGAAACAAAAATTGTGATATTGCTAGATTGAAGCAAAGCTGACTAGCCAAAAAAGCGAAAGCGACCCTGCAGCTGGACCACACTGCTTTAAGACATTGAGGGAAACACCTTTCGATCGCTCCTGCTTCATAGTCGCAGGGTTCCGCTGTATTGATGAAGTTAGTTAGCGAAAAGTGTGCCTTGTCACAAAGATGTAGATTTGTTTTCAAAGGTTGATAACGGTAAAAGATAAGAACAATTGAAACACAAACGAAAAATATTTCGGTGAACGTAATCTGATTTCCTGTGACAATAATCACGATGTCTGGCTGGGAGGCGAACGTTGCGTCCTCTTGATGTGGTCTGTTCAATTTGGGGTTGTGGGCAGCTTTCTTCTTCTTAGGTAACATCTGTTAAAACATCACCGTTGTTTGACAGTTGTCATTAAACAATTTGCTTAACGTAGGCTGTTTTTAAGCGGTCAATGGATGCGTTGTCGCGTTTTTCATTTTTATTAAGCTTGAAATATTTGCCGCTCCTTTCAAGAACTTTAAATGGTCCCCCATAGAGCGGGACCGGTCTTGGTTTTGAAGCGTCGTTTATCGTGTAGACGTGCGTGCAGGTCCACAATGCCTTGTCGACATAGTTTAATCTATTGTTTTGCGGCCATGTCGGCTTGTATCGCTGTTTGTCCATGAAGGCACGTATTTCGCATACAATACTTCGTGCTGTTGCCTCGCCTTCTTGTGATGTAGTGGCAAAAACGTGGGGAATTTTAAGAGTTTGTCCGTAGAGAAATTCTGCTGGCGAGCACTGTAAATCTTCTTTCCACGTTGATCGAAATTGCAACATGATTAGCGGCAGGTTGTAATACCAGTCCTCTGCTGTGGTTTGGGCTCTCAAGCGTGGTGGCACAGTGGAACGGCGTCTGATGATTTGTCTTTGGAGGCTTGAAATGCCTGCTTCTGTTCTTCCGTCCACGATACCAGACAATTTGGTATGTCGTTCAGCAAGTCGTACATAAATGTTTGAAAGTATTACACGGCGTTTTTCAGACCTTGTTGGATTCTCGTCCAAGCTTTCTATCTGCTGCAATTGTGGCCGTCTTGTGTTGGTCTTCTCGTCTTACTCCAACAGAGTAATCAGCCTCTTTTAAGTCGAGTTTCGAGATGGTCGCTTCTCTAAGAAAATGCGTGAAATCTTGTATCGTTGGGATTGCTTTGTTTGTGCTCGAATTTGTTGTAGCTAGGTTCAGTTTACCGAAATCCACAGTGACGTGATATTGGCTGCTCCCCTTCGCCACAAGATTTACGGGGCTTCCCAACTCCGACTCGATTAGTCTCTTTAAACCTTGTTTTTGGCAAGTATCGAGTTATTTATTTAGTGCTTTGAATTTTTCTGGGTATAAGCGTCTTGGTTTTCCTAGGAATGGTTTTCCAGAAGTCTCCAGCTTAATGGTACTTGTGTATAGGTAGCAAGTGGTAATCTGGCTATGGGTTTATCATTTCTCGGAAATAACTAATAATTCAAATCGTCGTTCAACCAAGCAGTGGTTCCAGTTGGTCCGTCTGTATGTAAATAAGTCATCCTCACTCGGGGCAACAATATAACATTTTAATATTATTGATTTTAACGTATTTAAGATTTGTTTAGAATAACGTAAGTTCTAGCGTTAGTTGCTCTGTTTAATTAAACGTTTGTACTCTCTCATTAAATAAAATAATATCGACAACGGCTTAAAATTCAAATTGTTATGGCTGACGCAAAAACGGATGGTATATTGAGGCTGGATTTAGAACGTCATTTATAAGTGGATAACTCAATCTAGGCCTTAATATTGCAGCATATAGTTTCAACTAGGGCTGCGGAGTCGTACGCGGGACTCGATAATCGAGTAAGACCACGTATAGCGTCGAAATATGAGTGTTTCCCACAATAACGGGAGTTAGTTTGGAATAGGCGTCTTGATGTCTGTGATTGAGTCAAATGCTATTTCTTCTTGTGTGATTTTTAAAAGTTTGAGTTTGTTTCGTTTCTCCTCGGGTTCCAATTGTTGTTTCCAGAAAAGTGTTGAATCATTTGCTTGTCAGATACGGTCGCTGCTGTCGCTGCTTTTTTCGCTGCTTTGCTTTGTCCACATAGGGGATTTCTTTCCGTCAGGTCTTTCGTTTTTAGGCTGGTTATTACTGCCCATTTCCACTTTGGGATTTTTTTTTAAATTCCTGTTCACTATAATGCTCTGATTTTCTAGTCCTTTATTTCACGTTCTCCTCTTATAATTCTCATAAGCTTTTGAGTAAAGTGTGATGTCTTTCTTTCTTCGCTTTGTTTTGTTAAATCTGTACATCTTTCTTGATTTCACATTGTGCGCACAATGTGCACTTGCGATATGTAAGCGAACCAAAATTGCACTATCGCTCAATGTGCAACTTACAATGTACCAGTGCACGTTATACAGTAAAAGAAATAACTTCATATTAAACGATTTTTCCGATTATGTTTATTGTATTGATAAGATCAAGTTATGCATGTTATCTTTCGTGCAATTCTTTTTATTATGATATATTTTCTATTTGAGTTCCAATTCTATAGATTTCCGATTATATGGAATAAATTGACTAAAAAAATAAGTTAGCAACTGGAGGTGACTAAACCTGCAAATTTAACCGTAAAACCTGTAAAAATATTTAAGTACAAATCTGCATGTCTGTCTGTTTTCAAGTTCGATGATAAAAAAGTGATCACGGAAAACAAAGTGTGTACCTTTTTAGCCACTTTCGGCGCACATGCCCATCAAGAGCACATTAAATTCACGTGAAGTGCGCATTAGGAGCAGATTTAGTGCACATTTGGTGTTTTGTTACGTGCACATTGTGCGCACATTGACAAACGCTAAGTTAAACATTCTATCTTTTTCTCGCTAAAATACGTCGAGTTAGGCGCAGTTAATGTTCCTCGCTGTTTGGTCTCTGCGTAAATATCCGCAGATTCTTAAAGGGAGGTATGTTGTGCGCGTTTCAAAGTCTCTATTTTTATGTAATGATAGTAAACGCAAAATTATGCTCTTCAGGCATACTCTAAGACAGTGGTTTTCAACCTTTTATAGCTTGCGGCATCACTCAGAATTAATGAATAGATTACGACACCCCTACAAGAATTTTTCCATCGGTAATTAGGTGTGACAATAAACGGAACTTTAACTAACCACATCAACTCTACTTAACGTTGGTTATATTTGTATTTATTCCACTCTAATCTTACACAAAAAAAAGGGTTGAGCAAAAATCAGATTCTTAAAGATTCTCGATTTATTTTTTTCGTCTGAAGTTAACGATTGCACACTAAGCAGTTTCGCAGCTGGCGCCTGACAGGATTATCGTGGTTTGCTTTGCGTCTAATTTTGCTGGACGTTAGTTTGGAGTTCTATGACGTCATACTGTCACTGTTTTATGACGTCATTATTCATTAACCTTAGACGGAAAATAGGGGAATTCCCTAAGTTGAAAATTCAGGACCCCCTTTTTGATTTTCTGGATACGTCCCTGACACCCCCCCTGGAAAATTTCTGCGGGCGCCTCTGTATGACAAGTGTACATTGTGATTCTATTTGAATAAGGTAACTGTTCCCTCGGACGCTTGCCTTTTTCTCTTGGGATCGACGCGAGCAGCAACAGAAAGTTTTTTCCTGTATTGAGCATTTGCGTTTTTTATTGTTGGCGTTAGGGGGCCCCTTAGCCCCACCGCCCAGAAAGGTTGCAGTGTGTAGTTTATATCTACTTTATTATACCTATTGTTATATTATTACTCTTATTGCTTACCTAGTCGAACTCTAACCTGCCCTTTGGCCTGGCCATAAGCCACTTTCTCTACTGTCCACTAGTGGACAGTGCCTAATCTTAACCCGTTTTAAACCTGTAAACTATAAATTTTGTCTGGATATAGTTTAACTTTTTTTGTACTTTTTTCGTCGCCAAAGCCTTTCGATTAAGTTTTGTGACGTAATTACGTTTTGTGACGTAATTGATTGGCTTTGATTGCCCCGCCGCGAGGGCAAAGCGAAGCCCTCGCCATTATTTCTTTCATATACTTCCTCTTAGTGTCTGCTTTTTCTTTGTACAGCGAAGCCCTTGTAAATTTTTTTGTGTGTATTGATCTTCGCCCTTATACGGCGAAGCCCTTTCTTTTTTTGTATACAAAGCGCCACCAAGCGCTTTCTTGATCAAAGCGGACTCACCTTAAGAGTTCAACCTTAAAGACTGTCTTAACCTATTATCCTCACACGAACCCTTCAAATCGATACAAAACGAAATACTAGGATGCCGCACATTAAGTCGACTCCACCAAGTATTTCAATTAGCATTCAACAACCTGACGCATAAGTTAAACATTCAACATGAACTACAACCGGGAAAATGTTTCTATTTCAACAACCAACTCATTAATCTCACCTGCATGGAACCACCCAAACCGCTCACCAAAATAACTTTAGTCCCGGTCCCGGGCGAATGGGAACTGGAACATCTGCAGGAAATAGTAAATTTTTTTAATTGGGGAACACTTAAAAAAAATCACACCCTGCACCCACCGTAACTTCCCCCATATTCGCAATGGTTTTTACCATTTGTTTATGGAGAAGATAAACATGGAACGTATCCTGGACGAGGTTGTCATCTTCGGGAACAGGGTCCGTATACTAAAACCAGGCCAAAATCAAGGACCCCCAGAGTGTCGTAAATGTGGTAAACGGGGCAACTGGGCCAATATATGTCAAACCGGTTTTCGCGCACCACCCACTATCACATCCCCATCGTCAATGGGCAAAATTCCCTCCAGCTCAGCCAAACAGAACAGATCCAAAACATCCTCCAAGTAAGAGACACTCGTGAAAAAAACAAGTCAAATGGTTCCGCGTGAGAACGCCAAAAATCCCCGGCCATGAACCCTTTCGAAAATTACGTGAAGGAAAACGGACACCGAATGTTCACCATTGGAACAACCCCCCCCCCCCCCCCACAGCCAACGGCGAAAAACCTAACCCACCCGGCACAAACAATAAAGCACCCTCACCTCGATCTTCGCCGTCGCAACGACCGTCAACGCCGCCGCCACCTCCACCTAAATCGGACATCACGGCCACAAGACCCAGCCCATTTAAACGACCAGGATAATGACCAACCTCTTCTCCGACTCCTTTCAACCTCTTCTCCGACTCTTCCTCTTCATCTGGTGAATTCTTCATGTCCGAGACGTCAGAACGGGCGGACCACTCTTCAGTTTCTTCGACAGTTGCAACACAACAAAACGATACGGAAACTCCCACACACCAAAAACTAACAAAATTACAACTCAAAGATTTATAAATGAAACAATTAAAAGCGAAAATACAAGAAGAAAGGGAAGAAGAACCTCTAACCAAGGAAACCCAATCGCACTTACCAGAAGACGAGGAATTCACTTCAACTCCAACATCTAAGCGCGACAGAAGCCCCGGATCCTCTAAAAACAAAAAAAGAAACAACGTCAAAAATCAAAATCTGGATCTCCGTCACAAACATCCGTCTTCTCACCTCCGTATCTAGATCCAAAATCGGGTTTTTCAAACAACACCGTAATATGAATGTAGTCCGGCTCTCTCCCCCGTAGCTCTTTTCTCTCCGCACCTGGAACAAATTAACAAACGTACATTAAATATACAAGGAATTAGGACAAAATTAGGACAAATTGTATTATTAAAATAGGCAGATAAACTAAATGTTACTTGCACCTATTTTTCAATAATTTAAATTATTACCATAATACAGGTATGTAAAAAGTCGGTATCTGTAACAATAACTTAGACATCCTCACCCTGCAGGAGACAAATCAATTCAACCAACCAAATTTTAACAACTGGGCCCAAACAAACCATCTGACATCTCACGCCAACATTCAAATCACCCCAAAAGTAAAAGGCACCGGTACCGTTTTTCTCGTAAATCAAAACATAACACAGAATTACCAAATTACCCATAAAATTATTGAACAAAATAGAATTCACTGTTTAGAATTGCTTAACCAACAAAAAAATTATAATCATCAATACAAAGACACCAACAAATAATACAAGAACTGAAAAAAATTGACGCCAAAAAATATCAAGTACACAAAATAAGATCTCGAATAAAAATATAGGAGCATATACCAACTTAAAAACGAACTGAACATACAACCACACAACCGGATCAAATCAAAAGCATCATACATAAATTTTACTCTAATCTTTGGGAAAAAACAACCAGATAAACCACTTAGAGCAAAAAAAAAACCTAGACCAATTGGGAAATACCAACGATTACAAATCCCCTGAACAAAACGTAGATCCCTACCCGTTTTTAACCAAAAATGAAATAATATTAGCTATCAATTCTTTAAATAATAACTCCACTCATGGCTCTGACGGACTCACCAACACTTCTAATCCTCGACCTAACCGATTTATACACAAACAATTTTGTCCAAAAATAAATGACTAACAACATGAAATTGGCGATTACCAAATTGATTCCGAAAAAAGGCGACTTAAATTTAATCAAAAACTGGAGACCCATTTTACTTTTGAATACAGATTATAAAATTTTAAGCAAAATAATTTCAAACAAATCTAGACCAATGCAGGAAATTCACTACAACATAAATTCGGCTATAGAATTCAGTAAAGAAATAACACATACTGCATATTATAAAATCTAAGATAAGTCCTGTAGCGTTTGTAAAAAACAGTTACATTTCTAGAGGGCCAGTTTTGGAGACGGGGATGTGAACATTTTTTGCACAATGTGCGCAAAAATGTACACGCCAAAATGTGCAAAAATGTGCGCACATTTCAAAATAGCTTGAAAAAAGTGCGCACTTTTCTTTAACAATGTGCGCACATTTAGAACTGTCTTCAAAAATGTGCGCACATTTTGAACTGCCTTAAAAATGTGCGCACTTTTTTAACAATGTGCGCAAAAATGTGCACGCCAAAATGTGCAAAAAATGTGCGCACATTTTAAAATAGCTTGAAAAAAGTGCGCACTTTTTTTAACAATGTGCGCACATTTTTCACAATGTTGGCACATTTCAAAATGCCTTCAAAATGTGCGCACATTTTTAGGTTAGAGTTAGTTAGGGTTAAACTTAGAGTACATTTTTTCATTGTTAAAAAAAAGTGCGCACATTTTAGAAGGCAGTTCAAAATGTGCGCACATTGTTAAAAAAAAGTGCGCACGAATTCCTCGTCTTCTGGCACATTTTTTGCACATTTTGGCGTGCACGTGCAAAATACCGCCACGTCCCCTGTTGCAGTTTTGTCTAGGCTTTGCCAGGTATTATAGGACACATTACGACGTGGCTGAGTTTTACGTGTATGGCTTATGCCAACAGAACTGTCTATCCATAATGTGCCGTGTATAAACTAGAGTAGACCATGGGATTGTGTAATTATTGGCAATGAATTCAGTAAGGGTTTCCTATGTGTACTATCTTAAACCTAATTATGACGGCTACTAGGAAGTAATGTTTTGATTAGATTGCAGCACTATCTCATGATGCAATACTGACGTTTCAGAAAAAACGTAACAGAACATTTATGTTGTAAATTTTTAAAATAAATATTTTTGGTTATAAAACGCGATTTGGTTGCGATACATAAAAAATTTAATTTTAAGGAACTCATCCTGTGTTTAGAACTAAAATGTAAAAACTCAAAATGAACTTCCGCATATTAGCGTCCGATATGCATGCATACTAGCGCACTGTTGCCTTTTTCTGTTGCATTCTTTACTTAAACAGCTTTGTAACTTCAATTGCTTTACAAATCGCTTATGAGCTTCCAACAGGTCGTTTTAAGAAAGTCAGGACAATTAAAAGGAATTAAAATCTGACAAAAATGTTGAAGCCAAATATGTTGAAGTCGGCTAAAAAGATTTTCACGGAATTATCAGCACAGAAGGAAGTTCAGGTATGTATCAAATCTACACAGTACGGTGTGCTTATTTAGGAAGAAATAAAGCAACTAAATAAAAAGGTCGTTATATTTTTTGTATCCGTTAGTCCATTATAAAATCGAAGCAATACACTAAAAAAATTTAGTTTATCTATTAAAATGCTGCGCGACAGGCGTGGCGTCGGCTATAGGCTTAGTTTACATTGTGCCTTAATGGCTCAATTGCCGTGCCTAAACGATATAGATAGAAATAAAAAAATGACATCATTTACATTTTAAAACCTAATATTGCGTCCAAATGCAGAAACTATGCGGACAATGGCTACAGAAACATACGAGAAGTCAACACACAGCGGAAACAATTGACGTAAGTGTTGTTTTTATCACTGTTTAAAAATTCCTATTGGCTAAAACTATCTGACAAAGCCTGGTTTTGTATATTAGGTTTATCTGTTGTAACTTTAACCTAAAAAAACAATATTAGTTTCTTCCCAAACCCATTTGTTGGATCCCAAACTACGAGATATATTCTGAAACTGTTTTAGTTGCAAATTCAGACACGCATTTGGATAACCATAGCACAATATACCGAACGTTTCCATAGTGCAAGATTTTTGTGTTCCTGAAAAGTAGGCTAATTATTAAAACATTCAGCTTTTTAATGCGTTTGTGTGGCTTTTACAGATGCTTACCTCCAAGTCAATTGTATAAAACAGTTGTAACAAGGCAACAAATTGCGTTCCTATCTTTTTGGTTATACCCAGTAAGGTTTGTTTTCGCGTTAAAGAAGAAATTGGTAATCCACAATCTAGTAATCCACAAATCTTGATGGTGGAAATGTGTGACTCCACGAATCAACTTCTATATAGTCGTAAAACAAAGGTTATTTTCATTGTAATGTTGCACCACATTTTATTCTCTGCTTGACGGCTTCTCACTGACCGGATGTCGCACTCGAGTTAAACATTAGTATTTATTATTATCAGGCCGTGTGTCGCAAACGCCAACACTAAGCTCAATCTGTAGCACAACGGCTAGCGCGTACGCCAGCGGCTTGGTCATTAAAACAACTGCAGAGCACCACACCAATCTCAAAACTAGATCGCCAGGGTTCTTTGGTTTCAGCAGTTGCCAAAACTAAGGAATTGTTCTTTATCATAAAAACAAAGGCGAAAAACAATGATTGGTCACAGGGGCACCCGCAGAAAATTTTCCAGGGGGGGGGGCAATCAAGGGCGTAACCAGAAAATCAAAAAAGGGTCCTGAATTTTCAACTTAGGGAATGCACCTATTTTTCGCCGGATGTTAATGAATAATGACGTCATTAAAACAGTGACAGTATTACGTCATAGAATGGTGATTGCAAGACGTGATAGAAAAAACCCAGAAACAGCCAAATACGTCCAGCAAAAGCGAACATGTGCGTCGTCGACAATCCTGTCAGGCGCCAGCTGCGAAATCACGGTGTACAATCGTTAACTTTAGGCAAAAAAAAAACCAAGACCTTAAAATATGTGTGTTTAATTGTGGTAGAATCATACATAATTCGACTATCAGCAGCGCAGTTTTCAAGTTCCATGAACGGAACTAGCGCTAAATTACAAGCAATCCTTTCACCACTTGCAATACTAAACGAAGATCGTTTTTACCGGGTGTTATTATGCCACGATTGGTGCAACATCTGCGCCGAGCTGTGTTCCAAGTCAGCTAAATTACAAGCTGTGGTTGAGGGAAAATAAGTCGTGTCCATTGCATACTTAGCACGTGGCCTTAGAGTATGCTTGAAGAGCATAATTTTGCGTTAACTATCATTACTTAAAAATTTATACTTTAAAACGCGCACGACAGTCACCATTATACCTCCTTTTAAGAATCTGTTTCATTTAAACAAATGTCGATGTTACACCAACATCGGATATTAGCGCAGAGACCGAACAACGAGAAACATACTGCGTATAACTTGACGTTTTTTAGCGAGAAAAAAAGGTTTGACTACCGTTGTCAATTGTCGAATACATACTTGCTAATCAGTCAACCTAAACCAGCGCTTCTCAACCAGTGGGGCCATAAGAACATTTGAGGTGGGCCACACATCAATTTAAAAAGCTAGATTTAGTTTCATTTGTGTCATTTTATTTCATTTTAAAGGAATAATGGTTTGGGAGGATTTAAAAAGGAATGTAAATTTATTGTTCAGCCGCAAGTAGCTCACTAATGCACGGTTGATTAAATAATCTGTTTTGAAATATATTCTGCTGTGTTTTGTTCTAAACCTATTTTAAATTTTTTTCTTTCATAAAAATTCTATTGGGCCACGGAATTTTTTTGCAAGATAAATGGGACACGAAAGAAAAAAAGGTTGAGAACCACTGACCTAAACAAATAACGAAAGAGAAAAACTATCCAGCGTTTACGTTCGACCAAACTAAAGACGAAAAACGGCGTTTTGCGCTCGATTTTGGCTTCGCATTAGATTAAGACGTGTGACCCAATTACTTAAAAAGCACGCCGCTTCGAACAGTTTGTTAAACCATGACAAAAACGAACCAAAAACGATAATATCACTTACAAAAAGGGGTGGTAAGAACTCCCGCTACCACTGGATACGACACCGGGGGCAATGGATAGTGTATATTATTTCCCCCCCCCCCCCCTTGCCCCCCCCTGCGGGCGCCCATGATTGGTCATGAGTGGAAATGCAAAAGTAGAAAGACAACAGAATAAAATGAGATATGAAGTGACTTAACAAAGCAAGGCAAAGTTAAATAAAGCAACCTAAAATATAATTTTGCATTAAAATTATATACCTAAATAGTGACAGGCTATTACTACACCCGTCCTTGCACTATTACTCATCTTGTGCGATGTAATTACCGGTCATCATTACATCACATTCCCATACAAATACGATCATCTGGTCATAGACGTACGTACAATTTGTTCTTCATAATCTTGCCAATGCGAAAGCAATACAGTTTGAACTTTTTTAAAATACACAAATGTTTGTTTGCACGTTATACATCCGCCTAAACAAGTTTTTGAACTGCCAGTAAGGGCTAAGTGGGCTTTAGGTCATGGCCCAATCAGGGGCACCCGCAGAAAATTTTCCAGGGGGGGCAATCAGGGGCGTAACCAGAAAATCAAAAAGAGGGGTCCTGCATTTTCAACTTAGGGAATTACCCTTTTTGTCTGACGTTATTGAATAATGACGTCACAAAACAGCAACAGTATGACGTCATAGAATGGTGATTGCAAGACGTGAGAAAAAAACTAATCAGAAACAGCCAAATACGTCCAGCAAAAGCGACCACGTGCGTCATCAACAATCCTGTCAGGCGCCAGCTGCGAAATTACGGTGTGCAATCGTTAACTCAAGCGAAAAAAAAACAAACCAAGACCGTGAAATATGTGTGATTAATTGTGGTAGAATCACACATAATGCGACTATCAGCAGCGCAGTTTTCATGTTCCATGAACGGCACGAGCGCTAAATTACAAGCACGTCTTTCACCACCTGCAATACTAAACGAAGATCGTTTTTTCCGGGTGTTATTATGCCACCATTAACATCTGCGCCGAGCTGTGTGAAAGTCAGCTAAATTACAAGCTGCGGTTGAGGGGAAATAAGTTGTGTCCATTGCACACTTAGCACGTGGTCTTCGAGTATGCTTAAAGAGCATAATATTGCGTTAACCATCATTACTTAAAAATAGAGACTTTGAAACGCGCACGACAGTCGCCATTATACCTCCTTTTAAGAATCTGCTTCAGTCAAACAAATGTCGATGTTACACCAACATCGGATATTAGCGCAGAGACCGAATAGCAAGGAACATACTTCGTTTAACTCGTTTTTTAGCGAGAAAAAAAGAAAGAAAGGTTTGACTTAGCGTTGTCAATTGTAGAATACACACTTGCCAATCAGTCAACCTAAACAAATAAGAAATAACGAAAGAGAAAAACTTTAAGCGTTTACGGTTGACCAAACAAAAGACGAAAAACGGCGTTTTGCGCTCGATTTTGGTTTCGCATTAGATTAAGACGGGTGACCCAATTCCTTAAAAAGCACGCCGCTTCGAACAGTTTGTTACGATGACAACGAACAAAAAACGATAATATCACTTACAAAAAGGGGTGGTAAGAACTCCCGCCACCCTGGATACGCCACTGGGGACAATGGATAATATTTTAAACTTCATAAGTAATACATATTACACTTATAAATAATAGTAATAATCGCATTTTAAAATTCCAGGGACGGCAAGTGCCCCCCCCCCCCACTTGCCCCCACGAGCGGGCGCCCATGGGCCCAATCTAAAACTACACGCTTCGCACGGTCCTCTGTCCGATTTTAATATCCCAAGTATGCAATCCATATTATGACATGTTACACCAGTGGTTCTCAAACTGGGGTCCGCGGTCCTTTTGGGGTCCGTGAGACAATTTTCTGGGACTGCGAAGCACCTAACAAAAAATCAAAACGACGCTCCTGAAGAAGAAAACCTCTTGTGCAAAAAAAATTCGGAAAACTTACTTCTCCAAAGCAAGCTGATTAGTTGTTCATTCACGTCATTGTACACTTTGAGTTGAATTGTCCATTGTGACGTCATAGTATTGCATTGTGCTAATGAGAGTTAAGTTTTTACAGCTTGCTGCGCTGTCACTGTGAGCCGGTCACGGTTTTAAAACTGTTCGTGATTGATTCACTCAAATAAAGTGATTTGTTAGAGGTTAACATAGCCGAGCTGATAGCAAAGAAGCAAGTGCACCCATCCCATTGATACCATCAAAAACAAATGTTATTTTGTGTATATTTTTAAGGGACCGTGAGTAATCTAAAAAGTTGCTTAGGGACCGTTGCGCAATTTTTCTAAAAAGTTTGAGAAACACTGTGTTACACGGTGTGAACTGATGAACTTTATGAACCGCATTTTCGGTAAATGAAACTATAAACGCTGTATTTAGAGAAATACGTGAATGTATTTTATATACCTAACACGAAAAGTGTTGCCAATTTAAATTAAACAAACTCTTTTTCATCGAGCTTTGCGCAATTAGACTGGAATTATATGCAACTTGCGTACGATTTGGCTCAAGAACAACCGTTTAAAATTATTTGTTGTATGGCGCAACTTTGTGCCTTCTAAGCACTTTTATGCCCCCGTTAAACAAAAATCTCAGATCCGCCCTTCAATGTAGTGTTGTAGTGTGTACTTTTATAGCTTAAGTTTATTTGCTGCCAGTGTGTACCCTCTGTATTATGCCAACAATGTAACCGGTCTCCTAACGGCTAACCTAGAAGTTGCAAAGTAAATAACACTGTTTTGTTTATCAAAGTACACGTAGTGTTTGACCTAATTAACATTTAAAGTTCGTAAATTCATAGTTTGACTTAATTGGCCCTTGTAGGAACTTTAGGTCATAAAACATACAACTTGTGCTCGATCCGCCAATATTAATAATATAGTTATCTCTATCATGTTTAAATCAGCCTGGTCCAAACCGGCTTGCGTGCCTAATGTGGCTAATCCAAGTCAAATTATTATTGTGAAAAGTTCCACATTTCCAGTTTATTTGTGAAAAGTTCAAAGGTGCCCTTTGGCTGAGAAGATTTCCTCAAAACGCAAACCTACCAAAAAGTAAATTGAGATTCTCATAATTGAAACTAACCTAAGAAATGTTTTAAGGTTGTACCAAAAATATATATATTTGCCTCTTCAGTCAATTATCCCTAAGTACTTCAAGTCAAGTCATTTATTGAAGAATGACTTTTATATTAAATCGGACCGAAATAAGAACAACATCATCATCGGAATAAAACACAGTTCGTAAAAGGGCCAAAAAAGGACTAATACATAGCCTATAGTCGTAAAAACGTCTAAATCTGTAAAGTAAGGACTAAATGGCCATAATCAGGTATATACAACTTATTACCTAATCCAAACCCCACCACTAAGTGCATCACTAATCCCCTTAATAATTTTAAACCTAACCCAATTTCTAACCTCTATACTACCAATAAGCACAAACAGGGTTAAAACATTTGGGGGGAAACATTGGCCCAAAACATTGGCCACTAACGGCACGGTCAAACTAGGACATCCAAACGTCGACACAAAAACGGCCGATGCCAGACCTTGTCCATACAGTTTTAGGCATTTTTTGGCCATTTGAGCCTAATTACGACGAACCTATTACGTATTTTGACAAGTTTAGGCGTTATTTAGACGATTTAAGTTTTATTCTGTCGTGGATATTATTATGTATTTGGTCTTAATGGTATGGTATTATAAATTATTCTACTTTTGTATTGTTGCCTTGCTGGTCGTATTGTATGTTTCCCTCAAATCACAAGTCATTACAACACTGAAAACAACACTGAAAATATAGACTTATGTCAATACAACGCTAAACATTAGATTAGACCACAATTGCCAACCATACTCTAGAAATGATTTCCGGCATTGTACAACACTAATGTTGCAACAACAAATGCTTTTTATTGGACCTTTTGAAAAATTGGAATACCGCATCTAAAAAACAATTAGGAGACACAATGGTTAAGATCGGCGCCGCCTATAATAGCAGTATGAACTTTTAGTTCACTATAGCGTCGCAAAAAGGATCAACCATCTTAATCCGTTGGTTTATTTTGTTCTAGTTTAATTTGAGGTCGCTGTAGTTAGCTACGCAAAAGTGATGATTTTTTCTTAAATTGTTTGATTAGGTTCAGTTTAGCAGTAGAAACCAATATATAAATAAAAAAACAAAATATTTTGCTCTTCTGCGTTGGTTTAAAAAGCACTATACAAGAGGTATTGTTTGCGTTCTCTGTTATAGGTCGCATCATCTCCCGTGTGTTCCTACAACGAATGGGATCCATTGGAAGAGGTGATTGTAGGAAGACCAACCGGCGCATGTGTTCCCAAGCTCACCGTGGAAGTAAAGGTATTGGCTAAAGTGATACCAGTTTGCAACCACCAATGCACGATACAAACACATACGTGTTCAACTGTGATCTAGCTCTATGCGTACTAAAGTCGCCTTTTGGCCAACGATAACGGCTTACTTAACATAGTACAATATGCAATCAAATGTTGTACAAACAATAATTATGTTGTAATCACTAAAAAATCATCGGTTTTAACACTCTAAATAGACTTTTGTCGTCTTTTCGAACAGGCGAACACCAATCCTATGTACTGGCCGTTTTACCGCAAACACGGGGGAAGACCGTTTCCTGAAGAGCACGTGAGAAAGGCCCAAGAGCAGATCGAAGAAATGTGCAACGTCCTACGGCACGAGGGAGTGATTGTGAGGCGACCCGATGTGGTCGACTGGAGCCAAGAATACGTAACTCCTGACTTCAAGTCACAAGGTGTTAAAAATATAGACGCTTATGCATGGTCGAGGTATATCGGTGCTTTTTAGACTTTTTTGCGTCCGTGGTACAGCGAAAAAGTCAAAACAAATTCGTTTGCACGTTTCTTGCATACTTAATTTGCAATACAAATAGATTATTATTTTCCAAAATTAAAAAAACGCGGCACTCTTTTGGCACGCAAGTGTGCCGCGTCATAAAGTTTGATAATTGCTGAACCATATAAGCCGTAGTGTAGTAGAAGTGGCAAATCTTGACAGAGGGAAGCCGCCCTTATACTTCAACACTAATGTTTGCTAACTTCAACTTCGTCAAGTATTTTTTTACTTCGCACGAATATGATATTAGAGTATATTTTAGACGGATTAAGTAAATCTTTCTCAGTCGGCGTCATAGATATTTTGCAACTTTTTAATTTAAAGGTACGATTTTTTTTTTAACTGGATAAAGTTAATATCCGTTTCCTGAAAAAAAAATTACTACACTATTCTATATGACTACAGAGCTCCCAGGGGACCCTGCAAAATGCAATAACGTTTATGAAATATAGCGAGTGTATAATGTTTTAAAAGTAGAGCGATTATATCGCGTTAGCCAAAAACGGCAAAATTTTGTGAAAATTTACATTTTAGGTCAAAATTATTTCAATTCCGGATCGTTTAGAAAAATTATCGAAAAGAAAAAATTCGCATTTGTATAACACACATGGTTGACTTTCATACTACAGACCATAGGCTTATCGTATACGATCGATTATAACTAAAGCGATTATTGGCGAAACTTATATGTTAGGTCAAATTAGTCAAAATCGAAATCGATTAAAAGTGCACATAAATCTTTTGTAAAATTAAAAAAAACTATAGTTAGCTTTTTGAAACTTTCGTTCAGTTAAAATTAATTAACAAAATTAGTTTCGAGTTATATTAAACGTCATTTAACCTGTATTATATCTTCATTATAGCAATATACGGTGTACACGAGCTTGCAGAATTAACCACCAAGGCCTAGTTTATCGCATTAAGTTTAGGTGGAACTCGACATTTTTTGCATTATATAGTTGTTTATCTCTGATTTGGACAAATGTACTGAACAGTATTTGCTTACTAATTTCGCTTATATGTAATGTAAAAATCATCAATATTAATGTAAAAATCATCGCGGTTCGTGCTAATGCTATTTGATTTTCCACCATGTGTTGAGTTAGGCCCTTTTGAGAAAATATTTTAGGCCAGACGCCGCTGTGCAAAGCATGGCCTTTTTCCCTCTTTAAATATAAATATGGCCCTATACTAATAACAATTTTGCCGACAAAAAGTAATAACCGTAAAAATTTCCTGGATTTAAACTTTTATATTACACCTTTACGTCACCCCAGCACGCTATAGCGCAACATGAACTCTATAAAATGCTGTTTATTTCAAATTATTGAAACTATCGATAACGTCTTGAATATTTTGCCGTAAACTGTATCACGTTATGCGGTAACTTTTTGACGTCATGTTTGAAAATTTTGGCGTTTTCTAACAAACATATTGTTGTGCCTGTGGTTTAATCGGGATACACATATTTTGCCCGTCGGTATAAAGGTTGCACGTCCCCATTCTAATCGACTCATTTTAAAAAATATTTTTTTGGAAAAAAAATCCATCTCAAAGATTGCATTATTTGATTTAAAAAAAACTGAGCTTGCCATCGATTCATACAATTTATTAGGTATTTTAGTCTGTCGTTACCAATAAATCAAGAAAACAACCATCAGCAAATCCGTCGGTGTACACTGGGATATGTTTATGGCCATTCGTGGCTGAATTGCTGTAATAGAAAATTGCATTTTATATCAGGGGTGAGAGTAAAACGATTTTCTTACCAGAACGATAGAACAATTTCTTACAAAGTTACGTCATAACGAGACGTCTAAAACGATAGCCTAAGGAAAACCCAAGGTTATCGTTGGATATCATGCACAATTATGCAACTGATATATTAATCTTATAAAAGTCAAGGATATGGCAGGATGGCCTGGTTAAAAGGCACATGGTCTAGAGAAAACTACATTTACCGATATGGCGTATCTACAAAAACTTATTTTACTATAACGCCGTTTCCGGACTGTTCCATCGGGTAATAATTAAAGAAATAAATATTGAATAGAAATTGTAAACAACATTTAGCTGACTTTGAGATCAATGCGGCTAAATTACGCATATTTCTGTCTTACAGGATTATATTCGGCTATGCCCAGAGACATACTTATCGTGATCGGTGAAGAGATAATCGAAGCGCCAATGGCGTGGCGTTCACGATTTTTCGAATACCGAGCTTACCGCTCCCTGATGAAGGAATATTTTAAAGGTGGTGCGATGTGGACAACAGCCCCTAAACCCCTAATGTCTGATGGGCTGTACGATCAGGTGGTCACCTGTTCGCAAACTTTAAGAACATACTTTTTTTATATTAGGCTGGGATGTGTTGGTGCTACCCAGCTTATATTTTCGCAGACACCTTTATCGTATGCAAACATCAAGTGTGCATGTTACAGTAAATAGGAAATAATAGTCTTGTTTTTGTCTTTTACGAATAAAGTAAATAGAAAATGTTGAAAACAATAGTTGTTTTAATAGAATGTTTTTATATGGGTATATTTAACATATATGTTAAAATACAAAGCGTAACTGCATCTGCTCTTAAGGATTATCCAATAGAAAGCGTAGAAAGCAGACATAAATTGGCGCACAAGGGACAATTTGTGACTACAGAATTGGAGCCTTGTTTCGACGCAGCCGATTTCATGAGATGTGGAAGGGATATATTCGTTCAGAAGAGCCAGGTATACTTATAAAAAATCAGTTCCTGACATATAACAGCAACCCGGTTTATTTGCATTTTTTAAATAAACCGCAAATCATTACTTTTTGGGGGGGGGAAATAAAAAAATATTTCCGGCTTTTCGACAAATAGTTTTTTAGGCAGTATAACGCTTGTTTACTGTAAACAAAAATATTGTTACCTAAATATTATCAAATCCTTGTTTTTTTTACCAACAACAAAATCTCACACACGTAAACGAATGCACAACTAAGATGGTTTAAGCAGTGGTTCTAATTTTTTTTAATTTGCGGCACAGTAAAAAAAGAAACAATATTCACATATTTTACCAACTACCTTAAGCGCGGCTAGCATTAGGAACAACATATATACTAAGTAATAGCTTTGCGTGAAAGCTCTGTATGTGTTGACCAAAGTGTCGTTCTTGAAAACAAAATGTTTGCCAACTGAAGGCAGATACAGGCAATCTGTCTGCGCTTTGTGCATAAGTTCGGCTGGACCACGATTCATTAAGTTGGCATTGTTATGATGTCTCGTTGTTGAGTTTCCTAAAAGGCTCGTCAGACGTTAAAGGCTTGCGCGAGACGGCATTTTTTGTAGGTCACACCTAAAAGATTTACACATCTCCCAACATAATGATTACAGTAAGCTGACAGGGACTTTATCGAGCTGTAGCCTACCCCTAGGAATACCGACAAACAATATTAAGATTTTTTGTCATCAGGAGAAGACATACACAAATATAACACAGATTTATTATTATAAATATAGACAAAAGAATTATTTTTTACAAAGGAATATAATAGAATTCTCTAGTGAATATTTGGGTCTCAAGACTTTAAGACTACCAATTTTAGGTCGCGCCAAAAAGTACTTGCGGACACCTGGAATAGTATACCGCGGCACACAATTTGAGAATGACTGCTCAATGCGCCTAACCAACTTAATTTTTCTGTCCAATTAATTACCTCCGTGAGAGTTGGTCAACCACCAACTATGGGTCATTCTATTTGGGTACCAAACACTGTTGTTTTATGGTCAGAAATAAATAACCTACTTTCTTGCGTCATGATTTTATTTCGCAATGGTTTGCGTACTCGAAGAGTTCAAAGTACAGCAGTCAGCTATTGTGGTACGTGAGTGTTCATCACCCACATTTGTAATGATCACATAGCCTTTGGTTAAACACACAGCAGTGAAACTGGTTTGCAAAACATTCCTATCAATTCCGCAACGTTTTATCTGTTGGAGCGGTTTCTCGTAGGAGCGATTGATGCTACATTCACGGAACCCCTTCTTATCACATATTCGCAAGCCTACTATATTCCACTACTTTTAACTCGAACTGACCTTTGATACTTAAAGTTACATTTCAATTTATTTAACCTTACATTTAATTTCAAACGTTGCTCGTGAATCTACTTTAAGAGAAAGTGGCAAATAGAGCAAACTAAAAAGTAGATTCTGCATGATTTGAATACCACCTTTTGCAAACATTGTATGTTTCTTGCCTCATTGTTACGCCAACGTAACCATTTGATGGACCACTTTTTTGTTTTAGACTGATGTAAAATAGGATTGTATTGATTTAAATATGTCATATGCGGATATTTTTGCAATGATAAGCTCGCTTACCGTCGATCTCGATCGTCATCTGGTGTCGGTTCTTTTTTCGTGTAACAACATATATCGTTTGGTCCCTTAAAAAGTTGGTTGCATATTAGGCCATAACTAAACATAAGTTATAACCGCTGCATTTTTTAAATGTCGCAATTTGAACTATATTACTTGACCATTTGCAGGTAACGAATCAATTTGGAATAGAGTGGATGAAAAAGCATATCGGCTCCAACTATAAAATTCATCTACTCCAGTTTAAAGACCCCAATCCAATGCATATCGATGCCACATTTAACGCAGTTGGTCCTGGTCTGGTTATCACCAATCCGGACCGGCCTTGTCTACAGGTAACAAAGAAAACTTTTGAGAGCTCGTAAAATTGGCACAACCGTTAAAAGTTTTGAGGTTTTGTTGGGATTGAATGATGCGCCAAATCTTTTCATAATAATAGTCGCAATTTGAGTTAACCCACGTTTGCCTTCCACAGAAAGATATGTTCTTAAAGGCTGGTTGGAAGTTAGTGGAAGCTGCTAAACCTGTTATGCCAGACGGTAAGTTAACAAATACATGATATAACTTGGTGTGGTAAATGTTATACATTTAAACGGAAACTTTTTTCTATACGGTAATGTAAGAGACTGACCCAAGTATTTTTCCCAAAGTTAAATCCCTGTCGCAGTTTTGTTTTCGAGAAACTTCGATTACTGACAAAAATGTATAAGTAGCTATACAAACTTCGCAGATCACCCACTTTGGATGTCTTCTAAATGGTTAAACATGAATGTTTTGATGTTAGACGAAAAGAGAGTCATGGTTTGCAAACACGAAATACCAACACAGAAAATGTTCCGAAGCCTTGGTATGTGTCAAATAATAGTAGAATACTTCGATTTATTTATCAGGGTGGTAATGACTTAATTCAATGACTTTCACAGTGCAATTAACTCACTGCTTTTAAATGGTACAAGTAATAATTTAAGATTTCGTTAGTTGTAAATCAAGGTATAATTGGACCAGTTTACTTGGTCAGATATAGACGTTAATTAGGAAACAAATGTTGAATTGTATTTTTTTTTTAGGTATTACCCCAATACCAGTGGATATAAGGTTTGCCAATTCGCTTGGCGGAGGATTTCACTGCTGGACTACCGATGTGAGAAGAAAGGGGACACTTGAATCGTATTTTTGAATACGTACTTCAGTTCATCTAGTAGTTCCCAACCTGCTAATGTCAAACAAAAATTGTTAGATACCATTACTATTTCCGGTAACATCATCTTAACTTCAACGAATAAAAATGTATCTATATTCTTTCAGATCTAAAAATTAATTGCAATTGTAATTCTGCTATTTATTATGTTTCGTGTTGACGTGAGCCAAGACAACATTCTGTTTTCCGTTCTATAGTGAATGCACTTTTTGTTGTTAGACTTGAAATTCGCAGACTGTTAAGATAAAAAATAGTTTAATAGTAAAAATACTCGCAAAAAGCATGACAAAAAAGTGGTGTGGACCGCCATCAAAGCTTTGCGTTTTTCTTAGGGTTTCCATCCACTCAAAAAAAATTAGATAATTTTTTTGACTTTTGTTTTTATGTGTTCCCAACAAAAAGAAAATAGGCGTAAATGTTACACATAAAGTTTTTACGCTTACCCAGCTAACGAATAAAATGTGTCCGTACCTAAATTTTTGCTAACAATCTTGTATATAAGTTTTGAAAAGTAACCACCTTGCTTATGGAATGGGAAAGTGCTTCATATAACGTCATAATAAAGTGTCAAAAGTCATATTGAATGCAAATAAAGGTTGACTGGATAATAATTAAATTAGATATGCTTGTGGCCGTCTTGAAACTGATCTGTTGCCCCCTGGGCGCGTTTTAGATACTTTTAAATGGTAAGTCTTTAGCATTGGTTGGCGACCCGCGACTTCGGAGTAGCATGTGGCTCTTTCATCTCTTTACTCTGGCTCCGTGAGAGAGCTGGTTTAGGAAAACTAAGTGGTGCCTGAAAGACCTGTCACATGACGGATACATGATCTAGTAAAGTTCATGAGCAAAACTACAACTCGGTGCAGTTAATCTTTGAAGGACTACTATTTTAAAAATAATTTATGTCAGGTGTTTATATTTATATAAGACCATGTTGCGTTAAGTTATGTTTCCCAGAAAGGCTGTTAAAATACAAATTACCGAGCGATTAAGTGCGTAAATAACCAACTAAGCCTAACTTACGAATCTTGTTGCGCGAGACGCAAAAAAATATGTTAACGCATAACGTTTAATTTATATTTTTTAAGATATTTACGGATTGGGCACTTTATTCTATCAAATTCATTTTATTAAAGTGAAACAAGTTATGACGGCCATTAACTCAACTGATGTATGGCTGCATTCGAAACCGTACGTAAACAGTTCGCGTGAATAAAACAATATTATTCAGCCTTTATTATCTTGGTTGGATAAGTTTTACTCACGATGTAATTTCCATATTGCAAAACGTCCTATATATAGATTCATTAACTATAGATTTATGTGGTAAAAATTGCATTTCGGGTATGACGTCACTTAAACACTATGGTCGGAGGTGCCATAGAACAGGTAATACAAAATGGACTCCAGCCATAAGACCGAGATAAGAACAACACCAACGTCAGAATAAAACACAATTCGGAATAAGGCCAAAATAGGACTAATACCTAATGGTATTAGGACCGTCTAAATCCGAATATGTCCTAAATCCGTCGGAATAAGACCTAAAAGGTCAGAATCGGGCCTAAAAACACTTTAACTTAACCCAACCCCCACCCATAAGTACATCACTAACTCCCCTAATAGTTTTAACACTAACCTATTTTCTAACCCCGCCCATTACCCACCAATAACCCCAAACAGGAACAAAAATCCGGTGCCAAAACAGCGGCGCCTTGACGGCGCCGGTCAGACTAGGGCGTCCAGACGTAGTCACGAAAACGGCCGATGCCAGACCGATTGCCCCCGATCGTCTCACACCCACAGGTTCGGGCGTTATTTTGGTCATTTAGGCCTTCTTGCGATAAATTTAGGCCTTATTCCGACGAATATAGTACTAATTCCGGTGAATTTAGACCTTATTCCGATGAATTTAGGCCTTATTCCGACAGATTTAGGTCTTATTCAGATTTTGATATTTTGCCGTACTGGATATTACTGCGTGTTTGGCTGTATTTTGTCGTTGGTCTTGATCCCAACAAAATTTTATAGTGAAATAGGAAATTTTGTGTTGTTTTTCTAATATAATTTGGTCCAAAATTGATTCGAAAAAAAGTCTCTTTAAAGCAGTGTTTTTCAACCTGGGGGTCGCGACCCCCAGGTGGGTCGTTTGCCTTTTCTCCGGGGGTCGCGAAGACGACAATAAAATACCAATCACTAATACGATAATGCCAATTAATTAACAAGAAAAATATCTGTAATGATATGAGTGAATGTTGTTGACAGTAAATGTTCAAACAGTTGAATAAAAGTCACCTGTTCAAACAGGATGCAGCCAGGAAGCAATTTGCGAAATTGACTATGACTTTAACAGTGTAGGCTTACTATTTAGTTCCCGGTATCAATCACAGGAACAGTACACACTTTTACGTTTAATAAATAACTTGTACACACCAGTTCTCGAAATTTGTCAAACAACTAAGCGAAAACTCTAACCTGTAATTCAATTTGCAATTACTTATATTGCGCTATGTTTTTTCTTGGAATAAATAAAGACAGAAATCACAAGCTAAACAGGTGTTTACCGTACTGCAAAATAACTATTAACAGTGGTGACAATAACTAGTTATTACATCACAATAACGATTATTATCAAGATAAATATTTGGGTATGATGATACAAGTAAAGCCAGATCTAAGGTGTCCTCTGGCAACAACAGCGCCATGCATAGACAAGCTTAACGTCAAGCTGCAACACCAGCCATATCACTAATGTTGGTGATAAATTTAATAAATTTAACAGAGTGGTATTATAATTTATGTTATTTTAATTATGTGTTTTGTGATATTGCGCATATATAAGTGTATTACATAGGTCCGAATCAAAAATTTTGGAAGGGGGTCGTTAGTTACATTGGGTTGTTAAAATGGGTCGCTGTATGAAAAAGGTTGAAAACCACTACTTTAAAACGATGCTTTTTTTAACTTTCAGCACAAGTCTAACTCATTTTAAACGAAAAAAAGTTAGAAAATAGTACAATCTAAGACTTCTAACTTTCAAATATTGCACTGCAAGCTTTACCAGCTTTGCGCATTTGACCTTAGTAATGGCATCAATTGATATCGGATATGACCAATGCACTTGGATCTCCCGCGGACAATAAAATGTAAAAGAAAGATTCTTGTCTTCGATCGAAAGATCTGAAGGCTGTTTATTTAATAAAACAGATAAAACATAAAATCATTTCTTAAAATCTTTCAGAAATATATATTACGCTTATAGGGCATCGTCAGTTTCTGAACAAAAACAAACATGTAAAAATGCCAATATTGGTGGTTAAAAAGTAAAATATGTAAAATTAAAAAGTAAGATTGCGTATACGTCTAAAATCATAAAACACCTGCAGATGTCAGATGCAAAAGCAACAACTAGCGAATGGTCAAGCGACAACGTGAAAAAAACGGAAAGAAAGAGAAAAGCACGCAACTGATAAGCATGTTATCAAACGGTGTCGCAGAGCATCTGTTTTATTTGATAAACAGTCTTAAGATCTTGTTTGAGCATAGTGATGACCTCAATTGGTATGGGTCGGATCGCGACACTTTTTGTCAAAAATATTAGGTATCGGAATAATGTACCAAATAACGCACATCCCTACTATATATTTGATATATCAATCACAAAATAAATTGATTCGTACACTCAAACATTTTATTGGCTTAAACATACAGAGCGCTTTAGGCACAACGTGATTTGGGGCGTTGCGCTACGGTGCAACTGGAACAACAAGCGTTCAGAGCGCAACGAGTTGGGTTTGCGTACTTGGGTGTCACCTAAAACAGTGTCACTAAATCGGTGAAGGTTGTCACCAAATCGGTGGCAAACTGTTGCTAAATCGATGACAAGGTGCCATTAAATCAGTGACAGCATGTCACCAAATCGGTGACAGGGTGTCACAAAATCGATAAAGGGTGTCACCAAATCGGTGACAGGCTGTCACTAAATCGGTGACAGGATGTCACTAAATTGGCGACAGGCTGTCACAAAACCGGTGACAAGGTGCTACTAAATCAGAGACAAGATGTCACTAAATGGGTGACAGGCTGTCACAAAACCGTTGACAAGGGACCACTAAATCGGTGACAGGCTGACACTAAATCGGTGACAGGCTGTCACAAAACCGTTGACAAGGGACCACTAAATCAGTGACAGAATGTCACCAAAACGGTGACAGGGTATCGCCAAATCGATAAAGGGTGTCACCAAATCGGTGACAGGCTGACACTAAATCGGTGACAGGATGTCACCCAATTGGTGATAGGGTGCAACCAAATCAGTGACAAAGTGCCACTAAACCACTGACAGGATGTCACTGAATCGGTGACAGTGTGCCACCAAATCGATAAAGGGTGTCACCATGGGTGACAGGGGCCACCAATTTGTGATGCAATGTCTCCAAAACTCCCTGTGCAGGTCTTTAAATTGGTTTAAAATGCAATATTTGGTATAATTCAATATTGAATAGATTTTAAAAAGAAGAAAGGTTGCAATATTAAAAAGCCCTGTGCAGGTCTTTAAATCAGCAACTAAATCTAATGTCGCAGCTAATATTAGATTTGGACCAGAAGCTACACAGCACAAAATCCAGCACAAAGGCCAAAATAAACATATTTACGACAAAAATTAAAAAAAAAAAAAAAAAAATTATACCACAATACTGAGAATTGCCTATACATTATAAATTTAATAAAAAATTATAAAAAATATTAATATTCATAATTAATATTTGCAATAAAATAAGGAAAAAAAGCTTGATCCATTATTTTAACTAACAAATTCGGGTTGCGCAAGAAAATACCTTTCCAGTGATATAAAACTTGCTATAAGTTTAAGGGGGGAAAGTATTTAATAGCGCCGATAACCGATATTAATATTTATAACCGATCGCGGCCATCTTGATACTGCTCCAGACTGCTCGATTATAATCCTTATCGCGGCGATTTTTAAGCGGCTCCAGTCTAGTCAATTCGACTCGGAATCGAAAAAGATTTTTACACGCTGCTTTTGTCTACTCTATCTTCTTAGAGAAAGGAATTGTGAAGAAAAAAATTAAAGTTTAAAAAATTCATATTTACAACTACACAGACGAAATATCGTGATTTTTCATCCTGGTAACATCCGGCCAAAACGATTCGATATTGCCAACTGCCCCAATAATGACCTATATTAAGAGAAGGACAGTGGTCACACCTTTCTAATGATATCCCATTTGTCATAATTCTGGCTTGGATAAGTGGTTCAGTCGGCGTTATTATAATGTATAGTTATTATAATGTAAATTTATAATGTATAGGCAATTCTTAAGGCTGGTTCACACTAGACGCGTTAACGTCTAGCGTTGGCGTCTGGCGTCTAACGGCTAACGTCGTCCAGTTCACACATAACGCGTTGCCAGCGTTAACGGCAAATTTCCTCGATTCTAACCGAAAGCGTCAATGTTGAAATATTTCAACTTTTCCGCAACCGAAAGCGTTTTCAAAAACGCTTTACGTTAACGCTAGACGCGTCTAGTGTGAACCAGCCTTTAGTATTGTGGTATAATTTTTTTTTTTTAATTTTTGTCATAAATATGTTTATTTTGGCCTTTGTATTTCTTTTTTGTGCTGGCTTTTGTGCTGTGTAGTTTCTGGTTAGATTTGGTGGCGAAATTAGAGAGAGAAAAAACGCCGTTCTCGTGTATAGGTCTAACATACTTAGAATGGTTCCTTTTATTTTTAGAGAGATTTCTTTCAACTATATCGGGTAGAGATAATAATTATAGGTAGAGGCTATTAACCCGGACACCAAAGTAGTTCAAATCGATATATAATCACTAACGGGTGCCAGCGTAAAAGAGCGATCAGATAGCCAATTTTACAATTAAAAAACGCTTGAACCAAAACTTTTGCAGTTCAGTCATCTTCATATTGAGGAGGATATCCGATAGTTCATAGCTAACAATACATTTTAGTAAGTGGCTATTTACAAGATCTTGGGGGTGCCGGCCGCTACAATAATGTATTGGAAAATCGGGTGTATATATATATTTTTGGGGTGCAGGTTTATTCTGTTGAAAAAAAATCGTGGGTGCACCTGACCTGTCCCCAACCCTGAACTAACAGTTTTGGTACATCATCGATTTGTTGTATGTTTAATCACAAAATCTTAAATTTCAAAAACTGTTATAAGCCTTTCAGATTGTCACCCAGTTTAGCATTTTATTCAATTTTGTTTGGAATTCTTTCACTGCATTTCAAGGTGCTCTTTCACTTATGTACGTGAAAATTAATAAAAAAAAACTTTCTTCAAATGCCGCGTACCACAACGCATATTGTTTGGGTTAGGGTGCGGGTTAGCGTTTGGTTGAGGGTGGGTCAAGTTATTATTAATAATAAACATAATATTACTTGACCCACCCTCACCCAAACGCTAACCCAAACAATATGCGTTGTGGTATGCAGTATTGTTTTGTTTTTTTGCATAACTTTTCACGTACATAAGTGAAAGAGCGCCCATTTCAATTATATTATAACTTCATTTGACTAGAATATCAGGTATAGGCTAACCGGCAGAATTAACATCACAGGCCTGGTTTATCGCGTTGGGTTTAAATCAAACTTCGTTTTTACTTCGTATGGTTGTGTACATCTTATTTGGACAAACGTATTGAACAGTATTTGCTGTGTATATATTTTGGGGGTAATTATGCCATTTTCTGTTTCGATAATATGCCTTGCTAATTTTTTTTTACCCTTTTATTAAACCAAACTGCTTTCTCAACAATTTTATAAATAACAATCATCTTGTTTTTCTTAGACAATTTTATAGCTGTTCATCTGTTTGACTAGTCAAAAGTATGACGCTCCTTCAGTTATGTAGAAATTAAGCAAAATAAAGTCTACAAATACCGCATACCGCAATGCACATTGTTTGGGTTAGGGTGAGGGTTAGCGTTTGGGTGAGAGTGGGTCAAGTGTTATTACTAATAATAAATATAGTAACACTTGACCCACCCAAACGCTAACCCTAACCCAAATAATGTGCGTTGTGGTATGTAGTTTTTTTTTGTTTTGTGTTTTTTGCATAATGTTCTATGTACAAAAGTTCATGAGCGCCCAAAATACTTGAGCTTTTTTAAGAGTTTTGCATAATTCGAAAAAAAAAAACGGATTTGTCTTCCACCGGTTGTCAGTAAGACATCAAAAACAAATGATTAATGCCACCCAGACACAAATGCAGTATGTCATACAACAATACATTGTTAAATTATGTATTTCTAATAACAACAGTTTTAACTTTCTAGTTTTAATTTCATTGTTAAAATTTCTCACTTTTTGAGTCAAAAAATAATCGCTAAATGGAATATGCAACCAAATTTTCCCACATGTTACAATACTACTAGGTGTACGTTTGACCTTTGGTACACCAGGTCACTACCAATTTTCAGTCTGTTTAATTGCGAGATATGCTGTGCTTTACAAACTGGTCTACAGGCATGAGCTGAGTATCATTGGGTCATATTAAAATAAAATACCATGCTTTAGAGATTATTCCAAAAATAACTACTATACAGGAATCCTAAAACTAACCAAGCCCATGTATGTGTGCACACAGTCTGTCAAAAACTTAAGCCTAAAGTGTTCAATGTTAAAAGAATATCTGAGTTTATTTGTCCACGGGTGTACTTATTTTTCATTGTTTTGTTTAGCAGATTTTAAAAAGGATTAAGACAATATTTATTGAGTGTATATAGCAGTGGTTCTCAACCTTTAAAGCAGTGGTTCTCAACCAGGGTCCACGGACCCCTGGGGGTACGCAAAAACTTCTAAATATAAGCTGTATTAAATTAATTACCTCTGGGAAAACATGCTTATCGCTTAATCACGACCTTGGTAAGTGATAAAATCACATTGTAACATGTTGTAAATCGCATTGCGTAAATAAAGCAGCAGAAATCACATTAAAATAAACCGGCCAAAAAGTAAATTGGTGTTTTCTGTTACTTCACTCAACACAAGGGTGCACTAGGAGGATACTCTGAATTATTAAAAAGAACTTAACTGCAGATATTACACCAGAAATATGTAAGGGGTCCACGAGTATCTCAAAGCACCAAAAAGGTGCCACGGGTACAAAAAGGTTGAGAATTACTGCTTTATAGCTTATGGACCGGTGAAATTTAAACAAATTTTGCGTACCGGTAGATCAAAATTAACCCAAAATGTAATTACAAACAAAAGTATACAACTTAAAAGCAAATAATGGAAATTTTAAATTAATTAGCAATCTTCTGCTGTCTTTTTGATATCATACGTGGTATACAAAAGTTTTTCAAATACAACTGGTATTAAAGTTAAAGACTTGATCGAGTTGTAGCCTACTTTTAAAGTTAAACAGTTAGGCACAACACTTGCGTCTTGCAGCATTGTGATGAACGATAAGTCGAAAGTAGAACGCAGTTTTTAATTTGGTGAACAAACCTTCAACATCTTGCATTTTGCAATTGAGATATAAAATTGTGAATTTGTGATATACTTGGCGGACCGGCAGAAACGTTGACGCAGACCGGCACCGGTCCTAGACCGTCAAAAGACCACTGATATATAGTATACTAAAATTTGTTGGTTGATTTATAAATATTTTAGTCTGAAAATAGAACAACTGTAAGAATGTAATATTAAATACAAAATGTCTCAAGAGAAAACTTTATTAACGGACTGTAAAGAAGATAAATCAAACGGAGTATCCATAACATGCAATAATGTGCGTAAGCGAAAGCCTTCAAAGGAAAAAATTCCGGTTGTCAATTTACGAAGACTTGTTTCCCTACGTAATGACAATCAAGACGTACACAAAATGAACATTTTTAAGTTTGCAGAGGCAAAAGTTTTATTGTCAGCCAAAAGAAGACGCAAATGTCGGTTCGATCTTTCACTATCAGCTGAAGATTCATCTGGTTCTTCCAGTGCCCAATCACTAAAAAAAGACACAACTAGCAGGAGTAAAAACCTACTAAATAATAAAATAAAGAAGAAAGAAAATAAAAATATCATGGAAAAAAGAGCAAAAAAATTTAACTATCACAAAAGATCTGAAATTACATCAGATAATGTTGTGACCACCTGCAGACGAAATGCTGGAACAGTGTTCATTAAACCTTCCCAATTTAACCAAAAAACAGACAAGAAACATAGCATTAACAAACTGCAAGGGAAAACCAATGGTTTAGTATTTAACAGCAGGAATATTACAACCAAATCAAAAAATAATAAATTAAAAGGTAAATTTCACATGAGTTTGTGTTAAAAAGAAAATTATTATCAGGTATTTATATGCTTAGTATACATTTTACGGCATAGTAAGTTTTATTATAATTAGATTGAAATATATACACATAATTTTGTTGCAAACATATTGTAACAAAGTGTGTTTTCTTAGGAAAAAGTAAAGCTTTCAAAGAGAGAAAAACCAAGAGTCAGTCGAACACTTTGGCAAGATCTATTTTTGTATCAAAGTATAGCGATTTAAGTGTAAAGCTATTTGATGGTAAGTTTTATGTAAGACATAAGTTGATATATTATGTTTTTTTATTTTGGCTTTGCTAAGTGATCTACCCAACTCGGCATCCCTTTTACAGATTGTCAACTTATCCTTAACCCAGCCATGCCTTTTTCAGGTTACGTCCACATTACTCTCTGCCCTAAAAAGGAGCGTCGCTTTCGTTTTAACCCGTTAGATTTAGATGATGACGAGAAAACGTCAGGCAGCGCGGATCGATTTCAAAGCTCGTCCCCAAGCTGGTTCAACTGCTTTACACCTACAGTACGTTGGTTAAGTAGAAAGCAACTATGGTTTATTGCCAGCAAGGCGATACATTTTTGTATATGGTTATGAAAATGCCTTATTTTTTCATTGGTTGTTCAATATTTGAAATTTAGCCGTGTACTACAACACGTCATGCCATGAACGCAATGTCTTATTTTTAAATTTATTGTTTTTGAATAAATTGTTTTTTGGTTGCAAATTATAGCAGATGCGCAGCATTTCGTTAACATTTTACCGAGCGCGTCATTTCGTCAAGGTTTTAAATGAGATGACGCTTGCTTTGGAGCGAGCCCAGGAGGAGAGGAATTGCAAAGCCATACTTCTCTCTTCGGTAGGCGCAGTCTTTTCTGGCGGCTTTGACCTGCGATATTTCACTTTCTACGCTGCGCAGTGCGACAAAGAACGCTTGCTTGCTGCTGTCGATTCTATACGGTAAGCTCTTGATAAAATCGTTAGCTTTTCTATTGTTTTATATCGGTCGCGTTTATTGTTTTAATTTGTATTTTCACTGGGCTGAGTTTAAGATAGAGTTTTTAAAACCAGGAGGCGCGACATGCTTGGAGATCTCGACGAGTTTTAGCGGTCGTAAAAAGTGTTGTACTGACGTCAATTTTTTCCTTAAATCAAATGTCAAATCTTGCGTCCTCAAGATTTTTAGTTTAAAGCAGGTGTGCTTCCGTTACGTGTGCGTTGGCAAATTGGACTTGGGATGAGGCCGGTTCCGTTTGCAATAAGCGAAGGTTTAGTGACTGAAGTTATCAATTTGTCGTCATAACGTGATGTCATAGAACAATTATTTTAAAACATATACTTGTTATTCTCTAATAATCTCGTGCAAAAATATAGAACTGAAATATAATCTAATCGCGCGAAACGCGAACAAAATGCGTTTATTGGGTATAAATATTGGGTTTTTCAATGAGCCACGTGACTCAGCTTAGCGGCTGATCGTCGAAACGGCGCGCATGCAGTACTACGGTCATGTAGGGTGGTACCAAGTTCGTTGACCTGGGACCCTGGGCCTACTGTATGTGGTTTATGATTTAATCTTTTTGGGATTTTGGCCTATTAACGAAATACAGATTTTTTGTCTCTGGTCATTTATCAATGTATTTTCTCTCCATTTGCTCAATAATAGTTCAACACTCACACAATCTTATTCGTTTAAACACAGCTTTATATAACTACCGCTTAACCTGTGCTACAGTATTGCCTTAATTCCACTCGCAATTCGCATAACACATGCCCGCTTAACCGTTAATTAATGTATCATTAATTCTTATTTTATCTTTATGTGACATCACCATTCAAATTTTTACACATCTTTTACACTGATTTATTTTTGCATCAGTCATAAAAAATTCTAATCTGCATTTAGCATATCAACCATTATTCCTCCACCCGCACCACCGCCAATGCATGTTTATTAAAATAAGTGTTAACGGCCGTCATTGTCTAAGGTTTTTTTCTTTGCTTTGAAATAATCAATAAAATATAAAAAAAATGTTTAAAACACACACAAACTGATGCTCCTGATACTTCCAATTATGAAAAAATCAATTATAATAAAATTTAGCAGTTGATAAACTAATTTCAGCGGACACCATAAAACTTCCTTAGGTAAAATTTATGTGTAACCTGTTTTGTTGCCAAACACTCGCTTTGCCGTTGTAACGCGATCGGTTCTCGCTATTTTAGGAAGCTCGTGGATTGTCTAATCAACTTCACGAAGCCGATCGTCGCCGCCGTTCAGGGATTGGCCTCCGGACTCGCCGCATCCCTACTTCTCCTCTGCGACATGGTGCTCCTCGACGAAAGAGCCGCCATCCAGTTCTCCTACCCGCAGATGGGACTCTCCCCGCTGGCCTGCTCCTCCTACCTGATTCCAACACTTCTCCAGCACTCCTTGGTAACCATATATGGCTGTGTGTCTGACTGGAACTTGCGCAAACAAACTGTTTCACTGCTTGACCTCAGGTCGAATGGTTTTGCAAACTAAACGGTCGACCAGTATATACATGGTGTTTAAAAGTTTTGGCAATGATGTTTAGGATTAGTAGGTCGTGAGGAACTTCTACAATATTGTGTATTTTTTTACTCATATTTTTGGACTCAGCCGTAAGACCGAGATAAGAACAACACCAACGTCAGAATAAAACACAATTCATAATAAGGCCAAAATAGTAGAAATACCGAATGGTATTACCACCTCTAAATCGGAATAAGTCCTAAATCCGTCGGAATAAGACCTAAAAGGTCAGAATCAGGCCTAAACAACACTTGAACTAACCCAAAACCCCACCCCTAAGTACATCACTAACTCCCCTAATAATTTCAACTCTAACCCATTTTCTAACCATTACCCACCAAAATGCCCAAACAGGACCTAAAATCCGGTGCCAAAACAGCGGCGCCCTGACGCCGCCGGTCAGACTAGGGCGTCCAAACGTAGTCACCAAAACGGCCGATGGCCCCAGATCGCCCCATACCCTCAACCCACAGGTTCGGGTGTTATTTTGGCCATTTAGGCCTTATTTCGATGAATTTAGAACTTATTTCGAGGTTTCTGCGGGCCGCACAAAATGTTTACTAGGAATTGTGTTATTAAAATGTTAGAACATGTCTCAATCAAGCGGGCCTCGGATTTTTTCGCACCTAAAGACGTGATTGATTACATTTAGGGAGGCAGTTATTGGAGCAAAGCGCGAAAAAAAGCATTTGTTTGGTTTCAATTTCGAGTCCACACGTCGTCATCCATACAACTAATAAAAAGTTTAATGAAACTACTCTGAAGAATCGCACTAACTTTAATGTTTTGAATGTAGTTTAGTGTTTGTTAACCTTTTTAAATCCGGTTGCATCTGGCGAGCGAAGCGAGCGCAATTTTTTTTGGTATATAATAGCGGCATTTCCTTTAAATTCCTTGCAAGTGTTTATGATATTGCCAAAATGATAAAATGTCAGCCTTCCACGCCGCAACGGTAAAAAAGCGCTGATCTACAGTATAAAAGACAGCATCACAACTAGGGATGTTCAAAGTAAAATACCAAGGTATTCTAGAATAATAGGTTTCGAATCTAGAATAACGAATACAGAATAGCGAATCCTAGTATATTTTTATTAAATTATTTAACCTCGATTTTGTTTGGGGAAGGGATTAATCTTAATCTATCCTATGGGGCCCACAATCACAGCAATAAATCGCCCAAACAATTTGCTAACATGTGTACATTATAATAAAATAATCTCCCATATGTTTAACATTCTTAACAACTGTCGTTTGAAGCAGTTCTGTAAACTGTAATATGTCAACTGTCCAGGTTGTTGCCAAAACTTATATTTATGCCAATAGTGAGTACAATGCAACACTGCACACAGAACTCTTTAGCAATTCAGTCATGTTTTTTAAAACATTGTTGGGTCTTAGTGCTTCTTTTTTGACTGACATGATCTGTTATGCAGTCAAATACTGTACTGCAAAGAATATAAAGTTACTATTGACATAATGAATACTTGACAATTACGCTGTGCATAACTGCATAACCTCTCTGAATATTGGCCTAAAGTTGACCTTAAGTAGCCCTATAGCGCATTTTGTGAACGGCCAGCACGTTTTACAATGTAATGTTACTATTGCAACTTAACGCATTTAGGGAAATTGCGAACTCCGCACCTGACATTACACGTTAGTCGCTCGCCCAATAACGCTTGATTGACACTTAATTATTAGACGCACGTTATCGCGAGATGCGAAGTAATTGGTCGCCCGAAAAAAACGCTGACACTGCTCTCCCAGGTAACATTTAAAGCAAGCACTATAAATTGGTTGCCGCAGCGACAGGCCAACTTACCACACGCGTTCTCACAATTAGGCGCAACAATCAGCAGTAAAACATTAAATTATATCGGTTCCAATTACCCGAAATAAACGGCAGAATTGGATTCGATATTTTACTTTGAACATCCCTAATCACAACGTAAACAACCGGATGTATAAAAAGTCATTCGCGCGAATCGAAACATTTTCTCCATTGCGTAGCTAAAATAGTCAAAAAGGATGTAAAATGAACTATAGTGTCTAATTTGTCAAATAGGCGGCGGGCCGGATGAATTACATTGGCGAGCCGGATTAGGTCGTATTCCGATGAATTTAGGCCTTATTTTGATAAATTTAAGTCTTTTTCCGACAGATTTAGGTCTTATTCGGACGATTTTTATTTTATGCTGATCTGGATATTACTTTCCTGCAAAAAAATAACTAGTCTGATTTCTCGCTGTTCTGTTGGCTGTCAATGTTTACGTTTTCTTACAGGCCAACTCTCTGCTGTACGGCGACCGCGTGCTGACCGCCGCCGAATCGCTCCAGCATGGCATCGCGTCCGAGATTTTTCCGCACGACTCCTTCATGCGCAACGTGATTCCCCGAGTGCGCCAGGTCTGCTCCTCACCGCTCGTGGTAAGTCCTAATAAAACCATTAAGTTCCCACCAGTTGATAAACACTCACGTTCCAGGAGGTCGGATCGCGAATTCAGATATAACCCCCTGACAAATTCCTAAACATTATAAAGTATTATAATGAATTGCAAAGCCAAAAAGGTCAAGTAGATCGACGTTATCTCGATTATTAAGACGTTTCAAAAAAACGTCTTCGAAACGTCTTAATTATTAAGATGATGTCGATCTACTAACCTTTTTGGCTTTGCAATTCATTATCAAGTTGCATTACAGATCCGTGCATAGTTTACCCAACTATAAAAGGACGTAAACAAGTAGAAGCTGTGTTAATTAAATGTTTGCCGGTACGTAGTTTGATCGGTAAATTATGTTAATTCACAATTTTGCCTTTCGTTCTGGACTTTTGCTAGCTTGACTGAGAAATTTACGTATTCGCTTGAACGAACATTTGCTTAATGTACAAAATATTAGAGAAAACACTGCTCATAACGTAAAATTTTTGAAAACGTGCCGCGTGTTTCCTCTTGTTATATCACGTTAGTCAAGAATTTTAAGACACGCTACCCCGTCTAAATTCCGTTAAATGGTGCATGTCAAAAGCATAAAGGTGAAGACGCTTTACAACCTAACACCGTTGGTTCATCGCAAATAGATTTATTTTGTGAATTATCATAGTACGTTTTTTGGCAATTGGTTTGCTTTTAAACGTTTAAAAATTTTTTTTCGATCTTAATCAATTATTATGTTCTTCATTTTGACCGAGTCCCAATCAGTTGTCTAGAATTGACCTGCCAATTTGCTCTATTTGTGTGATGATGTTTTGTTGCAAAGCGATCCGATTTTTTAATACAATTCGGTCAAAGTCACAAAGCATTGTGCCCATTTTCCAAGCCCTTGACTCTGCGAACCACCGCCTAACCAGCTCCTTGCGTTTCGCGCGCAGTCTTTGACCGTCACGAAGCAGCTGGTACGTTCACGTCACGCATCGCAGCTCGTGTGCGCCAACGAGAGCGAACGACGCGCCTTGCGCCGATGTCTTTCCTCGCCAGAGTGCCTTCGGACGATGCGTAACTACGTTCACGCCAACTTCTCCTGACGTCCATGTGTTGAACCTGAGAGAAGTTGCTTTTCGGTAATCCGTTCAAAGGAGTTATCGTGTCACTTAAGAGAGAGACCGAGCGCCATACCAACTGACGGCAGCCCACTGATGACCTGCCCATGGCTCAGAAACATTACACTTCGCGCCCGCTTGGATTCGTTTAAACATATCGCCAAGGATATGTAAGAATGATCCTATTTCATCAGCGCTAGTAAGTCGTTGTCCTGACCCTTATATGCGAAAGTGATTTGAATTTTGTTTTTTTTTATTTATAAGGCATTAAATCAAAGACAATGTCACGTTTGTTTTTTTATATTGTTTTCCAGTTTTGGCCCTCTACACTTTTAATTTTATTGGCTGCACCTCTGAAACCCTTGATAGTGTCCCTTTTTTTATGGTATAGGATTCCCGAATTGAATAACGATTAGGCACTTTAGGAATCATTGCAATCTGGAAAATTAACTTGGTTATAATAAATCAACTACAGAACAAAACTATTTGAGATGTTGTTGGAATCCTAATATATTTAAATAATTAGTTTTAGCAAGAAACTAGGGATTGCATGTCTGGCTCTACTGTGTGTATTTTTTAATTACGTGTGGGTTCGTAATGATTTTTACCTAATACATATCATTGCAAAAAACAAAGTATCAGAAATCCTTGCAATAACCCGTCGATTTAATTAGCAATTTAAAAGTTTCGCAAAAGCAAGTGGACTCTGGTTTGTCGATTCGGCATCAACTTTAACCACCCAAACCTCGGAGTGTGATCACCATTCCGTTCTGCATGACTGCCACAGCTACTTGACTGAGCTTACCAATATCAACTTTTCGCATTATTTAATGCTCCAATTTCTTGGTAACTTAAAGCGCGAACAAATCAAACCAAAATCCAAGCACAGGATTCGTATATATATATATTTCGTGTGAAACTGTCGTAGTATAATTGCACCTAATCTGTGGAGGGGATCGAAGTTCGAACACTTTGCTAATTCAACTTTTCGAATAAACGGTTAAGATAGCTTGTGATGTGCTCTGATTAGTTTGTACTTTTCTTTGTGCAACGTTATCTTATAATCAACTGCCACCGTTTGCCATCTCCACGTTAGAGAACGTTTCCGGAGTTATAAAGTGAAGCTTTTTTTTACTTCTTTCTTGGTTCGTTATACTTTTTTATATGCTTGTGTGCTGGAACATTTTTTTGATAATAAATTGTCGTATTGTAGCGGCTGTAGAACTGATATAGCAGGGTTTCTCAACCGTGGCCCTCGGCCCCCCTAGGGGGCCACGGGCGTAAATCTCTAGCTAGATATTGTGAAAACCAAAGTGTAGCTATTTTCAAAATTTACAAGTTAACTTAATTTTGTGTTTTTTTTTATGACTGTAAACCTGCCTTGTAACGTTTTGTAACCCAGTTTTCTGACACGTGCTTTGACTCGTCAGTAGGGATGTTTAAAGTGCAATGTTGGATCATTTTTATTCGTTTTAACGCGTAAATTTATGCCTAATTGGTCGTTCGCGAGTGGCAAGTTTGATTTAAGGCCTGTCGCTGTGGCAGCACAATTACTGTTCTGCCTCATACGTAGCCGTGCAGTGCGGCGTCAGCGTTTTTTCGGGCGGCCAAATTACTTGCCAATACCCTTGCCAAATCATTAAGTGTCCGACAAATGCTGTTAGGCGAGCAACTAGTGTACAATGCTAGGTGAAACAGTTTCGCAATTTTCTTTAAGGGCGTTTAGTTGCAAAAGAAACATTTCATCGTTAAACCCATTAAGTACGCTACACGGTTATTCAAATATTCAAGATAATTTTTTGGCCAAAATTCAGCGATTCAGCTTATTTGTCAAGTAGGCTAATAGTAACGCATTAATAAAACGAAAATCGAGAAACCATCTCGCTCGGCTCAGTACAAAACAAAGCCGAATATAAAAAATACCTTGGAGGCGTCAAAGAACAAGCTTTGTCATGACCAACTAAGTTAATTTAAATTAAAATGACTTATTTGTACAATTTTAAAAAGTAATTGCATTTGTTCGTTGATTATTAACTGTATTTGTCATTAACATGAAGAACTAAAACAAGTAAAATACGTTAAACACAATGCATGGTATTTTTATAAGCAAGGGGCCACGAGGGTCGAGAGCCTTTCAAAGTGGGCCACGAACCATAAAAGGTTGAGAACCACTGTGATATAGTATGATAAGGGCAAGCGCAACACAAACACGTGTTTATAAAGTACAACGGCAAATGCTGTTTTACCAGGTTACCGTAACGAACAGTGTTTTGTTGGTACATTTCGGAATGCTGGGTTTAACTGGTGTTGGTTTTATCATCACGTGAGGCATATAATACCCATACTGTTTGTAACGCTACGTAGATGCCTTCAAAAGTTTTTGTTTATCCTCGCTGGAGTTTCATCAAATTGCAAGAGCAAACAACTGGAAGTTATGACACTTTTTATAAACGACGTCACAAAATTGTATTTATGTGTTTAAAATTGGAAAAAATAATTTTAGAGGATAGGCTACGTGACGCACACAAAAGAAATTCGCATTTTTCTCGAAATAACTGCATTTATAGTCTATTCCGACAGAAATTGCGTTTTGTTGAGTGAATTCACACAGCCCAATCTGCCATAGTAGCCATGCACGCCACTTTGGGACTAAATTGATTACTAAAAACCAAGCAAAAATGGGAAAAATCATTTCTTGAATGCAAGCTTTTACACATTCTTCTACCGAAATTGTTGGGCTTCAATATTCTGAACTGCCAAAATTTTTAAGGTTACCCTATAATGGGCTTATTTATACTTAGGCCTAATGTAGGCACGAAATGGCAACCCTGGCTATAGGGGTGTCACTGTTTTTGGGAACCTATAAAACTTAAACGAGATAGTTCCGATCTTATCTTCTGATATTGGATAACTGTACCTACTTTAAGTGTCACTGTTTAGAAAATTTGCTATTATAATTATGGGTAAACGAAAAGTACCTGGTTAACTTCGCAAAGGCCAGATGTTTGCTTTTATAACTTTAGCCATTTGTTAAACTATGAATTTAATGCCCCAAGACGAAAAAAAATATAAGCGAAAAATCCAAAATTAAAATTATGACTAATACCGCCCACCGAGGTCATAACTTTAAAATTTAACAAGATAAACACGATGTATGCTTTACAACGCGTCGCCAATATCCACAGTGGACTTGGAGTTTTAAAAAAATATGTGCACATATCTGAAAAAATGTCATCATGTAGCCTATACATTTTCACCTAAATGTAAAAAGAGTTGGATAAAGAATAGGAAGAAAGGTTGAAAGATAAGTCAGGCGAAGAGTTGGATGAAGAGGTAAAGACGAGGTTGAAGAAGAGTTGGAGGGTAAATTGTTAAGAGTAGAATGAAAATTTGCTTAGAGAAGTAGAGTTATTAATGTCATATTGACTAAAGATGATACGAGCTCTTATCGAAACGTTTAATTATCAAGATTATGTCGATCTACACGACCTTTTTGGCTTTGCAATTTATTATTATCAAGCTACATTACAGATCCGTGCATGGTGTACTCAAAAGTCCCTATTTTGTAGAATAAGCCTTTATTAATTTTATCTTTAAATATTATTTCAATTTGACTCCTTGATCAAGGGGACTGTTTCAGTCTCACGCCGAGTATATGATTTCAAACCATAGAACACTAATAAATATGTTTGCATTTTTGGTCAATCCCCGCTGAAAAAATCCCCCTCGATAAACTATTTTGCACTATTTTTTTCACACGTGTCTAAAGTAAGTAGTTAAATGTTTCAACGATTGAAAATGTCTTAAACTCAATCAAAGGATTCATGGTTGTCGGTGTAGAAAAAACACATTTTTTTTCTGAAAGAGGTTATTTATCCCGACAAGAAATAGTTTAAATTGATATAAAATCACTAACTGTATGCCCCGCTATGAAAAGTATGGCGAGTGCACCCGAGATGTTTTGTCAACTGGCTAAACCTGCACCCCCCAAAAATAAATGCAGGAAGATGCTGCTGTAGAGGACCCAGCGTACTTACAGGCTCGCCCGTTAAACCAAACTTCGAAATTCGAACTACTGTAACCGGATCTAATATGATTTGGCCATCAGGGGAAACATTTTTAGCTACTTATCTTTCAATGAATCCGTATGTCTAATGTACCCCTTCATTTTTTTAAATCTTTCACAGTCTAAGTTGGCTACACTAGGGTTGTCCAATAATATCGAATTGGAGCCTATACCTGAAGTCAAGTGGTAGTATGTGTAACTCATCTGATACTAGGTAGATAACGGCGCCAAGCCCATACCAAACTAAAATATAGATATTTTAGCCATACAAACATTTCTACCTTTGAACGTAAATGTATCAAAAAGTAATCTGTCAACAACTAATAATAATTTAAATTCCTAACCCTAAAACGAATATTGGTCTAATAACTTGGAAAAAATTGTCTGTGAATGGTTTCATTTAATATTTTTTGGTTGTTTGAGCATAGTAATGAGTGATGCAGTGGTATCTCTCAGATCACGATACTTTTTGTTCAAGGTATTAGGTATCGGATTAAAATGTCAGGTATTGCACATCCCTTGTGGCTACAACCATAAATTTTGCTTAAAAAGTCTCAACTTAAAAAGTTTTTTTGCATATACTTACAATTTATTCCATGTCCACCGTTTAAACCGTGGCTATAGCCTACCCAATAAGTATATGCAATGTTTTAAATACTCAATAAGCGTAGGACAATAGTTCATGCCTGGGTCAATATGTTTAAAATACTTAAAAAGTGGATAAATTGCCGAACTGATAAATTTTTAACCTCGTTATTCTTTGCCAAAACTGTGTTGGTATTTGTATATTTTAGTAGATCTTGGTGAGATTTCACTTGTGCAATGTGCATGGCCAAAAATGTTGGAGTGACTAGGCGCACCAGAGCTCCCAAAGTGTACTGTTTGTATAACAAAGGAGGAATTTAGATTAAATTCAATTGTTTGGTGTGTAGGTTTGTTTTTTACAAATTTTGTTTGTTTAGTAAAAATGGGAAAGACAAGTAAAAAAACAAAAGCCAAAAAAAAGGATTTCAACAAAGTAAAATTAAAAGTTGGAAAACAAAGACCAAAAGCAAGTAATGCTACAGAAATTTCTTTTAAATCACAATCAATTTATATCCCTGAACAGCTAAAGACTTCAAGCCTCTCGGTTAGTATTATAAGTTTATTTATCTTTGAAGCATGATAGTTCAGTGTTGTGGTAAGACCTAGAACGAATATTAAAGCCCTTACAAAAAAAGTCGCGAGTTATTAAATTTAGTGTTATCTCTAAGGTTTATTTTGTTTCAAGGATGAATTCCTGACACACCGCAAAAAAAGCCTTGAAGACCTTCAGACAGATTTAAACCATCCCAGTTCAACCATTCGTCTACAATCACTTAATGGAATTAAAGAACTACTTACAGCAAACATACCCATATTTGAATGTACAAAATTATTGGAGAGGGTTGTTAAGTTGATATTGGATGATGACCAACAAGTGCGGTAATTTTTTTTTTTCGTAGAAGTTGTTGACAAAGCATTAATTTGTGCTGGCTGATGAGGGCATGTAAGTTTTCAAAAATGACATGTTATAAAACAAGAAACTATATTTTAAAACAACAAGAGTGTGGTAGTGATAACCTACTTATTTTTGAATATATCACTTGACAGGAAACAAGTTGTTTTTGTGCTGAGGTCACTTTTTACACTCATACAACAATTTCAGATGAAGCCTCATTTCGTTTTTATTTTAAAACATTTGTATTGTGCAATGACACATATTGACTCTCAAATTCAAAGAGATTCTTTACAAGTATGTTATTGTAAAATTGATGCTTGTGTAACTGTATTTGTTGTGAGTTTTTACTATTGCAATGTGTATTAGGTAGTAGACTTGTGTTTGGAACACTTTTCGAGTTTAATAGAACCGGAAGATTGCAGAAGATTGATGGAAAACTTTATAGAAATGATCTCGACAGAACAAGGTAAAAAAGGATGTCGGGTCCTAGCGATGAATCTGTCGAAAAAAGAGACTTCAATCTCATGGAGGATTCGAGTTTTATCTAGACTTGAAAAGTTGATTGATCTATGCTATCAAACTCATGGCACTGTGACCGTTCCTACTCAATTTTCATATGAAACCCTGCCATGGGACAGCAAGAAAATGTTTTGTTTGGCTACAACCACAGAGCAGCAAGGTGTTCTTTTAAGGTAACTTTTTTTTAGCAATGCTTCCAATTGCTGACATTATATTTTACAACTGTTCAATGTCCTGTTTCAGACAGTTTGATACCACAATTATCAAAGTCACACAACACAACACTTTAGATACACTCATCAAAAGCATTTTTCCACTTATGCTTCAATGTTGGATGGAGGTGTGCAATGGAGAAGTCATTTTGCATTCTGAAGATATACAAGTTAAAATGACTATGATACATGTTTTAACTATTTTGAACAAAATTTGTCAAAATGTTTGTGAGCATAATAAGGATAGGGTAAGACAATTACAGTAGTTTAAGTCCCTTATCATTCTAGAACTTGCGCACAATCAAAATATCTTATTTTAGGCTATGTTGATTATCCTAATTAAATTTGATCTCAATGTGTGGTTTAAAAGTATATTCAATATTACAGATGAAGTGTAATGTTCCCCCAAGTGTTTGGCTAGTTAAACTCAAGTTGCATGTTGCTAACATACTCTATTAAGGAGCTTATTTATTATTAACCAATAGCACTGGATTAATGATATGAATTTAATCCTGTATTTTAAGAAACATTGGATCTACGAAACACATATGAAAGGTTTTGCAAAACATTTGTTTGATAAATTTCCTTTTGAAAGACCTATTATCGATCAGAAGAATAATTCAAAAAACAAAAGGACTGCAGTGTCTGGGGTAATTTTTTTGCATTCTTTTTAGTAAGATGTGTTAACCTTGACTGGATTATGTTTTTTTAAGGCTGATGAAATTATAAGCATAAATGTTTTGCTTTGCAAGCTGGGGGCAATTTTTTGTAGTTTTACTCCTACCATTCCGACAAGTAAAATAATGAAACAAATATTAGATTTTATTTGCCTTCTTTTGAAGTCTGCTAAGAAAAACACTTTCATGCTAAACACAACTCAACTTCATAACATTATCAAAAGTGTTGAAAGTTTTGCAGTTCATGGAAACTCAAGTAAGCTGTTTAGTTCACATGTGTAATTTTTTGTTATTAAAAAAATGCTTTTAGGTGCCATGAACGAAATTATTGGTGTTTTGTTATTGTATTACCAATCACTCTCACCTAAAAATGCAAACAAAGCAATGCTCACATATTTTTACCTCTACATGTTTGAAACAAATGAGTACAAGTAATGTTATGATTTCCAAATGGTTTATCTACAATATTTGATTTTCAGTTTAATACAAGCCAATTTATACTATCCACAGCAATGAACAAATGAACAAAATTGTTGCAACTCTTCCATGTCAACTCGTAACGAATTTAGCAGAGATAGCAAAACACAACAAAAACATTTGTGAACAGACAAGTGAGAAGATATTTACTTATTGTTTTTTCTTATAAAGCTTGTTTAAAGAAATTTAGCATTAATATTTACAACCATAAGTTGATTTAAAAACACAATACTTTGTTTATCTTTTAGATTCAACATTGAAAAAAAATCTAGATGCTGTTATTGATTTTGTAAAAGTTGCCATTAGCAGTGGTAGTGTATCTATTTTAGAAAGTTTAAATAACAACTTCATAAATGTATTTGACTTGTTACTTTCTGAAGGTCAAGCTATTTTTTGCTGTACTGACAACTGTGCAAGCTGTGAAAGATATCAGGTACAGTTATAGTAATTTAAAAAAAATCATTTAGGCAATTCATCAATTTTTTTGTTTTACAGATGGTGCTTATGGAATTTACGATTCCCAATCAATTCAATCTAAATGACAAATGCATTACCAGACTGAAAAATGTTGTTAAACAACATTGGATGTTGTACAAAAACATTTGCTATGTGGTTGATATGCTTATTTGTAGAGTCAGCGGACAATTTTCTCAACAAACTGTTTCTGATATTCATGAAACAATTTCTGCTCTAAAATTTGTGTTGTCATTGATATTTGGTATGGAGTTTAATTGTGTGTTTTTTAAACTTAAATAAAAAAATATAATATTTTTCTTGCAGACACAGCTAAACAAGTTTTAGATCCAAATGCTGTAAAGCTAGTCAGACATGAATATATCTGTGAACATGTTTGTCGGTCATTGTTTCTTCTATGTGAGCAATGGCAACATCTGAAATACATTTTATGCAACTTTATAAAATCCAAGATCAAAGTATGTTTACAAACTATACAGAGTTTTTTGTTAAAACATGTTCTTCCCACACCTATTTCTCTTTTCACATTCTAAAAGTAATACATAAAGAGTTTTTCCCCAAAAAACAAGTGCAACCAAAAAGTATCTCTCCATCGTCCAATTGAGCTATAGGCTAACGATGGAGTGTATTTCAAATAACTCTTGGGTCAATAAAAAACAAATTATAGTCAACATTTTTAGGGCCTTCAAGGCTAATAATGGAATAGAAACACCGTTGGAATAAAACTAAATTCTGTATATGATTTAAAAACGATTAATAAACAACTCTCTCTTATCCCATCCCATCATTAGCTCACTCTCCCTCCTAACCATAAGCAGTCCAGGAACCCCTAAAAATGCTAAACTGCATGTTGTCCAATCGTCCTATACCTATGTGTTATTCCTACATACAGTATTATTATAGTTACTATTGTTCTAGTAGTTGATCCCAATCATATAAAACATTCGGTCTTTTAGATTTGTTAACTGATCTAATAACGTCGGACTTTATTTTACAGACTAAAAACAATAGTGCAGCCTGGATTGGTATATTACATCTGGTACAATTGTTACATGACAACAACAACTGCGAATCTGATTTTAGTAGCATATTGAACATGCTGCCGAAAAATACAAACAATTTTGCTGAATTTGTAATGTCAACATGTATGTTATAAAATGTCAGTTAAATAAAGTTGAACTTCAACAATAGTTAATCTTTTTCATTTCAGATTTCCAAACTCAACAAGCCAAACAATTTGTTGTGACATAAATGAGTTTGACGGCCTTTTGAAGCTTTGTTTTATTCAGAAAGGTGCACTAAAATGTGTCGGAGATACTGTTTAAAAGGAGGCAAAAAGAACATCTCAAAGTGGCTTACAGATGTTAACAACAAAACTATCACATACAGTCCACACATTAAAAATTGTCTAATCTTAACAATAAATAAGACGAAAACCAGCACATTATTAGTCCTTCAATGTGAGAAGAAAAGCAATAAGATCTCTTCGCTCAGCTTCCTTCTTGATTCCAGCAAATACCATTTTGGTTCCTGATTGACCAAAACAACAGCAAAAAGTTAAACATCTTTAAATTATAACAGTGTTTCCAATCATCCCAACTTTACAATAATGTAACTACATAAAAAACCGATGTGCTAATGTGAACTAAAAAATGCACTAAGAGTCTTTAGAACTAAAATAAGGAAAAGGTAATATATGATAAGTATATTTTAAGACATTCCTTTGCAGTTTGACATATTATAAAAGTTTTACTTTTAAAACAAAAGGAACGAAATGTACTATTCTAAAAAGTACATTTTAGCAAGTTGTAGCTCATAGCATATTTTCTAGAATACTTTTAGCTAATCTTACCAGGAATGTATTTCTTTGGGTTTGTAAGGTAAACATCCAAGGTGTCTGGTCCCCAAGTTATTCCTAAAATTATTAAATATGTTGAGTATTTATGATAATGGATTGATATAGCTACAGACATTTAAAGCAAATAATTGGCTCTAATACAATGTTTTTGCATATTTATTTTCAGGCTGCTTTATCAATAAAGTATGACCACTGAATAGTAACGCTATGTGTCCAATATTATTATCAGCACATTTAAATATTTTGTTGTTAAGCTGAAAATGATCATTTTTATATTTAGGATGCTATGAATTGAAGTCATAAAAACATTGCTCTCTTATACAGTTTGTAATTTAATTAAAAAATAACAGACATACCTTTGGACTTGTTGGCCTCCGTGTAATCAAATCCCTCTACCTGACCGGTTTTTCGGCCAGGCATTCCAAAAAGGTTGGGACCTAGGAAAATAAATATGTTAAAAAGTTAAGTGTTTAATATCTCAGGGCTCTTTTTATTTAGTTAACCTGTCTTAGTTCCACCTCCTTTCTCATGGGTATGACATTGCGCACATTTTTGTTTAAAAATTTTCATTCCCTTTTCGGCATTTCCCTCCTTCTTTTCGCCTTTCTTACCCATTATATTTGTTTTCTTTATTAAACGTAAATAATAATAAAATCTGTAGGCAAAATAAAACCATTCGTAAATAAGCTGCTTAACATACTTATGAGTAAACAATAGGCATTATTTTAAAACAGGTATAAACATTATGATTAACTTTAATTGGGGTAAAGAACCTAATCAGAATAACGTAGTAAGGCTATATCTAGTTTTTCAAAGCTATTTGTCTGGCTGGCATAGTATGCTAACAAAATGACTGGTTCCGCATTTTATCAATTCTCTAGCAGTTTATATAGGCTTGCCTTTTTGTTTTTCACAACCTTGGGTCTTATTTTAACGTATCACACTTAGTTCGTGTCGTCACCTATCAACCAGCTGCTGACGTGACAACTTAGCTGTACTGTTCTAACCAAATGACCGCGTTGTCTGGCAAGGTCGTGGTATTGCGTAATCACCCAGCGTACTACGAACGCCGGGAGGAAGGATGACGTCACGCTTTACGCCTGAGTGTATTTCCAGGGTAATCTGTTTGGAATCGATATGTACAAGTAGAACCCGCGCACTTGTATTTAGGTCAGGGTTTGCCAACCTTTGTCTCCATATGCACCATTTTTTTACCTTTGATTCAGATGCGCCATACTAACAATAATAGCTTGGAGTATCAAAGTAAAACTGTTTTCTAGCTATAAGTTATCAAATCCCTGTTGTACATTTTTAGAAGTCGGTTTATTTTATTTTAGAAGTAGGCATGACATTTATTTAGTTATCTGTGGTATTAAGTTTGTTTACTCGTCACGTGAGGAAACGGGTCTAAACTAGTGCAACATAAAACCAACGCCTACAGGCATTGATAAAACTACAAAAATGCTTGCCCAAAGTATAAGAGGCAGGGTGGATGCACGACCTTTTTTTTAGCTGTTGACGGCCGCTTTGAGAGCTTTTTTAGAGATGATGTCAGAAATTTAAGTCATAACGTGACGTCAATTGAAGTCATAACGTAACGTCGTGAAAAAAAGTGTTTTTTGGGTCTAAATTGTTTTTTTTGGTCTAAAAAACTTTTAATTCAAACGAAATGAGCGTATAGGCACATTAAAAGAATCGCTTATTGGTAAAAATAACGGCATTTATGTTCTAATTTTAACAGTCTGTGTGGCCTACATAAAAATCCTGCCTAATTTTAGCCCTGATTTAAAATTCCAATTTGCGGTTCGGGCGCAAGTTTGCATAAACGTACGGCCGCCAACACTGTATTTTCTCAAACACGTGTCCGGCCGCAAAAGTTATAGTCAGCGTCCGAACAATGTGCACCCCTACTATAAGGGATCAACATTACGACGCACAATTGTTTATTTAGATTTTAGAAGGTGGGCTAATTTGCCATATGTGCAACAACGGTCTCAATCTTCGAAACAATTATTTAATGTTAATGAGTTTATCAACACCAACAACGATCACCGCTACACGACCCTAAAATATTCGGGGAACAATAAGGGCGGATCCAGTATTTCGTTTAAGGGTCAATTTCTTCAGAGATTGTCTGTACGTGACATCACCAAGCAGACACCCTTATAACACTATACAATGCGTTTGGTAATCGGCTGGCGCCGACGTTCTAAAACAACTAATCTAAAAAACACCCACTTTTCGTGAGTAAACCCTAGTGTTCACCGAGCAACGCAAAAAGCGAGATAAAATGAGTTCACACGGCGCAACAAGTCATGGCCATGGTACGGTGCCCTTGGAATAAAAAAATTTCCTAAAAGCGGTCAATAATATATACTATAGACCAGTGGTTCTCAAAATTTTATATACTTTGTGGCCCCCTTTGATAGGCTCTCAACCCTCGCGGTCCCCCTATTTATAAACATACCTAGCGTTGTATTTAACGTGACAGCCTACACGTGAATGAAACAGCCTCTAATGACCGCATGTGTTCATAGTCAATTCAGTCTCAAATGTGATGAAGTATAGTTAGTTTGTAACAATCCTTTTTTGCAATTCAAGCATTTTCATGTATAGTCAACAAGTCCTGGTAGATTAGGTATTTCATGTTCATCATGCCGAAGAAGCAACTCGGTTAAAATTGTTAATTCTATAGTGATTTCTTAGAAACTCCAAATTCCTGCTGGGGCTCGTGTTACAATAAAACGTTTATCGGACAATATAAAATTTGTAAAACTTGGTTTGCTGTGTTACATTTTACTATTCACAATCAATTTAATTCAAATCACAAATTTTTTTCTTTTAGTACAGTGGTTCTCAAAGTTTTTTTCATATTCCTCCCTTAAAAAGTCCAACACTGTTAACTCCTCCCCAAAAAATCCCCAAAAGGAATACTGCCAAAATTTCCCAGTATATGGATATGATATGCAAGGTGCGTTTTTATGATTTATTTCAGAGATAACAGGGAACATTACAAAAGTAGGGTACAATTAAAAAACAATACAAAAATGGCAAATATCAATTTTATATTTAAAGTACACTGAACTATTCCTTTTGCACTACTAAGTACAAGTCTACTAAATATTCAACTTAAACTTATCTGCAGTAGGTATTTGGTGATTAGAAGGATTAGCCTACCAAAATAAAACATTGTCCAGGTAACCAGGATAGGATTAAATTGGCAAAGTGAATTTAGGCCTTATTTCGATGAATTTAGGCCTTATTGCGATGGATGTAGGCCTTATTCAGACGATTTTGATCTCATGCGGTAGCCTGCTGGATATTACTGCGTATTTGCCTGTATTATGTCGTTGGTTTTAATAATATAGTTTTATACATTTTCTGCTTTAGGTATTGTTGCTTTTAAGGTCTTATTGTTTGTTCCTCTTTACTTTTACGTATTTATGAAATTATAACCATGCTAAAACTAACAAACTGTATAAAAAGACACCTGATGCTAGTGAACTTTACTTACTGTGACGAAACAATAGATATTGTAAATCGAGTCTATTATGATGTATTAACACCGTTAAAACAGCATATTGTCTTCACATAAAGGCTACTTTAAATCTTATAGTAAGTAGACGCTCCCATTTAAACTTTGTGCAGTTACTTGTATGTGTTAAATATCAAATATTAAAATATTGGCCATTTCCAAAATTACCCCGAAAGTAAGCCAAGTGGCTCCCTTTTAGAACCACTGTTTTACTATAGGAAATAGGTATGACGTCATTCGATGTCGAATTTGACGACCTTAAAGGCTGGTTCACACTAGACTCGTTACCGTCTAGCGTCTGGCGTCTATAACGGCTAACGTTGCCCAGTTCAAAAAGTCCGACTTTTAGACTTTGAGGTTTCGGACAATGCACTAATTTGACTTAACAATGTGCTTCAAAAGATTAAGTTTAATAATACTTGACCCACCTAAACCCAAACGCTAAACAGCACGCGAACCCAAATAATGTGCGTTGAATCAATAATTACATAAACGCTTTGGTTCCAAATATCTCATTTTGTGACGTAACAATCCTATGTATACCATGGACTTGAAACTATCTTATGCCCAACGAAAGTTTGTTTTTTTATCCAGCATTCAAATAATTATTACATTAACGCACTTTATTTGGGTAGGGTTCGGGTTAGCGTTTGGGTTAGGTTGGGTAAAGTGTTATTAATGCCATCTCACACTTTTTGGAAACTTTTGTGAATTTTCATGAATATTTTCAATTTATCTACGCCGGGAGTTTACCTGAAGGTCTAAATTAGTGCATTGCCAAGACCTTCTGCCATTGGATGCCCTAACACCCGATTCGTCGGCAAGTTTGGCTTAGCCATGCCACAGCATACTGCATTTTTGTCGCAAAGATAAGCCAAAGGAATATGATTTCCTGATTCCAGGATCACGCCTGTTAGCATAGAAAGAGAAATGTCTGATTCCCGTTGGATGGGGACTTCCCTTTACCTTTTTGCGACTGAAACGCGGGAAAACGCGAATCTAGGCTAAAAGGCGCTTTTTTCAAGCAACATAATTTTATAAACTAATAAAACAGACAAAAGCAAAATAGCCTGGAAAAGTAACTTGGCGCTGGTCTAGAATCCTACCACGATTTTGCAGCTTGAAATTGCGCGGCTTTAATTCCTATAATAACGTTATTTGTAAATTTAGCGCGACTGATAATGGAGTACAAGACTGAAAACCGTTATCGCGACGAAAGTTTTGCGCGTTTGAGCGATTTTTAGTGGCTGGCCGCATTATAAGTTGATATTACATGGAATGCGCGGCTATGAGCGGGAAACTGGCCTTACTTCGAACCTGAGCGTGCGTGTTAGCGTTTGAGCGTGCGTATGGGTGAGTTTTGTGTTGTTATATTCATTATTTAATTATTATACTTGACCCACCCTAACCCAAATAATGTGCGTTTTGGTAGGATTCTAGACCAGCACCAGTAACTTCTTGTACTTGTAGTGTAGGTTATAGTTATAATGAAATGTAATAAATTGGCACAGAAAGGGCATATGCAGGGTTTCTGTAGTTTATGTAATTGGCTGCCAAAATGGTAGCATGCTATACAAACTTAGCAACGTTTAGGGGAAGTAGCAAATGTCTTGTTTACCCATTAGCTACCATGCAGTACATAAGCACCAGTCTGCTGTTTGAATTTCATTGCACTTCACGCCGAGATCTCTGGCATACAGAAACAACTTTTAAGGTGTGCAATTATGTTTTTACACACCTTGTGTTGGAAATCCTACCAATATTTAAGTGTACAGTATACCAATTTAGAAGTTGGAAACTCTGGTTATTGCAGTGCTAAAATAAAGCTACGTCTAAAATTTGTGGTCGTTTTACAACTGACCTGCACAGGCTCAGTGGGAGCTGTTTGAAACATGACAATTAACACAGACGCCTACTGCATTTTGTTGGTAAATACAACTTTATTTGAAGGGGATCAACAGCCCATATACAACAAATAAAACAATTTACAATTTGTGACCAAGCCCTTCTGGAACTGTGCTGACTAGAGTTCCTCTTTTTCCCAGATTTTTTCACTCCTGAGAAACAGGATTGAAAAATGAAAATCCTGACGAGTATATTTGTGCCTAATTTCCTCATTATGATGTTTAAAACTATTTTATTTTAGCTCCAAGCATTTAATTAATTCTCCCTAGTGCTGACCAATGATATTTCCACACATTATATACCATGCATCATGCCTTCGGGAAGGCTTACTGAAATTAGTTGGATCAGGATTTTAGTGCAAGCAAAGAAAGGCTATTTTCAAGTCTTGCTTGCATGCAAATCCTGATTAAGCTAACTGATTTTGGGGCACCAATTTTTTTCAATTTGGTAAGTAAAGAGTAACGCAAAGAAAAATGGTCTGCAAACACTGCAATACATATTGTTTGGGTTACCCTGCAGGTTGGGGTTTCAAGAGTTCACACATTTTTTTATTTACTATTAATAATAATGCTTGGCTAACACTAACCTAAACGCTAACTCAAATAATGTGCGTTGCAGTATGTGGTATTTGTAGACCGTACCTTTTTGTATTTTTTTGCCTTTTTTGATGTACCAAATTAAAAGAGCCCCCAATTTTTAGAAGCCTTTCTAAAGGCATGTGTACATTTGTAGAATCAATCATTTTGTTATGGCTCTTGGTCTGTTAGATTCATTTTTTCAAATTCCTAAATTTATTGCATAACATACAACAAATAAGTGTAAGTGCAAACAAATCAGTACTCACCTGGACAAAATGCCACATGCCAAAAATATCAGTCTGTCATCTGCAAGTTTACATTCTATGCCATTGTTTAAGCAATGATTTAACCTGCCTTGTATTTCGGAGAGTTTACTTAGATCAGTGTTTCTCGACCTTTTTCACCCCAGGGCGCACTTGTAAACCTTTCAAAACGTGGTGGCGCACCTGACGCGCGAGTCGACTGCTAACTTTGTTTTTTTGCTGGCAATTTTTATTACATCAGGCTCCCAATTCTATTATCTATTAAGCAGCTTGCAGAGTCGGTTAAAAATAACCCGACTCCAACTCCCGAGTCCGAATCGTCTGCAATCCTACAGCATTTAATTTTCCCATTTACGTATCTAAATTAAGGTGGATTTTCAACAATCCCTTCATAGGGGTGTCATATATCTCATCCAACCACAATACATTGCTGGAAAATATCCACCATATGCTATTTCGCCTTTTTAATTTGCATTTGGCGGGATTATTAGTTTTAAAATTGGTACTGCGCACGTCAGACTCGGGACTCCATCAGTCCGATTTCAGCAAAATAAATCGATTACGGTACGCCGAGTCTCAAATATGACTCCCGACTCCACAGACCTGCTATAAAATACGATGTGCTCAATAAGACATGCCTAAAGAGAATTAAAGGACATATTCTTGGCATCGGCCTTTTGGTGTCGTCGGTTGGGTGCCATAGTGTTTTGGCACAGGATTGTTTGCCTCTGTTTGGAGTTAGGCGCGAGTAATGGGTAGATTTAGAATTTGGGTTATGGTAAAAATTATTAGGGGAGTTTGTGTTGAAGTTATGGGTGGGGTTTGGGGTTAAGTAAAAGGTAGCAAAGGCCTTATTCTTGCCATTTAGGCCTTATTCGGACAAATTTAGGTCTTATTTTGATTTAAACGCTATTACGAGTATTAGGTATTAGTCCTATTTCGGTCTTACTCCGAACTGTTTTTTATGCCGAAGTTGCTGTTGTTTTAATTGTGGTCTTAAGGCAGAAGCCCCACTAGATTGCAATAGTTCCTCTTTCTTTGTTAGCGAAGAGCCAACATCAACCATTGGGATTTCAATAAGGGCTACGAATCCAGTCATATTGCTCAGTGTTTATTCACAGAAAATAGTGACTAGAGTTTATTCTAAAAGTATTCGCTAATTCTACAAATAGGCCTAATACAGAATTTTTGTAACATTTTTTCCCCATTTTCTCGCGGCGCACCGGTTGAGAAACGGTGACTTAGATGTTGTCAATGTAATCAACCCCAATTGTTTACGCCAGGGGTCCGCAAATACTTTTTGGTGCAACCCAAACTTACTTGTGACCTAAATTTCAATCTAACTATTTGTAGACCCCTGGTTTATGGAACTACTGACTGTATAGTACTTTTTGCCATATCTAAAGCACAGGTATTTTTCTATTTCAATAACTTGCATTCATTCTTTTCTATAATTTGTCAAGATCTTATCATGGGATTAAAAATACCGTGAAACAAACATGGCATCCACTGATTAAATGGACTTCAACCAACATTTATTGTTTTTTATAATGTCTCACAATATTTGCTTTTGATTGCAGTTTAGTCAGAGCTAATTTGCAGATGTTTCAGTTTGAATGTTGTCCGGCTAAATATTCCTTAATTTGATTTTTCTCTTGATTAATACCCCTGTACCTAAACTATCAGGTGTGTTAAGTAACAATGTCTGAATACAATTATGTCCACTCGAGCATTTTTCCAGTGTTTAAATCAGAGTCAGACTAGGACTCTGGATTTGAGGACTCTGTTTGTTTTGCTGGAGTCGGACTCAAGAGGAGTAAAACCACGTAAAACGACCAGAGCCCCGAATCCGACATGCGCATGCGCAGAACCAAATATTGAAACTGATATGGCCCTAACTGGAAATTGTAAAGGTGGAATATTTTCCAACCATGTAGAGTTAGGGTCGGACTCTGGGCTCAACGAAATCGCACAATTGACCAGGTTGAATTTGGGGTATTTTTGACCGACTTCGCAGCCCTGGTTTAAATAGTTTATTATATCAATGCACAATATTCTGGTTGGGTTCAGGTAGGTTAAATATTATGGGAGGTTAAAAAATATAGTAAGATATGGTATTCCAGTTTTTTATTTTTGTGAATATTAACACATAAAAGTGTGAATCAACCAATACATGCAAACAGAGACCATTTTATGTATTAGGATAGTTACCTAAAGTTATCTCATTTAAATTATTTTCCCAGTTTTCCTTCTTTGTGGTCTAGTGCAGTGCTCTTCAACCTTTTTTGATTTGGTGACCCCTAAAGTTGTTATGACGAACTCATGCACCCTGTTTACTTAAAAGTTAAACTGAGGTAAAAAAATAGTATGGAAAATCATTATGCATATCAATATAAATTGACATTATGTCAATTAAACTGAGCAAATCTGCCGAAGTTCTATACACTCTTGGTGAGTGCTTGCCTGTAGGCTGCTTGCGAGTCCTATTGAATGTCATAAAACAGCATTCCAACAAACTTGAAAAAATAGCAAAGAAGCTATTTAATGACTGTTTTATCAAAAAAATTGTGGTATTAATGGTTCATTAAAATTTTGTGATGCACCAGTGTATACCTTTTCGTACTGGTGCACCCCATGCATATTTTGGTGTACCGGTCTAGTCTCTAGTGTACCAAATTTCTAAATGTTACGTAAATACCACCTTCTCTCTAAAAACATATAATTTTTCAAAATTGTTTGCATAACAAATCCTGCAAATCACCTCTAAAACCCCAGTTTAAGAAGGTTTAACAATGTTTTTTAATTACACATGATTATTTCTCTAATTTGTTTTTCAGAAATAGCAATAGTATATTATAATGTTTATATGAAATACTGAAAGTCAAAAATAAACATGATAATTTAAAAACCAAATGAGATGAGTCAATGACTATGGAGGTTAAATCGTTTAAAAAAGATTGATCAGTAAAAACAGGTATTATGAAATAACAATGGTCTAAATTTTATTATTTCCTTAAAACATAGTTTCAGGATAAAAATTAGAGTGTCTAAAAATAACTAATTGTATTTTCGAACTGCATTATCTTAAGCTTTAACCCTAATAGAGACATAATCGATTTTTTTTTTTTTTTTTATAGCACTTTTGTTTCTATTTCGGTGTTAATCTATGAATATTGGCATGTTTGCCACTTCATACATATTAACAACTTTTATATATACTGAACAACTTTACAGATTCCATTGTCAATGCCACGAAGACAACTCCTTTCAATGTTTAAAAATTAGTAAAGATTATTTTAAAGATTCATCATTTCCTACCTACTTCTGTATAAATCTAACTACAACCTCCATCGTTTTTCTGCCCAAACGCATTGACTTATTTGTTGTGTAGAGTGGCTGTAAGAACAGTCTTTGGGAAGTGTCAGTCATTTTATATTTAAAATATTTGTTTCCGAAACACTGAAATGAAAGCGTAAAGGTCACAAGTTGTTGTGATTTTATGGAAGGAAACCACAGCTCATAAAAGGTTCAAAACCAGTGAAATAACCCATGTTTTTTCTAAAACATTGGATCTGTTCTAAATGACAAACAGTTCCGTGCGCAATTGTCATATTCAGTGGCTCTTATAATTCTTCTTTGTTTTTATTTTGAGCTTGGGTATTTTTGCTGGTCACGGCCTACTCCGTCATTGAATATGTTTTTTATGAAAACGTATTTTTACTGCTTTGTCACACTGGTGACGTTGTTTCCACTTTGTATGTATAACGTTATAAAATTAGCAGGTATCTATCATTGGCATAACAGAATTCTGGACGTTTGTTATTTTGACTAAATTGTTTCTCACTTATAAAATAAGTGCATATTTTGCATCTACAATTAGAAATAAACCTATGCCTAGTTATTATTTGCAAATTTGAATATTGGATTTATTTTGTGTTGCTTTAGAAAATACTTTTCGTCTATTTGTGAAAATTCCTCGCGTTTGTCTTTTTCCTGTCGTTCTATTTAGAATAGTACCACAAACGTAATCAGTGTTAACAATGGTTTGAGTATGTTCCTCTCTAAAAAACAAAACAATACAACCATATTTGGTAACTTTATCAATTGTAAGATTGGTATTTTTTATTTATAACATTAAGAGTTTCAAAAGAGTTATTTTTTGCGACATAGTGATAATAAACAAATCAGTTATTATTAAAAGGCGGTGATGTTGTGTTTACAGTGTTGTCAAGGTAAGCAAGTCATTTAGAAAGTCTCCCAAGTCCAATTTAAGTTAAGAAAACTGATTTAAACAAGAGAATAATGCTCCTTTGCTAAAAATGTATTCAACTAAAACATTAAGTTTAAGACAAATCATTTTTTCAAAATACTTAATGCGAAATCATTTTAGGCAAAAGTTTAAGTGCAATTTTGAGGCAACCCAAAGTTTTAAGGTTTAACAAATAGTAAAGAGTATGTTGTACAATGGACGACACTTGAGTGGTGCGAGCCAAGTTTAAAACGTGTTTCATAACTTCGTTGACTAACATACTTAATTAAAAAAAATCGTAAATAATTATTAATGAATCAGGTCGTTTTCACAAAAAGTTGTTTTAAATGCAGCAATTCACATATTTGTTCACATATTATTGAACGTATAGTAGATGGTAGGTCATTTCCAACTGATCACTTAACATATACGACACGTCCTAAACATTCTGCTGTGTTTACGCAAACGTTTTCGATGGATACTGCCAATACGAAAAATAAGTATTTTCTAGTGAAATTTGTTTTCTATCGGTATCAAGTTGCGAAAGACTTTCTAACTTGCGTAATGTTAAGCGAAACAACAATTAATAATGGAAGACGGTACTAGTAATTAATACATATTTGTTTTCAAATCATGCTGATTTGCCATGGTGGTTCAATAACCTGAGCGAAGACGTTTAATTTACCTTTCTTATTTATTAAAAACGACTTTGTTATATTGATATGTTCTAGCGCCACCTAGCGGGTATGACAATTCTGCTGTAAATTAAATTTAGTTAAAATATTTTTGCAATATTTTTGTGACTAAAGATTATAACACGTAAATATATTCAGCACAGGCTTACAGCGCACTCCACTGTCGCTTAATGCCAGGATTAGTATTCAACTAAGAGTTATAACTTTGAGTGTTAAATATGCCAAAAACTTCCTTTAATACAAAAGAAAATATTAAAAAGCAAGTTTTAGCGAAAGCTTCTTCTCCAGGTTATGTGTTAATAAGTGTTTAAGTAATATTTGAAGTGGTTTGTTACATTTTTAACAGTTTTAACAGAAAAAAGTTTACAATTTGACATTAAATATTTACTGCGACCTACGCACATCAATATAAAAAATCAATCTAAAATGTTCGTCTGTATGTGAAGTAAATAATTCGAACTCGAAATCCATATCTCGATCGCGAACGTAATAAGTCGATCTCAAATCTTTACTTCGAACATAAAAGTTATGCGTCGATCTAAACTGTTCGTACAGTTTGTGAAGTAAATAATTCGAACTCGAAATCCATATCTCAATCGCGAACGTAATACGTCGAACTCGAAATCTTTACTTCGAACATGAAAGTTATGCGTCAATCTAAAATGTTCGTACAGTTTATGAAGTAAATAATTCGAACTCGAAATCCATATCTCAATCGCGAACGTAATAAGTCGATCTCGAAATCTTTACTTCGAACATGAAAGTTATGCGTCGATCTAAACTGTTCGTACAGTTTGTGAAGTAAATAATTCGAACTCGAAATCCATATCTCAATCGCAAACGTAATAAGTCGATCTCAAATCTTTACTTCGAACATAAAAGTTATTCGTCGATCTAAACTGTTCGTACAGTTTGTGAAGTAAATAATTTGAACTCGAAATCCATATCTCAATCGCGAACGTAATAAGTCCAACTCGAAATCTTTAGTTCGAACATGAAAGTTATGCGTCGATCTAAATTGTTCGTACAGTTTATGAAGTAAATAATTCGAACTCGAAATTCATATCTCGATCGCGAACGTAATAAGTCGATCTCAAATGTTTACTTCGAACATGAAAGTTATGCGTCGATCTAAAATGTTCGTACAGTTTATGAAGTAAATAATTCTAACTCGAAATCCATCTCGATCGCGAACGTAATAAGTCGATCTCGAAGTCTTTACTTCGAACATGAAAGCTATGCGTCGAGCAACGAACAGTAAGCATACTGCAATTGTTTGTGTATGATTACATTTTTCTGTCATATCGTTAAATAAACCAGTTTCCCATCGCTCACAAAATTCGGACCCAAGGGGTGGCAAGAACGCTTACATTTTGCATGTGTTAGACCGGTTTAGGAAAAGCCGCAGTGCGTCCTATAATATGTAACTTTGTAAAATGGATGTTTTGCAAACTTATAAGATATATTTGCGCTTTGTTTGTCGTTTTTTTGATATGAAGATTAAATAAAAAGTATGACCCTATATAAATTATTATTAATAAAAAATTAAAAAATATATCACGCTGCTGAAAAGTATTGTTTTAAAGGTTTTCATGTGACTTTAGGCTAACGCGTCCCTTTCTAAGATGCAATTTTACCAGAATTTATCTGGTTAATACATTTTTGCGCGAAATGATAACGTCTTTTTTTCAATAATACTCCGTTTCATTTGCGCACAAGTCGGACTAATGCAGCATACTTCTGGAACTTTTAAGTCTTTGACGGTGCTTTGTGACGTCATTTTTTAACATTTCTTGCCCCGATCAAACAAAATCGTTGATCCGCATCATGTGACCTTATGTTTGTGGTCCACAATGAATATGCATGAAATATTGTTGCCCGCGATGCTGTCAACTTTAGATCACCCTGTTCGAACTGAAATCTGTGTCTCAAGGTAATCATATGTTTCGTTTCGGTTGGGAAATAAATTAAAATTAAACTAAAAATTTGTATTTTGATTTAAATTGTAATTATTGATATTACAAATCAACATGTCGAATGTAATGTGAATGAGGTAAGACTAAAGTGTATATTTTGGCCTCAAAATTCTCGTCTCGCAAGGATCTCGACTGCTAACTTAATAGCTTGTTAGTTGTACCACCTTTCTGATTATTTCTGTTTATTAATTATAATGCTTAGACTTAACATTGTGATTGAAGCATTTTGTATACCTTTACTTTGAAGCATACCCGCAAGGTGGCGCTAGTATTCTTCAAAATTGCAAAGTCGTTATTACCAAATTTCTAGGGCAAGTTACATGTCTTTACTCTGGTCACTGGACCACCACATCACATTTTACCAAACCTAAGGTTAGTTATTATTTTTAAACGTGGCATAACCGTGGTTTGATACAAAATATGTATCAACAACTAACACCGTCTTCCAATATTAATTGTTTTTTGTATAACTTTTAACATTACGCAAGACAAAGCGATCTTGTGGATCCTAAAGAAGCTAATAGCTGATGAATTAAGGTAAAAAGTAGAAAGTTTGGTGAGGACAGTATCAATCGAAAACAAAAGGCAAATACAGAAGCAGATATACAATTAGTAGTCAGAATGTCCAGTGATGAAGACACTCATCGGTCAAAATGTTTTCATATTTTCAATAAACACACACATACGACATACGTGTACATTACAACCACTGCGATCCCTTCTGAAGCCGTCTTTTGACCAGAGATAACCTAATAGCAAACCAGGAACCTTCAAGTGACTAACCAAATCAGTCTATTAATTATGCAGGCAAGGCAAGATTAAAAAAATGTAGCCTGCGGCGAGTTTCGAACTTTTGACCTCGTCCCCACAACTTCGCTCTATAAGTTGAGCTACGGATGCTCAGAGGAAAGCAAATAGATAAGCAGCCAACAACTTGTTTCGTATTTGTAGAAGCCATTTTGTCATATTGTGTTTACACAGAGAAATTTTGTTTTTAATCGATGTGTCGTAACGGAAAATTTTCAGTAAAAATCTATGGCCTAAATTCTTTGTAACCATATTCTAATGTTTACGTTACTCCTTGCAGCCAATGTGCAAACGATAAGCGGAAAGTTTTCGGTAAAATTCCGTTACGTAGATTTCTTGCAACCACATAATATTTGCAGCGAATTTGCAAAATTCAAATTGCTGACACCAATTTTTATGCGTCAAGGTATTTACATCCGTTTTTTTTATATATGTTTCAAAACACCGCGGTCTCAATTTGTGGGGGTGGGTCGGATTAATGAGTCTTCATTTATATAATTGCCAAGATGAATCGACCACACTCCTACAAGATTTGAGATGGCCTGTCTTCGTGAGGCCAGACAGGTCCAATTCTTTCCTTTAGTTCAGATACATGAACAGTCAATTTTGCTGTCTTAGTAAAAGCTGTAAAAGCCTCTCTCTGGTTCAGTCACAAAAGCACTCGAGTTTGCTGTCTGAGTAGTAGCTATAAAAGCCATTTTATATTGATTGAACACGCTATTTATAGACGAGAATCAGTTAAGAAAATTTCTGCGATAAAGAAAGATTTACGTCATTAATTCTTATAATACTTAACAAAATATCACGTGATAACAAGGCGTGGTCTAAACCTTTTTCACACTTATTTCTGACGCGAAACATACAAATTTTACGTCAAAATGCGATTGCGAAACAGCCTCTGCCTCCAGTTAAAATGTCAACAGTTTGAAAATCACACAACCGAGGAAACCGACTAATGTTCAGACCGCGGTGTTTTGAAACATATACAAAAAAACGGATGTAAATACCTTGACGCATAAAAATTGGTGTCAGCAATTTGAATTTTGCAAATTCGCTGCAAATATTATGTGGTTGCAAGAAATCTACGTAACGGAATTTTACCGAAAACTTTCCGCTTGTCGTTTGCACATTGGCTGCAAGGAGTAACGTAAACATTAGAATATGGTTACAAAGAATTTAGGCCATAGATTTTTACTGAAAATTTTCCGTTACGACACATCGATTGAAAACAAAAATTCTCTGTGTAAACACAATATGACAAAATGGCTTCTACATATTTAACACTATAGTGTTGGAAGGATGGCGAATAAACCCGATTCTTTTTGACAAAATACGTTTAGCCATTTTTTAAATTGTTTTTTTTTAACTTGGCTAGAACAACTCAACGTCGTCCAGACAACTGGAACGCAACATTCCATATAACAACAGCCACTCCCCCTTTGTTTGACACAATATACGTAAAACGCATCCGTGCTGTAGTACCGTAATTCAATGACTTTATGGGTGCATTAACGTTTTGCTTTAAATGACTTGGCTTAGCTTAGTCATTAGTGTTTTATCAACTTTTTTATTGATAACATTGCGTTATTTACATGATTTTTATAATGTAAAACATTTTGTTAACTTTTTACAATATTGCAAAAACACTATCACCACCTTTCAATAAAATCTTTTTTTGTTTATTACATATTATAGTGCAAAAACAAACTCATTAGAAACTAATCAATTGTAAACTTGAAAATTCACAAGTTAAACAAGAAAAAATGTTTCGTAAAGACAGTATAAATAGATTAAGTTAGCAAATGCAGTTGTATTGTTTCGTTATTTTTGGAAATAAGCATATTCAAAACAGGGTTTAAGAAAAAGGTCACAAGAAATAGATAACCATCTAAAAGGCCTAAAAGAGGTTGAAAACAAGACAAACATAACAAATATTTAGCAATATAAACTAAACCCAATATTCAAATTTGTAAATAATTTTCACTGGGCATAGTTTTGTTTTAATTCTTAAAAGAAAAAGATGAATTTCTTAAAAAATGTGAACCAATGTAAAGTCACGGCGGCCAAAATTCTAAAAATACAATATACACGAACAACAGGCTACACATTTGTAACAAATACTACACTGCAAAACAAAAAAGCATCCCTAGTCGGCAAATATTTAGGGCTTTCCTCAAATATACCATATATTTTTACATAAAATGCAAAAAATAGTCTATATGTAGGAACACTAAACACAGATCTGTTCACAATCTTCAGTAGAATATATGGCTTTGCATTATGTTTTAAATAGGAGTGAATGGAATGCAGAATTCTGACACAGGGGTTAACAGAATTGGAAAAGATTAAGAAATGCTACAGCCCATATAAAGAAACATATTGTACTATTCAGAAAACAACAGATTTATAAAAATTAGCCCTGAAATGTGAGTGACAAAGGACATTTTCCGTTGGATATAATATAATTTAAGTGTGTATAGCATTACAACACATACGCAGGTTTACAGTTTCCCTGTGCACAATTCCATTTTAAGGACATTTGTTGAACCCTAAAGCAGAGGTTCTTAACCTTTGATACCCTGTCGACCCCTGTGTTACTCTGCAAGCATTGTTAAACCCAATTTTCACTCGACATATGTTTGCCTATAAAACATTTTTTATGAGTCATGCGGAGAAACATAACATTAGCATTAATAGATTCCTTAAAATATACAAATAAGAGAGAAAATAGGTTTAAAGGTCCCGCGGAGCTAAGTAAACAGTGTGGTAATGCTTCAGAGGCTGTTCTCGTCGAACCCCAGGTGTTTGATTGAACCCTGGTTAAGAACCACTGCCCCAAAGGGTTTATGGGCCAGAACATTTAAAACACATCGATTTAGGTCAGCCGAATTGATAGCTATGTTAGTTAATTGGCAACATCCTTATTTCTTAGTTACTTCATTGTTACGTCACAACTGATATAGTTTGCCACTTTCGTTTAAAAGGGTAAACCATACAAAAAAGGTTAAGAACCCCTGATTTAGGTTATGTTATGGATATGGGCATTCAACAATTGTCGAGTTCGAAAGCTTCAATAAAGTTATTATAAACTATTAGATATTGATGCCATTAAAGTTCCAAATTTTTTGGTGCATTTTTGATTAATAACAATCCACACGGCATATTAATCTATCTAGAGCTTTAGGCATAATCGCTGGATATTGTTGTTACATTTTTTTCATTTTCAACATAGTCTGTAAGCTCATGATTTGTGGTAAACTTAAAAGCAGTTGTCTTTGTGAAGTTGACATTGGGATCCGTAAGGTTGTTCTCTATATATAAAAGTTGTTAATATACTACAATGAAAAGTAATGTATTATGTTATGCAAACATATTAATATCCATGAGGGTTACACTTTAACTTTTAGAGTTGTGCTTTCAAACACAGAAAAAAAATTGGTTTATCATTAAGTAACAGCTAGAGGACTGTAAGATATTGATTAACTGTTTTGGTAAAGAAATAAATTTAGTATGTAGTTAAAAAATACAATTTGTTATATTTTAGGCACTATAAATTTTATTGTGAAATATATAAATAATAAAAGTTAAGCCATTTTAACTTTAAAATACCTGGTTGTATTAATCAATGCTTTTTCAAAGATTTATCCTCCAAATCCATCTCATCTTTTTTTTCATAACCATGTTTATCATTGACTGTCAGTACTTTACATAAACCACACTATATTATGACATACTATTGCTTTAAAATTCTAAAAAGCAAATTGAAAAAAATTGCGATAAAAAACTATTATATATACCCCATCTAAACTGGGTTTAGGAATTTGCTTTGATACTAAACTTCAAGCTAAAAAAATCCAAAAAGAAGGCAGTTATTGAGACTCCCTAGAAATTTAATATGATGCAAAATTCCTAGAAGCTGATTAAATTTGAAAGTTTTATGTGCACATTAACATATTGCAGAATTTATTTAACATTAAAATAACTTAGCACACTAGGTTTAGGGGCTGTGTAGCTGAGGTCGTTCTCAAGACTAAACTGTATTGGTTTATTTAGCACCAGATTCCCTTAAGAAAGTTCACATTAGGTAACTAAAGAGATGGCCCTGCTAGGATTTTAGTGAATATAGCTCACAGCATAGCACAAACATGTCTTGTAAGTAGTGTGATTGAACATGTGTGTCGTTCTACAACAATAGCACAAATAGTAAAAGGGCAAAAAACAAATGCTTTGGGATTACCATGTCACAATGCTGATCAACATAACCCTTTAAAGAAGGAAATATGGAAAAATACATTAAGAGATTACTTTAATAGGTAACTCTCATAATATATAAAATGGTCTCCTGTGTGGATGTATTGGTTGATTCACTGTTCTATGGATTAAGAAAGGCTAAGTTATTACAAAAATTAATAACTGTGAGACTAAATCTTAGAATATAATATAATGAAAAATCAAATTAGGGAATATTTAACGAGACAACATTCAAACTGAAACATCTGCGGATGGGCTCGGACTAAACTGCAATCAAATGCAAAAATTATGTGGTATTATAAAAATCGATAAAGGCTGGTTGAAATCCATTAAATTAGTGTATGTGGTGTTTGTTTCACGGCATTTTTAACCCAATGATAAGATCTTTGACAAATTATAGAAAATAATTAATGCAAGTTATTGAAATACCTGTGCTTTGGATATGGTAAAAGTACTATACATTCAGTAGTTCCATAATATAGTAAATAAAAAAAAATGTGATTATTTTTAATAGTAAAAAAAACATCATTATTATTAATAGTAAATCAAAAATGTGTTAACTCTTGAAACCCCAACCTGCAGGGTAACCCGAACAATGTGCGTTGCAGTGTTTGCAAACCATATTTCTTTGCGTTACTCTTTTTTACTTTCCGTTTACTCTTTACCAAATTGAAAAAAATTGGTGCCCCAAAATCAGTTAGCTTAATCAGGATTTGCATGCAAGCAAGGCTAGAAAATGGCCTTTCTTTGCTTGCACTAAAATCCTGATCCAACTAATTTCAGTAAGCCTTCCGAAGGCATGATGCAAGGTATATAACAGGGGTGGCCAACCAATCACATACCAAGAGCCGCATTTGTTACTTGGTTAACCTTAAAGAGCCACACTTAACACACATGAAACGAAAAAAGGCGTATCACTCCATTTCTTATTCACTCCCACAAAAAATGTCTTTATTTTGTTAAATAGACAAAATATTAATTTAAAAGGAGACGCGACACATTGCATGATAAATCACACATTTCTCGATCTAATGTGATTTATCAATATTATTTGGGCATATATTTGCGTTTAACTTCTTTAAAAAGTGTTACTAAAAATACAATGGCCTTAAGGCAAACAGTCGGGAGTCGGAACCGGCAATATTCCATAACTTAACCCAGTAGTTCTTAAATTTTTTTACAGAAATTTCGCAACGTTCCCCCAGCAATTTTTTTAATTGCTCACGGTTCCTTAAAAATATACACAAATAAACACAAAATTACACGTTGTTTTTAATGGTATCAATGAGACGGCGCACTTGCTTCTTTGGTATTAGCTCGGCTGTGTACGAATCACTTTATTTGAGTGAAGAAATCACGGACAGTTTTAAAACCGTGACCGTATAGCCCACAGTGTCAGTGCTGCAAAGTGTAAAAACGTAATTCTTATTAGCATAACGGCAACGCAACACCATGACGTCACAATGGACAATTCAACTTAAAGCGAGCAATAACCTAAACTAATCAGCTTGGTTTGGAAAAGTAAGTTGCACAAAAAATTTCCTTCTTCGGGAGCGTCGTGTTATGTAACGTTACGTGCTTTGCGGTCACAGAAAATTATCTTGTGGACCCCAGCTTAAGAACCACTGGCTTAACCAAACGAAATCAAAATATTTAAAAAAAAGTGCAACAGGAACGTAAGAGCCGCATATAACTGCGTGAAGAGTCGCATGCGGCTCGCGCGTGTTGGCCACCCCTGGTATATAATGTGTGAAAATATCAGTGGTCAGCACTAGGGTTGTTGGTCAGCACCAGGGAGAATTAATTAAATGTTTGGAGCTAAAATAAAATAGTTTTAAACATCATAATGATGAAATTGGGCACAAATATTTTCATCAGGATTTTCATTTTTCAATCCTGTTTCCCAGGAGTGAAAAGATCTGGGAACAAGAGGAACCCTAGTCAGCACAGCTCCAGAAGGGCTTGGTCACAAATTGTAAATTGTTTTATTTGTTGTATATGGGCTGTTGATCCCCTTCAAATAAAGTTGTATGTAACAACAAATTGCAGCAGGCATCTGTGTTAATTGTCATGTTTCAAACAGCTCCCACTGAGCCTGTGCATGTCAGTTATAAAACGACAACAAATTTTAGACGTAGCTTTATTTTAGCACTGCAACAACCGGAGTTTCCAACTTCTAAATTGGTATACTGTACGCTTAAATATTGAAAAAAGCTTTTGTGGTAGGATTTCCAACACAAGGTGTGTAAAAACATAATTGCACACCTTGAAAGTTGTTTCTGTATGCCAGAGATCTCAGCGTAAAGTGCACTGAAATTCAGACAGCAGACTGGTGCTTATGTACTGCATTGTGGCTAATGGGTAAACAAGACATTTGCTACTTCCCCTAAACGTTGCTAAGTTTGTATAGCAAGCTACCATTTTGTACGCTTAATGGCACCTTTCCATGAGAAAACACATAAAGCTACAGTGTTAAAAGAGCTTCCCTGTTGTTTGTTGAGAGGGCAGCCAATTACATAAACTACAGAAACCCTGCACATGCCCCTTCTGTGCCAATTTATTACATTTCATTATAACTAACCTACACTACAAGTACAAGAAATTACTGGGCTGGTCTAGAATCCTACCAAAACGCACATTATTTGGGTTAGGGTGGGTCAAGTATAATAATTAAATAATGAATATAACAACACTTAACCCACCCACACGCACGCCCAAAGACCGCTCAGCCGTGGTCATAGCCGCGCATTCCATGTAAAATCAACGTATAATGCGGCCAGCCACTAAAAATCGCTCAAACGCGCAAAACTTTCGTCGTGATAACGGTTTTCATTCTTGTATTATCAGTCGCGCTAATTTTTCAAATAACGTTATTACAGGAATTACAGCCGCGCAATTTCAAGCTGCAAAATCGTGGTAGGATTCTAGACCAGCGCCAATAAAATTTATAAAATTATGTTGCTTGAAAAAAGCGCCTTTTAGCCTAGATTCGCGTTTTCCCGCGTTTCAGTCGCAAAAAGGTAAAGGGAAGTCCCCATCCAACGGGAATCAGACATTTCTCTTTCTATGCTAACAGGCGTGATCCTTGAATCAGGAAATCATATTCCTTTGGCTTATCTTTGCGACAAAAATGCAGTATGCTGTGGCATGGCTAAGCCAAATTTGCCGACGAATCGGGTGTTGTCGTAGACCTTTTTGCTTAGAAATGCACTAATTTCTAACGGATCGGGTGGCAAATAATTACTGGGAGATTTACTTTATTTATCCGGTTCATGTTCGGTTACGGTTCGGATAAAATTGACCCAAAACCGGTTCATGAAGTTCCGGTTCGACTCCCTGATTTAACATGATTTAACCAATACCTTAACTTTAACAGGATCGATCTTTTACGCTTACACCCATACGTGATTATGCATCGAATTGGGTTAGCGTTTGGGTGTTATTAGATTAATTTCCCGAGATTGCGTAATTTTAATGATTAAGTCTGCTTAAAATAATTGATTAGACGGGTAAATAGCCCAAGGAAGTACCTAAATAAGGAGACGGGCTCAAAACCAAAATGTGCACATTGTGCGCACAATGTGCACTTGCTATATGTGCACCGCATTCGAAGGTGCACATTGTGCGCACAATGTGCACTTGTTATATGTGCACGAACCAAAATGTGCACATTGTGCGCACAATGTGCACTTGTTATATGTGCACCGCATTCGAAGGTGCACATTGTGCGCACTATGTGCACTTGCGATATGTGCACGGTTCAGTGCACATTTGAAGGTGCACATTGTGCACTTGCGATATTTGCGCCAAATGTACATTAAATCTGCATCTAATGTGCACCTCACTTGAATTTGATGTGTTTTTAATGTGCCGGTGCGGCAAAGGTGGCTAAAAAGTTGCACACTCTTTTTTCCGTGATCACTTTTTTCACAGCGTGTGATGGTAAGGCGCTATTTGTCCGGCAGCCGATTATTATTATCGAACTTAAAAAATAAAAACAGACAGACAGGCAGATGTAGGATTTGTACTTTTCTTACTTACCAGAAGATATACAGATTGTCACAAATTTTATTATTGTAGACCCTTTGTTCCGGACTAATGCGTTTGTCCGCAGGAATCGCCGTTCGGGTCAGCTACCCACCGACTTGGTTTTCCCTCAGGGATAGGACTTTGTGTGAATTTCGAAGTCTCAGTTTTTCTAGCGCTGCGTGACAACTTGGTGTGCGGTTGCGTTTTGGATGGCGTTGTGTTGCATCGTCATTCGTCGGGTGGATACCGAGAGAATCGGACGCATTTTGAGCACGGTTTGCAATTTCGTTGGTTAGAGGCAAGAATAATTTTTGAATTGTAAAGTCATATAATTTTATTTTCCTTTGTCATTTGAGGTTATATTTAATTCGTTTCTGTCGCATTTTCATATTACCTACCTATCGATAGTATTTCGTTCATAATCTTGCTTAAAGTATTTCGCAAATATTGTTGCTGCAGTTTTCCGTTTAAAATTTTTCTATTCAACCATTTCAAACTTTTTATCTTTGGTATTTCGCCCTGAAGTGAGTATTGTTTTGTTCCCTAATTGCTTTTGTGCTAAATGTGTGCCGTGACGCCTTCAATTTTCTGTTTTTATAAAATAAACTTTTGTGTTGAAGTTTTTCAAATTCGATAGAGCCGCCAATTACGAGGTCGATAGAGCCGCTAATTACGAAAGTTATTTTTAGAATTCATTGATCATTTAAAAACAAACACAAACAACCTAAGCAGACGTATCGCTATTCAATGTTCAACTAATTCTAACCAATTTTTTTCTAAGTTAACAAAATTAAAATCCAATAGTGTAGTTGAATTAGATTAAAAATGGTCAAACATATATCTTTAAATACAAGAAGTGATGCCTTACGTTTAAAATGTCCTATTAACATGCAATTGGTTAGGGGTGCCCAAAACGTGACATTTTTTCCGATAACCAAAATCGTGAACAAAAAGTATCACAATCCGATACCCAATGACGTCATAACCATGCCCACATATGCAGAGTAGTTAAAAATTATGAACGTTTAAAAATACTTTTACGGGTTTTAAGGCTAAATTTGCAGGTTTAGTTACACCCAGTTGTTAACTTATTTGTTTGGTAAATTTAACCCATATAATCGAAAATCCATACAATTGGGACTCAATTAAAAAAAATAATTATAAAAAGAATCGATCGAAAAATAACATGCATAATAAATCCACTCCATATAATCGGAAATCCGAACTCAAATAGAAAATATATCATAATAAAAAGAATGGCACGAAAAATAACATGTATTACTTGATCTTTTTCATACAAAAACATCATCGGAAAAATTGTTTAATATGAAGTTATTTATTTTTCTGTATAACGTTCACTGATACATTGTAAGTTGCACATTGAGCGATAGTACACAATGTGCACTTAATCGTCACATATCGCAAGTGCACATTGTGCGCACAATGTGCACATTTCGGTTTGCGTACATATCACAAGTGCACAATGTGCGCACAATGTGCACCTTGGAATGTGCACCGAACCGTGCACATATCGCAAGTGCACATTGTGCGCACAATGTGCACGTTTTGGTTTTGAGTCCTGTTGTAAATAAGTGAGCAAAATATAAGGCGCTGGTCTAGAATCCTACCACAGTTATGAAATCAACGCACAAAATTTGAGTTAGGGTGCGAGTTAGCGTTTGGGTGTGGGTGGGTCGAGTATTATTATATTCTTTATTTAATAATAATACTTGACCCACCTTAACCCAAACGCTAACCCGCAACCTAACCCAAATAATGCGCGTTGTGGTAGGATTCTAGACCAGCGCCAAATATAATTCTTTCGGCCTAAAATGCCTTTGCCCTTTTTTAGTTATTATGACTGAGTTATTAAATGCCCACTACGTGAAACCACTACGGACAACAGGGGCGGATTCAGTTTAATTACAGCAAAACTAAAAAAAATGTGTTTAGTATGTGGTTGAAGTCTAATCTATATTGACTTTTGGCTAGTTTACAACTGTCTTTAGTCGTACATGGATAAAGAAGAACAAGAGAATGAATTGTTGGCAATGCACAGCATTCTTGATGTTGGTATTTTTAAAACCGAAGGCAAAAGTGGACACATAAAAGCACACCCACAGTTGCCAGAAATGAAGATTTATGTAAAACTAGCAGAACAAGCATCAAGTTCTGGTACAAGTGAACTGAATGTCCATGAAGTGATGTTTCTTCCTCCTATTACATTAAAATTTTCTTTTCCATGCAACTACCCATCTGTTGAAAAACCACAATTCACTTTGTCATGTGTATGGCTTTCACAAAAGCAGGTAAAATATTTGGTGCTTCAGCCTGTATTAGTATACCTCATTTTTTTATTGCTTTTACCTATACTAGTATAATGATTTATATGCTATCTTTATCAGATTCTTTGCTTGACACAAGCTTTGCAAGAAATTTGGGAAAGAGAACAAGGCTCTGTTATTTTGTATGAGTGGTACCAGTTTTTAATGGAGGAAACATTTTCATGTTTAAAGTTGAACAATGTATTGATGATTGGGGAGGAAACCAATACAAACAGAGAAAACAATACTCTGAAAACAAATGCCACAGACATGTTCAGCAAAACATCAGAAAAAGTTTCAAATATATTAATGATGTTATTGCTGTATAATAAAAAGAAAGAAGAAGAAGTTTTTGATAATACTGTTTTTGCTTGTAATGTTTGTTTTGAAGATAAACATGGCAATAAATGTATGCAATTTAAAGGTAAAAGAAAAATGTTTTACTTTTGGACTCTTGTGAAAACTTGATGCATTGTATAATACACATGGTGTAGGTTGCAATCATGTATACTGCAAGATTTGCCTAGCATCGTATTTTGACGTGCTTATCAAAGAAGGAAATGTGAAATGCTTAACCTGTCCAGAAGAAGAATGTTCAAGTCAAGCTTTACCAAACCAGGTTAAATTAGACATTTAAATCACTCTTTTAACATTTGTTAATATATTAATATATTTACTACTAATGCTTATTCAGGTTCAACAACTGGTTGATGCAGAAAGCTATTCCAGGTATGAGCGCCTGCTTCTTCAAACCACACTGGATACAATGACAGATCTAATTTATTGTCCTCTGCAACATTGTCAATCTCCTGTAATTATTGACCAAGATGAGACCCTTGCACAATGTCCTTCCTGTACTTATGCATTTTGTGTCTATTGCAAGTTGGTTTATCATGGAGTAACACCTTGTAGAGCAACATCTGGTACTTAAAATAATAATTTAACCTTATGCAACATGAACTATCATACTTTGCTACACCATTTTAGAGAAATTTTTAGCTTCTGTTCACAAATTTTGCAATTGTTTTGAATAAGCAAATAACAAGTTTTGTTTGGTATATACAGTCAATTAGATTAAAATTAAAGACTTACCCTCCCCCCCGCACACACACAAAAAAAAATGGAAAGGTGTTTATCTTGTTAAAATTCATGATTTTGTAAGGTGTTACTTGCGTTACAATGGTTATATTGTAAATACGTTAAACTGCCTAATGTCTTTATTTCGCACAAATTGTACATTTGAGCTCACAAGGATCCATGGTCAAGAAAAGGCTATAACATAAACACTTACAGGAAGCAACTTACATTTAATTGTTTCTAGATTTTGGTATAATTTGATTAGGACCACTATACTTCCGATTTCTGTAGGTGGGCAGTTTTGCCCACCCCTGAGATAAAACATAGTTTATTCCTTCTTTATGAATGTTTGCAGGAGAAATTAAAAAACTCTGTGCTGAATACAAAAATGCTTCCAGTGAAAGAAGATTAGAAATGGAGAAACGGTATGGAAGAAAAGCATTACAAAGTGCTTTGGATGAATCTGAAACACAGCAGTGGCTTGAGACAAATTCTAAACCTTGTCCAAACTGTTCTGCTAAAATAGAGGTAGTGTATGACTTTTTATTAATGGAGGATATTTTGTTTCAAATAACGAATATAGTGGTATAACAAAAGTAATCCAAACCAATATTTATTAAAAAAAAATTAAAATGTAAAACTCAATACAATATACAAAATCTGCAGAAAATTGATGGGTGCAACAAAATGACATGCTACAAATGCAGAGCATACTTCTGCTGGCTTTGCATACGTTTACTAGATAAAGAAAATCCTTACAAGCATTACAATCAAGCTGGAAACAAATGTTTTAATAGACTCTTTGAGGGTGTGGAAATTGATGAAGATGACTTTTTCTTTTGAAAACAAATCCGATGTTTTATTACATATATATAAATATATATAATTCGATATTTTGTTATATAGATTTAGCGCTGTAGATCTATTTAGATTTCTTTTTGAACTTGAAATGGGAACTTGTTTATTTGTTTTCTTGCACACGTTTTACAGAACCTGAAATGTACAATGTGGATGCACTTTTTTATTAAATTATTGCCATAATAATAAATGGTGTATTTAGCTTACCGTTTGCTATAAAATATACTACACTCCATGCACACTTTTGCATTACAATCAACGCAATGTGCTCCAATGACTAAAAACTTTTCTCTGCTTTGAAATGGATCAACCATGACATAAGCATCCTCCAGTAATCTAGTATAAAATACTATGTGTTAATTGTAGTCGCAAAAGTTACATCTAGCTGAGTATTTGTTTATTCATTGACATTAAGACAATAAGTATTTCATTGACATTAATACAATAAGTATAAAATTTTCTTCAAATGCCGCATACCACAACGCATATTGTTTGGGTTAGGGTACGGGTTAGAGTTTGGTTGAGGGTGGGTCAAGTTATTATTAATAATAAACATAATATTACTTGACCCACCCAAACAATATGCGTTGTGGTATGCGGTATTATTATTTTTTTTTGCATAACTTTTTACGTACAATAGTGAAAGAGCGCCCAAGTTTCAATGACTGGTACAACAATCAAAAAAATGATAGCTATTAGACATTAAATTGCGGTATGTGTTAACAGTATAAATAACGCGGGATCAATCACTGGTAACGGCTTACTCACAAATAGTTTTTGCAACCAGGTGGTTTTCGTCCAAAATATGAACAAGTCACTTCAAGGTTGCAATATTGACAAACAAAATCTATCTTCGTTTCTTCATATTGTTGCATTGTCAACAAACGTCGATTTCATTGTTAAACTATTGAATGGGAAGCGTCCAAATCAGTATACGGCAATTGAAAGCTTTACGCCACTGACGCCAGTAATATTGTACTAAAATATGATTTGAAGTTCAATTCCAAGTCTTCGGTACACTTCCCTAACTAACTTTTATTATCACACGTGATATATGCTTATTCAACCACAGCGTTCATTACATAGAGTACGCAAATAATTTTATGTCACGCGTGTTGGGTTTTGCGGGGCGAAAAGAGAAGGCTTACAAGTTACATTACAACACATAGAAGAATTTAAAACGTAGATTAAAACAAACATAAACATATTGCATATTAATATTCTGCATCGCCTGAACCTGTAGGCAGGTGTTGAGCAACGCAACAAAAGTATCGACAAAAGAACCTTGATTTTTACTCGTGTAGCAAATCCTAAATATTATTAAATAATGTTCATTTTACAAGACGAAATTCCGTAACTATAGCTTCATATTCAACACCAGGAAAGTGGTCGGCGCTGGTCTAGAATCCTACCACAACAAACACTATTTTGGTTAGGGTGGGTCAAGTATTATTATCTTTTAAAATAATTTATTAATTTTGTTTGACCGTTGCAACCACGTTATGAAAAAAAATCGTTTTGCTGCAGATTGTGGTAATAGAGAACGATTACGTCTTATGTAGGATAGACTTTATCATAATATGGAACCTGCTGGCGAATGGTGTTTAATAGAAAGTGATCCTGGTGTCTTTACCGCTCTAATTAAGGATTTCGGCGTGGAGGGAGTTCAAGTTGAAGAAATTTTTTCATTGGATGCAGAAAGTTTTCAACAATTGAAGCCTGTTTTTGGACTGGTATTTTTATTTAAATGCATTCAAGAGGACCAACCTCAAGGAGATATTGTTCAAGATAGTCGTCTGGATAAGATATTTTTTGCAAAACAAGTAATAAGCAATGCCTGTGCCACCCAGGCGATAATAAACATTTTGTTGAATTCGACTAATGAGGATGTCAAACTCGGAAGCACACTCCAAGAATTCCGGGACTTTACAATGACGTTTGATTCAATGATGAAAGGATTAGCATTGAGTAATTCAAAGCTGATTCGACAGGTTCACAATAGCTATGCAAGGCAACAGGTGTTTGAGTATGATGAAAAGTCTGCCAAAAGTGAGGATTCCTACCATTTTGTTGGGTATGTTCCAATTGAAGGTCGACTTTATGAGTTGGATGGTTTAAAGTCTGGCCCTATTGATCATGGTGCAATTTCAGCTGATGACTGGATTAAAACTGTAAGGTTAGTAATGTATTTTATGCATTTAAAGCAAGCCTCTACTTGAAGTGTGATACGCAAAATATAGTGATAGGTAGTATTGTAAGCAAGTTATTTCAAAATAAATTAGGCCCAAGTCAAGTACCGGTCACAAGTTATTGTCATCACAAGTCATTTATATTAAAAGTAGTGTTAAACCTCCAAAATTGATCAATTGATACTAATGCAACCCATATTTTGCATAGCAAACATCAAAACAAAACTAATAAAAATGCATCTTTTTCTCAAGATTTTAAGATAAATAACCCATTTTCATATGAAAAATGATTTTAATTAAATCACAAGCAAGCAACTTTGGCCAAAATAATTATTTAAATCAAGGCATTTTAAAACAGTATTCAAGAGTTTGCAAGTATTTTAGGCTTTATTTTTAAATACTATTGAAGCACATTAAAATAATGTTTTAGGTGAAATTTTAACCAGGTCTTTTAAGTCTACTGGAAGGAAATAGCATGTCTTACTCTTATTGCAAAATCCTAGAATTAAGGCTTTAAATCCATACCCAGTGTGTTTTCTGTTGCCAAAGAAGGCTAAGTTTTATCTCTTAAAAAGCTAATAACACTTAAAGCTTGTAAACTTTTCAGATAAACTTTTTATTTATTTCAACATCAATAAAGATACAGTTATCCATGTCATTTTTACATAGGATGGTCATACAGAAACGGATCAGCAGTTATAAAGCTGGAGAGATTCATTTCAACCTAATGGCGGTGGTAGCAGATCGAATTGCAGTTCTTGAAAAAGAACTGGGTTCCTTATCAAAAAACTTGAAGCAACTTGAAGAAAGTTCAGAAACAATGATGGAAACTGATGAAACTGGTATAAATTTAAGTTCACTTTTGATATAAATGTTAAAACTGTAATTGTTGGTATATATATATTTTTATATATTGTTTTGGTTTTTAAATTTTATTTTTACATTATTTATAAAAGGTTAAGAAAAATAGCCTTCTTTTTCAAACTTTAAATATACTGTTATTTGTGTTTTAAACCAACCAGGTTTTATTTTGACACATAACCAGTTAAAAGTTGTTTTCCCACTTTTTAATGAGAATATTTGAAGCCTTAACTTAGCTATATATATATATATTGTGTTTAGAAACAGATCCAAAGCAACAAATGGAGTACATTCAAACAGAGATGACACAATGTCGTGAATTAATTCAACAAGAGAATGATAAAAGACACAAGTTCAAGGTTGAAAACACAAGGCGGAAGCACAACTACCTCCCATTTATAATCGAGATGCTTAGAATTCTGGCAGCGGAAAATAAACTGATGCCTTTAGTTGAAAATGCAAAACAAAAACTCTCAGAAAAAGAAAAAGTAACAAAGACTGCCTTATGAATTATTTTTGTTAAAACAATCTGAATTACCCAAAATGAGTAAAAACCTAATAATTTGTTTGAAATAAAGGTGATATAGGTAAACAAGATGTAATATTATTATGTAATACCAGGTACACCAATTAAAGATAGCAAGGTCCCCAAAGCATGTTAAAAAGTGAAAAAAAAATCTGGAGGGAATAATTTCGATTTCTAAAAGTTAATCGATTCTTTAAAAAGTAACTGTCATTAAAACGTGAAAGGTAAAAAAAAAGTTAATTTCCCCCCTCCTATTATTCAGGTGGCTACTCCCCAGTCCCCAGTAATACAAATACCAACCTGAACCCTTTGTAAACTGACATTAAAATTACACACGTGTGTAGATTAGTAACTGTGAAATTTGGTTCGTGATTTTTTTGTTTAAATTCTTAAAATTCATGTTTGCTATTTTCACGACTGATTTGGGCTTAGTTTGGTCAGAACAATGTGGTACCGTTGGCGGGGATCTACGTTGTGCACAGGGTTGGACACACCAAAGGCTAGTCAGCTAAAATTTCTGGCAGATACTTTTAACGCCCTTTGCCAAACTACGCCTTACAAAAGAGCGTGCGAAAGTTTCGTTCGATTGTGATTTATATTGAGCGTACTATAGGGAAACAGTTTTGCGATATTATATGAATATTAATGTCGGTTATCGTCGATTTGAACCCTTACTTCCCAGCAAATTTATAGCAAGCGATGTATCGCTGGAAAGGTTTATATCGGCACTACACAAAAAAATCTAGTTTCAACCTGGGAAGACTTTTTTATTTTGATCTTTACGGCGAATAATAATATTGAATATTACTTTTTTATTGAATTTAATTTTTTTTATAAATTTACAAAATATAGACCAGTAAAAAAATTAAACGTAGCTATGTTTATTTTCCTTTTTCACTAACAAATACGGATAAAAATTACTTTCAAAATGATATAAAACTTTCTAAAAGTTTAGTGGGGGAAAGGGGTTGAAGCGTGAATAACGGATATCCATAACCGATGGCGGCAATCTTGACACTGGTCTAGAATATATAGACGGCTCGATTTTAATCTCTATCGCGGCGTTTTATTAGCGGCTCCAGACTGACCAATTCCAATCAGAATCGAACAAGAATTTTACACGCTTCTTTTGTCTAGTTTAGCCTATCTTGTCACAGAAATAAGATTTGAAAAAAAATTTAAGTTTAAAAAATTCATATTTATAACTTCATAGGCGCAATATCGTGATTGTTTGATCAGCGACATCCGGCTAAAATTATTCGATATTGCTCACTGCCCCCAGCTGGGATCCTTAGGACATTTATCACACCTTTCCAACGTTACAGCATGCCATAATTTATTCTTGGAAAAGTGGTTCAAGTTCAATCGGCAATCATCATTATTAATATTCATAACCAGGGTTGCCAGAGAACATTTTTACAAAAACCTGAATTTCCATTAAAAATATAACCGATTTTGCGGATTAAACTAGAATACGTATTTAATATTTTATCTTAAAGTTTCTCGCTTTTAAACTTTTAATGCAAACTACGAGGGTCAGTATCTTGTAACCACTTGGTTCAAGGCTGTCTCCTAATCCGCTGACGTCCGTTTTGCGTGCGTATTACATTGATCGTCGACAGGTAGAAAAAATAAACCTAGAAACTTATGAGTAAAGTACTTCCAATTTTTTCGCCATCACTGGCTTCAGAATATTAATTAGCTTAGTATAGACCCGCCCTATACATTACATAACGAATATTATTATGTAGCTCAGTGCTTCTTTTAGGTATATTGTTTAAAGTTTATTTTCTAACCACACATCTTTGAATGATTTTATATACTGTTTATTTTCCTTAAACTAAACTTTTTTAGTCCTGTTGCGAAAGTAATTTGGCGACCAAAAAAATATTTTTAAAGCACAATGACGAGCAGTATATTTAGCTTAAAATTATGATAGATAAACGTAAGGAAAATAGTTAAATATCTCATAAGGAAGTATTTCTAAAGAAAATAAAAATCGTTGCGCAAAAAGTGGACTTTATTCCTGATTTTAGCAATCCTGCCACCACATTCAAACTATGACTGTGGAGTGCCAGTAGGCTACATTGATGTTTAGTACGAGTTTTTACGACAGTGAAATACAATTTTAACTTAAAAAATAGTTAAAATGTTATCACTTATTTTTTTACATGTAATTAATATCTAATACTTAAATTATTCTGGAGACAGAAAGCTTCCGTAAAGCATTTATTTATCAAAAAACCTATATAAACTCAAAAAACCTAGATCTAGATCAGTGATTCCCAAACTGTGGGCCATGGCCCAGCAGTGGTCCACAAGACTATTTCCTTGGGCCATAGAGCTATTTGGAAATATTGCAACTAACTATGTTATGCTTTACGAAAAAATCTGTTATATTTCAAACTATGATAGGAACGAGGCCATTATTTTGGCTATTTGGAAACTATATAAGCCTACGTAGAAAGGCAAAATCTCACGACATATGTTTATTTCGCTACGCAGTTAACACAGCAAGTTACTTTAAATTCAGTTTAATTGCCATCGAGATATTTAATTACAATCTAAAAATGAGCGGGAACTAAAAATGAATTATTTGAATGTTGTAAGAATCAATGTACTTACTGTGAATTAATTGTCCGACTATATGTAGGTGTAAATTGGAAATACAAAAAAGTAACGGCACATTGTGGGCCACAAACTGTTTTATGAGAAAAAAACGGGCCACGGACAAAAAAGTTTGGGAACCACTGATCTAGATGGTATAACCTATTGCTGACATCCTGTTCATAACCGATCGCGGCAATTTTTAAACGGCCCTATAGATTGCCCAATTTAATTCGAAATCGAACAAGATTTTTACACGCTGCTGTTGTTTATAAAAAAAAAAATTGGATTTAATTGGTTGAATTGATGCTAAACTGTCAAATCAGGAGGCTTTTCGCAAAACATTTCGTCCCCCTGTTGCTAGCCTGTTATTCAATTATATAAAATATGGATAAAAAATAGTTCCAACGGTGGATGACTTTTATCGTTTAACTATAAGTTAGAAAAATTATAATTTAATAGGGCCGTTATACATTCGATGATATGAAAACATGGAATGGCACCCAAAGAGACTTTGTGCTCAACAAAGTAAACAAATTAGATAACAGAATATTCGCAAATTTTTTTTTTGGTAATTTTAATGTTAAAGTTGGCAAAACAGAGTTTGTACAGCGCTGTAGAAGTGGTGTACAACCAAAACGAAAACGATACCATTAGAATCATAGCAACAAATTTAAATATTAACTTAGAGCTCGCCCCCCCACGGATTGCTTGGAGCCCCCCTACAAACTCTTTTTAAACCAGCAATTCAGCATCTTTCATGGCTTAAGTATTTTTGGAAATAATACAACTTCTCGCCTAAAAGTCTTGTTAAAAGTATAAGCAACTAACTCGAAATACGAAAATAGAGGACATTTGGGCATTTTTGAGCGTCCTCGGAGGACCATTCAGTTTTCTCAAGAAAAGGGGGCAAATCCTTCTAGAAGAGACGAAATATGGTAGGCCTAACTCTTACACTCAGTGCAAACCAACTTAACTATTACAATAAGCAAAAAAAACACCAAAAAACAACAGGTTTTAGTCGATTTACTTCAGAAAGTTGTTCACTAGTGACTATAGGTTGTACTTATTTAAACTTTCGTTCACCCTTATTCACCCCTTTTGGTTGGTTCACCCCTGCAAAAATTTTATTCACCCTAGGGTGAACCATTCACCACTTTAAGAAACACTGGTCTACACTATCTTGTCAAAAAAATGAAACGTAACAAAGAGTTAATGGCCTACTTTGGACTTTATTGTACGTCACAATGCTGCAAGTGTTGTGCCCAACTATTTAAAAGTAGGCTACAACATGACCTTTTCGTTTTTTTCCCGATTAAGTCTTAAGCTTTAAGACCCCTTCGTGTAAAATTTCAATAAAACCACGCACAACACGTATGATATCAAAAAGACAGCAGCAAATTGATCATAAATTGAAGTTTCCATTCTTTTCTTTCTAGTTGCATACTTTTGTCGTAATTCCATTTCGGGTTGATTTTGATTTTTGAAGGTCCACCGGTCCGCAAAATTTGTTCGGAAATTTTACCGGTACCTAAGCTAAAAAGGTTGAGAACCACTAAACTATAGCGTAACACATTAACTTATAACTTCATAATACGAGACAGACGTGGCTTTATTATGTAAAATAATGTAAATAATCAGCAATTATCATTGCTTCTAATATTTCAAGTTAAAAGTAATCATTACGACAACATCAGTTTGTACCATTGATTCAATATTTTGTTTGGACAATAAAGTAAATCGAAAAGTAGAATTGTGGTTGCGTTTGAGAAAACTGTGCCATATCTACAAGCAATGCATTCAGCTTCGAAATTAATACGTCCTTTTTTGAAACAAGGATAGCTCATCAGTAAACAGAGTTTTCCTCTTTGGCATTACAATTTATAGCTTAGTTTGCTTTATGGTTATCTAAATTTAAAGAATAAAAAGAAAAATGAAAGCATCTGCTGAGAACTACCTGTATGCGATAGACCAGGTGTTCTTAACCCTTTTTCAGCCGCGTCCCATTGGTAATTTTCCAATGCCTTGCGCCCCTCTACGAAACGCAATTTGGCATTTTCAATTAAATATCACTGAGACAACTTGAAAATAGTGAAGATTGTTTTCGGTCGCAAAGCGCAAAAAAATTAAGTTTATTTGGTTGAATTGGTGCTAAACGGTAAATTTAGGAGTCTTTTCTCGTTGGACACACAACAAATTGCTCGTGCTCGAGCTGATTTTGACAAACCTGTTGTGAGGGCATTTATTTTACAGTTGTAAGGATGTGATGTCGAGCGCAAATAAAAATGTCAAGCGCAAAAATTAAACATATCGCATTATCGTGTTTCATGTGACGACACACAATACAACGGCAATATTGTAAAAACATTATCGATTTGCGCAAAAAAGTTGTGCCCCCTGTTGCTAGCCTGTTATCTTATATAAAATATGATTAAAAAATAGTTCGAACGATGGATGACTTTTATCGTATATATAATATAGCAAATTGTTTTTAAATAGAGCCGTTACACCTTAGATCGGTGCATCTTAAACTTTTTTAGTTTTGTTCACCCCTAGCATCGAACTACAGATTTTATTTACCTTTGTCTCATAATATGTTAAAACTATCTCATCTATATGTAATAGCACAAAATTACTTAGGTTGTTTCTTTCTCACCTGTTCACTAAACAGGTTAAATACCCGGAATGTCCGCCCTGCTCGCAAGCTATCATCCATTTCTGACGATTCACCCCTTTTAGTTGGTTCACCCCTGCAAAAAATATATTTACCCTGGGGTGAACTATACACCTGATTAAGCAACACTGCCTTATATGATATGAAAACATGCAATAGAACTCAAAGAGACTTCATGCTAAAAAAGTGAACAAAGGAAGAAAACCAAAGATTCAAAAAAGTTTCAATATTAAAGTTGGCAAAAATAGAGTTTGTACAGCGCTGTAGGAGTGGTGTACAACCCAAACGAAACCATTAGAATCATTGCAAAAAAATATCAACTTAGAGCTCGCGCCATCGTAAGAAATGCTTGGCGCCGTTCCTCGTCCCCCGGTTAAGACCCGCGTCCCCCGGTCCCCCGGTTGAACCGCTGTTATAGACTAACTAGATAAGCTTCTGTAAAAAATAAGAACATAGAGTAACACTGATAATAGGCTAGGCCTAACAAACTCATTCGGTATTTTTTTGGAAATAAATTCAATGTCTCGCCTAAAAGTCTTGTTAAAAATATAAGCAACTAGCTCGAAATGCGAAAAAAGAGGACAGGGGCATTTTTGAGCGTCCTTTGGGCACTTTTGAGCATTCAGTTTTCTTGAGAAAAGAGGACAAATCCTCCTAAACGAGGACATATGGTAGGCCTAGTCATATCAGACTTTAAAGTTTCACGGGATTTTTTTCACCATCATATAATTTATATTTTTACGACGGCCTCTCGAAATATAATATAGGCTACCCTACTTCTGACATTATATAGCAGAGAATTGGCAGTTAGTACAGTTGTTTCGGTGTCTTAAAATTTCTTAGCGGCCACCAAAGTCAAACCTTTAAAAATAGAACATAAAGAATAGTTCACAGAAGTAAAAGATGAGAATAAACTATTTAAACGCGTGTTGTGCGATTCTCTTACTGCTTTCTGTGTGGCAATACAGCTTCGCGCGATTACTTGGCCCAAAGTATATTTCCTAAAAAAATCGATTAATACCATCATGTTGGAAATAGGTTTATTTTACTAATTTCGCAAATAATTTCAAATACCCTACTAAATTCGCGAAAAATAAACCAAATTCTATCATTATAGCGTTCCTAATAACCACCACAAAAATAACACAAAAAATACCCTGAACAAATTATTATTTTGTGTTTGATTCAGGAGTAAAATTTGAGACTTGATTATGCATTTCATTAATCTCTTTATCATCGTATAGCGGTAATTATTTCTAAATCGAATTCTGATCTCTTTCTTCTTGTTTCCATCCAACAAATACAAATAGCGGGCACCTATACCAACAATCCGACATGCCTTGCCTATAGGAAGGGTTGCTATCCCGTGCTCATTTCTAAGATTTGTGCTGATTTTTGGGTGTAGTGTCTTAGAAAACACTAATTTGCTGATGTCTAAGAAAGGTGCTTAGAGTAATGTACTTGTCTTATTTTGGTTTATAAAAGTGTTCAAAATATTAATTCTTTCACTTTGACGGAGAAGTGAGAAACTTCATTTAATTACATTTACCAAGATCTTTGACCCAGATTATAACAACCATGCTTTACAATACATAATTATTATAATAACAATGGATTGTGATTGTTTTTTCTAGAAAGTGCATTGTAGTAGTCTAGTATAGAAAGAATGAAAGACACACACAAACATATGTGTTTAATAACATCTGTGATCTAGCCCCTCGGAAGTGGCTTTATGACCAACGATTACGGCTTCCGTATCAATAGTACACTGAAAAGCCATCGCAGACTCGCCGAATCTGTCGATCTATGATGCAAGCAGAGCAAGCCAGAAAAACAACTGGCCTGCAGTGAGGTTCGAACTCACGACCTCCGGTCAAGCCGGGACCGTCGCTCTACCAACTGAGCTATGCAGGCTCAGAGAGGAGCGAGTCGAGACGCCAAATACTTGCACATTTTGTTAGTACAAGCAACTTCACACTGGGGGTTCATCAGTCCGTATCAATCAATGAAAGACACACACAAACATATGTGTTTCTAGTATAGAAGTATGGTAGTTTGCACGTTTCTTAGAAATAAGCATATTAGTATATCTATGACACTGCAACCAAAAATAAGCACAAATCTTAGAATAAAAAACACATTATGGTAACTTTTACGACTTGTAACAAAAATTTAGCGTGAGCTCTGATTATTTGTATCTTAGCGCTAATGTTCTGCCTTAGTAAGAATATCTGCCTGATTCTCGAAAATACCAAAAAAGGTAATTAGCATTATTAATTATTCACACAACAACGAGCTTGCAAATAACGATAATTTACATACATTAGCGACTGAACAATCAACAACTAATCAAATAATTTTACATAACACTTTACCTATCATAGAATATATCTTCAAAACCGCATCAATGCAAAAAGACAAAACGCTAACAATCTATAACATTCTCGAACAAAAACTTATCACTACTGAAACAATAACGAAACATAATCAAAACATTTTGCTTAAATTTCACAATCCTCGCGTGACCTCACATGCTATAGTCATACACAGATTCGCGAGGTAATATCGTGGTAACCGGCGCCTATGAAATTCACGAATGTTTAAAACCCATTGGGTACTGAATGTGTTAATTTAGTATTCCTTAAGTAATTACTAACGGCTAAAGATGTTGCAAGACCGCAACATGCTTCCCCCCTTTTTAGAGAGTTGATAACGCAATTCCTTGTCGGTGTTTGCCATTGTCTTGACTGTGACGAAAACGATTCCATGCGTAGCATCCGCCGATGAGAAGTAAAAATGCTGCTAGCGCCGAACTTCCGATGATTGCAACCATTAAAAGGGGTTGGCCTAAAAGTCCGGTGGCGTCATCTTCTGTGTTGTCAACGACGTCCCTTACGTCGTTTAGTCCTGTGTCAAGGACGCCTTCGATTGAGTTGAGTCCTGCACCAGCATCGGCAAAAAAATCGTCATGCGAGAAGTTGAATAGGTGGCTATCCTCAGTGAATACCAAAGGACGAAAGGTGAACGTTAGATTCATACTTGTGTTGTCGAGACGTGCGATGTCTTCTTCAAGTGTCTTAGAGATGTTTGTGTCTTGTCGGTGAAGGATCGCGCTTATTCCGGTGAAGTTCGTATCGGAAGTGTTGGAGGCTTCCATAGACTCAATTTTTGCAAGGCGAGAAAGTCTTAGAATGCCTTTTGATAAGGTGAAGGAATAAACCGAAGTGTTATCCCGGGTGAGGTTTCCAAGGGTGTGTAGTGAACGAAGGCAGGCACGGAGCAAATCACGTTCAGCGGTGGAAGTGGCGAGAGAAATTTGAGACGCCTCAAGTTGCTCACGTTGGTTTTGTAGCCCAAGGAGACGGTTTTGTTGTATTAGGCGGAGTAATTGACGGTCTTCGGAAAGTTGCATTTGTTCAAAGTTTCGCAAGTCGCGGGCGAGTGCTTCTGTCCCGTCGTGTAAATCTTCAACTGCAAAACTTGTTTGTTGTAAGGAAGAAGCCATGCTTTGGATCTGGAGTTCAGTAGCCGTGAATTTTTGGTCTATTTGTTTTTGGAGGGTATTTAGCCTAGAATTCAGTTCTGTTTTAAATTTGTGCATTTCATAGTGAATCGTTGCCTCGGAAAACAAACAAGCAATCAAAGACATGAAAAGAAAACGCTTTGTACGAAAGTGAGTCGGTCTAAAACGTACGGGAGCTACTGGAATATTACTTGCATTGCCAAAAGGGGCAAGGGTTATTTTATGTGCTATGGCGACATTTGGAGAACCAGTTGCTAAACGACATGAAGGGGCGCGACTTTTTTTTAGACATGCGCGGTCCGTAGCTAAATTTATGGGGTGGATAAGTAACCCTGCTTATAGGTTAAACTCATGATATTCTGGGTCACTTTATGTCGATGTATAACTATTTATATCACTAATATGTATCTATTTTTAGTCCGACTTTGTAGATAGGTATTTTCATTTGCGTTTTTTAAGTATTTCTTTTGCGTTTTTTAAGTAATATTTTCATTTTGCGATTTTTAAATATTTCTGTACATATATATCTACACTTGTCTCTCGCAGGTAGGCCCACTGTAGGTGCTCTATTTGTAAAGTAGCGAAATAAATCAGTTTCAGCGTTTGCTAAGGATGTTTGCTTTCCATAGGGAACTTCCAAGAGAAGCGCGCCTGGTCTTTTTCCCTTTGCTCACCTGTGGTATACGATACGTATTAGAGAAAATTAAGCAGTCGATGAACTGCGACAAACTTTTTAGTGATTGCGCTCAGTTATATATGTCCAAAGCCTTAGGATCCGATGGTGATAAATAAAACATATGTAGGACAGACAATAATTTAAATTGTGTTTTCATTGTATTTTCATTTGTTTGTAGTTGATCCAATTGTGTTTGTAACTGGGTCAACGTGGCAAAGTAACGAAACATAAAAGATAAGCCTTATAATGAAATAAAGCTTGGACTCCAACTGGTTGGTTGATAAAGGCACGTTTGGTTTTAGATATGTTACAATTCAACTCTGAAATGTGTTGTGTAGGTGAGTGAAAGTTTGTATACAAAGTGTATATTTAACTTTAACATCGTTTGGTGTAAGTTACAGTAGACTAACTCTCAGGAACCACATTAGGGTTTTAAATGCTAAAGTGCCATAGTATTACGTAAACTAATTGAGTTATACATGGGGATTTTTGGGTCAATTGTTAAATGGAACGTGATAAAGTTCTAGTCGTATTTTAATTTAATATAGTCAATAATATAAAACATTATATTAAAAAAAAAACCTTCTACTGAAGTTAAACAAAGTGCAAATCGACTACGTAATGCGCAAGTATATACGTGGCGTATAGGCCTTGAACAAGCTGTCTTATATGAGAATAATTTGTTTGGTTTTCAGTAACATCCCTTTTGTTACGTTTCGCCTACTTTGTTGCTTTTTCGGTAGTAACTGTCTGGATTCTGCAGTAGCTTTACGATCTTTTTTTAACAGTCTGACATTGTCCCAATATATTCTTTTAGAAAATGGGCCTTTAGTTATTTTATAAGGTTTAGTTTTAAAAAATAGCCACTTATTTGTGAACGATGTGACAGTATAGCCTACCCGTTTATATTTTAGGTTGGAAAATTGCTTTGCTTTTTCTGGAAGTTTACTTCAGTCCCACTTCCGGGCAAACAAGTGGGTGGGATCTTTGCGGTATTTTATTATTAACAGATTACCATTTAAAATTTTCTTCTTAAGCGTCTACCGCTGGATCGGGCGAAAATGGGACGGATCGATATACAACAACGGTTGAAAGAGATGCTAGTATGCCAAGTACAGGTAAAAAAACAACATCGTAATATGTTTGAAATGTTTTTATAAGCTGTCATCAGGTCAACATTGCAGTCGAACTCCATATAAATCATTACTTTTATTTGTGTTTGCAGTGGCAATCTACACAACACCATTGACAACATTTACTCCCACAATGACCAGCTCATACCAAGCAGGTCTGCTTGTGCTTAAATATTTAAAAATCATAGCAATATCCATTTATCTACAAAATTCTGTTTTTAAAAAAAGGTTAAATTTTCTTTTTCACGAATAATTTCTAGAACACTGCAAAACGATCACTGAGGTATACCCGTATGACGTCACGGTGTCTGTGGTGTTTCCGAGGACCTCTGCCGGTTTTACAAACTCGTCGACAACCGTTTGTGGGGAAAACACACCGAACGGTATACTCATTGTTTACACTTCTTTACTTTAGGTAACTAGTTTCGGTTTAGTTTAGTTGATGACGTTTTAATTAATAAATTTTCATTTTTATAGCTGTAAATACTGAATAAATTCCGATTTTGGGATACGCTTCGCATTATAGTCTGCAGACTGTTGCGTATTCAACTCTTCAACACCGATTTATTCATTAGTTTATTTGCATTCCAACAAACCCAATAATAAAAAAAACATATAAGGCCATTAATCTTTTGTTTAAACATATGTACTGGGTCAACGTAACGTCGTTGAAGATAACTTTCATTTCCCCCAGAGAAGCTTTCACCAATTTTCAAGGTTGTTAAATATTTAAAAAAGGTTTTATGACGCCAGTACCCAGTGCCGGATTAATTAAGTGCGAGGCATGTAGCAGATTGATTTAATGTACAAAAAAATAATGAACGGGTAGAAGGCTAATTGAATATTTATAGATTTGTTCTATATTATAAAAATCTAAACAATAAAAGTCTAATGCAGGGGTTGGCAACCCTTTTCTAGTCGCGGGCCAAAACCAAACTTAGAAAGGTTATGCGGGCCGCACAAAACGTTAATTAAAAATTGTGTTATTAAAATGTTAGAGCAACTGTGAATCAGGTGGGCCTCGGATCTTTATTGCACTTAAAAACGTGTTTAAAAATTGCATTTAAAGAGGCAGTCAAGTGTTGGCGCAAATCAAAAAAAATGTTTTGCTCACCAAGCGCAGGGCCTTGTGAAGCGCGGGGCCCATAGCAGCTGCTACATCTGCTACTATATTAATCCGGCCCTGGAAGTACCATCTAAAAACCGTTTCTTTTCAGAGGGAAAACCCTTCGGTACCCGATCTTGCTCTACTTTAGCGGAATGGGAGGCACCACTTTGGCTTTCATCCTGCAATAGCAGTATTGAGGTACGTCTTTTTGTGGTTTGCAGTTTTATTTAGTACAAGCAAAGTTTTGGTTACACGTTAATTGAACATACTCGGGACATAAAACTACGAAGCACTGGTGAAAAAGTTGTCGTATATTGCTATGCTAAATATATTTTAACGTTTCGTCACTAGTTATTTAATCGTTAAAAGCTGAGAATATTTGTAAGTTTGGAAGATTTATTCTATTTTCGAAAACTTCGTGTTTTTCTGGATATAGGATTTGACAAACACACCAATCAATAGCAGCGAGCAAAGGCAGCAAGTCGCTAACGATCTGGTACTCTTAACCTCTGAACCCGATGAGCTACAAACGGAAGAAATTTCGCAGACAGTCGAAATTTTAGCGGAAATTACCAACACCGAAAACCTCACTACAACGGTCCTCATTTAAAATCACGTTGCAGTGCAATGCTTGTCCTGGCATTAGTACTTTGGCTCAATATATTATGTACTGCATTCTTTAAAAGAGCGCTTTGTTTCCTAATTGACAAATTCGACTTTGACTATTCTAAAAAAAGTTTGCAAGCTGACATTGAGCAATTATGGTATAGCTGCATTCGAAAACTTTGTATGGCTTAAAGCAGTGCTTCCCAACCCTTTTCTGTCGCGACCCACATTTAATGCAAGTTTTACTGTGATGCCCACAAGGAGGTATAACCAAACAAATAAAGTTACATAAAACCTGTATCTTTAGTACTGACGTACGTACTGCAATAGTTAATGCGACAAAACACATTTAATTGTTACGTATTTGTGATATTGTTGCATAAATTTTACGTAATGATAATGCAATAATTTCCCGATCTAATAGAAAACTGTAACATTTGGAAATGCTTCGCCACCCACCTGAAATAGCTTCGCGACCCACCAATTGGTCGCGACCCACTGGTTGGGAAGCACTGGCTTAAAGCTGGGCAACTATAACATATAGATTATAGACTATCCCCTTAATTTCAATTGTTTCAGACGCAACGACTGAAACCGCACGGCGCACGTTTTGTGCTTTGATTTAAAACGTTGTTTACTGCAGACCTCTAATCTCGTGGTGACCACCGTCAGCAATCTCCTACAGGCCGATTTAACAGACAGCAATGTCACTGAGAGGTAAGGATTTGTATCAGTCACCAACTTTAGTGTAAAATGAAGCCTATATTTAACTGAATGCCTATCACTCCCAATTTGCGACTGATCAAAGAAAAATAGTGAAGAAATTGCTTCTACTTGTATCTGCAGGAAAAGCTTTCATGTGGACTTCGACAGCAATAATAGGCCTACAGCTAATTCAATATGCCAATAATAATGTAATCAAAGTGACGATCAATTGCCTTCGGTATAATGATAAACCTGTTATCTTTAAAAAAAAGCATTGTCAGGTTAAAAAACATATATTCAAATAGGCTGTATCAAATTATATTAGCCAAATTTTTTAACATGTGTGTATTTATGTTATACATAAGTTGATGGTATTTAGATTTTTGATATAGAAAGTATTCATTCAATTATGTTCGCATACATGAGCTATAAAACGCCAGTGCATGCTAAAAATTTTGCAGCCTGCTTAGTACGTTAGACAACGTAACGTCAAAAACGGATTTAGAAGGCAAACCGACGTTTCAGTCTGTCACAAGTCATGTAGCTGTGGCCATTCTTATCAGCCAAGCAACAGGTGGGAAATATCAATGCGGCAAAGCTACTTTAAGTTGGCTGGTTGGGGTTGACATGTGTTATGCTCAGATACATCTGCTGGATTCGAGGTAGTCGGAGACCCTGACCGAAATTTTGGGTTTCGCTCGGACCAGTTTAACATCTTAAGGAACCTCACAGAATCGGACTCTTCCGTTGCCAGCATACTACTCCCAAGAGAAGTCACGGAAAGTAAATAACTATACTGTTTATTTTAAGTTGTTTGTTTAACACGGGAATTATTTGGTAATAACGACTTTCCTTGTAGGCTTTTTATATCGAAATGGCAGTAATTAAGGTATAGCCTAATTTTTGGTTCAATTGTCACTTGGCAATCCAGCAAATGAAAACATTGAATATGCTGGATAATCATCTACTAAATTTGTTTTTAGAAGGAAGGGTGGGATTTTTTGGCTTTCTCGATGGCACTATTTTTCTTCAAACAACGGAAGATGCGAATTTAAATAAAGATTCAGGAGAACGACTTCCTGCCACTTACCGTGTGAACTCTCAAGTGGTGATATCGGCCTCTTTGACAAACATGTCAGCTGATAACCTTTCATCACCGGTCAATATCACATTTAGGGTAAGCTATTGGATTTTATTTACGATTTATTTTTATCCTCAATATTTTCATATTTCGCCAATGCCGTTTTTCAGAACTTGCAACCCTCTAACAGTGAAGCGGTAACTGACAAAAACACTCTTTGTGCGTTTTGGGAGGAACGCGGACACTTCTGGTCTACACGCGGGTGTCAAGCTGTCGAGATCAGTCAGTCGCTTTCGCAGTGCCGTTGCTCCCATCTGACAAACTTCGCAACCTTATTTGTAAGTATCTCAAGCAATAAGGTTTCAAACGCATTAAATAACTTTAAAATGTAAGTCTTATGAGCCCTAAGTGTATTATGAGGTGCTAAAAAGGTGTGCTGAGATGACAGACATATTGAAAAACTTGTTAATGATGAACCTTGACTTGGACGATTTTACGCATTTGCAATTTCATTTACGAAGAAAATATGTCGTATAGTATTTTAAACGCAGGCTCGCCAAGACTTCGATGACTGGGTGTTAGATACATTGACGATCGTTGGAAGTTCTATTTCAGTTATTGCCTGTATGTTAACAATTGCCTGCATTGTTTTCGTGCTGCATGGGTAAGAGCAGAACAAAAGTTAGCTAAAAAATATTTCTTTGTTTTAGTCAAATTATTTAGAATTTAGCGTCATACCTCATAGGCCTAACATTGGTTAAAGATATTTTGTTATGACAAGGGGGAGCTGTGACATAAATTTGACAAATTTACCTTTCACAACATAAGTTTTATTACTTTACATTACGTAAATAGAAAACAAACAACGTAAAATATCCCTATCCTATTTTCGGTTGAACTGTAATTATTACCAACCATTGGAATGTCCGATAATACCGGATCGGAGCCGATACCCGATGCGAAGTGTTAGTATCGGTGCCGGTCCGATACCAAATTAATATAGGGATTTCAGGCATGATTTGCAATTCCCTGCAGCGATCTCTGCCTTGAAAAAAAATAATAGTAGGTTAACAACAAAAGGCTACATTTGAACGCTTCAATTTCATCTATTTTACTTTATTGGGCATAGTGATGACGCCATTTGGTATCAGATCTTATTGCAATACTTTTTGTCTAAAATATTGGATATCGTTATCAAAATAAAACGCCAGTTATTTGATATCCCTAATCAAAACTAAAATGATTTCATAACAGCCACCGACCTTTTATCTTTGAAATCAACTGCGTTGGTTGCGAACTGTTTCCAAAATTGCTAAATCAATACCCTCAGAAATTGTGTACATTAATCCCGGTACTGTGTACCTAACTAACCGGCTCAATACCGAACGAACCACTTTAACCGAATCAACGGCACCAGCCTGATAAATCAACACGCAAAAACATACATCAATATAATGCTACAAACAATATTATAGACAAACATAAACGATGAGAGCCAAAGAAACAAGTTAAATTGTTTATAACCCATAGTAATTAATAGTAGAAAACCCGTTTTGCCTCGTTGACTTAATGAGGAGCTTTCTGTAACAATTGCTTTGACAGACGACTTGGAAAATCTAGAACGCAGGCTCGTACGTTTGTGCTCCTGGCCTCTCTCTCCTTCTCTTTGCTTCTCCTCAACAGTTGCCTCCTACTCAGTCACTTAACTATCGTCCAGGGTTCCACTACCACTTGTCAAGCGTTCGCTGCACTCATCCATTACGGCTTGCTAAGCTCCTTAGCCTGGATGAGCGCCGAGGCTGTGTACATAAACATAGCTATTACGCAGGCAAGCAGCAACTTGTTCCGCGTACCTTTTCTAACAGTTTAGTGCAGTGTTTCGAAACCTTTTTTGGCTTGCGACACCCTACAGAAATTATAAATAGCTCGCGACACCCTTGCTCATAGTTGTACTGAGTGGTTAACTGCAATGTTACAATAAACAAGAATGAAACTGCACATTAACGGTGTAACACGGTTAAAAAAAACTTTTTGATTTTTAGCACTTTTATCGTACACAAAACTGGATTAAGAAACTTACCTATAAACACTGGAATCCCAAATAATTTTAATTATCTCTCGACACCCTTGAGTGTTAAAAATGTCACCCTAAACCAGTGCTCTTAAACCGGCGTGCATATCATTGACATGATGAAATTAATATGCATAATGATTTTTCATATCGCTTTTTACCTCAGTTTACCTTTTAAGTAAGCAGGGTGCATGAGTTCGTCAAAAAAACTTTAAGGATTCACCAAACCAAAAAAGGTTGAAGAGCACTGCCCGAGAGTGGCGCACCACCCCGGTTGAGAACCACTGGTTTAGTGAGACGATCTCTTGCATTTATTTGAACTCATAGTAGATGATTGAATTTCATGATGTCTTTCGCTAATAACTATAGAGTTGTTATTAATATGTATCGTTGTTTACAGCCGATATATTACCGCTTGGAGATGCCCTGCAAAAGAGTGTACATCACATCAATGCTTTGGGCTTGGGGAGCGCCACTTATTATCGTTGTTGTCACTGTGGTGCTCGATCGCAGCATATATAATAATAAAACGTGAGTATAATGGCGCAATAGAAAGAAGGGCCACTTGTGGCACACCTGCCATTCTTCTAATATAAAGCACAATAGTGCGCCGCGGTGCACCGAATAAAAATCGCTAGCCAAGCCTCCTGACAAATATAAACGATTCTAAACCCGCGAGTGTGCATTTCTGCAGATGCTGGATAAACCCAAGTTATATACTTTACCTGGTGATTATTCCATGCGCTGTTATGCTCACGGTTAACCTGGTGTCCTACATCGTGATCCTTCATACCTTGTTGTACAAGAAGCGTGTTGGAGAAGCCGTAAGTTGTTTAATTAATGTTTCAAACTACCTAATTGTCGTCAATCATCACGCCATCACGTCCTTAACTCCTTTGACCCGAAGTACGCGATTAAACAAATTTCATATGCCATTATACCCACTATAACTGATAACTGTTTATTTGTTGCTACAATGCGAACACATTAGCAAAGGATCGACGAAGAACCACAAAATGGTTATCAGTTGACCCTAAAGGTATAAGGAATTCAGGTTACAACAGAAAATAGGAAATATCAACGATAAAAGAGAAGATTAAAGCAAAAATACATAAGGAACGTTGGCAATGCTAGTTCTAATAAGCTTTGCTTTGTATAACAGGGAATGCCAAATGTTGGAAAGAATAACTTCTTGATATCAATGTGTATGCTGGTGTTGTTCGGTTTAACTTGGATTTTCGGGTTTCTTGTATTCAGTACCGATGAAGCAAGTTTGGTGTTTGCGTACATTTTTACAATCCTTAACTCAATTCAAGGTTTGAAAAAAATATGCCGTTAATGTAATTGACATTCAAGTTATGGCATGTAACATTTTTACCATATATACTTTAAAGTTCGCATTGGGCATAGTTAGTTTCTTTGCGAAGATTGTGTTTTAAGAATGACCTGTAATCATAATGCAATTTTAAAGCATAAATGTTAAACTAAAAAAATCAAAATTACTTAAGGTTTTCTCATTTTCCTGCTATTTGTTGTTCGCAACAAAAAGATTCGTGAAAGTTTCTTTTTCGACCTTCAACAAATTGCGTCATCAAGAACTGGCTTTGCTTCGTCAAACCGCCATGTTTTCGGAACCTATCGGTAAGCCATATTTTTTTACGGATCTAATGAAACACTATATATTCGTACATATGCATATGCAGTTTCTAGCTAAAAGGAAAAATATTTATTGCAGTAGTAACGCCCGACATTATCTTCCGACGGAAACGATCAACAAATTACAAACAAACCAGATGGGAGCTAGTGCTGTCGAGTTACATCAAGAAAGTCGCCAGCGTTTTAAAAGTACTCAATAAATGTGATGTGCCGATCCCAGCAATCGAATTACCGAAACAGCACAACACACTTTTCGACACAAGTTTTATCAACAAATCCGAAAAAATTACCAAAGGGTTGAAAATACCGCAGAATACAGTGATTTGCATTTTGTTATAACAGGCAAAACTTATTACAATTATAAGCCTATATTACGCCTGAAATCAGCCACCTATTGAAACAAATTATTTTTGACAAACTAAATGTTTGGTTGTTAATTATATTAACCAGCACGGCAAGAAAGTAAACAACTTCTTTATTATTATGTGTGTTATCAGTTCAAAAGTAAACCATTTTTATTTAAATCAAAAATGTGCGCCGAAAAGTTTCTAAATTTCGCTCACTTCGCTTATTTCAAAAATTAACATTTCATCTAAAGGTTTTTTGCATCTCATCAGGATCTACTTCCGCTTTTGACCTTACAATCTAATTGGTACGACTTATAAATAAATAGCAAATGAATAAAAATTTTTTAACTAAATGTGCAAAAAAAAAATTAACTGAGAATTAAGTATCGCAAAGTAAAACAGTTTAATACTGGATGTCAACGCTTTACAGATGCTACCTTAATGGCTGGTAAACACACTATAGATCGTAAAAGTGAAATAGTTGGATCTTGCAGCTACGATTCAAATATTCAATGAACATAATTCATATTAATTTATCGATCAATTTTTTTTTCATCTTTTTACTTTCAATCTGAACTCTTTAGTGGTTTGTTTGTAGTAAATACATTCCAATTTGGGTGACAAAGTTTGCAAACCAATTTCTTATTAGTGATACACAATGCATTTTCGTGCGCTGCCCCTTACAAGTCCACATCGATCTTTCCAGTTTAACACCACTGGCCTAAATATTTATCGTCATTTTAGTTCGAGTGCCTAATTTAAAATTATTTGAAAGAAAATAGCAAAGGTTTGATAGTATGTACCCCAAAACCAGACAATTTCAGAAAACTTAGGTATGGCTATTCCTAGCAATCTTGTCTTTTAAATTTGTGAAACGGTTTTTCAAAATATATCGCCCACGTTTATAACCTGAGAAGAGAATTAGCAATTTTTTAGGCTAATTAGGTTACTTAATTGAAATAGTTGAAGTCCCTCAACAGTGCTTGGCGGTCACCCATACCAAACCTTAAAATACTTTTTATGTCCATGAATGGATCAAAGTCGCTGCAGAGCTCTCTCCATGTGCTTACACAAAGCGCTGGCAAACTCAATATGACATCATTAGTTTCTTTAACATGTTCAAGATGATGTTGTGCTGAACACCCTACAGCGACTTGGACTCCAGTGATATCAGATGAGCAATAAACAATTCATTAGAGTAGACCAGGGGTGGGCAACGTGCTGCCCTTCACCTTCTTCCAGCTAATTTTCCCTAAATAAGGCTATGAGTGTGCACCATGTTTGGACTTTTGCTCTATCAGCTTCCTGTTTGAAATGCGATGTAACCCATAGACTACACGCTACACCAATGCAGTTGAACTCGAATGGGAAGCATCTATTACAAAACAATCTTTATTCATAAAGTTTTAAGGCTGTTAATTAAATTGCATTGAGTCGATCAGTACGAGAAAGGCGTCTTCGAATTGTAGGAAAGTTATTTCTGGACCCGAAGTAGACAGCACTGACAAAACGCCGTAGTTGCAGCCTAGTAGCTCATTAGTTTTTTCTAGTAAAAGCTGAAAATATGAATTAGTGTTTATTTGATGTGCGGCCCTCCTGTAAGCATTACATTTGGAGTAGACAGTGAAAATGTGTTACTGAGTTGTCTGATATCACTGATATCATGGTATATTATCCAGTTGATTTCAATTGTAAGTTTTCGGCAGCTTTTATTACAAATCGACGAACACTAGGCCTACCATGCTATTTCAATTTAAAATGTCATTGGTTAAATTTTACCTGCTTATAAAGTTTAAAGTCCAAGTCCAAAGTTCAAATTATTGCTTTAGCAATGTCATGGGACCTAATCCAAGTCCCTAAAAGTAAACATGAGAGGAACACATTCTTCGAGCATTATATCGCAGTGCAATTGCACCAAACACAATATATAAAAAGCGATTTACCACTTTTACGCATAGAAAATAAAGTAAATACACAAATTATCAAAAAAATCAAAAAACGATCTGATACTTAACCTTGCCTAAATGCCCTATGTTTAAGTCAAATCGTTTGACCATAGGACTTAAGTCCAGTTATCTATTTTTATTAAATAATACATTTTTGGTCATATTTACCACCTCAAAGGGTGCCTACCGTGTCTGCCAGTTGAGTAGGCCTGCTAAAAAACAATCAAAAAAAAGCTTTTTGTTCACCTCTTTAAACGGATTTAGCCCAGGGTTTAAGGTGAAATAATTTTTTTTATGAACGCATGATAAAGTAGAATATTAAGCGCACACAATGAGATGACGCAACAAAGTTACGTCATAAAACAGACAAGAAACCTTTTATTCTCCGTCGATCCCGTGGGCAAGTATGTAACTGTTATCTTTGAGCCTCAGGGGCGGATCTAGGGGGGGGGGGGCGATATGGCCATGCCCCCCCCCCCCCCCCAAACTAAAAAATATGTACATTTTTTTACTTAATAGGCAGCTTATTTTCGCGGTTCCCTATGGCCTATTTTCGCCAAAATAAGACATATTTTTAAGCTTTGTATTGGTGTACGAGCTTATGGCGCCATATAATGAATATTTCAAAAAAATGGTAAAATTCGCTTTGCGCACTCGCGCAAAGCGGCGTTTTTCAAATTTGCAGAGACGGCTTAAGTGACCGTACGCTGACCTCGACTATATAATAACTAACTTATATCGAAGTACAATTAAAAGCTTTTTTGTTGTTAATGCAAATCTGTATCAGAACCAGCCTGCCAATATACTCCATCCGGCCGCCGCCTCTTTGACAAATTAGGCACGAGTCCATTTTAAATATTTTTTGACTATTTTAAGTGTGTAAATGCAAAACATTTTCGCGCTTCGCGCTAATGATCTTTATACATCCAGTGTGTTTACGTTTTGATGCTCTTTTTGAACTAGATCAGCGCTTCTTTAGTGTTGCGCCGTGGAAAGCTGCCAAGTGCGTCGTGGACAAACGAAAAACGTTTTTCAAACATAATCGACAAATATATTTTAACCATTTTTTTTAAATGTAACAAAAACAAGAAATTTAAAAGAAATACCGGTCTACCAAAAAAATCGCGCTCGCTTCGCTCGCCAGGTCTGCCCCAAAGGGTTTACAAACACTAAAATAGATTAACTATAAAATTTATCGCGTTTTCTAAAGTAGTTTTATTACACTTTATTAATAGTAGTAGGGGAATGGCGACGTGTGGACTCGAATTTTAAACAAAGTATACGCTTTTTTTTTGCGAATTTGCGCCAAGACTTTACTGCCTCCTTAAAAGTAATTATAAACACGTTTAGAAAGTGCAAAAAATCCGAGGCCCACCTGATTCACAATTGTTATAAAGTTGTAATAACACAAAATCTCAACATATGTTGTGCGACCGCAGAGACCTTTCTGAGTTTAGTTTTAGCCCACGACTATAAGGTCGGCAACCTTTGTGTAAGGATTTGAATAACCTATCCAATGTTAGGATTAACTCTGCATAGAGTTTTGCTCATTTCAGCAACCTTATTTGGCAAAAACCAACTATACGCTAACTTAAAAATTGAGAGAAGTGTCATGAAAGAACCACAGCTGACCGCAGCAGACAACGCTATGGTTTTATTGCGACGTGACCTCGGCGCTTTTTCGGAAGCATGTGCGGTTGCTCTCGTCTTTTCGGGAAAAAGCAAGATGTGTATAGACAATAGACATGGTAGCGTCTTTCAGCGATATTCTTCATACCGGGTCAAACTAGGAAACCGGCCCACTGTAGAGGCTAACCTTATTACTTTTTCGTGCTTTCAAAAGGTCTGTTTTTCGCGTTATTTTGCAGGAGTTAGTTTATTCGGCCAGCCGATGTTATTTTTACCTGAATTATGACGTCACGCAATGGTATACTTTTGTGACGTCATATCTGAAAAAATTGTGACGTCATGTCTGAAAAAATTTCATGGCCCTCCCCAAACTGAAATCCTAGATCCGCGCCTGTTGAGCCTAAATACATTACAAGAAAGGACGACAAAGCATTTGCGCGAAGCGAACAATCGTTTATTTCAGGGCGGACCTTTGAAGCGTTGAAAGTGGACGTACAAAATATCATCTAGTTTTATGAACAAATGATTAACTGATTTGCCATACGATTACATAGACAGATTTTCCCACGAGCCAATTATAGCAGAACAATAAATCGCGTTAATTCTTCCGAGTCATGTCGCATTCGGACTTTTTTTAAATAATTACCTACAAAACATTGTTTATTTTCGTATCTGGAACTTTGCTAATACTAGTCTTGAATGCCTGCTAGGTTAAATTGCCTAAAAATAATTTTACAGGAAAACAGAAACTATTCATAAAATATTAGCAACTAATAGTGCGAAAAGCACATTTACAAACCTGATATTTTTTTTCTCGTTAAAGCGAAAATTAACTTTTACCGTGTAGCCTACGGTTGTCCGGAAATAACTATTTTACCGGAAGGCCGTTCCGAATCGTTTACGGCTATTCCGACCGTTCCGGGTACCGTAGGCTACCTTAAACATAACATAATGTCATAAAAGCGTCATAACATAATGTCATAAAAGAATGAATTCTAAAGATTATGTTCTTTTCGAACGAAATCGTGCGCAAATATGCAGATGAAATCAGTATAATCGCTCAAATAGAGCGAAAAATTACCTTTAGCATGTTTAAATTCGCAAAACTTTCAATTTAAAAGGCGGCGTATCAGGCATGTAAAAGAGATTCGCATAGGCTATTGCTCGAAATGTGGCATTCTAATTTAACAGAAATTACACGGGCAATAACATAAGTTCCATTATGCACAGATCTGTAATGTAGCTTAAAAATGAATGTTAAAGCTAAAAGGGAAATTAACATTATCTTAAAGCGTTTTCGATACGCATTTGTCATCCTTCAGTTAATCCAAAGACTGATAAACATGTCGTTGGTTAATCTGACATAAAATACAGGGTGTCCATAAAGTCTTTTTACAATTTAAAAAAATTATTAAAAAATGAAATGATGAGATATCGCAATGAGGTTAATTTTATGTTATTCAGTATTTCATAAAGTTTTTATTGACACTAAAATTTATTGTTCCAGACAAAAATTCGAAATAAACCGTTTAAATGTGCTTCGTGCAACTAATGGTGCCCATATCGAAGTGTATTAAATAAAGTAATGATATTTTTAATTAAATGTTGATTAAATGTTTAGAAGTGTATTTAATGCAGGGAGTCGAACCGTTTGACTTTTCCGGTTCAGGTTCGTTTCGGTTTCAAAGATTTTTTCGGAATTCAGTTCAGTTCCGGTTTCGGTTTCGAGCAATTTAAAAGTTCCGGTTCAGCTCCGGTTCGACCATCGTTATTTCACAACCGGTTCATAAAGTTCCGGTTCGGATACAATATAAGTTGCGTTAAATCTCAAAATGTGGGTCGATAAATGTAGATATAATCTTTGAATTGTAAGTCATTTGATCTAAGTTACGTGATGTTTTAAAAAACCAGCACTCATTACTGAAATATCTAAAATTTAAAAAATAAACATTTTATTTATTTAATATTCATATATTTTTCATAAGATTTCGAACATGGCGTAAATTGACTCTGTAAAATAGAAGTTGTGACGTTATGCTGGAGCGAACCGCTTTTATTTAAAAAATCTTACAAAACCCGGTTCAGTATCCTGCATTAAATCAGAGAGTCGAACCGGAACCGAACCGAAACTTTATGAACCGGTTTTTGGCAATTTTGTCCGAACCGTAACCGAACCTGAACCGGTTTTTATAAGATTTTAAGGAGCCGAACCGGAACTGAACCGAATAATTTGAAAGTACCTGAACCTAAACTGGACCCGAACCTGTAAACAAAAGCAAGAGACTTTAGGAACACCCTATATCCAAACCTCATTTAAAAAAAGTGAAACGCAATTCTTTTAGCATTCATAGAACCCCCTAGGTGGGGCTACAATTGCGTTTGCGTAAATAAACAAAATTTGAATAGCTCGTATGTAAAGGATAATAATTGACCGAGTTGAATCTGAGAGAAAAAATGCTATAGGTTAAGATATATTTGAACGGCAGTTATGTTGACTTTATTCGGTTGTTCTGCATTCATCGCAAGAGCTCTTGTTCCTTCAAAGTTCATAATGCCTAAAGATATAACCAGACCCTTATCTCACGTTAAAGGTAAGTGCTAAAACTTCTTAAGCATATTAACGTTAAACATTATAATTTTCTATCGTTAACGAATCAAATGTTAAATCCATTTTCTGTTTGATTTTAGTAAAAATGATTGATTGGTCAATTGCTTACCACCGTCTAGCTTTGCTAGCTAGTCACACAAAAGCCTTAAGTTTAATTTTAAAAACAAAGTAGACATATGAAATGTGGGCGCTTGTCTAGAATCTTACCACAATTATTAAATCAACGCACATTGTTTGGGTTAGGGTGCGAGTTAGTGTTTGGGTGTGGTCAAGTATTATTATATTTATTCAATGAAACATTCACACATATGTGTGTTAATAACTGAGATCTAGCTCTTCGAAGCTGCTTTTTGACCAACGACTACGGCTTATGTATAATTAGTACATCGAAAGCCATCGCAGACTCGGCGAATCTGTTGATCTATAATGCAAGCAGAGCAGACTAGAAAATCTGCGATGGCTTTCGGTGTACTTATTATATTTATTGTTTAATAATAATACTTAACCCACCCTAACCAAAATTCTAACCCGCACCCTAGCCCAAATAATGTGCGTTGTGGTAGAATTCTAGACTAGCATTGAAATGTGCCAAAAAGGACTTTATTATTGAAATTAATAAAACAGCAAATTATTTTAAAGTTTAAAATGTGTATGTTGGGCCTCTTATTTTTGCTTTGCATTCCAAAAAAGACCAGTCTGCATTTCATGGCACTTTGCACTGAGATGTTCTGTATGCAGCTCCAAATTTTAAAATTTACTACTTCAGGTGATAAAAATCTGCCACAGAATGCAGAATGGGTCAGGGCTATAGCTACTACTAACAAATTAACAATAACCCATTTATTTGTTTAAGAAGTATAAACAGTAAGTTATCTCCTATATTCTTACCCCTGTAGGAAATGCATTATTTTGTGTTTAGCTCTGTCATTCGAATACCCAGGATCCAAGGCACAAAGGTTTGTTGTTTCCAATGAAAAGGTGCCATGGGACACTGAATTTCCAGAGTACAGTCCAGTTGAATATACTGCGCCATCAGTACAGAAAGGACCGGTTTGGGCAGACCCAGATATAAGGTGAGTCTTTTGATTTCAAAATATATGTTCTAATTGTAAACATCTGAAGTTTAGCAGTACTTTATTATGAAAGAGGCTAATTTACCTTGACATAAAAGTACTTTACATCTATATACAATTGCTAATAAATGTATGTGTCTTAGAGCGAGACAGGCAAAAAACCGATAGGAGCTTCCTGATAATATTTACCCGGCTAACAAACTTATTTAAATGAATTAAGGAATAAATCTTTTAAACAATGCAAAACTTAGAAAATAAAAAAGAAATACCACCACCCAAACCCAAATGCTAACCCAAACCCTAATCAAAATCAATGTATAATAATCACTAATGAGTGTATGTGTACCCAAAAAAACTGAGAAAATATAGTGGAATAAAACAATAACCAGACATTTTTTTGTAAAATTGCACTGGTATAATTGTGAGTTTAATAAATACTATTTGAAGAAGAATTAAATATATTAAGTATATATGTTTTTTCAACTGTTTGGAAAGTCTGTGAGCTTAACAATTCAACTGGTGTTGTCCAAAAATGTTTGGGCATAGTTTTTTAATTTCGCACAAAATGAAAAAAAAGAATAAAAAATATTAAATCAATAAAGTAGCTGAATCTACATTGCAGAAATCCTGACAATGTGAACAAGGTGAAGTTTAACAAACTTGATGGTCCAGTAAATAGACAAAGTTTCTCAGGAATCTATGAGGTAAGTTTGATTTAAAATGTGGTGACAGGGCAAAACAGTAGTAACATGATTGGCCCTGATAAAATACAGATTTTAATTAATGCTGTACAAAATATGTTTTTGATGCACAAAATTGCAATGTACCATTTATATTCATTTATGGATATATGTTTCAATATATTTGTTGTCTAATTCAATTAAAATTTAAATTGCATGAAGTGATTAAAGTTTAAGTCACATGAACAGGAACAACCATAGATATTTGCATTTTTATTGACATGCAAATATAAGGTGTAATGTAAACAGATCATCCAATCTCTGCCTCGAAATCCAATTGGAAGAACTGGAATTTGTGGACGAGGACTCCTTGGTAAATGGGGTCCAAATCATGCTGCAGATCCAATTGTCACCAGGTTTGAATAATAAGTTTGTTTATTAACATTTAGTGTTGGTGTATTAACGATTAACTACAAGCCTTTGGGCATTGGTTGTCTGTTATTGGAATTTGCAAAGTGTTTATTGTTTTTAATCAATTGGAACATGGAAAGGTTGCATGGTTCACTTGAAACCTCAAGATATTGTATGGTTGTATTTTTAAATAAATTAATAAAAAAAAACATACAGTAGTTTCACACATAACTTAAGCTATGGTAAATTTTCATCAGATTTTTCAGTATAGTTTAATCTGTTTAGTGTTTTTTTATTTTTTTACAGTGTAGTTTTGTAAAAATTTTGTAATAAACAATTATCTTAATGGTTTAAAAAAATATTTCAGATGGAAACGTACACTAAATGGTTCTGTTGTCATTCATCCTAACAGTAAAAAGCCAATTCTCCAGGTTGTCGCAATTCAAAGAAGGGACACACTTGAATGGGCTCTTCCAGGAGTAAGTGTAACACTAAAAAAATATTGATAAATTATATATTATATTTTGTAGTAATTAACAGAGGCTCATAAGAAAGTAATTCTAATATGAGCCTGGTCGTATATTGTGTTCTAAAAAAATATATGTGATAATGAACGCTATGTCGATTTCCTTTACATAAATGTATATACTTATATAGTGATTTAGCTAAGCGTGTAAAGCTTAAATTGTTTGACGAACAGGGAATGGTTGATGGAAACGAGACGGTTTCTGTTACCCTTAAGCGTGAGTTCAGTGAGGAGGCTTTAAACTCCTTAGAAGCAAGTGACCAAGAAAAAGCACAAATTTCCGAAAGAATCAACAACCTGTTTAAGCACGGTGTTGAGGTAGATGCTAATTGTACACGATTTGTAGCGCAGCTGTGGGCCGTTTTTTTTATTATTGCGGTTGTGCAAGTTGTCAGAGAAAAAATGCGTAATGGAATATATCCTATGTGACACAGCAACGGTGTTATCATTACTCCATGTGTCTATTGCACCATATGTTTATTGCATAATAAGTTGCATGGTGTGTCTATTGCCTCATTATTGCCGTTTGTGTTGGTTTTGTTACGTTCTTTGTTTAGTTTTGTTAACAATTCTTCTCCCACAAATCGGGAAACAAGTAGTGGCGAAATCCCCTACGTATGACGCAAAGTTGTCGGATGTACAATCTACATTAATCTAAAATACTTTACAAAAACTTATATCACTAACTAAGTAACTGCGTTGTACGTCAAAGGGTTCACATCGCTTTTTGTGTTGTTATCCTCATCTTGACTTTAATTCATAAAACATTTTTTCCCAGTATTATTTGACGCTTCTCGTCGATGCAAATTATGTTCCCTGTAAAGTAGGTCTGAAAGGATTGGCCTCATTACACCCATAGTTCTAGAATAATTCGAATTGACCTAATACTGCTTTCTTGCCTAGGTCTACAAGGGATATGTTGACGATCCTCGCAACACTGACAACGCATGGATGGAAACTGTTGCAGTTAACTTCCACGACGATACAGGTTTGAATAAATTCTCATGTGACCATCAGTATCCCAAATTGCTACATACTTTACATAACAGGTGAAGCGTAACGGTAAGCTGATAACGCCAACGCATACTAACTTATATTTTGAGTACGATTTTATCTAAAATCTAATGAATGTTTCTTCATTCGTGTTGAGGTATTTTGTGATGTGTTTTTTACAGTTCAATGTGCAGATTAAAACATATTTTTCTCAAATAAATAGAAATTTCAGTTATTTGATTGACAGACTGAAAACTGACTCAAGTTAAGGATATGGCAGTACAAATTTTAAGGTGTGTGTCACTGTTTACTATTGGATAAGCCCTTCTAAAAAGGCCCTCTTGAACTACACAATACCCTCCTGGTAAAATACAGTGGCACGGCATTATAGCCCAGGCAAAGTTTACAACAACTTCAAAACCCCTTCTAGTTTGTAATGTTTAGCATTAAACCAAAGTAATAATAAGGCTAAATTACCAGAGCACTTAAAGTAAATATACCACGTGAAAAATTGCGAAAATGCAAGCTTCTCTGTTTCATATAGTAGTCGTCGTAAAAGATCTCTGTATATAAAGTTCTTTAAAAGCTCGTCACAACTGAGGCGGTTACCTAATGCATGTGCTTAGAAGTTAGCGTACAAAACATGATTAACTTCTTTCTCCAGTTTTTCAGCGTTCTATCAAGCAAATATTTAAATTACAAAACGCGAAGGAAGTATTGTTGTCAGTTACGCGCGAATGCGTTTACATATAATATTATGACATAAAAACTATCTGTTACGGCCTATCTTGCTGCAAAACAAGCCTATATGATAGAATTTATTTCCTTTTAACGCAACTGTACGTTGCGCATTCGACAGTATTTTTCTCACCTGTCCTATACAAAACGCAGTAATCGTAGAGTTGGCCTTCAAGCTATGTCATTAGACCTTGGCCACACACTCAAATAGCTGCCTGCTAGCGTCTAAAATCGGTTGTCTTTTCGTCGAATTGCATCTGAAACCAGTCTTAACCAGTACGCGTTTTTTTTTCGCCAGGCGACAGCGCTGGTAAACTTCCACTGGAGGCTGGTGACGACGCTGGGGCGGTTCGCTGGATGGACTTGGATGGCAAAATGCAACTCTACGCCAGTCACGCCAAGTTCGTCGAAACTGTGGCTGGAAATCACAAAGCACATTGGCTGTAAATCACCAAGCACATTGGCGGCTCGACGACCAATGAGCGCCTAAAACTGAATAGCGCCTCTTGTTTTACCCTTTTAAAAATTGCACTCGCTTTAGTGAGTGCTGGCAGTTTCCTTATGCATATTCGTCAATAGTACAAATATTGTGTTATGCTTTGTACTATGGGCTTCCGCTTTATCCAATGGCCTGATACCCGCTTGTCCAGCGCTAATTTATCATTTGCACAGGATTTGTTAAAAATCACAAGTTAACTGTTTGGATATAATCGACAAAAATAAGGTTGAAAAAAGACGACATGTTTTTTAGTTTATTTAAAATAAGGTTTAACGTCATACCACATTAGCATTTTACACTCCGCCTATTTTATTGCGACGCGAGAACGATTGATTTTTGTTTATCGCAGTTATGTAAAAAATGTTTGTTACCTTTTCAGTCATATTCCATATATTTTTTTTAATAGTTAACTGTGATTTGCTTGATACATCTTCAAATGGGGTGCTAACTGTTGTCTTCATTTGACTAAGATGCAATGTATTTCGACCCACTATTAGGACCAAAAATTGGAGAAGTTTGCCACAAGCAGATGTTGGCGCATCAAGAAAGCATTATTTTACCTGGTATTTACCCAGATGTTTTTCTGTTTTAATTAATGCAGCGCGATTTGTTTTGTTTGATGTGCCCTTGAGGCAGGGGTTGGCAATCTGATGCTTGTGGCCGGATTCGGCGCACTAATTTAAATCATTCGGCCCGCCACCTACTTTAGAGACTGGGTTCGAGGCCATTACTCATAGTTTCTAGATATTTCAACTGGGTAAATGCGAAGTTGTTTATGCATCTAATATGTTTTGAAGAAATATTTTTGTTTTGCCTGCTCTGGATTGGACAATCAACCAGGGAACTCGTTGTATCTAAATCTATTTTTTTCGCTTCACGTCAATTGTGCCTTTTGAGAATGAACATAACATCGAAAATTCAGCAGTCCCTGTCATATTACGCTATAAACTAGATTAAGAAATGCGTTTATTGTGTTACACCCTAAATTACTTTTATGACACATTTGCATAGTGACCATTAATGTCGCCACTCAAAATTTAAATCAAAAAAACGCATTTTTGGCGCTTTGTTAAATGTGGTTAGACCCATTTTTAATTGCAAAATCTTATTAACAGTTAAATATCTATAAACTAACATTTTAGCAAAATTATTTTCGAGTAAAATTGATAACGGCCCGCAGAGACCTTTTTGAGTTTTTTTTTCGTGTTTTCACTGCAAAGTATATTTTGATGTATTTAGAATAATGCACTGTTTTTAAATTTTGTTCTTTCTATTTAGATACGGTCTTGTCGAATCCTTTTAATTGCATTTCATTTGACATTTTTGAGTTATCCACCTATGTTGGTGTGCGTGTTGTGCCTTTCATTTTGCAATTGATGATATTTTGTGTTGTAACTAGCCGCGTCGGGTTTTCTATTTTAATTAAATAATTTATATTCAAGTATGTTTCTCGGGATTTAGATTTTGCTATTTTGTTTCACCTACTATGGCTATGCATAGAAAGGTATTTTAACCTGTAGCCACATTGCAAAATTGCAACTGACATTTAACACCCTTTATCAGCAGTCGTTTTCCAAAATAGTTTTGCGCATGTTTTTCGAAAACTTTATCGTTTCTCTTAATTTCTTTTACCAACGCCTATGGGAACAACACGCGCAAAAATACGCGCCTTTATACGCGTATCCTCTCTATGGTCAACTTTGAGAAACTCGCTACAACAACATTCGTATAGATAATTTGTTTATTCAACACTAATTGTTTGTTTGTGTGACTGTAGTGTATAGTGTGTTATTTACTGTTCCATAAGCACAATTTGAAATAAAGGCTCTGTAAAACCGGAGTTTCCTTCTTGTTACTACAAATTTATACTAAACGAAACTTTTTTTGCGGCTTTTCGATGATTTCATTCAATTTCTTCCGTGCCTACGGGTAAGTTATTCCTCACACATTGTATAGCCCAAGCGTGCACAATTAAACGTCACTTTGAGCAACATGACCACTGAAACTTGCTGCAGGCGATAAGTTCAAATTTCTACGTTTCTGAGTGCTGAACGAGTCAGTTGCTGCTGGTTCATTCGAAGTTGTGTTTTGTCGAGCAGTTACTTCAATAATGGTTGTTTACAGATTTTTTGGAATCATCATTCTTTGCCTTGCTTTTGCCAGCACCGTTTTGTCCAATTACAATTCAAATGCAGAATTTTCAAGATCAGAAGTAAATAAGTTTTGCCATAAGATTAGCGCTGACGATTCTACGGAGCAAAATTCTTCAGACACCATCACGTAAGTCATGTCTAATTTCTAACTGGAAGTTTAAATTCTATTTAGTAGCTTATTCTTCGCTTTTTTACTGGCTACGACTTTTTTCATAGTTTTGTGACCGGAAGTCGCTAAAAAGCACAAATTTTGCTGTGCTATGATGCGTTTGTTAAGAAAAATTATAATATTATTTTACAGGGACTAGGGAGAGGTGTCACACATAATGTGTTTTAAATTTTTGTCTTTCAGCAGTAAATTTTAGGTTAACAGGCCACTGTCGCTTCTATATCTTGAGACTTGCCGCCCCGAAAATGGCATCCCCGTATAGCCCAAGTTACACAAAGAGAAATTTCAATTTGCCGAGTTTTAAAACTAGGCATCCCAAAAGGATTCGTGTTTGTCTAGTTTGACGTAATAAAACTAATTAGACAAAGTGTCATTATCCGAATAAATTAATGTTTTTATCAAATACACAAGTTAGCCAACCCCCTGTATAGCCTACACATTTCTGTTTTAAGTATTTCAGGTAACGCCTACCCCTTGTTGACCTGCACCGATTTAAACTTTACAAATGCAACCAAAGAGGTTTTCACCGATATCCGCGGGATTCTGATATCGTAAGTGTAGTCTAATTTACAGTTAAATGCATATAGATATTTCTTCCATTTTCTTTCTATGATCCAAACAAAACCACAAAGGTTGTAAAAAAGATCTAAAACAACTTTATTTAACAAAAGCAGAATACTCACAGTGACTGTACTGGATTGCAATTCTGTTATTGGTTTTTTAAACTTGTTAATAGTTTTATATTCATATATAACTTCGGTGTCTTCGTTGTGTTTACAGAAATTAGCAGAACTGATGATGCTTTTTTGCGTAACTATATAGTATTCTGCTTTTGTTAAATAAAGTTGTTTTAGATCTTTTTTACAACCTTTGTGGTTTTGTTCGGATCATATGATATGGAAAAAAGACCAACAACTAGAAATGTCGGAGCAGGCTTAGATCCCGATATTAACAAAAATAATAGTAATAATATTATTATTGTTTCATCAATTTTCTTTCTATGTTTTAGTTTAATAAACCGTTTAATAGTTGACAAATGGTGTTTTATGAAAAATGCCCTTTAAAAATTGTAAAAATTCAGTCCTTCCTTTAAGTTAGGCCCTTAGCTAATTTAAGGCGGACTATTGAGGATGTCTTATATTCTGGATCACAGCCAACACCCGAAGTAATGATATCGGTACTCGTCCGATATTCATGTGTTGTCGGTTCCGATCTGATATCAAATTGATTTATGCAGAACAGACATGTTTTTCGACTTAACATCGAGTAATATCAGATAACCCTAAACACCAATTTAAACTGTTGTTTTGTTGTTGTTCATTCAGGGCCGGAAGAATAACGGACATCCGTTTGCAAGATCTCGCACGATTTTCCAATCTTGAAACTTTGTCCTTTATAAACAACTCTTTCCTAGACGTTACACCAACATCGAATGCTACACTTACCAGTGTGACAGCATTGCATATAAGGTGGAACTTTCATTAAATCTTATTTTTATCCTTCGTTGTATTTAGTTACTATTGAAAGTAGGGCTGCGGAGTCAGATTAGGAGTAGCTTATGACACTGGACTGGAGATTCGATGAAGTTAGACTCTCGATTCCTACGTGCACATGGGCAGTACCAAAACTCTATAAAACGGGCCGCAATTTGTAAATTGTAAAAGTGGAATAGCATATGGTGAAATATTTTTCAACACGTATTGTGTATGTCTGAGTTATATATATGATTCCTCTTTAATAAGATTTCTGTAGCACCCTATTTAAGTGGGAGAAAAACTGTATAGGAGAATAATAGCCGGGACTCGGCAGAATCGGCAAAAAATAAACTCGAATATTTTTAACCGTTCCGCAGCCCTGAATAAAAGGCAAAACTAACTGCACAAATTGACATGTAATTTAAAGTAGGTCTATGCGCTTCTTAACCAAAACAACGCTCTGATCAATGACCTAGGCCAGGTGTCGGCAACCTATACGGCCCGCCAGGAAAAATCATTCGGCCCGCGGCCACAAACTTGACACAAGGCCATGTCTCGTACTTTTATCAATGTTAAAATGCATAGATGTGGTTGGCTATTGGCTATTGACTATGTATATTTATGTTTTATTGGTATGCTTACAAAAACGTTAATCATTTCTTACAGCGAATCACCCCTCAATTCTGTACCTGTTGCCTTGCTAAATCGCCTGCCTAAGCTGAGGTACCTGTCACTTACCGGCAACAATATAGCGTTGATTGCAGGAGATGAATTTTCCAACTTGACTTTGCTGAAGGTTTTTATTGTCCTTGTATTTCTCCTATAGGCTACACATCACCAGCTTTGTGCTTCAATAAATGCATATTATGTTCATTTTATGTGATTCTATTTTAATTGATTGATGATTCCTGATAAGAATTACGGATGCGACCATTAATAAGCAACCACTTTTTTTTCTTTTTGCAATGTATTCAAGACTCTTTATTTGGGCGGAAACCAAATTCTGTCGATGAACCTTTCATTCTTGGCGAGAACACCAAATATCAAAATATTGGGCTTAAGAAATGTTGGATTAGATGTCATTCCTACTGGCTTGAAAAAAGCAAAGTGTAAGTTGATAGCGGTGTTTTTAGAAACAATATTCAAACATCTATAACACGTTTTAATTACAGTCTTAACAGAATTGGACTTGTCCGATAACAACATTACTATCTTGCCATTTAAAGGATTTCGCCAAGCCTCGCAATTAGAAACTTTGAACGTCGCAAACAATCGTATCCAAAATATCTCCGCAAAGGCATTTAAAGGTAAGAAAAATATATAGAACATGTCGTTTCTTAACTTGTACTCATATGGTTTCTGCATTGTCTCCGCATAATAAATCTTCTTAATATCCAGTTCTTTATAACTTTTTTTGCTGTTTTTCTTATAAATTGAGTTTTCAATATAGTTAAATTGGTTCGGACTCACAAACATATTTAGCTCAAAAAATATATATATATATATTTGGGATATATATATTTTTAACAGGAACGTATAATCTCAAACGCATCGATCTTACTAACAATAACATCTCCACACTCCCACATTTTCTTTTCAATCTACTGCCATTGGAAAATGTAGCTTTGTGGCAAAATCCAATGATTTGCGATTGCAAGATTGCATGGCTTCAAAGTTGGATTACTGAGGTGATTTGAGTTTTTCAGCACACATTTACTTTGTAGATCATTGCTTTGGTATATAAATCATTTGCGTTGTATTCTTAGAGAATTAACAGTGGTACTCAACCTAATGTAGAATTCGAATGTTATGACCCTGTAAGAAATGAAACACTGAAATCTAACGAACAGTCTTTTAAAAATTTCGACTTGTTTTGCACCTCTCAAGACTTCACAGGTAAGTAAGTAATTTTTTTGTGAAAGCAAAGCTATCGTTGTTTTATTCTAAAAAAACGCAAGTTTCAAATAGCCTGTTGAACCATAGAAACTTTTTATTTTATTATAATGTGCAAAATATTTTAAATCAATTAAAATACGATGTTCAAAATTAAAATTTTTTTAACTTATTTCATTTGAAGGGGTAAGCAACCATTTTCCTATGAAAATGGAAAATTCTCCCAGCCAAATATTGTGCCATTCACGATGCTCTTGCTACGAGAGAAGAAGCCAGTTTCGCATGCAAAACACACGTAAGTTATTTACACCGTATATAAGCCTATATGTCAGTGGTTCTCAAACTGGGGTCCGCGGTCCTTTTGGGGTCCTCGAGACAATTTTCTGACACCGCGAAGCACCTAACAAAAAAATCAATACGACGCTCCTGAAGAAAACCAAGTTGATTATTGTTCATTCATGTCATTGTACGCTTCAAGTTAAGTTGTCCTTTGTGACGTCATATTGTTGCGTTGCGATAATAAAAATTACATTTATACAGCTTGTCACGGTTTTAACATAGCCGAGCTGATAGCAAAGAAGCAAGTCCATTCATCCCATTAATACCATTAAAACAACGTTTTATTTTGTATTTATTTGTGTACATTTTTAAGGGACCGCGAACAATAAAAAATTGCTAGGGGACCGTTGCGTAATTTTAAAAAAATAGTTTGAGAACCACTGCTATATGTCATCCTGCAATGTTTTATTGATTCCATAACTTCGCATTATAATCCCAAACAATCGCAATATCACGGGCAGTTTAATATGGTCAAGTAGACAATGTTAATAAAATAAAAAAAAATGTAAAATTATCTAGATAGCCCCAATCCAAGCGTTGTAATGACTTAAATGCACTAAAGTCACTGTTTTTAAGGAACTTTACGTACAGGTTTTTGGGCCAAAAAGTCGTGACTTCTCAATGTTAACTTACGAAGATTTTAACTTGATGACTTGTTTACAACACTGTCTATAAATGTTTAGTTTACGTTTCCTGAGATGATTACTTTTCAAGGTAGGGGTCACTGCATTGGACCGCTGGAACCAAGGCTGAAATGTACCTAAAAAATTGTATTGTATCGGAACTAATACATTTGCTTTGAACTAGATTTTGGAATCGATCCAAAATTTAAGCACATCCTTAATTGTAATATTTCATCTGTGGGTCATCAGATGACATTATGCTTTCATTTTGGGGGGTTTATTTATAAATCCTTTCAAGTTTGTTTTAAGCTGATTGTGTCAAGCATAATCAAAGGCGCTCCAAAATATGCAAGTGATGCATAGCAAGGCAATCTGAAGCTGTTGTTAATGTTGGATTAGTAGTTGGAAAAAAGTGATTTGTAGTTGGGGAAATATTTTGGCGTTTGAGAAACCTTCTTATTACACCCCTCACAACTTAGGTTGCTATCTCTCATATGTCATTATCATTTCTAATGATGACAGTTAAAAGTAGGATGTTTTCGCAACGAATAAAACAAACAAAATCATAATCGAAAAAGTAAGTGTAATTTCCTCACAAGAACATCCAATTTTATTAACGCAATATATAATGGTTAAGGTGTTATGCCCTCGGTTTATTATCCGTTATCATTGTGCGACGGAATTTTGGACCGTAAAATACCAAACAACCTTCGAAGTGACAGTAAAACAATCGTCATGGTCAACGGTGGCCTGACTTCTTTCGGCGTTGATGACGTGGGCCAATTTAAAGATTTATCAATGATTGTATTGTCTGGTAAGTATTTTATTGATAAGAACCAATTTAGATATCTGCCATCATTATTTTTCGTTTTACCCTCTATTAGCCTCGATAGGCACGAACACACTGCGTTATATATGCATTTACTGTACGAATTAAAATATATTGAAAAACAAAAGTTTTATATCCTAAAATAGAGAAATGTTTCATAGTTTGTCTTGTTCATTGGCAGCCTTTCTGTTAAAACCAATGGTTTTATTATACTTCATGCAGGCAACAAGATCAGCACTTTACATTCTTCGTCGTCTATTTTACCTGTAGTAACCCAGCTCTGCTTGGATTCAAATAAAATTACTGCAATTTCGAAAAACTTTCTAAAGAGTTTTCCTAATTTGGTAAAGCTGCGACTATACAATAATCAAATCCGTCAGTTTGACGCCGAACTATTTCATTACACTCGGTATATGTGGAGATATTTTTGTTACAATTTTAATATATCTTAATTCCTCAAAATGTTTTTTTCTTTGACAGGGCTTTGAAAAAACTATTTTTGGGTCCGAATTTAATCAAATCATTGTTTCCTGGTGATTGTCTGAACGATCTTGATTTGACCGTAGTTGGTTTAAGAGGGTTAAATATAAAAACGGTCCCAGAATCTTTAAAAAAAATGGTAAGATTACAAGCCAACTGGTGGAACTAAATGTTACTTATCCACGGCCTCCTGGCTAAATGAGTACCCTTTAAAATGCCAGTTATGTTTTGCGACTTACGCAATTTGTTCAACATTGAGTTTTTAATCAGTCATGCCAAGCAACAGACTTTTAATTCGCCTTATAATAAACTGGTATACAGAGAATAAAAAGTTACAATTCATGATGGTGTACAACCGACGATATTTGTAACTAAATTCGCCTGATAGCTATAACAACAATTACAACGGCAGTATCATATGTGCCAACAGACAAACTTGCTTAGACTCGATCTTGGCGAAAACTCCATCTCGAAATTGTCCAGTGATGATTTTGCGCAAAACGTTCACCTACAAGACCTTTCTTTGGATGCGAACAACATTTCGACGATTGAAACATCGACGTTCAGGTGCATAACCTTTTAATTATTTAACAAAAACACCATAGCATGACGCAACATTTGATTCATGCTGACTTTCAGTAGGATGACGCAACTTTTATCTTTGGATCTCTCGGAAAACGCCTTGACCTCTCTTCCCGAAGGCTTCATGATAAACTATACGAGTCCACCTTTTAGAGGAGAGTTTTGGCAAAACCCTTTACGTTGTGATTGTCATTTACGTTGGTTTCGTGAATGGACTATTCAGGTAGTAATTTTCCGATATTGTGTATTGTTATAGCTGCACAAACAAACGGCGTTTACCAAAATAGTAAAGTAAACACATTAAAAACAAATTTTTGATTAATTTGTTTTATTTGGTTTAAGAGGGAACTTCACTTTCCTTCGACCAGAATCCAATACCAATGTGATGCTCCAGCAAACATGAAGGGTAAAACCTCAGACAAAACCAGGCCAACTGAATATCAATGCGAAACTTTAGACACCACAACGGTTGACGGTATATTTTGTTTTTAATCAAAATATTACGTGTTGTTTTACATATTGCGGTGTTTTACCGATGGTCGTGTTGTTAAATGGTTTGCACAATAACGTTCCTGTCCATTTAAAAAAAATGTTTTTTTTTTCGATTTGTAGGTCATGGAATGGGTATTGAACCGATCTCAAATGATCTACCGTGTTATTCCACTGGTCAAGTACTGCTAGCGGTTTTAATCACATTCGCGTTCTCGGGAGTGGTCTTCTTTATTTTCTCACGCTACATTTTGAAGGCCGTAAAACGGCGTCTGGACAAAAGCAAACGGAAGTCGAAAAATCGAACAGATGTGAGGCTGGAGCTCTACGGGAAAATCCCTAGCCGCTCTATACTCGATGACGGCGAACGCGATAGAGACCAGTTTTTTTATTAAAAATTATATGGCTTAACAATATTCTTACCAAACAGCGTATATAAACATATTTGTTTTTTCGTTTAATCGTATTTTGACGGCAACTTACAACCCGCAGACCTGATCCGGCCAGCCAATATAGGCTCAAATCATACGACCTGCTTAGCCCGATACAATGCCACATATGTTTTGGCTATTTTAACTGCCCGTAAGTGCAAAACATTTTCGCGGTTTCGGCGAATCTTATTCGACTTTATTTTCCGCCCACAAATCGTTTCTTGATTATATACCTTTAAATCATATGTATGCTTTTGAATCTTAAATGATATTTGTCTTCTCAAACATATAGCAACGTTTAAATACTCTCCAACATATGACAACGAGAGGGAAAGTAATATGTGTAACATTTTCTTGTGTCCAATGCGTCACGTCTCATTTTAAATTAATTTTTGCCAATTTAAACAAAACAAACGCATTTTGACTTAAATATATAATTCGACTTAATTAAAAATGCATAAAAATCTTAGGTCGGACCCTGATTAAGACCTATTAAAACCCGCACGTTGTTATAATAAAACTGCTACATAGTAGGAATTTATAACGGTCCGCGGAGAAGTTAGTCAAATTACTGAGTTTGGATTGGCGCGCGACTAGAAAAAGGTTGCCGACCAATGCCACAATAATCGGTGAGCCTTGGTCACATCTTTATACTGCTTGCTTAATCGTCACACATTGTATGGTACCAGTAACCAATGGATCTTGTTTTAGTATAGGCTAGCCGCTAGCCTAATTTGTTTTTGTTTTGAACCACAATTTTTATCACAGCATTTGATTTTTAGTCCGTTTTTGCTATAATGCTTTAGGTAGCATATTCGTTATGGCTTAGATACCGCACTATAGCTTACATGACAGGAATTATCTTAACACAAAAAGGCCTTAACACCCAAAAGGCCCTAGTTACCGTGTCAACTCTTGCTTACAGGGGTGATGAACAAAATCAGAATTACTAGTTTAAAGTTAAAACAAAAAACTCATGACTATAGGTACTACGCCAATGTTTTATAGTGCATAATTGTTACACAAAATATCTAAAAACGCAACGCGGAGTCCTACTTTTTGATTTTTGCTGTCCCACTATTTGATTTCCTATCTTGGCCTTTGTGAGACCATAGAATGCTAATTAAAAATTCGAAACGTAAACAGTTGCGTCAATGTACTGTAGTTACAAAACCATTTTAGCAAACCAACTTGAAACATCTCTCTCTATCTCTATATATATATAATAAAAGCCAACCAACTTTGGCGGCCATTACCTTGATAAAAATTTCTGTACGTCGCTGTAGTTATTTATTAATGATAAAACCTCCAGGTGTCGCTGTGAAAATGGTGCCAATTTCTATACGAAAAAATTAGCTTCTCGCAGTTGGCAACCAAGCAGTTTAGCTTTTTGTTTTGCCTTAAAAGGTAAATTATAAACTTGGACTTGTTGCTTGCCTAATATTTTTAAACAATGGGTTGTTGTGGATCGAAGAAGCAAATTTTAAAAGAAACGAGACAGCCCTACAGTTGGGAAAATCGAGAGAATGTAAGTTACTAAATCAAATCACTCCAGAGACGTCATTTGGCGTGAAATATCGCCGGCGTAGTGAATTTACCAAAAACAATGGTGGTTTTTGGCCTATATATCGTTCTTTTTTGGCGTATAGGGTTCAAACAAAAACAAATTTTCCTAGCCCAAAGTAATAATAATCGCCTTAACCCAAATAATGTTCGTTGTGGTAGGATTCTAGACCACTGCCCAAAACTTTTATAATATGTAATATCATATTTAAAAACAGCTAAATCTATAAACCTTAAGGTCTTTAGCTGTCTCCTGGGAACGTCAAATATTTCAAAACATTGTAATTTCACACCGAAAAGCCATTGCAGACTCACCGAATCTGTCGATCAATGATGCAAGCAGAGCAGACTAGAAAAACAACTAGCCTGCAGTGAGGTTCGAACTCACGACCTCCGGTCAAGCCGGGACCGTCGCTCTACCAACTGATCTATGCAGGCTCAGAAGGGAACGAGTCGAGAAACAACCATACGCCAATGCTTGCTCAATCTGTTAGTACAAGCAGCTTCATAACGAAGGGGATCGCCAGTATCATATCATAATACAATGAAACATATGTACACACATATATGTGTGCTTACAACTGAGATCTAGCCCTTCTGAAGCTGCTTTTTGACCAACGATAACGGCTTACGTATTATTAGTACACCGAAAAGCCATTGCAGACTCACCGAATCTGTCCTTTGTAATTTCACTGATTTATTTTTTTATGTTCCAAATAAATCTTATCCTATCTTTTCATATATTGTTAACACAAAAACCTGGCAACGTTTGCCGGGTAACACTAATTTACGGAATGATGAATGGTCGGAACGCTCACTAATTTACGGAAAGGTCGGAATGAAATGAATAGGGCTGAAACTAATTTGATGAATGGTCGGAACGGAATGAACTGTCGGAATGACCGAACACAAAAATAATTTAGATGATTTCAATGTTATATTATTTCCGGCTCGATGTAAATGATACAATTTTCTCGCTCAGTGTTCTTCGTTCAGGCAAAATATATTAATCTGAATAAAGTTTTAACAAAGACTAAGATTGTCCAAAAACGGCAACCTACAGCCTTTGGCTTTCTTAAAAACAAATTAGGGTGCGAGTTAGCGTTTGGGTGTGGGTGGGTCAAGTGTTATTATATTCTTTATTTAATAATACTTGACCCACCCTAACGCTAACCCGCACCCTAATTTGTTAACCCAAATAATGTTTGTTGTGGTACTAGGATTCTAGACCAGCGCCGGAAGCTGTTTTTACATCTTAAAATTAACGCTTTTAATTACAAAAAACATTGATAAAAGATCTTTTCTGTTCCTACAGCTTCGTTCATTTCATTCCGACAGTTCATTCCGTTCTGACCATTCATCAAATTAGTTTCGGCCCTATTCATTCCATTCCGACCATTCCGTAAATTAGTGAGCGTTCAGACCATTCCGACCATTCATCATTCCGTAAATTAGTGTTACCCCATTTGCCAGGAGCCCACTTTTTCACTTCATAATGCTTTTCCCGAAATCTCATGTACGCAACACCAGATTTTTGTGTGTGCAAGTGTGCACTCAAGGTTTTTTGCACACTTAAGTTTAAACACAGAATAAACGCTCTATTTATTCCACTCTTTGTATTGATCAACAAGATATTTTGTGTTAAAAACCTTTAATTTTTTTTTACTCTGAGCCTGAGTAGCTTATTGGTAGAAAGATGGTCTTAAAATTGGCCATTAGATGTTTTCAAAGAGTTTTGTAATTATCTTTTTCATAGGCATTCAGTCAATATGTAAAATACTTTTAAAATTGACTATTCAAAACATGTCCTTAGCACATTAGCATAAGACATGATAAAAATTCTAGGATTTATTTCTTATTTTTTATAATAGTTCAATACAAAACCTTGTTATCCAGCTAGTTATCTGTATGCACAATGTTTTGTAACGTGAGTAACCTGTAGTCGATTCATGATTTCTATTTATTCTGCAGATTGATGTAAGTAACTACACCATTGACGGGGTTATCGATGGATGTGTAGTAAAAGAGCAGGGGAGCATTGACGGTCAGTCATTTGTGGTACAAAACTGCAAAAACAGCAAAATTTATTTGTTCGACCACATTGCTTCCATAACAATAGATGACTGCTTTAACTGCCAATTTGTCATCGGCCCAACAAAGTATGCATTTTACCTAAATATAAATAGGACGTTATTTATTGCATTTTTTTGTAAATTAAGTTCTTCTTTTAGTAAAAGCGATTATTGTTTTGTTTTTTTGTGTGAACTTGATCACATTACTCTTACATGTAATACAGGGGTTCAATATTCTTCCGGGACTGCCAAGATTGCAAATCTGTGGTTGCTTGTCAACAGTTTCGTACTCGAGATTGCAGCAAAATGGATACATTTTTGCTTTGCACAACACAACCAATCATTGAATCATCTGTAAATAATGACAGTATTTTTGTGCTTTTTGTGTGTTAAACTTTAAATTTGTGATAGATTTAACCTTAACAACCATTATTTAAATATATAAATGTATTACCCTAAGGAAGTAAAAGCTCTCATAACAAATTATTTTTTTGTTTAGAGTAAAATGAAATTTGGCTGCTTTCAACTTGCCTACAGTGATTTAGAGAAGCAGTTTGAAGCTTCCATGCTGTCGGTTTTTAACAACAACTGGTATAACATTCATGACTTTACTCCTATAAATGACTCAAAAAATTGGAGCTTATTATCGGAGAGCGTCAATGTGGCTGATGTGTTTGACATGTCTCCTGTCAGACAAAACAATATAGAAGATAATGCCAATGGCGATTCCGAAGCTGTTCAGATTAAAGGTTAATAATTTTAGTATAAATTGTTTTTATGAGCTTAAGGTTTTAAATTTAGGTCCCCTGTTTTACTAAGAACACTAATAAATATATTTAACTTAACCACCTGTTCTTAAGGGCTTAAACTCTCAGCAAGCTTGAAAAGCAGTGTTGCTCCACTCACAAGAGGTAGTAGAGAGAAGAACCACTTGGAGTCCTGCTTTGTGCTTATATTTTCTAGTGAAAATTCAAAGCAGGTATATATGTGAACTAGTATTACGTTTTTTAAAACTTGGCCTATTACCCTCATATTACTTATTATTTTGGCCTAATGTAAAAAACATTTTTTTAACTGGGCTTTATTTACAAGTAGAGACAATGTTTCATGTTTAGTCTTGTTTTTTTAAGGATTATTATCAGAATAAATATATTTTATTTAATTATATGGGCCACCAATAATTTAAATGTTGTTCTGTAGGTTGCATTGAAAACGATTGCTATTCTAGCTGGCCAAGCAGAACTCGTACAGACCAAAGAAATATCGTTGTCACCAGCAGATATTAGACGAATTTTGTTAATTGAAGACTCTCAGATAGACTTTAAATCGATTAATGAAGGTGAGGTTTGTAACACTTGCAAGAGTCAAAAGTATAGGACACTTGAGTTACAAAATGAAATAAACTAATACTAACATAGTGAACTAGGTTGCATTTTGAATTTAATTGGCATTTCTCATTTTGGCAAAAAAATAACTAATCTTGTGTAGTACGGTTCTTAACTGATTTTTATGTTGGCACAACCTCTACAACAAGTTTTGTGTATAGTAATTTTAATGGTCACATAGTATTCCTTGTTTTTTTGTCTATTAAATAACACATATTATTAAAACCATACCTGAAAGCTGAAACAATCAAAATACGATTTTTGCATACCTAAAATTATTCTGCTTTTCTAAAATATTTTTCTATGTGATACCAAGCTATCCATTACATTGTGTGTAAGTGTAACAACTTGAAACAAGATTAGGGCATTGTAAAAATTTTGTGCTTTGCCATGAACATTTTATCTGGTTTCTGTCAATTTTTGATGTCTTTAAATTAAAGTTTAGATCATTTAAATCACATAAATCGTTTGCGCTTTGTGCGATGAAAAGTTTAATAGTTCTGTTAACCCAAAACAGTTCCTCTTGTAATTAATTTATTCTTCAACATTTCGGTAACCTATTCAACTCGCCCTCTTTAGGGTGAAGGACGTTGAAAGCATGTAATTGACAATTACTGAATTGCTTTTAGTAGTAATACATATCAAAACTGGTCTGCAAAAAATATCGCTGCAGGACGAAGTCTTAAATTCATAAATTCATTGACTGAATATAGTTTATTGGTTATAAAAAGGTTCCATAAGGAAGAATAAGTAGATTTATGCCCATACGTTGTTATTAAAAACACATTGATATAAATGCAAGTGACAAAGTATAAATGCTAAAATCATTGACAATAACGTTTACGTGTAAAAATGATCAGATTATTGTAGAACACGCTTTGCAACTTTATAATTAGTTCGCGAAATCAGCCACTTTTCCCAAAAGAAAGTATATTTAAAATAGAGAAATCAATGTGTTTTCTGAATTGCAAAGGTGCAGAACTCCTCTTACGTGTTTGTATGCTGTTAAACGCTTAACCCCAACTGCATTTGAAACATGTTAAATATATCCAGCGCAAGTTTGCACACAAAGGGGTTTAAAAGATTTGTTCGCACTTGTCACATAGACGTTTTCCATTCCTTTTGCATTATTAATAACAAAAGTTTCCAGAACTGTATTCTAAGCTAAACAACGGAACAACATTTACTTGCTTTGTATTGCCTGCGAAAATGAACTTCTATGGCCAGTTGCGTTTGCAAACAGCAGCTTGAATGAGCGACTCACCAATCACTCTCTCTCTGTCTTTTTCGCAGGTCCCGTCATAGGCCTCGAATTTAACGGTGAAAGCTGTGTTGAAGCGTGCGGAAAAGCGCGAGATGAGCTGTCTGCTGGTGGCAGCACGATATACGCGTCGCCCAGTAGCGAGTGCGCCAGTCGCGAGATCGAGTCTTTTTACAACTTTTGCGACATGCAGATGTCCGTTTGATCTCCACTGCTTTGTGAAGATGTCACCGGTGCTTGGCTGGCCGCACTTGTGTTGCACGTCTGGTGGATCACTGTGATTTTTATGCCTGATCGACAAGGCGCTACTTCGCATCCATACAGGAATATAAATGTTTTTTAACCAGCATGATCCATGTTGTTGGGGCGCACTGCTGACCCGATGTACTGTTGTCTTTTTTTTATAGCATTCAAGTGAAGTCCATTGTGGCACGTGCATAGCTTAAGTCATTAGATGTTTGTTTTATCGAGTCATTTGCAGCAACGAAAGGCGATTGTGGCTAGTCGGCTATTTCTGTTGTTTCTCTTAGCTCATAACGTTGTTGCAAGTGTTCAGTATTTATTGTGATATTCATGTTGGCGCTTTTTCTGATTTTACCAACTTTAATTTGGTTTTACGCTTATTTTTTACATTTTTTATTGGTCCCTTACCGATTAGTTCTGTCGTGGTTTATTCGTTTGCAATCTAGGGTTATTAAATCGATAATATATATATATTCATCAATAAGTAGGACATTTCAATGGTTGGGCATGAAATACGAATTAAGCTCAGTTGTAGTATTATGTTGCGTAAAATAATGGTTGCTGCAATTGGTTGTACTTTCTAGGCGTGATTTTGCAATTTCCAACAAGATCCAACCAAATTGGTTCTATTGAAATGTTTCCTAAAACATTTTGCCTCAATGAACCTTTTATAAACTATATTGGTTTTAGTTAACAGATTTTAAACCACAATTATTCAACTGAACTTTTAAGGAATTTTCAATAAAACAGTACATTGCATTTTTAATTTTGTCAAAACATATGTTCTATTGTGTCCATTCTAAAACATTTTTCTTAGTACCGCCTATCGTTATTCGTAAATAAACTTTATAAAATCCTTGTTGTTCGCTAGACACTAGGTTAGCCGGCAAACGGACCGCCAATATGAATCATCCGGCCCGCCATCTCTTTTACAAACGGGCCCAAAGCCACTCCCCATACCTAAACGCCAAGCACACACTAAACTATTGACAAAGGAAGTTGCATCGACCGCGCGTCGCAGGAATTCATTGTGTCTTTTGAATATTAACATATTAACGGACACATCTAAATTACAAGATAATCAAGATTAACCACTATATTCATCGCGTTTTCCTAATTCAGGTTAATTAAACCTTTCCATTGTGTTCATGGATGACGTCGTGTTAACTCATTTCAAACCAAACAAACGCAATGCTTTACGTAAACGCTTTACCACATTCTTCTTAAATGCAATTAGACCCATTTTCAATTGCAAAATATCCTATGGGTCTATAAAAATTACGAGTTAAAAGAGACCTTTATGAGATATCTTACCGACCCCTATATTAGGTAATTCCGTGTTTAGGTCACTTTCGACACCCGATCCGTTAGAAATTAGTGCATTTCTAAGCAAAAAGGTCTACGACAATTAGTGCATCCAAAGGATCAAAAAGTCCGACTTTTAGACTTTGAGGTCTTGGACAATGCACTAATTTGACTTAACAATGTGCTTCAAAAGATAAAGTTTAATAATACTTGACCTACCTAAACCCAAACGCTAACCAGCACCCTAACCCAAATAATGTGCATTGAATTAATAATTACATAAACGCTTTAGGCTCCAATACCTCAATTTGTGACGTGACAATCCTATGGTACCATAGACGAGAAACTATCTTATGCCCACCCGAGTTTGGGCTTTTTCACCCGCATTCAAATAATTATTACATTAACGAACATTATTTGGGTTAGGGTTCGGGTTAGCGTTTGGGTTAGGGTAGGTCAAGTGTTATTAATGCCATCTCACACTTTTTGTAATCTTTTGAGAATGTTCAACGAATATTTTCAATTTATCTACGCCGGGAGTTTACCTGAAGGTCCAAATTAGTGCATTGCCAGGTCTAAAAGTCTAGACTTTTCTGCCATTGGATGCCCTAATTGTCGTAGACCTTTTTGCTTAGAAATGCACTAATTTCTAACGGATCGGGTGCTTTCGATGTGTCTATCTGATAATTTGCCCGCCAATCGTCACCGAAGTTTCACAGAAACGCGTCGCTTAACTGACTGGCTTTGTGTAAATATGACGTTATAAGGTCGACTCATCAATCATGTAGCGCGAATTGAAAATAAAAAGTACAACGTATCGATTTCTGCCCGAAGATACATTTTTACTACGGTTTCCAGTTTAAACTTTCGAAACTGTGACATTTCTATATTTTGAAGTTTCTTATTTTTTAAGCTTCATAGCGCGTTATTTGCGTATGGATGAAATCATACGTTTAAAATCGTAACTGTTTTTTTGAGACATTTTAAGGCGGCGATAGATTGTTACATATAATGGCTTAATATAATGAGTTGTGAAATCACTAGATTCGTCGTATTTAATCTCTAGTTACGTTTTTGACCTCCTACTGATATCGTAAAACTTAGGAAGTAGTCTTTGTCGTATAGTCTGCCTAATAGCAACTTAGCCGCCAATTTATCACCTGGTGTGCTGTAGACGGGCATCCGTTAATTATAATTAAAATGTTCTTTCGTGGTAATCACTGCTACAGGTGGTTAAAATCCTTATCTGATATTAAAAGAAATAATTGCAGGAATGGATTTTTTTATTGTTGGTTACTGTCAGTTTACTGGAATTTATTTATCAATATACGTAGTATCACTGATGATGGCATGAGCATTTGTCGCTTTTTACGTCTATTTGGGCCGTTATTTTCACTAATATACGTAGTGTTTCGTCGTTATTTTTTAAGGAATACTTGATCCTCACATGTATATTTCTTATTTATTAAAATAGCTTTTACATCACCTAAATGTTTAATACTGTTGTTCACGGACGGAAAACAACAATCATTAAAAAATTTTCCTTTTTTTTTGCAAACTAACTATTTTTTTACATTCTGCCTAATGTTAACGCCGTTTAGAGCGTTGGTTGACATCAACCCATTTTAGTCGTTCAACCCTTTTTTCAAAGGAACAATAAGTTTAAGAAACAATTTAGAAAAACTACACCTAGTCTATAAATCCTACGTTTAACGCAACGTTGTACCAAATTAAAATAAATACTTCAAGTTACATTCAGTGGTTTTAAGCCCTTTAACTTTCAATGCACTTAAGGGTCCCCTAACCATTTTACAATCCCTTGATGGTCAATGGACTCCTGGTTGGGAAGTGGGAACCATTTAAAGAGAATAGAGATTAAATTATTTAAAAGATGTAAACTGTGTTTACTGCAGTACGGAAGGTCCTATTTGACTATTTGTGATCCACGTAGGCTATCTCTCAGGCTGATTTCCTCACACGTGATATTCACACACCTATACACAACAATAGTTTTCACGTTTGGTGTATTGGCAGTCTTTTGAAAATAAAAAGTTTGCGATTTTGGCAGTAGATTAAAACAAACTCTACATTGTCATGTAGGGCATAAAGCGTTCACCAAAAAGCGAAAAAAGTAAGGCAGCCAAAATGTCACAGCACAGTAAAATAAATAGCTATCTAAGCGCAAAAAGATGTTTAAAAGCCCAAAATACTGTCAAGCTGACTGAGAAAATCGGCGTCGGACTTGTGATCAGCATTTCCTCCGAACAGATGGTTATGAAGCGGTTCGCAGGTCTGAAAGCCCGCCAGAAACCCATCGGAGTTGCTCAGTTTCTTCGAGAGCGGCTGTTTGGGCTTGACAAGCTGAGAGACGTGCGACGACTTTTTCTCGCTTACGTGAAGCTCCGAGTCGGAAAGGGAGTGGGAAAATTCGACGGGAGAGTAGCTGGTGTTATCTTCCACGTCGCTCAGCAGCAAATCCGACAGCATGTCGTCTTCCTCTCGCCTAATGTCGGTCAACGTGGACAAAGAGTTCTCGGGACGATTGGGCACGTTCGAAAATAGCGTTTTAACGGATTGGGTGGACGGCGGCGCATCCCGAGTATGGATGTTCGAGGTGGTCAGGTACTTGTCCACGTTTTCTGTTTGAACGCTCGCAGCAGTACGTAGCGTTAAATCGGGGTTCGAAAGGCTTCCAGACGATCTAAGACCGACTGCGCTGACATTGTCGTCAAGGATTTGCACCCCGGGTGGCAAGCGGGAATGCTCGACTTTGGCGCGCAAGGCGGCCCGCACCTCCTCGTGCGAAAAAGAGCGACCTTTAAGGCCGATGGGGGGCGCGTGATGTTTCACGCTCGAAGCGGCGGGCGTCGCGTCCCCGGAATGTGGCGAGCCGGTGGAGTCAAGCAGCGTCAGGAAACTCACGTCGTTAACTTGACTTTCGGCGTCGGTCAGCCAGTCTATCAGGCTCTCCTGCTTCTGAGCACCACTTTGCTGCAGATTGACGACGGGATCGCTGACCATTCTTGCGCGCTTTGCTTCTACACGCTTAGCCGGCTGCTGTGGTGGTTGCTGGTGGTTGTAGCTCCTCTTGCGTCCTCTTGACGAGTTGCGTTTCACCATGGGAACAACGGAGGACGTGGCGCCTCCGGACACGATCCGGTGCCGTGTGATGGTCACTCCCTCCCGGGGAGGATCGTTGCTCCAACGCCGGGGAACGTCTCTTCCCTGCGACGTCGCGTCGCGAACCGAGGAGACGGCGGAAGACGAGTTAATGTTGCCCGGCGGAGTTCGACCCTCAGCACAATTGGCGCGAACCTGTAAAATTCAACGATAGGAAGCGTCAACAATTTGATTATAGTTTTGATTTGTGTATTGTTACTTTTGAATATACCGTTGATTTTTTTGTATACGATACTTTTTGTTTTGTGTATTGTTCTATTTTGTTATTAAACAATAAGGAAAGGTGATCGTGGACTTTGGAACACTATTTAAATGATAGTATATGGTTCAAAAAACATTTTGAGATAATGTCTCAGAGCAAGGAAAAGTGAAATGTTCATGCGGAGGTGGTAAGGCGACGTGGCGTGTTGATAACATGAACATATTTGTCGCGAAACAGTCTTTCTCACCTTTTCTAACTCCATTTGAGATTTGATGACCTGCGCGGCTCGGAGCGTCTGTTGCGCGATCTCTTTCCATTCCTTCGCCTGTTTCTCGGCGCTTGCGATCCTCTCTTCCGCTTCTTTCGCTTGCTTCTGCAACTTCCGGATCACGCGGTGAAGGTCCGAGTTTCCAAGCGCTGCCTGGATAATTAAAAAATAAATTTAAATAATTTTTTACCACAGAATACAATGCCAAAAAAACTTCGAGCGATGATGACTATGCTATATTTGTTTGTAGTAGCATGGCTGTTCTGTAATAACAGAACTTATCCCGCGTGTGTTAGTCATGCTGTAGAACGATATTGTCCCATTTGGAAATTTCCTAATAAACAGCCTGTTTGCGTTTTGCAGTTCAATATTGCATTTATTGGGTTCACACCTATATTCTTACACAGTCGACCGGGGTCTTCTTAGCGCTTATCCTTGGGAAACGAACAATTCGTGCGTCGATGTTCTCCATTATTCCTAAGTCCCTTCAATAGTCAATCTGTCTATTTCGACTTAAAGCGTTTATTCGTAGCGTTGTTTCCCTAACCTTGCCGTCGCCAACAGTGTCATCGCTGTCGCTTGCTGTGCGGTCGCGCATCCCCAATAATCCTCCACCGGCCGTGGAATTTTTGGGGGCAAAGAGGCCCGAAAAAACGAAACGCGACTGCACCAAAAAAACAGCAACAGCAGAGCACAAAAATGCGACCCGCACCGCTCGGTGCCTGCCGTCGTATGGCGAGGATCGGTTGCAAGCGAGGCGCGATCTCGCGGTGCCAGGCGCAGTCCGGCACCCGGCCGCCGCAAGATCGCTCGAAACATCGCCCCGCGATCCCGGTGCCAATCGCTGTAGATCGGATTAGGCGTCGGGTGCTGCTCCAGCGTCTGGGCGCTATTGTCTGCGCACCTCGGTAGGGCGCGAGAATAAACGGCGCTTGCTCGCGGTCGTCGCCGATAAGATCTCGCTCCTTGCGCGACGCTGGTCGTTTGTTGACGGCAACAAGGCCGGGTGCCGCGCGCGGTTTACACCGGGGCTGTCACGATCAGATGCGCGCGCGGTCACGGGCATTTCGCGGCGTAAATACAAGATGACACCGGCGTTCCTTTCAAACACGCGGAATTACGGGGCAGCTTGCGTCGGGATTGATGCAAGGCAGCCTTTGGGGAGAATGTGTCGCTGCGGTTAAGCGCGACGTCCCTCCATCGCACAAACACAAATTGCCCGGTATCCGACTGACTCCCTTCCCTTCTTCCCTATTTGGATTGTTGTTCGCTCTGACTTTACTTCACAACCTGGCAGGCCTCAGGCCTTGTCGAGTTCACGTCGAGCGGCGCAATTTTCGGATTGTAGGCGAGGGCGTGACCTGCAGCTTCGGTTACACTGAGCGCAGCGGCTTAGCAGTGCGCGCGTCACATTACACTTGGCCTAGCGCTGCGTCAGCGGTCGCGACCGCATCCTTTTGACAGCCGAAATCTCGGTGGAAGTTCGACGGGGATGGGGGGTCACGGCATTGGGCGGACGCGCCCGGTAATAATTTCGTTCCGGATCGTGAGAGCAGTAGGGCCGGTGACTAACGTTTAATAAAACCGCAAACCAAGCGAAATCGCAATTACCGTTCGACGATTAGCATGCTCGACTTCCACATTGTTATTAAGGTTTAGCCAATTTTGTGAAATAATATACATCTCTGACGTAAATGTCATCGGCGGTTGCTTTCATAATAAGCAAACTTTTGTTGCTTTTCAGCAATTTAAAAATAATGAAATAGCAATGTCATAAATAAACATGCCCTGTGCTTTTATCAAAGCGCTGCAGATATCCAATAATTGGAGGAATGTATTACGTCCTGATTGTAAACCAATAAATAAAAAGGGACAAACAACAACAAATATAAACTACAGTGAGGAGTTTAGTCCTTGCTGGCGTTGACCACATTTTTGAATAAAAAATATGCGATATTTTATTTAAACAAAGCTATTTATACTAGTATAAATTAGGTCAAAATATTGTGGTAAGTCGTTGCCACGGCCGAAATCCCATAAACTTAGTAATCGATACCATAATTTTGAAGGACTATCGATACTTTAACAACGCTACCGGGGTTCGTCACCGATAAACAGTAACATAAACCGAATATCCCTATAACGGCACTTGCCGCAAGCAAAAACAAACGCACCTCATCGCCTGTGTCACTTTCGCTAGAAGTAGATGCTATGGACCCGGCTGACTTTATTGGGTACCGGGTGATCTTGAACCCTTCCGGGGGTAGGGGGTGCTTTTCTGCCGGCAGTTGCGGGCCCTTTTTGCCTGCGTCGCCTTCGCACGTCTCCATCGGCGCTTCGGCGTTGCTAAGCGACCCGAGCGTTGGCGTGACAACGGCTGAGCCGCTCTTGGACGCCATCGAGTACTGCTTGCGAAAGGCCTTCTCCAGCGGCGACATGACGGCTTTTGCTGTGCGACGAACACTCGACTCCATTAAGGTGGAGCCGCTCTTGGCCTGTACGGGCACGATCACTGACCTCTCGGGCTCACTGACCGTGTGCCGCCTAACGTTTACTTGCGTCGCGCTTGATTGCTTCGAGTGGGAAACACTGAATGCCGAGGAGGCGCTATCGAGAGTTGCATGAAGCTCGCTTGGTTTGCTGTTTCCGCTTCTGTCGATCTTACTGACTCCGCAGGTATTTTCCTTGATGTTTTTGCGCTGGGCGGCCAACCCTCGCGACCTGGTCGCCTTGCCGTAGAGTTTTTCCTTGGTGGTGGCCGATATCAGAGGGTGCTGGTTCTGCGCCAATTCGCTCTGTTCCTGCGCCATGCGCTTGTCGTGCTCTTCGGCGAGATGCGAAATCGCCGAAAAGTCAATGGAGCTCTGCGAATAGAACGACGGAGAGTCCGGCTTCGTCACGTTGGCTGATCTCGGATTCTTTTGCTGTGCTACATCCTCGTCGTCCGGCTGCATTTGGTTGGGCCAAGTTGCGCATTTCAGCAGAGGCGGCCTATTGCGCCTGCCCCTTCGACTCTCCTTGCCTACTTTCATCAAAGGCGGCGAATTTAAGGATGCTGACAAGGCCTGATGACTCATGTACTCGATACAAACTGATTCTTTCATGGCGTCGTCCTTGCGTTCTGTTGACAGATCGGCAACTGAATTCTTATTTTTAGTGGACTGGGATGCTACTTCCTGAAACACTGTCTCTTCCAAAGATAGGACCTCATCGAATGGAAAATCCTGACAGTCGACGTGTTTTACACTGGCCAGGACCAGTCTCCTTTCTTCCTCTTCCGATCTGCCGGCCGCCGTCACGCATGACTTCCCCGCTGCGGTTACGTCATGCGAATCGTCTGCGCGAAGCCGAAGTTTCTCAGTTGCCGTCTTGACATCGCTGCCGGCGGTGGCCGCTATTGGAACAACAGTAACACTTGATGGTTCTGCTGCTGTCAAAATGTTTTCCGGGCTTTTCGCGCTTTCGCCCACAGTTAAAAGCTCTTTAATTTTGAAATCGGCGTCGTGAGTTTGAAGAAAATCGCAGCTTTGTACAGAAGTGACACCGTTTTCAGAACTGGCGTTACTGTTCACGTCGACAGTTGAGTAAAATACAGAATCCTTGGCGTAGTCGTCGCGGACTAATCCTTGGTTCGTTGAATTCATTGTAAACGGTTTGCATTCAAATGCGTTTCTAATATTTAACATTTTCCCAAAGCACTATACAAGTGTTGCCTGAGCTCCGTCTCAGCGCTGTGCTGTAAGTAAAATTAGTTTTAAGATGAACAATTTCACCTATGCCATACGAAAAAATCGTTGTTGTTTTCCGCACTCCCTTAGCTTACATGACTAATGGTAATTTACGCCAACTCGCTATATCGGAGTTCTAGGAGCCGGTGCGTCATTCGTCCATCATATCCGTCATTTCTACACGGCCTTCGATGTTATAATGACCTCCCAGTTCCCACGTATAGGATTTATTAGGTGATGGTGGAAAACATTTTACTTCAACCGATCAGTATCGTCGGCGTGAAGTCCCGACATGCAAGAAAATAATGCTTATCACCTGCCAGAGCTACAAATAAAGCGAAACCCCCAAAATAGTCAAACGTGAGGCAGGTAGCGGTTTTGCCCTTAAATCGGGCGCGGCCATTCCATTGACGTCACAGCGGACCAAGCTGTTACGGCAACGATGGAAAATTACCCGACGTCGTAACACCGTAATTGCGCTCTCGCCAGGCGCAATTGGATATTTCAAGGGCGGAATGGAATAGCAGAAACTTTAATCTACGTTGCGCTTCCTGGTCAAAGGGTCGTGCTAATTGATGCCGAAGAAGGCTAAATCTGGGCACTTTGGCCTAACGAGGTTCCGGTATTGGGTGGGGTTGGTAAAATTAATAAAAAAACTCCGCTTAGCGAAAAGGTGGCGGATATAGCAGCTGGGCACTGGATTAGACAAATTATCAAATGGTTTTAGAATCTAGATCGTTTTGAATTCAAGCAACTTATATTTTTTATCATGACTCACTTGCGATGGGCAGACACTGTGTTGCAATAGAATTTGTGAAAACACTAAATATGTTTACAGCAAACAAAATTTCCAGTGAGATTATATTTTTGGAAGGCGAAGATATTCATATATGAATGTTTGGAAATGTTCCAAAGTACAGAAAAGTCGGCCTCAAAGTTTTTCGACGCTGTTTGGAAAACTAAATTTGTTTCTATCACACGCAGTAAATTGCACGGTAATTTTGGTAGGAAATTTGATACACGAATTTCGTTTGCTGCCTATGATCTCCCGTTCGTTGTACTTAAATACCTCTAGAGTTACCGCTGAGAAACAACACGAAAACTTGACAGAAAATAGAAACTTCCCAAATAGTTTAACGCATGAGCCTAATCCATTAAAAAACACTATAATGTAAGAGAAGTACTTATATACCTAGCTATTAAAATTATTCGTTACGTTTGTAATAGTGTTTCTCAACTTACAACAAAGCGTCAACTTTACTCTGGACCATTTGTTTTTAAATTCAAATAGCTCCGATGCTAGTTATAATACTTTGGCGTTTTCGCTATTAGTGGGTCGCCTTAAAATTACTTTGAAATATTTGGGTCAAGCGTGTCACTCTTTGTCAGCAATTGACCGAGCTAACCCGACAGCGAAAGGAATGCAAGTGACATGTAACGTCGCAGTCTTAATCGCAAAGCTTTAACTCCCGTAATTGCCGCTCTGCGATGCGACCAAGCGGCTGGTAGGAACGGTCGGTGGCAGGCGAGTGTGGGTAAACAACAGCATGACACACCCAACAAAGTCTCGACGCGTGCCAACAAACGCTTCCCTCCAAACTGCTGAGTTTCACGGAACCTTCTTGAAAACATTCCTTTTGGTAGCGTGCATTTTTTCAAATTTTACTTAACAGTTCGATTTCTACGTAAAAAATTTCTAAAGATTAGTTTTAGCCTCGGACTTATAAACGGAGAGGTAAAAATATTAGTATTTCGTTATGCTATACCGGAGCTTAACATTTTGCAGTAAAATTATTAATTTTCGGAAGCTTAGATGATTGTTTTGTTGAAATGTAGGAAAATAGCAATTCCAAAGGATTATTTGCTGTATATTAAAAGTAACAAAAACATGTATGCTTAACACAAAACAGCGAAATAAATTGCCAAAAAAGATAATATTACCAATATAAATTCAAGGGTTAAGTTTTAAATATTAATTCAATGGTTTCCAGATTATTAAAAATCCAAAGTATGTTGCTTATTATTTTATATACTTCTCTTCAGCACAAACAATTATCATTTTTGATACCTATTTGCTTCAATTTTCATTATAGCAATATTTGTAACATATTATAATAGAGAAACTCCTGGAAATCTATGATTTTACTGCAGAATTGTATGTTTCACTTAGATAACGAATAAGGATATTTGTTTAATAATTAATATTTTTGCATTTCTTGATTTGAAGGTTAAGAGTATAGGGATGTCCGATACTTTATTTAGACGAAAAATATCGCGGTCCGAGCCAATGCCATATGACGTCATTATTATGTCGATACAAGTAAATTAGATAAAATTGAAACGTATTAATGTTTTGTTTTTAAAATAATTATGCCTAAATTTACTTTAGCGTACATTAAGTTACCTCCAGTGTTTGGTACAAGAAACCTATTATATTTTGGTAAATTTACATTTTGAGTTGGAATTGCTAAGTTCGATCAAAAAATTGCAAAAATTCCTATATCATCACTTGGATTTGGGTATCGCCTTTTGTCCAATGTTACCGGATGTCCCTGGTTTAATTGCATAGAAAAAAAAGTTTCAAAAAAATATTTAAAATAAAAAAAGTGAACCCTGCGTGCCTCTTGAAACTATACAAAGTATGTTCAGACACGTTTTTATCGGCAAATGTTTTTCAGGTGCATAGTTATACTCAACTTTTCTTATATTGTGCATCCAGACATAATAGGAATAAAATAAAAGCACAAAAAATGCGAAGCCTTTTTCCAATAACAGGCACAAGATGTACTCCTTCCTACTTTTTCGATAGGTATAACGTTTTTTGAATAATAGGAGTACAGAAGCTTCACTTTACCTTATTTTTTATAGGCGACAAACGATACATCGAGTAAAATGTTATGACACGATCGTCTGGAATATTGGTTGTTCAGCCGGTGTAGTTAAATAGCCCAATTTTTCTAGTTTCACATCTTAATATGGATGGCGATGACCTTCTATTTTTTTCATACCCTGGAGGAGAGACAAACTTATAAGAGAAAAAAAAATAGCACCACTGTTCTGCAAAATACCAACACATTTTTGTGTTTTGGAGCTATGCAATAGTCATGGCGATCGTTTTCTAACTTTATCCTAAATCTAACCGAAACTGAAGCACATATTTAAAAAGTAACTCGAACCCTAACTAAAACTTAACTTGTCGAAAATGAAGTCAGCAACCAATCAATGTTTAACGAATTACTCTGGATAACTTATAGTAATTACAGTTTCTTATTTTTTATTATGTTTGATGTTTTTAGGTCGACAACTAAGAGCAAATCTATATGCACATGTGTAAACATTATTAATAAACTCCCCTAGTATTCCGTAATTTGTTTGCTTATTTGGAGATATTTTAATCCAGGGTTTCATACTTTTTTTTAGCTTGCTTCACACTCCATGGCAAACGCTCTTAAATCACAAAAATACAGGTATATAATATTTTCAGATTCCCCAGAGACAGTATCCAATTAGGTTGAGCATACATATACTTGAATGCCTAATTTGCAATTTGAATAGTTTATTTTGCTAAATTAGAAGTAGTTTTGCGGCACACCTAAATTCTTAATCACGGTTTTAAACAACGAAGAATATACTTATTTAGCCTGAACTTAATACAGTCAACGTCACTCAAATATAACGATCAAAATAGCAATTAGCAACTGTATTTTGTACGGTCATGTCTCCTTTCAACCTGCGTGCTGCAAATGCTATACACTGACAAATCGAAAGCACTTGTCCTCCCAGCTGACTGAAAAAACTTCACTGGCGATTATCGACACACAACTGCATAATTCTAACGGCGACGAGTGTCGTCTAATGTCCACTTTAGACTTTTGTTGTACAATTATCGTATTACGACCGGTGAAACGTCACCGAACTATTCGCCCCGAGCCAAATGCAACGTCATTGCGAGCGACCGCAAGTTGTTTTTTTGAGTTCGATTTAGATTAGCGCTAAATTTAGACCGAGCAGTTCTAAGTTTAGACACGAGCAGCATGAAATATTTTAGCTCGGTATTCCGAAATTTCTTGAAACTGGAACTGAAACATAAAGTCCATGAAGCGGTATTACACTTTTCCACTTAAAAATTCAAAGCAATACAAAATCTGGGTTAAATAAAACTGTATTTGTCAAATCTTTAACGAAGTATAATTGTATCTGGTGCCCATTACAAAAAAAACGCGTAAAGTGACTGCTTTAGAAATTTTCCGAGTGTCTTTGTATACAACACTGTTTGAGGTTACAAATAGCCAACGCGCTGTACAAAAAACCTAATTCCATTTAAGGTTTTCCGTTTGTTAAAAACAAGTAATAACAAAAGTATACTTGCACCATAAGAAAAGTAAAACTTACAGGCAAAATTTACAAGCAAAATTGTAGTAGTGTAAATGTTTGATTTACAGTGCATCGGCGGCAATAAAGGTTTGTTGGCGCGTGGGATAACGCTGCTGTTATTGTTGCGTCACAATTCCACGAGAGTTTATTAGTAAGTGACGTCAGCATAAAAGGCAAGTGTGTAGGTCGAAACGCCTGGGGCCAGGATTGTTCCCATTTTCTTTTGCTTGTTGACGGAGTATGCGGCCAGTTATGCTGTGTGTCATCGTCGAATACGGCACCAAAATGCTTCACCTTTCCCGTTAGCCGGAAGATCGATAACAATTACTTATGTGCGTTGCGATTCCTGGGAAAAACTACGAACCCGCGACCTCAGTGAGGTTACCTACGGCAAACCAAAACAGGTAGTATACATGCTAAGTGAATGCGCCGAATAAAACTAAATTACGAGTTGTATAGGGCAGGGTTCGGCAACCTTTTTTGCACTGCGCACCGGTTTTAAAACGGAAATTTTGTCGCGAACCGGCCTTAAAAATCAACAAATGTTCGGTAAAGGAAGTTATTACTACTTTTTTCAATCACTTATTAAAAAGCCTACGTTATTTTCGAAAACTTTCATGCCTGAACACCAAAATAATAAATCATTTTACGCTTGAACATCAAAGAAACATGACATTTTAGCCCTTTTTATCGATATATTGTACATACGAGGTGTTAGATTTTACAATAAGAATTGCATTTTTGGATGTTGCAAACGTGCTATGTAACTCATATGGTCACAGCACACTATTGTTTTGATCCTCACGATAGCTTTATACTAATTGTGATTTTTTATCATACAAAATCAACCATGAACTATATCTTTAAACCAGTGATTCCCAAACTGTGTGCTTCGAGAGATTGCCAAGTGTGCAGCAAAACTTTTTGTAATGTCAGAAAAACAGTATTTGTATTAACAATAGGCGTACACGCAAGCATTTTAGACTTAAATATGCACTATTCATTACATATTATTAATTTTGAGACATTTGCATATAGTTTGTCGTGTGTTAACGGAGATTGTAAAATGACTCTATTGTTATTCTGTTAAAAGTTGCCGCGAAATAGTTAAGAATTTTTTAGTGTGCAGCGAGCCAAAAAAATTTGGGAGCCACTTAACTGCTTTGAACCAAAGTCAATATGTTTCCAATAAACAATACATTTAATTGTTTTTGCCTTTTTCCGCTTTTTTCCGTACCGTCAAGGGGGCTACTTTGAACACTTTTTGAAGTTATTTTTCTGTATTTTTTTTTACTTTTTATTCTAATTATCTGAAATTTGGTCAAAATTGGGGCTGTGTATAGATGTTTCAAATCGTAGTTTTTTCTTGTTTAAAATATCTAAACTTGGGGATTTCCCGCCAAATTTCTATGTGTTCAAAGTTAGGTAGGGGGTATTCTAACTTTGAACACTACATATTACAAGCACTTAGGGCTTAATTGACAAGCTCTGTTCAAAGTAACACTTCACATAGCATTATTAGTTAAAAAACTTGGGTATTTAAAACAGGTTTAGTAAAATAAATGCCAAAAAGGGGTACTTTTAAGTAAGAGGGCCGCACTTTCTAAAAAATCAAATCGTGATCCAAGTGATCGTTTGTATGCACAAACTATGTTTTACAGTGCTTGTCAATAATCTAGTTCATAAAATATGATGAATTAATGGATGTATTTTTATGCTGAAAAAAAATTAAACTTCAGTATGCATATCATTTGCATGGTCAACGAAAGTACCACTAAGGTATGACGATTCTAAAGTAGGACATTATTTATCAATGATACTTTAATGCAACAACAACACGTATAGCCTACTTTGAACAGCACTAAAAACGTTTTGATGTCGCCAAAAAAGTATGGGGATACTTTGAACACTGTTCAAAGTTAGACACACTAAAATAAAAAGATGACCCACTTTAGTAATTTTTAGATAATGAACGGTATTCTCAACATAAACCCAGTTTTGAATTATCTTTCGTGTGCTAATACAATTCTTAGCATTTCACTGAAAAAAATAGATCAAAACCTATTTTACTTTCCGAGATCCAACTAGAAGTTTCCAGACTACTTACAAAGTACCAAATGTTGATAAAAGTCACGTGGAATAGAAATCTTGTTTTAAAATATTCGGAAAGAGCGGGTATTAAAGTCTATTTCATGAAATTTTCAGGGAAACCCGATTTATATTGTGTATTTTACAGACCTTAATGTATGGTGCAATGAATTTTTAAATTAGTGTTCAAAGTTAGAGTGCTGTTCAAAGTAGCCCCTCATGACGGTACCGTAAAGTTTGGGTTTACATAAAAATACATAATCTAGAAACCCTGCTACGGACCGGTAACGAAGGACCGGCGGTTGCCGACCACTGTATCAAGTTTCGTCGACATACAGCTCAAAGAGAGAGTAATATAAATTAGATTTTTGCGTGCCACGCTTAAACATTGGTTTTATACTTTTAACGTATGTATATATCCTTTTAGGATTTTAAAAGTCTTGTTTTAAAATATATGCCAAAAAACGTTTCGTCGTTTATTTTAGCCAATTGCTTATAAGATCAGTAGAAACGAAATTAATAAAAAAAAACAAGCCACAATTGCCTTTAAAAATAACATCGGTTTTGTGTCGCCAACGGCTGGAATTTCGGCAAAGTAACATCAAACACGACTCGTGACACGTTTGGTTTGCGTGATTTTATTTTAAAAGTGTCTGAAAGCTTGTATAAACTAAAGTAATCCAACTTAAGTTTTTTCGAATTGATTAAATAAAATCAAGGTCGATGGACCGGAACTGTTACACTTTTTAAGCAACTCTATTTATTATTTGCACTGTATATTATACATCTTATTTCACAAACCAAAAACTTGTGAGGGCTTAGGAATTGAGGAAAAGTGTAGCATTTGTTTCGTAATAAACATATTTGTTTTGCCGGAACACACAATAAAACCTAAATAAGAACAATATCTAAAGCAAAATAATCTATATTACTGTCCATAGTATTAGGACCAACAACATAATAAAGCAAAAAACGCACTAATAACCACGTCGAAATAAGCTCTAAAACGTCTGAATAAGACCTTCCTGCCAGAAAAATTCTGTAATTCATCAGAATAAACTAGCCTAAATGGACAAAATAACCCCTAAAACTATATAGGTAGAGGGTATGAGAAGATTGGGGGATATATGTGTCTGGTATCGGCTGTTTAAGGTGTCTTTATTTAATCGCCCTAGTTGAACAACGCCGTTGTAGTGCCGCTGTTATGGTACCGAAATATTTCCTCTTGTTTGGTGTTAGGACCGGGAAATGACAGCTGCTGTTGAAATGTGGTTATACGGGGAAAAGTAAGTTTTTACTGTATAAAAGGCCTGTTTAAAGTTTTGATCAAGTTGCCATCACGGCATTTCGTCGTAAAAGAAATTGTAATTGTGGTTTGCGTCGCTATTTTAAATTGTTTGTTCTGCCTTGGAGCACGTATAGACGAACATGGTTCCCGGCGTTGTGACATGTGAGAAACCTACGTGACTTCGGCCTCATACACTTCGCACAGCACCTCGGTCATTCTAGCCCTATAGTGTTTCAAAAATGACGTTATATGCGACTCGAATACGAAGAACTTCAGCCATATATAGCCTATATGCCCTTTTAAAGATCTTTCCAAGGACGTCAGATCACGAAGAGTTTATTGTTTGGTGGGCTTTTAACATAGTTCGTGACATATAGCAACCCAGTAACCCATAACTAAGTTACACGGATATTGTTCTGCTGTGTTCAAGTATTAATTTAAAGTATCGGTACGGCACTGAATGAATCGTATAGAAAAACTCAAACTAAACTCGGGTCTTGAACCAACTTCTTTTTTTTATTGTAACCGAACATAATAGGCTACATGAGATGCCCATACAGAATTAGCCTATCACTGAACTACTACTAAAACTAAAATTGAAATACCGGTAACAATAATGTCGGAGTGCTCCTCGGCTTTTGTTTCAAAGCCGAGACCCGATATTTTGAGCTTAAAGTACTGCGATCCGATAGCAAATATGTATACGATCTATATACGATGGTTAAATAAGTAAAGTCAAAGTTCATAGAAATTATACTTTTCTATAGAGACTTTGAGCAAAAGTTGGTGAATTTTGAAGGGTCATTTAGGTGATTTTAGGGTTATAAACCTACATTTGCTTTTGCCTTAAAAAGTCTTTATCATTAATTTTTAATGTAACATTTTCTCAGAAATCTACATTTAAAAAAGGAAAACTTCACTTTCGACCGCGAAACATGACTGTAATGCACAAAATAATTTCGGATCGGCACCAATATCACCCGATAAACGTAAAATACTTTACATGGGGTATCGGCTGCGTTCTGATATAGCCTATTCGGACATCCCTAAAACTCTGACTAACCAAGTTGAAATAAGATCTATCATATTATAGGACCTACAACATTGTAGAATACCGCCGTCGTCCGGCGTAACTGGCGCCGTGTGTTTGATTGGGCGATATTCAGCACTCAAAGAACCAGTGTGCCAACAGCGAAGAGCCTTATCTCTTCTCTTCAAAGTGTTCTCGAACAAAAAAGCATATTACCTGCTTGGACACATCGTCAAAAATTTTTAATCAAGCTTTTGAAGTAGCTAATATAAAGGAGCCGACAATAACCAGTAGGTTAGTCGAATAAAAAGTTTATTGGGATAACCTCTGCGCTGAATCAGCTTTACAGTGTTTTCTTCATTAAGTCTTTCTCCCATGCGTCAACGGCCTAATTTGCTCTCTCAGGGAATTCTCAGTACCCGGTATCAAGCATTAGTTTTTCGCTTTGTAATCAGTCCTCTCTTCAAAAAAACAAGTAAAAAATGAAGCTTAAACTATTTATTTCTGTGGGGTAGCGGCTTGAATGTCAAGTTATTAAGATATAGTTTTCCCTCAGCATACCTTGTCTTTTTTCTGCATCGATAGGCTCTTATAGTTCAAATTTAAAATATTTGGCTCAAATTTTGCTGGTTACGCCACTGAAGTATGCAACTAAATTTCACTTTTATTGAGTTCAAGCAGATCGTGGGATGGCCTGGTAAAAAGGAACATAGTCTTTCAAAAAAGAAGATTTTTTGTACCGGTGCAGCATACCAGCAACAAATATTTTACCTAAACGCCGTGCCGGACCGTTCCGGATTACTTTCAACACTGCTTTTTCTGTTTTAAAAAATAGCTATCTATAAGGCAATATCGGTTGTAGGCGGATGTACATTATGCATAAAAGAATTGTGGTACGCAGTTACAAAAAGGATAAAATCATAAAATGTGTAAGAATCGCACGGATGAAATATCACTGGGCTAGACATTACGTCATACCGTGGGAAAATAATGCATTACACTTCCGATTCCGTATCGCCTTATCTCTCACTTTGCACATGATTGTTCTTTATAGTTTGTGTTCAAATTATAGTTTTTGAAGCAGTATTATTCAATTAAATAGATTATTTAAGAAAAATGATTTTGCCTTATTTTTAATTTAGCTTACTGATGTAAATCTAAAAAGACAAGTAATACTTAGCAGAAACAGATAAAAACTAGACGGGGGAGCGGTTGTTGTTTATTTTGTCAGGGGGTATACTTTTAAGGTTTAGCGTTATTTTTTTTTAATTTTTAATTTTTTTTTTTTTCAATTTTTTTTTTAATATTTTTGATTGACTTAATTATTTATTTTTATTTTTCAATATTTTTATTTTTTAATGTTTTTATTTTTATTATTTAGTTTTTTGATTTAGTTTTTTTTGATTTTTGTTTTAATTTTTCATTTTTTATGTTTTATTTTTATTTTCATTTTTTTTTTTATTTAATACTTTTTATTTTTTAATATTTTGTATTGTGTATTTTATATTATATATTTTGTTTTTCATTTTCCTTAACTTGTTTCTGCAAGCAAAAACAGATATGGGCCGAAAAATTCCCCACTTAAGCCTTTGATGCGAAAGGGATTCAAATATGGCGTAGATTTTGGGAAATGATCGAAACATATATTTGATAAATAGAATTTACGTAGATAGTGTGTATGGCCATTTTATTACATTTTGGCCAGCTTACGTGTTTGAAAAACAAATATTATCATTCTCCCAAAGACTTAAAATGGTTTAACGCCTATGGTTTGCTATACTTTTGCAAACTTTTACTCGGTAAATTTTTACCATGGCTTGGTCCGAGCAATCACTGTTAAAACAGACTTTAAATCTGTAGTTTTAAACAATATGAAACACACTATTATGTTCTCAATACGCAAACTATTAAATCGAAAGTTTTGCTAGTTGTTTAGGCCTGATGTTGGTAGGTTGGTTGGAGCAACATGCACAACAGGTGCTAACAGAGAGGCGTACACTGCCTTAAGATTTCGCATTTAAATTTGCAGCGGACACTTGATTATTAGGCGAAGCTTATCGCAAAGTAATTGGTCGCCCGAAAAAATGCTGACGCTGCATTTAAAGCAAGCATTATAAATGTGTCGCCGATATTCTGCTTTGAACATCTCTACTCGCAATGCTTCCCTCCGTTAATTGTACGCTGGGTGAAACTTTATTCACGGCCTTACCTCTTTGTGTATTACCGCGACAATACGATGAAATACGATTTGGAGAATATTGGAAACATCGTATTTGGAGAATATTTGCTATTTGCACCTGTTCTGTATGTTACTCCAATCCAACATATCTACACACAATTATAAGTTGTGTATAATAATATAATAAATTATGGCTTAGAAGCGAAGGGGGTTCAAATATGGCGTAGATTTTGGCAAATGATCGAAACATACATTTGATCAATAAAAATTTACGTAGATAATGCTTACGGCATGTTATTACATTTTGGTCAGCTAGCATGTTTAAAAAGTCAATATTTTCATTCTCTCTAAATGATTTAACGTCTATGGTTTGCTATACTTTTTCCCACTTTTACTGTTTAAATTTTTACCATGCCTTGGTCTGAGCAATCACTGTTGAAACAGAGTTTAAATCTGTAGTTTTGAGCAATATGCAAACACGTTTATGTGCCTAATAAGCCACGTTTTATATTGAAAGTTTTGCCAATTTAAATCCAATAAACGCAAGATTTATTTATTTATGACGCCATGTTATGACGTAGCTTTGTAACGTCGTCGTTAAGAATGCGTTAAACTTAAGCTTTTTGTTGTTGCGGCCCTTGTATAATTATATTTTCTTAGACCTGGTGTTGATATGTTTGAATGGTGCAACAATTACAACATGTGCTAACAGAGATGTGTACACTGCCTGTAGGATTCGCATTTAAATTTGCGGTGGTAAAATATTTTGTGTTGTAAGAGCAATAGGTTTTTTTACTTAGAGAGGCCTCTTTATGAAAGGAAGTCGAATGTGCATAGTTTTACTAGGCAAGCCACTTCCAACACAAATGTTGCACGCGCGGGACAATAGGGCGCAGCAGGGATGCCAGCAGCCGCCTCGTCGCGACGCGAGCTGGACAAAGCAAGCGAATATGAACGAATTCTGTATGAAAGTTTTTCTGCTGCTAGATGGCTGTCGTTAGCTACAAAGTGCTAAAACGCAATATTTCAGGTTTTTACCCCCCAAGCAAAGGCCCCTGGGAGTGCAGCCTCATAAACTTTTACAAAGCACCTACATACCACTCTACGCCATGTCTGAAAATTTGAAGGTTCTACGATGTCTACTTTTTCTATAAAGCTTCGGACAAAACTCGGTCTGAAACAAACCATAGGAAACCATAGGAAACCAAAAAAGAACTAGACGGGGTTGCGGTTGTTGTTTATTTCGTCAGGGGGTATACTTTCAAGGTTTAGTGCTATTTTTTTTTTACTTTTTAATTTTTTTTTTTTTTTTTTTTAATATTTTTGATTGACTTAATTATTTATTTTTATTTTTCAATATTTTTATTTTTTAATATTTTTATTTTTATTTTTTATTTTTTTTATTTAGTTTTTTTTTTTTTTTTTTGTTTTGATTTTTAATTTTTTTAGTTTTAATTTTTCATTTTTTATGTTTTATTTTTATTTTTATTTTCATTTTTTATTTTTTTATTGAATACTTTTTATTTTTTAATATTTTGTTATGTGTATTTTATATTATATATTTTGTTTTTCATTTTCCTTAACTTGTTTCTGCAAGCAAAAACAGATATGGGCCGAAAAATTCCCCACTTAACTTATGCCTTTGATGCGAAAGGGATTCAAATATGGCGTAGATTTTGGGAAATGATCGAAACATATATTTGATAAATAGAATTTACTTAGATAATGCATATGGCTATTTTATTAAATTTTGACCAGCTTACGTGTTTGAAAATCAAATATTATCATTCTCTTAAAGACTAAAAATGGTTTAACGCCTATGGTTTGCTATACTTTTGCAAACTTTCACTAGGTAATTTTTTACCATAGCTTGGTCCGAGCAATCACTGTTAAAACAGGCTTTAAATCTGTCGTTTCAAACAATATGAAAAACACTATTACGTGCCTAATACGCAAACTATTAAATCGAAAGTTTTGCTAGATAAGTTTAGGCCTGATGTTGGTATGCTGGTTGGAGCAAGATGCACAACAGGTGCTAACAGAGAGGCGTAGACTGCCTTAAGATTTCGCATTTAAACTTGCGGCGGTAAATACACCCTATTGACACTTAATTATTAGGCGAAGCTTATCGCGAAGTAATTGGTCGCCCCAAAAAATGCTGACGCCGCATTTAAAGCAAGCATTATAAATGTGTCGCCGATATTCTGCCTTGAACATCCCTACTCGAAATGCTTCCCTCCGTTAATTGTACGGTGGGTGAAACTTTATTCACGACCTTTACCTCTTTGTGTATTACCGCGACAATACGATGAAATACGATTTGGAGAATATTGGAAACATCGTATTTGGAGAATATTTGCTATTTGCACCTGTTCTGTATGTTACTCCAATCCAACATATCTACACACAATTATAAGTTGTGTATAATAATATAATAACTTATGGCTTTGAAGCGAAGGGGGTTCAAATATGGCGTAGATTTTGGCAAATGATCGAAACATACATTTGATCAATAAAAATTTACGTAGATAATGCTTACGGCCATGTTATTACATTTTGGTCAGCTAGCATGTTTAAAAAGTCAATATTTTCATTCTCTCTAAATGATTTAACGTCTATGGTTTGCTATACTTTTTCCAACTATTACTGTGTAAATTTTTACCATGCCTTGGTCTGAGCAATCACTGTTGAAACAGAGTTTAAATCTGTAGTTTTGAGCAATATGCAAACACGTTTATGTGCCTAATAAGCCACGTTTTATTTTGAAAGTTTTGCCAATTTAAATCCAATAAACGCAAGATTTATTTATTTATGACGCCATGTTATGACGTAGCTTTGTAACGTCGTCGTTAAGAATGCGTTAAACTTAAGCTTTTTGTTGTTGCGGTCCTTGTATAATTATATTTGCTTAGACCTAGTGTTGATATGTTTGAATGGTGCAACAATTACAACATGTGCTAACAGAGATGTGTACACTGCCTGTAGGATTCGCATTTAAATTTGCGGTGGTAAAATATTTTGTGTTGTAAGAGCAATAGGTTTTTTTACTTAGAGAGGCCTCTTTATGAAAGGCAAGTCGCATGTGCATAGTTTTACTAGGCAAGCCACTTCCAACACAAATGTTGCACGCGCGGGACAATAGGGCGCAGCAGGGATGCCAGCAGCCGCCTCGTCGCGACGCGAGCTGGACAAAGCAAGCGAATATGAACGAATTCTGTATGAAAGTTTTTCTGCTGCTAGATGGCTGTCGTTAGCTAAAAAGTGCTAAAACGCAATATTTCAGGTTTTTACCCCCCAAGCAAAGGCCCCTGGGAGTGCAGCCTCATAAACTTTTACAAAGCACCTACATACCACTCTACGCCATGTCTGAAAATTTGAAGGTTCTACGATGTCTACTTTTTCTATAAAGCTTCGGACAAAAATCGGTCTGAAACATACCATAGGAAACCAAAAAAGACTAGACGGGGGTGCGGTTGTTGTTTATTTTGTCAGGGGGTATACTTTCAAGGTTTAGTGTTATTTTTTTTAATTTTTAATTTTTTTTTTTTCAATTTTTTTTTTTAATATTTTTGATTGACTTAATTATTTATTTTTATTTTTCAATATTTTTATTTTTTAATGTTTTTATTTTTATTATTTAGTTTTTTTATTTAGTTTTTTTTTGATTTTTGTTTTGATTTTTAATTTTTTTGATTTTTAATTTTTAATTTTTTATGTTTTATTTTTATTTTCATTTTTTTTTTTATTTAATACTTTTTATTTTTTAATATTTTGTATTGTGTATTTTATATTATATATTTTGTTTTTCATTTTCCTTAACTTGTTTCTGCAAGCAAAAACAGATATGGGCCGAAAAATTCCCCACTTAAGCCTTTGATGCGAAAGGGGTTCAAATATGGCGTAGATTTTGGGAAATGATCGAAACATATATTTGATAAATAGAATTTACGTAGATAGTGTGTATGGCCATTTTATTACATTTTGGCCAGCTTACGTGTTTGAAAAACAAATATTATCATTCTCCCAAAGACTTAAAATGGTTTAACGCCTATGGTTTGCTATACTTTTGCAAACTTTTACTCGGTAAATTTTTACCATGGCTTGGTCCGAGCAATCACTGTTAAAACAGACTTTAAATCTGTAGTTTTAAACAATATGAAACACTCTATTATGTGCCTAATACGCAAACTATTAAATCGAAAGTTTTGCTAGTTGTTTAGGCCTGATGTTGGTAGGTTGGTTGGAGCAACATGCACAACAGGTGCTAACAGAGAGGCGTATACTGCCTTAAGATTTCGCATTTAAATTCGCAGCGGACACTTGATCATTAGGCGAAGCTTATCGCAAAGTAATTGGTCGCCCGAAAAAATGCTGACGCTGCATTTAAAGCAAGCATTATAAATGTGTCGCCGATATTCTGCTTTGAACATCTCTACTCGCAATGCTTCCCTCCGTTAATTGTACGCTGGGTGAAACTTTATTCACGGCCTTACCTCTTTGTGTATTACCACGACAATATGATGAAATACGATTTGGAGAATATTTGAAAAAATCGTATTTGGAGAATATTTGCTATTTGCACCTGTATAGTATGTTACTCCAATCCAACATATCAACACACAATTTTAAGTTGTGTAGGCCTGGTGTTGAGATGTTGGATTAGAGTTGCCACCAGATTTCGCATTTAAATTTGCAGCGGTAAAATAAGTTATTTCTTAAGAGCATTAAGTAATTTGACTAAAGAGAAGCCTCTTTTTAAAATGCAAGTCGCACGAGCCCAGATTGAACGTGCCACTTCACACAATGAAAGTCTCACGCGCGGGACAATAAAGCACAGCAGGCGGTGAGTCGCTTCGTCACTTCACAAGCTGGACAAAGCAAGCGAATGTGAACGAATTCTGTATGAAAGTTTTTGTGTTGCTAGATGGCAGTCGTTAGCTAGAAAGAGCTAAAACGCAATATTTCAGGTTTTTGCCCCACAAGCAAAGGCCCCTGGGGGTGCAGCCTCATAAACTTTTACAAAGCACCTACATACCACTCTACGCCATGTCTGAAAATTTGAAGGTTCTACGATGTCTACTTTTTCTATAAAGCTTCGGACAAAAGTCGGTCTGAAACATACCATAGGAAACCAAAAAAGACTAGACGGGGGTGCGGTTGTTGTTTATTTTGTCAGGGGGTATACTTTCAAGGTTTAGTGTTATTTTTTTTTAATTTTTAATTTTTTTTTTTTTCAATTTTTTTTTAATATTTTTGATTGACTTAATTATTTATTTTTATTTTTCAATATTTTTATTTTTTAATGTTTTTATTTTTATTATTTATTTTTTTTATTTAGTTTTTTTTGATTTTTGTTTTAATTTTTCATTTTTTATGTTTTATTTTTATTTTCATTTTTTTTTTTATTTAATACTTTTTATTTTTTAATATTTTGTATTGTGTATTTTATATTATATATTTTGTTTTTCATTTTCCTTAACTTGTTTCTGCAAGCAAAAACAGATATGGGCCGAAAAATTCCCCACTTAAGCCTTTGATGCGAAAGGGATTCAAATATGGCGTAGATTTTGGGAAATGATCGAAACATATATTTGATAAATAGAATTTACGTAGATAGTGTGTATGGCCATTTTATTACATTTTGGCCAGCTTACGTGTTTGAAAAACAAATATTATCATTCTCCCAAAGACTTAAAATGGTTTAACGCCTATGGTTTGCTATACTTTTGCAAACTTTTACTCGGTAAATTTTTACCATGGCTTGGTCCGAGCAATCACTGTTAAAACAGACTTTAAATCTGTAGTTTTAAACAATATGAAACACACTATTATGTTCTCAATACGCAAACTATTAAATCGAAAGTTTTGCTAGTTGTTTAGGCCTGATGTTGGTAGGTTGGTTGGAGCAACATGCACAACAGGTGCTAACAGAGAGGCGTACACTGCCTTAAGATTTCGCATTTAAATTTGCAGCGGACACTTGATTATTAGGCGAAGCTTATCGCAAAGTAATTGGTCGCCCGAAAAAATGCTGACGCTGCATTTAAAGCAAGCATTATAAATGTGTCGCCGATATTCTGCTTTGAACATCTCTACTCGCAATGCTTCCCTCCGTTAATTGTACGCTGGGTGAAACTTTATTCACGGCCTTACCTCTTTGTGTATTACCGCGACAATACGATAAAATACGATTTGGAGAATATTGGAAACATCGTATTTGGAGAATATTTGCTATTTGCACCTGTTCTGTATGTTACTCCAATCCAACATATCTACACACAATTATAAGTTGTGTATAATAATATAATAACTTATGGCTTTGAAGCGAAGGGGGTTCAAATATGGCGTAGATTTTGGCAAATGATCGAAACATACATTTGATCAATAAAAATTTACGTAGACAATGCTTACGGCCATGTTATTACATTTTGGTCAGCTAGCATGTTTAAAAAGTCAATATTTTCATTCTCTCTAAATGATTTAACGTCTATGGTTTGCTATACTTTTTCCAACTTTTACTGTGTAAATTTTTACCATGCCTTGGTCTGAGCAATCACTGTTGAAACAGAGTTTAAATCTGTAGTTTTGAGCAATATGCAAACACGTTTATGTGCCTAATAAGCCACGTTTTATATTGAAAGTTTTGCCAATTTAAATCCAATAAACGCAAGATTTATTTATTTATGACGCCATGTTATGACGTAGCTTTGTAACGTCGTCGTTAAGAATGCGTTAAACTTAAGCTTTTTGTTGTTGCGGCCCTTGTATAATTATATTTGCTTAGACCTGGTGTTGATATGTTTGAATGGTGCAACAATTACAACATGTGCTAACAGAGATGTGTACACTGCCTGTAGGATTCGCATTTAAATTTGCGGTGGTAAAATATTTTGTGTTGTAAGAGCAATAGGTTTTTTTACTTAGAGAGGTATGAAAGGCAAGTCGCATGTGCATAGTTTTACTAGGCAAGCCACTTCCAACACAAATGTTGCACGCGCGGGACAATAGGGCGCAGCAGGGATGCCAGCAGCCGCCTCGTCGCGACGCGAGCTGGACAAAGCAAGCGAATATGAACGAATTCTGTATGAAAGTTTTTCTGCTGCTAGATGGCTGTCGTTAGCTACAAAGTGCTAAAACGCAATATTTCAGGTTTTTACCCCCCAAGCAAAGGCCCCTGGGAGTGCAGCCTCATAAACTTTTACAAAGCACCTACATACCACTCTACGCCATGTCTGAAAATTTGAAGGTTCTACGATGTCTACTTTTTCTATAAAGCTTCGGACAAAAGTCGGTCTGAAACAAACCATAGGAAACCATAGGAAACCATAGGAAACCATAGGAAACCATAGGAAACCAAAAAAGAATAACGGCAAAAACAAGATATGTCCCGAAAATAAATTTTCGGCCCATATAAATAGCGGCAAAAACAAGATATGTCCCGAAAATAAATTTTCGGCCCATATAAATAGCGGCAAAAACAAGATATGTCCCGAAAATAAATTTTCGGCCCATATAATGACAGGCACAGTTCTTGAAAACACTTCCAACAGAAAATTAATTGCCATGGTTCTTGGCCTTGTAATCCTTGAAATTGTCTTCATTGTATTGGGTGGTGTTCTAGGTAAGTTGATATAGGAAATTTAACTTACCTGAGATAAATTACTGTCTTAGATTTTTTCTTTTGAATTACTAATACAAACACACAGTTTTCATAAATCGGATGTAATTTTATAATAACTAGGAATGTTGTATAATATAGCATCGAAGCTGATATGCAATGTTAAGCAGGAGTATTGGGACTCATACAGTACTCTGTTGGCCCAATTCGATAAAATATATAAATTTGTGCTTTCCAGTCATATTATGTTTCAATCCAACATTGAATTTAAAGATTAAATTTTTTTTCAATATTTCTAAAATTGAAGATAATTAGGTTTTAAAATAAAATGTTGCACCAACCTCCTGGAAAAACTATTGTGCACTTGTCATTTTGATGAATTTTGCTTATTTTACCTTAACCACTTTTAAACCTTTCCAGGACAGGAGTTGAGTGATCTTTTTAGAATTCGATAAACTCCAGACCTCTTATTTTTTGAGTGAAAATATCTATTTACACATGTATCACAAAAATTATTTACAATACATATTCTGTTTACAATTGCTCTCAATTTCTAGCTCCCAGACCTACCATGAGTCAACTGCAAACTGCTATCAACTGTGCAAGTACAGATTCTGACTGGGTCCTGCCTGACACTTGTCACCCAGTTGTAAGTAAACCGTTATAGTCCTTTTTTTAAAAAAAATAATGATACCATTTTAACCCAGTTTATGTATATCTATAAAGAATTTAGAGGATGAAGATAACCAATATGCCCAGGAAGTTGGCCCAAACAATGTTGTATTTTCTGTGATAATACCTCTAAAAGGCCGATACCTCATAAGGTGGTTTCAGTATCTACTCACTTTGGCTATGTTTGAGATACCGTATCACAAGGACAGGCAAATCGGTAATTACATTGGCCACATTATGCTGTTTGTACTTTTACAACAATATATTTTCTAATAATTGAGTTTTTTCCTAGCTGACAATCCAGAGATTACAATGAACATACGTTTGGGGTATAGCGATGACCCTAGTTCCTTTAAACATTCTGAAGCTTGGTCTCCGCTAGTTGAGGCTGTAGAAAAAAGGCCAATTGATTGTATTTTTGAGCACCCCAAAACAGAAAAGCATCACTATATTCCTTATAACTGTGATCCAGTCTTCCTCTTTCAGTTGGGATCTATTCCACATAAGTATTATTTGTTAAATATCCGCCTTCCAGTCAATCTAATGGATCCTGCTAAATCGCCGAATATGGGAATAGGAAAAGTCACAAATCTTAATATAGTGGTAGGCTTTTATATAAGTATACAATAATAATAGTTTAAATTATATTTAAGCTATAAGGTTTAAATGAAGTAAGTTTTAACAACCAAATTTAGTATTTTAATTTGTATTTTTAATATTGTGATAATGTGATATAGAAAGAGAGTGGCCCAAATAATAGATAAAAGATTCATTCTTTTATTAGCAAACGTTTCGGCAATTTCTTTTGCCATCATCAGTGCAGTAAGTGAGGCTAAGATAAAAACGAGTCACTATATATACGCTCGGACGTTTTAGAACGTTATATAAACAGAAAAGGAAGTCGCAAAGTAACGGAGATAAGAACTGCAACGAAAAATTACATCAGTAAGGCGAAAGTAGGGCAAAGATAAGACAATGAGGTCAATGGGAAGCAACAGATACACGTAAGAGGGAATTAGTAATAAATTAAAAATGAAATATGAACACGACGATGGAATTGCGCGAATATACCATTTAAGTATTAAACAAATACAGGGGGACTGAGACCGTGTCAACATTGAGATCGGGCTTGTGCTGCTGTATAAGCAGCGACTCCAACAGAAGGAGGCGGTAGCGGTCTCGTGCCGAGCCCAAAATCTCTGGGGAAGTGAAGTCCACTCGGTGGTTAGGATTGCTCTGCAAATGTTTGCAAACTTCGGAGGACGCCGAACGCTGGTGTTCATGCATACGGGTTCGAAGGTTACGTCGTGTCTGGCCGATATAAGAATGGCCGCATGAACAATTCAGGCGATATACGACACTGCATTGATTTAACGGCTTTTGTCGGTCTTTTATGCTGCAGAACTGTCCTGACAACTTTTGCGGTAGGTCGATTACCCGGAGACGTACTTTTCCCTCCGTGGTCCGGAGAACGAACCGCGACAATTCCTTCTTGATGCGGTGGTTGATATTGCCTAGATAAACAAGTTTTATGGCAATATGTCGCAAAGCATTCTCCATAGGTTCTTTCACCGTCGTGTCACAGTGTAAACGATGGAGGAAGGACTTGATGTTGGCATCAATTAAATTGATGGGGTAGCCATTCTTCAGTAGGATATTAGTGATATTCCGGAACTCGTTGTGCATCTTGGCATACGAGCTGGCAATCTTGTACGCTCGTGATATAAGTGTACGCACAAGTTGCACTTTTTGGTGGCGTGGTACGAAGCTGGACCACTTGGTGTAAAGTCCGCTAAACGTCGGTTTCCTGTAGGTTGTTGTACTCAGTCTGTCACCAGAATGTTCCACTAGGACGTCAAGGAAGGTAATGTGTTGATTCTCCTCTATCTCCTTAGTAAATTGGATATTGTGGTGAATGTTGTTAATGGCTCGATGGAAAGTCTCCATAGAATTACGACTCGGAAACACCATAAAGAGATCGTCTACATAGCGACAGAGGGTCAATGGACGGTGTTTCTCTGGAGTGGCCTTTAAAGCCTTATCTAAGACGTAGTTCATAATGACGTCGGCCATCAAGGGTGCTAGTTGCGAGCCCATCGCAACTCCGTCTACCTGCTTGTATATTCGGTCATCGAACTGAAATGTTGTGGTCTCAGCGGTCCAATGAAGCAATTTCTTTAGCCCACGGCGATCTAGCCCATGAAAAGAGTCATTCCCATCTCGAAAGATCTGCGATAGGATTAGATCAATCGTAAAACTGACTGGCACGTTCGTAAACAGGCTGCGAGCGTCGAATGTTGCCATGAATGTATTGGCATAGGAGTCATGTTTGATCCTGGTGAGGAATTTCGAATTAAAGAGTTTGTATTACTATATAATAACAGTTTTAAATCAACAAATAAATTTATACCTCTTACAATTATTTCAGAGCATTTCACAGACAGGAGGTTTCACTAAAATCTGGATCAGTCTAAAGGTTGCCCTTTGTACAATTATGGTGTTTCCTGTTATTTGGTACTGGAGAAGAGTATTAGCACTTGCAAGGCCTGCCTTTTTAATTGAAAAGTAATAAACTAGCGTGATTCTATTGTTTAGTTGCTGGTTATTGGCATTACCTGTTTCCATATATTTTTCTACAGAGCAATATTTGGGCTTGCCATTGGAATGGAAGTTTTAAACCTACCACTGGAGCTCATTTCAATATTCACTGATGCATCTTGGATGCTTTTGTTCATTGATATTAGACAAGGGTTGTTTTATGCTGTGCTGTTTGGCTTCTGGGTCATTTTCACTGGGGAACACTTGATGGTATGTCTAATTAGGTCATGTAGGTTAAAACGTTTTTTGATGCAGTGAAAATGCTAAAGGTTGTTATCATATAATAAATGAAATGAATTAATAAATATAATAAATTAGATAAGTTCTAGATTAATCTAAAGTAGTTTTCACTGTTCAAGAGTTTTGGCACCTTATGAAGACCCTTAGCATTATGTGTCTTTCTATTGGCATATAAAAAGTCAAAAGAATTCACAACTAGACTTTGTGTAAGACATCATGAAATCACCTGCTGTTAGCTGATCCTAGACTGTTTATTTTATTTCAGGATCAAGCACAGCGTAACAAGTTGTCTGCATACAAATGGCATCTTGCATGCATAAGTTCAGCTTGTTTAGCATTCCTAGGATTTGAATTGGGTGAACGTGGAACACAGCTCCTAAACCCAACATCAACAATATGGAAACATCCCACGCTCGGAATGGTTCTACTTGTTGTTAGTTGCATTGCAGGAGTCGCCTATTTCCTTCTTCTCTGCTACTTGGTTTTTCGTGTTTTCCGGTCAATCAGATCCAAAAGAAGGTTTATCTTGCAGCATGATCGAACAGCTCACTTTCAGAAGATTGTAAATCGATTCAGAATACTGATGCTTCTGTCAATTGGCACTGCAGGACTTACTATTGCTTTTTTTGTTTTGGAACAGGTATTTCAAACTTCTAAATCTGGATAACATATTGGGGCATTATGGATTGTAAGACATGAAAAAAATTTGGGCTAGTCCAAAAGTACTGTTTGAAGTTCATAATAAATCACTAGCTGGTTTATGGGGAACAAAAAAACTATTAAACATAAAAAAAACAATTAAATAAATAGTAGAAAACTTATTACAACTATTAAACAGACCTTCCTCAGTCGAGGCTATAACATTTGGTTTGCATGCTTCTTTGTATATATATTGTATATTCTTAAAAAATTGTTTTACAGGAACTTGAAGGTGTCATGGATCACTACTTACCTGAAGGATATAAGTTTAATCCAACATCAGGTTTTTTTACTGGTGTGTATGGACTTTGGAACATATATGTGTTTCTTGTTCTTTCGCTGTATGCCCCATCGCACCAAAACTATATCACAACCGACCCAGGTAATCATTGTACTGTGGCGACTCTATGCACGCAGTCTCCCTCCAGCATAGTTGCTGGCGTGTAACAGCCCGTGGGTGACCTAATTAATGTCACACTCGAGTTAGCACACTGCAGTTGACGAAGCGTACAATTGCCTTTTTCATGCGTACGTTTTCATCGTGGTTACGCGGTACATGTTTCACCACTTCTTTGAGCGCCTCATACAAGAATCATCGCTACATCTGGTGACCCCTGCAAGTCCAGAAACGACATTTCTGGACAACAAAAGTATATGACGGAGGAAAGTCAAGCAATAATGCAACACGCCGTTGCCCTCAAACTGCCTTCGTTCTGGTCTGCGCAGCCACGTGTCTGGTTCCAACAAGCAGAAGCGCAATTCGCATTGCGCAATGTAGCGATTGACACTACGAAATATTACCACGTGGTTGCAGCCCTAGATCAAGACACCGCAAAACGTCTAATCGATCTGTCAGAGAATCCACCGCAAGATGGAAAATACAACGCCATTTAGCAAAGGCTCTTGAGCACTTTCGGTCTTTCACCACAGGAACGAGCTTCTCAGCTGCTTAACATGCCCGATTTAGGAGACCGTAAGCCTTCTGAGTTAATGGATGACATGCTTGCGCTTCTGGGCTCACACGAGGCGTGTTTTCTTTTTCAACATTTGTTCCTACAGCGCCTGCCCCAGGATGTCCGCGTTATTTTAGCAAGCGAGGAAATGACCAATCCACGCCATTTAGCCCAGTGTGCAGACACGCTTTGGCAAGCAAGCAGCAGTCGGACAAGAATGACTGTTTCAAAGGTTGGTTCGTCAACGCCTTCACGCAACCACAAAACCCATTCAGCTAATATCAACGACCAGGGTCTTTGTTTCTTCCACCGCCGTTTTCGAGAGAAGGCGCGCAAATGTGTTCCTCCATGCAACTATCGGGGAAACGACCGAGCCGGTCGTTGATACTTTCAACGGCCGGCATTAAAACCTGTCTTTTCTTTACTTGGGAAAAGAAGAAAATACGAAGAACTCGAATACGAAGAACTTCAGCCATATATAGCCTATATGCCCTTTCAAAGATATTTTCAAGGACGTCAGATCACGAAGAGTTTATTGTTTGGTGGGCTTTTAACATAGTTCGTGATTAGTAACCCACAACTAAGTTACACGGATATTGTTCTGCTGTGTTCAAGTATTAATTTAAAGTATCGGTACGGCACTGAATGAATCGTATAGAAAAACTCAAACTAAACTCGGGTCTTGAACCAACTTCTTTTTTTTATTGTAACCGAACAGAATAGGCTACATGAGATGCCCATACAGAATTAGCCTATCACTGAACTACTACTAAAACTAAAATTGAAATACCGGTAACAATAATGTCGGAGTGCTCCTCGGCTTTTGTTTCGATGCCGAGACCCGATATTTTGAGCTTAAAGTACTGCGATCCGATAGCAAATATGTATACGATCTATATACGATGGTTAAATAAGCAAAGTCAAAGTTCATAGAAATTATACTTTTCTATAGAGACTTTGAGCAAAAGTTGATGAATTTTGAAGGGTCATTTAGGTGATTTTAGGGTTATAAACCTATATTTGCTTTTGCCTTAAAAAGTCTTTATCGTTAATTTTTAATGTAACATTTTCTCAGAAATCTACATTTAAAAAAAGAAAACTTCACTTTTGACCGCGAAACATGACTGTAATGCACAAAATAATTTCGGATCGGCACCAATATCACCCGATAAACGTAAAATACTTTACATGGGGTATCGGCTGCGTTCTGATATAGCCTATTCGGACATCCCTAAAACTCTGACTAACCAAGTTGAAATAAGATCTATCATATTATAGGACCTACAACATTGTAGAATACCGCCGTCGTCCGGCGTAACTGGCGCCGTGTGTTTGATTGGGCGATATTCAGCACTCAAAGAACCAGTGTGCCAACAGCGAAGAGCCTTATCTCTTCAAAATGTTCTCGAACAAAAAAGCATATTACCTATGCTTGGACACATCGTCAAAAATTTTTAATCAAGCTTTTGAAGTAGCTAATATAAAGGAGCCGACAATAACCAGTAGGCTAGTCGAATAAAAAGTTTATTGTGATAACCTCTGTGCTGAATCAGCTTTACAGTGTTTTCTTCATTAAGTCTTTCTCCCATGCGTCAACGGCCTAATTTGCTCTCTCAGGGAATTCTCAGTACCCGGTATCAAGCATTAGTTTTTCGCTTTGTAATCAGTCCTCTCTTCAAAAAAACAAGTAAAAAATGAAGCTTAAACTATTTATTTCTGTGGGGTAGCGGCTTGAATGTCAAGTTATTAAGATATAGTTTTCCCTCAGCATACTTTGTCTTTTTTCTGCATCGATAGGCTCTTACTAGTTCAAATTTAAAATATTTGGCTCAAATTTTGCTGGTTACGCCACTGAAGTATGCAACAAAATTTCACTTTTATTGAGTTCAAGCAGATCGTGGGATGGCCTGGTAAAAAGGAACATAGTCTTACAAAAATGAAGATTTTTTGTACCGGTGTAGCATACCAGCAACAAATATTTTACCTAAACGTCGTGCCGGACCGTTCCGGATTACTTTCAACACTGCTTTTTCTGTTTTAAAAAATAGCTATCTATAAGGCAATATCGGTTGTAGGCGGATGTACATTATGCATAAGAGAATTGTGGTACGCAGTTACAAAAAGGATAAAATCATAAAATGTGTAAGAATCGCACGGATGAAATATCACTGGGCTAGACATTACGTCATACCGTGGGAAAATAATGCATTACACTTCCGATTCCGAATCGCCTTATCTCTCACTTTGCACATGATTGTTCTTTATAGTTTGTGTTCAAATTATAGTTTTTGAAGCAGTATTATTCAATTAAATAAATTATTTAAGAAAAATGATTTTGCCATATTTTTAATTTAGCTTACTGATGTAAATCTAAAAAGACAAGTAATACTTTATAGCAGAAACAGATAAAAATGGCAGGCACAGTTCTTGAAAACATTTCCAACAGAAAATTACTTGCCATGGTTCTTGGCCTTGTAATCCTTGAAATTGTCTTCATTGTATTGGGTGGTGTTCTAGGTAAGTTGATATAGGAAATTTAACTTACCTGAGATAAATTACTGTCTTGGAGTTTTTCTTTTGAATTACTAATACAAACACACAGTTTTCATAAATCGGATGTAATTTTATAATAACTACGAATGTTGTATAATATCGCATCGAAGCTGATATGCAATGTTAAGCAGGAGTATTGGAACTCATACAGTACTCTGTTGGCCCAATTCGATAAAATATATAAATTTGTGCTTTCCAGTCATATTATGTTTCAATCCAACATTGAATTTAAAGATTAAATTTTTTTTCAATATTTCTAAAATTGAAGATAATTAGGTTTTAAAATAAAATGTTGCACCAACCTCCTGGAAAAACTATTGTGCACTTGTCATTTTGATGAATTTTGCTTATTTTACCTTAACCACTTTTAAACCTTTCCAGGACAGGAGTTGAGTGATCTTTTTAGAATTCGATAAACTCCAGACCTCTTATTTTTTGAGTGAAAATATCTATTTACACATGTATCACAAAAATTATTTACAATACATATTCTGTTTACAATTGCTCTCAATTTCTAGCTCCCAGACCTACCATGAGTCAACTGCAAACTGCTATCAACTGTGCAAGTACAGATTCTGACTGGGTCCTGCCTGACACTTGTCACCCAGTTGTAAGTAAACCGTTATAGTCCTTTTTTTAAAAAAAATAATGATACCATTTTAACCCAGTTTATGTATATCTATAAAGAATTTAGAGGATGAAGATAACCAATATGCCCAGGAAGTTGGCCCAAACAATGTTGTATTTTCTGTGATAATACCTCTAAAAGGCCGATACCTCATAAGGTGGTTTCAGTATCTACTCACTTTGGCTATGTTTGAGATACCGTATCACAAGGACAGGCAAATCGGTAATTACATTGGCCACATTATGCTGTTTGTAATTTAACAACAATATATTTTCTAATAATTGATTTTTTTCCTAGCTGACAATCCAGAGATTACAATGAACATACGTTTGGGGTATAGCGATGACCCTAGTTCCTTTAAACATTCTGAAGCTTGGTCTCCGCTAGTTGAGGCTGTAGAAAAAAGGCCAGTTGATTGTATTTTTGAGCACCCCAAAACAGAAAAGCATCACTATATTCCTTATAACTGTGATCCAGTCTTCCTCTTTCAGTTGGGATCTATTCCACATAAGTATTATTTGTTAAATATCCGCCTTCCAGTCAATCTAATGGATCCTGCTAAATCGCCGAATATGGGAATAGGAAAAGTCACAAATCTTAATATAGTGGTAGGCTTTTATATAAGTGTACAATAATAATAGTTTAAATTATATTTAAGCTATAAGGTTTAAATGAAGTAAGTTTTAACAACCAAATTTAGTATTTTAATTTGTATTTTTAATATTGTGATAATGTGATATAGTTGTAGTTGAATTAAAGAGTTTGTATTACTATATAATAACAGTTTTAAATCAACAAATAAATTTATACCTCTTACAATTATTTCAGAGCATTTCACAGACAGGAGGTTTCACTAAAATCTGGATCAGTCTAAAGGTTGCCCTTTGTACAATTATGGTGTTTCCTGTTATTTGGTACTGGAGAAGAGTATTAGCACTTGCAAGGCCTGCCTTTTTAATTGAAAAGTAATAAACTAGCGTGATTCTATTGTTTAGTTGCTGGTTATTGGCATTACCTGTTTCCATATATTTTTCTACAGAGCAATATTTGGGCTTGCCATTGGAATGGAATTTTTAAACCTACCACTGGAGCTCATTTCTATATTCACTGATGCATCTTGGATGCTTTTGTTCATTGATATTAGACAAGGGTTGTTTTATGCTGTGCTGTTTGGCTTCTGGGTCATTTTCACTGGGGAACACTTGATGGTATGTCTAATTAGGTCATGTAGGTTAAAACGTTTTTTGATGCAGTGAAAATGCTAAAGGTTGTTATCATATAATAAATGAAATGAATTAATAAATATAATAAATTAGATAAGTTCTAGATTAATCTAAAGTAGTTTTCACTGTTCAAAAGTTTTGGCACCTTATGAAGACCCTTAGCGTTATGTGTCTTTCTATTGGCATATAAAAAGTCAAAAGAATTCACAACTAGACTTTGTGTAAGACACCATGAAATCACCTGCTGTTCTGATCCTAGACTGTTTTTTTTTATTTCAGGATCAAGCACACCGTAACAATTTGTCTGCATACAAATGGCATCTTGCATGCATAAGTTCAGCTTGTTTAGCATTCCTAGGATTTGAACTGGGTGAACGTGGAACACAGCTCCTAAACCCAACATCAACAATATGGAAACATCCCACGCTCGGAATGGTTCTACTTGTTGTTGGTTGCATTGCAGGAGTCGCCTATTTCCTTCTTCTCTGCTACTTGGTTTTTCGTGTTTTCCGGTCAATCAGATTCAAAAGAAGGTTTATCTTGCAGCATGATCGAACAGCTCACTTTCAGAAGATTGTAAATCGATTCAGAATACTGATGCTTCTGTCAATTGGCACTGCAGGACTTACTATTGCTTTTTTTGTTTTGGAACAGGTATTTCAAACTTCTAAATCTGCATAACATATTGGGGCATTATGGATTGTTAGACATGAAAAAATTTTGGGCTAGTCCAAAAGTACTGTTTGAAGTTGATAATAAATCACTAGCTGGTTTATGGGGAACAAAAAAACTATTAAACATAAAAAAAACAATTAAATAAATAGTAGAAAACTTATTACAACTATTAAACAGACCTTCCTCAGTCGAGGCTATAACATTTGGTTTGCATGCTTCTTTGTTGCTTTTTTAACTTTGGTTAACTGTTATTCCTAAATTTGTTTATATATTCTTAAAAAATTGTTTTACAGAAACTTGAAGGTGTCATGGATCACTACTTACCTGAAGGATATAAGTTTAATCCAACATCAGGTTTTTTTACTGGTGTGTATGGACTTTGGAACATATATGTGTTTCTTGTTCTTTCGCTGTACGCCCCATCGCACAAAAACTATATCACAACCGACCCAGGTAATCATTGTATCACACCGACATAGTTTAAACCTTTAAACGGTAGCATACATTGTTGATTAAATTCATTTGATTTACTGTATTGTTGATTCAGATGATGACGCCACTGATCAAGAAGTAGTTGCTTTAAACAATGGGTCTGAACAAATTCAACTGATGCAGATGGTTCAAGAAAAGGAAAGAGAGGAATAGTTGAGCTACTTGAGCGCTGCATCGAGAATTTAAACAACAAAATTGCCACCACTGAATACTGCCCATTTAAAAGCTCTTGAACATTTTGTAAAATATATTTTTACATTATCAAATGTTACCATTCGCTGTTAACTGTTTGATTTGTTAACCGTTATTTTTCTGTAGCTGTATGTTGAATAGTCTGTCGCTTAGGGTAAAGCAATCATGCTAGTATTATTGCTAATCATGTAGTGTTACAATGCTTAGTTCAACTCATTACCAGTGTGCCACCTATAATTTTAAAACAAGTGAACGATTTTTTTGTCTATTGCAGTATTATTATTTATATTATTACTCGATGGTTTACCATTGATAATGTTTTTTGAGCAATTGTTTTTTATAATACTTGCATCCGAAGGGTAATGCCGTTCTCCATTTGCCATAAATCATGACTATTACCTTACAAAGGAGTGGACCTTCTTAAAAAATGTGCTACTATTTTTTTCTCAAGCTTGTACGATTTACACAACATATTTTTGTAAGACCTTTTTTAATTCGCTCATATTATTGGTTTTATTTCGTGCTTCACGTTATATGTTTGAATTCATCTGGTGCTGGCATCAAATTTTCCCATCAAAACGATTTGCGCACTTTGCTAAAATCTGGTGAAATTTGTTATGCAGCATTGACAAGATCACAGAATGGGAATTAGAACCACTTGAAGATTAGTAAAGTAATGGGTGCTAAACTAGCAATTCAGGAATATCAGTTTCTGTAGGAACAAGTTGTCTGATATTTAGATAAATTATGCCTATTGCAATGAACTTAAATTTAAATTCCTAATAATTTTTGCTAATAATACTTTTTTACAGTCCTCTAGTGTAGTAGGCCAATATGTTTTTGCGATAGAAGAATGGGAAATTTAATTATAATGTCCATTATTGCATATAGTTTACCTGCCACCACAAGCCACAAAGCAATTTTTTACAGCATGCAGTGCTGTAATGACTTCATTTAGGTCACTATTTTTGAATAACTTGACTTAAACCTTTCGAATTGACTTGACCCACTACGTTCACACTAATGACGTGACCTAAATTAAGATGCTTTAATTGAATGCACTTCACTAAAATTTGGGTATTAAAGCTAATTAATGTTCTTTTACTATTTGTTATAGTTTTAGCGGTATTTCCTATGCGAAAAATCCGTTAGAATGTAACGCATTTCCGAATTTTTGAACGTTTAACACTTTTTTCTTGCCAAAGCTGTGACTTGTATTTGACTTGCTTCAAAGCCAAATGGCAACGATTTTGACTTAGACTTGGTGACTTGATAGACCTACGGTCATTTATAAATGACTTGATTGACTAGGATGTTTTTAATGACTTGTTTACCACATTGACAATATTTCACAAGATCCAACAGAGGACGTTGCGTTTTTTGCACGATGTGAACAAAAATGTGCGCTCACCATTTTGTTCTCATTTTCGCGTGCAAATTGTGCAAAAAAGGCTTGCATCCCCGTAATACAAGATCGGTATTACAAAACGAACTATAGGCAGGGCGTCGAACTGAAATGGTTTTTGAATTGTTTTACTCGAACCGTAACTGAGCCTAAAATTAAGGTGTCGAACCGGAACAGAACCGAATAATTGGAGATTATTTGAACCGCAACAATAGCCTACCTGAACCTGTCGAAGTGGTTCCCTTCATTGCCAACATTAATAGTTACTTGTAATTCAATCAAAAAACTTTGACTCGGACATTTTTTTTACGAATGTCATAACTGAGACTTTGTCATTTCAAAATAGCTTGTTTACAACATTGATCCGCTATATTAACTTTAAATTCAACAATATCTCAGTTTAAATGCAAATTTTTTAAAGGCAACAACAATATTGCCAATGATTAAACAAAACATTGTCCCATTTGAAAAATAACGGTGCATTTTTTATGTGTAGCTTTTTTAAGCATCTGCCTCTAGGAGTTTTCACCCTCTTTGTTATTTGGTTTTGACGCCCCATATTAAACATGGGTTTACACTAGTTTATGAATATTATTTACGGTAAAGACTATTATTTTTTAGTTTACTGTTAGGTGTGTTACATTGAACTCAAACCGGAACTAAACCGAATTGGCAAACAATCTTCAACCCGAACCGAACCTGAAAATATCTGCTTTACGACCTAATTAAATCAATACATTTGTTACAGGCATGTTTGCCATGGTAAGGCAATTTTATGCTAGTTCAGCCCATACTGGAAAAAATGTGATGTAACATCAATAGGTCCACGAAGTCATGAAGTCTATTAATTGAAAGTTTTCTCTTGAACCGAGATGGCGCTAGGTGGCGTACGTAAGCTTGACATTGCAGATTCTCTTGTTGACAGCTGTCAATTCCGCGTAATAGAAAGCCATAAGAAAAACGCTGAAGTTTACATAGCGTTAGTTCGGTTAAGCATTTTGCGTTTGTCTTGCGTACGCAACAGCGTCGTTGCGCTTTATGAGTGACGCGACAAGACAGGCTTGAAGTATCTATTTTACATACAGCACGCAAGCTGTGTGTGGTTTGTTTTCACGGGTTTTCAGCGGTTTTGTCTGCCTGCCAAATCGTTACGCTTGGCTTGCACTGCTGTTGGATTGTTGTTGTTTATAGCGTTTTAATTATATCTGTTCTAGTACTAAGTAGGTTGCAGTCACGTAAATTGCTCTACAACTTATAGGCTCTCAAAAGGACATTCTGGTAGTTTTGTAGGTAATTCGTGCAGTCATGTAACAACTGGTTTGTTTGACAACGTTTAACACGATCGGAAAATCGCAGAGCAAACAATGAGCAACGGCGGGGTAATGTTGACAGGATGGCTTCGAAAGTCTCCACCCGAACGAAAGCTGCGACGAAATGTAAGTCTGCTACATATACCATGTTATTATATTTTTATATTGTGCAAACATCGCTGTAATCGAGGTCGTTAGCATTTGCTCCATTAGAACAAACACACACCTTACTTTCCCATTGACAGGTACAGTTTTTCATTACCCCATTGGCAGTACAGTTTTGCAAAATTTGTAGAAAAAGCAATGGTTTTAAATTTGCAAAAAGTGGGTGATATGGATTATTATCAAATGTATTCGTGTACCAGTAAATGTAGTGTTCTCCAAGCAGGCTTATGTTAAACAAGTCTACTTAGGCATGTTTAACACTTATTTTAGTGCTATTATTGGTAATAGCAATTGTGAAAGAGTTTAAGGTATTCAGATACAAAAAATGCAATCATAAGTCAGCAACTTACGTTTTTTCGTACATATATTTTTTGAGTATATGGTTTATGAAATATTTGTTATTATTCTATTAAAACCTTTATAATATTGCTCATTTATCGCCCATTTCTGATACTCTTGAAATTGCTACAAGCATGTATCTCATTACAAACCACAATTGTAAAACATTATTTTGAGTTGAAATTGTTGTATTTTGTTTTGGGAGTACCATTTATAAACAATGAATTGGCAACCCCTTATATAAATTTAGTTGGCAATCCTTATTTTTAGTGTCACACAGCAATTTGCTTTTTCAGTACAGCGAAATATAAGATATAAGCCTACTAATATATAAACTCGATTAAGATGTGATTTGTATTTGTCGTTATCTGCCTATATACATTTTGCTACTAACAACATAACAAAATTGCAAACATTTGTCAAACCAATATGCATCCACGACTGCACTTTTTATTATTTTGTGAATGTTAAATATGTTTACAACTTATTTTAAATCTTTAATGTATACTATTTACTAAAACTAATAGAGTTCCGACTATTTAGCCTAACAGTTGCAGGACTTTATTTCAAAAATTTTGTGTATCCCAAAATGTAACCCCAATATATCAATCATAACAATTGAATTTGTATTTTTAAGTTTAAAATTTATTAAACAATATTAGAAAAGTTAACCACCTTAATTTTATTAGTTTTAGTTTAATTATGTATGCATATTGCATATTCAGACAAGAATAAACTTAACCATGACAATTGTTTTTTTAAGCGTTTCATGGGTTATGTAATTCACATTCTTTAAAAAACACCTTAATTACTAGCAAAACCATAACATTCGAACTTTCAAAATTCAATGTTATTTTTTTATTTAGGCTTGTCATAAAAGCACCCAGGATGCAGAAATAGTCACATTGAATTGTATTTGGCTATTTTATTTTTGAAAAATTTTTTAGTACTGACTCTGAGCCAGGGCTGCATTTCAGGCAAACTATAAGAGACCTATCTGTAAAATGTAAATGCATCTGCTTTATGGAACTTTATCAAATTTACATCCATGAGCCCAAGAACGCGGAAATGGTCGGGCTTCATTGACATCACGTAGTTTACAAAAAAATATTCAGGCTGGCTGTATTTTTACACGGAGCCTGCATTTTTTGCTCACACACAGTGTGAGATTACAGCTGTGCGGTGTGACTGAAATGAGGCTTGCCGAGCGAGCGAGCATAAAATACCGCAGTGCAGCCCGTGATCTAATAATAAAACTGAGTTTGAATGCTGAAGAGCCGCTCGCCATTAGTGCACCAATTCGCTCGCGTTGGGCCGAGCAGTAGTCTCTACACAAGCCCGCTATTTTCCCAGACAATCGAACGTGGAAAGACTTCCGCCTGTTGCTCGCGGCTCGCGTGAACGCGGTGCCACCGTCTTGAAGTCAGCCTCAGTTTTGTGACTGTGAAGTGTTGGGAACATACAAGCGGGCGCGGCGTGAAAGTGTGACCCACGCTCCCTTCACCGCTGACTGAAACGGTTCGAGCTTTAAGGAAAAGCGAAAGGCACTTTTCCTCCGCAACTTTTGCCAACACTTAACCTTGCCCGACAATTGTCACGTCGCCTGAGCGAGAACGCTGTGCGATGGGAGTAGCAGACAGTCGAGATGTGCAATTGCGTACCGTTGCGCCCACCCGGTTTTATGTCGATGCACTTAATGTGACGTCATTTATCGTATTTTGCGAAATCGGCGGTTATTTAATATGTAGTATGTAGTGATACGCGACGCTTTGAAAGTGTGTGACTGTAGCTTTCCACATAAATTTCAATAACTTAATTCGTCACAAAATTCCAGCGTACAATGCTGAAAATAATCAGTTCTATTTAACAATGTACCGCTTGTTTTCGATTTAATGACCAGATTAAAGATATATAGAATTAAGGCAGCCAGGGAAAAGGTTAATGTAAGTAACATGTGGCGTAAATTACCGTAAACGCATTAAAATGCCTACTAAGTCTGGCAATAAGGCTTGTCATCGAAAAAAAACCGATGGGTATTTTCCATATTGTCTACATTTTATTTCCAAACAAGTCCACGCGCACCTCATTGCGTCACACGCACCGTGCTGATGGTAGCGCGTATTTCAGTTACTGAAATAATTTTAGTTCCTGTGGAATTTTTGGTATTTTTTAAACGCGATGACGTAAGTTCTTGTTCTCTCTTTCGATCACATAATTTAGTGACATTTGCTTTTATACAAGGTTAAAATAACAATAACATAGTAATGTTTTTTTTTCGCCATGATATAATTGTAAAACATATTGAACGGCACTTGTTACAGAAAGTAGCTCAAAAACACAGTGGCATTATTTTAAAGAATCTGTCTAGAGAACACACGATTCTAGGCCAGCGGTTCTCAAACTTATTTATCTTACGGGCCCCTATTTGCTTCCTTGAAATAATCGCGGAACCTTTTGATGTTTAAAACTGCGAAAATTGCACATTTACGGTACAATAATTACTTTAACCTTCAGTTCGGTATTCACAAGCTGTTAAAAGTTCATTATAATCAATAAAATGTAATAAGAAATATATTCTCCCGACTAATACAACTCTTTAGCCTATAAAATAAGAGATGTTGGACACACACCCCTTAGAGCTTCTGGCGGACCCCAGTTAGAGAACCACTGTTTTAAGCCAAAAAATAGCCGAGTACGAGCAGTTTTCTGTCATCACCCATAATAACCACTGTGTAACGATCTCAAAAACGATATGAACATATTAATGCACGTTCAAATTTTATATAAAGGCAATGATAAAAAGTCTTAGTTTGGCACCCGGGATGCAAATTGTAAGCATTGCGTCGCAAAAAAACGAAAAAAAATTGGGTCAAGCCTCGCAAACAACAGCTGCCCACTTTCCCACATTTTTTTCAAGCGCTGTTCGCCCACTCGTATTGCCTGCCCATCAACAAGTGGCTGTCTGTTCGTTGCTACAATAGCCCTACCGACGAGCTGGTCATCTGACCACGTGCTCTACTGGCCGCCCACACCGCTATATAGCATTACATCAGTCGCGGAGAATTTTTACTCTATTGTCGGTAGGCTATTACGCAGCCGGGAACCCCCTTTGCTTTGGTGAGACTTTGCGAACAGAACAATAGGCACCAGGTCGACTGTGATAAACCGAGGCTTGCTGTGTCGGCCTCAGCCTATGGTAATCGAGAGGACTTGAACAGTGCGCAAGTAGGGAATCTAAAGAACAGTGGAGAAGGACGACTCGTTTTAATGGCCGCACGGTAGAGTTGTTTTATGGGCCGTCCGCATTTAGAAAGTATTAATGGCAGCCGAATAAAGTTGTTGCCGCCACAATGTCTTTACGATAAAACAAGTCAGCTCAAGACGTTCTTGGCCGTCGTCTATTCTTCTTACAAGTCGTTGTCTTTACTTTATTCTTACAGTTAATGATTAATAAAACATTCGAGCTAGCGTGGCTCGATTGCTTGGCATTCGAACAGACCCGACGAAAACGCGGCGAACAGCATTTACCGGAACCAGAACGTAACCCCCTCGACTAGTAATGTGTGCGCGTGCGTAAAGCAAGCCGAATTCGTTTTGCCCATCTCCACCGCAGTTCAGACGCCCTTTTTACGGTCCGCTGGTTTATTTACGCAAAAAGTAACGTGACTGATTCCTGGCGAGGTGGGAGCATAAAGCAGCTCAATTCGTAGCCAAATCGATAGCGAGTGGAGCGATTAGAATTGCAAACACTGTTGATGGGGGCAGGAAGTCAACAGGATTTTGTCCCCGTTTCGCTTATTTTGCGGAAACAGTGGAAGTCAACAACAACAGCAAAGACTAGCGATCAAAAGGGTACAGCCCAATCTGAGATCACACAGTGCCCCAAGCCCTGCTAAACTTGTTCTAAGGCGCAACAAATCGGTCAGATTTTTGTTCAGGGCCAGAGGCTAAACAGTTTAAACACGCATTACTACAGTGAAGGCAGCGTTTTAAGTTTAGCAACATGCTTGATAAAGGCGTCTGGAATTTTACTGATTACCTGATAGGCTGTTGCGGTAGGCTGTTGTTGGGCGTTTTTTGATTTGTATGATTTAAAACTTGTGCTTTTTACCTAATTGTTAAGTATTCCATATTCATCAGTTGTTCATATTGTTTAGGCGTGGAAAAAACGCTGGTTCGTTTTACGGTCTGGTCGGTTGTCTGGTGACCCTAATGTTTTGGAATATTTTCGACACCAGGGATCTAAGAAACCTATTCGAGCGATTAGTTTAAATGAATGTTCACAGGTAAATATATTTTTTGTTTTGTTATACTTTTTGACACCTAGCAGTTAAAATGCTGATTTGTAAATATACTTTTCAGGCCTCTAATATTTTTTGATCAATTAAATGTTATATATGTTATTTGTGTTGTATTTTTAGATTGATGCCAACGTTCCAATCAAATACGAGAAAAAAGATCCACTGCATCAGTATGTTTTTGACATTGTGACTAAAACCAGAACATACTATTTGGTTGCTGACACTAGTCTTGAAATGGCTTCGTGGGTGCGATATTTGTGTGACTTGTGTGGATTCAATCATGGTAATTGGCACCTTAAATGTATTTTCATTGAACTTACTAGTACCAAACAAGGCCTTTTTGTTAGACTCACCTGAAAGCCAAGCAGATCTAGGTTCACAACAACAAACTTTCAAGGCAGTTCAATCTATTCCTGGAAGGTCTTACCCCCTCGGTGCACAAGAGCCACTGCTTGGAGATGCCAATGGGTAGGTTTATTAACAACCTGTGCTTTTTATAGATTCCACAATAATTTAGTAGGTGGAAGAATGACTGTTCAAAGTGTGTCACAAAAAACAAGGCAGTTCCCAATCTAGATGAGTCATATCAGGTGTTCTCTGGTACACAAGAAAGTTAATTTGTAAAGGTTGACATATACACTGTTGTCAAATGTTTAATTAAGACACCAATTAACCAGTATTTGTTCTTTGCAAAGCTGTTTGTGATGTTATCCAGAATTTCTTAAATTACTGTATCATACAAATACTAAAATACATGTTGCTGGTTTTTAGTTAATTTAAACATAAGGTGACCAGTGTTTTTGTTGACTAGAACCCCAGTAAGTGGTGAAGTGCCTATGCCCTTGCCCAGACCTCAGAACACTATAACAAAAAAGTCTGTGCCAATACCTGGTGACCCAGTGGATGCAAATGGAAACTTCAGGAACCAAGGCAAAAGCCTGGTAGAGGGTAGTACCAGTGGGACTTCTTCTGGTGGTTCTGGGAGAGTATCTGTTGCTGGTAATTAATGCTTGTTACAATAAACTAGTTACATGTAAAATTTTATCTTGAGTTTTATTTTGCTAGTCAATATCATGTTTTTTTCTCAATATTTGTATTTTCTATTGGGATGGTTGCTACCATTAAATTGTCCCTTTAAGTAAAAAAATTGTGTTGCACAGGAACACCAAATCATCCAAGAAAATTTGCAACCGGTGAGAAAAATGGATATGCATTTGCAGTGGACCCTTCCTTACAACAAGTAGGTTCACTTTATTATAGTAAACACCTATTAGTAGAAAAAATATATGCATATCACAGAGTACATCAATACCATTGTTTGTATTTTTAACAAATGTTTATCTACCCCTTATAAAACAATACCTACAAAATGTAAAACAAATTATGCAAATTTAGCCCAATCATATATAAGAACAACTTCTATGATTTTAAGTACATATAGTATTTCATTTGTTTAAATGCAATATTATCTTTGTTGTACGTATGGTAAGTGAATGATGTGGTTATTGCCAATTAGTTACCTTGAACTGGCTAACTGATGGTGGTTGATGTTCTATCCAAACGGATAATTATGTCTTATTTTCTGTAATTAGTTTCAATATATTTCAGCTTACCCATTCGAATTCCCTTGCTGTGTACTTAAGAAACATGTCCTAGTCCCAAGGGAATTCCCACTCTAAACAAGCTGGGCTTAAAGCCACCTAACAGCTGTTTGTCCCAAGTTTGGAAGTACATCTGGTATAGTGGTAGCCAACGTTTTAGTCTCCATAAACCGTAGCTGAAAAACATTTTTTTGTTTGTGGCAATGAGTTTCAATAGCGCAGTAAAAGTGCAACCGTTTCTTTTTCTACTAGGCCAACAGTTCGGAGTACGTGCTGCTTACCGACTGCAACACGGCGCCGGCGTGCGAAGACCCGCCGGAAGAGGCAGCGCTTTCTGCAGGAAAGGTCGGTGATAAGAAGCTCGTGCTTCGCTAATGAATAATTACTGAAGTCGCTCCCGCCGCCCGCCAACCCCGCGCCCTTCGATTCGCAACGACCGCCAGTCAACTTCGTGATGCAAACCTTTTCAAATCGAGCTTTCGTGACGCGAAATCGCCAATTATTAGGCCAAGTGGCTGCGATCGTAAAGCTGTTAGCCAGGTGCTTGATTAGCCGCCTAATTAATATGCGCTGTGGTGACCGGCACTGGCAGTAGTTTCGCGTGGGTGACACGTTTGTTTGTCAACCTTTATTCACGTTGCTAGCGTGAGATTTGTGTGTGCGTATTGAGCTGGTAAAGGTAAGCGTGGACCTCGACCGGCTTAAGTCGAAAACAAAGATTTACGTTTTTTAATCGTTAACACATTAAAAGAGATGGTGTAATGCAGTTCAAGTTCCTCCAATTCTAAGAAACTTAACTACTGTTTCACATCATCCACTTAGTTAGTAGGAATACCAAGTGACCACGTACACATTCTGCTTCAGGTTATGATTGATATGACTTACGTAGGGCGCATCTTGCTATATAACACAGCTGTCAGATGTTGGCCTAAAGCCTATTACAATTTCCGTTTTCATTGGGAATAGGGAATGCAGCTTTTGAAGCGCCCACTTACTTCCACAACTACCAATCAACGCCAATAGCATTTTAGCGTTGGATATGGTGTACATGGAATCCAACTGTAGTTAGCACATTTTATTCCTGGAAATCTTAGTTTGAAAAACTGTGTAGGTAGATTATTGTTTTAATTTTCCCTATAAACGGCCAAAACAAATTAAATAAGTTCAGTCTTCCTGTAGAGTGTAGATGTAAAGAAAGTTTAGCTCTAAAAACGTTCAGGGCATATTCTGTTCTGTGCCATAATTATCGTTCATCTATAAACGTTTTTCACAGTAAGGCGAGGTGCTAAACGCAGACAAACAGCCTACTACTAGCCACGTTGTTTTTGTTTTCGTAATGCCATTCACAAATTTCCCAGCGTACATTACCATAGTCCTCCGCAGCAACGCTATATTTATAACCGTGGCATAAACAATTCAACCGGCCCAAAACATTACGTAATAATCAGATTGACAACTCTGACGCAGCTCGTAACTGTTACGCGCTGTGCCCTACATTTAAATGATACCTGCTGACCTAGTGGTAAAAAAGATGGTGGCTATTTAAGTGCATCGAGTTAACGTTCCAAAACATCAACCGCTATTAAAAAAGGTTAATACTTAAATATGTTGTCTAAATTAACCAAGCGTATGTTGGCATAATGCAACCAAGGCAGTTGCTAATCGAAAACCAAAACCTTTTTTTCGGAATGTCCATAATTTTTGTCTGGTAGTAGTTATTACGCTACACTGAGGTTTCTTATGTCATTTCGGTACCCTAATCAGATACACGAATCAACTTTCTGAGTAAAACATCTTCCCAACTGTAAATCCGCCGGCTTTGCCAACCTTCGAAGGTTGACCTATATTTTTTAATATATTACTGTACCAATGTTAGCTGGTTACTTGTGGTGTCAAATTAGGTCAATTATAATTTAACGGAAAAAAATTAACAGACAACGAAACTTAGCTTATTTTGTTTTGGATTCCGTGATATGACGAAGAGAAGAACCGAAACAGCACATGCCGCAATTATCTTGGTGCTTGCATTAAACCAAGTTTCGTGCAGGGTTAAAACTCGGGATGTTCAAAGTAGAATCCCAAGGTATTCTAGAATAATAGGTTTCGAATCTAGAATAACGAATACAGAATAGCGAATCCTAGTATATTTTTATTAAATTATTTAACCTCGATTTTGTTTGGGGAAGGGATTAATCTTGATCTACCCTACAGGGCCCACAATCACAGCAATAAATCGCCCAAACAATTTTCTAACATGTGTATATTATAATAAAAAAACTCTCTCAGATGTTTAACATTCTTAACAACTGTCATCTGAAGCCGTTCTGTAAACTGTAATATGTCAACTGTCCAGGTTGTGTCCAAAACTTATATTTTTGCCAATAGTGAGAAAATGCAACACTCCACACAGAAGTCTTAAGCAATTCGGTCCTGATTTTGAAAGCATTGTTAAGTCTTATTGCTTCTTTTTTGACTAACATGATCTGTTATGCAGTCAAATGATGTACTGCAAAGAATACAAAGTTATTATTGACATAACGAATTCTTGACAATTACGTTGTGCATAACTGCATAACTTCCCTGAATATTGGCCTAAAGTTGACCTGAAGTAACCCCATAGCGCATTTTGTGGACGGCCAGCACGTTTTGCAACGCTATGTTACTTTTGCAACTTAACGCATTTAGGGAAATTGCGAACTCCACACCTGACATTACACGTTAGCCGCTCGCCCAATAACGCTTGATTGACACTTAATTATTAGTCGAACGTTATGGCGAGACGCGGTAATTGGTCGTCTGAAAAAACGCTGACACTGCACTACGAGGTTACACTTAAAGCAAGCACTATAAATTGGTCGCCGCGGCGACAGGCCAACTTACCACACGCGTTTGTGCAATTAGGCACAACAATCCGCGGTAAAACATTAAATTATATCGGTTCCAATTACCCGAAATGAATGGCAGAATTGGATTCGAATCCCATCTGGATTCGAATCCAAGGATTCGATATTCTACTTTGAGCATCCTTAGTTAAAACAAAATTTGATCGCGATATTGTTTGGCAACACTAAACAAGTTTCAGCGTCTTGGGTATGAATACTCTTAAAAGCGAACCCCGAAAATTGTTCATACTACTATAAATTATGCAACATACAATACTTAACGCCACACATTTCCTTTGTGTGTATGTTGATTAACTTTGCAATTTTGCCATGCTGTAGTTTTGTAACATTAACGGCGGTTTGAGGCTTTTAGTGTCGTCTACTAGTTCGGTCGAACCTGATATTTTGCTGTACGTTAAACTTTTTGCATGTTTTTTTCTTCATTGCACAGATGATCCCTTTTTAGTCCTTTGGTGCTCAACATTTTTACTTGATGTGTCGATTCTTCTTCCTTGAAATAGTGGCGTTCCGCATCAAATTTCAAAGGAACTAAAATGATTAAAATCATTAGTACTCTACTGAAACAGGCTGTTAAAATAAACTTAATATGACGAATGTTAAAAACAAAATTTGTGCAAAAAAAACTTGTTTTTCAGTCAATAAATTTCACTTGCGCTGATCCTTTTTTTTACGAGCTCCGGTTTAAAACCACTTATCTAAAACAGTTCAACGAACGCCGCGCCTCCACCGACAGCGTGTTCACGCACGAGGGCGCCATTAGCGACTGTGCCAGTGACGTAGTGCTTGAGCAACCTACGTCATCGTCCATGGCGCTTCGTTTCGTCACGGGCGGCAAAACCTCGAGACTGAACAGCATGCCCGACTGTCCGCCTCCACCGCCTCCCAATCAAGGTGAGTTGGCATATCAATAAATGACTAGGTTTGTTTTGTATAACTAGTGCTACAACACACAAGTTGTTGACAACTTAACAGTGGAATGTTTTTTTTTTGAACTTTCAAATATCTGGCGCAAGCAGGCATTTGGCGTCAGATGTTACTGTTGTGCGGTGCCTTGTTTGTACACTACTAATAAAGCGCGGTGCATGTGTATGTCTCTGTGTGTGTACATTCGTGTGCGTGTGCCGGCGCGACTATGTTTGCGCGTCATCTTATTGACTACCCAATAGTTGTTGGTTCGTTTCAGATCGTTTAGGTCGCCTATATACGATTTAATGTCTCTTTATATGCTCGTGAAATACCATAAAACCAGATGCAAGACATACGAGCTGGTCGGTATATTCAAATTGTACATTCCTAGGTAATTTCAAGTTAATTTCATCACAATGTTTCAATTTTGTTTCGTAAATAGTACAAAAGTGCACACACTTTATGTTTCACACTGGGTTTGTGTGATTTAATACAACATCGTTTAGTCATGTGCATTTTCTGAAAGGTTGGAAATATTATTAAAGTTCGTTTTACGTCCAAATGGTTAATAATAAACATGTTTACAAAATAAATGTAACTTCATCTAATAAAATCCTATGTAGTATTGTGGGCATGTGGTTATAAATTCGTGTTGCAAATACATTTCAGACAAAACGTTGTTAAGCCGTTCTTCATTAAATATTCGTGAGGTGCGTTCGTAGTTGTTACAGTATTTTTTAACCCGATGCGTTGGGTTAACCGAAACCAACCTCTAAGTTCCTGGTATCGGTGGTATCCTGGTCCTCGTTAAACTTCCCGATTAATCAACTTGATATTGGTGCCCCTGATAACAATCGCCGATCTATTTCGCAAAGCAAACAAGTGATGTTTCGCATTGCACTAAAGGCTTCTTCATTAAATTCCACAAGCTCAATGTTGCGTGGAATTTCGATCAGAATTAAAAGGTATTCTTGGACGTTCACAGTTTGGGATTTGCAATAGTGGCTCAACCGAACAACGTACTTCAAGTTGTCTGAATTTTCGTTTGTGAAGATAATACAGGATTTTGGCTTGATCCAATGCGAACCTAAAGGAACTTATGATGTTGCAAAACTGATCCTTATTCAATTACTCACAATTACGGTTTTGGAGAGTTGCACCACCATTGTCTTACGTGACGTGCGCCATTTGGTTGTCGAATATTGTCTTTGAAAAGCAAGATACGTAACAACAGGGACTCGATAAATCCAAGTGCCCTTCAAACTTCCTCATACGGTTTACTATTTTCGCGTTATACATATTTCGCCTTTCAAAAACACGGAACAAATTTTTGAATCGGTGTTGCAATCCCTTCTAACCACAGAAATGTCGGATAATGACTAAGAAGGCGACTCGTTACTTGGTTTAAACTACACTTTCCGTACTCACAATTTTAGTCCAGGGATGCTACATGTCACCAGATAGTGAACAGTAAAATGCCGAACTCGTGTATTTAACACCTGTAATAGAGACGTTAAACATCCCGGGCCGCAATCATTGTTCTCTGTCCACAGTGGCCGGACACAAGCGTCTCGGCAACGACATGACCGACGACCTTGGCTACTCCTACCCTCCCGATGAGGAAGACGAAGATGACGTCAGAGAAGCAAGGACGAGATCCGTTCGGGTGAGAACATATAGGTTGACTCCTTTTTATGGAAAATTATAGTTGTCGCGTAGAGCAATACAGGTTTTTCATGTAAAATTTGTGAACAATAGTTGTCTGTTTAACTTAACACATATAGATTAAACCCTTTTTATAGTAAAATTAAATTTGTCGCGTAGGGGCATTTTAAAGGTTTTTCAGGTAAAATTTGTAAATAATAGTTGTTATAAATACAAGTTAGTTTTCTTATTTTTTTCTTATAATGTGCGACAACATTGCTTCCAAATGAAGAAACGAAATACATGGGTTTAGTTTGTCCAACCCAAATACGGTACAAACTATGTAGAAGTTATTCTCTATTAGGATCACAACTGGTGACAACAATGTCGCATTTTTATTCGACAATCAGGGTTAATATCCCAGCGCACGAACTATTATTTGGTGCCCTGATTATGGCGCGATCTTGTTATATTATTTGAATTTGCTTGTTCGGTCAATACTTTCTCTTCGAATAAGTCATCGAGCGCTGCTGCGTCTGTTGTTTTCGATAAAGGGCGGCGACCGCTGAGCTTAAAATAAAATGTCGCAAAGGGCATTTTCCCTGCCAGGCCGCTGGCGGGAACGGGTTGTTTGTTTTCCGATTGTCTGAGCGCCAACAGCAGCAGCAGCAGCAGCAGTCGTACTTTCCGCACTCTCGAGTCGCCCGCATTCGCGCCAACGCCGACATCGGCATTTGTTTGTTTAGAGCCCCGGATACAGCTTTCCTCCGATCGACGACAGCGAGATTAAGCGGGTTCCGCTCAACCTCCAGCACGAGTACCGCGTCGACGAGATGGGCCTTCCCCTTAACGGTGAGTTTGTAGACTTGGACAGTAAAGTCATGTCACCGCGCTAAACGTAACAGCTGACCCCGTGTCTTACGGATTGTCTCGCGAGATGGGACAGGTGACTTCAAGGATTGTAAAATACATCGGCTATTGGCGGTGGAAAATAATTGTTGTTTATATACTGGTTTAAATGACATTTTTTTTGTTCCAACTAATGGAAACCGCCGGTGAGAATTGCTGCCCATAACTCGTACTATGTTGTAGTTTTATGTCAAATTTATGTCACGAACTTAGAGCACGCATCCAGTTTTTACCACGGATTGACAACTTTAAGCGTGCACTTTTAGGTTAAGAACGCGAAGTCTTGCCGTGTAGTGTCGCGACCGTGGTATTCGAGGCGCACTTAAACGCTATATACATTTGAATACAAACAAATAACGAATTCCGCGTGATTAACTGCAATGAAAGCAACTCACGGGCTATACGTAATGTAGCTCGCTTGCTTACACTGTGTTGGTAGAAACGTCGCACATTTCATTTGCCCATAAATCAAACGCCGGCTAATCCTGGCTGATCCGATGCCAGTGGCTCGTTCACCTTACTTCCTCAACACGTCAAGCTTTACGTTTCTTTGCTATAACCGATAGCTGTCGTCAGACATTACCCCCCGATAACGGGAAATTAATTTGTTTACCAACGCGTCAATTCCCGTTGCGTACTATTGCCGGTATTTTGACACGCGCGTATTAAACCGGTTGCTTCGGACTCGATTGTAATTAGCGGTCGCGCAGTGACGTGGTGGTAATGGCAATGGAGTCGTTAGGCGCTAGCAAACGGCTTTCTCGATGTGCCTTCGCGGAAGCCAGGCCAATCTGTGGCGTATTTAGACGCCCGTGATCGTCCGCTATTAACTGGCGCCCGCGGGCCCGGAGTTCCAAGGCCGATCATCAGACTTATTTTGTACGACGTGCCAGCGCAAAGAAAATTTAAACGTGTTGGCCCAAAATTTAGCGTAAAAACACCTTGTTAAGGCGTTTTTGCTTACAATCCGAAATTAACAGATTGTACAAGGTGTTTAACCCAAAATGTCGATTTCTCTCTTATTCTAAAACCCTTTTTTAGGCCACATTTGTGGTAATCATTTGTCGAAGGATTCGGAAAAACTTACCTGCTAACAGCTGCGTTATGCTGCAGAGTGCCATGGAAAACTACTACTAATCTTCCCGCTTTGGAACGTGTTACCTGCCTTGTAGAGCCGATAAAATGTCACAGTGTTGCCGTCTCTCCTCCGGTTTGGCGGTTGAAAGATTTACACGCGGTGTTGTTGCCGATCTGACATGCCGTGCCTAAATCCGTCCCGGCCGCCGACTATATATGGCCCGCCGTCGGCGAGTCTCCCGAATCGAAAACCCGAGTCAATCACCGCGATTTTGTTCTGTTTATTTTCGTCTTTGCGCCGAGCGACGCCCCGGCTCAACGCTCGCTGGTTCCTTTTCCGACGCGCGAAACGCAAAGTGTCGATGCAAGCGCGCGCCGACCGCTTGTTTTGTCTCAAAATAAACCGCTGGAGGCCGCCTTTATCCACTGGATATCTGCAAGTCAGCTTGCGTTTTGATCCCATACACAAAAGTTATCGTCTGTACTAGCTCCCCGGGTACTTTGGTTATCGCGAATGTAAGAAATCAGCATCGGCAACTATCGAAGTTCGACGTTTGGATATTTATTTACTCTTACCGGGCATGTGTGTCAACCACTTGCAAACTCAACCTCTTTACCCTTCGCATCAGCTTCCCCGGTAAAACTGCCAACCTTTTAATAAGAACTACATCTCTTTCGCAATGTAAGTAAATTAGCGCCGTCGGTTTGAAGCGTTACGCGTTTTCCTTCCATCCGCCCAACATGTTACCCAACGATGTTTCTCCACAGACGACAACCGTCTGAGCAGTGGCAGCAGCGTGTCGGCGCGATACCCGGTCGAACACAGCTCGGCGGGCACCGAGTACATCAACACGGCCGACGCCTCTTCAGGTACGCTTTGCTTTTAACTGCGTGCTATTTGTTGCCCTTGTATGCTCTGCGATAAGCGATCGATTACGTGGCAACGAACTCACATTACTATCGGCTGTATTGTAGAAAACGTAAAAGCCGGTGCGCTCTCGGTCGTATGTTTCAGACCTGCTGTGTCTCCACCTATTAGTACGAGGTGATAGCAAATTGCGTTATCCGAGCGGTTTTATGAAGAATGGACCAGAAACGTTTGTAACGTTCTTAGTTTTAAATAGCCTAATGATGGGACAATTAAATTAGCGTTTATGCTGCCTTCGGTGAAATGCAGATTACGTTTGGAGTGTTATTACCATCTAAGTACACAAATTCTCGAATTTCCCAAAACTCCAAGGCTAGAATTACTCCTTTGTTTCCGTGTTCGATGTCCAACGAAAGTTTTCGACGTTTCAAAGAAAGTCCACGTGCTGTACTGTTCATTTGCTGAAAAAATCGTCTATTTCTTAATCCCGAATTAACAATTTAAATAACGACCATTTAACCGTTCTTTGACCCGGCAGAATGTTTTTAATTTATATTTGCTTTTTTTACTATTTTTCCAGGTATCGCGTGTTTGTGTGTAAAATAGGTCGTTGCATCCCTCTCTTATTTAATTTTAAAAGCTTTTGCTGGAAATTTTGGGTTAACCAGACATAAAAAAGCGACGCGTGGCTGTCAGACTGCGATTTTTTGCAGCCGTTCTGCGAGCGTGCAGGTTTCCACAAATGCCAACCACCGCTGTACATCATACACGGCACCGACGTGGCGCATGATAAATTATCACGTGCGCGGGCGGATTTAGCGTTCGCAACAGGACGGTCGCTTACTTTCTGGTTATCCAAACATTCATTACGGGATGAAGTTCAGCAGCAATCCTGTCTCCGCCAGCGCGTTTATTACTGGCACACAGGTCGCAGTCGAACGGCTAAAATAAACCGTTTAGCTTGCTCGACGATCCAAAAATATCACTTCGCACGCCCAGCGGTTTTAGCTTTTGCGTCATCGTAGATTTTCGACGCTATTTTTCCTAAAATCCGGTTAATCCGGCTAGAAAACCATTTATGTTTGATCAAACTTATATTTGGCTTGATTAAAAAGTTGAAATCTATTAAAAGTGATTTGGGGCAGTGTTTCTTATGGTGTTATGCACTTAACGCATTAGTTGGGTTTTTAGATATTATTTCTTACATTTTATTGCCATATTCTGGATAGAGTGTAACGGTTTGTAACAGTACAATTTGAACCGAAATATAGTCTTAAATGACTGTGTCACTCGCCAAAAATAATAACCAAGCGTAAGAATGCACCTTAGGAAATTAAATTAAATATTGTTCATATATCCAAACATATATGGCTTAGTTTCAAATAGACTTGATGCGACCCGGAAATACGACAATAGGCACAAAAGAGCCAAAAGGATACGTTTAAAAAAGCTACTTCATGGAGAACTTTCTTTGTGAAATATTCCGCCACCATGTCTTACATTTAACAGAACACATGTATCAAGAAACTATTTTGGCCTATTTTTTGCCAGCGGGATTTTTCGTTAAGATAACGTGATTCACCGCAGTTAATACCAAAACTTGGTATTAAAAAGAAGCCAAAAAAAGCGTGTTTTCACCATTTTCCACGCTTCTTAGCCATGCGACAACGACAAGAAAACAGGCCGGAAAATAAATTGACTGGTCTGATTTTGCCCAGACGCGCTGCCTTGAAATGATTTAAACCTTGTTGTATTACATGTACCTATAATGTTGTTCGCTTGCAGAGGTTGGAATCGGCAGTTACCCAGCAGCGCATGCGCCGTCGAGGTTTAATCAGCATTATCCGGTGCCAGGAAAGCCCTTCCTATCACCCATCAGCCGCGCCACCTCGTCGCAGGTAAAGTACTACAGCGGCGCCTATTTATTGCCAACGAATTTCCACTGTATTTTAATGCATTAAGTTTAAATCTTTCATTTCAATAATGTGACCAATACGTATATGAAAGTTATCCCTATTATCGGTAAAACATTGATTTATTTTAGATTTTACAGCCAGGTGTAAAGTACGTTCTACCTTAAACTAAACACATATCAATCACAATACTTAGTAAGCCTATCGCTATCTATTAGTTTCTTTCGCAAGAAGTGATAATTACCTGTCCAGTGTCCAATAACTAACTTAGACAACTTGGTAACAAAATGATTTGATTGCACTTAAGTAAACAAGTTCGTACCAACCCATTACCAACCAAATGAATGATCAACTTTTTTCTCCTTTGCGGCCCACTACTCCCCTTTGCACTTTCGTCATGTGAATATGGTTAATGATCTAACGATGTATTTTCTTTCGTTTTATAGCATCATGTTAGAGTAGTTGCAAACAAAAGTTTGGTTAAACGTTGATGACTCATGGTAAAAAATATTACCTTAACCTAAAATGTAAAATTGCTATCCGATAATAAAAACAAATTATAATTAAAGTCCAAGATGTTTGATTTTCTGCTGAAAATTACCGATTTTTTTTTGTTACATTCTGATTTTCCACACTGAACGTGGCTTTTGGCGTTTTGCTTTAAAAACAACGATTTCGCACCCGCAGATGTCGCCGTCGCCTGTGTTCTTCTCCAACAACCAGCCGGCTCCCATCAGCTCCGACCCCTCGTACTCATTCCCGCGCCAGCAGCCGCAGATCTACGACTTCCCCAAGTCGCGCAACCAGCAGCAGCAGCAGCACTACTCGTCGCCGCGCCACGCGCAACTCTACAATTCGAAAAACTCGCTCTACTCGTCGGCGAGTACCCTCGCGGCGCCCTACTCGGGCCACGGCTCCCCGCAGCGCGCCACCAACGTCCTTCCCTTCGTGCCAAACAGCGGTGGGCCGCGCATCAGACGTAGCTCGAGCGTTGGCCAGCTGGAGACCGTCGCGAACGAGCTGGCAGCCAAAACAAACGATCAAACGACGCCCACTCACATGCGAAGGCGCTCGATCGATCACCGCCGCCCAAATATCATATACAATGTGCCCAGCACCTCGCAGTCCATCGACATGGGCATGTACTCGGGCCCGAGCCACTTCGGAGGCGGCTACGGCTATCCTCGAGAATTCCCCGGCCGTACGAGGCCCAAAACGCCGCCGCCGCGACCGCCAAAGTCTGAAGCTACCGTTAAACAGAGCATGAACAGAAACCAAGTCGCGCCATGGCCGCCGCAGAGCTCCCATTCGCAGCATCTGGAACGTATCTCGTCCGAGTCGACGTCCACCGACCGGGGAGATCCCCAGGCGCCCAACTCCCCCGCCCACACGGCGGTCTTCTCCACCGACACGCCCGACTCGCCCCAGCACACCCAGGTGTTATGCGTCACCAACGACGGACTCGAGGAAGTCCATAATGTCGAAAACTCGCCTGTCCACACGCCTGTCCGATCGACGCAAGTGAGTTGGACATAGATACGGTGTATGTTTTGCGCTGATGTAATTGTGATCGACAGTTAGGCATTTTAACGTAACTGGTTGCTTTTCGAACTGGGCTCCGTACAACATCTTTCAAATTCATTGAGTGATAAATAATATGTTTTCCCCAGATAGCAATCTTCTTATTAAATCAATAGGCAGCTTGTTTTCATAAATTAGTATGCAGGATTTGATTTAAATGTTCAAGTAATTATTGTACGGCAATTTTGTTTCAAGCAGGCAAACGAACAGCTGGGTATTTTAGTTCAAAGACAGGCGGCTTATTTAGGCTTGCAATATCTAATCTGTTTTGATGTTCCAAGCTGAATTATGTTTTATTTGACTTGTAAGTGTATGTATGCAATTCTGTATCCCGCGTTTAATATACAATCCCTTTACACCAGCCCGCCACGACGACGTCAAGTCGAATCAGCCCCAACCACACAGAGGTCATCTCAAGGTCGATCAGCAGCAGTTGTAGCTCCTCCAGCGGCGCAAATTCCACAGGTAAATTTCGCCTGATTCAAGTTAAAGCAATTTTTGTTTCAACAAAATGTAATATCCGCATCTTGGAAATCAAAACTTCTTAAATCAAGGTTATTTTTATTAAATGACTTGTACTAGTAGTTAGATAAATACTTGAAGTAGTGACTTTTTCAAGGCAGTATAATAAACAATATGTGTTGTTCCACTTTTCATTAATATGTGTTTAGCTTGCAAATAGGTAAGTTTGAGGTACAGTATCTCGTTGCATGAGATATTTTAAGCTAATAAGTGGACTTACAGAAATGTTTACTTTTCTCACCTGTAGTACGCATTTACCATTTATTTATCAGGATGCTTTCTTTTTAAGGAATACACCATATACATCGTTTTAAAGTTTGGTAGTCGCGGGCCAAACCAACCTCAGAAAGGTTTCTGCAGACCGTAATAAATTTTACCTGACAATAAGGCATTCTATTCTTCCATTGTCGATAGTTAATCCAGGGTCGACAGTACGCCTTTAAGCTGAAAAATTCTTACATTTACCTAGTTAAAATAGCCAAAAATTGTGAGAAATGGCTTTTTTTTACCCATTTCGTAAAAAAGGCGACAGGCGGGCCTCATTGGCGGACCTCATTTGGCCCGCGGGCCGCAGGTTGCACACCCCTAGTTTTTTTTCTAATTTTTAAGGTAATCGATTCGATAGTAAATTATTTTCAGTGGATTCGCCTAAAAATGCATTAAACTCGGAGGGTAGATTGAACACCTGTAACAATGCACTGTATCCACTGAACCGCAATTAAGCTGCATTCACGCGTTTGTCCTTGTTTTCCACAAACAGACACGTCACGAAGTCGCTCGCCAGTCAGCGCCATCTATGACATACCCAAGTCCCGGGGCCATTCCGGCGCTAGTGACGCTGGACCCGGGCGCCTGGCGGAGGTCAACGACCCGGCCAGCGTCTACGACACCCCCAGGCCCAAGGGACCGGCCGGTGCCGAGGGGAACCTGGGTGCACGTAGGTTGGCCGAAATCGAGGACACCAAGCACCCGAGCTACGAGCCAATGATGAACCAAACCGAACCGATCGTTTTGGAAAGTAAGTCGGATTGCTTTTTATACTTATTGAGATTATTCTAAATATAACAACGCGCATTTTTCTAGAACAAAATGAGTTTTAAGCAGCTCTAGGGGTTTCTTTTAAAAAGTTAGCCCAGGGTTTTGGCAGGTTGTAGTGCAGTGGTTCTCAACCTTTTGTGGCTTGCTGCACCCCTCCAAATTAATAAATAAATTGCGGCACCCCTACAAAAATTTTCCGTAGGTTAATCGCTAGAATGTGACAATAGACGGAATTGGACAACACACATCAACTCTGTACAACGTAGGAAGTTTTAATTGGATATATTCCACTTTATTCTTACACAAAAAGTTGTGAGAGTTGACCAAAAATCAGATTCTTGAAGATTTTCAAATATCTCTCGGCACCCTTGGGCATTAGAAATGGCACACGATCGAGAACCACTGTTCTAGTGCCTGGTTAATCCTAATTGGGTCATTTACATTTTTTCTCATATGATTAATTTGTAAATAATAAACTTTCACAATGACACAGATATTCAGGTATATTTCCAGAGTTTGTTTGACACAATCGTCTAAAATAGAATTATGAAGCCAATGTGTCTCTAAAAGCGTTATTGTTCTAATCGACTGCGTACGATAAATTCGAATAAAAATATCATCCTCAGACAGAAATCCAGCAATCACATAAGGTTATCGAATCCGTGGAAAATACAGTTTAACCAAGTGTGTTTCTGTGCAGAAATCGATGACACCTCTCAGTACACGAGCATGGCCGGTGCCACCACCTTGATGAACCACAGTCCTATTCCATCCCTAAGCAAGAGCTCAACCCCGCACCTCTCGAGGCAGGCCGCTGTATCCGAGCCGCCCCCGGTGAAACGCGACCTCAAACCTGGCAGAAGAAGCCTGGGGTCCGACGGCGGTGGAGACACCAGGTGCGTGTTTTAAAAATGAACTGTTTTTTATGCTTGCGGCTCAGACTGACTGTTGCTTAAATTAGTGCTTCTTAAACTTTTTTAGATTTGATCACCCCTAGCATCTATCTCCAGATTCATTCACCCTTGTCTCATGATATGATCTCGTCTATATATAACAGCACAAAATGACTTAGGTTGTTTCGCAAGCTATCATCCATTTCTGATGGTTCACCCTTATTCACCCCTTTTGGTTGGTTCACCCCTGCACAAATTTTATTCAACCTTGGGTGAACCATTCACCTGATTAAGAAACACTGGCTTAAATCATGGTGATACGATTTCTTTATGCTGTAAAGTTCAGTCAAGTTACAAGCATTATTTTGACTCGCAAAAATCCAAAAAGTTGCTTTTTCCGTAACCGATGAAAAAAATGGCAAAAGTAACTAATCTTTTTGTCTCGTTTTCGCGGCAGATCCTTTCATTCTCGAGTGAGCGGCGACGACTCGACGAGCACCAGCGGTGAGGTGGGAAGCCCCGGCAGCCAGACGCACTTCTCGGACGGGCCCGTTTCTCCGCCCCACGTCATGCTTATGCACAGCACGAGCAGTAACACGCAGCAGCAACAACAGCAACCGCCGCAACCCAGCCCCGTACCCTCCTCGGCCAGCACACCACGGGGATACGGCACCATGCCCAGCACGCCGCACACCCTCTATCCCCCGGAGAGACCGCCCAAAAGCAGCCAGTCGAGTCTGTCGCCGCGCACGCCTCCCTCGGCATCTATGGCCCTCGGACGACCATACGCAATGCCCTACAGTGCCGAGCGCGGCCATAAGCAGATGTTCGACTCGGCGACCAGCCCTAGTCCCACCATGCACCCCCGCCACAAGGTCAGCGGCAGCGGCGTGCCCGGACGCCCGCCCAAGCCCATCAACATGATGCAGGCCGCCGCCAGTCCGGTTCCCGGCGCCAGCGCGGCCTGGGACGACAGCGCCTTCGTCACGGGAAGGCCGCCGGCTCCCATGCGACCGCCCAAGTCCAAGTTTGTGAGTATACACATTTCGTTGCGATTTTACCCCTGTAAGGTTGAGCAAGTTTTTTTTTCGTTTTGGCGAAAGAGCAAGTGGTGTTTTTTGTTACTGAACTACAGCCAGATAGATCACCGAAAGGGATTTTAATCCGTTGCCCAACATTTTGGGCAATCAGTATGATCCGATACAAAAAGATTTCATTAATATGGCAAAATAAGCAACCTTAATGTGAAATAAACGAGTAAAGATGACATTTTTTAGGTTATTATGGCCAAGTTTCACTTTAGGAAGTTAAGTTACTTTCCATTGTTTATTTCCAATTTCAAGAAATTTAGTATCGGCATCGATCGATAATGCCAGACATCCTTAAATGTCGAGCAATAAATCTCTGTCCGCAGTGACTATTTCTAAACGGCGGTAGGTAGTGTTTCGTTATCTTCTGCATTTTTATCCGACGTAATATCCTCATTGTTGGCCACAATGTTCATCCATATTTCCATTATTCCAAAATGTTTCGTTTACGTATTCCAATTTCCAGTAACAAAACTCCTAGTATATTTAAGAAAATAAGATTTGCTAATGCGCCCCGTGCTAGTCTTTTCGCAGTAATTGGCAAATGTGGACAAGCAACAAAGTGTTTGTTACCTTTGTGGTAAATCGTAATTTGATGTTTACCGGTTAAATAAATGTAACTTGTCTCCATCTTTTAACGGGGTAGTTATCAGCCCTGACAATTTTGTCAAACGAGGTGCGATTTCGTCAATTTTCGGAATTGTTGGGCAATTTTACTATTTACTAGGCGATTTTTACTAAAAAAATAAACAGCGGTCCACCTTATAATGCGTGTCCCACTCCAATGCGTTATATAACAAGCTTATCTATCCATTTTTAGACGGAATATTTAAAATATACAAGTTTCATTGACCCCAACGTTTAGTTAAAATAAATAGGACGCCAATGAGGCGTCAGATTTTAATTTTACACTATATTATCACGTGTGGCTCTGCGATGTAAGCACGTTTCTTTTAAAATGTTTCTCACAGCTTTGAAAGTGGTTATAACACTTTTAAATTGGTCCAAAACTTTTCCGGAGTCGAATTTGATTTTCGCCGCCGGCGGAAAACTACATTCCGTTCCGCATAAACAGTCAACCTATAGTTTATGTGATATTAAACAATTCCTCGGTTACACGATGTTTTTCTGTTCCAGCTAATCCAGCGAATCGTTATATAAAGATTACACGCATTTGATTATGCACATGTTAGGCAATACAATTGACCAGCTTGCAGTCAGATTTTTAAACTAATTACTTTAACGCGAGGCAACACTTTAATCTCCTTTGTTTAAATAAAATATGGATATAGTAAATGTTTAATTTTTGATCATATTTTCAGAGTATATTCATCTTTTAAAATGGATTGTAGTAACTAAAAAAATACCAAAAAAAACCAGAAAACTATGAAATCCCTTAAGCAGATTTCAGTGCTAAACTCCAGGAGCGAAGTTTTTTTCAAAAAAAACTTATTTTGTTTTGGTAAATTTTGGGTAATGGCAACCTTAACCCCATCTAACTCCCTGCTTCTTTCTTTGTGCAGTCGAACGACCTGGATTCGCCTCATTTCGGGACTGTCCCTCCTCCCTCCCACCATCCCGATAAACAAGTGAAATATGTCGAACTTACCGGCTTCAGTCAAACGACGGACAGCGCACAACGGTCTGACTCTGCACCACTAGAAAGGTAAGCAATTAGGTCTACATAACACACTTTTTACTCGGCCGCTTTAAACCCTTCTATAGATTTCGTTTTTAATACCCATACAAGGCGGTTGGCGGCATGCCGTCTCTACTGCACCTATTTTTCATTTTTTTCATTTTTAATGGTAGGTTTGCCTAGGATGATTTGAATAGCTTTGTGTTTAACCTGACATTACGATAATATTTCAGATGTTTTTTTTATGGAGCACCTTACGCGTATATTTTACAATCTGATTTTTGACAATGCATATTTAGTGTTTTTTTCGCTTGTTAAAAGGTTTAAAACTATATCCTCTACTTATCGAGTACTTTCTTTTTTTGATTAAGTGAATAAAATCACATAATTCGTTTGATTAAGACGTCCGCATCTGTTTTAAAATTATTGACTGGTAGATACGCGACAAATAGCTGTCCTTAACATACCCATCGCACATCGATGCACATTGCACAACCAGCGGCCGCACACTTCCCAATATGGTCGTGTATATGTTAATTAAAGCAGAAATTATGGCGAACGTTTATAGTTAATTATCTGCCGAGCGTTACCTTCGAGTGCTCGTATTGTCCAGGCACCCCAAGGAGGACGGCGTCCAGTACATTGTGATCGACACCACCAGGACCAAGGCGCTGCAGATCATGAAAGAAGAACGGGAAAAGGAGCAGCAGTTCATGCAGAAGCGGCCCGTTGACGCAAAATCGACGAAAACGCTCAAGTGACGACTTTCTCTTCCAAAGCAAACGACTGCTGTATTTGCCCAAGGGATCTCCGTGTGTCGCCGTGGCTACGTACGCCACTGCAAGGAAGCGGCCGGACGTTGCTCTTTCATATGAAACCGCTGGCAGCCTTCAAATGAGTGATTGTTTTGGCAATTGCTGTTAAAAAACTCGTTGTAGTTTTCCGATTCGAAAGCTGTTTCGATTAGTGACGCGAATGTTTTTTTGCCTAATTCGACCATGACGCGGCGATAGGGTTAAAGATACTTGCATGTGCTAGCATTGTGAACATCAATTAGAAGTAGGAAGTGTATATAACAGTTTTATATTTGGGTAGCAACGCCAGCCTTTCGTTTAATTGCCGCGCTATCTCTCTCTCGCCATTCTGCGATGTGTTACCATATCCGGCGTCATACAATTAAAAAATCGTTTCCGTAAACCATTCATTCCTAAACCCTTAATGGCACAGTCTGAACTTGAAAGCAGATATACGAGCTGTAAGTTGTATTATTGTGTACCAACAAAGCCAAAATAAAGTTTTTCTCGTGTTCAGTGGAAGTCGCTATAAATTATTAATCGACGTGGCGTGTTTTTTTCAATCGCTTCGTGTTTTTTCCTTATTAGCTTTGACGGATTTTGTTTTTTAGCGAGAGCAAAGTGTCCAGTCACGTCCAATTAGCCGCCAAAGACAATGTTGCGAGCTTACAGTGCAATATCGTAAATCATCGTCCAACCCAAGCGCTTACTTCCGGCACCACTATACTTTTCTTTGCAGGTTAAACCAGCAATGCAAAATGACACAATTTTTTTTAAGGGAATAACTTCAATTTTCTGCTTACTTACTAATGGTTTGGGATATTATACTACGAAAAACTGATGGATACAACAAAAAAAAATTAAATTGGATAGCCATGTTACCGCCTTTTCAGACCATTTCTGCTAAAATCGTCATGAAATGTTGGAGCTAATACGGACTTGATCACCACCAGTATGTTGGACGTCATTACGAAAACAAACTAGTTTATTGCCAAAATCATAGCACCCTAAACTCTCTCATTACTGATATAATATCCGCAGCGTAATTACGTTTTCCATTTTTCTCCTTTTTTATACTGCGCTTCTTGCTCTTTGAAAAAAAAAGACCTATCTCTTGTATGTTCACCCAATTGTTCCACATTTCTTCGCCAGAAGAACCAATGTTTGCTATGTTCTTGGCGTCCTTGTTCAAATTGAAGTGTACTTTAATGGAATAAATTTAAACATCTAATGGTCGCCCAAAATATTTTTAGTTTAGGAACCGTGTTTTACATAAACACAAAAGAACGCCTCTAAGTTAGAAGTGTGATGCTGCTAAAATCCTCATTACACAAAGTTAACTTTTCTGATAGCGTAACTAGCAAAAACAGAGACCCATCATTACGGATGAACAGCCAGCCATAAGGCCAGATTGGAAACTTTGGATATTGCGCGGGGGAGATGTTTTGCAGCTGAAAAAATGCGCGGCTGAAAATAAAATTTCGACTTGAACTTGCGCGGCTGAAAATAAACCATCAGGCTACCGAAAGTTGTAAATTGCGAATTTATATTAAACTTACAGCGTTCATAGAATACTTGATTCACTGCGCAATTTTTGGTTGGTGTGCGGGCGCAGTGCGCAGGTAAATATTTAAAAAGTTGGATAGTATAGCATTTAATATGCAATATTACTCGATATTGCCTAATTTGACGTCACTAAACACGTGACCGTTGTCCACTAATGCGTGACCAAATCGCCGAACTGTGCGTTTTTAGCGTTTCGCATGTGATTCTATATGATGCATTATATTATATACGTCTTATAGACTAGCGTTGAAAAATGTTATGCAACTTCAGTATGTGGCCCGCCAATTTTTTTTGTGCTTGTTAAGTTTCATACAGAAGTTTGCGCGGCTAAAGTTTTGCGCGTTTGCTCGAGTCAGATTTGCGCGGCTGAGCACATTTTCTATAAAATGCGCGGCTGTGACCGCGACTGAAAGTGCTACTGCGCGGGGGATAAATCCCCCGCGCAGGCCAAACTTTCCAACCTGGCGGCATAAGGTAAATATTTAGGCAAAGTTTGCAATATCTTTTTGGAAAACAAAACTGCAATAATCAAAACCCAGTTTTAGTAGGTATTACAAGGTCAATAAAGACTCCTGACAAAATAATGCACTCTAGCCATTTATACAGAAGTTTATTTCCCGCGCTCCGGCCATTTAGCAGACATTACGCATAAAAAGGTTCAAGGCTAGAAAAACAGACATCGACGACATCAGGACACCAATCCAGATTTCATGACACTTTGAACCTCTGAAACAGATAAAAAAATGCTATCTTAAAATTTTTTTATGTAAATGTTTGTTACGATGTACTTCAACTTACTTTCAAAGTTGACCTTGTCAACAATATTTCTGGTCTTAACAATTTCTTCTTGATTAGTAACAAAAAGCAAGCCATCATCTTTTAGTGTCCACTTGAATGAATTTATCCACATTTGAAGTTCACTGTCTTCAAGGTCCCCCAGAAGTGCTCTTAACTCTTCTACATTAATATGCTGATATGATATTGAAACAGTGTAGCAGATATCTGTAAAAATTTAGGTGTTAAGATAATGTATAGATATTACAACATTTCTATAAAAAAATAAAACACCAAGGATTACATTTTTTAATGGCATGCTCAAAACCAGAAACGTCATTGATAAGATCTGGAGTGGCGCGGAGCTCCCTCTAAAAAATAACAATATAACAAAAAGAATTTGTGATACCTTCAAACCTTAAAATTTATTTATACTTTTTACACTGTTTAAAATACAACTAGTTAACCTAATCGGCTATGAAATGTTGCACAGTTTATGGTGGCATCAACAGGGGTATAACCTTTGTAATATGTCATGGTATGTTTAAATTACATGAAACATGAGAAAATGGTCTGTTTTCATGAAAAAAATGATACCAACTAAAAAATCTAACCCAGAACATTCTGAAGTCACATGTTTCCAACAAGTGGTGAAGAAAAATCAAGCGTCCAACTTGCAAGTCTTCATGATGGAGTTGGTCAATCAGACATTCACATAATGAAAAGTCTGGATTGGGCAAAGCTGTAAGAGCCTTCAGCAGGATATTTGATACAGTTTCCACTTGAAAAAATGCTGGGTTGAATTGATATCTGTAGTGGAGTATAACACATCCGTTACTGTTGTAAGGGCTCTTATTTTTTCTAAAACTATACAACAGTGGTTCGCAAGTTGGTCAAAGTATGAAGGGTTGCCATGTTTCACAAAACAAAAAATGGACAAAAAACAAAGTTAGTAACAAGCAGTGGACGGAGCAATAACAACAGCCAGTCAAACAATTGTGATATTGGCATTTGCTTTAGTCAACCAGTCATGTTAATCACGTTGCTATTACTCTTGTTTTCAATCAATCAATTGCCGGGAGTATAGCTCCAGTCTTATGGCATTGTCTAATAGAAATGGGAACGATGGGCACTTGACCATTTCTATTGTTTTGTTCAAGTTACTTTACCAGTCTATGGAGCTAAAGAATTGTAACGTCAGTGCAAGTTACATTTTTCTTCATTGAGATACAAAAGTCGTTATGACACAGATAAACACATAACTTTATTTACTTGTGTGTGGTTTTGTCATAAATCAGGACACTCATATCAAATTTAAAACAATCTGCCTGAAAATGTAAACATATTGGTAATGTAGACTGGTTTACATGTAATACAGAAAAATTGGACAGATGTGTAGGTTTTTCAAGAGGTCTTGGCGTCAAAAAGATTAGGACCACTGCTTTATAAGAATGAATTAATGTAGTTAAAGTGTATTGGTAGACTTCTATAATGTAGCAATGGTGAATATGAGCACGTAAGATCACAAAACTATATATCTATATAAATATTGTACTGAATTGCCCCTTTTATCAAACTTAAAAAATTAGTAATATTGCAACAGCATTCACAAAGAATTATGAAAACTTTATTGTACTTACAGTTTTAAAACCGCAAGGTTTGCTGATAGATCATAAAAATCCTCAGTTATCTGTCGTCGCACATAGGGTTCTAGGATTGCAAGGTTTTCAGGATTGTACCTAAATGAACATCAACCTGTTATATTAATAAACATCAACCCTGTTATATTAATATAAAAATATTGGTTTTTGTAGCAATAGGAAGTAATTCTCCTATCTTACCAAACTGCGCTGCCCAACTTTAGTACATACTACACCGGTGTCCAGCACTGACATGTAACCAACCCCCAAGCGAGTGGGTTTGGCATTTCCCAATTCATTCTACTTTATGCCATTCAATTGACTCTTTATCCAACGACTTGAATCACCATGTTACGTTGAATACCAACATTTCTGTATATACTCAATAAGCAATATCAACGGAGTGAAGGGTCTATATCTAGAATTCAAGAAGTTACAAGCAAGTATCTTTAGCGGCCTGCTCCTTGGAGTGAGATATATACAAGGAATGCATATTAAGAGAGTTAGTCACCTTAACTTACTCGTAGCAAACCCCAACACTAAAGTTTTGAAGGATGGTTTATAATAAAATACTATTGATTGGAGAGCAGTTGTACCAATTGGGTGTCTGCCATGCAAGCTAATGATAATCTTTGAATTTTTTAAGTTTGTTCTACATGGCTCCTACAGCCAGCAATTTTCTTCCCACTTGAGTTAAAGCACGCTTTTCATTTTTATTCAAATAGTTTTAGCCTATGAGCGGTGTAACCACAGCCCCCTCTGGAAAGTATAACAAATCTGGCGAAAAATGTGGTGTGACAGAGCTAGGTTGGAAACAAAAATCCTATACACACTTGCACCCTCAGTCTCAGTCATAATGCATTTCATGAAAAATCATGGTAAAATGCATTCATCAGCAAAATTTCGTTGAACTTATGGTTTTCAGTATAGTACCAGGTTGGAAAGTAAGGCCTCTTTTATCCCCAGCGCAATTTATGTAAAATCAACGTAAAATGCGGCCAGCCTTGAAAAATCGCTCAAATGCGCAAAACTTACGTCGCGCTAACGGTTTTTAGTTGTGCAAAATTTCACAAATACCGTTATCACAGCCGCGCAAATTTCGGCGGAAATGTCATTACAGCCGTGCCATTTTAACCTGCAAAATCGTCTACCCCGAGCAAAATCCAAAGTTTCCAATCTGGGTATAGTATGCTTCATAATTATATAATTATTCCAGCAACTTTTGGAACAGCCATTATTATAGCAGGGCAATTTCAGGCTACACAAAAACAACTTGCAGTGAACTTGCCATAGTTTTCAGTGAATCACAGCCAATATGGTTTAAAAGGCAAGGTAAACCTTAGAATTTTTCCAAATTGTTTAATTATTTTTTTTTGGGGGGGGGGGATTTGTCACATAAATAGTTTTGCTAGAATAAAGGATCAAAGCTAAGAGAGTTTCCGGCGCTGGTCTAGAATCCTACCACATTATTAAAACAACACGCAATATTTGAGTTAGGGTGTCGGTTAGTGTTTGGGAAAGGGTGGGTCAAGTATTAATATATTCATTATTTAATATTAATACTTTACCCACCCTAACCCAAACGCTAACCCCGCACCCTAACCCAAATAATTTGCATTGTGGTAGGATTCTAGACCAGCGCCGAGTTTCCAAACTTACCTGTCAATTCCTTTCAGCATGGCATTCACAGATTTAGGATTCAAAGGTTCCATGGTTTATTTCACTAATAAAAAATGTAATGTGTTGTCAAAAAAAGGATATAGACTTTGCTGGTCGTGGAACAGCATTAGAGGGATAGTACGCGACAAAAACACATCGATATCAAATCGCTATTATAATGTTTTTTAATGTGATAAATTACATATTGAAATAAAATTAATTTATTAAATTATTTAAACTGTTTTAGGAAAAATTTCACCAGATTCTTATACTTTAATTATAAAATTTTACATAAAGATATCAAAAATCTAGACGTAGTTGTCGTATCAACAATAAACTGCTCAACCATGAATAAACGCAACACATGCCAAATTCCAATCTACTATTTAACTTTAACAAAGATATTTAACATATAAAAATTTGGTTGACTTAGGACATTATCTGACAATAATCCAAATTTAACTATAATTATTTTCACTACCAGCAATATTATGGCCAATAACACTAAAAGAGAAACATTTTTGTGACAATTTATCTGGGGAACCACCTTGTGTGCAACAACGTTGATCAGCCCTGTGTTCACACGGCACTAATTTAGCATAGGTGTGTTTTTTAGTATTAACTACATGCAAGTATACAAATAAAACTAGAAAAAAAACTTGTTATCAATTTCACTTACAGTAACCATTTCTTTTCATGGAACTTTACGACGAGATCTCGGCGCGAGGGCGACCATGTATAGTATACCAGGTTTAAAAGTAAGGCTCGGCCGCGGTCATAGTCGCGCATTTTATGTAAAACCAACGTAAAATGCGGTCAGCGGCGAAAAATTTAAACGGACAAAACTTACGGCACGCTAACAGTTTTTAGTATAAGTAGGCTACTCCATTTTTAGCCGTGCAAGTTTTACAAATAATTTTATTACAGCCTCGCAAATTTGGGCGGAAATGTTATTACAGCCGCGCAATTTTAAGCTGAAAAATCGTCTCCCCACGCAAAATCCAAAGTTTCCAATCTGGACTATGTAGCCACCATGTAGTGACAGCCAGGGCTTTGGAGCCGGAGCACCGGAGTCGTGCATTTTAAACGGAGCAGGAGCTCTACGTAAAATTCAAATGGAGCTGAAGCAGGAGCTGGAGCCAGTTGTTTAAGAAATAGCTCCGGCTCAATGTATTTCATAAGATGCTATGCTATTACTAATGGCTGAAGTTGCATAGTTTAACAGCAAACCTTCACAAAATTAAGAATTGTTGCCTCTTTTTGGCGCCACCTTTTCTAACTAACCATTGTGGTGTTTTATTTATTGTGTTATTTTGTTTGTGATTATTTTGAAACGCTAGATATTGCAAATTAAGCGTTCATCCTCAAACTACATTTTTGACGTAATGGAGCCGGAGCAGTGGTATTAATAAACTCCGGAGCTGAGCTGGAGCTAACCTATGATAAAAGAGAGCTCCGGAGCTTGAGACAGACTACGAGCTGGAGCTAACCTATAATAAAAGAGAGCTCCGGAGCTTGAGCACAACTAAACTTACTGATTAAGGTGCGCACACAGAATGCAGATTAGACTTGTCACGGTGCTAATTTTCTTTAAATTTATTTAAAATCCTTTGATTTTTTTTAATATTAATATTCCTTCCAAAATAGTGTAAAACCTTTAATTATGGGAAAATTTAATAAAAACAAGCCTCCTGGGTTAAATTCAGAGCAAATCAATAAAATCTTAAACAATGTCTTGCCAAATGAAGAAAAACTTTCATCTCCAGTGATAAATAAAAATGACCACTTGCAACCAATAGGCAGAAAACAGAGAAGAAGAAATATTAAAACTGAAAAAAAGATGAAACGTTTGCTTTATAGCCATTCAAATGCAATAAGTACAACAATTGACACAACAGTTCAAAAAAACAAGAAAGTACGAAAACAACGTGAAATGAAAAGGGCCAGTGGAGCCACAAAAAGAAAAAGAAAAAAAGAAAAACAACAGAAAGAGCAGCAAGAAAACATGGTGAAGGAAAATCGCGTTGAAGTCAAACAAATCAGTGACCTGGAAAAACTTATGCATATGAACAAAAAGAAAAAGAAAATGGACAAACTTCCAACTGCATTTGTGAATGATGGTTTGGATTATATTCTGAATGTGATAGACGGCAAAGAAGAAGACCTTGATCTTAGTGAGGAAGATAAATCTTCCTCTGACATAGAAAGTGACGTTAATGAAGGTATGGAATAAAAATTATTTTAGTGCGTTCTGTTTTGAAGTCTCAAAGAAATAAGTTATTTTTATATAAAGGCAAAAATATTTTTTATATAAAGGCAAAAAATGTTTAAATTTTGATCCTAATAATATGCTGTGAAATTTGTATGTGATTAAAATTAATATTGTGAGAAATAAATTTTAAATTTATTAAGGTGGTAGGTAAACTTCCGAAATAAGCCTAAACATAGCTTTATTAGGCTAAAGTAATAAAGCACCAAACTAACAAGTAGCACCAACTATGTGACTCATTTTAATGTTTTTGTATTACCACAGATTATTGTGATGAAAACATGGACACGGAGACTGTGCCAGATAATGTGCACATACAAAGTGAGCAGTCGGATGCCGATGATTTGCATGACCAGTTGTTATCAATGGGTGACTCCACCAGTGATATAGTGCATTCATCCGATGAGGATGTAAATTGTGACATAACTGAGTCAACTTTAGATGTTGTTGTTCAGCCTAGTCAGGAACTTGGTGACTTAACTCATAAATATGTGCCACCAGCTCAACGCACAGCATTTTTGGCTGCGGAAAAAGATAAACAGCTAAAAATCAAGAGACAGCTTAAAGGCTCATTAAACAGATTGAGTGAAGCGAATCTTCACAGCATCTGCCAAGACATTGAAAACATATTTCAGTCAAACAGCCGAGCCCATGTGGTGGAATGCCTGACAGAACTGATGTTGGAGCAGTTTCACACTGCTGATCCCATTCCAGAGAGGTTAATAACAGAATCTGCCATGTTAATGGCAGTTCTGTGTTGCAATATTGGCACATCTGTAATAGCTCACTTTATCGAGATTACTGCTATTAAACTGAACGCTTTGTTTGAAAAGGAAAACTATGGCTCAGGAAAAGAATTTAACAATCTTTTGCAGCTGCTCTGTAGCCTGTTTCAACTGAAAGCCATACAACCAAAAATACTGTTAGATTTGGTTGAAATCTTGTGTCAAAAGTTTAGTGAAAAAGACATGGAACTCCTTGTGCTGACATTAACTGCAATCGGATTTAAATTGAGAAAGGAAAATCCAACAGAGTTAAAACAAGTTGTTGATAATATAACAAAAGCTGCCCAGAAAACTGTGGTTGATGGGCCCCTATCGAGAACGAACTACCTGCTGGAAGTACTTAATGCAATAAAAAACAACAATGCTAGAAAACTACATGGTATGTTAGTGTTACATATTTTATATGCAATATGCCATAGTTTGTGTCAAGTATATACATACACAAGTACCCACATTCTTATATATATAATATGTAAGGTCATATATACTCTTTTTATCTCTAATATGTGTCCAATAACAAATGCAACCCATTTTTACCAATTTTTTAGGATATGATGCAGAGACCTGGACAATCAGAAATAAGAAAATAAAGGCAATGTCAAAAGTGGATTCTGAAGAATTCCCTAACGTTTCTTATCAGGTTAAAATAACCTCAATTTAACTAAAAAAATATATAAAACTGGTGTAAATTAAATGGCACATATATGTCGCATTTTAGGATTTGCTTTTTGGGGAAAGCAAGGGGAGATGGTGGATTATAGGAAGTGCATGGACGGGCACTCCAATGTTGCACAGTAGGACAGAAAACAATCCTAAAGGTATATATGTCATATTGATGAAGCAATAAATAAAGAAATACAACACGTGAAAACTTTTAAACACTTCTAGATGAGACATTTTCATCTGCTAGTACACAACTGGTTGATATGGCAAGGAAACTAAGGATGAACACAGATGTTAGAAAAAGGATATTTTATGCTGCCTTGTCATCTGAGGACTATGTTGATGCATTTGGAAACATTTTGAAGCTAAAGTTAAAAGTATCCATTTTTGTGAACTTTTAATTAATTATATTAACTGATAAAAACATGTTTTTATTTGTTGAAAACAAAAATATAAACAAAATAATTACATGAGATACTTTCAGGATCCTAAAACAATTTGATATTAACTACAAATTGTTTATTTTTAGGGCAAGCAACTGCGGGAAGTGAGCTTTGTGTTAGTTGAATGTTGTCAGCAGCAGAAAAAGTTTAACCTTTTTTATTTTCATTTGTTGAAAAAGCTTTGCCAGCATGACAGGTGAACAGATATTAATATTTTTTTTTAATTTGAAATCAGAAGAAAAGTTGATATGTCACTAATTCACTATTAAGGAAGAAATAAAGAATGTTACTATGTACCTTTTTTTTGAAAAGAAATGCTGTTGTGAGGATTTCACTAAATATAGGGTTGATATTGAGTTAAAATTTGCACTTGCCGTTCAGGCGAGTGTCTACCAATCAACACTCGTCTGAAAGAAATACACTCAAAATATTGTCATGCCATCTTAAAATTTTTTGTACTACCTTAATTGTTTTTTCCAATGATTTAACCTCCTTTTTTAGTGGGTTTACATAGTTATCGCATAGCATGCCTCTTACAGTTTACTATTAAATAATTCAGACTTTTACCATGTGCAATGCACTTGTGGTACTCTGCACTCGCAAGGAGCAAATTGCACTAAACAATTTTTTAATCTCAGCATCTACTTTGTTTACAGCCTAACCTGGGGATTTGCAGAATTTCTTTAAATTAAAATGTGCATTTAATTAACATAAAGCATGCACAATTGTGCCACACCACTCCCTGTACTTCTTTACAATTTCAGTTTTACAAGGACTAATCTTAGGAAAACTAATGACAAGATAGTTTTCTTTTCTTGTAAAGGTAGATCTTGGGGAGTCTCCTAACGAAAAGATATAATAATTCCAAAATTAATTCATTCAATGTGATGAGTTCGACATTTAAGCTATTTATGATGCATGTATGTTGTCTTGATACTGCTTTCTACATAGCATTATGTACATTATATCTTGTCATTTTGGGTTGCTTTTAAAAAAGTAAAGTTAGCCATTACAATTTTTAACAGGAAGAATTTGGAGCTTTTAAACACTAAACAGTTGTGTGCAATTGTGTGCCCTTAGTTTATCTGTTGTATTACAGCAGTTTGCAGAGTTGTAAAAAAGGGTGTTACTTTAGCTGATTGAATATGGTAATTTTGTCATTTTTAATGACCTATTCCACTGATGCTTACCTGTATGTTATTTATGCAAGCTCAAAAAATATATGCAAACATAAGCCTTATGATTGACTATTGTATTGATATAAGTTGTAATTTTTTTTTCTAAGATAACATAATACAACAGTTTCTTATAGACAGTTTGTGATGTCTTTGCAATGCTGTTTCTGGGATAGATTTAAACTGTTATCCAGTATGTCGACTCAACAAACTAATAACGTCACCCAACTTCTTGCTCATCTGGTAGTTTCTGAAGAAGTGCCTTTGTCATGTTTAAAGGTATAGTGCTGTGTATTTTAATCTGGTATTATGGCATTTCTTTAAAACTGTTTAAAATTTATCTTTAGGCAATTGAATTTGCAAAAATTGACCCTACCATGGTGACCTTCTTGCGCAATCTTATCAAAGCAGTGATCGCTGTTTCAACTGATGAACTTGCAACACCTTTCGTAAAACTTGTTTCTAAAAAGAAGGATCTGGTTAACCAAGGACTTCAATTGTTTATACAACACTTCATGCTTAAAGATACACCATTTATGGAGAACAATCAACATATTAAAGATAGTTTACACATGATAAATGATTGTCTTTCCAAAAGTCGCTAACCTAAAAACATTGTTCTCTTCTTTTAAGTAACGCTAAAAGATTACTGCCCAAATAATTTTGTCATTAATTTTTTTTAATAGGTTTAATAATGAGTTTTAGGTTTGATTTTACCCTGGATAAGGAAGATATAAACGAAGATAAAAATGTAACAAAAAAATGTGTTCAGTTGAAAAAAAAGTCTTCGGAAGTTGAATTTAAAGTACACACTGTTGAAAAAGCAAAATTATCATGGCAATCAAGCAAACAAGAATTTGTATACACAATAGAAAAAGTTGATTTGGAAAACATAACAGAAATTTACTATGTGCAACCGCATGGTATCAAACCATCTGAAAAAAAATTGCAATTAAGTTCTGCAAGTCCTCCACCTAAAAAGCAACTTCTTCATATGGAAACTGACCTAATACCTACTATATATGAAGGGGGACTAAAAGTCTGGGAATGTGCTGTTGATTTATCAAACTATTTATTCACCATCAAGGAGGCAGTTGTCAAGGAAAAAAGGGTCCTGGAGCTAGGCTGTGGGATTGGTTTACCTGGAATTTCTGCGCTAAGGAATGGGGCTCTGCATGTTTCATTCCAGGATTTTAACAGTTTTGTCATCACTAATGCAACAATTCCATCCGTTCTGCTAAATGTATGCTTGAAACAGTGGCCGAATGAATTTACGACTGAAAGTCTGGATGACCCTAAAATCATAGAAAAACTATTTGACAAATCTATTTCTGGTGTAGAAAACAGAATTAGCTTTTTAAGTGGTGACTGGCGAGATTTTCCAAACATGGTTAACACAAAGTTTGATGTCGTTATCTCTGCAGAAACAATATACTGTCTTGAATATTACGAAAGGCTGCATAAAACTTTGGAACATGTTTTACATGAAGACGGTGCTGCATATATTGCCAGTAAGGCCTTTTACTTTGGTGTTGGTGGAGGAGTACATCTTTGGGAAGAGTTTGTCAAGAAACAACAAGTCTTTACCGTGGAATATGTTAAAACTATTGAGGCACCATTGAAAAGGGAAATCTTAAAAATGACGTTCAAATCTTCAATATAGTGAAATCTAAGCCCTAATGAATGAGTGGCCAACAAGAAATCAATGGCCAACATTTCTTATTCAAACTTATTGTGTTAACCGCAAGGAGCCACAACAAAAAAATTGACAGAAGTGCCAACTCATTTCTTACTTACTTAGGGTACTTTGCCCAAGCCAATTAGGACGACGCTACTCCAACCTAAAACTTGGACAAATTAAACGCTGTGTGATGTTCGTAAGGTTACAAACGCGATTTTTTTATAGAAATTAAAACATACGTTTTTTATAGTTTATTTTTTTCATTTGTCTGTGGGCTCATGTTAACGCAGCGGCCGTAGTCAAGAGTTTTACCATAGAAAAAGACTTGACGCACTGAGCACAAACATTAGTGCTTTTCGCCCCATAGCTGATTGGCTTCACTAAAACCACGTGAAACATTTGAACGCGCCCTAAAAAATCATGCATTGCGTTCATCTAGTTTAGACGTTTGGGCAGGAAAAGTTTGGGTATTTTAAATAGCCTACTGTCTTGAATGGGTGGTTTTGCTGCTTTAACAATATTCACTTTTTTTTAAGCAACAATATCTTAAAGTTATTTGGCGCCGGCGGCGCAAATTAAAGTCGTTTTATTTATAACGTTTTCTTAAATCGTGTCTTTTTTATGTCACTCTACCATAGTAAAGATGCAATAAATATAATTGATTACAAAACAGCTTTTGTTTTTCATTCATTTGTTGCCCCCCTACGTAGTCATATATCATGAGCCCTCAATAAACCTCCAGTTTGACACTTCTGTCCGGAGGCCACATAGCGCGGTGACAATATTACACGTCGCTGAAAAATTACCGTACCTTAAAATGGACAAAGCAAACGGACATTTGAAGAATGTTCACTCGAGGGCGCGAAATATTTTTGCAAATATGAAGATAAAGTTGGCAAAAAATATAGTTTGTGGGGTCATAGCCTCGTATCACTTTGTAAATTGGTCAAAAATTTATTACCACGAAGTGAATGAAGGCTTAGTTTTATTTGGTAGTTTTTTCAAATGGAAACAATGGTCCGCTATCTGTTTTGAAACAAGTCCTTGCTGATGTTTTACTAAGTTATAAATTATAACCTACGACCGAGTTATGCCAGCCCATATGATTCTAAGTATAATTCTACTGCCTTTGGAAAACGGCAGCCCGTATGATTCTAAGTATAATTCTACTACCTTTTGAAAACTTAAGCAAACAAAGACTTTTACGGTTATAGCCTACTCCCTACTGTACTATATGGACTCCGTAAATTGCTTTCAGAGGTTTTTTGAATTTTTGACAAATTGATAATAACACTTTTTTGGAAATTTGACGTACAGCAGAGTAAATTACAATTCGCTATATTTTAAATAACCTTTTAGAAAATGTTGCTATGGTAGTTTCTCATGCCTGATCCTGCTTAATCTTTCGGCACGCTATTGGTATGTCCGCTGTCGAAAGTTTAAACTTTGGCGCAGGCTGATTTCTAGCTCTAGGTTTGGCTACTGCGTGCGTGTTCCGCTAAGGACGACTTTTGATGGGTCAAACTTTATACAATGCTTGTTCACATCTGTCATTAATATTTCGAAGACACATGGGATTATATTTTCTTTATTTGAATACGATAAATAGTGAATTAGGGATATCGTGATTTTGAATTTCGTCGCTAGTTAGAACATTCTTGACTGCACTTTCTGGTAGGAAAATATTTTGGTTGATCTCCGTTACGTGCTTAATTAGCAACCAGTGATAATTTTGTAGTTCTAATTAAGCACGTAACAATCTCCGAAGATAACTTTTAAACAAGGGTTTCTCAAACTTAGGTACGCCTACCCGCTTCCACCAGGAGAACGCGAGAGAAGTTTCGGGGCTAATTAGGCTACTTCGAGGGATAATAATGTTATTAAATTTGTAGATAAATAAACAATTTTGGTAAAACATTCAAGGAAATTCTTCCGGTTGAAAAACTCTAGGCCATTGGTTGCCAACATTTTGGTACTCGCTATAGGCCTACCCATGTTTTTGGAAAACGTAGTTCCCTAATTTTTCTTTGTTTGAAGTAAACTAATTAGATTCACTTAGAATTGTATTTCAGTTGACAAAAAAGTTCACATTTCGCGGCGGATTGTTTCAAAATTAGGCAGCGATGTCCGGATTTACAGATAAAAAATGTTGCTAAACTAAATTTAAGCTTTCATTATAATGCCATTTGTTCCTATTAAAGCAATTATGGTGCTCTAAGATGAGCAATAAAACGAGAGTATCCTACACGTCGTTAAACTTATATCCAAGTCTAAAACTAAACTGATCTAAATATAGACCAATTATATCTTTTAAACCAGTAAGCCTAATTTTGTTGTTTTCTCGTAATTGTGTAAGAACGGAATTCATCGTTACAGAGAATTCTTTGTATTAAAAAATGTTATTGATTGTTACAAAAAGGGACTGCGAGAGGATCGTAAAATGGCTGTCGTTTTATTTCTATCAAAATGACTATTAAACTAAAGCTGAGCTTCAGCTATTTGTTGAAAACAAAAACAATGCTTCTGTTTGTGTTTTCTGTTCTCAATCGCATAAGCAAAAGTTTATCAAAAGCTTTATTCTTGTATTATAGGGTAAAATGTCAATCTATAAAGACGCGACGATCTTCATAGTAGTGTCCACATAAAGGACATGCTATAATTCACGAAATAGTTTTTCTAAAATGTCTGATTTTCATATTAATAATATCCGAAAAGTACTTTTCATATTAATAATATATAAAGTACCTTTCTGAATTCCCTAGCAATCCTGGTATACAGGCTACTAATTTAACCATAGAGCTCTACGATATAACCACGAACGATGCAGTAAATGTTTTGTTTCATGCTCTTATTCTATAATTTGGCATTGCAACTTGGAATACAGGACTAGTTTTGTTAGTTAACAGGCAGGCGTGGATACAGCTATAGGTTATTCATTTAGGGCAGTGCTCGGAAAACTGTGGGCCGCGGCCCAGTGAGCCGCAGAGCCATTTTTAGTGGGCAGCGAGTTACTTTCAAATAGTTTAGGTTTATCATGTAGTTGTGGGCCGCGTGATAGCCGTACGTTCATTGAACTTTATTTTAAAAGTTCGTGTGGCATAGAATTTTTAAATTGGCTCTGCATAGAAAGGCCCAGTGCCAAATGTGGTCCTGAGAGCCTGTCGAACTATATTTTTTCTCTATGTAAACGAAAATTTTTTCGTGCATTGCGCGTATATTTTTTTCGTTTTATAGATATGTTTTACATTATGGCATGGCAGTGTTTTGGGCATAAAGGCGCCGTGTAATATTTCACTTAAAAATCAAATATCCTGAATCCGCCACTGTTTCGTAGTGGGCCTTCAATAGCTCTGAAAAGAGTAGATACATTGGGCCGCGACGAAAAAAGTTTGCCGACCACTGATTTAGGGGAAGAAGAGAAATTTTTTTACAATTATTTAATATTGAAATGAGCTATTAACGCTAACCTAGGGCCTATAGACACTGGTGTCTCGTTCAACAAGTTGTCGAAGTTCAATTACAATATGCAGAAGGCAGCGACGACATGGGCACGGTTGTTTATTGGCTTGCTCCGGATGGAGTCTTTACGTTCGACAGACTGTCGGCAAACTTTCCAAAAATTCTTGACGGAACGTAACAAATTTCCACTTACGGTTTAATTGTATTAAATGTGTTGCTTTTAAGTATTTTAACGTAATGACTTTTCAGGCTTCCATGCATTTACAAATTTGTCTGGTTTATCTTAACAAGGCATCGCGGGAAGCGCAAAACAAATTGGGTTTTGGTTTAAATTGGCAAAACTTTTTGATACAAGGCACACTGGGCAACAAAATGATGCACATATTGGTTACACTTTTGTGTTTATGTTTATCATAAAATATGGAATGCATCCGCGGAACATTCATATAGATAAGTTGTCGAAATTTTCATTTTAAATAATTCCATATGAAGCCTAAGAGGCAAGAAATTCACAAGGAGGTTGCGAGCTGTAATTTAAAGTAACCTTTTCTAAACTCATTTTAATGGTCCATGCAACGCATGGCGTTAAATCTGCGTTTATGCTGTCGCGTGGTTTTCTTATAACCACCTTATGTGTAAGCAATTAATTGCAAAATAGTGGTGGCCGCTTTTATTTCTACTTTTTTTAAGACCGATTTGGACTGTGTTTATTTTGAATAATGTAGAGCTTATTGAGATCTAGGTTTACAGGTTGAAACCAGGGCTGGGGAGCCACCGTAAAATAGCATTAGCTCCGGCTCCAGCTCCGGAGCCATCAGGCAATTATTAAATGGCTCCGGCTCCAGCTCCGGAGTCGTAAAACTCATATCCTTTGGCTCCGGCTCCAGCTCCGGAGCCATCAAACACACACCCAATGACTCCGGCTCCAGCTCCGGTGCCACCAGTCACTTATTCAATGGCAAGTTTTAAAAATTGCTTTTAGCTAACTAACGTTGGAGATGGAACAAAATATAATTTCTTAGCTTTAGCACCACAAATTGAAAAATGGCTCCAGCTCCAAAAAAATAATAAAAAGGGCTCCGGCTCCAGCTCCACAAAAATAATAAAAATGGCTCCGGCTCCGGCTCCAGCTCCACAAAAATAATAATAATGGCTCCGGCTCCGGCTCTGGCTCCAGAGAAAATGCTTAGCTCCGGGCTCCGGGCTCCAGCTCCGGCTCCGGCTCCCCAGCCCTGGTTGAAACTAAACTCACCTTAACAAAACAACACAGACTGTTCATTCTAGGATTTATTTCCTGGTTGTAATTTGGTTCTATGACAGCAGTTGAATTAGCTCTTTGCAACGCCCTAACTTTATAGTTTGATGGTGGGAAAGGTCACTATTAGTTTCACAAGACACAAAAAAATTTTCTGCATCAGACACAGTTTTCGTTCTTGCAGTGCCCTTTAAATTTTGTAAATAATATAACAGAGTTTTGAATGTATCATCAGGAACCAAGTTTTCATCAAACATATTCTGCAGCAGCCAAACCTGTCGAACCTTTTTAAAGGCCCAGTTTTCGCGATTCGTTTGCCATTTCGTCAAATATTGAATGGCAAGTTCTTGTGCTGATGTTTTATCTTCAGAAGTAACAACTCCTTCAACTGATTTAGAATTTTTGTCCTTTTTATTTTCGACTATATCTTCTATAGCAACAGGTTTAACTCTTTTCATCTTCTTTGCCTTCTTTTTATCTTTATTTGTTACCTCCTGTTGGATTTCTGTAGAATCAGCATTGGTAGAAAGCGGCATGTCATGCTTTAATTGCACTGCTTCCTTTAATAGCATTGATTCAAAAGCACCAGGATCAGGTGCTGGAAGTGGAGGAAGCTTCTTCTTACGCTTTTTCTTTCTTTTCACAGGAACTTCCGGAGTTTCTTCCTGTGCATTTTCTTTTTGTGACACATTATCCTTATTATCCTCTGCAAGGTTGTCACAACCTTTGTCGGTAAATAGTTTTTTAACTTTATTTGGTGATGCTTCAGCGACTGTGACATTTTTTCGCTTCTTCTTTAAAACAGTTTTTTCTTCTTTTTTTAGTTTTTTGGTTTTACTAGATTTATTGTTTTCCACAGACTCTAAAAGTTCATCATCCACCGAAAGCTTCTTTTTATTCTTTTTAACTTCAATAGCCATTGTTAAGCTTTTTATGCTAGTATTAAAAAGGAAAAACAATTTAGATAAACATCAAATAGGATCATAAAAAAATGGAATTTAGTTAAACATAAGTTACAGAAATAAGTTCTTACATGCAAACCAATCATGCATTAAGTTAAAAAATTATAAAGTGGACCACTTTGTGTGTATATCACTTTCAGGTTTAAGAACTGTTTTGTCCGCTAGATTTACTATCCATCCAGGGGAAAGTCCATAAAAAATTTGCCTGGGGTCTTTTCTGTGATTAGGCCACAACTTTTCGGGGTTCAAATCAGGTAGGGTGTATCCATATTTGGAGGCTAGTTTTGCACGTTCACTTACTACCTCTTCTGGGTTGGCTAAATAGCCTCTGACTTTTGGATCTGTATAGTAGGTGACAAGTTCTGTTGGTGGCAGTTGTCTTTTGTGAATTGGATTACCCTTCAAAAAGTACTTCACTGGGTTACAAAGAGCAGAAAAGCTTAAGCGATCATAAAATGATGTGGTCACAACCCCCCCGTGTTTCTCTACACTGGCAATTGCCAATTCACTTGCAATCTGAACCTCAATGTTGATTTTTTCTTGAAAAATGTTTGATCCCTGATCAACCAGAAAAATTCCATAATAATTATCATCTCTAAATTTTACAGCTCTGCAGTTCATGAGTGTTGTTAGATCAATTGATTGTGAAGGGTCAATCCTTCCAAGATCAATTAGGTGTTGTATGCTCCACAAACTAACTGGGAGATATTGGCGTTTCAAGTCTTCATCTCGATTAAATCCATATTTGGGGATCCGGTTTTGAAATTTGTTAAGAAGATTTTTGCCCAAGGGGTGCTTTGTCCCTTTAGCTTTTGTATGTTTACCATGCTGTCCTCTGCGGTTTGCTTTCTTTCTGTAAGCACCAGGATTTGCCTTAATATTGAAAACAGAAACCCTTGGCAGTTTTCTTAGCAACTCAAAATATTTACTTTCAGACATTTTAGTTGCCGCAAGATGCTACGAAAATAGTTTAGTAAGCAATAGAATGTCAAATATAAAACTTTTGTAAAAAAGTTTCAAAGAAAATAATATAATAACTCCAAATAATGTAAAATTATAAACTGACCCCTAGACCAGTAATGCGCTGAATTTAACATTATTAAAACAATAGCAGTAATTTGGAGCTAGTTTAGAATCCGGCACTCCATTGATTTGGTACATAAAAAGTAACGCAAAAAAAAACGGTCTACCAATACCGCATAGTGCAACGTAGATTATTGGGGTTAGGGTGCTGAAACAATTATTAAAGCAGTGCACAATATTTATGGTAAGGGTGGGTCGAATATTATAATTTAATAATATTGCTTGACCAACCCATGTTGGGGTGGGATTCTAGAATAGTACCATTATTTGAAATATATATATTGTATATGGTGCTAATGTTACAGTGTTTCATTCAATGCAAATTCAGTAATGCAGCACTTAAATGTTGCAAATGTTTTTCCATAACAATTACAAATAAAAAAAAAATAGTCAGCAGTTGGAAAACATCAACGTCTTTGGTTTGGTATAGATCCAGTCTGCATTTTTTGTGGGTGCACGCTTGTTTTTTTTATAGCAATTTATGTACACATCCTAATTAGTAGTTTGCATAAACTACAATACAGAAATTAAACTATGGAAACAGTAAGTTGTGGTAACTTTTCAAGCCTCGGGTATAAATAAAACCTGGTAGAACATCTGCACATGGTTGACAGATTAAAATTTTAAATAAACCCAAACCGTACAAGACAAATAGCAAAAAAACAATTAGTTGAATTTTTTCACATAAAATGTATTTTAAATATACTCCACAGTTGATTGTTTAGTAATAAATCACGATATTGAAAGCACTTCACAATATTAAAACAAACTGGTATGGTCGGTGTGGCCACGAGCTGCATTTCAATCGCATTCCAATGCATTTCCGTCATTTCGCCTAAGTATTGCCTTGTTAAAATAAAAACCAGCATTTCTGGCACCTGTACTCTGCACACTAGGCATATTATTTTACAAGCCGACGCACATTTTCTTTTAACTGAACCCAGTAAGCCTGATTTTTTCGTCGTGCGCCTCAAGATCTCACCAAAGATAAGCCATACATTACATTTGGGGTTGGACCGTGGCACTGGTAGGCAAAAGTCTTCTTTAGTGATCGTAGAAGGTATTTATTTATAAAATAAAAAGTTTTGTGCTCTGGCACCTTAACCCGATGTTCGCAAAATGTCATACCACTTGCGCCACAGAAAATACCTATTTAAAGCTTTGTTGATTCAAATCTTTACAGGTTTACCTTTATTTATTGAAAAATAGTGTCTATAGGTAATTGTATGTTATTTATATTGTCAAATTGAAACACATTAATAGTACACGTGTTTGCTGTTGGAAGTTTAGTCATAGAATGCTAAATTTTTAAAGCTATTGTTTTTCGCATTCTATGACTCAACATTAGATAATCCTGCTTTACCCAAGCCTGATTTGAGTCTACTGTCACGTGATGTTTTCGGAGCCTTGCTGAAAATGAAGATGGAAGATTGTGCTTGAGTCAATTAGTTTTGTTTTAAAATGAAAAATATTTATCTTGAAGTTCCGAAGAACATTGATGAACCCAACTAACAACAATTGTAGTAGGTTTGTAATAGTATATAAAAACATTATTTCGCTCTGGTCTAGAATCCTCTTATATTTTGTCTGAGGGTTTATATTGCTAACATTATTTGGTTTCGGGTGGGCCAAGTGTTATTATTATATTTATTCTCTCATATTTATTTCTTGCATTTTTAATTTTGACAACTCGTTTCGATACTGGGAAAAAAGTGAATTCTATAGAACAGCGCCCATTATTTTTGTGATGTTTAGGCTTCTGTTTTTTTTTTAGAAATTGAATGCTTTTCAATTTATTAGATTGTATAAACAAAAGTAAAGCTGATGTATGTTGACAATGTAAAATGTTATGTTTTTGCAGGTTAGAACCCCATGTCTGTTGTCATGGAAGATGTCATTGATGAATACCGTTCTTCTCTGGAAGACTTAACTTTCAACTCGAAGCCACATATCAACAACCTCACCATTCTGGCAGACGAAAGCAAGCAGTATGCTCAGCAGATTGTCAAGCTTGTTGAAGAGAAGTTATCTAAGGTTTAAATTAGCAGTAATAAGTTTCTGAAATAAAATTTTAAGTCATTTTTATAATTTTTTCCTGTAAGTTCCAATATATCAAGGTTTTTTTATTGATGCCAGAATTATTACAGTTACTTTTATGTACTCATTGTGGCGATAATTTTTTCAGCTGTACTTGCTTGTCTAGCAATGTGTATGCTATTTTAGTGTTCTGCAATATGCTAAATAAACAAACCTGACCAACATATCCCCCGCAAGAATCTTTGGTGGCCGTACATTATAAAATGCAGTCGGGTTGTACCTGACAGGCTGCGATAAGTGTTACCCTGTTATATTGCCATTTTCAAACTAGTTTTAAGTATGCAAATTATGATTTATCTTTTGTTTCACAAAAAATGTGTTACTGGTAATTCTGGCATCAATTGTGAGTTTAATTGAATAGTATCTTGCCTCTTTCTGTGTTTTGTTTTGTTGCGAAAAGTACAAGCACTGTGTCGTACATGGTTTTGCTTCTTATTTTGTGAGTTGTAAAAAATATTACAACATGAAGGAGTTTCAGGCATGGCCTGTTTTTAAATATATAAAATTGAACATTTAGTTACTTGATGATACAACAAGAGACAGAAATTTTAGATTTAAATAATCATTAACATATTGAGAAAGGCTCTTTAAACAAACTTCAACTTTGTTTTGCAAAGAACAAACAAAAATGCAAATGCTTGCACCAAAAAGTGCCTGAACTAGGTTTTCACTTAGGGAAAATGCAGCTACAAAGTTTCTGTAAAACATCAGTTGTTCTGGTCAACATTGGAAATCATTTTTTGTAAAAATAATATGTGTTTGAGTGTAATTTTATTCTGCCTCAATTGTGCTGTATTCGCATTTATCGTTATCATTTGGTATGATTTTGTGAATGCATTGTACAAACCTAAATGGACATTGGTCACTTACTTCCTGCAACTTTGAAACTGTTGTGGTGAGCTAAGTGTCATTGGTTACCTTCATCAAGCAGGCGTCAGCAAAACTGCCAATCATGTATCTACTGGATTCCATTGTAAAGAATGTGGGGGAAAACTACAAACCTCTCTTTGCAGAAAATATTGTCAACACATTCCAAACTGTTTTTGAGTCTGTAAGTTCACCGAAAAATTAAATAGGTTAAAGCCAATTTCACTGTTTTATGAGTTATCATTTGTTTCTCACAGAGCGATGAAAAAGGAAAAATGAGTTTGTACAAGTTACGTACTACTTGGGACAGCCACTTTCCTTTGAAACGACTGTATCAGCTTGATCAGAATATTCAAACACTTGATCCAAATTGGCCAGTGAAGCCCCTGCCAGCAAGTTTGCAGGAAGCACATGCCCCAAACATACATGTAAATCCAAAGTTTTTGAAAAAGGTGATAATGTTATTTGCGGAACTATTTTTTAAATGACTGTAGGACAGAGAATGAGATATCTGTAATCTTTCATGTTTCAGTTTCTATTTTTCATAATTTAAAGTCCTTTGAAATAATTTTTGCCTGGCCCTTGACTAGGAATGTTCAAACTAAAATATCAGATCGTTAGATTAGAATTCAAATTGGTTTGAAATCCTATTTTGCTTCCAAACTTTTTTCCAACAAGTTGATTTGCATAATAATTATTTAGTATCCATAAAGTGCTATTTGGTAAGCATCTAATGTAAATTGCCAGGTGCAAAGTCTCAAATGCATCAAGTTGCAAAAGTAACATTCCACTGGTAGTGGCTGGCCTAGTACAAAGTGCTATGGGTTACTTAAGGTCAACTTCAAGCCACTACTCAGATAGGTTAGGCACAGCATAGGTATCAAGTATTGGTTACTAATTACTTGCAATCATAACCCAATTTTATTTGCGGCGCATAACACCGTCGTTGTTAACCTTTCAAGAGTGGTAGCCCCTTCCATGGTATCGAAAAACTCTGTGCCCCCCTTGCTCATATTTTGAAAAAAAATTGGCATTACATCATAATGAAGGCCTCCAAGTACCAATGAAAACCACAAGTTTGACTATAACTGGCTGATAACAAACTTAATATTCTAAATCCCCTGGGATTCAACTTTGAACATCCCTACTAGGAACACACAAATAAGACCTAAAAAGCCATAATACCTAAAGCAAAAATCTATAAAACCATAGTATAGACCAACGACATAATAGTTCCAAATACGCAGTAATATCCACGACAGAATAAGAACTTAATCATCTGAAAAAGACATAAACCTATCAGATTAAGTCCTAAATTTATCAGAATGACGCCTAAGTACTGTTTAAAACTGTTGCGATAGGGTATGTGATGATTGGGGACCATATGTCGGGCATCGGCTGTTTAGTTGTCAACGTTTGGGTGCCCTAGTTTGAATGGCGCTATTAGAACACCGTTATTTTGACCCTGTTTGGGGTTGTGGGTGGGATTAAATAATGGGCAGGGTTGAATTTTTTTAGATGAGTCAGTGATATAATTGGGGGTGGGATTTGAGTTTAGGTAAAGTGGCCTGATTCTGATTTCGGACTTATGGCTGGAGTCCTCCCTACCCTTTACTACATACTAATAATTTAAAATTTGTTTGGAAAAAGTGCTGTCATTTCTAGCAACTTCATGCATTGCCATCAATTAATTAGACCATTCAAATATTTGTTTAACAATAAAAAATTTAGGTTGTTATATAATAATTGTGGGGAAATAAAGTTATAATGTTCGTGTAAAAAAGGCAACCTTAATGGTTTTTCACAAACTGTTATTGTGAAGCATACTTTTAAGTTCATAATAAATTTTTAGGCATCCTCTGATGCAGCAGTAAAGAAACCCAAAGTGATCCCAAATAAATCTGCACAAAATACCCCTGTAACGGTATGTAGTCAACGTTTCACATTCAATTTCAAAGATTCAGTTTTTGATAAAGAGAAATAACTTTTAAAGGTGCCTGGTTCGGATGTTGACAAAATCAAACAACAACTTGTTCAACAGCAAAAGGAACTTTTGGAGCTTCAGCAGAAAAAGCTTATGTTAGAACTGGAACAAACAAAGCAACAATTAGAGGCTAAGCAAAAAGAGTTAACCAAAAACGCTGTTAAAAAGGTAAATCAAAAAGTTTTTGCGGAGTATCAAATCTAAAAACAAAAAACTTAAATCTACCTAAAGAAAGTTAGGCAACCTTTTACAAGTTGTTTATACTGGATTTCTCTTGGACACTGTTTTCCATATACAGATTACAATTTTTTAATAGTCCCCTTTTATTTATTGGTAAAATTAACTTGCATGGAAAGGAGTAGACCAGTATAACTGTTTACCAATATTATCGGCTATGTATCAGTATCAATAATTTTTGAATGATCTATTTACCTATGTTTTAATAAAAATATTTAATAGATTTTGTTAAAAAAATACAGCAATTGTTTTTAAATTTGGTAATTGCTTCTGGTATTCCTGATTGATCATAAAGCTTGATTTACTCTGTTTTGCATCATTCAAAATTAACATCTGATATAAGATTTGTATAATTAAAGTGATGAAACTATAGAACTAAATGTTACTTGCATTTTATGTTTGAGATTTTGTAGAATAGTTAATGATATTTTGTATTACATTTATATAAAACCTTTTTTGGCATGTGGTGTAAGAACACATGTTTATTTTCATTTTATTACGATTTCACATAAATACAATAGATGTTTTTTACTGTTGTAGGTGTTAAAAGTAATTTATTTGTTATTTTTAGGTTATTAATGTTAAATTTATTTGTTTTAGGGTGATGCACCTGTGAAAGAGCAAAAAGCCAAGCAGATTTCAAAAGGTTGTAGTATTTAAAAAAACAATTACTGTTGCCTCGAAACTTTTAACTTATGTGTTTAACTTACTTTTAGGTTCATTTAAAGTTACAGTTCAAAACCAACCCATCTCAAATCCAGTAAGTTCTTTTTAATGAAAAATTATTATTTAGTATTTTCAAGTAGATTAAATTATACAAGTTAACAATATTATGTACCAGCACAATTACAGTATGGTGTGCTTTAAAATATTAATTGCACCTATATTTAAAACAGCCATCATCCAATAACTTAATCTAAGTAAATTGAATGCAATTATAATTAATATATACCACAAAAATTAGATCTTGTATAACTCTTCTCAATGTTTATCAAAGGTTTTCACGATAATATTGTTTATCAAAATGTCTGTGATTACTGCCACCAGGGGTCAGCCAATAGTGGGTCCCTGGTTTAGTTAATGGCCCAAATTTGGTCGCAAAAATCTTAAAATTTATGAATAACAATATATTTTGCTAATACACAAATATAAATCTGCCTCCGCTTTTTTTACTTTCAGCACTACCATTGTCTTGCAATGTTTTTGTCAATGCTTATTCTAACATCTAATACTTGAGCTTAGTAAATGTTGCGCTGACTTTACACGGTCAAGGAAAGCTAAAAAACTAATTGTTGCCAATGTTAACTACTGAATTAAATTCTAAACTCTTTGCTTGGTGGTAAATCTATTTTGCTTCTTACTCCTAGTATGTTTTATATTGCTCTTAAGGATTTTTTTAGTCCTTTCTTTGTAGGCAAACCGCCATAGGGACGTAGTATAGCGATAAATGCATCAATAAAAATGATAGCCATATGTTTTGAGAATAGTAGCTACAAACAAACAGTCTTAAGCAAAACGTTCAAATTAAAAACAACTCACAAAATATCTGGGTCACACAACTTTTGAAGTATTATTTTTGGGTCTGATTTTGTTTAATTTATTGCTTTTGGAGCAGTTGTAATTTTTTAAATTTTTTATTACCTCTCAGTTTTAATTATATGATGTACTCGCAACTTTTTCAGAATTTAAGCATTGTGCTTCATGAAATGCTATAAAATGTCAATAATTACAATGTTAGTAAATTTCTAACTTTTAGTATGTAGCAGAGGTGGGCAAATCCGTAAATGTATTCAATGGAAGAGCCATTTGCAGAAAATATAAGTAACAGAGAGTCTTTAAATTATTTCAATACAAAACAGGGAAATAAGTGCAAGTTCACCAATAATAACTTAATTGTAATATATGAAAACGGTAGTAATTAACCCAATAATAATAATGTTAATAACAAAATACCATGCACAATATTTATCAATATCAGTCTTTAACTAACTCTAGTTAAAACTCTAATGCTTGCTGAAATACAGAAAAGAAAAAGAGAAAAACATTCATAAACTGTATCTTGGTGGCCTTGACTTTTTTTTGAAATTTTACGCTTTGACTCGAAGAGCCACAAAAACTATGCCGGAGAGCCACATGCGGCTCGCGAGCCACAATTTGCCCACCCCTGGTATATAGTATTAAGAAGTGCTAATTATTCTACAAACCAATTTGCCAAATATACGTTATGCACTTCACTTAAAGTGTTGCCCTTTTACAGTTATATAGACTAACTCTACTAAACATATATTGTTTAAAGTCCAAAGATCAAACTGTAAAAAAGCCTTCCAGAGATCCACGAGTGAAAAAAACAATCCCAGTAAAGGTATGTAATGTATTTTCATTGTATAGCAAATAGATAAAGTTTTAAGGTAGGAAGTTTTGAATCTGCAATTGTAAGTTTGTCAAAAAATTTATACTTGTTTTCAAGATATTTTGTTAGACAATTTTATTTAAAGTTTGAGGTTGAGAACCAGATATCCTGTACTGTGTCAAATGTTTGCAGAATTCGATTGCTACACCAAAGTTGACGGCACCGACATTGAAGTCACAACAATCACAGAATGTACCCAGAATAACACCAAAATTAAAAAAGAACTTAAAAAGACCTACTACTACAACAGCTCTAAGTGTACCAACTGATAAAAGTCCCGTCTCTCCAAAAAATAAAGTTGTGACTAAAGTCAAAGAACTTACAAATCTAAAACTCCACAAAAAGAAAAAGCAGGTAACTATCAATACTATTCATTACAAATGGACTTGTATTTTTTTCCATTATTAAGAAAGTATTTGTTTTCTTCGTTTTCAAGAACACTGATATGTCTTTGAGTCCTTCCAGCGATGCAGATATACGGAAGAAACGAAACTACAGAAATAAACCTAGATCTCCAACTCCTCCACCATCAAAAATTCCTAAGAGAAGTGTTTCACCTTTGATGTAAGTGAAAAACCTAGCCTGAATTCTTACATTTTAACTAATTCCACTGTGTTCTTATAGCCACCCACCTCCCACAATTTCACCTGACAGTAATGTACGAAGGGATCCCAGGATCTTGCAACACAACCGCCATAAACAGCACATTCCTGAAAAGATTCACCAACACAGCGAAATATCACCGTAGGCTTGCAAAATTTTGTGGTTTAGTAAAAACTTTAGCCCATATTTATTTTTGTTACAATTATTAACAGGTCAAGTGATGGATCCTTATCTCCCTCTTTCTCACCAGAACCAGACACTGATGACTCGCCAGCTGAAAGACCTGGATTTAAACATCGCAATAAACATGAGAAAAGTTTTGAAAGTAAGTTTTGTTACTATCCCAATACATTCACTTAGTTCAGCCTACCCACTTGTGTGTTTTAATTAAGGAATTCAACGACGTAAAAGCTTTGATCCAAGCATTGAAATTCCACAACAACTGACTTTAAGTCACCAGAATGAAATTCTGCGACAGGTAATTTTGTATGTTTGACAAAAAATGATAAATAGTCTCATAAATATACTTTTGTAGGCTGATTCCCAATTGCAAAGTGGGCAATTAACCCATGAGCAGCATCAGGAGTTGCTAAAAAAACTTCACCAACTCTTTGAATTGCAAAGAGTGCGAAAGATTGAAGGAGGAGGTAAACCTGTTAAATAATAATCTCCATATTTCTTAACCAGTTATATATATGTTGTCAAGTAATATTGCCACTTGTTGACTTTACTGTGACATCACAATGATTTTTTAATACTAATTTTGTAAAATAGAGCATTGTGATTTTAATTTTGTATAAATGAATACAAAAATTCAAATTAATTTAGTTGTATCACCAATGGCTGCAAGAAGATCATCCAAATTGTTGAATCGGAGTCCGTCACCAACTGATCCTCGTGTCCATAGACAGATGTACCAGAATAATAATGAAAACAGCCAGAGGATGGTGGGTAAAAGAGGCAGACACCTTGGTTCCCCAAGGGCCATTCGTGGAAGAGGACATTTTGCAGGTATGTCTGGCAGACATCCAGAAACTTATTTGGCACCGCCAACAATGAAAAGAATTCCAAAACGACATATGGCAAGTCAAAACTTGCCACATCCACAAGATAGAAGATCATCTCCTCCTTTATTTGAACCACCTGCATATAGCGATCCTAACCATGAAAAGTATGACGCGCCTCCCCTTCATATGCGGCCGTATCATGAAAATCGCCACATGAGAATGTCACCACCTCATGAAACTCATCGGTATCCTAATGAACAACATGGTCGTCCAATGCGAAGACCAGAATTTCCTCCACAGCAAAGAACAGAACGTGATGCTCCAGGTAAGGATGTTCGCAGGCGTTCTCCTCCCAGTTTTCACCTTTCACCACCAAAGTTTATGAAAGGTGATCGTGGAAGGACAAGACCCAAACCACATGGCAACGACCATAAGAATTTAAGAATGTATGCCCACTCAGAAGAAAGAAAGTCCACTAAAGACAACCAAAATCCTGATCCTAGAAATAGAAGAACTGAAACACAAATGAATATCAGTTCTGATTCATCCACTCTTGAAGACAATTCAAAACCAAAATTAGAAGAACCTGAAGATTATATAATTGCAAACATTCCGAAGTCTGACGATGAGAGAGGTTTAGAAGAGCCGGAAGACTATATTATTGCTAATATTCCCAATAAAGAAGAAAAGACTACTTGTGAAGAACCCGAAGATTTTATAATTGCTAGTATGCCACCTGAAGCAAAAGTCTATCACGAGCACTCCATAGGATTAAAGAAAAATACAGAGTCGGAAAAGGCGTACATGGACCATCTTAAAAAAATTAAGCAGTCAATGTATACCAAAGAATTAAGGGCAAAACAAGCTAGCAGCACTACAATTGAGGAAAGTGGCTCTGAACAAACTACTGATGCCAACAGTGAAAATGATCAACCAACAGCAAAACGAAATGATGATCCATTAAAATCTCCACCCTTACCTTTAAAAAAGAGGCGCTATGTAAGCGCTGAGTCTGAAGTACAGGTTAAGAAAGAACAATTGGCTAGTGGTGATGCAAGTTCCAATGCCAACGACGTTTCTAAATCTGAAGAAATTGCAAATGACCCTGCAAAGCCAGCAGTTGATTTGGAAGACACTGCTGTGGAAAAGCAAACTAATGTTAATGATAAAATAAAGACAGAAGATACATCTGTTAATGTCAAACAAGAAAAAATTCAAGATACAGATATGCCAGAGAAAATGAGAACTGATGTGGTGTCACCTACCTTTGATGATTTTAAGGATAAACTTGATGACAATTCTTTGGTGTATGTTATTGATGACGAAGATGAACCGGAAAGCAGTCAGACAACCTCACATACCACTCCGGCTTATAGAGGAAAATTTGATCATGGATTAAGGAGAGGAAGATTTCCACCCAGACCACCACTTCACCCTCGTCATCGGTAATGCTCTATTTTCATGTTGTTTACTGCAAATCGCTCTTATGCTTAAGCATTTTAATATTTTTTAAGAATTGTAAAGCAAGTTTGGTTCCGACTAGAGTCCACTCTAAACCTGTTTAGATCTTTAAACTATTAGGTAAAATTAATTAATGTGACCCTGATGCACTTAAGTTCACTTGGTAAATGTCAGTAAATTGAGTTTGACTTTTTAATGTTTCAGGGACTTTATTGACCAAGAAGAGGAGAGAATTCAATGGAGGCTTGCAGATGAAAAGAAAAAGATGGAGTGGGAAGACTCCCTCCGCCATCAACTTGAAAGAGAAGAAAGATGGGGTCCAGAAAGAAGGTAAAATTGTTACTTTGTTTTTTTATAAGGTTGTTCAAATGTTTTACCCTAAATATGACATAAAGCTCGCTGGTGATTTTATATGCTAATTAAGATATATATTTTAAACTTTTAGTATTCACTACCTTAATTTCTCAGGACTTTGTTGCATTTTGGGAATGTCTCTTTATGGTTAATTGGTTTTGTTTTAACACATATAATGTTTTTTATGATATCACTCTGAACCAGGGTTCCTAAACGGTGTGGCCCTTGGCTTACTTTCCCCTGTGGGGCCACCCAGCAGTTTTCAGGGGCACCACAACCATATATTATTTTAATTATTATCTAGTTGATTTGCATTATGACTGTCAACACCTCCCTTGTGAGTTGTGACATTCTATGACGCATTTTTCAAAATTGTGATCAAGGGGCCACAAGCCAGCTTGAGAGTTCTTGAAAGGGGCACACCTTGCTCCAAAAGTTAAGCACTAAATTAGACAAAATGAAGTTGTAATAAAACATAGCATATAGGATCAGACCTACCATCCTTTTAATCATATTGTATAGTTTAGTTTGAGGCCTGACGCGCTACAGGGCTACCTAAGGGCAACTTCAGACCGATATCCTGTGAAGTAGTATGGTTAGAATAGTTCAAACCAGTTTGAGCTAATCTATTTTATTGTTTTGTTTTTAGGCGAGGTGTACTGCCACCCAGGTTTGGCCGAGGTAGGGGCGGCCCCCGTCCAAGAATGGAGCGTTGGCACTCGCCTGAACATGAAATGGGTGATCCTCCGATTTATGATCTTGCCAGGGGGAGGCTCCCAGGAAGACCTTTGCCACGCCGACCTCCAGTTAGACTGCATCCAAGAAGGGTAAAAATTTAACAATAAAAAAATTGTTTTTAAATAATACACACCGATCTGACCACAAACTCTGTGAAGAAAGATGTTTTGCTCATATAATATAATTAATATATTTTCAACAACATACCTCATATTTAGGAACCTCCACCATTTTCTCGGGAAGGTGGTTTCCGCACTATTTCTCCTCCTCCACCACCACCTGATTTTGTGTTGGATCCTAGAAGACCACTGTCCCCACCCCCAAGGAGATTGCCACCCCCACTCCGTCACCCACACGGCCCTCCTGATAGAGGCCCTGGTTGGGATAGACCACATAGAGGTATTTCAAATACCAGAAGTATTTACCCTTAATTTTATATTGTTTAACCTTTTTAAATCACATGTATTTTTAATTTGATTAATTATGATGTCAGACAGTGCTGGACGTTGTGGATAAAATCTCATAATTTCAAGTTAGTTCATGGGCAGTTGTACTTCGTTTTCTAATGTTTTTATAGTTATATTTATCATTTATGGCCCAGGGAGCAAAAAGCAGATTGCCAACCAGTGGCTTCAGATAACTAATTGTGACGCAACTGTAGTGCTGTCACAAAGTCTTTCCATCTATTGCATATAGAAAAGTTTTTAGTAACCCGCTTTTCCATAGGTCATTCTTTAAGAAACATTAGCATCATAAAAACACTTTGTATCACACAAAGACTTTCCGCTTTGTAAGCTGAAATATTGTGATATATATTGTCCTTTGGCTGATACTGTTTTCTCTAATCTACTAAATTTACAGAAGAAAGATTCCCACCTGGTCCACCACCACCAGATGACAGGCACTCACCAGTTGGTGTAAGTTTTTGCTTTAAAATTGATAACTGAATAAAAATTAAAAATAGCATATATCCCTGCTAATTAATTATCATGTTGAATTTCTAAAAAAGCTTTTAAAATGTATCCTCTCACTTCCCATAACAATATTTTTTGCTTTAACTATTGGAATTCTTTTGCATATATTCAGGACACATATCAGCACTTTCTATTGCGTTTGGCCTAGTAGGATGTCGTGTTGCCCGAGTTACCAAATCATAAATATTTTCAGCTCCAGATTGAACCTCCTCCTCCCCCGCCAGTAATAAACCAGGTCAACGTCAATAAGCTGCTAAGTGATCTACTCACCATGGGAATCCTTCCCGGCGCCAAAAAGCCGGATAGCAAGCCATCCACTCCGACGCCACCCGACAACAACTCACAGACGTCCATCAAATCGGAACCTTCGGTAAAAACTGAAGAGGTAATTTTTTATATACATAAAAAAAAAAACCCTTCTGGTAATTGTATTACTATGCCTGGTAGCAACTGTTTATATATGTAATTTTTATGTTGTGTAACTTAATTAGATTCAATAAAGAAGATAGGATCACATTTGAAAAGGCAGATAGGATCCGTGTTACTCTAATTCGGACCGTAGAATATGTATATGAGCATGTTTTTTAGACTGCTAAACATGAACCACCAAGATCTAGCGAGGCACCATCTATGACGGACCCCATTCCGCCAGTGGAGGAAACACCAAGAAGGTCCTTATCACCTTTGGATGAAGATCTGTTGACGATAGACCCAGACGCGAACTTACCTGATATACCCCTTACCTCAGACCTTAAAGTGTAAGTGCAATTGATAAAAATCCTGGTTAGATACCCAACGTTTGGCATGAGTTAACAATAAATTAACAACATAGTTGTGTTTGTCCGGTTTCAGCAGAATTTAAATGTGAACACTTCCCTGTAATGTTAATTTGCAGTCGACATGACGAAATCATCAAGCGCCTTTACACTGGCATCCAGTGTTCCGCGTGTGGTTTGCGGTTTACCACACGACAGACCGACATCTATGCAGAACATCTCGATTGGCACTACAGGTTGAATCGCAAGGACAAAGAAGGTGGAGCCCAAGTCCACAGAGAGTTGTATCCATCTGCTGGGGTAAACACATCTTGATGTTCTGCTATATGCTGTGAAATCGCTTTCTAGTAATTTATTTTTACCCATTTGTACATTAGGATTGGATTTGCAACGAGGAGATTGAGGACCCCCAGGATCGTGAAAGAAACGCGTTCTTTGATGGACCAGAAGAAGAAAACGAAAACGAAGACCTCACGGTTCCACTAACAGGGAAAAATGGGGAAGATGTACGAAAAATTGCATTTACCCCCTATATAACTGGAATTGAAGAACTTGAAATTGAAAACTTCTGATTTAAAAACCGTATCTAGCCTACTTCAGGGTTGCTAAAAAATCTTTAAACTCTTTGTATAATTTGTGCAAGTCTTTAAAAACCCTATGTTTTTCAGAAAATCTTAACTATATGTGAGTGTGTTCACTATGCCATTTATATATTTTATTTTAATTATATTCAAAATACGCTGAGTGATCCTATTTTATGTCTTCGAAAAGAACTAATTTCACAAAAAATTGTGGCTCTTAATTTCACAAAAAATTGTGAACTCTGTGCTTGTCGTGCCATGTTGTAATAACTGACATAGCCGGCATGTTGAACCGACATATCAGCAACCGCTTCATCCTTTTTATGTGTTGCTTCAGTTATGCAAAGTGTGCAAGGAAGCGTTTGAGACGGTTTACAACGAGGCGGAGGACGAGTGGCAGTTCACTAACTGCGTTAAAGTCGACGACGATAACTTCCACCCTAGTTGCTACGAAGACTATATGGATGCACCTCCAGTGCAGGTTAGCAGCCGTTTCAGTTGAAAGTTTTTCATGCTCGTAGGGCGTTGGAGCTGTAATTGCTTTGTCGGGACATAGATATTTTCATTCAAAAACATTACACCAAATGCAATGTTTTGCTCCGTTTCAATTGGACCAACTTTCTCTTTCTACACGATTTGGCACACCCTGTGTTTAATCCACAATGAAGTAGCACGCACTTTCCATGTTAGGGTTTGACCCTAATTAAATCCTTGGGTTAACAGCGTTTATACAAAATATATATCTTGACCTTTTAGACGCCGATCAAGACCTCGATTTCCCCTCTACCCTCTGACGATGCTACGGTACCCGACTCGGCGCCCACTATCCAAGACCCCTACTCCAGCTCGGACGATGAAGGCCCTAATGTTGTCGTCGACCAACCGCAAGGTAAAAGTGAAACAGTGTCGACCCCCGAAGTGGAGCCCGAAAGCCTCAAAGTTCCAGCCACTGTTCAATCTGACAAAAATTTGGAAACTACTCAAGGTGAAAACAACTAACTATGGCCCCTTTTGTTCGCCTTTGGTGAGGCGATTGCTTTTTAGGCGGCTGTGTAGGTTAAGAAAGGCACTTAACTTAACGAAGGCACGCATCTTTTAAATGAACACTCTTTTTTCCGCCACGTGGTCCACACATAACAATAGTGGGGGGCACAAAATAAAAAATGTTAATACTTTATTTCATTCAGCATTACAGCTATATTTGTTTTTGTTTTAGACTTCGATATGTCAAAAGACACCGTTTCAGAGGCAGGCGGCCCACTACAAAGCACTCTTTCTGCAGGGGACGACAGCCAGGTTTTGCCCGACTTCGGTAAAGCGAATTTGAGCTTATTTAATTTCTTTGAAATCTGTTTTTTTTTTGTTAGTTTGTTTGTTGTCACTTTACACATAAATATTTAAATGTTTTCCATAATTGAAAATAGTTTATTGTCACCATATCTCTGGCACACTGTTTGAATAATATTTGGCCTGGCGAGCATATGTTAATTTTGGCGTACAGTGTTTTGGCCTACCTAGTTGAATTTTTTTATTTAGCCTTCACGGGTATAAAAAAGGTTTATTATAATTATTATTAGCCACACACTTTTTGCCTTGTTTTGTAAATTTCTTGATCAGATTGTGATTTAAAACCACGCGTCTTTTTAGGATCAGAAGCTTCTAGTGCCGTAGATTGTGCGAGCATGGAAGAGGAGACGACCCTTACCACAAGCGATGGCGCCGATACAGAAGTCTGTAAGACGCCAACAGAGAACAGAGAAGACAACACTGTCGAAAGCAGCGTTGAATCGATGGAAATGCAAACCAGCGTTGAAGAACCGGCATCCACAAACATCACTGCCAATGCTTGTGAAGAATCGGAAACCACGGCTTCCACGAACGTTGAAATTCGCTTAGAAGCGAATTCGGAAAATGTCGAATACTTGCAAAGTGAAAGCGACCCACCGCCGCCCGCTCAAACTTTAAATGTTGTAGACAATAGCAACGCAGAGTAAACTGTTAAACCGCTTTTCGAAAGTTCAAGAAGCCGTTCTCTCGCGCTGCATAATTAGTACGATTTTTGATCGAAGTTTTTTGCGCCATCGCACGAAATAAGTGAATTGTCTGATGCGGAAACTGTGCAAGGGGCGGGATTTTTGCTCTGTATGTGGTTTCAGTTCTAAAATAAATAAAAACTTCGTTATATCTTGGTTGGATTTTGTCGCCTTGTTACTAAGGATCGCTGGATTATGGCAAAAATGATAAAAGAAAAAAAAAAAGATTAAAAAAATTAAAAAAGTGTTTTATTTATCTTCCCCAGAAAGAAACACGTAATATTATTTTGCCCATTTTGGAAATTAAAATAAAGGGAAAATGTCGTGCTGTATTGCCATAATAAGGCGAGTTGTTTTTTTTAGAACATAGATTTTTGTTAATTTGGTAACACTACTTTTGTAAACAGAATATGTAAAATAAGAAGATATCTTCTTACGAAAATTTATATAAGAGAAATATATTGCGCCACAAAATAAGGCATCATCAGTATCTAGAAAAAAACAAACCCAGCCATTTTTATTTGGTCTAGACTAGAGACTGATAATGTCTTATTGTGGGGCAAAATATATTTCTCTTATAAATGATTGACTTTTATTAAGACTGGCCGAAGAATATTTGCTATGCGTTTTAAAATGGCAATTTTACAGGACCGTTTCAAATTGAAATCATAATTTAATGAAACTGTTTTCATCAAATATGGATAACAAAAGGCGAATTAAAGAGTAATTTTTGTAGGGCAAACGCACTTTAATAGAAATATGCACAGCTCAACATCTTTATAGGCTTATAATACAAATGTGGCAAATATGTCGCTCTACAAATCTCTTCCATGCATTGCATAAAAACAATAGTACCAACGTAATACCTTTATTATTTAAAAAAACGCAGTATTTGGCAACCGATCCAAATTCAGCTAAAACTTGCACCTAACAAAGCTTAGAACACGCATAAAATGGAATTATAAATATTTCTTCGTTATTCTGACGTATTTACATCATCTTTGCTAATATGACTTTATCAAAGTTTGCTGTAATCGGTTCTTTATTGCCCAGGATCAGTAAGACACGATAACGTTTTAATTAAATGCGGTTGGTTATGAAAAAAATATCACAATAAATTTCCCAAACTGGTACCAGCATGGAGTCAGAACAACATTTTATCTTGCATGACCAATCTAACTCTTATCTATAGGTATGAATAAAGGGAAAAAAGGAAAACTCTGAAGTAGCTGTCGCTTGTTTCTGTGTTTTTGTATATGTGTGTGCCTTTAATTATTCCGAACATTTGTGCAGATCGGCAATACAACTACAAGAAATCATTTGTTGTATTTGCTTGTTCGTTTGGTGCGTGTGTGTTTCCCTTAAACTTACAGCAATAAAATGCCACCAGGCCGTTTTTATTGGTTATGCTTATGATTAATTGTATACAATTCTGAAATATTCCAGGGATATTTATTACAGAAAGATTTAAACAAGTTTAACTCACAGGTCGACTATTGTTTTGCAAACTTCATCAACATGTTTTATTTTAAAATTTTACATCTACACAAATACAGTTTTGCATAGTTGCGTTTGTCAGATATTTGCAAACCATACCATGCAGGTGAAACATAAACCCTACATGTAACCGCTTTACGTTGTATAATTGTAAATTATATTGTTTTTCTAACTCTTTATTTTGGAATAAAATTTCATAAAAGTAAGCGTCAACAAAAAAAAAATAACCGCGAAATAAAATTTAAACAGAAATTGGCAAACAACTAACTTTATATGAATGATTATTCACCTAAAATTTTGGAAAGACATAGTCAGTCAATAAATCAATGAGGTGTTAAGATCTTTCCAATAAAAATATGATAATAACATGGAAAAAATATAACCCAATGAGAAATTCAAACATATTTCCGGTGCACAATTGTAGCTCCATGCTCCTGAAACTCTTCTCTGGTAATCCAGCGAAAACGTGACGTACTCAGTGACGTCATACGTCCAGCTCCTCTCCAAATTGCGTACTGACGTTTTGGAAAGACATTTATCGTGAGGTGCTTCTCTTTGTTAGGCATCAGTTTAACGAGCTCGCTCTAAATAAGGCCATGTATATTTTGAGGTATTAAGGTAACGTCTTTCGGGCGGAGTGCATGGCTAAAGTCCACAAGTCAGAACACAAGCCCCGGTTCATTTAGTTACAGGCACACCTTAGGCGCTTTAATCCTATATTATTTTATTTGATCATGACTTTGTTTGCTTATTTTATTAGCTATTCTAACATTATGGTAAATCACGCAAAGCTTTTTGAAAGTTGTAAAATTTAAGACAAAATAAGGAGAAGGACGAGTAGGTATTTCAAAAATGTCAAAATTTTGCATTTTACATATGTTTTAAACCCCAAACTTAAGTAGTTTACCTTTAGTCTCTCGGGTAGACCTGGCAGTAGTGATGCGCCACCGACAATGACAATGTTTTTGCATATCTCATCAATGACGGTATCATTGTTCTGTTCGTTTCGACATGCTCGAATGCTTTCGGCGCAGATGTGGTGTAGGCCCATGTCACTATCCGATTCCACTATAAAAAGCAAAACCTTTTATGTGTGACTACATCATAAGATAAAAAGCACCACTACGGTAATCTACATTCTACAACGAGGTACAATAAACTAATAAAAAGTTATACTGTTTTGCTCCGAGCTTTTTATATAAATGGAGAAAATTTATAAGTCACCAAGTATTTTCAATTTGAAAATACAAATATGTACTGTAAGTTTGTCAGCGGATTAAAGCCGTGCTGTATTCTTCAACGAAGTTTATCAGCCATTGCTCAGTTAAGCTGAGTCGTAAAAAAGTTTTTTTAATGGAAAGTGTGCCCTAATAAAGTTACGATAACAAAAGATGCATAAAGCTTACTGTGAACACGCAAATGGCAAATCTGTTTCTGCTAAAAATCGTGCCTTTGCAATACAAATAAACCTGGGATTCAAACCGATCCCGAACCGGAGTTTTGTAGACCGGCATTGGCTTAGTTTTACCCGAACCATAGCCGAACCTGAAACGTCTTTTTTTTTTAAAAAGGGTGTCAAACCGAAACTGAACAGAATATATTGGGGTCATTCGAACCTTTACCGATCCCGAAACGGCGAAAACAGCGGTTCACTTCAGCATGACGTCATGATACAATTGATATATGTATATAATTATGACGCATCTAAATATTTTGTCACCAGTCCATCAATGTATATTGCATAGTATGGTGAAGTGTACTAAATCGCAACAAAATTCATAAATGATTGACTGATTCAGTTGGTCTGTTAAAGAATTACGGTCTACTGAATAACGTACAATTGTTTAATTCATTTTTATCATGCTTTTAATTCTGGGGTATTATGAGATGATAAAGGTACAGGACGTAGAAAGATCATTCGCGGAAAGCGCGAAAAAGAGACGGCGGGCCGGATTAATTACATTGGTGGGCCCAATCTGGCCCATGGGCCGTAGGTTTCCGACCCCTAGTATAAACCAATATTTTAATTAAAATGTCGTTCCTTAATTTCTTCAAAGGTTGAAAAAAATAGGGGGCCATTGATTTCTCAAAATTTTTGAAGGAGGGCACGGTGTAAAAAAGGTTGGGAACCCCTGATTTAAATAAAACGGCGATTTTTTATGCTCTGAAGTAACCGCCCCTTTCAAATTTATATTAATTTGTCTCCTGATGGCGATATAATAATCGTACCTTAAGTAAAACTTGTGTTTTGGTGAAGTACTAAGAGATTATTTTGCACAAAATACAAAAAATTACTGTAAAAACATATTTATTTCATTTCTACGAAATATTATATGGTCCTTACCACAAAGCGTCCCGCGTTGTAAGTATACACAGTGTGACGTCATTCAATACGCATGTCGCTGGCTGATGCGCAATCACAAAACAAGAAAAGTTTGTCTCCCGCGGTTACAATAGACGCCCAGTTTACCAAGAGCAAATGTTGCTCATTTGTTCTGGCGTCCTTTGCATCTCTGAACCGACAAACACCCGTGCCAATGTTGACCTAATATTGAAACTAATCTCGGTCGAAATCGCCCGTCACCAAAGTGTTCAAACAAATGGCTTCAAACGAGACGGAGGAGTTTAGACGCCTGGAAGTTATTCGTTTACTTCGATTGCGGAAAGTTCGACTGGTATTTTTAAAGTTGGCTTTAGCCAATATGTTAGTTTTGTTTGAAACTTACAATTGATATATATTCGCATAGGTTTTAGGCGAAACCTTAAGAATAACCTTCTAGTGTAATTTATTTCCTTTATATGTCAAATCGTTGCAGAGTGTTCATATTTAGAAAATTTGACGCGGTAAAAAAACAACATACAAATTTTTGTTGTGTGACAATAGATATGCGGATGTTAAATGAAAATGGGTTGTGGTAATTTCATCCAGTAGTCTCTGATAAATTTATCCAGTAAATAAATTTAAATTTTGTAAATGACCCAAAATGACCTGTTTGTGGCAGTAGCCTACATGGACTCCTTTTACTTAAAGTTTACGGGATTTGTTCAGAAAAGAACTCCATTGAAAAGTAAAACTTACCGCTTCCGGGATTAGGATGAAAGAGGATCTCAGGCGCTAGGAATCTCTCTTTGTCCACTCTCACCGGAGTGCCGCTGGGAAGAGAGTAGGTGCGTTTCCGGTTCATTGCACCCATCATGTCGTCACTATCGCCCACCGTGACGTAACACAGCTTCTCCATCATCGCTTTCGGAATATCAACTTCTGAAACGCCTTGAAATAAAGTAACACCATCAGCGAGATGTCGCAATTTACTAAAGCGATCATGACAAACTTTGAAATGCGGTATCCGCTCTTATACGTTTATCTATCTATAGTTTAATATTTTGACAAACTTATTTACTGATACTAAAATAAAATGTTTGGTTTTTGGTTGTAAACCAGCGAAGTAACGTCAACCACGGTTTCGTAAACCAAAAACGAACGAAAACTTCCACTTCAGAATTTCTAATTTTTATTTCTAGTGAAAAGTAAAATTGTGAGTCTAAAATCTTGCTCTTACCGTTATGGTGTTTTACTCCTCTGTTTTGGACTTTCCGAATAAGTGACTTTAATCTGGCGGTTATATCCGAGCCACCAACTGCCATTTGTCGTATTCCTTCGGCAACCACACTTCCTGCGGGAAAATCGAATAATAAAGTACACTACAGGGTTGTAATGACTCAATGACAATGTCTTGACTTGACTTGAAGTTATTCGGCCAAATTACTTGACTTAAGTATTTCGGGAAAATGGCGTGACTCGGACTTTTTCTTAATTTTTGGCGAAATTTGATTATTATAGCAAACTATCTGCTTGTAAATTAGATTGCTCGCTTTATATTACTTTTTGTTGTTTATCAATTTAGGTAATAGAACATTTTATTTTAATGTTAATAACTTATTTTTATGTTAAAAAAAACTTGTGCTTGACCTGCTATGACAGTGCTTACTATTTTTGCAAATTACTTAAGTCGTTTTGAAACATATTATTTATACTTTACGACACTGATACACTATGTCTCATTTGTTATCGTGTTGTGGTTATGAGCAATTCGTTTGGCAAATATTTAGTTTTACCGTAAACAATACAAATATTTCTAAATGCTTTACTGAAGTTAACAAAACAACCTTTTAATTCAACCCACCTTGAACAACAGGAGAGCAACTCGTTATGTCGTGCCCGATGCTGATAACTAACCCGGTGGTGATACTGAAGCCGTGTAGTGCCATTGGAGCGCTGCTGCCCAAATACAACTGTTGAACGCCCAGTTTCTCAAACATCAGCTTATTACAGAACATAACAAAGTTAAAAATAAATCCAAGCCGGAAAAAATCAAATAAAAAACAGCGCTTAAAACACGACTTCGGTATACTCAAAAAACAAAAACATATATTTGTTTATGTATTCAAATTGCGCGGTAAAACAGTCTATAAAATGAAAAACATCTACCTTGACGACATTTTCCCGTGATTCCCGCGACGCTACGGGTGATATCGGCATCACGACCTTGGCTTCCTCCGGTTCGACCTTGAGTTCCATGATGAGGATATGTTTGACGATGTGAAGCCAATCTTCCCAGTCCTGGACTTCCCCTTTCTGAACTGGATGCTGAAAATATTAGTGTTGTAAACGCATTGACGTTACTTCAGGCAAAGGCTTGTGATGTCAGTCAGAACAAGTACCAGAGAATGTAATACACGTTTTGTTGATATAAATTTCGCTAAAAATATTGCTTTGCCACTTTTGAATTATTTTCACTCATGTAATGAAAATATTGTTTTCAAGTACACCATACGCACAGGCGTATTTTTTAGTCCCTGAAATAAATTGTTCATGACTTTCAACTTCCGGTAAAATGCGTTTTACTGATAGTTATTGTGTAACACGATGTAATTAATTATGAGTTGAGACTCACCGAAAAGGAAAGGACATCACTTCGCAGCTTAGCATCGTGTCCCACAAAAACGGTATCCATGGAGACTCCGAGTAGGGCGTCCTCGCTTCGAGGCCGCCCGACTACAGTTGGCATGACAACAGAGGGAGTGTCCTCTTGCGGGAATCCCCCTTTGCACACCCCGCTTCCGATATTGATGACAACCGTGTTGCCATCGCTCATGGCGTCTAACATGGCAAGGTGGCTGCTGGTGCGAGACGAATTCAATTCGGTATCTAAAATTACAAAGTTGTGGTCAAAACACAATAAACTAAGTTTCAGATTTATGGTTAGCCGAAAATGACCTAAATAAGTTGAAGTTAAAGTTGTTATAAAAAAACAACATTACCTACAGCGGTATGGACTGTGTACTATTTTATTTCCCTTAAGTTGAACTAAATTAGATATAAACCAGTGACTTGACTTGATATTAATTTATGTTGGGAATGTTTCGGAAAAAATCTTGAGTTTGGTAATTTATAAATAAGTTATGTTGAGAAAAATGGTTGATAAGTTGAATTTATATATATATATATATATATAAAACATTTTATGGCCCTGAACTGGGAGTTTACACGCTTTTCTCTATGCATTTTGGACACTTTACAATGCCACGTTTACATCACTGCCAGTCCAATTCAAGCAACACCTGCTGGGGTAGAGTCTTCAGGATCGACGTGGAAAATGTTGCCGTGACTCGCGCTAAGACTTCTGCTCAGTTCGCGAAGTGCATTGTTCAGCTTGGCCTGTGTATCGTCGGATGCCCTGTCGAAAATAAAGAACCGCAAAGATCGTTTATCAATAGAACAGAACAGTGTTATACTTTTTAAGTGCCATACAATTAAAAATACGTTTAGCCAAACATGCAACACTAATAAGACAAAAAGGGAACATCATAAGAATGTTTAGTTTTCTAAAAATCAGAGCTCCAAAACTGGAGGACGCAACTCTGTTGTCGCGAGAAGTTTGAGGGTCGCATAGGCCTACATTTATTTTTATAAAAGGTGTCACATTTATATAAGTTGTGCTTTTTTACTTTTGTTTTAAAAAAAAAAAACGATTTAAAACTCTGCAATTTGAAACAAATGAAACACTTATTTCAACTACAAAAAGTAGCATAAAAGACAACCCCAAAAGTTTAACGTTTTTTCAGCACATGCATGGAACATAGCAAACAACTAAAAATATTTGCTTTCAAATGTTAGTAAATAAAAAGGGGTCACAAATTAGGAAGGTATAAGCTCTGCTATAAATAATATGTTTTGCTGTTATTTCTAGATAAACAGGACAATAAAGGAGTGATGGAGCTCAAAACTCGTAGCAATTAATTCACTTCAACCCACTTTCCCTCTCCTCTGATTCCGAGCGCCGACGACCTCCCGTCCAGCTCATCCTCCTGCTTCTGACGCCAGCGCATCATCAGCGGTGACGTAGGCACACTGAGTGATGTCAGACGGTGTGACGTTGCGGGCAGTCTCTTGGCGTGAGCCCGTCTCAACAAAGTCACTTCAGGGCTAACTTTAGCGTCGTCACTGCTGTTGTCGCTATTCTCAAGGATTGGAGTGCTGAAACCGCCAGCTTCGGGTAAGTTTCGCAGGATTTCCGGGGGCGACCCAACATCCGATAAGTTTTCCGCGTTATTTTCGAGTAACTTTCCGCTTTTGAGAGTCAGCAAACTCAGCTGGTCATTGCTCGCGTTGTTTGTCACCGCCGACTTGGGCTGGTTTGTCGAAGGGAAAAGACCCTGTTTTGACACCGGTTCCGCAACTTCGACGCTGGCCGAACAACCCATTTTTAGCCTTCTTAGGCTGGTCGTAACTTATTGAGCTATGTTCATATACGGTTGGTTACTTCTAAAGTTAAAATTATTTTTTTTACCAAAGTCAGATATTGTGTTATATTTGATAAGCACACTTTCCTGAGCCATTTCTTAAGCAATAATCTTATTTTTTGGTGTAGGCTATTCCGAACTTATCTTGCTCTGTGTAAGCTTTATACCGACTATCGAAGGTAATGCCGACATATGCTACTATAATATTCAACAATATTATTCATTTAACTACACTTGAGTAAAATACAGGTATATAGGGAGTTCCTAAGTCTGTTTTTAAAATAATCTTTGTTGCATCGTCCAGTTGTTTAAGTGTGTTTTCGAAGCGTTTAACATTGTCAGCTGATTTTGCAGTGATAACATCGAACCATCGAAAGAAAATACGCATGTAAACATCTTTCGTCTAACATCAAAAGCCAGAGACGCGCCACCGAACTGGTGAGGCCAATATCTGCTTGCACATCGCTCGGTTGAGTATTGACCGGTCCTTATTCACTGTGTCGCCTGGTGATTCTTTTCGCTGACCAAACAAACCACAACCATTGACCCTTTCACTAGCTTAAATCTGGCCCTGAGAGACCGAGTTGGCAAGTCGAAACGTGCAAGGCGCAGCCGACGCGAACAAAGTCGTTTACGAGCCGATTATTTGTTACCTGCTCCATTGAGCTCGCGTTCGCGGTCGGTCTCTAAAGTTCATCCAAGTATATAACATCGCACCGATAAAAGCTTTTCAATATTTTACGGTTCTTTTGACTGGTTGCCGAGATTTGTTGCTCATGACAAAACTAGTGCAATCTTCGGATGGCGCACAGTTAAGTATTGTTTTTTTTAAATATTGCATTAGTTTGTTATATGGTATTTTTTTTAATATCGCGTTAGCTGTTTTCAGCAAATTCTTGCAATCTTGAGTCGTAAAGTAGAACATTTGCAATAAAGGTCTCACAGAAAATATAATAAATGGCCTGTTGCTTTCACCACTCTGAACTACTCTGAAAGAGTGTAATGTACGAGACGCTTGCAAATTTAAACTATTAACTGTTGCCAATTTGAAATCGTAGTAACTACTTTCAAAAACTAAAGGCCGAGTGCTTGCTTAAATAAATTAAATTATTGCCCTCCTAGTTGAACTGCTGCTTCCCTCACTTGAACTGTCGTCTTAAGGATCCACTCTGATCAACATACCTTGGCGTGTGCTCCTTATTTTCATCGGTTATTTGCTTTGGGGCGGTTTGGCTGTCGACGGTGCATATAATCGACATTATACAGTGAATTACGAGGCTTAATCATTGACCATACCGCTCTCTCTTACCTTTTCATTTCGCCGTCGGTGTCCGACGCGTTACCATGACACAACTTTACGACCCCCTTCTATAAATAGCCCGACCATATATTTTGAAATTGCTCCGCATGACAAACCGCCAGTATCGATGTGGAATGCTTTGTCCCATGCTATGACTAAGTTTATGCGAGTTGAATATTGGAAAATTAATTTCGCCTAAATTTATGACATAGTTTGTCAGTAAGTAAACATTCATTAATATTGTTGTCATACCATAGCACAAGCAATAGTTTACAATAGTACATATGGAGGCCAGTTTGACGAACTTTCCCGTCAGTTGCGGGTTACAATAAATTAAAAAAAAAATAAGTTGCATTTAACTGAATCAGTATTTTTTCTGATAATGGGAGGGAAGGGGTCATGTACAAGACATTAAGCCGTGGCGACGATATTGCTATTAAAACAAGAAATCGCCTTTCCATGAGCAAATGGGGTGATTTACAATTTACCTGACAAAAATGAGCAAATATTAAAGCGTTCGTTGAAGATCACACAAAAACCATTTCTGTGATTTTTAGCTAGGCTGCTTGTTTAATGTTCATTTATTAAACTAACGTTTTCCATTTTTTCTATCGTTCGGGGCGTATTGTGAAGTTACTGTATGGGTGCAACAGTGCAGTTTGAGAAACACTGTAGTATATAACGCTGGGAATTTGTTTAAATGATGTTGGTTTAATAATGTACATGACAAAAATAAGTTGAAATATCTACCACAGTCATCGACATTGGGGATTATTTATTTGGTTTGGGCTAACAAATATAGGAAAATTGACCTAATTTTATTTCACGAAAAATCGGCATTAAACACCTTTTTCACTCGAGTTATTTTGTAATATTGTGGTGTTTTGTTTAGATTTTTTGGCAAATATCGACAAAATAAATACTATATGACACCATGCGTGAATAGTCTTTTTCAGAACAATGGCTTCATATTTTGACAAAATATTTTTTTGTCTGGGTGTTAACAGCCCTGAACGAAAGTGTTACCTTAACAACAAGCTTTCAAAGATGTCTAACGTCTTCGATTTAAAGTTGTTTTCAGGTAAACAAATGCTACTTGCGTAAGATTGTCATATTCGCCAATTTGATGGACCAGGAGTCCTCAACCTTTTTTTCTTTCGTTGCACAACAATTCTGTGGGTCAATATTTTTTTATGAAAAAAAAAAACAGTAACATAGGTTAGAATAAAAAAAGAAAACATATTTCAAAACAGGTATTTATTCAACCGTGCATTAATGAAAAACATGCTAATGAACAATAAAAAGCCGTTATTCCTGTAAAACTAAGTATAGTGACACAAATGAAACTAAATTCGGTTTATCAGGCTTTACTAAATTGTTCTATGGCACACCTCAAAATGTTTCCATGGCCCACTGGGTGAGAACCGCTGGACCAGACGATGTAAACTTTAAGTTGTTCAGCAGAACTGTGAATAATTAAAAAAAGGATAAACAATGTTTTCACCAAGTGTTTTACCTCACCGATATGTCTTCGTGACAGCGACGAGCCAACCAGCAACTGATGCGCATCGCAAGGCAAAAGATTATTTCTGAACAGACGCGCGAAAGCCGACAAACCAGCAAACGTGCTACGACGACTGTGGTATTCGAAAGGGCCACTTAGCTTGTACGTTGCGCCTCAACAAACGTCGCATCGTTCACCCTTTCACGTTTCTTTCTTTCTCCTTGCGCTTCCTCTTGGTTCGATTACGATACGCCGCTGGCCTGTTGGGAGAGAAATAATCTTGCGCCCACGCTGTGACAACGATTTACGTCAATCGTTGCTTACAGCTGGCTGTTCACTGCAGCTTACTGTACGCTACAGAGTAGCAGCATTGAGATTTTTGGTACTGCAACGTGCTAATGCTACAAAGGTAATCGAGTGCTTTTGAAGTAATAGCAGATATGAGATTTGCAGTAAATACAGTGTTCTCTGTTTAAGAGTTGCACTTTCCCTTTGGCTTAAAGTAGGGCTTGTTTAAGTGAGGTATTACCTAACTACTTACTTGAAAAGCATTACGAATTACTTATGTTTACTTTGCTTTAAAAGATAAATCTATTGGGGATATGTTGCTAAAATATGTTTGCTAGTAAAGGAAATATTACATAATACAAGCTTGGATTTTTGTATTGTTGTGCATGCCACGTGTAGTCATTGCTTATTGCTAATCAAACGCTACTTGCTATGTCACATTAGATTTTTTATTCGTAAAAGCAGCCAAATCGCTAAAGTGTGTTCGGTACAGTTGGTCTTGCAGACTAATGATTTTGGACGTCCTACACTACAGCATAATCAACAGTTGGGGAAAATGTTAACTCAATAGATCGGATGATGCCATTAATATTTTTAAATTACTATGACGTCATTACTATCGAATGACGTTGTTACTATGGATTAATAGGAAAAAATTATAAAACAGAAAGCACAAAGGTTACGTTTTTTAGGTTAGGCATTTTAGCCACCTTTGATTGTTAATTCAATTGTTTGTAGGCTAACAACCTTTCACTGTAGAAAACATTGGGTCGGCAAGCAAACCATTGCTGATGTAAGTTGATATCGGATTGTCAATAGGGATTTTCGATAATATCGGATCGAAGACGATACCCGATGCCAAGTGATAGTATCGATACTCATCCGATACTGGTCCGATAACAAATTAACAAGGGAATTTCAGCCATGATTTATGATCGGATGCAATGAGTTTCACAGTAAAAAGTAATCTTTAAAAAATAGTGGTTACCAACCGGAGGTAACTTAAATTTTCGTAACGCTAAAGCAAATTTTGGATAAATAACCTGAAAAAAATGACTTGAATTTTTTGAGCCACGGCCCACTGTTTGAGAACCGCTGGTGTAGAGTATCGGGTATGGGTGTTGATAGCGTGAGACACGCGGTGATTTAAATGAAAGTAAGACTTGCTTTTAAATGAGATAAGTTAACGCATGTATGTTTGAGACTTGACCACAGACCTTTGAAGGTATCTAACACATTGTTTAGTATTTGTTTTTGAGAAACAACTAAAACACCTTTACACTTGTTTTGAATGCCCACTTTTAATCACCCAAATGTCCGTTTGGATTAGCTCAATTTGTATTATACAGTCAAAACTTTAGTTATGTTGCCATCTCGGATGTTTTTTGTCGTATTTCTTTTCTGTAAGATTATATTCTGTTAAGACAAACCGATTTAAATTTTTCTGAATCTCTCATTTTATTTAACGCTGTGCAGCACTTTTCACTAGCTTCTCGTAGGTTTAAAGTTAAAATCTTCCTTGTGTACACTATTGCGTAATTGTTAACATGCTGTTCCTGAAGACCTGTGCTTAACTCGCTGTAAATGACGTCACAGTATCCGTCAGTCGCAAGGCTGTCACCTGATTGTCGCTAAACCAATATAAAAAACATTAGGCAGGCAATTTCAACCTTAAAATTAAAGTGGTTAATATAAAGACGCCATTTAACATTTAAAATACTGAAAACACTATTTTAAAAGTTATTTGTTTTGTGTATAAGTTGACAGGACTCTGTAAATTTGGTGCTTCAGTGCTTTAAAATTGTTGACATTATAAAGCCTATAAAGGACCCCATTTAGTGGTGATAAATTAAACGTCGGTATTTTGTGTCGGAGGTATATTTAAGAAACGAATACATATTCGCCCAAAGCTTATAAATGTGTGCGTTTTAATATTTTTGGAGTTTTCAAGCCGGAATTATATTTAGTAGAGTTCTTTGAATTACTGGAATTATAGAGATAATTTGTTAGCGTGCAATGATCTCCTCTGTGTATTAACACTGCGTACCACAATCATTGCTAACCGCGGTGGATTACTGATTAAAAATAAAATTCAGAAAAATTTGGTTTATATAAACACGAGTTTTGCCTTGCAAAAAAGCGTTGCCACTACTACGAGAGCGTTTTCATTTTCTTTTTCAAGTTTTCTTTTCTTTGTGGTGCGCTATCACGAAGTTACTCCTTCGTGACCTTTCGCTCGGTGTTCTTAAGGTTTTGCTAAAATGGACATGCACTTTTTGTGTTTGCATCGTATTACTTATTATTCTTATATTTAACGTAACAGTACGAGGCTGCTCACACTTTCGCCTTGATAGTTTTGTTGCCAAGACTCGGAAATATCTAGCAGGATGTTTCTTATAACTTTTGCGAAGCGTGTTGACAAACAACACCGAACTTGCAAAAACTCCCGAATGATAAAGCTTTGCGTATTAGTTACGATCTTTTCGGCACGAATTAGGAGAGTCGTCTTTTGACTTACGGATACGCCTATATGTAATTGATATAATCTACGTAGACGATAGTGTTGTAATGACTTTACTTAAGTCACTGTTTATAAATGACTTGAAATGACCTTAGTCATTTGGGCACTTAAGTCTTTCGGAGAAATGACTTGACTTGACTTAAGTCTTTTGGGCAAATTACTTGGGTTGAAATGAAGTGTTTTCTGTAAGGCTTTTTTTATAAAATTGAACTTTTATCCAAATTTTTACACATAAAACAATTTGCTTGCTATATGTTGCGTTTTTCTTATTTTTTAGTTCAGTTATTACTCTTTATGGTTGGATTTTTAAATGACTTGACTTGTTATTTATTCAAAAAGGCTTGACTTTGACTCAAGTTATTTTACAAATGACTGGGACTTAAGTAAATTACTTGTTTACAATACTGGTCGACGACACAAACTACAGTAATTCCCATATTTAAAATCGACGGTCCTCCAAGACGAAGCGACCTTAATATTCCTGAACTTAAAAAAAGTTACAAATTAATTCGACCATTTGGCGCTATTTGCCACATTACCATAACTGTGAAAACAGTTTTACTTTTTTCTGCAGCTTATTTGGTTGCTTCGAAAGGTGACTTAGTGCGTAAGCTCTTGCTGCGATGAACAACAATGCCGTATCGCCTCAGGATGCCACGGAAAACTCCTCATTGGCCTTTGACTCGACGACAAGCCATTCTGACAGGTGCTTCTGGTCGGACAAAGAAATTGCAGACATGTGGGCGATAGTTGAAAACATGGACCTTATTACTCTCTGCGACGAAAAGAAAACGCGATCCGAGGAGCTGTACAGAGAAGCAGAAAGGCGAATGAAACTACTGGGGCACAACAAAAAGTAAGCTGGAATAATTCGGCATTTGAGCTTACGTTTTAAAAATTGGTAGGGTGAAAAATAGCTCTATCGTTAAACATGCAGTTAAAAAATGCCCACAATTCTGGATCAGTATTTAACGATTTGTCGTTTTTTAAATGTTTGTCGGCCCAACAAGCTAGAGCTATAGAATAATGGGTGACTGGGCGTAGCCTACAAATTGCTATGATTGTTTCATCTATATGTTCTTAAAATCTGTATTTTTGCAGATTTGGTCAAATCAGAAGCAAGGTAAAAACCACAAGGTCAATGTTCCTCAAAGGATTACGCGGCAATAGCAAAGGCAGCCGAAATCGATCAATTAACGTTCACTACGATACGCTGCAACGACTGTTTGCCAATCGACCGTCATCACAATTTGGTTTCGACTTTAACCTTAACGTTGGTGATGCATACAGTGAAGCCGGTAAGACTAACTGTTTAGTGACTGATCGCCTTGCCAAGGTGCAAAGTTGTTCATGATACCGTTCGTATTTTTGCCCGCAAAAGTAGCTAATAATCTTCTATACACTTTGCTAACGTAAACCTTTGAACACGTCTAAAGACTGTGCTAGAGTCAACTTGAGCTGCTGTTACATCGAAAGGCTTGTTTCTTTTTGGATGACCCAATCCTGATCAAATCAATATTTTGAAGTTGATATTTCCAAAATTTTTTTTTTACAAGGCAAGCTAAACAAATACAGAGTGTATTTTTTGTTCGATTCTGATTTAAATTGAGCAACCGAAAGCCGTTCAAAAATTGCCACTATCGGGAATGAATATTAGTTTCGGTTGTTGACGGCTTAAACAGTGTTTGCCAAACTGTGTGCCATGGCTGTGAGCATACAGGAGTCACAAATGTTGTTAAACTTTAACACAATGATTCTTTGATGATTTTCCAAATTATATCAAGGCAGAAAAATACTTTTTTTCTGCATTGAAAATTAATTTAAAAAATAATTTTGAAAAACTGTTGTTAATCAATGTACATTAGCCATCGCTAGAGGTGAAAAATGTCGAAAAACAAAACTACCAAAAATTTCTTTATAAAATAGCGAATTTTGAGAAGAAATTCATTAAAAGCTTGATGGGACGGTTTGTAGTTTCCAGACTCAAGGTTGTGTTCGAAAATAAAGGTGAAGTGTAGACAAGCAATGTTCTATATAAATAATAATAGCCGGGATGATATATCTGATTTGGACGATGTGCTAAAGGCCATACAAAAAATGTTTCACGGCACACGGTGGGCCACGAACTGTTTTATAAAAAGTAATTAGGACGGAGAATAAAACAGTTTGGAAACGGAACCACTGGCTTAAACGCTCAGCCCCCTCACAACTTTCTATCACGTCTTTTGTTTTGTACACCCTTGGTTTAAACCAGGGGTTCCAAACTTTTTACACCGGATCTTAATTTTTTTGCTTAGCTTGGATCACGGCAAACAATTTACAGAGATGACGTCATAAATTGCCGTAATAACACAAATCGACTACAGAAATCTGCTGATTTTAGTCAAAAAATGTGAAAGTGCGATGGAGTCAACATTCAGTGCAAAATCGTTTTATTTTTAGTTAAACTCTTTTACAAAATTGATAACTTCTTAAATATACACTAATATTTCCTTTAGGCCTTTATAGACCCCCTAAAGCTAGTTCACGGACCCCAAAGGGTCCATGGACCCCAGTATAAGAACCCCTTGTTTAAACAATCCGAATAAATTTAGACACAAATTTAATAGCAGTTTTTGCGCACGCGACTTCCTCTGGTTGAAATATATGTGCCTGTTTTGATTCTTAACCGTTTAACAACCCATACTATGTTGGAGAAATCCTTTAAAATAAATTAAGATCAGGTATTTTTATTAGAATAATAAGTCTATGGTCAACACAGCATTTGTAAGTGTCTTATTATTTCAGTTTAGCTCTTGCTGTATTTTTGACAGTTTATATTTATTACAGATTTGACTAATGATATGGACGATTTCAATGATTCTTACGCACCAGAAAATGATGTTTCGCAAATCGGGATTGCTGACCCGGTAACAATTGTACCTCGAGTGATAAAACAGCCAAAATCTGTAACTCAAGGCCCGTGTAACGGTAAGTTTCTCCAACTAGTCCTAAATAAGAAGCGCTATCCATTACCCAACGGTGTTACATGCTAAAAAGTTTTATTTTTTGCATATAAAGGTTTTAATATACTATACCAGGGGTGGGCAAACTGTGGCTCGCGAGCCGCATGCGGCTCTCCGGTAGGTTATTTGTGGCTCTTCTAGTTGAATAGTAAAATGATAAAATATTGTAAAGGTTACCAAGAGTACCGTTTATAAGAGTTTCTCTCTTTTTCTTTTCTTTATTAAGGCCAGCATTTCGTTATGACGTAACACCAGACATAAAAGTCTGAAGAGTTAGTTAACAAAAGACTGATATCAATAAATATTGTGCGTGAAATTTTGCTATTACCGTTATTATTATTGTGTTGATTATGACCATTTTGTTATATTACAATTCTGTCATTTTTGCGGCTGACCTTGCCTTACCGTTTTTGTATTGAAATAATTTTGAGGCTCTCTGGTACTTGTTTTTTCTGCAAATGGCTCTTCCATTCAATACATTTGCCCACCCCTGTACTATACAATGTACTTTAATATACCGTAAAACATTAGTTCTGCTTGTAGTAATCCCCGAAAAGTAAGCAAATTTTATTAGAAAAAATCCGAAACATTGCTACAAACGTTTTACGGTATATTAAAGTACATTGTTTTATTAAACCCAAAAACATTGCTACATGCAGAAATCTATATTCCTAATAAATGCAATAAACATACGTTAAGCCTGGATAGAATCGCCGACAATGCTGCCGGATGTAGGACAAGAACAACATGAGCAGCCACGACAAAAAACGCAACATCATCAGCAGCAACAGCAACAACAGCAACAACAACAACAACAACAACAACAACAACAGCAGCAACAACAGCAGAAACAACAGCATCCACAACAACAACAACTTCAACATTTAGAAAGCACATCTTCTTCAGACTCATGTCAGTCCACAATTTTTTACCTCGGATATTAATATATATGCAATAATGAACCTGTAAGCTATACCCACAGTGTAGACCAGGAGAAGTGCAGGGAGCTATCCAAAGAATTCAAGGCTTTTTATATTAAAATCTTTTTACGACGCTTTCAAAGCTAATTTAATCAAGACTTTAATTCTTTTTTGGTTTTTAAATACATTTTGGTTGAAACCTTTTAACTTAACTGTCCCCCAGTTCTGTATAAGTATGACTTACGCTTTTTCAGCTCTGCCAGCACAAGGACAATGTAGCAAAAAGAGAAAACACAACTACAACGGATACGAACACTACAATGAAGGTATTACATCGTCTTCTAAAAATAAGACGAGGACAGCATTTAAGGTTGCCTTCTACCTCACAGGTTCTCAAACTTTTTTTCTTGCGACGACTTTTGAAAAGTTTGTTGCGACGCGCAACCAGGGATACGAATTTATCGAATATTTATTGATTTTTGATTTGTTATAGTATTAAAAATTGATTGCAGCAGTTTCTTTGTAACAATAAGCTATAACGCCCATGCTAACAATCATTAATTACCGCACTGGAGTTTAGAATTAGATACAAAGCCCAATTATTGTGCGACGCTTTAAAAAGTTCAACGACAAACCTGGGTATAAAAACCTCTGCCCTACTGAATAACAAAATTTCTTTTTCAGCTGTGTCGGCCCTAAAACGTAAGACTGCCAAGAGAAAACAAAACAATCGAAACGACGAAGGTGATTTATATTTGATTTTTGCTAGGTTTTGTAGTTAAACCCCTTCGCCGTTTTTCAGGCGAAATGACAATATCAGCGTCGTTAGAGGGCAGTTCAAACGACCCGATTATTCACTTCTTCATGAGTATGGCCGAAGAGGCAAGGAGGCTTCCGACCGCGGCCAGACTCCAGCTGCAAATTGACATTTTAAAAGCGACTTTAAACGCTCAAAGCTCCCTCAAGTAGTCAAACGGGCTTATATGAAAGTATACAAGTGGACTGTCCGGAATGAAACCCACAAACAAATATTTTCCACCCCAAATGCACTCCCAAATGCATCAAAATGCATTTCAAATGCATTGAATGCATTTGCATTCAATTCCACTTCAAGTGTTTCAAACCCCGATTTTTGCGCGTTCGCCGTCAGCCGTCTACCAACTACCTTTTTGTTTGGTTTATTTTGATAAATAAAAAATGCAACGCTTTTCAACCTTGCATTGTGCAAAGAAAACCATGTATCGCTAAACTGAAAACCGATATCTTGACATGCCGTTTAATTGAAATGATATTATTTTGTGACAAACACATCGACATACCAATTAAAAATTGACCAAAGAAGTTCTAAATACGAGCTGGAGAGTTAACAAACAACCTATTTGGGGGACTTTTTAGAGGGGATAACAAAAAATGTATATTAAAAAAAGTTTTGATCCTCAGTATAATAATACGTACTGCGTAACTATAGGGTAAGTTGTCAACGCACTGGTTTTATGCGTAGTTTAAAAAAACTATTAAAATGATTTTCAAAAGGTTTTGTTCCGATTTTGCTGAAATGCCTAACGTTCCTAGTATAGATTAACTTATTTGAGTTTTCTTTTATTCCAATTCCGTCATCGCTAGGTACAGTGCGGAGCCGTTACTGCATGGCGAAAACGCATTCACTCAACTGTAACATCACGGCTGCTGCGATGTAGGAATCCATGTTGCCTTAAGCCCTAAAAAATTGCCTAGCTAGCGTAGAAATTAAAGAAAGGCTCATCCCACAAGTTTCGGTTTCTAAAATAGTTCATCTGTGTGCTATTTTCACGGCAGAATTGAAATGATTTTTTTCCTATTAGGCTACATGTTTTTTCTCTGATGAAAATTTTTTAGATGTCTTCTGCGTTTGTCCCGTAATTCAATTCCTATACCAGCCTACAAAGTAGCACCACTTGTGAAATGTCGCTCATCCGGATATAGAAACCAAACTAAGGTGAAGACAACATGCCGGTTTACGTAATGCAGACAATGGTAAGGTTTGGCTGTAGTTTGCAAAAGCTAGATGAAAGAACCACAATTCGAGGCAGCAAATATAAGAAGCTGCAGTTAACAAAACATGTTATAATTTTCTAAATTAGCAATTAAGTCGATATATTAAGAACGAATAACATCTAAGAACAATTGCTCACGTAAGTTTTAGTTTAAAGGTGCCAAACAGTTGAAAAAGAGCAAAAATATCAATTTATTTAATTTTGAATGACTTATCACATCAAATCAGTGCAAGTTAAAAAGTCTATGTTATGGTAAAGTAATTCTTTAAAACGATTGTTGCATAACCTACAACAAAATCCATGCATGCTATATACAAAAGAAATAAAATTTATTTTGAATATAATAATAAAAAAAAAAAAAACATTGTTTTGGTGGGGCTGTGCACCAACAATTCATGAATTCGCTTTACTCAGGCTTGGATAATTTTTTAATTCCGAACTAGTAGTTCAATCTAAGCATGTTCTTATGCAACCGATGTAGAAACGCTTTGTGTGCAGTTATACGCGAATGGTACATTAAGCCTAACTAATTATATTGAAAATATAAAAAAAGTTGAGAACCACTGACTTCTTCATGTATGTTTGAAATTGCCGTAGATTCACCTGCCTTAAGTTACCCAGAAGACGTTTAAGCCTGCTGAAGTGCATTGTGTATTCAGCAAACACGAAGCCCACCGGCCACCAACGGAATCGTGAGCCATACATATGCTAGCCTGATCCTATGGGTTACTCATGTGTAAACATCACGTGATATCGCAGACGGAGCCTTTTTAAAGGAGACAAACAAGTCAATATAAGCAGAACAGGCAGCTCGTCAAGGATAAAGCTAGGGAGTGGAAGCTAACAGGGCACCGAGTTATGTAGCTTTTAACTTTATGTTTAATACGACTTGGCAAAAAGACAAGGCCAATAACTGTTCTGGTGATATGTAACGAATTTGAGAATGAGATAAGTCACATTTAAAGGTATACAGTAGTGTGTTTAATTTACGCCAAGGCAAATAGACCGATCAGCAACTTACAATGAGTTTCACTTTGGGGTATAAAGACAGTATTTTTTAAACTTGGCTTCTACAAATATAAATGTAGCCTGGTAATTAACGTTTCCAGTGGGTTGCTAAAACGGTATTGTTGACTTATTGAAAGTGATCATATAGTATTGCATAACTTGCGACTACACATATTATGCTGCATTAACAACAATCAGCTACAAAAACCCCAATAGGACCCTATCAAAGTATTTTTAGCATAGCAGTCAGCCTAAATTTGGAAATATAGGTACCTAGTTTAACAGGCCATATAGGTTTAGAAACTTCTTAGCCAAGCAACTTTCTTGCACAAACATTAAGATTGGTGAGATGTTCATCTTTAATATTTTAACGCCCGTGTCAAATGTTTGCAAATAAGTTACATTCGCACCCTTAAAAAAGTTGGATGCATATTTTCACTATGCGAATAAAACGCCCACGACTATGCACTGTTCATTTACATAGCTGCTGTCTTGACAGGCCCACAGACTTCCCGACAACAATGCTTGAGTGACGTCAAACTTTTGTCAAACGTGGGATATGTGTTTCTTCCTGACTGGCCTGTTGTAACTGATATAGCTTTTTCGCGCAGTCGTGTAGCAAATTAGTGAGGCTTATTTACGTTTTAAAATAAGAACTGCTATGGGTGAACCTGTAAAGCTTGCCGCTTTTCTGAGGGACAGATGCGATGCAGGTCATTATGGCTTGCAGTACATAAACGCTGACAAAAACCTGATTGCAATTCCCTGGCCGGTGGCGCCGCGGCCAAACGAAAGCCTGGCTCCAGCTTTCGAAATGTTCAGGGTGAGTTTTAAACAATGGTTTACACGTACTTTCTATTGTTGTACATATTGCTTTGTCCTTGTTTACGAACTATGCAGAGCCGGATGAACCCTAGGCCTATTAGGTGCCCTAAGCACTTACAAGATTGTGGTACAACCCATAAATATGTAATTCAAAAATATTAAATGAGTAAACACAAAATAAAAACTAAACTATATATATTACAGTTATAAATAATATTTAAAAAAAAAAGGTTGTATGTTATGAATTTGCGCTGATATATTTTTGCCCTAAAATGATTGGGATATAACAAATATAATGTAAAACTGAAAATATTTTGTGTTGCCCCGTTTCCCTTGATGCCCTATAAGCACGTGCTTATATTGCTTAATGGTTAATCCATCCCTGGAACAAACGATTTTAGTATAGTCGTGCACGGAACTTTAATTTCAAACTTATTCTACAGTCAATCAGTCATATATGCCTATAAGTGCATTAACATTCACAAAAAGGATACCATAACAAACTATGGCGAATGTTCTGTGCGCAATAGGAAATCTAAGATATATAATAGAGTTACGACAAGCAAATACAATAATTCGACAAACAAATGCAAAAAAATAAAACTTTGTTTCCATGTCTATTTTAACTAGTTAAAAGAGAAAACTTACTTGTAGACACGTCACGAAACGTGCATTGCGACATCGGAAGTGCCTAGAGCCGCTTACTCTGCGTATTTGTACTAACGTGGTGGTCTGCGAAAGACTTCTACATTGTTAGATTTTTCGTTTATTGAGTCTTGTATTCAAAAGGCGTGTCTTTCTTAAAGCGGTACATATATGGTTTGCGAGTAACTTGTGACGCTTGGACATTAAAACATATTTTACTTAGCCGATTCGTTAATATTAAAACAAACAATTGTATATGTGCCTTAAAGGATTTTTAAATGTCATTCTACCAAAGCAGTTGAATGTTGGTAAAACAATTTTTCCGGCCGTAACATCAATACAGTGCCCTTAAAAACCCATCTTCCGTGGCCATTGCGGAAGCTGTATCTCTTAATGTCGAGCGGAAAATCCCCGTGAAATTCGATCACGATCGCTTAAACTTTGAAGGGTTTGCACTGTCAAGTGGCAAGCTGGCTTCTGCAATAGTTGTACAATCGAAACCAAGTTCGATCAAAATTAATCTCGATATATTGTAATTTGTAATGCAATGGGGCTTGGATTTTAATTTGGGCGGGGGATCAATACTTTTTGAGGTATGACGTCACAATTCATATCAGAACGTGACGACATAGTAATCTTCGAAGCGTTTTCTTTTCGAACGACCTTGGATGCAATTATATAAGTGAAAGGTTTGTCGCGCAAAGCGATAAAATATTAAGTTAGAGGTTTGACCAAGACCATTCGTTTTCTATATGGATTAGCTTTTAACAAAAGTCAAGTGTGTATTTTGAAAAATTGAAATCATTTTTGAGCGTTTAACCATTAATCAGCATTTCCAATATTGTTTCCAAACCTTAGTTTCCATTGATCGAACCCTAGCTTACTGTTATTTTATTTTTGTCAATCCACAAGCATGTCAACAACTGATTACTATTAAAATAATAGTCCAGGCAAGGGTGAATCACTTTTGCAGATGATACATTATTTTAACTTGGTGCGTCGCTATCCTGGAGTAAGGGGTACATGTGATGACCACGCAAACAATAGGCTGGCGTTTAAATCAAGAGGCTAAAATGTTCGTTTTACATAGAGTTGCTATTTTCTCCCAGGAATGGGCCAGGCTGTCCTTCCAAAAGCGCAACAACGAGTTTTCCGAAAACGAACCGCCGACTACGCAAAAGCACAGGTTCCGCAATGCTTTGTCCCGAGCCGACGGTATTGTTCCAAGGAAAGACCTCGCTTCAAACAACAGAAGGGTTTACGAATTTGTTGGTAAGTTTGGTTTTAAATTTGCCCTCACTGAAACTTGACGCGTTCTGGTCATTATCCCAAGGTCACATAATTTCACCCCCGACTGGCTAACCTACGATTTATCTACTAATTATATCAACAGCCAAGTATTAAAGATTTTTTTAATTTAAACCCATATAACAATGTGTTATAGGGTTATATTTGGCATTATTTGTGTAGAAAAATTATAAACTACTATCCAAAAAGAGGTTACCAAGGCAAAAAGATATGAAATTCGAAAGGAGAGTATAAAACTAACCATATGCAACATACAGAATATGTAACAAAAAATAGGGAAAACATTGGCCACCCTGAGGTGTACGCATTTTGTGGCAAAGTCACTTTCACCGCGTGAATGCGTTGGTGTTCGTAAGTTGAATTTTACTGCGACACGAACTACAAAACTGTTTCGGCGAAACTTGTTACGGGCCCCTAATATACCCCGACCAGTCGCGCCCGCGGGGCAAATACACTGTTATAAACTGTGCCGGGTTCTCGGCGCTATACCCAACCTCGGTTTCGCCGTCGCTCGTCGTTGTGTTTGCGCAACCATAGGGCAAGTTCTCCTTTGTGTAAGCTGTATGGCGAAACTGCTTGGGTTAAATGAGTGCGGGGAATTCCGGGCTCGCTTTACCTCCGATTCTATTCGACGACGCGATGTTTGCCCTTCGGCTCGTCGCGCTCTGTTTGCCAACACTCCGAGGCCTTTGTCCGCCGGTGTTTAAAGCGTGTTGTCAGCGAGGGATTTTCCCCGCATAGGCGGTGATTCTAAAAGGACTAAGGCGATTCGCGAACACCACCGTTCCCGGGTGTGCCTAATGTTTTGTGTTTGTTACTTGCGATGATTCTAGGGTTCGATTTTTACAGAAAATCGGCCAAGGTTGGGTGACTGCGAAAGGTATATACTTAATTAGTGGAACTATGCAGGTAATCGTACGTTATTGGCCAAACTACCAAATCTCTGTATTTAGACTAAATCAAATATGTGTCCTTTCAACGTACGTTGTAAAGCAAAACTAAACGAAAAATACATGGACTGCTTCGATTATCCTCGGGAATTTACTCTTTCTTTAACTGCCCAGTGCCCATGTAGATAAATTTGATAATGGGCCATTAAACTAAACAAAAAAAAGGTCGCTGACACGTTATGCAAATAAGAACCGCTAAACAACGTAACGACTGGGTCGATCGTTTATTGATTTTATACGATAATTTTAATGTGTCATACATTCTGGCATAAATTTAGTCGAAATTTTTCGTTATGATGCTGGTTTAATTGTAATATTTACTTTTCTTTTTAGAGTCAAAGAAAAAAGTCCCACAATCACAATCGAGTCCTCTGCAACCAGGTATTCGATTTGATTGTTCGTATATAAGTTCCACATAAAGCGCTCAGTTTTGAAGCACAAAACGTCCTTCGGTTGCATTAGTGGACGTTAAATTCAGCACTGTGCCTATTAGAAATTCATTTGGCTGCAAAAAAAATGGAATCCACTCTTTTACGCATTTTGTGACTTCAGATTTTCTCACAATTCTTGCGAAATATTAAAACGGCGAAAATTCAGGAAAACATTTTACAGCAACGTCGACCCTTATTTGGAACCCTAAGCATGATAAAAACCTAAGTCCGGCTCATCATGCGAATTGTGTATTTGCTTGCAGTTCCATCGGTCATCGCACATTCGCAAAACATCGGCTACACTGGTGAGTTTAACGTGGTGCAAGGTTCGCCACCGGGCGGCGCCTACCCAGACGTGTACCCCACTACAGATAACTTTATGGACACCGGCAATATTTTGGAGCCCGCCATGGCCAGACAAGAATGGCCCGCCCCTTCCGAATACTCTCCCAATGGGAACAACTGGCCGGGATCTCCAGATTCGGTGAGTTAAAGTGGCTGCCTATAACATTGTTTCTTGACCTTTTTTTCGCAGCGACCCAACTAGCAAGTATAACTGCGATCCTGGCGACCAATTAATATTCCCTGTAGTTTTATAGATCAACAAAACATAAGACAAACAGCACAAATCAATTCATACATATCAATATTATGAGACGTCTTCATAGAAACTGCATTCTCAAACTTTATACTAATCTTGCTCTGAACCAATCTTAACAAATTATCCCATGTGAACTAGGGCAGTAGGCTGTTAAAAAGCAGTAGGCTATTAAAGGATGATTCTTGGGGTGAAATTAGCCTCATTTTTCCTGCCACTCAAAAGCAAGATTAGGTCTCATTGAACGCTTCCCCCCAAAAAAAGTTAAACGGGCAAATTGAACACAAGACATGGAAAGTAAGTTTTATTTATGGCATCATAATGCGCAAAAATGCAAATTCGGTAACTTTAAATTGGCAGCAAAATAAAAACAAACAAGGACTTCAGCCATAAGACCGAAACAATAAAAACATCAACGTCGGAATAAAACACAGTTCGGAATAAGTCCAAAATAGGACTTATACCTAAAAAATACCGCATTTGCAAGATTAAACAGCATATCGTAACAGAAACTCAGCCGAGAGATTTGTCTTTGTACAGAACCAGCAGAACGTGGACGAGGTCCTGGACCTGATCCGGCCCGGGGACAACACCAACTTCTTCGATCAGATCGAGGTCGACGACTTCCCGGCGCAGCCCGAGATCCTGCCGCCCCCGCAACAACCCCAGCAGCCCCAGCGAGTACCCTTGGGTGCGCCTATCCCGCGTGCCAAGGACAATTCGACCCTCGCCATCAGCCTGTCGTTTCGCGACGAAGAAGCGATGCGCCATTTCGTGGCCAACAACGAGGGTTGCCGGGTTTACTACGGCCCCAATATTCCCGACATCTCGCAGCTTGTTGAGCCCGAACACCTGGACATCATCACCCGCTCGCTGCGCCACGATCCCGGCGTGTTGTTTGGACCCGGGCGCTGGGAGCAAGTCAAGGTATGAGTCAGTCTTATTTTTCATTCTCGCGTTTGACCGACTCCGTTGCGTACTTTTTTGCTTTAAGAAAGGGCCTTTGTATGTTAACGGCTCGTTGCAAAGCTTCCACCAAACGGTATGGCAAAATTGATCATTTTTGACCAACAATCCTTTTTAAAACGTTAACTGCTGGAAATCTTTATTGGCGCACTGGTCAGTTAGACGCGTAATATGAATCAGTGGCTAAATTGTTTTAACGAAGGATATTTCAACAATCAAAATGTTTAAATACGTCAAACGCTCTTTGATTGCTCTTCTACGCGCCCTGATCATCTCATATTTGTAGAACTAGGTGATTTTTGATTGTTTTTAAAATGATTTGTAACGTTTTCTTATCAAAAAACGTAGACATTGGTCCAACCATGGCCCAAGGGAGCATACCCTGGCTATAGACAAAAAGCGATTAAAACACACTTACAGTATGGTTTTGGCGTTATACCTCGGCAGCGCCCACGTATTAAATTCACTTGGTTAGACTGCCACTTGATCAGGGGTTCTTAACCTTTTTATGGTCGTGTTTTGAAATATTCCGTGGCTCACTTCTCAAGTTCTGCTTTAATTGGTCATAACCAGATAAGAACCCATGTACTACAACTAGATAGTGTCTTTCTGTGAGACGAATTTAGGCTTTTTTTGGTATTCACTGCTTGCCCGTTGGTCAGTTGCCTGCAGCGGACAACTTCATGAGATCGCCAAAGCAGCTGGAGAAAACCAGGTCGATCTTGCAGAACATGGAACGCGGCCTTCTGCTCTACCTGGACTCCAGTCAAGCTCAATACAGCAACGATGTGCCGGATGTGTATGCGGTTCGCCTTTGTCAAACCAGGGTAAGCGACTAAGCGTGACTTTAAATCGGATGCAAACTATAGGTGGAATGCTTATGGATTTTTAAGGCCATTTTTATGCACATATTGTAATTTATGAGAATCAAAAACAATCGGTCCGCTGTTCGATAGAAATATTTTTTGTCAATCGCGTTAGAATTGGGCTTTTATGCCAAGCGTGAACAGTCTCGGTATTAGTTGGAAAAGGTTGTCTCTGGGATAACTTAGGTCAGGTTTGGAATAGATTAACTACGTTTTAACCTATTAAACCCTACAAGATCATATCCGGCTTTTTGTTTTTATTAAAATAAATTTGCATCGTTCGCATATGACGTATTTGGTCCGCTGATCCTTAATGAAAACTATAAGAAGCAATCATATAGCAACTTACTTTTTGCAATTGGGATTTATTTACTTTAAGCCTAAGGTATAGATTTACTATGGAACAAATGACCAATATAGATGCCTAAATTTAGAGTTGAACAATAAAGCAATGTGATGTACTCATCCGGTCACAGGCTGATAATTTTATCACATGTTACTAAATTTGTAGTATTGTATCTAAGTAAATAACTTATTAAAGGGTAAAGCATTCCTGTCCTATATTACTAACATTTACTTTATAAAACGTATGAAATTTACTAGCTTTTTTTATAAAATGCACCTTGTACAGTTTTATCCATGCCGATAAATATTCTGGATGTGCACTTGATTATTGTTTTAAAATCGTCCCGAAACGTTTGACCATTGTGATCAAAATATAAAAACAGGGTGTCAAATCGTTATAACTAGAAAATCGCCCAAATATTTAAAGTTCGTAGGCCTACTCGAAAACAAAAACCTTGTAACAATACCGATCCTAGTAAAAGCAATAATTTAGATGTAAGCGCACATAGAAATATAACAATTGGTAATGTGACTTTTCTATTTTAGCGCTAACCGCCAGGCGTTGTCAGTAGTTTCCCAAAGTTGGTGTCCAGTTTTATTTAGTTAAATTGCATTGTAGTTGGTTATAGTTATTCTTGTACGATATAATTAATTGTCCTGCCCGGGGCAAACCATTCACCGAAGCGAAATAACAAACCGGCGTAGAATGCCGATTGAAGAGCACACAATGAATGTGGCCGGCCAGGGGTAAACTACTTAGCGCAAGATTTCCGTCGGGGGAGTTTCGCGCCATTATGACTGAGCACAGAAAAGCGTTCATTAAACGCGTTTCAAAATCCCCGGGACAGTTTATAACTGCTTGGAGGGCCAATCCCGCGGACCTTTAACCCTTTTGCAGTGTTGGGCAACAAGCGGCGCCATTGTTAAGTCACATTTTTGTCGCTCGCAGATATTCCCCTGTGGCCAGCAGCAGCAACAGTCACAGGCGGCTAACGTGCAGCAAACCGGTCAGTGGTTGCCCAGAGCTCCTGATGCCAGAAGCCTGCGTAGATTGGAGGTAAATTATAGTGTTGTTCGCTTTAGCTTACCGCTCACCGTTTTTATGCATTTTCCTACTGTGTTGGCGGATGACGGCATTTTGAATTTTGATTAAACATACATGACAAGCCGTATCGCGTTACTCGATATAGGGCCGGAGCGTCGTGTTTCTGTCCAACGCTTTTCACACAGCGCAGTGGCAAACGCTCAACACTTAATAAGTAAAACGACCGGTCATACGTATCAAAGGGTATATATCACAAAAGAAAGGTTTCAATAAGAGGTATACTCGATCGCACTCAAAGCAAGACACGCGTCTGATAGCAACATGACTAGACTGCCATGTAAACAGCATTTGCGAAATCCACTGCATGTAAGTTTTGTCAAACTATTTTTAACTGTCTATCGATGTTCGCCTCAAAAACTAATTGGAGGAGACTGATCAATAACGTCAAATTGATTTTTAGGATCTATTAATAAAAAACGTAATCATTATCATTTTTTTTTTAACAAAAATTAATCAGGATCTAAACAAACAATACGTTTAGCATTTTTAGTAATTGTTAGACGACCTCATAATCGTTAGTGGGAAGTATCGATGTTATTTTAAAGCAATCGCGGGCTGAACTATAAAGCTCTAGCAAGTTTCTGATAGTGTCGGGAATATTGGTTAGAATACATACATAGATTATCACGCAAAAGTCTAATTTTAATTGGTTTATATTAGCATATTAGGAATAGGATCTTGATTTTGGTTAAATAAAAATATGTACCAGTTTTGATTATGTACAATGCTTATTTTTGTTATAAAGGCATCATTAGAAGATTGTTTGGGCAAGTCCGTACATATTCACGTGTCTTACATATATCAATTCCAAGATCACTTCCTAACATCGTAAAAAAATCTCAGTTTTGCTGACGTATTAACGTTTAAAGTGTATAACGATGAAATAATTTCAAGATCGATCGACAAAAAGTTTAGCATGTAAATATCGCTTTTTACGTCTTGTCATGTGAGGCGTTCACTTTTAAAAAATAAAAATCTATTTTTAATTGCCACACTAATTTAAAACCGCCGATAAGTTTAACATGCTAAAATGTACGTCATTTTTCTGTAGTGTTATAGCGCACGTAGTACACGAAACAATACTTGTGAAAGCGGAAGAGATGGCTGACACGATCTGAAACTGAAGCAGTCATAGTTTTTCGTCTGGGTTATTTTTAAAAGACAGCTTTTGTTAGACGAAACAAACACCAGGCTATTTTTACTACGCAAAGCAGCGATCTTGAATTTTCTATTCATAATACGTCACACCGTTTGCACCGCAATAACCCTACGTATTTTAAAAATTGACCCGGAATAATGCGTACGTGGACTTTGAACTGCCCTTACTTAACATACAAAGGCCCTGGCAAGTCAACCATGTGCAAGGGGGCCTTTCCATATTCAACAATAGAGTTTTCCAAAAACAGATTAAACAAAATCGCGTAACTGCGTATCGGAATTCACCCTAACGCACGAACCACTATGGCGAACAAACAAATCAGCGGATGCACTCACTTGACTCAGCACGTCTTCAAAAAGCGAGAAATTACAAATAAAATGTAAAACCGAACGCGCATCGCGTTTTTTAAACCATTTTCCGAGCTTTACCACTAATACCTTTTACCCGAGGTACCAGCTTCTAGCCTAAACTTTCTGACCTTTATCATTTGCAGTGCACCAAGGTGTTTGACGGGCAGCTCTTCAGTCAGGAGTTCAACGCCGCCGCCTCCCGCGGCCAGAAGAGCCCGTCGGCCAGCTTCGTTCTTTCGCTGGGGCAGCGCACCACGGACGAGACCCTACTGGTGTCGCTTACCGTCACCGTGCAGCGCGCCTACCAGATGATACAGAATCGCGCGGACGAGAATCAAGAGGTCTTCATCTCGGGCGCTACATCGATGGACGACGAGGCCCACAAGCTCGCAGACAAGCTCAAGAGCTCGTGCACTCTCAGCGCGTCCGACTCCGATTATTCCCAGCCTCCGCCGCGCGTTTTTCTACAATCCTAGATCTGCCTTACTCTGTGTTGATTGCGATGACTTCTTTGAAAAGTTGGTCGCTACTTGCTGGTTGAACTTTTAACTCTGTTTGATTTTGCAGCGCCGCTGTGCATTTATTCACAACCGTTTAAGCATAATTGCCCTGCTAGGGGGCAAATTGTAACGCATCACCTTAGCTTATTCCCTTCCTATCCAGCTGTGTGACCTACAAAGGCTCTCGCATTGTCCCCAAAGCCACAAAATAGAACAATTTCTGTTGGCTTCCAACACAAAGAGATATTCATCGAGCTTGTGCCTTTATGCGTGCAAACGTCAAATTGTATTTCTGGCTCTCCAATCGAACTTTTATTACATAAATAGCAGTAGTCAGCTAGGCAACAAGCGACCCACCATTTTTTGTTTATATTTCAAAAATTATGTTTGCCATGCAAGTGACATAAAATATGTTGCAAAAGCGTTTATCATTGTAAATTGAATTTCGGCCGCAGATCAATTATCACCTACCATAATCAATGGTTTAGTTTTTTAGTGGGTGACTAAATAAATCCCACCGAAAATAACAATTATATTTAAATGCTTTCTAGGACTGTTGTTTTCCGCAAACTGCTGTAAAAATCGTGTCGCCTATGCTTTCCTTTAGTTGCATTTTTTGTTTCTTTGTCGTACCGGAATTAATAGTAAAGCCGTTCCGATTTTAGGAAGTTTTGAGTTTCTTCAGTAGACTTACATTTTTATAGGTTTGTTAAACACCATTGCATTCTATATTATTTTAATACGTTCACCGTTTATAAAACAAACATTCCAACACACCTTATCGTTTTACATAATTACATTTGATATGCATTCCGCTGTACAAACTCTTCTATGTGCTGTTTTCAAATACGTTGTAATTGATTACAAAACGCGCTCGTTATAAATATACATCGAAAAAATGTATATTTGCTTATAATTAATGGTCCTGCGATAAAGTTCTGTGAAATTTTTGTTCTGTACAGCATGCAACCGCCTTGTTTTGAAAATAAAAACTTAGTTGCAAACTGTTGTGTTTCAGTAGTGGTATTTGTGTATATGATGTATATATATATATATATATATATATATATATATATATATATACCAGGGGTGTATAAATGATTTCTGCTATGATCCACCACAGCCAAACCGGACAACATGATGATCCACTAAATAAACATAGTAAATATGTAAACCAGTATTTAGATGGGTAAAACAGTCAACAAGAAAAGCCAAGTTACATAGATTGATACCGTGAAAATACTGTAAAAAGTTTTCTTTTAAGACTACAGGAACCGGATCGAGAACCGCTATTTGAACACCACCGATATATATTATTAAAAACATAACAATATATACTGTTATAAATTTAACATGATTTTAAAGACAAATTTATAAACTATTTTTAACTACCTTTATTTTAATAATGTGGTATATTTTAAAGGTCAAAGCAACTAAGACAACTTTAATCAAGACGAAAACTACGAAGTAACTTGTTTTGAGATTTTCTATTTTTGTCAAAAAATAAAATATAATTTTGTAACGATTTAGAAGATTATAAAATATATGCATCTTTTTAATCTCATTTCGGTGTTAATTTCTGCAGCATGTCTGTTAAGGGTCACATTTTAAATTAATTTTTGAAAATCAAACGTTAAACAAACAAAAAACAGATTATTGCTGTAGCGCATGGCTACTCAATTGGCGGACTGCGGTCCGAATGCGGACCTTTTCAGTGTTGTATCCGGACCTTATCTGTCTCAGTATTTACTAAGCAATGCGATTTGATGAGTTTTTTCTTGGCAAACAATTGCTGCTGTTCATTAAAAAAAAAACTTTCTAGTCACGTAGCCTACATTACAGAATTATCAGTGAGAGTTATAACGGACCTAAGCAAATTTTAAACTTTTGTAACTGGACCTTTGCTAAAAATGGTTGAGTAGCCCGAGTAGCGAGTATGGCATAGATAGATGAACATCACAAATTGCCAATTAAACTAGATAGAGAAAATGGTGTTTTTGAAAACCATGAGGAAACTATTGACCTATCTTTAATTTAATACCAGACTTTTTTTCGAATCTGGATTGCGTTTCTCCTATGTCTTGACCAGGGCTGCGGACTCGGTTAAAAAAAAACCGAGTCCGACTCCGGCCAAAAAAATAAACCCGATTCCGAGTCCCGAGTCCCGAGTCCCGAGTCCCGAGTCCCGAGTCCCGAGTCCCGAGTCCCGAGTCCCGAGTCCCGAGTCCCGAGTCCCGAGTCCCGAGTCCCGAGTCCCGAGTCCCGAGTCCCGAGTCCCGAGTCCCGAGTCCCGAGTCCCGAGTCCCGAGTCCCGAGTCCCGAGTCCCGAGTCCCGAGTCCCGAGTCCCGAGTCCCGAGTCCCGAGTCCCGAGTCCCGAGTCCCGAGTCCCGAGTCCGACTCCGGCCAAATGTAAGATTTTGTCGAGTCCCCGTAAATTCGCTATAGGCTACTTATTGATGTAATTTTACTTTTTAGTCATTTTGTTTTTGCTCTCTGAATGATTTTTTAGTATTGCTTTAAAACTCAGTAAGTTGCTGCTCGAAACGGTTTGCTAGCGTATTTATTTGTGTTCGATACACAGTTCATACAATGGCAAAAGCTAAACAACAAAAGTTTTAACTTTTTGCCCAAACCCCACCTTCCTAAATTTTTGGCTGGCTACGCTACCGGTGGCTGTGCTTTAAAAATATCGCCTTTTATACTTTCCCTGTTTCTTATTTTCATTTTTGTAATAAACGTGAAAGTGTGGGGCGCAGCCACAATGAAAGAATGTAAACATTGAACATTCTATAAACATTTTTTATTGTGGCTGCGCCCCACAAAAGCATGCCGCTATTTTTTTTTTATCTTTATTAGTACGATACTTTTGTGATTGTTAAAGAAAATCGTGGCTTGAAAAAATTAGTGCCTCACCATCTAGGAACGTCACCGCACGTCACTGATATAGCGTAATATCAAAAGCATCAGTTGGCTGTCGACCAGAGGCGTAGCTAAGTGGAGCGGTGGTGTACATATGTCCCCCGGCGCAAAAAAACGAGGGCTGCTTCTTTTTTAAATACAATGTTCTATTAAAATTTGAATTGTTTTTCGGTATAAAATAAGGTATAACTTGTTAATGTAATAGAAAATGTGATTAGACATGGAAGGGGGACGCAAATTTTGTGGGCGCAAAATATACCCTTGCTACGCCTCTGCTGCCGACACAAATATAAGTCTGATGGTTTGCCGACGGAACCGGCTATGGAAATTTAATTAATTTATTTATTTATTTGTCTACGAAAAACGTAAAAAGTGCCACTGCGTATAGAAAAAAACAACAAAAGCATTAGAAATTGAAAGAACACATTAGGTGTTACGTATTATCTCACACAGAAGTGTGACGAGTAGGCAGAGTCAGAGGCGTGGCTAAGGGGGGCGGTGGGGTACATATGTCCCCGGGCGCCAAGGTAAAGGGACGTCAAACTGAGGCTGGCAAATGCCAAAATGAGGTTGCTTTTTTTTTGAATACAATGTTCTATTAAAATTTGAATTGTTTATTTGTATAAAGTAAGGTATGTTATGTTTGTGTAATAGAAAATGTGATTAAACGTGGAGGAGGGGGCGCCAATTTTATAGTTTGCCAACGAGCGCAAAACACCCTGGCTCTGGGCAGAGTGGCAAACTTTCAAACAACATTTTCGGGATTTAGAAAATCAGTTATAAAGATTATCTGAGTCCGTATTTTTACTCTATAGGCCTACACAATATTCATTTAAATAAACCATCCACGTTTATAGTGTACTTAAAGAATTACGCTAGATGATGCTAACGATTCGATTGGAAGCGCCAAATTAAAAATGGCAATTTATTTTGGTGAACTGAAAATGACGAACACAAAACTCACTGGATTAGACATTACACAAGTATGAACAATATTCATCGTGGAGGGTTTAAAAAGTATGATTTATATCGAGTTGGCAAGGAAAAAAGCTATAGCGAAAGACTAAAGTTTAATTGACGAGCCAACGTGTTCTTTAAAGTTTAAATAATATTAGCCAGTGAGTCTTAATTTTTTTTTAGCTTGGCCAAACTTTATTAGTGATAAGGCCCAAAATCAGCACTCCGGACAATAAACTCACAATAAAAAATATCTGTTGCGTTTCACAGACGACGCTAAAAAACTCATACGGGAAATTGTTTTAGATATATTTTTAATATCAGCAATGTTTATGCCAGGAAATGATAGCTCGTTTATAATTACTGCTACGCGAGATTGTTTTTACGGAATATTTATTGTTTAGAAATTCGCTTTACGAATTAATGCGGGATTGGACCATGCCATATTGTAAATGCTGAATGCTGACATGCTGTCATACTGTAAATGCTGAATGCTGTTAACAAATAACGGGTTGAAATGGGAGTGAAGCACTTTCGGGAACGAATATTGGGTTATATAACCAGTGAAAGTTATCGCTCGGTACAGACCCAATCTTTAAATTTCGGAAACTCGTTGCTGGTCTATATTTGGGGTAGGCTACCTCAGTTTGCTGTAGTCGTTAACGTAAGCCTAAACTACAAGGTTTTACTGGGAGAACACGGATTTGATGTTTGAACCCGTCCACTTGTATTCACCCCTTGCGTGTTAATCTTTAAATAGTGTGAAAGTTTGTCCTAAAGTATAATTGTGGTGCTAAAAATCCTAAAGCATTGTTTCTTACTTTTAGTAATTAATTGATTTTTAGAACAATAGAGTAGGCCTACACAACAAAATGAAATTAAAATACAAAAGTACCAGCCTACCAACATTAATTTACAATAATTAACTCTTGTGTGGTTTCATCATTAATTTATCAGCACTGATAATTATAATTATTGCGCCACATTTCCTAAGACATTAGGAGGGGTAAAAATGCTAAAAAGTTAAAAAACGCAAGTATGTTAAAGATTTATGGAAAGCTAGCTGTTTTTATTTTCACGTCCAGGTCAACTGCATAAAAGAAGTATGAAATTGATGGCAAAAATAAAACGTAGAAAAAACAATAGTAGGTCTCCCCTACGGTACCTAACATTTTCGTGACAAAATCACATTATTCCGCGCGTAACACTCAAGGTAAGTTACTTCAACAAGGCGTTTATTTCGGTAATCCGACGAACAGGGCAGTTAAGCTGTTTCCGCTCTTTAAGGACGTACGTCGTACATCCGGAGGCCTATTCGCTGTACAGATGGCGATATTTGGATTTTCTCCCAACTGTCACAAAACCCAGAAAATGCTTCGTGCGTCAAAAAAGGGGATTAGAAAACAAATGCGCGTCAAACAGAAATGAGGTTAGTGTTTCATTATGGTCAAACATCTATTGACATATCAAAGCACTTTTAAAGGCTCTATATTTACTCACTTTACCATATTTCACGGTATTCTTACGCGAATGAAAACTGTTTAGTCCTTTCCTAAATATTGGGCCCCCTTTTTGAAGTTAGATAGAGGTTGAGATGTTGGTGACCACTGACCATTCATCCTGACTTTTGGGTATGTTTTTATGTCATCATATTTCTAAACAGCATCAAACTTAAACATTCCCCAAACTGGTTTAAAAACAACACTAATGGAATTTAAAAAAAGTATACGCTTTTAGGTTATGGTATTTAAACACAGCTGGCAGCTCCTTAATTTTCTGCGGAATTTTAGTGAATTCAGAGCTGTACCTAACTTCTCTACGGCATAAAAAGCGGTAGGAATTTGGTTTGTATTTTTGTTAAATCCCACAAAAGTCAACAATCAACAATAAAGGCAATTCGCACCGCCATCAATTACCGCACAGAGTGAGTTCGCTAAAAAAGATGACGATAAAGTACGGACGCTTTCTTAATGAAAAGCTATAGGGAGTAAAGTTTCGGTAGTGCGACACACGGACAAATTAAAATGCAAGTTTATAGATCTGTAAACATCAAATTGCTGAAATACAAATCAATTGAAACCGATCCTCTTTCGAAACGGCTTAAAAAGAAAATTACGCGTCAAACAATAATATTATGTAGTGTGCGAAAGAATAATGAATGAGTAAACGCATTTTACAACCAATAATCATGCGCGATAAGCAAACCGATTGAGCTGCGACTAAAACAGTGACCAGGCTACGCTTGTTTTTTGCCAAAAAACAGCTAATTCTGTACTTAAATATATTTTTTGAATGCCGTTTTGTTGGGCCTGGTCATTTAGTAAGTAACAAAACACAAAAGTATACTACAACAACAAGAACAAAACCAGCAAGCCACAGCATTGTCGGTACTAATTAGGAAATAAACATAAACACCAATTACTAAAAGTCGATCAAACTGGGACTAAACGCTACCGCAAGCTAGTAGCTATTAAACTACTAGTCGTTGCCTATTATTACTACTCAATTAGTACAACATACGCAGAAATAAAAGGCAAGCATTGTCTAAATAAGTTAAAGCGGTAATGAAAAGCGTCCCGTTGACGCCATTTATTGCCTAAAAGGATTGGGCAAAATTGTAAACAAAAAAAGGTTAAAAGTTACACGTCAATTATAATATTTAATCTATGGGAGCTATCTGGTCAACTCAAGGTAAGAAACAGCACCCAGCAAAAAGAAAAACATGTTCGGCCCTGGTTTTCTAAAAAAAATCACCCCAAATAAAGTAATGTTTCGCGAAATCCACAATCTAACACCAAGTATTATGGTAGCACATTATAATAACATATTGTCAACGTGAAAAACCATATCTATCTTCGTATCTCGCACGTATTTAAGAATTTCTGTGCATGACTTGCCAAAACAAAAATACGGCAAGAAATCCAAGCACCGAATCAATAACTCTGGTAATTTACACATATCTGTATACTTTAATAGTATAACCTGCAATACAAGTTGTGTTTAACAATACGCGCATAAACAAACTCTTAACTAAACGGTCAGGCTTCAACTCCAATAAAACGATGCAGTGTTTTTAATCGAACCTTCCTTATAGTAAAGCTACACAAGAAGAAAATAGTTGAAAAATTAAAAATATTTGTTTAATTTGCCTTTTTTTAATTACGTTTAGTGTCCACAACCACCAACGAGCCACAGTGTTAGTTTTTCAATGGCTCAAAGCTGTACAGTGGCCCTACGAACTCCTTGTATAAAAAACATATCTCGAATAAATGATTTGAAAAACATAAATCACTTTTTTCACAACTTTTCAAATTATTAAATGCGAGCAAACACGAAACAAATAATGTTACTTTTTAGCAAGAGGTCAAGCAATTCTTTTAAAGCTATTACTATAAATTTTAAAAATATAATGAGAGCGGTCATGTTCGTTATCACTCAACTAGGATAGGCTTTTAGTTTTACTTCGTTTGTAACTGTTACATTTTGGGAACAATGACCCATATAAGAAAAACGAAAACAAGAAAAAAAAATAAAATAGTGGATCTGAAAACGCTTGTTTAAAAACAACGGCGCTATATACGATTATGTCGCGTAAGTTTAAAATCTAAACAACCAGTTATGGTGGAAACACCCCAAAAATTGCCCGAAATCATTGCATTACTTCAAGTCGTATGAAATGTACTTCATATAGTTTGAAGGGATAACTTTTACGAACACTAAAAGCGTAAAGCACATAACTAAGTTGTCAGAGTATCATGAAATTAACTTTTAAAGACCATATACGCCGCGAATGTATTTTGCTATTACCTCAGATATAAGAACTTAACGTAAAACTAGCTACGCGGTGATTGCGCAATACATGGAGTAATTCGATTAAAGTTTTAAACGGTTTAAAATAAACAGTTTACAATAAGTAGAGGTCATATAAAGCCAGAATATTACCAGTCGGCATTCACGAAAAACAACTTTTTTACAGAATTCTTAAACTAGGGTTTGCGAAATCACTAGGCCAGGGGGTTATCGATAGGAGTTCCAGGTAGACCTAAAGAGCAGTTTTACAAATTACTATTAGCCTTTGCAATATTACTTTTTCAAATTATGCCTAACATCAGTACTTTAATCAGGGTTAGCTTGGAAGGGTTTCGGATTTTTATAACTAGGGGGGAGTGAAAACCCCGTCTCAAACTAAAAAGTGTAATTTTGGGCTGAAACCTAGAATTTGTTTTTTTTAAGTTAACGCGCATAATGTTATCGTTTCTAAAAATTTCGGGTTTTTATTTTGCGCAAACACCAAGCGTATTCACTACGTCATAAAACATAAAACAAACTTAACGTCACCAACACGGTTTACGTCACACAAAGAGCGTGGGAATAAGCGAGGTGAGCAACTTCAGGATCCATCCGCAAATAACGGGCAAGACCAAAAGTATGTCTTCGAAATTCCTGGTTTTAAAACTTGCGGTGACGTGTATAGATGACGGATCCGTATTAAATTGTTTCTGGAGCCTAATCCGCATTTTCTTGAAAGACGACTTCGAAAAGGGTTTGCAGGAAAGCCGTGCTTTTGTCTGCGAGAGAATAAGGTTATTAGCAAAAAGTCGAAACCATTAACAAATAGGGATTGGTAAGATAAACCCATGTAGTATATAAGAGAGGCAACTTGTACAAAACGCATTTTTTCTACGAATACCAGCGACCAATAAAGGGCGATCCTGAAGCAAAGACTGCTCCGGTATGGGCGGGAAAACTTACGACAAACGACAATACACCGGGGGACGTGAGCGACGGAAATGTCTACACATTTTCGCGAAGTGGCCTTGAAATGAGCGGTCGGACCGCCGACGTTGTGTGCACAACAATGCGCGATAACAACCGACAAACAACGGTGAGCAGGTTGGACTTGGGTCGCACTTGTTTGTCGCAAACTGAACGTATGGGTACTTCTCGCGTCGCGCGCAAGTACAGGGTCACGTACAATCGTACATGGCACGCGCTGGCGCCCAATCATTAACAACGTAAAATGCACTTTGTGTATAGCTGACTGTACACTTTCATAAAGGTAAAGGCTACCATTAAGCTTGAAACTTGCGCGCTCAGGCCGCTCACGCACAACAGCAGCTGCTTTGCGCGGCGGTTTAAAATAGTAAAGCTCGATAAAATCGGGAAACAGTCTAATTCCAAAAACCCTGGAAATATCGATCGTTGGCCAAAATACTCTGGTGGCAATCGCGCCCCAAGCATTCCTGGTAAGGTATCATACACTTAAACCATGTCATTCAGCAAATTACCTATCCTATTTAAAGTGCAAGTAGCCGGTCTCCTACGTTAAGATCGCGTTTTAGACGTAGAATTTTCCGTTTGTACTTTTAATGAAAGATGGCTATTGGATCACAAAAGGCTTCATTGGAATTTGGAAGTGTACGGTATCAGGTATCCCTTACTAAAACAATACCGTAAAGTGTTTAATGGACAGCCTGGTAGCTTTGCACAAAAATATCTTAACATTTAAATTACGATAAAAAGTTTTTTACTATGTTGCGCAAATAAACGAACACGGATTTGGCGTATGGTAACCAAGACACAGCAAACTTTAGCAGCAACTATAGCAATTTGCAAGTCTACGATAAGATAACAAAAATAAAAGACACAAAGACATAAACCTTATAAGGATATGCTTAACCACGCAGGCAACCAACATTGCGGCGGCTTTTAAAACGACATACCTACAATACAGTACAAGTATGAGAAAATCAACATCGCAGAGATTATTACAAGCACTAATCGAGGAGCAGAGCACGGAGCCAATCAGAGCGCGTCTGTTGAAACACGCCTCTTTGACCCCTAACAACCCCGGTAGAGTTCTATTCAGGGCAAAAGTTTTCTATTGAATTTGGAATCTAACAGGAGTTTCGACTAAAGGATGTTTTTTATTTTAATAACTCCAGTTCACCCAAGTGCTTGGATAGGGCTCGTGGTCCGTTGACGTTAATCAACAATTAAAAATATTGAGTTTAATAGACTTAATTTTTACCATAATGAATTTAGGGAAATATGACAATCACAGCGGATTCAAAGGCATTACTTTAAATAAAAGCTACAAATTTTGAACAAAAAACTATACAAAAATCTATAAATTCAGAAGAAGGCGATAATAATTTATAACAGTAATACGTATGTTAGATTTTCGATTCAGACAGGGCATAGTCACATTCAGACTATGTTGTACAGGTTAAACCACACTTAAAAAAATAATTTTGCTAAATTTTTTTTAGCAGCTTCAGCCGTGTGAAAATGACACAAACACCAAAGAGGTGCAAAATGTTTCAGAATCAAAGTTTTCAAGCTGGTTAAAGGGTCAAAAATTGGCACAAAGCGTGATTGCAAAATCAAAAAAAATTATTTCAACCTAAACGTAATATGTCAGAACTATCCAACGGATGTTTCCAAATATCATTCAAGGCTACCGACTTCTCATTGACAAGTTAGCAGGATTTTATACAATAATACTGGGAAATAACAGAACATACAAACAGCCGAGCACTTCATCAAGTTTCACACTATTGTAATTTCCACAAAAATATAATGCGCTGCACATAAAATATTCGCGTTTTGAGATATAAAATTATTCAAAAGACTTACTAATTTTCAAGATTAAGCCAAGCATTCCACAGTTGCCGATTTATGTGCTATAATTTTTGTTTTCTTTTGTTAGAAAACGTTTTCCTTTTTTACAGAAGTTTCTCTCTCATCTTGTGCAATAAAATTTTAAATTAAAAAGAAATCTTTATTTATGTCGGCTACAACTAAATTTCAATAAATGCTGTTTTTATTTAACGGTAAATACCACATTTTTTAAATCGAGTAAATATGGCATTTTTTCAAAATAAATTATCACCTTTAACTGCTAGTTTATGAATAATACAAACCACTCTACAACCAACCCTACAATACCGTTGTCAACCAGTGACTAAAGTAATAGTGTTGTGAAACAAACCAAGGACACTTCTATAGGGAGTTAAATTTTTTTCGGGTTTGCCCTAGTGTTGTCGACACGATTTTATAAACACCTTATGTTTTAGCCTACATCAATATTAAATCGGCATATTACGGTATTATAAGCCAAAGAGTGTCCTATTTGAAATAGAATTACTTTTTATGAGGCAGCGAATCCTGTCAAACAGGTGCAGATTATGTCACGGTTTGGCCTTCAGGAAACCACAAGAAAGCAAATTGGATGTATTGCTTCTCTTTTTTGCTCACCCAATGGTAACGAGTCAATACGAGAACATTTGTTTGGGCGGAAAATATAATCCAGTAACATACAAAACCTAGAATTTAGCGTTGCGTTGTTATGAGAAAACAGCGCTTTTTGATAGATTATTTTGCTAGTAATATGTGCTCTAAATACTATGATGTTTGGGTCAAGCGAGCTCCAACTATAGTTTTTGCGAATCAGTTTGAACGAGGAATTCAGTGATTTACAAAATGCTTTGATCGAAATATGTTTTTTAACTAAAGAAGGTATTTATTATTGTGGAGCTAAATTATTGACACAACAAACAAAACACAACTTTCAGGCGTTCGTTCCACTAACACATATAGCCTCTGAATCGAGTTGCAAGTGTTATGTATTTGCGTGCCATGGAAAATAGGTTAATGCGATTACAAAACAAAGGAAAGAATAGGGACAATTTCGCAACAAAAGCCACACGCTGCTCGAACGCAATGGGTTATGTTTTTTTAATTAACTGCAGATTAGTAACAACCAAAGCACTTGCAAATCATATTTTAAGTCGCTATTTTGTGAAATTTTGTTTCGTCCTAAAAACATAACAAAAAAGTAAGACATTAAAACTAAAATCATTCATAAAATTGTTTTTCACGGATTTGTACAGCCGCTCGATATATGGATCGTTGATCTAGCTAAACTCCAACAACTTTTCACCCAAAGGCAAACAATCCATTTGTCAACAATCGCGGTGCCCAACCGATTAGCTCGGTACTTTGGGAAACAAAATATTTGCCTTTCCCGACACAGGAAGAGCAGCCATACATCAACGCTCGTCCACATTTCCAAAATTTAAACGAGCACAAACAGTCGTACTGATTCGCAACACATTAACGTTCAACTGAAAAAGCTAAGCAGCCGCTATGTGCCCAGTTACAGTTACGCATGAAAAAATGACGGATTAGGTAAAATGATTATTTTTTTATATTTTGAATTAGGTCTTGCACAATGTACTAACGATATTACTGTTAACTAAAAATAAAAAACGCCTTGCCAAGTCCAAGTTAAACGATTATAAAACATCAGTATCACGACCTAGCTTTTTTCGCAGTAAAAATAACTTTGAGCTAAAATGTTAACAAGCAAATAATAGATAGTTTACTGAAGGCAGTTAAGGCCAAAATCGTGCCTGTCACCAAATGTTTAACGTAATTTAGTTAAGTAAATAAGACGCCAGTGGCGCTGGGCCACCAACCGTGTTTACTGATTCTCCTGGAATACAACTTGCAGAATTTTTTGCAAGTCGAGTGTCATCCATCCTGGATGATGCGATCAGCAAAATAAAGATAGATAGTTGAATGGGTGGATGGGATTGTGATGAATAGTAGATGAAGCAAATGAAAGACAAAAAGGGCAAATCCAGGGTCAGAAGGTTATCGTTTTATGTGGCTATCAACTAGTGAGACAATCCCAACAGAGAAGGGATTGAATAAAACATATTTGGTGCATGCAAACTGCCAACCATTCTACTTAACGAATAACTCAGTGACAATACATAATAAAAGAATTTGGATTTTTTAAGACAAATTACATAAACATACAAATTAAGGCAATTGGTCACATCAAGGTGCTACAATTATTTTCTACTAATCTTATGTGAATAACCAACGGTTTTAACTCCTTAAGAAATTAGTTTTATTAAATGAAACATGACTTACTCATTCCCCTGTCTAGCCATCTTGGTTGTTTATGTTGGTAGCGCACTCCGATTAAGTACACAGGGATACCCGAAAGCACAATGCAAGCTCCGATGCCACACTCCTTTGGTGCAGCATAAACAGCCATGATGACCAGGAAGGCAGAAGCAAGGAAGAAGGTGATTGGAAGGGCAATGTGGAACTGGACATGAAAAAGGGACAAAATTAGGTCATGAACATACCACAGTAAATGCAAGGTAAAATTATTCAGCCAGCCTGTAAACCACAGAGACAAAATAAAATGTATCTATTTCAACTAAGAAAACCTATATATATTGTTGTTATGTTACCCATGATTCGGTCAAAATTTAGGAAATTAGGAATCACGCAAATATTTGAATATGGTTTGTTTGCCAAGTGAATGAAGTGATTAAAAATGTCCAACAACAGAAATTTGCACTACCTTGACTGGCCTTTCCAGGTCAGGATACTTGTAACGCCACCAGATCAGACCCAAAATGGCCAATCCAACGCAAAGCCAGTTAAAGAAACTGAAGTATGTAATTAAACTCCAGATGTCACCAGACACAAGGTAGAGTAGCGACATAAAGCACTGCAAATAAAGTAACATACATTTTCATTGATATACATATTTTCAAACATTTTGAATAACTCTGAAAAGCTATACAACATAAACAAGTTATACTCTGAGACCGAGTATTACTTAATAAGCACACTAAAATAAAATAAATTTACATTCATTATTTTAGAAATTTATACATGTTTTTAATACCTACATTAAATATAATAGCTGGTACTGGAGTGTAACGTTGTGTGTGAATCATTGCCAATATGTTTGGAAGCTGACCTTCTCTTGCTCCAACAAAAAACAACCTAAACACATTGTTTGCTTTCTTAATTTAGCACTTTCGTGTTTTTTCCCATGTCAAATATCTGCATTTAGAACCAAACGTTTTATTGGGAAACAATTAGCTTGGAATTCCTTACTTACTACTGGAGTTAGTAAAGAAAAAATAAGACAGATAATACACAAAGTCTTTGTTAAGAAGCAACTTTTAGCACTTTTTATTCTGTAAGTTTTGGTTTGCGTAAAACTGTATAATATTATTCACAGCTTTGCCATACACATACCTTGAAGACGTGAAAATTGATCCGTTTACTGATCCAAAACAAGAAAGGGACACAAAGACCGGAATAATCCAGGTCATCACACCAAGTGTCCTGTCGCCAAACACCTAAATAAAAGATGTTTGTTTAGTTGAAAACATAAATAATATATATATAGTTTGGTATTCCAATAATTTTATTTTCTAAATAAATTGATAATACCATACATTACTGGCATATGTCACAATGCTAATATTTTGCAGACGAGTGATAAAAAAGATATAACTAAAACCCTTTAAATTTAAAGCAAAGTTTAAATTAAACAATTTAAATACACAAAAGGACAACATTTCAAGAAGTAAGAAGTAGGTCAAACTTTAAGATAGTCTTTTGCAAGAAAATGGTTTAACTTTTTTTCCACACTCTAATCGTTTGTTTGTTGAGGAAACAAATACTTAGTTACAAGTAAACACTTCAACTGCTCCTTAGGACGAACTTTGTTGACATAGACTTTGTTCACATTGCACTTTATAGGTAGTAATAAATCAATGATTTTACAAATGCAAATAAAGAATGATTTTTTCAAGGATGCTGCAAAAATATTTTCACTAATTTGGGGTTAAGTCTTGTTTAGTTCCAATACGATTAAAAATATATACTATGAGCAACTGTTCCACACGAATGAAGTTAAAAAAGAAAATTGTTTAGTGGTCAATGGTAACAATAATTCAATAATATGAATCTCATAATTGTACTAATTAAAGCTCTTTAGTCATACCACTGCAACTGCATTGGTGTCTAAAAAGTCATCTGGTGAAATAACTGTGAAGTAGGCAAGGTTGGCTGTCACATAGATTATGGAAACAAGAGGAAGGGAAATCATAATGGCTCTTGGAAGGTTTCTATAAAATAAAACAAAATTAGAATTTGAGATGATTTTTAAGACAATTATAGTATAACAAATCTTACTTGTATGGGTCCTTCATTTCTTCTGTGACAAAATTGAGGTAGTTCCTGAAAACAAAATAACACTTTGAAATTTGTCAAGGATTGAAAAATTAGGACTAAAAATTCAAACACAAATTGTTAGCCACTTTGTATCACTGCAAAACATATTTAAGGAGAAACGAACTAGATAGAAACATACCATCCCCCATAAGCATACAAGCTATTGTAAAATGCCAAAACGATTCTTCCAATATCGGAGGTTGTTCCTTCAAAGGCTGCTGCAGGCATTAGATATTGATAGTGTCCTAAAATGACAAAAAAATAATAATTTCTGTTTACCGTACAACAAAAAACTGTTAAAACAACAAGGGTTTTTTGTGGGAGCCTGAATATTAAAAATGCAACTGCTCTCTGCACTCTGTACAGAATACATATCAAATTTCTTTTCAGATCACACCCCTATAATTCTCCAATAGAAAGCCTGAACAAAGTGTTTGGCCTACATGCCTTTTAACACTTTTGCCACTCACATGTCAATGACAAATAGTGCGTTGTAAATACTGCAGAAATTGTCACTACAAAACTCAAATGGCTTAACACATCCTATTGCGCCATCAAACCTAGAAGCCTTAATCCCATACTCAAACTTAAGAATCCCAACACTTGAGAAAAACATGTAATTTTGCGGTAGATGTTTAAAGCACAAAAAATAGTGCTGTGTACAATTAAATATATAAACTACAAATATAAATCCACCAAGGATCACCGATGATTATGATTTAACAGTAAAAAGGTAAGAAAATATATAAAATTAAATTTTTTTTTGATGAACAGCACTTATTTAGAAAGAAAATTTGACACTTTTTAGCATGTGTAGGAAATATACCTCCTGTACATACTTAGTATACCCTTGTGATCAGACACTGGTTGAGCAGGGAACATATTGTAAACTGTTTATTACTTCAATATTCTTCTAACATACCTTGGCAAATTCGCACAATTCCAATAACAACAATGAGAACAAGAGCCAGTAGCTTTGCAGCTGTGAAGACGTCCTGTACCCTTGTTGCACTTCTTACACTCATACAATTCACAAATGATAAGACAACTGTTTTGAATTAAAAAAAATGAAATGTTAACTAAAATTTTAAAACCATAAAAGCAACAAACGATTATTATCAACAATACAAAATAAGTTAATATAAACTAAAAAATAATTTAAAATTAGTGTAATACAACAAATGACTGGTAGATCTGGCAACTAAAAAGTATCTTACTCAAGCAAACAGCAGCAAAGAGTCGTATGGAGCCTTCCGGCATTAGTTCTGAACAGCTGGGAAAGAAGGGCTGAACCAAATAGTTGGAGAAGGTCAGGGCGATGGCTGCCTGTGATGTTGGCCTGATAATAAGCAACGCAATCCACAAACGAAGAAAGGCCGGAAGGGGTCCGTAGAATTCTCTGATGTAGGCATAGTCACCACCGGATTTGACAATTGTTGTTCCAAGTTCGGCATAGCAAAGAGCACCAATTGTTGAAAAGAAACCGCCAATGGCCCAGACGATTAAACTGAGTCCCACTGAATTGACTTCCTTGAAAACACCGACGGGCGATATGAAAATTCCTGACCCAATAATTGTCCCAACAATAATAGCACAGCCATTGACAAGAGTGATCTTTTGTTTTAGGACAACTTGGCTATCACCAGGGTTGTCACTAGAAGAGCTGCTAGCATCCTCACAAGGAACCTTTTCCAAACTCCGTTTACTCATTTTAACAAACAACGTTCATTAACAATAAAAACAATATTTCGATGTCCCCCAAAGCACCTATAAAACAACGCTGTTTGTAACCAATTATACACATATTAAAAGTATGAAATTTAGAAAAATAACTGGCGCTGGTCTAGAATCCTGCCACAGCATTGCAAATTATTAAAGCAACGCAGAATGTTTGGGTTAGGGTGTCGGTTAATCTTTGGGTGACGATGAATCAAGTTTACTATTTAATTATATTGTTTAACCTACCCAAACCTAAACGCTATCCCGCACCCTAACCCAAATAATGTTTGTTGTGGTAGGATTGTTGACGAGCGCCAAATAATTTGTTATGTTAATCAACAATGAAATATAACAATAATCATTATTCATGCAGGATTGATCATAATTTTTATTATGTTTTTTTATGTAACACAAAACTAAAAAGGACAACAGTATGTTCAAAACACAGCTAAAATATTAACAAAGACAACATCCAAACTTAACTTAACTTATCCTCACCTAAGATCACTCTAATTTACTTTCTAAATGGCATACTTCATTATCTGATGAAATATGTTTATTAAAAATATAAAGTTAAATCAACGAAGAAAGATAAATTTATTACAATGTTATTAAAATTTATAGCCTTTAGAAGAAGGTTATAAAGCTGAACTGAAAAGTTTACTCGGTCGCCTAAATAACTGTATAGGCCATAAACAAATTTAATACACCATTCAGATAAATAGTTAAAACCATGTTAAAAAGTTTATTATGAGATCCGACACAGTTTTAAGTCAAATTATATACCATTTCCTAAATACATATTAAATCAACTCGGTAACACACAAGGTAAGCAAATAGCCAAAGCGTGGATATTAGTATTTTCGAATTGACTGCCTTCTCGCTTATCCTACGTTAAAATTAAAATGCCATGTGTGCAATAATTCGTCAACCTCCAGTCGGAACTCGGCACACCACCTTAACGGGCGAAAAAGCACATGGCGGGGTGTTTATTGACTTAATCTTTTATCAGACAGTCCTTTAATTACATCTACAACTCTTTCGCTGTTTTGTGGCCTTCGTTTGACCAGGCGCCAAGGCATAAAACCCAAAGAAGTAGGTTAGTCCTTAAAGTCAGCTAGCTTTGCTTCACCTTGATTTAAACGTAAACATACGACTCACTGCTTAAATCTCCTTGAACTTGTAACAATGGTAGAGATGCTGAGAGTGTTTGGCGCCAAACTTAATTGTGACGTCTTACTACGTCTTGCCCTGCGGCGACCGTTGACAATTTTTGCTACAACAGCTGCCACGTGGTTCGGCTTCGACTGTATATTTCGCTGAAGAAGGCGTCGCTGGAATTGGCACGGCCGCTTTATACGCTGGGAATGATGCAACGTTTCAAAAGTCCAACAGCGCCCCGGCAGTTCGCGTGACGAGAATATGACTCATTCAAAAGCGAAACCGTAAATGAATTGTAACGCTCAGCAGCTACTTGGTTGTTCTAATATGGTCTATTGACTTAATTACTTTTTACTAGGCAATATTACACGGTTAACAAATGTTTGTTGTTTTTAGCTTTCTCTTGCCCAAAGTTAAAAAATGTTTATAGACTATGTCATCGGGGGAAATAAAACATATTTATTATTAGTTTAGTCTCTGTTCATTCACATCAATTTGAAGGCACGCTGTTGCTATACGACTAAAACGTTGTAACATAACAGAAAGGTGCCAATTATTCGGTCAAGGACCCAATTTGAGCACTTTAAGTGGTCTACAGCTGCTGTTATTTTGACAGATGTTAGACTGGTCCTCAAACAAGCGCTGTAGCCTATAGCGTGAATGGCGGAGTGCGCGACTGCACAGTTAAAAAAGCGTCAAGTTTCATGAGGGGTTTGTATCAACAAATGTTGTGCAATGCAGTAATCGCATTTGGTTACTATAGTAGCCTTCATTAACTTTTGGCGACGCCTTGACCCACATCACTGCCTAAGAATTCCGAATGAAGCGTTTAAGATTCATCAACAACACATGTGTGTTGGTTTACACGGAAATCGTTGTATAAAGTATTTAGGTTTGACTGTATAAAAATTGTAATAAATTAAAATCCCCCAAATAAAGGGGATGCGAAATTTACCAAGTTATAGTCAGTTTAGTCACATGGCACGTAGTCTTTTAATACTAGAATTAGCGCAAGCGACGAAAATGGCCGTTTTCTCCATGAAGAAAAAAAATGCAGAATAATTCAGCTTCATTTTATTCTATAAGTTGAGAGACTTGAATCTTAGTAGGTGTGAGAATAATACGTTGTAAGCTTCATTATAATATCATATTCCGGAATAAACTTCCTTTGGTCATATCTACGAGTTGCATTGAAGGCCCCCAATCTACTTTTTAGCTGCGTATTTGATTTTTTTTTATTTGCAATTAGCATGAACATTGGAATTAATCAAAAAATAATTAATTTTTAAATAAGCTAAAAATATCAAACGGCCTGTTTATAATGCTTGTGACATGGGCAAGTAGCTATTCAGAAGCATAAGTCAAACATAAAATAAGCAGCTTGCACACTTTCCGCGACGAAATACACAGCGTCAATTCACAATCGTGTGGAATTACTTCCGCTTTCTGCTTCCGTCAACCATCGAGTTTTGATGAATTGTTGACTCTAAATCAGGGGCGTGCAACATGCGGCCCGCGGAACCAAAATATGTGGCCCGCGGTGTGCTTTGATTTTTTCCCGCACCACTATAAACATTCAGGTACCGTAACTGTTAAAATATTGAAACTTCCTGACTGTTCCTTAGTCTAGGTCGCCTTATATAGCATGTGAATTTTTAGTGTATTAGAATTAGAATGTGACCTGCTAACATATTAGAATAGAATGTGGCCTGCTAACAAAATAAAACTACAAAATGTGTTTTGGATGCTGTTGCTGAAAGTGTACAACTTTGTGTGAAAGTGAATTGCACTGAGCGCTGCAATTTTTTTGTTCTTGAAATGCTTTCGAATAGCTACTTATGGCCTTGTAAATAGAGCATATTAAAAATGTCCGTTTGATCTTTTTCGCCCATTTGAAATGTAATTGTTTTATATTCAATTTCAATGTTCATGTGTTGTAAAAAAAAAGAAACTAATTTCTCTCTGCGCAGCTAAAAAGTAGTTTTTACCGCGAACATCTCGATCTAAATAAGTTTCCACAGCTGAGAAAATTCGTCGCTTTTCAGGTGGCATTGTTCGGTTCAACGTACATGTGTGAGCAATTTTTTTGTGGTAGCCACTAACACAGTGTTAGGCCAACTGTAGACGGCGAGTTATTTTTAAATAGCTTGGTGTTATCATGTACCGTAGTTGTATAGGCCGCATGATAGCCGTACATTCATTGCACTTTATTTTAACTATTGGTGTGGCATATAATGTTTTAAATTAGCTCAGCCTGGAAAGACCCACAAATGTGGTCTTGTGAGCCTGTAAAACTATATTTTTGCCAACTTTATTTAACTCTATGTAAACGGAAATTTTTCGCGCTTCGCGCGTATTTTCGTTTTTTGTATAATGTTTTATATTATAGCATGGCAGTGTTTTGGCCATTAAGCGCCGTAGAATATTTCACCTTAAAACCAAATACCCCCCTGAATCCGCCACTGTTTTCGTTGTGGTTTTACGTAGTGGGCCTTTAAGTAGCTCTGAAAAGACTACTTTGGGCCGCAACAAAAAATTTGCCGACCACTTTACTAACAGTTAGATGACGAGACATGCAAGTGGCCCGTGGTCTAATCCGAATACACATATTTGGCCCGGCAGTATGAAACGTTGCACGCCCCTGCTCTAAATTATAAACTAGTTACTATAACTAGCTGGTAGCTAACTGTTACCAGCTACTTACTAAAATAAAACGCAAAACGCATAAACTCATGATTAAAAAAACATAAACCTGGTAGTGTGAGACGTAACAATATATCGTATTTGCAAACAATGAGCAGGATTTGCACTCGCGAGTTGCTCAATGTGAAAAGGCTAGCCAAGCGAGTGCGATTTTTTGTTATTGTTATAACGGCATATCTTTAAATTTCTCGCAAGTTTTTATTACATTGCCGAAAATAAAAAATAAAAAAATATATATATATATGTCAAATATTTTGGAATGCGTTTTCCGTTTGTCCACGACGCACTTGGCAGCCACTACACGGCGCAACGGTAAAGAAGCGCTGATTTAGCTCAAAAGACAGCACCAAAACGTACAAACCGGACTTAGAAAGTTCATTCGCGCGAAGAGCGAAAAGCAAAGTTAAAATTGGTCAAAAAGTATTTAAAATGGACTCGTGACAAGTTTGTCAAAGAGGTGGCGGGTTAGATGAATTACATTAGCGGGCAGGGCGGTAGGTTGCCAACCCCTGATTTACATGGTGAAAGATGTAGGTCCTAGACCACTGCTTCCCAAACTGGGGATTGTGACCCTGCGCACGAGTTTAAGGGGTCGCGAGTGAGTGCGCAATTTTTTTATACAACATAAAATTGTTAATTAAACCTATAGGGATCGCGTAAAATTTTGATAAATTAAAAGAGGTTGGCAACTAAAAAGTTTGTAAAGGCATGCCCTAGACTTAGGAAAAGTCAACCAGTTTCAATATACTAACAGTTACCTCAGCGGAGATATAAACGATTAACAGTAAAAAAATTTTTTTTTTTTTTTTTTTTTCTTATATCGCCTACTCTTTAATTAATTTTAAAATACCCACGCGCTATTACATTGTTATCTAAGCTAATTAATATACATTATATATATTGTATACTTTACATATTCTGTACTTTTTATGTCCGACATCGATGATATTGATCAATTATTCTGCATGCATTTACAAGTCAAGTACTCTTTACATCTATGTGTACGGGTGGCCCTACAGACTTACATGATAGACGTGCTTGAAAGCGTCTAGGTTGCCAACAGCAATGATACGTCAGTTCCTAAAGTTTTGGAACCATAAATCATTGTTTCAATTAAAAAAAATTAATTTAACATCAAATTTAGCCAAGTGGTTTGTGGGGATTAAAAATTGGTTTTAAACCATGGGTTCCCAAACTTTTTAGGTGCGCCCCCTATCGATTTATCTATTATGTATTGCGTATGCGAATACTTAATTTTAACCTGGTATGACGTTGAATTAATCGGACTGCACGGGTCATGTGAGGTTCAACTGTTGACTTTAACTGTAGAATGATATGCAACAATTTCTCGTTGGAGAATGCCGTAGGCCTATAGACTTTTGGGTCTCCGAACAGCAATAGTACAACATTTGGGTGAATTACATATAAAATGTCCAACTCAGTCAACGCAATATGTGTTTTGCTGGTTAGTTGCGCACTTTTTATTTTATGAACTTTTGTTGTTAGATCCCAGCTTCGAAGGGCGTTTTACCTTCAGTTAAAGATTGCGTTGTTGGTATGCGAAAGTTCTTTAAGCAGTCTAACAAAATAAGGTCTGTAACAAATGTGCCAGTGGAAGAATAAAAAAAAGCTATTAAACTCCAAAAATAAAATTTTAGAAAGCGTAGGGATGAAAGCTAAATAGAGAATAGCAAAACAATCGACTACATCAACTCCCACCATAAAGCAAGTTAGAAAGGAGAAAATAATATTTATTTGTCAAATATGGTTTTATTGAGGGGCTAGCTATTTGTTGCCGCACACTTTGTAGACCTTCTTTACCCTATATAAAACGGTACACACGGTTGGATATAAGTGCCAACACAACAATAGTCGGAATCTTGTTCAACTACGCGCGATAATACACCATTTTCTTTATTTCATTGTAGCTCGCGGAAAAGGTTGCCCGACTGATGACAAAACAAAACCAACATGACGAAGGCAAGCGGAGAAAAGAACAAAGTGCCAGAAGCCTTAAGTGATGAAATACAGTTTTAACAGTAACATTGCAAATCCGTAGAAGCAATAGTGGTGTTTTTGACGTCAAGTTATATTTTGTAAGAAAACCATCAAACAATTGAAATTTGCCACTCCTATTATTTTTAATGTGCGATACGCCGAAAAACCGGGATTTTAAAATATAATGCAAAATACATATATATTTTTTTTCTAATACAGTAAGCTTTTGACAGAAGTCAGCAGAAAGGATTATTATCAGTTGACATATATTACAATAGCAAAAGCAGTAATATATATTTCTGAAAAGCTAACTGTTCTAAAAGTCAAACATTAAAAGCTAGCTTCTAGGGTTTTAAGGTTAGGTTTTGCAAGTTGGTTTAATATTGTCCTAATTGCCAAAATTTACTGCATAGCATCAGATATATCTGTTTGTCAGTAAAACAGAGTTCATAAAATTAGTACAAAAGAACCAAGGTGCATTGCAACATGATAAACCAAGAGCTAAACGACGAAACAAATGGCAAGTAGACTTTAAAAGAATTATTTTAATATAACCACACTTTCTTTTTTTAAATTGTGAGCTAATACGTAAAGTAATACCACTTATTGAAACAAATGAGATAAACTAAACTCTATACAAAACGACAAATTTACAGATGCCATGTCAGACAAAACTGCTCCGCCAAGGTCACCAAGAAAAATAAGTAAGATTGCTAATTATGACTATATCTTTATAATATAGGTCCTACAACTTTTGGTCTATTGTTTGCATAGTACGTGAACATATATATAGTAACTATACGATTTTTTTGTAAAAGCAAATTTAGTCAATATTTTACTTTTATTACACATAAGTCAATTTTTTTTTTGATTTCTTTGGAAATTTAATTGGCATTGTATCTAGTAGACATATTGACTTGGGAACTGGAACTCGACTTAAATGCAAATTACCTGAGTACAAGAATGCAATTCACTAAATAACTCAATATAAGCAGAATATAAAGAAAATTCCTGATGAAGATTTTAGGCTACCGTTAGACGGATTTAAGCCAAAGGTATACTTAACCAGGCATTGTGCTGCCTCCGGAAGATGAACTTCAGAGCACAAGCCGTCTCCGCAACCCAAGTCATCAGGAGCATAGCCCCAGAAGGCTGTCGGACGCGATAAGCTTGTCGTCTTACGTCATACATCACTCGAGAAAGTCGGGGTAAGCATTCGCAACAGTAGTAATAGATTGCTCGGCAGACGAATCAGAAACCTGAATAATACAAATTTACTATAGTGTTTTAGACAGGGTTGTAAACAAGTCATTTTAAAATTACTGAAGTCCCAGTCAAGTTATTTGTAAAATTCCTTAACTCCAAGTCAAGTATTTTTGAATAAATAACAAGTCCAGTCCCAGTCATAAAATTAACACGCTAAGCTATTAAAATTGGGCAAACCAGTCCGATTATGAGCAATACCTTAACTAAAAAATACCAAAAATGCAATATACAGCAAGCTGTCTTATGTGCAACAATTAGAATAAAAAAAAACAATTTTACGCAAAAAATTATTAGTGAAAACACTTCATTTCAACCATTTACCCAAAAGTCTTAAGTTAAGTCATTTTGCCTGAAAAACTTAAGTCAAGCCAGGCATTCGAAAACAGTGACTTAAGTGCACTTAAGTCAAGTTATTGACGTAAGTCATTACAGTACTGATTCTAGATGTTAATATTTAACCTAAGGGGAGGTCAAATCACACCCCAGTTTTGGAACGACCTTGCTCCCTATCTCAGCCCAAAATCAAAAAGCAGCCCACGGGCGACATCCAACGGCTGGAGTATCGGAGGAACAACGCGCACCATCACGGAGCGATTCTCGCATCCTTGGAACGCGTTAGTGGAGGAGGAAGGCGAAAAGATGCGACTGCCGATAATGCGACCCGGCAGCGAGTACGAGTCGGAAAGCAGGAGTAGATCCCGCTTGAGGTCGAGCACTGCCACGTATGTATTAATTATTATTGGAGTTTTGTAATATCGGCGAAGGTAAGCTGGCAACCTCCATTTCCACAAATATCAAACTTCGTCCTTTTTGTGCCAAACAGTTACAAAACCCAAATTATAATTCTTGCTAAAATCACCTAAGGTAATAAGAGTAACTTTTTGCTAAACGTTAAATTGTTTTAATGGATGAGCTTATGTTTTTAGGGCCTTAAAACCACAAGTTTTAAACACTTTCAGTCTACGCCGGACAAAAACAACTCTACAAACATGCAGATCAATTAGAAAAAAACAGTTTCTTTTTTAAACCGATTTTATTTCTTTTTCAGTCCGACTTTAAGCAACAAATCTTACGACTCGGCCCGAAGAGGAAGCACCAGTCTCACGCCGTTGCCTATAGTGAGGTTTAGGAGGCCCCAGGTGGCAATAAAGAAAGGGACCATTAACTACGCAGATGTGCGAACCTTGAGGTAACCTGAGAGTGTTTCAATGACTTAAGTCAGGGACTGTTTTGCAAATAAGTATTTTAAGCAAATATATTTGACTTGAATTGAGTATTACGCCATTAAGGCAAACGCCTGACTTCGACTTCAAACGACCTTGACTTTCGTGTTTTTATTTAAAAATGTTTGGTAAAATTTAATCAGTTTTCACAACACCGCTTGAAAGTCACCTAGCATTTGTCGCGAATGAATTATTTTTTAAGAGATAAAACATTAACATCAAGAAAGCAGAATCAAAGGTTAAACAATCCACCATATTAATTCACATACTTACTCATCCAGGCATCAGGTCGAGAGCGCCCAAGCGGAACGGCAAAGTGCCAAGTTTCGGCAAGACTACGCGCGAACCACCAACGACATCTACCGGATGAAGCTGAACAAGACCGACAAGCTGGACTGGAAACGCGAGCTGCAGTTCCGCGAAACTTGCGCCACCTACCTGGGGACTTCCCCCGGGGCGTCGAGGGCCGTGGCCGGACAGCTTTGCTACTTATAGGCTTATCTTGTACTACAAAGACGTTCAGTAAAATAACGTTCGATAAAACACGTTTGGCAAAATAACCTTCGAGAAATACCTTTGGCAAAAATGACGTTTGAGAAATACCTTTGGCAAAACAACGTTCGAAACAACACGTTTGGCAAAATACCGTTCAAAAAACACGTTTGGAAAAATTGGCAAAAACAACGTTCCAGAAATACCTTTGGCAAAACAACGTTTAAAAAACAGTTTTGGCCAAATACCGTTCGAAAAACACTGATTATTTTGCCAACAACATTTGATTATATTTAAAATGTGGTTTGTATAAAAACAGAATGTATAGGCGCTTGGAAAGTTTCAGCCTATATTGTTTTTTCCGTTTTTCTATCTAACTCTTTTGCGATCAGGTTTCTTCGAGAGTCGCATTTCTGATGTTCGTTTAACTTAAAGAGAATACAGTATATATATAATCTTTCAGCAAGGGTGATGCAGAAAGCATATATATCACCCACCAGTTTCTGCGAACTGCCTTTATTAGCTTTCATGATTTGACTGTGATTTCCTTAGAAGGCTTAATGCCTGTTGTAACATAATTGTTTTTCACTTTACATAAACAAATACTGTAACAAGTCACTCCTTTGTTCAAAGGAATAAAGCCTAAACGTAAACTGATTCACTACTTTTATTGTCATCAGAAAAACTACAAATCCTTTGTTCAAAGGAATAAAGCAGAAACGTTAAATGCATTGTTTATTCACAACTTTCACAGAATCACTAATAGTTATTGTCATTAGAAAAACAAGCGTTTCAGAAAATACACTCCAAGGTACTGCAATTTTAGGGCTACCATATTTTCAGCACCCAGAAAAAGGACATTTTTTTGCCGGCAAGTCAAACGAAAGTAGAATTGTTAAGTTTAAGTTTATTGATGCTAATTTATGGGATGTTTGGTTGTTTTGGGATTCTCAGATTAATTTTCGATAGGAAATTTGGTGTTGCTGGCCGACTCGAGCGCTATTTGTTGCGAGCGCGATGAATTTTGCTGTTGGCGGCTACGGAAAGAGTTATACGTAACGATTTAAAATCCTACGTTTTAAAGTGAATAATCACACTCCTTTGCTTTATTAATGGGCCTTTTTACATGTGAGTTTCGGTTGCAATTTTTCTGACGCAATGTTTGCAATAACAATCAAGAAGTTGGGGCTGGTAGGGCAATTTGTTGGTAAACCTTTTTGAAACCAGCAATTGAGCATGTTTCATGGCTACAGTATTTTTTAGAAATAAAGTCTAGCCTAAAAGTCTTGTTAAAACTGTAAGCAAATTACTCAAAATGCGAAAAAAGAGGACATTTGGGCATTTTTGAGCTTCCTCAGAGGACCATTCAATTTTCTTGATAAAAGAGAACAAATCCTCCTAAAAGAGGACATATGGTAGGCCTATGTAATTTAATCCAATTGGTTTCAAATTTTAGAAATAACCAGTAAAAAAAAGTTGCAAAAGGATAACATGCAAAAGGGTGCGTATATTTATACAACTTCAATGTTAAGTTTTTTCAATTCTTAATTCTTGGTATGACCCGCAGAAAGATGTCTTCCTTCGGTCGCATGCTGGATTTGAAGGTCATCTCCAGTGGTGGTTTCTATAACAAAGCAAGTGGTTCAAGCAGGAAGTGTTTGATAGGCGCTTTTTAAATCATAGTATATAGGCCTACTATAATGCATTGGAGCATTTTGCACAAAGTATTAATTAAACTTTTTAAAGCATATGTGGTTATAGTGTCTATGATAAATCATAAAAAATTAGAGATGATTCGAACACTTGATCGGTAAAAAACTGCTGATTATATAGTAGGCCTACTATTAGCATATAGAAGAACTAAACATTTATGCATAACTCTTTAATAATACCAAATATTTAGGTTCGGCGAATGTCGATTAGGAAATTGTCCCATATGTTACGAACAATACTAAACATTAAAATATATTTACCTCAAATCTCACGAATTAAATCAAGGACATCTGGTGGCTTTAGCTAACTAATAAGTATAGTCTGATAAAAACTTAATGCTATATTAGGCTTCGGATAAGAATCGAAATTGCCCCTGTTTCAGATCCAAACCAGTAATATACCAGCTTCGGCTCAAAGCATTCCATTGTCTTTGAATCTAACTTACCGGAGTGTCGTTGCACATCTGGAGCTCGAAGTTTGCCAGCAGTTTCGCAATTCCCATATATATTTCGATACGAGCAAGCCTCTGCCCGATACAGTTACGTGGCCCGACGCCGAACGGTTGGAAAACGATCGGGTTGATCTTGCTCATGTCCTCAAACCTGTGCAAGTAATCACCGGTATAATTGAATATGATATTAGGGCGTTTTGCATTTGGTAAAGGCCTTTGTTTGATTACTTGGGCGACCAGGATTTTTTGAAATATTAAAATTTAATTTCAGTTTAAAGCGTGTCAGTTTTCCTAAATTAGAGTAAAATTAGAATGCGCAAATTCATAAAAAACAAACTTACCCATCATAAAATCAATTAAAATTCTTTTTTTTAACCAATTAAAATCATTGTTGTTTTTTAAATTGCAAGTTGTTGTTATGACAGATTAAACATATTACTAGTTGAAAAGAAAATGAGAAAAACGAAAATTGTTTTATTATGCGACCATGTCAACAGGCCTCATATATGTTTATTGACTGTATACCTGTCAGGGTAAAATTTCCACGGCTCGTCCCAGTATTCTTCGTCGTGCGATAAACCGTAGGAAGGGATATTGACGTGAATGCCAGCCGGGATGGTAACTCCATCAATTGTAATCTCCCGCTCGCTGTAGCGCGAGTTCCTAACAGGAAGAGAAAAAATTGTTGAAACACCGCACAACGACACACTGACAATTGTTTCTCCATGGAATTTTTTTGCATGATTATATAGCTTACTTCGATTTTTTTACCACGAGAAAGAAATAGTTGATTTGGCGCACCAAAAAAGGAGTTAGGCTACTCTGCACTTTTTTCACATAGTTGCAGCTCGGTTTAAAAACTTACAAAGCACTTAAGTGCCAGTCAAAATCACTGCTTAAATAAACAACGTACATCGGAACCGCCGGGTAGAGTCTGAGGGTCTCGTTGAGGCACTGCTGCATGTACTTCAGTTCCGACGTCGCCTCGTATGTCAGGCCGCCCTAAACAATCCGACGTTAAAGTTATGCAAACAACTCAAGCAGAATCTGTAAGATTAGATTCACATAAAAAAAACATTAGAGCTTCTTACTAATTGATCCATATTTTTTACTAAAACTGTACAAGGTAAAAAACTGTAGTCTGCAACTCTGCATCGCTTGGCAACGTTTCGTTATGCATGATTAATCTGCGCATTCGCTGTTCGCCTGTATCCTGTTCAAACACAGTCCGCTTAAAGTGTCCAATTTTTAACACATATTCTAACACAGACGCTTCAAAGCCCCGAAATATCCTAATACGAGCGCTACAAGCGCTGAAAACAAATCGAATCGGGTGGGTATCGCAACGTTGTGTGCTTAGCCAAGCGTTATCGCGAAGCCTTGATTTTAAATATTGGATACAAAAGTTTACCAGATTAGAGTTAAAAATCTCAAAACGAGTGACCATTTCCACATTTTAATTTAACAATTACGCAAACATCAACAAAATAGAAAGATAGAAGACAGTAAAGTATGGCACCTATAAAGCAAGGAGCGATATATCATGGGATAAAGTCCAAAACAAACGTAGGGAGCGTCGGCAATGTTTTTGCACATTTACAACGCTTATTTAACTAATTGTGCACATAGCAGTATCTTCAACAATTGCTAATCTATATAAGTTCCAAACAGGAGAGAGCTACAGTATTCATTTGCAAGGTAGTTAAAAATTATAAAGGATTTTAAGTTGTAATTTTCTGTCGCGTGAACGTTTAAACGATTTATGATGATAAATAGAGTCTATAGAAGAGGTCGCAACATAGGGTCCAATGTAAAACCTCCGGCCCGCAACCGCTTTTTTACACACTGGTCACGGCGCCGACCATGTAAACATATTGTTGCGCGATTATTGTTTATACATATAGTATGTCAACATTTTGAGGGAATCTTTTCAGTCTAAAGACGCCTTTGTTTCGCCAACTTATATCCGGATGGATTTTTGTTCATTGTGTCTTTTAAAAACGAATTTAATATTGGGAGTTTAACAGCTCTATTTAAATTCACTATAATTTAAGTGTTTATGGATGACGCACTATGGACTCAAATTTTACACAAAACAAACGCAATCGTTTCTCATTTCGCCCTAAGGCATTGCTGCATTTTCTAATTTTATTAGACCCATTTTCAAGTGTAAAAATCCTTAGCCCCGAACAAACAAATTTCGTAATAAAATGTTTAAAAACAAAATTCGACAGATAAAATACATTACAGTCCGTCGAGACCTTTCTAAATTTGTTTGGACCGCGAGTAGGAAAAGATGGCTGATCCCGGTTTATAAGGAAACAACGCGCCAGCAGGTCCGAGCTTAGATCACACTCACGTGTTTCCTGATGGCGTCATCCACTTCACGCCTGAGTCGCCCCTGCGCTTCCGGGTGTGCGGCCAAGTTGTAACACATAGTGATCAAAGTGTTCCCGGTGGTCTCGTACCCGGCCAGTATCATCAGCATGCTGTTGCCCACTATCTCGTTGCGGGTGAGTCCTGAAACGATACACTTCGCTGAGCGATTCTCACCACGCATAGTTTTATTTAACTTCTTAAGAAACATAAATTGGATAAAATGTATTTGACTTCTACGTATTGTTAGTGGGACCGTACTGGCGCTGAGCTCCAAAAAACGAAAGAAGTAGAAAAGGTTACTTTTACGATTAGTAAAAAATAGGTCATTTTTTATTTTTATTAAGAAATTAAAAAATAGAAACTTTTATGCAGTTTTAGTGGAACCGTGCCAGCGCTGTGCTTCAGAAAACGAAAGTAGTAAAAAATAGGTCATTTTTTAAACAATTAAAAAATAAGGACTTTTAAGTATTTTTAGTGGAACCGTACCAACCCTCGTTCCTTGCCTCGGTTGTTGTATTTATACGTACCTTTGTCGGCTCCCTTTCGAACGTCGTCCTCTGAAATTTGCGAATCCAACATGTGACGTAACAGATCAACCCTCTGGAACACATTATCCGATCCAAATCCGGTTAACATTATACTTCACTACATAACAAAATACCGGACGTTGTCAAGGCTGAGCCAGGTAGATATACTGACATTAACGCATCGGTATTTAATTTTGATATAAAAGGTTATTTTGAGTGCAAATTAATTCCAAACACTAAAATGGTTATTAGCATCGCTCTAATGTACTTTCTGTCTCTACGTTGTACGTGTTGGAATTGGGTTCAGAAACAATGATGCAACCTAAGATAGAACTGTTACTAGAACCAGGATAGGTTTCTTAGTGCCACAACAGGTTAATTTATTTAGTGGTAAATGTCTCTTTATGTCCATAAATTAGCCATATGTTTTCAATAGAAAAAGAAACACCCGGCAAAGGTGTGAAAGATTCTATCAATGGCATTCTCAAAGAAAGAGTTTAGATATTTGTGTTAAAAATAATGTCGAGTCAAACCAGTTACAAAACAGGTTACTTCCTCAATAAAATTTTAAACCATAAGGGTTCTTTTAAAATAAATATATATTTGAAACACTATATACGGATCTGTTCATAAGTTTAATGGTGAAAATAACGGCCCAAATAGACGTTAAAAGCGACATGCTTTATTTTCAAACGTTTCGGCAATTTCTAATGTCATCATCAGTGATCACTCTTTTAACGACTATTTGGGCCGTTATTTTCACCATTAAATATATATTTTGTTACATAAAATTGTTAATACATTCTATCACGTGTATACGCATTCGAGACCTTAATTGTGCTTATCAGCACGAATTAATTTCGAAGAGTTAAATTTAAGTTTATTTTTCTTGGCGACTGTCGAGCAAAAAAAAAATAAGACTTATACTGACCGCATTTTTGTCGTCCTTGTTTTTTATGAGGCGATCAACCAGGCCAGCAAAGTGGGCAACGGTATCGGCGGGAAACAAACTGTAGTTCAAGTAACCGGCTATTCTTTCGATGGTAGGGAACATAACTATCAAGATAATTTCGCATCGTTCAATATAATCTTATAACAGTAGATGTATGATTGTATGGGTTTGTGTTTTTTAGAAAACGAACCCCGGTCAATTTAATACAGAGGGGATTAACAAGATTTTTATGGCAAGAGCGACATTTTTAAATCAAAAGTTTTAAGGACTGAAAACAATTTCTTAATTAACTTTCCATAGCGAAAACTTATTTTATTAACGAACGGTTTGATACCCAGTCATCACGCCACTAACTAACTAAACATTTGCGTAACAAAAGGAAATGTTCAAATTGAAAATTATTGGCGTTACATGAACAACATGTTTACACAACTTATACTTACAGAAAAGCAAAAACAAAGTGTAGCCGAATCCTCTATCAAAGAGTTTTTTGGCCAATTTCACAGTTTTTGGTTCCTTTGTGCTATCCTGACAATAAAATAATGGAACATAAAGGTAATAAGAGAAGGTTCTGCAAATATTAAAAAAATATAACACAAACTTTTTATTTTTTAACATGAAGGTATTTTAACAAGTATGTTAACCAATTTAAACTACCTGGGATTGGATATTGACGCTAAACGCGGCTGAGCAGATGACATCTAGTGAATACTTTCCGAAGACACTAAATCAAAAGTTGCCTTATTATTGAAGGATTAATATCAATTTAGCACCAAGTTATTCATACCTATAAAATGTAGTTTACAAACAAAATTTAGAAATAATAAACTGTCTAATATTAGGTATAGTATACAATCAAATAAAACTTTTGAACAAAAAGCATCATACTCTTTTGCCAAAAATCGTCCTTTGTTATCCTTGTCTGCCAACTGTAGATTTTCGACCATGTGATCAGCACATTGTCCAATAAATCCTAGCATCTCTTTCAGTTTTGAAGTCGAAAATGTCGGACTGATGGTGTTTCTGTGTAGATAATATTTGAATTTCCAACAATTTTTTGTATTTTATTTCATAATAGTGGTAAAACATGTTTAAAAAGTTAAATGACAGTTAAGAGAAATTGAAGCTAGTTCGATTTATGATTTCCGACCTGATTCTTTTCCAATGGTCTCCCTTGACCGCAGTCAGTCCAGTGTTCATTTCTTTTCCATTGACGTAACTAAATGTCACCTGTAATAAAATATTGATCTATAAACTATTATAATCTGCAATTCACATTTCAAAAAAAATACACAGACAAGCGCTGAAAATTGGTAGAAGGGTTGAGCGGTGTACAAAGGTAGATGCTTATGCTTTTCGGATGTCTCTTAGTAGGCCTACTCGAACATTGTCATACCTGACGATTGACGAAAGTGGGAAATTCTTTGATGAAAATTTTTTTTAGTATTGCAGGATCTGCAATTGTAATGCGAGTTTGAAGGGCGACATATGATCTGCAAAACAATCAGCAGAATTAGTAAATATTGTTCAAATAATAGTACCAAATATGGTAAGCAAATAATCATAGAAAACCCAACACTATAACCTATGCTTTGGTTTTGAAATAAAGTGCGTTACTTTTGTCTTTTCACTCTAAATGAGACTAACACATCTCACGTTTTATAATATAAAAATACATACCCGTAAATCATCCCATATTGTTTCTTTTTTGCAAGTTGTTGGTTGAAAATCTTAGAAATAAACAAATAAGTAAAATAAAAAATTTAAACTTTATTTACAATTTTGTCCCCCGTGTCGACGTTTCCGTAAACGCACACCAGTCACCACGTCTAGTGTGAATCAACCTTACGAAATGAAGATCGCCGCATATAAACTTTGTGTTCAACTTTATTGACTTAATTAAACAATAGGGAACATCAAATATTTAACAAAACAAATAGCAAGTTTTGTAAAAAGATTAGTAGAAGTTTAAATTTTATCAAAATTAAAATTGTATTAATTGTATTTAAAACCAACAAACATTTCGAGTAATGGACTATTAACCCTGCAGGGTTGGCCTTGAATTAAAATTTGTACTCGACAATCGGGCGAGCGCTAATTAGGAGACGAAAATGATCCTCGACAAAAATACCGGCACGCTGTCTGCTGATTGTTTATCAATGATTGTTTATATCAATTATTATTAACCTGCCTCACTATTTCGGTGCGTATATACATAGTTCATAAACGGCAAATTAGCGCATTTGTTTACTTTACACGCATCGACAGACAAGTGGAATGTAGTTATGTGTTCAACACTAACTAACGCTTTTATCGTAAATCCTCACGCCCACAAGTAAACAATTTAACTAAGAACTATAACGATAATTTTAACTATTGATCAATCGCTGGGCCCGACTCACAAATTTATACTCATTTTTACCAAACGATGTGTTTGGTCATGGTGTAGTTGCCACGGATTAATAAATTAGGACCTTTAGTATGTCTGATGAACAATTAGAAACTCGCCAGTCGGGCAAGTGGGTGTCAATCAGCACTCGCCCGGAGCGAATCGCACTTGCATTGGCGAGCGGGTGAATGCAAATCCCCAACCCTGCCTTGTTTCAGAAAACATAGTGCAGGCCAGAACCGTTAACATCATGGCCCCATCTGGCCATCTGGGCGTAGTTTTGTTAACCAGTTGTTCAATTTGTAAAATAAAATCGTGGTTGGCCAATTGCAACGTTCGCAATAGTTAGCGGTTACTTGGAACCAAAGTTACTTAAAAAGGAAAACAGGCAGTTATATCCAATGATGCTAAGGTATTTTCGCTATGTGCTATTTTTGTTCCCTTTTTCTCAATGTTTACGAGCACAAAAATAAATTGAAAATATTGAAATATTTACCAATAGTGAAACAATTATATTGTTGTTTATTCTGTTTGTAAAAAAATACTTTCTAATTATAGGTTAATAATGAAGAAAGAAACCTACAGCATCAGGGTCTTTTGCAAAGTCTCGTAGATTTCCGAGTCCTAATATGCTGGGGGGTTCATGTGGGATGTTATACTTCTTTAAAACCTGCCACTGCCTGTGGATGTAGTATCTGCAATATTAACAAAACAGGAACAATTAACAAAAATATTACAGTGTGTGTAACTTTACGCGATCAGTTTAAAAATGCTTTCACTCAAAGGTAAACGAAATCATTGCAAAATGATTTGCACATATTCGCAAAATGTTTTCGGAAATAAGCAGGCGACAAGTTGAAAAATAAGTTCATCATATTAGTCGTCGAAACTCGATAGCATCAAAAGCCCCAAAGTTCTCGACATAACTACAACTGCAAAAATTCTGATTACGCCGATAGCACAATTAACTTACAACACAATGTTATTTTAAGCGGTCTAGTTGAACGTTGAATAAACAAGCAACTAAATTAATCGTACACCCGCACACCCGTTCATTCAACGTTCAACTGTTTAATTGCTACAATTAACTTACCTTATGGCAAAGAGGATCGTAAAAAGCAAAATCCATGTTTCAATGGAAAGTAAGTCGAGCGGGCATATCATCTTGCAAACTGAAGAAGTTTGTCACACAATAAATACACGTCTTTTAAAATATTTTTTGAACAAAATGCTATAATGACTAAAACTGATCAAATTTATACCAAGCGAGTATCATCTGACAAATACGTCGTGGCACGAAATGGAAGTGACGTCATTGCTACGTAATGCATGATTTTTGATGATGAAACAACGCTAAGCTTGGGAGTTTTTTGGCTCGCTGTTGCGTCATCCATTCACGAGTTAAACTATAGCAAATCAGTAATTCGTCTCTGAATCGATGATATAAATAGAAAGTTGATGCATTTTTTGCAAACAGTGCGCGCATCTAGCAACTTCATAACATAAGAATGAATTCTATGCCCTTTACCTGCTAAACGAAGCGATATAACTGGACAGCATACAACGGACAATTCAGTCTTTATAAGTAGGCGAAACCAAAGCCACTCGTGATCGTGCTTTTTGATGCGAAGAAGCTGTGTGTGTGTCGGGTGCACTTTCGTCATAATGAAACACGCTGGAACTGGGCGGCTGAACGAACGAAGTAAACAGAGTCACATGACAATGATCAAATGGCTTCAGGCTAGCAAGCGAAGCAGCCTTTGTAAAGAAAGCAATTCGAAACAAGTTTTCACAGCTTTATTTAACAATTGCATACATCATTATAAGCCGTATTGCAATTGTATACAAATTGTGATTTAATACAAGGGAGTACTGTTACTGTTAAGCTCGGGGTTTTCCCAATATAGGCGAGTTTCATCGAAATAATGAAAGGTGTATTGTCAGCACTTTTTAATGCGGAAGGATTGATTGGACAGGCAAGTCATTCAAAGCCTTTGAAACAATGATTTAAACAACTTGAATTTTGATTCACAATAAAGTAAACTGTTGGTATTTTTGCAGTAATCTTCAACAGATAGTCGAAAATGCAAATTGTCCCGTTGTCGAATTCGGGTATAAATAGGTAGCCTTTCGCTATAAAATGTTATACACCCCTTTACGATAGCAATATCTACAGTTAAAATATTTTAAACTAAATTTTCCTTATCTTTTCGTAGCCCTATTCAAAAGTTCAAAAACTTTCCTAATTTCTTCTTTAACTATTAAAGACTGAGCTAATTTTTTGTAGTAAAACATATGCCTTTTACACTTACACCAACCTGCTTTCTGTATTGATTAAAATTTAAAAGTCTTGTGTTCACATAGCGTTATATCCTTAGGTTGCGAACACAAAAACATTTTATAACTCCGACTGAAAACAATTGATACAATATATATATATTCAGCTTATTTTGGTAACGCTGCTTAATATCTCAAATGTTATACATAAATATCTAACTAGGCATAGTAATCGCGAAATTGGTAAACTTCCCTAGTTACGAGAGTTTGAGCATTCGCCTAGCTTGGAATATTTCCCAATATTAATATTTAACCAATTGACATGATACCGTAATGCCAACACCGTACATTGCGGCGGGTTGTTGGTATTTTATATCATTACGGTGCCGAGAAGCAACTATGAAAGTTCTCATTGCAGTTGATGGAAGCAAGTATGCTGAAGATACATTCGATTGTAAGTTCTTTTGCCTTCGCAAATTCGTTGCACTTTAGTATTTTACTGTTTCTTTCAGGGTACATTGAGATGATGCACAAGCCGGAGAATGAAGTAACTCTGGCCCACGCCGCTGATCAGCCAAGTCTGCCTTCATTTATATTTTACGGTAGGTAAAAAATATTACAGTTGCATGTTTATAAATTTACTGTAGACCTGAAAATAAAATCACGACGATTACTTAATTTTTGCAGCTAAAGTAAAAGCCTGTATGATGTTTTTGTAACGGTAAAGTGGCATCTTTAAATTTAGACAAGCTGCCTATAGTATATAGGAATGTACACACTTCCTATTATATTTTGACAGCGTTACTCCATTTTTTAATAAAAGTTTTTAACGATTTAATAAATCATTGCAGGTAAGTGAAAGCGTATGAGGTGTTTGTGACGGTAAAGTGTTACTATCTTTAAAATTTAGATAAGCTGACTAGTAAGGATGCACATACTTCGTATTTTATTTTGACAGCCGTACCCCATATTTCATAATAAAGATATGGCCGTTCAAACAAATGCAAACGTCAACTCAACAGCATATTCGACACTAAACCAACTATAGAAAGATTGACCACCTCGTTCTTAATAGCCATACTTTACTTAAGCGTTAAGAATTTTATTTTCTGGCAAAATTACTTAACAGGACAAAAACGCTGCTTCGGGTCTTGAAACATGTTCAAAAGGCTACTTAAATTTGGTAACGACCCTATAGTACCTAGTACAGGTGCTAAAACCTTTCGGGTAACAATTCCAATGCGATAATATGGGCCCCATCGACCTACATGTCTTGCTTTCTATTTGTTTTAGAGGAAGCGGTGTTTCCACACGAGCAATACCAAGCGAGCCTGAACGCTCACAAGAAACAAATTCTCGAATTGAAAGCGCGCTACGAACAAAAATCAAGCTTTCGCCAGGTTGGTCAGAAAACCATATCTTGGCTATTTAATCGTTACCAATATAAAGTAATTATAAATAAAGTAATACTTTATTGGGTATAAAATAATACTTTATTGGCATTAGTGGTTTACAGTTAATAGGGACAACTGGCAAATTATCCGTAGCCGTAGCTTTTTACACTTGTAGCATAAATGTGTACAATAACGTTCGTTTTTTTTAAATGCCATATAATATACCTTCGGAAAAAAGTATTTAAAAAAGCCAATATCGCTGTTAGAGGCGGATCGGCATGAAAACAATTAAGAGACCACGTAACAAAGTTAGTTTACACCTTGACGTTATAAGTTACGTCAAACATTACGTCATCCAGTGACGTGACGTTATAAACAGGTAACCACAGGAAAACCATGCAGTGGGTTAATTTCGTTGAAGAGGTGATGTTTGAACATTAAAGCCATAATACATAAATGTAAATCTAATATAGATCGAGCAAGAAAAAATTTCTCAACCAATAATTTGGCGATGAATGCATTTTGAATAAGTCACGGCGTTATGACAGGGTTCTTAAAATGGGTACGTAAACAAGTTCATTTAAAGATTTTTCGTAATAAACGCAATGGTTTCTATCGTTTATGAGACTAGCAAAAATTAATTAAATCTATTAAGTGCAGCGTTTCACCTATATAAAACACATCCCCATCCTGCTGTGCATGATTAGGACTTACTACTAATCAAACCATACCGGTTGCCATTTTTTCGCCTTTGGGAGTCAAGCCTCATGGCCAGGCTCAGATCCAGTATTTTAGTTCGGGGGATATAACATTTTTCGAGATAATGTTACAAAGTTAGTTCAAAACGTGACGTCACAAGTCGCATTATAAAGTTTTGTAAGACAATCGCGGTAAAAATACCTTTTAATAGTTTAAGTAAAAAAAAAACATTTTTGAGGGTGTTATGAGACGCACGGCGCATTCGAGATAAACTGATTTTAACAAAATGGGTTAAACTTTTTTTTTTGTTGCTGACGGCGCCTTTTGGAAACTTATAAACACTATCGGCGCCTTAATTAATTCAAACTTTTGTAAAATTCAAATTATACTAAAATGCCCCTAAGTACAATTTTGGAAATACCCCATAATACACTAAAATACCCAAAAATGTTTTGGTGCCATGGCCATGTGAACCAACCCCCCCCCCCCCACCCTGGATCCAACCCTGGCCACGGCCTCTTCTCCCCCTGCAAGATCCCCCCATGATTGCTACACAAAACGAAAGGACTGAAATATATACGCTTGTTTTTGTTTGTTTTTATTCGTAAACTTTGACAAAAATAACAGAAAAGAAACCGAACAATAAAATAAAAAAACCCTCTAAAATAACGGATTTAACTATCATATCTAGTCAGACCAAGATCGACACTGGGAAAAGTCCAGCAGACTTTTAGGGTTAGTACTGTGCTTATCTTGGCCAACAGAAGGCAAGCAAACAAACATGTCTTGTTAGAAAGTTATCTGACGGGTACATGTGTTTCGACCTGCGACATGGAAATCGGTATGTTCACGTTTGTAAACTCAATGGATGTCGTCCAAAAACCACAATCCGAAATAAACCTAACTTATGAATGTAGGAATGGTTTAGATTTAAATAAGACAAAGGAATACTTTTATCTACATCACAGGGGTTTATCTTGGGCGGGTTTAGCACTATACTAACAACATTTGTTTGTTATTAACAAGATGATATTTCGGTTGGTCCATATATTGGATATTGAAAATACCAAATTGTCCCCAGAAATGATACTAAGAAGTGGTTTGGCAGCCATGTACCTATTTACCCTTTTACCGGGTCTGAGAAACCCACTCGACAAAAATATAATAGACAATCCTTCAACTGCTCACTGAAGATGCAGCATCTATTAGAAGGTGGCGACTTAGACAGTTACAAACCGGTACTCGCCAACTATATTCTTGTTTAGGTTCCCTGCAACTTCAAGTTTGAAATGCGCCCGGGCAGTGTCGGTCAGTCGCTGGTCGACATGGCCAGTGAGGCGGGCGTCGACCTGGTCGTCATGGGAACGAGGGGTCAAGGGAGTGTCCGTCGCACTGTGCTCGGTTCGGTCAGCCATTACGTGCTCCACCATTCCAAGGTTCCGGTGCTGGTTTATCAAAAACGTGCCTAAATGTTTCTCGTCGAGACAACAAGAACGTCTCAGTGTTCACATTTTGCATTCGTAAGAAATTTGCATAAAAATGAGAAAGCTTGTTGTTTGTGTTGCCTGGCATTGCCGTTCCGTGTACAATCCGAGTGTTATGAAATATAATAAATTGACTTATCAACTACACAAAATAAATTTTGCAAAAGAAAGAAGGAATGTGCACTTTATTCGCAGCCGGACAAAAACAACAGTGTAAAACCAAGGGTGCTGGAACCTAAGTTCACGACATTTCATCTGTAGTGGAATTTGTGAACTACGTAATTTACAAACTTTGATATTTTGATTGATACAGTGTTGGCATATCGTTTTTTTAGGAAAATCCTAATCGTAAGAAATGTATAACGATGTTAAACGAATATATCCACGAGGATAGCAGTAAGAAGAATTATATTGTAGCTCAAGATTTTGACAACCTTGGACCACTTGAATCTTAACTAGAACAAATAACAAAACTTTATGTACGATTTTTTTAGTTATGAAAATAATTGACATGAGTCTTAACGTTTGGGAATTAGCGAGGTTATAGCGCAAATCTTTATAACACTATACCAAAAAATTATAAGAGTGGCTAAAAAAATTGATATGTGGTTTAAATACGGATATCGCGTTTGGATTAAAATAGAAAATCTCTTTGTAAAACTATCAAAGATGGATCTTACGCCTATCCAACCAGCACTACAAAGGCCCAAGAGCTTCTTAATTGTCGAATAGGTGCAAATTTCCCAGTGTGACGCCACATCCATTTAAACAGAAGGCGCGTGGGAAAGAAACTTATTTCAAAACAAAAGATCCCAATCTCAAAGTGCGAACCCTGTTATGCGGTGTCTGAATTATATTCTAAACTTTTCTCTTTCTAAATTTCTAAGTGACAACCTACATGTATACGAGCTAAGCGCATTTATCGCTTGTTTTGGGCTCGGACAGACTTTAAAAAAATCGGGAGGTTGTTTTGCTACATGTGTCAAATGATTCTAAAAGTATTTCTTCGAACAAAAGCGAAAAACCGAGGGTGTCCAATACATGGTCAGCCCGGGTTGCACGAAACGTGTCAATTAAATTTTGTTCCTTTATTATCCAATCAGTAACAAACCTTAAGATAATATACGCCGCTACTCTACTGGAGAGTAGCAATACTACAGTAACAATGCGGGTGTTACAGAAAATTTGCACTGAAAGATAAATATGGTGAACCCTATATACAACGTAACAATGCCTTGTTTCAATTTACAATCTAAAAGCGCTTCAGCTTATGTGGAAGTACGTCATCCGGCCGCGAGACAATGGCAATTCAGCGGTTGCAACAAACTCCTGTCTCATCCCAGGTATGTCGCCCAACGGCAAGCGGTTCCGGGCAACGCCTTTGTACGAGACGCGGCGCGCAGACATTCGAACGAGGCAACCCGCGGCGGATGATGCCGAGCTCCGATGACGTAGCGCGTAGGCAGGAAAAGCGACACGCGTCGGAATGGCTCAGTTTTGCAACCGCGGCAAAAGCAACGGTGCCGCGGGCGTCGTATCTATTCTTAGTGCCGAATTTCGACGGTATACGTCATAACGAGTAGCGCGCCAGTAAGTGGGGGTTTGTGGAGTGGATGGGTCGCCTTGCCTTTTACGGCTTTCTGTGGTTAAACACGAGTTCGCCAGTCGGGCAAGAGCGCCACCTAGTAATCGCAGAAAAATGCTTTCCTAAAAACAAAAATCACAATTTCAAATTGGTTGCTTGTTTTATTAAAACTGTTCCCTTCCCGAACGACTAGTGTGCAAATTCGCATTTTGAGCATGCGCTTAGTTAGTGAAGCATAAAAGGCAAGTTAGAAAGTCCAAAGCCCAATCAACTTTTAACATTAACAGAAGCATAATTCTGTAGTAAAACTGTAATAGCAACTTTGCGTATTCATTTCGACTGACTTTGAAAGAACTTGAATCAACTTGCTATGTTTAAATGGTTCGCGAAAGCTCAACGCAAAATTTCCACAACGACCGATTGAATACCGGTCGGTGTGTTTTTTAACCATACAAAAAAACGGCCAAGATTTTTCATCGTTATTTGCGGTGAACATCAATGAGTATCGCCAAAATTCATCATCAACGAACTTACCACAAGAAAAGGTAACAAGCACTCGTAAAACATCTCCCATCGTATCGCAATGCGGAAACCCGCGACCCTTTCCCATTGTAGAAATGATGCTGATGACGTTGAAGGTGGCAACGCCGCTGAGATCCTCAAAGTCACCTTGGACGTCGCGCGTCTCTTCGTAGGGCGGCGCGGCCAGCTGGGTTTCGACAAGCCTGTTGTCACCACCTCTACCTTTCAGCGCCTGCTGCACCAAAGTCACACCGTTCACCAACAGTTGTCGCGTGTTCGGGTATAAAATCTCAGGCCTGTTTTTGAAAAGCATCAGTTGTCGATCAGCAGTCTATTAGCATTGTTTAATCACAAAGAAAAGTGGTTTAGTAGCAAAGGATCTTTAGATGTAAGATTATTCAGAAACAGTGGCACAAATGAGGTTTACAGAGTCAGATTTGACTTGTTTTGTGCAAAGGAAGACTTAATCGAAGCATGGTGACTTGGGCAACAATTGGTTGAACCGTAGTAACTACAGTATTTTAACTTATTTATTTAGTTAATAATTTTCCAGCCAAATAGCTCTAGAATTGTAAATAAACCAAGTTGGATTCTGGTCAAATCAATACTTGTATAGTTGTTGGTTTCTTCCTATAAGCTTGTTCTTGTGCAGAACCAACATGGATAAAAAATGTTACTATTGCTGTTTCAACCAGGTTTAAGCCGACGAGGCGAGCAGCCAGGTTGTCATAGAAATCGGTTGCGAAACGCGCTCATCGCTTTTAACCGCCAATCTTCTGACAAATAATCTAACGCTCGCCTAAGGCCTTATTATGCCATGTTGCAAGGCCGTGCCACTAATACACGCAGTGAGAAGGCAAGGCGCCAGCCACTGTCGAGCCTGTCAGAGAAGTTTAGCGATTTTTGTGCAGGGTTTGCGGGCCTATCTTGCTCATGAATAAGCGGCAATAGGTCTTCAATCTCTTGGCAAAACTCAGCCTTTTTCGACCTCCACCTACACTGTTAAGGCAGAGCCTTACAAACAAGGGTATTTTGGCCCATTACCTTTGCGGCGCTCGTGCAACGAAGTCGCATCGAATTTGTGAGCGTGTCTGATTAGGCTGGCAGGTATCAAGGTGCCGCGAATTCCTTCGCGATTAGCCGACTTAAGGCTTTTACAGGCAGGACTACCAAAGAAACGCTGTCTAGAAACAAAATGTAGACTTTGTACAGAAAATGACAAAAGCAATTAGTGTTAGCCGTATTCTAGTGAGAGACACAACCCGACTACAATATTTATTAGCTTAAACATTTGACATTAAAACTGTTGGAGAGAAAAACAATCTTATAGGATACAAAATCTACGTTGATAGTATAAATTTGGACAACAAAGTGTAAACTACACTGCTTAGGTTGAAACTTGTTTGCAACGTAAACTCCGAAAGCAGTTTTTATTCACATTTTACCCGCTCTAAGATGTACCCATGGTAATAAGGAATAGTTTTTTGTTTTGTTAGGTTTTACGTAGTCAAGCTTTGCGGAGGTACCTGGATACCCGCTGTTAACACCAACCTTGGCAACTCTAACTGCCGCTAGTGGGCGCGTTAAAGTTGGTAGACTGATTTCAGTTGTGACGTCATGTGTTATACTCACTGAAATAGGTCTGCTAACTAATAACGCTACCACACACACAACAGTACGCTATTAAATATTCCAACAAAATATACACGTTTTTTAACATTAGTGAAGGTAATGTAAAACATTAGTTCATTCATCATATCTATAGGAAAGCAGTCAAATTATTTGAAAAGATTATAAGCATGTAGAGCACCGTCTTTTAAATAAGTTATTTCAGGCTTCTACTTAAATGGCATTGTTTACCAGTTGTATTTTACTTTTGGTGACCTTTCGCACAACTGTGATTTGTAAGTGTAGAGTAAAAGTTGCGTTGTATATATCAAACTGTGCACTACAAAAGTTTTATTGTCAAATGAGTTAAATAACAATTAGAATTACGCAAAAAGAGTTTACAATGATCGGCAACCATTTTAAGTTAGTTAAAACAACATTTTTTAAACTCTTAAAATGCACCTAAAAATCGCCAAAGCGTAAGCTGGACTTGGGACTCCACCCAGTCGGTTTATTTGGCTGGATTCGTGTTCGTGACTCGAGTAGCCTACGACTATTCGAGTACTGAGTGATTACCGAGTCAGACGTTTGCTTACGTAGTAGCAAGTTTGAAACAGATTAGGCCCCACATTGTAAATCGTACCCTATTTTTTTGGGTAGAAAACAAAGTTTTGGGTAGAAACACGGCTTTAACACAGTCAACGCATTTGGCTATCGTCTTATTTTTGTAGATGTGTTGTGATGCCAATAAATTAACACGCAGCATTGAGGACAAAAAGATTATTGCACGTTTTTTAACTACAGGCTAACAACTGGTGGACCACTGTAAATAAGTTTATCTCATTTCCCTAGTAAGTACAATTCAGTTGTTAGCTAAAACTTAACTTAACTCATGAATATTGCTAACAGTAGGCCTACCATATTTTCAGCACCCCAAAAGAGGACATTTTTTGCCGGCAAGTAAAACGAAAGTAGAATTGTTACTTTTGATGATGTTTCACATTTCCTTGGTAGTTGCAGGCAAACTTACAAAAACAAAGCAAAGCAAATTTAGTTTTCAGATGCAGCCCATGAATACTTTGCGGTTATCTTAACTTTTGCCAATAAGAATTGATCATTTTTAACGAGATCGTAAATTGTTTACACGAAATATCATTGAAATTATATACAACCATTAAGCTGCTCGCAACGGATCCAACTAAAAGGCCTGACTTTGTGCCCACGTTGCTAAAATAGTCGGTCACTTTAGATGACGATGAGGGTTCATTTTCACCTCTAATAGACTGCTAATGCTTCATATGGTTGTCTAATTTTAAAGAATAATAAAGAAGAATAAAATCATCTGCTGAGATACTAACTGTATGCTATAGAGCAGTGTTTCCCAACCATTTTTTACACTAGTGCCCCCTTGGGCTCAATATTATTTCATATCGTCCCCCTTATCTTTCTTTACCGTAAAGTATTATATATTAACCGTTGTCTAACATCATTTTGTCTAATACATTCACTATAGGAATTTGTGTATAAATTAAACTAAATTAATGACGTAGGTGCCTATTAAAAAACTAAGGCATGTAGGTAACAGAACATATAATTTACATACAACAATATTTGCCTTAAGGTTTAATAAACACACTTGTGCAAAAACTACTTTGCGCTACTGCAATTAAAATATCTGACGATTCAACATATTGTCTCATAATGAAATCCAGGTCTGTCGTTAGATCAATATAAAAGATTAATTCCTAATATGCATACATTATTTCACAAGGTTATGTCGTTACGAGGAAAAACTTTAAATCAGGGGTCGGAAACCTTTTCTAGTCGCGGGCATCAACCAAACTCAGAAAGGTCTCGTGGGCCGCATAAAATGTTAGAACAACTGATCAGGCGGGCCTCGGATATTTTTGCACTTAAAAACGTGTTTAATTACATTTAAGGAGGCAGGAGCAAAGTGTTAGCGCGAAGCGCGAAGAAAAAACGTTGGTTTGGTTTATAAATTCGAGTCCACGCGTCGTCATCCACACTATAATGAAAAGTTTAGTAAAACTACTTTGAGAAAACGCGATAACTTTAATAGTTTTCAAGTCCGGGCGCACCCGGCGAACGCGATTTTTTTGGGGGGTATACCGGCATTTCTTTTAAATTTCTTTTTTAAAGTATTTCTTTTAAATTAGTTTTTATTATATCACCAAAAAAAAAATTGAAAAAATGTTAAAAATATATGTACAATATTTTTGAATACGTTTTTCTTTGTTCGCGACGCACTTTGGCAGCCTTCCACGGCGCAACGGTAACGAAGCATTGATATATGGCGAAATACCGCAAATCAAACCGTAAACAACGGACGTAGAAAGATGAGTCGCGCGAAACGCGAAAAGTGCTGTTTATTACTATTTTTATGTAAACTTTTTATAAATTTTGCGAAAAGTGCGTTTATGTACTGGTAACGCCCCCTTATGTGCGTTAAGCGCCTCCCAAAAAAGAAAAATACCCTTTGTAACTCGCTAACGCCCACAAGGGGGCGGTGCTGCCCACGTTGGGAACCTCTGCTATAGACTGTAGAGCAGTGTTTCCCAACCTTTTTTACACTAGTGCCCCCTTGGGCTCAATATTATTTCATATCGCCTCCTCATCTTGTTTTATACAGTAAAGCATTATGGTTGTCTAGCATCATATGGTCCTCACTTACGTTTAGATAAGCTGTCAGTCATATTTTAGGTTGTCTAACATACATTCACTATAGGAATTTATATATACATTATTTCACCAGGTTATGTCATTACCAGGAAAATTTGAACTTTCTGCACCAAGAATTTAAATCAGGGCTCGGCAACCTTTTCTAGTCGCCAACCAAACTCAGAAAGGTCTCCGTTGGCCGCATTTTTTCATCCATACTACTAATGAAAAGTGTAAAACGCGTTAACCTTAATAGATAGTGTAGTGTTTGTTAATCTTTTTAAGTCCGGGCGAACCTGGCAGGCGAAGCGAGCGCGATTTTTTGGGGGTATACCGGCATTTCTTTTAAATTTTCTGCTAGTTTTTATTATTACATTGCCAAACAAAATGTTAAAATATATATGTGTAATATTTTTTAATACGCTTCCCGTTTTTCCGTGACGCACTTGGTAGCCTTCCACGGCGCAACGGTAAAGAAGCGCTGATCTAGTCCACAAACAGCTTCAAAATGTGTAAACAAACTGGACGTAGAAAGATCATTCGAAAAATTTTTCGACGTACTAAAGGTAAAATAGTCAAAAAGTATTTGAAATGAACTTATGTCTAGTTGTCAAAGGGGCGCGGCTGGCTGAATCCGGTGACGACCCCTGCTTTAAATATACAAACATTTTGCAGCGTATAAAACAATGAAGCGCAACGACATCCAACAACTTAACATAAGAATGCCAATTATTACGTAACAATGGTCGGGAAACTACTACTAGTTCGCAGTACGGAAGTTGCCATAAGGTTAAAAGTTACCTACAGCTACAATGCTGTTTGTTACTATTTTTATGTGAACCTTTTACAAAATTTTGTCATCAGTACTGTCATGTAACGCCCCCTTATGTGCGTTCAGCGCCCCCCAAATTAGAAAAAGACCCAAAACGCCCCCTTGTAAGTCGCCAACGCCCACAAGGGGGCGGTACCGCCCACGTTGGGAACATCTGCTGTAGAGTATAGACTAATTAGGCAAGCTTCTGTAAGAAATAAGAACATAGTCTAGCATACAGTAACACTGATAGTAAGTAAGACCTACAAACTCACACCTTTACTTTATTAATGGGTATTTTCACATGTGAGGTTTTGTTGCATTTTTTTGGCGCAATGTTTGCAATAACAATCAAGAAGGTAGGGCTGGTAGGGGCCAGTGTTTTTTTAAGGTGTTTTGGGGGACCGAAACTGTCCCCCAAATTTCTCCAGCGGTTTCCCAAATTTTGGACTTGCAACTTTTTGTTATTTAAATGAAACACTTGCGGTCTCTTAAAACTACTTAGCGGTCACCCAAACAAACCTTATAAAAATACCTGGGTAGGGCAATTTGTTAAAAAACCTTTTTTAAACCAGCAATTCAGCATGTGTCATGGCTACAGTATTTTTTGGAAATAAATATAACATCTCGCCTAAAAGTCTTGTTAAAAGCATAAGCAACTAACTCGAAATGCGAAAAAAAGAGGACCTTTGGGCATTTTTGAGAGTCCTCGGAGAACCTTTCACTACTCTTGAGAAAAGAGGACAAATCCTCCTAAAAGAGGACATATGGTAGGCCTAGCTAACAGCAATCTAAAAAAAACTATTTTATATACTCCTATATTATTGCTTGACAGACACGTCCAATAAAAGAATTAAAAAAGAGCCATAATTTATAATTGACTTGAAATGCTCACTGCTAGTCAGTGAAAACTCAACCACTCTAGTTTCATAATTAGGCCAATTTAAAATCTGGTCTAGTTGTTTTTTTATCCAAAATGTTTCTTAATATTAGGGATGTTCAAAGTAGAATCCCAAGGTATTCTAGAATAATAGGTTTCGAATCTAGAATAACGAATCCAGAATAGCGAATCCTAGTATATTTTTATTAAATTATTAAACCTCGATTTTGTTTGGGGAAGCGATTAATCTTAATCTACCCTACAGGGCCCACAATCACAGCAATAAATCGCCCAAACAATTTTCTAACATGTGTACATTATAATAAAAAAACTCTCTCATATGTTTAACATTCTTAACAACTGTCATCTGAAGCCGTTCTGTAAACTGGAATATGTCAACTGTCCAGGTTGTGTCCAAAACTTATATTTTTGCCAATAGTGAGAAAATGCAACACTGCACACAGAAGTCTTAAGCAATTCGGTCCTGATTTTGAAAGCATTGTTAAGTCTTATTGCTTCTTTTTTGACTAACATGATCTGTTATGCAGTCAAATGATGTACTGCAAAGAATACAAAGTTATTATTGACATAACGAATTCTTGACAATTACGTTGTGCATAACTGCATAACTTCCCTGAATATTGGCCTAAAGTTGACCTTAAGTAACCCCATAGCGCATTTTGTGGACGGCCAGCACGTTTTGCAACGCTATGTTACTTTTGCAACTTACGCATTTTAGGAAAAAACTACGCATTTAGGGAAATTGCGAACTCCAAACCAGACATTAAACGTTAGTCGCTCGCCCAATAACGCTTGATTGACACTTAATTATTAGACGAACGTTATCGCGAGACGCGGTAATTGGTCGCCCGAAAAAACGCTGACACTGCACTACGGGGTTACATTTAAAGCAAGCACTATAAATTGGTCGCCGCAGCGACATGCCAACTTACCGCACGCGTTAGTACAATTAGGCGCAACCATCGGCGGTAAAACATTAAATTATATCGGTTCCAATTACCCGAAATAAATGGCAGAATTGGATTCGAATCCCATCTGGATTCGAATCCAAGGATTCGATATTCTACTTTGAGCATCCCTACTTAATATAATGGCGTTTAAAGTTGCATGTCGAAAACAAGTTACAGCAGCTATGCAGGTGAATTATTAGGCATAAAATATGTCATTATTGAAGTACTTTGCTTTTGCATTCACATTCCTGTGATCAAAATGCGATAACATAAAAAATGATTTCGCATTGATTAAAGGAAATTCTAGTTCAGACTTTAGTTTAATTCTAAGTTTTGAGATTTCAGTAATTCAAAAGCTAATCTAATTATGGGGAAACTGAAAAGCTCTAATGGTTAATTCTGAACCACGTGGTTGAACTACAAGATCAAATAATTCACGCTGATCGTAAGTTATAAAGTGGTTAAAGTTAGGGGCCTGGAATAAATATGGCGCGCTGTCGCAAAGCAAGGCAACATAAGAGTGCGTGTTGATTGGTATATTTTAGTTAATGGGGATTTTTTAGTCGTTCACACACACACACGCGCGCGCGCGCGCCCATCTCTCAGACAGACGAAATAAAACGATCAGCAAAAAGTAGTCTCCGAAAAGATAATAAACAATATTAAACGAGAGAAAACGCGAGAAAAACAACGTTTCGGGGCGCGCGCGACAAAAAGAGAGGGAAAGAGAGCAGAAAAAGAAAAAGGCTTACGCATTTAATTACGCACAAATTTCAAGCAGTATTTTCAACAGAGCATCATTTAAAATATATTGTAACAATAAAATTGATAAAACCTTTCATACATTTTTAGTTTCGGCGAGTTGGAAGAACATAATTACGCCGCTAGATTTCGACAGATTACGTTATTAGTCGGAAATAGCGGAAGAAAAGCAACGGGACGCGAGAATGTAATGGTTAGTCGCAGCGCGCAAAGGTGAAGCGAAAAACTCGAGTGACCTGGAGCAAAAACTCCAAAAAAGTGACCGGGTTACCAACTTACACGCTATGACCTAAAATGCAGCGGTGTATTGTTGTGGGTCTGCTTGTGAGCAGTATCCCAAGATTTGGTGTAGCTTTGGATTGCCTTAAACCACGTTTCGAAGTTTGGAACAAGCGACTCGAATTAGAATTTGTGAAGTCGTGTGTGTGTTGTGTGTAAATGCCTAGCTTATATTACTAATCGAAAATTGCTTAATTAAATGTATTTAGATGGCAAATACACCACTGCTCGGAATTGACAACGACACAGGAAAAGCATTAAGTTATAAACACGAAAACGAAACATAATCGGTTTCACGACGGGGCAGCCAATGTGAACGATATGTACAGGGCTGACACGGGGCCACGTGGCAAAAAAAGACACGACATGACGTCATAAAGTTATCTTCGGGGAATGCAGGCGAGGCCACAGTTTTGCTTTTCAAACGTCTTGCAGGGTTAATTATTCGCACAAAAGTTATCGTCTATTGTGGTAAGTGGGTCGGGGTAACTGTGCACATGTGATTTAACGAAAACGCAAAAGCGCCAGATAAAGCCGGCAGTTTAACTGCTAACGCCCTTTTGGGTGCTGCGCTGGCACGAAATAATGATTCGTAGTATTATGTGTTGTTTTTTTGTTTGACAAATTGGCCCGAGCCCTCGCGACGCCATTAACAGGTGTTCCTCGACGGCGCCCGGGCTGACACAGGAGACGTTTGCAAACAAAACACCTCTGCACCAAGGCCAAGCCGGCGAGATTAAATATTAATGGAGCGCTTAATAATGGCGTGACCTGCGCAGTTGAACGCTGCGACTGTTCACAAACTCCAGATAAGCACTCGTTTAATTGTCCGTGCTGAATCGTTGTTTCCAGCTAATCTTCACATATCGACCTCTCGCAACGCATTCCTTATATCGTAAGGTTAAAACAATAAAAAATATTATATATATTTATATAATATATAAGGAGATAGACTAATGGGGAAGAGGGGAGTACTCGAGCAACTGACTGTTTCGACAAGAAAAACGGCTGAAAACCATAAAAAAGAACAGAAAACAAAACAACTGTCGTCGTTTAGCAATAAGGCGGGAAACCACCAGGTACAACGCGTCGCGTAAAAGAGCTGACCAAAGGGGACAAAACCGATATACTATATATAGTAGGAAAATAGACGACAAGCTAGCTATATAGGTATTTAACACTAACGCCACGAAAACGGCGACAAGCAAACAGTAGTCATACTGACATTTTTGAGTGCTGTGGGGGCTTATGTTTTATGGGAGATTGACCACGGTAACAAAACAGTACTATATGGGTTTTTTATGACATTAATCGTTTTTTGTTTGTGTTGGATTATACACACGTAATTAATTAATTTTTATAACAGGCCGAGAACACTGACTTGTTACGAAGTAAAAACAGATAGCTTCCCAAAAAGTTTGCAACGTTTAAAAAGTTGTAAAAAACAACTGATTCTTTCTTATCAAGCTCTCACAACTTTTAGCAAAAAAAATATCGACAGAATCGAATGCCAGGCTTGTTTTGGCTATGCGAATTTTGGGCCCGTAAATTTTCGTAACAAATCTGAGAAAATCGCACTGTTAAGAGTCTGGTCGGTCAAAGTTCACGCGCCTTAAGGAAGAGCTACAGCACAGCGCAAGTTTTGGCGCCTCTCAATTAACCGGCACGCGACGGACAGGCAAAGCGACAGGCGGGATGTTTTTGTATTTAAATAATTAACTTTGGGCATCGCGCGGCGAGGGGGCGGGTCGATAGACAGGCAGGCGACAGGGGCGAAAATCGAGCCGCACGCGAATTTCATTAGACTGCGCGAGGGCCACCTGCCAGCGGGACTTTCGCCTTAACAGGACAGACAAGATCTCGCAGGTGGCTGCGCTATTCGTCAAAACACATACGACGGGAAAGATGCGGGAAAGGGAAGGAGTCGCTCGGTCTATGTTTCATATTCGGGCCACCGAGTGCGACTCCAAAGCTGAATTTAGCCGTCCCGAGTCGTTCACAGGTTGGCACACATCGGAAGGTTTTTTCAGTCGAAAGGAATGCCGTACAATTTTGGGCGAATAACCTCTGCTAAGTTGCAAATTCGATGTTGGCGTCGTTAGGTATTTTAGTAAATCGGAAAAAAATGTTTGGTCCCGTTGTTACGCAAATATCAACAAACGGTGGTAGCGCGTACGGCAGTCGATAGGCCGTAGCAGTTATCCCTGCGACAAACAACAGCATAGCAGCCTACGACAAGCCTTTTGGACACGACCTTGACTGTAATGCTGCCGACACGAGTACAGACAGCAACCACCCACCTGCAGCATTTCCTAGTCCTCGAAGGGCAAAAGGGTGATTTGACGACATATGCGCGACAAGGGGCGTGTGCGTTTTATGGGACAGGGTGGCCGTTTTTAGCATTAAACCAGAAAAAATAATCGCAATAGGTATAAACATTATTATACGCCGATATGACTGAACGCAGTTACCCTTTTCGATCGAAGTTACCGTTTTGGCCAAATTTTTTTTATATTATAAGTAGGTATGCCACTTTTTCGACACAAGAGTTGTAAGACATTACTTCTGACATAATAAATATCGAGACCAAAGGAAGGACATGTGATTTGATGTATCTAGACGGCGGCCAAATCCAGATAACTTTGCATAACAAAACGATAACAAGAGTAAATGGCGATACTTTCAAGACAGCAAAACAAACAAAATCGTCCGTATTTTCTTAAGGAAGGAAGAGGAACCTCCGCTAACGCGTGGTGTGTGAAAGCAGCGCAGACCAATTGCTTCGGGGTGTTTTAGCCAGATTCGAAGTTGTGGTGAATTTACTTCGCCGCACCGCTACACAAGGCAATACACCGCGCGTTGTTACTTACGTTCTGGTCGTTGGCCACTTGAACGTGTGGGTTTGCGACGCATTAGGTTGTCGTGACATTAGTGTTGGCGATTGGGGGGCAAAACTGCCATGGGAACAATCCCGTGGCGCCGCTCGACTCGGCAAGTATGCGTCAGAGTTGTTGTGTGGGTTCGGGTCATTTTACGCCGCAAATGTTGGCGGTCGCGCGGTTATGAAAACAGAGGTGAAATTAGCACAGGCACAGCGGAAGGTCCGTTGCCGACCCAGGAAGATTTTCCTCTGCGTTTCGCTGTTTTGGTTTCGTGCTGCGGAATTTCCGATTTAGCGCGTCAGGTCACACTCGGTTAATTTTCGACGGTTAGTCAACGACCGGCTCTCATTTCATCACTTAAAATAAGCGAAACGCCCCTTTTCGCAGCGGTCACGTACGAAAGAGGTGGCAACACGACAATGAATCAGTTCAATAAGTGAAGACCTTGGCTACCATAACTGTGCGAACGCCTAAGAGAAACCAGACGAAATGGTACAAAGCAGCTGTAGGTGTTTTACATTTTAACCCCCAGGAAACGTCCATTGTGGTAGTTAATTGGGAAAAACGATTGCTGTAGGACAAACAAACATCCAAATTTCTAGTTTTATAATTTAGCCATCCTTTTATCGCAAATGGAAACGCTCGCTTGGTTTCCCGGCAACAGCGCCAGACGTCCTTTCTTAACGTCATCCGGTGCTAAAAAATTTAATGCGGCTGAGAAATCCATGTTAATCTGATAAATGCGCGTCAAGGGGTCAAAGTCGATTTCTTCAACGGGCTACTAACAAGGAGAAGTGCAACATTTGCGTCAATAGGGCGCGTCAAGACCTATCGCCGCCGATAAGTCAGTAAGAGCGACGCTGAACGAATTGCGTCGTTACATAAAAAGGTAGCAACAAAAGTTTTGCAAAAACTAGGGTTTTTAAAGGAAAAAGTGTGACGACAAAACAGGCCGAGTCGGCTTGCACGGGCGACGGTAAACACGACAAAACCTGGTTCCTTGGCGAAATCCAGACCACGTCTAGATGTAAAAAAAGAGTGCGAATGGACGATGAGAGATCTTTCGTCTGTTCAGTAGTCCTGTGTACGGCGATCGGGCTGCTCTTTTTCCACCAAAAATAGCGGGGCGGTGTACAGTCGTCCGGTTTTATTCCAACGCCGCCTCCTGAAAACCCCGAGCAGTCGGCAAATCACACAAGGTTGTATTCCTTAAGGTTTGCTTGTAGGATCGTGTCCCGAACGGCGGCGAACACGAAGCGAATGTTTTCCGTGTCGGTGGCGCACGTAAAGTGGCTGTACACGATTTTGTCCTGGTCCGGGTTAAGGTCCACGAACATGCCGAGAATGAACTCTCTCGCCGAAGCGGCGTCTTCGGCTGGGCCTGAGAGAAGTAAAAAAAATAAAACAGTTATCGAGTTGTTGTCGCCTGCAACGTTATTGCGCCTCCTCCTAGCAATAATCGATAAACCTTAAAGCCACGAAGCCGATTGCGGGGGACCAAGGCAAGTGAAGTAACTCGCCTGTAAACTTTTACTAATTGTCGCGTTAAATATTCAATTGGGAAGGGTGACCAACAATAAAACAACGAATAAAAGTGTAGCAAGCTCGTTAGACAACGAGAGCATGTGTGAACACCGCAACAAACCAAAATACTGCACAAACATTAGGGTCCAGCCCCTGTAATATGCTTTAATTATTAATAATGTACTAGAGCTTGCAAATGACCTTAAAGGCCGAGACAGCAAAACAGTTAAATACCAACAGGCAACAGAAACCAAACACGGCCAAATGTTGGAAAAACCCGAAAGGGACACTTAAATTGTATCTCCCTAGACGTTTAATGAATTGTCGTTCAAAAACTGTATAAGGGTAAAAATGGTAAAATAGTATAATTTTACACATCAAGTGTAAACTAATAAGGTGATGAGAAATTGTACAGCAGCATCTTAATGAATTACACAGTTGCTACTTAAAAGAAAAAAGGTCAAGAACTGCATGACTTCGTCTAACCTCAGAGCGGATATGACACCAAGCTATATATATTGCTAGTACACATTCGGAATGCAGTGCGATGCAGACGTTAAAATTAGCGAATTGTATTTTCGGCAACAGTACTGGGCGACTTACAATGCTCAACCTTGGACTATATCTAACAGAGTGGTCACGCCTTTATAACGCCCAAGTCAAGCGCCTCAATTTTGCGTGGGCAGCGTTCAGGTTAAAGTTGCGAAAGACTTCGATCGTTTAGCAGCACCCTAGACGTTGGTGTAAGTGCTTAGTAACGCAAGGCAAAAACGTTTGTCCTAAACACGAACAATCTCTGGTATAAGAGACCTCAAAATATGTTAAATCTAACGATAAATTTGACGTACACAGCCAACTTTAGATCTACACTGCACTGCGGTACCTTGATTAAGTCTATTTGAGGTGGTATGCTTTGTTTTACAAGTATTTATCAGAGATATCAAACCGCCAGAAAAAACTAGTATTTTGCTACTGGTATATTCGTCAAAAAACTAATCAAATATTTATATATTATATAACTAAAAATACAAGGTAATGGTAGCAAGACTGGCGGTAAAGCGGATAAAATTTCCCGATTTTGATTTGCAAAACCACGTTCGCGTCCATTCTCTTATGGGAGGTCTACTCAAACATGACCACCTTAACCCACAGTTGCAGAAATTTTCCCAAATAGAGTTGTTCTGGCCATTATCTGAGCCAGCGGTGAATCACACGTAAACTATTACATCACATGGCACTCAGGCCATCAAACAGAGGGCAACGACTGAACGCACGGAAAACACACGAGTTGCCTCTGTTCTGTCTACATCAGATGCATGTGACAGTTGTGGCACATGCGCGTGTTTAAGAAAAGGCGTGGCGACATTTTATCTCCGCCTTTCCCTGGGCTAATTGCGCATCTTTTCGATTGGCAAACAGCGAATGGAGGAGCTGTCGGTGACAAGTCATTAAACAGTTAATTGTCAACATACTTGGCAGAAACACATTTGTAAGCAATTCGAATGATATTACACTTAAATTTAAAGAAATCGCTTAAGATGAACACTTTTCTTTAAAATCATGCGCCATTGCAAATCAGTCTGGAATAATATTAACACCACAGTCATTGTTATAGTCAATGCTTTCCTAATAAGAAAGCATCGCATCCACTTCTATCCTGGTTCGAACAAACTGACAAACCAAACCATAACAAAATAAAGGGAATTGTGTTAGTGATAAAATATATATATTTTTTACAAATATTTTTTTCCCACAAAATTCTTTAGTTTTTTTACTGTTTCTTTGGTCGACATAGGCGCTAAGTCACCTGCATTCTTCCATACTGAACCTAGCTACAGTACATAAACTTACCATTGAAATCTGGGAAGTAGTCGGCCAGGTTTGAATAAAGGATTTTCTCCTCCAGCAGATCTTTCTTGTTAAGGAATAGAATAACTGAGGAGTTATGGAACCAGGGATAAGTGATGATCGTTCTGAATAATGCTTTACTCTCCTCCATGCGGTTCTATAAAGCATAGTGATAAGGTAAAACAACATAACTGATATACGTTATAACAAAGGGAAAATTATAAAAAAAACACTGCATATGTTCATCAAATAAATTGTTGAATTTGTATTGTTTTTCTCTTTAGTACTATTATAGGCACACAGTTTTATTGCAAGCTTTCTGTATTGAACCCAAACCAGAACTTCATGAACCAGTTTTAAAACAATTTTGGTTAAGTTAAGTTAGAACAAAATGCCTCCAACATAAAGCAGAAAAAATATTTGATTTTAAACTGAATCTGAACCTATGTATTAGTCAAACAGGTACTCTGTGGTAATAGTATCCAAAATGCAGGTAGTTCTGTCTGAACTAAAAACAGTAATATTTATTTTTGAATCATTATAGAATGATTTGATATAAAAGTTATGAAAAGCTGTAAAAAAGATAAAAAAGGTTTTCTTTAATTGTGGTACTCATACTCCTGATATTAGGGAGGTACTGGAGTGATACTACTAAACCTTATGGAGATAAGTGTTTAAGCTATGTTTTGTGTTTGGATCCAGTTTTTAACAGCTTAAGCCTTAAATTAATATATAATATTCTATCTTTAATTTAAAAAAAAAAATTTAGCGAACAATGAAATATGAACGACATCATTAGTATGCCCAAAACAATCTTAACAGATTAAATTGATGGTTCAAAGAAATTTTTCATGTTATCAAGCCCAAATTTGCTTTAGCGTTAAGAACTTTAGTTGCCTGGATATGTTTTGCTATGCCAGACTACATGGAGTGGTCTGTTGTGAGAGCTACACAGGTAGTTTTAAAAACTTGGTCACAAATAATGGGTAATTATGAAGTTTTAACAAACTTCCAAAGCTAAATATTGTTGTGGTTTGGCTGTTAGAATTATTCACACTGCAATGCTACATCACAGCACTCGTTAAACCAGGTTAATAAAGGCATACATAAAAAACATGACTTAAAACAAGTGTAGTTGTTTTCATTTTTTTAATCCTTCTCAGCTATATAACATTATATGCAATGGTTAGATAACAAGTTCTGCAGGCCTTGTAAAAACCTTGTTGCCATGTCTTTTGGAAGACCTAAATATCAGGTATAATAATACCAAGTATTGGACAGTCCCCTAAAGAAGGAATGTCTGTGAGGTTAAATCAAATTGTTTTACCTTTACACATTTATTTGTACCTTTTCACTGTCAATAACTTGAAATAAATATGAATTAGCTTATAAAAGTCTGCCCAGGTCTTTTAAACATGCTTTAAGATAAAGTGTAAGAAGTGTAACCATAAAAAATTTAAAAGAAATACGTAGAATATTTGTCAGTAAACAGCAGTTTTGTTAAAGGGTCTTTATTAGTTTAGGTTGCATAGCAAGACATTTATTCTTCATTTTGTGAAGCAATTAAACATTAAACAACTTATATTGACAAAGTGTGTACAAATTATTGGTGATTTTTTGTAGGTACTATTTATTAAAATTTAAGTTAACCCACCTCATTTCCAGACTCCACTAATACTTGATCATATTCGCTCAGCGCAACAAGGAACATTATGGAGGTCACATTCTCGAAACAGTGAATCCACTTCCTTCGCTCTGATCTCTGGCCCCCAACATCTACCATCCTTCAAATAAATATATAATTTATATTATATTTGTTTATAGTTAGGCACAGTTGAGATTTTGCACTACCCTGCATGCCAATCCACACGCTATTCACTATGGGCAAGTGCTTATGACACCCACTCACGGACTGGCAAGGGCCCTAATTTAATTGTTGATATTATCATCAACTGGACTTCATTCGTTGATTCGCAATAAATTGCGGTAAACGTTACACATGATACACACTTGTGTAGTTAAAACTACAAAAATGAATTAGACAAGAGCATTAAACATGACAATAAATCCTATGCAAACACATAAAGGCATAAAAATAGACAAACATTATTATAATTCTAACAACCATTCTACAAGATGCTTTTTACTAAAACTAATTCAGCTTTATAATGATTATTAGAAATATAAAATTATAAAAAAGGGGTTTAAATGCAGATTAAAAAATCAAACTGATTAAATTAAAAAGGAACTTTTTTGGTTTTAAAAAAATTGTATATCAATTTTACAGAATAAATTCTTAAACTAAGAAAAATGTCAAATCCTTAACATATGCTTATATGATATACCTAAATATGATTTGATCCAAATGAAAAGGATATTCAATAATCCCAGTGGTAGGTATTCTCACTCTGAGGATATCCTGTTGAGTGGGGAGGAAATCTTTTTTTTGTATTCTTTCCAAGTCAGTGAGGTAACTAAACAACAATGCAACAAATTTTAATTAGCAAGAAAACAATAGGGGATGCAACAGAAAAGGCTCTATTGTAATAAGGTTACATACACAGTAGGCCATTGAAATAAAAAAATACCCAGGTCCTAATAATGTTTTTATTCATTAGGATTTTTCAGATTTATTTTGCATGGCATGGCATGTCCAACAAAGGTACTTCACTGAGCAATATTCTGATGGTAACAATACATTAATGAAACTTAGAGTTAAGAAAACTTTGATTTTAAAAAACATTTATCGCCAAGGATGGTGAACCTTTTAAATTGATTGGGTCGCACAAAGACTTTTAATTTTCTAAAAAAAAACTCATACAATAATTTTATATTCATTTTATTGTAAAACTTGATGTTTCATCTTCACCACAAATAATATTATCTTTGGCTGACAGTAATACCTAAGTTTATCAAGATGGTTCTGTATTATTGATTCTATAAAATTCATTTTTAAAAGTAGGGTTTGTACAAACATTAAGAACAAATAAAGTTCACAGAGCTTAAACAAAAAAAAATAGACGGGCGTGCGGTTGTTGTATATTTTATCGGGGGGGGGGGGGATTTAGTGTATTTTTTTTTGTTCAATTTTTTCTTTCAGGGAGGGGGGGTATTGTGGATCGTTATAAATAGCGTTACTTATCAGGGTTGCTTTCAAATATTATTAATTTAACTTTGGTTTGTGGTTTAGTATAAACGTTGCCTGTTCTTTTATTTCCTTAACTTGTTTCTGCAAGCAAAAACAGATATGGGACGAAAATCACACGACTTAACTTATGTCTTAGATACTAAAGGGGTAGTTGCCATGGGTTTAATTTTCTTTTACGTTAGTTTGGTAAAGACTATGCAAAATTAATTTTAAAATTGTTTTGCAATCAAAATATTTTATTCATTTATATTTTTTTATTTTTGCCGAAAATTTTGAAAAATTTTCAGGCTTTTTTAACTTATGATTCAATCTGGCGACATAGTTCACGAACGTCATATAAAGAAAGTTTCTAGCAATGCCTCCCTGCTTTACGATGGGTGAAACTTTATTTTATACTGGCCTTGCCTCTTCATGCAATACCGCGATATTAAATTAAAATATGGCATGGTATTTTGGAAATGATCGAGAGATATATTTGATAAATAGAATTACGTAGATAATGCGTGTGGCCATGTTATGAATTTTGACAAGGTAACTTGTTTAAAAAGCAAATATAATAATTCGCTTAAAATTATTTAACGCCTATAGTTTGCTATGCTATTGCCAATTTTATTCGGTAATATTTTACCCTGGCTTGGTCCGCATACAGCTTTATGTTTTCCTTGCTGCGGCCCTTGTACAATTTTAATTTGTTAGGCCTGGTGTTGATGTTTGATTGGAGTAAAATACGCAACAGGTGCAAATAGAGAGGCGTACAATGTCACCAGATTTCGGATTTATATTTGCGACAGTAAAATATGTTGTTTTGTAAGAGTAGTCACGGGTTATTTTACTAAGTAAATCCTCTTTCTTAAATGCAAGTCGCACGTGCCCAGTTTTACTAACTTCAAACAATGAACGTTGCATGCGCGGGACAATGAAGCGCAGCATGATGCCAGCAGCCACTTAGTCCCTTCGCGAGCTGAACCAAGGAAGCGATATGAACAAATTCTGTATCGAGTTTTTCTACTGCTAGTTAGGAGTAGATAGCTAAAAATAGCTAAAACGATGACGTCACAATATTTTAGGTTTTTTGCCCCCCAGTCAGAGGCCCCGAGGGGTACAGCCTAATAAAACTCGGCATCGCACCTTCATACCACACTCTACGCCATGTCTGAAAATTTGAAAGTTCTACCATGTCTACTTTTTCTATAAAGCTTCGGACAAAAATCGGTTGAAAACATGTCATAGGAAACCAAAAAGAGGAGACGGGGTGCGGTTGTTGTTTATTTTGTAAGGGGGTATACATCCAAGGTTTAGTGTTATTTTTTTTAATTTTTAATTTAATTTTTTTTTTAATTTTAATTTTTTAATATTCTTAATTGACTTAATTATTTATTTTTATTTTTTAGTATTTTTATTTTTATTTTATTTTTTTTTTTTATTTTATACTTTTTTTTTTTTAATATTTTGTATTTTGTATTGTGTATTTTATATTATATATTTTGTTTTTTATTTTCCTTAACTTGTTTCTGCAAGCAAAAACAGATATGGGCCGACAAAATTCCCCACTTAACTTATGCCTTTGATGTAAAAGGAGTTCAAATATGGCGTAGATTTTGGGAAATGATCAAAACATATATTTGATAAATAGAATTTACGTAGATAATGTGTATGGCCATTTTATTACATTTTGGCCAGCTTACGTGTTTGAAAAGCAAATACTATCATTCTCCTAAAGACTTAAAATAGTTTAACGCCTATGGTTTGCAATACTTTTGCAAACTTTTACTCAGTAAATTTTTACCATGGCTTGGTCCGAGCAATTACTGTTAAAACAGACTTTAAATCTGTAGTTTTAAACAATATGAAAAACACTATTATGTGCCTAATATGCAAACTATTAAATCGAAAGTTTTGCTAGTTTGTTAGGCCTGATGTTGGTTGGAGAAACAAGCACAACAGGTGCTAACAGAGAGGCGTAGACTGCCTTAAGATTTGCAGCGGTAAATACATCCTATTGACACTTGATTATTAGGTGAAGCTTATCGCAAAGTAATTGGTCGCCCGAAAAAATGCTGATGCCGCATTATAAATGTGTCGCCAATATTCTGCCTTGAACATCCCTACTCGGAATGCTTCCCTGCGTTAATTGTACGGTGGGTGAAACTTTATTCACGGCCTTACCTCTTTTTGTATTACCGACAATACGATGAAATACGATTTGAAGAATATTTGAAAAAATCGTATTTGGAGAATATTTGCTATTTGCACCTGTTTTGTATGTTACTCCAATTCAACATATCAACACACAATTTAAGTTGTGTAGGCTTGGTGTTGATACGTTGGATTAGAGTTGTCACCAGATTTTGCATTTAAATTTGCGGCGGTGAAATAAGTTGTTTCTTAAGAGCATTAAGTAATTTTACTAAAGAGAAGCCTCTTTTTAAAATGCAAGTCACACGAGCCCAGTTTTGAACGAGCCACTTCGCACAATGAAAGTCTCACGCACGGGACAATAAAGCGCAGCAGGCGTCAAGACGCTTCGTCACTTCACAAGCTGGACAAAGCAAGCGAATATGAACAAATTCTGTATGAAAGTTTTTCTGCTGATAGATGGCAGTCGTTAGCTACAGAGAGCTAAAACAAAAATATTCGGCCCATATAAATAGCGGCAAAAACAAGATATGTCCCGAAAATAAATTTTCAGCACATATAATTTGGGTATCTCCACTGCATAAGGATTATGTTTTCAACAACAACACTCCCTCGTTAAAAATAATTTTTTAAACACTTCTGTTTTTTTAAATATTTGAAAAGTATTTCGTTGTTTTAAAAAAACAAATGGTTTGCTGAAAATCTGTAATGGGTCTTTTTTGGTTTTAATTTAATTACTACATATTTTTTGTTTTATTTATGCACCGCTGTGTCAACTAAGTTATTTTATTTTTGTTTGATCCTTAAAGAATTGTATTCTTCCTCATTAGAGTGCCCGCCATATCCTAGCAAACAAGAGGAGTTGCATATAAAAGCAGTTTATAAATTAGAGTAGTTTATTAACACAAAATATTATAGATAAATATTTCAAACTAAAAAATAAGTAACAGAAATATTTCAAAAGTATAAAACAAATAAAATAAGCAACCACATCTCTTTCTCTGACAAATAAAAACATTCCTAAATTTATATAACAATAATAAAAACATAACTCAATATCTTTTGTATGAAGCATAACTTACTATTTTGTGGAATCAGATAGCTGGTATTCTCGCCTTCTGTCATAGCATTTCTGTATTCCTTGGTCATCCCACAAACTCCGCACAAAGGGTACATAAACAATAAAGTCCTCATATGTTGAAATGTTATCTACTTGAATATCACGGACATCTTCGGCATTATCCTAAAGAAAAGAAAATTGCAATTTTATTCAAGCACAATATACTACAAAAAAACAGGGACAAGAAATATCACGATCTGGCTATATTTAGGACAAAGAAAAATATTTATACATTTTAATGAACATTTGTAACGGTAAGAAAAAATGTATTATTAAAAGGTGGTACAATTGAGGAAGGGTCAATTACATTATTCATTCAAGTACCTGCCAATTACGAATCTAGACAGATTCTAACCCTGAGTTTATCCTTTTAAAATTAAAAAGGTTACCAACTATTTTTTATTATGTTAAAATCTTCTAAATACAGGGTTGTTCCTAAGCAAAAATTTACACTCGCCAGCTGGGCGAGCGGCAATCAATCATCACTCGCCCGGACGAAATAACACTTGCCAAATTTGTTGGCACGCCGTCTGCAAATTTCCGTCCTAGCGAGGTCATTTCTTGGGTTATCGTTATTCCGTCTTGTGTTTTTTTTACGTAAGCATTAGTTTTTATAAAGGTCTGATTGTTTATTTCCATCCACGGATAAGCAAATTAATGACCCATGAAGCAGTTAACGCTTAAAACAATGTTATAGCGAAATATTTTTTACAATCTTCAGTGAAAAAAATAATACTGACAATTTAGTAGCCACGGCCTGCCTGTTTTCCATTTTTCTAAAAATCCTCGCGCTCTCTTTTTTCGTATTCTGTTTTTTTTGTGCTTGAAGGACGTTTTAACGCATGTTGTTCCACGCCACAAAGAAAACGCCACATTTCGCCTAACACTATAGTTTGTACCCAAGTAGGCGATATTTTCAAATATCGTAATGTTCAGTGGAGGTTTCGGTCCCTCAAAACATAAAAAACACTGCTTACAAATATTATTGCAAGACATTTTAAATATTATTTGCAAGACAACTTATTGTTAGCAAAAACTCCAGCAATTGCTTTTAATTTTGTAATACAAACAATTAAATAAATACAAAAAAGTAGAATTCTTATCCTGAGTACATCGCAAGTCTAATAAACATTTTCCTCATAACTATTTGCCACTGCAGTAATGACGTCTTTGTTTGCCGGTAAACAATTTTTTTTAAACGGGACAAAGAGTCTTTATTACGAATTTCGAACGTGCTTTCGATTAACCTTATTATTTGTGTAGTATTGAATATATTTGCGTGTTAGTGTTTAGGAAGTAACTGGCCCTAAGTAATATTTCGCTTAGTAGTGGTGCTTAACACAAGTTGTCCTACACTAACTAATTCAATTTCTCGCCGAAGCCACTCGCCAGTCAGGCGAGTGGGTGTTAATCAGCACTCGCCAGGAGCGATTTGCACTCGCAGTGGCGAGTGCTTAAGCCCAACCCTGAAATAGGTGTTGTAAGTTTTCAGCAAAAAGTGCCATGAAATGCAGTCTTATAACTACCCGATGTTGTCAATTTCTTGGACATAAGTGGGCAATGTTGTAGGTCAGTGCTCTCACCCTTTTTTCGGTTTTATATTTTTAAACACTTATTAATAACATTGTATACCTGACAAATAGAAATACACACAGGCAAGAAAAAAAAATCAAGTAACCTTAAGAACTTGCTGTTCTCGGTAGAAGAGTCTAAATACATTTAAGGAGGGAAAGCATTCACAGGAAGTGACAAAATATTTGCATCATTAGGTTAAAATTGCAAATTTTTATTTAAATGAGCCATGACATATTGATTGTATGGCAAACAAGTTGTGCACAATTTACCAATTCGCTGTATGGATGCACAAAAAACATTGTATCAGTTTTCTGTGAACGCAAAAATTTATAATGCCTGTAACTCCTTAAATTTTAAGTTAAAGAGGTGTTATTGATGATGCAGATTCTCCAAAAGCAAAAAAAATATTATATGGTTACTTGCAATTGCAAAGGTTCCACAATATATTTTTTTTTTTTTTTTTTTTTTTTTGAGATGATGCTACAAAGTTACATCATAACGTGATGTCACAAACTTACATTAAAACATTACTTCACAAAATTAACCAAATTGTGACAACGTAAACAAGAAAACACATTATTTTAATAGTTTTACATAACATGGATGATATAGATTAGCGCAAAGAGATAAAATGGCTTTATATTGTTCAAGATGCCAAAAACTTTTTTTAGGGTGCGGTGAGACGATGTGCCAAAATTAGATCAGGTATGATCAAAACATAATTTAGATTCGCGCAAAGCAGAAATAAGTTTTTTCGTTTGTGTTGTCAGAATAGACAAAACATACAGTTTAAAGAAGGCCATGGCTACAGGATCCCATCGATCTGTCCCTGGTTATATGGTAAGCACAGAGCCACTGGACAGATAATAATTTTTTCTTCATTTATGTCAATATATAAATAAACATAGAAGAAAAAAATGCATTTACCTAGTTACAACAGACAAACCATTTAATTTGGAGACATTGCCTTATACCTCCCTGGATTTGCCTGTGTACAAATATGTATACCCTTTGTTCATTTATCAGCAGTATACTCTAGTCTTTGACCTGGTATACAGTTGGGTGTAGATTATACCCAGTTGAAAAGCACTGTTTTTTGCAAAAATGCTACAAAGCGAAGTAATACAAGTCACATAGATTTACACTATTAGTTTTTCCAATGAAGAGTTGTGGGGCACATTTGTTCATTTTTTTATAGGACAATGGCAACCACAACTGTGCTATTCCCAACAACCCAGGCATGATTTCCACATTAGGCCTTAAGCTTCTGATTTAACTTAAGACAAGTGTCCAGTTTTCCAAATCAAATCAATTTAAAATTGAAAAAAGCTTGGTACAATCAGAGTATGGTCAGCATTTTAATGCAATACTTATGTGAAAGATAAATAAATCCTGATGAAAACTTACATAGTTTTTTTCATTTTCAAATTCTATATGTAGCGTCTGCATAGCTGCGGACATATTTTGTATGGAGGTGAGAATGTTCTGGTAAACCAGTTTAATAAAACTGCGCCGATCATCATCATTATAGCCATCACCATGAATGATTCTCATCTGCTTAATGAAGGTTGATTTTCCACTTTCTCCAGTTCCTGTGTTTATTAAAAAATACAGTATTGAGTGTAAAATATTATTATTTTTGCTTCTCGAAAAGTTTAAAGGAACTGAAACTGATTTTACAGAAGTGCCTTTGGCTAACAACAGAATGACATGCAGCAGTTATATCACAATTATTTTGATCAGCTGGATACTATGAAGTAATACGTATTTTTAGGCAATGTTTGTCTATGTAATAAAGCTGTTACATAAAACGTTTTATTCTTAACAAAAGTAGTTCATACCTATCTAAATAACAAAGTATGATGCAGGTAACTGCTAATTTACTGTGTATGTAAAAAAAGTTACAAATAAAGATGTTCCCATATTACATGTATTGTAATACATCAGTTACCAGCAGATGCAACACAATGAATAGTGTTTCCTAAAAGGTAATGCTACTGATTACTGCACAAAAAGAAAGCCAGAACACATGTTGACAATGAATTTCTATAATATTTAGAATAATAAAAACTAAATTTAAAAGTGACGCATGGCATATTATCACAGGCATTACAAAAATAACCATGCAAATAAAAGCGCAAGTGACAACCAGTTTGATTCACGATTATATTTAGCAATTTAAGGTAGGTAAAATCACTACCCACACAAAAGCAGATTAAGGCAAGTGATGACATTATTAGAATAGCGTAATATTTTCTGGAAAAAAATGATTCATTGGATATACATGCCGGCAACAGGCACAAACATAACACATACCAAGCAGTAGCAATTTAAGCTCCCTTCGAGCGTCTTTCTTGTGACGCCGAAGTTCGCGTTCAATCTGTCCATTAATTTTTTCAGCCTCTCGTTGCTCCTTGTTTTTGCAACAATTCCTAAATACTTTCAGCATCTTTTACAGCACCAGCACAACACAACAGTTGCCGTGAATGCGGGAGCTCTTTCAATGGTTAGGGTGGTTGTGTCAAACAGGTAAGTTTTAAGCCCAGATTTTAACCCATTTTTAAACAAGCGCAGCTGGAGTGGGGAAATAAAATAACAAGCACATACCAAATTTAAAGTGACACCTTAAAAATGAACAGGATGACTTTTAATTCTACACACGACAAATGCATTTATAACAAACAAAAAAATTATTGTTATCACCTCATTACAGGCACACCAGTCATAAAGTTTAGATCCTGTTAGCTACTACAATTGAGCTGTGCAATCCAGCTCCATGCACTGTTAGTTATTTTTCTAACTGGTTAAATTCGAACTATACAGCACTGAAACAGAAAAAGTGCCAAAATGATCAAATATTTATCATCCAATAGAGTAAAATTTCCGATATATACCTTATTTTTATTATACTGTTTTTAACAATGTTAACTGGAAACATTTCACTAGGTGAAAAATAAAATAAATGATGTTCAAAAAAAATTGAGGCCAGTATATAAATAGCTAAAACAAATTCAAGCAAACTATATGTTACCAAAAACACAAAATAGGCAGTGCAGAAACAATAGGACACAAATATACTTTGGCAAGACAGTGGGGCCAAATTCCCAATATTGTTAGTGATTTTTTCAAGACAGTTAACCCATAATCAACTCTCACATACCAGTCATCATGTTAGTGATTTTTAAGACAGTTTACCCGAAAGCAAATTAACAATTTTTGTTAAAGAATATCTCTCACATACCGAGTAAAAGCAATTTAAGTTCTTTTTTCGCATCTTTTTTATGTTTCTTTAATTCCTTTTCAATTTGCTGATTAATATTTTCCGCTTCAATCTCTTCGCGAGTCTTGCAGCAATTTACTAACACTGCTGCCATGGCGATCGAACTGGTCAGTAACAGATTTATGCAATTTTAACTAAATATCAAACTTTCCTATCCCATCCTTAGATCATTCTATTTTTTGCAAGACTGCACCTTTGCAAATAAGCAAGATATTTAATGACTTGGCCAATAAACAAAAATTTGAATTACTAAACCTTTACATAACGTAATGTAGACAATTTTAAGAATAGTATACACTTAACCATTACCAAATACAAAAAGTAGCTGTGTACAATACATAGTAGAGATTTTAAAATACGACATTTACCCCAAATTGTTAAGAGACAGAATTTTTTTAAATACAAACAATAACAGCAATTTCTAATGTTATGTTATTTTAAAAAAGATATGCAACTTAAATGCAGGTATACACATTATTTGCGTTGAGGACAATATAAAAGTCTTTTCCTATGTAATATTTTGAGGAAAAGTTTTCTCGTTCATATGAATCCTTTGGCTTTGCAATGTAGGTCAGTCGCCACACTTAAATGTTGGAAGATGCTATTGGCCGGCAACCCAGTACAGAACTTCAAAGCCTGCAGTCCATGATGAACACGATCCGTATTGATATATTGAAAAATGACCAAAAAGTTCGAAATTTGATATATGGCTAGAGAACTTGTGTGCAACTAGACAATACGATAGTGCATTATGCCTAAAAAAAAATCATTCTAAAAGCAAAGCTATCAACTAACATTACAGATCCAAAATCGTAGTGACCATTACTTACATAAAATACCCTATGCAATATCGTACTGTTGAGTTGCAAACAAGTTCTCTAGCCGTATATAGAATTTCAAACTCAAAATCAGTGAATGTGTTACTTGTTTTTTCAAGGTATTTTCAACCCGCCAACGCATTACAAAACAACTTTTTTAAACTGAAGTTTGATACCCCTTATATGTGGGCCAACTTCAGCTTTCGAGGTACTGTACAGTTTCAAGCAATAAATTGTATTGTAATTTAGCAGATTCGTGGGGAGTAGTGCGAATTTAGAAGTTGGTAGACAGGAGAGCTGTGAAAATAGCCTCTTCCTTAAATGTTTGGGGTCAGCCAGCTAAGAAAAGACTGCATACTTCTTATGGATGACTCCCTAACATTAAAGTTGAAATTCTTTAAAAAAAGTTAGGTGATACTCTTCAATTTTGGGCTTCAACACACAACTACCTTTTAGTTTTACTCTTTCTTCTGGTTTAAAAATCTACACTAGAGTATAAGTGTGTAACACAGTAAGTTTTATTTCAAAGTTAGTAAACGCTTATAGTCGATTGCGTTTAACAAACAGCCTGTTTTATTGAAAAGATTGTGAGGCGCTGGTCTAGATTCGGCGCTCTTTCACTATTGTACGTAAAAATTAATAAAAAAAAAATTTTCTTCAAATGCCGCATACCACAACACATATTGTTTGGGTTAGGGTGCGAGTTAGCGTTTGGTTGAGGGTGGGTCAAGTTATTATTAATAATATACATAATATTACTTGACCCACCCTCACCCAAACGCTAACCCGCACCTCCAAACAATATGCGTTGTGGTATACGGTATTATTATTGTTATTTTTTTGCATAACTTTTCACGTACAATAGTGAAAGAGCGCCCTAGATTTCTACCACATTTTTCTATGGTGGTTTATATTGCTAACAATATTTGGGTTAGGGTGCGAGTTAGCGTTTGAGTTGGTCAAGTGTTATTATTAAATTTATTCTCCCATATTTATCTATTTATTGCAATTTCAATTTTATAACAACTCGGTTGGATTAAGCGAAAAAAATGTGGCGCGCAAACCAACGTTTCTTTACTTGCCTAACTAAGAAATGCGAAAGTAAAAAGAAAACACTGCAAGCACAGATAAAATTAAACAAACAAAATGCACACGAAAGCAAAATAACTCCAAGACGCCCTAATTTACCAATACAGAAACACTGCAAAAAATTGCCTAACGCCCTAACTTTAATGTACGTCTGGTCTTCGCATCGCCGGGTGTGGTCTGGTGCATTGTGGGAGTTTTTGTCGCCAAATAAATCATTGAAGGGGTGCGAACTAACTCTGGTAGAGTCTCACCACATTAAATTGGAATAGTCGTGAAATAAACAATTTACAGTTTTTACAGCGAATAACTTTTTTATTTCTTCTATGAAGCACACTTTCCAATAGTTTTGCTTCGTGATAAAGTTACATTTATATTGGTTAGCGTTTAGAAAACAAACCTTGAAATTTTGCAACTAGAAATCTCGAATATCTTTAAAAAGATAAAAAGAAATCTAGGATAAGAATTTTGTTAAATAACTCAGCAACAACGATATTTGAAGTAAATATTTCAGAAATTAACTGTTTTGGTTTTTCGGTTTACATAGGTTTTATTTGTTACAGAATTTTCAGTTTTACCAAGAACTTATATAACAGTCAAAACTAAGATTTTCCGCAAAACCATTAACACAATGAACTACCGGTAATTCAGTATTAAAAAGCGTTGCGACTAACCAGTAGACGATGAAAATAAAGTTAGTGTAGTTCAGAATGTTGTATTAAAGTAACAAAAGTTATGCGATTGGAAAATATCAACCAATTCTTTGGTGCTGTACCCTCGTATAGGCCTATGACGTTTGGCGCTGTACCCTCGTATGGGCATATGACGAATTTTCCACATTTTCAAGCCTATCGTTGTAGCCTATTTATAACCTTTGTACCGTAATTGCCTACTTCAAGGTGTTCATCATGAATATCGTTCTCGCTTCGTATTTGTTCCCTTGAAAACCACTATGATAAAATATGCCAAGCGAAAATCCAATGATTAAACGTAAAATATAAACATTTTACAATGTTGCTTGTGTAAAAACAAGGCGATGCTAAACTGAGGTAAACCTAATTCGAAATATTAGTTTGAATTCGTAACATCTTGCAAATACCAGTTCGATTTCGATTGGTTAAAAATAAACAGAATCATTAAAACAAATTAATTGGTGTAGGTTTTGTGAAACTGTTTGCTGAAATACTGCTCTGAGTTGTTTATTTTTCGCCTACGTTTAATTAAAATTTCTTTGCTGACAATTTGCCTTATCGAATTTCGTTGTTCTACTGCCATCTAGAGTATAAACTTTTCGAGGATTAATCGGATTGTCCTGATAGGTGGGCTATTATTACAAAAACAAAGTAATGTGACATACCACTGCTGTTACACAGAATTATCAACAAACTTGGTTAAACATTGTTGTTTTGTATGGTTTCCGACCTTATTAGCGTTAAGTAAAAGCAAGGGCAAAAAACTAAAAATGGCGACCATCCCGGTAAGGGCTGTGATGACTAAGGCTAATGAGCTATCTTCGAAAATGTCTGTAGTAAATACTCATTATCGAAAAAACAAATTAGAGTGGTCCTAAATCGGGCAACTACAAAATTGAACTTTTTATTGTAAATAGGGAAAAAAACAAGGTTGTCCGACCGAGATAACTGTATAAATTCATATCCGTGTGAACCTTACCAGCATTCACAAATACAACCATGATCCACGAACACTTATAACCGCCGTTAATTACTATAGTACGGTAAGTCATACGATCGACCTAATGTATAACGGCCTTCCCATTTGCTCCCTGACTTTAAACGCAATTAGTTAAATCCGCTGTTCTCAGACATCGTACGGAAAAGGTAAAAAAGTTTTTTTTACCAGATAAATTTATTGTTTTACAACATTAACAAATATGCAACAAATGTATTTTGTGCTGCACCATATTAAACAAGAAGTACGTTGGTGGTCCTTATAATCCCGTCAAACTGTTTGGTGCGTTACCAGAGGTTTTTTAAGTGGTTAAAATATAGTCACGAACCTTAAGGTATAAAAGAAAGTGCATCTTTGTCTTATTGCGGAAAACATTTGGCATACAATTGCCATTATGCCAGCTCCAACATTTAAGTTGTTTTGGTTAGTTCTTACTCGCAGTTTATAACACTATAACCTTAGTACGAACTTAATAATGGTAGTAAAGGACCCACAATATGTGACTGCGTCACTCTTTATGACAAAACGACCAATGTGGCGTTACTATGCAAGCCTTGTATTGTAGCCCCAATCCCTATTCTACTTAGAATCTTGCAAACGTAGCTTAGCAAGTTATCACCGTATCCTTATATTAATAAAGATTAGAGGTATATCGAATTTTTCTGTGGGGAAACAGATATAAGACATATCAACTAACAGTTAGCGCAAGACGTTATCCTCCCAAACAACATCAGATGTTTTCCTCTTAAACTTTTGGGCTTAAACTTTTGGGCTATCATCATCAATTGGACATGGTCACTTATCACATCAACTATCTTTATATGAAACATATCAGTTGTCATTCAGCGGGATTTTCCACAAACAACAGGCACACAAATACCGAAACGTAAACAAGGTTTGTCCTTCCATGCAAAACTTACGTCAAGTAAGTCATAGGTTATATATATTATACACCCACCGAGTAGCAGCAGTTTCATTTCCCGTTTAGAGTCCTTGGCTCTGGTCTGGATTTCTTTGTTAATCCGATCATTTGTTCTCTTCAACTCTATTGCTTCGTCTGAGAGACAGCAAGGTATAAATACCATTTTGACGCTGCACCCGTTGTTAGCTGTTACTTCAAAATCAGACGAGGCTTTGTTTGAGGATACTCTAGTGGTAAATTACAGCTACAGGAGCAGCAGTAAAAACAGCAGCAGCAAAATATTCCGGCTTGTATAGCAGGAGAACGCAACTCATATTAGGCATAAAGCGCTTGTTTCATTGTTTTGCGGGTGGCTATTAATCACAGGCGCTTCCTCATTCACCCTGCCGAGAAGCCGCAAGTCAGAACACGAAAACCTATTCTCCTGTAATATATATAGACTGTGAAAAGCTAGAAAATAGCGCCACCGGAACGCCATGATTCTTATACGCGTACTACTGTAGTATATAGGATTGTAGGTAGTCTTTAATCTGGAATTGCATAGTTTACCTAATACAGCTTGGGATATAATGAGAAAATCAGTTATAGGCCTACCCTATTCTAAAATTTCCGAAATCTCTGAAATCTATATATTGTATTTATTAAAATCCGTTAAAAACAAATCCCCTGTTGCCCCTCAGGTTAAACGAAATAAGCAGAACCTTTTTGAAAACTATAGCGTAAGCTTCTGCGTTTTTTGAAACATTTCTAAGTTGAGATAATATTTTAATGATTTTGTTCTTATTGTATCCCCGTCTCCTCCAATTTCTGCTGTCTCCATAGCTTATCGTTGAACTTTTTGATAAAGACAACTTTTATGATTTCTTGTAGGCCTATATGTCAGTCATAGTTTGAAAACAAACTTTTAGTTGCACAACTGTAGGGGCTACGCATAATGAAAAACGCGAAAAAAAACAGCTCAAAAACCATTTGTGAAATAGCAAACCTAACGAACATCCCTGCAGGCTAACTACCGTATGCCTGTCCCTTCATGTAATAGTGACACAAAACATGCCAAACTGCCCGTGCCCATTCGGTGTGCTTTTTGACAAACACGGCGTTCTAGCCTGCATCAAATCAACGACAAGCGGAAGCAAATCGTGTCACCTCGCGTCAGTCGTTATACCTCACCAGCTTATAACAAAAGCATGCACTTATATATGGCCGCAGCATATGCTTTGCAGAGTCTTTTCGCCTTTACACTGCGGGTATAACAGGATAATCGTGCTCTATGGTCCGTATACCGTACAGACTGTGAGTTTGGCACGGGCACAGAACGGATGCCACTTGTGTGATATCATTAACGTTTTGATTTATGCCCGCCCGTCACTTCCTACGCTTCGCTTTATGCGCGGCCTTTTGCGTTCTATATTTTGAGCAAGTTCGAATCGCCAAAACTAGAACACTCTTGTCGATTACCAAAACACTTCATCAGCGTTAACGTGCCAATTTAAACAATTACCTCAAAAAAACTGAACGCTTTATTTTTCTCCCATGTCTTGGTAATTGGTGGTACTTTTTAGATGACCGTTTAACATGATGAGAATAAAAAAATGTCCGTATAACCACCGTTAGTTACAAGTGTCAACACAAAAGTTTGCCACTAACAATAGCATTGCTACTAAAGCACATCGCCAACCTTCGATAACGTTGAGAACATTTTTTTAACATGATAAGGTTAAATATATATGTTTAAACTCAATATAAAGATAAATATGAAGCCTATTATAATACCAGACAAATGTTTTAGAAACGCCACAATGGTGTTAAAACTTAATAAGATGTATTTCGGTGTAATTTTAATAATAGCCAAAAACGTTTTGGCAGAATAGTAGCCTATATCTTGTCGTACTAATTTGGGAGGGTGGATAACGTCCTAAAACGGTTACAATAGGAAAGAAATCAAATGGCTGCAAAGAGAAAATCAGTGGTAAGCCCTTTTTCTTTGTGGAAAAGCCGTCCTTCCGCAAAGTATGTCTTTCACGAAAATGGAAGACAACAGCAGCATACCTGATTACCTGTACTATGTATATACCGCACGGGGTTGGTTTTATGCGGATATCGCGATATTCAGAACGGCGCTTTGGACCAAACCGCAGCAAGGACAAGGAGAAGACCAAGCAGCAGCCTTCATCGCTGTGACCATCAGCATCAGCGCAAGTCAATCAGCAGCGTGGCGCGTGTGCTGCTCTCTGTGGTGCGATGCGACCGCGTCCGCTTTGTTTTAATGCAAACGCGGTGCGCGACTCGGCCCGCGTCCGCATGTACTCATGTCATGTCCGCGCGTGATGCGACTACCCCACCCATTGTAGGCCTTACAGACGCCGCCAGCAGCTAACACACGGGAGGGGACAGTGAGGGCGAGCGTGCCGCCACTGCCGCGCTGATGGCAGAGCCGGTTGGTGTCAATCTGAGCGCGCTTTTGCGAGGAAGTTTCCCATAAAACGGCCGTCGCAGCGCCCTGTCACAATCGCGACCGATTTCCTTGCTTCCTGCCCGCTCTGCTCCCGCCAATTGCTCTGTGATTTTCACCCCCCAACTTCGACTGCCGCCACTGGCACTTGATAAGCGTTTTTTTAAGTGAGGGCTTGCGACCCCTGACCGCGCGTTGCGTGTCGCTGCGGTAGAGGGTGGTCTGGACCGCAACAGAGGACTCGATTTGCCACCGCGATAGGTGTAACTTGAGAGTTCGAGTCAGTGCCTTTCTTGCCATCACATACACCGCTTTACTTTCCTGCCGAGTCAGATAGATAACTTTTCTTTTCGGCAACGAGATGTATCGGCGGTGGATTATTTTTTTCTGCGTATGAAACGCTGTTGGCGTGCTTGTACTGATACAGTCACATGAAACTCTATTACGCGGCGAACGTTAAACTCACAAGAAATAACTGCCATGTTATGAAAACGCAAAAATATACTGTTTTCGCAGTAAGCGACACTAATGCTACAAAAAGCAAAGTTCTCAAGATAGCTTTTCACGACAGTCCTTTAATTTCGGAAAATGTTGGGTAAACCTGTAGCTACTTCCTCAACACAATAACAATGTAGCCTACTGGTTTCGATCACGCCTCAACCTACCAGCACGATTTTCTCTTATGTATACCTAGTTTGCTTTCATTTCTCAGTTTTCACCTGGTACTGACCAATGTCGGCCCTCATAATTACTTTGATGTCCATTGCCATTGATTTTTTTATTCGTACTTGTTGCGATGCCACTTATATGCCCTTAGGTAAACAACAGCCGGCTTTAACGAGCAAGTTATTAGGCGATTAGGGTGGGGCACGACACAAAAGCGCGAGAACAGCGCCGTCTAACGGTAAGTATTTTAAATTTTAACTTGTTGTAAACAAGTTAGAGTAAAACAAATTAAGATTACAGCTTTATTTTATGCTTGGCGTCACATTAACTATTACAACAATAGTGCTAATTTGGAACACAATACACGTTTTTTTTAGTAATTTCAATTAAAATATCAAAGCCATAATATTCGACCAAAAATATTTTATTAAATATTATGGCTTTAATATTTTTATTGAAATAGTACTCATAATCTGAAGTATATGTAGGTTTATACTATAAAAGGGATCGTCGCCTTATTCGCTATATATTGGGTGTAAACCAGTGTGTATACAACATTAACTGGAAGAGTCTGGATGAAAGCATTGAGGCGGCTGTCACAAAACAAAAAACACCACACAAATAATAAATTAAAAAACAAGCGATCTATTAATCAGTTTTTCAAACAAAAAACTCAGAGAGAGGTAAACCGTGAAAAAATGTAGGGCCCATCGCAATCAAGTCCTCAGTAAACATTTAGGAAATAAATTAAGGTCGCTGGCATATCATTAAATGTAGGTAACGCAGCACACGAATCTCTAAAAATCTTTAGGTAAACTATTTTTATACGTAAGAGAGACAAACAGGTAACACCTACAAATCCTAGTCCAGGTAAACTATTGGTAGGCGCGCATACACACAAAGCAGACTGGTCGGATTGAGGTTCAACGTGTGCTTTCGGCCGCTATTGCAGACTGTACAGCGGCGACTGCCCCGACCATATTCATCTCGTCGGAGTCGCGCTGTTGGAAAAATATTAGGGTGAAGGGCGTTAAAATATTTGCCGGGAAATTTTCCAAGCCAAGTTCTCTAGAAATTTACTAACTTAAATAGGTGGGGCATATGCAATCTTCTAAAGTTTTCGATTTCAATAATAGGGGTTTTAAAAAATAATGTGTTTAGACTCGATGATGATCACAATGATGATGTGTATGAGCATTGAGCATGTATTGTAAAAGGATCTCCCATGCTCTCGAAACACATTTTTTCGTGACCCGTTACATTTAATGCGAAGCATAAAAACTCTTTAATAGGTGAATCTTAGCGGATATTTGATCTGCTGGCTGATCCACGGTTTTCATTGGGATTCATTGGTGATTTTAACGTTACAAAATAATAAGCATGTTTTTCTTGTTATATACTTATAATTATCACCTAACTTGCGTTAAATATTAATACTGGCATGGGTATTCAGGGCTGCGGAGCCGGACAGTCATATGTATAGTTTTACTTGAGTCCCGAGACCGACTCCAGTAAAATAGACCAACTACGTCAAGTCTTGAGTCCCAAGTCTGACTTCGCAGCCCTGAAATCTACATAATTAAACGTTACCTTCATTTCCATTAGTAGCAAGTTGCTGAGATAGCGAACCTGGCGAGGTTTGGCTAAAATCTTGTTGGCCTTTCTGCAATTTAAATTATATCAAAGGAATAAGTGAATAAAAGCAATAAAAAGTCTATAATCTGATGTTTAGCTTTATTATTGTGCTGGTGATGCAATAAGTAATGTAATACGGTAAGAATGTTTAAACTAATACCAACGACGAAAGTTTACTGGAGTAACAAAACGATTTTGAAATTTGAACGATATATTATAATCTAACTCACAAGTGCCCCTACCAAAAATATTGTTAGTTTTCAAAATTAAACGATAAGGCTAGAAAGTGAATTGATAAAAGCACTTACATATTGTAAAGGCGATTTTCTTCTGTCATCTTGTTGGTAAAATCGTTGCAGGATTTCTGGCCTTTGACGTGTACCCTTCAAACAAAAGTTGCATGCAGATATTTTGCATAATTAAAAAAAATAGAAGACGGCTGGTCGGCCAGCAATGTATGAAATATCCATTTTACCCAACAAAACCGTCCAGGTGGCGCAGTTTTTAAACGAGACTAGACTATTTTCTTATTTTTAATTGTAAAGGATGTTTTGGTCGTTTTGCAACACACGTTATCGTTTAAAAACTCGTAAAACAATGACAAAAACCAGATTCGCTTATACTTGTTAAAAGCACGTGTTGTCTCCTGGATCGATTTGCTGCTCGAAGTAAGGAACTGCTGATACGTCAGCGCATCTTTAGACGGGAACGACTCTACCTAAATTCGAAAAATCCAAATCGTTCCATTGATTATTCCGCTATAGTCACGCGCCTATTAAGTGAAACCCCTACCTGTGTTCTGCGAATGAGGTGGTCACAGCCGGTCCGCCGGTCAAGGCCTTTTTGCTGCAACACCTCGCTTAGCAAGGGCGAACGGCCGTAGATGTTAAAGGAGCAGCGCTGGAACTCGGCCGCCCTACCGACTGCGCACGACTGTGGGGTCGCATTCAAACAAGTGTTATTCTTAATTATTTACCTGACCGCCGGCAACGTATTTAGAGCGTTACCAATGGTACAATACGCTTTTTAGCACACAGGAATTTAGTTGTGATTATACCCTGACAAAAATATTACCCCAGGAAAATGTCAAAACATCGGTCGGGACGGCTTTAAGACCGAAAACTTTATACGCATTTTATTGGATTGGCTAAGATTGTTTATGAAATGTATCAGAATTCAACGTGTATGGGTTTCTCCGTTGCCATAATACATTCCAATACGAAATTATCTTACCTTTTTATAGGCCGAACGTAACTTTGTATTGTTTGAATCATCGTCGATACCTCGCGGCACCTTGAAACCGATATTAGATATAAATGGTACGTTTAACGTTGCTCAGAGGAAACAAAAGTAACAGGAAAATTACAAGAAAACAAAAGTCAAACAAAAACCGTTTAGTTGATATGTGTAAAACTATAAAGGACTCAAAGATATGCGCATGTCAAAGGTGACAGTATATAGTAATATTTTTGGGCGAAGTGGAGACCCCAACATTTTTGAGACCTAAACTACACTGGAATAAGACGCTAAATAATCGTCTAATCCCCTAACAATGTGTGTTTGCCTCCCAACTAAGTAAATGCAAAAAACAAATATGTGGTTTGTAAAATGTTTTAATTGGTTTTGATGGAATCATAAAAGCCAAATGACAATGTACTTAATTCTACAAAATGCACTTTTCGCGCTTCGCTGAAACGTTTTCCGTTTTTTTAAATATGAACCTAATCTCGAGAGTAGATAGGTTCTATATATTTACATTTTTTCCAAAGCTAAATAAGATAAACGCTAAAAGTTCGGAATTCTTTGAATTACATAATTCCTGCGACCAAAAACTAGTGCATTTGTGGACTCAAAAACTTTAAAAAATGCCAATTTAATCCAGTTTATTCTATTGTTTTGATCTTCGTGCGAAGCTTCTGCATATTATTTTGTGACTATTGTATATTTCTTAATATTTCCACATGTTAGAAGCTTAACATAATAAAATCGAATGTTTTTTATCTGTCTAATGTTATCGTTTCAGCCTTCTCCTTGAGAGTTTACAGTTAGAATCGATAATACCAAATTGCCTACGAGTTCGACAGAAACACAGTTTATTGTTAAGTCTATACTTATTTGATTAAGATATATGTTTTGACATAAAAAGTGCAAGCCTTCTCCCTAAACCAAAATGATTGATTCACCTCTGGCATTACCTCTGTTATTGGAGAAAGAGTGCCTTTGTCCGTAGTTTCGTTAGATTTAGTTTTTTGTGATGAAACGGCGGATTGTGCTTCAGATCTTGTACCAATGCCCCTTTAAAGTGATATGTCAAGTTACACCTAGATGAAGAATTCCATCTCACGGTCCATGCACGACCCTTATCTAAAAAGTCACAACTAGCTGATCGTACAAAAACAACACAAAACAAACAAAGCAAAACGAGGGTCGTTACCAATAAGGGCTATTATATTTACTACGGTGACCACACCAAAATGTTTAACTGACCGATTCTAAGAAAAAGGCGAACTCCGTCACACGATTCTGTTGGCCGGGCGCGAATCATTGTTGAGATATCTTCAACATTATTAACAACTATTGCCCATTGTTTTGGAAGATTTAATCATGCAGAGTTTATACATATTAACTACGCGTCTCAACTCCTAAAGGTTTACGGTAACGCATATCCTCGTCCTAAAAAGTGGCAACAAAACACTTTGGTACTGGGCTATTATTTGTAACTTTTTTATTTATTCTTTTTTCATTCATTTTAGTACACCGAAAGCCATTGCAGACTCACCAAATTTGTTGATCTATGATGCAAGCAGGGAAGGCATTTTATTATTTTATTATATATTTTTTTATTATATATTTTTTTAAACTTAAATTAAGAGAAATTAAGATAAAGTAGGTAACGGTTGTAGCTCGATTCATCCGATTGGTCAAGAAGGGGCCGGGTATTTCTGAGCAAGTCAGTAGTGATCTGAGTTTTAACCTTTTGTTTGTGGTAGTAGTATAAGTAAGTATAGGTAAGAATAGATATGCATAATAGTATAGGGTAAATGTTTAGTTATTTTAAATTTTAGTTACGGTGCCAAAAAATCCTAAGTTTCCCTAGGAAAAACTAAGCAGGATTCTACTCAATCAGGTATAACTCCACTTGGAGCCAGTTTGTAGAGAACGCGATAAAATAAGTGGCCACTTTTTTCTAATATCAATCTTTTTCATTAATTTTTCTTTTACTGTGCAACGTTTAAATCGCTTACTTAAGAATCCCCCTGTTAGAGCCCGCTCTCGAGTGGGCGGTAGAGTGCTTGGTGGATGCAGATGACGTAATTGGACTGATCTTGCCAATAGACATCACAGCCTTCTTTTCTATTACAACAAAAATAGGACAAAGGTTGTTCGTACAACAAAGCTGATGTAGTAAGCTAGGTGGCGCCAGTAATCACAATACAATGCGCTTTATCAAGGAATAAATAAAAAAAGGTTTGTTGTGCTGTTATATGGGACAAATAATATTATAATTTGCTCGGGCGACATGTCGTAGCGTGCTAAGTCCATAAACAGCAGAGACATTTGTACTGACTTGGCATAAAGTATACTTTTAGTGCTAACAAACCTCTGTAGTGACATTCGTAAGGACAAATGCCGATCATCTGACAACAAACTTTTACCGACGATAACGGCCGTTTTAGGTGACGCTGAAGTTGGAAGGAGTTTTATAATATGAAACCTGGCAGTCAGCACGTTTTAGCATGGATATCAGAAATGTTTCAATCGCCATAGAAGATGTTATTTTCTTGTTTCCTATCTTGTTTTTTTTAGTTGTTTTCTCAATATCTATCTATGCTTTATGTATCCTGAAATAACAACTTGATAAAAAATACATCTTAGAAGTGTTTCCCACCTAAATAGAAATAGGGCTATAATTGTGTTCCCGTAAGTTCAACTAACGGCGGTTAAGATGGTATTGTTAAATCAATGATGGGTTGTGGTTGTAATGGTGGGGGAAGTAGTAGTAATTGGGTTGAAGGGATGTTTGAATTGTGACATTGGTTGCCCAAGTAATCGCGATTGCCTATTTCCGACAAGTCAGCTCAATGTTTTACTATACTGTTCAAGTTTAATGACATTGATTTTAAATAAGCAATCAGTTAACAACTCTTTGTTGTTAAGGTTCAGTTAACACAGTGATTCTCAAACGGGGTGCCGCGGCACCCTTGGTGCCATTTCTAATGCTTAAGGGTGTCGGGAGATATTTGAGAATTTTTAAGAATCTGTATTGTGGTCAACTCTTACAAATTTTGTATACGATTAGAATGGAATAAATCCAATTAAAGCTTCCTACGGTGTGTACAGTTGATGTGTGTTGTTCCAGTTCCGTTTATTGTGATCTTCTAGTGAATTACCAACGAAAAAATCTTGTAGGGGTGCCGCATGGTGCCGCTAGCCACAAAAGGCTGAGAAACACTGAGTTGACAACAAAAGAGTTTTTAGTAAAGCTATTCCGGATATTTGAGCAAAGCGCAAAAAAATCTACTTCGTTTAAAAGTCACACTAAAGCGAGATCTTATGAAACAGGTAAACCGGGGTGAAGCAAATAACGTTATTTTCAAATCCGAAACCCACCTTTTTTGTTAGTCACTTCCTTTCGCATCTTTGCCGGCTCGAGAGCGGGCTGATTCCACTTTTCGTAAAGACCAGGCCGGGGCCGTATGCCGGCAATCCACTCGGTAGTCGTTGAGAGCAGCATTTCCTTGAAGGCGGGATCGTCAAATTGGCGCCAAGACTGTGGGAACGCGAGGCAAAAGGCCGAGTAGATTGACTGCGCCAGAATGTCAGCGTATGCCTAAATTTCGGTTTAAGGTTAAACTTACACGCAGTCATACAAACCCTTATGAAGGATGACAGAGACTACGAAAATCATTACAAACTGATTCGAGTCCTTCGCAAAATAACCCGAAACAATTGAAGTATTTTAAATAATAGAAAGTTAAGTTGCAAAGTTCAGTTAATTAGCAAAGTTCGTTACTTTAATTGCCAAGGTCTAGGCAAAAAAGTAAACTATAGATGAGGTAAGCTCATTATAGTCAAGTCATTTGTCGAGATAAAGAAGTCTGAACATATTTTTTCAGATTACTAAAATAAAGCATTTGAAATAACTACCTTGATGGCAATTAAAGTCATTGTAGCACCTGTTGAATAACATATGGCGATGATAAAGAGATATAGAATGACAGTGCACAGTCACAAAATACCAAAACATATTAGTCAAAAAACAATATATAAAAATATACCAGCCAAAAAAATAATTGACAAAAATATATAAAACAGACTATCTTTTTTTGTAGATCGACGTGGAGCATTTTTCACGTTACATGCTAGTTTATATGCGGTGTTCTGTTGGTGAAAGTGAAATTACCTGACAAAAAAAATCGATTCGTTTAACAATTCAGCATCGGTGGACCAGTCAAACAACATTTTGCCGTCAAGCAATATAACCAGTGTTCAACGACTAACCTACCATAAAAAAGGTGTTGCAGAACTGCGGATCTTTCGCAGAAAGGAAAAAGGCGACGTAGTTTTGCGCGATGCGCTTGAACAGCTTGCTTTGGCATCCGGATGACGGCTGCGCGACAAAAGACAAGGCGGTTAGCGCGACACAACACAACTACAATGGAAGAACATTTTATCTATGTAGATTTTCTTACATGGTACTTGTTGAGGAAGAACCACCAGAAGGCGTCCTGAAGAATGGAGCGCTGCGTTCGCGAGTAAAGCATACGTCGGACCTCGTCGCGGAATTGCGGCTGAATAATCAAACTTATCGTTCAGAAGTGCAAGAAAATCCTTATTCAAACGCTTTTGTAAAATTATTCTATTTGATGGTTTTGAGTTACGGGCTGATGGTCTAAAAATGTGTGAGGGGAATAAACAAGTAATTTAACACGTTTTTTGCAGTCCACTGAAAGATAACCCCCAATGAAAACAAACTCATGTAAACTACCCACATTATACCTACGAAGTCAAAGGTATAGATAGAATATTTAGATGAAAAAAGTGTGTACAAAAATTGATAAAAATGAATATAGCAAAATGCCAGGTCACAAAACCACCAAAAAATTCTACAATAATACCTTCCTTGACAAATCATCTTGGGCGGCAATCACATGGTCGAGCACAACTGTTGCAGCTAGTGAGTGTGGTAGTGGAGTGTGTATTTTGCTGTGGTAACCAGGATATTGCTGCAATTCAACCAGTCTTGGGGCATCGGACTGTTAGAAATAAACAAAATTGTGCGCAGGTGATACTATATGCACATTTTGTGGATAATTTACCTGAGGAACAGCCTTTCTTGATGAATTTTTTCCATCTGGCACATGGACTGTAAAAAAATTGATCATTAAATTTCCAAACAATAAATGAAAGCACAATTTAAAAGCAAACACAATGTTTATAAACCTGACTCTTGAGAAAAAACACCAGCAAACTTTCGTGATTCTCGTTCTTCCCGATCTAAAAGTAAGAAACAAACGGAACATATACAGCCTATTATACAATTTATTATAAAAAAGGAATGGTTTTACAGAGCTTTAGGTGATATTCTCTCTCTTTCTCTTAATATATATATATATATACATACATATATACATACATATATATATATATATATGATTGACCATGATGATAAAATGATTGCATAGATTCTTGGCACAAAAAACATAACAATGATTGTCCCGGCCAGGGTTTTTATAAGGTTTGTTTGGGTGACCGCTAAGTAGTTTTAAGAGACTGCAAGTGTTTCATTTAAATACCAAAAAGTTGCAAGTCCAAAATTTGGGAAACCGCTGGAGAAATTTGGGGGACCGTTTCCGGCTTGATCGGAGGTCGTGAGTTCAAACCTCACTGCAGGCTAATTGTTTTTCTAGTCTGCTCTGCTTGCATCATTGATCGACAGATTCGGTGAGTCTGCGAAGGCTTTTCGGTGTACTAATAATACGTAAGCCGTTATCATGGTCAAAAAGCAGCTTCAGAAGGGCTAGATCTCAGTTGTAAGCACACATATATGTGTGTACATATGTTGCATTGTATTATGATATGATACTGGCGATGCCCTTCATTATGAAGTTGCTTGTACTAACAGATTGAGCAAGCATTGGCGTATGGTTGTTTCTCGACTCTTTCCCTTTGAGCCTGCATACCTCAGCTGGTAGAGCGACGGTCCCGGCTTGACCGGAAGTCATGAGTTCGAACCTCACTGCAGGCTAGTTGTTTTTCTAGTCTGCTCTGCTTGCATCATTGATCGACAGATTCGGTGAGTCTGCAATGGCTTTTCAGTGTAACAATGATTGTTATGCTGATATTTGTTTGCCCAAATTCGATTAAACCTACAACAGCCATCATGCTGTTGTGTTATCCCTAAGATGGCTGTATATTACACTAGATAAAGTTACTAAGGAATTTTTCAGTCTAACCTGTCCAAGATTTTTTAAAGAAGACCACTAGAATGAAATCAGGAACTATTTGAAAACCAAAACAAACACCATTCATTTCTAACCCTTAGCAGATCTTGTAGATCTTCTAGATTTTTGGTGAAATATCCCAGTTTTGCCATCATAAACATCCTTGTGTGACGAGTTTTGACTCTCGGCAGCAATCTTACAATCAAACAACGATAGCTCGCTGTCCAACTCACTGATACGGTCACTAACTTTTTGAATGGATCCAATAAGAAAAGCTGAACAAATAGTAACTTAAAGAGGAATAACAAATAACAGAATATTGAGTACTTACTTATATACAACACAGTTGTGAATAATGCGGTACACAATTAACAAAAACTTAGTATTATCAATATTCAAAATGAAACTTCTTCAGATTACTTTAGTTGTTAAGTCTTTCACAAGTTATCATAAACTCAAAAAAATATTTTTACGTCAATTGTAAAAGGATACGAGCTGGTCGTAACTTCTGCAGCTCGCGAAGTTCTTTTTTCTTTCGTTCTACACGTTTAGTCGTGTCGAACAAGTCCTCCTCACAGAGGCTCATGGGTGAAGCAATTCGGCTGATGTCCGCCATGTTGCAACACTCTCCACCGCGTTGACCTAAAATCGAAGGCCTGTTTTTCCACTATAAGAAAATAAATGTATTTGTATACCTGGAAAACGTATACCAGCAAACTTATTGCGTTAACATAAATATATGAATAATGGGTTTATAAACCTAAATATAGCGTATAAATATATTAACATGTAGTTTTAATAGGAACACTTGCACTATACATATAAAATTCTATTTTTCTGGGTGATGAGTAAATTTTACATAAATGAACAGCAATATTTATTGATATGTGGTAAACTGAATATATTTAGTACGGTAATTTTCGCGTCTAGGTTACGCTTAGTTACGCTGTTTCAAGTTAGGGTATTTTTTAAGGAGTGTCTAGGGTTCCTCTTTTTCCCGGATTTTTTCACTCCCGGGAAACGGGATTGAAAAATGAAACTTCCCGGGAATCCCGGGATTTCCGACGAAAAAATTATACCTAAAATTACGTCATTATGACACGTTTTAAATTATTTTATATTAGCTCCAAACATTTAATTAAGTTCATTTACGTTTTGTAGCATAGCTTCTGCAATCTTACAAGGCCTTTTAGTATTAAAGTCAGGACCCTTATATATTTTAATTTAAAAAAGGCGCATGCAAGGTGCATTTAATTGCTAGAATAAATTTAAAGTTTTTTCCGCTGGTAAGAGCAAATAAAGCAACAGGCAATGACGATAACATGGTTTGTACTATTTTTCGCGCTCCTGCACTTCTGCAGGGTAACACTAATTTACGGAATGATGAATGGTCGGAATGGTCGGAACGCTCACAGTATTATTATTAAATATAATAACACTTGACCCACCTTCACCCAAACGCTAACCCCCACCCTAACTCAAATATTGTGCGTTGGTTTAATAATTGTTTTAGCGGGGTAACACTTAAATTAGTGAGCGTTCCGACCATTCCGACCATTCATCATTCCGTAAATTAGTATTACCCCTTCTGCACGTAGGCTGTAGAGGGTGGGTCGGTTTAATGAGTCTTCATTTATATAATTGCCAAGATGAATCGACCACACTCCTACAAGATTTGAGATGGCCTGTCTTCGTGAGGCCATTCAGGTCCAATTCTTTCCTTTAGTTCAGATACATGAACAGTCAATTTTGCTGTCTTAGTAAAAGCTGTAAAAGCCTTCCCACTAGGCAGTACTGGGTAATACTGGTTGATACTGTTTTTTATTCGATTGTGCGACTATACTTATTGGCGAAAATATTTCTAAAATGCACAGGAAATATTGACGTAGATATTCTTACGATTTTCAATAATAAATCACGTGACAACAAGGCGTGGTCTAAACCTTTTTCTCTCGACTCTTATAGACGGAAATAATATTTTTGTCCCAATATGGCTTGAACAAAAGCGCTTCGATCTACATTGCGACGTAACTGGCGTTCGATTCTAAAAAATACCGAATTGTTGACAATAAGGCGAATTTCAAAACAAAGCGCTCACATTAAACGGATATACGTCACATCACATACAGCTCTGACGCATAAAAATTGGTGTAACAAGGCATTCGTTGCAAACTCTAGCAAGAGATATCGGCAATCGAATTTAAACAAAAACTTTCATGACGCAATATTAAGGCGATAAAACAAAGAATTAATTTGATGTGCTGACGTGTTGCGACAAATACTCCCTTTGCAAAGGTTTTGCAGTCATTTCGAATATATAGGAATGACATTATTTTCCAATGGTTTTCGTGTGTTGTGTTTCAGCTGTTGTGAAATGCTTATGGAGCATTGGACGCGAAATTGTCCGATCATTTAACGCATTTGCGCAATTGTTTTTGGTTCGATTCCTGATTCCTCGAGAAAATTTTCGTTTGTGCCTGAACTGGCAACGAGGATTTTGATGTCAGCGTTCGCTGGTTGCTTGAAATGTGTTTCATCGACACGCCAGAGCAGTTTGCTGTGGCTTTTTGCTTTTCAGGAAATCTGTGCGGCAGCAGGGGAAACTCCCTGTTTGGTGCGTTGTAATTCTGACGTCACCGGAAAGCCGTTCATTGTGCGCTGCATTTCGATCTATCGCTTTGTCCAACGCTTGTTGTGTTTGTTTTCTGAAATTTTAAAATATTTTTCCGGCAGATGTGTGTTCGAAATTATCTATAGCAACACTCAGTATTCAAGTTATTTATATTTTGGTTATAGACACACATATTTATATTTATACATATAGGCGCTTTAGATGATTTTTAAAGTTTGAGACAATTAATTACTGCAATTTGTAATTACTCACGTTACATCTTTTGCGATTCAATACAAAATTAAATTCTATTGATTTTTAACATTGAGCAACATTTCCTTAAAAATTTGCATTTTTTAGTTTGCACAATTCGTTCAATGTAAGTTTTAAAATAACGACGCATCACAAGAAAATACGCTTTGAAATTGCTGCTTTTTCACTATTAATTTTAACAAAGGCAGGTAATGGGCTTATCCCTAATTCGTGTTTATAGACTTACACGATTTTGAAGCATATATTTCGCGTGTGGAGAAATCACTATGCTTTTCTTCGAGGTATTTAGACTCGTGTTTGTTTTTTAACTACCTAACTAAACGCGGCTGCGTATGACGAGAGTTCCCTAAACTAAAACCAAAAAACGTACCAAATGTTTAAAAGAATTCGGAAATTTAACACAAAATTATTTCGTGCACAACAAAATTAAATCGTGATTCACAAGTTTAACGCGTGGATTTCAAACTATTGAGCTCCAAGCACAAAATTAAGCTCTTTTAACATTTATCAAAATATCGTGCGATCGACGTTTTAATTTAGACTTAATAGATATAGACTATACATAATTTGCGAAATGCGATACATAATGGTTTAATAAAAAGTCGCATTAAAACAATTTACAGACCTTTCAGTCGATATTTTTACTTATTATATATATAATTTTGTTTTTTTGTTTTTAAATGTATAATAGATTTTTCACCTAATAAACTAGGCAGAAATAGTTATTGTGAAATCCATAATTCCGTTTCGTTTTCCATGATTCCAATCGGTGGTGATGTCTTTATCGGCAACGCTTGTTTGTATTTCGTGTTTCGAATTCCAAGCAAATGCTTTGCTGACGCTATGGAGCGTCTCTTCACGTATCTTTCGATGAGATTATTTTCTTCTAAAGCTGGCTTCTTGCAAGTTCCAAACATGACAGTTTTTAGGCGGTCGCTTGTAGCTGGAAGGCACATCTTTTCTTGTACATATGCGTGAAATTTGAGTTCTTCGATCCTTACTCGGGTCGCGCCAAATTTTGAGGGGGTGCGGGTCGGTTAAATGAGTCTTCATTTATATAATTGCCAAGATGAATCGACCACACTCCTACAAGATTTGAGATGGCCTGTCTTCGTGAGGCCATTCAGGTCCAATTCTTTCCTTTAGTTCAGATACATGAACAGTCAATTTTGCTGTCTTAGTAAAAGCTGTAAAAGCCTTCCCACTAGGCAGTACTGGGTGATACTGGTTGATACTGTTTTTTATTCGATTGTGCGACTATACTTATTGGCGAAAATATTTCTAAAATGCACAGGAAATATTGACGTAGATATTCTTACGATTTTCAATAATAAATCACGTGACAACAAGGCGTGGTCTAAACCTTTTTCTCTCGACTCTTATAGACGGAAATAATATTTTTGTCCCAATATGGCTTGAACAATAGCGCTTCGATCTACATTGCGACGTAACTGGCGTTCGATTCTAAAAAATACCGAATTGTTGACAATAAGGCGAATTTCAAAACAAAGCGCTCACATTAAACGGATATACGTCACATCACATACAGCTCTGACGCATAAAAATTGGTGTAACAAGGCATTCGTTGCAAACTCTAGCAAGAGATATCGGCAATCGAATTTAAACAAAAACTTTCATGACGCAACATTAAGGCGATAAAACAAAGAATTAATTTGATGTGCTGACGTGTTGCGACAAGGCCTATAAATTTATGCAACAAACTAAAAAAAATTGCCGCATACCATAACGCACATTATTTGGGTTAGGCGTTTGGGTGAGAGTGGGTCAAGTGTTATTATATTTATTACTAATAATATCACCTGACCACCCTCATTTAAACGCTAACGCGCACCCCAACGTAAATAATGTGCGTTATGGTATGCGGTATTTGTAGACCGTTTTTTTGCACAACTTTCTACGTGCAGAAGTGAAGTAGCGCGATATTTGTTTCGTTATATTTGTCAAAAACGACAATTAAAGTTTTGCTATGTTGCCGAATACCCGGGATTTAAAAAAAATTTCCCGGGATTCGGGATGTTAATTCGCGGGAAATCCCGGGAATTTCCCGGAGAGGAACCCTACTCTGCACACCAGACGCGGTTGACGGTGACGGCTGGCGATAAGCGGCGGCAACGGTTGATCGCGTTTCCTCCGCGCAACGTTTGACGCAAAAGCGGCGTTCACACCAGCTGTGCGTTTGTCGCCAACGCGGCGACGAAGTTATTTTGTCTTGCAAACACAGCGGGATAGGAAATGGATCATCTTGCACTGAACAAAGGCTGGCGCTGGTCTAGAATCCTACCACAACGTTGAAATGATTATTAAGCAATGCATAATATGTGGGTTAGGGTGTCGGTTAGTGTTTGGGTGTGGGTAGGTCAAGTAATATTGTTTAACACTATTACTGGACTCACCCAAACCCAAACGCTAACCGGCACCCTAACCCAAATAATGTTCGTTGTGGTAGGATTCTAGACGAGCGCCAGTATTGTGCTTGACAGAAGGAGTAAGACAAATATCTTAGCAATGTGAACAATTTGTTATTAAAGCCCAGTAAGGAATCAAATAATCATGAATGTTTTTTTATTTATTAAGACAAATATCTCCTTTCTTTCCGCTTTTGATCCTAATTTTTGAATTCCGTGAATGCTCTAATTCTAATTCTAATCTAATTTGGATTTTACCAAAAATTCTACTTTGTCCAACGGCATTTTTAGTCTCTCAGTTCAAACACAGAATTTCAATTAAAATTTTCTGGTTGGAACGACTTGTATGTAATTTTTTTTTCGCTAAAAACATAAAAAGGCATGCAAATTACCACACACATATTTACCATTCACGTTCTTATAAGAATAAATTGTGATTAAATTAAATTGGTTGTAAAAACTAAATGTGATTCTAGTTCAAATTCTAGTTGAAATTTGATTTTTTAGGAATTCGGTAATTCTAATTCTAATCTAATTTGAGAAAACTCAAAACGATCTAATTCTAATTCTAATCTAATTTAGAAAAACTAAAATGCTCTAATTTTAATTCTAATCTAATTTTAAAAAGCTAAAATAAATCTAGTTGTCCAAGTCTGGGTGTGAATACCCCTTCGCTTGCCATCAAACTGAAAATTCAAAACTAATGGAAAGCGCATGTGCAATATTACGAAAATGTACTTTCACATATTATAGACATTTGGCAAATAAGGTCAACCAATATTTTAGGTTTACAGTGCCAAAGTTTGAGGTGTGCAATCATGTTTTTTGTACGAAATCATATGCTATTTTTTTTGTTTTGCATTTGAGGTGTGCAATATACTAATTCAGCTGTGCACACAAATGTCTTTAAAAAAATCATGGTGTGCCTCTGTCCCAGAATGCAGACTGGACTTGACTTAAGTCTTTTGGAAAAATGAGTTGACTTAAACATAAGTCGCTAAGTCAAATGACTTGGGTTAAAATTAATGTTTTTATTTAACATTTTAATATAAAATTAGGCTATTTATCCTAGTTTTGTATATAAAAATGATTATAAGTTTTTTTATTGTTTTGTAGTTCAATTTTATTGCTTATTATGAGTTTTTGATGGTTTATCGTTTTATTTTTATATCAGTTGTTTGACTTGGAGATGACTTGCTATTATATGACTTGACTTGGGCAACTGATGACTTAGACTCGGCCAGTTTTTTAAAAGAATTGACTTGGACTTGGGTATTCACAAATGACCTGCTTGGAACATTTCAAAATGACTTGTTTGACTTGCTTGGAACATTTCAAAATGACTTGTTTACTACAGTGAAATGTACTGTAGGTATTTTTCGATTTGGTCTGTAAAATTAAACACCTGAGAACTTTAAGCCAACCTGCAAAAATCACAAGTTATGTGAGACTTGCACTACAGGTTGGCCAGCTGCATTTTATGGCACTATAAACTAAGATCTGGCATGTAAAGTGTTAAACTTTCAGGTGTGCCTATTTTGCTTTTTAAGGTTTCATCAACATCTAAGAAAATTGCACCTGCTTCTTAATACAGGCTTTTAAGTTGGTCTACTGAAAGCTTATTCAAAAATAAAAAACACTTGTTTAAAAAACAAAAACGTAGTTTGTCTACAGTAAGTTTACTGCCCTAATTTTTTGACTCGTTATGTGATTCTGCAACATTTTAAGTATAGCGGCAGCGCATCTTTGAAATTTGTTTGCTGTTAGGATCATGTTGTGTCTAAGTTGGCCATATGTTTGCTTAATCTGTCAGTATACTTCCTACTGAAATTTATTAATTTAAATCCAGAATTTTCATGTTTTGTTTTACCCATATGACACCCAAGATTAATCCCATCAGCTTGTCAATTCGTACGGATTATAGAAAAAGAGTAAATTTTACAACACCAGGGATGTAGGATTACTAGGTTGATTTTACCCAATATTCCGCAATAAAGTGTAAACGGTACTAAACTGTTTATTTGTTTACTGTGAATAGATATTTGTCACATGTAGGAATCCAACATTGATTTTTTTTAAAGAACCAAGGTTTTAACTCACAAAATATGCTTTGCCTAAGCTTAATCAATAAATATGTTAAAGAGCATTTGCTTTACAGATGAAGTGATATTTGTTTAATGTTGCTTGTAATGTTTGCTGGAGTTTCACATGTAAACAGGTTGACATATATAACTTCAAAATGCATCAGTAAAAATTGGCAGCAATTTAACTTTAAGGTGATTTTGTTCAAATATGAATGGCCACCCAAGGTAATCTCATCACTACTGTCATGTCTTCCACTGAATACAATTCTGGACTTGGAGGAATATCTTGGGCATTTTGACTTTGCAGTCTTTTGGAAGCATTTGGTTAATCAATGTAGTTGTAGACATGCTGTCTTCAGCAAGCGATCAAAAATATCTCTTGACCCTTTTTTGCCAAGTTGCGCTAAATCTTTTACAGAAGTAGGTGAACAACACCCAAAAGAAGTTTTGTTGAATGGTTTGTTTCAAGAAGCTTTGGACATTGCAATGTACACAAAGACAAAACAATGTATGGCTGCCCCTGCTTTTCTCTTGCATAATGCACTACAAAAAAACAAACACGATTTGGACATTTTTTCATGGCTAGCACTTTTGGCTGGCAAAATTACATGTTTGGTATTACATCCAAGACATATTGAATTATTTCATTCAAATAGTAAACTCATTAAATTGAAAAAAAATTGTACATCAATTGAACTGATGCTAAATCGCCGACTAAAATCTTGGAAACTATTTAAAGATTATTGCAGTGTGTTTAAAAACCTTCTTATGGATTCCAGTGTAAAGCGAGTTGTTTTTTGCAACCAAAATTCTGTTGTTTCGGTTTCTGAACTGTTAAACATTTGTTCTGGAATGAAAATTAACTCTATAAGAAAGCGAAAGCTCTCTCAAGATGCTGACATGTGGGATGAAGCATTAGGTGGAAAGGGTGATTGTAGTCAATCAGTAGAAACCGACAACATATATGAAAACTTTACCACAAATCTATCTGAACAATTTGTTCAGGAGGCAAAAGGCAAACATGATGTTAGTGAATTAGTTTTGGAACTTGATGGCTTACAACGAAAGCCGCAATTGAGCAAATGGTTAGCCCTAAAGGCTTTAATGCTGTCAAAACCCCAAGCTCTGTCTTCCACTGAACATCCTGTCACTGTGGAAATAATTAAGGAAACAGAACTGTTAATGACTCATCCCTTCTCCAAACTTAATAAATTGTGTTTAGTTAATATTAGTTTCACATGTGCTGGAATGTCTGCACTGGCATCTGCAATCCATTCCTCCTTCTTTTTTCGTGGTATACCATTTGGCGAACTGCAACTTGCTGATTGTGAACTTCATAGTGGAATTCCCCAATATTGCCGTGATATGCATTCAGATGCAAATACCACTAATCCAGGTCTAGATTGTTTAATTGTAGAAAATTTGTTATTTCACACCAGCAAAGTTCAAGAACTATTTTGTTTGTGTATGTTTAAAAAACTTCAACCAAAGGAAATTTCTATTTATGGAGACTGTAAAAACCAGGGACAGCATGATTTGGTTCACAATGTGAATGCCGAAATTTTTACATTCATGAATAATAACCAATCTGAACTTCAGTATACCAAACTTAGAACGGCTGCACTTTATCTATTTGGCCCAATCAAGATGTGCCTGGCAACCCAATTAATTTCTTCTTTAGAGTATTATAAGCTTGAACATTTTACTTTGTATCACAATGAAAAACACAAACTGCCCGAATTACTACTTAAGACCTTATCTAACAACATAAAAAGATATAGAATTGTACCCGTTCATGTTGCTGCTGATTACTCATATGCAGCAGAAGACTTTGTTTCACAAATGTGAATACCATTCTTTTAATATTATTGCAACAAAGCCATGTTTTACTAAAGATTCTACTCAACTTCTAAAAATAATCAAGGAATACAACTTCAGTTGTAGACTTGTAGTGTGCAGTTAAACCTACTGACGATGGCTTCAACTTTTGAAAGGCATTATGTAAAAACTTCTCATAATCCTATATTAAAAAAAGATAATCCTATATTAAATACTACTCTTATTCAAAAAGCAAGGTAGCTATTGTAGTGCCTTGCTCCATATGACCGGGTTCAACCTGAGGTTATTATATTGAAACAGTCTGGCCGGTTGCACTGCCAGCCTGTTGGTATTTATCAAATTGTCAGCATGTTGCTGGAAGCGCTTTGTCAATTGTTTAGAATTTCCTTTTTTGTATCATGTTTTAAGCGTTTGTCATGAAAAATTACAGCCATCCGGTATAAAGTATTTTAGTGATGGCAATTTATGTGAAAATCAGCATGTACATATTATACTGTTCATTGTGGAGTTCAGATCGCGCACATTCGGAGGTAAATTTATTGAATGTATCGTAAGTACAGATTCTTGTTTGTTCATTTGCAATAAATATTTTTCCATTGAGGTCAAAACCCACAATATGTTGACAAAATGTGTTGTAAATATGAAAACATACTTTGGTACACTATGCACGGATCGGTAATGTAGCTTGATAATAAATTGCAAGGCCAAAAATGTTAAGTAGATCGACATCATCTTGATTAAGACGTTTTGATACAAGCTTCATTAACTGAAGATGATACAAGCTCGTATCGAAACGTCTTAATCAAGATGATGTAAAACATACTTTCTTTTTTAAATAAATTTTAAGGGCAACAACTTGAGATGATAAAACCTTTGAGGAATTTAAAGTTACTGAAAGCTGTACTTGTTTTAACTATAAGTGTTGCTGGCATTTTTCTTTTCAATGAGTATTTTATTTATTATTTTGTGACATGGAAATGCAGTTGGCCGGAAACAAAACATTTAAAGGAAGACATCACGGTGACTGCAAGTCAACACAAACCTTTAAAGTTAGTATAAGCAGTAAGCATATTATATTCCTATGTTTTGATCACCAACGAAAATATTTGTAATAAAAAAATATGGTCAAATCAATATTGTTGTTAAAAATGACCCTACATGGATTTAAATAATTTGACCCTGTTATGATTTGGCTTTTAGTGTAAAGTTATTAAATCATTTTACAGGGTAATGGTGTTATCTGACCCACATTTGCTTGGCGAGTTACATGGCTTTTGGTTTGACAAACTTAGAAGGTAAGTAGTTATAAAGTTTGTTTAAACTATTGAATACAACAATTTCAGTTTTATGGAAATTAATATATTGAATGTATGGATAACGAAGTAGTGTTAATTTAAAAAACAATTTATGTGATAGGGAATCGCAAATGCAAAGGTCCTACCAAGCAGCATTACATGTGCACAAGCCAGATGTTGTTTTTATAATGGGAGACATATTTGATGAAGGGAAATGGGCCACTGCTGAACAATGGAATCGTTATGTCCGTGATTCAAAACAGGTGTTTGCGACACCCAAAAATATTGCAGTCCATGTGGTGGTTGGAAATCATGATATTGGCTTCCATTATGATGTTACTAAAAATAAATTAGCAAGGTTAGTTTTTTTGTTTGTAAATAATTTTAATTTAGATTGATATATATATATATATATATATATATATAAAATGTTAATTTGAGGTGAATCGCACATACAATTTGTTTAATAAATTAATAGAATCATATATATAACAACAATATTACCTATGCGAAAACCTGATGTAACACCGTTGATACTAGAAAAATCAGACATACAGCTTTATTATGATTGTTTGGTTAGTGTATTTCTTCACCATTGATGCCCCCACAAAGAATATAGCTGCAATACAGTAAACATTTTAGCTCCTCAAATCACAGTTGTGTTTAAAATTGGTTCTAGGACTTGAGTTATGTATGTTGCTTACCTCCTCTTACATCAGGCGTTCTTAAACTTTGTTTACCGCGGACCTATAATTTTTTTTTTGATTTTCGTGTGGCAAAAAATTGAAAAAATGATGTCAAAATACAAGTAGTCTTCATGTATCTGCTGATTTCGGTCCAAAAATGTGACTGTGAAAATACGTTCAGTGCAAAACCGTTTTATTTTTAATTAAACTGTTTTCTTTAAAAAAAATGGATTACTTTTTCTTAAAAAAAATGATTTAAAAAAACCTCAAGGATTCCATAACCTCAGTTAAAGAACCCCTGTCCTACATGCATCATGTTTTCAATTCTAATTTGAACAAGATGAAGGAGTACAACCTTATTGAAATAAGGCCCAAGTACTGCCCACAATTATTACATTACAAAAACCAATGAATTAAAAGTATTTATGTATATTATTTGTACAGTGTATATATATGCATATATTTACATATACACTAGCATATGTTTTTTTGTGATCAACTCTTTTACAGTTCTGAACTAGCCACAAATAATGAACTACATACTTTAGAGCAGTGATTCCCAAACTTTTTTTCTCGTGTACCATTTTGAGCTTTTGTACAGTGTTGATGTACCACCTAAGTTACACCTTACCAGAATATCTCAAACTTTAACTATTTTAGCATATTATACAAAAGAAAATGAGCATGTAAGCAGAATTAAACTTTACCAAACCCCATACCAGGAAGACAAAGAAGCCATAAATTAAACAAAACCCAAGGTACAATGCGATAGTTGTTTTTTCTTCACCAGCTGGTCAATACATACGACAATACTACACTGCTCACTATTAGTTTATTACTACATATATATTAAACCAGCTAACAATTAGCGTTTAATTATCTTGAACAAGATAAGTGTTACGTCATTAACATGCAAAACCTCAAGTTAAAGGTAACTAAAATGCAGCACGGCAAATTACCCAATCTGAAAGTTTAAAAAGTTGAATGTTTTAGAAATTGATACGTATGCTGAAGTTAGTCGCGTACCACCTGAAACACTCACCACAGTTTGGGAACCACTGCTTTAGAGCATACTGGGTGCCAAAGTTTACCGGCTCCCAGGGCTCCCAGGGTAACTTTCAGTTAAAAAGCTAAAATGATTGATATTTTTAGGTTTTTTCGAGTTTTTCGTCGCAAAAATGTTGATGTCATGTCTATATTTGGGATAAACTTTGTTATTATCAATTCAATGGGATTCACTGGGGACTCCTGCTTTATGTGTAGTTCAACAAAACAACAGCTGAAGGAAGCTTACAAGATACTAAACTGTGCAAAGGTAATGTCTGCGGTTCTTAAAGTTAAATATCTGATAAACAGTAAAGAACTGTTTTGTATGTTTCAGACTAACCAATCCGCCTCGAGGGAATGCCGATCTTCAATTTATAACATTTCCAGTTCCAGACCGATTTTATTGCAGGTAATAAAATTACCATTTTAAGTAAATATTTTGATTTGTTGAGGTAATAAAATATTGACACAAGTAAAAGTGTTTCCCTTTAACAGGTGAGGGCAAAAAAGACCCATTCGGGTTTTCCTTTTGCAGCTATTTAGATGTTTAGGGCGTAAGGCAACTCATTTATGTTTAGACTTTGTTTTACTTTTATGACTCAAAATGGTTTCGCCTAAAAACTTTCAAAGCCTTACGAAAATTGCAGGTTTGAAATAAATCCCCATTTAGCCGTCCTCAACGTAATAACAATAAAATACGTTTACATGGTATTTCATGTATTTGTGAAATTTATTATCTTATTAATGCGTCCAAATAAGTATCTTAATTCGAAAGAAATTCATTTTAAAATATATGAATTAAGATACTAATGATGCTTTTAGTAGCGAAATATATTTATCATATTATAACATCCAAACAAACTGATGTTCGGTTTACTTAATTCTGTTCTTAGTCTATTCTTTATTATTTATGTGCAACCAGAATCGTTTGTGTTCACTATTCGGATTTAGGCAGATTTTGTTGTTCAACAGGAAATTCTGATTAAATAAATTTTAGATTTGTTGCATTATTATCGTTGTAAAGCATTACAAAATTTTCTGTTTGTAGCATTTTCCACTGTACAGGGAATCTGATGAACTCTGCAATGAAGTTGATTCAACTCCCAAAGAAAAAATATACAAATATGTTGAAAACTTTGATGTGTTGTCTAAGAGTGCATCAACTGAGGTAGATTCAAACTACATAATATGTTTAAATTGAGAAACTGTAATAACGGAATTTCAAATAGCTTTTATATAGAATGCCTAATTAGTTATTATTAGTAATCCAATTACCTGAACTGTATTTTATTAAATGTAATTTACGCACACGTTTTTCCTAACACAACGACCACAAACCGCAATGTTACATAATAGTAAGGCCTGGTGGTATAAGGTCGCAAATATGTCAAACGAGGCAATTGAAACGCATAAATATTTTCAACGAGAATGTCACAAAGTTATGTTACAACGGGACGTTTAAAACAAGTCACCTTGAGAAACCTTCGTTTATTGTTCAATGTCGTGCACAAATGTGCAACTGAAATTTTAGTATAAATACGTTATAGTAAATGACGGGAGGGCGTGGTGAACTATTTTACCAAGTTTAAGCAGCAATTATTTTATCGGAACGCCGTTCCAGCTTACTCTCGTCACTGTATAGATCTGTTCTGTTTTTAAGTAAGCTTTGCTATTAATTTGCAACAATGTGCAAATGTAATGTGCTAACTGGCCAAAAGTCCCCCCTTTAATTTTGTTTAAATGATCGTTTGTTTGAAATATTTTTTTATAAGTAAACGTGTCCCGTTAGATGAAAAATTGCACATATAATAATTAGACTGATCAACATGATTTTGGCAAAACGTTCTGGTTGTGAGGGCCATTGACCACTACCTGTATGAACGAGTCTAATTTTACATGATGCTAGTCTGTGATTACATAGAGCGCGCTTATTTTTAACGTTTAGCTATTGACGTTGTCGAAAAATTAAAAAATAATGTGTTTCAGAATATTTTGAGGGGTAAATCGATGCCTTTTTGCACTCCTGCTTTGGACGAAACGACAATTGGGCAGTAAACTGAACAGTGGTGCTTGTACTGAAATTATATTTATATGAAAACAAATTTGACATAGACAACTAGATTTTGCACAGTGTTTATACACCCTGGCGATAAACAATTCAATTAATCATGATGATATAGATAAGTATATAAATATGAAATTCTCCCCTCTTGTGAACTGAAAATTTAGTTGAGAATCCCCTTAATTAAGGACCCCTGTACTAAGCTATCGCAACGAAACACCGCGGGCCATGGTCGGGTCAGTTGATAAACAAAAAATAAAAAGTGGGAACATAAGACTGTTATTCCTACATATTCTTGCAGATATTAAAGCTACTTAAACCGAGGCTTGTGATAAGTGGCCACATTCACGACGCCTGCTTGTACGCCCATGAAGACGGAACACCTGAAATAACCGTCCCTTCGTTTAGTTGGAGGAACAGGAACAATCCCAGTTTCTATCTGGTAAGTTTGTATACAAATTTAAATCAAAACCCGTTTTTTGAACAGAGGGTTTTAGTTGAAATATTTAAATTAAACCAGTGGTGAAAGCCAGCCGGTATGGAACGTCGTTCCGGTGAAATAATTTTCGCAGGTACGCCGTACCGCTATAAAAAGTGTTTTTTTTTACCAGGCCATCTCGCTAGGATAAATGTATTTTAACTAAGCTTTTAGTTGAACAAAAACTTAAGTTATTTTTTTTCGACGTCCCGTTATGACGTAACTTTGTGACGTCAGCCTAAAAAAATTCATGAGTTCCGGTAAGACAGTTATTCTACTTTCACTCCTGAGTTGAATTATATTTTTTCAAAGTCAGTTGCCTTACAACTTTTTTCATACGTTTACAGATGAAATTTACTGCAAAAAACTACTATGCAAACAAATGCTTTCTCCCGAAGGAATCCTATGTTTTAATTTCCTATGCAATCACTGTTCTTATTATTCTTTTTAACATTGTTGGTTTGTGGTGTCGGTATTTTCAGCGCTTATCGCCCAAACACTTTTTTACTGAACTTTCTTTTATCGCTTTTCTAATTATGGGTGTAAACTACTTTGAATTATGAAACAATTTTCCTATGCAATGACTATTTTTTACGTTCTCTTAACATTGTGTTCTTTTGTCGTGACATTTTTAGCGCCTTATCTTCACAACACCTTTTTATCGAAACTTTGTTTGTTGCTTTTCTCAATCGTCTGCGACAGATTTCTATGACACTAAAAGTGGCGCAATGTAAATTTTTCCTATAAAAAAACTATTTTATTTTGTGCAAGCCATATAACACAAGTCTCACATAAAAAAGCAAACGGGATCATTGTAGCGCCTATTTCGAAAGCCCAAAGCAATACATAGTTCCATTTGAATCACAAATTACCTTTTGTAGTGGTTGAATATTTACTTTCTATTGTTTGATTACTTTTATTTTTCGCCCGGTGAAGTATCAGTGCCTGTGTTGACTATTTATTGTCATTGCAATGTTTATATAAAATATATATAAAAGTGCCTTCGTCACGTACACAGTGAAAAATGATTGCGTCATGTTATGTACAGGAAAACAAATTTGAAGTTCCTTGTGTCAGTAGGCCATGTGAACGAAGGACTTCTCTGGAATGAAATACTTCTGGTGGGAGTTAGAACGCAAGGTGATGAGAACAGATTGATATAGGCCAGTGCTGTCGTCAAACCTAGGCAAACAACATGCTTTTTGTTTTAAAAGCCAAAACGCATTCAAAATCTTGAATTTGCTTTTTACTAATACTTGATCGGATACTTTAATTGAACGGTTAAACCTATGTGTATTTAAAGTGAAGTGTTAGTTTGGCATAATATTGATATTTTGTGGCTTTGGCGGTAAGCTTAAAACAGAAAAAAGCCTCATATTATAGTTTACGACAGTATATATCTTTTTAATAAAGTATATCGTAAAAATGATACTAGATTTTCAAAAAGAAAAGTTTTTTGCCTGCTGTAAACGAAAGCAATGTATATACATACTACCAAATATCAATCCTGATGATTCTTTCGCGTAACGACTTTTAAAAACCAGTCATCTGCACAGACATTTATTCTTTCGACAGCAACATAACACCCAAGCAGGCCTACGCTGAAAATAGCCCTCAACTTACTGGTCAATGTCGCAGGGAAACGGGTTGAGTGGCACTCTGGACAGAGGAAGGTTTAGCTTGTTGGTGAAACTCGCCATCAGGTCTGGGTAGGGGCGAACCAACGGATCGACACGATACTCGAACGCGAGTTCTTGACGCTTGCGCATTCTCCTTGCGGTGTGCATCTCTCCCAAACGAACAATAGCCTGAAACAGTTGCCACTCACTTTATAGTTCTGCCAATTTTATTGTTTTTGTACTTAAAAACAAAATTTGCCTAATCACACGTTTGTGTGGCATATGCCTTTACCATGTACGATCCGATTAGGCTGACCGTTTAGCGCATTATTATCGAAGACAGCTGGTATGTTTAGATTTTCTGATCAGCCATAAAATATACACAATACAATTGTAAACAATGTATTTGACACTACTATCTGTTTAATTAAATAGAAATTAAAAGAAAACGGTTCAATTTTGTAGTTTCTGAAAATGATTCAATTATATTAAGGCCTTGGCAACTGTGGACTCTAGGTAGTTTAAGTAAAAACGATAGCCAATGGCCATGGTGGGTAAGGCGATGAAGGGAACAGAAAGTGTAAAACGCTATTTAATAAACCCTTCAAATATTTCCACGCGTATCTTATGTGAAAATAGGAGCGAATTAAATTAACCCGTACGTGTGGTCCTTCGATCTTTGGCAGAACCAGGACGGTGTTCTTGGTCGGTTCGGGTTTCACGTTGGCCAACCTGACCCGCTCCATCTCTTCTTCGAGGGTGAGTTCGCAGAAATAGTTGACCACCTGAAACATCGGAAGAATACCCTCGTAAAAAAGCGAGCTAATATTTTTTCTGGAAAGTTTCCATCCTTGCCATACGAAATTGACTTTTAACATTTTTAACATTTAGACCGTCGTGAGTCAGGTGAGTTTTACCCTACTGATGGTGTGTTGTTGCGGTAGTAAATCTGCTCAGTACGAGAGGAACCGCAGATTCAGACTTTTAACATTGTTACAAGGAAAAGATGTGATTTCATCTAAATCAAGTTTCGCTTATTGAATAGTTTGTATCTCAGTAAAATCCCTTGGAACGGCGTATGACATACAGATATGTAAAAAACACTCAGCACTTTTTTTAGGGATAAACCAATCTGAGATAAGAAGCAACATTCGATTATTTAATATTTTTTTGGGGGGGACTTAGTAATAGATTTTTTCGGGCTTATTAATTAATGTAACGTAGCCTACCTCTATAGGTATTTGACAACGAATGAAATTTAAAATATTACCAGTCGCCTGCCATAAGGAAGCAAAACTCGAGAGCGTTAGAAATTTCGAAATGTGCTCGGAAGAGATTTTATTTTTTTGAGATATCACATGTTTACTAGATTAATACTGACAATTACAAATAAATCCTTCCTTTTATGCTTCCGAAATACCGTATGTTAAACACACACAACTACTTATTAAGCTTTAACATACCAAATACAAAGGTAACCGAATAGCCAAATATTGTATATCATGCTATATGTATTGCCAGTGGCGGATTAAGGCGGGGGCTGAGGGGGCTGCAGCCCCAGGCCCACCACAAAAAATAGGCCCATCACTAACAATATAATAGGACCAACCGACGTTATCTTTGTAAAATAACTGTAAAGCTAAAATCTAGTGTTATCGCCATTGGTGCCATGCAGCAAACTTAAGTTCTCGGCGGGCCGTAATAAATCACTTTATAAAACGCGTGGCTTTCAAGTATTTTATACATAGTTAGTTAAAATGGGGATGACCTTGTGTCCAGCTTGTAAAAACAGGTCGCGGACCGGATGATTTTCATGGTCGGGCAAGATCCGGCCCGCGGGCCCTAGATTGCCGACCCCTGGTTTAAATAAATATCCATCATATTTATTTTGAGGATTTTATAAGACGACTAGCTTTTGGCGTCAGTGCGTGTTTGTTATTTCACAAAATGAAGCTACTATGAGAAGACTATATGCTAAAACAAATCACAACGAGCTACATTTACTTGTTTGAAGATAGTACATTTGCTCAGCCAGATTGTCACAATATCTAAATTTCGTGAATGTTTCGAACAATAATTGCGGTGCTGTGTCAGCAAAAGGTATTGCAAACATTGGTAGCCTATACGTTCAAATAATTTACAAAAAACATGTAAGAATGTGATGTAGTATTAAAGTTGGACTGATTTTAGATACCACGTCTAAACCATTAGAGAAAGTGCTGAAACCTTGCTTTAGTATTACCCAGATGAACTGGAAAAATCACTGCCTAAAGAGATGACTTATTTTTTACAGCGCTAAAATACCACCATTTTAACGTCAAAAGTAGCAAAAAAGCTAAAACGTTTATATTTATTAATGAAAATGAGCTATCTGTTGTTTTAAGAATGTATCTGCGTTTGATGATTACTAATTGTTCAGGCAAACGCCTATTTTCAGTCCTTAAAGAGTAAAGAATCAGATGCGTTAGTCTAAGTAGGTTGCATTCCTTAGCTCTACTTTTGTATAAAAATCGAGATTTTGGAGAAAAAATATACAGCGATGACGTTATAAACAGCTGGAAAAACACGGTAATTGGATCTGTTTGATAAGTGAATAAAGCAATGTTATTTTATGGTAATTGTGGTAGTGGCGTAGCCAGCCAAAAATTTTTTTCGGGCCGCCAAAAAGTTTGAACTTTTTTGTTTAGCTTTTACCAGTGTATTAACTGCCGTAACGAACACAAATAACAATGCTAGCAAACCGTTTCGAGCAGCAGCTGACTTAGTGTTAACGCAATACTCACAAACCATTCAAAGAGCAAAAACTGATTAAAAGTAGTAAAACTGCACTGATGTATAGCAAACCTAATAATAACTACATCGTTTATGACGTAACAGTGCATGACAATTGAAGGTGTGACATGTCTGTGATCGACTGTTGTGGTACTGCTCATAAATGCTACAAAACAAATTATTAGGAATAAAATGTTTATAAATTTTGGGGGGACATGGCCCTTGCGCCCCCCTGGCTACGCCTATGAATTGTGATTGAAACAATAAACAAAATGAAAATAGACCAATAGGCCTCTGACTACCATACAGCCCCAGGTCCACGAAAACCTTAATCCGGCCCTGGGTATTGCGCTTACACCACTGTCCAATATACACCTAATTATAGGTTGTGACCCAATAAACACACCTCGATAGGGGTGATATTCTGAAGCGACGCTTCTGTTGGTTGCACGGCAAATTTCACCCTCTTTCCCTCTGACGTTTTGCTTTGACCAGATCGCCTGATCTTACCCTTTATATCTCCCCGTCGCAACTGTTCGATTGTTTGTTCCAGATGATTCTAATAAACGAAAAACAGAAAACCGAAGTTGAAATGCTTAATGATCTACCTCCTGCTGAAAAATGGTAAAGCATATACGCTGACGAAATAAACTTACAATTGGCGAAGTTTGGTTAAAAACATTTAGGCTTTGCAGGATAGCGTAAAGTTTCTAAAAACACCTTATTTACTAATTACGGAATTGAAAATTCAGTTGAAAAGATAAAGACACAGGCGTAACAAGAACTGTGATTTAGCCCTTTTGAACTCATGTTTTGATCAACGATAACGAAACTTTAAATGACTTAATCGAATAAGGATTTTCGTGCAAGACAGTTGAAATTTATAAATAAAATATACATAACGAGTGTATACCTGAAATCTCATACGCCAATCAGCAAACCACCTTTCTACCATTTCTCTTAGCTGGGCCTTAAGGGGTTTAGTGTCGTCAAGGTTCCAAATCTCCCAAGAATCAAGCTCCTTGCTTAAGTAAACATGGGGGTCCTAAAAAAGTTGAAAAAATAATTGTAATGTCTGAATAGGTGAAAAGATCAAAGCATAACAACTCTTTCTAAAACAATATAACGTTAAATCCGTTGCTGGTTACACAATAACATTTAACAAGATAGGTGTTTAGCTAAGAGAACTAATAGATATGGGAAATCTAGAATTACACACGTGCAAGCCAAGATCGATGAGTGTGTTCCTGACGAAGTTCTTGTAAACCTGGTCTCCCTGCAGATACTGCGTAAGCAATTCGATAAGGAACTCATGCGATCCGCCGTTGACGGTTTGATAAAGCTTGACAGCTGATCGGAGGAACAGCACCTGGTCCGAGTCCTTTAAAAACAAAACAATTGCATTTATTTGGCGACTAAAGCAGTATTTGCCATGTTTAGTGCTCGGAGAGCAATACAATGACGGTTTAAAAGCAATATAAAATTGAAATGAATTTTAATGCGATTTTGTTTAAAACGTTCACACGTGTCCTACTAAAACAGTACCATAAACGATCAGTGGACGCAGTGTCAATAAACAAAAGAAACAAATCCAATGTTGGATGGTTTCCAATTTAAACCTTTTGGAGGCAATGCTGACCCTAAATTCGCATTGTCGTACATTTAAATATACAATGTAAAGTATACCAAAGACCGTTTTTAAAGTTAGCGATAAATACACAAAAAAAACACTTACCAACGGACTCGGGGGAATTGATGCGTTAAGAATGGAGCCGAGTACCGCCACCAAGTGGCGACTTTCTCTCAAGTCTTCTTGTTGCCACAGTAACAGTAAAGCATCAGCGATGCCCATTCTGTGCATCCAGTCGATAGAAATTCCCATAACATCACAAATAACTTTGAAGAATTGTGAAACCGTGTACGGCTTGGTAAGACGCTACAAAGGCAAGTATGTTCAATGCATGTTAAATAGTTTCACATACTTTTGGTTCACAGCAGAAAGTATAAAGGTATCAATCTGAAACTTTTAATTGCAAAACACTGGTGGCCACTCTAATAGTGTGGACTTCTATATGATTACCAGGCAAAAAAGCGAACAAAAGACGTAGAGCGAAAAGTGGACCCAGTATATATGTATTGGCATGATTGTTGAAAACTGTTGTCAAATAGCTAAACTTTTAACGTATAGAAAGTGGAAAATGAACAGAGCAAGGAAACATCCAAAATCGCTTAGGTCTGTTTTAAATCAGTTCGACTTCGGTACAACTTATACGGTTGCTCCAACCTCTTCCATAACTTTTGTATTTCTAGCTCGTTAACAAGCGTACCTGGTTGATGTAATCCTTGTGTCGTTCATACCAGGTCAAGCCCTGGAATTGGGTCAAGTAATTAGGGGGCGGCGTCGGCGGGGGAGGTGTAGGGGGTGGGGGCGTCGGAGCAGGGGGTGTCGGGGCTTTTGGCGGAGGAGGCCGCGTCACAAATTTGACGAGCGGCTTGGTGGGTCGGGTTGGTGCTTTGACTTTTGGCTCTGTCACAATAATGAAAATTTTCGGATAAATGTATTAGTAAATTGCTTAACGAAATAAATTTCGGCAGTTACTAAATAAAGCAAAAAATTAGAAAAATAAAAATAATTTAAATATTTCTAATGTCTAATAGCATTGACCACTAGATACTAACTTGAAAAAATCAATATTCGAATTAATGTATTAGTACATTGCTTAACGAAATAAATATCGGAAGTTACTAAATAAAGCAAAATAAAAATAAAAAACCTAATTTAAATATTTCTAACGTCCAATAGCATCGACCACTAGATACTACATCGAATTTTAGCAAGCTTTAATGGCATAATAAAATTAGAACTTTTGGATCTACCCGGGGCTGGAGGTGGGGTAGGTGGTGGAGTTGGCTCCTTAGGAGGCGGAGAAGGGGTCTTCATTGCGCTTCTCATTTTCTCCATAAGAGCAGAGGGCTTCTTCTCAATCTTTCTCTTGGACTTCTTGGCAATGCTTGCCTTGCGTTTCGCCACGCCCGGCTTGCCGGCTGAGGAAGGTGAAGGTGTTTTAAAATCTTCATTTTTTTTGTAAAATCTAATATATTCTGTCATGCTAGGTATGAGGGTGGAGCAAATTCTGATCGAAAACGTTCTTAAATTAAACTCAAGTTAGCCATCTCACGGTTGTTACCGATCAGTGGTCATTTTTCTTCGAAACGAGTTAAGTTTAATGCGTTCGGTGGATTACAAGTGCCCTTGTGAAACAGTTCGCACAATTGAAGAAAAACATATGTACAGGCATTTTTAGGAGATGTGTTGAAACATCTACCATATTACCATAATGCGCGACACTGTCAACAACCAACCTGACGGGTCGATCGACTCGCTGTAGTCAAATTCGTCGACTGATTCCGATTCAGAATCAAGAAAAAGAACGTCATCTTCCTCATCTTCGAATTCGGGTTCCGCTTGAAGTTGCTATGTGTAAAGACGGGGAAATATTTCAGTTTGGCTATCAAGTATTTAACATTTTTTCGAGGAAATTTGGAATAAAATAAATAATGTTCTATCACTTAAAGAAAATCTGTCTGGACTTACTGTTGAAACAGTCTGTTTGCAGTTATATTTATTTAGAATGTTGTTTACCAACCTGACTACAGATAAAATAGGCTCTTTATTTTAACTTGATAACATTTAATACCATATCTGCTAAAACTCAAATACATGAGGCTTACTATGTCGCTAACGATTCCACGAGATACAACTGGAGTTACTATTCTGACTTCCTTGGTAAAACTGTCTTCCTGCAAAGTAAATCAGATAGTTCTTATTACTGTCCTAACGCCTGAAACTTACAAGGCACCTGCAGACCTACACACATCGGACTCGAATACTGTATTTTGAAGTTCAACTATTGCAGACAACACTTGGCTAAACAATATTTTGTCGTCGTTAAATGTTGTTGGGTACACAAAACTCGCTCTGCTAAAGATATTAGGCAAGAAAAACATAATTGGACATCTATACTATCATAAGGTTGACTAAACAGTAAACAGTCACTGTTAATTGCTTGAAATCTGAGCTCGTATACCGCACTTGCCCCCCCCCCCCCTGACAATTTTAAAATACTAATATTAGTATTATTCGTAAGTGTAATATGAATTACTAATGAAGGTTAAAATTGTCCCCAGTGGTTTATCCAGGGGTTTGGGGGGGGGGGGGGGGCTCTTGGCTCTTATCCCCCTACTTGCAAGTGATATTATCGTTTTTTATTAGTTTTTGTCATGGTTTAACAAACTGTTCGAAGCGGCGTGCGTTTTAAGTAGTAGGGCAACGCGTCTTATTCTAATGCGAAACCAAAATCGAACGCAAAACGCCGTTTTTCGTCTTTTGCTTGGTCGACCGTAAACCCCGGATAGTTTTGCTCTTTCGTTATTCGCTAAGTGTGTATTCGACAATTGACAATGCTAAGTTAAACTTTTTTCTTTTTTTCAAAACTATTTTTTGAAACTTCGAGTTTGGCGCAGTTAATGTCCCTTGTTGTTCGCTCTTTGCGCTAATATTCGTTGTTGGTGTAGCATCGGCATTTGTTTAAAACAGATAAAAAAAGAACAGATTCTCAGAAGCACATATAATGGTGACTGTCGTGCGCGTTTCAAAGTCTCTATTTTCATGCATAGATACTACTAGATCAGGGTTTCCCAAACTTTGTTGGACCACGGACCACAATTTGTGAATTTGTTTTTTCGCGGACCGCAATACAAAGCAAAAAAATAAATAAAACCGAATTTCATTTATTTACAAAACTGACAACATCAATGGGACGGACGCGATTGCTTCTTTCTGCTTTGTTTCACTGACTTTTGCGTAGGCAAATAGTTGGAATGATCTCAACAAAACAGCCAATTCCGAATGGAGATAAGAATATATTATTACGTCATAGACGAGAAATACGAGAATTTTTCGTAAACAACTTTTTTTTGACTAGAACGAAGGCATCACAAGTAAGGTTTGCGATGCGGATAGCAAAAGCTTCCGAAATCATTAAGTTGTGAATAACTGCGGCAATTTTCTTTGAAAGGGTACGTACAGTACAACGTATATGCGTGACTTTTTTATTTCTTGTCATATCGTCACGGACCACTTGTGCAGTCGTCGCGGACCACCAATGGTCCGCGGACCACAGTTTGGGAAACCCTGTACTAGATAGTCAACGCAAAATTATGCTTTTTAAGCGTATTCTAAGATCACGTGCTAAGTGTGCAATGGAGACAACTTATTTTCCTCAACCGCAGCTTGTAATTTTAGCTTGGCACACAGCTCGGCGCAGATGTTGCACTAATCGTGGCATAATAACACCCGGGAAAAACGATTTTCTTTTAGTATTGCAGGTGACGAAAGGCGTGCTTGTAATTTAGCGCTAGTTCCGTTTGTAGAGAAGGGGGAACTTAGGAAACTACGCTGCTGGTAGCCGAATTAAGATTCTACCACAATTAATTACACATATTTCACGGTCTTGGTTTATATTTTCGCCTGAAGTTAACGATTGCACACTAATTTGTTTTGCATTTGGCGTCTGGCAGGAAGGTTAACGACGCACGTGTTTGCTTTGCGGCTGTTTTTGATTAGTTTTTTATGACGTATTGCTATCACCATTTTTTGACGTCATACGGTCACTATTTTATGACGTCATTATTCATTAACGTTAGACGGAAAATAGGGGAATTCCCTAAGTTGCAAATGCAAAACCTTCTGGATACCAGGCTGGCAGAATCTTGCCAGCCTTCTGGCGACAAGCATTTTTGGCGAAAATTCTTCGGTTTTTGGTCGCGCCCCTAAACTTAAATGATGTGTTCGCCTAAGCCCTAAGGAATGCATGAACCTTGCCATGTTTTGGCGATAAACAAGGCTATTAATAAGTAAATTAGACAACAAAAGCGCCGAAGGCACAAAATTTTTTGTGACATTAAGTCATTACCAAATACATAAGGGACATGTGAAGGTACAACTTGGGGCCTGGGGGTGTACGTACATGTCTGCTTTTCTTGCTTTAAAAGTGTTCCATAGATAGCTGTTTTCAGGCAAACTTGTGTGAAAACGTGCTGCTCAAAACCAGATTGAAAAGCACGAAAAAATATTCTTTGGATAAATTTTCAATTTATATTGTTCGAAATAATAATATTTATAAAAAATTTAATAGAAATTGTTACAGTCACAGTGCAACATGCCCCATAATATGCATATTACCTTTGGGATAGATTTGTTGAAAAGAAAGACACATAAACCTAGCAAAACAAGGCTAAAGTTCGCGCGCAGCGCGAAAATTTTTGGCATTTGCGTAATTAAACAACCAAATATATACTTTAGGCCTTACGGGGAGAAGCATAGCCTGGTACATCCTTAAAATGCCGATGCGAATGTTATACCTGTACATTTAGCACGAATGGGGAATTCAACTCAATATACAGGAAATCAACTCAATATGGAAGTACTTGCCAATTCAAAGTAAAACTGCCAACACGTAACAATTGTATGATCAAAAGTGTGTACTTTTTAAAATAATAAACAATCTATTAGCCTTACACTGGCTTTTTCTCACTAAACAACGTGCTTCACACTACCGTAATTTTTTTTCAAAATGACAAACAAAATTAATTTCTGCCAATTGTAAAATAGATGTGATTAAATATGTGTGGAAACAACCACAAGGTATTTTGTAAATTTCAAATTTTTTTTGCACCAATTTCTTCGTTTTTTTGGCTGATTCTTCGGCCGACATAGTCGCCAAGTCGCCAGCATTCTGCCATACTGCTGGATACGCCCCTGATTGCCCCCCCCTGGAAAATTTTCTGCGGGCGCCCCTGACTACCGGTATCTAATAGTTTTACTGGCTAATAGTTGAAGTAGGTTTGTTTCTTATTTTGACTTTAAGCACAATAACATGTATTACTCTTTAAATACGAATCCACATACATTGTACATTGTACAACAACTGTTATCAAGTCCTTCTGAAGGGTTGTTTGGTCAACGATAAGACCTTACATATTATAGTACACCGTAAGTTTTCCACAGAGTAACCGAATCAGTCGATCAATTAGCCTGCCTTGCATGAATATCCTTAATTGATCGACTGATCAGGTTAGGATGTATTATTCTTATAAGTAGTTTTGTTCGATAACTTGCTTAAATTAAACGACGAACCTCTTTCGCCTTTTTCTCCATGTCCGCTATCATCTGAAGTTGCTCGTCAGAAAGGGTGGGAGGTTTCCAGATGTCCTCGGCTAGTTTCTTTACTTCGCTTTGGGGCCACAGCAATTTGACTAAAATCGAGTTCGGGATAAATCCACATGGATTGACAATGTACTTGCCCTTGGGATTGTAGTCAGGGCCCGAATCAGTGAGGTGCTGTTGGGTAAAACAAGGTAAAAACGTGATGGTTTGTACATGAATTCGAAATGCAATTTCGGACTAGCAAGTTTATATCGTTTATCGTTACGTTGTACAGCCTGACTCTATTTCACAACCACACTGAACCTGTTTGCAAAGGAATGTGAGTTGATAAACCATTAAACCTTTCGACAGCTGATGAAACGAACATACACACCTTTTCTTTCTCCAAACCATCTTCCTCCAAAATCTGCTGAACCGGTCTGGCGGCATCGATAGGAGGAAAGAAGCCAATTTTCCTCTCTGGAAGCCATTCTTGTGGAGCTTAAAAATAAATTATTGAATACTGCACTTGATCGTTTATGCATTGCGTAAATACAAACAGCATGAAGAAAGAGAGTGGCATTTTATTATCGTGTTGTGTTCGCAAATTGCAGTGGATTTCTGCGTAAAAATTAACTTTAAAACATGGAACAACACACGTTCTTGGTTCACTAAAGGAGCAAGGAAGAATATTCTACGAGTGACTAAAATACGACAATTTGTAGAGGTCAATACATCCACAATCCATCGATAAAAAGTTGAATAGCCTACTTGGTTCCCTGGCGGGATGAGGATCTGGATCGAAATCGTCTTCATCGGCGATCTAAGTTAAACAACAAAAAAGTTATATGCAAAGCTATATGCAAGGCATAGCTTTTGGCAACGATATGTTATTTACTACAATACAATATTGTTAAGGGCGCAAAAAGTTCACTCTTTTATATTACCAGGGAAACTAGCCACTTTGTTTTGTTGCAACATTGGCCTACGGTGTTATGGGTAAACAAATGGAAAAGTTTGGTGGCCATTATGTTTGAGAAGTGGTCCCAAACCGGTGTGCCGCGAGAGCATGCCAGGTGTGCCGTGGTTTAAAAATACTATTTCAAAGGCGCTTTATTACAAAGGCATTGTCTAAAATACAGCACTAACAACACAACAAATGTATAGTATGCATTTTGTATATATGCAATAATTCTTGTAAATTTTAAACTAACAAAAACGTCGCTAGCCTAGTGTGCAAAACCAACTCAACATTAATCTCGCAAGGCTTGGTGAACGTGGTATGAGATGGACAGCACGTCTGGTACAAATCAACAATGACAAAACTACGAGAAAGAAGGAAAAATATACCAGAGTAAATAAATTAGGCAAGCAGAATAAATCACAGGCTTAAAAGCGGTACACCGAAAGTCATCGCAGACTCACAGTGTCTGTTGATCTATAATGCAAGCAGGACAGACTAGAAAAACAACCAGCCTGCAGTGCGGTTCGAACTCACGACCTCCGGTCAAGCCGGGACCGTCGCTCTACCAACAGTTGTTTCTCGACTCGTTCCCTTCTGAGGCTGCATAGCTCAGTTGGTAGAGCGACGGTCCCGGCTTGACCGGAGGTCGTGAGTTCGAACCTCACTGCAGGCTAGTTGCTTTTCTAGTCTGCCCTGCTTGCATCATAGATCAACAGACTCGGTGAGTCTGCGATGGCTTTCGGTGTACTAATTATACGTAAGCCGTAGTCGTTGGTCAAAAAGCAGCTTCGAAGGGCTACATCTCAGCTATGTTTGAATGTTTTTTCATTAAGGCTTAAAAGCGTTGAGATATTTACAGAGTAAATACGAGCATTAACGAAGGGACCAGAACAAGTAGACGGGAGTTGCCGAACCCAATCGGTGCAACATGAGAAAACCAAAGAAATGCGATCTCACGTGCATTTTCTTCGGCCTGTCCCAGAAGAGCGCCATGTATTTCTTGAAGGCGATCGACTCGGTGCGTTTGCTCGGCTGACGCGAGGCGCGTTTCGGCTTCACCTCGCCGTCGCGGATCCTGGCCATGTCGGACTCCCGCTGCGAGAGAAGAGCGTACTCGCCCATCCTTCCAAGCCTTTCATCGGAGAGCTTCTGCTGCTCCTCCGGGGACATCGGATCCCACTCGTAGTCCATTCTGCAGGTTCGACAGAGGAACATTAAAATAAAAACGAGCCGTAGAATCGATACTAAACCAAATTCGGTAAATCAGGCGGCAGGCCTGCGTGTTTGACTTTCAAATAAACGCGCTGTGAGTTCAATATAGTGCTGTTTTATTTGAAATGATCATCCCGGTTACGGTTTACGGGAAGGAATCCGCCACAAAATGTAATTGCTGGAAAATGAAGCAAAAATCTTTCGTCAATCAGTATCGTTTTAGAGTTTTAGAGTAGACATTAGTATCACACAAAATTTTCATTTCAAATCACAATTGCCACCAAACAGTCATTGTATATGCTGTTTGCTTTTTTCAGTTATTACAATTAAATCAGACGAATTTTGTTGCCGTTAAACATGCCAGACAAAATATAAACTTTGCACCACTACTGGCATTCGTCTTCTACAATTTCAATAAATTACTTAAAAACTTAAGCGACCATACGGGTTTAAAAGTGATATACAAATCCATTTTCTGCCACTGCATGTATTTGTTTTTAGCAATGCCCACGGTATTCATTAGATTGTCCTTGGTAATGACTTGACCAAAGTGCACTAAAGTTACTATTTTTAAAAAGCCTAATTATTCTATTGTTTACAAAATACTTGACTTGTACTTCAATTATTTTTCAAATAACTTCTTCCCTTGGGCAGGAATTTAAAAGGCACGCAACTAACAGTCACTCGACTAAAGCGGTTTGTGAATCCGAACACAAACTTTCGCATTGGTATCTTAACCTTTGGCCATTACTGAAAATCCTTGAAAGTATAAAAGGGCGCATCTCTATGGAATCCAAAACCATTGGCATCAGGTTTCTGTTTGTCGATCACTGTTCCGCTAACGCGTATTTAAACAAATAAAACCTAATGTTTAAAAACCTAAAAACCAGGATCAGAAATTTTGTCATTCGAATAAAGTATCTGACGATGACAGTTTAGGCGAAATATATATTCCCTGTAAAGTAAGTTCGCTGACACGGAACTGTACTCGCCTCATGAAAGATGATTTGGCGGCCATGATCCTTCTCACCACCTTTTCGTCGCATTGCGCAAGGAGCTTCTGGTTGAAAGGTAGCGGTTGCTCTGCTTCGGCATCTACGAACTGCATGCAAACCATCTTGAAGATGTAGATGCGGGGCAGGTAGTCGGCGTGGTCGACCCGGTGCACGTTCTTGCCAAGCCCGATTAAAATGTCGCCTTTCTGATTACAGAAGTCCAGGCTGAGCGGCTCGTCGTTGATTTTTAAGATCCTGAGCATTTGGTTGAGCGTTAGGGACGATATTTTGTGGCTACAACTACTAGGGGTATAACGATTTTTTCAATAGGACAAAAGCAAATACCAGTAAGTAACGTTAGCGACTTCAAGAATTAATGAAATCATAACATTGCTGAAGTAAAACGAATGTCTATAAGATGGATGTTCCTCTTCACACATGTAGGTTATACATAAACTTTCAATGCTATGTAGCCTACTGAGAATTTAATGCACCCCTATTAGCTATGAGAGACACAATATCTATTGAAAAGAATTTTTATTGGTTACCTGACAAGATGGTTGTCATCGTCCCATACTCGGACTGTCCCGTCTCTGCTAGATGAAGCAAAGAGTTTGAGTCGAGGACAGCAAGCGAGGCCTGTGAGCTCATCTGTGTGATCATTGTCAGGACTGTGATCCGATCTCTCTGTTAAAAAACATATCTGACTTTTTTTTATAATTATACTTACATTAGATTTATTAAAATCTTTGCAATTGGTAAATAACCTACATTAAAAGCATCCCGATGGATACAATATCGAGAAATGGCTTAATTACTTTGGTCATAGCTTATGAAGACAGCTTGCTTTGTAGTGCTTTTTTAGTGTTGATCGTGACGCAATTGCAGTACAACACTTAAACATTGCTACAATTAACCAACCGTATACAAATAATACATGACTAACCCACCTTAGGTAACTTATATATTTCTATAAATGCATGAGAAGTTCACACGTACTTTTAGAATGCAGATCGTAGATAACCATTGTGTAGGTGGCAGTCGCAAGCTGTTGAAAAGCAACCGCAAGTTTACTTCCACAGATCGTCATGTGACGGGGTGTATGTGCACAGTAGAACGACATCAGTAAACCCATTGATTCCTTTGTGTTGGGAAAAATTCGCCAAATTTTAACGACATTATCTGTAATAAATGGTTGTAATTGAATGAACCTCTTATTATTGAGCTTAGATAACTGCCAGTTGCATGTGTTCAACAGGACATAAAAAAATTTGGTTGTTTAGTAGATAAGTTGGGGAAAGATCTTATGGCTTAAATCTTTATAAGTTCCATGGAACACGTGTAACACTCCACTGGTTGTTCATATTTGTGTTACCATTGTTATAACATTATTTGTTTTGTTCTAAAAAAATGTATTTTGTTTAGTTGATAAGGGGCAATATACAATTCGACTTCTGCAGGGGCTAAGCCCATTAGCAAACTTACATGTGCATACATACTTATTAAGTTGTATTACCTTGGCCAGCACTTATAACTTGGTCATCACGAACATTGGCCAGTAAGCCGATAACACCTTTGGCACCATGGGCTTCAGTTTTGTAAAGAACCTTTCCAGTGTCCATGTCTAAACTTGCAATATATCCATCACTACATCCAGCTAGCAAGAGCAGTTTATTGCCATACCTTGGTTAGTGAAAGGAGGGTTTGAATATTTAAGTTTTATAATTGTTAACCTACTTGTGTTTCTGCCTTTTTTTAAATGATCATTTAAAATATTACTAGAAAAAAACAGGAATCTCTTAGCAACATTTACAGTGAATACTTAAACATCTAGTCTTACTGGGGGATCCTTGTTTTTCTAGGTTTTATTGGTACTTTGGACTCTTTTATTTCCTTCCATTTTGCTTTTAGTTCAACAATGTTGAGAATGTATTCATACATGCAGAGACAACATGGGTCCGAACCTAAAATTCAATACCACTTAATATCAATGCACCCGGTTTTGAATTCCAAACTAGAGGTTTTAAAGTTGTAACTTCAAATGTATAACACAATTGCTGTACTATTTTTTTTAATTGAAAGTACTATGATATTTGAGTGACAAAAATAGTTTAGAAACTCGAAAAAAAACAAAAAACAGTTATAATATAAAAATTCACAAACAGGTTCAAACTTAAAGAGTAAAATAGTTTCCAGAACATCTATACCTTTATTAAAGGTCCATGTGTTAATAACCCTTGCAGGGTTACTAATGGAGGATGCCTTGATAAGAACTCCGCCGAAGTATGCAGCAAAAATTGTTTCCAGGGGCAAACAGTAAACAGCATCCAGTATAAACTTCTTGTCAGGTGGCGTTGTAGAACTTCTTGGAGACCGGCTCTTGCTATAGTCAATAGCTGGAACTACTAAAGATTGATTTGCTGGTGGGGGCAATGTTGTTAGAACAGAGCCGTCTACTGGAGAAATAAGTTGAACCATTCCATCCTCATTTAAGCAGAGCACTCGATTTACAAGCTTGAGAGACAAAATATGGAATAATTTGTATACATACAATAATTTTAATTTTTTTCAATGATATATTTTAAAACTTTTTAAAAAGGTATTTATTGACAACCAGTTCTATTTTAGGATTTATTTTTATCAGTTATTTTTAAAAAGAATTTGCTTACCTGTGCATATAAAGTAGCTTTAATCTTCTGTACAGGATTTCTGATAAAAACAAACAATACTTTTAATTTAAAACAAGATGTGTTGTCAATCTTCCTACTTACCCAATGCTTGTAAATATTTGATGAACATGTGTGATAGTCCACAAATCCACTGAATAGCTGGTATACGAAAACAAAGTGGAATGTCGAGGCGTTGACCCCAGGCCAAGGATTGGGTCATCCATTTTAATTCTAAGAAACAAATGCACTTTTATTCAAGTGAAGTTCTCTAATTAAACAATCTTTGGAAAATAAAAAGTCCCCCTTTATGAAAACCCACTAAAGTTAAAACATTGATTAGTCCTAATTGAAGCAGCATATAATTTTGTTGCATTTTCTTTGAAACTGAAGCAATAGCATGGTATTCCTAATAAAACATTTTAAGTCAAATAATGGTGTGCTAACTGTTCAATGACATATCTTTTGAATTTATTACTTACAAATCCACTTCATCACATGTTTCCAAGCTCCAAACCCTAATGCTGCAGTCCTGAGAACTTGACATGATAAAAGGTCCCTAGTAAAACACACATTAATTTTAACAGAATATTTTAAAGCTATTCGCCACAAGAGGTACTGAAATTAAGCTTGATATAATATTTGGTTAAAAAACTGTTAGTATTATAAAAGTGTTATTTAAGTAAGTAAGTAAGTACAAACCTGTGGATATAGATTTAATGAAGTAACTGGGCCATGGTGGCCAACAAACACCAGTTTAATTCCAAAGTACTCATCCCACAATTTAATGGATCCATCTCTTGACCCAGTCACAATGTATTTCAATGGATTGAAAAACAAAATACTAAATTAAAATATGGCCTTTTATTATTATTCATTCATATGAACAAATAATATAAAGTATGGATGTTTTTCCACTAAATACTTTTAGACACCATACCTTGTTATGTTGCGCACATGTAGGTCTTTTTGATAAGATAATAGTACAGCATTATGCAGATTAAATACCTGTGGAAGCAAAATAAAGATACCGTAGAAAATAAGTGTCAAAACCTAAGAATATAAATTAAAATAATATTGGAAAATAACTAATTTTTAATTGTTTTTCTCACAGCCACTGCTGTTCCACAAACAGCATAGCACCGCTGAGAATGACTTGCTGTGTTTTCCAATGTCATTTTATCAAACTCATCTCTGCAAGTCAGTCCATCAGTTACTGATTTGTGGGGTATCATGTATTTATTCCCATATCGAAAGCACCATGTCTACAAGAATAGATGACAAAATCAAGTTTACTTTGTGTCAAAGAAAACATTTTGAAAACCTAATTAATAACACAATAAGTTATAATGTCACAAGAAAATTAAGAAACTATCTTGTATAGGTTAAATTGTCCTAAAAAAATATATGAAATTTATTTGGGTTACACTGTTTAGAAAAGCTAAGCTAAAAATTATAGTTAAAACATCCCTAGTCTTACATTCATATTAATATTTTTTTAAATATGTTGAGTCGTACTACACAAATTACCTTTTTTAAATACTAACGCATCAATTTTGTTAACTTAAAGGAAAGGTGTTTATCACTGTTTTTTTTTACTTACCGTTATGTTGCCTGGTCCAGCTGTTATAACCTCAGAAGTGCTTTCATTGTACAACATGCTGTATAAAATAACACTATTTATTACAAAATTAAACAAATAACAAATTTAATTAAACACTAATATATATGTAAAACATCGAAGCTTTAAAAAATTAAAAAAGCTCTAAATTGCAACAAAGGCATTATTTCTAAAAGATAAGAAGCATATATAATAAAAGATAAAACTAACCAATTTATCCTGTGTTGACATTTTGCGGTTGAAACTAGTTCGAAATCTGGGTTGAACAACTAAAAGCAACACATCACATCAAAATTAGACACATAATAATACCTAATTTTTATGCAACAAACCTTCATCTCTTCACATTTTGATAAACCCACAAATTGATTGGAATTTACACAAAAAACAAGTTTCTCAAGACTTTCTCCAGTATCAATAATGTCCTTTCGACGCCCATCATTGTGAAATATTCTTATAAAATGATCATCCAATGTGACAATTTCCTATAAAAAGCATATGTGATTTTTTAGTCAACAAAGTCTTGTAAATTACATTCAGTGATCAGTTCATACAATTTAAAATGAACTTTTAAATTGATAAACAACCAATAATTGGAGTGTTGAAATAACCTAACCATCTGAAGGGGTTGCAAATACACAGATATGAAATATAGACTTCATAAACAAATGGTAAAATTATTATTTAACAAAATCAGACCTGTGATGCTGGATTATACACCACATCAAAAATTGTTTCATCATGGTTTATCTTGCGCACATGATGCACACCATGACTAACTGTTGAAGGTTGAACATCTGCCTTTTTTACCAAATCTGTGGTAAGCTTAACAGAATTCCTAAAAAATAAATAGAAAGTTAAGAAAAGAAAATTTTTTTACGACTGTGGTGCTCTAGGGATTGCTAGCCTTTATTAACTGTGTTTTAAGTAAACATTATCTGCAACACAAAACAAACATAGCATAATGAATGACATAAAACAAGGTACATGGCACAAATTTACCACAACGACATACATTAAACAATACAGCGTCTGAACTAATTTTCATTTCCATTGTTTTACCTGAGCAAAGACCAAAGCTGCTTGGCTCGTTCTTTGCCTTTCTCAGGCCATGGCTGGACATTTTCTGGAGTTTTTACATTGGGTGATTTTTCTTCACGGGACATAATCTTAGTGCAACAACGAAACTATGTCATGTTAGCAAGAAGTCAAACACATCCAGATACATGCCCCAAAATACATCGTGAAAGTAGGCTAGCTTTTAAAATACAACTTTTTAGTGTCGTGGGGAATACCCGGTATAGAACTGTTGCCATGGCAATAACCAAGCGTTTTATATATTTGTAGCTATTTTAATATTTAGTTTTAGGAACAAAACACCATGTATATAAATGGTTTGAAATGATTTTTAAAATGATATTTAATACATAAGGATTGAAATAATGTTTAAGACATAACAGATATTGTAATAAAACTAAGAACCAGAGACGTAATATGGTTCAACTTGCCAAAGCGTTTGGTAAAACCAAACGATAAAATTAGTCATAGTTATGCTTTACGGAAAACAACCTTTAAATAAACACATATGCCGCCAAATGCCGGTATTCTTCAAAGCTGAAATTATTATATTAATTGTTGAATAATATGTATAAAAAAAAAATTTGACATAAAATGGCGTTTAAAGTAATGATTATTAATCGTTGCGCAGAGGAGCGAGAGCCGATCAGCCAAGAGCAGAGCGTGACCCCATTGTGGGAGATTAAAAAAGCGCGAGCATCTGTACTTCAGTAAAGCGCAAGGTTCGAGCAACGTAACATCTGTTTCATTTTGACCTAAACGTATTTACCGGCTTTGCGCTTAATGACAATGGTAACAAATAAATTTTAGGAGTCCAGAACTACTAAATTGGCAAGACATTATAGGACACAGTATTAGCACATTGCAGTACGAAAATCGTAAAATAAAATTGTTTATTAAAAAAATTGACTGTTTTCTTGCGGTGAGATAATTTGTAACTGATATTTGCTGTGACAGGTTAATGTTGGTTTTGCTTCTGGGGTTAGCGTCAAGCGCTAGCGTCGTCCAGTTCACACACAACGCATTGCCAACGTTAACGGCAAATTTCCTTGCTTCTAACCGAAAGCGTTTTTCATATACGTTAACGCCCGACGCGTCTAGTGTGAACCAAAGAGGTTACAATCTCTTTGGTGTGAAGCAACCTTTTCAACTGATTATATTTGCATCTAGAAACTTCTACCACATGATTTAAAGTTTAGAAGAATGTCAGTACCTTGGTACATAAGTAGCCTGTACACTGTATTGATAAGTGGTGACGATGACCTAAAACGCATCAACCTTATGGCAGGGTTGCTTGTTGGGATTTCCCCAATAGTTCACCTTATACTTATGAATGGAGTGAACGCACCATATGGAAGGTACACAAGTGCCAACTGGGGAATTTTGGTTAATCCAAGACTTATGTGGTTTGTGCAGGTATGTACGGGAAAACATTATATTTTATGTAACAAAAATTATGTGTTGTTTTTTAAGTTAAAGTTTTATTTTTACAGGAGTTGCCAGCCTTTGTTATTCCAGTTTATTTATATATGACTACTGAGAGGACAGATATGACTTTACCGGCAAAATTTCTACTGGGACTTTTTGTTGTGCACTACTGCAATAGGGTTTTTGTTTATTCTTTATCAATTCGTGGAGGAAAACCAACACCAATTTCTATGGGTTTGCTCGCGACTTTTTTCTGCATTTGCAACGGCTACATGCAGGTTTATTTTTATTTATTTTTTATTATTTTATGTAAACTACCTTATTTCAAAGCATAGTCATTAAAAATATTTTGGCTATTTTTTAATATTTTATATTTTCAAGTAATGTATTCATACATACAGCCAATAAAAAAAAATTCATTTTAAAATAAATACTATTAGTTAATTTTATCACGGCATGATCATTTTGATATCCACAGGGTTCGTTTTTCATAAACCATTCACGGTATGAGGCAGAATACATCCTCGAGTGGAACTTTGTCTTGGGAGTGGCAATTTTCTTGTTTGGTTTCTATACAAATTTACAATGCGATGGCATTCTGAGGAATTTAAGAAAACCTGGAGAAACGGGTTACAAAATTCCTAAAGGTGGCATGTTTGATTATTTATCAGCCGCCAACCTCTGGGGCGAAGCTGTCCAGTGGACTGGCTGGGCGATAGCCTGTTGGTCTCTACAAAGCTTTGCTTTTGCAGTGTTTGCTGTATTGTATTTGTCAGCACGTAGTTATAATCACCACATTTGGTATTTAAAAAAATTTGATGACTATCCTAAGAATAAATGTATATTTGTACCTTTTGTGGTTTAGTATATTAAAAGCTAGTACCTTATACTAATGTCTATTTATTATTGGTTATATTTAAAACTTGTTGTATGACTATTACTTTATTCCCAAATCATGTGATGCCGTTTTTAATATTTGCTATTTGATGATTTTGTTTATGGGTTGACCAAAACACAGGCGTTTTAACATTTACATTATTGGTTATTTTACCAAAATATATTTTTGTAGATATTTCAAAGGATTTATTTTAATTCAGACAGAAGTGGTATTTTATGCATTTTTTTCAACCCTATTGTTTATTGTCTTGTGATTCAGTCAACAAAATTTTAATTGCAACTTCAATTTTTTTTTAACTTTTCTTCAGTTAGTAAATAAATATTAATTTTTACCTTTCTTTGTAGCATGCCATGTGTGGTTTTGTCATTCAGTTGCAATATACTTCCGTGAAAATGTCCCAACCTAAAAGCGTACTTTCAAAAAACGGACGTTCAACATTAATCGCAAACCACAAGAAAAAAATTCAAAAAAAAAAAAAAAAAAAAAAAAATTATGTGATACTGCTTAAAACAGGTCATTTCGTTAGAGCAGTGATTTTTGTCCCTTTTATTTGCTACACCCCCTCTAGAATAACTTAAATAGCCAAGCGTTTTATACAAGTAACCGACAACGTACGTCGTATTTACATTTGCAACAAACGTTGATTCAATACCCACCTTCACTTAACGCCTAACTGTTAAAACAACCTTGGTAATAAAGTTGTATTGAGAAATTTCATATTTTTGATAGAAAAGTATTTTCGAACATAGCTGAAGTTTTTTTTCGTCAATTTAAATAGAGACAAACGATGAAAAGATATATCTCCGGTGGTGGGTTTCAGCCGGTTCTATAGAACCGTCTCACTAAATTTATGAGATCCAGCGAACCGGTTAGCTGCGTTAGCATTACCGGTTACTGTAAATCAGGGGTGGGCAACCTTTTTAATACAAGGGCCAGTTAGGTAATGTAATGCTTACAGGAGGGCCGCACATCAAATAAACGCTAATTCATATTTTCAGCTTTTACTAGAAAAAATAATGAGCAACTAGGCTGCAACTACGGCAGTTCGGTACAATTTAATTAACAGCCTTAATTTAAAACCGTTAAACATAACATCTCAGTCAATATGCGTGGCAAAAGTCTGTTACACCTTCCGTACTATAGACAAGTGTAATTGTTGCAAAACAATTATTTATCGTAACAACTTGACACGAGTAAAACTTGATGAATGAAGATTGTTTGGATGCTTCCCATTCGAGTTCAAATGCATTAGTGTATTCACGCTCATAGCCTTATTTAGGGAAAAATATCTGAAAGGTGAAGGGTCGCAAAAAAATGGAAAAGGGCCGCACGTTGCCCACCGCTGCTGTAAATGGATTTTTGCATCTTATCTGATACCCTGATTTTTGAGATCCAAGTAGCTCACGTGTTTTTTTTCAAAAGTTCGCAGGTTAATTTTTGTAATTGTTTTTTCAAAGAGTAATTAAAGCAGTCCCCACATATTGAAATTATAATGGAATGTAATTCTTTACGATATTAGAGCGACAAATAAACTTTCCGATTTATTTAAAGCAGTGGTTCTCAACCTGTGGTACGCGTACCACTAGTGGTACGCGAAGTAATTTTGGGTGGTACGCAGTATGTTTATAAATAAAATTACAGTTTTAGCATTTTTTTCCATTTGTAATAAACTATACATTTATTGTTATGATTGTATGGTTAAATATTTTATGCTTCATCAATAATAGGAATTATTATCTTTCCGGAACATTTATGCAATTTTATTTTAAGACATCATAGAAAAACCACCCGATCCGTTAGAAATCAGTGCATTTCTAAGCAAAAAGGTCTACGACAATCAGGGCATCCAATGGCCGAAAAGTCTAGACTTTTAGACCTTGAGGTCCTGGTAATGCACTGATTTGGACCTTTAGGTAAACTCCCGGCGTAGATAAATTAAAAATATTTTCAGAAAAGATAACAAAAAATATGAGATAGGATTAATAACACTTGTCCCACCTAAACCCTAACGCTAACCCGAATCCTAACCCAAATAATGTGCGTTATTTTAATAATTCTTTAAATGCTGGGTAAAAAGGCCCAAACTCGGATGGGCATAAGATGGTTTCTCGTCCATTGTATTTAAGATTATTACGTCACAAATTGAGGTATTGGGGCCTGAAGCGTTATAATTATTAAATTATCGCACATTATTTGGGTTAGGGCGCTGGTTAGCGTTTGGGTTTGGTTGGGTCAAGTATTGTTAAACTTAATCTTCTTATGCACATTTGTTAATGCAAATTAGTGCATTGTCCAAGACCTCAAAGTCTAAAAGTCGGACTTTTTGATCCTTAGAATGCACTGATTGTCGTATACCTTTTTGCTTAGAACTGCACTGATTTCTGACGGATGGGGTGGAAAAAACAACAAAGAATCACAAAACTTGACTACCGGTATCTTGCAAAGTTGAAAAAGAGAAACTTTTTCAAGATTAGTGGGCCGAAGTTGTTTCGAAATTTTTCGGGCTAACTAATTAGCTAATCCGCCCCTGTTAATAATCCAACATACATTTTGAGGAAAATTGAGTTTTTCGATAATTTGTTGGTACGCAACAAGATCATAGAACCTCGAGGTGGTACGCGGTGAAAAAAAGGTTGAGAACCACTGATTTAAAGGGACATTGTTATGATTTAACCTTTGACCTAAATCGGAACGAAATGTTCTGATTTAGAAATATGTTTTTTTTAATCGGCGCCCCGTACTGTGTACATAAAGAATGTTTAATATAAAACGTAGTAACGCTATACCGATTCGGTGTTTATCAGGATCTAATAAAACGCAAATAATTAAAAGTAGTCTTTATACCTGTTATATTTTTGACTTGGGTATCGTGCCCGTGGTCCGATCTGATATCAAATGACGTCATTATTATGTTCGAATAAGCTTTTTCCAGGTCATTAGGCCAACATTTTGATTAGTATCGGACCAATACTAAAACTATCCCTTGTCATCAGGTATCGGCTCCGACTTTACAATAAAATTATCTTTGAACGTTTTAGTTTAATCTATTTTGCTTGTTTAAGCATAGTATTGACGTCATTTGTATCGGATCGTGATACGTTTTGTATAAATATCGTGTCTCACAGGTTATTGGGTAAAAATGTATAGAACATTTCTTTCTTGGATCACAAAAGCAAATATATAGATTGTACTGCTGGTTGCAATGTTAAATACTCTAGTCATGAGGTTATAGACATTTAAAATGTGATATATTTGGGAAACAAAAATGAAAAACGTTGTTAGGGCACAAAATGTCGTATATACGTTTATTTCTGTGTGAGCTTAGGTACCCGGCTTAGGCTAGAAGTATTATTCAGCAAAAAATGATGCCTATTTTATGACAAAATGAAAAAGTTCTGCGACTTATCGACTTAGTCAGGGAAAGTCCCTTCTACGTCATGATTACAGCTGTGGATGTTGTGTTGTCACTCAGCGTTTATTTCACAGACGTTACTTCGTTAAAAGACTGATCAAAAGTACGATGGTAAGTGAAAGGTGGATTGAGTTAATCCTAAAATGGCTTAATGCTAATAACTACATAATCAATTCCGTTGTAACTTACAGTCGTTTGTTGTAACTTACAGTCGTTTGTTACCATACACGATGATGTTTTGACCCAGTTAAGGCCCGTTTACACTACAGCTGCACTGAGCTGAGCAAAGCGTAATTTGCATTTAAATTCTATTGTGGCGAGCGTTTCAAGCTTTGCTAAGCTCAAGCCCCGTGCAGCAGCTGCAGCTAGCTTAAAAATACGCTTTGGAGCGATTTTCACGCTTTGCTAAACTCAGCCCAGTGCAGCTATAGAAACACATTACGTTTGGAGAGATTTTTACGCCCAGTGCAGCTGAAGTGAAAACAATTTCACACCCAGTGCAGCTCAGTGCAGCTGTAGTGTAAACGGGCCTTTAGTCTTTTGAACATGGTCAAAAAAATAAAAATGTAAGGTATATGTTACCTTAACTGTATTTGGAGAAGCAGTCCAACTCTAAGAGTTTGAAATTGACTAATCTTACCTTTTACTAAGTTCTACATATTATATACTTATTGAAGATTGAGTTAATTAGGCCTAATATGAATACTTAACCCAAAAGTTAAAACAGTCTTTTATTGTTTTAGGTTGCTATCTTCAATTTCCAGAGTATGCTTGCAGTGGTGTTGCTTTCTATATGTACCTGTGCATATGTGAGAGCAATGGCACCAAGTTTTCTGGACAAAAACAAAACAGGTTTTTTGGGAATCTTTTGGAAATTTGCTAGAATTGGTGAGTTTCACAAATAGGTTTACCTTATTTAAAAGGCCTTACTTTCCAACCTGGTTGATATATATATATAAGAAAATTATTGATATATATAAAGGTATGTTTATTGTTAAATTATGTTTTTTATTTTCGTGTTTTAAGCAGAAGTTATCTGTTAACTAGGGCCATATTAACTTATTTGCTCTATGAGAACACAAAAATAACTATATTTAAATTCTTAAATTTCCTGTACAAACAAACCATGAATTTGTTTTTCAGGTGAAAGGCTTAGTCCTTATGTTGCCCTGAGTTGTATTGCAATGGGATTGAGTGTCTTGTTCTGGTGACCGCTCTAAATTATATTAGCAAAAATTTACAGTTACCGCATCATACAATGCTCAAGATTTGGTGCAGAAGCAGAGTTTACCTAAAAACTGTACATTTTCTACGTAATAATTTTCTGTCTTGCCTTGCATTGCATTATTTGTATTTTAAAGACCAGGAGAACCATTAAATACGCTAAATCGAAATTAAGAGGAAAAAAGAATTTCACTCCTATAGTTATTATTCTATAATACATATATATTGTGTCGTTTTGTCCATTTCATTTGTTGATTTGGTTTTAAATTTTATTCTGCTTGAAAAGAAATGTATGACTGGAATTTTAACAACAAAACAGTTCAGTTTAACAGGTTCAGTCACAAATCAGTGCAGCAGTCGTTTGGGATAATTCCCAACAAAACTTAGAACTTCAGGAACATCAGCAGCAATACAGATTGCAACTAGTCTACGTTGAGGACCCTTTTGATTTTTTCTGCTTCTTTTCAGCTTCCTCTTCTTTTTGTTTTTCAATCTCAGCAACCATTTTCTCTACTTCTTCAGTGTCCAGCATCTTAAATAAAAATATAATTAAGCCTTTTTAAATAGCTTTGTGTTGGGCTGCCTAATTGGTGCCGCGTAATCTACATTCAGAAATGCTGAACGAACATCTTAAGTAGAGATAGGAAATGGCATAGTGTGAAAAAATTATTTAAATAAATAAAAAGTCATTTTAGTGCAAGTAAAGCTATTAAAAAAATTATTGTATTATGAGCAACAACTCAACAAATTACCCAAGTCATTTGGTAAAAAGACTTGAGTCAATGTCATTACAACACTGGTGAGAGATGTTCTATTTACCTGCAATGGTTGATTTCTCCTCATTACAGCAATCTCCATACTTTTGCTACCAGATTGAACAACTTCCAGGAGTGCTTTAACAGCAAGTTTAACAGTTTCTCGTTCGTTCCCCGTAACTTCAGCATTGTAGTGTTCTTCCAAGAACTCCCGCACTGTTTTAGCACTTCTTCCTATTGCATTTGCCTGCAACATTTTAATTGCATGGTTTAGTTAAACTTCTCAGAACAGCTTTAAAATTCCAGACATTCGGTTAGTGCACTTTAAACCGATGTTAATAAAGATAACTTCGTGGTTAAGATCATTGATCAATCAATAGCAGATATCTCTCACAATCAACAATATTTTAAAACATTTGAAAAGCAGGATCAATACTGCCTAAAGTTCTAATAATAATATATCAATATACGTCATACCTTCCATGCATGATAGGTTCCGGATGGGTCGGTTTGATATAATTGTGGTGTACCATCATAATCAAATCCAACAATTAATGCAGATAGTCCAAAAGGACGGCGGCCGTTACTTTGTGTGTATCTCTGACATTAAACAAATAAATTCTCTTGACTGAACACACACTTTAGCAGTATGCTATTTGTATTTCCAGATAGGTTTTATAATAAGAATTTACCTGTTTTACAGTGGCAATATATCTTGTAATGTACTCTATGGTTACTGGGTCTTCCACTGTTAACCGGTGACTCTGGCATTCGGTTCTTGCTTTGTTAACAATAACACGAGCATCTGCAGTCAAACCTACACAGCGAAAAAACTCATCCAGCTAAATTTTAATGATACATATTATATCATTTATTTGGTGACTTATAGTTTGGAATATTTTTGAAAAAGATTTGTAAAGACTTTTTCACTTTGCACCTTAAAGTTTTTTTGCTTCAGCAGTTTAGCGGAACTGTTTTCCAATTTATTGCTTTCTTTAACACTGTATTTTGCTTAACTAATTATATAGCAATTTTAAGTTACCTGCAAAGGCCATACAAACATGGTCGTCAATGGTACAAATCTTCCTCACAGTTCTTTCTTCCTGTAGCTTGGCCACAGATTTTTTCTCAACACCAAGAACCACAATGTCCTTGCCACGGATGCCAACCTATTATTGTACACAATAGATTAAATTTGTAAATTTATGAAAATAATTCATTTATTGCTAACAGAATAACTTACAGCAGTAGAACCCTTTTTGACTGCTTCCTGTGCATATTCAACTTGAAACAGATGACCATCTGGGGAAAAAACTGTGATTGCCCGGTCGTAACGGGACATCTTGAGATTTATTTGAAAGAATAATTAAAAAGTATTATAATAGTCACAGGTCTAAAAAAAACAATAAAGTAACAATAAATTATTTCACCATGTGTTTAATTATTGGCAATCTTTGTAATAAATCTTTATATGGATAAAGTGATTCAGATGGAGCAATAGGAATGCCAAGAAGAGTTTTGATCTTTTTACTTTTTAATAACAAAGCTTGAGTCACACCATATAGACTTGAATACGTCCAATATAAAACAACTCCAGATGGCATTTGGCATGCAATTGGTAAAAGAATTATTGACAGACCCCTGGCAGAATACACCAGAACTTTTTGTATGCCTTTTAATTTGGTTTTACCATCTCCCCTGTAAATCTCAATAACTGCCAGGTTTAATGTACAGAAGAGAACTGGCAACACAAAAAGTGGGTCAGCAATACAAAGATCTGGAAACCAGAGAGCGCCTTCGTTGGAAAATTGTGATGCAATAGACAGTATTTCAGCAGTTGGCCTTGCATCGTATGGTAGACTCATGGTAAGTTCTCTAAGTGATATTGATATGGAAAACCACAAAGGAATTTGTATCCAAGGCAAAACAGCCCGTTTAAATGTACCAGGGATTTTTAGGTTTTTTCTATGGCGTCTCATGTTTGATTGATATTGGTTTAATCTAGTGGCTGCGTCCCATCCCTCTTTGTCTCCGACAGCCTTGATCTCTTCTTTTAAACGCTCTCCAATTTGAACGAGTTGGGGCATACCCCTATGAAATGTCACAGAGCTTTTCATTTGCATAACCATAAGAGGAGTCATAATAAAGCATCGCATAGTGAAAGTGCAAATCAGAATTGACAACCACCAGGAAGTTCCAGTTACATCATGCACTGTTGTTAAGAAACCCTCTACAGAATTTATCCAACTTGAATCCACAAACCATTGAGTGAATTGATGTAATCCTGATGGTTCTGCATATTTGCCATAGTCTGATGGAAGTGATGAAATGTCACATGTAGCAACAAGGGTGTATTTACTACCACTGAATGGTATGTTACCCCTTGTCTTTTGGATTCCTTTAGAACAGGCAAATGAAGAAAACGACAGCTTTGAAATATAGTTTGGTTTTACATAAAAGTTTGCACAATTACCAGCTCGATGTAAACTTCTTAAACTGTAAGCAGCCATTGCTTTAATTTAATTTCAAAAATAGGTGCATAAATTGAATGTACCAACAAAAGGCATTTATATTTTTACAACAAGGTAATTTAATGAAATTGATCTTAAGAATGACAGGCTAGGTGTGTAACAGTGAAGCACTACTCTGTGTAGCCAATCAGCACTTGCCAAAATTGTTAGAACAGCTTCTGACTATTTTATCCTCTTAATGTCATTTATCCAATGATTTATTTTCAGTGAGTATACTGTATACATGATACATCATCACTAAACATTTACACAAAACCCAAAAGTTTAAATTGTGGCAGGACTCTGAACGTCGCATGTGAAAAAAATGATTTAACACCTGCACCTGTGGAAAGCATGGCAAGTGCACCTGCAAATTTGTTTATTCAACAAACCCAACCTACAGCCCTTAAAAAAATCAAATATGCAACCAGATTTTGTTTATGTTACGTTAGCGGGGTGCACTTTTGACCTTTAATGTAGGGTTCCTCTCAAGGAATGTTTCAACAGTAAATTCCCGGAATTCCCCGCTAATCAACAATCCCGAATCCCGGGAATTTTTTGTTATAATTCCGGGGTATTCGGCAACATAGCAAAACTTAAAAAAAATCGTTTTTGACTAACATAAAGAAAAAAATAGTACCAACCATGTTAACATCGTTGCTTTATTTGCGCTTACCAGCGGATAAACTTAATTAAATTTATTCCACCACTAAATCTGCTTTTTTTTTAATAAAAACAAATAAGGGTCCTGACTTTAATACGCTAAGTTCTTGTAAGATTGCTTAAGCAATGGTCCAGAACATTAATAAGCATGTTTAAATGTTTGAAGTTTAATATAAAAAAATTTCCAACGTTAAAATGACGTAAATTTAGGTATAATTTTTTGTCGCGATTCCCGGGAAGTTTTATTTTTTTATCCCGTTTCCCAGGAGTGAAAAAATCCGGGAAAAGAGGAACCCTACTTTAATGCTGTCACCCGGATTTTGTCTGCCGTGCACATGCAAGATGTCGTTGAGATTGACAATACTTTCCAGAAGCCTGCACACCAGAGATTTTGGGGTTAAGTGCCATGAAATGCAGGTTGGCCGTTATCTATTTTTCAGCCAAGCACCGCAAGATCTTGTGGGGCTATTTTAATTTGGTTTCTGTAGAGAGTAACGCAAAGACGGTCTACAAATAAGGCAATGTGTATTATCTGGGTTAGAGTGTGCGGTTTGCATTTGTCAAGTATTAATATATTTATTATTAATAATAATGCTTGACCCAACACTAACCCAAATAATGTGCGTTGCGGTATCGTGTTTGTAGACCGTACCTTTTTATTTAAATTGCGTTACTTTTTAGTATCAAATTGAAAGAGCCCTGATCTCATTTGTCATATATTTCAGTCTTGCCTGCACATAAATGGGTTTATAACAGTCTTATAAACATGTAATCTTTGAAAATAGCAAAGTTTGTCCAACATTTTCAAACCGCAAAATAAGAGATATTAACAAACTAATTTTTGGAATTGACAATTTAAAAATTCCTTTGAACAATTAATTGCGTGGTAGGATTTCAGACCAGCGCACCTAAGCTTTGAGTGTTTACGCCAAACAAATCAGTATTTCGAAAGTCCTAAATTGCAAAACCAAATGATAAGATTTTTAACAGAATAGAATCTTTTTCGAACCGCCGATGCGTAACGGACGGTCCAAATATCCACAATCATGCTAACATTTTAATATGAAGACATTTAGAATAGGCTTACAGTTTATCTTGTAACACGTTTTATTTCAAGTTCCAATATGCAGATAATTTTTTTCAATATGACTGTTTATCAAGGCAGCTCACAGTGTGCTAATGAAAAGTTTTAGCTTATGAGCATTAAATAAAAACACAATAATAGTTTACTATTTCACAAACTCTTGATGGAACATCTACCGACTACTTAATATGATATAATTTCTTATCTTCTGAGATTCACGTGTGTTTTTGTTTAAATATTTTATTTAAGATATATGAAAACCCGTTTACCACTTTAAATTGTCGTACAATTCAGGGCTTTAGGGCCTAAAGCTAAAGTTTGTGCCATGATATCAAAATAGTTCAGCTGGTAATTAAAAAAAATACTTTTTATTTTAACAACGAAATAAAATATTATTATTCTTTTTTGATATGTAATAAGCATAATTTTGCATTGTTGGCAGAGAGTCAGGCGTTGGACTAGAATTCTACCACAACGTTGAAATAATTATTAAGCAATGCATAATATGTGGGTTAGGGTGTCGGTTAGTGTTTGGGTGTGGGTAGGTCAATAATATTATTTAACACTATTACTGGACTCACCCAAACCCAAACGCTAACCGGCACCCAAACCCAAATAATGTTCGTTGTGGTAGGTTTCTAGACGAACGCCGAGAGTCATTTGTCAAACAGACAAAAGGATTGATATTTCTTTAACTCACAGCAACAGCTGATATAAGAGCACGGTAATTTGTTTAGTACATAATAAACGACATATCAACCGTTTCCATACAACAAACCAAAAGCACTCGTATCGCATTGTGACGTAACAAGTATTTAATGTTATATTTTGTATGGCTTGCAAAAAATAATGATCTATAGTACTGTTTAAATTACATTTTAAAGCAGGGAGTCGAAACGGAACCGAACCGGAACTTTATGAACCGGTTTTGGGTCAATTTTTTCCGAACCGTAACCGAACCTGAACCGGATTTTATAAGATTTTAAGGAGCCGAACCCGAACCTGTAAATAAAAGCGGTTCGCTCTTGTATGACGTCACAATTTTTATTTTACAGAGTCAAGTTACGCCATGTAAAAATTTCATGAAAAAAATATGAATATTGAGTGTGTGAGTACGAGATCACGTATAAGATGGGACGGGACTCCTAAGTACAATCTCAAGGCGATATATTCTTCAACGTGGTTCTTGTCTCCGAGCATAGACGGAAGGTGAGACGTCTGTCTTGCAAAAATGTCTCCTTCAGAGTTGTTGTGCCTCAAAGCGTGGAGAGTGAGACGTCTATCTTGCAAAAATGTTCTTTGTCTTGAAGTTTCTCTGGTTCTTCTTCTTTGGCGTCGACTATAAGATTCTAGACTATCAGGATAATAATCTGAATCTGATTGGATTCTTCTGTCTTCTGGTGAACTTTCCCGAGACTTAGCTTGAGCTCTTGGTATGAGCGTTGGTCTTTTCACTCGTCCAAATGTCGAGCTTGATGGCCAATCACTACCCAAATCTACAAATGGGTTGAGAGTCCTTTTTGCTGTATGCGCTGATGAATCTTCTGACGAAGGGCTAACAGCGTCCCTTTCGTCTAACTGTTCGCTTTCTATTGAACTTTGTGGACTGTAACCTGAACTAGGTTTAACAGCAGAACAACTTGTAAATTGATCCTGAGAACTGGACATTTTTATTTTGTGAGCAATCCTTTTTATACACAAAATTCAGAAGAGAAATTTTCTGTGTGAGAAAAAGATTATGACGCAGCAATGACACGGCAAATTGTTATATTATCTAATAGTAATTTCGTCACACGGGTGTTGGCTTATCGCCTTTCTTTCTCAACATATCTCCTACAAGGAAGTTAGAATCTGTCCATATTAGTACACGAAAACGGCTTCTCTAACTGTAAACACAATTTCGAATCACTGTTTTGAGATGTGGCTAATGTGCCAATTCTCAAAGCGGCGATTTAAGGTCGCACATTCGAGGACAATATAAGGAAGGATATGTGTCAATTTTGCTATTCGTCATCTGTGAACAAGTGGCCGAACTGTTTCGCAAGGCACTGGCAATTTACCGGAAGTTTTCACTAAAAACGCACACAGTAGCAATTCGTCAACATTACATTTTCGAGTTTAGACACATAAAGCTCTTTGATAAATAGATATATTATTACAATTTTGATAAATATACAACAGGATGTTTTTGGTAAGGATGCGTTATGACAATTTTGATAAAGAGACAAGGAATAATAAAGGGGCGCATGTTTTTGTTATTCGTTAATTACTTAAAACGATTAATTAAACATGTAAAAATGGCCACTGCCACCACAAGTGTAAAAATCGTTGATTTTTTAGATATTTCAATGAGTTACTGTTTTTTTAATAAGTCACGTAACTTGGATTAGATGACTTTTCAAAGATTATTCTCAACATTTATCGACCCACATTTTGAGATTTAACGCAAATTATATTGTATCTGAACCGGAGCTGAACCGGAACTTTTAAATTCCTCCGAACCGAAAGCGGAACTGAACCGGATTCCGAAAACATCCTTGAACCCGAACCGAACCTGAACAGGAAAAGTCAAACGGTTCGACTCCCTGTTTTAAAGTCGTCTGCTCTGCTCATAAATTGCTACAAAATGCATATGATCAGGAATTTCACCCCCAATTAAAATGTGCTTTATTTGCCCAAAAATCACCAACGGGCTAATTCCATCAAATTAAGAACCTCTGTTACATACATTAGACATATATATTGCCCGACTGTGCTGACATGTGCCGGTTAAAAAAAAGATATGTTCACTCAAAAAACAATTATTAATGTAAACGCGATGTATAACAGTCATTTTTTAATTTACGACACAGGCTGTAATTTTTTAAGTCGGGCATTAGGCAAGCGAAACATTTGCCTATATAGAACACAGAATACTATTAACAGTTTTTAAACACAATAAAAAATTAAATATATCCTCTGTTAGTTTTTTTAAAACGTTGCGATTTTGGCCTGGATTTTTAGCGTTCATGGTAAATGGTCCTATAAATAAAAATAAAAAGGTTAGAAAATTAAAATAGTAATTGTTCCTAGATAGGTAAACAAGTCTGCGAGGTAGGTTCATTTTATCGTTGATATGGCTTCGTTCGGCTGCAAATCGACTATTTTGCAAAAGAGTTCTAAGCGAAAGTTTATTGATGTGGCACCAGATAAATCAGAAGATAATGTTGTAGTGACATACGAAGACAACATAACCATCTACGATGTAAGTGTTGATTTATAATGGGTAATACTAATTTACGGAATGATGAATGGTCGGAATGGTCGGAACGCTCACTGATTTACGGAATGGTTGGAGTTGACGGAATGGAATGAATAGGGCCGAAACTAATTTGATGAATGGTCGGAACGGAATGAACTGTCGGAGTAGAATGAACTGTCGGAATGCAATGAATGACGCTGTAGGAGCAGAATTAACTATCGGAATAGGTTTTATGCACACCTGAGGTTTACAAACAACTTAATTTTTTTCAAAATGGGGCGCTGGGCTAGAATCCTCCCAAAACGCGCATTATTTGGGTTAGGTTGCTGGTTAGCGTTTGGGTGAAAGTGAGTCAAGTATTATTATTAAATAAAGAATATAATAACACTTGACCCACCACACCCAAACGCTAACCCGCAACTCAATTTTGTGCATTGATATCATAACTGTGGTAGGATTCTAGATCAGCGCCCAAAATTGGAATTTGCAATTAACTAATTCAGATTCATTTCATTCGGACAGTTCATTCTGTTCCTACAGCTTCGTTCATTTCATTCTATTCCGACAGTTCATTCTGTTCCCATCATTCATCAAATTAGTTTCGGCCCTATTCATTCCATTCCGTAAATTAGTGAGCGTTCAAATCGACATAATCACTAATGGGTGCCACTTTAAATGAGACCTTCTGAGGGTTGAGGCTAATTACTCTAATTTAAATGGGATATTTTCACACTGATATCGGTATAAAGTATTTCTGAAACGTTTCTTAACAACGAAATGTTGATTTTATGGAATTTTAGTTATTAACATTGTTTCCGAAAAAAATTTAAATTATGCAAAACTTGGTAGATTAAATATAATACTTCCACCACCCAAACGCTAACCACAACCCTAACCCAAATCAATAAATTATCACCTATTAGTAGACCAATCTGGCCAAATATCCACTTATATAATTAGTATTTAGTAGGGATGCTCAAAGTAGAATATTGAATCCTTGGATTCGAATCCAGATGGGATTTTAATCCAATTCTGCCGTTTATTTCGGGTAATTGTCTAACCGTTTATTTTCGGGTAATTGTCTTAGTGTCAATCAAGCGTTATTGGTCGAGCGGCTAACGTGTAATGTCTGGTGTGGAGTGCGCAATTTCCCTAAAGCCGATAAGTTGCAAAAGTAACATTCCGTTGTAAAACTTAATTGTCAACAATTCGTTAAGTCAATAGTAACTTTGTATTCTTTGCAGTACATTATTTGACTGCATTACAGATCACGTTAGTAAAAAAATAAGCCCTAATACCCAACAATGCTTTAAAAAACAGGACCGAATTGCTTAAGACTTCTGTGTGCAGTGTTGCATTGTACTCACTATTGGCAAAAATATAAGTTTTGGCAACAACCTGGGCAGTTGACATATTACAGTTTGCACAACTGCTTCAAATGACAGTTGTTAAGAATGTTAAACATATGGGAGATTTTTTTTATTATGTACACGTGTTAGAAAATTGTTTGGGCGATTTATTGCTGTGATTGGGGGCCCTGTAGGGTAGATTAAGATTAATTCCCCAAACAAAATCGAGGTTAAATAATTTAATAAAAATATACTAGGATTCGGTATTCTGGATTCGTTATTCTAGATTCGAAACCTATTATTCTAGAATACCTTGGGATTCTACTTTGAACATCCCTAGTATTTAGGAACATTTTACCAATAACATGTTCTTTTGACAATGTTTTAGACATGCAAGAAAAGAGTTTTAAATTCTTGGTCTGTGAAAGGAGGTCAACAAATAACATCACCTGCTATTTACAACAAGCAAGACAATGAATATGTCTTTGTAGTCAACCATAATATCATTCAAACACATTCTGAGAGCAACATCGACCAAGTTGATAAATTTACTGTGAGTTGGTATTATCATTTTGATATAAAATTTGTGTTGCATAAAAGTTGTTTATTTCTCACCCGAAGGCATGGAATTTAATGAATTACTACCAAAAACTGTAAATCGCCTGACTTGTTTTGTGCATTTGATAGACTTTTTACTTCTGTGTTATATTAATTTTTTTTTTACAAAATTATTACCTACAGTCTAGGCCAGTGGTCAGCAAACTTTTATTGTCACTGTTAAAGTACTCTTGTGCAAGTGCAATGATTGTACGGCTATCACGCGGCCCACAACTACATGATAACACCAAGCTATTCAAAAGAAACCCGCAGCCCACTAAAAATGGTTCTGCGCCCCACATTTGGGCCACAGCCCACAGTTTGCCGACCACTGGTCCAGGCTGAGAGTGCAACTCCCCCGCGCAGGCCAAACTTCTCAATCTTGTATTTGCCCGGCTTCACTGGGTGCTTAACTTCATTTGTAGTACTGGCAACAGATTTAGTAACAAATCGTTTTTTCATTTTGCAAAACTTTGAACAGTGGTGCGCATTTAGAAGTTTGATACTGGGTTTATATGTTCCAAATGAAGAGACACGAAACTGTGATTGCGATTTTGCCTTAAGAATGATTGGATCTCACACAGGGGTTGGGGGTCCGGACCCCCCTTTTTGGAAGTGACATTAACGTTTATTTTTCGTTTTTGTCAGGGTTTACCTTACCGTCCGAAGCTGCGTGTTTTTTTCAATGTAATTGGGTCACACGTCTTGCTAATGCGAAGCCAAAATCAAAGGCAAAACGCCTTTTTCGTTTCTTGTTTGGTCGACCGTAAACACAGGACATTTTTTTGTCTTTCACCTTTCGTTATTCGTTCGGGTTGGCTGTTGAACAAGTGGGTGTTCGACAATTAATAACAGTCAATCAAGCGGTCGCTGTAATTCATCGGGCTCGCTGCCTCTTTAACAAACTATACACGAGTCCATTTTAAATACTTTTTGAGTATTTTAACTACGTAAGTGCGAAAAATTTTCTTTTTACGTTTTGATGCTGTCTATTGAACTAGATTAGCACTTCTACCGTTGCGCCGTGGAAGGCTGCCAAGTGCCTCGCGGCCAAACGGAAAACGTATTCAAAAATATTGGACATATATTTTTCAACATTTCTTTTATTTTTATTTTCGGCAATGTAATAAAAACTTGCAAGAAATTTTAAACAATGCCATTTTCCCCCCCCCAAACAAAATCGCGCTCGCTTCGCTCGCCATCTGTGAACTCAGTTAAAAAGGTTAAAAACACTGAACTAGATTAACTATTGAAGTGGCATTTTTGCAGATGTTGCGCTGATGAAATAACACCGGGGAAAAGTGATCTTCGTTTAGTATTGCAGGTGGCGAAAGACGTGCTTTTAATTTAACGTAGTCCCGTAAATGGATTTACCAAAATCGATCACATATATTTCACGGACTTGTTTTCGTTTTTCTCCTGAAGTTAACGATTGTACACTAAGCGGTTTCGCAGCTGGCGCCTGGCAGGAGTGTCAACGATGTACGTGTGACGTTGTGTTTTGCGTCTAAAAGTTTGCTTTTGCTGGACGTTAATTGGCTGTTTCTGATGATATTTTTATTATTTATGACGTCATTACAATCGCTGTTTTATGACGTCATATCTGTCAATATTTTATGACGTCATTTACGTCAGACGGAAAAACGGGGAATTCCCGAAGTTGAAAATCCGGGACCCCCCTTTTTGGATTTCTGGATATGCCCCTGATCTCACATATATTTTTATTACCGTACTGAGTGGCAAACTAATTCTCTAGCGGTATATCAAACTTTAAATTTAAAACTTCAGGTATTGGCTCATCATTCCATATATGAAACATGGACTCCCAATTTAGTGCACTAAGTCAAGCCAAGTTTGTCAGTCATACACATTCAAGATCTGCGCTTCTTATTTTCTTATTTGCTGCACTTTAAAAGCACTGTTAGATTTTTTAGTTATAAATTTAACCTTGTAAGCAACCTGATAATGTCTTTTGTGCAACACTTGAAATTTTATGAGCTAAATTTTTCTCTTTTATTCAGGTGAGCGTTCCAATATTTCGCATAATTGAACACTCAAATAGTGATCCATTAGTTGTGTTTATTAATGGTGAGGTGCGTAGCTTATCACAAGTATTTGAAAATCCAAAGTTTGTACCATCAGCAAATCCCTCACTTGGAAAATCCGATCAAATTGTATCCTGTCAGCTTATCCAACTGACTAGAGGTCTTTTAACCACATTTGTTTACAAATGTAAAAAGGTATATATATGTCACAACATTGAGAAAATATAAATTAAAAAAAAATAGTGTAAATATATATTGGTTTGTAAATTTTATCCTGCTAGTGTGGTTATAAATTTGACACAAATCACGATAATAATTTATTGTTTTATCCAGCAACATTTCCTGCTTCTAACCGTCATCAATAACAATATTGATGAAAATGTTAAAATCCAAATTGTCCGTAAAGGACTAACTTTTTGTTCAGGATGCATTTCCACGATACCAATCAGTGATGAGATTCAAGTTGTAACTTTATGTAAGTTTTCATGTAGACAAATGCATAAAACAAATTTGCTCATGTGCAACCTTGTACTTAATTGTTTTTATGTTATATTATTTCTAATTACAGAGTTGTTGTTAAATTATAAACAACACTTAAAAATACAGTAGATTAAATAGTAGTTGCTTAAATAAAATACATATATCACACCTGCTGTATGTATGTTGTTGTTTTTTTCACTTTTAGGGAGTGATGGGTCTCTTTGCAAATCAACTCTCCCGGCCAATTTGTCAAAAACACATCTTGACTTTTCTGTTGTCACTTCAGTCATTCTACATCAAGTAAGACAATTAAGATATTTAATTTGAAAATATTCATTTATGATTGGTTTATCTGATGGCTATTATGATATGTTGTATATTGAATTAGGAATTAGTTATGGTATAAACACAAACATTAAGATTTCTTGAAATAATTCAAATGCAATCTTTTGCTTGATGGGTTCGGACCCCCCTTTTCGGAAGTGACATTAACGTTTTTGTCAGGGTTTACCTCACCGTCCGAAGCCGCATGTTTTTTTCAGTGTAATTAGGTCACACGTCTTGCAAATGCGAAATAAAAAAAATCAAACGCAAAACCCCTTTTTTCATCTTTTGTTTGGTCCGACCGTAAACGCTAGATAGTTTTTCTCTTTCGCCTTTTGCTATTCGTTCGGGTTGGCTGATCAGCAAATGTGTGTTCGATAATTAATTATAATAAATCAAGCGGTTTCTGTTTTTTTCTCTCTGAAAATGTCGAGTTAGAGGGTGCTGATGTTTCTCGCTGTTTGTTGTCCGCGTTAATATCATATGTTGGTGTAAGACAGGGGTAGGCAACGTACGGCTCGCGGGCCGATGTAATTCATCGTCCCGTCGCCTTTGACAAACTATACACGATTTCATTTAAAATACTTTTTGACTATTTTAACTACGTAAGTCCGAAAAATTTTCGCGCTTCACGCGAACTTGCAAGTAAGAAATGCCGTTATACCAAAAATAAATCGCGCTCGCCAGGTGAGCCAAAACTTTAAAAGGTTATCAAACACTGAACTAGATTAACTAACTATAAAGTTTTTGTATAGAATTCAAGTTTTTCGACCTTGTTTCCTTTAACTCCAAATGCTGTTGCTATCTGCTGCAAAGGCTCTTCTGGTTTGTAATCATATTTTTTGTAACTCAGCAGAAAATATGTTACACAACACTTCAATATTATTTTAGATATCACTGTGTCCTCTATTGATTTGAAATTTGGTCTGTGTCACGATAATGTGAATGATGTAAAGGATTTAGTTCAGGTAAATTTTGAGATTTTGCATAAAAATCAGGTAATATGGAAAAAAATTAAAGAAGTTGTTTATATGTAAAATATTTCATTCTTAGCCTTGCAATATTGTTTGCTTTAAACTTCTCATTTAATACATATTTTTACTTGCATACCTCTTAACTACAGATGTTAGCAATAGGTGCAAATGATTAAAAAGCTCACCCTCTAATTTATATGAGCAAAGTTCATTGACATCATTTAGTTCTGTGTTGTCTACATAAATTATATCAATTAATGAGTGTAACTAATAGAAGTATACTTGAATTATTGAACAGATCAGAGCACTGAATGGGCACATGTATTTGGTTGATGAAGTTTCAATATCGTCAGTACCTTTTGTCTCCTCCCCAGTAAACCTTTTTTCTGTGTGTGGCATGCAAACTGTGCCATCTTCTTCTACTGACTTAACGTCAGTGATGTGGTCTAGCAAAGCCTGTGAAGTAAGTTTATAATTTTTCAATTAAAATTTGTATAATGTTTATATTAAGAGTTCTAATATTTTTATACAACATTCAACCCTTGCTTGCTTAGGCCGCGGGAAGTGATGAAGAGCGGAAGTATTTAGAAATTCTTTTAAAGGTAATTCAATTAAAAAGTCAATTTTATTACCACAAAAAAACACTATTTAAAAAATGTATTTGTTGTTAAAGTCCCAGAAGGATACGCAACTTCTGGAGGCATGGAATTCTTTACTTCATCTTCAAACGCATTCGCACCGAATGCAATTTTTCTTGTCTCCCTCTTTGTCAAAATTACTGGAACGATTTTCTGGTGACAGTTTTTCATCTAGCACCTTGTTGAAAGAAATCATTCAAAGTGGTCTCGTTAGCACAAGGTATATGTCAATCTGACTGCAATTTTATCACAATTTTAAGTTCCTTGTAGATAAATGAATATCATCTCTCTGCAGCGTGTGTCCCCATCTGATAACAACAGTACTAAAAAGACAAGATCTGGATGTATTGTTAATTTGTCTGAACAAATTAAAAAATATTTCTGAAAATGATCTCATCGCTTGTTTAGAAGTTTTAATAAGGTTGGTGTTTTTAACTATTTTAAAATATTTTTTTTTGAAACGCCAAAATTCTGTGATTGTGAACTTTGAAATATTTTTAGTGATGGATCATCTGAATTGATGGAAACTGGTGCTGAGGAAATGTCAAAACGAGAAAGTTTAATGTATCCTTTGCTTTGAATTATTACTTGCATTTACAAATCATTTTAATTTACCTTTAGAAACTAAACTCATCTGTTTTATTACTTTTTTTTAATCAAGACTTGTTGTTTTATTCCTTGACATACCCCTGTAGTGATGTTGTGTTATCTTTACCATTTACGGAGTGTCACATGAAAGAAGCTTTACATAACCTTTCATATGTGAAAATGATGGTAATATTGTTTTTGCGAAAATTAAAAATTCTGTTTTCTGATTATCATGCTTTTTAGATTTTGATAAGCACTTTGGAAAAAAAGTTAGAAAGTTGTTCATTTCAAAATGCAAGACATTTGTCATATGAGAAGGTAAGTAGTTCAAAAATTTGTAAAATATTATTTTAAAGTCCACTAGTTTCATTGTAAAATTGACTATGTTTAGGTTTTGTCCTGGTTGTCTCTTTTGCTTGATTCACACTACACAGAGCTTGTAGTCTCACCGGATTCTTGGGAGAAATTAGTTAAACTGAGAGAAACTGTTGGAGTACAGGTAAATAAACACACTATATTTTTTAAATAAGTTTGTATGGCACCATTTAGCATTTCTAAAATAGGCTACCGTAAGCCTTTCAGTTTCTAATTGTTACACAACTGGGACTAAAATAGCTTTAATATCAATAAAGACAGTATGCAGTTTGAATAAGCATATAGCTAAAATATGAGCCATTCCATATCAAGTATAATACATTTATATTGTGAAAAATGCAATATATCTTCTTAATACAGTGTTCATTTTGCAGATGGAAATGTTTGATGAAATAAATCAAATTGAAGTTCTGCTCACACAAATTCAACAGTCCCTTCAGCAAAGTCGCAGACCCACACGATTTACATATAACATTGAAATGATGAAAATATAAGTTACAAAAATCATAAAGATGTGTTTAAATATATAGCAGTCTCGCAAGTCAGTCTTAATACGTATTAGTGCTAGTGAAACAATGAAATGCTGGACAACAAAAATTGCCAAAATATAACCAAATTTGGTCTCCCTAAAAAAGTGACAAATGTTTAGTTGCAGGTAATGGTATTTGTTGAATGCGGACTGGTCTTACTATGATTTGGGTGTTGGATTTTACTTTTATGGTCGGTAAAACAGTGTAATACCAACTAATATAAATAGTTTATTTCAAAGGATGAATTATAACTGTTGTAAGTGCAAGTAATAAAAATATAAACTCTGGTAACCCAAATAACAAGTAAGCAGATCATAAAAAGGGAATACAAAAAACACGATTTTGAAACAACAAATGGTAGTAACAGGGAAAAAAATCTCATAATTTATATATTTATTAAAAAAAATATTGAAGGAACTTGAAAAAAAAAAACACAGGTACACGTTTAATGGTAGAAGCAGTATAAAATAAAATACATGTGCATTGTGCAGCATTAACAACAAACAACTTAACAAACTTTAGATTATAATGTATAACTAAAATACCCTTGACAATGAGGCTACTATTTGTTCGCTTGAGATATTGCATTTAACACGCTTTTCACACAATCCAAACTTTTTGGGTTGGCAGTGTAAGCAATTGTGCCACCAATATTTGCCCAAGGAGCTGCTGGTTGGGCATTTTCCATGTTGTACTTCAGTTGGTACGACTTCAGGTTTTCAAGGATGTTTTCTTCAGTGCTGACCTCTGCAAATTGTGTATGTGATCCTTTTTACTTGGGTCATACAAATATATTTTAAGCCTAAATTAACCTGAACAAAGTGCCTAAGCATATTAATAAACAAACTGTAATCCAATGTCAGGGCAAAATTGTCATTAACTGGTGCTATTTATTTTTAACTTAGATACAGTATTGGCAGTAAGTATAAAAGTAATTTATTCATACCTGAACATTCAGTTGCTTTCTTAAGACTCACAACGCTGCCACCCAAGCACATCAACAGTGCCTGTGTAGCGCAAGTGTCCCATTTATAACAGCAGTCATCAGAGTAGACCCAAGCGTCAACAAGGCCCTCAACAACACAAAGGCATTTGTAGCCTGCACCGCCAGCAGTGCACAAGGTAAGGTCTGGAACTTTAGTCACCAAACTTTTAATTTCTTCATCATGCTGACTTGCAACAATGAGCTTGTGGGTTTGGCGCCTTGTCTCTTTACTCTGAATGTGATAATGTTGTTAACAACTTACAGCTTCAATTTCAGTTAACATTGAATCAAAATCTTACAGTGTTTAATTGTTGAATGTTGGATATTCTTATTATTATTGTAACAAACACCCCAAATGCACCTGTCAATCCAACTAAGAAAAATAAAAAATAAATTTTTACTGAGATTTAAGGAATATGTTTAAGCAGTTTAAATAATATTTGAAAGAAAGTGACACATACTTGTTTGAAGAATCTCTTTTATAAAAAGGCTGGTTAACCACACCAGCTACAGGCAGGCCAGATTTAATATCATAAGCTCCGATTAGTACAGTAACACACTGCAAGCCACATTCATAGACGTTGTTTTTATCCTGATTGTCCTTCTCTACCCCCTTGACATATTGCGATGTTCCATCTAAAATATATTTATATTGTTTTACAAAAATCGGTAAATACACATCAGTACTTTATTGTACAAGGCATGTTTTACATTACCAAACACTCCAACCATTTAAAAGTCACTAAATAAAATATGATAAGGCTTATAAGCTAATATTTGTCCCAATGACTAGATGTTACAATGTTGTTCATTTGTATATTTATATTATAATTTATTTTAGCTTGAGGTATGTAGGTGAAGACAATTATGAAAAAATATAAAGCAAGCAAATATACCAATTGGATCAATCCATATGCCAATCTGTTCGGTGTCAATCTCATACTTGCTGATTTCATCCAGAGCACCTTTCATAAATGCATCACAACACACTTTACAGGTGGAATGACCGGCTTCTGCCATTAACCTGTAATAAAATTTATTATTTAAATAAAAAAGTAAGACTATAAAAAACACGGATCCAATTACAAAAAAACCTTGAAGTTTCAAAGTTTCCATCAAACACTTTGGAAAGCAATGCAGCAGTTTCTCCAACAGAGTCCTTCATTTGCACTCCTATTGTTTCACCAAGTTTGTTGGTAAACTGGTTGCTTTCTTCCCCAAAAACCCGTTGGCCAATTCCAGGGACCTTAAGATTGTTAAATAGTAGAAAAATAACATTCATGGTATGACTGTTAAAAATATTTTTAGATAATGAGATATGTCTATTTTTTAAAGCAAAGTTTAAGTTGCTGCTTAATATGAAATCAAAATAGTTAGCCAGCAATAACAATATATTTCCAAACTCTCTTTATATTTACGCAACTCTACCAGCTGTATAAGGTGCCCTGGTTTACCAAAGCATAACAAATAGCCATAAATTTGAGCGTACATAAATCGAAATATTACTTCTTTGTCCAATTCCGATATTGCCACCTGTTGAATAAAAACGTCGGCTAAGGTTTTGAAGTCCAGGGCGTCACTCTTAAGCCGCCCCTTTTCTTGTATTAGAATTTCGAACAACGACTTTTCAGCGCGACAAAGCTGTGCTATTTTGGCGGCCTTCTGTGCGGCTTGCAACATTCCGAGGAATAACTTGTCTCCCATCTTGTGCCTAGTGCAATATGTGATTTTGAGACATCAACCGACGATATAAACAGAAGTTAGAATCTTTACCAACTAATGTAAACAAACTAAAAAGATCAGCTGATTCTATCAGATAAACTCCAACAGTGGGTAGGGTAAAAAGCCGGAGGCCACAATTACATTTACAAAAAAAAGAGTAGCCTTTTGTCCAAGAATAACTGTTTTTTTTAGTAAACAACCTGAATTAAACAAAAACGCGTGCGAACCCGCATGTTTATTTAAATGCATGTAGTATTTTACCTGTTGCACAACCTTATGTTGACGTTCCAAGATTGGCAAAGCAAAGCTTATGCGGCTTTAATTGTTGCCGTGAAATCCCTTAAATGTAATTTATGTTATTAGTGGCAATGACCTTACCGCCTACAAATAAACATAATTTACGAAAAACTTCATTTAGCTTAAATAAAACTAAACAACTGTCATTCGCTAAGTTTTTTCACCGTGACGACCAACTATATATATACGTAATCTTTACAAGTTTTAAGGCAAAACACTACCTACCTTTTCAACGTTCTGTCAGACGCTAAATCTAATGATATTTTGTTGTTAAATAAATAAATTGAGCCTTTACATTATTTTTCTGATTAGTTAAAGATTGTACCGCAAGCAATAGCTAAATTGTATATGGCTGATACATCAGTGGGCATAAGGAAACAATTCGGTAGAACCCGGAAATGTTAAACACTGCCTCCTTCCATAAAGCGGAGTGTTTAAAAGATGACCACGCAATGGTGCAATAACGTTGCCTTCTCTAGGTTTAAAACGAAGAGGCTGCAGAAACACATCAGTTCCTTGTTTTTATTGTTTTAGGCCCTGGTTATGTGGCAGCCTGTCTGCACACTATCAGTGGCTAAACGGAAAGCATTAGATTATTCCTAAAAGCGTAGGTCCAACTTGCTTTATCCTAGGGCTACCATATTTTAAGCACCCAAAAAGAGTAAACGAAAGTAGAATTGTTACGTTTGAGTTAGATCAGCGGTTCCCAAACTGTGGCCCGCAATGAGAATTATTTAATAAGTTTATAAACATTAGGCTTTAGCGAATGTTTTTAAACATTGTCTGCCACAATTCTTAATCATCACAAGGTATGCTTTATTATTCGATAATAAAGCGTGTTAAATGATGTCTCTTGTGGCATTATAAAGCATCTATTATGCTGTACTACCTGCTATCAGCAAATCGTTTAAATTGTTTGTTAGAAAGTTGTTACAATAGATTAGAAAGAATCGTTAGTTACAAAAAACATGGGTCAACTGACCCTTGAATTTTTATAGGGCCGCGAAATATCAAAATCATTACCGGTACAAGGATCAGCCAAGCAAAATTTTTAGAAAATTTTGGGAACCGCTGAGTTAGATTATGTTTTACATTTCCTTGGTAGTTGCAGGCAAAAGTAACAAAAAGAACAAATCAAATTTATTTTTCAGATTCAGCCCACGAATACTTACTTAACTTTTGCCAATTAGGAATGATTATTTTTAACGAGATCGTGAAATTGTTTACACAAAATATCATTGAAATTATATATACCATAACCGTCAAGATGCTCGAAACTGGTCCAACTAATAGGCTTTCTCTTTCATTGCACTATTGTGGCTGCATAAAAAAAATGCGTTTGCATTATGATGATAAAGTAAAATTGCTGACAGTTTTTTATTGCGCAATGTTTGGAATAACAATCAAGAAGGTAGGACAATTTGTTGAAAACCCAGTATTTTTTGGAAATAAATACAACGCCTAAAACTCGAAATGTGAAAAAAATGGACATTGGGGCATTTTTGAGCGTCCTCGCAGGACCATTCACTTTTCTTGAGAAAAAAGACAAATCCTCCTAAAAGAGGACATATGGTAGGCCTACTTTATCCTGTGAGACGTGGTGTTGGTGTCGCCGTACAAAAATAATGTATGTGGTCACGCATTATCGCGCAAGTCTAACGTAATGACAAATGGTAACGAAAAAGGCAGTTAGATATGCATTTCAACAACCAGCTTTTGACATGTCACAAAATTTCATTGGTAATCGTAATTTAGTCTGGATTGTACGAGCTGTCACGCGATAAAAATTTGAGACCTGAATAGTATTCTATTTTTTATTTGGTTAAACGTGCTGCACAACTTGAAAGATATCTAGCCTCTTTAAGGTAGCCTATTTATTACCATTATTGGTCGACAGCTGTTTGCATGTCGTTTAATATAGTACTACCAATTGTAAGCCCAGGTGTAGCCTAATTATGTTTGACTGCCATCGACTGGTTCAGTAAAAAAGTCACAATAACACTTATTAAGCGTTTTGAGCGTTAATTGTATACCAAGCCAGCGATGGAGGTTACTTTTATTTTACCGAGTCAAGTTACGCGATGTTCGAAATTTTATGAAAAAAATATGAATATTGAATAAAAAAATCGTTCATTTTTTATTTTTTAGATATTTCAATATTGAGTTGCTGTTTTTTAAATAAGTCACGGAACTTAGATTAAACGACTTACAATTCAAAGATTATTCTCTACATTTATCGACCCACATTTTGAGATTTAACGAAAATTATATTGTATCTGAACCGGAACTTTATGAACCGGTTTTGAAATAACGATGTTCGAACCGGAGCTGAACAGGAACTTTTAAATTACTCCGAACCGAAACCGGAACTGAACCGGATTCCCAAAAAATCCTTGAACCCGAACCGAACCTGAACCGGAAAAGTCAAACGGTTCGACTCCCTGGTCACAAACACAACCTAATTTATCCTTGCAAAATGCACAAGTGGGTGATATATTTAATTATAAGCTAATGTTATACGATACTTGCTGCGTCATTCAAAGTCTGATTGTCTGGGTTACTAATTTAAAATTTTTGGATGATTTCCAAAACGTATTCCCCCGAATATTAAGAACCTAAATAGCAGTGTTGTAATGACTTAAGTCAATGACTTGACCTAAGTGCCCTTAAGTCACTGTTTTCAAATAACTTGACTTAACTTTGTCATTTGGGCAAAATGACTTGACTTGACTTAAGTCTTTTGGACAAATGACTAGAGTTATAATGAAGTGTTTTATTTAATTGTATTTTTTATGGAATTGAGTTTTTTATCCAAATTTTTGCACATAAAACAAATCACTTGCTATATGTTGCGTTTTTTATTTTTTAGTTAAGTTATTGTTCATAATCATACTAGTTTATTTAAAATTCTGATAGTTTAACGTTTATTTTTATGACAAGGACGTGACTGGGACTTGACTTGGTATTTGTTTAAAAAGACTTGACTTGGACTTAGTCATTTCAAAAAAGACTTGTTTACAACACTGCTAAATAGTAAACAAATGCTGCGGCTTCATCATTTTAAATAGGATTGCAGGTGTTCAGCAGAAAGCTCTTCGGCATGGTTTAACACGGATGTTTAGTCTGTGAGCTCTTAATTTCCTTAAAGGATCGCCACCATTTACGTTTAACAGCGAACAAAATTATTTTATTGGTCTGCTTTTTCTGCACGAATTTGTTAAAGTTCAGTTAATGTAGGCCTCCTTGTTACCCCTAAAACACTTTTGCACAACCAACATAATAGGCCGCCCTGATTTAAACAGTATAGTGCTATCTAACGAAGAATTGTTTTTTACATTTATTCTTTCCTGAAAATGATTAAAAATAGGTCAGTGGTTCGCTATCTCTGGCCTAGACCAGCGGCTCCTAACCGGGGTGTCATTTCTGATGCCCAAGGGTGCCACAAGATATTTGGGAATCTTGAGGAATTTTAGTTTTGCCCTTATTGCTAAACCTTTTGATACAACATTTTGTGTCACGCTAGACTCGTTAGAGTACAATAAATCTAAATATATTTTTCCACATTGTGTATATAGTTAGTTTTATTGTTCCAGTATCGTTTATTGTGACATTACAGTAAACCAAACGAACTTTTTAATTGGGGTGGCAGAGCAATAAAAGTTTAGAAACCACTGGCCTAATCGAATCTTATTGCGAGAACAATGTCGCTAAGTAGAATACTTCGGCTATTCCTACAAAAAAGGCAGATCGTCTAAGCGTCGATTTAAGTCTGCTATTTCTAATAATAAATAAATTAAAAATAATACTAACATGACGAGCACGTGTGCGGTTAATGCTATTTATATTCGCAGAAGCGCACGACATTTAGTTGAGAAGGGTAAGTGCAGGTCAGCGCAACCTTTTTCTTTTCTAGCGTTTTCATCGTTTTAGTCATAGCAGGGGAAAAGTGTGTCGCCTATAGACAGGGGTTCTATGCCAATAACAGCTACCTTATATCCATAAAGGAGTACACTATTCAGCACTAGTTAATTGAATGCAAGGAAGGTTTTCGCAATGGAATATTCGCTTGTCAACTTCCTGACATAACAGCTTTGTAATCAACGTAAGCGAAGTATACTAATTGACGGTGTGCATTAGATTACAGTAAAAGTCGCAGTATAAATGTTGTTTAGCTAAAAAAGCTTTCAATGTCTTTTGACTCTACTGCACAGGCATAATCCAGCTGAGGGCATTTAGCAGTGTAGAATTTGACTGTAATTAAACCTGTGGTATATGTATTGGTGTAATTAGTTTGCTAAGAAGTCATGCACTTCCCGTGCATTTCAAACGTTGTTTTCTAGATATATTTTGTATTCATCTAAAATTGTACCGTACCAACATGGAAAATATTAAGATTGATTTGGATTATTTGCCTTCTGTAAAGGCCAATCATTTTGCGGAACTGTGGAACCAGTTCGACAGTAACGGTAAGCTTTCGACAGTAACGGTAAGACCTTTGTATCGGTGTTTCATTTGGTAAAAAAGTTGCTCAGTTACGCGCGGTGACATATCCTGCTTTTATTTTGCAGTTTGTTTAACATCCTCCGACAGGTCGCGTTTGAATGGCTGCGTGATAAATTTGTTGTCACGGAAATCTGCCAATTGTAGCCAGTCAAGTGCCTATACTAATGCAATGTTGCACTTTTTCTTCTTACCGTAACTCCAAATATTAAAATGATGTGTTGCTGGCGTAACCAACCAGTCAGAGACCAAAAGCCACATTTCTTGAATTCTTACTTGGTTAACTGCAAGGAGAGACACCTTTCACATAGGCAAAAATTAATATTACCATGTTTCTTCCTCACCTACACACACACCTTTGCATAGCTAGCTTTAATATTGATGTTGCACACTAACTGTATTACAACGACAACGCGAATTTTTATTCATACTGCATGTCCTGCCAAATAAATGCCACCAGACTGTGAAATTATTTACTTGATTTGACGAAAATAAATAGAAACTGAGCAGGTATGTATCCCGTATTTTTTTTGTTTGAGGGTGCGCAAATATGCGCTGTAAAACAAGTGTGAGCGCAATAAACGATAGGGCGACATTAGCCTTCACCTCTATATTAGCAAAAGAAAGATAACTAATTTTGTGCGCGGTGCAAAAATATTTGCATTCGAGTAGTTTAAAGTAGGCAAAACGCACTCGAAATTTACATTAGACATCCTAAAATCAAATACAACCTGAAAGTAGCCGCGGTTTGGCGACCCCTGCTCTGTAAAAACACGTATAGGCTCTAAAAACACGTATAATAAATCTGTAGGGTTGGTGACCAATGAAAAATGTATGTTATATTGTTTATAACAGTGGTTCTCAGCCTGAGGTACGCGTACCACTAGTGGTACGCGAAGTCATTTTAAGTGGTACGCTGTACGCAGTATGTTTTTAAGTAAAATTACAGTTTTACCAAAAGGTTAAGCATTTTTATTGTAATAAACTATACATTCATTATAATGATTGTATTGTTAAATATTTTATGCTTCTTTAACGATAGGAACTATTATCTTTCCGGAACATCTATGCAAATTTATTAAAGTTAAGTTTTTCGACAATTTGTTGGTACGCACCAAAATCATAGAAGCTCAAGGTGGTACGCAGTGAAAAAAAGGTTGAGAACCACTGGTTTATAAGCTACCGCAGAAATATTCCGGATAAAGTTGCGTAAAAATTCATTACGCGATAAACAAAAATATTTTCCTAAAAAACATGATCATACAAAACGGAACGGGGTAAAGTGTCCGATGCCAAAGCCAAAGCCAATAGTATATAATAGTTTTTTTTTTCAGGTTGTAAAAATAATAAATTGTGTTTTATTTTCAACAGAAAGTGGTTTTATAGAAGGGAACGAATTGAACTCGTTCTTTTACGAATTTTCGAAGAAACTCCTTAAAAAGGTATGAAACATGATTTTGGTATAACATAATTAGGTTTGAGTTCGCGATAAATAGTCACCAATTTATGCGCTAAACTCACTGTACAGGCTTCGTGTCTTTATTGTTAGTGTCACATGGACTATAGACGGAAGGGCAAAAAAACGTACAAATGTTGCATAAATCATGAATTGTATATAGGATACATTGACAACGCGCAGTTCTTATATTATAAAGTCAAAATGCACGAACTCCTCAAATAGGCTACGGGTAGCTTTTTAAAAGTGGAATTTTTGTCGCCTAGTGCACCGTCTGTTTTTGAGTCCTTTTCACATTTTATTCGAAGAAAACTCGATTATTTAATCGATATGTAAATAATCCATATATTGACGAGAATCGGTCGCGCTTATCTAAGACGTATAAGATTTAGTTTATTTAACCATTCCACCCCCACAAAGCGCATGTTTGCATACTGTCAACCACGTTAACAACAAGGTAAATGTGACCAAATGATTTATTATATAAGTGCCATTCACGTACACGTCTTGTATATACGACGGCCATATGTTCAAAAAAAAAAAACTTTATTTTTACACATTTTTTTCATTAGGCGTTTTTACCTTTGCCTTTTAACAAAAAGAAACCACAAAAACTACGCAATGTTGGCAATTATGTAAACCTGACCTAAAATTTTCAATGCTTATTCTTATAAATTTTCCAGGAACCCACAGTCGAAGAGCATCAATCAATAAAGAAGGTGTTCATGTCTGCATATGACAAAAGTGGCGACGGCAAAATTTCGTTAAACGAAGTAATAGTTTTATTTTGGCTTTAAAAATACCACTGGTTTACAAAAATCTAAACAATAGCGGAACAACTGTCGTTGTTTATCATTGTTTTCTGCGAGACTTGCGAAAAAGGGCATCGCAGAAGTAAATTAAATACAATATCACCCCGATACGAACAAATTTTTGCCTTTGATTAACAACCTGACGATATTTTGTTTTGATTGCGTTTCAGTTCGCCAAAATGGTTTTGCCTGAAGACGAAGCTTTCATTCTCCTTTTTCGCAGAACCATCCCTTTAGACTCAAGTGTGACGTTTATGAGGGTAAAGAAAAGGGGTGAAGCTTACCCATTTTTACTTGCAGATATTAACCTTTAAAATAACAAAATTTAATTAATTTTATTCCTAATTAAATATTGTAATTTAAATACCCATAATTTAGGTAGCATTTTAAGAAACAGCGTATCAATATTTAAATAACATTGTTTAAATGAGCGATTGGCACATTAAGTCGGTCCTTGTGTTGGCTTGCCTTTTCTGCTTTTTTTAAAGTTATGTCTAAAAATTTTTAAATTATTTTGTAATTGACTTGAATCGGACTTTTTTAAATGACTCGTGTACAACACTTGTTGCAACACAATATCGTTTGTTGTACGACAGAATTCAGGATAGTGTTGCAATGCAGTACACCGTTGAAGTATATTAACTGTTTCTGCCTGATGCAATATAATTAATCTTTGCGCCGTACGGCGTCTTATGACTTGCTACGCATAAGCACACGCCATGATACACACATGGGTTAAAAAATGACACCGTTGTACAAGATATTTTCTAAATTTTGCCCCCCCTAACCTGCTTAAACTATACATTCATTAAATGCACAATGCATTTGCATTACGCGCTAAAACAAAGCTGTTAGACTAATTGGTTTGGAGATCAATTTCATTGATTGACGCCACCGTGTCTCCTTTCTCGTGATGTAAAAATGCTGTTGATGCCCATATAACACACATGAATGGAAATTATTATCGCTTTTTGCCCCAATGCATACTTTGCTATATCTAGTTTATTGTAAATGTGACGCATTAAAATATTTAGTAAGTATAAACGCGAATGTTATTTACCATGGTAGATTCAATACAAAAAACATTTCAATTTGCTACCAAAGCTGATATATACTGGTATATAGCACTTGCACGGTACACCGCACATTAAATAACAACAAGAGCGCATTAAAGCTGTATAACTCGGTATCTGCGGGTACACTACTCCTATTCTAGCGTTGGATTTTCTAGGCTTGCAAACATCCTACCATTTGTTATTGTTACCAGAACAAGTTTATTAACTAAAAATATAATTCGGATACTGAAGATCAATTTATTTATAACGCCATGTAAACCTATAGGACCTGAAGAATTGACACCATGCCGCTTTTCGGCCAAGTCAATTAATTAAGCATAAATGTTATTATGTGTATAATTAATTTTAAACAGATCTGGCGAAAATACGACAAGAACCGAAGCGGCTTTATCGACGTCAAGGAACTTAAGGTATACGCAATAGGTATACCCTTTGCCGCTGATTTGTGGCATAAGGAGTCAAAGCTGTTATGTTAATTCTGGTTGACATTGTTTTTAGACTTTTACTGTGAATAAACCTACTTAAATTCATCCAATAAACAAATGGGTGTTCAAAGGATTTTTTTATGACGCCTGTTTTTTGGCTACAATATAGCATAAAATTGAATATCTTGTTGTTTGTGGATACACCTAAACTGATATATTTTCTTACAAAACTCAAGTTTAGTGTACATTACTGCTTGACAGCCATTTCGTGCACCACGTTATTCATTATCGAATGAAAAGCAATGATTTGGCTTAAACGCTTATTGAAGACCAGCTGCATCGAGCCCTTGTTGTGTTATTATCATTATCAAAACCTATACCTTTTCCAGAATACTGTATTAAATGCATTTAATCTTTAAAACATAAACGGAAAAAAATTCGGGCCATGTATTGTGGTTTGGTTTCAGCTGATCCGCTGTCGTTATACGATCATGCCCGCATGCACTTCCTGAACTAGAAACTAGAATAGTGCTAATTAGCAGCTCGTGCATGCTAGCAAACAAAGGGCAAGCAATTTGTCAATGACTACAGAGCAGTGGTTCGCAGGTATTTGCTCTTCAGGCTTCCACAATCATGAATTTTTAATGCAAGTGAAACCGCATCGATTGGTTAGACTGTGCTGGCTTATATTATATTGGAAGCAATTTTCGTGTTTTGTTTTATTTATCGGGCAGTGCCAGTGTCCCTCGATTTTCTTTTTATTACACATTAATAAATAATAATTTATTGCAAGACATCTTGTATATTGGGTTCCCTGTAAAGTTTTACCCCACAAAATTATTTATTATACGTAATTTTTGCGCTGAAAGGAATATTTTATAATTGAAAAAAAGATCGAATATATCACAACCGTTTAGAATTAGATACATTTTAAATGTTACAACAGTAAAGTGTTTATTAACTTTAATGGTTATTTTGTCTTTGCCAGGCCTTTATTGCAGATTACGTCCATGAGGCTGGGGCAACTGTTTCTACTAAAGAGTTGAACGAATATGCTCAAACTATCGTAGGTTTAACACCTATACTGTACTTTAGTTATTATTCACTTTACGATAACTTTTGAATTAGGGTGTTTGGTTTTGTTAAGAAAATATTTTAAGCAGCAGTAATTTGTACTATTCCTAGTAATTCTAAACTATATTTTGTTTACAACTTAGATGAAACTATTCGACAGGAATGAGGACAAGCTTCTTGACTTGCAGGACATGGCGCGACTCATTAATGTTTCCGAAAACTTTCTCCTTCAGTTTAAAATCCAGGTTTGTAAACTACATTATTGCTTTATAATTTCTTGTGCGAAACATAGGCCTATAGTTTCCTGTGCGATTATCTAGTATTTTTTGGCAATAAGTAGCCTACCGTACGGCCGTCAGATCCTTTACCAAATGACATTAGTCCGCTTACATAGGAAACTGGATTAAATATAGCCTACATATTAAATATTGTACGCTTTATCCGCTCATTCACCTGCTAAAAGGGCACTTGTAGCTGCAAATCCACAAATGCCGAGCATAATATCGACAAGTTCCATCTTAAATTGTTCACACTTAATTGTTTAGCTTAGAGTAAAGTGGAAGCAGTAAATCACATTTTCTCAAATTCACACAAATAAAGCCGTTTCGTTTTCCTTTCTTAGGATGGTTCGCCAGCCGAAAGGCGAAAAGATTTTGAAAAGATATTTGCCCACTACGACCAGGTTAGTGCCTATGTTCAGTAAAGCCTATATAGCTATCAGTCGATCTAAATTAGTTTTTTTAATATAGAGTGAGAACGGTGTACTCGAAGGAGTCGAATTGGATGGATTTGTCAAGGACATGATGGAATTAATCAGGGTATATTACGAAAAATATTAGCCTCTTGTTAATCAAAAATTATTCAGGTAAAAATGTATTCCGCGACTAAATAATGCCGTTTGTATTCCTTGTGTTTATAAAATGCGTGGTTTTTAAGCGAACTTAAATTTAAATTATTTAAACACAAAAATGGTTTGAAAGGTAGTCGAACATTACCTTTAAATAGGGCCCTCTAACTGCGAAAGAATTAGAAGAACTGAAGACAAATTTATTGGAGCACATTGATGAAAACCACGACGGACGTATTCAAAAATCTGAGCTTGCTGTGTGCTTGGGAGTTCACTTGCGATGAAAACATTTAAGAGCTTGTAAAATGCTTGTTGTATTTTTTGTCAATTACTCCATGTTGTGTTTTCTTTCCAGTGTATTCCTATCGGAGTGGTATTGCCAGTAAAAGAGACCGCCGCGATTTGCATGAGAAAACGAACGAACAGCCGCTCGATGATTTTTATGTAAAAAAATAAGACCCCTAAATGATTTTGCAAAGTAGGCTATATTGTGTAAATACAGTAGGCCTTATGGCGTTTTTTTATTTTCGACACCTTCAACTTTTGTTGCTGGCCTATCATTTTAGTGACGATTTTATAAATATATTATTGACCTGTTGGTTCGATTAACCAATGACGACACTCACAAGATGACAGCAATGAGTACCTTCCTTCCGCCAGTTCTCCAACCAAGTTTAATCTAAACATATTGAGTTTGATTTGCCGAAGAAGGAAAAGGTCCGTTTAATCACTGTGGTCGGGTCGCGGCCAAAATGTGGGCCTTTAAATCATTTTTTGGGGGTCACGTCACAGTCTTACATTCATTGTACTGTATTTTGAAAGTTTGTAAGTGTTTTTATCTTGGCTCATTGTTGTTTCACACGGCCTCCACTTTTTTATCGGTTTTACTTAAATATATATTCAGCCAAAACGCGATATGCATGCTATGGCAAGTTGCGTTGTGTGACTCATAAACTGACTAAAATGCTTTTTTCAGACGACCTCAAAAGGTAAATTTATTAAAAATAGTTGTTGTTTACTTGGATATAATTAGCCCTAAAGCAAGTTTTGGCCAAAACCCTGACAACAATTGCATTTTGATCTATTCATTTCATTTATTCAGCTTGTTTGGGATAATAACGATATCATTTGATACTGAATCGCGATAATCTTCGCCCAAAATATCGGCTATCGGGATCGAAATAAAATGTGAAGTATCGGACAACCCTTCTAATTGGTGATGTTTTCAATACCGGTACATTTTGATAACAAGATATAAAAGTATATGGATCGGTCATGAATAGGGTTAGCTTATATATTTTTTGTGAAAATAGTTGAGTTAAAAAATAGAAAAGTTATGTTAAAAATTAATATAGCCCATAACCTAGCATGTAAAATATAGGCCTGCATACAAATAGCTTACGTGTATACAAACACTGTTATCTAGCCCAGTGGTTCTCAAAGTTTTTTTTTCATATTCCTCCATTGCAAACCCAAACATTGTCAATCCCTCCCCAGCAAAAACACAAGGTATAGTACCTTTTTATTGGTTACTATAATATGTCTTTTTTTATTACTTTCGATGTAAGAGTCGACAAAACTAAAAAAATATGTAAAACTGCAATCGATACATCTGCGCCAAAAGCCAAGCCTTCTTACACAATTTGGGAACATTTAAGTCAAACGTATAACGTAGGTATTGATTTTATACCTCTGTAAAAATGCCTGCATTCGTGTCTATTTCTTAAATGGGTGTAACTGTGAAGGAAAATAGACTTAGATTATGAGACTAATTAATAAATTAGTAGACTCTTTACAATACTAATAATTACAGTTAAAGAGGCAACTTATTGCATATAACCGCTTAAATAACTTCTTTTTTATCAACTTTTCCTCCCCATTTCCTCCTTTGAACAAATTCCTCCCAAAATTGAAAAATTCCTTCCTAAGGGCGCCAAGTGGCTCCTTTTGAGAACCACTGATCTAGCCTTTCTGGAGTCGTTTTGTTTATCAACGATAACGGTTTAGGCTACGTACCGTATCGTAGTAAACAATAAAAGTTATATATTTAGCAAATAACGTTTGGACTGTCAAACCGGTGCTAGTGGAAAACTGCTTTAATCAAACAACAGGTAGGCCTATTATATATACGTTGTGTTCAACCAGTGATTTTCGACCAGTTACCTCTATGGAACATTAGTTAAATTAATATTTTTTTGCGGAATATATGCACCTGACAGTCTTTCGTGGAACACTAGACTTCCGTCCTGAACACTGGTTGAAAATCACTTGTCTCGGCGATGCAAGGTAAATTCACCCTGTTTTTTTGTGTTTTTGCAATACGCCCCTAGCAACAGACGAGTACCGAGATTACCCCGATCCGATATTATACGACAATCCAAAACAAAAGCAACGAGTTTCATTTTCCATTAAAGTAAATTAAAAGAGGGCAAAAAAATCTGCAACAGAGCTATAAACATCAAAGTTTTACTCGGTGATGGTTGCAGTTAGCCTAGCTGCAGCCTAATGATTGCAAGAAAGTAAAAGTGCATTTTAAGAAAGTAAAGAAAGTGCAAGAATCTTGGTAAAAAACGTTTAAAAGGAAAGGAAGACAAATGGCAAGATTTTCGACGTGTGTTGCTTAAAAGTTTATAGATGAAGAGAAATCACTGATCATAAACTACCCTATTTGATGATGTCGCGTGAGTTAATTAAACTCTCATATTTATATTTTAGGTGAAGCATGGCGAGTGATTTTACCAATGCACTCGGCCAATAGAAAAACGGTTGACTCTGTCATGGTCGCTGGGACAGTGCAACGATTGGCGTTTAATGTTTTTCTCATAAGGAAAATTACTTCTGACAATAACTAAATCGTTAAACAGTTTTTTTGTAATATTAGTCTTTACAAATAAAAAGAAGTCCCGATTAGGCCAACTTATTTTGGGAAAAACGAATGCACCCGGTGTATCCTTTTAAACGAGTGTTGAGTGAGTAATACTCACTGAGTATTGTTAGTTTTAGGATTTGTGATAAACAAATAACAAGTTACTGCTGATTGTAACTAATATGTTCAAAAAAGAAAACACCAAACGCATCGCAGACGCGGAGTTCTATTTTTCTATCGCGATGATTTTCGTTACATTAATTCGTTTTGCATGACTGCACTAAACGGATTAGTTTTAAGTTTTCTAAAATACTTTTTACGGTAAACCGACATATCATTCTTTGGAAGACCATTGTATGTAGCAGCAACACGTGTATTAAGATGACCAGTTTGCAAAAAATCTTGCTTCACGTCAATAAGATTTGGTAAGTGATAAAAAAAAAACTGTTAGTAACTCTGGTATTATTGTTTGTTTGCTAGTGATTGTTTGGTAAGCGCAATAGGTAAGTGCTGTAATGGACGAAGAAAGCCAGTTGCAGCAACAGGACAAGCAGAAGAAACATGAAACCGAAAGTGCCGCTGATTTAGAGCGCGTTACAGGTAATTTGTTTTGTTTAATTATATTTGGCGGTGGTTTAGAATCCTACCACAACGCACAATATTTGGGTTAGGGTGCGGGGGTTAGCGTTTGGGTTAGGATGGGTTATGCAATATTATTAAACAATAATAAATATAATAATACTTAGCCCACCCTAACCCAAATATTGTGCGTTAATTTAATAACTGTGGTAGGATTTGCCCAAGCATGTAGTTGTACACCAAAGCTTCTCAACCTTTTTTTGGCAGCGACCTATATTTGTAAGTACATCAGTGAAGCTAAGGCGATCTAAAAACCGAACCATTTTAGAAGAGTTAACAAAACACAAATAAAACAATAACATAACTTAATGAAATTTGAATTGATATGAACATTATTCATCACTTCCTCTCATGATAACCTAAAATTTTAAAGAAATCTACTGGAAACTAATTTTAATAAATCTAACAATGTAAATTACCGCTGTCTGCGACCCAACCTATTCGATTGGCAACCCATCTTTTTGGGGTCGGGACTTTTAGGTTAAGATTTAAGAAACACTGTTGTACACTTTGTGAAACTCATATTTCTTAATTGTCGTTCTTATGCTTCATAAAAGAAAAAAATATTCATGTAACAACAATAGGACATTTTTCTGAAACCAGATAAACAGCCCTGTTTATTTAAATAAATATAATTTTCTACGCTGATATTATCTAAGGTGACGCTCTCCAAGGTTGATATTTTTTGCAAAAATCCCGGGAATTTCCCATCGAAACATTCCCGAAGAGGAACCCTAGTCAGGAGGGTGTTTGCCAATACAGTCATCAATGTAGACAACATAACACTTGCCCAGTTGTCCACACAATGTATGCTAGTTTCCATTGTACCTAATTGTTTGCATACATTTACCATGTTTAATGCACTCATTTAATTAATTTTATACAGTTGCACAAATGTGTGTTGTCTTCAGTAATTCACATAATTTATCACAGATCCAAAAAATTACTCCAGCTTATATGATGACATCATCATTTTTTTTTTACTGAGCGCACTCTCACCTCATATTGGTGAGCGGCGCTTGCATAATCTCAACTAGGCTGCTCAGCTAAAAATTTTTGCTAAAAGTTGGGTATAGTCATAAAAACAACTGGTCCATCAAAGCAGTGGTTTTCAAACGCCCGTCAACAGACCGGTGCCAGTCTGCGTCAACTATCCTGCCAGTCCGCCAAGTATATTACAATTTATATCTCAATTGAAAAATGCAAGATGTTGAAAGCTTTTCCATTAAGTTTAGAACTCCGCCAACTCCGTAATTTGCAGCATTGTGACGTAACATAGATCACAATGCTGCAAGTTCTGTGCCCAACTGTTTAAAAGTAGGCTACAACTTGTTTAAGCCCTAAACGTTACGACGTATTGTATGTGAAAAACTTTAATAGAACCACTTATAACACATATGATATCAAAGAGACAGCAGAAATTGCTCATAAAATTGAAGTTTCCATTGTTTGGTTTTAAGTTGCAAACTTATGTAGTAATTACATTTTGGGTTGATTTTTGAAGGTCCATCGGTCCACAAAATTTGTTGTTATTAAGCTTAAAAACTATAAACCATTAATTTTTGGTATATACACTTTTTTTTAGATTATGCAGAAGAAAAAGAACTTAATGTCTCAGATGTTGGAAATGTATTGGCCAACCTTGGGCAGACAGTAAATGCAAAGAAAGCAGAGAAAGAGAAAGAGCTATCGAAAGTAAATATTTCAAAAGAAGATGTTGAACTTATTATGAATGAAATGGAAATACCAAAATTCAAAGCTGAAAGGGTTCTAAGGGAGAGCAAAGGAAACGTTGTGCAAGCACTAACAACTTTGGTTAATTCATAAATGAACATGCTATTTATACCACCTTTTACCCTGGTATATTATGTGGTTGACTGCTGAACCCTGGTTTAAACTAAACAATAGCAATTTTCAATTGTGTTATTTTATCTTGTTTTCAAATTTCCACTTTTACTTGGGTTATTACTGCCAGAATGCTAACGAAGCATTATTTAAAGATTTAAAAAAAGTTATATTGTGTTAAAATCGTTATTTAGATATATTCATATTGACATTTATAAATTTTTTACTGTACGTTTTCAAAATACGATGTAATTTTAAGTGATAACTGCCTAATCTGAGTAAACCTTAATTAGTTTGCCATTCAAGCCTTGTTGTTGCATCATGGATTTTTCTACCAATATAACAAAAAGCTATAATATACAATGGTGCTTTGTATTTTAGATTTTCATAATTTAAAACAGTTGTATTGTCAAGGAAAAAGTTAATCACTCTTAGACTGGATTGCTGTTTGTCTTCTGATTCAGTGCAGTCAGTTCTACTTCTACCTTATATGATAAGCTAAATCCACAACAATCCTTATTGAAACTAATCCTTCCTAGGCTAATAAAAAAATCTTTGCTAAAAATACAAAAGCTAATTGAAACTATGCTTTATTAATCATCTTACAAAGGAATTTAGACGTTGAATATAAACTATATAGTGTGATACCGATTCTTTTTTTTAATTTGCAAGAAATTCTTAGTCAGCAAGTGTATGATTTCACCTTTTTTTCATTTCTAAAAAGACTCCTCACTTGAAAAAAGTGTTGAACTAGATAAAAAAACACCTGGAACCTAAATTCTAAAAGTGTAGTTTCTGGTAACATAGTAATGCATTGATTTTTTTCTACAGTTTTCTTCTGTACTTTGGAGGCTTGACATGGTTTATTCTACAAAGTCACACTGACATTAGCGAGAACTGTTATTTTTCGGAAAATGCCCTTCTTCCTGGCCTTGTTGCATCAGATTTTCATCCATCTGAAAGTGAAATCACAAGCATAAATCTGGATGCTGTTGATGCTAACAGGTTTATGTAAAAATATGTATGTCTTGTATCATGTCAGGAGAACTATGTGTGCATAATAATATGGTTTATTGTGTAGCTAGCAATCTTGAGAAAACAAACACTATGTTTTTTTAGTAAAATTTGGGATGAACTGGAAAGAATAATGCTCAATTCAGGACTGGAAGTTTTTTCTCAAAAGTTTTCTTTTCATGATAGATTAGTCAATGATGGTATTCAGGTCAGTGAGTAAACACCTAAAACATGCTTATACAATTTCCAATAAATATTGTGTCCGAAACCTTATTGCAATAAGCATATAATTTATCGCAATTAACACATAATAGGACTACTTTTCATATGTCTAGTGAATATATTAGGTATATTACTGTTTTTTTAATTATGATTTTTAAGGTAAAAAATGGGACTAATGTTTATGGAATTGTTCGGGCAGCAAGGGCTGCAAGCACAGAATGCCTGGTGATTAACATTCCTCTTTCAACTGACAAGTTCAACTTCGCCACAGGGATTGTGATTTCATTGGCTAAGCATATGAGAAGTAACTTTACGGTTAAAGATCTTAAAGACTTATTTTATTTGTAATTGGTAATGAAAATACCATGTGGAGTTGTGGACTGTGTATATGCATACAGATATACTTGAAAAAATGATAAAAGTTGCTGGGGCCAAACTCTACCACCTAGGGGGCCGCCAATTTTAAGTAAGGGGCAAACTTTTCTACATGATTTATATATTGATTTTAATCCATTCTATGCATAGTGCTGTACTCATTTTTATAATGTCTTGGTTTGAGGCCATTTTATTTATACTTTTGTTTACGATCGCTTTAGGTTAAGTTTAGTTAGAACAAATCGGTACAATTGGAAATTATCGACAGGGCTTGGACCAACACATCATGGCCAAGCTATATTTTTTGCACACTTTAAGAATGTTACTGCAATTTTTTTGGTAAAAAAAACAAACAATTTTTTTCTAGTTCTTTTTTATCCTGTTTTACAGACATGTTTTCTATCTATTAAAAATACACATGATGTTATTATCGAAAGTAACACAGCCCTATTAAATTTAGATGATAAAAATTATTTCACCAAAGTATTTTTACATGGCATGGTACAAAAAGGGTTAACTACCATTAGTCTATTGTATGTTTATTCATGTTTTACCTAGTTTTCTAAATATATTATTTATTTAGAGCAATTCTACTGGGCAAAAGATATCATTTTTCTGTTTTCTGAGCATGGTGTGTTTGGAACAAGAGCTTGGCTCAATGCTTACCATGGCATTACTACTCCAGGCGTTGTAGCCAATCAGCTTCCAGCAAGGGCTGGATCTATCCAATCTGCTTTCTCGCTTGTTATGGAGGTTTAACTACTTTATTAATTATTTTTTTGTATTGTAAATGAAGGAAATATATAAAAATAATTATTAATACAAACTGAAGTTAGCTTTGCATTCTATCAGTCGACAAAACACCAAAAAAGCTTAAAGTAACAAGTAATTAATGACGCCAAGACATTTGTAATGTGTTAAAATTTCTCCTTTGTAGGTCATGAAGTAATCGCATTAGTCATAACACTATGTTATGTACTGTAAGATCCACAATCCAATAATTATTTATAAAGTAAAATTTAACACTTGAGGTCTCTATACCCAACCAACTTTTTGCTTCACTAGATTAATGCGATTAATGTTTGACAAAGTTACATCAAGGTAAATCTTCAATTTCAGCCCTTTGCAGAAAAATAGTTCTCAAATTTCGATTTTTTGTCCACAACAAACAAGTGGTTAAATTATGTAATTTAAACATTGTATCGTACAAAAGAAACTAAACTACAAGTTTTATCTTTTCTTAAGTTTTTTGAAAACGGTGTTCTTTAATATTGCATTATTGTTGTATTTGTGTTTAGGAGGATGCTGTAAGTTACATCAACTTGTTGGTTGAAGGTTATAATGGGCAACTACCAAATCTTGATCTATTTAATGTGATGGTGAGACTTGTCAAATTAGAAAGAATGGCCGTGGCCGTTAATGACCAGGTATATACTATTTTTTTGGTATATTTTTATCTATATTCCTTTAAATATATATATTAGGATTGTTCAAAGAAACTTTTTTTTGTCAAATTTTAGTGGGGACCCCCTGGAATTGTTAGGTTGCCTCTAAAAACCCCACAAACCAAATCTGAGCATGTTTGGTTCAGTATTGACCGTGCTACGCCAATTTGAAAATTCAGATTTGGGCTAAAATTTTTGAAAAAATAAATTATCCTCCCCCTGAAATTTTTTTTTTATTTTTTTTTTTACATTGCTTTGCAATTGAATAATAAATCTGTTTTGCAGTAAAAAAGTGAGTAGTCATGGTACAAATGTCACATTTCAAAAACATTTGTTAGGTTGTTTTGTACGAAAAATGGCTTTTTAGCACATTTTTTGGAACTTTAGATAAGTAATTGATATAATTTTTAGAAAACTAAATGCACTATTTTATTAATTTGATGTCATGTGTGCTGCATCTACTTTATTTTAAAGTTTTTAGCCATTTTTCATATAAAACAGCCTAACAAATGTTGTTGAAATGTGGCATTTGTACCATGACTACTCACTTTTTCACTGCAAAACAGGTTTATTTATTGCTAGTCAATTGCAAAGCAATGCAAAAAAAGAAGAAAACAAAATTTTTTTAGGGGGAGGACAATTTATTTTTTTCAAAAATTTTAGCCTAAATCTGAATTTCAAATTGACGTAGCACGGTCAATACAGAACCAAACGTGCTCAGATTTGGTTTGTGGGGTTTTTAGACGCAACCTAACAATTCCAGGGGTCCCCACTGAAATTTGACAAAAAATTGTTTTTTGAACAACCCTAATATATATATTAAGCTTTTAGGTAAAATATATAATCTTTAACAAATAAATTAAGATCAGACCTGTGCGGCCAGGTCAGGCGTGCCAAGCAATTTATTCTGACCCCTGGCTTATGTTTTATAAAACTTTTTTCTTGTACTTTATGGTATTTAACGACGAATCTGCGATGCTTTTCAGCATATTTAAAAAAAAATGTGTACTAAGAACGTTAGTACGGAACGTATGTAGGAACGACATTATAGACTCTGTTACCTTGTCTTACAAGGGGTTGATTCATACATGCCCGATACTATATGTTTTATCTATTTTTCTTTCGTAAATGCAGATACTTTTACCTCATTTCGAGGTATTTATTTGAGACAAATGCCATTGTCTTTAAAACGAAAAGTAGTCTTTGAAACAAAAGTTCGACAACCTGGTCAAGCGAGTGTATTACGTCTTAATTTGAATAACACATTTAAGAGAATAACACATGGATTCCTGATACAATATACTATAACGTCAAGAAACAACTATATTCAAGTATTTTCGACCAAATTTAGTTCAGGTTATTTTAAGTGTGTTGCGAGAATCTGTGTTTGCAATGCGTTCATTGGTATTTTCAGCTATAGAATTAACTTAAATATATGAGCTGAATTTATTTTTGTTCTTCGCGCCAACTTTTTGATGTGTTTTTTGTGTAGACATCCGCATTGTTGTTTTGTCAAAATTGTATGGATAAATGCTGTTATTTCAAGAAATGCGAGATTCATTTATGCGTGCTCAAAACCTCAGTTTCCTAATTAAAAGTTTGCTGAGGTAACTGAACTTTTCTTTAGCTATGTGCGCGAGGCCTTTGTTTAAAGTAATGAACCCGATTTTTTTTCACATTTGCACAAGAGTATTCGACACTATTTTCGTCCGGCCATCCACAATATTTTATCTTTGTCATACAGCCCGTTGTAAAAAAATATTAATTGTTCAGCCCTAGTCCAGATGTTTACTATTTTTATGTTTGTCTTCTTATCAGCACTGATTGACTTATATTCAAACAGATGTTATTTGATTGCAGTTTGTTCCACGCAATTCAAAGTCATATGAGGGTTTTCAAACCTACCTGGAGACAACCTTTGAAATGATGAAGCATCTTGTAACAGGAAAAGCTAGCGGAAACCATGGAGAATTTTTGCGGCATGGTATTGAGGCGTTGACTATAAAGACAGAATTCAACCCGCAGTGGGGCAACGCTGGCTACACTAGAATTACAAAGTATGTGTCAACATCGTTACACGGGCAAAAAGTTATTGTTAAGCTCTTATTTTTCAAAATGTTCCTTCCTGTTGTAATTATGCCTTGTTTCCCTTTTTGCACAATACAAAGCTAATCGTATGGAACGATAGTTTGCAGAGAGTTGTTTTGCTAAATAGTTTCTGGGAAATTCAACGGAGATTAAATTACAGGCACTATGTACTGTTATTTTATACAACTATCGTTATGATTTAGAGTCATTGAAGGAATGTGTCGAAGTCTCAATAATCTGCTTGAGAGGTTCCACCAGTCATTCTTTTTTTACATACTTCCTTCGACGGACAACTACATATCAATTGGAATGTATATGCCAGCACTTGGAATGGTTCTCGCTGCCACCGTATTAAAAATATCCTTGTTAAATTTATGAGTACGAATTGTTTTTTTGATAGCTAAAAGTTTTAAACTACAACTTGCAGTTATGTAAACTATAATTACCCTCTTCTAAAGAAGTATAAATCCCAAAATAATTAGTGTTATATTTATAAATATTTACCTAATAAAGTGTTTTTTCTTAACATCTATTGCGTTACGCTCTTTGCATTATTTGGGAGGATACCTTGAAGCAAAAGTCTGATGAGGAAAGTAAACTAGAAACAAAATTGAATAATGAAAAAGGAGAGGGGGACACTAAAACTATTGATGACTTACTTGAAGATATGGGCTCACCCTTGGCAGGACAATTGGAAAAGGAAACTGTATGTATACTGAGCTTGCAAATCTGCTTGTGGGTTCATTCCACGCCTAAACTACTTTTTGTGGGATTTTGCGATATGCTAAAGAAAACTTTTTAGCCTGTTTTTTCCCTTGTTTAGGATCCAGGTCTGTCGTTGATGGCTCAAGTTTTATTTAATATGCTTTTGTGTCACTTGATCGGAGTCGCAGTTTTCTACTCGCCAATGTTTGTTGAAACCTGGTCGCAAATGTTTAATTGCCCCGAGTCGCTCAGTCTGGTACTCCTCTTCATCACTGTTCAAGTGTCGGGAATAATATTTCTGCCTGCTTATAGGTAAAAAAAATAACAGCAAAAACGCAAAAGAATGTATTAGTAGGGTAGCATCAAGCTCTTGTTTTACTTTTTATTGTGCATTTTCTTAATATACGTATAATCGATTTGTTCTTCGCAGGTTGACTTTTAAAGCATCCAGGATACTGTACGTAGTTACACTGCTCCATATGGCAATCGTCTTTGGTACTGTGTCGATTATAAACTTCACGCTAGGATTGTTTTTCTCCGTTTGTTTTTCCTTGGTTTCGGTTTTACTTGAACCTGGCTTATTTAGGTAATGTTTAGATGTGACCTACCTGAAAAAAGTGACGTTGTTTGTAAAAGTTAGCAAGAAATCATTAATTTAACAAGAAACCGTATTGTTTTTAGATACAGGTTCATTCAGAAGTTGCTCAGTCTGCTTATTTGCCCGATAAGCATCGTCGTGTATACTTGTTTGTACAGCTGTAGCGACAACAACCTAGCCATGTGTTTTGCAAATTTTGAGGCATTTTACGTCGACATCTATGACCGATTTCAATCGCAGCAAGGCTGGCTGTTCGGTTTCGGCTCTCTGCTTTTGTATCCACTTTGGCTTCAACTGTGGTCTGTTGCAAATGCACCTAAACAATCAGACAACTAGTAAACCAGAGACGTTTATAACAATACTTTACCGAATCTGACACAAGCAGATTCTTGAAACGATTGTCTATACCCGTCCATGTGGGCACCTTTCTGTGGAAGCTTTTTTGTGTGATCATTTTTATGCACGATTAAAAATTTTAAAAGGCGAACTTAACTACTCTGTTTGTGGATTTAAAGAAATTTACGAAGCAAATAGTTTTTTTTTAAGTAATCAGTTATTATCATAGTATATCAGCAGTGATACTCTGAATAAAATGGCACTACGCTCTCTTGTCCGCCCCTGGTTTTCCAGGGCTTATAACTTAATAGCGTTTTCGCGCTTAATAGCGTTTTCGCGCGTTTCACACATGACACTGATAAAAAAAGAACATTTCTCATTTGTGCTTTTTGCACCTGTTGAAGTACAGTAGTGTGCAAGTAAAATTGACCACTATAGGTTTGAAAAATGTATCAACACGATAAAAATGAAAAGTTTAAAGTTCTTGTAAAATAATTACTTAGCGAAATTAGTTAAATGACATTTGCGGTATAAAGTTGACGCCTACTTACATGAAGGTTTAATAAGCCCTGTTCGATAGTAAATCAAGCCCGTAATTTCGAAGTAACGTTATATAGTTTAGCGATTAGAAGTTATAGTAGTTGCTTTATGTAAGGAGGCGCTGGCTCTAAAGGCGAGAGCCGACGACTCCCTAAGTTTCTTACACGTTACTGAAAACACCTCACTCCAAGGAGCAGTCTGCTAAAATACCTGTCCTTAACTTCTTAAACTCTAGACAGAGTCACTTTACGCATTGGTATTGCTCGTTGAGTATATATCCACAAATCTCAGCAGGCCTACATGCGATAACGTAACACGGTGATTTAAGCTGCGAGTATAAAGGCCGAATGAAGTAGAATGAATCGCGAAACGCCGATAACGCTCGGTTCGGGTGCTGCTTACACGTTAGTGGACACTGGTCGCGTGTCAACGTAGTGGGTAGTGATAGTTGGGGGGGGGTTCTCTGTTGGTACTTATCGCCATTGTTACGATAATGTCAGTGTTTTTTCCTGTTTAGAAATGCGAAAGATCTTGTCGACGCTCCTTATCATTGTCTTTCGTAAGTACTTAGCTGAGCGACAAATGTTGACACATTCAAAGGAGATACGGACTTTCTATTGAATGTAACGTTCATTTGTTTATCTTTTAGCTGAAATGGGTTTAGCACAGTCCGGCATGATAAAAACTTGTTTTGACACATAGAAAAAATCATAAACGGTAGTCAGTGTATTTAAACAATCGTTTGCACGTCGATTTTTTAAATTGGCCTGGATTGCAAATATAGTAATATAAATTAATTTAAATGCTGGTTTGCTTTATATAATCGTCGAAGTGAAAGCTGTTCCCCAACAATTATATAATTATAGCGCCACTTGTGTCAGAAGTTGAACTTTCGCTATGAAAAGCGGGAAGTTTAAGAAGAGTCGATTTGTATTTGCATTACCAGCTGTAGTGGAGGGATGGGTCGTTTGAGTGTTACTTGCTTTCGGTTGTCAGAGTATGGACGATTTTTTTACGTGCTTTGTTTAAACTGCGAGGAGTTTGATCTACGGCCCAATTATAAAAAGTCGAAGTTGCATTTCGTTGCTTTGCGCAACTATATTCGATTTAAATCAACGTACCGACCCTGGGAGCATTTATCTTTCGTGCTCAAGGAAAAAGCGCTGTTAATACTATTTTATATGCATAAATAACTTATGTTAAAAATTCAGCCGTGCTGGTGTAGGGATGTTTAAAGTAGAATCCCAGGGTATTGTAGAATTTAGATTGTAAATCTAGAATAACGAATCAAGAATATCTCAAAAACTACTGCATACCATACCGCACATTGATTTGGTTAGGGTGCGGGTTAGCGTTTGGGTGAGTCAAGTGCTATTATGTTTATTAATAACAATAACACTCGCCCTAACCCAAACAATGTGCGTTGTGGTATGCAGTATTTGTAAACCGTTATTTTTGTTAATTTCTACCAGAAGGTTAACATTCCAAAGAACATTTAGGGAAATTGCAAATTCTACACCTGACATTACATGTTAGCCTTTTTCTCGTCCAACCACTTTTGATTGACAATTAATAGTTAGGCGAAGCTTACCGCCAAGTAATTGGTTTCCCCCAAGAAGTGCTCTGTGCACATGCCACAGAATGCAGACGCCACAGCAACAGGTCTTAATCCGAACTTGTCTCTCCATTCGAGTATGCATAATTATAGGCATAACCATCTGTGGTAGTTAATAGTTTTCAGCCACAAAATATTTATATGCCAAAATATAAAGACAAATAATTTTTTGAAGTACAATAATTGATACCAGATTGGTAACTTTATATATTGCGTGGGGAAGATGATTGCACAGCTTGAAATTGTGCTGTTGTAATTTTTATTTTAGACACCTGTTATTATATTTTGTAGGCAGCATCATTAGAGTGATTACTATTTGTTGTTTAATAATATTGGACATCAGCCAACTCAAGGTAAAAGGACTAAATCAAACAAGGCGATGGCAGAATCCATGTGGGAGTTTGATGCTAAAAAGTTTGTCAACTTCGGCGAAAATGAACATGAACAATCTGATGTGGAGGATGGTTATTTTGGTACAATTTTAACTATTACTTTATTATGTATTTGTTTATACCACATGACTGCCAAATATTGTCATAATTGCATGTAATTGACTATATTATGGCCAATGCGTTTTCTTAATGTCATAGATTCACCAATACCTTCATAAGTATACTTATCACAACATATTTTTTGTTGTACTATATAAAATATTTAGATATATGAATATGTTTGCTTTGCAGAACGCAACCACGAAGATGATAGCAATTCTTTTGTTATCGGAAATATCTCTGATGAGTTTCATCACCAAAATTTTGATGCTTCACCAGCAGATTCTTCCTCTGAGAAGCGTTTGACCTGGACAGATAAAGAGAAAAAGATGTCAGTTGCAAATATAGCCAAACCTCAAATAGAGTCATTTGACAACACCACATCTTCTGTATTGCATCAACAAACAAGCATTGATAACACCACTATTGCACAAGAAACAATTAATGAAAGTGGAATTTATTCAATAAACCAAGTCACTGATGATGGTGGTGAGCATGAATCTTCAAATATTCAACAGACTGAAGATAAGGTTGCTTCGATTGCCAAATCAAACAAAACCCCAGCAGAAGTACCAAAACCTATGACTAAATCATTGTCAAACATTATGACTCCAAGCCGAATTGCGTCGTGGAACTCAGGAAAGCCAGTTTTTGCTGGAAGACAAGGAAAGGAAAACCAACCAAAGAGGTATGTAGTGATTTAAAAATAATTTTTTTTAAACATGAAAGTTAACTTAAGCTACCATTTTTGTAATTCTATAATGTTTAGTGCACCTGCAAAAAAAGCTGTCAAGAAACCAATCAGAAAAAGTCTTCGCAATGTTAAAAAGGAACTTCCAGACGGGCCACCTGTGAAAAAGGCGAAATCCAACACTACAAAGCCAATTCCCAAACATACACGGGTAAGCAATAAACTGAATTGCTAGAGTAGCAAAGTTTTTAGGATTTTAAATAGAGATAGTTCGATAATATCGGCCAATATTTGGCTTTTACTTTTACCGATATATCGGTATCAGTAAATGTAGGCCAATATTTTGGTATGAAAATATGATCTAATTTTACCTGTACAATAAACAACTTACCCTTTTTTGATCTAAAAATATTCGCTTTTTGCATCAAATAGTGATAGTTTAAAAACTAATAAAGGTATGTAATTTTTGAACATTTTTTAGGTATATAATAAAATTTGTATCGGGTATTGGTTGACAAAATTGGGTATTGGTTGACAAAATTGTAAAAAAATTGGTATCAGTATCGGTCCAAAATTAAGTTATATCGGTCAATCTCTAATTTCAAACTTGGTATACAATTGCCGTTGTGCAACTTGTGCTTGATGAGGTTGATAACTTATGAACATTTTGCACCATGAGTTTCAAATGTATGCTGTTTACACTGTGGAAGGGTTTGATCCAGAAGTATTTAACACAATGCATGCACAGAATACTGTGTATTACAGATTGAAATCGTTATATTTAAATAGAAAATTTACATATTTGTTAATATAATTTGGGACTAAAATTATATTAACTCTAAATAAAAAAATATATATATTTTAGGGCCAATCAGCAGATGTACCAAGACTTTTGCAGTAAGTTAAAATTTGTTGTTTTTATGTTATTTATTTTATATATATTTTTTGATACCAGTTGCTTTAAATCTGTTTACTGATAATATTGGCTAATATGCTCGTACCAAAATATTGTTATCGGTACATTTTGGTTAATAATTTGACAAATATTTTAGAGTAAAAATATTATATAGCTTTGACAAAAACAAAAAAAATCATTTATTTGTCCTTTTCATGCCTGTCTGATTTAACACAGTGTTTAGTTTACTATGTTTAGCATAATGCAAAGTTAATATGCAAAATAAGAGTTATATAATTTAATTATTTAATTAGCACGATCAATACCTTATATAATTTAATTATTTAATTATAGGTATTGATCACGCTATTTTTTTCAACATTTTTATTTCTTCTAGTTTGAAAACCTTTTTTATTTACCTTTTTAGATTAAATGGCAGTAAACAAATGCATAAACGTGGTCTGACAAGTGAAGAAATGGAACTTGCAAAGATAGAGCAGATGCGTAAAGAATCACAGAAAATGAGAAAGGATAACCAGCTACAGCTACAAAAGTTAAAAAACCATCCATCATCTGCTAAAAAAGAACATCATGTGACTGTAACTGAAGGTAATTCTAAAATTGTAATATTTTTTACCCATATACAAGCTTACCTGCTTTTTAAATTTTGAGATGACTTGTAAATTAATTTATGGCAAAAAAAAAATATTTGATCTTTATTCTGTACAATCAAAAATTACTATGCATGTTATTACCACATGGTTTATACACTAATCTATTTTTAGAAACAAAAGTGAAATGAAAAATGATTATTAGTGTATAATTATAATTCGCATTATCTGTCTTGAATGGGAAAAAGATAACTGTAGAGTACTCGGTTTCTATTCATTAGTGTTGTTTCCTTGCCTTAAAGCATTACCAAAGTTAATGTGATTGCAGAGTTTCATTTTAAAACTGATGAAAGAGTTGGCAAAGGACATGCTATGACCACAAGAAGCACAAAAGCTTTGTCTGGTAATTTTGAGAGTGATTTGCGCAGCTACCAACCATCACCTGTAAGTACATTTTAGTTCCATAAATTATCAACGTTTGTATTTACAAGTTTGGTAACAAATGTTTGATACAATAGTTTTTTATAAGCAATAAATGATTTTATTTAAAATGGAAACTTATAATTTCTGTATAAAAATATACTCTCAGGTCAAGTTAAAGAAAACTGTTCCACAACCATTTAATTTCTCGAAAAAACGTAAAATTGAAGCTTGCAACCCCCAGCCAGCTCCATTTGTACCCATGGCAAAAGCAATTTTAGCATTTCACGAAGCAACACCCAGAAGATTTAAAAATGCGAAAAGGGTCTCTCCAAAGAAAGGTAAACTTTTTTATTTAAAGTTTGACATCAGAGAACACTAAAATATAATTTAAACTAATATTAATAAAATTGACCAGTAACAACTATGTGGATAAAATGCAAATTTTGCAATAACAAATATTTAAAATGAGGCTTCAAGAATCATCCTTAACTTGTCTTGTATTTTCTTACAAATTATAGCACAATACTCAATTAAAACGGTCTTAAATTAGTGGCAGCCAGCACTGTTCTTTGTCGTATGACCTCACAAACCAAAAAACTAAGCTTAACTTTTAAAAAGCTGGCGAAAGTTGTATTAAATTGTTTTTTTTTAAACAACATTTTTGGGTGTGGGTGGTGTTCGAGTATTTGGAACCGTTTGTTGCAAATTGCCAACAGATTTTAGTATTGTGCTTACAGTTTTTACTATTTTGATAAACCATTCGTTAAAAACAAATATGGTTTTCATGGTTAAAATCATGCTCACACTATCTAAATTATTTTCAGCTGGCCCAATGAAAGCGGTACAGATTACCGAACCAAAGACCCCCAACTTTTCCCTAAGGCCGAGAAGTAGACCAATCTCCACGATGAGCGCAAAAGAAAAGGAAGAACAGGAAATAGAAGAGATGAAGAAGTAATTTTTTTTTGGTGTATTTATATAGATTTATTCCCAGATTTTTACGCATCTTAGGTAGTTTAATCATGTTTTTGTAATGTTTTGCCTTTCAGTAATGCCGATAAAACAATTTTCAGGTACAACTTTAAGGCCAATCCGGTCAACAAGTCTGTCCTTGGTGGCAAACAGAAACTAAAATCCGTCGAAAAGAAGCCCGCCACGGTCGCCGTCGGTTTCCACCTTTCAGAATCTCACAAGGATGACAAAAGCAAAGAAGAGCCATCCGTCCTACCAGTGCCCTTCAAGGCTCAGCCAGTACCAACGAAAATATTGGAAAAAGTCACGGTAAAACGGCTTAAAAAATTTGATTTACCTTAAAACCGTGTTATAAGTATAGACCATCAAAACACCCTGTTCTAGATTTAATATGTTTACGACAAAAGTAGCACGCCATAGAATATAAATTTTGTTAGTTTGGATGCAATTTTCTTTTGTTTAAAACTAGGGTTTGAAGAAGAGGCAAGTCGCCGATTGCACTATCGCCCAAAGTCCCGCGTTCGCCTTAAAAGGCAGGGCAAAGTCTAGAATGGAGAAGTCGCTACATGAGCAAGAGGTAACAAGTGTTTGGGTTTATTTTATTAACGCCTAAAAAAACACTATTTAACTCTGCATATTTTCTACTAGTAATTTTGTTTTCGGATACCTCTTTAAACATCCATTTCTAGATATCATAGTTATGTTCATAGTCACTATTTATAGATAGAAAGCAAATTTCGTGACTACGTTCAAAAACGTACAAATGCTATTCAAATATTATTTCATTTTCAATATAAAAGTTACCGAAATATGTATCACAAATTGCGTAACCCAACCATTTTGTGATAGCTGAACTCGCACAGCGCTTTTATTTTTTCTCGGCTAGCTGTTGACACCATCTGAAGGTAACTCTAACAACGATCAAACAATAGCATAAAAACATGTTAACATTTAATAATCTCCGTTTCAGGTAACCAAAAAAGAACAAGCGCCTACGTTGTTTAAACCAATTAAAATCAACCCGGGTGTACCGTTTTACCCGCACAAGAAGCAAACGCACAAGACCAAGCCCATGCCTTTCTCTTTCGACGAAGTTGACCAAAGGAGGTTCAAGAAAAAAGAAGAGAAAATTAACGAAATCAAGGAGGACCAACAAAATGTAAGTAAAGACGTAACAAGGCGGGTCGTTTTAATGTTTGACATCTTTTCAGAATTCATAAATATGAGAAATTTAGGTTTAATTTTTTTTTAAATTAAGGTTTAGAATTAAAAAAAATGAATAACATAATGTGCGTCATAAAGTGCTAAAGGCAGCAAAATAACAAGTCAAGGTATACCACGAATAAAATGACTTTTATGCAACTCAATTGTGTTTTACGTGACAACATAAAATCAGTCCCAAATTCCGAGAAACAAGTTTTTTTACTTAGCTAATACGATGTTTGTTACCCTTTGCGCGCGTTTTTTGTCGCTTCTTTAATGAAAGCTGAATATGAAAAATCTCGAAACAATCCATATAATTCAACCCGGTGTTATTTTTCAAGAAATTTCGCTTCAAAGCCAATCCGATGCCGGTGCCAGCCACGCCGTCCCTTCCACCCAAACAAGTAAAGGAGGCAACAAAAGCCAAACCGTTTCACTTAGAGGCCGACGAACGAGCCGCCACCAAAGTGCAACAGTGGAACAAACAGGTGAACATTTGCTTGCTGTGCTTAACTTAACCTCACTGGACTGTATTGGCGTTAAAACAGTGACTTTATCGTATTTTTTAGGCTACCGAATTTTAATAACTTAATCCAAAAAACGATAGATGATGGACTGTTCTGTATAAAAAGACTTTAAATGTAATTGCCTTCAATGGCTTTTGGAAATCACCTTTCATGCAAAAATGTAAACATAATTAAATGACGATAAACAAGGCCCAATTGTTTAGATTGAAGATGAGACAAAGCAGCTTCGAGAACAGACTCTGTTTAAAGCCAACAAAGATGTTAAGGTGCTTAAGAGCAAGCCTTTTGAGCCCAAAAAGCCACACAGAGTGGTCGGTGAGTACTGCTGCAAAATCTTTATGTTGTCGTGTTTTGGTTTCAGTTTCTTGAACAAACTTCATACGCCTAACCCAGCCCCGCGTAACTTGTTTTCTAATTCTTGTTGTTCTCAAATTACAAATGACAGAGTCAAAGTGTTCATTTGTGCAAGAAAATATGATTATTTATCAGTAATCACCGTTTTTCTATTTATGCTTTTAGCTAATATGATTTGATTTTATTACTATACAGACGTTTTTTTAATTGTAACTTTTGACATTCATTTTTTCTGTTTCATAATGGCTTTATGTTTTGTTGTTCCGAAGGTGAATCCACATAAAAATGACTCTCAGACTCAAATTTAAATATATGCTTTAACAAAAAGGGAAAAATAATTGGTAACGAAAAATAGAAAGTTTGTGCTGCGACTTACCCCTTCTCAACAGCCACGTGAAAACCAAATCGGCAATTTATACTGCGACTGTGCATCTATTTCACTACTTTGAAATCTGAAAACGCCGACCAGGACTGCGGAGTCGGTTAAAAAAAACGAGTCCCACTCCATGCGAAAAAAGTTTAGTCCCTAGTCCGGCCCCGACTCTGCAGTCTGTATACCACCCACTTACTTAACTAAAGTATGGTGGATATACATATACAGCCAATCACTCATAGGGGTGTCATTTAAATCATATACCTACAGTAGGTGGTCTGAAAACCAAAC